>NC_141699.1:177490165-180050165 GCF_964263255.1 Lissotriton vulgaris
GCATTTGTGGTCTTAATGTTTTATTTCTCCTTTTTATTGTAGTACAAAGCTTTCGATTTCCTTAGTGGCGACTCCTGCTTGTGGTTTAGACAGCGGTAGATTTGCCTGGTTTGTAGTTGCATGTGTTAGGTAAGGAAACATTTGTAATATTTACTTCAAATGAGTATCATTGCCCTGCTTGAATGTTGTTTTTAACGGCTGTAATAATTGTAGCATATTTAGCTTTCGATTTCCCTTTCTTTTCTCAAATTCATGTTTGGAATTGTGCAAGATCTGTATTGCATAATTTTCTTTTTGTTATTTCTTTCTACTGGGATATCGTTGGTCTTGCTGTGTCTGTGCAGAGTAGGTGCAGTTGATACACAGTCTAGCTATCTGGGGTAAGTAAAAATATCTTCTTAGAATATTACGTTTATTTTGTGGGTTGTATTGGTAATTTTTTCCAGATCATTTTGGCAATAGTTATATTTACTGTTTGATACAGCAGAGTTTGTTGAGTTCTAATTTGGCACAGTGCTGCTTAGTGTTGTCTTGTTGATTGTGTTAGTTTCAAAAGTAAGCATTATGGCTGACAGCCCAAGCAGGTTGTAGGTTTGCCTTTTGAATCTGCCTCGGAACAGGGCTCTGAGAATTACTCTGCATCTGAGGTGTAGGACCAAGTTGTAGATTTTGGCAATACATGTTCTGCTTGAAAGGAATCATTTGATGATGAATCCACTATTAGTGCTGAAGAAGTGTCTTTTTTAGAGGAGGACGGTGATATGCCAGTAGTGCTGCAAGAGCAAGCTGGAATGCAGTCAGAGGGTGGAATGCTTCCCATTAGAAGTGCTGATCTCTCGGCTGTCCCTAATATGGTGCAGCCTATTTTACCTTCCTTTAGTGGTGTTTCAGGGTGTACAGTCAGTACAGAGAACTTTTTTCCTATCAATTTCTTCCAGCTGTTTATTGTTGTGTTTATGGATGATGTAGTTGAGCAGACTACTGTGTATGCAGAACAGTTTTTGAAGGGCAACAGTGCCACTCTAAAAAGCCCCTCCACAGATAGCTGGTGGACTAACAAATCTTCAGGAGATTAAGCTGTTTTGGGTTTAACAGGATTGATAAGGAAACCTTCACTGTCTTTATATTGGTCTACTAGTCCCTTGATGGCAACTGCTATATTTCCAGCAACTAAGAGATGAGATTGTTATTTCCTTCTGCAGTGGATGCTGCATTTTGTGGATAATGGTACAGCATTACCACAAGATCATCCTGATTGTGACCTTCAAGACTCGGCCTGTCCTTGACCATTTAATAGATCTTTTCTCAGCGATCCATGTTCCAGGAAAAGATAGATCTGTGGATGAGTCTCTGTTCTTGTTCAAAGGGCTTTTTGTGTTCAGCCAATAAATTCACAGCAAGGGAGCACATTATGGTACTAAGCTGTATATGCAGTGTGAAAGTGCCACTGGATATGTGTATAATTTCATGATGTACACTGGTACGGATTCTTCAATTGACATCCCCGGGTCCTCCTTTCCTTTTTGGAGTCAGTGAGAAAATTACGTGGGAACTTGCCAGAGCACATTTTCACAAAAGTCACCAATTATACAGTGACAATTTCTACACAGGTGAGCAAATATTTAAGTAATTGTTCAGAGGGAGCACAGTGGTATGTGGCACAGCCCACTCTAACCGTAAACGTTACCCTAAAGAGCTTGTGTGTAAAAAAACTTGAAAGGGGATTGAGCAGTGCTTTGCGTAGTAAGAAATGCGTTACTTACCTGTAACAGCAGTTATCCAGTATTGGTGTCTTTCATAGATTCACATGCCTGAATCATTCCCCGTCGCCGAGACGGGAGCCTCCGGTACATAAAAAAGTAATGTCCTAAGGACATACATAGAGAATATAGGCCGAAGGGCCTCCCCTTTGGGGCCTTTCCACGTCCTTATGTAAAAAGGACCGAACTCTCATCGTTAGCCAATCAGCTCCGACCTCCCTCTAGAACCTTCCCGGGAGGAGCCTCAGTCCCTCAGATTTTCGTACGCACCCAGATAGGGTGTCGCAATGTAGACATAGAGGTACGTGAGTCCTTACCGGGGAGGCGGGAGGGGTGCATGTGAATCTATGAAAGACACCAATACTGGATAACTGCTGTTACAGGTAAGTAACGCATTTCTTATCCAGTATTTGGGTGTCTTTCATAGATTCACATGCCTGAATCAGAGTAGCCAGCAGTTATACATGCATAGTGGTAAAGCACATTCTCACAACCAGCAGGCCTGCATAAATTACAGACAACGTGAGAAAAACATGGCAATATACAGTCATGCATATAGCAGAAAAAACCCATGAAGAATGTGCAAACCTGGATGGCGGGACGAGGTAAGGCTCACCTTATTGGAAGAGATGGCGCAGCACCGCTTGTCCCACTGCAGCGTCCTTCTGCAGTTCGATGTCCAGGCAGTAGTGCCTGGAAAAGGTGTGCGGGGACTTCCAGGTCGCCGCTCGGCAGATGTCCAGGATCGTCACTCCAGCGAAGAGCGCCGCTGACGTTGACATCGCTCTGGTAGAGTGGGCAGCCACTCGGTCCGTCAAAGGCCGTCCGGCCTGATCATGGCAGAAAGCAATCGCTGAAGAAATCCAGCGGGAGATGCTCTGTTTCGTCAAGGGCAAACCCATGCGTGGGTTGCTGTAGGCTACAAAGAGTTGAGAAGACTTCCTGACCTCTTTGGTCCTGTCCAAGTAGAATTTGAGACACCTTTTAAGGTCCAAGGAATGCAGCGACCTTTCCGCCGCCGTGGAAGGGTTCGCAAAAAATGACTTGAGTACAATTGGTTCGTTCAGATGAAAGTCTGACGGCACTTTAGGAATGAATTTAGGGTTGGGCCTGAGTACCACTCGGTCGTGCCTGAATTGGAGATACGGTTCCTGAATAGACAGCGCTTGAAGTTCGCTGACTCGTCTGGCCGATGTCAGGGCGAGCAGGAGTGCCGTCTTCCATGAGAGATGTTTGAGAGTGGCCCGGTGTATGGGCTCGAAAGGGTGTTTCATTAGTTGGTTGAGCACCAAGTTCAATTGCCAGGTCGGAGGGACGTTCCGAGGCCTCGGAAAGGATCTGTAGAGCCCTTTCAGAAATTGCTTTATCAGTCGACTGGACCATAGGGAAGGCCCAGATGAGGTCCTGGTGAATCTAGAAATCGCAGCCAGATGAACCTTAATGGAGGCGTGAGCCAGCCCCGATTGAGCTAGGTGGAGGAGGTATGGTAGCAACTGTACTGGGGTGACCCGGAGAGGGTGTAAGCCTTGTTCCGAACACCACAAGCAGAACCTCTTCCACTTCAGCGAGTAGGTCTTGTTCGTGCTGCCCGCCCTCGCTTTGGCTAGTACGTCCCTGCAGTCCTGCGGGATCTCTAGGTCTCCGAACTCTCGGTGCTCAGGAGCCAGGCCGATAATTTGAGCGAACGGAGGTTCGGGTGGTGTACCTGGCCCCCGGACATCGTTAAGAGGTTCGGGTGTTGTTGCAGGTGAATCGGGGGCTTGATGGAAAGGCGAAGCAGGTCCGAGAACCAGTGTTGTCTCGGCCAGTACGGAGCAATCAGGATCAGGGTGCACGGCTCCGTCTTCATCTTCCGGAGGAGCCTCGGTATCATCGGGAACGGAGGAAAAGCGTACGCAAACACGCTGAACCAGCCGATGGAAAAAGCATTTCCCAGCGACCCCCTTTGGGGATGCCAGCTTGCGTAGCTTGGGCATTTGGCGTTCCCTGCCGTCGCGAAGAGATCGATCTTCGGGGCCCCCCATTGCGAGAAGACGTGGGCCACCGTGTCGCCGTTCAGCTCCCATTCGTGGGAGAGAGAGGTCTGTCTGCTGAGGGCGTCCGCGATGGTGTTGTCCTTCCCGGGAACGTACTCCGCTTTGAGGGAGAGCCCGTGTGCCACCAACCAGTTCCAGATTTTTTGCGATTCTCTTGAGAGAGAGAGAGATCGCGTTCCCCCTTGTTTGTTCAGGTAGTGCATCGTCGTGGTGTTGTCCGTTTTGACGAGCACCGGGGAAGTTCCGATACGTGGCAGGAATGCCTGCAGAGCCAGATACACTGCCCTCAGTTCCAAGAGGTTGATGTGTAGTTGTTTCTCTTGGGCGTCCCATTTGCCGCTGACTCGAAGGTCCAACAGAACCGCGCCCCAGCCTTCCAGCGAGGCATCTGTCGTGATGACCAGAGGTGCCGGCGGCAGGAGGAACTGCAAGCCGGCCGTCAGGTGTGTCCGGTTTCTCCACCACAGAAGGGCCTTTGTGATGGCCGGTGTGATTGTGATAATGTCCTCGAAGGAGCCGGAACTCTGTTTCCATTGTCTCGCCAGCGCCTCCTGCAGGGGACGCATGCGGAGCCTGCAGTGTGGTATGAGGAGAATGCAGGAGGACATCATCCCTAGCAAGGAGGTGAATGTCCGGACTTTGATGCGAGACTTCTTGGCCACAGCCGCGGCCAGAGACAGTATTTTGTTGGTCCTGTCCTCCGAGTGGAAAGCCTTTGCGCGCTTCGTGTCCAAGGTAGCCCCCAGGAAGGTGATCCTCGTTGACGGAGTAGTGCAGGATTTTTTGAGGTTGATCGTCAGACCCAGCTGTTGAAAGAGAGCGCTGCAGGCGTTGGAGGAAGCAGTCGCGCCCTCCGGGGAAGGCGCCTTCACCAGCCAGTCGTCCAGGTAGGGGAATACCTGGTGACCCCTTTGTCGCAGGAAGGCTGCCACCGGCGCCAAGCACTTCGTGAAGATACGTGGTGCAGATTTGAGGCCGAATGGCAAGACCTTGAACTGGTAATGTCTGCCTGCTATTTCGAACCGTAGGTACCTCCTGTGCCGTATGAGGATGGGGATATGGTAGTAGGCGTCCTGTAAGTCCAGGGAGACCATCGAGTCTCCTCTTTCCAGCGCCCCCAGGATCTCCTGGATTGTGACCATCCGGAAGGATTGACTCCGCAGGAAGGCGTTGAGCGCCCGGAGGTCTAAGATCGGCCTCCATTTGTCCCCTTTCTGTTGGACTAGGAAGAAGTGGGAATAAAAACCCTTCCCCTTCTGGGACTCTGGGACTCTTTCGTTGGCTCCTTTGACCAACATGGCGGATACTTCCTTGAGAAGGAGGTGCAGGTGTTTGTGAGCACGCTTCAGTGGAGGAGTGTTGGGAGGGGTGTTGACCATTTCGAGGGAATGTCCAAATTGAATTATTTGTAGTACCCACCGATCCGTAGTGATTTTTCGCCAATTTTGGAGGAAGTGGGTCAGTTTTCCCCCAATTCGAAAGGATTGAGATGGTGGTGGGACTGGCTGGAGTAAATGGTCACTGGCGGCCGCCAGTGCCCTTCTTGGCGGATTTGCCTCTGAAGGACGACCTCCCATAGGACGACTGTCGGGTCTGTTGTTTGTGCTGGGGCTGGTTCCTGTTGCCGTAGGAGTAGGACGACCGATTTTGGTAGGAACCTCTGTAGGAGTACTGACCTCGGGAGCGGCCCCCCCGAAAGGACTGGTTCCGGGACTGGAGGGAGCCCAGAGCCCTCGCCGTATCGGTATCTTTCTTGATAGCCTGGAGTGCTTCGTCTATCTTCTCCCCAAAGAGAAATTGACCATCGAACGGCATGTCCAGCACTTTAGATTGGACCTCTTGTCGAAAGGACGTTGCTTTGAGCCAGCCTTGGCGGCGGAGCACGGCAGCCCCGGCCAACTGGCGGAATCCCGTCATGGCTGCGTCGATGGCGCAGTCGATGATTTCAGCCGCGGAGTTTTGTCCTTCCGCTAGGAGGGCTTTCACTTCGTCCTGGACCGTGGATGGCAGGCCTTGCAGATAGGGGGCTATGTCTTCCCATAGCTGGCGGTTGTAGCGCCCAAGCAGGGCGATGGAATTCGCCACTTTGATGGTCATGGCGGACGTGGTAGAGAACCGTTTGCCTATGGTGTCCAGTTTCCTTCCTTCCTTGTCTGGGGGTGCGGACAGCGGCGAGGAAGGGTTGCGGGATTGCTTTTGGGCCGCCTGAGTCACAACCGAGTCCGGTTTGGGGTGGCCGGTCAGGCAGGCTGGCGCGGTGATCGGGGCCTTATATTTTTTGTCTAGGCGCGGAACCACCGCAGGCACCGAGGCAGGCGTAAGCATCAGCTTCTTGCCCTGTTCCCACAGAAAGTCTATAAGTGGAATAGACTTGGCCAATTTCTGGCTGTGCTCCTTGAAATCATGGAGGAAGCATTCCGTTTCCGTGGATTCCACCGCCATGTGAAACCTCTTTGCTGCCCTGTCCACCAGTTTGTGGAAACCCCCAACGTCCGCCGTCTCAGATTGGCGCGGTCGCGGGGATGCCGGGGTAGACGAATGGTGTGATGACGCAGCATCGGCATCGTCGTCTCTGCGGTCCGAGTCAACGTCTTGCACTTCGCCTTCCTCCAAGTCCGTCTCCTCCTCCTCGGCTTCCGAGGAGTCCTCCACCTGAGGCTGGGGCCGAGTGCGAGGCTGGGGTTGGTTCCGAGGACGGGCCTGGAGAGCGGAAGGGCGCGAGGCCGACGGTTGCGCTTGGGTGACCGGCACCTGGGTTCCGCTGTCGGCATCCGGGAACCGTTGTTTATAGTCCTGCACCAGGGAGCGCAAATCGTTGACCAGAGACAGGGGCAAACAGATCATCGGGGTGTTCTCCGTGTTGACGTTCAAGGAGCGTTCCTGATACATAACTTCGTCCTGGTCCTCGTGAACGTCCTGGTTTTCCTCGTCGGACTCCTCACTCTGCGGTGTCACCTGCTCTTGCTCGGGTGCCAACTCTACCGTTGGGGGAACCGAGGAAGTTGGAATCGAGTGAATGGAGACTTCGACCAATCTAGATTCTTTCCAAGATGGCGCCGGGGTCTCTTCCGACGACGTGCGTGAAGATGGCGCGCCCGCCGTGTGTGTTGGTGACTTGAACGCCTCCGTTAGTGTCGATGGCATCAAATTCTGCGGGGATAAGGGAATCGCCGACTTACTGGTGGTAGAGCCTTCGACTTGAGATTTCTTGGGTGAAGGCGGACCTTTTGAACTTGACTTCGACCGTTTAGGTGACGATCCTTCGGTATGAGATGTCTTCGGCGAAGGCGTACCTTTAGATTTGGACCTCTTAGGTGACGGTGACGCAGATAGTGGCGATGGTCCGGTATTAGTTTTGGACGAAGGCTTTGGAGGAATGGTCGAGGAGACCGGTGCGCCTGAGGACGCAGTGGTGGTCGTTGTGGCCGTCGCGGAGGGCGATGAGGCCGTAGTGGTCGACACAGTGGTCGAGACCGAGGTGGTCCGCTTAGTAGATGGAGCGGGTTTCTTGAACCTCTGGCCATCCTTAACAGACACGGAGGTGGTGGTGGAACGTGCCTCCGAAGGTTTCCTGTGCGCCTTCTTAGGAGGAGTGTCTGTCTCTCCAGGGGACTGCACCCTGGGTCTCTTCTTGGAGACTTTGGAGGTCTTGCGAGTCCGCCATGGATGAAGCCTTCTTATTGGATTCCGACATGGGAGACAGCAGTCGAAGATAGGATATGTATTTTGTTTGTACAAAGTGTACTTCCAGCGAAGTTTGAGACTTCGAAGCAAGAAAAACCTGAAGAGCTCAGGTTGGAGACTCCCTAGCACAACGTGCGGTAGAAAATCTGAGGGACTGAGGCTCCTCCCGGGAAGGTTCTAGAGGGAGGTCGGAGCTGATTGGCTAACGATGAGAGTTCGGTCCTTTTTACATAAGGACGTGGAAAGGCCCCAAAGGGGAGGCCCTTCGGCCTATATTCTCTATGTATGTCCTTAGGACATTACTTTTTTATGTACCGGAGGCTCCCGTCTCGGCGACGGGGAATGATTCAGGCATGTGAATCTATGAAAGACACCCAAATACTGGATAATGACTTTTTGCTGTGAAATTATCAGACAGAAGAGATGTCCACATGTGGACAACTATTTATGATAAAAAGTGCTGCACTTGTGACTGTTTGGGAATCAGGTTGCCGAAGTGTGAAAATCAGTGTGCTTTCTAGACTAAAACAAGCACATGGGAGGAGTAGATCTAAGGTTGGAGCCTTACAATGCTGCTCGAAAGTCCTTTATGTGGTACAAGAAGTTGGCTGTTCATTGATTTCATTAGCATCTTTTAATGCTTATGCTATACCAAAGATAGTTCTTCAGAATCAAAGATGACTTTTATACAGTTTCAGCAGTCTGTAATAGGCAGCCTTGTTGCAGTTGAGCAGGCAAGTGTTCCTACAGTTGGAGGGGTAGTGGATGTGACTAGATTGAAATATCGCCACTTTCCTGAATACATTCCTCCAACACCCAAAAAACGATGTCCTTGTCGATGATGTAGAATCTGTGTACGAAGAGGAGCATGAAAGGAGAGTGATATGTACAACTCCAAGTAGTATTGGGAGCAAACATGAGAGTGAAAGGGAACTGACTGTAGACTGTATTGCTATATATATTTCGGGTTTAGATACCTGGTTGGTAGTAGGGTGATGCTCTTAGTTTATAGAGTCATACTTGGTATTTCTTATTCCACTAATACTTTTGTTCTTCCTAGATGAAAATAATAGTTTTTTTTAGTTGGATGTGTTTTTTCCTGTCTGTGCTTTGTGTGTGTAATCTGTTCATTCAGTGTGTGCAGTTACCAGCAGCAAGTCACTACACCCACACTGTCACCAAAATGCCAGTCCACACGTTCTGCCGGCTGCCAGGCAGTGTGATTGATGTGCCTGAAATGGGGTCTGGATGGCGCTGTGTGTGGCTGGTGGTATGTGTGAACTGGTGTTTGGCTGGCGGTGCGTGTGTGTGTGTGTGTATGGAGTGACTTGCTGCTGGTAACTGCACACACAGTAGCAGCCAAATGCCAGTCCACACACTCCGCCAGCTTCCATGCAATGTGATTTCAGTGTCAGTCCTATGGGCGTATCAAAGCGATGGGCCCTTGAATGGCACGGTTTGTTGATGTAAGTGTTGTAATGTGCTGGGCCCGCAGCTGGTGGTGTGAATGGTTTTGTATGTGTGAAACATGAATGGTGTGTGAATGGCCTGTAAAGCGGTTGATACCTAGTGGTGGCTTTACAGCTCCGGATCTGAGTCACTGGTTGGTTCAGTGTTGGAAAATTATAATGATCTTATTAACAGTGATTTCTAAGGTTTAATCTTCATGAAATCTTTTGTTAATAAAATGTACATTTTGAACTTTGTACTCACCTGCATGGCAAATCCAACCAGTATGTGGGTGTATTTGAATAGTAGATGATGGTCCAGTGATATTGTCTTTTTGGTATTTCTCTGCAAGGGTGTACATTGTTTATAGGGAAAATCTAACCCCCCCCCCAAAATATTTTCATAAACTAGATATCTGGAGACTTGGCAGGATGGCAGGTCGTAGGAAATTTGAAACGTCTTGAGATTCCAGAACTTTCCATCACAGAAATGTGAGTCAAATTCTTTTTTAGTAAATGTATGAGGTTTGCAAAGGCTTCTGGGTAAGGAAACCTGGTGAGAGCCAGGCACGTTAACCCCCTACAATCCTGATTTCCCCAGGTGTCTAGTTTTTAAAATGCGCAGGTTTGCTAGGTTTCTCTAAGTACCGGCTGAGTTAGGGCCCAAAATCCACAGCTAGCCACATTGCAAAAAAGGGGTCCGTTTTCAGTCGAAAAATGTGATGTATTCATGTTGCGTTTTGGGCCTTTTCTTGTCGCAGGCACTAGGTCTAACCACACAAGTGTGGTACCATTTATATCGAGAGACTTGAGGGAACACAGAATAGTAGAACAAGTGTTATTACCAAGTGTATTTTTCTGCATTTGTGCCTTCCAAATGTAAGCCTGTGTGTAAGAAAGAAGGCATTTTGAGAAATGCCTGCTAAATCACATGCAAGTATGGGTACCCACAAATTCAGAGTGAAGCAAATAACCACTGCTCCTAAGCTCTGTATCTTGTGCCCATTTCTCTTTATATTTTACCATATTAATTACTCTATACCCAGTACACAATGAATAAGCATTTGCAATGCAATAGGTCTCGCAATTATGAGAGTTTTGCCTATTGTAATTGTAAATGGCAATGCTTTTAATTTGTGTTGTTTTTAAAACAGATAAAACGTACTGTTATGTACACAATGTCAATAGCTTAAAGTCTCGCAAATGCGAGACCAATTGCATTGCAAATGCATTCCATAAAAATAAAAAAGCGTTAGAGGAGAGTGTGTCCTGCCAGCAACAGCAGGCAGGACAACGCTATTTGAGAAAATAGTGCTCGGAGGCTGTAATTAAAGGCTACTGAGCAACAACACACGTAACGGGTGTGTCGCCATGGGAGGTTACAAAATGAGACAAGGCAGAAAGTACTAAGGAGCGACTAAGAAGCCTTTTGACCAATGAACAGCCACAGTTTAGCATGCGCAGCCCAGGCTCGACCTAAATACCATTGTAAGGTTCATTTCAGTTATTGGATCTGGGTACCTCGGATTTTTGGAAAACCCACAAACCCTATATATCTCTGCAACCAGACGGCTCTAGTAAATGTAACCGCATATTGTTTTTGTAAATCGTCCATCGTGACAAGAAGTTATAAAATGAAAATATCACAAATGGGCGGTTTTACCTACTAATTTTCATTTTTTTTTTAATTTCAACAGTTAGTTTCTTTGGGGGAACCTTGAAGGATCTACACAAATTACCTTTTGCAGAATTCAGAATCTAGCAACCAAAGGGTTAGTTGTCTTTTAGCCGCTCCAGCAATATGTTTGAAAGCTGCCAGTGCAGATTTGGGCTTTATATACGGTTCAGTTCAACTTTACTGTCACTCGAATTCTGCCTGCAAAACATAGCAGCTTCTCCTGCTTCCAAGTGCAAACGTTAAACAACAACAACTATTGAGAAGGACAGTGTGGGGGTTGGGGTAGCAACATGGAATTACTGAGTCAGTGTAATTTGCTTATTTGTTATTGTAAAAGAAATAGGAACAGAACCAAAGTGCAGCTAACATATGGTAATCCTGGGGGGTGGGCTGAAGCCCACTAACTGTAAACAACAGGTCTATAAGACACAGCACATGTGCTGTCTAGCCGAGACCTAAAAATACAGAGATAGAGAGGCTTTTGTTCAGCAATCTTAATCCACGGATCTGTTGGAATGTGAAGTGCATTTTACATATGACAGAGACAGCATACAGCATGGGACAATTAATCAACACACTTAAACCTTTACCTCTGTTGTGCTACGAGAGTAGTTTTCCTACCCAAATAGACATCTGCAAAAAAAGAAGTGCACTTCAGTGCCACGGATGAGCGGAGTCCATATTATTCCGATTACATTTCTTTCAATTCTTATTGTTTATTAATTTTTTAGTGACCCTTTTGTCTCTGGGAGACAGTCATGTGAAGGAATAATACCTTCTTTGACCCAAAAATAGCGATACGGTACTTTGATATCCATTAAAACTACAAAGGGGCTTCTATACCTAGGCTAAGTACCCTTGTCTGCTAAGAAATCACCCATTCTGTTTCAGAAAAGTTATACATAACAGTTGTTTTAAAAAAAGTTTTTATTGCAAGCATGCGGCCATCATATTTAGGCGGCAGCAGCATGTTTTCTATCTTGTTTTCTTACTTTTATTTTTGTGGCATACATTTGCAGTAAAAATAAAATAAATGAAACCATTGCATCAGATTACCACTTATTGGCTTTGCCAATGCTTGTTATGTGTATGTTGTCTTTCTACTTGTCATTTCTTGTCAATTATTCGAGGTTCTTCAATAGTTGTTATATGTTTTGCTGCTTCTGTTGCCTTCTTTCTCCACTACAGGGATTTCAGCATGCTTTCCATTTTGACAAATACTGTGTGATGTGGAGGACAGAAACAGAGCTGTTTTTTTTTTTCAAATGTAGGGCTTTATAATCTGAGAAGGTGCTGTTTTTTGTAAATTAACTGAGGGGCGGGTATAATTTCCTTGTTTTCATAACGCACTGGTGTGTTCTAAATTGTGTCTGCAGAGTGATCCTCGAGCTGTACGACAAAGTACAAGAACGGCAAGTTGCTCATTTACTCTTCTGCATTATTTGCTGATGTTGGTCTCATAACATTGTATGTGGCCATTTCTTCACATTCTTCTGTCTAGACATTACATACTCCGTCTGATTTAAGTTATTTAATGATGCACTCAGCATACAATTGTATGATGCGTGTGTGTTTCAGTCATTTGCATGTGTCAATGTCCTTGGAAATTTATTTAATTCATTGTAACGGTTTCTACTGCTGGTCATCACCAGTACTGTGCAGTTTGAGGGAACCCACAAACAGCAAGTGTGGAATCACCTGGAGATGTATTTAATAATAATAATAAGGTAGTTTGTAAAGCGCTTGGTTACGACATCCCGGCGTGTCCACGCGCTGTGGAGAACAGAAAAACCCTCCAGAAGCATTAGCAAACCACCCAACCGCACCTACGCTCCTATATAATGTACAGGTGAGTTTTGAGAAGACTCCTGAACTTGGCCTCCGACCTTTCCAGTCTGAGACCCACCGGGAGTTTATTCCAACTTTGAGCCACTATGACTCTGAAAAAGCGTCCTCCCATTCTGGCTTTCTTGATGCGGGGGATAGCAAGCCGCCCTGTCCCACCTGAGGGTAAGGCTCTACTTGGCTCATACTTGGAGACCAAGTCTCCCAGATATGGCGGAGCCTTATGCCAGAGAATGCGATGGCATATAATGAGGGATTTGAACAGGACTCTCTTTTTGACCGGTAGCCAATGTAGTGCCGCAAGTGCCGGCCTAGAAGCTGCTCTTCTAGGAAGTCTTAATACCAGTCGAGCGGACGCATTTTGTAGGACTTGCAGGCGCCCCAAACTTTTTTCCGTTGCTCCTAGAAATAGGACATTCCCGTAATCCATGCGGGACGTCACGAGGGCCTGCATCATAGTGCGTCTGGCTTCAAGAGGGAGCAGATCCAAAGTTTTGTTTAGTGTTTTTAGCACACCGAAACACTTTCCCACTAGACGGCGAATGTGCCGCTCGCAGGATAGGGTAGGATCCACCCATATCTCCAGATTCTTAGCCTCCTTACAGGGGGTGGGAGTAGGACCCAAACATTGTGGCCACCAATCCACTGTCCAGCTAAGATTATCTCCACCGACCACCAACACCTCGGTCTTGGCTCTATTTAGCTTCAAGCAGTGCGTGTTCGTCCAAGAAGCCAGAGCCTGCATACAGGCCTTAAAATTGGATGCAGCGACCGAGGGTGTTTGGGAGGGGGAGATCAGCAGTTGGGTGTCATCAGCATAGGAGACTAACTCTACTCCAAACGCTTGCACCACCTCAGCCAGGGGGGCCTTATATAAATTAAATAAAGTCGGACTCAGGGCCGAGCCCTGAGGAACCCCCTGTTCCAGCGCCACCTCCGTGGATTGAAAAGAGCCCGGTTGAACCTGAAAGCTGCGGCCCGTAAGGAAGGATTTCAGCTACCCTAGTGCGGATTCTGTGACACCACCTCTGTTAAGACACTGCAGCAGGACGAAATGAGCTACAGTGTCAAACGCCGCACTGAGGTCTAACATCACCAGTGCCATGGTGTGTCCAGCATCCGCACCTTGTCTTATGGTCTCCGTAGCTCTCAGTAGGGCGGTTTCGGTCGAATATTTGACCGGAAACCCGATTGGGAGGGATGTAGGAGATTGGCATTCTCTAAATGTGCCATCAGCTGAGTATTTGCCACCTTCTCGGCCACCTTAGCTATGTACCGTAGCAGAGAAATCGGCCTAAGGTTCTCCAGGACTTCATGGCTCACATTGGATTTCTTCCTAATAGGTAAAACTACTGCTTTCTTCCAATCTACTGGAAGTGTCTGGGAGGCAAAGGAGATCTGCAGCACATGCCTGATTTAAGGCTCCAGGACCAGCAGGCTGTCTCCCAACACCTTGGGGGGTGCTGGGTCCCGAGGGGAGCCGGACTTAACACTCAGACAAATACTCCGTAGAACATCGGGGGGAACAGTAAATTGCTCCAAGCGCCTTTCTGCATTACTTGTCCCAGACACTTCCTCAAAGGTCAGCCCACTTTCGGGATTGCTAGAAAAGGAGGCGTATATGTCCCTGACCTTACTGGCAAAGTACTCTGCTACTCGGTTACATTCGGTCACTGAGTTATTGTCTGGGGCATTCGAGCTGGCCACTGATGAGATCTCTTTAAAGATCTTAAAGAGTTCTTTTGAGGAGTTCTCTGCATCCCCAATTCTATTATTGTAATGTGTGGCCTTGGCTCCTCGTAACATAACTTGATATTTTCTCTTCGCCGCCCTATAATTTCTCTTCTTCTGCGAGCAAAAATATGTGTGCTAGCTTCTCTCTATTCTCTTGCAGTCAGATCAAGCCATCTACAGAGCCGGCGTATACCAAGGAGCGGATTTTCTGGCTCTGCTACCCGATTTAGTCAGACATAGCGGAGCTACTATATTAAGGGCACTAAGAATGCGTTCGTCTAACTTTTTATTAGCGCTGTCGCTGTCTCCGCCCCCCGGCAGACCCCCTACGGGCAACAGTTTACTAAAGGTGTCCTGAGAGAAGTGTTTCCATTTGCGATGGGGATAGCTTTGGTTTCCTCCCTTTTGTGTGTCTTCCGCTAAGATGTTTATACTGAAGGGACCCAGAAAGTGATCCGACCAGGGGACTGGTAAAGGAGTGTCCGTCTCCACCCAGTCCCAGCTGGCAAACACCGGATCTAATAAATGGCCATGCTTATGGGTAGGGGTAGTATTTTTCAGCTCCAGTTGCATAGCCTGCAGCTCATGCTTTAAGTCTACGGCCTCCTTTAGCAGGCCATCCTCGAGGTGTATGTTAAGGTCCCCTAGCACAAGAAGCCTGCTCTTCCTTATAGCCAAATGAACAATACCCTCCATCAGACTTGTCCTGAACTCACCGAGCCCTCCTGGGGGACGATAGAGAAGGATCCCCGTAATAGAATACTGAGGGCCTGATTTTAGGATGAAATATCCTGCCTCACAGCTATCCATTTTTAGGGGCTCTCTGCAGACAACCATGCTCATTTTCACTGAAGAGGTCTGTTATTTGCCACTATTTGATCATCATCATTAAAGAGCATTAACTGTGGGGACTAGAGGTCCCTAGGTTACCCTGGTGCAGAGTCTTGCTTAAACCCAAACAGTAGACAGCATGCTGGCAGCCAAGAGCTCTGTGACACCTGTAAGTGGCAGGTTCGAATCCCAGCACGTTTAACCCAGACTTTCAACCCTACCAAGGCAATAAAACAAGTAGAGCTTCAACATAGTCAGAATGATTGTATATAAAATCCGTGCATGCAGTGCCCTTCAGTGATGGCTCTCAATATAAAACAATCGTTGTTATTACATGTTCATTTGAATAAAGTTATGCAGCCCTTTGATGATTTTGTATTGATTGTTCAAAGTACTCACTGTTCAAATATGTTACTTCCAGGTAGGAGTTTCTTTTCCCTAGAAACCCCAGTGCTATCTTGTATACTTTGTGCACCTGAATTAATCACTGAAGTTGGTCGGTTGGGAACAATCCTTTTTTTTATATGTATATGTATTCCTTGTTTTCATTTGAACTGAGGGTCGTCAACACAGCACCCTTTGTTTGCTCTTCTTCCGTGTAGAATTGTTCCTCTATTTCTTGTCTGTCTTGGCTACCAGATTTCTGGTATTTCTTCACATTATTTTTCTTTCAAGTTGCAGTCTTTGAACCTGAATACTTTGTTCTTCTTTATATTCACTCTCATGGGACACCATTTTTAGGTCGAGCATTCGATACCTCTTGTATATACTTAAGTATTTATACACTTTAGTATATACTTTATTATATACTTATATGTGTATATACTTTGTGGGCTCTGGGGATCAGCCCTAGGACTTGTCTGCTTCCGCTTAGGGACTTTTTTTTCTGTTCAACTGCCTCTATTTACCGGTCTTGATAGAAAACGACCAGCAGAGGTCAGTAAAATACCAGAATCACTTTAGCATTCTCTAGATTCCAGTCCATAGAAATGGTCTTCCACGGCCACCTGTAGACAATAATATTTTTTCCAATCTTGTATTTTCAGTTAAAGACCGCCGAAGGCCCAGCTTTTATATTAAAAACAGAGCTTTGGACTATAGCATTTCCCACTGAAAAGCAATAGTTATCTTCATGTGTTCCCATACCTGGCGTGTCACGCAGTTTGGTGCTTACTACCCCTCCATGTTAAATAACAGTAGATGTTTCAGCACCCAGGCTAATGTGCTGCATAGCTAAATACATATAAGGTTCCAAAAGCGAGGCTGATTGCATTGCAAATGCTTGTTTTGTCTCGATCTGCTTTTAGTTGGTCATCTATCTAAAATAGCTTTATATTTTTCTTCAAGTGCTGGATGTTTTACTGTTATTTTACCTTCCAATTCTGTATAATGACATGCCTGCCAATTTTTGTAAATACATTTCCACACGTTATTCTTTTGATAACTGTTGTGTTTCTTTATTTTCATTTCAGCATACATAATACTCAAAATAATTCCTATTTGCTAAATGCAAATGGAGTGAAGGACAAAATTGTCACTGTTTCAGCAAAATTTAGCAAAACTATTCCCGATACAAAGTATGGCGAGCCTATAATCCTTTGAACCTGTGCACTGGTAACAACACTATGAAGCAAGCTGTATTTATTTATTTTACATACAAGGAATTAGACCCATCTAGAGCAGCAGTATGGATGGCTGACCCAAGGAAGTCCTTCTAGGAATCTGGATGCACCAAGAAATGTGTTGATTACTTATGGGAAGTACTCATCAGTTAATGTCCTCATCACAGGCCTTCAAAAGCGATGCTTATCTTATCTAATAGATAGGACTTATCTAAATACTTTTAAACAAATAAACCAAGTTAACATCTCTAGTTCCAACCCATCGGGGAAACGAGTGTAGGGGGCATAAATGAAGACCACACCGCTAACCTGTCCAGGACTACAAAGCAAGCCTGCACCCATGTGATAAACCAAAAAAACGTCAGGGAGGGCGGGCAGCCAGGATTGCAACAAGCTTTCTTTGTCCTAGTGATTAGAGAGCAGGGCTGTAGCTATGCAGAACACCAGCCACAAGAGGCAGAGGAGAAAAGACACAAATCAAAACAAACATTTGCAATGCAATCAGTCTCGCCTTTAGGACCTTATTAGTATTTAGATATGCAGCACATTAGCCTGGGTGCTGAAACATCTACTGGTCTTTAACATCGAGGGAAAGTAAGCACCGAACTACGTGACACGCCAGGTATGGAAACAGATGGAAGAGAAATATAGCCTTTCAGCGGGAAATGGTACAGTCCAAAGCTTTGTTTTTAATATAAAATCAGGGCCTTTGGTGGTCATATCACTGACAATTAAAGATTTGAAAAAAATATTTTCTACAGGTGCTCTTGGAATACAATTTCTATGGACTGGAATCTAGAGAATGCTAAAGTGATTCTGGTATTTTACTGACCAATGCTGGTCGTTTTCTATCAAGAAAGTTAAATAGAGGAAGTTGACAGAAACATTTTAAAAAAGAAAGTCCCTCAGCAGAAAGCAATTCTAGTATTTTACTGACCTCTGCTGGTTGTTTTCTATCAAGACAGTTAAATAGAGGCAGTTTAACAGAAACAAAGTCCCTAAGCGAAAGCAGACCAGTCCAAGGACTGATCTCCAGAGCCCATAAAGTACACACATATAGAAATATATCATAAATAAGTACACACAAATACAAGTATATAATAAGTATAAACTAAAGTATATACAAGAGGTCCCGAATGCTCGACCTAAAAAAGAGACGAAAGAGAGGGGGAGAAGAAAGAGAGAATGGAAACACATGCAATGCCAGGGAATTCTCAATAACAAATAAAACAAGCATTAACAAAGCCAATTAGGTTTGGTCTTGGTTTCCAGCATTTTGACTTTGACAACACTTGTTTGGTTCTGTCATGTATTTGTAAACGTCTATTTTTGAGGAGCTGCCAGTCCTCGCCAATGCATATTTAAAAAAAAATAAACATTGACTAAAAGCACAAATATTTCTGGGCCTCACAAAGCACAGTTTTCCATAGTAGGGCATAGAACTTAAGGGAACTGCTTTATGCAGATATTTTCTTTGCGAAACAGCCAATTGCTGTCACTCACACTTCAATTAGCCAGTGTTTGAAATGGGCTGACCCATTGCCCCATGCTGGATTCTATGCTGAGTCTCTGTTCATGAGTAATGTGTTCTGTGGTTGTTTGGATCTACCTATGTGTAGTGTGTGCATATAGTTGTGATGGGTCTGTGTTTCCATATAAATGTCAGCATGGTTTGGTGTATTTGTGTCCTGTGTGGGTTTGTGTGAATACTGTGGGCTGGCGTGCTGATGTCATGTCTGTTTATATGTGTTTGAGGGATTTAACAAAGGCAAGGGTAGCTGCACCCATCGGCCCCTTCATAGAAAGTAAGAGGTTTGTGTTTGCTGTTCCTATATCTGTATGCTTATGTGTGTTTGTAGTTATCAGTGTGGTTTGTCTATGTGTTTTC
This sequence comes from Lissotriton vulgaris, assembly GCF_964263255.1. Classification (NCBI taxonomy): domain Eukaryota; kingdom Metazoa; phylum Chordata; class Amphibia; order Caudata; family Salamandridae; genus Lissotriton; species Lissotriton vulgaris. The sequence goes on from NC_141699.1 coordinate 177,508,692, forward strand.
GATCCATTACCTTTGAAATCTGGCTTCACAGTGTAGCAGTTTATTCGACCTATTGTTACTAATTCTTTAAATTATACAGAAAGGGGGTTTGCCTTCAACCAGAGGAGTTGCTCTCTCCCCTCCCATACAGTGCTTGCATAGCAATACAAGAGGGACTATTTTGCATCTCAAAAGTAAACACTCATTACACATTAAGATTGTTTACATTATACATGTAATCTATACAGAAAACAAGCGTTGTTTTGTTTTTGCACCACAGCAGGCTTTTAAAAAATGTTTTTGCCATTACCTGCATTTTGCACACCAGGGAGCACCGAATACACTTATAAACAAGCTTAGCAAAACCAAAAGATATGGCTTTTAAATGCCAACCCAGGCATGCACAAATACTGTTTGCATACTTTGCACATTAAAAAACTGTTTGGTTACGTTTTGTGCTGGCTGTAGATTGCCGTTACTGTCTGTTTGTGAGGGGTTTGAGTGTGCAAAGATGTGTAGTGTCTGTCTTTTACAAGGGTGTTTGTGATATTTGCATACATCTGTGAGTGCACGTTCCAGTTTGTGTTGTGTGCAAGCTTGCGTAAAGTATTAATGTTAGGCACATGATTGCTTTGAATGTGGAATGTAGTGTGTGTACCTGTGGTACATGACAGTGCATTGGGTGCAATTGTTACATGGATGTTTACGAAGTTTGAGTTAGTGTCATGTGTGGTGCAGGTTTGTATGACTTTCCATTTCCGGGTGATATTTGTTCATATATATGGCACTGTGTGAGATATATACATATATATGTGTGTGATGGTGAATGTGTGAGGCCTGTGTTTGGAGTACATCTGCATGAGTATGCAAGATGCGATGATTGGTGTGTGTGTGTCTAGCTGTGCATGTGTGACGCGCACCCGTGTGAAATAGTGTTAAGAGTAAAGGGGCCAGTAGCCAAGGAAGGACACAAATGACGACATGACAGTCATGGGGAGGAACTAACAAGCCTAAAACCAATAGGAAGGCAGTATTTAGGACCTAAGCCAATGAAAAAGATGTCAATACAAAAAAACAGTGGTCCTGGTTAGGTTACGACTTATATACTGTGTTCAGTGTCTAACACATCAAAATAACACTCACCCCAAATACATTTATCATACGTGAAAAAATAGAGGTAATATATATACATTAAACCAAGTATATGTTTTGTATGCATTTATTTATGCATAGTTCATATCGACGCAATATTACTTTTGCGAGCTTTGAGCTTGTATCCAAGACAGTGAATAACACATGAATACTAGAATGCAATTGTATAGTCATTACATTTCAATGTGCTCTCAGAAGAAAGGGAAGGGAAAGTGTGCAAGTTGTGAGGGACCGGGTAAAGGTGGTGTGACTGGTTTAAGAACATCACGTTGAAATCAAGATGCCTTTACAATCATTATGTACATGGTTCCAAAAATGCATCTGACATAGGCTTAAATTCATTAATTTCTTTGTATCCTATGTTGTGCTCGAGTGGCGTAGTCTACGTTTCGACCCCCAAAGTACGCTGACGGGGTAACTGATGCCTCATGTTGGGGTCTTCATCAGGACTGAGAGGTGTGAGAGCCTACAAAAATAGTAAGGGAATCAATTACCTATATATAGTGGACCGGTGAGTGCGCTAGGTTCAGTATGTATTCAGTAAAAAAATTAATTCGTTATTTACATACATCATCGGGACGGTAGAAATCTGTGCCGTCTGCGAATGGGCCTGCTAGTGCTCCTAGGAAATCTGTTAAAAAATTAATGGAGACTGAAATTCAGTCGCTAGCTAGACCAAGCTGCTAGATAAAGAAAAGCTCATGGCTGAGAGGGGAACTTACTTGTGGAACTGCTCCTTACAAATATAGATAAGTTGCTCCAGGCTTACGTCCTTTTATTCATAGTTCATGGGTGCGCTGTGTGGAAAGATATTCAAAGAATTAATAACCACACGAATTGTTGGCTGTGGTATATTTAAGAGAAAAGACAATTAACTGCCGAGAAAATGCGCTCAGTGGCGCTGGATCGTGTGTTAAGGGATGGTAACACCATACTGTCAGAAAACTCATTTAAAAACAAGTGGATCCTATGCGCTTTAACGCGCTGAGCAAAATATGGAATTAAAAAGGACTAGAATCAATATCTGGCGCAGACACAAGTGTGTCGTCTGGTGTTTAAGTTGATTGGAAGTGAACGAGTCACTATCGGGCGTGCACGCTAATGAGTAAAGCAAATCATCAGGGTCGATTGTCAATGAGACTTACTTAGAACGTGCCGTCCGAAGTCCGACCTCTGGGGTTCTGGGCTGGGAATGAGCAACTCGCGGTGCAGCCGCTGAGTGATAGTCGAGTTGGAGGCTCGTCTGCAAGGGGCCAATCGCTGCAGAGAAGGGGCTTAAAGCGCCGGGCTCTTCTAACGCGTCCTGCGTGAGGAAGGGAATCTCTACAAAAGGCGTCGTGTAGAGCGAGTAAGGGAATGACTGCAAAGTGTCTCTATAACCGCGATGGGAAATACTAACGTGGTGACCACCCATGTTGAGCAGAATGGGAGTAAGTAAATCCCAAATGATTGTACTGTGACTGCATTACAAATAAACAACAGATAATGCATTTTTTGAAAACAAGAAGCACAATTCACACAAATCAAAGGTTACAGGAAAAACTAGTAGCTATTATTGAAATGGCATTAAGGAACACAGTTTAGATATCTATCTTCCCATTAGATGGTGTAAACTAGTGTTGATGTTATCAGTTACCACTAAATGCTATCTCAGTGTTAGCAGCCACTTTGATTTGTATAGGAATTCTTTGGTCATATAGAGAGACAGAATCTGGCCATGGGGTCCCAGGTGGAATATGTTCATTGGAACCCACGGTTGTTTATTCAGAAAGTCAAATCGCCAGTTTTGGAAGGAGGTCATTCTGGATTTAGTCCCGCCATTTGTGCAAAGTTGGCATCCATTTCATTGAGCCCATGGCTCACGGTTTTGAATAGGTGCATCCATTTGCATTCTCTGATGTTCATTATGGAGGTCAAATTCCCCCCTCGTGGTCCAAGAGAGATCTTTTCCAGGACCAACCATCTTATGGATTCAGGAGTGTGGTTATGTTCCTTGAAGTGTTCCACAAGGGGTGCTCCAACTGTAGAGCATCGGATTCTGCTGGAGTGCTGAAAAATTCGATTTTTTACTTTCTGTCTAGTTTGTCCGACGTACATCAAATTGCAGGGGCATAGAATAGCGTAAATGACTCCACTTGTGTTGCAGTTTGTAAAAGATTTGAGATCTATAGTCAGATCATTGTACATCAGTTGTTTAGTTTCCCAGCATGTTGGACATGCCTTGCATGTTGTACATTTGAAATGGCCCACTACATCGGGGAGATTCCACATCCGTTGTATAGTAGGTGCTGCAGGGGTATCCAACATTGAACGTACTACATGGTCCTTTATGCTTTTTGCTTTTTTGAAAGCATGCATCGGAGGGTCCGGGCTGTCTAGAGTGTCTGCGATAAGGTTCCAGTGTTTGTTCACTATCTTGCGTATTGCATTGCTCTTAGTGCAAAATGTAGTCACACAGATCATCCGTGATTTTGAGAGGTTCCGTATTTTTGGTGTCAGAAGGGATGATCGGTCTTGGTACCAAGCTCGTTTCCGTGATCTTTTTACCAGGCGTTGCGGATATCCCCTGTCCACCAGGCGGTTGATTAGATCATCTGATTCCTTAAAAAAGTCCTCTTTATGGGAACAATTCCTCCGAAGACGGAGGAATTGCCCAAAGGGTAAATTGTCTCTCAGGGCCCTTGTGTGGTGACTGGTATACCTCAAAAGTGAATTCCGCTCAGATGGTTTCCTGAAGAGGGTGGTGTAGAGATGATCCTTATCCACTTTGATGGTGATATCAAGGAAGTCGATAGATTCTGTGCTCATCGTCATGGTGAACTTTATGTCTTCTGATTGGGTATTCAACCATACTAGGAATGCACGTAGAGAGCCTTCATCGCCTGTCCAAATCATCAGGACATCGTCGATGTATCGATGCCAAGTGGAGATCATGTCACGATAAGGATTGGTTGCTGCCAATATACATTCATGTTCATATTCAGACATATAAAGAATCGCCAGGTCCGGTGCGAATGCAGCACCCATAGCAACTCCCTTGCTCTGGATGAAGAATTTTCTTTGGAAAATGAAGTAGTTTTTGGTCATTGCAATTTCCAGTAGGTCCACTATGAATTCAGTAGGGACCGTGGCCGGTTGTTCACGTCTTTCAAGAACTCTCTTGATACAGTTTAATGCAGGTCTCTGGGGAATGCTGGTGTAGAGTGAAATGATATCCATCGTCACCAGGATTTGATTGGTCTTATTGAAAGGTATTTGGTCTATGAAATTAATGACTTGCATAGTATCTCTGAGGTAAGTAGAGGTGGCCTCAGCAAGTGGCTTTAAGAAAACGTCAACATATTTACATAATGGTTCTAGAAGCGAGCCGCATCCAGAGATGATAGGGCGTCCAGGTGGTTTGAGTGGGTTCTTGTGGACTTTAGGTAGTACATAAATTGTAGGTGTCCTTGGTTGTTCCACGTTGAGGTATTGTAGTTCTTTGTTCGTAATGAAGCCCAACTCTAGGGCTTGTTTAGTGAGTGTTTGGATCTCCTTTCTGATTCCCGGTGTTGGGTCACCCATCACCGGTCTGTAGCTGATGCCATCCATTAGTTGGGAGTGAATTTCCGATTTATAGTCCTCTGTGTTGAGCATGACAATGGATCCCCCCTTGTCCGCTGGTTTAATTACTATGGACTTGTTATTCTTGAGGGAGTCCAGCGCTGTCTTTTCCTCTGCTGTGATATTGTATTTCACATATGACCTTTCATTTAGTACTTTAAGGACATCCCTCAAAACCACGCTTTCATAGGTCAGTATTTTGTGTGATACGGAAGCCATACTTGGCATGAAGGTCGAGGGTGGTCGTAGATTGGTAAAGGCAGTAGCGGTCGCTGTGGGTTTGTTGGCAAAGAAATTCTTTAGTCTAAGTTTTCTGAAGAATCCAGTTAGTTCTGCTTGTATGTTGAACCGGTTCGGGTGTGATGTAGGTACAAATGATAGTCCCTTGCAGAGTATGTTTGATTCATTCTGTGTGAGTATATGATTGGAAAGGTTGATGATGGGGCTGGTGTTTGGATTATTCCTCGGCACTACCACCTGTAGGTCTTCCTCCTGGTGGTTCTCTCCCCGTGGTCCTCGGGTTGGAATCTCACCTGCTTGTTGGTCTGGCCTTGTTGCCTGCCACCATCCCAATTTTACAGAGGCAGAAGATTTACCAACTTCTCTGATTCATCGTATAGTGGAGACAGTGAGAACGAGGGTAACCAACCAGGTGGCAATTACAACCAGCAAGACCAATGGTACCAACCCCCCCAGCAACACATGAGTGGACCCCAATCGCCTTTTTTAGGAGATACCCAGTGGAGACCACCGAGAGGAAGAGGCAGAGGAGGGGCATGGAGCGGACGCTCGAACAGAGGCCAGAATCAGCAGAATTGGGATGGTGGCAGGCAACAAGGCCAGACCAACAAGCAGGTGAGATTCCAACCCGAGGACCACGGGGAGAGAACCACCAGGAGGAAGACCTACAGGTGGTAGTGCCGAGGAATAATCCAAACACCAGCCCCATCATCAACCTTTCCAATCATATACTCACACAGAATGAATCAAACATACTCTGCAAGGGACTATCATTTGTACCTACATCACACCCGAACCGGTTCAACATACAAGCAGAACTAACTGGATTCTTCAGAAAACTTAGACTAAAGAATTTCTTTGCCAACAAACCCACAGCGACCGCTACTGCCTTTACCAATCTACGACCACCCTCGACCTTCATGCCAAGTATGGCTTCCGTATCACACAAAATACTGACCTATGAAAGCGTGGTTTTGAGGGATGTCCTTAAAGTACTAAATGAAAGGTCATATGTGAAATACAATATCACAGCAGAGGAAAAGACAGCGCTGGACTCCCTCAAGAATAACAAGTCCATAGTAATTAAACCAGCGGACAAGGGGGGATCCATTGTCATGCTCAACACAGAGGACTATAAATCGGAAATTCACTCCCAACTAATGGATGGCATCAGCTACAGACCGGTGATGGGTGACCCAACACCGGGAATCAGAAAGGAGATCCAAACACTCACTAAACAAGCCCTAGAGTTGGGCTTCATTACGAACAAAGAACTACAATACCTCAACGTGGAACAACCAAGGACACCTACAATTTATGTACTACCTAAAGTCCACAAGAACCCACTCAAACCACCTGGACGCCCTATCATCTCTGGATGCGGCTCGCTTCTAGAACCATTATGTAAATATGTTGACGTTTTCTTAAAGCCACTTGCTGAGGCAACCTCTACTTACCTCAGAGATACTATGCAAGTCATTAATTTCATAGACCAAATACCTTTCAATAAGACCAATCAAATCCTGGTGACGATGGATATCATTTCACTCTACACCAGCATTCCCCAGAGACCTGCATTAAACTGTATCAAGAGAGTTCTTGAAAGACGTGAACAACCGGCCACGGTCCCTACTGAATTCATAGTGGACCTACTGGAAATTGCAATGACCAAAAACTACTTCATTTTCCAAAGAAAATTCTTCATCCAGAGCAAGGGAGTTGCTATGGGTGCTGCATTCGCACCGGACCTGGCGATTCTTTATATGTCTGAATATGAACATGAATGTATATTGGCAGCAACCAATCCTTATCGTGACATGATCTCCACTTGGCATCGATACATCGACGATGTCCTGATGATTTGGACAGGCGATGAAGGCTCTCTACGTGCATTCCTAGTATGGTTGAATACCCAATCAGAAGACATAAATTTCACCATGACGATGAGCACAGAATCTATCGACTTCCTTGATATCACCATCAAAGTGGATAAGGATCATCTCTACACCACCCTCTTCAGGAAACCATCTGAGCGGAATTCACTTTTGAGGTATACCAGTCACCACACAAGGGCCCTGAGAGACAATTTACCCTTTGGGCAATTCCTCCGTCTTCGGAGGAATTGTTCCCATAAAGAGGACTTTTTTAAGGAATCAGATGATCTAATCAACCGCCTGGTGGACAGGGGATATCCGCAACGCCTGGTAAAAAGATCACGGAAACGAGCTTGGTACCAAGACCGATCATCCCTTCTGACACCAAAAATACGGAACCTCTCAAAATCACGGATGATCTGTGTGACTACATTTTGCACTAAGAGCAATGCAATACGCAAGATAGTGAACAAACACTGGAACCTTATCGCAGACACTCTAGACAGCCCGGACCCTCCGATGCATGCTTTCAAAAAAGCAAAAAGCATAAAGGACCATGTAGTACGTTCAATGTTGGATACCCCTGCAGCACCTACTATACAACGGATGTGGAATCTCCCCGATGTAGTGGGCCATTTCAAATGTACAACATGCAAGGCATGTCCAACATGCTGGGAAACTAAACAACTGATGTACAATGATCTGACTATAGATCTCAAATCTTTTACAAACTGCAACACAAGTGGAGTCATTTACGCTATTCTATGCCCCTGCAATTTGATGTACGTCGGACAAACTAGACAGAAAGTAAAAAATCGAATTTTTCAGCACTCCAGCAGAATCCGATGCTCTACAGTTGGAGCACCCCTTGTGGAACACTTCAAGGAACATAACCACACTCCTGAATCCATAAGATGGTTGGTCCTGGAAAAGATCTCTCTTGGACCACGAGGGGGGAATTTGACCTCCATAATGAACATCAGAGAATGCAAATGGATGCACCTATTCAAAACCGTGAGCCATGGGCTCAATGAAATGGATGCCAACTTTGCACAAATGGCGGGACTAAATCCAGAATGACCTCCTTCCAAAACTGGCGATTTGACTTTCTGAATAAACAACCGTGGGTTCCAATGAACATATTCCACCTGGGACCCCAAGGCCAGATTCTGTCTCTCTATATGACCAAAGAATTCCTATACAAATCAAAGTGGCTGCTAACACTGAGATAGCATTTAGTGGTAACTGATAACATCAACACTAGTTTACACCATCTAATGGGAAGATAGATATCTAAACTGTGTTCCTTAATGCCATTTCAATAATAGCTACTAGTTTTTCCTGTAACCTTTGATTTGTGTGAATTGTGCTTCTTGTTTTCAAAAAATGCATTATCTGTTGTTTATTTGTAATGCAGTCACAGTACAATCATTTGGGATTTACTTACTCCCATTCTGCTCAACATGGGTGGTCACCACGTTAGTATTTCCCATCGCGGTTATAGAGACACTTTGCAGTCATTCCCTTACTCGCTCTACACGACGCCTTTTGTAGAGATTCCCTTCCTCACGCAGGACGCGTTAGAAGAGCCCGGCGCTTTAAGCCCCTTCTCTGCAGCGATTGGCCCCTTGCAGACGAGCCTCCAACTCGACTATCACTCAGCGGCTGCACCGCGAGTTGCTCATTCCCAGCCCAGAACCCCAGAGGTCGGACTTCGGACGGCACGTTCTAAGTAAGTCTCATTGACAATCGACCCTGATGATTTGCTTTACTCATTAGCGTGCACGCCCGATAGTGACTCGTTCACTTCCAATCAACTTAAACACCAGACGACACACTTGTGTCTGCGCCAGATATTGATTCTAGTCCTTTTTAATTCCATATTTTGCTCAGCGCGTTAAAGCGCATAGGATCCACTTGTTTTTAAATGAGTTTTCTGACAGTATGGTGTTACCATCCCTTAACACACGATCCAGCGCCACTGAGCGCATTTTCTCGGCAGTTAATTGTCTTTTCTCTTAAATATACCACAGCCAACAATTCGTGTGGTTATTAATTCTTTGAATATATCTTTCCACACAGCGCGCCCATGAACTATGAATAAAAGGACGTAAGCCTGGAGCAACTTATCTATATTTGTAAGGAGCAGTTCCACAAGTAAGTTCCCCTCTCAGCCATGAGCTTTTCTTTATCTAGCAGCTTGGTCTAGCTAGCGACTGAATTTCAGTCTCCTTTAATTTTTTAACAGATTTCCTAGGAGCACTAGCAGGCCCATTCGCAGACGGCACAGATTTCTACCGTCCCGATGATGTATGTAAATAACAAATTAATTTTTTTACTGAATACATACTGAACCTAGCGCACTCACCGGTCCACTATATATAGGTAATTGATTCCCTTACTATTTTTGTAGGCTCTCACACCTCTCAGTCCTGATGAAGACCCCAACATGAGGCATCAGTTACCCTTTCAGCGTACTTTGGGGGTCGAAACGTAGACTACGCCACTCGAGCACAACATAGGATACAAAGAAATTAATGAATTTAAACCTATGTCAGATGCATTTTTGGAACCATGTACATAATGATTGTAAAGGCATCTTGATTTCAACGTGATGTTCTTAAACCAGTCACACCACCTTTACCCGGTCCCTCACAACTTGCACACTTTCCCTTCCCTTTCTTCTGAGAGCACATTGAAATGTAATGACTATACAATTGCATTCTAGTATTCATGTGTTATTCACTGTCTTGGATACAAGCTCAAAGCTCGCAAAAGTAATATTGCGTCGATATGAACTATGCATAAATAAATGCATACAAAACATATACTTGGTTTAATGTATATATATTACCTCTATTTTTTCACGTATGATAAATGTATTTGGGGTGAGTGTTATTTTGATGTGTTAGACACTGAACACAGTATATAAGTCGTAACCTAACCAGGACCACTGTTTTTTTGTATTGACATTCGGACCCCGGTCCTGGAGTTTTTAGGGTCTACCCCTTTCTTACTCCTACAATGAAAAAGATGGGCAGAGAGTGGGTGGAGCTTCCAAACTATACTATACTGAATACTTCATGCCTTGCAAAGCGAGCACTGCATGCACTGCAACGCTAGGCTCGACCTAAAAAGGAAGGCAGAGCATGTCCTGAGAGTGACCAAAGAACCAACCGAAGGATGCAGAAATCATAGCCAAGGTAAAGACCACGGTATCAGAACCATCAGAGCCATTAAGCAGAGCAAGCACCCATCCAGTGCTGCCAATAAAAAAAAAACACATTAAAAACACGACTGTGCATGGACCTGTGCATGATGCCTACAGAAATTCGAAAAAATCTGGTCGGAAATGGAGACAAAAGCATGGAATGTCAGAAAGGTAGGAATATAAAAAAAAATACTGAGGAGTATATGAACCTAGTAAGCACTGACATTTATATAAGATAGATAAAACTGAAGGACAAGGAAACTAAGTCGGCATATGTATATGTGCCCTGGAATATGTAAGTCTCAGGGTGAGAATATAGTTTTTAATGCTTCTTGACATGTAATGCAATACAGTTTATGTAAAAATCAATAACATAACAAAACACTGCTGTGGTGGTAAGATCAAAATACCTAACCCAATTATTAGAAGAAAAAAAACCAAAATATATGGGGAACCCAAGCTGGTCCAGGTGGGAATAGAACAAGGAACCACTCACTGTAAGTGTATTAATTTTATATGCATTTTATTTACAAATCTTTTAAAGAGCACAATTATGTGTAAAGACGTACTGGCCGTAAAACACCTGTTAAAGAAACTGGTATGAAGAAAACACACAAGGGATATGGCACAAGGTCTTCAACCTGTAGGACACCCATATATCAGGAAAATAGTTACTGAGAACCCCACAAGTGTAGAACATCCGGCTAGAAATTAACAATCATGGGTAGAGGCACAAGAAATGGCCAGTGCTTCCTGTAATACATACATGCTTGTGACGGAACCACGCCATCACGAGGCACTGGCGGGCTGTGCTTATGACGGCGTGGTTCCGTCACGACTCCGCCCACTCACTAATTCGCCCGCACAGGCGGTGAATCATTGCCACATGGGCGGAGCGGGCGCGGCATGATGGAACCATGCCGAAATTAGCACACGCCAACCGTAGCTTGTGATGGCGTGGTTCCGTCAACAGCATGGAAGGGGTTAAATGGAAATGGAGGATAAGGAAATAAATGCAAGACCTTTAAAAACACTTGCACAAACTTTACAAAATGTGTAGGATAAATGGTACAATTACTTATGGTTCTAGAAAGGCGATGGATACAGCAGTGGTGAGATGATTTTATTATTTCCGTTAAAGTAACTTCAATAAAAATTAAAATAAATAAGCATTAAGCAAAACCCATAGGTCTTTCCTACGTGACGTTCTCTATGTTCAGCCAAATTGTACAGCAGCTGTAGGATAAAAAAAAGCGCAGAAAAAAAACCACTGACAGTCAGCGCTGGCTGCATCAAGATGTTTTGTTTTTTGTATTGCTGGCTGGCGGGAGGAGAAGTAGGGTGGATATCAATATGGCAGGGGAGAGGCATCACAGACAACAGATGAGGTGGGGGCGGGGGAAATGACATGGCCAGAGATGTCGCTTTCTAGTACTTTTTAGGTTTCACCTGAAATCGCTTGTATTTAATATATCTTAAAAAGGGGTTCTTATCAGATCCTGTTGCCAAATTAACTGTGTTAATTTGCTTTTGTATGGAGCTTTTTTTGTTGTTAACTTACCTGTGCTGCACACATTTACGATACTTCTACTAAAGCTGTCCACACGGTTTAGGCTCCATTCACGGTCAAGATCCCTTCCCATGGAAAAGGCAGACAGCTTCTAACAGTAAGTTGAAACGCTTGCTTTTTGTTACTTAGTTATGTGAAGCAGATGCTATAGCCTTAGAACGTTTGTGGCATTTCTTATTCATGCCTCACTTTGTAGGCATTATTGGATTGTTTTTTTTTCAACTTAATCTATTTGGTCATTATGATTAAATTCTAAATGGAGTAATAAATATTGCACGTTTAAAATAACGTTAATATACAAGAGCTATGCTACATTTTACTAGTAAACAGGCACCCACAAGTGCAGTTTCCTTATAGATAAGAGGGTCATGATTTAAATCGTGCAGCAGGCCAAAAGCTCTAGGGTCCTCACTAGACCCAAATTATTGCTAAAATTTAAAACTAAACAGGTAGTCAAAAGTGCAGTTACCTGGCATGGTCATTATTTGAATGGTGCAGCAGCTGCAGTGGCAACAGGCCCAAAAACTCCAGGCACCCCACTAAACACCATTTCAATGCTATCTTTTACTACTAAACAGGTATTTTTTCAACTTAATCTATTTGGTTATCATGAATAAATTCTAAATGTTGTAATAAGTATTGCATGTTTAAAATAAGGTTAATATACAAGAGCTATGCTACATTTTACTACTAAACAGGCAGCCACAAGTGCAGTTACCTTGCAGACAACAGGGTCATGATTTGAATGGTGCAGCAGTTGCAGTAGCACAGGGCCCGAATGTTGTCAGAACTCCTCCAAACATACAACATTGCTAGTTTTGACTGCTAAACAGGCAGTCACCTTGCAGTAAAAAGCACTTGATTTGAATGGTGCAGCAGGTGCAGTGGCACTAGGGCCAAAAGCTCTAGGGTCCCAACTGAACCCAGATTATTGCTAAAATTTTAAACTAAACATGCAGTCAAAAGTGCAGTTACCTTGCAGACAACAGGGTCATGATTTCAATGCTGCAGCAGGTGCAGTGACACCAGGTCCCAAAGCTCCAGGCACCCCACAAAACATCTAAAATTACTATATTTTACTACTAAACAGGCAGTCACAAGTGCAGTTATCTTGCAGGTAACAGGATCATTATTTGAATGGTGCAGCAGGTGCAGTGGCACCAGGCTCAAAAATTTGTCAGAACTCCTCTAAGCACCTAATATTGCTATATTTTACAACTAAACAGGCAGTCAGAAGTGCAGTTATCAAGTAAGCACTAGGATCATGATTTGAATGGTGAAGCAAGTGCAGTAGCACAAGGCCCAAAAGATGTCGGAACTCCTCTAAACACACAGTATTGCTACATTTGACTACTAAACAGACAGTCACATTGCAGTTAAAAGGGGCTTGATTTGAATGGTGCAGCAGGTACAGTGGCACCAGGGTCAAAAGCTCTAGGGAATCGACTAAACACATAATATTGCTAAATTTTACAATTAAGCAGGCAGTCACAAGTACAGTTATCTAGCAGGCACTAGGGCCATGATTTCAATGGTGCTGCAGGTGCAGTGGCACCAGGGCCAAAAGTTGTCAGAACTCCTCTAAACACCAGAAATTGCTATATTTAACTACTAAATAAGCAGTCACAGGTACAGTAACCTTGCTAGGCTAGGGTTATGATTTCAAAGGTGCAGTAAGTGCAGTAACACCAGGGCCTAAAGCTCTAGGAACCCCTCTAAACACCAAATATTGCAATAGTTTACTACTAAACAGGCAGTCACAAGTGCAGGCGATAGGTTCATGATTTGAATGGTGCAGCAGGTGCAGTGGCACTGGGGCCAAAAGCTCCATGGAGCCCACAAAATGCAGTATATTGCTACATTTTACAAGTAAACAAGCAGTCACAAGTGCAGTTATCTGGAAGGCACTAGGGGCATAATGTAAATGGTGCAGTAGGTGAAGTTGCACCAGTCCCAAAAGTTGTAAGAATGCCTCTAAACTGATAATAGTGCTATTACATCAATTAATTCTGTTATTTCCTCTTTCGTTTCATTTTTCAAAATGTAGCTATTACTTACCCGAACTATACCACTAGTAACAGCATAATATACTGCCTTTTTGTACATAAACAAGTTATAACGCTTTAACAGACTTTCTGTAACTTATATTGTACAACTACTCGGCAAGCTACAACTTACAACAAAAAAACAGTTTTGTTTGTTATTGTTGGCAAAAGGTAGAGCGGTATTGCAGGCAACACGAAGGGGGAGGCAATACGGACGAAGGGGGGCGGCAACATGGAAGACAGGGAGAAGGCAATACAGACATAGCGAGATGTGTCCGCGTCATAGCTCTTTTTTTTGTTATGGCATGGAGGAGGGTGAGTACAATCAAAAACAGATAAGGGAGGATGGGGGGCAAGCAAACACGGACCCCTGGTAAGCAAACACGGACCAGGGAGGTAGGGTGGGAGGCAAGCAAACACGGACTGGGGAGGAAGGGTGGGAGGCAGGAAAACACAGACTGGGGAGGGAAGGTGTAAGGCAAGCAAACACGGACCAGGGAAGGAGGGTGGGGGGGCAAACAAAACAGACAAGGAAGGGAGGGTGTGGGCAAGCAAACACGGACCGGGAAGGGAGGGTGTGGGCAAGCAAACACGGACCGGGGAGGGAGGGTGGGCGCAAGCAAACACGGACCGGGGAGGGAGAGTGGGGGCAAGCAAACACGGACCCATGCAAGCAAACACGGACCGGGGAGGGAGGGTGGGGGCAAGCAAACACGGACCGGGGAGGGAGGGTGGGGGCAAGCAAACACGGACCGGGGAGGGAGGGTGGGGGGAAAGCAAACACGGACCGGGGAGGGAGGGTGGCGGGAAAGCAAACACAGACCTTTGGCAAGCAAACACAGACCAGGGAGGGAGGGGCAAGCAAACACAGACCAAGGAGGGAGGGTGGGGGGGGGCACGCAAACACATACCATGGGCAAACAAACACAGACCAGGGAGGGTGGGGGGCAAACAAACACAGACCAGGGAGGGAGGGTGGGGGGCAAGCAAACACAGACCAGGGAGGGAGGGTGGGGGGCAAGCAAACACAGACTGGGGAGGTACGGTGGGGGGCAAGCAAACACAGACCGGGGAGGTACGGAGGGGGGCAAGCAAACACAGACCACGGGCAAGCAAACACAGACCGGGGAGGGAGGGTGGGGGGGCAAGCAAACAGACAGGGAGTGAGGGTGGAGGGGCAAGCAAACACAGATGGGCAAGCAAACATTGACCGGGGAGGGAGAAAGGGTGAGGGGCAAGCAAACACAGACAAGAGAGATGGTGGGGGCAAGAAAACACGGATGAGGGAAAGAGGGTGGGTCAAGGAAAGAGGGTGGGTCAAGGAAACAGATGAGAGCGAGAGGGTGGGGCAAGCAAACAGACAAGAGAGGGGTTGGGGGCAAGCAAAGCCAAATGAGAGAGAGGGTGGGGCAAGCAAACAGACGAGACAGAGGGTGGGGGCAAGCAAACAGACGAGAGAAGGGGTGGGGTCAGGGGTCAAGCAAACGGATGAGAGAGACTGGGGGCAAGCAAACGGATGAGAGAGGGTGGGGCAAGCAAACACGGATGAAAGAGAGGGGGCAAACGTTTTGCAAACAAACATGGATGAGGAAGGGAGGGTGGAGGAGGGGGCAAGCAAACACGGATGAGGGAGGGTGGGGCGCAAGCAAACACAGACGAGGGAGGGTGGGGGGCAAGCAAGAGAGGGTGGGTGCAAGCAAGGGAGGAAGAGTGGGAGGCAAGCAAGGGTTGGAGGCAAGTAAGGGAAAGAGGGTGGGAGGCAAGCAAGGGAAAGAGGGTGGGAGGCAAGCAAGGGAAAGGAGGGTGGGGCAAGCAAGGGAGGAAGAAAACGCGGACCTGGGCAAGCAAATACAGACCTGGGCAAGCAAACATGGACCAGGGAAGGAGGGTGGTGGGCAAGCAGCAACATGAACCATGGGGGTCAAGCAGCAACACAGACCAGGGAGGTTGGGTGGAACACAGAGGAAGAAGTACAAAAGGGAGCGAATCGAAAAAGAGGCACTCTAGTACAAACATAAGCAATGGAAACTTCATCAACTAGTGATGTGAATCGGTCACTTGTGGATAAAAGTCATAATAGACATTTTGATTTCATTTTTAGGACATGTAGTTATGTTTTGCCTTTGTAATCATTTAACGTTATCTTAAGCATTAATTCCAAAGCTACTCACATACTCAACTAATTTCAGTGGATTAGAAGGGGAAACAATAAGATAGTTTTACCAATGCATGGATGTAGTAAATACTACGTTCTTACCTTGCACATGCCAAGGCAACAAGAGCAGCAGCAGAATTTTCCCTTTGTTTGTGTAGGATTTGCTGGCCTGAGGCAAATGTTTCCTCCAACCAGGAGCAAAGTAAAGACTCAATTCCGTTAAGACAATCTATAGGTTCCTTAGTCAAACTCAAGGGCTGGCAGTCTCGAAGGCAATTCAATAGCACTTCAGCTGTGATATTACAAAGTGAGGGGTCTGTTCTACTCTGAGACTGAATAAGAGGAAATACAAGGAGTAGTCCCATTCGAGATGTAAACGGTGCCTGCTCAGGTTGCTGCAGAAGCCCCTGCCGCTTGAGTAAGGTCAAGGTTTCCTCATCACCGGAGCCATCACGTTCATGCTGCTCCTCAAGAGCAATTTGACGCTGAGCATTCCATAGTCCTCGCAAAGCATTCAGGCGGTATTCGAGCAGACGGGCGTAGGCATTGCTCTGGTTCCCACAAACTGCGCGCAAGCGTTCTGCTAACTCAGTTGGATTCTTTGTTTCAAATGTTAAAATCTAAAATAAAGAAAAAACAAGATTACAAATGAAATAAAGAATACTGCACATTTGATCAATGATCCTAGGTTAAAAACACAGATATATTGTAACTTCATTTTCCACTACTGCCTCCCTTATTCATCAAGTCTTTTTATTTTTTTCTAAATACGTCCTACCAAAAAGTCAGATTCCGCCCAATTGGAGACCGTGTATTGCGTGAAGATGTACTATCATTAAATATTCATGATCTGGGACCCTTTGTCACTTGGGGGCATATGTAGGTAATTTCCATTTTGCGATTCTCAAATAGCGATTTTTAAGGAATCGCTATTTGAGAATTGCAAAATGGAATGTAGGTAATAAATCGCAATTTTTTTGCGAATCTCTAAAATTCCTTAATTGCGAATCGCAACTAAGTAATGAGTGTCCCATTCATTCCTATGGGCCAAGAGGCCCATAGGAATGAATGGGTATACATTCTCAAATTGCGATTTTCTATGAGAAAAATCGCAATTTGAGAATCGCAATTCCAAGGGTGCCAGGGTGTCCAAAGGACACCTGTTGCACCCCTGGAATGTGCCTGTAAGTACATGTAGTGCACATACATGCCCTGTCATGTCTGTGTGCCACATGACACTTTGAATTTAAAAAACAAATGCTTTTTGACAGGAAATCGCAAAATACCATCTACTTGGAGTAGGTGGTATTTTGCGATTCCTTAAGCCAAAATCGCAATTTGCGAGGCACCCCTACATAGCTTGAGCAAAATAAGGAATTGCAATTTTTGCGATTCCTTATTTTGCTATGTGGCCCATACATACCAAAACGCTGTTTGCGAATCGCAAACGATTTCCTACATATGCCCCTTGGTCCTTTTACTTCATATATAAGGGTGAAGACCCACCACAATCTTCCAGAACGTAAACCGTTGGATATTGTTGTTTTCCTATCACCAGTACTAATTTCTGGTGCACACTAAGCACAAATACCTACGGCGACATTAGGAAAGAGATGACTCACCTAAATACACAAACAGTATCTATCAGATATTATTCATAACTACAAAAAAGGTTACTTCAAAGCGTTACATGAAAAACATCTGAGAGGTGTTCATTGTGTGCTTTAAATAATCTACATTAACCGGCTTTTTGTAAAAAAAAAAAAAAAGTCAGTTCACCTACCTTGTTGCTACTCTCGCAGCTTACAGTCACAATATAGGGAATGGTGTGGGTCATTTGGGAGAGAACAGGAGTGTGACTCACACCTCTACAAATAGCTAGAAAGGATAAGGTATAGCATCAAAGGATGAGGGGCATTAGCATAACCCCCCACCACGCCACCGACCCACTTCTCCAGTCCTATATAGCACCTATGTGTATTGTTCTTGTGCACACAGTAAGTAGCCTCCCCACATCTACCAGCCTGTCAGTGGCTGGCCTAGGCAGAAGGACCTGGAGGATTTTCTAAAACTAGGTACGAGTTTGTCAACAATACCTCAGGGTCTTTTAGGGCAATTTGACTCTTTTCTTAATGGATGAAACGCTTTGCATCTCAAAATGCAATAAGAGATGTGCTCCATTTTACATTGGTGTAACTGTTTCTGATTAGTCTTGTGTTTTCCCTTCCGTGTACTTGACAATCTTTAGAGTCCACCCGGGGAGCTCCAAGTTTTTTTGACGTTCACCCAGCAAAGCACAATCTTTTGTTTGGCAAGCTGTGCCCCCAAAGCCAGGGTATGGTGGCGTAGAGTAGAGCTCGGTTTAAGGAAGTGAGCTACCAAGAAGGTATGATGACTCTTCAGCCTAGTGTCAAAAAGCAAATCTAAGACATTTGCTTCACGACAGAGCCGATGCAGGAGAACTTTTGTAGACAACAGACAGATGGAATGTTTCTTCTTTTCTCTAGACCATACAGTAACATTTCACTGGTGTTATGTTGTGTCCCAGATTCTGGAATACCTGCATCTCTTGAAGACATATCTGCTGCATGATTAATTTTCAAACTTTGTTGTGGTTTGAATCCCGGTACGCATGAGAGTGTGTTTGAAACACACACCCTAGGTCTGGCCACATTGCATGAGGTTTAAAAATGGTCTCCACGTATTATAAAGCTTTCACTGTAAGATTTAAGATCAATGTATTGTGATCTCCTGAAAGCTGCAGGTTAAGATATCAGGTTTTAATACTTCAATCACTGGAGAAAAACATTATTTCCAATAAAAATACATAGATATTGAATATAAAATTAGTAAACAAAAATAAAACAAATTTTTTAGAAAACATAAGTTATGCAGTATCAGAAATGAATAAATAATGTATACAATATCCCTGGATCCATCTTGCATGCTTCATATCTCGAAAAGCACCTTTTACATTCCTTCATGGCCACCCCCACCTTCCTCAAAAATACCCATCTCCATTGCATAATAATAAAAATGTAAAACATATATTACTGAGAAGATCCTTGTCAAGTCACCATTTAGCTGCACATAACCAATGCTACAAAAACTACCTATTCAAATTTTCAAGAAACAACTTCAGTTGACCTGAAAATAATACATCCCATGAAGGGGTAATCTGTTCTCCTGTCACAGTACCTATTTCCTTACATAATCCAAAACGTCAACCTCAACAGCCGACTCCGCCTCTACACCCCGTCCCGCCAGCTCCGCTCTGCAGACCGCACCCTCGCCACTGTCTCCCACATCCGAATAGTGACCGCCAGCGGCAGATCATTCTCCCACCTCGCCGCCAAGACGTGGAACACCCTCCCCATCCGCATACGGCAGACCGAAGACCTCCTAACCTTCAGGAGACTCCTCAAGACCTGGCTCTTCGAACAGTAGCAGCGTTCCCCCCCTAGCTCCTTGAGACCCTCACGGGTATGTAGTGCGCTTTACAAATGCTATGATTGAATCAGATACCTGCAATAAGCAAGCATATGTGTGACGTCTGTGCCCACAAGGCCACACAGAGAGTAAAGGGCAAGAGGCATACACCCCCAATGAAATAATTTCTCCGGTGTTTAGTACAGATCATGGATTAGCATGAAATGCAGAATTTTAAGGCTTGCTGTATTTACTAGAGTATCTCTTTTTTCAACGCTACGATCTGCCAAGTACTTGCTGGTCTACCCAGTGTTTCCAACCACTTTTCAGATCCTTTCCAACCGTTTTGCTTCATTTTTACAGAGCATAACTTCTAAACAAATATAATTCTCACACCAATCAATCAAATAACTTTATTCGATCTGAAAACAAAGAACATAAAAGTACCGTGCTTCATCGCCTACATTCTCAAAGTTTCAGTGCATATACTTCTGCTCAACTTCGGCTATTTCATTCCAGTAAAACATTACTCCTAAAAGAACAGTTCTGATTAAAATAACAGATTGATATGGTGCATTGTTATTTCGGAAATGGGATTATGTAGATTGATTAACCTCCTAAATCTGTCATAATCTCATATGATGAAAAACCAAAGGTGGTGATGGACTGAGCGATGACAATACAAACTCTCACCCCCAGTCAACTGATCTTTTATGGCTAACTCACATTCACCCCTCACTTCAAAAATATCACAATAGTCCTCAAGAGTATTTGCTATCTCCTTGAGTGACACCTACCACTCACTGTTCTTGAGGTTGTACTAAATTGACTTAACTGAAGTGTAGTTGGTACAAAATGCAGCACCAAGAATTTTGACCAGACTGCGGTTACATTATGGCATCTCACCCAATCCTTTCAAACTCCACTGGCTGCTTGGAGTAGTGAAATACAGGTGATAGCAGATTTTTAATAACAATTGCCTCAGGAGATCCGAGTGCCGTTTTAGCGTTACTGGGAGGGGTATAATCACCTAATCAAGCCTTACCTGCCTGCCTCAAATCTTACATTACAAACTATTAAAAATGTAATAAACAACATATACCAGGGTAAGTCGCTTCCTGCTGGTTAAGCGCTCAGAATTGCCATCGCATTATTCTAGGTTATAATAATAAAAATGACAGATCTCTCATTGATCAGGAATACATCTGGTGTGACACATGTAAAAATAAACACGAACAATGGGCAATAAATGTGAATATTTTAAGAACATTCTAAAAGTCCCATAACACTAAGAGAAACTGGTGTATCATTAACTTAGAGGTGGCGGCTGCATGGGCGCAGGTACTCCCCGAGATGGAGAAGCCCTGCTTGGCTGAAAAGCGTGTATTGAGCAAATAAAATAGGAAACTCACCCCTTTTTCTACCCGATCAGTTATCATTGACCTTTTCCCCTCAAGAACAATGACACAATTGATGACCCATCATCTGCGTTTGTTTTTTTTTAGGTATTATGCTTTAATGGTCACATATTTCAAGTCGTCTTTGGATCGGAAGTGGCTCGAGCCCCTGTAGAACAAGTACTGGGTGAACACTCTTAGCTCCTCTAGCTTGCTCCATCCTCACCGCATCTAAAGCACTGTAGCAGAACTCCATCCACCTAGACCACACTCCCGGGACAACAGCCAGCTGGTCTGCAGCACAAAGAGACCGAAGAGCCCCGACCGGGACCGGGTGAAGGAGCGAGGCGTCTGTGCGAAACTCTGGATCGGAGGACTGCAGCCCACTCAGCACACGTTCCCCCGCACTGTGGCTCTCCCTGCGCTGGAGTGACTGTTGACTGGGCCCCGCGTTGCAGCGCTGCTGCTTATCAGCGTCGCGTGCCCGGAGATCCCGAAGCCCAGTCGACCATGGTGGGGCCCTGACTGAGCACCAGGGTGATCCCATGAGGGCTGCATCGGCCGGTAAGGAGAGATTGCAGCAGTGCTGGTGGTCCTGGCTCTGGTTCCCCGGGGCGCCGGCTCCGGTGTGCACAGCCTGCTGAAGAAATTTGCGGCTGCCCGGGGCTCGGCTGTCGGGGGCCAGACCCGGTCCTGGGAAGCTTGATTCCGGTCCAGTGAAGACATGGCTTGGCAGTTCGGGCTGGACTGTTCCCATGAGGCACAGGGTCAGACTGATTTGCATATGGCCATGTCTGAACTGGGGTGGCGGAGTGAGCTAAAGAACAGTGATGGATTAAACCCAGATCAGTTGACTGGGGGTGAGTGTTTGTATTGTCAACACTCCGTCCATCATCACCTTTGATTTTTCTTTGTTCGCCCTAAGTTGGCAGGGTATGCTCAGACGTGAGTCCCTTGCTCACTTTGCCACTGGAGTCAAGCAAGCCAGCTGAAGACGGCTGTAATGCCAGAAACCGGTCTTGGGAAGCTTGATTCCGGTCCAGGGAAGACATGGCTTGGCAGTTCGGGCTGGACTGTTCCCATGAGGCACAGGGTCAGACTGATTTGCATATGGCCATGTCTGAACTGGGGTCGCGGAGTGAGCTAAAGAACGGTGATGGATTAAACCCAGATCAGTTGACTGGGGGTGAGTGTTTGTATTGTCAACGCTCCGTCCATCATCACCTTTGGATTTTTCTTTATA
This sequence comes from Lissotriton vulgaris, assembly GCF_964263255.1. NCBI lineage: Eukaryota > Metazoa > Chordata > Amphibia > Caudata > Salamandridae > Lissotriton > Lissotriton vulgaris. The sequence goes on from NC_141699.1 coordinate 177,530,590, forward strand.
ATCTCATATGATACAAAATCATGTGGCCCAAACCCACATCATTTCCACCTTGAGTAACCCTTCCTATCAGGGCTAGTCTACCAAGATAAGATCCAAATCCTCCCTTCAACAGAAGAAGAAATGTTTCATTTAAATACATTTGTAGAGCCCTGATTTTAGGGTGTTGAACTTCCGTCTGTATTATTTCACGAAATTAGATTAAAGTCCCATTCCGTATTGTTTAAGATACCACCTTAAGGTTATGTGCTAGGCTGATATGATGACCATTTTAAAAACAAGCATGATATGAAAAAGACTCTAAAAATGTGCGTTGTGCAGCTTTAGAAATGTCCGTTCTGCTGACAGTTTGGTGTTTTACATCAACGTATTTAACGAACTGCCCAAATTGAGAAACCTCAGCTGCAAAATATGCATTTCAATGCTAAATCGATTTATGCGTTAAAATAAATGACTTGGATAAATGTTTGGAACTCTACTTTTCTATAACCTACATATGACACAGAAATTATTCTCCATTTCTCATTTGGAGGCCGTGTATTGGAGGCAATAGTCCCTACACTTTCCAAGCTTCCCTTCGGTCACGCACCTCTCGCCATTACCGAAAACCAAAGCATCCTTGTAAGTGCCCCTTTTTCAGGTATGAGGTTCTACACTGAAATGGACTGTATGAAAGAGTAGGATTGCATGAAATAATGGTCAAGGATCTATCACAAAAGCTTTCTTGCTCGTGTCTTCCTTAGGCTACCAACTGATGAGTTTCATAGTCGACACACCCATTTACTGCCTCTGCCTGATCACCCTTGGAATGAGGCTGGGTTTTGGCAGCTGACATACACTACTGACTTGACAGGCTCTGTAGCGTTGGTGTGCTTGGCTGTTTAAGTGTGCATATGCCCCTAAATGGCGCAATTACGGCTTATTTGCCTTCAAAACAGTAACCCTGTACACCTTCGTTTGAAAATTCAAATCATTATGTCCCTTCAGTGATGTTTCCTCTAAGGCTGTGAGAAATATATGGACTAACCTGAGTAGTGTGGCTCCAAAATATTGAGACTTTGGCCATGCATTGTAAACCACTGCTCACGAGTGGGGGATCTTGGTTTGAAACCAGTCACCAGATAGCAAAATAAACTAGGAGAATGGCAACTCGTTGCCTCTATAAAGCCTCTTGAAGCCCTTCCTGCTTATTCAATGTAGATGAAAGAAACAATCCCAACTTTGCCTCAGCTCTGCAGAGTGCAGCATTTTGCATATAGAAACATCACTTTCAGTTCGGGAAGCAAGGGATGGGATAATGTGTTACTTACTCTGTGTTGGCATCATTACAGCATTGTACTTGCTACTTTGAAGATCCACTTTTACAATACCTTTCTTTGCTCAGCAATGATTCAGAAGCCCACAAATCCCTCAGTGGCCCAGGAAACATTTTGCACCGGGATATGGATTTCTGGGACTCTGCATCAGGATGTTGACCACACTGGGGGCAGCACATGTAAAGTGCTTCACTTTATTTCCCTGCCTTCTTGTCCGTAGACCGATTAGGCTTTTGAAGCACTCATTAACAACTCCTAATACTTAACATGGTTCCCGAACAGCTAATATTATTAGTTTTTTTTATTCTGTTATATAATATGCAATTAGTGATTTACTATTTCTGAAAAAACACATAATACTCTAAAATTCTTAGATTCTGTTCAGATGATAACACACTGCCTAGGCAAAATATAAGAGCGTTCGACATTTTCCTTCAAAGTCCCAAGGGTAACTAGTTTTCATATTTTCATCTGTGATGCGGCTGGTATGGATATACAACTGCTGGCTGGACACATTTTAAATAATTTGTGAAGCGACTACAGGACACAATTTAACAACCAATATTGCATTGTAAATGGATTGCTTCAATTTAACAGGATCCATATCACAGTTGGGTTATCTTTGTTAAAAACATGGAAATATACAGGTTTTTTTTTTACATGCACACCATTTTTAGAAGCGCATTCCCCAGACGCTCCAGATGTATCCATTTTCAATACTGAACAAATTAAAAAATGACAGCCTTTCACAGAATGCTGCATAAAAATATAATTTAAAAAAAAAAGAAGATTTTCCCGTTAAGCTTTACACATTTAAATAAAAGTGTGGTTTTAGAAATAAAACCGCTAACTGGTAAGTGAAACCTAAACTTTAGCTTGTAGGCCTGGCTAGGCGACGGTTTAAGCAAAATCCATTGCCAATAGGTCTGGGAGATGGATTCAAAAAGAATCTTTTCGAGGCCCTCTATTACCCAACCAACGTCACTATGAAGACAGATCACTGAGGCAGCTGCCAAAACCCAAATCACTCTGTAGAGCTTTACCACTGTCGGGGGTAATGGGATTATCGTGGACGGAGGACCTAATTATGCAGCAAAAACCACAAATTATGATGCTTATTCCCTGACATTACTTTCATCCATTCTAGTTCAAAATAAACGTTTTTGTGAAATCTGCAAAGTGGACAGAAATTTATGTGGGAAACTCAGAATTATGCAGTGAAGACTGCAGCCACAGAACCACATAAATCAACTGGCCTTTATCACGGATTTATCATGAATGTGTTTAAAGGTAAACAAAACAAAAACAATCTAATTCCAATCAGCACCCATTGTTATCTCTGAACAGCAGCTTTTCTCAAAGAGCAGCTAACTAGTCCACAAAAAGCATGTAGCATGTAGTATAAGGAGACCTGGAGACATACAAAAAATAATACTTAGACCCCTCCCATCCTGCACTCACTCATGCATTCTACAAACATACCTACCATACCATTTTTGCACACCACATCCCAGCACGAATATACATACACAAAACAATAAAACAAGAAATGTGTTTCTCTTTTAACCGTTGAGGTGTTGTGTGCTGGGACCACTTCTAGAAAGGAGTGCATACTTGGTGGGGGTAGTCTAAGAATCATTTGTCTATGTTCTGTGTAGTATGTTTCATTTACAGAGTTCGCTAAATTGCTACAAGTTGATGTAACGATATGACAATCAATAGATTTATGAGTGTAATACATGTAATGAGGATACTAAGCAGAATAGAAAAAATGTGTTTTAAAAATGTTAAATAAAACATCTTTTCCACAAAGCATGTATATTGTGTAGTACTTCAGTGCGTCAGAACACATAGTACTATTTAGATATAATAGAAGAAATCCCGGTCGAGTGGTATTTTTGTCTTGCTTAATTGTTTTTTCTCCTTATCCCAGAACTATAATTAGATTTATAGGGTGTATCTTCTCCGTTTGTGTGGATATCATACACCAGTGGTTCCCAAACTTTTGACGCCTGTGGACCCCCATTAAGTCACCACTGTAAGCCGGGGACCCCCAAGCAATTTGTAGGATTTTAATTTCAAACATTAATTTGAACAAAATAAACTCACATGTGCACACATATTTACAAGCCCCAAGGGAATGTCCCTTTTTAGGTTTCGCTTGTCGAAAGCTGCGCAAGCAGCGTTTCGCGCAGGCGAAATCCTTTGTGTAGAGTATGTGTGTGTAGTTCCGCCCCTCTGTTCCATTGGCTAGCTCCATAAATGGAGGCTAGCCATTGGAAGAGAGATCTGCTTGTCATTCTGTGAGCAGATTCGTGGGCGTTCCGACGATTTTTAGGCTTTTTGGTGCGTCATGCGGCTGTGGGCGTGTTTATTTTTTTTTGGGGGGGGGGGGTTTTTTTTGGGTCATTCCACCGAAAGAAGTCGTCCTTGTAGGTTTGCTCGTGTCCTGTGAGCTGCTTGTTAAGTTAGAAGTCGTCCTTGTAGGTTTGCGCGTGTCCTGTGAGCTGCTTGTTAAGTTTGCCCTTGTCCTGCCGGAAGAAGTCGTCCTTGGTGAGTGCTTGTTTTTTACTTCCACTTTCCTCTTCTGATATATTGGCATGCATGCTTTTACTTCAGAAGCCAGTCTGATATTGGTAAGAGCCACGGAAGCATCACCTATTTTTTTTCAATATTATTACTTGAAAAACCAACAAACATACCAAACATTTCAAGTTTTCCCGGAAAACACCGATAGTTTCAGATTGTCTTGGTCTCTTTTCCGCCCCCTTTTCCCTCCTTCCGAGTACTTCCGAAGTTATCCGGAAATTGCAGAGAGTCCGTCCGCCGGACTGCTGGAGGCGGCCACAGCGCCATGTTGGATGCTCTGCTCCTTCAGTGAGAAATCCCGCGGCACCCCTGAGTGCCCCCCTAACCGGAACCGTCACCCCGGGGAGGGGGAGACTCCCCCTCCGATCCCGGGCCCGTTAGAACCAACTCCCTTCTGGGCACCACCTACACCCCGTGCCCCTGTTGCCAGGGAGACCCCCTTATCCCTCTACCTAACAACAGTGGCGGCCCGGAGGAGGCCGAACCTGTGAGCGGGGTGCACCAGCTCCCCCTCCCCCCGGTGTGCCTCCCCCCGGCCCGGGGAGGGGCAGCCCCTTTGCCCGCAATGAGTTTACCGCGGAAGCCGGCTTTGAAGGCGGGAGCCGGGCCTGGGCTACCGGCAACAGCAGCAGTGCCCCCCCAGCACCAGGCAGGCGCGCCTCCACCTGTGGCCCTGCCGGGGCTGAGAGCCCTGCCTGGAGGACAGTATCCTTCACTTAGATGGGTGGGTGTCAGCAGCCTGCACTGATGGTCCAGCTTAGTAGATAAGCAGTAAAGTACTCAGCATTAAACATGGGGGCAGTATCGATCACTGTGGGAGGTGGGGGGGCACTTTTCGTTGAGGGTTATTATCCTGCCCAGAGTATGGGAGGGAGTAGGCTGTAGCCTATAGAAAGAGGTGCACTAAGGAAGGGTTATTTGTACAGAGGCGCTGTGAGATCCCTCCACTGATGGAATGGTGGTGGTAGTAGTATCTCCGGAAGTGTGAGGTGGTGCTGTTACCTATATGAAGGCTAGCAACCTGTACTGAGGTGTCAAGAGACCTTGTATAATGTGGCGAGGTGTTTGAAGTGAATGAAGGAGCACTATGTTCCGGAAAGATATGTTGTGATTGGTTATTGGGCCTTAGCCCTTATTAATGTTAGCAACCTCCCCTCTTGAGACCTTGGGGTGCCCACCAACAGAGCAGACGGCAGCAGAGCACCGCCCTGATGTCGTTGTGGGTACTGGCTAGTTAAATACTACTGCAACTTAAAGCGCAATTTGCCATCTATGCTGCTGTAGGTTGAGCTGAGCCATATATTAGTATAACAGGTGTGTCTAGTGCTTGTAGGAGAGTTCACTCCACCCGGTTACAAAAGAGAACCTTGGGGCATTATTCACAAATGAGGTTGTAGGTTTCCCTGGTTGACAGCCTGTTTTAGGTCCTCAGTCATACCTATTCCAGCCTCCATCAATCATCTGTATATTTCAGAACGTGATGCTTTTAGAGGCAGGTAAGTTGCTCTTCTAGTGCTTTAATAAATTGATGGCGAACCTTCAAGTGTCTGTTTATACATTGGGGCCTGTATTGCTTATTCAATGTACATGGACTGGAGTCGAACATGTGGGACTCTGCACATAACCCTGAACACCGCTTTAGTAGACTCGAACAACTAAAACAGGCAGTAAAGGCTGGGTTACTTTAAGTATTCTATACACGGGTTCGGCTGTAACAAATATAAAGTATGACAAGTCTCTGATAGTGATACAAGGGTCAATCAAATGCTGTGTTCGAGGGGCATGAAGAGAACAGTTGTTTGTGTCATAGCCGTAAAATCATTTGGTGCCTCTCGTAAAGGTTGAGGTACATCGCCCAAGCTCGCATTTTAAAAATAGGATCTGGAGCTGTAGATCGGAATTTGTTAAGCCTGAATTCTTTCGCTCTAAACGGTGAATAGAAGGGTGTGCTGCATTGCCTGATTGAGGTGCATTGGCTTAAATGTGCATGGATAAGCAATCTATAAGGGTCAAGTCTGAGTTTCTTTGGGCTAGCCACTTCTACTGGAATAATAGCACGTTGATGGAGGAGAGGGCAGGATGGCAGTTTACAGAATGAATTATATGGATTGAAATGAGCGCTGCCGAGGGATAGGGATGAGGCGCATCGTTAAGTGTAAGTGGGTACCAATCCCTGTATTTTCGTGCCTGCAAGGACCCCCATTGCGGACCTGCTCACCACATTGCCAGAACTCTAAAAGAGGGCATCTTCCCTGTAGATTTAACTGAGTCAATCCCTGGATGTTACCTTTGAATACTGTTGCATAATGATTCTCGGGCTGAATCCCTTTCAGCCTCACCCGCCCGGGGGACAACTGTTAATGTTAACTCTTTAGGCAATTATTCTTTGTCCTGAGGATGAACCTGTATTGTTTGAGGTTCGAAACGTCGTCGACCTGAATGCACTAAATGCTAGTTGATACAAATTTTTCATGCATATGTATATGTTTTGGATTGTCTGCTTTATGATTTACAATAACCAAATGACCTGTTATTGCCTACTACTTTCCCTCTGTTTGTGCTCTCTTAGTGTGTTAGTCGGACATCGGCTGGTGTCCCTCTTCCTTCACACTCTGGTTTATTGTTTTGTGATCATTTTCTATCAAGGTAATAAATTGTCCGGCTGGACATTTCCTCAAAAAATATAGTTCCATTTGGTCTATATTCATTTTCCTTAAATCCTCCTTTGTCTAAGGACCTCTGTCTTTGAAACTGAGGGATAGGGATGAGGCGCATCGTTAAGTGTATGTGGGTACCAGTCCCAGTAAATTAGGTGCGATCGACAGGATTAACGTACTTTCACATCCCCATGCTTTCCAATACTATGTTTTACGTGAGCACTGATGATAATGCGTATTACCGGAAAGCGTGTGATGCTGCAGAAGGAGTATGAGACATGGTTAAAACTTTATTTGTTACAAACTAGAGTTGGTCTTTCTTATTTTTTTCCCTTCATACGCCTATTGTTCGGTTGGTGTGTTTTAGTCAAAGCGTGTGATGTAAATGAACCACCAGTGCCTCCGTCGATTACCCCCCCCCCCTTTCATTGCGTCTTGCAGATTCCACCAGTGACCATGTTGTGGGCCGCATCACTCTGAGTCACAGGAACTGGGAAGGGTTTAAAGGTAAACAAAAGATAAGCAGTGCAGCAGCTGCGCTGTGTCATGTGTACACAGACAGGGTTGTATCACAAGGTTTCCTTCGTCGGACTTTACTTTCACTTTTAGGCATGGTAACCTCCTCACTTGCAGGAAATTGGGCTTCTTACAAGCTGCTTCAATTGTAAAGGCAAACGCCGTTTCATGATATCATCTTTTGACTATTGAAACACTCCTGACTAAAATCAAGTTGCAGTTTTGTGAATTTAAGTTTGGGTTTTCTGCGCTGTAGGAGTCGGATTCCAGCACCCGGGAGGGGTGGGAGTCTGATGTAATTTCTGTTGCTTGGGGTTTCTTGCGCTGCTAGTGGGATCACTTACAATGCGGATTGAGTAGAGAATAGTGGCTTGAACTACAGAGCCTGGGATCCTGCATGTAGGAAGGATTTTTCTAGTGCAGAGAGTTAGGTCCTCTTACACTAGTGTGCAAGAGGGCCACTTTATCTTGGTTTGTGTAAGATATTTTAGTTTAAAGTATTTGAGTTTTGTAGTATCCAGTGAATAACTACTCACTCCCTACTACTCTCTACTCACTCTCTACTACTCTCTACCCACTCAACTACTCACTCTACTACTCTCTACTCACTCTACTACTCTCTACTCACTCTACTACTCTCTACTCACTCTACTACTCTCTACTCACTCTACTACTCTCTACTACTCTCTACTACTCTACTCACTCTACTACTCTCTACTCACTCTACTACTCTCTACTATGTTCTACTCACTCTACTACTCTCTACTATCCACTCTCTATCTACTACTCACCCTCTACTACTCTACTACTCACTCTCTACTACTCTCTACTCAGTTTGTACTACTCTAATACTCTCTCTACTACTCACTCTCTACTACTCTACCTCACTACTTCTACGCGCACACATATGCACATATATATATATATATATATATGTGTGTGTATGCATATATATATATGTATGTGCCACCTTTTATTTATGTTTTTGTTTTTGAAACATAAATAAAACGCATTATTTGCAATGTCAATAGCTCATACTCACGTAAATATGCGACCTATTGCATTGCAAATGCAATAGGTCTTGCATTTGCGAGAGATTAAGCCATTGGCATTGTAAATGACAATGCCATTTATTTATCTGTTTTCAAAACCAACACATAAATACAAATTTTGTCATTTACAATGCCAATAGCTCTAACTTTTCCAAAGGCGAAACCATTGCATTGTAAATGCTTGTTGTGATGTTCCCTTGGCGATAGGGGCTTTGCCTTATTTACAAGGCAGCGTTGAGGCACTTACCGTGGCTTAACGCTGCCTTGCAAATAACGCCCCCTTTCATGCAATCTTAGCGTGAAAGAGGTGGGCAGTGGGTGTTGCGGTGGGCGTTCCACTGCAACACCCAATGATTTTTACGCTGCCTCCTATTTACAAGGGCTGCCTCCTATTTACAAGGGCAGCGTAAATAGGAGACTGCAACAAAATTAAAACCAGGAAACACCTGGTCTTAAATTGGCGAAACGAGGAGAAATGCTATATTTCTCTTCAATTTAGCTTTTTCCATGTGTGCTGCCTTATTCAGTACACATGGAAAAAGCAAAACGCCTTGGTTTGTTTATGTTCAGGAAGACGACCCTTCCTGCAATAAACAATCTTTAAAAAAATTACATTTTGTAACTTCCATGTGTGCAGCATTAAGCAAAAAACAAAACAGCATTTCAAGATTGTTTATGTGCAGGAAGGAGGACCTTCCTGTACATAAACTATCTTCCCCTGCACACAGATGCCCGCTACCCTGCTAAATGTAGCACCAGCATAGGGGGAAACGCAGGGCTGCACCATATTCTTGTAAATATGGTGCAGCCATGCATTTCAGAAGTGGCGGAGCATGTCAAGCCAAGGAGGCTAACGACACGCTCCTCCACTTCTGTTGTAAATATCCCTCTTAATATTTTATATTGAAAGAATTTGCAAAAAACAAAATAATTTAATCGGAAGATTGGTACTTCCACCCAGTGACTAACTTTTAAATGGCTGGTTTTATTTTGCAGTACCAGGCGTCTGCTCCTGCCAGGGCCAGACTGGAAATCAAAAGCAGCCCTAGAAAAGGTTTTAAGACCAGTCCCCATACGGTGCATACGAAGTGCAGTGAGTGAGCTTGGCCAGGGGGCTTTGTAAGGCTATCCCCCAGATCATTTTAGGAAACAATGGTGCAGTCTACAACACATTTATCATTAGGTATTGAATTTTATTAGCTTTTAAAGAATAGTAAATGAAAACCTTACTATGCACCAGGGTACGACAATCTGGGAAGAAAATAAGTTACTGACAAAAACAGTAACCCACTGACCTATGCACATGAAATTAAAAAAATGTAAATGCATGCTACACGTTCTTTGCAGTAGGCATATTAACCCTCTGTGCTACATTAGATAAATTAAAGCTGCCACTGGACAAAACTAATCTCTCTCCAACAGGTACATTAATCACTGGTGTTATCTTGACACTTTTATTGTTGCTCGAAAACTGCTAATGATACAGGAAACGTTGCAGTTCTTTTAAAACTGCTGCCTGCGGACCCCCTGGGGGTCCGCGGACCGCAGTTTGGGAAACACTGTCGTACACTACTGCCATCCCCGCGTAGTTTAAAAGCATCCCTTCAAGAAGCCGTTTCAAAGTAGGCATGAGATTGTTTTGAAAACCTGTGTTTATAAGGCCTGTTTTTATAAGGCCAACCCTAGCTCCTGTTGTTAAAAGTCGAAAGTAACAATGAGCTAAAGATTAGGTCAAAAAGCAGCTGGTATTTTTTCCACACTGAGCGCCCTACGATCAGAGTTTTTCTGCTTTGTTGCTGGGACGGATGTACTTCTTGTGTACAGTACTAAATAGCCATCATAGACCATCATTACATTCCTATTATGCCAGAATACCTACATTTGGGGGGGTCCAGCTACCTTGCTGTTACCTTGCTGCTTTGGGGGAACTAACTTCGGAGCTGCTGCCTGCTCATTTACCCGCTGCCCTGCTGCTGCCCGTGTTGGTCCCCTCCCGCCGCCTCAGTCCATTGCACCGCAGCGAGGCGTGCGAGGTGCAGGGAGACTACAACCCCCAGCACTCCTTGCGGCGGAAGCCGTCTACACCCTCACCGCGCCCAGAGGCGCATAAAACACAGCTTAGCCCCCGCGTCGCGGGATCGCGCACGGGACGCGCCGGGATAAGCCCGGGACAAGGGCGGGACCATCTGAATTCGTCCGAGGCAGGACGTGGCTGGGCTGGGCCACATCTCCTGGCTTTTGAACTTCAAGACCCCTATTAACAATGAAGTGAGACTTACGAGCACAATCATTGACTGTATGTAGGGTGGAAAAACTTTGGTTGTGGTTTTAGCCTTGTATTTTATGTTTTTGGTAATGAGGAAATTTGGATTATAATTTATCCAGTTCTATTTGCTTCTATTCATAATAGCTTTCGCATACTTTGAATAAATGTTTGGTTTTAGCTGCTTAACGCAAATATGTCCAAACGAAAGGGTAATAAAACCCCCCTGGAGCTAGCTAGCGCCACGCTCGACCACTATTTGGTAAAAGCGGTTAAGAAAATAAATAATGAAATTGACAAAACTGAACGGCGATTATCGCTGGGTTTGGGCAGTCTGCCAATTATGCCCTCTACACCCTTGGCCATATCAACCATAGATATTAGTAGGGACCCCAGTAATTTAGTTGGTTCTTCTCCTGAGGCTCCAGCTCAAACAGTAATAACACCTACCAAACTGGTTGAAATCTCTAATACCTCTATTCAGAGATCTCCGGTCCTGAGAACAAGAAGGGGCTGTAGAAAAACCCGAACTAAACATGGGGGAAACCATAACAAAAAAGGAGTTAAAACGCCACCAACAAGTACTATAGGAGGAGAGGAGTTAATGGATAACTCAAGCACAGTAAAAATAAATGCTGATCAGCTTGATTCGTTGGTTAGTATTATGGGTGTTAAAATAGAAAACTTAATCAAACCCTTAACAGAAAAGCTAGATCTGATTTCTATAGAGGTCTCAAGTCTAGGCGATTTATTATATGCCCATATTGAATCAGAGAAGAGACCCAGGGTTGAGGATGAAGTTCCCGGGGCTAGTGAAGCTATGCTAAGCGTACCTGATTCAGTTGTTAATTGTAATGGGGTGATAAATAGGACAGAATCAGACATTCCTAACCCCCAACCGACAGGATGTCGGAAGAACCGGGCAGTAGAACCTGAGTGTGGCCCGGTGCCGATAGAAGTCAAGAGAAGCCATACAATTCACCTACCTCCTGACTGCGCCCCTTATGTGGCTGTTTTAACAAATGTCCCACCTCTTGAACAACATTTGAACCAGAGCCAACAGGAATCGAATGAATCCCTTAAAAATAAAATTGTGTTCTGGCTTCATAAACATTGTGGGTTCCCTACTATCTCTTCTGATCAGATTTTAACTACTAGAAGGGCTAACTGGATTGGCAACTCTAGAAAGAGTAGTGGAAGAGACTGTGTTATTGTTAATTTTAAATACCCCCAACATGCTGCTACTGCCTTGTTAAGAGCAGCTTCATTACCTTATACTGAGAAGGGTATATGTCTACGTCCACTTGGTTTCTTCTATAGCCATCTTATTAATGTACCCTCAGACAAAAATAGAGGCCCCCTAACCCCCAACAAACGTACCAACCAACGTCCTTTATTTGAGGTACCAGTGCTAAATCGCTATCAAGCCCTAAGTACCCTAGATGCTAACGATTGACTTAGCCAAGATTGTTGTTCTTACCCTGAGGTGATACCAGCTTGTCAGGTGGCTGGATTAAGTGAACAATCTGTAGCCCCCGGACTACCATCACTGGTTTATCTAAGTACAGCAGTAGTCAGCAGGGATATGTTAAAAGATGATCATATCGTAGGGGGAAGGACAACATGAAGTGCCCACCTTAGATAGTATTAAGATAGGGGACAAAAATGGCATTTCTATTGTTAGCTGGAATATTGCTGGCTTGAATTCTAAGGGAGATGTTTTGGGCTGGACGAATTTGATTAATACTTATGACATTGTTTGCTTTCAGGAAACGTGGAGTACGGATTTTGTCAATTATGAGGGGTTTGTTTCTTACAATTTATTAGCACAGGGCTCTACGTCAGGAAGAGCCAAAGGTGGACTTTTGACCCTAGTTTCCATTAATCAGCCCATTACTGTAAAAAGGTATCCGACTGTGGGCGCTCATGCTCAGATCCTTTGGCTATATGAGATTTTTTGAAAACACTAGGATGCAAGTTGTAAAGAATCTTGCCATTGCCATTGATAATTTGATTGCAGATTTGAATGTTTCTTTTGTTTTTATTTGGGTGGGTGATTTTAATACCCCGGCTTGTGAAATGTCAACCCAAAAATTCTGCGGGGTTAAAGATAATACTGGTCTGGATGATCTGCATTTTCCCCATAATAGTTATGGAGAAACACTTATTTCATGGGCGAACATGACCTGGAGATTTTAAATTTCTCAAAAGATGAAAAAGGCCAGACCGTCCCTACTTTTAAGAACCGTTATACCAGCTCAATCATAGATCATGTAATTGTCTCCTCCAATATTGTTCCTTACTGTCTGGCTGCTAGGATAGAAGTCTCCTCTCTGAGTGACCATAATTGTATTATTCTAGAAACTACTCTTTGGGGGGGTAGGTCTGTCCTGGGAGAACAGTAACGAATATTGAACCACATAGACCAAACCGAGTAAGACTGAGATGGAAAGGGGAAAAAACTGATGAACTACTGAGCTCCATTCTTAAAGAATGCTTGGCAGATATTACCCTTATCCTAAACAATAATATTGAACCAGATCGGGTTTTAAACGTTTTTGATGGCATTAACAAAATGCATCGATGCCAGGTTTACCAGACACGAGTACAGCATAAACATGGACCGGGTTAGTTCGATCATACACGACCTACACTATTAATGGAATTAAAACATGCATTGATGTCAAACCCCAGGGATACCAAGCTAATTATTAAGTTGAGATCAGATTACAAACTCGCTCTGAAACGGAGGAAAGGTGACCTGCAGCAGCAGGCATGGAAAACCCTTAATCAAGCCGCTGAACTATCTAATTGTGCACTTTTCTGGGCAACGGTCAACTCTCCTTTCCTCAAGGAGGAAACTATCCCAGAGCTTACCTCTAACATTTCTAGCGATGGATGGGTTTCCCATTTCTCTATGATTTTTAAATCTGATGACTGTAATGAAACTAACCCTAGTAATTGGCCGGTGGTACCTTTGGACATTACTGTCGCTGAGGTTGAACTTGGTATTCATGCAAGCAAGGGGGGGTAAGGCCCAAGGACCAGATGGGGTACCCATCGATGTCTATAAAGCAGCCTCAGAGATGTGGAGACCTCTTCTGGCTATTGTCTTTAATGCAGCTGTATGTACCGAGGCCCCCATGACTTGGGGGGAGTCAATCATAATCCCGATACATAAGAAGGGCAATAGGTCAGATGTTAAAAACTACCGTCCTATCTCTCTTCTAGACTCCTCAGTTAAGATCATGAGTAGAGTTATGTTGACCAGATTGGAAGAGTGGGTGGAGCAAGAGGGGATTTTGGCTAATAGCCAGTATGGATTCCGGAAGGGACGGGGTACACTTGATCAGTGTATTAATTTAGATCTACTGATCAGGAAGTACACGCAAGCCAAACATGGTTCACTATATCTCTGCTTTGCAGATCTAAGCAGCGCTTTTGATCTGGTGGACCATTCCATCCTATGGCCAACCCTGTTACATCTTGGGGCACCGGAGGGCATAATCTTCTTTCTCGCCAGGTTATATGAAAAATTACTAGCAAGTGTGTGCTATGGCACCAAAGGAGAGTGTACCCCTAAAATTAGTGTTAACAGAGGTATTAGACAAGGCTGTGTCCTTGCCCCCCTGCTTTTTACCTTATTTATTACTGAAACTGACGCAGTTTTAAAAACCGTTAATGCTGATGCCCCTCAGGTCAACGGTGTTACAGTGCCGGTGTTATCATATGCGATTGACGCCGTGCTACTTTCAAGAACACCCATTGGTTTGCAACGTCTGATTGACAGATTTGCTGTTTTTATTAAGGATAGGAAACTGGTCATCAGTAAGGGAAAAACGCATACCATGACCTGTGGGACCAAAAGAAAATTGCCTAATGCCTTTTTTATAGATAGCCAAAAAGTACAACATGTAGATAAATTCTGCTATCTGGGTATAACCTTTTCAAAAGATAGCAAATGGTCTAACGAATTTACCAACGTTCGTAATAAAATGGCTAAAAATGCTCACTGGGTTTTTAGATTTGCGGCCAAAATTGGAGACAGACGTACCAGGGATATGCTCCAGATTTACCAAGCCAGATGTGTGTCAATTGCATTATATGGGACAGGTGTTTGGGGACATAGCTGTGATTATAGCCTGCAGACGGAGGAAAACGCTTTCCTTAATAAACTTCTCTGTTTACCTCCCTCCGCCCCTACTGAGCGGATCCATAGAGAACTGGGGATTAATTATTTGATTGATTTATTATACTTAAGGCCTCTTATGGTTTGGGGCTCCATCTGGTTAAAGGAGGAGAACATTTTTAACAGATCTGTTATAGAGGATTGTCTCTCTCTAGACAACCACTTAAAAATGAAAGCATAAAGCGCCACTCGTGCTTATCTGTCGCACAAAAGTGAGCAGCTGAAATCAACATTTTTACCATATTGAGTGAGGAGGCAACATTAAAGATCGGGTTGCTGTCCTCCACTATGTTTTATAATAGCCATATTGTTAATGAAGGTTATCCCCTATATCTAGCTATGGTGACTAGACCATCCCACAGATTTGTACTTACCAGATTAAGGTTTGAGCTGGGACACCATTTGGTGGCTCTGCTCAGCATTAAAAATTACCCGATCGGCCCATGTCTATGCGATGGTCTATCAAAACAAAGCACCTTGCACTTTTTACTGATTTGTAAATTTTACATGAATTTTCGTATTGCCTATTTAAAACCCTTGTTTATTAAATATGGCTCACGTACTGTTAATGAAGCTATGAAATTAATTTTTAATATGGAATCAGTAGATATATTTTTTTTTACTGCTACTTTTTTAAAAGAATCAATTAATGCCAGGAAAAGTATGTTGTTTTAATCTTTGTGTCTGTATTTTTGTTCAACTCTGCAATATGTGTCATCCTATGTGTTATGAATGCACATTTATGGTCATTTTTATATGTACCGAATAAAGCTTTATGAACTGAACTGACCTACATTTGTTTTCATTTGAGGCCGTGTCCCTTACAGAGGCGGGTGCTGCAATAAGAAAAAGCACTGGCAAAGCTAACCGGTCACACCAGTTGGACCTCAAGGCTTTGCCAATGCTCTTTGTCGATGCTCTTCAGCCTCTTCTTTTGCCTATTCTGTGAAGCATCTGCGAAAATTTAAAAAAGGGCCAATGACGGGGTATAGGCACACACGTGTGATTAAGTATACACACATCAACACAAACTGCATACAATTTATTCAATGTCTTTTTCAATGTACTGTTTTTATGGACCACGTTATTCAAAATAAAATAAATCCACTAGGTGAAACTTTGCCATCCACAAAAACTCAAAGCATGCATTTCCCTAATTTGAGACAGGTTACCTGATGCTTACATCACTTACGATTACAAAAATAGATTCTGAAAACTACGATAGTTCAAGTCTTACACATTTGCTGAAGCTAGCAATGTACTGAGGATAAAAGTAGTGCAGCTGCTATTGCAGAATGCATCATAGTTCATAAATGCGACTGAGAACATCTCACTCACTTAAGCACATAAAAGCTTGCCTAGACTAACCTTTACGCCTAGGTGAGGAGTGAATTCCTTGAAGAGACAATAAATAGTCTAACTTGTGGATCCTACTCCTGTAAGAAATTGGGTTAATTGGTAAGGGGGGGGTGCAAGCCTCGCTTAGGCAACAACCACAATCCTTGTCAGGGTGAACCACAAAAACCACTAGAAGCCTGTGCTTATTTTTCACTCTGCTAGCAGTCAGGCTTAACTTCGAGGCAATGTGTAAAGTATTTTCGAAGCACAGAAACAGTAATAAAGAGAAAGCACAGCATGAGAAAAATCCCAACACAATTTAGAAATAGAGAGTCAATTTTAATAAATAAAAGGATTCCAGAATAACAAAACTCGAATCAGTAGAGCCAGAGAGATTCGATTTTAAAGGTTTTAGTGAAAATAGCGCATGAAAGCATAAAGCGCCACTCGTGCTTATCTGTCGCACTAGACTAGAGAAAGTCACAAGTTCAAGCGGACCTCAATGGAGTGCGGGTCGTATACAGAGATGATGGAGCGAGGTTGGAAACAAACATTTTTGTATACCCCTCGTGATGTCGCTTCTCCATAACAGTAACATGAATTAATCGTGTGGTTTTAAAAGTAATCAACAAAGAACAGAATGCACATACACAAACACACGTTGGATACTAATTTGAATGTATTGCGAACCATAATTTACTAATTGTGTAATGTTGTCATGTTTAATCTGTGCGTGCATTTGTTATAATCTAATCGAAAATTGCATGAATGTGCTTTTTGTTTGTCTTATTGTGGCTTAAATGATGGAGGATGGTGAGTAAAACATGCTTATGTGTTGCGTAAAATGCTAGGTAATGACTAATTGGGCTATCTTAGAATGGGGGAGATAAACAAAGCAGATTCCCATCGTGAATGTGGGAATCGGGCGTTGAATATCAAATTAAAGGACACAAGCGGAAGAGGAATGCTATGAACAATAGAAACCTTATTTTCTAAATTATAACGATGACTTTGCGGAAATTGAGCAATAAGGTGATGAGGTTATGCTCATCCACCTCTCAAATCAACCAATCCGGACAGTCTCGCATATATTGCAAACCATAATTTACTAATTGTGTAATGTTGTCATGTTTAATCTGTGCGCATTTGTTATAATCTAATCGAAAATTGCATGAATGTGCTTTTTGTTTGTCCTATTGTGGCTTAAATGATGGAGAATGGTGAGTAAAACATGCTTATGTGTTGCTTAAAATGCTAGGGAATGACTAATTAGGATATCTTAGAATGGGGGAGGTAAACAGAAGGGCTTTATTTCTAAAATTAACGTTTATTGGTGTTTGTTTCTATAATAGTTCCCAATTGCGGCCTATGTGGCACACCAAAATGGAAGCTGACCGCGACTCAAGAGTTTGCGATGATGTGCGCATGTGTAACAGAACTTGAGGAGAGCACGAGCAGCCTGTGCTTGTGCAGAATGGGTCAAGGACAATGTGGCCTGGTTACTAGAATGAATGCCAACTTTTTTGAATGTCAGCATAGTGAACGTAGGAATCGGGCGCTGAATATCAAATTAAAAGACACAAGCGGAAGAGGAACGCTATGAACAATAGAAACCTTATTTTCTAAATTATAACGATGACTTTGCGGAAATTGAACAATAAGGTGATGAGGTTATGCTCATCTACCCCTCAAATCGACCAATCTGGACAGTCTATTACCCCAAAGTTACAACTTTAGGTAGATAAGTTAGGTAAAAAAGGGTATAAAAGTGGACGTTTGGAAGTATGAAAAAAGCTTGCTTTTCGATTTTATTTTAGTGATGTTTTAGACACTCTGCTATAATCCAACAGCTCTCCTTTGGTCTTCCTCTAAATCCTCAGAGCAGGGTAAATAAGTGTATGAGTGACTCGCAGTGTTATGGTCCCCACTGATGAGTAATGTAGGAGTAGCTCTCTTGGATAAGGTGATGGTTTACAGAGAATTTCTGGAGCCGCGCTGCATCAGAGACCAGGTCAGACCCACAGAAAAAGTTACCTTCTAAGTCTGGTGCGAAGAGTTCTGCTCGTGGCCAAGGAGGCCGTGTGGAGGAGGCGGAGAATCAGGAATGGCTGCTCTGTTGTACGAAGACCTGGTTGGGCCTCGCAGTCTTCTCTGTAGTGCAAAGAGCTGGCTGAGCATCGCAGACCGTTATTGCTGTAGCTTCGCGTTGCCAGTGCTCACGGGCTGTTGTTGCTGTAGTGCCAAGTGCAGGTCTCGCGTTGCTGGTTGTCGGAGACATTAGTTGGGTCTCAGAGAAGGGGCCCATTCCCTGTGGAGTCCGACAAGGGTCGGAGCTTTCACCCCTCCTATTTAACATATACCTCAGTCCACTAACTAATGCCCTTGCGGCTATGGAGTGCCAAGTTTTCAATTATGCAGACGATACACAGATCATCCTGCAAATTGAAAACACCCCTCAAGCTCACTCCCGGGCGAAAGAGGTTCTATGATTAACGGTCAACAGGATGACGGCCGACTCACTTAAGATTAATCCAGACAAAACCGAGGTCCTAGCCATGACAGATGTTCACAACCCCTGGAACTCCCTCTACTGGCATCAGGAGCTGGGTGACACTCCAGCCCCGGTCCCAGTGGTTAAAAGTCTGGGAATCAAAGTGGATGCCAAGCTTACATTGGCCAATCAAGTTTTCACGGTATTTGGTACCTGCGTGGGCCTACTCAGGCTTTTAAGGAGCCTCTCCCCTATCCTCTCATTTTCCACCATGAGAACAGTTGTTACCGCCATAATCCTGGCCCACCTTGACTATGCCAACTCACTCTATATTGGACTGAGAGACTCCCTAGTTGGCAAACTCCAGATTGTTATGAATGATGCCGCCAGGCTCATCTTCAAACTACCTAGACACATGCGAGCATCACCCCTCCTCCAACGCCTTCTTTGGTTGCACATAAAACAAAGGGCCAAATTTAAGGGCCTCTGTATCGTTCACAAGGCCATTCATGACCAGGCTCCCATGTACATCAAACAACAACTTGTGAAATACGTGCCAGGCCGCTCTCTAAGGTCCTCTATGGAAAGCCTCCTACAATGCCCTTGTTTCAACTACGTCACCAAAGGAGGATGAGCATTCTCCACCCTCCGACCCACTCTTTAGAACAGGCTGCCGAGCCAACTCCACGCAGAAAGCCGCCTTCTCCCTGTCAGAAAACAACTAAAAAACATTATTTTCACAGAAGCTTGGGCATAACGGTTACCTAATTGCCTGGATCCATCACTGTTTTTCTTGCAGTGCTTAGAGACCTTTCGGTATTAAGCGCTCAACAAATTCAAATTAACATAACAGGAAGAGCGGGTTTCACTGGAACTTTGCACTGTCAGTTGTCGCAGGCAGCAGAATCTTGCCACAAACGGGCCCATTTGCAAGAAGCCCAATATTCAGAACATTTATTTAGGAAGAGCACTCACTGATGCCAGCCAAGGGTCCAGAACCTGAGGGCATCTCTCGGGGATCAGGACTCACTCCAGCAGAGGCAAGCAACAACAGGGCTCAGGAAGGTACAGTTGCAGTAGGTCAGCTGGGCAACTGAGGAGAGGCCTCTGAAGCTTTTTGTGTTCCTCTAGCTCACACAGATCAGCCAACTGAGCCTTGGATTCACGCAGGATAGCCTGGGATGAAGGCAAACAGACAAAATGTTCCTTCTCAGACAACAAGGCAGTCCTCCCTCTGTAACTACCACAGGTGCAGGAGTTTTCTCCTGAGTGGCTTTGGAAATCCAATATTTATACCTGGAGCTAGTCTTTGCATGTTGAACACTCCCATCTTGAAATGTATTCCTGTTCCCTTGTCCAGGCTCCAAGCGTGGGGATCACTAAATGCCATTTTACCAATTACAAGTGACTTACAAGTAAATTAAGTGAGCCAATTAGGTGTAGGCCAATTTTACCATGTTTGAAGGTCTCCAAAGCCACTGACTGAATACAGCGGCGATTTTAATTTCTATGTGCAGCCACGCTGGGTGGCTGGATTCTGGGAGGTGCCTGGCTCCCCTTACTAAATCTGCTCTGTTTCCTGGGTTGACAACTCAGTGTGTATTCTTTTATGTTTTCCTCATTCACCCATTTGTGTAAATTCTATAATTATTTAACAGTATATCGTACCAGCAGGGAAGCCTGCTCTGGTGGGATCAGGGTTGCTGGACCCTAGTTTGTGATTTTCTTTACTCCGCCAAATTTGAGTACCTAGGCAGGTTCCAGGCTCGCTAGCTGGCCTGGGATTTCTGGTTGGCTAAGGCTTGCACCAAAGCCAGGCAGAAACCACCACTCTAGTCAGGGCAAGGGAGTTACACACTGATGATAACCCCTGCTCACCCCCTTGGTAGCTTGGCACGAGCAGTCAGGCTTATCTCAGAGGCAATGTGTAAAGCGTTTGCGCAACCCACACACACAGCAGCAAACAAACTAGGCACACCACAAAAGAAACTCCATACAAGGTTAAATAAAAAATAGCCTTTGTATTATCATAAATACATTAAAAACATAATCACACATTTACACTATGCCAACTGGCGCAGGCAAATTCACAGGGGATTATATACAGGACCATGCCAATCAGGCCGTGGTCAGAACCATCAGACCAGGTAAGTAAATGCAAAACACAACCAGTAACTACAGGTACGATAATGACCTAAGCAGATTCAGATTCAGATTAGCTTTATTCGATTTTTTGATTTAAAATCATAAAAGCAGCAGCAAAACATAGATAAATACATCAATATTTCATTACATATCAATTGTTAAAAAGCATAATTAAATTGATAAAACGAGTCAGCTAATCAATATAGAACAATTCCCTGTCAAGAGAAGCACCTATAAAAATAAGAAAGAATCGTACATTCAGTGCTATTTAGTGGAATAGAGATCTAGGGAAAATCATCGAGCAGTGGTCTGTCAGCAGTTTTTCTGATTAGTTTGGATGCTTGTTGGTGGGTTCTTATGAGTAATGCTCAGGAAGTGCAGTATTTCTACAAAAGGTTCGAATCTGTTAGGAGCTTGTAAGCTAGGGGCAATTAGATGCACAGAGTCCACCGCCCCAAACGTTGTATTTCTTTACTGCTGTTCTTGGTAACGGAGTAGGTGGAATGCTCGGATAGAAGTCGTGTAAATCCCAGATGCGAATTGGGCCATCCCCCTCTTTATACTTGCAGGATCGTAAATAAGGGACTATTTTCCTGTGCTTGAATCTGATTAGCACCAAGTCCCGTGGGATGGCTTTTAGCAAAGTGCCCAACCACCCCACCCTCCTAACGCTTAGAATCCCCCCATCTAAGTCAGGTGGCAGAGGTCTATTGGTCTGTAACCAGAACATAACCTTATTTAATAGGTCTTGACGTGTTTCAAGTTTTTCCATGTTTTAGTGGTGGGATCCAAGAGACAACAGTCACATAAGGAGCGGCTTCAGGGGGTAAATTAATTTGTGGCATTCTAACAGGTTCAGGTTTAGCCTCAATATGGTTTGTTAATGAGTGCTTCATGGGCAATTTAAAGCCTGTTGCAAAAGGTATTGTTTGTGAATGGGCATTCCTGCGGGAATTCAGCTTGGGTTTTTCCGGGATAATGAGGGGAATAGGAGCGTCTGATAATACCGATTTGGTACTTGATGGAATGTGCGTTTTGATTATCAGTTCAATGCTAGATAACCTGTCCCCCAGATCGTTAATTTTGGCCACCAGTGGTGATATGAGAGATGTTAATAAATGCTCAAGCTGGGCCAATAAAGTTGGTTGAGGGGATGATGGGCGGTTTTCTATTTTTCCATGCGCCATATCCCCCGACACTGTGATTGGGTTGGAGTGAGGATGAGAGGGACTGGAGCATAATTTTTGAGTTTTGGCTTGCTTCCCGTTTAGAATGTCATCATCGTGCTTCCTTTTAGTGTTGAGCCCACCTGGAAGTGCATTGGCTGGGGATTGGTGTTTATTAGAGTAAAGGGGTGAATTCAGCAGGGTGGTGTTTACATCGTCTGGATTGGTGGCCATGCTTATAATGAGTGAAATGTCCGGGATATATTTAGTTCCGCACAGGGCATTCAACTCCTCCCAGATAGACATGGTATGATGCGAATCGCCAAAGTAGATCAATAGAAATGGTAAGAGGAATCCCAGTACCTCTTCGATGGGAATGTCAGGGGTGTGGCCCGTCCCGTCCTCCTCGTGCCTCCGAGGGCCACAGAGGGCCCGCCCTTTGCCCGGGCTTAGCCCGCGCGCGATCCCGCGACGCGGGGGTTCGCGCTGGACTTAAGCGCACCTCCGGGGGCGGGACAGGATGCGCGCCTTCCTAAGCGCAAGCGGTGCTGGGAAATGTAGTTCCCGATCTGCCGCCTCGCCGCGATGGTCGGGAAGCGGCAGGCAGCAGGGAGGCTGAAAGTCCAGTGGCAACAGGGAAGCAGCGCTCGGGCTGCGGCAGTCCAGAAACCCAAAAGGTGACCTCCCAGGTCAGTAGCAATGACAGGTCCCCCGCTCCCCCGGGGCTCGCGCTGGCCTTAAGCGCACCTCCGGGGGCGGGACAGGATGCGCGCCTTCCTAGGCGCAAGCGGTGCTGGGAAATGTAGTTCCCGATCTGCCGCCTCGCCGCGATGGTCGGGAAGCGGCAGGCAGCAGGGAGGCTGAAAGTCCGGTGGCAACAGGGAAGCAGCGCTCGGGCTGCGGCAGTCCAGAAACCCAAAAGGTGACCTCCCAGGTCAGTAGCAATGACAGGTCCCCCGCTCCCCAGGGGCTCGCGCTGGCCTTAAGCGCACCTCCGGGGGCGGGACAGGATGCGCGCCTTCCTAGGCGCAAGCGGTGCTGGGAAATGTAGTTCCCGATCTGCCACCTCGCCGCGATGGTCGGGAAGCGGCAGGCAGCAGAGAGGCTGAAAGTCCGGTGGCAACAGGGAAGCAGCGCTCGGGCTGCGGCAGTCCAGAAACCCAAAAGGTGACCTCCCAGGTCAGTAGCAATGACAGGTCCCCCCTGACCTAAGCATTATTACATTATCAACAGACCCCATCCTAAAATATCATAGCAGGACATTAGGCATAACCACATTAGCGTTAGACACCTCTTAAGCATAAACACATTACGCATTAGGCCTCACCAGCATAAACACATTATGCAAATACCTCATGAGCATAAACCTCATTAGAGGCATAAATCAGGGTGCATAAATAACATTACATAAATCAATTTATGCAATCACAAGGGCATAAAAGACAGTGTGTAGTTTTGCAGAGCATGGTGCTCTACCCATCTCACCCACAATTACCACTGCCATCTGGCCTTTGACTAGGGGCTCAAAATGCCCCCTATGACGGACTATTTAAACAATCGGGCAGCAAGTTCACACAGCAGACGTCACATGCCTAATGCAAGCCCATCTGCACCCATTCGCAGCCGCACTGAGCCATGCGCCAGGACCCCTGGCAGTTATGCCATCCAAACCTACTCTAGGGATGATTTAATGGCTATCGATAATAAAGGTAAGGATACCCCTTGCGAGTTATTTAAACTGTAACTTGAGTACCAAAATTTTCAGATGCTTGGGCTGTAATTATGTTTTTTAATCTAACCCAAGCGAATGTTGTAAACATAACCTGGCTGTAACAGGATTCAATTCCTCTTTGAATTGTGGAACAGCAGATGGGTCGGTTATCTGCGTATTAATAAATACAAGGTCCCTTGCAAAACCTAAATATGAATTTGCTTAACTTATGGATAATTTTGCCCCAGATATTGTATGCCTTACGGAAACCTGGTTTAATGAGGCACCCAATCCGAATATAAAAACTGCTGTCCCAGATGTTTATGCAGTGCATAGACTAGAGAGAATTGGTAAGCACTACGATAATGTTTGCACAGTCAACTTTTCCCTATTTCACATCTTGATGGGGAGGCTCTAATGTTAACATTTAAATTGGAGAATACACTGGCATTTAATAGCACCTTTACATATCATCGACCAGACCCAAAAGAAGAACTTTGTAGAAACAGTGCAAACTTGTATGGAATTGTGGAATTGTGTATTGAGTTCCAAAATTTTACTCTGCTAGGAGATTTTAATTTTCATCTAAACTCGGAAGGTTGCCCTGACACTTAACATTTGGTCGACTGCTGTTGCTGCTTTGGCCTGATGCAAATAGTAAATGAGCCCTTGAATAAAGTCAATCATATTCTTGATGATATTTTTACTAACAACTAAGCATTGAAATGAAAATCGAAAAAGGATACTACCTCTAATATGGTCAAATGGAAGCTAAACGCATTCCTACAGTTATCAATTTAACTTTCTTATCAACAGTGGTGCACCATCCTTTAGCTAAAGTACAACCACGTGTTCTGCTCTTCTTGTAAATGATTCAGCTCGGAGCATGGACCGTTCAAGCAGCTGAACCACACGAACAATTCACTCAGAAGAAACGTGGTGGGAAGAGGTCAGCACTATATAATGTGTAGCAGATTCGGTCCTATCAATTGGTTTTACAGTATGCAACACACTGCCATAAAGAAACCTGAAAACTGATTTTCAATAAACATTAATTAAAACATGAAGCGGAGGGCCCCATTAAAAAATCATATTTTAAACTTGGTGCATTCAAACGGCAACTACTTTATAGGGCTTTAACAGGTCTAGCCTGTTAGCTAACATCAGTATATCGTAAAATAAGGAGAAATGCAGGGTTATTTGTACCATTGCCAACACTTTGGAGGGTGAAAAAATATTTCATAAATAGAAAATATAAGCCAATAGGATTTTATGATGATATGAACAGCGTTTTAAAAATATTCTTTACATCAAAAACAGGTCGTCATGGATATGCCTTTAACAGTAACCTTGAAGATTACTAGTAATGATTTTGATGACTCCCCAACGCATGTCACAAGCTCAGATACAGATTCCTTGTCTGGCCCAAACATTATATTGGCAGCTACTGGCGCAGACATGCAGTCAGCAATTATTCTTTGCTGCTGAAAGCGAATTGTCAATAGCCTTTTGAAGGTTGTAAACAGGGTTGGATAAAATGAATCGTGCACCAGACACGCCACCTCTAATGCAAAGCCCTCTTTAAAGATAAAAGAAAACGTAACTATGCAAAGGTGTGCTAGAAATTTAACCCCAAAAATGGATTTCAGGGTTCTCTTGCATAAATATAGAAATAGAGAATATATGTTGACTTTTTTCACACAAAATCTAGTCGTTTTGGCAAAAAAAGTCCAGACTAGAGGTAGAGTGTTGATTGTCCTTTGCTGCTTCTGAACTTAACTTCCTATCTTTTCACTCAACATGCTATTTAATTCACAGAGGCCTGGTAGTATCACATTTAGTTTTTGTAATGTCTTCTTGAGTATACTCTGTAAATCAAAACAAGCATTGGAAATGCAATAGGTCTCGCAGTAGGAAAGTTTGAGCTATAGGTGTTAATTATTTTTTTGTTTTTTATTTATGTGTTGTTTTTTCTAAATAGCTAAATTAATAGCTTTCTTCTTTACAAAGCCAATAGTTATAATTTTTCTAAATGTGACACCTCTAGCATTTGTAAAGCAACATGTTTTGTATTAACGGGACTTATATGTGACTTATATGTATTGATATAAAAAAAATCAATGGCTTTAAAAAACAATAATTAATACGTCAATAAAATGGATTTTATTTTATATTGCCAATAGCTTAAAGTGTATTAAATATATTTAGTGAAGATGCTGTGGTTGCGCTGAGTGAGGGTGAGGGGTTGAGGGTGAGTGAGGGGTTGAGGGTGAGTGAGGGTGAGTGAGGGTGAGTGAGGGTGAGTGAGGGTGAGGGGGTGAGGGTGAGGGGGTGAGGGGTTGAGGGTGAGTGAGGGTGAGGGTGAGGGGTTGAGGGTGAGTGAGGGTGAGGGGTTGAGGGTGAGTGAGGGTGAGTGAGGGTGAGGGGTTGAGGGTGAGTGAGGGTTAGTGAGGGTGAGGTGTTGAGGGTGAGTGAGGGTGAGGGTGAGGGTGAGGCGTTGAGGGTGAGTGAGGGTGAGTGAGAGTGATTGAGGGTGAGTGAGAGTGATTGAGGGTGAGTGAGAGTGAGGGTGAGTGAGGGTGAGGGGTTGAGGGTGAGTGAGGGTGAGTGAGGGTGAGTGAGGGTGGGTGAGGGGTTGAGGGTGAGGGGGTGAGGGTGAGGGGGTGAGGGGTTGAGTGAGGGTGAGGGTGAGGGGTTGAGGGTGAGTGAGGGTGAGGGGTTGAGGGTGAGTGAGGGTGAGTGAGGGTGAGGGGTTGAGGGTGAGTGAGGGTTAGTGAGGGTGAGGTGTTGAGGGTGGGTGAGGGTGAGGCGTTGAGGGTGAGTGAGGGTGAGTGAGAGTGAGTGAGAGTGAGTGAGAGTGAGGGTGAGTGAGGGTGAGGGGTTGAGGGTGAGTGAGGGTGAGGGGTTGAGGGTGGGTGAGGATGAGTGAGGGTGAGGGTGGGTGAGGGTGAGGGTGAGGGGTTGAGGGTGAGTGAGGGTGAGGGGTTGAGGGTGAGTGAGGGTGAGGGTGGGTGAGGGTGAGTGAGGGTGATGGGTTGAGGGTGAGGGGTTGAGGGTGAGTGAGGGTGAGGGGTTGAGGGTGTGAGGGTGAGGGTGAGGTGTTGAGGGTTAGTGAGGGTGAGGTGTTGAGGGTGAGGGTGAATGAGGGGAAGGGGTTGAGGGTGAGTGAGGGTGAGTGGTATTG
This sequence comes from Lissotriton vulgaris, assembly GCF_964263255.1. Classification (NCBI taxonomy): domain Eukaryota; kingdom Metazoa; phylum Chordata; class Amphibia; order Caudata; family Salamandridae; genus Lissotriton; species Lissotriton vulgaris. The sequence goes on from NC_141699.1 coordinate 177,557,204, forward strand.
AGGGTGAGTGAGGGTGAGGGGTTGAGGGTGAGGGTTTGAGGGTGAGTGAGGGTGATTGAGGGTGAGGGGTTGAGTGAGGGTGGGTGAGGGGGGGTGGGGGTGGGTGAGGGTGAGTGAGGGTGAGGCGTTGAGGGTGAGTGAGGGTGAGGCGTTGAGGGTGAGTGAAGGGTTGAGGGTGAGGGGTGGAGGGTGAGGGGTTGAGGGTGAGTGAGGATAAGTGAGGGTGAGTGAGGGTGAGTGAGGGTGAGTGAGGATGAGGTGTTGAGGGTGGGTGAGGGTGAGTGAGGGTGAGGGAGGGTGAGTGAGGTGTTGAGGGTGAATGAGGGTGAGAGTTTGAGGGTGAGTGAGGGTGAGTGAGGGTGAGGGTGAGTGAGGGTGACGGTTTGAGGGTGAGTGATGGTGAGGGTGAGTGACGATGAGGTGTTGAGGGTGAGTGAGCGTGAGGGTGAGTGAGGGTGAGGGTGAGTGAGGGTGAGGGGTTGAGGGTGAGTGAGGGTAGGTTAGGATGAGAGATTGAGGGTGAGTGAGGGTGAGAAGTTGAGGGTGAGTAAGGATGAGGGTGAGTGTGGGTGAGTGAGAATGAGGGGTTGAGGGTGAGTGAGGTGTTGAGGGAGGGTGAGGGTGAGGCTGAGGTGTTGAGGTGTTGAGTGAGAGTGAGGGTGAGTGAGGAGTTGAGGGAGAAGGGTTGAGGGTGTGTGGGTGAGGTGTTGAGGGCTAGTGAGGGTGGGGGAGGGGTTGAGGGTGAGTGAGGGTGAGTGAAATTGAGGGTGAGTGAGGGGTTGAGGGTGAGTGAGAGTGAGGGGTTGAGTGAGGGGTTGAGTGAGGGTGAGTGAGGGTGAGGGGTTGAGTGAGGGTGAGTGAGGGTGAGTGAGGGTGAGTGAGGGTGAGTGAGGGTGGCATCGACATGCGAGACCTAATAAACCATGGCAGTTATATGAATTTGCCAGTTGCTTGGCGTTGTCAGCTAAGGTCTGGCATGCCAATTTTCATGCAGACCCCTGCAATGGAAAAAGTTAAAAGGACTAGGTTTGACACAAGATGTGTTTTCTGATTAGCTCCCAAAGGAAATGTTGTTCGCACCTACAGCCAAAACCGCTGAAAGGATTTACACCAAACTTTACATGAAAGTGGAACCTGACTCAGAAAGGGTCTTTCATTGGTTTAGTGTAAATCTATTCAGTAATGTTTGACATGTACGCGCTTTAAAAAGTTGATGAGCAGGCTTTAAAGGGTTAATACTTCTGTGTATCTGGGACATTTAAAGTGTTATTCAGGAAATCGCGAATCCAGTGAAATCTTTCCCAAATATGATTGGCGGATACAGTGCATTAATTTCCATCCCACCTTGAAATTCATGATTTTCAACAACAAAAAGTTAATTTCGCACCGTGGAAAACGTATCACTCTGCAGTTAGTGGGGATGGGGCTACTCAGAGGAAAATTAAGATCCAAAATAGTCAAGAAAAAAAAAAACATGTTTGTTTTGCCACGGTAACTATTTTAAGAAAATGGCAATTCCGTTGCCATTTAAAGCTTCTGAAAAATACACCAGTTTGCGTAGGAGATAACAAAGCTAATTAAAAGTGTATTTTTGTGCGCAAAATATTAAACAAATGTAAAGAAAAAAATGAAAAACGAAAATAATAAAATATAGTAAAAGAAACCGTGGTGCACAGAGCCAAAGGACGGGCGCAGGGGGGGGGGGGGGGGGGGGGGGGGGGGGGATGGGGGGGGCGCTGGGGGGGGGGGTGCTTGGAGTGGGTTGGACAAAGCCCTATGGATAATCCCTGCTGCCTTCGTCATTCAGTGATCGGCACAAGCGATGGGCTGGGGGCATCGGGTGATGACCCTTTGACAAACCACCGCTATGTTTAGCCAAAGGCCCAGTGCAGCTTGCAGCAATAATGGAAGAAAAAAAAGCCTCTCTTATACAAAAAATTAAGTTAAGGTTCTGATTCGAATTGCAAAAACAATTGAAATTCACCAGTTTTGGTATACAACGTACACATTTGAGGCATGTGCTGCACACACGTTCTTTATATAGGTTATAATATCTGACGGTATTGAAAATACAGTGGACATATGTATGTGGAGTTCTGCAAAATGTAATGCCATTAAGCATTTGAATGATTTTGAATGTATTAAAAATAAAATCTACAGGCCACATGAGGTATGAGATGGGCGCGTGCGCGAGAGATGCTGCCTGACTCTGCACCTTCCTCGGCATTGAGGTTTCCTTCGTCTCAGCACAACCATAACACAGTATCTAACAAATCTGTGAATCTTGCGGTCTGGCACACGTGGGCGCGAGCCGTGAAAAATGAAAGTAGGGATTAGAGCTGTCCGGGTTGCATCCGCTTGTTGTGATAATGGCCCTGACCCGCGCCGCTCAACATGGTGGACGGGATTGTCCTCCATAAGAAAACAAGACGGAGGGAAGGGAGGGGGAGGAGAAATGCGACACGGCGGGAAGGGGAGGGGGCGGAGCGGGTAAAATAACAAACAAGCCGGAGGGAAGAGAGGGGAGGGGGGAGGAGAAATGCGACACGGCGGGAAGGGGAGGGGGCGGAGCGGGTAAACCAAGACGGACGTGCACGCGCTTTTAAGCTCAATGCGCATGCGCATTGAGCTTAAAAGTCACGGGCACTGCAAGGAATCGCCACGATTCCTTGCAGTGTGGATAAAGAGTGGATAAGTCCCAATACTCTCGCTTGCTCGATGCGCATGCGCATCGACAGGCGAGACCTAAAAAGTCTTTACTGACCGCAGAACCCTCAGGAAAGTTGTGAAACAAGCCCTAAAAAGCATGAAATGATGACCAAAAAAAGAAAAAAACCTGGCTTAACACCTTGTCACTAAATTCTGCCCCAGAAGCAGCGAAATCCAAAATAAATTCTGGAAAAGACTGACATATGCAACCAATACTAAAGAAAGCACAGCCAGAAGCACCTCTGGGCTTGACACTAAAGCATTTGGCTACCAAGCGCCAAACAATAGCACAAGCATGGGAATTTCCATGTGTATTAGGTCAAGTTAAACACAGCACTGCAGAATACCTTATGTCATGCACTCCTTCAATAAGTACAATTCAAAGTACAGTGAGAGTCGGATATGGGGCCGCTCCTTTCAGCCTTTGGTTTTCATGTGTTTTTAGGTCTCGCCTAGGCAGCGCACAAGCGATGCTTAGGAGACACCTTTGGAATCACTAAGGACTTTTTGAGAAACTTGTGCATGTACGGCGTTTACCATGTGGTAGTGTGTTTTGGGAAATTTATAAACAAAAATCATTTTCAATCAGAGCCCATTTCTCCATAGCTGCTGGGTGTGTTTTGAGCAGTGGTTTCCAGCGTGGTTGTTATGAGGGACTTTGTCTTAGAAATTGCATGCGATGACGTAACTGCAAGTCAGTGACTGCAAGTAACCTCACACGCATTCCTTGCTGTATCGTTCGGCTGATATATCTAGTCTACGGTGCTTCCTCATGTAGCCAATAGCTCTTGTCTCCACATGGAAGTATGTGTGTTGTTATTGGATACCGGCTTCTCTGAAGTTGGTTCCTTTTTGAAGGCAAGTGAAACTAACTCCGATTGCAAAAACCACACAAAGAACACGCTTCCATTTTAGATTCAGACTGAGGTAGAAGTCCTTGCAGTGGCCTGTTGTTTTTTTAATTAACCCAAATTACTCCAAAGCTACAAACTAGCTGTGTAACCATTGTGGCTTTGTAAGTTAAGCAGCTCGGAATGCAATGCAATAGTTCTCGCTATTACACGAGTTTTAGCTATTGGCATTGTAAATCACAATAACTTATTTATGTTTTGGTTTATAAAATGTAAATAAAAGGCATGGTAATTTACAATGCAAATAGCTTCTACTCGGGTAAATGCGAGACCTATTGCATTGCAAATGCTTGTTAGATCTCGCCTTTAATTCAGCTTTAGCTGTCTCGCCCGACAACCATTTAAAAAAAAAATCAAAAATTGAGACAGTCTTCTCAAGCAGCAGCTTGAGAAGACAGTCCCTCAAACTAATTTGTATACCTTTTTCTTAAAAACAGGCACGCCGCACACTCCAAGCATGTGCTCTATGTAATTTATTATTTTATGTGTAGCTAACCATCACCAAAACAAATACTGTATACGTTTGTGTGTATATATATATATATATATATATATATATATATATATACACACACACACTAATTTATATCTTTACCCCTATATATATATATATATATATATATACACACACACATACACATACACGTGTTACCATCCTTGTGGGGACTATGTGTGGACACCAGCCTTGTGGGGACTAACCCTTCCCAATGTTTTAAAATTATACCAATAACAGAAAAATGTTAAGAAAAAATTCATAATACAGGATCCTGCTTCAATTTTACAAATATGTTGTTATTTAATCACGCGCACAGAACCATCATTGTGGGGACTTGGACATGTGTTACCATCCTTGTGGGGACCTACTCAATAATTCTCATTTGTGATTGAATACATTCATTATATAATAGATAAATGCTATTTTTCAGTGCCATACATAAATGACATCATACTTTAGTCAAATTTGAATGGGTCATTATGTCCTAGGTGTACAGTAGAAAAGGGATTTGTCTAATAATGCATTTTACAGTAGAAAATGATCATATATATATATATATATATATATATATAAAGTGCATGGGCAGGGATTCACGCATATTTAGCCTATTACTGAGTGCTCACAAACATTAAGGAATATGAAAACAACACACAGTTAAATTAATGAAGAGGTTTAAGATCCTGCAATGGGGTCAGATAGCAAAACCAAGTTGCCATCTGACCACCTAGTTGTTTTTCATCAACCTCACCAATTGGCACCATCTTCATAATATTCTAGAGCTGACAGAGAAAGTATATGATGATGGTAATTTTCAAGCCCCCAGAGACATTGCATGATTAGATTGATGCCCAAGTCCCCACAGATATTGTGGTTTTGGTGTACGATGATAGTCATGCTGCAGTTCATGCCGAAATAATACTATTACATTAATGCACAGGTCCCACAGAGATAGTTTGTGATTATAGGACTGCCCAGGTCTCCACAGAGATAGTGTGGTATTATAGACATGTTCAAGTCCCCACAGAGATAGTGTGTGATCATAGTAACGTTCAAGTCCCCACAGAGATAGTGTGTGATCATAGTAATGTTCAAGTCCCCACAGAAATAGTGTGTGATCATAGTCATGTTCAAGTCCCCACAGAGATAGTGTGTGATCATAGTCATGTTCAAGTCCCCACAGAGATAGTGTGTGATCATAGTCATGTTCCAGTCCGCACTGAGATAGTGTGTTACTTAAGGAATGCCCGGGCCCCCACAGAGATAGTGTGTGATTATAACCATATTAAAGTCCCACATAGAGAGTATTATGATAGTGTTGTTCAAATCCCTGTAGAGAAAGTGTACAATGAGAGTCATTCTGACATTCATTCAGAATTAGTATAGCGCTTAATTATAGTCACTCTCAAGACCCCATTGGCAAAATGTGTGATTATATTCATGTTCAGGTCCCCTCAGAGATAGTGTGTGATTGTTATGTTACATCTCCACTCTCAAGACCCCATTGGCAAAATGTGTGATTATATTCATGTTCAGGTCCCCTCAGAGATAGTGTGTGATTGTTATGTTACATCTCCACAGAGATAGAATGTGATTACAGTCATGTTCAAGTCCCCACATAGAGAGTGTTATAACAATAATGTTGAGGTTCTTGCTGTTATAAAAGTCATGCTACGGCTCCTGCACAGGTAGTATGTGATTATAATGATGCCTAGGTGCCTGCTCATGTAGTGTGTCGTTACAGTCATGTGATGTTGAGATATGTTGTGATTATAGTGAAGCTTAGGTTCCCAAAGCGATAGTGCATGATAACAGGGATGCCCACTAAGATGGTGATTATTGACCTATAGAGAAAGTGTGTGATACATGTAATGTTATGATATACATTTTGATGTCCCTGCAGAGATAGTATGTGATGACATTCATATTCAAGTCCCACAAAGTTAAAGTATATTGAACCCACATCCCCACAGAGATAGAGTGTAATTATAGACATGCCAGTCCCCCATTGAGATATGTGTGATAAAAGTCATGTTCAATTACTCAAAGATAGCGCTTGATTGATTATATTGATGCCCAGGTCCCCACAGAGATAGTATGTGATTATAGTGATGTGCAGGTCCCCACAGAGATAGTGTGTAATTATAGGGATGCCCAGGTCCTCACAGAGATAGTGTGTGACTACAGGGATGCCGGGTCCCCACAGAGATAGAGTGTGTTTATAGGGATGGCAGGTCCCCACAGAGATAGTGTGTGATTATAGGGGAGCCAGGCCCCCACAGAGATAGTGTGTGTTTATGGGGATGGCAGTTCCCCACAGAGATAGTGTTTGATTATAGGGGTGCCAGGCCCCCACAGTGCTAGTGTGTGTTTATCGGGATGGCAGGCCCCCCTGGAGATACGTGTGATGATAGTCATGTTCAATCACTCAAAGATAGCATTTGATTGGTTATATTGATGCCCAAGTCCCCACAGAGATAGTGTGTGATTATAGGGGCGTTAGGTCCCCACAGAGATAGTCTATAATTATAGAGATGTCAAGCTCCCCACAGTGGTAGTGTGTAATTATAGAAATATCCAGGTCCTCACAGAGTTGGTGTGTGATTATCGCGTTACCACAGTCCCCGCAGAAATAGTGTGTGATGACAGTCTTGTTCAATTCCCCTCAAAGGTAGTGTTTGATTGATTATATTGATACCCATGACCCCACTGAGATAGTGTGTGATTATAGACTTGTTCAAGTCCCCACAGAGATAGCATGTCTCCACAGTGATGTCTGTGATTATAGGTATTATGAAGACTTAAACAGATAGTCTTAGTCTGGTGGCTTAGAAAACTAATGTAGCCACTTCAACAGTGGCAGCTGCTCCGCTAAGGCATCATAAATCTGAAGCACTGGTGCTAAGGTTAAGTGTCAGTAGTTCCACCTGGGGTTCCCATGAGAGGTTGGAAGATAGAGTATTACTTAAATAATTGATAACCTCTACCCTCTCGAGTGGTAAACCCCACAGCTCTAATCTGCCTCTGAATTACTTATGTTTTTTAAAGGACAAATAAATAGTCTTAACAGAATTGATCTCTAGATATGAGCAGAGAAAAAATTCCTTGAAACTGGATAATGTGTGCTGGAGTGTCTCAGAGATCAATAAGGTGTTGTCCACAAATGGCAGTATAGCTGTCTTTGTACCAGCCAGAGAATGGACATCAATTTGTGAACTAGAAAGAAAAATTAACAATATCATTAAGAAATAGAGAAAACAAGGTGGCACCAGAACGCAGCCTTGCAGACTCTTTTATTAATTGGGAGGAGCCAGTCAGATACTTGGCCCTGGCTACCCCTGGGCATAATTTTCCTCATGTATACGAATCGGTAAACTCTGGTGGTTCTTAGGAATACCCATGTCACCCAGCACTTGCCATAGCTTTTGTGCGTGGGACCAAGTCAAAAGATGATTTAAGATCGACAAAAGCAACATAAATACTTCCCCCACCGATCTCCACAGTCCTCCAATACAGAAAGAGAAAGGGAAAAACCTGGTCCATCGTGGATATTTTTTTCGAAAACCTGTCTCGAATTATGATGTCATTTTCTATAGTCCACTCCTGTATTTTGCCCAAAACTAACAAGCAAAAATGTTTGTATGCTGTCGATCAGACTGATTGGCCTGTAATTACACTGGAGCGATCTATCACCTTTCTATTGGGATGACCTCCGCTTCTTTTAAGGAGTCAGGTATTGGGGCTCTGTGTGCAATAGAGTTTGACAGAGAGAGGCTATACCAGCACCAGTTTGTTCTTTCCTGATGAAATGTGTCTGCAGGAATGCCATCTGGTCCTGGTGCCCTGCTTCTGGCAACTGCATCCAAAGCAAGGGAAACATCAGCTAGATCAAATCAAAGGTCAGATATGTGTGTACTCACAGTAAAAAACTAAAACTAAAGTGATGTTATGAACTCTAAAAACACTGAAATTCAAACTGAAATAGTTAACTAAAGAAACTGTAAATCACATTTCATCATGCAGAATTTTGGCACCAATTATGTCATTTCACATGTCATCCATCATTGATTTTATCAAGGATGTCACAGAACATTTCATAAGTGATATAATATGTGAGGTAAGTAACACATGACGAGGGAGCTATTAATTCCAAATTAAGTTGATAGCGATATGAGTTTTTTATATTGCTCTAAATTTAAAAAAATATAAATACATTTAATGTATATTAATTTCTAACATAAAAATATGTTATACTTTTTTTAAACCTTGATAAACTTTTTACATGTTCATTATACTTTACCACAGGGAGAGCACCGCCCCATTTCATCCAGTGATGCAGATGTGGTGCAAAGTGTTGTGTTGGAATTTACTTTCCAGTTCAAGTCCCAATTTCTGTTGCAAATTTGCCAAAAGTAATGAAAAGTAGCGCTCCCTGCCACTTTGCGCTACCTTGTGGTAAGGTAGCATTCCATGGGTGATATAGTGGCATTCCCATGGAACCACCCATGGGTTTTGGTGCAAATCCATATCTACTATCATTTGTAGATAGTGTTTGTAGATAGTGTTTCGGGTGTGTATGAGATAAACATGGACTTTTCCTGCATGTACTGTGAGAGACAGAGAGAAAAGATTTCTCTGCTGAGTATAACTAAGCTTGCACTGCCACTGCCCAAGCTTTATACTTGTTTTGAGCGTGAAAGTAGTAACACTTCTTTAACCTGTGCTGTACATATTCTGTCTATACAAGAAAGAAGTTTGCAGTTCTACCAATGGTGGTACAACTGTTCAGTGTGTTTGGAGCATGCATCGGTGTAAACTGAATAGTACCTATTGCATATGTAATGTACAGTCTATTTACAATCCCCTGTTCTGTACACGCGAGAGGCGAATATATGACATTACAATGCAAACAATTACAACGCATGCTTTTACAACGCGGTTTTTAGAGGAAAACTACCATTTCATCACATGATTGTACAATGCATGCCAATAAACGCATTTTTAAAACTACCATTACAATGAATTCCATTACAACGCATACCTTTACAACGCATACCGTTACAACGCATAATACTTTTAGGGCAACAGTAGGGTAAGTGTTGGATAGTGTGGGGGTAAAAATGTATATTCCCACTCCAGTGAGTGCAACAGTCGGGTAAGTGTTGCTATTCCCACTCCAGAGTGCAACAGTACTGAAAGTGTTAGATAGTGTATGGGTAAATATTACAATTCCCATCTTCCCCAAAACCTATACCCACCCTAAAACAAAAAAATCTCCATTACTTACCTTATAATGGGTTGTAATGCATGAGTTGTAGTGACATGCGTTGTAATGGATGTTTCCCGTGAGAGAATACTGCATTGTGTTGTACCTGTCCTGTAAGTGAAGTGACACTTGCAACACTAATGTCTAAAATGTGCTTTCTCTGTATTTTTGGAAGCTTGTTCTATACCTGTTAAAATAAGTAAGATTATCTAGGACTCTTGATGATCTATGCTGCACCTATTGTATAGCCCTTAATATAGGTTCAGCAGTGAGGGTAAAATTCTGTTCTACCTAATCGTAACTAGCCTCGTGTTCTCAGACTCAGATTTCCTTGCTGCAGGAACACAAGTATAGGAACACAAGACCCAAGTTTACCCGTAGTGAATTAACCCACCAGAATGTCTGTCTGGTACAAAGAAAACTGAGGCTGAGCTGCAAGACTATCCTCACCTCACCCCTAAAGCACCACCCAAATTAGCACATCCTATTGTACTTAGGGGGAGCAGGTAATGTTGACAACATATTTGTTCCCTTTCCCTTGCCCCACTCCCTTCCCGAATTCCTCACTGGCCCTGCATGCCGCATCAGAGCAGGTGCTAAATGTGAGCATTATTCCACATAGAACTTGAAATTCTATGCAGAATTTCCACCTGACTAAATGGGTTTACAAATTATTCGCCATACTGTAGTCATGAACTTGTAATTGCATGGTATTGGCAGCTTGTAGCTTCACTGTGTTTACAGGTGCAGAGTATCCACTCCATGAGTACAGTGCAATATGTAACCAGGCGCTATGTGTTAAAGAAGATTCAGAAAACCCATATAATTCCTTTAAAAGCCAAGAAAACTCACTTTGTAAGTGTAGCATATCTTTGTTTGTACAACACCATGTGCAGTGTTGAAGGTGGAAAAGACATAGGAACAAACATATTCCTACGAACTATCTATGCATTGGAAAAATATATGTTTATATTTGCATATTTTGCTGTTGTGGATATGCATGGAATTATAACAAAACCATGTGAAAATATCCATAATTTTGCATTATATTTTAGCATGTAATGCATCCTTCCATCAATTTTTGGACCAGGATAGATAGCATTTAAACATAAGCTCCGCAAACAACACCCAATTGTGTTCTGCTGTTCTTGTCCTTAGGTAATAGTTTTTTACAACAAATTGCGCCATTCGCAGTAAATGCTTACCACAAACAGTGTATAATTATGCAAAGTGGCTTTTAGCCACCATAAGTGTGACAGGGTATGCTCAGACGTGAGTCCCTTGCTCACTTTGCCCCTGGATTCAAGCAAGCCGGGCTGAAGACGGCTGGAATACAAGAAACCGGTCCTCGGAAGCTTGTTTCCGGTCCAGGGAAGGCATGGCTTGGCAGTTCAGGCTGGACTGTTCCCATGAGGCACAGGGTCAGATTGATTTGCATATAGCCATATCTGAACTGGGGTGGCAGAGTGGGCTAAAGAACAGTGATGGATTAAACCCAGATGGGTTTGACTGGGTGTGAGTGTTTGATTGATTCAGATGCTCTGTCCATCACCACCCCCTTTTGTACCGCTTTTGGCCGCCATAAGTGTGGCAGGGTATGCTCAGATGTGAGTCCTTTGCTCACTTTGCCACTGGATTCAAGCAAGCCGGGCTGAAGACGGCTGGAATGCCAGAAACCGGTCCTCGGAAGCTTGTTTCCGGTCCAGGGAAGACCTGGCTTGGCAGTTCGGGCTGGACTGTTCCCATGAGGCACAGGGTCAGACTGATTTGCATATAGCCATGTCTGAACTGGGGTGGCTGAGTGAGCTAAAGAACGGTGATGGATTAAACCCAGATCTTTTGACTGGGTGTGAGTGTTTGATTGGTTCAGATGCTCCGTCCATTACCACCCCCTTTTGTACCGCAAGTGGAGTAATGGCATCATTTTGGGAATCTCAAGCAAGAAGTGTGGCCCGAAATTCCCAAATTCATGTGAATTATGCCAGTGTAATTTAAATTTCACCCTGGTGAATGCTTTATGGCAGAGTAGCTGCATCAAAAAGACACTGTTTTCTCTGTGAAAAAAAAAATGGTTTTAGCTATGATAATGATAATATTCCTTACCATGACGTGCACAGCCCAAGTTAAACAGATCACATTTAGGGGCCATCATTACCTAATTACATTGTACGGATCAGGATTTTACCCATCAGTGATCCCCCAGTGTAGTCTGGCTCTCAGCCTGGTAAGTTTATCTTTTTGGCCTACCCCCACTGCAGGATAAAGCAAAGCATCATTTCAAACTAATTTGCCTCGTGCTTATATAGAGCTGGTGTTTTAGTTACTGTCATATTTGTGTGTGCTATTTTTTTTCACAGTGTGCCTTTTTGGGAGCTACACTATGCTAGTCCAGGAATGAGATACAGACAGTGCTCTTGCAGCGATACTCTAGTATCGTGGCCTGCAGACATCATCAAATAATTTGAATACGATGCACTTGTATCATAATTGAAGTTTTGCCAGTTTCCCTGGACTTTGACACCCAGTGGAATGAATGTGTGCTCAGTGCACTTCATGGGGGTTGAAGGCTGCCCGAGTGCCCCAAATCATGGTGTTTTTTTATTGTCTTGAGATTCTTGTGGTTGTGTCACTTATTTCACACTAAGCACTGTCCCACCCGAACGGAATGCAGCATTCCCCCTTCTATCTCTTCCCGGCTAAAAAAATGAGAAAGGCTTTAGCTGCCCAGATCAGAAAAACGTAAAGAAAACATTTCAGAATGTTAGGAACTCCCCTCGTTTCTTGTTTTGTCTGTAATACGACAAAAAACAAAGCTGTGAGACACGAAGGACAAACAAGTTACTTTTACTAAACAAGGACATAGGCAGGTCCTGCAAGAAGGCTTTTACAAAAGAAAGACATTCAAAAAGACACACTGCCATCAGTAGCTGTTGGAGCAGAAGCGCCGCATTAACAATACAAAGGTTTCTATGGAAGCACCTTAAGTGACCGGCATTCAGGTGTGAATGTATGCAGATTGCATCCTTTGACTTCTCGGCCTGGAGACAGAGGTCACATTCAAAGCGCTGAACTACGCGCTGTGGACTGAAAGGATTCAGAAAAGGGGGTGATGGATCAAGCCCTGATCTTTGGACTGGGTAAGAGTGGTCTGCTTAATTCAGACACTCTGTTCATCACCACCCCCTTTTCTGAATCGTTTTTGGCCACTATAGGTGTGGCAGGGTATACTCAGACATGAGTCCCTTTCTCACTGCCCCATCAGGATTCAAGCAAGCCGGGCCGAAGACGGCTGAAATGCCAGAAACCGGTCCCCGGTAGCTTGTCTCCTTTCTGGTGAAGAATTGGCTTGGTAGTTTAGTCTGCCCTGTTCCCATGATGCACTGGGCCAGGGACAGACTGATTTGCATATAGCCAGGTTCTGAGCTGGGATGGTGCAGTGAGATAAATAACGGTGATGGATCAAGCCCTGATCTTTGGACTGGGTAAGAGTGGTCTGCTTAATTCAGACACTCTGTTCATCACCACCCCCTTTTCTGAATCGTGGACTGAAAGGAGCACCTCTCCCCTCCCCATTCTTTAAAAGCACGTTTTGGTTTTGGACTTGAAAGTGCAACGGAAAGGAACATTCAGCAAAAAAAAAAAAGAGAGATGGGGTTCTACATATGTTTCACATTATGTCTGCACTGTATTTATTTCAACGTCCACGGAATTTACATGTATGTGACAATTGTACACACCCAATGATCGGCCAAAACCTACGATTTCAAATTGCAAAGTGTTCATTTCTTAGCAACCTGTAAATGAATACATGAAATATGTAACACATTCTACTACCGTTAATTCTTGCCATTCTAAATTGAATATTTTTAAACAAATAGGATTAGGAAAAGAAACCAAACGATTTGGTGCAATTAACCAAATCATTTCTTTAAAGTATGTTCTATGAAGAGACACGGCACCAGCATATTACATGTTGCTACATATTTGGGGTGCACTGCAGCTACTTACCAGTGCAGGAAAAGGGTTTCTAGACCGGAATAACTGTTTCTAATCTCTCTAGAAGAAAATGTAGTAGCTATAGGCAGATTCACACTTGCTGTATATGCTGGCTTGAACTTTATGGCTGCGGCTCGCCCTCGAACAACCTGCAGTCGTCAGGATAGCAGGATAGCTCCCATTAGCGCCTGGCAGTTAAAAGACCCAGTTATCAAAAAAGAAGTACTCCGGATGTCAGACCGGTACTTTCTGGAAAATATAGGGTCAGTGGACTCGGCGCAGTCCCTTTGGGAGGCATACAAAAGAGTAGCGAGAGGCGAGGTATTGTCCTTGGTGTCAGGTAAGAAGAAAGAAAGTCATGCAGAAGTAGCCCAGAAGGAAACGAAGGTTATACTTCTGGAGGAGAAGGTGGCCAAGTCCCAAACACCTGCGGAGCTCCATATGCTGAGACTTCGACAGGAGGAATATAAAGACCTTGTCAGGAATAGAGCAGTGGCCCAGAAAAATGCTGTCCAGAGCCGTATATATGAACATGGCGATAAAGCTGGTAAATTGATTGCATGGATTGAGCACGGGGAGCGAGCATCTAGGCTGGTGCCTGAATTGGAAGGGTCAGGGTCACCTATGATCACGGATCCACAGGCTGCGGCCAACGAGTTCTCCAAGTACTACCGGAAGGTTTACACTGCCGGTAGTGAATTTACAGAAGTCGTGAATAGCGAGATGATCAGGGACATAGCTATGCCGAGTCTGTCGGAGGAGTACAGGGACTATCTTGATTCTGCTTTGTCAGACGATGAAGTTGCGCAGGCAGCTAAAGTCCGGTAAGGCGACAGGCCCCAACGGCATACTGATCGAGTTGTATAAGTTGAATGCGGATAGACCCGCCCCTCACGTTCGAGCCATGTTCGTGGAAAGCAAGGAGAAGGGTGAGCTCCCCTACGACCAATGTGTGGCTAATGTAGTGGTCATACATAAAGCCGGTAAACCTAAGACACAATGCTCCTCATATAGGGCCATATCGATTCTCAACGCAGAACCCAAAATACTAGCGAAAATCCTAGCTACTAAACTAGTCAAGGTGATCACGTCCCTGATTCACCCGGATCAATCCAGCTTTATGCCGCGTCGGAACACTGCACTAAATCTGCGTAGACTACATGGAGTCCTTGGGGGTTCCTCGAGAATCCATGAACGCAGTGTTGGTATCTCTAGATGCCACAATGGCCTTTGATAGAGTGGAGTGGCAATATTTATTTGCAGTGTTGGCGAAGCTGGGCTTTAGAAGCAAGTTTATTGGTTAGGTGCGCCTGCTATACGTTAACCCCCTAGCTAGAGTAGTTGTTAACAACTGCAAATCTAGTGACTTTTCCTTGGGAAGGGGCACGAGGCAGGGATGCCCGCTGTCCCAGTTACTCTTTGCACTCGCAATGGAGCCCTTGGCGGCTTGGGTCAGATGGGATAGATCGATAGGGGGCCTACGATGGTCGTCTGACTGGGAAGATAAGATCTCGCTCTATGCAGATGATGTTTTACTTTAGCAACTGGAGTGGCGGGGAATTGCAGATGCTGCACGCGAGTCAATAGAGAAAATGAACTGTGCTGAGGCCTCGGCCCAAGATGGCAGCACTTATCTGAGGCGAGGGAGAAGAGCCTGCGGAGGACCGAGATGGAAAGTGGGGTGGGAGAGAACTGGATGTATTATGCTGCATCGCAAACGTTTACATCGTATGGCATGACATCGCAGTTTTCACATTGCATGTTCTTTTACATGGCAAATATTCACAACGCAAACCATTACGTCGCATTTCCATTGAAACGCATACAAAATACATTTACAACGCACACAAGCACCCCACATGCTTTGAGATCACGATTTGTACCCTTAGGCCCACTCCCCTAAACCCGAAATTCTAAAATCTTTAATTACTAACTTACAAGAGGACCCCTGACCTGACCCTAAACCCTAAAGCCTAAAACAGTACCCTACAGTACGACCGCCTAACACTTCCCCAAACCCTAAGCCCTAAACCCTAATACAGTACCCTACAGTAAGACCCCTTGACACTACCCTCAACCCTAAGCCCTAAGCCTACCCTACACTACGACCCCCGAACACTTCCCTAAACGCTAAACCCAAATACAGTACTCTATAGTAAGACCCCCTGGCACTACCCTCAACCCTAAGCCCTAAGCCTATCCTACAGTACGACCCCGTAACACTTCTCTAAACCCTAAGCCCTAAACTACACTCTAAGCACAATCCCCCTTACCTCTCTCTCCCTGC
The DNA here is from genome assembly GCF_964263255.1 of Lissotriton vulgaris. NCBI lineage: Eukaryota > Metazoa > Chordata > Amphibia > Caudata > Salamandridae > Lissotriton > Lissotriton vulgaris. The sequence goes on from NC_141699.1 coordinate 177,572,866, forward strand.
GTCAGCTCTTCCTCGCCCCTGTCCCAGAGCTTGTCCGTTCCGGAGCTCGCTCGCCTCGGTCCAGTGCTCTGCCTCGCGTCCATTACCTCACATGCGATTTAAAAGCGCATGCGTTTTAAAAGTGCATGCGATGTAATGGGATGCGTCGCAATGTGTACGCGTCGTAACATCGTTGGTGTGGCAACGCATGCGACGTAAAGGCATACGTAGTAATGCCAGCGTTGTAATGGATGTTCGCCGAGAGAACTGTGTCCAATTGGGAACTGTGTCCAACTGCGGCCCTCCCGCTGCCGGCTGAGATGAGGGAAGACTCACCTGGTTAGTTTGTAACCGGAGCTGGAACTGGAAGGCTGGTGGAGGCTGGAGTCCCAGCATTGAGCACTAAAAGGCTCAGAGAGTGAGAGCTCGACTGAATTGCGCTGCTGATCGCCGCTGCCCTCTCCTTTGGGACACCTGAAGCGCTGGATGTTGTGCTTCGGCAGGGAGCTGATGGCTTTGGAGGAGGAGTGGAAGGTGCAGGGCTTGTGAAAAAGCATACGCACAGGTAGGAGCGCTAAGAACTGGAGGGAACAAAGCAGTGTTGGGGCTGTTGCAGTGTGGCTTGTGCCGGTTGGGACGCACCTCAGCATGCACTGGGGAACTTGCCCCACGGTGCCCACCCAGTAATCAGGCTGGCCTGGATACTTTAACCCTCAGACCTGCGAGAACGATGCTGGTGGGACCAGGGAGGTGGCCCACCGCGAAAGAACTACAAGGATGGTTGCTCCTCCACGTCTCTGGAGGACTTAAAGACTCTATCCGCTGTGGTCCTGCTCTTACTCATCCCTTAACCTCATAAGAAGAAGCTCCAAAGTGTCAGCCCCTGACTTCCTCTTCTGAGCTGCAATACAAGGAGAAGGCAGGTTAGAATGCTAGCCACCCTCTGTTATATATAACAAAAAGAGCCCATAAGGTCAGTGCAATTGCCTGCTCACAATAGCGCCCCAAGGACAGGCCGCATAGCGGGCACTCTGGCACTGGTTGCCTAATAGGGAAAAACTAAGCTGCACACGGAAGGGTGAAAGACCGCCTCTGTGTGCCCTGAACACCACCTTAGCAAAACCGAATACTGGCAGGCCTGAACTATGGCCATCAAAATCCGTCTGACCGCGATACCAGCCCGGACAGGGCTATGTTAAACACACAAGGGAGTCAATCTGAAATCAACACTGAAGAGAATGGGCAAGACAACCAGAAGGAAGGAATCAGAACAGGGAGACCAGGGCACAAATGCTAGCACGGAGATGCAGACATCCTCTACGCAAATGCCAGCCGGAGATCCCTCTCTGCAGGACATACTGCAAGCAATCAACACCACTAGAGAAGCCTTTGAACTTAAAATAGATGCCATTGGCACAGACCTCAGCTTACTTTTAGGATGACCATAAGAAACTCACGGAAAAAGTTACCAACAACGAACAGAAGTTGGCAGAAATATCCCGGACCGTGGCCTCGATACAGACGCGCCTACAGGATATGGAAACTAAAGTGTGGACACTGGAGAGTCGGGCAAAAGATGCTGAAAATCGCTCGCAACGCAATAACATTCGTGTAGTGGGCATGTCCGAAAAATAGAAGAGAGCGATCAGTACAATACATGGAAAACTGGTTGAAGACCACATGGCCCACAAGGGTCTGTGAGTTCTTCGCTTTAGAACAGGCACATAGAGTGCCAACCAGAACGCCGCAACTTGGAGCCCTCCCACAACCAATAATAGCTCTACTACTACACTTTAGAGACCAAGACCATATTCTGAATCAAGCACGAGCAAAGCAACACCTCAGAGTTGATAACTCCACTGTGCGCATCTTCCCTGAATTCTCCAGGGAGGTCCAGAAAAGAAGAGCATCGTACCAAGAAGTAAAGAAGGAACTGAGACAAATGGACCACCAGTATTCAATGTTTTTTCCAGCAAGATTGGGAGTAATCACCCCAGAAGGAACTAAGTTCTTCCAGTCATCACAGGATGCAAGAGACTGGCTGGAAAGTCAAAATGAACCCAAATTGGACACAGAAGGGGGCCGACAGCAAAGGCAGCGCCAGTGGCGCAAAGTGAATCTAACGCGAAGAAGCCTAGCAGCGCCCACTCAAACCGAAGCCAAGATGGGAATGCAAAAAGTGATGAAGGCGGTAGCGCAAATAACTGGCGGTCGGGCAGATCAGGGGCAGCAATTATTTTTGTTTGTTTTAAATATGTTTATTGGTATTTTCTGTTTTTGACATGTCTATCATCACGACTTTATACAGAATGCTCAAATATGAAAGGCAAAAATATAGAACACATATATAAAATAATATTTTCCTTTGCTACAACATAAAAGTGACATTAGTGTGCCACTTCCAATCACAGATTTGTGCATCCTGCGAGTATGTGTCCTGGGGTCACTGCGTGTCCTTGCTCACATTTTTGCTACATCAAATATTACATATTACAATCAACACGTCCGCATCTTACTTAAGACATTTCCGGACTGGATTGTTTTGGAAGGATCTTGCATACAAAAAAGAAAAAAACCTTGCCAGTCATACCTGGTTGACCATGCACAGCGAAAGAAGAATTTAAGATTTACATGGTGATAGGACGTAAAAAATAAAAACTGGAATGTACCAATAAGACATATATTTAAAAACACTCCCCTTGTCTGCTTGGAAGGCAGGGCTGGACTATTACATGGGGCTCGAGAAACCGGTGTTTGAGGCAAGGGGCTGCCCCCGTAAGCATTTTAAAATCTGGAAGCGATGGGCTGATTACAGGGGGCTGTCGTTGAATCCCCCAGTGGACCGAGAGGAAGACATATAAATGTGATGTGTTGCATTGGCCTAAGTTCTGTGGCATACCTGTCACACCGCACCTGCACTTTACTCACTGCTTTCTACACACGTGCGTGGGGGAGGTGGGGGGGGGTGTTCTGGGGGTGGTGGGGTTCTGGGAGTTGGTGGGATAGGGTGGGTCGCGGGGTTGTTTTCTTGAGCCTTTTTCTCCTTTCTTGATCGGACACTTTATGCATGCACGATAAACTGTGTCATAACTGTTGGTGGTGATCTCCGGATTGTGGGGAGCCACGATTTTTCCCTTGCCTTAACAGCTCAATAAAATTTGTTGTGAAAAAAAACACTCCAACCAAACAAACTTATAATATAAAACAAGCACTGGCGTTGCCAATAGGTTTCGCATTTGGAAAGTTGGAGCTATTGGTTTTGTAAATGACATTTTATATTTATAGTTGTTATTGACAATGCCAATAACGATATATAAATCTAAAATGTCATTTACAAAACCAATAACTCCAACTTTCCTACTGCGAGACCTATTGGCAACGCCAGTGCTTGTTTACTGAAGAGGAGAGATGCGTGGGCAGAGAGGAGCCTGTGTGAACGTGCGGCGTAGATCAAAGAAAAACGCTAACACCCATATGGAGAGGAAGGGGGGTGGGTTGCCTGGTGAGTTGAATGCGTGTGGCAACCAAGGGAGAGCTCGGCGCACGCTGGAGAGGGAGGGGGTGGGCTGCCTGGCGAGTTCAATGCGTGTGGCAACAGTGGTAGCGAATGGAAGCCCTTCATACTGTTCAGCTCAATTAAAGAAGCACCCAAACCCCGAGTGTGCTGTTCCGCCTGGCACTGGAAACTAGAGAGATGCATATGTCGAGGCATAATGCTGAAAAAATCTGCCGAAGGTCACACCGAGTGCCAGCTCCTTCATTGGGAATTCAGGACAAAAATGCGAAAACTGCGAAAAATACGAAGGCCCTGGTCCGAGCTCTGCACGGCATGTCGGCCTTTCATCCAGACGAGGGTGATAAATGACGTCTCATTAAATTGGGTAATGGCAGGAACATCTTTGTTACAGCGGAAGAAACCACAGCCACAGGCTCACCAGCTAGAGATCACGTAATGAACACAATTTCATCCTCATAGAGGATGAGATTAGAACTTGATGTCACAATATTGCTTCTGGTCTCGGATTTGCCAAAACACCCTAATCATTCGAGTGGAAATTATTAATAAAAATATAGTAACACGAACATAAGTTCTCAGAAGAACATCACAATTCCAGCGTGGCAACGGGTCTTCGTTATAGTTAGTTTGACAAAACAAAACGTAAATTTGAAAAAAATAATAGTTAAACGTAAACTGTCAGCGAGGAAAGTAAATACTTTGAAGAAGGGCAGACAAAAACATTTTCCACCCAGAGGACATAAATTACTAAAATATAAAAGTCTGAAATAACTTGAGTGCTGGTAAAGACCAGACAGAGCTTGATTACGTTTGGAAGGTAAATTACTTTTTGAGGGCCGAAGTAGCTCCGTCTGTTTCAAATGCCGGAAATAAAATGAATATTTTTGAAGGCCAGTGGTAACTCGTTTACTTCTGGTTGGGTCGGTGAGTTAAGTATTAGATTAGGGCATTTGGTGCGTCCTGCAGGCCCGGGTCCGAGCTCTGCACGGCATGTCGGCCTTTCATCCAGACGTGAAAGAAGTGTAATTAGGGGGAGGAGAAGTGAGGCCTAGGTGAGAGTGGTGGTGAGAGAGGAGAGTGGTGAGAGTTGAGGAGAGAGTCAGGCCTGGAGAGAGTGAGGAGAGGGGTGAGTGAGGAGAGGGGAGAGTGAGGAGAGGGGAGAGAGAGGTGAGTGAGGAGAGAGAGAGGGATTGGAGAGGGAGTGTAGTGGTGAGCGGTGAGATGGTAGAGTGTTGAGTGGTGAGATGGGGAGAGGAGAGGGGTGGGTGAGGGGAGAGAGAGGAGTGAGTGAGGAGTGGGATTTGACAGAGGGAGGGGAGGGGATAAAGGGGAGAGAGTGAGGGGTGAGTGGGAAGAGAGGGAGGAGGGGAGGTTGAGGGGTGAGTGGGAAGAGAGGGAGGGAAGATGGGAGGGGGAGAGGGGCTCACTTGCAACAGAAGAGCTACCTTACTCACTGGCAACAGTAATGGAACATTATTTAGATACAGCCGAAATTGCATATATGATCACATGCACAAGAAATGTCACTCTGCTCACATGCATCAACAAGAAACATACAAATTAATGCTAAATGTATGCATTAATGTGGTGAAAACATTAATAAACTGGCTTGTTATGTCGCTACCAAAATAGTGAGACACCATTGTTTCACTACAAAAAGATATAGGTGACACTACCATTTTCTTTACTCTCGAGTGAAGAAGAAAATGAAAAAGTAGATATTACAAGTTGCCATCACCAATTTGCCTACTGTTCCTGTGTGATCAATAGTGCTCTAAGCATGCTACAGTGCCACCATGCCAAGATGAACTGCACCCAAGAACTAAAGTGAAGTAAAAAAAAACGAAAAAGACAAAGGAACCGCCTACTTGACACACAACTATCGTCGTATGCCTGGTGCAATACAAACAACCCAAAACAAGAAGTGGCAAAGACAACAGCGGGGAATGGCTCGGATCAGAAATACGGGCGGCGGAGTGAGATCTGGTGTGTGGTGTGCACAAGAAGTGGCAAAGACAAGAGCGGGGAATGGGTCGGATCAGAAATACGGGCGGCGGTGGGATCAGAAATACAGGCGGCGGAGGGAGATCTGGTGTGTGGTGTGCACAAGAAGTGGCAAAGACAACAGGGGGGAATGGGTCGGATCAGAAATACGGGCGCAGGGCTCGACAAATCTAAACAAGGTAAAACCGGGAAAGCAAGACTATTCCGCCATGCTCGGCTCGAAAAAGCAAATGGCCGGATGGGGGCGGGAGAGCCTGGTGGGGGGGCGGGAATGCGTGCGAGGGGAGAAGTGTGATAGGCAGATGGGCCGGATGGGGGCGGGAGAGCCTGGTGGCAGATGGGCCGGATGGGGGCGGGAGAGCCTGGTGGGGGGGCGGGAATGCGTGCGAGGGGAGAAGTGTGATAGGCAGATGCGCGGAGGGAAGCCGGATGGGGGCGGGAGAGCCTGGTGGGGGCAGGCGGATTAGGGAGATGCTCGTGCGTGTGTGGTCACGTGACCCGCTTTTGTGGTCACGTGACCTCACATGCACTGTAAAGAAACCGCAGTGGAAACCGCAGTGGTTTGACTATTCGATCGAGCCCATGAATTTTCGCCATTCCATTCGCAAGCGAATGGTAATAGGCGAAACCTAAAAAATAATATGCCATCTATAAAACTCAAACAAAATCGCTAGGTACGAAGCTGTATCATCAGTGCAGTATCATTTAAGCAGCATACCCGACCAAAGAATGGAGCTGTGCTCATATTGAGGCGTAGTTGCTAGCCAGCAAAGAGGCCCTCCGAAAACGGAGGGGGTGTAGGTAATTATCTATAATGATCCAAGGGTGCAGTGGTGTATTCTACCTTGTGTGTTGAGGTGCATCTGCGGCCCTTAACTAAGCTGTGAGGAAGCAGTGTACCTGGATCGGGTTGGCAGTTTGAGTATTGTTCACTTCCGTTGCGTCGCCTGTTTCCACTCCATGTAGCGCCGCTTTCTCCGCTTGTGCCCAGATTGTAAGTGAACGCCTCCAACTGAGTATCTGGCAATTCAGCATCTTCAACTAGCATTTCAAATGGTAATAATGCGCCAACTCTATACAAATCGCCTAAAGTGTCTAGCTCCGCCGCACACCAGGGCTGCTTCCGATGTGCCTTTGTTTCTCCATCAGTGGCAAAATCAGAGCGTATGGAAGTGGTGTGCGAGTGAGGTATAAGCTTCTTTTATAGCACCTATGAGCTAAACCCAAAGGTAACTGTGGAGGTCGCGGAAGTTTGGCGATCGTGGGCGGCAGTATGTTATGGTTAGAATATGTTCAACGTGTGTTCAAAGACACGGGATGTTGTTAATACTACGAGAGACCTGAAATCCTATGCACCGTTAGCAAAAAAAGCCTGAGAGAGAAAGGCCTGAGGCACTTAGAGACCCTAAGATGTACACTCAAAGCAACTAAACGGAGTGTACTAAGGAAGCTACTTTTAATATGCAACCTTCTCTTAAATCTGTCTTGCACGTTAGACATAGATTTGTTTTAACACATCTGAGATTGGACATGTACCATTGATTAGTCACCTTTCCAAAGATTAATGACGGGGCAGTAAATTAGACCCACTGCCCGTGTGATATTCGGCTGTCCCAGGACATACTGCTTGTGGTTCTTCTTTATAAGTTTTAACACCAGCCCACGGAAAAGATACAGCATCCCAATATTAAAACAGCATTGCTTTACTCAATGCCGGCCCGCTTACTTATTCCTGCAAACTCTACCTTCTTTAGAAATATGCTGTAGAATGGTGTCATTTTTATGGACATTTTTTTTATATTAGAAAGAACATGGTCTTAACATTATGATCAGATCGTGCAGTATCAGATTTAAAAAAAATGTATATGAATTGTTGTTGGTATTTAGGGCTGTGCAATATAACAACATCTTTATAGTTAAAATTGTAATTTATTTATTAATATATTTTAGCACATAGGCACTTTATAAAATATGGCCAGGCACGTTCGCCATTAAAGCTGAACACAAAGCGTATTAGGATGTTCACATAATTATAAAAGGCGAATACAAATGGTATTTTAAGTCTTTTGTGTATTTTTAACTTGTTATAGTAGGTCACGTATACCCTCGGATACATACTTTATAATGCTGTTTTAATGTTTGTTAAGCTTTTATGCATTCGAATAAAGACTACTTGACTTGACTTGACCTAATCAACACTGAACAATCTCACACCTCTGCATGTAAGGCAATTTAATACTTTCTTCAAGACAACGACATCCCAGACACTCCCAATGCCACACTGTGGAATAATCTGAAAGTTGTCATCCTTGCTGAATTGACGACCCTAGCAGCTAGGCTCAAAAAGAAAGAGGGAGGAGACTAAGGGAAGAGTAAAGGACCTTGAAGCTAGTCACAAACTAACGGGATCTCATCAAAATTGGCAATCATCACTGGATAGACAACAGTTTAAAGCCCTCGACATGGAAAAGTCAGAAAATGCATTACTTTGGCTACGGCAGAAATACTTTAAGGGGTGGGGGAATAAAACAAGCAAACTTCTTGCATGTAACTGGAAAGCTAAAATACACAAAGGGAGTGTAGAAGAAATTAAGAACACGAAGGCGAGCATATAAACAAAGATTAAGACACAGCCCAATCCTTCTGTTAATTCTATGAAACCTCTATTTAGCAGATTCAATACATGTGGCAAATATAGTCTTATCTATTTGCCAACATAACACCAAGCCTCATTAAACAGTAAGCTGAATCCCTAGCCGTGAACATCACGATTGAGGAAATTGTGTCTGGTAGTAGCCCCTGTGCAGATGGCTGTGCCCCCGCTGCCTATTAGACTTTTTTGCCCACTTTTAGCACCAATCCTGACACGCCTGTATAACTGCTTTGCTTCCACTGGCTCTGTCACTAAAGCAATAAAAGACAGGCTCATTACAGTAATACCTAGGCTTGGTAAGGACCCATCACAGTACTCGCCTTACAGGCTTATTTACCTACTAAACTGTTCATAGCGTGTTTTAGTGTATTGCACTGTAACTGAAATGCAATAAACAATATATTAAAAAAAAAGAAGAAAGTAAAGTGCTGTTGAATGAAAATAGGTGTGGGAGGTCATGACAAATCAAATATGTTTAGTTGGAAGTTGAAATACAGACTGTGGAAATGAAAAAGGTAAAATGTGAATTCAAAAGATTTATATTTTATCAGCCACCAAAAGGAGTATTGGCGGCAAGCCAAAGGAAAAAAATGAAAATGTGTTGGCTTTGAGCAAGCTGGGACATGAAGGGAGACAAGGCAGAAAAACCATTGCACTTGTGGAAGCATGTAGCAGAAAACACTATCACTAGTGGAGGGGTAGCCAACAACAGAGGTGTAACAAGATGAAACCTACACTCTGATAGGAATAAGAAACTGCATACAGAGTTATAATTACAAATTGGACTTGTGTTGCACATGGTCGTGGAAGACAGAAAGCAGTTCACAAAGCATTTTTTCGGCCGGTAAAAGCAGAGCAGAGCTTACGTTAACGGGTGTGCTGTTTTACAAGGAAGCACAGCACACTTATTTTTGTAGGTCGTAACCTGGAAAAAAAGTAGCCAGCAAGATGGCTCAGTGAGTGAATAGCCCGCACGTGGCTATTGGTGTGATCTGGAAGCCACAGGTTTCAATTTCAGCAGCGTAATTACAGCCATGTACCCGTTTAAGGTCAATAAAATCATTTCTATTAAATTGGGTTATAGTAACTAATACTAATTAGTGACAACTCATCAGTACTATGCACTGAATAAATAGGTTATCGATATCATTATTAAAATTGTAATTTTGCAATTCCAAAAATGTTTATTTGTTTTATAAAGAGAGTACAGAAAGCACAGGAAAAATGCATATCATACATCCAGTATCAAGTGATGAAATTCAAAACTCATTAGAGAAAAGAACAAGGCTCATAATCAATCCACCCTGGAGAATTCCCCTTAGAACGTACAAGATCTTCCCAAACTGCAACCTGCTGACTGTAGCAACCGACAAATTGAATTCGTCCTCAGCCAAACCTATAAAATCCCTTTACTAACCATCGCTGACAAATTACGTTTCAATTGTGGAAGCAGCAAAAAGGAGGATTTCAGAATTTCAGCTTGTAAAAACCCAAGCCTTCCTTTACAATAGATTTTCCCAGGCTGGGAGGAAGGAGGAAACTTTAAGCCCATTGCTCCACTCCCTTCACTTTTGGACTGTACACGCCTGCCCGCATTATCTTATTCGAACTAGCTTCAATGGTTTTGCACTGCTCTCCCAGGCATTTGTTTACAACTACCTCAACAGGCAGGTTTATGGGCATGGTGGAGCATGAAGCTCGGAAACGAAGATAGTAATTTTAAGTAATAAAAGGCGACAACGCTGTGCATTAGTAACATGTTCTGTATATAAAGTAAAGGACAGGACGCTTACATTATTTTAGAAACATTAGGTCTCGGCTCAACGCGCGGAAGCGCGTCTCGCCGAGATCTTTTGTTAGCGAGTGTGCTTCCCAGGAGACAGTTCCGGCCGCGCGCATCCTTGGAGCCGATTTGAAACGTGAACGCGCGCTGTGGCCAGGCGCTGTCTCCTGGGAAGCTCAAGCACCACACACGCATGCGCATACACACACACAAGCGCCCATGCACGCACGCACATACATACATACAGAGACACCCCCCTGACACACACACACACGCGCACACACACACACAAGTGCACCGAGGCCCCCCTCCCTCCCCCGCCTTCACCGTTGCACACATACATACACACACACACAAGCATACACGCGCACACACACACACACACACACACACACGTGCACCAAGCCCCCCCAGCCTTTTGTAACTTACCTGGCCAATGTCGGAGACTCTTCTCTCAGCACGCGGCGCCCAACCTCCTGCTAGCGCGGCCCCGGGGCTCCACACCGCTCACAGGAGCCCCGGGCCGCGAGACACATTGACTCCGCCTGCCTCCTCTTCCGGTCTGGACGTGGCCCCGCCCCCGTCACAGGCGACCGTGCCTGACTTCCGGGGCGGCCGGAATACGACGATTTCATTGAAGCGCGAACCTCTCCAATTTGGAATTGTACCTGCATTGCGCACAATATTTCCGGGTGATTATTTATTTCTTGGTGAAACATTCACTTCGTGAACGTTTTACAATTGAGTCTAACAGTGATTGCTTCGCTTCTAGGGAAGGTCCTTAAGGTCACAGTGCTCACTTTCAGAAAGTTTGTTTGCTTCTGAGTCAGAGACCTCTAAGTGCTGTCCTCTCAAATGGTCCAGTAACACGCTTGTGGCTTATATGGTAAGGCCGAAGGGCTCTTGCATTATTCGCAAACCCAAGAAACGCATTCTGCATCATAAGGAAATAAATGTTAACGTGTAGATTGTTCTCTGTACAAGTCAAAATGAATAGGACTTCGGCGTCACTTTTGCTGAACTTGGTTCATACGACGTGGGCAGGGAACTCTGCTGCAATTGTCCTTTGTTCAGAGAACACCATTTCAATTGTGTTTCAAACATGAACATATGTTTTTAGGTAGTGATCTGAGGATAGTTAGGAATGTATTGAGTACCCGCGCTTCTTAAACCTGAATTATAGTCGACACAATTTCACGTGCAGTCCTGTTTGTTTTGGTCTTTAGGGCTTCATTATAAGTTCCTGATTACTGCCCCACTTGTAATACTGCCCCTTAGAGAGATAGATGTATGTAAGTTTAGCATCATTGGTTAATGAAGGTGTGAATCTTCAATTCCTAACTTTTGATCCCTACATCAGTGGCTTGTTGTTACCTTTATTAATTCCATCTTAAAACGGTTTGCAAAAACAGTACATGGGCACTAGGCTCACAGATGGAGTAAACAAGGGCTAAAATATGTATTTTAGTTACAGTATTTTACTATGTCAAATGTATTGAATTAAGCCAGTGCTGGTAGCTCAGAGGTCTCTTGCATCCACTGCAGAGGTCAACTTTGGCCTCTATAGTCACAGGTCCACTCAGCCTTTCATCCTTTTGAGGTTAATAAAAAGAGTTGGATGAATTGGACAGTAATAAACATTAGTTATCTGACAATATCATGAAGAGACTCCTCAGAATGAAAGGTTCTCTGCAAGCAGCCTGGGTTGTTTGTGCATGTTTTCTTCATTTTCATCATATGTTGCAGTAGCGCTAAGGTAAAATCAGTCAGATGTATGAGGTTCTTGGGGCGCCACTGAATCTGCCTTTTCTCTGTTGCCTGGTAAGGTTCAGAAGTGTCATGTGTCTGGTTATACCGCATCCCCTCCAGCCTTTTAACTGTAATTCATTCACTGGTAGGAGATGTTACTAAATCTGAAACAGCCTGCCGACTTTTCAGGAGCAAATCAGTCGTGCCCCTGAACAATCCTCAGCCCTAGAGGTCTTTTACAAGTGTGGCTGCCACGGGAAAAACAATGGTTTACTTCTGTAAGCCTACCACTGGTAATATTGACATGTCCTAGATATTGTTTTGTCTGAACATCTTTCACAGATGATCCTGGTGACTGCAGTGCTGGAAAATTGCACAATATTTTAGCCAGCAAAATTGTTGTATTCTGGGGCTTGAAGGTTTAATTTCCCCCCATTATACCTTTGTGTTCTCAAGTCTGTGCATCAGAAGTTCGATTTTCACATCACTCTGGCGGCACCACCACATCACTCGGGGACACCACCACATCACTCGGGGACACCACCACATCACTCGGGGACACCACCACATCACTCGGGGACACCACCACATCACTCGGGGACACCACCACATCACTCGGGGACACCACCACTTCACTCGGGGACACCACCACTTCACTCGGGGACACCACCACACCACTCTGGGTCACCACCACATCACTCAGGGGCACCACTCGTCACTTGGGGACACCACCACATCACTCGGGGGCAGCACTAGAGGGACACCACCACATCACTTGGGACACCACACACACACATACATACATACATACATACACACACACTCCTCCCTCCCCCCTGCCCCACTTACCGCATCAGCCGCCACTCCTGACTTCTGCTGCCACCGCTACTCTCGCAGTAGACGGAAGTCCCAGGAAGTCCCGCCCCACGACAGCCGTGAGCATGCACAACCCGTAACCGGAAGTTCGGGAGCAATGTAAATGACAATGCCATTGATTATTTAAAAAAAATAACGAAATGTCATGAGCAATGCCAATAGCTCTACCTTTAATGATGCCGAAACCATTGCATTGTAAATGCTTGTTTATTAAGATGAAGAAAAACTTACATTACAATATGAAACACACTGAAATGTAGAAGTGGTTTAATTGAATATTATTTAAATATGCGAATACTGACTGACTTCACAGCTATCTTTAGTTATAATCCAATAATGTCAGTTTCTTATGTAAGCCTGTATTCTACATGCATCACATCACAATCAACATTTAACACCTTGCGTGCTGATGACGGCCCCCGTCCGTCATGCATCACAGTGCTCGACGGCTGGGGGCCGTCATAAACTCGCCCACTCTTCGAAGCGGCCGCGCCCAATGGGTTAAACTAGGAACCAACAAACATGAAACCTAGGATGGCAGATAGTAGCAGGCAAGGCAAAATGTGGGAAAGACTTATGTAACATTAAATTACTGAAGCTGGTACTTTCTTATCCATGTACAATAGACAACAATACTTGAAAAAGAGAGGGGGGGGAGCAGGGCAGGGAGCTGGGCTGGATGTAAGTCCAGTGGCTTGTGCTACCAAAAGATAGATAATTCACGAAGGAGAGTCACTGTTCCTGAGAAAATTAGTGTGGAGTAAGACGTTTTTAGAGAAAGCCAGGAAAAAGTCAGGGAGACTTTTGCTTAATGCCCTCACACACCCCGAAGGATGTCATGCTCCATCATTGGGCGGTGCTCCTCGTTGGTCCGGCGCTGCGCTCTATGGCTTCCCCAGAGGATCATTTTATCAGAGATCTTTTGTAGGTCTGTCGTATGGTGTGTGCGGGTTAGTGTCAGTAAATGGTGAAAGGGGGTGAATTGTAGTTCCTATATCCCTGATAGGCTCTGCGCATTGGAATAATCTTGAGCGTCAAGACTCTCCCATTATATCGAAGTTTCTTGGCGACTAGGAGGCATGTCAGCTTCATCAGCTGATCGTGGGACCCTCTCATCAGGCAGGCCACCTCCTGGACCCGGTTTTCACTAAAATAGAGGAAGCCACAGCTGAACCCCCCAGTCCTCTTAGTTGGACTGATCACTTCCTGATCTCTGTTTCAGTCAACATTCCAGCTAGTGGTAGGGAGATTCCTCCTCCCTTTCTATGGAGGCGCCCATGGAATAGTTTAGACAAAGCCCTGTTTGAAGCCAGGCTTAACCACTCCCTCCCTGTCTGGTCGATTACTATGGAAGAGGCGGATTCTGCCTATAGGGAGTGGATAAATAATTATTTGATCATTTTATCCCCATGAAACGTTCAAGGCCTAAGCGAGATCAATCCCACCCCTGGGACTCGGAGACTCTCGCTGACACGAAAAAACAATGTAAGCTGTTAAAGCGTATCTGGAGACGATCTTATGACCCCCTGGCCAAAACTAAGTTTAGATCGGCGACTAAAGTGTACCACAAACTTATAAAAAAAAAATAAAGCCACCTGCTACACAGACTTGATTACCTCTAGCACCAATCGCTCCAAAACGATCTTCTCCCTGGTGAAAGATATGACCAAAGCTCCGGAAGGTACCTGATAGTGTCAGATGCAAAGTATGAAGAACTATCCTGTTTCTTTATTAATAAAGTCAAAGGGATATATGATCTATTACAACTGGATGGCCCTTCGGGGTTCCCCAATCCTGCTAGAGACAATTTTGTTCCTCCCTACTCCCTCTCAATCCTTCCACCTATAGAGCAGTCCGGCATGGAACACCTAGCTCTAAGAGTAAAGTCAGGATCCCCGGATGATTCCATCAAACCGGAATTGTTCAGATCACTTGGTGACTCTGTCCTGCAGGAAGGCCGAGAGCTGATTAATCGATCTTTTCAGCAAGCCTCCGTTCCCAAATCTTGGAAACATGCCAAAGTAGTGCCTCTTTTGAAGAAACCATCACTGGATCCCTCCAGGCCAGATAGTTTCCGACCTATTTCGCTGCTTCCTTTGTCTTGCGAAAGTGGCAGAAGCACATGTCAATTCCACTCTGACTGCTTACTTGGAGTCCAATGGGATTCTTGATGAGTCCCAGAATGGCTTCCGTGCTAACCATAGAACGGAGTCTGCCCTGCTAACAGTCACAGAACATCTAAGGGCTTCCCTGGACATGGGCGCAACCTCCATCCTGGTTCTGCTGGATTTGAGTGCGGCTTTTGACACGGTCTCCCACAAGATACTACTTGAGAGACTGTGGGAGATCGGAGTCAGGGAAACGGCCCTGGACTGGTTCGCGTCATTTCTATCTGACCGTTCCTTCCAGGTGCACGCCCCGCCGTACTCATCCAGCAGGCTCCCTCTTGAATGTGGGGTGCCTCAGGGGTCTGCGCTCAGTCCCACATTGTTTAATGTGTACGTCCGCCCCCTGGCCCTGATGGCCCGGGAACATAGGATCCAGCTAATATCATATGCAGACGACACACAACTCATCTTCAACTTTTCTAACAACAATGTGGTGGACCAAATTAAATTCCAAGAAGACATCCTGGCGATATCAAGGTGGCTATCTAACAATTGTCTTCAGTTAAACTCCTCTAAAACAGAGGTACTTCTGATCGGCAATGGCACGCAGACATGGGACGAGCACTGGTGGCCTCCTGCGCTGGGACCTGCTCCCATACCCAAGAGTCAGTAAAAAATCTGGGGGTGATGCTTGACAACTCACTTAACCTGGAGTCCCATGCCAAAAAAGTGGCAGGCACTCGCTACGGGCGTCTTCGTCTTCGTCTTGGGTTTCTTTGAGCCTTTTACCTGACAGATTATAGTCCAGGCATTAGTTCTGTCTCACCTGGATTATTGCAATGCCCTCATGTTAGGCTCCAACATGACTGCGATCAACAGGATGCAAAGAGCACAGAACGCCGCCGCTCGTGTTCTGTTTGCCCTACCCAAAACTTGTCACACGTCCCCCTTTCTTCGGCGACTACATTGGCTACCAATACAGCAACGCATTCAATTCAAGACCCTCTGCCTCACCCACAAAATCTTGTATAGCGCTTGTAGGAGAGTAGGGTCTGCAATCCTATGATCACCCAGATTTTTTGCTTTTGTTTCACTGGTTTACGACTTTCTCTGGCTGTGGGCCTGCCAACCAGACCCACAGCCTGGCTGTTCTCTTTCTAAATTACGATATGTACCCTAGGTGCATTTACCAATTGGTACTGGGCCACCTTATCAGACCCTGTAACCAGGGCATAGGTGTACCCAGGGCCGCCAGGGGCTGCAGCATGTATTATGCCACCCCTGGCTGGCCTCCTAAATTTGACACAACTGGCTGCATGACAGCTGGGGCGAAGTCGTGTAATCACCCTTTGCTTTAGGTATAGTAGCTCTATATCTAACCCTACAATGGACACCCGAGTTCCTATCAGTCACTCCTATGGCAGGCCTTGACAATCCTGAAGGCAGAGTGCGTGGGCTCGTGTGAACTGTGTTCTGGCCCGAGCCGAGCCCGGTTGCAGCTTGCGGAATCAAGACCCAATGGCTGTTCCATGATAACGCGTACTCTATCGGTAACTTCGGTATCGCGTTATCAAGACATGTCGAGTAAGGTGTCATACGAATCGGGATGCTGCCCCCCTCACCAATTCTGGCGACGAGGTTAGCATTCCGCCCTTCTAGAGGGACACGACATGTACGTAACTGTGAACCCCGGTTAAAGTTAACTAAAGCCTCAGCTCCACAAAATGGATGCTGCCACCACAGACACGAGTCTGACCTCCTGCTGCTGGGAGTCCTTCCAGCGAGGAGCGCTTGGACAAAGGGTTTCCTGTCGAGGGCGGTGTTCGCACCGTCCCAGACAGGGTTTGTGTATTCTGGGTAGGTAGGGCTTTTGCGAGAAGGTGACTGCGGAGTGGCACCCCGGTGCTCACTACGCATCTGCCGGTCAGAACCAGTTCCAGGGGCGCCAGCCCTGGCCTGGGGAAAGTCCGGCAGGGGAGAGGGGTGTAACTACCCCCCTTCCTGGTCCCACCCTTCGGGCAGGACCTAGTCATGTACCCACCCCTTTCTTTAGGATAAAGGCCGGAGCGGGGACCCTTCCAAACTAGATCATCTTTGAATCAAGAACTACTTTCTACGAAAGGACATTCGAGACTCTTCTCAAGATTTCTCCCTTGTGACTAAGGAGTAGTCACCCTGCATCAGCGGGCACCATCTAAGAACTCTGCGGTTTGCTGCAAGTCCTTCCTCAGGAATCCGACGGCCCAGCTCGACGAGAACCGGCTTCCCTGGCACCTCTGACCTCTACCCACGTCATCAGCTCAGCTGTGATCTGTGGGTGCGACGAGACCTCGAGGGACCGGCCATCATCAAAACCTGCACGCTCTTAACCAGCACGACCATCGAAGCAATTCTCTGGTGAGTGCTCTGGGGTCCGAGAAGCCCCGACCCTGAGCCGCTCCAGCACCGAAGTACAGTCTCCCAGCATCTCCACGATCTGCGTGGGGCCCTTCTGCTCGCTGCTCAGCACGTTGTCCGGTCACTAGCCGCTGGCTTGTGCCCTTCCGTGACGACATCCGACAATCATCACTGCTGGTCTGGTTGCTCCAGACTGGCCCTTGCTTCCATCTTTGCGAGAAGCATCCCGGGCCCTCCTGGTCCACTCAAGACGCCATTTTAGGCCCACCACGTGGCCCTGAAATCTGCCAAGGCTTGTTGCCCCAATCCTGGGCCCAGCGACGCCGACAGCATCATCCTTCGTGGGACAGCTCGCACCTCCCTCCTGGTCGCCGACGACGCCTCCGGGGCCGTGAGACTGCAGAGCCTAGCGTCGCCCACTCACCTAGTCGAGGTGACGGCCAACCGTTGCCCTCCTGGTACCCTCTGACTACTGACTAGTAGTACGAACTTGGTCCCCTCTGCTTTCAGGTGTCAACGATTTCTGATCCAGGCTTGGATCTCTACGAACTATTCATCACTGGTCGCCGGCCAGCAACCTCTTTTCTTCCGGCTCCTGGCTCGTCAGCGAAGACCCCGACGCCTGTAAGACTTGTGCAGCCGCAGCCCTCATGGCTAGGTAACTCGGCATTTCGGTGCCTGCATAGCCTCTTTACTCTAGGGTCCTGAGTCCCTCGCTTCCGACTTGCCTTATCGGGTCCGCCCGAGACCTCTAAACTTTCCGTGTCCTCGGACACTTGTTTTAATTGTGCACTTGAAGTATTTTCCTAAGAGATTTGGTTTGTGCTTAGTACCCTGTCCTCATAAAGAGTCCAGGGCTGTTGTGAATCTTAATAAATATCCTGTTTATTTTCATAACACTTGTGTGGTGTCCTTTCACTTGGTGTTCAAGGGGTACATGTGTGGTAAACAGCTGGCTTAACACGCCCTCTCGAGTCTTTAGCCTTAGACTGCTCGTATCCACGCTACTAGGATAGCTGGTCTATAGGTTGACTTACAACCAATCACCATAAGGGTCGTTTGGAACGATACATAGCGGTCGCTAGAATAGCGAACGCTGCATATCGGGCCAACTTCTCACAGCGCTGGCCCCCAAACTCTGCAGGGACTTTGTTCCTTTTATACTCCCACGCGCGCACTCCGTTCAGCAGACCTTTCTCTAGCTCGTACTGTCAGGATTCGGAGGAGTAGAGCTGGAGGCCGCTCCTTCAGGTATTTGGCCCCTAAGCTTGGAATTCTATCCCCCCTAAAGCTCGGGCCACTTCAAATCACCTGCAATTCCGAAAACGTATAAAAACTTGGCTGTTTGCGTCCATCTAGCACTTCCTCTGTCGTACTAGCCTCCGGCATGTCCGCAAGCGCTGGGACGCCCCGTTGCTGGGGTAGCCATGCGCTATATAAGATTCCATAACATAACATAATATACACTATAGATTTGACATAGGACTATGGTCAGTATGTCTCTATCGAGTACATTAAACTGAATTACTTGTGTGTGTCAGCTAACTCAAGAGGTCACTATAAACTTCTCGAATGAACAAGAAGGGATTCGTTTCTGACAACTGCATAAACATGACAACTTTGTTTCCCTTTAGAATGGAACACATCACAGAATTGTAGAAACAATAGATAACAGGTTCACTCAGTCAATCGTGCATGCTTCGTTTCTACAGAGTTGCACAGAAATAGAGAGACGGGCATTTCAATAAAAGGGTTTATTGAACAGTCTTATTTCTCATGCAAGAGATATGTACTGCTACAATCGACAGACAGAATGAAAAGTATAATATGTACAGCGTTAGCAGTAAGATAAAAATAATACTGCAATAGCATGGTCTGTAGCTATGAAACATATAAAATTACATACATACATAACACAGGCTAAAATACTCAACTGGTGCTTCTAAAATAATCCTACCCCGGTGTAACTAACCTAAGTGTAATATAAGGGAAGAAGTAGGTGCTGTTTACCTAAAGTTTAGTTTTACCAAGAGTTGCCAAAAGTTTCTCTAGGTTCTAGTCTGCTCCATACATTAGAATGAGAGAGGTTGGTATCTCTTTCCCGGGACTCGATCTCCAACACCCCGCAAGGGGAGTCAGAAACACTAGAGGTGGATACTCGGGGAGGAGGATGGCAGCGTCTGGTCAGTGCGTCAGTTGGGGACTTGACTTCTTTCGGGACTTGCTGTTGGGAGCCGCGGCGTGCAAGTAGGTAGCCTAACAGCACCGTGCCTTGCCATAGCAAGTGAAGGTATAGTTATACCTTGAAGGTGTTTAGGAATGCCAGTATTGACGTATAAGTCGGGCATAAGAACGTCATGAATTAACCTCTAAGGAATAGATGTTCAGGCATAATAAATGAGTTCTTGGAGAAATCAATATCCAGGCAAGGGAAAGTCCTAACGGCTTAAGAGTCTGGTTTTCCAAGAACTCATTGTGACAAGAGGAATGGATGTAGTTTACCATACCTGTATTTGGTTAGCATGAGCAATGCCTAAATAAGGGCTGGATTTCTATGCCTCAATAAGGGCAATGTGAATTGTACCTATATAAGGTAATGAATCGGGAAATCTATATACGGTATCTAAAATCGACACACAACACCCACTCCACTTTCGTATGAACGACATTACTAAATCCTAAACATGTTAAACATATCTAAAATACAGTATCGCATGATTTGCTAAAACATCTCTAAAAAACATTTCTAAAAAATGCATTAAAAGTGTTGCTATGCATACAATGCAATGATGCTGTATATATTAAAGCAAGGTTTCATTCTAAGCATATGTTGACATTTGAATGCTAAATGAATGAAGCATTAAAATATACATTTATGAAATGGCTCGTAAATACAAAAGAAAAAGGGCCGAAACCATTTCATGTCAAATTTACATAAATCAATTATTGTTGACAAGGTGACATATTGTCTCTGGAAGTTTTCAAAGAATTCTGTTCTATGAATAGTTATACTATAATCAGATTACTTGTGCCAAAAATGAAAAATACAAATTTGGGGAAAAAAAACATTTATCATAGGAAAAAGTTCCAAAGTTAGTAACTTGTTTTGACAAATGAAGGTCAGATTCAGAGTTTCTCAGTACACCGTGTGGCAAAATCAAAAGTCAGTGTTTGGGCTTGGAGAAAACATACAATGTTCTATTTCTGTAGACAAAAAGTCATCTACTGTTGTAGGTGAAAGTTGGAATACCTTGTTTAGAAGATTAACTGCACATAGATGTGAACTATCGCCTTCAGCATTGGTCGCATCAGCAATGTTCATATCGGATGTTACCTGAGCGCATGTTGATTACTCTCGTACCTCAGCAGTTGCAATTTGCGTCTGTGAGATCTCAATAAATGCCGTCATCAGGATTGGTAGCCGCTGGGGCCAACACAAAGCATGGGCCGTTACAGGGTCCAGCAGAGTATCGACATTCATAGGCATGACTGATGGGTGTGTTTGACATATATCTAGCACACATTCTTCAACGCAAAGCAGGCAGGGTAGAACAGGTAAGATGCAATCTTGCCAGATTGGTCTGAATGACAGAAACCAGGAGGTATTTAATTTTTGTAGCGTAGGTAAACCCAAAATTTGGACAATGCGCTCACAACACTTCATTTCCAGCAGAGCTCTCTCCACTGTGAATTGGGTGTTGCTGGTGACTTGGCTTGCCATATCGTAGCAGTAGGAGCAAAAATAGTATCCCTGAAACGAGTCCATAAAGAACCGGCAGTCCGCCAAACACAGGGTGCACGAAGTTTGGATTATTCCGAGGACTGCTTGAAAAGGTGCTAACAGTCCATAGCATACGGTCTAAAATACATGCATAATACCACTTGTATCAGACATGTTTAAGATACGACCTAACATTTCAGAGAAATGTATAGGGCAGTTTGTATTCAAAAGGGCATGTATCTTGGCAGAAGTCCTTGCGACTTGTAGATCATAGGTTTCTTTGGCCGAGGTCAGTGGCACTGTTTGTTGTAAAAGAACGTTTTTCATTCTGCTTAGAGTATCAATTTGTATAGAAGAGATGTTCAGTGAAGGCCATAGAGGCGACTCCCTGGCTGTCTTGGTTTGTGGAAACAATACTTGCATACAGCAAGTGAGCCTGGATGTAACAGTCACTGTATATGGGATACCTGGCAACATGCCACAGCAGCTGTGATAGTTCAACATGAGGTAACTACCATTTGAAAGTTGTCCAAAAATTGGATCAATCACTGCAGCTGGTGAGCCTTGCAGGTGACCGGATAAGTTGGTAGTGGAACCATCACAGGCTCCGTGTAAAAAAAGACCCTGACAAAGGAGAGTACCGCTTAGTGCGTTTCACAGTTTGTACCGCTAAGAATCACTTCACGCCCCCCACTCCAACATCTATGTGTGTACAGTAAATCCCAGGATGTCTTGATGTATTCTTTACCCAACCTTTCGATTTGCCTGCTGGTATGTGTTTTAGGCAATACTGAAAATGGAAAATTGTAACAGGCAGAGTAATTTTACCATGTATTATCCACTCAGTAGCTGGTTTCTCTGCTACCGTGAATGGTAATCTTTCCAGTTTGTCAATGCTCAGCACCATATAGTCTGCTCCCCTTTGTGCCAGTTTGATCTGTTTATTAGTGAGATTGAATTCTGAAAACAGTGACGTACTGTTGATTAAACGCCAAGGCACATAACCTGCACGCAAGTTTTGTAGCGTCCAGCCTAACAGCATGATAGAACGTAACTGAGACTGACCATGTTGCAACATGACCAAGTCTTGATCCAGGATGTCTATGGCAAAAGGCACAATGCTGTCCACTGAATATATCCTGGACGACAGAGTCGTTAACCCATTGTCTACTACAGAGAGAGATTTCTCTAAATTAATACGATCAATTTCTCGTATTCGTTCTGCAGTTTCTGCTTGGGTAATCTTCCATATTTCGTTATATGTAGCATATATACCGGCGTATATGAAACGTTTTTGAGGCTGTTTTCTTGGTCCTAGCAAGAACTCCCTAAGGTCAGCGCCAACTTTAAGTAAAGAGAAGTGTTGCTTTACATCCTGTAGTGTAGCTTTCTGTCACCAATCAAGGCATAGCTTCCCTACACTGTATGGTGTTATTACCCCAGGAAGCTGTATTTGAACATATCCTGGGTCCGGCCTATTGATAGTGAAACCCTGAGTTTTGTTCAGGAATCGATCTTGACAGTTGTTTGTGTCTATGGGCCCAAGCAACCATCTGTTCCAATTTGGATCTGATCTGTTGTGATGCAAAATATTATGTACGTCGACCTCCCCCCGTGTAGTGCTATTACTTGCAGGTATAGGTATGGTCGGTGTGTTCATGTTCTTGATCTTGGCTAACCCAAGGCAAGACGTTTGTTGGACAGTGTCATTAAAAACATAATTTGCTCAGGGATAATACAGGCTCTGAACAAAGCTTCTACCCCCTGCACTTGCCAATCTTTTGAACCCCAGACAGCTTTTGTCTCAATGATGTCTTTCCAAAAGTCAAAACCCTGTCTAGACAGTTAGGCATTAAAGGCTGCAGAATAAATCTGTTTTGTATTGGCTAACATACTTTTAATTTCTGTTTTGTTCACATTTTTACAGTAGAATGTTTCTGCATTGGATACATTGAACCCTAAAAAATATGGAAACTTATTCGGAAAAGTTTTTGAGCTACCCTTTGGTGGTGTTGGACAATGTTCCAATTGGTTATACATATATAAATTTCTAGGCATTACAGATTTGTGCAGGAAATGATGACCATAATGGTTATAACAATATGTTTGTTCATAGTCTGATGAACCATCTAAATATTCATGATTTGTGAATACTGCAGACATCTCTAGATCAGACATCATGTTATTAACAGTCTCGAAGTCCCAATCATCAGAAAAGGTACTAGAGGTAATAAAGTCATTTAATGAAATCTTGAATAAGTGTTGAATTTTCAACAGCTCCGACGGGCCAAAAATGTCATATTCTATTTTGTCCCGAACTATACCATTTGGTATAGGGACAGCTGTGATGTTCACTGCTGACAAGTCTTTTGTTTCTTAATGGAATGATTTGTTTAGCTGGAGAAGTAAGTTCACTCTTTTACTTGCTGTGTCCATTTGAATAGGTCTTCCATTTATCAGCATACCCAGTGTTATTACCAGAGCTAACCAAAATAGAAATAAAAATATTCACAAAACAATCCAAAGTTAAATCCATGGTGAAACTAGATAAGTCTTTTCCAGATGATGAAAAAAGTATGTTGCTAGTTCTTTGAAAGTTCTTTTTGCTGACGTCGTTTCAGGTTTGCTGGGATCCTCAGAAAACGTATCAGAGTTAATAAAATAGCCAGAAGCAGTTCTGTCAATGGTTAGAATTGCATCCGGATTTGTTGAAATTGCTGGAACGACTTGATAACTTGTTACTACATTGTATACAGGTGTTTCAGGACGAACTGTTATTTGGGTCTCAAGAGGAACGAGTTCCATAGCTTTGTTGCTTAGTCATTCTTTACTCACTGCATAATCTTCAATGGTGAGGAGTCTTTCAGTTTGAACCTCTTGGATTGTAGCTAGAGGAGTGCCTCTGCTACATTGACGGAGTCCACTTGGCCTACTGTTTGGTATCGGCCACATAGTGTGGTTTGATCAGGTCGATAGACACTAATCTTCTCTCCTTTTTACCAGCAAGGGGCTGCAGTAGTACTGTTCTTGATCCGTGGATTGCTAGGACAGGTACTGGTTGTCTGTAAGAAGGCCTAAATTCCTTCTTGTCCGCAATCTTTTCTCTGACTAGATCACCAAGCTTTGGGATCCAGACAGGCCTTGCTGGGACGGCTGGTTTTTCCCCAGCGGTGGTTGGCTTCAGGAACATGTTGCTTTGTTTCGATCTTAGTTCATTTAAGTCCTGTAAAACAGCCAAACGATCTTTGATATCAAATTTCTTATTTTCCACCACTGTTCCATGACAATCAAGATCCGGAACCAACATTCTTGCCCCAAATTGGACCTCGTATGGAGAGACACCCCCTAGAGAACTTCTTGGCAAGTTATTTAAAGCACGTTGAACCCCATAAAGATGTTTCGCCCACCCATCACCCGAACCTAATACCCTAGCTGTTACAGACTGCTTTATGTACCGTTTTTTAATTTCCACAACAGAATTTCCCTCAGGACGAAATGGAGAAGAATACCGGAATTCAACGCCTAAACTGACCATGGCTTCTTTGTAAGCTCGAGAGCTAAACGCAGGGCCCTGGTTAGAGTGTAGTGTGCCTATTGCGCATGTGCCGATAAAGACTCGCAAATCTTTTATAACAGTTCGAGCGTCAGTCGAGCGCTGAGGCCTAATCCAAAGGAACCTTGAACACGAGTCTACTGCGACCATGATATATTTATAGTTACCATCCCTTTGTAAGGGACCGCAGTGGTCCAGGTAAACGCAAGTTAAAGGTTTATCTGAAATGAACAGGGGCATCTGCGCAGGACATTTCACAGTAGAGACTTTCATCTTTTGGCATATTTCACAATCCAAAACATAGTTCCGGGTATGTTTCCTAATGCCTGGCACCAGTACCTTTGTTTTAATAACGATACCATGGCGGAAACACCTGCATGAGCAGAGGCGAGCACTTCATGTGCTGCTAAGATTAGTCCTAATCTATGTTCCATGTTTGGAATTACCCTATCCTCCACTCCAGGCATTCGAGCAAACAGAACGCCGTTTGCATCTATTATACATGAGTATTTGAGTGGAAACCCTTTAGGTAACGATATACCGCTGCCTTTGCTTGAAGCATTGACAGCCAGTATTATTTCACTGTCTATTTTAGTTTTTGAACGAGCGATTGCAGCTACGGAAGCCGTTTGCACAACCCCCTTCGCAGCTTCATCAGCCAATGAATTCCCTTCAATGTGAATGCCATCACGTTGATGGCTCGGCGTGTGTATCACGTGAGTGTTTTGTAGTCCGTTTCGCAACTGAACTACTTGTTCCCAAAGCTTTATATGCTTGATTGTGCCACCTTTTGCATGTTTGAAACCGTTTTGAAGCCAATTCTATAAATATTCATTATATGATTGAACACAGTAGAAAGAATTGCACACTATGAGTGTGGGGAGTTTGCAATCCGTATTTTCAAGTGCCATTATGAATGCTTGTAGTTCAGGTCTCTGAGCTGTACAATTTCCTAGAGATTGCGTTTTTGTGACCATAGGTCTGAATTTGCCATTGCGTATACGACCTTTAACGATTGCGCATGCTGCACTATAAGCTTGCTTACCCCCGTAGTGGGTTGTGCAGATTCGTCAGTATAAATTATACATTCATACTGGTCTAGAGGTAAAATTTCAGTAGGCAGAGGACATATCTTGTTCATATTGCAGGAATGCTTGTGTTTTCAAATAAGGATCAAAAACGTATTCAACATCAGTTGCATCAAGAGAATTAACCCATTGTATCCATCTTGGATGTAAAGCTTTTGCATTCGGAATGCTGCTTTTATAACTGCCTCTAGGGCTGGTACAGGTTACACGACCATAATGCGTTTTCCCTGTGCTAGGGCTCTTTCTTTTGCTAAAGCGGTTTGAACTGCTGTCAGAATTTTTTCTGTAGAAGTGAATTTCATTTCTGCTTGTGTGTACAAATGTGATTTGTATGCAATTGGTACTTTTTCACCTTCGTTAAAAGTTAAGTAGGTGAATCTGCATTGGCCCGGAATGATTCGGATCACTAAGTTGCGTACGTTTACACGTGTTTGTAAATATTTAGTCTCTAACATGTCAGCTTGAAGTAAACACACAATTTCTGTGTGTTCTTGTGTCCAATTTATTGTTTTAAAATTAGGTTTGATTAATTCGTAGAGCGGTTTTACCCTTTCTGCGTAATTTAGAAAATATGTTCTTCTGAAATTCAGGAAACCTAGAATCAACTAAGTTTTACAGCGTTTTTGGAGGTTGGAGCAGCGCATACTTTTCTAAAAAGTTGGCTACCAGGTTTTAGCCTTGACTTGATAGTTCATATCCTAGAAAAAGGACGTTGAGCTGGGCAATTCTTGATTTCTTAAAATTGAATTAGTACCCTTCTGAGGCGAAGCCCAGTATAATGGTGTTCATCCTGTTTAAGTGCCTATCCAGGTCATCGTCTCTCTGATAGATATCATCAACATATGACAATCCCTCGCCATCTTAAGTTTGTAGTAACTCGGTTACCCTTGCTGAGAATAACCCCGGACTATTCTTGAATCCTTGAGGGAGACTACAGAATTGACGCTGGTTCCCCATTATTGAGAAAGCAGTCAAATACCTACTTTCAGGTGCAATGTTTTGACTAAAGAAACCATTTGAAATGTCTAATGTGGTTTTATATTTTTTGACGCACAATGTTATTCATTAATGCTGTACTATGTGCATTTTGCACTGCAAATGTTTTACAACAAGAGTTTAGGTGTCTGTAATCCAAAACTAGACGATATGTATTGTCTGGTTTGGAAACAGGAAACAAAGGATTGTTCATTGATGAGGTGCATGTTTCAATCACCCCTTGGTATTCAAGTTGATCTAAAATCTCCCTGACCTGTTTTTTAGCTTCTTGCTTAACTGGATACTGCCTTTTTGCAGTTGGTTGATTTTCTAACTGGATTTTATGGTGAGGGGAATCCTCACCCCATCCTACATGATTTTTAAATATTGCTGGGGCTTGGGCGACTGCCCATTTCCTGGCATAAGTATATTTTAAATGTACTGGAATATGGTTGGCGAAGACTGGCATAATAATGTCTTCGCCATGTGGGCACTCCCTGACAAATTCCTGTGGCCAGTCTTGTTCAGATAGAAGTACATCATAACCCTTGAAAGTCGCTCCCAAAAAGAGCGCTTTCACTTTTCTTGGTATGTCTCCCTCCATCCTGAGTGTTATTTCATATAACCTATGTGGAGAGCTAACCCTGGCGTCTGCAGTTTCAACTTCAATGTCTTCATTCAAGTCCACTGTCTCCAGAAGTCCCTTCAGGTTCTGGCAAGCTATTGATACTTCTGCTGCGCTGTCCAACATTGTCTGAGCCTATTCTCCGTTCCTGAACTGTGTTCTCAGAATCCTCGGCATGTCTGATTTTTAGACTGGTTACTTTCTTTTTGGTGTATTGAGATTTTGGTTTGCTTTTCTGAACATGTTGATCGTCTTTGGACTTCACACGTTCTTCCTTTTGTTTTGACCGCCCTCTTCTTTGGGATGTCTGACGATATCTGAAACGTACGAGAGGAACGTGTATCAGTATCTTGATACCTGTCAGGCTTTCTCAAATTATCCATATTCGTCAGGTTATTCCTCCTTTCAGAGGGCTCCTTTGGAGGAGAACTACCTCAGGATTGAGAACGCTTCTCTTCGTTTGCTATTTTCCCACTTCTTTTTTAGAAGATGTAGGACTGTTTTTAGTAAAGACCTTTTCAGGACTTTCAGACAGTGGTGTTTTAACTGTATAATTCTATTAACGTTTGTATGTTACTAAATGGTTCCTCGTCCGACATTGATTCAATGTCAGGGTCAGGTGTGTAGCCGGCTAAGGCTGATCATGTTGCTCCTTGTCTACCTAGCGGACCGAGCCGGATAATGTAATTTAAATGTTTTAGGGTGCCTTTAAACCAGAGCTCATGCTCCTGGTATGTGAGTGGAATTTCAATATCCTCGAAAGGAATATATTCCTCTGGTGGCTCATCTTCTTTGTAGAAGTGAAACATTTTAGTTACTGAATTTGATTCAGGGAATACTATCCGTGAGTAGAATACATCTGCCTGGTGAGATTTCTGTGCCTCACAAAACTGCTCTACCACCTACTCAGCTAAGGCAGATATTATCCCTACTCACTCCAGACGTCTTATGGAGTATTATGAGTAGAGGGTCTCTGAGAAAAGCACAACTGAGTTACTTCAGCATCTAGCTTTAAATGAGTGCCTTACCAAGCCGTTGGGCGCCATGTAGTGTAGTTCCTATATCACTGATAGGCTCTGCGCATTGGAATAATATACACTATAGATTTGACATAGGACTAAGGTCAGTATGTCCCTATAAAGTACATTAAACTTAATTACTTGTGTGTGCCAGCTAACTCAGAGGTCACTAGAAACTTCTTGAATGAACAAGAAGGGATTAGTTTCTGATAACCGCATAAACATGACAACGTTGTTTCCCTTTAGAATCAAACACGTCTCAGAATCGTGGAAACAATAGATAACATTTTCACTCAGTCAATCGTGCATGCTTCGTTTCTACAGAGTTACACAGAAATAGAGAGATGAGTGTTTCAATAAAAGGGTTTATTGAACAGTCTTATTTCTCATGCAAGAGATATGTACTGCTACAATCGACAGACAGAATGTGAAGTATAATACGTACAGCGTTAGCAGTAAGATAAAATGATACTGCAATAGCATGGTCTGTAGCTGTGACATATATAAAATTACATACATAAATAACACAGGCTAAAATACTCAACTGGTGCTTCTAAAATAATCCTACTCCAGTGTACCTAACCTAAGTGTAGTACGAGAGAAGAAGTAGGTGCTGTTTAGCTAAAGTTTAGTTTTGCCAAGAGTTGCCAAAAGTTTCTCTAGGTTCTAGTCTGCTCCATACATTAGAATGAGAGAGGTTGGTATCTCTTTCCCGGGACTCGATCTCTAACACCCCGTAAGGGTAGTCAGAAACACTGGAGCTGGATTCTCGGGGAGGAGGATAGCAGCGTCTGGTCAGTGCGTCAGTTGGGGACTGGACTTCCTTCGGGACTTGCTGGGGCGAGCCGCGTCTTGCAAGTAGGTAGCTGAACCGCACCGTGCCTTGCCATAGCAAGTAAAGGTATATTTATACCTTGAAGGTGTTTAGGAATGCAAGCATTGACGTATAAGTCGGGCATAAGAACGTCATGAATGAACCTCTAAGGAATAGATGTTCATGCATAATAAAGGAGTTCTTGGAGAAATCAATATCCAGGCAAGGGGAAGTACTAACGGCTTAAGAGTCTGGTTTTCCAAGAACTCATTGTGACGAAGAGGAACGGATGTAGTTGACCATGCCTGTATTTGGTTAGCATGACCAATGCCTAAATAAGGGCTGGATTTCTATACCTAAATAAGGGCAATGTGAACTGTACCTATACAAGGGCATGAATCGGGAAATCTATATACGGTATCTAAATCAACACACAACAGTGGGTTAAAAAATGACTAGAGGGTATGAGGGGTGAGTCAGTTTTAGTAAGGGAGATCCCTCTGTTATGATTAAAAAACAAAAACAGGTTCTGCTCAAGGGTAGTTATGGCCCTCAGTAGCTGAGATGATATGGTGCTATCTGTGAAAATGGAATGTATAAGGTCAGGTCGACATGTTTTGCGCTTTGATGTGGTCTCAGGAGGAGATCCTTAGCACTTCTTCAGGACCAAGAGGAAGTGATAAAGGTATTGGAAAAGTAAATGTGTATAGTGGCCTCGTTAATTGTAGTAGTGCCACTGAGGGGACCTAAAGGTTAGTCCAATCTAAAACGACAAGAAGCGGGTGGGTAAAAAGAGAAAAAAAACTCAAATTAAAACAGTACATTGGTTGGTCGTATCCGTGGTGTGTGTTAACTATATACACCAGAAGGGGTCCCTGGAGAGTGGGCCGCTGTCGTGTTTCTGGGTCTAGACCCAAAGACTGGTTCTTGCCACAGCTTGGGTTAAAGAGACAAAACATATAGAAACTAGATAAAGTAAAAACGAACATCCGTGTTACATATGAGACAATTAGTTCACTTGTGCTGAATAATGAAAATGGACATATTGCCGTTAGAGACCCAAGTTTGATGGTCTTATGATATTGATGAAAAAATAGGTTAATGGTATACAATGTTAGATGGCCATCCGGTCTTATAATGTACCCAAAAATTCTAAGTACTCAATGTACATTGCAGTTGTGGTTTCCATTAATGGCAAATCCTTTTATTCAACAGACGATCACGTTCTGTAATGACGGGGGGAGGGGAAGGTGGGTAAATAAAGGGATTACGGGTAAAGAAAGGAGTTGGAGGGGAGGAGGGAATTTAGAGGAACCGCTTACCTATTGTGTATAGGTAGAAAATTCCATGAGTAAAGTGATTAAGGTCTCCTGCGTTTCACACACCCACGCCTTTCACTATACACTCTTAAAAGCTCATTACAAGTTTATTTGTTATTTTTAATTGTAACCATTTTTAGTACTGCATTTTACATTCTAACAGGTACTCAAACACATTAATTTTCATTTAACTAGTCCTCTACATATTGCCAGTCCTACCAATTGGTGGCATACACAGGGAGAGGAAGAAAAAGGAACAAAGGTAGAAGAGTAAAGGTGATTTTTAATGAGCTGAAATACTTGCAGTAATAGGCATGTATAAAAGGGGATATAGACAACTGGAAAGCAGAGAAAGACGGGTCAAAGTTTAGGAAGCTAGAGAGAGGCAAGAGGATTAAGAGAAAAGAAAATATTCTCGGTGTAACCAAGTCATAAAATTATTAGAATATGGGCACTTAAGACCCCACCACAATCACAAGAAATTCCATTCTAATTTGCTAACTTAATGCGAGAAAGATTTTCCTTAATCACCCAAAGTAAATTTAAGGCTCCATAATTCTTGATATTTGACACAGTCTTGGTGTTTGGGAGGGCTTTGGCTGCAGTGCGGTGGTTGCAGTGTTATATGTGTGTTATGGGGTTTATACCATGAAAACCTAACTACAAATCAATGCATCACAGTACATGGTGGGCCTATGAGGGAGAAGCACAGAGGTACGGGATGAGGGAGGGTGTTACCAGCTGGGACAAATAGGAGTGTTACAGATGGATGCAATTTTGTTCGACAACATTGGCTTCAGTGTTTTCCCACAGAACATCAGTGTGGAAGCTTGCTGGATATGGTTGGGGGAAAGAGTATTCCAGATCCTTGGAGAATAGCAAGCAAAGGTTTGCCATCTAATATTAACCTTACTTCACTGTTTCATGTCTGATGAAGTTGCTACTTAGAGTGCTGGGTACCCCAACACTGCTTGCAAGTTATGGTACAATGCTTAAGTTAACCATTTGTCGCCTATGCAACAGACATTGAAAGTGATGGCAGCGCCAGAAGGAGCCAGTGGGGTTCTCTCATGGTAGCCAAGATTCGGTCAAAATTTCTGAGATCCATAATTATCCAGGCAGAACCATGAAGGTATTCTTCAGGGGATTACAGATGATTCTGGAAATCCAACAAACCAGACACTGCCTTCATCAAGGTGACCTGGGACCAAAGCTTATGGAGAGGTTCATTAAGGGTGCCTCATGAAGAAAAGCTTATTCTTTGGGGGAGCATGAGCAGTTGATGAGAGGGCATCAAAGTAGGTTTACTCTGGTCTATCTGACTTATCACTTGTGACTAGAAAGCTAATTTTGTGAATAAGGGTTGGGACAAGATGAGTACTGACATAGGCAACATCCCGGGAGGACGTACAATGTCGCTTTCAGATCTCACCCACATGGCGGACCAACGGGGATAAGGGTGGTGTTTATAATCATACATGAATCAGTAAGGAAAAAGGGGAAGTGGCTATGTTACCAAAGAGATTGTTTCTTATCATAGATGATCAACTACTTTAGACATAGTATGCAATCACTGTAATGTGGTAATTTTTCAGTTGGAAAATAAAAATAAATAAATAAAAGTTTTTTGGGGGTGAATAAGGGTTTAACAGAAATGGCCCATGGCAGTGCATTTCTCGCACTAATGCCTGATGGGTGGGATACAAGCCTCCAGTCCTGTGTGCCACAATGCAGATGTTATTTCTTCTTATGATAGTTTTTTTTTTACCACATTATTCGTATCAGCTACGGTACAAAAGGTGTAATTAAATTAAGAGAATAGGCAGCTAATGTACACCTCGGGGTAAGACACAATATTAAGGTAATAAAATGATCTTCCATTGTGTAATGGAAAGGTTCTTGCATGACAAGGACTGACGCTTGGGCAGTCTTGGTTACCCTCTTTTGACAGGTTTTGAGGTGAAGAATAGCGAAGGGAGTGGTCGTGGGTCAATCCAGTTGAGGATCTGTGGTTCTTAGCAGGTGAGGTTGGTGCTAGCTAGCAGATGGAGTCCAGCAGGTTACAGTTTTCGTGGAACTGTTGAGTGACAAGCTGTTTGATTTAAGGTGTTTCAAGGATAGTTAAGGCTTCCTTCACATTTTGTTTTTTCTGACATATGAGCAGAAGATAATGTTGTCATATTAGCTGCCTTAAGTTGTGATGATGAGATTGGAATCCTAAGACGTAAAGTTTGGTGAACCCTAGTGGGTGTTAGATCACGTGAGAGGTGATAGTCTGGGCTTCTAAGAGTGTCTCTCAAGTCTCTGACATTTTAACACTGGCAGTAAAAACAAACATTCTCCTAAACCAGGTACCTATTTAATAACCGTGTTCTCGGTGGAGCCAAGATGGCGGCAGAGACGGACGTGTAGTCTCCCGGCTCCCGAGCCTTTGTTTCCTGCAGCACTATCCTGTCCTTTCTTCTTCATCCCGCGATAGCGCTATCACAGGAGAAAGCGCGCTGTTGCTGAGGGTGTTTCTCCGGTGTCCCTGCCTGCCTGCTAGCCGAAGATATTGCCGTGCTGACCTGTCGGCTTTGTCTAGCCCTGGGACCGGCACCCGTGTCGCTGTGCACCTCCGGTGGAGGCTGGAGCTCCGAGGGCTGATCGATCTAGGGCGAAACGGGCATCCTGTGCCCAGCTGCTTGCTGCGGATAAACCTGCACTAGCCCCTTCAGTGGAACGTGAACATCAACTGATTGGGAGTTTATTCTGCGGAATTTCCTCTGTGCGACGCTGTGGTGAGCCGCGCTGTTCCCCTTTATTTTGCTCAGCGTGGATCCGGCTGCCGTGGCTCACCTCTGTGGTTGCATGGGGGGAGACTTTCACTGGCTGTCGCCCAATGTCAGCGGGCCCTGACTGTATCGGGAGATTGGACCCCAACCGCTCATTGTATATTCCGCCTACGCGCTTTTGTGAGCCCTTTGGTGGAATCAACATGGCGGCCGGTTTTTTTGGGGTGATGGTGGGTTACACCTCGGATCCTGACTGTATCGCCCTGTGTGGACCCGAGCGAAGCGTGGATCAGTGTGCTACACCTCGGATTGTGGATACGAGGGACCACCAGTTTGTTTACACTTGTGCCTCTGTCCTTGCCGCACTTGCCGAACTGAGGGCAGAATGGCGTGAGCTTTCTCTGGCGCTGGGCGTCCAGCTGGATGGAGCCGCACTCGACTCGAGGTGTGTATCATCTGCCTATTTTCCTCGCTGCTCTAATCGGCCAATACTATGCACTGGCCGAGATACAATGTTGCCGCGCGAATGCACAACGGAGCAATTGTGTGGCAGTGAAAACGCCTGCGGTTTGTTGTCCGCCTACTCCAGCGATACTACAGTGTTTCCACTTCTGCCAGAATTTTTGGTCTCGCCTACAGCATCGATATCCCTGCTCATGGCGCCGCTGGCGCAGCGACTGGTTCTCTTGACTGCCTACGTTATACAAGCTACGTTCTCATTTCTTTGTGTTATGCAACATCTGGCGAACCTGGGAACACCGCTCTTCTGGATTGATGGCACTACATGTGACTGGCGATGTCCGTTTTGTTTTTGGGCATCTTCTCACTGCCGAGCGGGGCCATCTTACCCCTTTGTTCTGTCTGGGGCGGGACCTCCTCAGAAGCCATTTTCGGGGGGACGCTTACGGTCCGGCCAGGGCTAGGGGTCCTTTCTCTACGTATTGTGTCTGATTGGCGGGTAGTGACTCGGGATGGGACGCTTCTTCAACGCGTGCTGATGTGCTATGGAATGTATCTCCCTATTTCACTTCGTACTTGATGTTATCTAACCTTGCTATTACATGTGGGGTAGAAGGTATCTTATGGCTGGGGAGTCCGGGAGACCTGGTACTTGGTGGGCTCCTCCCCACTTTTCCTCTTTTATGGGAGTTATAGATTAGAATACTCTTTTCTTACTCTCTATATTTCAGCTGTTATAATTATTCCTTTTCTTTTTCTCCTCTTTCTTCCTTGTTCTATATTTCGGGTATATTGGGCGACAGACACACTGCTGGGGGGGGGGGGGGGGGGGTTAGGCCGTAGCCTCTGCATGCGTGTAGGGTGGGGGGTTGGGGATGGGATTTTAGTTTCCTGGTTTCAGTTTCTATGGTGCCTTGTTTTTTTCTTTGTTTTCGTTTCTCCCTCTTTATTCTATCTTGGGTCCGTGTCTGAGACAGCTAAGGGGTGGGTGGCGGTGGACACTGGTATGATGTTAGGTATGGTACTCCTGTTGCACAAACTTCGAGCCGCCATGCTGCCTGGGGGGACTTGACTATTGGGTAATTTGATTACGTGGTAAAATTGTTGCTACTGTCACGTCACGCTTGCACGGACTCCGCTTTCTAATTCTATTGTTTATGTCAAAAACCAAAATGTCGAACTTCAATAGCTGCAACGAAAATACAAAACAAACCTTCACTACTCCTGGGACACAGTATCACGATGATCTACAGTATAACGCTTAAATGCTTGCTTATCTAATAATGTATTACTGTGTTGCCGTATTGCTTGCTTTTGTGCTTCAAACGTATCCGTGGCCGGCCTGTGGGTTGTGGGCCCGTATTTGTTCTTTTACTAATGCACAATAAAGGTTTCCAAAAATTAAAAAAAATAATAATAATAACCGTGTTCTCCAATTCTCTGTAAAGCATCGGTTCCCCTTTATGCAATAATTTAAAAAGGCGATTTACAGCATCTTCTTTATGATCAGTGGCTTATCTGATGAAAGCATGCTCAGCCTAATAAAAAATAAACTGGCTCTTAATGAAGACGTCTGGTGAGTGACGCTTATTTGCACTTCAGGTGTGTTAGAGGCTTCATCAATACTAATCACTTGACGCACACAAACTACTTGGCAATCAATCTACAATGTAAAAGGCATTTTAGAATTATTCTATTTTCAAGTTACCTATCTGAGATGCAGACATATTTGACAATTTATGTATCAATGTCTTTATGTATGAATCTGTGATGTGGACGCCTAACACTTTTTTTTAAAAACTTTATTTTTGGTTTTTCAACAAGAAGAAAAACAAACAATCCCACCTAGAATTGGCATCAGTCATGTAGAACATGCATACAGTTCGACCACCTCATTATGGCACCAGTAGGTAGTGAAATCACAGTTTAGGCCGTATTCATGAGCAACTTAAAAACAGAGAGTTTGACAATCATAACATGAAATACATTTGAGGAAGAAGCATAGGACTAGCCTTGAACAGCTTCAATTTCCCCGGTCCCCTCCCCTTCCCCATCGGATCCCGACCCCCCTGATGAAAAGAGTTCAGCACTCGTGCCGTCTGAATCACTGTGGTGTAATTCTGAGGTACACATGAGTCTCCAGGTAAGCAAATCCTCCTGCAACTTCACGTCCCTGCGTGTGTGCTGCATATGCGTCTCGTCCGCCAGAGACCACTCCTTGACGTCCCTAAGCCAGGCTGACATCTCAGGGGCCCTCTGTCCCATCCAGGTTATCGTTACTCTACGCCTTGCCAATACTAACATTAATTGCAACAGTTTATAAGAAAGGTTCCTCTTCCGAATCTTAGGTACCAGGGCCAACAAGCAGTGGAGCGGAGTCAGTTCAATCTTAAGGCCGGTCGTAGCGTGGATGCGGTCCACCACCTCCACCCAGAAGCTATTGACCAGGGGGCAGTTCCACACCAGGTTCAAGAATCCTGCTCCTTCTACACCACATCTGGGACAGTTATCTACCCTGCCCTCCGAAATACGCCTCAAGGAAAGCGGGGTTAAATAGGTGCGATGCATGAAATTAAAGTGTGTTAGTTTGAATCTGGCAGTACAGGACACTTTGCGGGTAAGGCCCCCTATACGTTTGCGCTGACTCGGGTCTAAAGTAAATCCAAGGTCCTCCTCCCAAGCTACCCACGAGTGGGGGGTCGGCAGGGCCGAGTCTTGTCTCATAGCCGAATACAGCAATGATATCAGCCTGCGCCCTCTCCCACACAAAAGAAGGATGTTCAGGGTATGGGATACCGGGGGCGCCGCAGGGAATTGGGGCCAGGCCGCCTTCACCACCTCCTGTAGGCCCCGATGGTGCAAGTACTGTCCCTCCCCCCAGTCAAAAGCCTCCGAAGCCTGTTCGAAGGTCAGGAACAGTTCAGTAGGGTAGAGGTCCGCCAGGGTTTCACAGCCTCCTAGTCTCCAGTCCCTGAAGGACATGTGCTCTTCCATAGCAACGATAGGGGCCAGAATCCAGACCGGTAACTCCCTGTGAAAGGGTGCCCGTTTCAATATTCTCTCCACAAACCGCTGCCAGATCGATGCCGTGTGGCGATCGATGTAGGGTAAGGCCTCGTCCGCTTCTCGCCCTCTCATCAGTGCTACCTTTAAGGCCCGTCCATCAGCCCTGCCGGCCCGAAGACCTGTTTCCCAGTTGTCAACGTCCGCAAACCACCGAGCAGCTGGCAACAATTGCGCTGCATAGTAGAAGAGGTCAAACCTTGGGGCTTCCAGGCCTCCCTCCTCCCAACTGCGGACAACAGTGTGAAGGGCTACTCGGCTACGTCGCCCTGCCCAGAGTAAAGAAGTGAGCAAGGTGTCGAGCACGCGAAAAACACGTGGGGGTAGCGGGCACAGGGAGTTCTGAAGGACATATAGTACCCGAGGGAGCATCACCATCTTTGCGATGGCCAGCCGTCCCATAAGGGAGAGAGGCAGAGAGTTCCAGAAGGTCACGGACTGTCGTAAGGATTGAAGAACCCGGTCAACATTGCTGGCCAACAGTTGTGCATCTGTCGGGGCTACGTGGATCCCAAGGTAGCGGAACGCCTCCTGCTCCCATCGCAGTCCCAGGAGCGGCAGGTTCGGGGACGGTCCCTCACCACAGCCTGCCAGCGGGAAGACCAGAGACCTCCCGTAGTTGACTCTCAATCTCGAGGCCGCACCAAAGCGGTCCAGGTTCCGGATCAGGACGGGCAACGACTCGCACGGAGCCATTAAATAGAAGAGGGCGTCGTTCGCATATAAGGAAATCACATTACACGTGTCGCCCACTGTAATGCCCCAGTGCGCCATTTCTACCCGCACGTGGACTGCCAAAAGTTCGATCGCTAGGGCAAAGAGGAGCGGCGAGAGGGGGCACCCCTGCCGCGTCCCCCTTCCCAAGAGCCATTCCTCTGATCGTTCTGCCTCGAGCCGTACCCTGGCCCGAGGGGTTGTATACAATATACAGATCCAGCGACAGAAGTCGGGACCCAATCTTACCATCCGGAGGACCTTCAGGAGGTACCCTCAATCAACGGTGTCAAAAGCTTAGGCGAGGTCAATCGACACCAAGACCATCTGTTCCTCCCCGCCACGTACTTCATGAATAATGTGATTCAATCTCCTTAGATTCATGGCCGTATTGCGGCCCGGGATAAACCCGCATTGGTCGGCATGTACCAAATGCTCCAGATGCGGCGCCAAGTGGGCAGCTAGCAATTTAGTTAAAATGTTTATATCCATGTTTATCATGGTTATGGGCCGGTACGCCGCCGGGTCACATCAGTCTCCACCCGGTTTCGGAATCATACAGATTTCGCCCTAGTTCATGCTGGGCGGGAGAGCTTCCCGTTCAAAAGCCTCCAGATATACCTGCAAAAGGAGGGGGGCAAGCGTGTCCGCAAACGTCTGATAAAACTCAGGAGGGAAACAGTCACCTCCCAGGGATTTAGCCCTCGGCAGGGCCGCCATCGCAACTTTCACCTCACGGAGCGTCAACATAGCGTCCAGATCCTCCGCAGCATCCCTCGGAAGGGTCTGAAGTTCGAGTCCCTGGAGGTACGGCATGAAGGAGGCCTCGGAAACCGCGGGGTCCGCGGTATATACCATTTGCAGGTGGGACCGGAGGACCCGGAGTATGGACTTCTCGGAGTGTACCACTTCCCCTGCTGGCCCCCTCAGAGCCACAATGCTCTCTGGGGCAAACTCACGTCTAAGAATCCAGGCCAACAGGCGGCCTGACTTGTCGCCTTCACAATGAAGACGCTGCCTACATTGTCCCAGTGAGTATTTGTCCAGGTGCTCTAGTACATCATGTACACACGTCCGTGCCAACCGTTCCATCTCTTGCCCCTGATCATCAGGATCCGATATGGTTTGGTGGCGCAGAAGATCTGCTTCCGCCACGTGTAATTCTCTAAGCAACTGTTTCCGGATTACGAATGTAAGGCCCATGCATTCCCCCCGTATGACCGCCTTTAGAGCCTCCCATTTGGTAGAGTAGGAAAGATCTCCCTCCTCCCAGTTCAGGTCTAAGTAGTTAGCAAGGGCGGACTTCACGTGGCCCCTCCCCACCTTGTGCCGCAAGAGGTCCGCCGGCATCCTCCAGGTCCGAGGACGGGGGGGCCATTATCCCACTGGGCAACACATGTGACGGGAGAGTGGTCGGACAAAAAACGGGCCTGATGTGCAACCGTTGGGGAAAGAGAAGCGTCAATATTTGCAGCCAAAACCCTATCCAGTCGGCTGTGCATGTTGCATGTAAACAGTTTCCGAGTGGGGTTACTCAAGCGCCACACATCACTGAGGGGAACATCCTTTACAACACAACTTTTACCACGCAGTGCCTTTACGACGCAACTTTTACAACGCAAACCATTAAAAACATTGCGCTGGGGGGCGCTCTAGGATAGGGAATAGGTTTAATTTACTATCCAACACCTTCCCTACTATCCACGGGGACTGGAGTTGGAATAGTAAATTAAACTATTCACTATCCAGCGCCCCAAAGCACTATGCGTTGTAAAGGCATGCGTTGTAAAAACCGCGTTGTAAAGGCATGTGTTGTAACGTCATACATCCCATCACTGAGCCCTAGGTTCTGCATCAGCTCCTGGAGTCGTACCGTCATACGTGGTTTCGTGCCTGTACGGGGTGGGAATCTGTCTAAATTCGGGTCCAATTCAACATTAAAATCCCCAAACCAGAGCAGAGGGGCCTCCAGATCCGAGATAAGGACCTCCTGTAAGTGCAAAAAAAAAGTCAGGGTCGTCCATATTAGGTGCATACGAGTTTAAGATTGTGAAGTCCCTCCCATCCAACTTCACCCGTAGGAGCAAATACCTGCCATGGATATCTGCCTCAACATATTGGACAGCAAGTGGGACCCCGGGGGGCACCCAAATCAGTACCCCCCTGGCTTATGTAGAGAATGAGGAATGAAAAATCTGGCTCTCCACTTTTTCCCCAACTTTTGGGCCCCCTCCTCGTCCAGATGGGTCTCTTGTAGGCATGCTATAGAAATACTGTGTCGTCGTAGAAAGGAGAGAACCCTATGTCTCTCTGTACAAGTGCCTAGCCCCCTCACATTCCAGCTTAAGAATTTGTGCGTCATGATCGGAAACAAGGCCCAATCGGGCCGGCAGCTCTACAAACTGTGACCCTCCACTGCTGTGCCCGAACTGTGATACATTTGATGCCTAGAACATTTCCCTTCAACAGAACCTCCCGCAACCCGCACCTCCCCCCACCCACGAGCAATATTATGATAACAACAAGAAACCATGCTAATATGCCCTTCCCCCGCTGGTGCCAGGACATACACAGCATCCCAGAGTAACCAAAGGGCAAAAGCAGCCCAACTGTAGTGCCCCGGTTCCGTGAACGGTGAGTTCCCCAGATCTTCCTGGATCCCCCACGCTCCCCCGGGGGGAGAGCGTCACCTCTGATCTCCAGCCATTCCCATACTTCGTCAGGATTATCGAAAAAGTGGGCTTTACCCTGGGAGATGACCTTAAGTTTGGCAGGGTAGAGGAGCATATACTGGAGATTCATCACACGAAGCTTCTGCTTGACCGCCCAAAAAGATTTCCGTTGTTCCTGACCTTGTTGGGTATAATTGGGGTATACCGACACTTTGGAATTCTCAAAGGTAAGATTCGCCGTTTCCCTCGCAGCTCTCAGAATGCAGTCCCTATCTCGATAGTACAAGATTTTGGCGATAAGGGCCCGAGGTGGAGCGCCGGGCTTGGGCGGGGGGACCAATGCTCTATGTGCCCCCTCTATTACAAACACCTCTGGCAGGTCCGTAGGACAAAGCATGGTGCGGATCCAATGTTCCAGGAATCGTTCGGCGTTACCCGACTCTGCGCACTCCGGAATGCCAATCACTCTGATGTTGCTACAGCGCGCTCGCCCTTCAGCATCCTCTGCCCTGCGTTACAACTCCCCTGTAGTAGCTGAGAGTCTCGAGACAGTCTGCCTGAGTGTCGACACTTCCTCCTGTAGTTAGATTATGTTGCCCTCCGCCGCCGTGACTTTATCGGTTACCTTACGGAGGTCCGCTCTCAGGAGGTTCACGTCAATGGAGACGGTCTCTATCTGTCTCTCCATAGCGCTCTGGGATCCCTGGATTGCCTTAAGTAGTTCCGCCCTGGAGGGTTCGCCAGCGCCACCGGGGACTTAGTCCTCTTCCTCAGCCGCAACCCAAGCCGCTCCTCCTCACACACCAGGGACTTCAGGATGTCAGGACGGCCGAGGTCAGAAGGGGCCCCCCGTCTCCGCCAGTGCAGTCTCGAGGGCTCCAAGTGCTCAGGGTCCGGGCCCGCAACCGGCTGTTGCTGGGTCTCAGTCTGCCGGCCCGGACTCCGCAGCTAGACAGCAGCGCCACCCGCCACACGGGGCGGAGCACCCCCGGTCAGGTCAGAAGCCCCGCGGAGAGACCAGGAGTCTGCTGGGTCACACCACTGTCCCCGGCGCTGCAGAGGCCCCGGTAGTCAAGCCTCAACCAGGCCACAGCACCGGTCTCGCACAGGGCCACGCCCGGGATGTCAGCGAAGGGCCACGTCCTGCGCGGAGGGGCGCCCAAGTCCACCACAGCTAGGCACTTCCAGGTTCCACCCGGGCCCACCGTGTAAGCAGGCGCAGGATGTATCGCCACCCGTCACTCAATGCTGGTCGCACACGGGCAGGCCAGAAGCTCCCCGAGGTGATCAGGAGTCCGCAGGGTCCCTCCGTGGATCTCAGGGTCGCCCGGGGTCCCGGCAGCTAGGGCCCGACTAGGCCGCAGCAACGGGCTTGCGTAGAGCAGAGCCATTTACTTCAGGGGGCGGTCGCCTCGCGCCGCCGAGCGGCGCCCACGCTCACCTCTGCCAGGCACCCCTAGGAGCCGCCGGGACCTCTCAGCGTCTGCATTCACCGGGTGTGTTCGGGGGCGCGCCCTCCTTGGGCCCCCGGTACGGTGCGACCACTAGAGGGTCCGGCACCTCGCGTCGGTGTCTCTCGCCCTCCGGGGCGTCGCCGGAGCCCCCGGGGCAGTCAATGCTCTCCCCTGCTATATGTGCCTCTGCAGTACGGCGTGTGTTGCAGGCAAAGTCCCGCGTTCACTCCAAGCGGGCGTGAGGGGTCCCGGCTTGGGGACCTGCAGGCCACATCGCCAGGC
This sequence comes from Lissotriton vulgaris, assembly GCF_964263255.1. Classification (NCBI taxonomy): domain Eukaryota; kingdom Metazoa; phylum Chordata; class Amphibia; order Caudata; family Salamandridae; genus Lissotriton; species Lissotriton vulgaris. The sequence continues at coordinate 177,614,464 of NC_141699.1, forward strand.
TCACGTAGATCACACTACCAGCGGAGCACGACCCAGCTCCTTTCTCACAGGCGACGGGCTTCCGCAGGCCCCCACACGATCTCAGTGGGTCCCCACAGCAATCAGGACACCGGGCACCGAAATAAACTGTCCAAGCACCCCAGGATGAATTATTTAACAGGATTTATGAGCTGGCTGGCCGGGAGCTAATGGAGCTCACGTCCTGTCGGCCATGCTGCTTGGCCACGCCCCCAGACGCCTAACACTTTAATATATATAAAGAGGGCGCACATATCAGACAGCGTTTCTCAGGCTTTAGGGTGGATTAAAGGATGTTATTAGTACATTGCTGGCAAATATTTCACAGGAGTAAAAACTCATTTACTACGAGGTCTTGCTTTAAACTTACAGTAAACAAATGTATATCACTATTTTATGGCATGTGCAAATCTTGTATTTCTGAGTATTCGTATATGGTATCTTCTGTTTGGGGTTTGAAAAGGAATAGCGAGCAACTTGTCCGTTGCACCCAACTATGTTCCTTTTTGTGCCTGGTGATCCTACATAGAGATCTAGTGCAACTACTTTCTTTTTGATAAACAGATTTTATTGCATTTTTTCACAGAGGAAATAAGGCACGTAATTGTCACAGTAGGAGTCGAGGAAGTTGTTAACCACAGTATAGTACATAGGACTATATAAAAAAGTAGGCTCTGTTTTCATGGTTACCCCCACTTTTTACCTGGTTTCACTATGTTTGTGACCTAGTCTGCTGGGATCCTGCTAATCAAGACACCAGCAGGTGCTTCTCCCCTAAATTGACAAGGTAAGTGGTACTTAGGTACCTCCACAATTGGCTATTGGTGTACCCTTGTAAGTCCCTAGTATATAGTATTAAGGTACCCAAGGCATAGGTACACCATGGGCTCCAGCATGCATTATGCCACCCATGAGAGACCACGCAAACTGTGACTACAGGCCTTATTGCCACCTGTGTGAGTTGGTGCTTGCACCTCTCACAGCAGATATACGTTTCATTATATCTGAGGTCATGATCTTAAAACTTATGTCACCCCTATGGCAGGCTCTTAAGTCCGGAGTGCAGGGTGCTTGTTTATGAGTGTGAGGGTGCCCCTGCATGAGCAGGACACCCCTACAAACACCAGAGTCGATTCTCCAGGTTTTGTAAGTGCTGCCAGTCATTTTAGACATATAGTGGACATCCGTCATTACAAGATGTCTAACTAGATAGTGGCTGCACCGAACCCAGTCATGTTTGGTGTTAAACATGTTGGAATCATACCCCAACATGGATTCCAGGGTTGGTCCAGTGTTGGACGCATGATAATAATAATTCACATTTATAAAGCGCGAACAATCACCCGTAAGGGTCTCTAGGCGCTGGGGACGTCAGGAAGATTAAGCAAGCTATTGCCCAGAATCACATGGTGCTGGGCTAGCCTGCCGCCGGAGCCGGGGATCAAACCATGGTCCCCAGATTCCAGCATCAGTCGCCTTTGCCGCGGCGCCACACCTCTCCCATGTACTGGGGTCTCTCTAGGGTAACCCCCTGTTCTCCCGGTAACAGCCTTTCAGGGTCTGTCAGCAAGCTATTGCTGCTGCTGACCACAGACACGATTCTACACTACAGCTGTGCTAAGGTTGAGCAGGGAAAGGTAGAACAATAGGCTTCCTGTCACAGGGAGGTGCGACCACCTCCCATACAGGACTTAATGTATTGAGCTGGAGTGGGGGTGTTGGCCAGAGCCACCGGACTGCTTTAAATGGCATATTTGGTGCACTCCTTGCATACTCCAGTTTGAACCAGTTCAGGAAGCACTTGGCTCCCACCCTGGCGTGAAACTGGACAAAGGACATGTACATATCCTCCCCTATGTGCAGCCCCTCCACTGGGAGAGACCCTAGAGTTATCCCAACCCATTCCTTAAGGTATTTGAGGGCTTACCAGTGGGTGGGTCCTCAGATTCGTCGTGAGATAAGACTAAACATTGAAACTACGTCTCTCTTCAATCGTCTGGACACTTGAACTTCACTGGATTCGGCTGGAATGGAGACTGAAACAGGTAAGAATCCTGCTGCTCCTTGGAGCGATGTTCTTCAAATATTCTTTGTCGTCGTCTATGTCTGTGCTTCTTCCAGGTTCTGCAACAGACCTGTGAGCATCAAGAACACCTAAAGAAATCTCCCTTTGAGTGAAGGAGTCACTCCCGTGCATCTGCAGGCACAGCAACCAAGCCGACCTGTCTGCTGCTCCTGATCTCTCTAAGATCGATTATTGCAATGCTCTGCTGCTAAACGCCCAGGAACAAGTCCTTAATAAGATGCAACTAATTCAAAATGCGGCTGCAAGAATTCTGACTTGCACATCAAAATTCTCTTCCATTACCCCGATTGTTCGCCAACTTCACTGGCTCCCGGTTAGGAGTCGTACTAAATTTAAGGCGCTGTGTATCACTTATAAGGCCTTGAATAACATAGGTCCAGACTATTTAAAAAAGGCTCTATGTGTATACAACACCAAAAGAGCCTTACGCTCCTCCTCAGCCCATTTGCTTTCAATCCCACGAACAAAAAAAGTTACCTGGGGAGAGAGACGATTTATAGTGTCTGTTTCCAAATTGTGGAACTCTCTCCCCCAACATATAAAAACCAGCCCTTCCTTAATGACATTTCGGAAACAATTAAAAACTTGGCTATTTAACCAATAATAAGTCATAGCCCCTCTCAGCATATGTTTTGCTCAGCGTCGAGACACCCCAGGGTAATTGCGCGCTATATAAATTGTATAAATAAATAAATAAATAAATAAATGTCCTACGGACTTCAAGAGGCCCAGAAGCACAGGTGGTGTTTCTGCAACTCCCTTGAGGCCTGACCTGTCCTCTCTGACATTTTGAAGCCAGTATCCCTCAACAAAACAGCTGGGACCAAACCCCTGTGCATCCCGTCGACTTGCTGTAGCCAAGGCTTGTTGGTTCTGCACTCCAGAGTTTTCTGGGCTACAAGAAGCTCCAGCATCTCCTCCCTCCAAGATCAGTGTCCTCACCACATCCTCTGCACCGTGGGCCTTCTTCTTTGGTGAGCTGCTCTGGGTCCTCTTGCAACTCCTGTGCCTTCGGCCTGTGGGTCCTCCCGAGGGTCTTCTTTTGCTTCAGTGAGCTCCCCTGCTTGCTCGCTCTCTTCTCTGACTCTCCTGCTATTGGAGTTGGTGGTTCCAACGATGCTCCTTTTTTTGTCTTCCACGACAATTACCACTACCCAAGGCTTATTGGTGCTCCCACTGGACACCGACCTACCTAGTCACGGACATCCAAAGTGAGACGGCTCCTGGTCTATCTCAGCATCAGCTTGTCCTCACAGCTGCAGTGACATGGTCACTGTCTTCTCTCCTGAACCTCCCGACATCAATAGGCATTGTTTCAACATGCCACCTCTAAGTGGCATATAGTCTGTCCACTCTGCTTGCAGGTTCTTCACCTCCAGAAACCACCGGACACTTTCACAGTCTTCTCCAGAGGCATCTTCTGCGAAGTCCTCCATTGCTGTCTACGGCAGCTTCCAAGGTCACTTCGCACCTATACACCTGGCTTCCCTGGTGCAGGTAACCTAGTTCCGGGGGCATCCACAGGTGGGGCGACTCTACAACCTTCTGTTCTCCAAAGGGTTTCTTTGAGGGTCCTCCAGGAAGTGTCCTTTTACTTTCAAACTGCGACTTCCCCATTGAGTTCTATTGGACACGCGGCTGTGGTTCCACTCTGCACACCGCCTCTGTGGGGTTCCTGGGTACTTACCTTGGTTCGATCCTTGTGTCTCCAGCTCTTCTGAGTCTTCTGGTCCAAGATTGGTTCATGGTCCAAGATTATGTGGGAGTCAGAAATTTAATCTACTACAAAGCTTACACACAGGATGATTGCTTTGGCCCATAAAGAGCACACAGGTAGTATAACCACAAACAAAAATTGAAACAATATTTTGGTGGCATGGACAATTCAATTAAATTCATGGCATTTATAGATAGCACAACTACCTCGAAAGAGGTGTCCCTGCTCTAGCAGGCCTAAGTAAGAGAAGGAACCAAAAAGATTGCACACCCATTAGACAGGAGTCAAAAAGAAAGTTTTTAAGATTAAGTCTAAAACTCGATTACAAGGGACTGCAGTGCAAACTAAATGGGAGTGCATTCCACAGTTTGGGAGTGAATTCCACAGTTTGGAAGCCAGATAAGTGAAGGATCGCCTGTCCCTTATAGCTTTGTGTATGCGGGGAACTTGGAGCAATTAAAGTTTGTTAAATTTCAGAGCACTGGAATGGAGGCAAGGCTTGAGTCTACTACTCAGGACTTTTATGAGTGAAGGCACCGAAGGCAAAAGGGAGTGCCTTAAACTGGATACACGATGACCGGGAGCCAGTGGAGATGCCGAAGGAGATAAAACCCTTGCAAATGCGGAAGAACTTCAAGAAAAGGCATGCAGCAGAATTTTGGATAATCTGAAGCCGTTGGAATAAAAAAGCCAGCAGGTCCAAATATAAACTGTTAGCGCAGAGCAGTTTTGCCGTAACCAGGGCTTGGATGACTGTTTTTCAGGAGTCCAAAGGAATGAGTTGGAGCATCCTTTGGAGAGATCCAAGGGTAGCAAAAGAAGTTGCGTATAGGGACTTAATTTAGGGATAAAGAGTCAGATTAGTGTCAATTTATACCCCAATATTTCTGGTCATTAGTGCTAGGGGTGGCGGGAAACACCCAGTTCTAGTGGCCATCGTAAACTAGCCCCAGGAAGGATGTGGTGCCAAAAAAGAGGATCTTAGTTTTTTCTCAGTTTAATTTGAGACAGCTTCCCTTCATCCTTTCCACCACTGCCTTCAAGCAGAGCTGGTTATAGTTGTATTTTCATGGAAGGCTAGGAGGAGCTGGGTGTCATCCTCATAGGACAACACCCGGACCCCCTGGACTCCACCAATGGGTCAAGGTAGTTATTAACGAGGATGGGGCTGAGCGCCGAACCCTAAGGGACGCCTCAAGCTAGATGTTTGGGAGAAGAGGTAAAAGGAGGAAAGAAGGCTGCTTGAGAGTGATCAGACAGGAACGGTTTAGGCAAGAGCACAGCCTGGCCTCTGATATCAATTCTCTTGATTCTGACAAGTAGGATGGCAAGGAAAACAGTATCAAAGACTGAAGACAGATCCAAAAGCATGACCATCACTGGAAAGCTGTGATCAAGCTTTTCCTTGATGGGTTCCGATACCTTGAGTAGGGCGTACTCTGTACTTTAACTTGCATGGAATCCCGCTTGGTAGTCATGCAAAAGGAGGTTAGATTCTAGGAAGTTTGAAACTATGGCTTATCTTGCGAATAGCATTACTCTGATGTGCGAGAAGGATTGGCATTGCCCGCTTTGTTCTTTTAGACTGAGAAACCCGCTTCGCGGTTTGACATAGTTGGACAGTGTGGCCCTAAAATAGTATTCGGTCGGACTATTTGTGTCTCGATTTCCAGTTGAGTTGAGCGCGCGCTCTATTTCCTTCTCCACTCACAAGGTTGGTCGCCGGAGCCCGACTTGGCCGTTCTTTCCAAAAATTATCGTCAGAGGTCCACTAGTGATTTTTGAAGTAAGTCCTTATGAGGTCTTTTCTTTTCTGCCTTCTGTAGATTTGGCGGTTTTCAAACTAAAAGTTTGTCTTCTCTTTAATTCCTTGGTTTAGATAGAGATATTGGTATTGACGTTGGTAGGTGCGAAAGCATCGATTGGTACAGTTGTTGCTAGGATAAAGACTCTATAAGGTAAATTGAAAAACCCTAAAAAGCGGAGACAAGTTTGAGTGCTTGTAAATGGATTTGATTGGATGGTAACACATGCACCCTTTTCTTTTGTTTTTAGCTCATTTTCCAGGTCCTGAGGATAACCCCAAAACATAATTGGGTTTGAAATGTGTTGACAGTTTGTTGTGTCCAAACAAGTATTCTTGACAAATTTTGCATATCAGGTCTACAGTGTGTTATGATAACTAACGAATTTGAGTTTCTTATGACCTGAATACAGAACGGTTTTGTCAGCTTTTTCTCCCTTGGTCTATGTTGCATCTTACTATTGTGGTATATCTTTTCAACCTTTCCTAGGGTTTTTCTGTTTCCTTTCTCTTCTTTAGTGTCTTATGGAATCTGAGCTTTCTCACACTTTGTAAAAAACTTTGTAAAATGCTTTTAATTATGAAATGTACTGTAGTGTTTTATGTGTAGTTGAATCATTTTGTATTATATGGTTGTATTGTTTCTTTGTGGTCTTAAGAACGTTTCAAACGTTCATGAAAATAATAACGAACTGCTTTTCCGAAATAATGCTCTAAAAAGTTTAACAAGTACAAAGAGAGGAATAAAACATTTCCAATCATGATGAGTGTCAAGTATGTTTGGTAAGAGTGAAGTAGTGAAGAATCATCAGTATTAGCAGTTGTGTTGTTGTATTGATCCGAAATAGATGCAGCATTGAAAGATTTGAGCTTTCTGGATGGCAGAATGATAGGATTCCAGCCTGGTTCAGTACGTTACTTTTTTTCTCAAAATCTTTTTAATGTTTTTCCAAATCATTTACAACTATTAAGGCTCAACATAGCTTTGCCACAAGCCAAGATAGTCGGATAACTAAAGACAAAACACATCTTCCCCAAAGGTTCTCGGCATTACCCTTGCAATATTCGGGTGCACCTTCCCCATTGTCAAATTGCATATGTCACACACAGCCCAAATATCTTTGGAGGCACCTTTACAGAGTGAGCAAGAGCCAACAAAGTAAACAAAATGAAAAACAACTGAACAGTCCTGTGGTACTTATTGACTACAATTTTCTTCGGAGAGCATGGAGCGGGCAGGGCCCAACCGAGGGGAATGTCAGGGGACCCACCAGCATCGGACAGCAGGGAGCGGGAGAACCGCACACGCGGGGAGGCGCGAAGGCCCTGGGGTCCATGGCCCCCTCCCCCGAGGGGATCACAACGGAGTCCAATTTTGCTAAGTTTGAAAGAGATGAATGGCCTTCAGACTGGGGCCACAGGCAAAGAGGGACAAACCTTCTGAGAGATACCCCACCAACAGACTGATATAATCAAACCCTTTACGGGGGTCCGTCATATCGGTCATACGTTCAAGGGCCAGAGCTCGCCACAACCGGGCTTGCCATTGAGAAAGGGAGGGGTCCCTCGGTTTCTTCCATGCTTCTGCCATTGTAATTTTGGCTGCCCCCAACATATCAATATAATGGAATGGTCCCCCAGGGTTTGGTGTTTCAAGTTGAGGTCACACAACCCTAGTAGGGCGTGTTCTAGGGAGTCTGATATTGGGTAACCTAACATCTTTTTGATTTGGGAGAGGATTTTCTTCCAAAAGGGCTGGATGGCAGGGCAGTCTCACCATATATGAAGCGTTCAAAAAAAGAGTATATATTTTTTGGGGATGAAGGTACAATTCATACATGATCTTATATTGGGCCTCCCTTAGAAACATGGCGCAATTAGGTTTAGCAATATCTTTATATGGAGAACTCCATTGTTTTTATGTTCTAGGGGTCTGCAGCATACCCCTCTCAAAAAGCCTTATGTCGCGGGTGCAGAGATGGACCCTCTGTGAGGAGGAGAGAGTAGAGAAAGGTGATGCAGCCGTTAGCGGTGCCTCCAGCCTGCACAAATCTCTCTATAGGAAGCAAGTCTCTGAACACGGCTAGTCGCAAAAGAGGTTGCTGCACCCAGTGTTTCAAATGAAAATAATGATATTTCTCTGTGGATGGAAGTCTAAAAGTGGAGGCACAGCTTTCAAAAGAGCGTAGTTCCCCTCGAACACACATGTCTCACAGCATTAGACAAACGCCCTCCCTCCATCTGTCAAAGGGACCCTCCAGCAAAGCAGGCGGAAGGCAGGATTGAAATGAATAGGGGTGTAGGGAGAACGCTTAAAGTAGTCAAGGGCAGGGTTTTGGTGGTGATATCCCATGCTTTAATTGTTTGCTTCGTATAGAACCGATGAGTTGGGAACAATTTTAATGCCCAGATAAGTAATTTCTTTATGCACACACCTGAAAGGCGAATTCGCTGTAATGGCGGCCATCACCTCCTGGGACAATGAGAAGTTAAGTAAGAAAGATTTTGAGAGGTTAACATTGAAACCTGCCACTCTCTGAAAGCTAAGCCGGCAAAGACATATTAAGATCTGTAATAGGCAGCAGAACATCGTCTGCAAATATGGAGATTTTATGTTGGTCAGGACCAAATCTGATCCCATGTATATCTGGGTTAGCCCTGATACACGCAGCAGAGCACAAAAAGCATGGGTGAGAGGAGGCAACCCTGTCTCTTGCCTCTTGATAAGTTAAAAAAGTCCATTGACGAGCACTCTGGACTTGGCACAGGGTTAATTGGCTTTCACCATGCACAGAAAGGTGTGCCGAACCCCAAACGGCGCAGCATGCTCATCAGGAAGGGCCAATCGACCCAGTCGAAGGCCGTCTCTGCATCTAAAGAAAGGAAGGCCACCGGTATGTTTCTCTTCTGTACCTTGTCAATGAGGTGCACAATCCTACACAGGTTATCATGGGTCTGACGGCCTTTGATAAAGCTAGATTGGTCCGGGTGCATCAAGTCTGCAAAAATTCCTTCCAACCTGCTGGCAAGAACCTTAGAATATAATATGGCATCTAGATTCAAAAGGGTAATAGGCCTGTATGATGCGCACAGTTGAGGACTTTACCCTGCTTTGGGGATCAGAGGAATTACCGCCTTCCCCATCGACGGAGATACCTGCTGAGAAGATGCTATCTAATTAAAGAGATCAGTCAGACGGCGAGTTCTGTGGAACTGGGAGCTAAAACCATGAGGCCACGGGACTTTTTGAAGTTTTAGTGCATTTATCGCACTTTGTACCTCGTCCCCTGTTACGGGCTGACTGAGCGCTTCATTGGTGGCGGGGAAAACCTGGGGGAGCTCAAGCGAGTCCAAATAGAGAGATTGGTCCCGCTCTGCTAGGGGGTCTACTTTGTAGAGTGATTTATAGAATTCACAGAAGGTACCCGACTTCCTCTCCTCGCTATGGTGTGTGGTGTACAATTAATCGTCTATCTGTTTAATGTACTCCTTCTCCTGTTGGGCTCGTAGCTGTTGCACCAGCAGAGACACAATTTATCACTGCCATCATACCTTCGAGCCTGTAGGCGTAACAGGGTCTTTTCTGCCCTAGTAGTATAAATTGCCTGGAGTTTCCCTCCAATGCCGTTACTTTCCTTTGGGTCTTTACAGACAGGCGTCCTTATGTAACTTCCCAGCACATAGCAATTCCCCTCTAGAGACAAACGCTCCACATTTCGTTGCCTTTGCAAGGTGGTAGCAAGGGCAATACATATGCCCCCGCTTGACAGCTTCAAAAGCGCCCCACTTATTCAGGTGGGAAGTGTTTTAAGGGTCATTATCGGTGAAGAAGTCCTTAATCATCTTTCTCAGTTCGTACCAAAGAAGCCGGACTCTGCTAAGCATATTGAGGAAGTAGTACCTCTTCATCACTAACCAAATATGCTAGTCTTGCTATCTATGACCTATTGTTGCCTATTGTATTTCTAGTTAATTTACCTGATTTAATAATGGTACTGTTTAAAATGTTCTAATTGTCTTGTTTACTATCTCATTGTACAAATGTTATATTGCAATTTTCCATTACCAAACCTTGTAAAGCGCTCGAATACCCTTGGGTCCAGCCAGCGCTATATAAAACCTTTTAAATGAAATAAAAATAAAATAAATAAACTTTGAAGAAGGTGCTGATCAATTCGAACACAAAACATGGTCCTGTGGTTCTGTTTCCGAGTACTGATAACAGCTCGGATAGTTGGTAAGTATTCTATCAACAAAAATGATGAGGAGTGGTTGAATGCACATTGTCTATGGAAGACATCGGGAAATGAGGTCGTGAGCGAGCTTTATGAATGGGAACTGAATGAGGGCTTTTCTGTAGTGGTCTGATATGAAATCTGTAAAGGTGACACTTCAAAGGGTAATAGGTGTCGCATAACACCTGTGAGTACTTCTATGTGCATAAATTTAAATATTGTTGGAGTTGAGTGTGTGTGAGGCATTATCCTAGTGGGTTCTCAGTTAAAGGTAACAATGAGACAAGGGACAGCCATGCAGTCAGGAGTGATTGTTCAGCTTGATGGGGACGATTGGAATGGTCATAGTAAGTCACGATCTTGCAGGTGTATCCGTTTGCTGGCCAAGTTCAAAGACTGTGTACTAGATTAATTATTTTTTACTGTCATTATGTTAGTTCACGCCAAATTGCATCTAATTTGTTCCTATTTTAATGTAGAGGAGTATTATTATTGTTTCATTTTTTTTATGCACAAGAAGGGAGGACCTTTCTGAAGTGAATTAATAAGTTGTTCTTTGAGTGTCTACACACAAACCCAATTGCTGCATGCACATAAGGACTACCTATTGTATATTCCTTGGCGTTCGATGGTTAGGTTAGTGGAGAGTCAGATTTATCCTTCACTTGGCTGCTGCTCTGCTTTTTACACCCCTATTTTAATAAAAAACAAGCATTTGTAATGCAATCTGTCTCGCCTTTGGGACCTTATATGTATTTAGCTATGCAGCAAATTAGCCTGGGTGCTTAAGCATCTACTGTTCTTTACCATGGCGGGAAAGTAAGCCCCAAACTGCGTGACACATCAGGTATGGGAACACATGGAAAGAAATATTGCCTTTCAGCAGCAAATAGTATAGTCCAAAGTTCTGTTTTTGATATAAAATCAGGGCCTTCGGTGGTCATATCACTGAAAATACAAGATTTTAAAAAAATATTGTCTACGTGTGCTCATGAAAGACAATTTCTATGGACTGGAATTTAGAGAATGCTAAAGTGATTGTTGCATTTTAAGGACCTCTGCTGGTGGTTTTTTAACAAGAAAGTTAAATAGAGGCAATAGCATCAAAAAAGAAAGTCCCTCAGCAAAAAGAAATTCTGGTATTTTAAGGACTGTTATGCACAGGACTCTGCACCAGTCTGGACCGGCATATCTGTCCACCAGGATTCCATTCTACTCTTCCCTAAGAACTTTGTGCTGTTCCCTCTGCCATGTAGCCCAAGATCGAAGGGTCAAACGACCAAAGATCGGAGGAAGATCCTTCTCACTCTTGGCCCCATTAGCTTGGAACAGCATGCCTTCGAATTACGCCAAATGAACAATGAACGGTCTTTCAGAAAGCAACTTAAAACTTGGCTTTTCACTCTCTAATTCTGTCTTTTTGCATTCTCCTCCTTCCTAGAATAGCATCAGGACACTCCTCGGAGTAGCCATGCGCGCTGAAATCCTGACATTAATTTATTCATTTGCAAGTTGTTTCCCACCATGAAAACGCACCTTAGCGCCATATGTCTATATAAGTTTGTACTGTAGCGTATTTATTGTTCTTGGCAAATAACAGGAGTTGTGTCTTGCTTCGTAATGTTAGTATTAGTTCAGCAGTACCACACCCTCCTACCTACACGTGGAGTAACATTGAAATCATTTACCCTGTTTATTCACACATCTAATAGAACAATTCATGAATTCAGGCCCAGTTTGCTGAAGAGGGTATCAAAATAAAGAACTGTGCAGACATGTATTTGTGAGAGATGGAGAGACCTTCACCTATCAGTAGTGATCCTTCACTAAGTCCACACATCCCTGTGGGCAGGTTGAAGGATCTTTATTGCCCGTACAGTATTCATTTTAGAGCATGAGGCATCTCTGCTGAAGCTTTGTATGGAGGTCAAGGGTCGAGGCTTGCTCAAAAGAGGGGCTGCAATTGACACTTGCTTTATTCCCACCTCTCAGTTTACAGACTACAATCTGAGATACTGTGGTGGCAATATCATCTGAGCTAGTGTTGCAGAGCTGCCAGGTGGCGCAATGTGTGTTTAAGAGTATGTATGCCTCCCCCTTCCCTATTTACAATATTGTCTCGGTGTGAAAGCAGCAAAATACAAAATAAAACAAGCATTGGAAATGCAATAGGTCTCGCACCATTAGAGTTAGTGCTTTTAGAATTGTTTATGGGTTTTTTTTGTAAATGTTTAGCATTTTTGTTTCCTGTAGCCAATGCTAAAGTATTACAAATAAAAAAAGCCATAAACATTTCTAAAAGCTCTAACTGAAATGGTCTGAGAACTATTGCACTGTGTGAGGGTGAGGGTGAGTGTGAGTGAGGGTGAGTGAGGGTGAGGGGTTGAGGGTGAGGGGTTGAGGGTGAGGGTGAGTGAGGGTGAGTGAGGGTGAGTGAGGGTGAGTGAGGGTGAGTGAGGGTGAGTGAGGGTGAGTGAGGGTGAGTGAGGGTGAGTGAGGGTGAGTGAGGGTGAGTGAGGGTGAGGGTGAGGTGTTGAGGGTGAGTGAGGGTGAGTGAGGGTGAGGGTGAGTGTGAGTGAGGGTGAGTGTGAGTGAGGGTGAGGGTGAGTGAGGGTGAGGGTGAGTGAGGGTGAGGGTGTGAGGGTGAGGGTGAGTGAGGTGGTGAGGGTGAGGGGTTTTGGGTGAGTGAGGGTGAGGGGGAGTAGTTGAGGCTGAGTGAGGGTGAGTGAGAGTGAGGGGTTGAGGGTGAGTGAGTGAGGGTGAGGGGTTGAGGGTGAGTGAGGGTGAGGGTGAGGGGTTGAGGGTGAGTGAGGATGAGTGAGAGTGAGGGTGAGTGAGGGGTTGAGGGTGAGGGGTTGAGGGTGAGTGAGGGGTTGAGGGTGAGTGAGGGTGAGTGAGGGTGAGGGTGAGGGGTTGAGGGGGAGGGGTCGAGGGGGAGGGGTTGAGGGTGAGTGAGGGTGAGTGAGTGAGAGTGAGGGGTTGAGGGTGAGTGAGTGAGGGTGAGGGGTTGAGGGTGGGTGAGTGAGGGTGAGGGTTTGAGGGTGAGGGGTTGAGGGTGAGTGAGTGAGGGTGAGGGGTTGAGGGTGAGGGGTTGAGGGTGAGTGAGGTTGAGGGTGGTTGAGTGAGGATGAGTGAGAGTGAGGGTGAGTGAGGGGTTGAGGGTGAGGGGTTGAGGGTGAGTGAGGGTGAGGGGTTGAGGGTGAGTGAGGGTGAGGGTGAGTGAGGGTGAGGGTGAGTGAGGGTGAGGGGTTGAGGGTGAGTGAGGATGAGTGAGAGTGAGGGTGGGTGAGGGGTTGAGGGTAAGTGAGGGGTTGAGGGTGAGTGAGGGGTTGAGGGTGAGTGAGGGTGAGTGAGGGTGAGGGTGAGGGGTTGAGGGTAAGTGAGGGGTTGAGGGTGAGTGAGGGTGAGTGAGGGTGAGGGGGAGGGGTTGAGGGGGAGGGGTCGAGGGGGAGGGGTTGAGGGTGAGTGAGGGTGAGTGAGTGAGGGTGAGGGGTTGAGGGTGAGTGAGTGAGGGTGAGGGGTTGAGGGTGGGTGAGTGAGGGTGAGGGTTTGAGGGTGAGGGGTTGAGGGTGAGTGAGGGTGAGGGGTTGAGGGTGAGGGGTTGAGGGTGAGTGAGGTTGAGGGTGGTTGAGTGAGGATGAGTGAGAGTGAGGGTGAGTGAGGGGTTGAGGGTGAGGGGTTGAGCGTGAGTGAGTGAGGGTGAGGGGTTGAGGGTGAGTGAGGGTGAGTGAGGGTGAGTGAGGGGTGAGTGAGGATGAGTGAGAGTGAGGGTGAGTGAGGGGTTGAGGGTGAGTGAGGGGTTGAGGGTGAGGGGTTGAGGGTGAGGGGTCGAGGGAGGGTGAGGGGTTGAGGGTGAGGGGTTGAGGGTGAGGGGTCGAGGGAGGGTGAGGGTGAGTGAGGGTGAGGGGTTGAGGGTGAGTGAGGGTGAGTGAGGGTGAGTGAGGGTGAGTGAGGGTGAGTGAGGGTGAGTGAGGGTGAGTGAGGGTGAGTGAGAGTGAGGGTGAGTGAGGGGTTGAGGGTGAGTGAGGGGTTGAGGGTGAGTGAGGGGTTGAGGGTGAGGGGTTGAGGGTGAGTGAGTGAGGGTGAGGGGTTGAGGGTGAGTGAGGGTGAGTGAGGGTGAGGGGTTGAGGGTGAGTGAGGATGAGTGAGAGTGAGGATGAGTGAGGGTGAGTGAGAGTAAGGGTGAGTGAGGGGTTGAGGGTGAGGGGTTGAGGGTGAGGGGTTGAGGGTGAGGGGTTGAGGGTGAGGGGTTGAGGGGTCGAGGGAGGGTGAGGGTGAGTGAGGGTGAGGGGTTGAGGGAGGGTGAGGGTGAGTGAGGGTGAGGGGTTGAGGGTGAGGGGTTGAGGGTGAGGGGTTGAGGGTGAGGGGTTGAGGGGTCGAGGGAGGGTGAGGGTGAGTGAGGGTGAGGGGTTGAGGGTGAGTGAGGGTGAGTGAGGGTGAGTGAGGGTGAGGGGTTGAGGGTGAGTGAGGATGAGTGAGAGTGAGGGTGAGTGAGGGGTTGAGGGTGAGTGAGAGTGAGGGTGAGTGAGGGGTTGAGGGTGAGTGAGGGGTTGAGGGTGAGTGAGGGGTTGAGGGTGAGGGGTTGAGGGTGAGGGGTTGAGGGTGAGGGGTTGAGGGTGAGGGGTTGAGGGTGAGGGGTTGAGGGTGAGGGGTTGAGGGTGAGGGGTTGAGGGTGAGGGGTTGAGGGTGAGGGGTTGAGGGTGAGGGGTTGAGGGTGAGGGGTTGAGGGTGAGGGGTTGAGGGTGAGGGGTTGAGGGTGAGGGGTTGAGGGTGAGGGGTTGAGGGTGAGGGGTTGAGGGTGAGGGGTTGAGGGTGAGGGGTTGAGGGTGAGGGGTTGAGGGTGAGGGGTTGAGGGTGAGGGGTTGAGGGTGAGGGGTTGAGGGTGAGGGGTTGAGGGTGAGGGGTTGAGGGTGGTTGAGTGAGGATGAGTGAGAGTGAGGGTGAGTGAGGGGTTGAGGGTGAGGGGTTGAGGGTGAGTGAGGGTGAGGGGTTGAGGGTGAGTGAGGGTGAGGGTGAGTGAGGGTGAGGGTGAGTGAGGGTGAGGGGTTGAGGGTGAGTGAGGATGAGTGAGAGTGAGGGTGAGTGAGGGGTTGAGGGTGAGGGGTTGAGGGTAAGTGAGGGGTTGAGGGTGAGTGAGGGTGAGTGAGGGTGAGGGTGAGGGGTTGAGGGTAAGTGAGGGGTTGAGGGTGAGTGAGGGTGAGTGAGGGTGAGGGGGAGGGGTTGAGGGGGAGGGGTCGAGGGGGAGGGGTTGAGGGTGAGTGAGGGTGAGTGAGTGAGGGTGAGGGGTTGAGGGTGAGTGAGTGAGGGTGAGGGGTTGAGGGTGGGTGAGTGAGGGTGAGGGTTTGAGGGTGAGGGGTTGAGGGTGAGTGAGGGTGAGGGGTTGAGGGTGAGGGGTTGAGGGTGAGTGAGGTTGAGGGTGGTTGAGTGAGGATGAGTGAGAGTGAGGGTGAGTGAGGGGTTGAGGGTGAGGGGTTGAGCGTGAGTGAGTGAGGGTGAGGGGTTGAGGGTGAGTGAGGGTGAGTGAGGGTGAGTGAGGGTGAGTGAGGGTGAGTGAGGGGTGAGTGAGGATGAGTGAGAGTGAGGGTGAGTGAGGGGTTGAGGGTGAGTGAGGGGTTGAGGGTGAGGGGTTGAGGGTGAGGGGTTGAGGGTGAGGGGTTGAGGGTGAGGGGTCGAGGGAGGGTGAGGGTGAGTGAGGGTGAGGGGTTGAGGGTGAGTGAGGGTGAGTGAGGGTGAGTGAGGGTGAGAGAGGGTGAGGGGTTGAGGGTGAGTGAGGATGAGTGAGAGTGAGGGTGAGTGAGGGGTTGAGGGTGAGTGAGGGGTTGAGGGTGAGTGATGGTCAGGGTGAGTGAGGGTGAGGGTGGGTGAGGGGTTGAGGGTGAGGGGTTGAGGGTGAGTGAGGGGTTGAGGGTGAGTGAGGGGTTGAGGGTGAGTGAGTGAGGGTGAGGGGTTGAGGGGGAGGGGTCGAGGGGGAGGGGTTGAGGGTGAGTGAGGGTGAGTGAGGGTGAGGGTTTGAGGGTGAGGGGTTGAGGGTGAGTGAGTGAGGGTGAGGGGTTGAGGGTGAGGGGTTGAGGGTGAGTGAGGTTGAGGGTGAGGGGTTGAGTGAGGATGAGTGAGAGTGAGGGTGAGTGAGAGTGAGGGTGAGTGAGGGGTTGAGGGTGAGGGGTTGAGGGTGAGTGAGTGAGGGTGAGGGGTTGAGGGTGAGTGAGGGTGAGTGAGGGTGAGGGGTTGAGGGTGAGTGAGGATGAGTGAGAGTGAGGGTGAGTGAGAGTAAGGGTGAGTGAGGGGTTGAGGGTGAGGGGTTGAGGGTGAGGGGTTGAGGGTGAGGGGTTGAGGGTGAGGGGTTGAGGGTGAGGGGTTGAGGGTGAGGGGTTGAGGGTGAGTGAGGGTGAGGGTGAGTGAGGGTGAGGGTGAGTGAGGGTGAGGGTGAGTGAGGGTGAGGGGTTGAGGGTGAGTGAGGGTGAGTGAGGGTGAGGGGTTGAGGGTGAGTGAGGATGAGTGAGGGTGAGTGAGGGGTTGAGGGTGAGAGGGGTTGAGGGTGAGTGATGGTCAGGGTGAGTGAGGGTGAGGGTGGGTGAGGGGTTGAGGGTGAGTGAGGGTGAGTGAGGGTGAGTTTGAGGGGTTGAGGGAGAGTGAGGGTGAGGGGTTGAGGGTGAGTGAGGGTGAGTGAGGGTGAGGGGTTGAGGGTGAGGGGTTGAGGGTGAGGGGTTGAGGGTGAGGGGTTGAGGGTGAGGGGTTGAGGGTGAGGGGTTGAGGGTGAGGGGTTGAGGGTGAGGGGTTGAGGGTGAGGGGTTGAGGGTGAGGGGTTGAGGGTGAGTGAGGGTGAGGGTGAGTGAGGGTGAGGGGTTGAGGGTGAGTGAGGGTGAGTGAGGATGAGTGAGAGTGAGGGTGAGTGAGGGGTTGAGGGTGAGTGAGGGGTTGAGGGTGAGTGATGGTCAGGGTGAGTGAGGGTGAGGGTGGGTGAGGGGTTGAGGGTGAGTGAGGGTGAGTGAGGGGGAGTTTGAGGGGTTGAGGGTGAGTGAGGGTGAGAGGTTGAGGGTGAGTGAGGGTGAGTGAGGGTGAGGGGTTGAGGGTGAGGGGTTGAGGGTGAGGGGGTGAGGGGTTGAGGGTGAGTGAGTGAGGGTGAGTGAGGGTGAGGGGTTGAGGGTGAGTAAGGGTGAGGGGTTGAGGGTGAGTGAGGGTGAGGGGTTGAGGGGGAGGGGTTGAGGGGGAGTGAGGGTGAGGGGTTGAGGGTGAGTGAGGGTGAGTGGGTTTCTGAGCTGCAAGACGTACCATCAAGCTCAGCAGTAAGACCTTACAGAAAAAAAGGTTTTCCCTGCCAAATTGCAAACACATGATCGGCCATGCTACAGTATAAAACTGCACTAAATACTTTTAAATATACACATGATTAAACAAAGGTGTGTCCAAAAACATCCTTCAATCACAAACGAGGTAATGGATATAAAGATGTACCTATATTTTATGCTAGAGGGGCGTGATATTTCAATCACCCTCTGAAGTCATAAAAGTTTCAAAGAAATTTGAAAAACATGGAATCCAAATTCAGATTGTTCCTCACGTAGAGAACACAAGGTTGAAATTTCACTTGCGAAATATATAGGACGTGAGCGAGCTGATAATATCTGACAATATAATTTCTCAACCTCTGTAAACAACAGTATACAGGTAGATCTAGAATGAGGCAGCAGAGAGGCCCGCGGCCAGGATGATTAATTATACACTCATGCTCAGCCGTTCCCTTGGTATCCGGTTTTCTGCTTACAGTAGATAACACAGGTGTCATTTCCATGAAATGTTCTCTTATTTACTTCAAGCACAAGAATAAAAAAAAAATCACAACGCGCCTCAAATGAGGCGTCACAGATATGCACACATTAAACAGGTTTGCATCATTCAAAAATCTAACTCTTGCATACAACCCTCTTCAAACCCTAGGGTGGTGAACGAGATCCCCTGCTAACCTAAACCAGTCAGAAATCTGGCTGCTTTTATTTTTGGAAAAATGCTCATTCACTAAAGTGCGAAGAAGGCAGTGGGAAGGGGAAAAGCATCATGGCGGTCGCAGGCTGTAAACATGGGCACGGTGGACACAAAACATTCCAGAGCCTGGCGGGCGCACTCGCTTTTGTAAAATGCTTACCGGATTAGGAGAAAGTTTGGGATAAGCGCTGCTGAGGAGGGGCATACCCAATTGCAGTTCACCCACCAAAAGGTGTTTAACTTCAGGCGAGTTCTTCTGAATTGGGTGGAGATGTTATTCCAAATTGTTGAATATAGGGAACACGTCAGAACGTGGCAAGATATTTCTGAATGTGCCTGTAGTGGAAGTTCTTTTTCCTCCAAGTCCCAGTCCATGGTGGAATGTGGTTGAAAAAAAGCGAAAGAGAAAGCAGGGTAACCTGACCCAGGAGGGGGGAGGAGGGAGGAGAAATGCGTCTCAGCCGGAGCAGGGGGCGGAGCAGGGAGAGCGGGCTTTAGCACGACGTCAGTGTTGGCATTGATGGGGGGTAGGGGGGAAGTGGGGATTTAAAAAAAAATGCGACACGGCGGGCAGGGGAGGGGGCGGAGCGGGTAAAATAAACAAAAAAGACGGAGGGAAGAGAGGGGAGGGGGGAGGAGAAATGCGACACGGCGGGAAGGGGAGGGGGCGGAGCGGGTAAAATAAACAAACAAGACGGAGGGAAGAGAGGGGAGGGGGGAGGAGAAATGCGACACGGCCGGAAGGGGAGGGGGCGGAGCGGGTAAAACAAGACGGACGTGCACGCGCTTTTAAGCTCAATGCGCATGCGCATTGAGCTTAAAAGTCACGGGCACTGCAAGGAATCGCCACGATTCCTTGCAGTGGATAAAGAGTGGATAAGCCCCTATAGTCTCGCTTGCTCGATGCGCATGCGCATCGACAGGCGAGACCTAAACATATGGAAAGGGGCGGCCACTCGGTCCCCCCGAACGTATGATCGGGTGCCCTGATCCTCCCGGGAAACCATTTTGGGCGGGGGGCGTGTCTCGGCTGGTATGCCCGACGCGGCGTAGCCGGGGCACGCCTTTTCCCGCCCAAGAGGGGTTGTCCTAGACACCTACACCGATGACCACGCCCAGTAGGCGTACCTGGGGCGGGTACACGCCCTCCCGAAGAAGAATAAAGAGAGCCGGAATCCGAAGAAGCGTCCTCTTGTTCCTGTGCTTGGAAGGCTGCACCCACTTGTTGCTCGTGAGCCCTTGACGGAACAAGGAGCCATTTTTGAGAACTTGTAATTCTTGTGTTTCTCTTTCAGTGACTGTACAGCGAAGGATCCAGGACCGTGGTCGATCGACCCGGAGGAGATAATCGGAACCATGTCTGGCAAGAAGGCAGGAAAGGGTTCCGAGACGGACCAGGTGCTTCGCATGTTGGTGAACAGGATGGCGAGAATAGAACGGAGCATCGGGCAGGTCCCAGCGCTTGGTCGAGATATGGCGGGTATCAAGAAGCAACTGGCCGCAATGAACAAGCCTGGTAACCCGAAGAAGGTAATAGGCCCGGCGTTGCCGGGTGTCGTCCCCGAGGGTAGAGGGAAACGAGTCAAGAGGAGGGCGGCGGCAGGGGAGGATCCGGTCCGATGGCCCGGTACCAACCCCTGACGCGGGTCAACCGATTCCGGTTGTGATTACGCCCGCTAATGAGGACGATATGCCTCCCTAATTGGCCACCCAGTTGGCCGCATGGCTCAATAAGAAGGCAGGAGGTGCTACGGCGCCAGGAGACACGGCCGAAGAGGCCAAATTACTAATCCAGCAGTTGCGGCAGTCACGGGATGCCGCGAAGGCGAATCTCCCTCTTGTCTCCCCACAGGTGACACCAGAAGGACCGGCAGCAGGTCTGGAGAAAACGGCGGGAACAACGACCGCACCAGGTAAGCTCGCCTTGCCAGTGGCAGGGGAGGGCTCATTACCCTCAAGGCGGGAGAGGGTGGTTCAACATATACCGTTGGCCACAAAAGAGTTGATCTGGGCAGACAAATATGTCAATATGTTTTCGTTGTTAACTGACCATCGCGAGATGGAGTATGCTAAAACACAGAAAGATTTGTGGCACCCGAGCGTCTGGCGCGCCAAGATGGCAGAGTTCAGGGTTGAAGAGACGATAACAAATTGGGCTAAGGCCTTTGCAATGTTTACTGCGATTATTGGGGAACGCAAGCCCGAGGTATTGCCCGAGCTGTCTTGTTATCAGGCACGTATAAGGGATTTTTATGAAACGTATGAGGGGGGTGAATGGAAAGGGTACGACATGAAGTTCCGTAAAGCAAAAGAGTTTGATGCCTCTCTGACATGGGATTGCCTCGACTCCATTTCTTGGCATAAACAGCTCCTGCCTGGGGCGGCAAAAACTTCGACAGGTGGGAATGGGTCGGGGGTTTCCCGCCAGAAGCCGGCGGTGCCCTTTCGAGCAGGCACCGGCGACGATCACCAGCCGAAATCCGGCGGGAATGGTGGAAAGCGGGGGGTCTGGTGGGGCTTCAATAGAGGCAATTGCAACAGACCGCAAGATACATGTAGGTTCAAGCACGTGTGTGCGAGTTGTGGGAATCCCTCTCACACGGAGAGTTCATGCAGATCAAAAAATAGCGGGGCGGGAGGTAAAGGAGGGTCCAAGCAGGACTGAGGTGGATTGTTGGGTACAATTGCCTACTCCCGTTGATCTCATGGCTATGACTCCTTGGTTAAACAAATACCCGGATTATGTCTCCGCTGGGGTGTTGAGGAAGGGATTCTTATATGGCTTCCACATTCCGGCGGGGGATTTTCATGGGGAACCCTTTTGCAAAAAC
Organism: Lissotriton vulgaris; assembly: GCF_964263255.1. Classification (NCBI taxonomy): domain Eukaryota; kingdom Metazoa; phylum Chordata; class Amphibia; order Caudata; family Salamandridae; genus Lissotriton; species Lissotriton vulgaris. The sequence continues at coordinate 177,635,135 of NC_141699.1, forward strand.
CAGCTTTCAGCACAACAGAATCCAGGTGTTGTGGAAAGAAAAATCGATAAAGAGGTGAGACTAGGCCGAGTGGCTGGGCCGTTTCGGCTCCCGCCAGTGGCGGATTTCATCTGTTCCCCGTTAGGGGTGGTACCCAAAAAGGACCCGGGGGAGTTTAGGCTGATCCATAATTTGTCTGCTCCAAGGGGCTTCTCAGTAAACGATGCTATTGACCCAGAAGTCTGTTCGGTGCGGTACGCATCGTTCGATGATGCCGTCACCATGTTAAATCGCCTGGGCCCCGGAGCGCTGATGGCGAAATCGGATATCGAATCAGCGTTCCGGTTGCTCCCGGTACACCCACAGGATCAGCGTTTGCTAGGTTTTGCGTTCCAAGGACGTTATTACATGGATAAATGCATGCCGATGGGTTGCTCCATTTCTTGTGCCTATTTTGAAAAATTCAGCTGTTTCTTAGAGTGGGCATTCATCGAGGCCACGGGGCATAGGCATGTTATGCATTACTTAGATGACTTTCTGTTCTTGGGAGCAGCCGGCGACACGAAATGTGCGCAGGCGCTACACGACTTTTGCATCCTTATGAGGGAGTTTGGAGTGCCATTGGCACCCGGTAAGACTGTTGGACCATCTACTTCACTCGAGTTTCTGGGAATTGAGCTCGATACTGTGGAGGGATGTTTCCGTTTGCCTGTGGGTAAGGTATCTAAACTCAGGGCTTCCCTGGAACTTTGCCTTGGTAAGGCGAAAGTGACCCTGCACCAGTTACAGCAAGCAGTGGGTCAGCTTAACTTTGCCTTGAGAGTGATACCAATGGCCCTCCCCTTTTCACGCTCTATTGCCCAAGCTATGGTTGGTCTCAAAGAAGGACACCACCGCACGAGACTGTCTGCAGAGGTTCGCCAGGACATGCGCATTTGGTTGGCATTCCTGGCGGACTTCAACGGTCGAGTGGTGTGGAACAAGCCGCCAGCGTACTCGGACGAGCTGGGTTTGTGGACCGACTCGGCGGGAAGCGTGGGATTTGGCGCCATCTTGGGTAATCGATGGTCGGCGCAAACATGGCCGACGTGGTGGCACACCAGCGGTCTCACAGGTAACATAGGGTTCCTCAAGCTTTTCCCTATTTTTGTTGCTCTAACGGCATGGCCGAATGAGTTCCGAGACCGCTCGGTGGTATTTTGGTCCGATAATATGACTGTTGTCGAATGCATTAACCAACAGGCAGCACGCTGCAAATGGATCTTGAGACTGTTGAAGGAAATTGTGCTGCTTTGCATGAGACTAAATGTACAGTTCAGGGCGAAACATGTGCCGGGTGTACTGAATCATGCGGCTGATGCACTCTCTCGTTCACATATGCAGGCGTTCAGGGTTTATCTACCTACAGCGGACCTAGCGGCTGCACCATTCCCCGAAGCACTCTGGCTAATCGGTGCCCCGGATTACAAGACCTCGTGGCAGCAAGCTTATCCCCCAGGACGAGGAAAGCATACGAAGGAGCGTTTCGTTCCTATTGGGCATTTTTGGGTCCGACGGAGTCAGAACTGGGGTCAGGAGGATTCCTTCCTTGGGTTCCTGGTCGCACTGCACAGAGAAGGCCGATCAGCGGCTACGGCCAATAGACACAGGGCGGCCATCTCTTTCATGGCGCAGGTGCATGGCATCAAAGACCCAACAGGTTCCTTTTTGGCGAAAAAAGCCCTTCACGGCTGGCAGCGCCTCGAGGGTCGCAAGCAAGACGTAAGGCGCCCGATTGGCTTAGAAAGGTTGTCCCAGCTCATGGCAAGACTAGGCACGACATGCTCCACCCAATTCGAGGCGGTGCTGTTCCGAGCAGCTTTCGCATTAGCGTTCCATGGGGCTATGCGGGTGAGCGAACTGGTCGCAAGAAATAAGAAAGATGTGGAGGGTGGCTTGTGCAGGGATCACATCCTAATTAGGGGTGATTCGATGATAGTCACGATAGCTAAGTCCAAAACTGACCAGGGAGCGATTGGGAACAGTGTTGTTGTCCAGCGCGTGCGAGGGTCCCCCACATGCCCGATAATGTGTATTGAGGAATACTTGGCACTGAGGGCGGATACATGGGGGGGGAGTTTGCTGAGGCACATCGATGCCACCCCACTGACGAGGTTTCAGTTTCAGAGGGTGCTAGCACTGACAATCGCGGCGGCGGGCATGGACCCGTGCGATTTCGGGACCCACTCCTTTAGGATAGGGGCTGCTACTGAGGCTACAGCCAGGGGTCGGAGTTCAGAAGAAGTGAAACAGTTGGGACGATGGTCCTCGAATTGTTTTAAAAGGTATGTGCGATTGCACATGTTGTGAAGTCAAGTTACATGCACTCACGCTTCTTGTCTTCTGTTTGATTTACAGTTTCGCGAGCATGTCATGCGGGGCGGAATTTGCAGTCGACCCAGTACCAGGGGACCAGCGGTCACGGATCACCGTCTGAGGAGAGAGTGGTTTGGGTCGTGGGCCACTCATACGTGAGGCGGGCTGGGGACGTATTCAAAGCAGGTGACGCGACTCGCGCAGCTGGGGAATACGGGTACAGAGTGGCCTTCCATGGAAGGGGCGGGCTCTGTGTTGACCAATTCGAATCGTTTATTGAGGGTCTCTTAGGGCGGCAGAGGTCACCGCCATCTGTAGTCATAGTGCACCTGGGGGGCAACGACTTGGTGACTCTGGGTAGACGAGTATTACTCGAACAAGTGTTGTCGGCCGTTAGCTGGTTGGCAAAAAGAATCCCGGGGTGCACGATTGCCTGGTCCCACATGATTCCCAGGCAGGTGTGGCGGGGGGGCCTTTCAGTGGCAGCACTAAACCATTCGGTGAAGAAGATAAACAACAAAATTGGGAGATTATTTCGCTCTGCGCAGTTGCATAGCATTCCTCATGGGTGTATTCGGGGGGATCACATGTATCTGAATGATGGGGTTCACCTGTCCCGGGAGGGGAATGTTTTACTCATAGGAGACTTCATAGCATGGCTAAGGGGTTTGAGGAAGCATGACCTTTAGGAGGAGTTTTGGGGGGGGGCCGGATAGCCGGTCAACTATCCGGCCTGTGGCAGTAAGGTCATTATCGGTGAGCAGTAATTTCAAGGTCCCTAGAGGGGAGCGCCACCCACTATGGATGGGAGCGCCCGGGGGGAGGTGGCCATTGGCCCCTCCCACTGGGAGGCGGCACCCACTAAGGATGGGTCGCCTAAGGGGAGACGGCCATAGGCCCCTCCCAGGGGAGGAGGCGGCTATATGCCCCTCCTACGAATTTCCCGGGGCCCGGATATCCGCGACGGCGGATGTGATAGAGAGTGTGGGGGTGGGGGGGCGGGGGGTGGGGGGATTCCACGCTGTCCTTCCTACAGATACCTCACACGGCTGCTCGGACGACCTTTAAGATGGCGTCGAGCGGAAAGAGGGGCCCCCAACAAGACAAGGGAAATTACAGTTGGCCATGAGGGTACAGTCCTCTGCGCGGCCGTCACTCACACCGTGAGGGCGAGAGTTTTTGGTAGTAGGGATCTGACACCGGTTAAGACCTTGCCGTTGGCCCTTAATGCTAGGATGTACAATTTTAATGTAGAAAGTATGCATTTGCAGGATGTTAGACTCGGCTAGGATACCTTTGTATTAGAGATTTGTTAAGGTTAGCCAAATAACATGTCTTCATCGAAATGTAATAAATGAAAATTGTACATGATTATGAAACTTTTATTTAATGTTTTAATTTTGTTTCATATTTTAATAAATACGGCCGGGAGGGTGACTCCCTCCCGCATTCCAAAAGTTCAGAACTGCGTCCGTCTTCCCATCCTCGGGGATTGTGTTGGGAGGGGGTGACGGCATCCCGGGCATATGACTGTTTTCCTCAGACCGAGTACTAATGAGGGTTGACAATTCACTACCTTTTTCACACTGAAAGCAGTTTCCTCTTTCTAGAGATCAAATCATAAGTGGACATAAATAAGCCTGAATCTCCCCAACACCACATAAGCATTTGTTCGTCCAACTTTCCACTGTCCCATCTACTAGGAACATATTTTATTTTAATGATCTCCCGGAAGAACATTATCTGGTGGCTCCTAAGAAAGTTTTATTTTTTTCATCTGCGTTTTTGTAGCTGGTAGGATTCCTTGTTTTTAATCTATTTTTTTCCAAAACATATCATTTCAATGACTTTTTTAGAGATCCAAATACATTCAGACTTCTTTCTATAGCGAGACTGCCAGCAAAGTTATACAAAAAACATTTTTTGGGCTGACTTGGTGACCTGGGTTCATAGGCAGTTCAATACCTCACAACATCTCAAAGTGCAACAGCGCTGTTGTTGATGGTGTAGCATTCCATTAGATCAGGCTCAGCACCCATAATATATGCCTCTGTTGCATTTGGTAAATAGCTTGTTCTTAAAATCATTAGTGTGGTCTAAAATGCTACATCTGAACTTTAGTCTGATATGTGGGTGATTTCTTCAAGCAACCAAAATGATGCTCATTTCAAGATTAACTGCTGCTTGGAAGAGCATTTCTATTTTTAACATCTAATAATTTGCAATGTCGACGAGCTTATTCTGATGAAGACATCTATTTTCTGTAAACAAAGCAACAGGGCCCTTTATTACACAGCAGATGTCACATAGTGTAACCAAACTGTGGCTGGGCTACAGTGTGAACTTAATGCTTATGCTATTTCTTCCATATGTAATAAACAGGAAGGTAAAACGGACTGGCGTTTAGACCACAAATGCCTGAACACAGTGTCTAACTATCGCTATTTGGGCATCTTAAACGACCACCGCCTCTGTTAGAATTCTTATTTCAGTCCAAGCAGAAGTCTCTCGAATTATTGTTAGTGTTTTACAGAGATTTTATATGCTATTTGGTGATTATTATTTAAGAGTCATAAAAAAAAACGTAATGTACAACAATTATGCCTTTATTTATGACGGTTTCATTTGGCATCTGGTCCTTACGCTGTGATAGCTCACATGGAAGGGACAAAATTGTGGAGACTTTTTAGGTTTCTAAAACGCTACCCCACCTCAACCCTTCATTAATGAAATGGGTTTGTTGTACACTTGGAGGATTGAAAATAAGACTACTTTTAATTGGTACTTTTCAGTTTTTCATGCGGAAGCTGATTATGTTTCTGCTTGGAACATTGAAGACCTTCTTAAAATGGGCACCAGAAAATATACTAATACAATGCACTTTTGTTCTGAATGCTTATCAACATTATGACTACTCAACTTTCCAATCCTTCCAATAGTTCACTAAAGGCTTCAAGGCGAAGTTGACAGCTTCCATTTTAGCAGCTTTATCTTTTAGATGACTGTAGAAATATATGTGTTATAAAAAAAATTACTATTGTCTTTACTATATTATTCATATGGGGAAGGGTGTGCCAATATGTCATGATGTCATCGGGGACGATCAAAGCAGTAACGTGTCTATATTCCAGATTGATCAACGAGGGGCTGCCCCCGCTCGATACACTCAGGACTCGGTGGGAGGCTGACATTGGGAAAGACATACCAGAGACCACGTGGGCACATCTAACGCGCCGAGCCTGGAAGGGAACGCGTCACGCCCGGTTTCAGTTGGTTCATTTCTACATACTCCACCGGGCCTACTTGACCCCGGAGAAAATCCAGAAATACTTCGCCTCGGACACGGCGGCTTGCCCCAGATGCCGGACGCCTGCGGCGGACCTCATACACATGTTGTGGTCCTGCCCTGCGCTGTCCTCATACTGGTTGCTGATAGGAGACACCCTTAATGGACTCACTGGGAGGACCCTGGTATTTGACGCTGCGGTGGGGATCCTACATTGGTTCCCTCATACTCCTAAAAACAAACTCTCCAGTAAATGTATTGATCTGGGGCTCATTCTGGCAAAGCGGGAGATAACCAGGCATTGAAAAGCACGAGTTGATCCAACAGGCAATAAATGGCGCAATGAACTTCTAAAGTGGGCTATGGGAGAGAGCACCCTGAGGTATCAAATGGCGAGGCGGCAGCAGAACGAGAAGGCGTTAGAGGCTGCACAGGAGTGGGAGACGTTAGTGCAGGCCTTGCGCGATTACAGCACTTCCAGCGAATCAAATAGTGATGATGGTGTACAGCCTCAGTCCCAGTAGAAATGTATCACAATGATCTCCTATATAGCAGGAAATGGTTTCCTTCCACAAGCTCTTAACACACACACACATCACACCGATGGCGGGGCAGGGGGAGGAGGGTGGTGGATAGAGGTAGAGGAAAGCGTAGTATGCTCTTATTGAAATTGCTGTTTTTTCATACCGTGTGATTAGTCCTTGGTCCTCTGGGGGGGTTGGGTCGGGTGGGAAGAAAGGGGTGTTTTCAAGTGGTTTAGAAAAGCAGAAGACCGTTCACTTACTCGGATCGACACCAGAAGACTACTAGACCCTCATGCGTGGACTCACTGCACACGCCGCCCAACCTCCGGGATGTGGGCTGAATGGCTGTGTACAAGGGGTGTTCCCCTATAGGGGTTTCTTTCTTATGATTGATACAGGTGATGTGTCTCTGATCTGATATGTAACTTTGGCCAATTCCTGCAATAAAAATATATTTATAAAAAAAAAATTATTGATATGGGGAAGCATGCTATTTGACATCTGATAACTTGTTAGGTTGTAGGAACATTTCTATTTTAACGAGAAGTTTTATTTATTTAAACTCTAAATAAAATCTCTAGTTGTAGGGATGCAACCACAGAGAAGTTTTTCCATACACATTCTGAGCCAAAGACGATGACTCATTGGTTAATTTACCTGAGTAACAGAATACGTTGCAAGCTTAACAAAGGGATTTTTGAAAAACGAAATCATTGACAGATTTGTAATTATGCAATTTCTGCTGAGCTCGGGCTCCGCAATTCTTAGTTTGACTTTTTTTGTTGAAAGTTTTAATTACTTTTACAGTTCTAGGTGTACGATTTTTCTCTACATTTATTTTTTTGTGAATATCAGTTTTTGCTATTTAAGAATTTTCAAATGCACACCCACAAAAAGCTGAGAGGGTCCTAAAATAAATAAATAAATAAATAAAAAGGAGTGAGAGTAGAAAATGACAGTAGAAAAAGTCTAGTAGTTTTATGTAGCTTATCATTTTGTTCTTTATTCAAGAGCCCTAACAAGCTCCAACATTTTACCTTTGTTTTCTTATTATTTTTGGTCCCGAGAAGTTTTGTACGGGCATGGTTTTTAAAATAACAGTGTACTTTCACTATATTGACTGAAAAGGTGTAGCACCCATTAGTTACCCTCACAAACCCTTAAACGGACAGCAAGTTGTAACGTCCTTCTCGAAAATCTCATCTACAGTTTCATAATGTGCTGTCCAGTTCTGGAAGATTAATTGCAGGTACAATGCAGCCTCCCACGTTATGCCACTCTCTCAATTAACAACAATCCGTACATGCTGTGATAAGAATATATTTAATTAATGGTTAAATATGGCTGACCATTATTGCGGTAAAAGAAATACTGGTTTTCGGTTTTATTTAACAAAAATATGCACATGTGGCCCACTTTTTTTCATCCACTATTCAATATCTAATAAATAGAATAAAAACAATGTCAGGTGATGATGATCAAAGACTTATCTAAATGAAATGAGATGGCTTCTGCAACAAGGTTTGAAAAACACACAACACATTAAAGAACGTAATACTGACGAAAGGTACAGTTTGAATGGTGCAAGGAAGACTCCCTATAATTGTACGGCTCTTTAGCCAACAATAACAACGAACATACTTTCCTGTGACGCTCTTACAAGTAACAATGATCCTGAACGCACTCTTCAAAAAAAAAAAAAAAAACTTTCGGGGAGAGTTTTATGAACGGCACACAATATAGTGAAATTCTGGTTCATGTTTATTAACATTTTTCTCATTTTTAGTTTTATGTGCTGTAACAATAATCAATGCAGTATACAGTGGGAAAAACATAATAGACACTTGCAAAGCCAACAGACCTCACTTCGGAGATCTGTCGGATTTATCATTGACTTTTCGATATACTACACAGTGCTAGTGTAAAACTTTTTTTCCTGATGCTGTGCAACGTAAGTGTACTAATTATTTTAAATGTGATGTGATTAAACAACCAATCACGTCACTCCACTGGAGAACATGAATTACAAAGCACGTCTGAGCCAGCAGAATGACACTGGTGCCTGTTTCCCATATAGCAAACTCCACTTGGGTGTGTAAAAAAAATTAGGACTCTTTTATGAAAATAGTTTGCGCTGGCAGGGCCACAGGAGGCGCAGGTGGGGGAGCAGTGGTGGTGGGGAAAAAGGGAGCAGTGCATGAGGGAGAGAATAAGCTAGGGTGTTAGAGAGACCAATGTGGGGAAGAAGCACACAATGGAGTGAGGTGGTGAGGGGAGAATAACAGAGAGCTGGGAGGAGAAGCACTTAAGAGAGTAAGCAGCACACAAAGGTGATGGCAGCACAGAGAGATGGGGGGAGAAAATAACTGGAGTACAGGGCTGGGGAGACATACACCAGAAAAAAAAATCAAGGCGTGGGGGAATTTGGAGTAATACACAAGGGAAATGGAGGGTGCTGGCAAAAGCATGCACTCTCCTGGAGTGCTTAATAAAAAAAGAAAAAGGTAGTTGACTAAAAGTGAGCAGTTGAAGCACACAATTCATTCAAAATAAGAGGATGGTAAGGAAGCTAAGGTATAGTGGAGGGACATACACAAGATGGAGCAAGCTTGGCAAGGGGCGCCATCAAATAAGAAGCAAGGAAATAAGTGTTAATAAAGCCATCAATGGTAAAAAATGGTCACTTCACGTTCTTAGTAAGCCTACAATAGGTCTTTTTTCAAACAGACAGTACTGCTGTCTACTAGGCTCGACCTAGAAAAAGAAACGAGGGAACAAATAAGACAAATGGCTCAGAAAGCCTTGGTAACAACATCCGATACATATACAGAACCATATCGGGATATCAAGGCCTCCTTACTGGTGCTGGGGAAACCCTCAGACACCCCTGCACCAAAGCAAGACTAGTCACAGCATGCAACTTAAAAAAACCAGAGTGGTCCTCAACCAAAAATATGCATACCTACCTGAGCAGTTGTACTCACAAACAGATAACTGGACATCAAATCAAATCAAATCATCTTTATTCGGTTTCCATTTTTTGAAAGCCATAAAAGTATATAAAAAACACAATAAATATTAAAAAAATCACATTCATTCTGTATCAAACAGTACTTTAAAAGCATATTTTTAGAAGTCCATCTTATATCAAAAAGGATACTCCATCAGAGTTCATAAGTTTGTTCGATGCCTAATACATAATTTGAGATACTGTACAACCGATTTTGTCATCAGGCTATTTTCCAAAAATTGTAGTGCCAGGTAGGCAGGGCGACATCTGCGAATTTTTAGAACTTTTAATACTGGTATTATCCACCGTCTGCGTAATGGTGTATAGAATTTGCAAAAAAAGAAGACATGAATTGTGGACTGTGGAGACATTGAATCACAGGGACATACTGAGATATTATGTGTCCAATCATTCTGTTTAGGAAACAAAACCAAGTAGTGATATAAATTAAACCTAAAACGAGTAAGAAGGAATTTTTCATATTGTGTTAGATCATACTGCAAGTACGGTTGGATGGTAGGGACCAGCTGAATTAGTAGGCAATGCTGGACTGATGGCTTCCCTAATTCACTCAGCATCCGTAGTTGAGATAAATGCGACATACAGATTGTTTTTAGTTCTTTTTTCGATATGTCTGTTACTGACAAGGGGTCGTCAAAAAACCTCGGGAAACCAATGTCTGTAAAAAATGATTTCACGTAGGCCAACCATTTTATCTTTATCATGTTGTCTAATTTCAGACAGTCCTGAATTATTGATTTTGTGAGCGGACACTCGTCCGTTGCCCATATTCTGCGCCACAACATGATCGGTTGGATTTTGATGATGTCAGAGATAAAGTCCATATGCACCAGCAGTTCCACTGAACTACCTTTCCTTGACCTAAATATCAGGCCGGAAAACGGAAAACTCACCACCACCACCTTCTATAAACCTACAGCAAGAAACTCCCTACTGAGATTTGACAGCTTTCACCCCAGGCACCTGAGGGAAAAACCTGCCCTATGGGCAATTTTTACGCATCAGACGTAATTGCAGCAACATCAAGGACTATAAACTGCAATCCAATGATCTGGTACATAAGCTCAGGGACCGTGGATACCCATCAAGGATAATTAACAAAACCTGCAAAAGAGCTAGGAACCAAAACAGGGAAGCACTCCTTGAAACCTTTGACAAACCACAGGAAGAACCAGTCCTCACCTGTGTGACCACTTATAACACAGCATCTAACCAAGTAGCTAACATCATTCAACGCAACTGGAAGATTATAAACTCTGGCACCAGGAAATGGGAAAAACCTCGTTTTGCATATAAGAGGGCCACCAATCTACGTGACCAACTGGTCAATACCAGACCGCGAATTGACACCAAGAACAAAGACAACACCATTGTCAATGCTTGGGGCCTACCCAAAGTCACTGGCCACCAACCGTGCAACAACTGCAGTGTATGCCACTTAACATCGCCCTCCAAGACACTGAACCTGGAACCGGGTAAAACCTGGACACAAAAGCAGTTCACCAACTGCAACTCCACCAATCTGGTGTATTTGATAACCTGTAGATGCGGCCTGAGATACATTGGCATGACGACCCGAAAAGTACGCACAAGGATGACCGAACACAGGAGCACAATAAGATGTGGGAAAAATATAAGCAGGTTGACAGACCACTTCCTGACCCACAACCACACACCCAATGACTTTTCATGGACTGTTATTGAAAAGTTTGACAACTCAACAGACGAAAAACTCCTCTTACAAAAGGAACAACGTTGGATATATCGATTATCCACACATACTAATGGCCTCAATGATGCCATACCATGGAACACCCTAGCTGTGCAAATGTGAACCTATCCCCACCATGTAACCCGACACGGTGGTATGTATACTGTGCCATGAGACCCCTACATGAACGTCCTGCCTTTGCCCCCTCTTTCCCACTCTCCGTGCACATTGTGCACTCATGATTTGATTACCTCCCACGCGTGTGTGATACACATCATAACCCCCCACGCGCTACCACCTACTCTGATAAATCGATCTGCACAAAAGACCTACCATCACTAACAGAATACCGTAGGCATTATCTAGATGGTTGCACGTGGTGCCTGCAAAACGCAACTTTGCCCACATAATACATGCTTTTCATGTGCAACTACAATCAGGATAACTTCAGCGACACGCATGCGTCTATAATCCTAGCGCATGCGCATAGGACCCGATCTCAACAAACTCCAGCGCGATCTACTGCGCAAGCGCGAGCCACTGCGCATGCGCCATTACACGTACTGATCCGCCGCACAGTCGCAAGAACTACCTACCATGACATGGCGCGCTATGCGCACCCCTCCCTCTCTGTCTACCTTTTTACCTCTACTCAGGTGAACCACATTAAGCAACTGGTATAAATGAGAACCTAGGCGGCCCACTCATTTCGAACCGGGCGCCGCGGAAGGACGAATAGGTCCAAGGAGGAACCAGACCGAACTACTCGTGAGTAAACAAGACCACTATACCTACAAATGGGGTAAGCACCAATTCTCTTCCCTTACAGGTTAGACAGCCTTGTACAACTTTTTATTCCCACAGGGTCTCTTTCTCTGCCAGGCGACCCATGAGGCTTTGTACCAGAAAACACAGAGTGAGGACCCAGTATCTAACTTACCTGTACCTCACCTTGTGATTTCGTTCTTTTAGCCCACCACCTCTCACTAACGGTTTCATTAAACCCTCACTGGGATCATGCAGTAGCCATGAGCCCACACTAGCCGTATATAGGTCGCACACCACCTTATAAGTCGTCAATCAGTGGTTCAAAAGACCTACCATTCTAACATGACTCTCCCCTGTACGTCCTGTCTTTGTCCTTTGTGTTTTATGTAGCAAAGCTTGAGGGAATCCCCCTCTAACAGTTACAGCGCCTTAGCGTGCGCAACACATAATAAAGAAAATAACACAACCACTTAATATAGTTTATTATAATTTATTTTGCACTCTTTCACTTATCCTATTGGTCCCGAGGAAAGCCAGCTTAGAATATAAAGGCACTGGCTGAAACATGTAGACCACACTGGACGCTGGAGGTCATCATAACACTCCTACTTACGTCCATTTGCCTTTTTTAACCTGCTAACAGAGACCCAGTTTATTAAAATTTGCTAACCCTCGGGTGCTGGGATCTCTTGTATAGCATTTTAAACTTCACTAATCTCACTCCTTCACTGCACACTCAGCAATATACCAGCTCCGCAGTCACCTGGCGTTGAAGCACACCCGGGGCACATTCGGTGCCACTGTGGTGGGCCCGATGATGAAGCATGCCACCGACTAGGTCGGTGGGTGAGGGCTTTATAAGGAAAACAGCGTTTTTCCTTACCTATATTGTCTGACGTACTTGAGTCTCTTATACTCTCCCTAAAATTAGCTAGTCCCTATTGATTTACAGAGATAAAGTCCACCCCGAGTTCGAGGTGACATCCGTATGTGGTTGTACTTCTTGGGACAGCCAATAAAAATCTAAAAAAAGAGTTTTCAACTTTTTGTAGTTGTTCTACGTTTGTCGTTCCCCAAACCCCTGCTCCGAAGGTGGCTGTACTTATGCATTTGGCATTATATATCTTGATCATCTCGGTCGGGGGTCTTTTGCCGAGGCGAAGAGAAAAGGCCTTTAATGCACCAATTGTTCTTATGAGGGACAGTTTTCGGGAGTTGACTGCTTCCTTCCAGTTGAATGCCTTGTCAATAGTGATGTCTAGGTAGGGGTACGTGTTTGTTCTTTCAAGGGGTAGGTTGTCCACGTATATTTTCTTTACTTTTTTCCCCTTTGTACCCGCGTGCATCACATATGTTTTCTTGATATTGATTTTTAAGTTCAAACTGGTCATGAAAGAGCAATAGTTATTTAAAGCCCTTTGAAGTTGGACTGGAGTTTGGGCGAGAATTACCGCGTCGTCGGCGTATAGTAGTGCTGGAATCTGCCGACGACCGGCTTCTGGGAGATCTTTTACATCCTTTAACATTGCTATCTCAAGGCCGTTAGTATAGAGCGTAAATAAGAAAGGGGCCAGCACGCACCCTTGTCTGACCCCCTTCTGTATAGGAAAACTGTCTGTCAATTGTCCGCCTGTCCCGAATCTAACCTTTCCCGTGGCTCCTATATATCGTTCGTGGAGAAAGTCAACTATTGGTGGTTCAATCCCCATTTGCAGCATTATTGTCCAGAGTTTTGAGTGTTTCACACAGTCAAACGCTGCTGTGAGGTCGACGTAAACCATATGTAGACAAGATCTTTTTGCGTTTACGTATTTTCCGGCCAGTAATGTTAAGTTTAGGACTTGATCCACTGTACTCAGTCCTGCCCTAAATCCGTATTGCAGGTCTGAGAGTACACCATGTTCTTTCGACCACTCCTGGAGTCGATCAAGAAGTATGCGCCCTGCCATTTTTCCGATCGAGTCCAGGAGGGAGATGGGACGATAACAGGAGGGGCTTTCTCTGTTACCCTTCTTAAAGATGGGGACGAGTATCGAGGTGAACCAGGAATCGGGGAGGTTAGTGTCCTTTGCCGCGTTTAATACTTTAGTAAAGAGAGGGGACCAGAGATCAGGTAAGAGTTTGTAGAGGTCCATTGGGACCGAGTCTGGTCCTGGTGCTTTACCTGTTTTGGCCGTCTTTATAGCTTTTATCGTTTCATTGATTGTAAAGTGAATGGCTATTGGATATTTCACAGGCAAAAGGGAATCCTGGGAGGTTGAGTCTGTAGATTTGACCTCACCGAATACCCCTGAGAAATGTTGCACCCAGTCCTGTGCGTTTATGGCTACATCCAGGGAAGGGTCGTCATTGTTTTCTGTTAAAAAGGGGTTTTTAACTATTTCCCAGAAAGCTGTGCTGTCTTTTAAAGTGCTGCTTTTTAGTAGTTGGATCCAGAGGTTTGCTTTTAGGTCCTTTTTTCTTTTCCTGATTGCTAGCGTATAAATCTTTCTTAAGTTGATTACCTCTTGTCAGTTTCTTTCTTTTTTTGTTAAGGCCCTCTTTAAATCGGAGTAAGCTTTTGTGCATTCTGTGTCAAACCATCCCTTTCTTATTGTCTTGTTATGTTTATAGGGCTTGGTTAATTCATTTCTTATGTTTTTCACGATCTCTTCATAGTTAGTCATGATCTCTGTTGAAGATGTCGAAGGATCTAGGCACTTGTCTATTTCATTTTTACATGTTTTAATTATTCTTGTATTGATGGCTTCCTGGACATAAAATGCTCAGAGAATCTGGTAAAACCACTCAGAAACAAAGAATGCTAGATTTCAGGTAGAAAAGATGTTGGGCACATGGAGGTGTCTTTACCATAAAGAGTTTGAGTGCTCATGAAGGAATCCCACGTGCCACTGAACGCTACTGCCTGATTCATAAACTCTGAAATAGAATGGAGTCGTTTATGTTTGCAAAAACATACTGTAGATCTTGTTTTGTGAAGGGCCTCTGAAGCAGGACATCCTTTGTGATAATATCATAATTCTCCAGAATACCATGGTATTATACATTAGCTCATGCACTGAGTGAATTAGAAGGGATTTGTCAGCTAATATGGTTTTACTGCCAGCATTACTGCTCTCCAAAGTGCATTACATTTTTAGCTAATATTTCCAAAGCTCACAGGAGTTTCCTCACTCTAGAATCCACCGAATGACTGTTTTCCAGAAATGTGTGGGATCAATTTATCAAACTGCTCTACGCTTTAGTTCGTGTCCGGTAATTTACATAAACCAAGGTTAGAGGGGAACCAGTCCTTACCACAGAAGGAGTAGCCATTTAAGATCGTAGCACACTGGCAGCATATTTGTGTTGGTTTATATTTGATTGTCAGGCACACCAGAGAAATAGTTTGCTTTTGATGCGATTTCTTCCACTTGGGCTCCTGCTGCAAACTTAACTTGCCCACTTGTGCTTAAAATATCACAAAATCAAACTTAACAGGAGACTGATCAGCTAGAAAATGTCAAAAAGTGGAGTTTTAGGGCTCTTCTAAACAAAATTGAGGACATAAGAATGAAGGATTGGAGATCAAGGAAGGAGATATATGGGTCCAAGGTTAAGTCCCAGAGTCTTAGTCCTATACAATTTCAGGTCACTGCCTCCCGTCCAGATTTTCATGACAGTCTTATCAACATCTTAGTAAACCGATTTCAAGGACAATACACGCAAAGGTAATTTTTGTTTGGTCAGTATACAACTGAAATGTACCAAGAGAATGTTTTCTATTCGGGTCATCGCAATATACATTTTCACATGAAAGAGCAGGGTCTCTGAGCTTGCACATTAGAAGCTACACCAAGATCAAATATAGAAGTGGAGAGGGCGAGACATAGTGTTTGACCCTGGTTTTGGCTATAGGTCATCACCTCATAGTGTGTTTAAGGTCATAAAGGAAGGAGTAAAACAAACATGTCGACAAACAAAGCAGACACCCTGCTTTACCAGTGCAACTGATTCAGGAAAAACAACAGTGCCCAACATTGCTGACAGGTTTAGCAGTGGATAGCGCATACTATTGTCGCCCAAAAGAGCACTAGAACAATTTAGTGATCAGGCCAAAATGGTAAATGGCAGCAATTTAAACTCTTTTCATGTCCAAAAAGTGCTGGTGTTAGGAGAATTCCACGGTCTCATGATGCGAGACATAGGAATGTGTTTCTATGCACTCCAATTGTGCTTGCTTCCAATTCACCATGAACAGGGAAGCATTGTGGAATCAACACTAAACACCCCATCCTAGATTTTCCAGGATACATAGTCACAGAAACTTAGTCATTTCATCTGTAAGGAAAATTTTCACTCGCAAAAAGTGGTTCCAAATTGCACACTGCATCTTTGCGAATAGAAAATAATTTTTCAAACTGACCCATGTATTAATAATAGGTCAGTTCATAACATTCCGAATCGTAGTGGGTCGCAATCTTACTTGCCTAATCAATATTAATGAGGTAAGCCATAAATTGTGACTCACTACGATTGGATTTCAAAACAGTGAAGGTGTCCTGCTACGGTCAGCAGACCACCAGGTCTGTGATCACAGTTTAATAATGTAAACTAATTAACTTTTATATTAAATAAATGTTTAAAAAGAAACATTTTTTTTAACTTTGTTTTAGAGTTGGAAGAGGTCCACTTGTCCACTGCCCACACCTCAATAAATATTTTCTTTTTACATTCACAAAGAGGAAGGGTTCCCTTTGAGAACATGTTGCCACCCCCTTCCTGGAGTCAGTAACTTTGCAAAGTTTTGAAACCGAATTATGGTTGGAAAACATGGATACATACCATAACAAATAGCTATTAGGAAGGGACGCCCTTAACAGGCCCCTTCCAACACGTTACTGAATCCAAAAAGGGTTTAGCATATTTTAAAAATCCCTTTTTCTGGCAAAAACTCTGATTTTGCAAATCACAGGCTTGGGGACTGCAAAATTGTTCTGTACATCAGGTCCAAGTTATCAAATTTTGATAACAGACACCTGACAGAGCTACATGTGTGACTTTCCAATAGCTGTAAAAACATCGACCCACAAAATCATGTACAGTTTTTACTGGGAACAATGCGTGACTATATAGCAGTCTAAGCTGGCAAAAAGAAAGCACTCTCAATAACATTCCGTAGCTCTCATGGAATTCGCGCCAGGGATGCCTTTTGCAGTCAACACGAGCGAGTACTTCTGAACATTTATGTGCTGTAAACCTTACTCCAAAGAACTTCCCAAAAGGCTATGACTCATAAAAACAAACAGCACAGATTTTTTAAATCCTTGGTTCATTGTGAAACTGTATGACCAGCCACAGAATTTTTTAATCCTTGGTTCATTGTGAAACTGTATGACCAGCCACAGAATTTTTAAATCCTTGGTTCATTATGAAACTGTATGACCAGCCACAGAATTTTTAAATCCTTGGTTCATTATGAAACTGTATGATCAGCGACAGAATTTTTAAATCCTTGGTTCATTGTGAAACTGTATGACCAGCCAGGCAGCCATTCAAGAGCTAAACCTCGGGTGCTAACGACTACCAGAGATGATGTGTTCCTGCATTAACGTTTTAGTAGTCAGAAGAAAAAAAGTACTGCATTTTTGAATAATTTAAACTGAAAAGGGTCACAATGGGACCAAATTCTGCTGGACTGTAGTAATCAAGCACTTATTTTCCTTTGTATCCTCCCACACACAAACACAATGTGGTCAAGTGGGAAGGTGGAGATAAGTATTTTGACATTACTAAGTCCGCTTCAATAACAAGCATTTGCAATGCAATAGGTCTCGCATTAGGAAAGTTTGAGCTATTGGTATTGTAAATAACAAATATTTTATTCATGTTTTGGTTTTGAAAGTAGCGAAATTAATAGCTTTGTCATTTACAATGCCAATAGTTTTAACTTTCGCAAATGTGACACCTATAGCATTTGTATTGATATTACAAATAACAATGGCTTTTAATTTTTTAAAATAATTAATACTTAAATAAAAGTGATAGTAATTTATAATGGTAATAGCTTAAACTTTTGTAAATAACTTTTGTGAAGATTATGTTCAGTGTATTTTATTTTGACGAAAATCCAAGAACAGAAGTGAAATATTAACATCTTTTTGTGACATTTGTAATAAAGTTTGAAACATTGAGAGAACATATTTGAACCAGTGATGCTGTAGTGGTGCTGAGTGATGCTGTGGTTGCGCTGAGTGATGCTGTGGTTGCGCTGAGTGATGCTGTGGTTGCGCTGAGTGATGCTGTGGTTACGCTGAGTGATGCTGTGGTTGCGCTGAGTGGTGCTGAGTGGTGCTTTGGTGGTGCTGAGTGGTGCTGTGGTGGTGCTGTGGTGGTGCTGTGGTGGTGCTGGGGTGGAGCAGGAGTACACATACAGGCTTGGGTGTAGCTGGAGTACACGGACAGCACACGGACAGGCTGGATTAGAAGCGAGGGCAAATGGACAGGCTGGTTGAGAAGGTGGTCACACTGGCAAGTTGGATGAAGATGTGGTACACACGGACATGCTGGGTGAGAAAGTGAGGCACACGGACAGACTTGGTGAGGAGTGGCACGTGTACATTTAAATGTGGGTCACACGGACAGGCTTGGCTTAGCTCAAGTCATAGCTAAGACGTCAGGCTGAGGTGGAGCTGGAGTAGACGGACAGGCTGAGGTGGAACTGGAGTAGACGGACAGGCTGAGGTGGAGCTGGAGTACACGGACAGGCTAAGGTGGAGCTGGAGTACACGGACAGGCTGGGGTGGAGCTGGAGTACACGGACAGGCTGTGGTGGAGCTGGAGTACACGGACAGGCTGTGGTGGAGCTGGAGTACACGGACAGGCTGAGTTGGAGCTGGAGTAGATGGACAGGCTGAGTTGGAGCAGAAGTACACGGACAGGCTGGGGTGGAGCTGGAGTACACGGACAGGCTGGGGTGGTGCTGGAGTACACAGACAGGCTAAGGTGTAGCTGGAGTACACGGACAGGCTAAGGTGTAGCTGGAGTACACGGACAGGCTGTGGTGGAGCTGGAGTACACGGACAGGCTAAGGTGTAGCTGGAGTACACGGACAGGCTAAGGTGTAGCTGGAGTACACGGACAGGCTGAGGAGGAGCTGGAGTAGACGTACAGGCTGAGGTGGAGCAGGAGTACACGGACAGGATGGGGTGGAGCTGGAGTACACGGACAGGATGGGGTGGTGCTGGAGTACACGGACAGGCTAAGGTGGAGCTGGGAAACACGGACAGGCTGAGGTAGCGCGGGAGTAGACGGACAAGCTGAGGTGTAGCAGGAGTAAACGGACATGCTGTGGTGGAGCTGGAGTACAGGGACAGGCTAAGGTGTAGCTTGAGTACACGGACAGGTTGAGGTGGAGCTGGAGTAGACGTACAGGCTGAGGTGGAGCAGGAGTACACGGACAGGATGGGGTGGTGCTGGAGTACACGGACAATTAAAGAAAAGAGGATGCCACTGTATTTTCTTCAGAAAGATTATTTATCAAGACAAACACTACTAATTATCTGTCTTATCACAACATAAGTTGTATGGTATCTATCTGTCATCAAATATAACGTTCATCTAATGGTTATTACCAACAACTTAACAGAAAAACAAAAACAACAAACAAACTGATTCGTGATTTTCTATTAAAGATCCTTCTTCATTTTATACATCATAAATACAAATCAGAAAAAAAAACACACAATATTTAATCTTGCGTGAAATTACTTTTCAAAATTCAGAAGACAAATTATTTTATTCAAGGTCCACGAGGTAAAATATCTTGTTGTTGTAGACCCTTAATCCAAGGGTTATGTAAGAAGCCCAATAGTGTATTTACAAGGAAAATACTGGCAATGTCTTTTCTTAGCCTAATTTCCTTTTCGAACACCAAAATAACAAGGAGCATAAGAAGCAAAAACAATGTCTTTATAGCCTCAAATCACTATAATGCTCCTGAGGATTATATCCAAGCAATATCCAAATCAAAGAAGGTGTCGAAATTAGTGTGAACTGTCGACGCGTTTCAGCCTGTCAAACAGTTGCAGGCCTCATCAGGACAAAGGGCAACAAAAACATCATACAAGTGATCCAAAAGATAATTCTCAAGCAGATCTCGGCTAGGTAGGTCAAGGGCTGTCGATGTAATTCCGAAATTAACTGGCTGAAGCCAGGAACAAATCCTTTTAATGTGCAACCTGTGTTTATCCAACTTTCGTTTGGATCTCCATCAATGTAATCCAATTACCTGCATCCGCAAGAAGATATGACCAACCCCAATACTCGGAAACGAGCCAGAGTCTTCAAATACTCGGCGCTAATCCACGTACACGGACAGGCCAAGGTGGAGCTGGAGTAGACGGACAAGCTGAGGTGTAGCAGGAGTAAACAGACAGGCTGGGGTTGAGCTGGAGTACACGGACAGGCTAGGGTGGAGCTGGAGTACACGGACAGGCTAAGGTAGAGCTGGAGTACACGGACAGGCTAAGGTGGAGCTGGAGTACACGGACAGGCTGGGGTGGAGCTGGAGTACAAGGACAGGCTGGGGTGGAGCTGGAGTACACGGACAGGCTAAGGTGGAGCTGGAGTAGACGTACAGGATGGAGTGGAGCTGGAGTAGACGGACAGGATGGGGTGGAGCTGGAGTAGACAGACAGGATGGGGTGGTGCTGGAGTACACAGACAGGCTAAGGTAGAGCTGGCACTGAGGTTGGATGAGGAGCTATAGCACACAGACAGGCTGGATTTGAAGTGAAGGCAAATGGACAGGCTGGTTAAGAAGGTGGACACACAGGCAAGCTGAGTGAGGAGGTGGGACACACGGACATGCTGGATGAGAAAGTGAGGCAAACGGACAGGCTTGGTGAGGAGTGACACGTGGACATTTAAATGTGGGGCACACGGACAGGCTTGCCTTAGCTAAAGTCTTATATAAGACATCAAGGAAACTAAGGGGCACTGAGGTTGGATGAGGAGCTATAGCACACGGACAGGCTGTGTTAGAAGTGAGGGCAAATGGACAGGCTGTTTGAGTAGGTGGGCACACGGGCAAGCTTGGTAAGGAGGTGGAACACACGGACATGCTGTGTGAGAAAGTGGGGCACACGGACAACTTGTATTATATTAAAATAATAGCACGCAAGTAATGGCAGCCTGGTTGGGGAGTGCAGGCGGGGGGCGGGGAGGGAAGCCTGTGGGAGGCTGATGCCTTTGATGTGTGCCTTCAAGGCAGGAGGGGTCTACATGGGCGGGGGGGGGGGGGGGGAGTAGAAATGCGAGTCACGGCCTGCGGCCGTGAAAAGTGAAATGAATAATTAGGGGAGGAAAACTGGCAGAGGCCGGCCGAGCGCACGCTGGGGAAGTCCGTGGGAGGGAGGCTGATGCCTTTACAAGGGCAAGCTTGGTGAGGAGGTGGGGCACACGGACATGCTGGGTGAGAAAGTGGGGCACACGGACAACTTGTATTATATTAAAATAATAGCACGCAAGTAATGGCAGCCTGGTTGGGGAGTGCAGGCGGGGGGCGGGGAGGGAAGCGCTTTGGGAGGGAAGCCTGAAAAAAATGACAAATGGTAGGATTCCATCGTTCGATACAGTTTCGAAGCACAGCACCAGAACAAGCAGCAATATTGAGGGGTGGTGGGGGCAGGGTGAAGGGTTAAGGGGTAGGGAGAGACGGCACAGGCTGGGCAGGCTGCGATGGGCTGGTGGGAGGAGAAATGAGAGTGAGTCAGGTCCTGGCGGCCGTGAAAAGTGAAGTGAATAATTAGGGGGAGGAGAAATGCCAGAGGCCGGCCGAGCGCACGCTGGGGGAGCCTTTGAAGTCATGCGAGGCTTAGACAACAAGGCAGGAGGCAGGCAGAAGGCTTGGGGATGTGCTCGTGCATGAGCAATACAAAATAGTAATACACCAAAAAGTAGCTGAACAAAACAAAATGCCCATGACAGAACACATAATGAGTACACTAACAACATAAAACATAACAATGGAGTGGAGTGAGATCTCTGCGTGGAATTCGGGGAAGCCCCCACTTGAGATTGTAACACAGCCCTGTGCGGTTTCCATGTTTGCAGTACATTTCCAGCAATGAAGGACTCTGTATAAACACTGCGTGTTTGGCTGCTGCTCTTTAGCCACGCCCATGTCCCGCCAGCCTCTAAGGTGCCGACCTGGAGAGGATATGGCACACGGGCCTGAGCTTCCGGCTTTGGAATTGGGAAGCTGCGTTTGGAAACTTCATTGAACGTCCTGCAATTCTGCGCAAGTCACTTGCTCTCCCCGTGCCTACAAAAATGAACGTGTCCTTGTGTGATGTAACTGTTGCTCTATAAAGCGCTCCAATGCCTTTGGGTCGGGTAAACCTGTAGACTTGTAGAGCGCGATTGCTGCCCGGAGGCGTCCAAGCGCTAGGGTAACCAGAACCTACCGAAGAGCAGATGAGGAGGAAGCTAGGGATTAGTGGGGGGAATTAAACAGGAAAGTCTTTAATTGTTTACGAAACACAGTGAGGTTGGGATTGGCTCTGAGATGTAGTGGCAGAGTGTTCCAGGTTCTGGACGCATTGTAGGCGAACGTCCTTCCGCCTGACCTGGATCTTTTTATTCTTGGCGCCACTGCTAAAAAGGTCTGGCTGGAGCGAAGGCTTCGGTTGGGAATGTAGTGAGTAACTAGGTCACGTGAAATGCTGGGGCCTGTGTCCCAGAATGCTTGGTGGGCTATGCACATAGCTTTAAAAAGGACTCTGCCGAATCGGTAGCCAGTGAAGGCTGACCAGACCGGCCCTCACTGATTGTCTCCGAGGGATCTTGAGCAGTAAGCGCGCTGCGCAGTTCTGCACTATCTGCAGTCTGCGCAGAGTGTAATCTGGGGCGCCTAGATAGAGCACATTGTTGAAATCGAGGCGTGAGTGTATGAGGCCTTGTATGGCCACCTGTTTGGCTTCCAGGGGGAGCAGGGGGAAGATTTTATTTAGCATCCTCATGATGCCAAAACAGGTGGCTGATAGTTTTGTGGCTTGAGCGTTGAAGAACAGAGATCTGTCTAGCCACACTCCGAGGCTCTTAATATTGTTCTTGGGGGCTGGGGGGGGGCCCAGACAAGGAGGCCACAAGGAGGGGGGGAGGCCAAGATTTGGGGGGCCTAAGAGCATCAGCTCTGTTTTATCCCCATTCAACTTGAGGGATGATGAAGACATCCAGGTCTTCACCTCCTCTAGGCTTTCTCTAAGCCCACCTGACGCAGGCCGGGTAGTCTCCTGCGCCAGTGAGACCACCAGCTGCGTGTCGTCCGCATAGGAGATGATCTTAACTCCGAATGGGCGGACGACATCAGCCAGTGGCCTCATATACGAGTTGAAGAGTGCGGGGCTCAGAGAGGAGCCCTGAGGAACTCCGCACTTTAAAGGTCTGCTAGAGGAGACGGACTCACCCTCAAAGACCCTGAAGGATCTGTTCTCCAGAAAGGATTTAAACCATGTCCAGGCTTTGTCCTTGATCCCGGCGCAGGACAAACGGTCCAGTAGGGTGTCATGACTGACTGTGTCAAATGCCGCGCTTAGATCAAGGAGGATCACTGCCACTGATCCTCCTTGATCCAGGATTTTTCTAGCTTCCTCGGTGACCATGAGGAGAGCGGTCTCGGTCCCGTGTTTCGGTCTGAAGCCCGTCTGGGTGGGATCTAGTACGTCATGATTTTCCAGGAAGTTCGGGTTCGGGCTATGAACGTGTCCTTGTGTGATGTAACTGTTGCTCTATAAAGCGCTCCAATGCCTTTGGGTCGGGTTCGGGCTATGAGTGGAAGAGGGGAAGTGAGTAAACCTGTAAGCCTGTGGGAGGGAAGCCTGTGGGAGGCTGATGCCTTTGATGTGAGACTAGGGGGGAGTAGAAATGAGAGTCACGGCCTACGGCCGTGAAAAGTGAAGTGAATAATTAGGGGAGGAGAACTGGCAGAGGCCGGCCGAGCGCACTCTGGGAAAGCCTGTGGGAGGGAGGCTGATGCCTTTCATGTGGGGAAATGCGCGTGCTTGTGGTCACGTGAACTGTTGGAAATCCGCTTTTGGGGAGCCTTGGGTTTAAGTCTTGGTTTGACGGCATTAGACTTGCATATTCATTCCTGCAGATGGAATAGGCGAGACCTAAATATTCATTCCTGCGGAATGGAATAGGCGAGACCTAAAAACCAGTGAATAAGCCTCACTTGACCTTCAACATAAGGATACAATGATCATGGTGACCCCATTGTAACAGATATTTAACGATATTTTTTCCTATTGTTGGAAAGTTTTTTTGGTCCACATAAAGAGCTCACTATTCACTGCACTTTTTAATAGATCAACTTAACTGGTTCTGCAAAACAAAATGGTTATCACAACGGTGATACGAGCTGGCCGAACGGCTAGGGCGGTCGACCTCGAATCTGGGAACCGGGTTAGAGTCTCGGCAATGACGCTGAACAACCTGTGATTCTGGGCAAATCACTTAATCTCCCCGTGCCTAATAATAATGAATGTGTCCTAATGTAATGCAACTGGTGCTATGTAAAGCGCTCCGATACCGGGTCAAGTTGGCGCTATATAAAACTCCATGACATTTTTTTTTTTAAATTACAAAATGGTTTTGTCAAAGTGATGGATTCAGTAAAACAAAGTTATTTGAACAATAATGATTGTTCTCCCCATGACAAGCATTCGTTCTCCGGGAATACATACACTTACACCTACACCCCAAGACTGTTTCCTGGAGGAAAAGCTAAAACTACTGATATGTCAAGTCAGTCTGTCTCACATGTATGAGGTGTGACGTGTGACCGGTATCAGTCTTTGATTTCACACAAGTCTGAAAATGTTACTGGGGCAAAGGAGAACAGGACATTCAAGAGTGTGGATCCACGGACTGAAATCATCACGAGATATACCATAACTTGTTCAGCAATTGGTTCACATTATCAAAGTGATCAACGATGATGACAGTCTGTAAGAATAAAGTGTCAAGGATTACAAATCCAGCATAATCATTGCACAGACCTAAGAGAAGCGATTTCAAAAGCACCGAGGAGATTTGAGTGAAACAACGTTTTTGCTATTAACCCCACTCTTGCACAGAGAGAAAAACAAAGTCCCCTGTTTGATCTTTCATGTGAGCTTAGCTGTAGAACACCAAATCCTAGTGACAGAATTGCATGATGCAATTCAGACTAAAGATGAAGCATAGTAGGTTTTGCTGGCACAAAGGAGTTCGATTATTCAACGGCCACCTGTAAAGAGAGTTGCATACAAATATATTCAGGTTCGTGCGACCTCAAGGAAAGAAGCAAATGCCTCAAATGCAATATTTAGTAATTAAATATAAAGTGTACATATAGTGAGCCTATGCCCTCACAGTATCCACTTACAGAATAGATTGCATTATATGACACATCTGTTTGAAACCACTCTAAGCTGATATCCGTACCTAAGGAACCAGCATATCCTACAGTCTTGAAAACATCGACTGCCACCAGGCACAGAAATATGTATTAAAGTCTTTTACCCAAAGTACATTAAGTCTTAAAATAGCAACCAAATCAATAACAATAGGCACACACCTTTGTAACATTCACTCGAAATTAGACAGAATAGATAGACCAATATCGCGAGTAGAAAGATGCAAAATGTAACCGAATGAACGCACTGCGCAACACAGTGATACAGCACAATTAATGTCTTACAGAGGCGATCAACATTGCTCATCTTTTAAACGCAGATGCAGGTCATTCAGAGACGAACGGTCCATGCATGTTGCGTAAATAGCTGCCTTGAATCACTATCAATTATCAGTATCCCTCCATTTTAGAACTGTAATGATAATTAAATCGCATCATGAAAGGTCTGAAATTTCTCAAAGTTCTATAGTATCCAAAAATGGCAATGGAAGTTATGGTGAACACAATTGAAATACTATCAGGAAATGTTCAAGGTTGACTGAGCAGCCACCTCCACCATTCCCACTACCCCAAATGGTGCCGACTGTTGCAGTGGTGACCATAATACTCTCCCGATTTATCTGCAACCGGACAAGTACTGCAGGTTTACAAAAATCCATTAAAGGCACATCAGATTGCCAACAATGAAGCAGCCTTCCAAAGAACTGCTTGACCCATTTTTCTTTTATTTTGTGTCATAATTTTTTTTATTGGAGATCAAAGATAGGCAATTTCACAGGATACAAAACAATATATTAACTATAAATCAGTATGTGACAAATAATATACATCTGTAATATATTAAGGAAGAATAAAAAAGGAGGGAAAAGGAAAAGGGTAAAAGCTATATATAGGGAGGGAAAAGGAAAAGGGTAAAAGCTATATATAGGGAGGGAAAGAAAAGAGAATTGGCATTTAAGGAATCGCGAAGAAAGGGGGTCCACACCTGCTGGAATATTTGTTCTTGGTCTTGTATCCTATAAATTACCTGTTCATAGGATGCTGTCTGCATCATCGCAACCATCCAGTCCTCTTTGGAGGGAGGGCTAGGTGATTGCCACAGTCTTAAAACACATTGTTTAGCAGTAGTAAGTGCAGTGTGTAAGAGTCAACTTTGAGGTCGTGAAATAATAGGAAAACTTCTAAAGTCATGTAGCAAAATAGTGGCAGGTGTGAAAGGGAGTGAAAGAGGAATAGTTTCTAGTGGTGTAGCTCCTATTTGCTGCCAAAATTGTTTAATAAAAGGACATTCAAATAGTATATGCAGGAGGTCACAATTAGCTTCAGAGCATCTCCAACACCTAGAATGCCATTATACGGCGAGCTGGAGAAGATTGTGACTACGTGGCACTAGTGGACTGCAACATGTACTAATGTTCATTGAAATGTAACCCTCTACTGTGTGCGATAATGTGTAATCCATTTTTCATTGTGCCTTACCCCCGTTTTCTGGGGGGGGGGCGTGATATGTGAAAATTTTATAAAAAAATTGATACAACTCCAACACCTAGAATGCCATGATAATCCAGCTTGTTGCAACTTTAAGGGAGTCCATTGCAAATCATGTAAAGTTTTAAAAACACAGAACTTCATTCGTGCTTCGTGAGTGCCCTTATCCAGGCCTACCAATATGTCTGGCCAGGTATCTTCGTCTATGGTGATATGAAGCAGTTCCAGCCATTTATCACGGAGAGTAGCAAGAAGTGGCTGCGAATATAAATGGCTAATCACAGATCTATATAAACCTGACATGACACCTTTATGTCGGCCCCAAATACAAAGAAAAGTCAAAATTGGCAAAGTTTGCAGTGTCCACGGGGGAAGGCCAAGACATCTCTTCAGAGAATGTTGAAGTTGTAAATATCTCGAAGCCTGATGTGAAGGAAGATCAAATTCTTCACAGAGAATCTCTAAAGATTTCAGTTCACCACCTACTAGAAGTTGATCTAAGATTAAGATTCCTCTTGAGCTCCATTCGCAGTAGACTATGTGCACGTTGCCATGTTTGATATGTGGCATTGAGCACAGGATGTGCAGGAGTAGTCCTAGGTTTACCAACATTGTATAAAAATGTAAGACCATCATCACATTCAAGTATTGAGCGTTCAATTGTAACCCATTGAGGAGAATCAGTTGCACCTGGGAGCAATTAAAACAGCTGTGAAAGATCTAAAGCTAGAGAGTAGTGTTCTATCGATGGTAGACTTAGACCACCATGGGAGCAGCGTGCTATTAGTTTAGCAGCAGACAAACGAGGTCGCATATTTCCCCAGACAAAGGATCGAATGCGAGAATATATGCGACGAAGTGTGGCTAAATGTATAATAATTGGGAGCATTCCCAAGACATAAGTAAATCGGGGCAAAGTAACCACTCTCACCGCCTGTATTGTTCCCCACATGGAGAAACTCATAGGAGACCATTTGGCAAAATCAAAATCCATTTGTGCTATGAGAGGAGAGAGGTTATCTGAAACCATTCTCTCCAATCAACGATTGATCAGAATTCCAAGATATTTTAATTGAGATGATTTCCAGCAAAAAGGATAGCCTTTAATAGAGGCCTTTGTGGTACAAGGAGAGAGTGGTAGAGCTTCACTTTTGTCCCAGTTCTATAACCAGAAATCACAGAGAACGGTTTAATAATTTCAAGTAAATTTGGTAAGGAACGGGGAAGATCTTTAATCGTAAGAAGGATATCATCAGCGTAGAAGTATAATTTGGATACTTCTCCCGGTATCGGTATACTCTGAATCCGGGGCTAGTGACGAATAAGCGAAGCAAGAGGTTCCATCGCTAGTAAGAATAAGAGGGGAGACAATGGGCAATCTTGATGGGTACCTCTTTGAATTGAAAAAGGATCAGAAAGAAAACCTCAACAATTAACCTGAGCTGTTGGATTGGCCCATTTTTCAACACAGAAACCAGCCAATCCGAGACGATTGGCAGTCATCTCAATCACAGGGCAAGACACTCCATTCAAAACACACTGCATAAGAAACGCTTAAAGGAGACAAGAGAGATAAATTAGATGGCACGAATTTTACTACACACCAGATGTGAAAACGCATCTCCTCGCGGCGACACGCAGATTCTCACAAATGGTAACCGACCAGGGTTAATGAGATCAATATGCACATTTGCTCTGAAATAATCTATCTAAAGTCTGTGTTTCATCCCTTTTTCCCCAATTGAAGGCGAATATGCCCCATAAGAACTTTCTCGTATTTATTTGTACTTGCTTCACATATTTATATAGCATCAACTAGCCACAAGAAATTGAACTAGATAAAACACTAGAACTGGGGAAAATAAAAAGGACACCATTATTCATCAGTCTTCCGATGTAGTTTGAAAAGGTGAGTTTTTAGGGGCCTCAGACACACTACACATTTGAATTGAGCCGGAGTTGGTTCTTGGTTCTCGCATGAGAATGTTTGGCTGAAAGTAGATTTTTTTAGTATAAGTTTTTATTGCCATTTGAGCACATCTTATCACACTGGTGGATTAGTTGACTATTACATCCACTGTAGGAGCCTTTATTCGACCTCATGGTCACAAGTTTAAATCCCGGCGGGTCCACTCAGCCTTTCTTCCTTCCGAGGTCGACAAAATGAGTACTATTGAGTTGGGTAACAATAAACATATGTTATTCAGGGCCAACTTACCCTTGTATGATCATGTGCTTTACAAATACACAATATGTGACATTACAATTAGATAACCAACACCGATCGTGCTCTACTTCTACATTGGACAATATAATATGCTTGAACATAAACTGCTGCTAAGGGAGCAGGTTCGTTCTGGGGCACTGCCCATACCCTACAGAGAGCAGAGCAAGCCCAGCATCACCCACCAATCATGCAATCCTTCCTACCCCCCCTCACATATACCAAGTACATGAATTTGCCAACAATCCATCCATGCTGCCTCCCAGTCTAGTCCTGACTTATTTCACTCGGGCCTGGCATCCAGGGGCTCAAGAGACTCGGCAATCATCGCCGCCCCAGCCTGCAGGTCCTCTGCCAGTTTATTATCTCTAGGAGTTTTTTCGCATATGGCTATCTTCTGCTACTTCCCATCCAGCCATATACTGTAACTAATCAGCCACCCTCGAAGAGCTAGGGGCCATCCAATGAATGGCCACCCTATGCTTTCGAAAGCACCAGCCCCCAACAGTACAAATTTCCTACAAAGAGTTTTCTTCTTCTGGGCAGGGACCATCCCCAACAGGCACTGTCTAATAGCGCTGGGGACAGACTATCCAGAGGCTGTGTTCAAATTGTCCATTATTGTCTACTAGCTTACCGGTCGCGCGTTGCTGCGATCTCAGAAGAACGGAAATGTAAGGAAACTTGTTATGACCCTGAGGCCTGCCGCTGGTGGGCCATGACGGCTCTCCCGGACCCGGTGAGCGCGGAGTTTGCGACGGCTCAGCGGCGCTGTGGGCGGACGGGCCTGGCGGCAGCGGAGCGAACAGTGACCCTGCCAGAGTAGAGGTGGACCAGCAGCGACGCGGCAGAGTGACGGGGAGGTAGGCCCAGGGGGGTGCGGAGCCGCCTGCAACCTGGCTCAGCCGCATCGGAGGGGCCAGCGACAATCTCTACGATCGCCCTGGAGCAAGGCGCTAGTACCCCGGGCCCGGGGGGACTACCTGAGGCCTGGCAGCAGACGAAAGGTCCCTCCAGCATTCTCCCGAGCGGGCCCCCCCGGACAGAATCTGTGTGGCACCTGCAGCAGAGCACCTAAAGTAGCGGGGGCCTTGTCTCCAGAAGATCAGGGGCGGTAGAGGGCCCGGGACACAGCGCAAGGAGGTAGGCTGAAAGCGCGACCCCTTACGTGGTCTAACTATTCCCGGTTAAAGTTAACCAGAGCCTCAGCATCACAAAATGGATGCTGCTGCGACAGACACAAGTCTGACCTCCTGCTGCTGGGAGTCCTTCCAGCGAGAGAGGCTTGGACAATAGGTTTCCTGCCTTGGGAGGTGCTAGCACCACTCCAGACAGGACTTTGTGTATTGGGACAGTGAGGCCTCAAAGGATTGAGACATGCCTGGGGCACACAAGGTGTCCCATGCATAGTCCAGTTCAAACCGGTGCTGGGGCTTCTCTGCCCCAGCTCTGGCGCGAAACTGGACAAAAGGAAAGGGGTGTAACACCCCCCTTCCCTGGTCCCACCCAAAGGAGGGACCTAGCAGGTAATCCAGCCCATAAGATCAGTATATAGGTAGGCGCTGAGTCACTAGGATTTTAGATTATCCGGACTGAAACTTTGAAACGAAACTCTGGACCTTCATCACTCTACTTTGGAAGAAGACGACTGAAGAATCTCCCTTGTGGTCAAGGAGTGACCACCCTGCACAAGCAGGCACCATCCAGCGATCAACGACTTGCTTTGCCGCCGCCTCCGGCCGGAGACCGAGCCCAGAGCCTGACGAGAACCGGATTCCCAGACATCCAACAGCCCGATCCACAGTCCCTGCAAAGCTGAGACCCATGGAGGCGACGTGAGACATGGGACTAGCCATCTTGAAAAGTCTGCGACCTGCTAACTGTGCAGCCCCCGAGGTCCCCTCGAAGCTGTGCATTGGGGTTTGAGAAGCCCCAGCCCCGAGCAGCATCTGCACCAAAGATCAGCCCTGCACACTCTACGAGTTCTGCGTGGGGCCCTTTTGCATTTTCCTGCTCGACGCATCTGCCCGGTCACTTGCCCGTTGGCTAGTGGCCATCTTGGCGACGATCCCGAGAAACTACACCGCTGGTCTGGTTGCTCCAGACTGGCCCTTGCTTCCCTGAAAAGAAGCAGCTCCTCAGACCTTGCAGGTCTGAGTAAGAAGCCTACATCGATTCCTGCATGGGTTGGCTTTGCCAAGGCTTGTTGCCTCCAATCTTGAAGCCGACATCGCCGACAGCGAGAGCCTTCGTGGGACAGCTCTTGACTCCAGCCTGGTCGTCGTCGATGACTCCTGGACCGCATGGCTGCAGAGACAAGCTTCCCATCAGCACTTGATCGCATCCCGACATCGCCTGGTTCCATTCTGGTTCCACACTGGTCACTAGCTAGTGACCCAGACTCTGTCCCCTCTGCTTTCAGGTCCTCTACATCTTCGATCCACCCGGACTCTTCTCTTCTGGCCGCCTGCAGCATCTTCACTCCAGGGCTCCATAGATTTCCACGACGAAACCAGACACACTTTTGAACCTGTGCACCCGCTTCCTGTGGGTTAGGTAACGCGAGTACTACGGTGCTCCTGTAGAGGTTTACATCCCTAGTGTCCTAGTTTCCAGTGGTTAAGTTCTATTCCAGTCGGAAGGCTCCTAATTCCTTAACTTTATAACTTTTACGCACCCATTGACTTCAATGTGTACACTCGTGTGCTTTTAGACTCTGCACATGCATCCCGTGGGCCTCCTGCTCCCTAACTATTGTTAGCTCAGTGTAGCCCCAGCGATTTCCAAGGCCCTAGGCCTTACCATTGTTCGTGTCGTGGTACTTATACCACTTTTTTAATATATGGTTTGACAGGCCACCCCGCCCTATCCATAATTGTGCAACTTTTGTCTATTCTATTAAGTTACTTGTTTTGCGCTTGTGCTTCTGTGCTCATAGAGAGTTCAGGGGTTTGTTTAGAAATAAATACATATATATTTTCAATATATATCTTGTGTGGTGTCCTTTCATTTGGTATTAAAGGGATTTCATATGGTAAAACAGCTGGCTTCACATGCCCTCTTGAGTTTAGCCTAAGACTGCTTTGTCCATGCTACCCCTAGGATAGCTGGTCTATAAGGTTGACTTTACAGCCATCACCATAAGGGTTGTTTGGACTGGTGCAAGGTGCTCACTAGAATAGTGAACATCATATACCAGGCCACCTTTTCACACCACCCTCATCAAACGCCGCAGTTTCAGGCCTATCGCCTCCTTTCTACGAGAGCAGGGCATCCCTTACTCTTGGGGCCACCAGTTTCGCATCATCTTCAAATACAAAGGGAAGCGTAAGAAAGCTACGCTCTCTGGAGGCAGCACTTGAGGCATTGGGCCTGGATGGTACGGATCCTGCAGCAGCCACTGACGGCTCCCCGCGCAGACGACACAGGCGGTCTAGCGAATGGCAGACAGTGGAGAGACCACTACCGACAGGGAAGCCTGACCCCTCTGCAAGCCTCTTGGAAAGGGAGGCGGCCGTCTCCTCTGTGGCGCTGGTGACTGAAAATGACCCAGCTCCTTGACACTAATATGAAAACCAGGTCTGTACTGCAGGGTGGTGTCGGGAGGGTTTGCTGTCTTGAGCTCTAGATCTTCGCTCCTGACGGACTCCTGCACTACGATCCGGTGACCAACTGTCTGGTACCATGCCCGCCTTCCTTTGGCTCTTGTTTCATACTGTTTTCTATATTCTGTTTTGCTATCGAGCGGTTTGGGGAGGGTGGAAGGGGGAATTAGGGTGGGACGTGGTGGTAGCAGGGGATTGTTCACTGAGGGTACAGAGCTACTGATGGCATCCTATACACGAAACGGGGCCGCAGGGGGTAGGACAGGAGGGCGGGGGGGGTCTGCGCACTGGGGAATGGCTAGATCCGGATTTGATGGTCCTATGCCGTCGCCGCCAAAGGGGGTGGGGGGGGGGGGGGGGGAGATACACAGTGGAGAAACTATGCCTTCATGGGCTCAATATGGATGTAAGGGGTGGATGGCCCCCCAAGAGCATTCCCGATGGTTCCATAGACGATGCAGATAACCCTGGGGACGTGGAATGTAAAGGGGCTTAACTCACCCCAAAAACGCCAAAAGGTCTGGAAATATATTATTGACCACCAGTTGGATATCGTGGGCCTATAGGAGACCCACCTAACTAAATTAGATTACTCCCGCCTTAAGCACAAACAGTTCCCACTTATTTATAGGTTCTCAGCCTCCACGAAACAGAGAGGGGTGGCCCTTATGTTCCGCTCAGCCCTGCACTTTCAGCCTATGGGGGGTCCAAGGTGACAAAGAGGGGCGCTGGATTATGGTGAAGGGGCTTCTGCGGGGTAGACCATGCACTTTTGTTGTATTGTACGCTCCAAACACAGGCCAGAATGGGTTCCTTCAGACTCTACTGGGGAAGGTGGTAGACTTTGCTGAAGGGCCACTGTTCATTATGGGGGACTTTTAACTTGGTATGGCAGAAAGACCTGTATAGTACTCACTCACAGAGGTCTGACATGGGCTCCTTTTCCCCTGAGACACAACAGCAGGTCAGGGATATGGGGCTTTTTGATGTGTGGCGCTCCCTACATCCCCAATCCAGAGACTACACCTTTTTCTCACATGTTCATCACTCTTACTCCCGACTAGATCACTTCTTCCTGAGTCAGTCCCTCCGAGGCGATCTCCGCGAAGCCAAGATTTTCCCATTGTCAGTGTCCGATCATAGTTTGCATGCAATAGGCCTACACTGGGGTGTGAAGGGCGGGACTAGCCCTAGATGGTACTTCCCAGCATCCCTGGTTTGGGACAAAACCTCCTGTACTGCGCTGAGGGGAAGCTATACAGGAGTTTTTCACACTTAACGACACGGGGGACACTTCCATCTTTACCACCTGGGACGCGTTTAAAGCATGCATGCGGGGACAGTGCCTAGGCCTGAATGCTGACCCTAAATAAACGATTCAGAAAAGGGGGTGGTGATGAACAGAGTGTCTGAATTAAGCAGACCACTCTTACCCAGTCCAAAGATCAGGGCTTGATCCATCACCGTTATTTATCTCACCGCACCATCCCAGCTCAGAACCTGGCTATATGCAAATCAGTCTGTCCCTGGCCCAGTGCATCATGGGAACAGGGCAGACTAAACTACCAAGCCAATTCTTCACCAGAAAGGAGACAAGCTACCGGGGACCGGTTTCTGGCATTTCAGCCGTCTTCGGCCCGGCTTGCTTGAATCCTGATGGTGCAGTGAGAAAGGGACTCATGTCTGAGTATACCCTGCCACACCTATAGTGGCCAAAAACGATTCAGAAAAGGGGGGTTGCCCTGTTCCCATCATGCACTGGGACAGGAACAGACTAATTTGCATACAGCCAGGTTCTGAAACTGGGATGGTGCAGTGAGCTAAAAAACGGTGTTGGATCTAGCCCTGATCTCTTGACTGGGTGAGAGCTTTCTGCTTAATTCAGAGACTCTGTCCCTCACCACCCCTTGTTGTAAATATTTTTGTCCACCCTAAGCGTGGAAGGGTATTCTCAGATGTGAAACCCTTGCTCATTGCACCATCAGGATTCAAGCAAACCGGGCCGAAGACTGCTGTAATGCCAGAAACCGGTCCCCGGGAGCTTGTTTCCTTCCCAGTGTAAGAATTGGCTTCTGTAGTTTGGTTTGCCCTGTTCCCATCATGCACTGGGACAGGAACAGACTAATTTGCATACAGCCAGGTTCTGAAACTGGGATGGTGCAGTGAGCTAAAAAACGGTGTTGGATCTAGCCCTGATCTCTTGACTGGGTGAGAGCTTTCTGCTTAATTCAGAGACTCTGTCCCTCACCACCCCTTGTTGTAAATATTTTTGTCCACCCTAAGCGTGGAAGGGTATTCTCAGATGTGAGACCCTTGCTCATTGCACCATCAGGATTCAAGCAAACCGGGCCGAAGACGGCTGTAATGCCAGAAACCGGTCCCCGGGAGCTTGTTTCCTTCCCAGTGTAAGAATTGGCTTCTGTAGTTTGGTTTGCCCTGTTCCCATCATGCACTGGGACAGGAACAGACTAATTTGCATACAGCCAGGTTCTGAAACTGGGATGGTGCAGTGAGCTAAAAAACGGTGTTGGATCTAGCCCTGATCTCTTCACTGGGTGAGAGCTTTCTGCTTAATTCAGAGACTCTGTCCCTCACCACCCCTTGTTGTAAATATTTTTGTCGACCCTAAATAAACAGCGGGGTCGGGAACAATTAGAGGAGGAACTCTCCACCCTAGAACAAGCTCATAAGGCTAACCCCTCCAGACGCGCAGTGCGACAACTCACAGCAGTCAGAGGGAAACTCCGAGCACACTACAATAATAGGGCAGAATACACGCTGCTCAAATTGAGGCGTCTCTCCTACTCCCAAGGCAACAAAGTGGGGAGGCATCTCGCCAGGCAGCTCAGAGACAAGAGAGAAAGAGAATACATAGGGGGGATTCTGGACAATCAGGGGGAACTGACACACAAGGACAAGTTAAAAGCTGAGCTTTTTGGTACCTTCTATAAAAACCTCTACTCTGGGGAGACCCATGATACCGCCGAGCAAACCGAGTACTTACGAACGCTACCGCTACCCCAGTTGTCGGTGGAATGGAATGAGACGCTTTCTGCACCCTTTAACCGAGATGACGTGTTAGCGGCCATTAAGGGTCTGAAACCCCACAAGGCCCCATGGGCAGATGGATACACGCGACTTCGAGGAGTGCACACTCTTCTGTGGACCGCAAAAGGTCCTAATATTTAAATCATTTTTGTTTCAATAAAGATATCCATACACATCTTTTTCTTGTACCATCTTGTGATTCACTTTTTAATGATATTTTCTCATTAAACTCTTTTCCAAATATTGGCAAATTCCATTTTTTTAACGCATTTCACATTCAACCCAATGCATTTCGGGTACAAATGGACCCTTCGTCGGGGGTCTCCGGTTCCTCGCGACTGCCTTTACTTTGAATGGCTGGATATCCAGCCATTCAAAGTAAAGGCAGTCACGAGGAACCGGAGACCCCCGACGAAGGGTCCATTTGTACCCGAAATGCATTGGGTTAAATGTGAAATGCGTTAAAAAAATGGAATTTGCCAATATTTGGAAAAGAGTTTAATGAGAAAATATCATTAAAAAGTGAATCACAAGATGGTACAAGAAAAAGATGTGTATGGATATCTTTATTGAAACAAAAATGATTTAAATATTAGGACCTTTTGCGGTCCACAGAAGAGTGTGCACTCCTCGAAGTCGCGAGCAGTACCTCTGCTCTCATCTATGTTAAGTTACTGAATAGTGTTCCTAGACAAAACACTTTAATGAGGCAGTTGCACAAAAACAAGAGAATTGATTAACGTTGGCCATAACATAGTGTGCAACTGGTGGAAATTCAAAGATTCAGATGGATACACGGCCATCTTCTGTTAGACCTTCGCCTCTGAACTCAGTACATTCTTGGTCAGATTATTTAACGACATGGCAAGCGAGGGGGAGACGTCGGGCACAATGGTGGAAGCTCTGCTATCCGTCATACCCAAACCCGGGAAGGACCCCAAGAAGTGCGCCTCTTATAGGCCAATAGCCCTCCTGAATCTGGATGCAAAACTTTATTCCTCTATCATCGCCCGACTGCTTAATGACCTGTTGCCGGCTCTCATACACCCAGACCAGTCAGGGTTCATCAAGGGTCGTCAGACCCACGACAATACGAAGGGGGTGCTAAATTTGATCGAAAAAGCCAACAAGTTTAAAATCCCAGCGGTCCTGGTGGGTCTCGACGCTGTAAAGGCGTTTGACCGGGTAGACTGGGGATTCCTCTTCCAAACGCTAGCAGCCTTCGGCTTCTCCTCTAGGTTTCTGACGATGATTCGGGCAAACTACCTCTCCCCTAGATCCAGAGTGGTAGTAAATGGGCACCGGTCCTCCTTCTTTGAGCACTCCCGGGGCACTAGACAGGGATGCCCCCTTTCTCTCCTGCTCTTCGCCCTTAGTATAGAGCCCCTAGCGATGGCAGTGAGAGACAATCCCAATATTCAAGGCCTACCCTTTACTGGGGAAGCACTCAAAATCACGCTCTTTGCAGACGACGTCCTCCTCTCCTTCTCAGACCCGGGCCGTTCTCTCCCCCACGTGCAGACGGAACTGGAGCGCTTCGAGGCAGTTGCCGGATTCAAGGTTAACTATGACAAATCATATGTGTTGAACCTCACACTACCCCACTCTGAAGTCCTCTGTCTGCAGTCATCAACACATCTCTCATGGGCCAGCTCCTCAATTTTATACCTGGGGATCCACTTGACCCCCACACTGGGGAAACTCTACTATGCCAACTTTCCCCCGCTTCTCTCCCGGATGCAGACCGACCTGAACCGCTGGAAGCCCATGTTCATATCATGGCTGGGGAGGGTCCACGCGATTAAAATGTCCCTTCTTCCCAAACTACTTTATTTATTTCAGGCTCTTCCCATTGACCTTGACAGGGAGTTCTTTCGGCGAGTAAAATCCATGATGCTATGGTTTATCTGGCAGGGGAGTCGTGCGCGCTCTTCCTTCACCATCCTGCGCAGACCAAGAAAGGAAGGAGGCGTGGGACTATGTGACATTCACCTGTACTATAAAGCGGCGCAACTCTGAGTGCTAGTAGAATGGTCGCAAAAGGAGTGAGAAAAACACTGGCTCCATATGGATTGAAGCATAGCGGGAAGGACGATCTGGGATCTAGTGTGGATAGCCAAGAGCGACAGACCAAAAAATGCATGCATCAGTACCCCCACTAGCACTACTTTGAAGGTCTGGGACTCGGTTTCCAGGGACGATAGGTGGACAACATTCCCCTCCCCCTTCACTCCCTTGCACTTTAACCCTGCTTTCCAACCAGCAATGACGAAGGGACCCTTTGATACTTGGAGGTAAGGGGGCTGTTTATCTCCAACACATCTGTTCCATAACTGGGACCCATTCACCTACAACAACTGTAAGAGGGACTATGGGGTTCAGGAGACCGAACGCTACCACCACGCACAACTACTACATTGGGCACTATCTCCTCAGGTGAGAGAAGCAGCTACACGTCCCCTCACCAAGTTTGAAGCCTTTCTGACCAAATCCTCTTCCATGAAGGGCGCTATCACCTTTATTTATGGGTTCCTTCTTTCCACTGCCATTTCTCCTCAGCCTCGCTACATGTCCATGTGGGAGGGGATGCTCCAACTGGATATTCCTGACACGGAATGGACACTCTTACGGTCGGATATAGCTAAGTTTAACCACTCTGTGGAACTAAGGGAGGCACACATGAAAACCATGATGGACTGGTACTTGTACCCGGCCAAACTGCAACAGATATTCCCAGACACTTCGGATAGATGCTGGAGGGGGTGTGGGCTTTTGGGAGACTTTCAGCACATATGGTGGGATTGCCCTATCATGGTGGGATTGCCCTATCATCCGCCCATTTTGGGAGGAAATTCTGGCCCACTTTAAGGAGATGCTGGGGTACCCCATTCCTATCTCGATGGCCACTACCCTTCTGGGTCTCCGTGATCCTAGTCTCGACCATCAGACTAGGGCGGACAAGAGGATCATGTGGCTCAGCTCACCCTCGCTGCTGCATGGAAACAGAGGGAAGCACCGGCCATCTCTCTTTGGCACTCGCGCCTTTGGATGCTATTAAGTATGGAAAGAATGGCCGACATATTCCTAGACGACTTTAAGAACTTTGAATTCCGCTGGGGCCCCTTGGTCGCTTTCCTCTCCAAAGGACTGCCTTCCGCAGTGTGTCCTGCCAGTGCTAGAGCCCTCCACTTGTTTCAATCGTGATCTGTTCACATTGTGCGCCCTGCCTTTAGTTCCTACGAGTTGCTACCACCACGGGGGAGGATTGTGGGGGGGTGGGAAAGGGGGGTTCTTTATTTTGTTACTATTACTGTGTATCCCGCTCATCGCTTCTCCAAGGCCAACCCCACCAAGGTGCCACACGAGGATGTTCGCCTTTGACCCAGCATGAGAGAGTGGTTATTGACTTTATGTTGGATAATACCGGTCAGACTTTGGTTGATTAGCACTGCAGGGGTCTGGCCTACCTGCCACTGGTTGTGCATTTACCCAGCAAGCCAGGAGGAACCCCTCTTCGCCAGGCTTGCACCTATTAGAACCCTAATTGATGTGCCTGGGGCCTAGTTGAAATGAGCTCGGTCCGGTATGGC
The DNA here is from genome assembly GCF_964263255.1 of Lissotriton vulgaris. Taxonomy (NCBI): domain Eukaryota; kingdom Metazoa; phylum Chordata; class Amphibia; order Caudata; family Salamandridae; genus Lissotriton; species Lissotriton vulgaris. The sequence continues at coordinate 177,674,185 of NC_141699.1, forward strand.
GGGTTGAAGGTGGGCTAATTTTACAGCTAACCCCTGCGTGGGAGATGCGCGGGATTGTCGCAATTTCATCCTTTTTTCTGTGTTTTACAAAGAAATGCCAATAAAAATACTTTTGAAAAAAAAAAGGGTGGGTGACTTACTCTGCGAGTGAGGTTGCAAAATAATAACACTAAAAAAAGACTAGATATCTGTGATGGCACGCTTTGCTTATGTGGAGTACGGACAAGTAACAGAATTGAGGAACAAAAGGTGTAATCACTCAAAACTCTTAACTTATAACTTTACCTCACATCAAGTGCTAATTTTCATAATTGTGCTAATATGCATTACCTACCTACTAGAATTAAAAAATCTGTCTGAGGGGCAAATCCCATGATTAAAACAGTTTTCCTTCAAAATTACATGGTTTCCTACAACTGTATAATATTCCCTGTACACCATGGTGTGAGTGCCTGTTCGAGGCCACTAGACATTTCGCATTTGGGTGTTCACGAGATTATAACAACAAGCATTGGCATAGCCAATAGGTCTCGCCTTTGGGACCTTATAAGTGTTTAGCCACGCAACAGTTGATGTTGTTGCACCAAGGATATTGTGTGCTGGATAACTAAACACTTATAAGGTCTCAAAGGCGAGACCTATTGGCTATGCCAATGCTTGTTAGGATTACTTTTAGCGCTCTTAGCAGTTCCCACAAATTACAAAGAGGAGCCACTCTTTAGTTATTTTTAAGCGTCTATGTACTCCTAATCCACTTTAAAAGAGAGCCCAGCCCTTTCCAGAGTCACCATGCGCCATGTTGTACTTTTATGCAAAATATTCTAATATATGCGCTAGGAGAGAGTCTACTGTTTCAGAGGAGATTATAAGATTAGCGAGCAAGGTTAGTTAGCCAACAGTGCAATTATAAAGTTAATTTTCAGAGTTTATTAATAGTTTTAAAACATGCGCACGCCCGTTGTTGGTAAAAGAAATAGGAGGGCGTGCGTCATGAAATCTATATTGAGGGGCAGTGAATCTGCTAGTCTGAGAAACTTAACAGAAACACAGGATCTTCTAGTCATTTTTTTTATCACCAATGTTCTCACCCGCTAAATATGCAGATTATGTTGCAAGCATAATATTATGTTGCAAGCATAATTTAACTGACTAGCTATAACATTTTCTTTATGCTATTCCGTGGACAAGCCAAAAAACACTGTGGAACCACTGTAAAGTTGCATGCTGCCTAAACAGCTTGCACCACCGATCCGATGCACTTAAAAACATAAAACAAGGCCACTTCACTACACTGTGTTAAATAAGTAAGTACCGCACCCTATACTAACTAATATTTATATTAGTTCCTCAATCTGCCTTTTGGAAACATTAAACAATGGGTTTGTTATTTAACCCTGCTGCCCTAGCAGCCACGCTTTGGTAATTTTAAAGCGCCTCTATGTACTCCTAATCCACTTTAAAAGAGCGACCAGCCCTTTCCGGAGTCACCTTTGCACCAGGTTGTACTTTTATGTAAAATATCCTAATATGCGCTAGAAGAGAGCATACTGTTGCTGGGGAGATTATGTGATTAGCAAACAAGGTTACTTAGCCAACAGTGCAATTATAAAGTTAATGCAGACCGCTTGTTAATATTTTTTTTTTACAAGTGCACGTACGTGGTTAATAAGAAAGAACAAGTTATGTGCCATGAAGTCTGTAGTGTAGGAGTAGTATTTATTATTTCCGGTAATATTTTCATTTAAGAATGGTACAGTGAAGTATTACGCATGCATCTTGTTATACTAAGTGCCAATGCGTGCGCCATGAAGTATGTAGTATAGGGGCTGTTTTGATCGTTTCCTATAATGTTTTTAAAACGTGTGAATGGTGGTGTGAAGGAATACGCACGCACCTTGTTGTTAAACGAAAAACGAGGGCGTGCGCCATGAAGTCTGTAGTATGGGCGCTGTTTTAATTGTTTCCTGTAATGTTTTTAAAGGTGTGATTGTTGGCATGAACGAATGCGCACGCACCTTGCTGTTAAACGAATGACGAGGGCGTGCGCCATAAAGTCTGGACTGTGTAAGCAGTTTCTATTGTTTCTTGTAATGTTTGTAAATTTCTGAATGGTGGTGTGAACGAATGCGCACGCATCTTAAGTTGTTCAGCGTGGTAACTTCAGCGTTTTTTTAGTAAAGGCTTTTTTAAGTAGAAATAAATGGAATCATGGATACCAAAGGCACGTCCCTCTCGTGGGAAAATAAAAAGAAACCCAACATAAAAGGAGGGGAAAAAAGTAGAAATCACACAAGTTGAACTCGGGAAACTCTAAGCACAAGTTGAACACTGGAAAGTGGCACATGGGATAATTATTACCAGATGCTAATACACGTCCCTATCATGGGGAAACGAAAACAAAGTGCAAGCTAAACGTCGGGGATAAAAAAGTAAAAATGGTACAAGTTGAACCGGTATAACTGTTTTGGGAAACACGAAGCATAATGTGAACTCGGGAAAGTGGCACTTGGGATATGCACGTCCCTAGAATGGGGAAGTAAAAACACAAAGCCCAACATAAAAGGAGGGAAAAAAAGTAGAAATTGCACAAGTTGAACTCGGGAAAGTGGAACTCGGGAAAATTAAAAGTAGAAATGGCACAAGTTAACCCGGGATAATTGTTACCAGATGCACATGCAGGTCACGTCAGGTCACCGTCAACTAATAAAAGTGTTTAATGACTAATGCTGAAACTCAAACAATGTAAAAAAGCAGCAGCTGTTTTCAAGCAAACTCGCGCTTGTGGTTGAATCCGCCTTTCGGGAGCGAGCAGCGGCCAATTAGCACGCTCGCCGCTGCTCACTCCCACAAGGTGGATCTGCTTGAAAAGGAGCTAACCGATGGCTAAAGGCCCTCCTAGAGCAGCATATGCGCGCTGTCTAGGTGAGACCTAAAAAGGTTTAATACCATTTCAAAAAATTACACTTCCCTGAGCATAACGGAGTCAATACCAAATTTGTTACAGAAATGTAAATCTTTTATTCCCTTCAACCGAAGAAGAAATTCTTAGGTGAAAGCTCTATAACAGTACTGTTTGAGATCCTCTCCCATTACAAATGTTGTCCCTTGACTAAACTTCATAAAATTGAACCACACTTGCAAGAATCATTCTTTGGTGGCTAAACCTTTGTGAAAAGAATTTTTTTTTTTTACACTTTGGTCAATCGAATCTAAAAAGGTATAGGCTGACAAATATTCATACTATAGTGGAGTTAAAGAAGGCAATGAACTACAGGCTGCTCAGATCTGTGCACAAAGCTGGTAACATTAATGTGTATAGTTTCTACTTGGCATACAATGCAATGTATACAGTTAAAAAAGCACAAGACTGCAGATAGATATATACATAAACAACAAACATAAACAGGTTAAAGGGCATCAACATTTTACCAGTGGGCAAAGGTCAAGACATTGAGGTCAGCTATACCATAAATGTTTCTGTGATCAACTGATAAAGAGTCACCCATTTGTTTCTCAAACAAATCTATTTTAAGGGTGTGTATTATAGAGGTTGTCCTGAAGTGCAGAGATGTATGGAGGGCTGGTGATTAATTATAAAACGGGTTTGTGGCATCCCATACCACAATTTGATGGCTCCGTGAGGGTGTGTCAACCACTTAGATGTCACTTTTTTTTTTTACAGACAATTCATAATATCAAGTTTTTAAGCAGAATCGATGATGCTGGGTGAGAAAATAAAAGTAGCTACAAATAAAGTCAGTGTCCTTCAGAGCAAGCACGTTTGCAAAGTAAAAAAATCTGGTATTAGCACTCATGTCTCCGGTTTCGAAAACTGACCAAAGTCACTATGCCACGTATCCTGTCATACACATACATGTGATAAAGTACTGCGTAGATACATTACAATGACATTGCACATCAAGGAAGAAGTCACCAGATAGACTGATTGACCCAAAGGCTGAGTTATATATCTTCAGAGAACTGTCATGTGCCTTGCAATATTATTTTAACATACTGTAAGTGGTATTTTATTCCTTATGCTACATGGCTGTACTATTACCCTGTCATAAGCTGCCAATAAATATTTAGGCTCATTCTATTTCTGAAGAAGGAATATTTAAAGTTGTAGGCATGTTTAACAGCTGTGAAATCTGTACTGTACGCATTAACATCACAATATGCCAACTGAAGTTTGTTGAAAACATAATTTAAGCATTTTGATGCAAGTCACTATCAAAACAGCTTTTTGGTTTACAGTGTACAGATAGATTCCTATTCTTTAATTGTTAACTCCTGCCATGCAATAAACATGCATTCTTCTAGGTCTCCTGACAAGACAGTAACAGCATTGACAGGGGCAGAAAATAGAAACGCTATGTAAAGTTTCTCCTGCTAATAATTGTTTCAGTGCCAGTTGGAGCTGACGGTTTGCTAGGGGGGCCGCTTTTGTCCAGTACCTTCTGGCCTTGGCAGCAGGTATGTTAACGTCATAAATGAACGTTAATAAATGATTACATGAAAGACGCATAATCACAACTAGATTGTAATAAGAAAATTAGAGACAGGGTTTTTAAACTGGGATTACAGGCGTCTCTGTACAGTATATTTATATCTACTGACAAGAATAAAGGCACCTCAGTACAGGCTTTTATTGTGACAAACTGCTGCAATAAGCCCTTTTTTTGCTGCTTTGATACATTACAGAGTGAAGAACAGGTGCACCAGTAGTCAGTGTAATATCACAAGTATTTCAGTGTACAATGTAAGAAAGCTCAAGTACGGCACACGGATGATTATGAACGTTTTATTACATCCACTCAAATATAAATGTAAACAACCGTATTTTTTTATATTTTGCTGTGAGTGGTTTGATGGCAGAAGCACACCTAACGGGTACTATCAACGTATGGTGTGCTGAAAGGTTATAAAGATGATAATTATCATTTGGAGAAAGCAAGTCTGTTCCAAGTGTAAACTAAGCAAGAAAAAAATCGCTATGTTCCTTCCTTCCTTTTTAGGATGAGAGACACCAAGTCTGTATTTTATGAAGAAAACATTTACAAATCACCAGTGGCAGATCGAAAAGATAAATCGCAATTAGAGCTAAAAGGTCAAAATCAAAATATAAAACTGCAACAAAAATGAATGTGTTCAGGTGTAAGATTGTACTTAAAAAATTGCAAGTTTGCTGTGACCCATGTGATAAAACAGCTCTCTATGGGCGACAATATGAACGTAATTTGGCCTAATCTAGCTTAAAGTAAATTAGTAATGTATAAGAACACATTATCGACATTTGCTGTTGTTCAATGGAGGGTCTGTCTACAAGGACAACATGAGCTCTGCCTGGCCAAGGCTATATCTCCGTTCAGCTAATTACAAGCTATGCGGCACCCACTTCACGAAGATCTATGTATGTATAGCCTGTTAATAGGGCTGAACTGACTCAGGCCAGTCACTATTTCTACAGGCATCACTGGGGCGGCCCTGACCGGGAGAAAACATGGCACGTTGGAGCCTGCGTGATAAATGATGGGGAGGGAACGGAGCCAGTGTGTACACGCCAACAGCAGCGAAGGAGGATGCTGATCATGTAAAGAAAGGCAGCGCAGCTGATGAGGATGCTGCCGAGCATGTGTAGCAGAAATGGGGGGGGGGGGGCGGTATAGGAGGGGGTCGGCGGCTGTGCTTGGAAACACGAGGGCATATATACAGAGAGGCGATAGAGAGCATGCCACACCCCAGGCTCTCGACTGGAGAGCCCGGCAAGATGCTGGAGATTAAAAGGGACAGTCACAGAGAGGGCATCGAGAAAGGTGATGCTGACACCTACTGAGCCTTCGGGACTGAGGTCAGAGAGGAAAAGCGCATGACTATGTATGAAATTAAAATAAATAAGCAGGGCATTGCAAGCCTTACCCAGAAGGAACAGGGCGTACTGTAGAAAGCAAATATAGATGTGTGCATAATCAGCGGCACAGTGAGAGGCTTTACATCAAGAACAGGAGAGGGTGCAGCATAATGATGGGGTTTGTAGATATGGGCAGTGAAAGGCTAACACTCCTCGTAAACCTCGTCAGGAGAGCATGGAAAATTAATGCAGACACGGGAACCCTTCCCAGGTGTCAGGAGAGAACGCTGAAGACGAGTACTAACAAGACGCTAATAAAACCCTACCTTTTCATGAGGTATCGAGGATTCTATGGGTGACTTAATGTTTAAGAGTGGACCTAACTACAAGGATGCCAAGATTTCTATTTCAGTGAAGGTAGGTTGAGAACAAGGCCTGCACTTGAAGGGATATGTAAAAAGGCTGAGTGGCGTGGGAAAGATGTTTTTAAAACCCTCCTTAGTGGAGATAGTTCGGCAGCCACCAGGGAATAATGAATGGGTACGTGACGAAGTTTATGCCATCCACTAGAGCGAGCATGGTGCTTAGGAAGTCAGTACATGTGCTTCACAAATACCCTGGCTGCCAGACAGCGAAGGTGTGAGCCATTTCCATCTTCAGGTGTAGAATAAGGCTCTCCTCCCCCCATAAATGCGCACATAACCCAGGTCTGGGGTCAGGCTCTCCATCGCCAAAGCACCATTTGTGTACAAAGGCCACGTACTCTGCGTCAGACCACATTACTTCCCAGGTATGAGCCATGCACTCACCCGCCCTCTTGTACACACGGTGGACCTGTATCAGCAGGGAGGGGATGGCCCCCTGCCCGGGCACAGACTCACCTCCAGCTCTGTGTCGCCAGACTCGGATACCCCGATCTCGCTGGGGAGCTCGGCTAGATCGGTGACCCGGATAAGCCCGTCATGCAGGAATATGGTCTCCTCCTTCACCGACAGCCACTGAGCAGAGTCAGCGGCAGCCGAGCCCATTGCTGCGGGCGGTGGCTGTCCAGGCCCACACGGCAACAAATGTAGCCACAGCTAACACCCTGCGTGAAAGAACGATCGGCTGGCTGACCCTTCTCCCATGGCCAGCAAGCGGCAGCCCCGAGGGAGGCGGAATAGAGCCCGGCAACCCGGGCGAGAAGGAAGGGAGTCCCGCAGCCCCGGCGCCGCTCAGCCTCTCCCGCAGCTCTGCTGAATGGAGAAAGGCAGCAGTGAAGTTCGGTCCTCCTCTGCGGCTTTGACAGCAACGACTGTCACTGTCCGTGACTCAAACCAGCCCAGGCAGACTCCGGTAGCTTCTCCAACTGTCAGAGGGACGCCATGTTGGTAGGGAGGCGTTCCCGTCATGCACTGCGCTAACAATAAACCCACAACAAAAGCTGTTCACTGGTGCGAGCTGCTAATGACAGGGCAGGGCCTGCGAGGAGCACCCTGCCGCCACCTGACAGTTTGACGGGCCGTAATCAAAGGGGCGCCCTGTGACACTACCCATCTCTGGCAGGTGACACGTCAACGCCTACAGGCGCACTTTGCGAGGAGCTTCCGCCCTTTGATCGTTAGTACCTGTCTGAAAGTACATGTAAGCTAACACAGCCCCAAAAAAAAGCATGCGAGGAGGTGAGAGCGAGCAGATATTGTCGTGCACACTTTGAGAGGGGCAGAGACTCCATGACACGCATAAAACAAGCATTTGCAATGCAATAGGTCTTGCAATAGAAAAGTTTGAGCTTTTGGTGTGTAAAATGTAAAAAAAAAAAAAATTTTGTTTATGTTTTTCAAAATATAAAAGTATTAATTTTGTTATTAGAAATGCCAATAGTTATAAAGTTAGCAAATGTTACATCTATAGCATTAGTAAAGGTACATGTTTAGTTTCCCCCTGTCTTACATGTATTGATCTGACCAATCATAATGTTTTAACAAGAACTGAAGTGAAAACATTTAACATCTTTTTATGACATTTGTAATAAAGCTTGAAACATTGACAGAAAATATTTGAACCAGTTGTTGTTGAATGGTTGCACAGATTGATGCTGTTGTACCGCATAGTGATGTTGTGGTGCCCCTGAGTGATGCTGTAGTGGTGCTGAGTGGTGCTGTAGTGGAAGTGTGCACTGCCGGCTGGTGGTGTGTGTGCCTGGTGGAAGCGTGCACTGACGGCTGGTGGTGTGTGTGCCTGATGAAATCGTGCACTGACGCTGGTGGTGTGTGCCTGGTGAAAGCGTGCACCGACGGCTGGTGGTGTGTGTGTGAGACTGGTGAAAGCGTGCACTGATGTGGTTGTGCGTGTGGTTGTATGTGTGGTAGTATGTTGTATGGCGGGCGTGAAACTTGTACAACCGGCCGGCCGTAAAAAAATAATTTGGGGAGGAGAAGCCCTTTGATGTGGTGTCACGGCAAAAATGCAATTAGGAGAGGGGAGAGTGGTGAGGAGAGTGGTGTTGAGAGGGGAGAGTAGTGGTGAGAGGGGAGAGTGATGAGAGGGGAGGAGAGAGTCATGCCTGGAGAGAGTGAGGAGAGGGGTGAGTGAGGAGAGGGGAGAGAGGGGAGAGAGAGGTGAGTGAGGAGAGAGAGAGGGGGATTGGAGAGAGAGTCCTCAGAAGGATGAAAGGCTGAGTGGACCCACCAATATTTGAACCTGTGACCATGAGGTGAACACAGGCCGCTACAGTGGTTGCATTTGTCCACTGAACCACAAGACTCGGCATAGCAGGCTCGAAAACCAGGTTATGGAGTAGCAGGGCAAAGCATGTGAAAAGGGACAGAAGCGGTGAGAAACATGAGACTGGGGCTGGCATGTGAGAAAGTACATGGAGATCAGCGAGAAAGACGGGAGCTGAGATAAAGGAGGAGAAGAGGGTTAAAGAATACCGCAAGAGATGACAGATACTTCAGCACAAGACCAAATGTTATGTAGGCAAGGGGGGCCTGGGGAGAGCGCAACGGGGGTGGGCAGGAGAAGCAGATGCGAGTCACGGCCTGCGGCTGTGATGGAGAGGGAGGGGGTGGTGATTAGGGGGGAGGAGAAGGGAGGCCGGCCAAGCGCACGCTGGGGAAGCCTGTGGGAGGGATGGTTTGATGAACATCGATAAAATTCCTGCAAGCAGCCACGAGGAAGCAGCACAAGTTTTAACAGGCACCCATGATTTAATAATAACTGTGTGTGTAGGGAGGGGAGAGGGGGGGTGGGAGGGGGTTAGGGGCAGATGCAAAGATCAGTGCTGTGTTAGGAGTGAAGTGCAGGGCCTGGGGCCTGTGGATTAATCCCTCCACGCCAGTAATCTGTGCTCGCCCTCGTGATCGCAGGTTCAAGTCATGGTGGTGCCACTCAGCCTTTCATTGTTCCGAGGGCGATGAAATAAGTGCCATTGACAACAATAAACATCTGTAATTCAGCTCCAATGTATATGTGCTTTATAAATGCACGTTGTGCACAATAGCAGCACGTTGTGTGTACTGAGTGCCGTGCGAGGCGCTGGGAGGGGTGTTGTGCTTCTTGGGGCACCCTCGTGTATCGGCAGGGCTGCGAGCAGCCTAGCAGGGACTCCATTGCCCAGGAGTCCCTGCGTTGTACACCTGTGGCCGCTCTCCCTGCCGGCCACGCCCCCTGACTGTTGTTTGAAAAGTGCTTCGCTTTCACCATCCAGCGGGACACTTTGCTATCGGATTGAACAGAGCACTGCTGGGAAGCTCTCTTGCTGCCTGACACCGGAGGATCATTGAGGAATCACCCAACAGCTTGCCGGACCCGCTGCTCGGGTCCCGCTGCGCCTGAGGACCCTGCGAGGCGCTGGGAGGGGTGTTGTGCTTCTTGGGGCACCCTCGTGTATCGGCAGGGCTGAGAGCAGCCTAGCAGGGACTCCATTGCCCAGGAGTCCCTGCGTTGTACACCTGTGGCCGCTCTCCCTGCCGGCCACGCCCCCTGACTGTTGTTTGAAAAGTGCTTCGCTTTCACCATCCAGCGGGACACTTTGCTATCGGATTGAACAGAGCACTGCTGGGAAGCTCTCTTGCTGCCTGACACCGGAGGATCATTGAGGAATCACCCAACAGCTTGCCGGACCCGCTGCGCGGATCCCGCTGCGCCTGAGGACCCTGCGAGGCGCTGGGAGGGGTGTTGTGCTTCTTGGGGCACCCTCGTGTATCGGCAGGGCTGCGAGCAGCCTAGCAGGGACTCCATTGCCCAGGAGTCCCTGCGTTATACACCTGTGGCCGCTCTCCCTGCCGGCCTCGCCCACTGCTCGGTCTAGGCCCTATATTATTGGGCGGAGCAACCGCTGCGCGGTAGCGCGCGGGAGCGACCGGGGCGAAGACCGGGCAAAGAGCGGGCCGTTTGAGGCCGTTCGAGGTCTAAGAGGTCTGGGCTGGGCCATTTCCCTTGGCTGAACTTTTTATCAATTGCGTTAATTTCTACTTGTGTCACTGTTCTTCGTTGTTTTCCATCATGTGCACACGGGGTAGTCGCAGTAAAACTGCCAAGGGCCTTAACAAACCTAGTGGGACCCTGGACGATTTCCTCACAAAGACCAATCTGGCCATTGATGCTGAAATCAATAAAATGCAACATAGGGTTTCCCTAGAACTAGATGCTGCGCGTAAACTTTCTCTTAATATGGCTTCTTCCAAGAAATCATCTTTAGGTAACCTTGCTCTAGCGCTAACCCCAGAGCGTACATCTGGCCCTCGTTCCTTGCTTACAATGGTTGATATACACCACCCCCAACCACATCCCCACCCGAGCAAGTTAAGGAATCTATATTAACACCTTTGGAGGAGGTTGCACCACCTACTCTTGTGGTTGGTATAAGCTCCCCAGTAAAAATTGTCATGCCCAAGATTGCAGCTAATGCTAAAAAGGTTGCCCTACAGCAGAAGAAAAGCCTTGCTAGGTCTACTTTTGCTCGCAAAAAGGCTAAAATTGCGAGATCTCAGTTTTTCAATAGTAGACGGCCACTGGGCACATTTGGGGTCGGGGAAGAAAAAGATAAAGCCAACACAGCTTTATTAGGCAGCGACACCATCCATGCCTCAAGCTGTGTTGTGCTTGATCCCCCGGTGGTAATTCTCCCCGACAAGAGCAAGGAAGGGTCAATAGAGGGTGGATTGAGTGTGGTAGAGGGGGATAGGAGGGGGGATGAGGAATTTCTAAAAACTGTCTGGGACACACTTAAAAAGTTACTTACCCCCCTGGAACTTAGACTTTCCAGAATGGAAAACCATCTGTTAGAAATGGACAGGACTATAGTCACGCTGGCTAGCCTTAGTCTTAAGCAAATGGAAGCTAGGTTTTCCCAGGGTGAGGGTTCCACCTCCCAGGCACAAGAGTCAGAACCCCCGGCCCCTCTACCTCGAAGACCTAAACCTGTACCAAAACCCCGCACGAAAGTTGGGGACAATGCTACTACTATTTCAAATCTTAGCGTTTGTCTCCCGTCCCAGGATTTAGTACCATCCAAACCCAGGCAACAAGCTTGCCCCGTAAAGAATGCAGCACCATCCAATACTAGGCCTCAAACTTGTCCACAACAGAATGTAGCACGTTCTAAACCCAGGCCACAAGCTGTTGTACAACAGCCTAATCAATCGACAAACAAGAACTTGCCATCTTTTGAATCTAGCCGACCAAATTTTCGTGGTGGGTATATTGACTTACCACCGGAGGCTAGTCCATATGTCATTGTATTAGCTGGTGTACCTACTCTTGACCCACAAACTAAAGAGAATCATTGGTCTCTTAAAAATAAGGTCATTCATTGGCTTAACACGAATAGACAGTTCCCTAACCACCAAAGAAGTCGGGTACTAATGGTGCGAAGAGTACCATGGGTTGGACCCACTCACAAAACCATCACTGGTGACTGTATAGTGGTGTCATTTGCTGACCCCCATACAGCACAACATCTTTGTTCATGGGCCCCTTGCGAAGAAGACCACTCAGTCGTTGTTAGACCCCTCACTTTTTTCTATCCTCCTCGACGACAGCTTGGAATGGAAGGGTCTTGGACGACAATCCAAAAGCCCAGGCACAGAGGACGTGGGAATGGTGGGCATAACCAGAATACCTGGTGGCAAGGGGTTCCTACTTCAAATATGTTTGGCTGTTTGGATGAGGTCGACTGACTCGGGGGGGTGGATGCTTCAAAACAACCAGTAGATCCTACTCCGTCCACCCTGTCAGTACCCAGTATGGCATGTTCTATGTCACCATCAGGCCCACAAATAACACTGGACAATGTTTATAATTCAATCCCGGCTGAGTTAGGAGTTCTGGGACAACTTGAGACCTCCAGCCCTAGTAACCCAGATAATGAAATTAAGGTGGCCTCATGGAATATAGCAGGTTTAAGGGGTCGCCTGGACAACGACGATTGGGTAGATTATATTACTACACATGACATCATCGTTTTCCAGGAAACATGGTCAGTTGATCCCCTGTTTAGAGTAGGCTTCCTAAATTTTTATAAACCAGCAACACAGGGCCCCAGGGGTAGGGCTTCGGGTGGTCTTACCATATGGATAAAAAACTCATTAGGTTTCAGTGTCAGGGAAATCCTGGTGAAGAATGCTGATCTCCTTTGTGTATACCTAAGTAAGGAGAACTGTAAGGATATTGTTCTAATTAATATCTATGCCCGAGGTTGTCAGGGTGGTAGGAAGCAACCTATCCTTAATGACTTGGAAGATCTCCTAAATGAGTATAAAAGTGACCAGCTTATTTTAGTGGCTGGTGATCTGAACTGCTCATTTGAACCCATCCTGAGTCTTGCTGAGGATGTAGGGATGGATGAAGATATTGTTTGGAATATCCCCTCGCTAGCAATAACTAAGGGTGTCAGGGGTATGGAGGCTGCCCTCCACTGGCTTGGGCTCTGCCTGGAATTGGGGTTCCGGGCAGTGAATGGTCGTAGCTTGTCTGACAAGGCGGGGAAACCAACCTTTGACAATGGGTCTAGTGCGAGTCGCATCGACTACATATTGGTCAACATAGAATCCTGGTCTAATGTAATTGATATGTCAATAGAGACCAGGCCGGAGAGCGATCATAACCCACTCTCACTTGGACTCAGGGTCCCTGGTCTAGGGCTCCCCCAGACGGAAACAGCTTGTATTACATCAGACCTAGTCCTGTGTGACAACAAAGACGGGTCAAATGGTCAAGGGTCATAGCTGATCAAGAGCTTGTCTGTCAAATAGAAGAACTGGTCCTAGACACTAGAGATAGGATGACTGCATTATCTCCTAATTGTAGAGTAAAGCCCATTATTGTTGATCTCCATGAGGCATGCTTTGCGGCTATTAGGGAACTTCTCACTAGGCCATGTAGAAAACAGAAAGTGAAACAATTCAAAGGTTGGTATAATAAAAATTGCAGAGAAGCCCACAGCACTCTAATTGCTGCTGTTAAATCTAGAAACACTCCAGACATCAGGAAAGCGAGACGGGCTTACAAACGCATTATTTGGGAAGCTAAAAGGGAATGGGATGATTCGTACTGGCTTGATCTTCTTAAAGCCTGTGAGTCGTCCAACCAAACTAAATTTTGGGAGTTAGTCAGATGGGACAGGGACTCGGATTCTCTTACCCCTGAAAATCATGTTTCCGCTGCAGATTGGGTGGAATTTTTCTCCGCTCAATTTAAAGATCCTAATATCGTCCAGCTGGCAAGTGAGCCCTTAGCGGGGATTACATCAGTATCTTATGGGGATAGGCTTACCTTTTGTACCTCAGACACCGAACATGCCTTGGGTTCTATTCAGTCTGGGAAAGCCCCAGGTATAGATGCTGTACCAGCTGACCTTTTTAAATTGAATTTAGATCTGTGGGTCCCTTATATAACAACTTTAGCAAATTCTATTGCAGCAGGGGCAAGGGTACCACAATCCTGGAAAGGGGCTGAGATACTTCCAGTTTATAAGAAAGGGGATCGATCTTCACCGAAAAACTATCGCCCCATTAGCCTGATCGATACTATACAAAAAGTGGTATCAAGAATGGCCCTGGCTAGAATACAGGGGTGGATTGAGCAGAATAATATACTCTCCCCCATGCAGGCAGGGTTTAGATCAGGCACCAGCACCCTAGATCAGGTGTTTCGTCTTACCATGCTGTATTGGAAGGTGGTTTTCCTGGGCGGTGGTGTCATCTACGCCACCTTTGTTGATCTCAGGTCGGCATTCGACCTGGTTCCCAGGGCAAAACTATGGGAAGCCCTTAGACTCATGGGCCTTCCACCTGAACTATTAGAGCTGGTCAGGCGCCTACATGAGGATAACTTTGCCCGAGTAAGATGGGGGAAACAGGGTCAGGTGACCGCTAGCTTCCCTGTCGAACGTGGGGTGCGGCAGGGTTGCGTGCTGGCCCCTACCCTGTTTCTCCTGTTTATCAACCGGGTGGTTGCATTCTTTAGCGAAACACAAACTGATGCTCCCACACTGGGGGATCAAAATATCCCATGTTAATATTCGCCGACGACACCCTGCTCCTTTCCAAGACTCGGAGCGGCTTACAAGCAGCTCTAAACAGATTTGCTGAATTTTGCACAAAAAATGACCTTCAGATTAATGCTGATAAAACTAAATTTATGATTTTTAACAAAAATAAACCAATCAAAAGCTTGTTTTTATTAGACGGTGTCCCAATCGAAAAGGTCAAAGTCATGACATATTTGGGCATGACCCTTGACCACCAACTTACTTGGAACCCCCAGTTGGAGGTTTTAATTCTTAAATTTGTTCGCCTTACAGGATGCTTGCTGAAGGAACAGAAAAAAACCTTGACCAAACGCATTACACCAGCGTTAAAAATCTATGAGGCCAAGGTCAATGCAGCTACCCTGTATGGAGCGGACATATGGGGTTATAAAGGCTTGTCAGCACTAACCACAGCACAGAACAGGTTTTTGCGGAACTTAGTGGGGCTTCCACAATCGTCACCCATAAAACCATTGCTTTTAGACTTAGGCTGTAGACCGCTGAATGAGATGGCACAGTATCGTCTCGCAGCTCTCTGGCGTCGCCTCTGGACGACCCAAGAGCTTAGTCTTTTCGCTCATGAATTGGGCGAGGTTAGATCATTGTGGGGTGCTCACAAAATCCCATGGCTGCGGGAGGTTAAACAAATATTGTATTCCATGGGCCTCCCCGAATTATGGCTACATCCTGAATGTTCTAGGTTCCCATCTAAAGTGGAATTTAAAGAGCAATTTTGGGCTGCAAAGAAATCTGCACTGGTCTCTCTTTCATCAGAAAATAGCCTAACGGGACTGTTCTTAACACACAAGATAACACCGTCCCTTGAGCCCTATTGGGACTTGATATGCAAAACCCTCGACCGCAAGCTGTATCATCAGTTTCGGGTGGGTACTTTGCCGATCAACTCCTTTACTGCAAAGTGGGCGAAGAATACAAGCAATAAATGCCCTTTTTGTCCTGACCAGGTTGAAAGTATCGGCCATCTGTTTTTTGCATGCCCAGCATATCGATTGCCTCGACTAAAATGGTTGAAACCTATTTGTAAAAACTTAAATTGTGGGGGGAATCGTGAAGCCCTGTTGAAATTACGCGACTTACGTATTGAAAAATCTGTGATTTGTGTTGCCAAATTTTTGGGGTGGATGTGGCTGATTCGCGCAAAGAAATCGTAACCCCTTTTAAATTAACTTAATTTTTAAATAATGTCTGTATATTGTCTGAAGGTAAATTCCCTTATAGTTCTGGGGTTCCATTGTAAAATGTTGAAATTGTTGAAAATGTTTTTATGTCTGCTGTCTTTTATGAATTTTATTCGAAATAAAGACTAAATGAATTGAACTGAGTGCCGATGTGAGTGTGGTGCGTCAGCGGAGCTTTGCCTAATGTTCCTCAGGATTAAAGTACATCGGAGACATTTATGTGAGCGTTGGTCCTGGGTGTCTGCTGCGCCTTTTGACTCTTGCATGGCAGCGTGGGTGGGGTACAGCATCGGTCCCGTGTTTGTTCTATGTGTCTCAGGAAGGAGGTTCCTCGTCAGAGCCGTGTGTAGATCAGGAGTGAGGTGCCCCGGCAGAGTTCGAGTTCCTGAAGAGTGACCGCTGTGGAGCCAGCGCTTTGACAGGACTCTGCGTTGTCCCAGTTTTTAACTATAAAAAGGTCTGTTGCGGTTAGGGACTGGGTGTATTGGCTGCGCTGTTTGGGACGCGGATGTGAAACAGCACTGTTTTTTTTTTGTAAGTGAGGGTGGAGGTGTAGTGACCCAGCTACGGGTGGGGTGTGATACTCAATTCGTGGATTGTTGCCTGAAGACCATCCTGGAAAACCCTGGGCAGAACTGGAAGTGGTCCACAGTACTTGAATAATTGGCGATACAGACATTAAGGGCTGATTTACATTGGTAGAGCTTTAGGGGTATTGTAGTACTGGAACATACATACATAGCATGTGCATTCCTAAAGTACACGTTCACTCAGAAGGGTATCTTCACGCTGAATTTCAGATGTTTATTGTTAACCAACTCAGTGGTACTTATTTTATCGACCTCAGAAGGATGAAAGGCTGAGTGGACTCACCAATATTTGAACCTGTGACCATGAGGTGAACACAGGCCGCTACAGTGGTTACATTCGTCCACTGAACCACAAGACTCGGCATAGCAGGGTCGAAAACCAGGTTATGGAGTAGCAGGGCAAAGCATGTGAAAAGGGACAGAAGCGGTGAGAAATGTGAGACAGGGGATGGCATGTGAGAAAGTACAAGGAGATCAGCGAGAAAGACGGGAGTTGAGATAAAGGAGGAGAAGAAATTAAAGAATACCGCAAGAGATGACAGATACTCCAGCACAAGACCAAATGTTATGTAGGCAAGGGGGCCTGGGGAGAGCGCAACGGGGGTGGGCAGGAGAAGCAGATGCAAGGGGTGGTGATTAGGGGGGAGGAGAAGGGAGGCCGGCCGAGCGCACGCTGGGGAAGCCTGTGGGAGGGATGGTTTGATGAACATCAATAAAATTCCTGCAAGCAGCCACGAGGAAGCAGAACAAGTTTTAAGAGGCACCCATGATTTATTAATAACTTGGAGAATTTTCGCCTTTGATTCTCGACTTTGAGACATATGCTGACGTACTATAACTTTTCATAGGAATCTCATCAGAACTGCCTGCACGATCTTTAACTATGTTGAAAACTGTGCAGCAGGTGGTGGATTATCCTGAAAATGCGGCAAATCCATAATTATGCGGACAGAGAAAGGGTAGAAAAACCAACTGAGGAAAGGTGAGATATAGGTATGCGATATTGAGACAACCAGGTGGGACAGACAAAGCAGTAACAATGGTGGGAGATAGGTGAAAGAGAGGTGAAAAGGGACAGAGCCGGTGAGAAACGTGAGACAGGGGATGGCATGTGAGAAAGTACAAGGAGATCAGCGAGAAAGGCGGGAGCTGAGATAAAGGAGGAGGTGGACAAAGTTAAAGGATGTACGGATAGAGAGGGACAGAGAGGAGGAAAGGTGGGAGGGAACACGGCCTGGGGGAAGCTGGCTGGGGAGGGGGAGGAGAAATCCGAGTAAGGCTGTGTGCGGGGAGAACAAGCTCTTGGCATTGCTGTGGGGAGGGGGGAAGAGAAATGCACGGCCTGCTGTGGGTAGGGGGGGGAGAGAAATGCACGGCCTGGCGGCCGTGAAAGTGGCTCTCGGCATTGCGAGGGGCGCATTCCTTTGAAGTGTCGGGTCTGATGCAATTATGCGAGGCAGGCTGGTTAGGAAGCAAATGGCAAGGGAGGGAGGCTGAGGCTTTGATGTGGGGAAATGCGCGTGCTTGTGGTCACGTGATTTCACGTGAACTGTTGAAAATCCGCACTCGGTGAAACTTTCTGGTTTCACCGCAATAGGTCTCTCTACGAGACCTAAAAAGGATGACCGCATAGAAGAAGTCTATGGAGGCACGTTGCTTTTAGATGGTGAATATCACTGAATAGAGAGAGGGTGAAAAACCTGCCAAATAAGGGTGTGGTGCGGTGACAGATATACATACGAGGAGCAGTGACCTCTGCT
The DNA here is from genome assembly GCF_964263255.1 of Lissotriton vulgaris. NCBI lineage: Eukaryota > Metazoa > Chordata > Amphibia > Caudata > Salamandridae > Lissotriton > Lissotriton vulgaris. The sequence continues at coordinate 177,692,100 of NC_141699.1, forward strand.
ACCTGCCTCCCCCTTTTACTGAGCATAGTTGAAAAGAACTAGTGTGACAGCTACCCTGTCACCACCTGTCGCTAATGATTGGCCACAGTTTAAGGGGCTACCTTGACAGTACCTATGACTAACTTAAGTAGGGGCTTCACCTTACTAAAGGGGTTGGGGGAATTCACAACACAGAAAAAAGCAAAGTGTCCTTTGGGCTGAATTCAATGAAAAAAATCTTAACAATTTTTGGGCAGGGCACAACTTCTTAGTAGTACTATGTTCTTAGGAGGGTTTATAAAGTAACTCACAAACCAAAACAGGAACAGAGGGCAAGAAGAACAAGGAAAATATACATTTTATTACAGCATTATGTTTAAGATTATATTCAAACCAAATCAGAATCCACCTAAATGCAGTCAGCCTTCTATCAATTATAATAAAATAAAAAAGATATTGATCAAAGTAAGCAATGAAGGACGTAAGCACCCAAACCGTTAGGGAGTAAACCAAGCCGCACAGTTGCTGTCTTACTAACACTTTACAGTTTTTTTGCTGTGTTAGTAAGACGATTGCCCAAGTACTTCAGTATCTGTGCAGCTTGGTTCCCTTCCTGAAAGTTTGGAGCCTTACGTTCTCAATTCTTTACTTTGATTAATATCTAAATTGTGGATAAAAAAAATTCAGTTTGTTTGGAATCTATATAAAGGTCATCAGCACTTATAAATAATCAGAACCTTTTGTACTCTTTTCATCATTGGTTACCTGTAGCTTGCCTACAATATTATTATAAAAGGGATAAAGTACCCCTCTGCTATACATTATAAGGATATTGCAAGTCACTGAGGTGTTCCATCACCATATGGAGAAACAAGGCCAAATGCTGAGTTCCTTAATAAGGTTATGGAACTCCGAGGTGACTTGCAATATCCTTAACATGTACATGCTTTACCTGAAACAGGGATTAAAAGTCCCATTTACCAGCATCAGGGCTAACCCCTGCCGCTCACTTCTGAAGCGATGGATCTTTGCCATTGTTATAGAGAAGATCAGGAGCTCTGCATCACATACATTATAATCACAATCACAAATCTATTTTTCAGTCAATACTGAAAGTTTAGTATGAGTTAAAGTGTTTCATAAAAACATTTTAACAACAGATTTTATTGATTTTCCATAGTACCAAATGGGCCAAGCCCAGCAAGCAACATACATTTGAAAGGCATATTGTAGAAACTCTAGGTACTGAAAATTACCCACCCCTGAGGTCTGCGGAACATCAGACCAGAGAACCCCCCCCCCGAACGCGCACCATACATACCATAAAAAACATTATATAGACATGTGGAATGTGTTTCCGTCTACGTCTGTGTAGCACTAACATTAAACTGGCAAGTCATTCACCACTAGTCGTTCAATAGAGTCTCGGTTGACTGGATGTGCTATTAAGGAAAAGTCGATACCGCTGTACTTGGCCCACCTAGCCCTGATCTTCCCATGCCTCTGCGGACAGCCCCTTGCCTGAAACACCGCAATTTCCACTGACATTCACTGATCCATGTCCGCTTTCCAATTAGCTATGCAGGGCATGGATGTAGCCTTCCAATGCTGTGCAATGTCTCGCTTAGCCAATGTGAGGCCCAAGAACAGAAGGTGTCTTTTATATCTGTTCCCCCAATGTCTTCTGTGCTGTGTAAGAGCATCCGTCTGGGGTCTGCTAGAATGTCCCATTCCAGGTCCCGCCCCAAGCGAGACAAGACGCCCGACCAGAAGAGCTGCAATGCTCCGCAGCTCCACACTATATGAAGGAATGACCCCTCGTATGTGCCACAGCGGAGACATGTGAGGGACTGAATAGCCACCATCTTCCAGAGGCGAAGGCGTGTGTAATATATTGTATGGAGATATTTAAATTGGATCAGCCTGTATCTGGTGGAAACGGCGAGTACCTGGGGCTAGCCAGCGCCTCGGCCCAATCGTCGCCCGACAGGGCGGGCAAGTCCGCCTCCCACGCCGCCCGGGTCCAATGTATAGTGATCTTTGAGTGTGTAGTGAGGGTTTGATAAGTTTGCCGGATTTTGTGGGCCCCTAGATCTCCCATCAACAACCGGCCTTCCAACGGGTGGGACTCAGGTATGGACTTGTGATGCCATATCAGGGGGGTCAGTGCGTGACGGAGCTGCAGGTACCGATGAAACTGTAATTTGTGAAGGTCGAAATCCGCCTGCAGCCTCTGGAAGGATTTAAGCATGGACCCCTGCATATTGTCTCTGAGTGTGGATATCCCAATATCGTCCCTCCTACGAAACACCACTAATGCTGAGACAGGCCGGAGGTGTGATCATTGCCAGAGGGGAGTGGCGCCGGTCAATGTACCCCACCAACCCATAGACCGAACCACAGCCTCCATATCTGAATAACTGTCCGGCAGGCCGGGGAAACTCCTCCAAGGGCGAGCAACTGTACAGGGGATGGAGCAGCGGAGTATCCGCCATAAAGAGCCTTTCCACAGCATAGGCCAGATCTGCCTGAGAACCATACCACCATTCATGGATCACCAGGAGGTGCGAATCCCAGCAGTACGCCAGGACGTCGGCCGCCGCCGCAATACCACCACAGTACGTGGACTGGATGCACGTTGCAAGCGCCACCCGGACCACACCGCTCTGCTAGAGGAACCTATTCAGGAGTGCATTTATTTGGAGAAACCATGACGGGTGGATAGGATACGGATAGTTCTGGAGCCGATAGAGCAAACGTGGCAGAGACACCATTTTGAAAATGGCGGACCTGCTGTATAGCGAAAGGGGTAAGTGGGAGCAAATTGTCATTTTGTCTCAGACGGCGGGGAGCAGTGGAGCTATATTATGCGTCCAAGCATCATTAGGACACTGCATGATGTATACCCCAAGGTACTTGAAGCCCGCGTCTGCAACGATCAGTTGCGAGGGCCCAAGTCTGACTCCTCTGCTCGCCGTAAATTGGGACAGGATAGATTCGGACGGGTTAGCGCAAAGCCCGGGAGTCTCCCCGAAAATCCGCAGGATTTGGAGCACACGGGGCCCGGAGGCCCAAGGGTCTAATATGAAGGACAGGGCGTCGTCAGCGTATAGCGCAATCCTGTCCGAGTACTCTGGCGATCAGTCCAGCACACGAAGGTCACAGTCCAGGCGCACCAATGCAGCTAATGGCTTGGTCGCTAAGGCTAATAAGAGAGGGGAAAGGGGGCACCCCTGTCTTGTGCCCCTGCGAATAGGAAAGGGAGCCAAGCAGCATCAGCCGCACAAACCAAAGCGGTGAGATCCATATATAAAAGTTTCACATAGGCCCTGAAGCGTGGTCCCAGGTTGACAGCTTCTAAGAGCTTAAAAAGTTAGGTCCAACTCAGCGAGTCAAATGCCTTGTCTATGTACGCCAACAAGACAGCAGCGGAGCGACCCAGACGATGAGCCTCCACCACGGCGTTGTGGGCTCGTCTGATGTTGTGTCTCGTGGAGCATTTAGGCATGAAACCAGACTGATCCGGATGTACCAGATCCTGAATACAAGTGCGGAGGCGGTCGACCAGGACCTTCCCCAAAAGTTTATGCTCAAAAATGAGCAAGGAGATGGGGCAATACGAACCCAGATCTTCAGAAGTGCTGCCAGGCTTGAGGAAGACTACAATTTCGGCATGTCGCCAATCTGGAGGCAGAATGCACTGCTCTGAGGCCTCGTGAAGCAACTTGAGCAGATGAGGTCTGAGGGTCCCCATATGTGGGGGCAGGAAGTCACACGGGAACCCGTTCGGGCCCGGTGCACGGCCCGGGCGGGTATTGGATAAAGCTGTTCGCAGTTCATCAAGGGAGATGGGTTTGTCCAGGGCGTCGCGTTGCTCATCAGAGATGCGACGAGGAGGAATATCCATGAAAAAGTAATCTATAAGGGACTCAGCGATTACCTTGCGCTCCTCAGATAGTGCCACATAGAAATTGGCAAAGGCCTAAACCACGGCCTCGGGGGAGGCGCACATATTGTCGTCAGGGGACCTCAGAAGGGGGACCTGCGTCGGGACGTCCTGACCTGGCATAGCCTGTGGTGCATCTGGCTGGACTTGTCGCCCCATTGATAAATCCTGTATTGGATTGCCAACCAGGCCTTTTCATGGCTATAGGTAAGCAGCTGATGGAGGTCTTGCTGAACATGCAGCAGATTCCGACGGGCGCTGGAGTCAGCACCCTCCACCATTTGGGATTGTAGTTGGATCTGATGATCCTACAGCTCCCTCAGCTGTGCCAAGTGCCGCCGCTTCTCCCCCGAGCAATAGCCCATGTCCACACCTCTAATCGTGGGCTTGAAAGCCTCCCAGAGGGTGACGGGGAAGTTCCGACATTGAAACTGAGATAGTTGGCGATTGCCAGATGTAGCATCTCCTGATAATCGGCGCCACGGAGCAGCCATGGAGACATGCGCCACCAATAGGGGGCTCAACGGGTCTGTAGGCACAGCTTGTGTTGGACCGGTGAATGATCAGAGAGACCCCAGGGCATAATGGATGTGTGTGTCACTCTATATATATATATATAGCTGTGTGGGAGGAACAGATAGTCCAGGCGTGAAAGAGTGGTGTGGACTGATGATACATATGTGAACCCGGCCTCCGAGGGGTGAAAGGCCCGCCATGAGTCAGCCCAGCCCAGTGTATGTGCCAATATACTCAGTTTAGATCTTGGAGGGGGTACATCCAGAGGCCTAGCCCGCCACAGATCAAGCAGAGTCATGATGTTGTTCCAGTCAGCACCTAGTATTGTCAGGCCTCCTGGGAGATCTCCCCATAGCTGTGTTAATTTGTCTATGAATGTCTGGCCTAATGGTGAGGGGCGTAGACACTGCTAATCGTGATCCTAGGAAGCTTGAATCTGGTCCAGGGAAGGCATGGCTTGGCAGTTCGGGCTGGACTGTTCCCATGAGGCACAGGGTCAGACTGATTTGCATATGGCCATATCTGAACTGGGGTGGCAGAGTGGGCTAAAGAACGGTGATGGATTAAACCCAGATCTGTTGACTGGGTGTGAGTGTTTGATTGGTTCAGATGCTCCGTCCATCACCACCCCCTTTTGTATCGCTTTGTTCGCCATAAGTCGGCAGGGTATGCTAAGACGTGAGTCCCTTGCTCACTTTGCCACTGGATTCAAGCAAGCCTGGCTGAAGACAGCTGTAATGCCAGAAACCGGTCCTAGGAAGCTTGAATCCGGTCCAGGGAAGGCATGGCTTGGCAGTTTGGGCTGGACTGTTCCCACGAGGCACAGGGTCAGATTGATTTGCATATGGCCATGTCTGAACTGGGGTGGCAGAGTGGGCTAAAGAACGGTGATGGATTAAACCCAGATCTGTTGACTGGGTGTGAGTGTTTGATTGGTTCAGATTCTCCGTCCATCACCACCCCCTTTTGTGCAACTTCATATATGAACTCATCATTACCTCATTAAAAGACCAAATTTCTCGACCATTGGGTTTCGTTCGTCATGACAGCTTATCAGGTACACGCACCACACAAAATATACTACACCTGTGCACATCCAAAATAGTCACTTTTATCCTTTGTGCAGTTTCAGCACTTTCTTGTCCATCAATATTGTTTTATCGAAATCGACCTCCAGTAGCCATATGGTGTTGATAATTCAAATTTTATTTTTCAATTGATAATGATCCACAGCCGATGCGCGTTTCGCCCCATTCGGGCTTCCTCAAGGCTCTTTCTTCTCGTGTCACACAAAATCCTTTGGTGAATGCCGCTAAATATGTCAAATCCAATATTTCCCAAAGTGAAGTTCTACTGCTATGTAGTTCCAATTATGTCACCAATATAAGTCCTGGAATATATTTCCTCCACCATAGAATGATTTATGGAGCCATAATAAGTTCCATCTTTTCGAGAGTTTTTTAGAGTTCTTTTCCCGTTCCGTGCCTTAACCCATGTGTCCCAGCGCCGCCGCTGGGACACATGGGTTAACCCGCGGAACGGGAACGAGCCGAGTGTCGACTCCCTTGCATTGCCCATTAAGAGTCCACGGACCTTGAACTTCCCGTTACCCCCAAGGAGGTGCAGGGAGCCATCTCCCTACTGCACTCTGGCAAAACACCAGGGCCAGATGGCTTTCCGCAGGAATACTACGCGACATACCGCGATGTACTGGTCCCCCACTTAGTTGATCTTTTCAAACACGTGACAGAGAGTGGCTCCTTCCCTTTGGAGACCGATGTGGCTACTATTGTGGTCATTCCTAAGACCCAACCACCCTCTTTCTCCTGCGCAGACTACCGCCCGCTTTCTCTCATCAACACTGAGATGAAAATCTTTGCCACTGCTTTAGCGCAGTGCCTTCGTCTCCTGCTAAAAGGATTGGCCCACCCAGACCAGTGTGGCTTCATACCCGGCATTGCATACGACGCCTCCACCTCGCCCTTGCTCACCGTCACCTCCTCACCCCATACCTGGCGCTGCTACTCATTGACTTCGAGAAAGCCTTTGATACGGTCGATTGGAGCTATCTGGAGGACGTTCTCATCACGATGGACTTCGGCCCCCTTTTTAGACAGGCTATCTGAGTCTTGTATTCAACCCTAGAGCACGAGTCCTAACTAACGGAGCCCTCTTCGTGACCTTTCCTATCCGGAGAGGCACCCGTCAGTGATGTCCCCTTTTGCCACTCTTATTCGCGATGGCGATGGAGCCCCTGGCCTGTCTCATACATGCTGACCTCCTAATTCGAGGCTGGTCTTGGGATCCCCACCATGTAGACAAAATTGCCCTATACGCGGATGATATCCTCTTTTTTTTGGCCGACCCACAGAGCTCTGGCCCACGCTGGCTGGAGGTTCTCCGAGCCTTCGAAGGTGTCTCGGGTCTTTGGCTCAACCCGGCGAAGTCCACTTTGGTCCCCCTCCACTTGTCGAGGGCCTGCTTTGACTGGCAATCGACTATACCCCTACGACGCCAATCATTCAAATATTTGGGGTTCTGAGTAACCTTACTTCAGGAGCTGGAATGGCTCTTAATCTCACACCGCTAGTCATGAAGGTCAAAGCTGATCTCAAACGCTGGCAGTCTCTCCTGCTCAACCCCCTCAGAAGAGGGGTGCTTTTTTTAAAATGATGATCCTCCCCCGCTTTTTATATCTTCTCCAAAATATTACCTTTCATCTTCCGGCCAGTTGGTGCCGCGAGTTTTGCGGTAAACTTTCCCGGTTTTTGTGGGGAGGTGGGAGGCCTCGTATGGCCATGGCTCGCTGCTGAATTCCTCCCTTTGATGCAGGTATGTGTATAACCAACCTCCACGTATATTACCTAGCCACTGGACTCATTGTCATGCATGACTGGTTCGCCGGTGGCTGGTCCGACCCGGCTTATCGTACAGAGCTCAGGACCATGGACTTTCCACAGCTCTTGGCCTATCTACATGGGGCCCCCAGTCCACATGTCATCCTGTCTGTCACTAAAGCGGTCCTAACGGCTTGGCACTCTGCCCTGCGCTACACGCGATGGGACAAGAAACTTACTCAACGCACGCCTCTGTGGTATAGCACCTGGCTCCAAGAGGCCCGACCCTTCAGGGTTTTCGGCAGTGGGATCAGATTGGGATTTCACTCCTTGGGGATGTCTGGGTGGGAGACCACATAAGAACCTTTTCCAACCTGCAACACCGTCATTCCCTTCACTCCTCCCAATTCTATAAACATTTGCAGCTCTGACACACCCTTAATGCCCACATCCCACCAGCCACCTCCCTCCCTGAATTCAGCTCCCTAGAAGCCCAAGTAATGATGGGAGACTTGGGTGGAGAGGGGGTGTCACAGATCTACCTCTCCAAGGTGAACAATGGCCCGCAACCCTAGACTCACACCGCACCCGCTGGGAAGGTTTGTTGGGCCCCTTAGAAGAGGCAGACTGGCGACACGCACTCTTGGCTCCTAAAACCCTGACGGCCTCCTCTAAATTACGTCTTGTTCAACTTTATTGTTTGCACACGACGTACCTTACCCCTGCGCGTCTGTACAAGGCAAAGCTACGCCCCTCCCCGGCCTGCACATGGTGAACCATGCCCCGGCTGATTTTTACCACGTGGTCTGGCAGTGTCCTCTTCTTGCTTCCTTCTGGGCGGGGGTTGAGTCAGAGCTGACACAAACGTTGGAATGGATGGTTCGCCATAACCCCTTGCGTCTCCTTCTGGGAGTGTTTGATGGTCTTGACGGCTCCAGAGCAGACAAAAGCTTCTTAGGCACTGTGATTGCCGTGGCTAAACGAGACATTGCAGCGGCTTGGTCCCAGGCCAGACCCCCTACTGTGCGTAAATGGCGACAAGGGGTGGATTGGTATGCGCCCAAGAGGAATCCCTCTTTGAGGCTAGGGGATGTCCCGAGAAGTTCGAAAAGGTGTGGGGAAGTGGCTAAATTTGTTGTTGTGAATATTATGCAAGTTTCTTTCCAATTATGCTATATCCATGAGGTGGCTCATCCGGGGTCCTTATTCCTAGGCCCGATGTACTGTTGTCTACTGTCGATGGAATCTGATACAGTGAATAAGTTAATGCTGTCTTTATATGCTTTGTTTGCTATAAATGCCAATAAACTTTATTAGAAAAAAAGACCAATATCTAATCATTTGCTAACAGTTATCTTTGTGTAAGTAGAAATATTCTGTGAAAATATAGGAAAACATTTATGCAACTATTATCTATTAAGAAAAACATGTACATATGATTGTCAACTACATTTTGAATGCATTTGAAACTCATTATTTTTACTAAAGCTTACATGTTAATTCTACACATGTATTATAAACTATATTATTTTCATATAATTTCTATAAATGCACCTACATAAACCAGAGGGTGCTTTATGCCATATAATACATGGTCACAACATCATCTTTCCCACAAACTACTTAAAACCCCTCTTGCATAGCATGCATGTTCATATGAAAAAGTGAACATGTTTGCTAACATGATGAATAAAAATAAATCCTCTAGTGCAAAATGAAACACATCAAAACCCTGTAAGATAATTGTTGCAAACAGATATTAAAAACAGTTCAATACAAGTCAGTTTGAAATAAAAAATAAATAAGATGCAGTATCTCGGAATGTGTAGAAACATACAGAAATATTTTAGCTTTTCTCTAAGGAGTGCAGAAAAGGAATATATTCTCTCTGCTTGTCATTGTAAGCTATTAAAATAGAGCAGAAGAAAGAACAACAATGTTCCATTTGTTGCTTTAAACAGCTGCTTCAATTATGCTCCTTGACCTGACCTGCCTTTCACCTCGGATGCTGGTTCTAGCAGCAGGCATTGTGATGCCAGAACTCGACTGTAATAACCTTATAATAGTCAAGTTCTGAAATCTTCCCTTTATGATCGGCGCCTTGGTGTGTCACAAGTTGCCAATTATAAAGAACGTAGAGACTTTATACTGGGATTACAGAATCCCATGTATTATAAAATGCTTAGAAAACATCTCCTTACTTTGACATTCTGTGCACATCACACTGTTCAACTAACATGTGCGGCCCACAACATGTTCTGTTGATTGTCCTGAAAAAACTATTTGTATGGGACAGAAATGTTGACTTTAGCTACAAAGAGACCACTTCGTTGAAAAAAAAACATATGCTCCCTTGTGGACTGCTCCTTGGAGAACACTACTCTGGCCTATCATGCATTCTTGAGCACTACCTCTCACTAGCCAATGACTGGTCTGAGACTGCAAGAACACCTTGGGAGGAATTCATCTCTCATCCGCAATACCTGCAACCATCTATAGCTGTACATGCCCAAAAGAATCCATTAGAAACGTAAAAAAATATATTTTTATTTATTTATATTAGTTTTTGAGAACAAATACAAAATAATTCAGCCATAAGGTTACTGTTTCTGCCATGTTGAAGCATGTCAGTAAAATACAAACAACTTCACATACTCACATTAGAGCAGTTGTTATTGCTTAATGACTTGTCAGAAACTCCAAGAACACCTCTCAGGGAACAGCATACGAGAGGCAGCACCCACCTGCAGAGCCAGGAAGAGCACTGTTGAAAATGCGCCATTTCTGCACAGTCACCCCAGATGTTTGCCTTAGGTATCTGAACTCGTTTTTGTTGGCCATAAGTCCCTGCACACTTTACTCCTGCTAACCAGTGGTAACGTGCTTGTACTCCCCCCTTTAAATAAGGTAAACTTGGGTTACACCTATGGCACATTTAATTTACATTTAATTCCCAAATATATGGTAGTACATGTACTTAGAACTTGTAAATTAAATGCTATATGTGGGCCGTAGTGCTCATTGTAGCACCCACTAAAGTAGAACTGTAAAACATGTCTCCAGTCCAGCCTTTGCAGCATGTGTGTGCAGTTTTAAACTACCACTTTGACCTGGCAAAATAAACCTTTTGCCAGGCCTAAACCTTCCCTTTTAGTACTTATAAGTCACCCCAAAGGTAGTCCCTAGATGCTCATAGGGGAGGGTGCATGGTATTTGAAAAGTAGGACATGTATATTTAAAGTTGTACATGTCTTCTCAGTGAAAAACGTTCAAAGTAATTTATCACTGTGGCATGGCTGGCCCTCCCATAGGAAAACTCTGGGTTGCTTTATAATAATTTGTAATGCTTAGCTTCAGTTTGAGGGTAGGTAGAACCATGATTTAAGGACTAATTTCAATAGTAGGTTAATGTTCAAGTCAGATTTTATATTACTGTGCTAGAAATGCACTTTTAGAAAGTTGTCATTTCTATGCCTAAGCCATATGTGCCTTTCAGCCAGTGCCCAATGTCATCTGACTGTTAATAGGTCTCCTGTGGTGGTATATGTATTGCTTCCAGACAGTGAAAAAAAGGCATGGATGTGAAGAGATGTTTTTCTTCCTGAGCTGAATGGCTTGAAGGGTTGTGCCCAGTCCCTTCCTTAGCTTTAAGGTGCGCCTACCCTGTCACTGGCAGATGTAGCTCACACCCACCTAGGTCTGCCTCCCTTTGTCTTCCTAGCCAACTTGGGTACTTGGGTACATGCCCAGTGGGAGGGGCTCGTTGCCCCAGAACTGGTTTGATGTAACCACAAGGGAGAGTTTGCCCGTTATCACAGCCCAGGTGTCTCCAACCAGTCGATCGGGAGCTACCACTAGTTTGAAGACACAGTCAAAGTAGCTCCCAGACTTTATTTAATTTTTAAATAAGCACAGTGTCACATTTTCCTTTTAAAGTTAAGGGAAGGCTGTGTTTATTTTAAATTATTATCGTCAGGCTTCAGATAGCAGGGCCTGATAATAAGCGGTGTCCAGTCAGAATTATTACTCAGGGGCACAGAGGTGATGAACTGAAGCACTGAGATATTTAATTATTATATAAAAGTCCTTGTCATGTCAATATTGGAGCATGAGTACAAAATGATGTTTTTGAATGCTTTTAAATGGTCGAAAACTAAAATGAAAGGTTACCCTAATGATTACTTCTTCATTTTAATTTTCTCCCACTTAAAAAAGCAATTAAAAGTCATAGAACATGCCCTCCAGCGGGCTGGTATTCACAAAAGCTGAGCAAACTAAAAAGAAGCTGTCAAAAACAGGAAAAAATCTGGCGGCATAGTTACTCCCTGGGAGAGAAGACTAAGTACAAGCGTTTCATCCTAGATTACAAATCAGAGATTAAAGTTGAAAATAATTTTTTTACTGAAAAAAATCAATTTTCTCTAGCAATTCCTCCAGGTAGCTTTTTATACTGTCAAGCTGCTTTCATGCCCCCCTAATGCTAACACCTTACTTCCAACACAAAATCTATACAACAGTCTAGCCAAATTCTTCAAAAACTAAGTTGAGGTGATCTATAGGGACTTTGAGGTAGGCCAAAGCGATAATGCCGCATTCTCTGAAATTACCTCCATGGATGACAGCCAGCCAGTTTTCTGTAATTTCCCGCTGCTTACAACTGAAAAGTTGGTGGAGTTGAAAAAGATGACCAAGTCAGGGCCTCCAACAGATCCCTGTACCACAAAAATATTTCAGGAATTAGCTGGTATGTTATCATCACTCCTTACTGCATAACAGAATAACATCATAAATGCTGGGAGATTTCCCTTAGAATGGAAAAAACATCAATCCTTCCTTTGCTCAAAAAGCCATACCTAAATTCAAGTGAAGAAAAGAACTACCGCCCCATCTCTAGACTTCCAGTAGCAGCAAAGTTCTTGAGATACCTGAACTCAGCTCTTTCAGAATTTCTTGAGCAGAGTGATATTCTGAATTGAGCACAATTTGGATTTAGGAAATCACTCAGTACAGAATCCGCACTGGTGGTGGCTACAGAGGAGATCCTTGTTATTATGGACAACAGTGGAAAGGCTACGGTGGTCCTTTTAGGCCTATCGGCAGCCTTTGACACAATGAGCGATACTGTTTTAAAACAGCGCCTAGTGGAGATTGGGATTGGAGGCAGAGCCCTTAGTGTCCCTAGTGTCTTTTCTATGGTATAGAGTACAGTCAGTCTCCTTCGGAGACTTTACCTCCAGTTCCTTCTCCCCTGCCTTCTGGAGTTCCACAGGGTTCTTCGTTGAGCCCCACGCTGTTCAACATTTATGTGGCACCACTTGCTAAACTGATTAGTTCTTTTAGCTTTATTACAAAGTCCTACGCGGATGACACACAAATAGTTGTGTCTATTGCCAGCAATGTAGAGGACGTAAATCTCAGATTTAATAACATTATGAGAGCAGTAGTTACCTGGATGAACAACCAATGTCTTAAACTAAACTCGGGTAAGACAGAGGTGCTCCTCTTTTGGTGTAACCTACCATTCTGGAATGTCTCTTGGTGGCTGTCTACTATGGGCCCTTTACAGGGACAGACTGGCCGTTGTGGGCTCCAGACGTTTTCCCAGTGGGCTGGAAGGGTGGGGGCTCGTTTTGGGACGGTTGGGGGGTGTTTTAGTACAGCAGCAGAGCTGAATTATCGTCCCCTGTACCAAAAGCTGCAGCAGTGTTTCCCACCAGCACAATCCCCAACCCTCCCTCCGCCCACTCAGACTTAATTGCCAAGTTTGCATTCTCAGTCCGGCCCTGGCCATTTACCTAAATCTGTCACCAAAGTGAAAAATGTAGGCGTCGTTTTTGACTCTAAACTTACGTTTGCTGACTAAACAAATCAGCTTATTTCCTCCCGTTTTTGCCTTTTAGAGATACCTAAAAAACCCTACATCTCATCTGATCTTAAGACAACAGTTGTCTCTTTAGTTTTATTGAGGCTAGATAACAGCAATGCCTTATACTTGCACATGCAGCAAGGCTTCCTAAAGAAACTCCAGAGGCTGCTGTTTTCCGCAGTCCTGATTCTGGATAGCATCAGAAAATAAGAATCAGCCTCCAAGGGGTTGGGGGAGCTACTCTGGCTACCGATAAACAAACAAGTGGCTTTTAAAGCACTCTGGACCACATGTACGACCATCTTTTGTGCTTGCAAACAAGAAATCGGCCTGTTTGGGACCACAAAATATGTCTGCCCTATTTACAAACCCTAGTTTATGAGTCTGTAACCTATTGCCGACTCACAAAATAGGGTTTGCAACTCGCTATTAAGAAGGACCGGGCCAAGGGCATCCTTTCCTAATAGCGACTTGTACTTCAATGTAAGATTGTTTTGCAGCTGCAAAACACTCGCAGTTCACCACCCATTTCAGATGGGTGGTAACCCACTTGCAAACGGGGAAGGGGCCCCCAGGGGGCATTTACCACACATTTAAGGTAAATGCATTGTTTATATATATAAATATATATATATATATATATATATATATATATATATATATATATATATATATATATATATATATATATATATATATATATATATATATATATATAATATATATATATATATAACAATGTGTGGTAAAGGCATACATTGTAAATGCATATGCGATCTAAAAAATGTGTGGTAAAGGCATGCAGAGTATTTCCCAGCATCCGTAAGTCCTGGAATAACAGGCACCTGTTCAGGGTCAGGGTACAGACTCTGGGCTGAAAGCACAGTCTCAGGATCCATACCATCCCTGAGAGTACAGGTGTAAATATAAAAGGAGTGTTTGTCTCCTCATAGGTACAGCCACCCAAAAACCTAAGAGGCCTCAGGAGCAAGTGAGGGACTCCTTGACAGTTGCAAGTCTGGAAGTGATTCTTGCCCAAGGCCCCCACATTGAAGCCTCCACCTGGCAGTGGATGGCCAGAGGTCTGGCTCTTGACACTCACACCTGCCAGTGGCATCTGCTGGTTGTTGTCCTTATGGGCAGAGTTTCCCTGGGTTGGGGACAAATGTCTGATCCAAGGGGCAGAATGGGTCACATCGCCTTGTTGGCCATGGTAGTACTGCCTGCCTACAGGGATAGATCTTAGAGCAAGATAATACCAGCTGTTTGCGGATTCGGGGAATGGCTCTCCATGGGTTGGTGCAGTGACTCAGGAGGATGGTGACCGAGGAGTACAGTTAAGTTCCGAAGGGCATAGAAAAGACAAGTGCCACTGCAGATCAGGGACATTTTCCAAGTTCTATCTCCTTAGAAGGGAAGCCTATCAAGGTACTGAATACTTTTCTGTAGCATTTGGCAGAGGTGTGGAAGTAATGAAGACAATTTGCTATCTTGCAGGGCCTACTGGACCTGTTTTTGTTGGTCATAGGTCTCTGAACACTTTACTCCTGCTAGGCAGTGGTAAAGTGCTTGGGATCCTCTCTTTTAAATGGTACAATTGTCATACACCTAATTGACACATTTAATTTACTTTTGAATCCATAGTATATGGGTCTACAAATACATAGGGCATGTAAATTGAATGCTACAAGTGTCTTACCCAATAAAAACAGCGCTGTATAACATCTCTCCAGGCCTGCCCCTACAGCCTGTGTGTGCAGTTTTAAACTTCGACCTGGTGAAATAAACCTTTTACCTGGCTTAAACCTACCCTTTAAGTACTTATAAGTCATTCCTAAGGTAGGCCCTAAATGCCCATAGAGCAGGGTGAATAGTATTTAAAAAGTAGGACATGTATATTTAAAATTTTATATGTACTGGCAGTGAAAAACTTTCAAAGTCCTTATCACTGTTTTAAGGCCTGCAGCCCATAAAAGAACACTGGGTTGTATTGTAACACTTTATAATGCTTAACTTCAGTTTGGGAGCAGCTAGAACTATGATTTACGGACACAGTTTCATAGTTATTTAAAATACAACTTAATGGCCAAGTCAGATTTTATATTACTATTTTAGAAATGACACTTTTTAGGACATTGTTGTTTAATGATACTGCCGCCTTACACATTTGCACATTGCTTCTTGCACTGAACCTGCAGACATTTTAAATCGACCGAAGGATTTTTAATAACTGTGTGTAATTGTGTGATACTTTTAGCCTTTTTAAAATATACGTGTTGTACCTTATAGCCGCCTCACTGAGGCCCGTTGTTCTGCTCGCCGGCTCCCCGTTCCACCACGGGTTCGTCCCGCTTGACGTGGAGGGAGTGAAGGCGGGGCAGGGACGGGTCAGAGGGCGGGAACTCCCCTGTTGAAGCACTACTTTAGACGGTCATGTGCTCGTCGCGCAGCGGGCGAGCACAGCGGGCCCGCCGGCGGCGCGCCGAAGGCGAGCCAAAGGCGGGCCCGTCTGCGCCTGTCCGCGACCAAACGGGACCAGGGGCCACCTCCCCTGCTCAAAATCCTACAACTCCTAGCTATTCGAGGGATGCCCTGCTAGCATTTAGGGCAAGACGTCATGATAATTGTATGACACTACTCCCGGAGATTCCCACTAGCTGCTGTGCGAAATGCAAATTTTCCTTTTCGCACTCCCAACTGGGAATCACTGGTGAATCTGGAACCGTCACACTTTCTTATCTAAATAAGCCCAGTAACCAAGACACTCAATTCACCTTCCTTAGTACCAATTGTAGATCGCTCCCCAAACACAAAGACGATATTTTTAATCTTTTAACTGACCAGAAACCAGATGCGCTATTTCTCACGGAGACTTGGTTAACCGATAGTTCCGGGCCAGACATAGCTCTAGCCCTCCCTCCCAACTACTCCATCGTTAGAAAAGATCGTGCTAACCAAGGAGGTGGTGGCATCTGTATCATTTTTAAAAACTTGTTTCAATGTAAATGGACAGATATTAATCTGGGCAACTGCGAAGCAGGACTTTTTAAACTTACATTAACTCCCCAAATCACACTCTCAGAACTCCTGATATACCATCCCCCGGGGGCAGCAGGGAATGGGCGGCTGCCCTACCAGAATATATATTTCAAAAGACAGTGGTCCCTAGTAGTTCAGGGATTAGGCAGAATTGATGGACATACACTCAATAGTCAGTATGACCTTTGTCCAGCAGGACAGGTTTTTATTTTAAGAGATATGGAAAACATAAAAGGATTTTTTACAAGGTGGGTACAACCAGTAACCCACAGGGGACAAGACAAAACAGGGGGGTAAACTTGACGCAACAAAGGCGGTCTGTGCTAGTATCTCAGTGAACAGACAATGGTAAAGTACAAAGCATCATTGTGAACAATTTTCTATTTGTAGGGTACATATGATGCTACTATGTCGACGGCGTTTCGATGCCTACACACAGATACATGGTATCATCTTCAGGACAAAGAATTAATTTGTTTGTCTTGAAAGCATAACAGTTTTTTGGGGCCAATATTGTGGTCCACAAAGTAGTCTGTTAAGCAGTACCTATGCTTTTGGAATCAAAGCAAGTAAGGAAAATGAAGGGTTTAGGAGCACAATAGTATCCAAACCAGTGCAAGGGAGCCTCTAAATACGAGACCGGACCAATCGTGTCTCATTCCTGGTTTGGCTGCTCCTTGTCTATGCTGGATACAAAATGGCGGGAATCGCTACCTGAATATATAGCACCTCTCCTGTTGGAGGCCTCCATGTTTACCATCCTAGGAGATCTAAACCTACATTTAGAAGACCTTAACTGCCCTATGATTGCTAATTTTCTCTCAGATCTTGAGGCACTCAATATCCATCTGTGGAACTCCGGCTCCTCACATCAAGCCGGCCACTTACTTGATCCTATATTTGCTAACTTTGATCGTATTAAATGGGAGTCTACATTACCAATTGTATGGTCTGACCATTTTCTCTGCAAATTTACCATCTGGGCTCCCTCTCATAAAAATCTTAAGAAATCAGAGGTGTGGCTCAGAAAATGGCAAAAACTCCACATAAAGGATCTCAATGAACAATTAATCAGATCCAGCCCAGGCTTTGATATAGATAAAATCACAACTGAGGACCATAATAGAATTAATAGCTGGGTATCGGACACTGCTCTGACTGTCATCCCCCCGACCCTAAGCAAACAAAAATCATGCAATCCCCCTGTTCCCTGGTTTACGTATAAACTAAAAGAAGAAAAAAGCCTGTGCAAAAAGCTAGAAAGACAATGGAGAAGAGACTACAACTCTGCTAATAAAGAAAAGTACAAGCTAGCACTTAATGCATATCATCTATCCTGTAAAATCGCCAAGGGGAATTTCACTAAAAATACTATCTTAGGAGCTCAAAATCACTCAGGGACTCTTTTTAAGGTCCTCAAGAATCTAGCTGGGGCAGCAGCCCAACATGAACCTCCTATCTTGCCACCCACCCAAAGCAACCGTATTGCTAATTTCTTTCACGAGAAAATAGCCACTATATATGCTAACTTCACATCTAATGACGATGTTAGCGATATCAGCCCACTGTGCCCATCATTAGTGATCAACAGGAGCCTTCCATGAAGCAGGAAATTAGGACATGGCAACCAATAGATACTCTTGCCTTCGGTACTGTATTAAGTGGCATAAAATCAGGTTCACCCCAAGACCCTTTACCTGCGCATGTTCTCAAACAATTAGACCTTTCTATTTTGGAAGTTCCCTGAAGGAAGCTGTAATACCCAATGACTGGAAGCATGCCATGGTAGTTCCCCTGCTAAAAAAGGCTAACAGCGACCCGGAGGTGTTTTCCAACTTTCGCCCTGTATCTCTGCTGCCGATCCTGGCTAAGATCTTAGAAAAACACGTCAACAGGCAGTTGGCAGACTTTATCAATGACAACAATCTTTTGCACTATCCGGCTTTAGGAAAGGCCACTCCACTGAGTTCGCCCTACTTGGGGTTACTGAGGTTATCCGCCAAGAACTGGATACTGGAGGCATGGCGGCACTCATTCTTTTAGGTTTAAAGCATTTTTATCAAGACAAAATATAGGAGGTAAGGAAACATGGGGAGTAGGGTTACATACATTCAGGTGATGAGCTGAGCATAAATCTACGAGTGCGATGGTGGACAAAGCTACTGCAAAAGGAAGAAAATTAATGGCAAAATGATAAAAGCTGAATACAGTCGACACTATGCAGCAGACTAGAAAAAGAAGGGCAATAATGCAATAAACCAACCCCACCAACCCCCAGAACCCCTCCCTCCAAACACCCCAACTCGCCCCAACCCCCACCCACCTCCCCTCCGTCCAATAGTCAGCTATAACGCAACCTGCCCGCCCGCCACAACCCCCTCCCCGTGAGCCCAGGTCTTGTGTCCCTTTAGTCAGGTGAAAGCACCGGTGGTGTTAATCTTAGAAGTCTGAGGTACCTCGGGCAGGTGAGTTCCCTAAATTCTGTAGTTAAAAGCGCGTGAAAAGGTTGCCATAGCTCATCAAATTGGTCCACTTCCCCCGCCACCATAAGCGATAGTTTCTCCATACCCAGCACATGCCAAACGCCTGTGCAGCCAACCTGTGATGGAGGGGACCGTGGCAGTACGCCAGTGGATCAAAATGTTCTGAATCGCTGAACCCAGCGCTATCGCAATTTGCCTACCCCTGCGGGACTTCAGCGGGTACATCAGGCCATTCGGAAGGCCCAGCAATACGTACGCCGGGAAGCGTAGCAATTCAGTTTCAAAATGAACATCAATCTCGTCGAGAACCTCCCTCCAGTAAGCTTCTAGCAAGGGACAGTCCCAAAGTATATGTGTAAGGGTCCCCACCTGACCACAACCCCTCCAGCACTCCTTCTCGATATGCCTATTCATCTCGTGTAGCCTCTCCGGGGTATAGTACCAATACGTGGACACTTTGGTGAGTGTTTCTGTGAGACCTGTGTGATATGCAGAGTGTCTCGCTCGGTGCGCAATTTGATCCCATTCTTTATGACTAAGTGTCCTTCCCAGTTCCCTATTCCAGCGTTCCCTGCCCGGGTTATAGAAATGAAACGGAGGGGGCTGCAGGAATTTATAAAGATCGGTGATTAGCTTAGCATCAGAGGCGCGGGTCACCAACCACCGCTCGTATGGCGTTATCTGGCGGTCAGCAGAGCCCCGCACCTGAGATTGAAGCGCCCAATGCCTAACCTGCATATATCGCAACCTATCTGACTCAGGCAGTTGGAACTCCTGTTGCAATTGCTAAAAGGGGACCACCCCCTCCGGTCCATATATCTGGAAGAGCGCTCGGCAGCCCACCGCCCTCCAGTGGGAGAAAGCGCCTGGTTCCATTCCGGGGGAGAAATCAGGGTTGTCCGCTATCGGTGTAAAAGGCGAAGGGAACGTGGTGAGTTCATGAACCTCGTTAACCGCGTCCCACACCCTCAAGGGGACTCGCGTGACGAAAGAAGCGAAAAGGTTGGGGGGGCGGTGAATCCGGCGCAAGATTGGAAACTCCTGGAGGGTGCGCCCCGCCACCGCTTGGTCTTGAAAGAGCCAGTGCTTGTCGGATTCCCACCTGCTCCACTCCACAAGGTAGCGCAACTGCGCCGCCTGGAAGTATTTCCGGAGGTCCGGGATACCAAGGCCCCCCGCCTCCGGGGCCAG
Source organism: Lissotriton vulgaris (assembly GCF_964263255.1). NCBI lineage: Eukaryota > Metazoa > Chordata > Amphibia > Caudata > Salamandridae > Lissotriton > Lissotriton vulgaris. The sequence continues at coordinate 177,711,957 of NC_141699.1, forward strand.
CGTGGAAAGAACCCTCTTCATCCTCGGCTTGCGGCCTTGCCAGACGAAGCGTGCGATGTCGGCCTGTGTCTGTCTAATCCAGCCCACAGGAGGCTGGAGCGGCAAGGCCCGAAAGAGGTATAGGATCTGGGGCAGGACCGTCATCTTGACCGCCGCAATCCTGCCGAGCCAGGACAGCAGGCTTTTACTCCAGCGGCCCAGCTCCTCCTTGATCTTCCTGCTAAGAGAGGCATAATTGGCCGTTACCATCGCTGGCAGCGTGGGCGCTAGCAGAATCCCCAGATACGGCACCAGGGATGATGACCACTGCATGGGGAAGAGCCGCTGCAGATCTTGTCTAGTATCCGCGGCCAGATACACATCCAAAGCCACCGACTTGGCCATGTTCATCTTAAAACCAGCCACTTTCGAAAAAGCGTCTAGTTCCTGAATACAAGCGGGGAGGGCCCGTCTGGGATCATCCAAGGTCAACAGGACGTCGTCCGCATAAAGACTGACCGTGTGGATATACCGCCCCATCTTGATCCCAATCGCATCCGGGTTTTGGCGAATTCTCTGGGCAAACGGTTCCATATAGAGAGCAAAGAGGAGTGGGGAAAGCGGGCATCCCTGCCTAGTGCCCCGTTCGATCGCAAAACTGCGGGAGCTACACCCATTAACCCTCACCGTTGCCGAAGGGTACTTGTAGCAATTGAAGACCATCGAACAGAATTTGTCTCCAACACCCAGTTTCCGGAGCACCTGCTCGAGATAAGGCCAGTGAACCCGATCGAATGCCTTCTCGGCATCCACCGCTAGCAACATCCGTTCACCCGGGATCCGCAAAGCTTTCTCCAAAATGTGTGCTACCCTCTTAGTGTTATCGACGGTTTGTCTGCCAGACACAAAGCCAGCTTGATCAGCCTCAACCAGGCCCGGCAGATGCAGGGCCAGCCTAGATGCCAGAATCCCTGTATACAGCTTAAGGTCGACATTCAGGAGCGAGATAGGCCTGTATGAGCCGCAGAGGGCCCGGTCTTTCCCAGGTTTCGGGATCACTGAGACCGTTGCTTTTAACAGGTCCGGCGGAATGGCTCCCGGCTCGGAAAAGGAGTTAAACAGGCGGGTGAGAATAGGGGCCACGACCGGGCAAAAGGTTTTATAAAACAAGGACGTGTAACCGTCCGGGCCTGGAGCCTTCCCGTGTTTGAGCCTGGCTATCGCTGATATCACCTCCTCCACGTGGATGTTGCGTTCGAGGTGTTCCGCCTGTGCAGGGTCCAGCGCCGGAAGGGCTACTGACTCCAAATATTCCGTGGCATCCTGTGACGAGGGGGGTTCCCCCGCGTAGAGCGCTTCATAAAAACTACAGAACGTTTCTGCCACCGCGGCGTCATCAGAGACCGCCACCCCGTCAGCGCCGAGCAATTCCTTCACCACGTTACGTTGGTGCGCGATACGGAGCCTATTTGCCAAGAGTTTGCCACACCTATCCCCACCCATGTAAAACGCATGTTTTAGACGCAGCGCCGCGTATTCCGCCCTATCCATGTCCAATGCCGACAGGAGCTTCCAGGCAGCCTTTAACTGCCTCCACACCCTAGGAGCTCCGGTGCGGCGATGGACCTGTTCCAATTCCCGGACCTGGGAAGTCAGCTCCTCCCTCTTGCGCTGTCTCTCCCTGTTTTTAGCTGAGGAGATGGAAATGAACTCCCCCCTAAGAACCGCCTTCAGCGCCGCCCACTGTGTCGCTGGCGAGGTATCCGAGTTATCATTGTGCGCCTGGTAGTCCCGGATCGCTTCCTCAATATGCTTCACAACCGTTTTTTAGGTCTCGCCTGTCGATGCGCATGCGCATCGAGCAAGCGAGACTATGGGGGCTTATCCACTCTTTATCCAACTTGCAAGGAATCGTGGCGATTCCTTGCAGTGCCCGTGACTTTTAAGCTCAATGCGCATGCGCATTGAGCTTAAAAGCGCGTGCACATCAGTTCCCTCAGCCGCACTCCAGGCCCCCGCTCCGCCCCCTCCCGCCGTGTCGCATTTCTCCTCCCCCCTCCCCTTATCTGCCGTCCCTTCGTCTGTTCCCTCTCCCCGCTCCGCCCCCTCCCCTGCCCGCCGTGTCGCATTTCTCCTCCCCCCTCCCCTTATCTGCCTTCCCTCCGCCTGTTCCCTCTCCCCGCTCCGCCCCCTCCCCTGCCCGCCGTGTCGCATTTTTTTTTTAAATCCCCACTTCCCCCCTACCCCCCAGCAATGCCAACACTGACGCCGTGCTCTGCTGCTTGTTTTTTTCTTCCTCACTTCTAGCTGCTGCAATTCCAGTCCAGCAGCCTGGGCGACGGAGGGAGGATTTGCAAGCAGAGCTGCTCCCATTTGCAATCAATTTCCGTAGAATTTGCCAATGATTTAAATGCTTATTTTTTCCGCATTTTTGTTAGCACAGAGCTGTGGCATTATCGAACCGGCGTCGATCTCTTTCTACGGAACTTCTGCAAAATCTTTTGTTATTCTATATATTTTTTTGCAAATGAATCGCGCCGCGTAGTGTCATCTGTGTTATTTATCGTATTTTGTTTTGTACAATTCTATACATTTTCCCGTGTTTCAGATGTGCTCTGTTGCCTCCCCTCCCGCTTTTTGGATTTCACTCGTCCTTTTTGTGCAGATCTGCAGAATATGGCGTCTCGTCGCTGTGCCCCGTTTCAAAAATAAGCTCAGGCTGCCATTTTTGTTTTTCTTTTGTCTGCAAATTTTAATAAAAAACTGTCTGAGAATGTGGGAGAGGCACATTGGAAGGGAAGAGAAGGGGCCACCTCACGGGGAAGAGGATTAATTTTTTGGCAAACTTTTTTTTTTTAAAGGAATTTTGAGAAGGGAGGGAGAAAGGGGAGGAGACATCTCATGTGCTACGTAGCCTGACGTGATTGCTGAAAGCGCTAACGATTTAAAGCGCCTTTTGACCATTAAAACATTTAAAGTATTTTGTTATCTACTATTTTATTCTTCTGTCTGCATTTTTATTTCCTCTACGAGAAATGAAAGTTTACGTTGTTGTTGCTTTCTATGGAGCACGTTGCCTGGGGGCTACTTTGAAATCGTGTAACGGGGAAGGATAACTAGTTACAAATCAAAGAGCAACATCCTATGCTTATTTTTAATTTTGTATAGGTTCGATTTGTATTTATGAGTGCCTAAGAATTCTGAATCATGCCTGTCGTACTCCAGTACCATGAGAGCCTTGCACTCCGAGCTTTTGTATACAAATGTAACCTTAAATATGTGTGGTTTTTAAGATGAAGCTTCTTTGGAATAATATGAAAACGACAGCCGTTTTGTACAGATCCTACCACGGTAGTCGTTATGTAAAACATTGTGTTAAATAGTTTTTAACCCCCCTCCCCTTATCTGGCCTTCCCTCCCTCTGTTCCCTCTCCCCGCTCCGCCCCCTCCCCTGCCCACCGTGTCGCATTTTTTTTAAAATCACCACTTACCCCCTACCCCCCAGCAATGCCAACACTGACGCCGTGCTCGGTGTTTCTCTTGTTTTCTTTCAGAACACGCATTTCTCTTGTTGTGCTTATTTTTTAAATTACATGCAGACCTCCGTAAAATCAGACTTTCAAATTAACACGGGCGCACGTCCATTTTTAAACTGCAATGAAAGCACATTCGAAGGGGGCTGCAGCGTGCGCCCGTATTGTTAATCTATAACAGCGACCATGTCGTCTTTCAGTAAACAAGTGCTGGAGTTTAGTCTTGCAGGCATAAGAAGCAGTATGCTGAGAGAGACCATTCACAACATTGAATACATGAAAATAGCTTGATACTAAACTGCTTGGGCAACGTTACAGTTAAAAACTTTAACTCTTGTGTATTTATGTAGTGGATGATTCAAAGAACTGGTCTGTAATTGGAATGTAGACAGGAACACCCCTCTCTCCTTTCATGTACACACCATGGACTGGGAACGGAAAGCTGTCCTCACACAAATGCTGCACCAGTCAGCAGGTCGAATGCTCCCTCGGGATAAGCTGCGGTTTCTGGATGCTTAATGCGGTGGAAACAAGGAATGTTCCATGGTTAACTGTCTCTAACGTGCCACCTTCGCTGCATGTCTGTGGGACGTCACGTTTCTCGTCCTAGGCTTTCATCTGACGCCCCAGTAGGTTCTGGGAGTTGTAGTCTTGGTATTGTTCCTATAAATCAACTGGACCTGCTTACTCAACAAGGCGCACTGTTGACAAACACTGATGAGCCAACTGGTTTAACGAGGATAGCGATGTTGGCCACCCCTCACCCTCACTCACCCTCACCCTCACCCTCACTCACCCTCAACCCCTCACCCTCACTCACCCTCAACCCCTCACCCTCACTCACCCTCACTCACCCTCAACCCCTCACCCTCACTCACCCTCACTCACCCTCAACCCCTCACCCTCACTCACCCTCAACCCCTCACCCTCAACCCCTCACTCACCCTCACTCTCACTCATCCTCACTCACCCTCAACCCCTCACCCTCACTCACCCTCAACCCCTCACCCTCACTCACCCTCAACCCCTCACCCTCACTCACCCTCAACCCCTCACCCTCACTCACCCTCAACCCCTCACCCTCAACCCCTCACCCTCACTCACCCTCAACCCCTCACCCTCGACCCCTCCCCCTCAACCCCTCACCCTCACTCACCCTCACTCCCCCTCAACCCCTCACCCTCACTCACCCTCAACCCCTCACCCTCAACCCCTCACCCTCAACCCCTCACCCTCACCCTCACTCACCCTCACCCTCAACCCCTCACCCTCACTCACCCTCAACCCCTCACCCACCCTCAACCCCTCTCCCTCAACCCCTCACTCACCCTCACTCTCACTCATCCTCACTCACCCTCAACCCCTCACCCTCACTCACCCTCAACCCCTCACCCTCACTCACCCTCAACCCCTCACCCTCACTCACCCTCAACCCCTCACCCTCACTCACCCTCAACCCCTCACCCTCACTCACCCTCAACCCCTCACCCTCACTCACCCTCACTCACCCTCAACCCCTCACCCTCACTCACCCTCACTCACCCTCACCCTCACCCTCACTCACCCTCACCCTCACTCACCCTCACCCTCACTCACCCTCAACCCCTCACCCTCACTCACCCTCAACCCCTCACCCTCACCCTCACTCACCCTCAACCCCTCACCCTCAACCCCTCACTCTCACTCATCCTCACTCACCCTCAACCCCTCACCCTCACCCACCCTCAACCCCTCACCCTCACTCACCCTCAACCCCTCACCCTCACTCACCCTCACCCTCACTCACCCTCAACCCCTCACCCTCACTCACCCTCAACCCCTCACCCTCACTCACACTCACCCTCACTCACCCTCACCCTCACTCTCACTCACCCTCACCCACCCTCAACACCTCATCCTCACTCATCCTCACCCTCACTCACCCTCAACCCCTCACCCTCACTCACCCTCACCCTCACTCACCCTCAACCCCTCACCCTCAATCCCTCACCCTCACTCACCATCACCCTCGCTCACCCTCAACCCCTCACCCTCACTCACCCTCAACCCCTCACCCTCACTCACCCTCACCCACCCTCACCCTCACTCACCCTCAACCCCTCACCCTCACTCACCCTCACTCACCCTCACTCACCCTCACTCACCCTTACTCACCCTCACTCACCCTCACCCACCCTCACTCACCCTCAACCCCTCACCCACCCTCACTCACCCTCAACCCCTCACCCTCACTCACCCTCAACCCCTCACTCACCCTCACCCTCACTCACCCTCACCCTCACTCACCCTCACTCAGCGCAACCACAGCATCTTCACTAAATATATTTAATAAACTTTAAGCTATTGGCAATATAAAATAAAATCCATTTTATTTACGTATTAATTATTTTTTTTTTTTTAAAGCCATTGATTTTTTTTATATCAATACATATAAGTCACATATAAGTCCCGTTAATACAAAACATGTTGCTTTACAAATGCTAGAGGTGTCACATTTACAAAAATTATAACTATTGGCTTTGTAAAGAAGGAAGCAATTAATTTAGCTATTTAGAAAAAACAACACATAAAAAAAAAAAAAAAAAAAAATAACACCTATAGCTCAAACTTTACTACTGCGAGACCTATTGCATTTCCAATGCTTGTTTGTGCAGGAGGGTGTCCCTAAGGCGCCACACCCCCCGAGAGGGGGAGGCCGTCGGCAGCGCAAAGGCGCCCATGACCGGCGCATGATCAGACAGCGACAGGACCCCAATGTCCGCCGCTGTAGCTGCAGTACGCATCGGTCCACTAACCAATAAGTAGTCCAACCGTGCGTAGGTCCGGTGCGCATGTGAATAATAGGAATAGTCCCTATCCGTGGGGTGGAGCGTGCGCCAAATATCATGCAGATCCATGTCAGTGATTCGAGCCTTCCCGGCCTGTGAAAGTTCCCGTCTGCGGGTATCGCTGCGCTGACCTATCAAGTGTAGAATCAAAAACTATATTCAAATCGCCCCTTAGAATGACATGTCGATCAGGAGAGGCAGTCACGTCCACCAGCACTGAGTCCAGAAAGCGCTCTTGGTGGTCATTTGGGCTATATACTGAGCCAATAGTGAACGTTGTGTTCCCCAGCCGGAGGCGGTACGCCAATAGCCTCCCCTTCTCTTCCGCAAATTTGTACAACACCTCTCCCCTGAAGGAACTCCCTAGCAGAATGGCCACCCCCGCGGTCTTAGAAGCAGCAGAGGAGAAAAACTGAGTTGGGAATTTATTAGAGCGCATCCTGTGACAATCCCGTGATAGTAAATGGGTTTCCTGCAGGAGGCATATATCTGCCTGTGTCCCCTCCAGCAGAGACAGGATCGCCCTTCGCTTCACAGGGTTATTCAGACCCTTAACATTAAGGGTCACTACCTTCAGTGACGACATACCCCCAAGGGACTGGAAGCGCTAAGCCACGGGCAGTCAATGAGCGGGGGGGGGGGGCACAGGACAGCCGCGCAGGGCAAGCAAAATAGAGCCAAGCAATAACATTTGAGACATTGGACGGTACCCTTTCAACCCCAAAACAACTCCCAACCCCAACCAAAACAGACCCATGGCAACTAGCCAATTCCCCACCCACGCTCAAACAACCCATTGTCCCAGTCATGTCCCAAAACGGACAAGTCTGTGGAAAGTACAAAAAGTGGACGTCCGGCCACTCGTCCTCCCCGTCTCTCCCCCGACCCTCCCTCCAACCCCCAAACCTGGCATTGAAGAAGCTATGTCCATCTCCCCCCGGAGTGAGTCTATGTCGTCATGGCGACACCGTTCGTGGCGGCCGAGTCCCTGGCCGCTTCTCTCAGGGCGCTGGCCATGTCCGCCTTGATAGTGGGTGAGTCCGGCCGTCCAGCGCTCGCAGTCGATCTCCTCCTCGCCGACCGCCGTCGTCCTCTTCGATCAGAACGCCTCCAGCCCGGTGTCGTCTCGCCCTCTTCCGCGGCGGTGAGACCGAGGACACCACAGACATCTTGCAAGGAACGCAGCTGGTGTAGCACTCCGTTCCAGCGGAATATCAGGCGAAAGGGATGTCCCCAAGAGTACGGCGTCTCATTCTCTCGCAGGAAATCCGTTGCGATTTTGAAGGACCTGCGCTTCTGTAGAGTGATAGCAGAGAGGTCCTGAAACAAAGCCACAGACCGTTCGCGGAAGGTCAATGGCTGTTTCCTGCGGGCTTCAGCCATGATGCGTTCCTTCACCGGGAAATCCGGGAGGTAGGCCAAGATATCTGGTGGAGGTGCCGTCGCCTGTCGCTGTCGCCCGACTCTGTGGGCCCTGTCGATTCGGATCGGGAAGTCCGCGGGCTCCCCCAGGATCTCCCTGAACAAGTCCTTCAGGTAGCCCGTCAAGTCTGTCCCTTCATCCTCGGACGGTACACCTCGGACCCGAATGTTATTCCTTCTCGACCTGTTCTCCAGGTCCTCGTTGTGTGCCTGGAGTTCGACATGTTGCTCTCGGAGACGGAGAACGTCTTGCTGCAAATGGACAATCTCGTCCCGCCGTTGAGCCGCTGCCCCCACCGTCTCCATCCGCTCACCTAGGCCCTCCACCTCTCGACGGACCTCACGCACTTCGCTGGCCACCGGACTATTTTTCTATACATTAAATGACAATAAGGATAGCTCAATCAAATGAGAGGCAGAGTCCGTGGTATCTGAGTCATACGGGCTTTAATTAAGCATCTCGAGATGCGGGACATCGAGTTCCATCACCACTAAGGTTCAGGAAGGGACATTCAACATTTTATTAACATCACACATTATATATAGTAAAACTGTACAATTGTAATGAATACAGTAGGCGTAACAGGTGAAAAAGAGAGAGATAAGAACACATGTGCGTAACAGAAGGCGTGAAAGAAGGCGTACACGTAGGCGTGCACTTGACAGTCAGAGAAAACGTCACAAGTGGGTGGATGCTTAGAGAAAGTTTGCAGAATCAGCAGAAACCTTTGGCACGTATGCGCACGCAACTGAACATGACGTGTAACTGGGGAGAGCTGGGGGCTTTGACTTTAGCACTAGTAGAGGAGACTAATGTCTGGGATGTCAGAACGACCTGTACCTATAGCATATCTGATATCTTGTGTTTAGAGGATGTATTATCTAAAGTAAAAGGTCTCTCGGGCAGAGGCCGTTCAATACTGAATGCTAGTGCGTGCATATGGATCTTCATGTAATGTACGGGGGCCATGGGCCTACCGTGGTAACGGGTGCAGTAAATTACTTGCATGGAGACAGGAAGACAGGGCCCTTTGCTCTGCAGCCGGGAATATGTTTACCTATTTCACTCGACTGGAATGTGTTTTCTCGGAGGCTAAGCTGATAACTGTAGGCAGAATACCGTCTTGGCAGGCAGGCCAGGCCGAGCCGGGCACCGCTCGTCTGGGGCAGGATGTAAGGTAAAGGTCAGGGATGCATACCTAAACTGCAGCTTTCAGAGACAGAAGAGACTCGGAGCCTCAATTAAGGGCCTGGCTCGGCTGAGCCAGAAAACATGGAGAAAAACGTGTACTTTATTCAAAAGTGCACCATGTAAAGATGTTGGCACCATAGGCCTAGAAGCCTAATTAACGTGGTTTTCTTGCAGAACTGAACGACTGACATGTTAACGTTGGACGCAAATGCATATGCGTCTTTCTGGCAAGCACGGGAAGGGAATTACACGACATACATGGAACACGTGTGTATGGATGGGGTGCGAGTGGGGGACACATTGGCTACCTAAAAATGTCTATTTCCTCATCCTGCTTCAGCGTCTGAAAGTCGGCTTTAAGCGAACTGAAGAGTTCCTCCATGAAGGACCTCGTGACGGGGGGCTCGCCCCCGGCCGGGTCCGCTGCGGCTCTAGAAGAGCTTGGGGACGGTTGCGCCCTGTCTCGCTGTTGCTGGGCTCTGCTGAGCATGTCCGGCAGGGTGCGGTCCCCCTTCCTCGATCCTCGGTTCCCCGACATTCGTGCCCTGTAGGCTGTCGCACTCCACACAGTCAGTTATGCGATCCCAGGCCACTAGCAGCAGGCATCGGCGTCGATGAGTCTCCAACGGCTGGCAGAGCGCCGCCGGGGGGAACGCCCGTTGAAGTAGGGACACCAAGGGTCGTGCTCCACCGAGGACAAAATGGCGGGCCAGCATTGTCGCAGGGGGCAAACCGTATCCCAACCAGAGGTTGAACGTTGACCACCACAGGGGGGACCTAGACCGCAGCGTCCCCCAGGGAGAAAGAGCTATGCAGGGCAATGCAGGGCCAGGGGTGTAGGAGCTGTTCCCAGGCGACACTGTCGGAGGGCTTCGTCACCGTCGTCGAGAAGACAAGATGGCGGATGGGCGTAGCCGGGTAGACAAGTCGAGCCCGGTGGCACCGTCAAGGCTACGCCAAGAGTCAGTTTCACGGAATGAGTCCCTTCCAGGGCCGACGAGCCAAATAAGGGAAATAGTTGACCTGGCCCCAGATCCTGAGCACTGTCATAAACTGGCGATGGGGCCGGGGCTCACACAATGTAGGAAGCCACCGTTGTTGAGCCAAATGCCTCCACGATCAGACAATAGGCTTTTCCCTTCTCGACAGCTCGCAGTAGTTATCCATCCGGCGTACCACACCAGGCACAGTCTGATGCGAGTATGCAAGCGAACTCCACGCCAGGCCACCAGACATCAGTATCAGGGTCCGCTCAGACCTCCTGGCCAGCGCTCCGCACCGCTCCGCCTCCGTGGCGCTCCACAGTTAGATTATCGGTCTCTAAGCGTGCCTCCGCCGGAGCGATCGGGACCAAAGTTGCACCAAAACGTGCCCCAGGGTCTCCGCCACCATTCCCTCGGCCGCCAAGCTTCAGCGGGGGGAGAGAAGCTGACGAAAAAGGGCTCGGGCTTAGTCGGGCCGGGGGAGCTGCGGGAAGAAGCGTCCGCTCACCCCGCCATCTTGGCCACGCCCCACTCATTCTTTTAGATCTGAGTGCCGCATTCGACACCAGCTGTCATACAACCCTCATCCAGTCCCTGAAGGATATTGGAATCAGAGGTAAAGCATTGAAATGGTTGGAGCAATTTCTCCTGCATCGAACATATCAGGTCTTCTCCAAAAGTAATTCCTCGGAAGTATATGATTCCCCCTATGGAGTGCCCCAGGGCTCTATATTGAGCCCCCTCCTTTTTAATGTGTATGTCACTCCCCTAGCCAAAATTGCTGAAGATATGGGCCTTACCATTTATTCCTTTGCGAACGACACACAACTCGTGTTCTCCCTCACATCTAGAGAAAAATCTGACATCTCTCCCCTTCGTTCTGGACTACTTAGAATGGCTAACTGGCTCCATTCCAAAAAATTAAAGTTGAATGGGGATAAAACAGAGTTACTTATTTTTGGCAACCAAAAGAATCTTTGGGGCCCGACCCATTGGCCTGTTGAAATGGGCGCTACCCCGACTGCGGTACAATCCGCACGCAACTTAGGGGTAATAATTGACGATAAGCAGTCTATGGGCACGCACACAGCCAAAACTGCATCCACATGTTTTCTGATCCTCAAATGGTTGAGAAAAATATTGTCTTTTTAGCATAAACAAGGGAACCCAGAGACATACCTTTGGACCATGGGTAATATACTTATTAGAGAGAACAAGGGTCCTCAGGGAATGCAATAAAGGTACAAATAAACATATAGACCACGATAAGTGCTATAGTGCAGCTTCCCAGCCGGGCAGGGAATATTTAATTTTTAATTTTTAGAATCAAATTTGACCAAGAGAGGGTCATATACAAGGAGTTAGATAGGGCACAATCCTGTACCTAACCTGAAAGATAGAAAAACCATTAGAATATAGAAGAAAATAGAATGAAAGAAGTTTTAACAGGCAAGAAGGGTTTTGGAGCCAGTTGTCGCTTGCGAAATAATAAACAATCAAAGCAAGTCTCGACATACAGTGTATGCAGAATAATACACAAATGGATTTCAGCAACACTGTTTTTAAGCGTCAACGTTTCGATCCCTTGGCTCCTAATGAACCAGGATCATCATCAGGACTATATTAATCAAAGACTGTTTCCAATATGAACACCTGCCAAATTGCAATGATTGGCTTGGTCGGGCGCGGTTTAGCCGTAAAGATTACTGTCAGGGACCCAGTGTTGGAGGGACCTTGGCAAGACGGGTCAGACTAACTGCAGTTAGACCATCGTGTCTTCACTTCCTACCCACTGCAGATCCCACCGCGGATCAAGAGACCGCCGATTCAAGCGGCGTGACAATCTAAGGGCTGCTAGCCCCCACATTCAGAAGACTCCTGTATCTACGGCAATACCTCCCACCACCTACTGATGCTAAGGTGGAATAAGCACTCGTGTTTGCCGATTCAAGCGACCTCATTAATCTAGGGAGCACGGAAAGACTTGAAATTCACGGTCTGACCCGTCTTGCCAATGGTTTTTCTATCTTTCAGGTTAGGTACAGGAATGTGCCCTATCTAATTCCTTGTATATGACCCTCTCTTGGTCAAATTTGATTCTAAAAATGTGAAAATTAAATATTCCCTGCCCGGCTGGGCTGGGAAGCTGCACTATAGCACTTATCGTGGTCTATATGTTTATTTCTACCTTTATTGCATTCCCTGAGGACCCTTGTTCTCTCTAATGAGAAAAAAACTGTGGCAATTGCCAGATGGAGCGCAGAGGACGGTCCTACAGGCCTTAATCACTTCGAGATTAGACTATGGTAACGTCCTATTCCTAGGAGTCACGAAAAGTACTCTGAATTGACTTCAAGTCGTTCAGAACTCTGCGGCCAGACTGCTCCTCAATCTCCCAGGTCGCACGAGTATGACAGAATACCTTATGAAACTACACTGGTTGAGAGTGGCAAGTAGAGTAAAGTTCAAGGCACTTTGTTACATGTATAAGATCAGCTCAGGGGCAGCCCCGGAGTACCTATCTAAGATGGCACAGAAATATCTACCCTCTCGCAACTTACCCTCAATGAACCAGGCGAAATTCATCGTTCCCAGGGTAAAAAGAGCTCGACTGGGCAGTCGTTCTTTTGCCTACATGGCACCTGTACTGTGGAACTCACTCCCTCTCCAACTGCGGTTAGAACCCTGCTATCTACGCTTCCCTAAGTGAGTGAAATCATGGCTGTTCGATCAATAATTGTGCCCCGCTTACTTTTCAGTAACACAGATCCAAGGCACCGGGAAACCCTCAGGGTAGCTGTCGCGCCATACAAGTGCAATAAATAAATAAATCTACCAAAGCCAAATGTGCTTTTCTGCCAGTGTTAACCGACTATTAATCGCTCTCCTGTGGTGTTATGTGTATTGCTCCCAGACAGTAGTCAAAAGGCTTGTGTATGGAGAGATGTTTTTCTTCCTAGAGCAGGATGGCTTGGGGTGTTGTGCCTAGCCAATACCTGACCTTCAAACAGTTCGTAACCGGTCAGTGATGGATGTAGTGCACACCCAGGCCTGCCTCCCTTTGTATTCTATGTCAGCTTGGGTCCGACCCGAGTGGGAGGGGGGAGCTGCCCCAGAACTGATTTGAAGTGTCCACAAGTGAGCATTTGCCCAGTATCATAGCCACATGTCTGGGTGGGCACCAGGAGCTCTGACCAGGGAAAGAAAGGTTCTGCTGTGTCAGACTGAGATAGAGAATGACACAGTGGGGTAGTTTATAGTAAAACACACAGGAAGTGCTGCAAAGATTGGTAAGATCAACCCCTGGAAAATATTACTCCATTGGTTAGGGAGTGACCAGGAGTTTCCCCCACCCGAGGCTAGCATCCCCAGTACCCCTCTCAAAACAAACCTTGGCCTGTGAAGAATCTGAAGGACTGCCCTGCTGTCTGAGGAATTTGAATGAGACTGGACCTGCTTGCCTTGAACCCAGGACCTCAAAAGGAACTCCAGGGCTCAGTTGGCTGATCCTCTTTGTGAGTTGCAGGGTTTCAGCAAGTTTTCAGAGGCCTTTCCTGCAACTGCCTAGTTTACCATTTCCAACGAAACCTGCCACACCCTGCTCCTGGCCTCTGCTTGAGTGAGTCTTGATGTCAAGTTCTGTCCAAGGTCCTGGACCTTTGGCTGGTGTCAAAGTGTACTCTTCCTAACTTTTCCTGATACCTATACCTTAGAAATATTTTGCCAACATTTTGCTCTGACCAGGACTAACCTGCAAAGCCAATCCGACTAAAATGTGTTGCCACTGGGTTGCTTCAACTACGTTCTTCTCCACAGCAGCAAATTCGATCCAGCAGAACTTTAAGGGGATGGTGTGTGGCATCATAGAGCCCTCTTCAGATACAGTCTGCATCCTTGCCACACTGGAAGAATTCAAGCTCCAAAAATTGTCTAAGTCCTAAGGTAGAAATCTGTTCCAGGCTCAAAAGTATCAGCCGATGAGGGACCTTCTTTGGGCATGAAATTTAAATTTCTCACACTTTGAGCATTATTTTTTTTGTTTGAATATCTTTTATTGCATTTTTCATTTATATTGCATAACATAGCATTAAACTTACATTGTGGCCGTATCACAAAAGAAAACAGGAGAAAAAGACTCATGATTGCACAATATTACATGTGTTGACAACAACAGTTCGCTACGACGTCATTACTTGTCGTTCAACAGTCACTGATCAGGTGTATAACTGAAGGCACATATGCCGAGAAACGGGGGGGCGGCAGCGGGGGGGAGCACAAATAAGTAGCAGTGGCTTCCATATCAGTGCAGCAGGGGCCATATGTGTCTGGCTGAGTGCATGGGCGCACTCAGGTTACCCCAGCAAGGCCCCCACCCACATTGGGGTCCAAATGCAGAGCCACATCTCTGTGCCATGTCTGATGCCAGCGTCATAGGCAAAAGTATAACCAGGAGAGGTGTGTCTAAGTAATTCCATGCTGAAGGCATGCACGGTGAAAAGCGGCCAAGGTATCATCCCAGGCCTGGGCTATGGGGTACGCTCGGAGCCGCGCCGTCTCCTCCCTATGTTAGACAATGCTTTCAGCTCTTGCCCAGTTGTCAAAGGAGCTACGCCAATGCGTCGCGTGGGGGGTTCACTGTTCTTCCAACGCTTAGTGATAAGCCTTTTCGCCGTTATCAAGCCAAGGTCACAAAATCTATTAGGGACTCTGGTCAGCTTCGTCCGTTTACATAGGCCCAGTAAGCATGTTGCCCATGTGAATTGCAGTTCCCCACCTACACCCGCTATCAATAAGTCTGACACCGCTTGCCAGTAAGCGTGCAGTGAGGGGCGGGACCAGAGCATATGCAAAAAGCCTGCATCGACTAGCCCACATCTCGGGCACGCCGAAGTGGTAAGTCCGAAGTAGCGATTGATCTTATACGGATAAGTATGCACGGTGCATGATGTAAAATTGGATAATCTTGAAGCGGGAATTACGTGGAATGTTAACAGCGCTAGCCAATACCATCCCCCATTCCTTATCGATCCACTCCCGGCCCCTGTCCGCCGCCCATCTATCTCTCAAGCGCTGGGTAGAAAATTGTGTGTGGATTTGGAGGGCCTGCGCCAGCCAGTGCACCACACGGGACCCGTTCCCCATCACATGCAGATATTGTATCAACAAATGGATTGGTGGTTCATCCGAAAGGTCGCCCCAGGCCCGTGTCAGTGTGCGTATAAGTGTTGCATGCGTTAAGAATTGTCCTGCAGGGAGGCCCGTGTCAGCAACCAGCGTCTCAAATGGGCTCAATTTCCCTTCGGTAAATAGGTCCCCAACAGTATCCACCCCAGCCTGTGCCCAGCTGTTTAGCATCGCCTCTGTGAGTATACCGCCGTCCCTGGGTGTCCCCAGCAATGGCAAGTTCGGGGCGTACGGCTTTGTGGAGCTAGTAAGCTTCATACTCCTCACGTAGCACCTTCGCGCTACCACCAAGTGTAGCTGTTCTGGACACCGGACCTTGGCTAAAGGGTGGAACAGTGCGTGCACCTGTGCAAGCGTCCCTATGGAAGTATCTGTGGCTGTGTCACCCAGGTTCTTCCCATTCAGCCAGCCAGTCACCCATTGCAGCTGCGCAGCTAAGTAGTAAAGCTCCTGATTTGGAACTGCCAGGCCCCCAGCCTCCGTAGAGGCATAGAGCGTCCTCAGAGCCACTCTGGGTTGCCCCGCGTTCCAGATCAAGTTCAGAGTTAGGGTCTCTAGCTCGCGAAATAAGCCCGTGGGGATATAGACCGGGAGGTTAGCATAAAAATACAGCAATTTGGGCAGCGCTATAATTTTCGTCAATGTAACCCGACTGGGCACATTCAGAGGTAGAGTCTTCCAGAAGGACATCTGCGCCCGCAAGGAGGAAATTGCCCTTATTAAATTACCCTCCAAGACATCTGTGGGGTCTCGGTATACACGTATCCCTAAATAACGGAATGTGGTTGAATACCAGACAAGCCGTTCATCTTGAACTGTGATTGCACATTCCGGTGTGGCAGCATTAAAAGCATATACGCCAGACTTAACCCTGTTGACCCTAAGCCCCGACATCTCCCCGAAGGTGCGGAAGATGGCAGTAAGCGCCATCGGGAAGCAGGTCAGGTCTGTAATGTAAAGCAATAGGTCATCAGCGTACAGTGATACCATGTGTATGCCGTCAGCTAGGGGGATGCCCTAGGCCACGCCAGAGGCCCGCAGCTGTGCCGCTTAAGGTTCCATCATCAGTCAAAAGATTAAAGGGGACAGGGGGCATCCCTGCCGGGTTCCCCTACGTACTCGGACAGGTTCAGAAAACAGCTTGCCCGTGCGGACCCGGACAGTGGGCCGCTGATACAGAAGCTCCACCATATGAATGTAATCGTCTCCCAAACCGCATTTTTGCAGCACCGACACCAGGTAGGGCCATTCGACAGAGTTGAATGCCTTCTCGAGATCGAGCACTAGACATCCAGAATGAGGCCATTGAATTGTGGCAACGCTCTGCACCCTAAACAACCGGGGGATATTGTACAAGGTTCTACGGGCTAGTACAAAACCATTTTGGTCTGTGTGAACAAGAGCGGGCACAAGGGGAGCTAACCGCTGGGCCAAAGTGGAGGCCAGGATCTTATAATCCGTATTAAGGAGAGCTAATGGACGATACGATCCCAGCTGGGCCTCTTCTCTGTCAGGCTTCGGGAGAGAGACCAAGTGGGTGTCATTCAGTGTGGGCGGGAGTGCAGAGTCGGCAATTGCCACCTCATATATCCGCAACAGTTCCGGAATCAGGATTATGGAATAAGCTTTATAAAATTCAGCTGGCAGTCCATCGGGCCCCGGGGACTTTCCGTTAGAGAGGGAGAAAATGGCTGCTCGCAGTTCCTCGGATGTCAGCGGTGCGCCAAGCTCGTCTCGTTGCATATCATCTATCTCGGGCAGGGGCAGAGCAGAGAGATACTCCGCTATGTCAGCAGGTGAAGCCTGCAGTCGGGACCGATAGAGGTCAGTGTAATGACGCACAAAGGCATCATGGATGGCTCTCTGTGTGTACACTGTGGCGCCTTGTTTAGTGCAGATTGATGTCACTGGGGAGGTCCAGGTGTCTTGTCTGATCAGCCACGCCAATAACTTGCCTGGTTTGTCCCCAGAGTGATGGGTGCGTGCCGAGTGGGCCGTGTATTTCAAATTTTTGAGCCGTCAAGCAGACGGGTGTGTGCCTCTCTGGTCGCCAATAACGTCCCCTCGTCACCCTCCATCGCCTCTTGTTTCTCTCGCAATAGGCCAGCCTCAATACGTTTCAACTCTCCATCTATTTGTTTCTGCATACCAGCTTGTGTGCCCAGACAGTGACCCCTCGTGACAACCTTAAATGCGTCCCATTCAAGTTGTGGGGTGGAGGAAGTGTGGTTATTCTCCTCGATATACTGTAAAATGCAAGTCGAGAGTTCTTCACGGAATGGGGCGTCTAGGAGCAAATCAGGTTGGAGCCTCCAGGTGGGTACCGGAGTGTGCGGGCATTCCCAAGTTAATTCTAGAACGTGTGGGTTATGGTCTGAGTGGATACGACCCATGTAGTAAGTGTCTGTGTCATGGGGAAGTAGGTCACTAGTCAGCATGTATCTGTCCAGCCTGACATGCAATGTATGTGCGCCTGAATAATAAGAGTGAACCTTAGTGTGTGGATTGCGGCTCCGCCAGGCATCGTGTAAGTCCCACTGTACCGCCCAGCTCGTGAGTGCCCTTGTGGCCCCAGTTACCGGTGCACTGGCTAAGGCTGGGAAGGAGCGGTCAAGGGCAACGTCCAAAACACAGTTGTAGTCACCACCTAGCATCAAGGTTACACCATGCCAGGGCGCCAGCACTGTTGACAGCCGCGCAAAAAAATCTCCTTGCTCAGTGTTGAAGGCGTAAAGGGATGCAAGGACGATCATGCGGCCATCCAGCCTGCCTTGTACAACCACATATCTACCCTCCGAATCCACCCTGCAGTGTGAAAGCGCAAATGGGACCCCGGGAGGCACCAAGATCAGCACTCCTCACGCACAGGCCGAGTATCCAGTAGCATACAACTGCCCCCGCCATCTACGATGCAACATCTGTGTCTCCGGGCCAGTTAAATGTGTTTCCAGCAAGAGGGCTATATGTACGTGATGTTGCTTGAGATATGAATAGATTTGATAACGGCGTGATGGCGTGTGCATGCCGTGCACGTGCATACTTTAATCACTGACATGATGTCTCCAGGAACTCTCCACCCTCACCCCCCCCCCGCCCAGCCCCCACCAACAGCCAGCACATCATCCCGCTAAGCCACACATTCACAGTTACCATCAGTGGGTCAGCGCACACACTGAAGGCGTGCATTGGAACAATAAAAAGGAGAAAGGGATCAGCCAATACTATAAACAAACAAGGCAAAATTACAATTCTAAAAGGTCGACAGCGGAAAATGTTGTCGTCCAAACACTTTAATTAATGTGCTAATATATTCTTAAGTCCGGGGGGGTCACTAAGCACTCGGCGTGACCGTCACAGGCGTGTTGTGTAAATCAATAGAGGGTACCTCCCCCTGCACAGGCGTCCCATGCTAGTCGGCCCGAGCCCAGGCGTTTCTCGTTCGGGCAGAGGGCCAAGGCCCACCAGGGGTGGTGCTTCACTGTCAAGCTGTCAGGCACCGCCTAGAAGCAGGACGCCGCACAGCCCCCATTCCAAGGGGGAGGGTCACCCCCATTGCCCGATTGCCCAAGCGCCAAACTGATCCAGTGCATTCCCAACGTCTCTGCACCCATGATACTCACTGCGCCAGTCTAGTGGGAGACTAAGTTCAGCTAGGACTCAAAGCTCCACCATCCCCGCCCAGTGGATGTCTCGCGGAGGCCGGGACCAGCAAAGCAGTATTGGCTTTCAGAGTCAGGCAAGGCATACCGAACAGTCTGTTCCATCATCAGTGGATCAGATCAGCAGTCTGTGGAGTGACATTTGGCAGGTCAATCGACACCTGCGAGTCTGGTAATCCATAAAGGTGCTCGTCATCGCTGGGCATCTCCCGCAGGCTGCCCTCCAAGGTGGCGTCCGCACCCAAGGAGCCGCTGATCTCCGCCACCATCCGAAGGGCCTCCTGCTGTTCGCTGTGGACAAGTTCGGCCGGGGGGCTCACCTCTGTCTCCCCGCTCCGCCGTCCAACTGATGAGGACCTGCGTCTGTGGCGCTGGCGGGGCCCCTGAGAGCGCCTCAAGGGCGGTGCCGATGTCGTTGCGTCAGGATCCGTGCCCACACCAGAATCCAATAGTGATGTGTTGGGTTGAAGTGCACACCTTTTCCATGCTGCTATGACTTTAAATCATTTTAGGTTGCGTGCATCCCGGAAACGTGGTCCGCCCTTCGGCCACGTGAAAGGTTAAGCAAATTAATCGGGAACGAAATCGCTCCCATTCCGAAAGCACTGTTGCGTTACAAAAAGTATATTCCACAATTAATTTCCATTTAATCATTTTATCCAGCCAAGCCTCAACTGCCTCGGGGGTATTAAAGAAGTGAGTCTTATCCAGGGCCACCACTCGCAGCCGCGCTGGCTCAAGAAGGGAGTATTTCAGGGCCAGCTGGCGGAGCCGTTGCTTCACCGCTAAGAAAGAATTTCTCTGGCGCTGCACCTGGATCGTAATCTGGAAAGAGCATGATCTTGGCGTTCTCAACCTGTATCTCCGGCAATTTCCTGGATTCCCGCAAAATGGCATCGCGGTCGCGATAGTTCAGGATACGGATGAGCATGGGCCTGGGGTTGGATCCCGCCGGGGGCTGCTGGGTCGGCACATGGTGAGCCCGCTCCACCACGAAATGTTGTGAGAGTGTGCCATCAGGTAGCAGGCTCCGCAGCCAGGCCTCCATGTGAAGTTCGGGTTCCCTGCCTTCCCATCTTTCCGGTAGGCCTACAATGCAGACATTATTTCTTTACGCCCTCCCTTCCGCATCCTCCGCGCGATCTTCTAGGAATTCTATGCGGTTAAGGAGGTCCTGCACATGCCTGTCCGTTTGTGCGACCTTGGGTGTAATGTCTTTCATGGTAGCCTCCAGAATGGCGGCGCGGTCCACCAGCTTCCTGTGGTCAGCCCGCAGGTGCGTGAGGTCTATGGCAACACTGTCGATCTTTGTCTCCAGGGAGGTGCGGGTCAGCTGCATCGACTCCTCCAGCCGCTTCATCACCACCAGCATCGTGTCCACTCACACTTTGAGCATTATAACCAAAAGTTAATGGCTTCATCAAGAAGTCATACAGAGGCTAGCCGATGAAATAGAGCCCTTTACAGCTACACTCTGCTGACTTGCCCTGCTGTGGATTTTTGACTTCTATCCCAGAGACTAAAATACATCTTTTCACCAGAATAAATCTAGAGCCAGCACCCCACCAGAACTCCATCACGGTCGGCCTTACCACTTTTTTTTTTAGATATTTTGAACCTTAAAGTTTACAAATTCACACCTCTGTTTCTACTTTTTGGATATTTGTAATTTTGGTGTCAATTTATTTACTATAATTTACTCTATTGGTTTGGGATTTATCTTGTGTTGTGTTTTCACTATATTACTGTTTGATTACTGCATAACTACTTTACACTTTGACTGTAAGTTAAGCCTGACTGCTTTTGTGCCAATCTATCGGACGGTAAGCAGAGGTACACCGTGACAAAGTTTTTGATAATTATTTGAGGTGGGTTCTCACCCCCCTCAATTAATACTCTAATTTCTTACATGCACATTGGTAGGAGTGCCTTGACACCACCTATCACTAACAACAGGGCACATCCTAGAGAACATTTTGTGTGGAGCACTAAATATCCAGCTAATAGCAGGACAGAACCCCAAGAAGTGTTTTACAACCATTGGCAAAGTAGTGCATTACACACCACATTTAAAAAGAATAAGATATATAGCATCTGGTTTTAGAGTATGTCTGAAGGAAGGTAGGATCCTTCTAACGTGGTTACCCCCACTTTGTGCCTGGATTCAGTATCCTTTTGGCTTAGTCTGCTGAGATCCTGCTAATTAGGACCCTCACAACTTTGCTTTCTACCCACATTGACATGGTAAGTACTTTGGCACCTCCAAATGAGTCTACTGATGTCCCCTTGTAAGTCCCTTGTATATGGTAGTAAGGTACCCATTGCATACGTACACCAGGGGTCTCCCCTGGGTGGCAGCATGTATTGTGCCACCCATGGGAGTCCACTTAAACTGTGACTACAGGCCTGCCAATGTGGCGTGTGTGAGTTGGTGCTTGCACCTCTCATGACAGATATGTTTCCTTATACCTGAGGTCACTGCACTTAAAACCCCTATGGCAGGCTCTTCAGTCCTGTGTGCAAGGTGCTTAGTTACAAGTGTGAGGATGCCCCTGCATAAGAAGGAAACCCCTACAAACCCTGGCTTTGTAAGTGTGGTCAGCCATTTTAGACATATAGTGGCATCAGTCCTTACAAGATGTCTAACTATTTAGAGGCTGCAACAAACCTGGTCATGTTTGGTATCAAACACGTTGGTATCATACCCCATCACCGATTCCGCTGTTGAAAGTATGATCCCATGTACTGGGGGCTCCAAGGGGCCCCCTATACTCCCAGTAACAACCTTTCGGGGTCTGCACACAAGCTAGAGCTGCAGGCTACCACAGACATGATTCTGTCCTCCTTCTCCTGAGCCAAGCTCGAGCAGGGGAAGGTAGAACAGTAGGTTTCCTGCCACAGGGACAGTATGACCACCTCCCAGACAGAACGTAGTGTATTGGGCTGGGGTGGGGTGCTTGCCAGCACCACCAGACTGTTTTGAAGGGCCCATTTGGTGCCCTCCGTGCATACTCCAGTTTGAGCCAGTTAAGGAACCCTTGGTTCCCACTGTGATGCCAGACTGGACAAAGGACATGGGAGTATCCTCCTATCTGTCCAGCCCCTCCTCTAGGAAGGACCCCCGAGCTGTTTAACCCTTTACTTAGGGTATTTAAGGGCTTTCCTGTGGGTGGGTTCTTCGATTGGTCGTGGGACAAGACTCAACCCTGAAACCACATAGCTCTTCAACCGTCTGGACACTTGGACTGTGACTGGATCCAAGACTGCACACAGGAAGACTCCTGCTCTAGCTGTTGTTCAAGTCTTCTTCGTCATCTGTGTCTGTGCTTCATCCAGGTTCTTCAATAGACACGTGGGCATCAAGGGCACCTGAAGAAATATCCCTTGGAGTGAAGGAGTCACTCCCCTGCCTCTGCAGCAGACTGGTCTATTGTTCCTGTCATCCTACCGACTTCCTGAGGCTCAGCAACAGAACTGGTGGTTCTGCAACTCCCTAGTGGCCTGGCCTGTCCTCTCTGCAATTTTGGAACCGGTATCCCTGATCTGAACTTCTGGGACCAAGCCCATGTGGACCACGTCGACTTGCCATTGCCATGGCTTGCTGGGTCTGCACTCCAGAAATCTTCGGGCTACAAGATGTTCCAGCACCTCTTTTCTTCAAGATCACCGTCCTTACTGTGGGAATCCATCTTTGGTGAGCTTATCAAGGTCCTAATGCGACTCCTGTGCCTTCGGCCTGTGGTTCCTCCTGGACACCGACCACTTAGTCACCAACATCCAACAAGGGACAGCTTGTGTGTGGCTCCAGGCCTTCCTCTGCATCACCTGGTCTTCAAAGCTGCAGCGACAAGATCATCTTCGACTCTTCAGACCCTCTGGACATTGGTGGGCATTTTGTCTCTGTGCCTCCTTGTCACCTCCGTGTGGAATAGACCCTGTCCCCTCTGCTTGCACGGTCTTCAGTTCCAGAATCCACTCTTGGATTCCACCGGCCTCCTTCAGAGTCTTCTCCAGAGGCGTCTTCTTTGAAGTCGTCCATTGTTGTCGACGGTAGGTTCCGCTGTCACTTCACTCCTATGCACCTAGCTCCCCTGGTGTGGGTAACCTGTTTCCCGGGGCATCCACGGGTGAGGTGGCTCTCCAACCTTATGTCTTCCAAAGGGATTCTTTGGGGTCCTCTGGGAAAGGTCCTTCTTCTTCAAAACTGCAACCACGACTCCTCCATTGACTTCCATTGGGCACCTGGCTGTGTTTCCACTCTGCACACAGCCTCCGTGGGGTACATGGGTACTTACCTTGGGTGCTTCCTTGTTTCCCCAACTTCTCTGGGTCTTCTGGTCCAAGTCCCGTTCTGCTTTGTAGTTTGTATTCCACTTTCTTAGTATATGGTTTAGTCTTATCTGGAGACCACTGCATTTTGTACTACTTACCCGATTGCTTTTGAAGTATTCTTGTGTATTGTGTTGATATCCCCAGGTAGGAGAAATACCAATTTGTTAGTGATATTGTGTTGTAATAAATATAAATATATTTATTGTTGCTAAACACTGTGTGGTTTCTTTTCATCTAACTTACTCTACAGATTAAACCAGTAAAACAAGCTGGTTAACACTCCTTCAAGATAAGCCTGAAGGCTTCTCTCCACAGCTACCACTTTGAGGGCTTTCTATGTTTGTCTAAGGTCAATAAAATAACCATAAGGGTTGCCTAGATTAGGGCAAGGTGCACCACTTGAATAAGTGTGCTCCATATACTAAGCCAAACTCCTACATTGGTGTGCAACAGTTGGGATTTAAGCCTGCACTGTTTTACCATTTAATCTAGATGAAGGTTACATCTCTAGCTAGGCACATGTAATGTTTTTGTTATGAGCAAGTTATTCTGCACTTTTTGGATTGGTTGTCAAGGGTCTTAACAAAACCCTTTCACCAATCTTTGGAAGTTTCATTTTCACTAGGGTAGGTAGGTGCACCACCACACTACACCTTTAATTGGTGAGTCTGGTGAGGTTATCACTTTGATAGCTTTCTATGGTTATCAAAAAACACTAAAATCACCACAAGGGTTGCCTTGATTAGTGCAAGGTGCACCACTTGAATAAGTGTGCACCATATACTAAGCCAGCCTCCTACAATGTCCTTTTGGGAAGCCCTTAAAATAATGTAGATCTGAGGATTCATATTAGCATTGTTCCTAGCAAACATTTACAAACATTTAGCAGGTATCTGATAAATTGTGCCCCACCATAAATCATGTAGAAAGAAATGACATCAATTTGCAGGAGGTATAATGCTGTTCCAGTTCTTATCCTATCGAGGTTAAGTGACAGAAATAAAATGCAGTCATAATTACGTCACGACTTGTAATGTTCTTACAGGTTCTGGTGTGTTGGAGAGATTCTCGACTTCGGCTGTTGAGGGTTCTGGTCTGTCCAAGGTAAGGGTGACCCTTTCTGGTAGCCACGGTGCTGCTGACCAACAAAAAGGCTGAGCAGACAGTGCCTTCCAAAACGAGGCCCAAGAGGAAAAAACCCCATTGGGAAAAACCTCTGATGAAAGTAGGAACTCCAGGAACGAAAAGGAAGGAAGAAGCTATCAGTAAGGAGGAATAGACGGCAGGGACTCCAAAACGGAAGAGAAGGCAATAATGAGGAACAAGATACACCAGCAGGAATCACAGATACACCAGGTAGGAGCACAGGATACCAAAAGAATCAAGGACACACCAGCAGGAGCAAAAAGTGTTGCAAGGCTAAGAAGGGAAAGATTCTTCCCCTTTTATATCCAAGAACAAGTGGAAAAACAGGAACAGGAAGTGACAATACAGGAAGGAGACTGTTGCCATCTTGGATAGGGAAAGGAGTCATGAGCAGAATAGGAAGGCCACCATGTTAGGAAGGTAAAACAACCTTCCCCCAAAGCCCTCTAGGAGCACGACTGTGAAGGGGAGAAGAAAAACAGGCAACAAGATGACCCCAAGGGAGATGACCCACAGGATGCGACCATGCAAAAGGTAAGTGCAAGTGCCCCTAAATGAATAGCATAGGAAGCCGTAGTCCCAATCTGGGAACTGCGGTATTCCTAAAATGTTACTTCAAACAACCAACAGGACCCCGCGCAAGTCTACGGCATGCCCGATAAAAGAAAAGCAGCAGGTATCGCAGGACACACCTGCGATGCCAAAATGCCAAATAGCAGGCCGCCGTGTTGCTCTGCGACGCACTCAAGAAGTAGAGAGAGGCATCTGGGCTGCACTGCTGCCTGTGACGAGGAAACGGGTAGCATCGGCAATCAGTGCAACAGTAGGTCCCCCTCCCGAAGCCCCAGGTTTGCCAGGAAACAGCCGGAACACACAGCAGACAAGAACAGGAGCGTGGACTGAGTCCGCATCCTCCCAAGAGTTCTCACATGGGGATAGCCTTTCAAATTGATAAGGAACTGCAATAGTTTCCTAAAGAACTGAGAGTCACAGAGAGCCTAAACCTGATATTCTGGAACATCGTTAACCAAAACAGGAGGTGGACGGGAAAAAACCCTTGTTTAAGGATCCGAGGTATGAAAAACAGGGTGTATCTTCCATGCACAGACTTCTAGTGCTAGGTGATCTCAATGCTCATTTTGAAGATCCATTAGACAATGATGCCACTGAGATTCGAACGGAGCTTCTTTCGGTTCAACTTGAAATAAAAAACAAGGAACCGTCTCATCAACTTGGTCACTTACTGGACCCTATCTTTGGAAACTGGCAGGGAGTTCACACCTTAGAGCCCATACCCATACCTTGGTCGGATCACTATATTATCCCGATCACGATCCAATTAGACAGAACTGAGCATTTCCAACACCAATCTCTGCGGTATAAACGCAGGAAATTGAAGAGCTTTTCAATAGAATCTTTTATTCAAATTACCCAGGAGGAAGGCCCCCCTAAAGGGGAAGACTGTGAGGCAGCTAGCAATAACCTAAATAATATCGTAATCAAGGCCCTCGATATTACTGCCCCCAGCCGTACCATGACCAATGCCAGGAGATTAAAAAAAGCTGCTCCCTGGTTTAGCCAAGAACTGCAGACCATGAAAACGACTTGCAAAAAACTTGAGAGAGCTTGGCGCCAGAACTTCTGTGCAGAAACTAAAATGAAGTATAAAAACTCACAAAGAGAGTATTACAAATCTGTACGTCTGGCTAAGGCAGAGCACTATCACTCCCGTATCATGGAAGCAGGTAATTCCTCGAAGGAATTATTTCAGATTTACAAAGAAATATCTGTAGTGGATACGACCGCTCCTGCCCAAAATGATTCTGTGGAATCCTGTAATAAAGTTGCTCAGTACTTCTCAGGAAAAATCAACAAAATATATACAAGCTTCTCCAATCATGTAGAGTCGGCCTATGACTTCACAGAAAATGACAGTCTTATTAAGACTCCAAAGTACCTAAAATCTTTTGAAGTTCCCCCGTACGAAGTCCTGTCTAAATTGTGCAATAAAATCAAATCGGGCTCTCCCCGAGACCCGGCGCCTCCGAAAATTTTAGCTGAAGCCTTCCCTGCTCTAGAACCTCACTATAGACATCTACTCCAGATCTCATTCTCCACTGCTTGTTTGCCGGCGGACTGGAAACAGGCAGTAGTGCTACCGATCAAAAAAAAGCCGAATATCAGCCAAGACATTATGGACAACCTCCGGCCAATTTCTTTGCTACCATATTTAGCTAAGCTAGCAGAGAAAATTGCTAACATTCAACTCATGGAATACCTTGAAGAACATGATGTCTTCCATAAATCCCAGTCGGGTTTCAGATCCAATTTCTCAACGGAAACGGCTCTCCTCAGGGCCACTGAAACCTTACGAGAGGGAGCAGACGAGGGCAAGACCATGGCCCTCATCATGCTCGACCTCAGTGCCGCGTTTGACACTGTAGCACATTCCATCTTGCTACAGTGTCTAAACAAAGCCGGAGTAACCAACAAGGCACTGGGATGGCTGAAAGCCTTTTTGATCAATAGGAGCTTCCAAGTTCAAAGAGGGACTTCCCTCTCAGACAGCGTGCCGCTTGAACAGGGGGTGCCTCAGGGCTCGGCCCTGAGTCCCACCCTGTTTAACCTATACATGGCCCCCCTGGCAGAGGTGGTACAATCGTTCGGCGTGGAGCTTGTCTCTTACGCCGACGATACGCAACTTCTAATATCTTTGACGCAAGCCCCCTCCAGGGAAGCTGATAATTTTAACAACTGTATGAGCAAGCTGGCCTCTTGGATGACAGAGCACTGTTTAAAATTGAATGGAACCAAAACGGAGGTCATCATCATTGGAGGTAATGAGACCAATTGGACAAAAGAATGGTGGCCCACCTGCTTGGGCCCTTTGCCCCCTCCTAGCCGGGAGGCGAAGAATCTGGGAGTCTGGGTTGACAACAAGCTATCCTTTGATAGCCATATAAAGAGAACGGTAGGCAAGTGCTTCGGAGTGATGAAGACACTCAATCGCACCCTTGACTTGCTGCCTCTCAACTCCAGACGGACTATGACGCAGGCATTAATAACTTCCCGGATTGATTACGGGAATGTATTACTCCTGGGTACATCAGAGAAGAATATTAAGAAATTACAGGTCCTACAAAACTCGGCAGCACGCTTAGTATTAAGACTGCCCCGTAGAGCCCCTTCACGACCCTCTCTGGCAGCTCTCCATTGGTTGCCTATCAAAAAAAGGATCATTTTTAAAGCTTTGCTATGGTGTCACAAGATTATCCATAACAAGGCACCTGCCTATATGTCGGATCTGGCATCTCTGTACGAACCCAACAGAGCCCTCAGATCCAAAGGTACAGGTCTGCTCAGAACTGCCCGTCCTAAAAAGGCCAGAATGGGAGGCAGATCCTTCCGCACGATGGCAGCGAGGCATTGGAACCTCCTGCCCTTGGACACCAGACTAGAGGTGAATGAGGCCTCATTTAGGAAGAAATTGAAAACATGCCTCTTTAATCTGTGATGGGATCCTCTCTCTTCTAAAACTCACTCTCTCCACAGCGCGGGGACACGCCGGGAGGCGTCACCAGGCGCTTTACAAACTCCTTTAAACTAAACTAAACATGGTAGCTGTAGGCGGAAAGACAAAGGGTTCATTACTTGAGTGATTTTGAATGGTCCATAGCGTGGTTTGAATTTGCTACATGATGAGTGCTGAGGCAAAACTTTTGAGGAAAGACAAACTTTACTGTTAGCCTGGAATGAAGGAGACTGACGTAGAAGGACGTCAGTGGTGTCTTTCTTTTTGTTATTGGCTGCCTGAAGATTAACATGTACTTTTTGTCTGACCTCTCGTATATGTCCTATAAAAGAGGCTGCAGGAATTAAAATGCCATTATGTAAAACAGATGGAAAGGTCCTAGGATGGTAACCATACAAGCAGAAAAATGGGGTGGTCTTGGACGCACTATGGACTGTGTTGTTATAGGAATTCTCCGCTAATGGTAGATATGAGGACCAATCACTTTGAGTAGAATTGCAAAAACAACAGGGGTATTGTTCTAGTCCCTGATTAAGGCGTTCAGTTTGACTGTTAGTCTGGGGATGAAACTCTGAGGATAAGGCTACTTCAGTATGAAGGGATTTGTAAAAAAAAATCCAGAATTGTGATATATACTGCGGATCTCGGTCAGATATAATGATCTGTGGAAGACGATGAAGGCGATAAATTTCCTGTATGAAGATTTTTCCAAGTTGTTTGGCAGTAGGTAACTTCCTCAAAGCAGTGAGATGTGCTATCTTGGAAAACGAGTCTACTGTCACCATAATGACTTGGTTACATGGAGAAGGAGGCAGAGAGGATGTGAAATCTGTGGATATGGTATGCCATGGAGCCGGTGGAACAGGAAAGGGCTGATGCAACCCCACTGGTTTAGTGTGAAGTGCCTTGGCCTGGGTACAGACAAGGAAGGAGGATACATAGGTTTCAGTGTCCTTTCTTGCCGACGGCCACCAAAAAGAACAAAGCAATAATTCAAGAGTATATTTAACACCACGATGACCAGCAACAGGAGAATCATGACACATCTGCAGGGCTTCGAGTTGTACCTTGTGCGTTGGGAGGAATAATGCTCTTTCCCAATAGTGGTACTGACCACGGTGTGTGAATTGACCATTTAACTTCTTCCATTCTTCTTGGTTTAGGGAAATATACCCTAATTGGACTCTGTCTAGGAATGATTGAACTGTGCCAATGATCTGTTGTGGCTCAATTATCTTTTGTTGTGGGAGTGTTGGACTTTCCGGATAATGACGGGATAAGGCATCTGCCAGACTGTTCCGAGACCCGGATATATAGGTAATTGTAAAATCGTATTGGCTAAAAAAGTAAGCCCACCGGGCCTGTCGGCTGTTCTGACACTGGAGGCTGCAAAGGCATTGTAGAGTCCTGTGATCCGTTCCGATTTCAAATGGTTGCTTGGTACCCATTAAGAAATGTCTCCATTCACGACAGGCTAACTTCATGGCCAATAGACCTCGCACAAGAAGGGAGTAGTTCTTCTCGGAATCTGATAGGACGTGAGACAAGTAAAAAAGTGGATTTCTAGACCGTCGTCGTCTTGTTGTTTTAGAAGCACAGCACCTATTGCTCTATCTGAAACGTCTGTTTCTACAACAAACTTCCTTGTTGTTTCTGGATGACGTAAAACAGGAGCTTGAGTAAATGCCTGTTTTAAAGACTGAAAGGCCCTCTCAGCTGCGTCGGTCCATTTGAATCCTTGCCGGAGATTTTCTTTCTTTAAGGTTTGAGAGATGTAACTCGTACGGTGGGCAAAATTATCGATAAATTGCTGATAAAAGTTTATCAAACCTAAGAAATATTGGGTATCTTTGATAGTTGAAGGCAAAGGCCAATCTAGAATAGCTGTTACCTTTTGTGGATCCATGGCAATACCTGTCTTGTTGATCTAGTAACCTAAATATTCCACTTCAGTTTTGTCTAACTTACACTTTTCAGGCTTACAGAAAAGGCTGTTCTGACCTAGTCTTTCCAGGACTTGGGCAACATGTGGATAATGTAACTCAGAAGCAGCTGAATATACCAAGATGTTGTCAAGATATATTACGATTTGATTTAAGTGGTTGGAGAACACATTATCCATGAATTGTTGAAATATAGACGGAGCATTGGTTAATCCAAAGGGCATAACTCAATATTCAAAGTGGCCCAAGGGTGTCTTGAAAGCGGTTTTCCACTCAACTCCTTCTTTGACTCGAAGGTGATGGGAGGCACTCCTAAGGTCTAGCTTGGTAAAGACGTGTGACCCTCTAACAGACTCCAAGATATCTTTAATAAAGGGTAAAGGATAACGATCTTTGATAGTGATCTTGTTGAGACATCTGAAGTCTATGCAAGGCCAAAGGTCTTTTGTCTTTTTTGGTACGAAGATGGGGGGTGCTCCAGCAGGTGATGAGGACCAAGTGATCAAACCACTTTGAAGGTTTTCTTCAAGATATTGTCTAAGGCTTTTCTTCTCGGGCTCAGTAAGAGAGTACACTCTTTCAAAAGGTACTGTCGCTCCGGGTTCTAGAGGGATAGCACAATCAAACTCCCGATGAGGGGGCAATATCAAGTTTTTTGGTTTCTGAAACACATTTGTATACCCTTGGTAGTGACTGAGAACACCTTGGACGGTGTTCACAGAGGTACATCAATCAATCAATCAGGGAATTGTAAGCGCGCTACTCACCCGTGACGGTCTCAAGGCGCTGGAAGGGGTCTGTAAATAGATCCGCTTAGCCAAAGAACCAGGTCTTGAGGGTCTTCCTGAAGATGTTTAGGGAGGGGGCGCGCTTGATGTCTGCCAGTAACTCGTTCCAGGTCTTTGCCGCAATGTGGGAGAAGGATCTTCCGTCTGCTCTAGCTCTGTGGATGTGTGGGGTTTTGGCAAGTGCAAGGTTGGAGGATCAGAGGTTTCTTTTGGGTACGTGGAAGTTGATCCTGTCGTTCAGGTATTTGGGCCTGTTGTTGGGTAGGCATTTGTAGGCGTGATTGAGGATTTTGAAGGTGACTCTTTTGTCCATGGGGAGCCAGTGTAGTCTATGTAGGTGTTGGCTGATGTGTTTGTGGCGGGGGATGCCGAGGACGGGTCTGGCTGCGGTGTTCTGTATCGTCTGGAGTTTGCGGAGTAGGGACTTGTTTATGTCGGCGTAGATTGCGTTTCCGTAGTCCAGTCAGCTGGTGATGAGTGCATGTGTGACCGTCCTCCTTGACTCAAGAGGGATCCATTTAAAGGTCTTACGGAGGATGCGGAGGGTGTTGAAGCAGCTGGAGGTGACGCCATTGACCTGTCTGTTCATGGAGAGGCATGAGTCGAGTACAATGCCGAGGTTTTTGGCGTGATTCAAGGGGGTGGGTGAGCTTCCAAGGGCCGTCGGCCACCAGGTGTTGTCCCATGCTGAGGTGATGGTTCAAAGGATGAGGACTTTTGTCTTCTTGGCGTTCAAGCATCTGTTGATCAGCCAGACTGCGACATCTTGCATTCCTTTCTGGAAGTTGAGTCTGGCATGGAAGAGGATGAGCTGGGTGTCGTCAGCAAAGGATACGATGTTGAGGTCGTGTTGTCGGACGATGGTGGCGAGGGGACCATGTAGATGTTGAAGAGGGTCGGACTCAAGGATGAGCCCTGGGGGACTCTGCATGTGTTATCCATAGGATTGGAGAGGGACTGTGGTAGTCCGATCCTTTGGCTTCTTCCGGTGAGGAAAATTGGATCCAGTCTAGGGATGTTCCTTGTATGACGGCGTCCTGTAGTCTGGCGATAATTGTGCGATGGAGACGGTGTCAATGGCTGCTGATAGGTCGAGTAGGATGAGGGCTGTGGAGTGGCCTTGGTCCAGGATGGTGCGGATGTCGTGTGGGGCAGCAAGTAGGGCTGTCTCGGTGCTGTGGTTGCTTCAGAATCCGGATTGGAACGGGTCGTGGACGGCGTTATCTTTGATGAAACGTGTCAGTTTCCTTTTGACTGTTTTCTCTGCAACTTTGGCCGTGAAGGGGAGGAGCGAGATGGGCCGGTAGTCTTGGGGGTTGGTAGGGTCAGCTGTAGGCTTTTTGAGCAGAGGTTGGACTTCTGAGCGCTTCCAGTTATCAGGGAAGATGCCAGTTGTGAAGGTGGTGTTGATGGTGTGTTGTAGTTCAGGAGCAATGGTGGCAGAGGCTCTGTGGCAGATGTGAGGATGGCAGGGGTCCTTGTCGGCCCCCGAATGTATTCCTTTCATGGTCAAGGCAGTGTCTTTGGTCGTGACCGGCGTCCAGGTGGAGATAGTGGGCTGGCTAGTTCGCCTGGGTGGCGGGGGCTGGTTGTGGCGTCTGGTGGGTGGTCGACGAAGTTGTCGTTGAGGTTTCTGATCTTGAGGTGGAAGAAGGCTCCAAACTTATTGCAGAGGCATCGGGATGGGGTAATGCCTGTGGCTTCGCTGAGTGGGTTGGGGAATTCCTGAATGACACTGAAGAGTTCCTTGGAGTTGGTGGGGTTGGCAAGAGTTTTGTTGTGGATGAAGTTACTTTTGGTGGTTCTGATTTGGTTGTGGTAGTCCGTCATGGCGTAGGGGGTGTGGTTTTTAGGTGTCTTGGTGTCTCTCCAGTTCTTCTCCAAGCCTCTGCAGGTGTGTCTGGCCACTTGGAGCTCAGTGGTGAACCAGGCGGCTTTCCTGAGACGCTGTTAGTCGGGGTTGCGTAACGGCGAGCTTGTCTGTTCGGCAGAGGGGAGGGATTTGCTGGAGGTGGTGGGGCGCAGGGTGTTTTTTTGGGCGATGGCGAGGCTCCCTCCCGGGCGGTTGGGGTGGTCCTCCCTCTGGATCTTGTATCCGCTCGGGATGGCAATGTTGATGTCAGGGGTGGAGGAGTAGTTGGGTCCAGGTTTCTGTGAAGAGAGGGAGTTGAGTAAGTTCCAGATTTCTGTTGTGTGTTTGTGTATGGAGCGCACGTTGAGGATGATGCATCTTAGGGTGTTGCTAGTGTAGGTGTCCGCGGCGTTTGAGGCCTGGGTAGTGGTGAGGGTCTGGCGGCAGTGGAGGCAGTGGGTCATCTTTGGCGAGGCTCGTTGGCAGTCTTTGAGTCTTCCAGGGTTGAATGCGTGGAAGGAGACTGTGCTGTAGTGGTGGGTGGAACGAGGAGCAGGGTCCCTGGCTCTGGTCGTGATCAGGTCGTGGACGGGCGCAGATGGGCTTGCCTTAGGTGCGCCTCTGGCGCCAGCGGCGCGGCCGCCATCAAGAAGGGGGGTGGTGGAGGGAGGATGAGCTGGGAGGTAGGAGTGAGCGAGGACAGGGGGTCCGCATGTGCAACAGCGGCAGGAAAAGGGAAGCGGTAACCGCAGGCTTCGAGGAGCCAAGTATTTCAATTACAGAAATTACAAATTAAAAGAGGAGAAAGCAGTGTTAAAATGAATATAAAAACGAACAATACAGTACAATACGATACCCACAAACAATTACTCTATTTGCCTAATTACTAACACCAAATACGGCAAAGGCAGCCACGGGCACACAACAGGGCAGACAGAAACCGGGAACACCCAGGCTGGTAGCTCAATGACGGGGCAGGTGGCGTGGAGCTTCTGGGAAGAGAGCAGGCCAGTGACCAAGGGTCAAGGTCTTACTCCCTGTTTTACTGCCTCCTGTTTTACTATAGTCATCTCTTTAGGGGACCAGTATTCCTCAGTAGTATAACAGAATTGTTGGCAAAAATGCGACGATAAAGAAATGGTACTAGTCTCCCAGTTGATGTAAGGATAGTGTCTGATCAGCCAGGGTATTCCTAAAATCATAATATGATTGGGTGAGGCTATCAGGTTAAAGAATAAATACTCTTTGTGTATTCCAAAAGTCAATTGTAGAGACAGTGTAATTTCTTTGATCAGTCCGGAAACAAGAGGAGTGCTGTCTGCTGTATGTACTTGTTCTGGAGTCTCCTTTGGAATACGGCATATTTGTGTCTCTGTAGCCCATCTTTTGTCCAAATAGATACCACTGGCTCCACAATCTAACAGTGCCAATATGCTTTCTTTAGTGCCATCAGACAACCGCAGGAACAGTGGTAGAAGAAAATGAGAATTTGAGGTCTTTTTTGATGTGCAGATTGAAGGTATTCCAGACCATCCCGTCCTCTCCCTTCTTACAGAGGACGGGATCTGGCTTGGTGGACCGATAGGATCATATGACCAGAAGCACCACAATATAGGCGCAGTCCTTGTTTTCTCCTGTATTCTGGTTCTGCCTCGGACAGCGGTCCTCTGGTCAGACTAATTTGCATTGGTTTTTCCCCTGATGAAGGGAGTTTTTGAGATACAGGAACTTCTGTTCTATGAGCACTAGGTTGTGTCGTTCCTGTATGTGGAGGGACACATGATTTTCGTCTTTCCGAATGGCGT
Source organism: Lissotriton vulgaris (assembly GCF_964263255.1). Taxonomy (NCBI): domain Eukaryota; kingdom Metazoa; phylum Chordata; class Amphibia; order Caudata; family Salamandridae; genus Lissotriton; species Lissotriton vulgaris. The sequence goes on from NC_141699.1 coordinate 177,746,135, forward strand.
TCATTGAGACGATGTTCGATAGACAATGCTAAATCCATTAGTTCAGTCGGTGGGCAGACAGAATATTGAGTTTTAAATTTCGACATGCACAAATATCGAGTTAGAAATATCGTGATGCAGAAATATTGACAGCAAGAATATTATGGTCAAGAATATCGACTTGGAGGTAAGAAATATTGTTTTTGAAAATAGCTTTGAAAAAAGCGAAGATATTGTTTGGAAAAATATAGTTGTTTTAAATATCGATGTTTTAATTTGTGTTATGTACTTTAGTATGTATTTTAAAAGTATGTAAACTATTTTTTTGTATAATTATTGCTTTTGTTTTTTAATATATGTGTTACATTTTTAGTAGTTATTAATATTATTTTAATTAAACTTTGCTTTTTTTCTGTAGCGGGTTGTGGGTTTATAGGGGAATAGCGTGGGAAGTAATTAAATTATAATAAATGTATTCATATTTTTTATTTACTAATATTTATTTGATTTACAATTTATAGTGTTAATTGTGGGAATCAATTTATTATTAATTAGTTGTTAATTATTAATTAATTAATTGGTAATTAATTTAATTGTATCATTTTTTAAGGAGCGGGTTGTGGGTTTATAGGGGAATAGGGTGGAAAGTAATTTAATTGTAATTTTTTATTTTATTAGTATTCGTTTAATTTATCATTTATAGTGTTAATTGTGGTAATTAATTTAGTATTAATTATTTATTAATTGCTTGTTAATTAATAATAATTATTCATTGGTTATTAGTTATGTTAATTGTGCTATTTTTTTAGGAGCTGGTTGTGGGTTTATAGGGAAATAGGGTGGGAAGTAATTTATTTATAAATAATTAATAATTATTTGTTAATTAATGCTAATTAATTAATTAAAGTTTAAATATGGCAATTGTGTCATTATTGGGGTAGAGGGTAGAAAGTAATTTAGGTTTAAATAATTAAGAAATTGGTTGATCATTAATATTAATTAAAAAATATTTATGGTAATTGTTTATTTTTATTCTGTGTGTGCTTTTTGTTTTTATAGGGGTAACGTTTGCGGAGTAAATACATTTGTATCTGTTTTAAAAAAAATCTTTTTATTTGAATAACCAGCTCCATATCATTGCACATCAGTTAGCAACGGAAATTCATTGACAATTACAAATAAAATCAGCCGCAGATTCATTAGAAACCCATCCACCACGACAGACCCCCCAATAAACATTGACCCAACCCCAGTGGACCCCCAACTCTGAACCCATCGAAGCAGACAAATTGTATTCACCAACCCCACCCCACTACTCCTCCCTCCCCGCCAGGTCCACATTGCGGCCCTCCTTATTACAGCCGCGCCCTAAGGAATCCAGTGCAGGACGGGTGTCACAAGACCTCAGCATTAAGTGCACAGACATGGAGTACAAAGTTCCACACTGATCATCCCTCAGGTCAGCGCCTCATCCGCCTGCGAATCCATCCACTCTCCCCGGTACCTCCTCCAAGCCACCCATATTTTCTCCCATTTCTTAGGGCAACCACGACTTTTATAGATAACCTTTTCAGCCCGTTGGCACCAGTCCAAATCTTGCTCCCACTCTTCCACCGTAGGCACAAGATCACTTCCCCATAGCCTAGCGATATTTCTCTTGGCCACCATACTCACCAGAGCTAACCACACTTTGTCCCATTTCGGCCAGGTGATGTCACTAGTGACCCCTAAGACATGCCATCTGGCGTCCAGCGGAACGTCCGCTCCCACCACCTCCGACATGATGCCTGCTAGTCTGGACCAGTATGCCCTGATTCTGGCACAATCCCACAATATGTGGATGAAGGTCCCTTCTTCACCACACCCCCACAAGCAGAAGCGTGAGTCCAGATAGCCTATTATGTATTGCGTCGTTCGTGGGGTGTATGACCTATGCAGGATGCTTAGTTGGACGAGCCGGAATATGGCACGAATCGCCACTTCTCGGGGACACTGCAGGGCCTCCCCCCAATCATCATCCTCCAACATCCCCAGATCTGACTCCCACTTTTCCCACAGGGGGCCCAATGTGTCAGCGATGTTATTAATAAGCTTCCTGTATGTGAGGGAGATAGCTTTATCATTCATAGGGTCCAGCATTAGTCTATCCTTCAACGGAACATAGTCAGGTAATTCCACCCCTTGAGTCAGGTGTCGGTGCAGGGCATGCCTAAGCTGTTGGTAGTGTAGGAACTCCCCACTCCCCATCTGGAATTCAGCCTGCAAGTCAGCAAATCCCACCATCTCCCCCGTTTCCAAACATCCCCCAGCACATCAATACAATCAGGCTCCATTGACGCAGATCCTGTAATTTCACCACTGCCGGTAGGAAGGTCCCGGCCCACAAAGGAGTCTGTTCCATAAGCTTTGCCTCCCATCCTAGCAATTTTGTTGCCCGTTTCCACACTCCAACCACCACTGCCGTTTGGGGAGGTAGAGGTCGACCGCGCCGACCCCTAGTATATAGGGCCGCTAAGTAGGTGCCGCTGCCAAGGGCTAACCTATCCACTCTGTAGGCTGGTTCTTCTAACGGGGCAAACACCCATCCATTGATATTAATCAACTGCGTCGCCCAGTAATATAGGCGGACATCCGGCACAACTAATCCTCCCTCGTAGGGCCCCCTCTGCAGTTTCTTAAGAGCTATTCTTGGACACCCACCACTCCAAAGCAGGGAACGTTGCTCTGATTCAATCGTCCTGAAAATCTGTTCCGGGATAGGGAAGGGTGTATTCTGCAGCGCATAGAGCAGCCGGGGGAGTGCCATAATTTGAAATAAAACGGCACGCCCCATCAAGGAGAGCGGGAGGGACCTCCAGTGCTCCACGTCTCCGCGGAGCCAATCCAGTTGCGCCGACACATTCAGGCGCAAGAACTCCGAGTCAGACTGCGTGATCCAGATTCCCAAGTATCTGAATACTTCCTTCCAGGTCAGGCCATAACAGTCTGCCGACGGCTGCAGCCCCACTAGGACATGTCCCAAGGACTTGTCCCAATTTATACGGTATCCGGCGTAGGTACCAAACTTGCGCTCCTCCCAGCCCCCTCCCAGGTCTATGCCCCATATCATGGGGTCTGCCTGCACCTTGTGCGCCAACAGCTCTAGCGCTAACGCGAACAAGGTGGGAGAAAGGGGGCAACCCTGACGTGTGCCCCGGCTCAGGTGGAACTCCCTTCACAACACTCCATTGACCCGGACTCTTGCGAGCGGTTCAGTGTATAGCAACCGTACCCATGCTCGAAAATGGTCTCCGAAGCCCATTTTCTCCAGAACTGCGTATATATACTGCCATTCCTTACTGTCAAACCCTTATGGGCATCGAGGGATAATAGTGCCGCCGGCACCTCAGGTCTCGCAGATACCTCCTGTAAAACCCCGAACAGGCGCCTTAGATTTTAGCGCGTGCACCTGTGGGGCATAAAGCCCGACTGGTCCGGGTGGATCAATGACTGGATAACGGCCCCTAGTCTCGTGGCCAGGATCTTACCAAGCACCTTCATCTCAAAATTAAGTGGGGATATGGGTCTGTAGGCACTACACAGATCCTGCGGTTTACCAGCTTTATGGATTACTACGATTGTTGCCGACCACAGATCCTTGGGGAGTTTCCCTACCTGTTTGGCTTTGTTAAACATTCTCAACATATGGGGTGCGAGTCAACCCGATACGCACCTGAACGCTTCCCCGCCTGCATGTCTCCCATGGCGTCTTCTACCTCCTTAACCGTTATCGCGGACTCCAGGATGTCTCTGTCTGCCTGTTCCAGAGCAGGCAGCTGCAAGGGGGCCAGAAGGTCCCGGCACTCCTGCTCTCGTCGGGTAGTGTGCGACCTATAAACTGTCTCATAATACCTTGCAAATTCTTCCGCTATTTCCTTGCCTGTGGCCTGCACAGACCCATCCGACCGTGTAATCCCTGGTACCCAGTTACGTTCCCGAACCCATTTCTCCAGCCAGGCTATCATTTTGTTGGCCTTACCCCCTAAGTCAGAGGTCTTCAAACTTTTTGATGCCAGGACCCCCTTGTAAAACCTTTTTAGGCGTAAGGACCCCCTTCCGACAAAAGATTTTAGAAACTGGTACTCCTCATCATCAACAACTATCTACAACCATAAATGCGCCTGTTAGACCTCATCACATCCATCCATCCATCATTCATCCATCATTCATCCACCCACACTTCCACACATCCATCCATCCTTCACCCATCCACCCTTTCATCCTTCCTTCCATCCATACATCCATCATCCATCCATCCTTTCATCCTTCCATCCATGCATCCATCCTTTACCTATCCACCCGTCCATCCATCCACCCATTATTCATCCACCCGCCTTTTCACACATCCATCCATCATTCATCCATGCAACCTTTTATCCATCCACACATCCATCCACCCTTTCATCCTTCCATCCATACATCCATCCTTTACCTATCCACCCGTCATTCCATCCACCCACCTTTTCACACATCCATCCATCATTCATCCATGCAACCTTTTATCCATCCTTCATCCATCCACCCTTTTATCCATCCTTCATCCATCCATCCTTTCATCCTTCCATCCATACATCATTCATCCATCCTTTCATTATTCCATCCATACATCCATCCACCCTTTCATCCATACATCCATCCTTCATCCATCCACCCTTTCATCCATCCATCCATCCTCCATCCACCTTTTCACACATCCATCCATCCTTCATCCATCCATCCATCCTTTCATCTTTACATCCATCCACTCATCTTTACATCCATCCACTCATCTTTACATCCATCCACTCATCATTCATCCATCCACTCATCATTCATCCGCCCACCTTTTCAGACATCCATCCTTACATCCATCCATCCTTCCTTCATCCTTCCTTGCTTTCATCCATACATCCATCTACCCTTTCATCCTTCCATCCATCCTTCATCCATCCACCCTTTCATCCATCCATCCATCCTCAATCCACCTTTTCACACATCCATCCATCCTTCATCCATCCACCCTTTCATCTTTACATCCATCCACTCATCATTCATCCACCCACCTTTTCATCCATCCATCCATCCTTTCATCCTTCCATCCATCCTTCATTCCATCCATACATCCATCCACCCACCCTTTCATCCTTCAATCCTTACATACATTCATCCTTCATCCATTCACCCTTTCATCCATCCATCCACCCACCATTCATCCCCCACCTTTTTACACATCCATCCATGCAACCTTTTATCCATCCATCCTTCATCCATCCACCCTTTTATCCATCCATTCATCCTCCACCCACCCACCTTTTCACACATCTATCCATATATATATATATATATATATATATATATATATATATATATATATATATATATATATATATACATACATACATACATACATACATACATACACACACATGTACACACACACACACACATGTATGCATGTGAACAACCCGAATGACAGAGTGCGGGCAGCTAATGTGCGTGTTTATTTAACACTTTTTTATGCACAAAATGCATCTTCCTGTCTAAAGCTACAAACATCATCAAATGCCAGTTTTGAATTCCGAACACAATTGTTGAAATTTCGCATAATTGTGCAAAGGAAGTTAAGCAGACTTTGAACACCCCCAGTTATAATGCGGAGAGGCTTGCAAAAGGACCACACATGTTTCACTCACCCCTTTTGCAGGTAATGTCATGCAACAGACAATCCAAAGGATGATTGAAAGGTTTTCTCCATGTCTGTTTGTTTCAAACGAGTGTTGTCATTCTCACACAGAAATCCCAATTATCATGCGGGCGGGGGCAAAAAATCACAGACAGCGGAGTGCTGGCAGGGGGAGGGTGGTGCGAAATCCATCCAAGGACAGCAGAATGCAGGCAGGGGTGTGCGAAAATGCACAGACAACGGAGTGCGAGGGGGGGGGGACCCAGGAGAGGTGGCAGAAAGCAGGCGAGACCAGCACCCACCATTCCACTGGCACACTAAGATACCTACAGGTTAAACTAGCGCTATATAAAACGTTACAAATTAAAATAAACTCCACAGAGAAAGTCCATTGAACTCAAAGGGCTACAGCCTCCTCCCCCAGCCCCCCCAGCTCATGTATGTGAGCCCTGCTGAAACAGCCTCAGGGACATATACAAAGGCACACCAGAGTACTTCACAGGTCTTCAAAAGACCTTTACTTGTTAATGAGGCTTTAATGTTTTTCACACCTTGGTGTGAATAAGGCCTCCGCCGTGAGCACCCTCAATCAGCCAGACGCCAGGAACTGCACTCTGACAGAATCGGCGACCCCCTTCCCAGGACTCCACGACCCCCCTGGGGGTCGCGCCCCACAGATTGAAGACCTCTGCCCTAAGTCATACACTCGTCTCTGGACGGCCAGGGCGTGTGAGCGCGCCTGGTCAGTAAGCAAATCTCGTATCTCTTTTTCCAAGAGCTGCCGCCTATGCCGTCTGTCCTGATCCTGTTCAGGAGTCCCATCTCCCACTTCCTCTAGGGCCTGCAGTTCCCGTTCTAGTTTGCCAATTTGTGCAAATGTGTCCTTGTGACGTTTTTCCACCTCCGCCTGCACGAAATCTCTGGCCACGGTTTTGTACGCCTCCCACACTATTCCATGCGAGCTGACAGAGCCTACGTTATCAGTGAAGTATGGGTCTACCCGCTCCCTGAACACTTCCTGGAACTCCTGATCTTAAAATAAAAACGTATCAAGTCGGGGGGGGGGGGGGGGGGGGGGGTTAGTCCATTCTCTCTCCGGAAGTCGGAGATGTACTACTACTGGGGAATGGTCAGATATCCCTCTGGTCCTATGACACCCACCCTGGAACAGGCCCATGCACCCCACCTGTGTGAATAAATAATCAATCCTGGACCCGGAGCTGTGAGCCGCCGATATGTGTGTGTATTGCCAAACCAGGGGATTGTGTGCCCTCCAAAGATCCACCAGGCCCATAGCATGTACAAAGTCCCGGAATTGACAAATCCCTCCCCTGGCAGGCTGATTCTGTGACCTATCTAAGTCCCTCTCCATTACTGCATTCATGTTGCCCCCTAGGATCAGGATCCCCAATGTCATCTCCAGCAGTAATTTCCCAATATTGGGGAGAGTGGTGCTGTGTAGCTTAGGAGGGATGTACAGCGAATAGAGATTAATTGTCTTGCCTTCCCACTGAGCCGGCAGCGCTGCATACCGCCCTAAAGGGTCCAACCATTGTCTCCCAATTATCAGCGGTAGGGAGTTCCTAATGAGTATCCCCACCCCCCTTGAGCCTGTGGTAAAATCGGCATGTGCCCGCAGTGTACAGCCAAATCTATTAAGGGCCTTACAATGGTTCCCAAGCAGGTGTGTTTCCTGGAGTAGGTATTGGAGCACCATGGTGCGCTTTATCTTGTTCTGCAGGCCGTTAACTTTCCTTGACAAATTACTGTTTTGTCGTGTGTGTGGTATATGCATTGTAGATAATTAACACAAACCTCCGAGGAGACGAGTGCCTCCTCCTCCCTCCCTCCACTTCCCGCTTGCCTACTAATAGTGCCTTTGGAGCCAAAACTAATACATCACAGAAGAAGAAAAAAGAGAAAAACACATATACAACCTTCTCCCCCCAACCCCTAGAACTACCCCCCCCCCCTCCCTGCTACCCTGCTATGCCGGCCAACGTGACCAGACATCCCCCAACAAGCAGAGCGCCTGTAGCCCTTCAAACGAAAACCTAGGGGGTGAGTACTGCCACCTAGTCCTGCAACTTGAGGGCTCCCATCGACCCCCCACTTCAACATGTTAGCCGCCACATCCTATCCTAATACCCTTGAATAGTGCAATTACTAAAAAAGTACAGGCCTCCAACTCACATACCTTAAAAATCCTCCCTTACTCCCAAACAGTACCAGCTGGTCCTTCATTGATTTCCCCACATCGTAAGGACCCCCCTCCTGCGGGCCAACCTCCTGGACAATGTCCATCGCCACCCCTGGTTCACAGTCAATGCCTATATAGGAGAGTCAATATACATCACGTGTACTCCAGCCGTTTCCTGTGCTCCAAGTCAGTCCTGGACACCTCACCCCATGTCCGGCGAGGCCGAAAGACTCTGAGGATGATTTCTGCTGGAGGGCAGAGTATCACAGCGTTGTTGATGTCCTCTCCCCGTTGAGCCAACCGAAGATGTAGGAGATTGCGGCGCCGTGTTCCTCCAACCGCCTCCCGATACGGGGCCTCCCGATGCACCTATGTGTTCCTCCAGCCAAGAATTTACATCCTCTGGGGAGGTAAAGAAAAAGGGTTTCCCATCTACTAACAGCTTGAGACGTGCTGGAAAAAACATATATTTGATGCCCCGATCTCGAAGCAATTTTTTCACTCCATCAAAGGATCGGCGCTCCTGTTGCACTTCGGCGTGAAATCCGGAATGAGCCTGATGGTGGCATTGTCCAGTCACAGATCTCCATGTTGGCGGGCTGCCTGCAGGATGGCATCGCGATCTCTATAATTGAGGATCCTTGCAATAATTGTCCTCGGTGGAGCTCCCGGGCGTGGCAGAGGGACCGGCGCCCTATGAGCACGCTCAATAGCGAAGAACTTCGAGAGGCGTTTGGGCAGTAGGTGCTTGAGGATGAGATCTTCTAGGAACAAGTCCACGCTCTGCCCTTCCATCTTCTCCGGCGCACCTATCAAGCATATATTATTTATGCGGGCCCTCTCGCCCTAATCCTCCAGGCGAGCCGTTACCACCTACCCACCTACTGTTGATGAGACAGGCACTGTACCTGCTGTTGCAACTGTTTGGTGTTACTTTGGAGTTCTGCAATATCTGCTGCATTCTGAGTGGCTTTCTCCGAAGTTTTGTTCAAGTCCGCCCTCTGTTGTGCCATTTCAATGGATACCTTATCTATCTTCGATTCCAGCGTGTTTCCCAGCGTTTGGATGACCTGCATGATCGACGTTAAGGATGGCTATTGTGCTTCTGGCAGGACACCGGCCTGGGCATCGCCCCCACCGCCGGTAGTGGCCATGTAGTTATCCATGGTGTTGGTCTGAGTCATCGTGGATTTCTTAGGCCTCATGACCGGTCCTGGAAGCTCTGGGTCCACAAAGGGAAAGGGGGGGACACTCGCGAGGACACCCCGGCACCACCCTGCCCGCACCCCAAACGTTAGCTCCGCGCTCTCTCAGGGTCTCACGCGGGCCAAGAGACTGGATCCACGATCAGTCCTTCGGTCAGTGCAACCCCTCCTCACAGCTAGTGCTCCTCCGGCCTATTCTCCACGTGGGCGCACTGCGCCGGGCCCTTCCGCCCAAGAGTTTGTCAGCGGTGCTCAATGGCCATGAACTGCTGTCTCTGAGCTCCTTGCCCGTGGTGTTAAACAATGTCTCTGGCGCTCTCCCACCGACCATGCGCCGCCCGTGCTGCCATGGCTCCTTCCACTCCTTTCCCAGAGCGCTCTCGCCCTCAGTCGTGCTCTCCGCCTCCCAGCCTCCACACCTGACGCCTGCTGGGCTCCACCGCGGTGAAGGGCCCTCTCTCTGCCCTGGTCTGATGCCCCCTCAAGGCGCCAACTGTCGCACCCGATCCGCAAGGCTGCTGGAGGTCTTTTTGCGGCCCTACCTCATCAAGCATTTAGGGGCCATTACCGCCTCGCCCGGGTCCACACCAGTCTCTTGTCCTGTGCCCCAGCGCCACAGGCTGTTTCTTGGTGCTCCTCTACTGTTTCCGCCGGTGCCCCCGGGGTCGCTGCTTTTGCACCTCGCCTCGGGGGGGCACACTCACACTGGTGCTGCCCGTGATGTCTTGGGCTTCTGTAATCAGCCGCTGGGCCCGCCACTTCTCTTGGCGCCCGCCGCCGGCACAGCTCCTCCGCCGCTGGTCCCGGAATCAATCGAGGCCGGTGCCTGGAGCGCTCCCTCTCGCGAACTAGGCAGCAGGAGGCCTTGGATGTCAGGCGGCCGCCGCGGCACTTCCGTGCGGCTGGGGGGGACCGGACAGAGATCTTTCAGCACTGGAGAACTTCAGCTAGACAGATTTGGCCTCTAGGACAGTCAGGCTACAGGATAAACGTCGGATTTAAGAGGCCTTCGGGAGTTCCTCACGGGAGCCGCACTAGTATGCGGCCATCTTAGGCGACGCCAGGCCACGCCCCCCAATTTTATCTGTTTTAATTTCTTTTTAATTAATAATATTTCTTTAATTGATAATTAATTTTGTTAATTATGGAGGTATTTTTCAATTTTTTATTTAGATGTGTGTAGTGAATTGTGTGGTGTTATAGGGTAGGAAATAAAAAAGATTAAATGTATGTAATATTAGTGTTTTTGATTATAAATAATACCTATTAAAAATAGTTATTTGTCAATTATTTTCAATTTAAAAAATATATATCTTTCTAGGTATTTGTTAGATGTTTTTAACATTATAATATTTTTCTATCTTTTGTACATTTTTTATATTTTTATATACGTTTTCTTTTTTTTATATCTTTTGTGTTGTAGTTGATATTTTGTTTGTTTTTAATTTTGAACAGACTCCAATGGGAATATACATTTTTACCCTTCAGCTATCCACCACTTTCTCTACTGTTGCACTCACTGGAGTGGGACTAGTAATTTTTACCCCTCAGCTATCCAACACTTTCCCTACTGTTGCACTCACTGGCGTGGGAATAGTAATTTTTACCCCTCTGCTAGCCAACACTTTCCCTACTGTTGCTCTCACTGGAGTGGGAATAGTATTTTTTCTCCCTTCGCTATCCAAAATGTTTCCTACTGTTGCACTCACTGGAGTGGGAATAGTATTTTTTACCCCTCCGCTATACAACAATTTCCCTACTGTTGTACTCACTGGAGTGGGGATAATAATTTTTACCCCTTCGCTATCAAACATTTTCTCTACTGTTGCACTCACTGGAGTGGGAATAGTAATTGTTACCCGTCCACTAGCCAACACTTTCCCTACTGTTGCTCTCACTGGAGTGGTAATAGTATTTTTTACCCCTTCACTATCCAACATTTTCCCTACTATTGCACTCACTGGAGTGGGAATAGTACATTTTACCTCTCCGCTATCCAAAACTTTCCCTACTGTTGCACTCACTGGAGTGGGAATAGTAATTTTTACTCCTCCTCTATCCAACACTTTCCCTACTGTTGCACTCACTGGAGTGGGATTAATAATTTTTACCCCTCCCCTAACCAAAACTTTTCCTACTGTTGCACTCACTGGAGTGGGTATAATAATTTTTACCCCTCCCCTAACCAACACTTTCCCTACTGTTGCACTGACTGGAGTGGGAATAGTAATTCTTACCCGTCCGCTATACAACACTTGCCCTACTGTTGCACTCAATGGAGTTGGAATAGTATTTTACCCCTTCGATAACCAACATTTTCCATACTGTTGCATTTACTGCATGCAGTGGGATAGTTATTTTTACCCCTTTGCTATCCAACACTTTCCCTACTGTTGCACTCAATAGAGTGCACAATTTAAGTTTAAAGACTATTAAATATTTTAATTTATAATATGTTATTTTTTATTAGATTTTGTGTTACAAGTGTATGTATATATATATATATGTATATATATATATATATTTGTACATTTTTTATATATTTATAACATTTAAAACTAAATTAAAATTAATAGTTTATTAATTGTTTTAAAGAAAAAAAATATATATATACAACATTTTATATATGTATGTTTAATTTTTTTTTAAATGTTGGTGCCCATTAGGATGGCGGGCGTGGGACCATCTGCCATATGTGCTGCGGTCCTGCTCCGCTAATTAGAATGCAACCGCCACCCTGGCGGTCGCATCCAACATTGCGGCGGGTGCTGCTGTAAGCAGTACCCGCCGCAATGGTGAAATGGCATGTTGCGCATTGCCATGCACAACGGGGCAGGCACTGCGCGGTGCCTGCCACCTTGTGCATGGGAATGAATGCGGGTACCATGGGTACCCCCAAGTACATCCCCCTTTAGTGTAGTTCCTATATTCCCAATAGGCTCTGCGCATTGGAATAACATAAACGACAGTATAGACGTAGGACTGAGGTCGACTAGGTCTCTATTGAATATGTTAGACTTAATTGTGTGTGCCAGCTAGCTCAGAGGTCACTGGAGACTTTCCCGAGTAAACAGGAAGGTGTTAACTTTCCTGAATAGACAAGAAGGGATTCGTTTCTGACAACCGCATAAACATGACAACTTTGCTCCCCCAGAATAATGAGTATATCTCCAGAGTCGCAGAAACAATAGATAGCTATTTCACTCAGTCAATCGTGCATGCTTAGTTTCACCAGGAGTGCAGAGAAATAGAGAGACGGGCGTTTTCAATAAAAGGGTTATTTATTGAGCAGTCTACTTTCTCATGCAAGAGAAGTGAATTGCCACAATTGCAATACTTGTCATAAAGTAAAGTGCGTACAGTAAAATGAGTATTATGAAATAATACTGTAAAAGCATTTATATGGTTTCTAAGCCATAAGATACTCAAAATGGATAAAATACATACAACGATAAAATAATGACTAAACGTACTCAACTGGTGTTTCTAAGATACGCCTACCCCCAGTGTACCTAACCTAAGCCTAGTACAGGGAAGGAGTAGATGAGTTACAGTTTTTGCCAAGAATCTGAATCAAGAATTCTCTGTGGGTCTAATCAGCTCCGTACCTTGGTTATAAAATGAAGGAGGTCTTGTATCTCTTTCTCAGGACTCGATCTCACAGCAACCCGCGAGGGTGACTGAGAAACACTGGAGCTGGATTTCTCGGCAGGAGAAAACACAGCGTCTCTTTCAGTGCGTCAGCAGGGAGGGTCGGCTTCCTTCGGCACTCGCATCAGCAGGGCGTCGGGCAAGTAGATAGCCAATCTGCTCCAAACCACGTGTGTTGCTTAAGGCAGATGCTGGTATAGTTATACCTGGAAGGTGCCGAGTTTGACGTAAGGTTGGACATAAGACGTCACTAAGAACTCACAGTTCTTTCAGGACTCCAGGAGTTCTAGGACAAATCAATACAGAAGCAGGGGGAATTCCCGGGCTGCTGGAGGCTTGGTTTGTTTAAGAACATGTTGTGCATTCTAGGAGTCTATGGGAGGAGCCTTGCCGTATTTGGACTGCATTGGCTATGTCTTAATATGGGTAAGATACTTATGCCTATATAAGGGTATGATTTGATGTAACCACATAACGGCATAAAATCGGTAATATTTAATAGAGTCCTAGAATCATCTACAACACCCACTCCACGTATAATGTCCATCATTACTAAATACTAAGCAATGTTTAAGCATATCTAAGCATGTGTTTTCCATTCCACCCCAAAATACATAACTTGCATTTGAAATGGTATATACACGAAAATGAGTATTATACTGTAAGTTTTTGTGAGCAGTGGTGTCATTCAGATAATGCATATATTGTACATTTAGAATGTTGACTGAATGAATCACGAAATGTACATTTATGAAATGGCTCTTAATACAGAAGAGAAGGTCGAGACCATTTCACCACATATTTATACAAGACTGTACATGTGCTAGAGACTAAGTAAATATTGTCTCTAGAATTTCTAAAAATAGAAATCTTGTTCTCTAAGAATAGTTCTACTTTAAGCAGAGTATCATGTGCCAAAAAGGTAAATATTTTGGGAACTGGAAAAAATCAATTTCGCTCTCTGGGAGAAAAAAAAAATAGTTCCAAATATTTTTAGGTTCTGTTTACAAAACTGAAGGCCGAATTCAGATTTCAGGGAACGCCATGTGCTTGCTTTTTCAACAGTTATTCTCGTTGTTAGGGGAGAACATCAACTCAGATAGGCTGGCAAAAAATTTGTCTACAACAGTAGGTGAAAGTTGGGCCATTTCCGAAAAAGTGGAAATAGTGCATATGTGAGATGCATCACCGTCAGCGTTATCTGGATCAGCAATGTTCACAGATGGTTGTACCTGTGTGCCGCTTTCATCTCGTACCTCACCGCCACCTAATCGTAATGGTGAGGTCTCAACGAATGCCGTCATCAGAATGGGTAGCCGCTGGGGACAACACGTTGCATGAGCCGTTACCGAACCAATCAAAGTATCGAAATCCATAGGTACTGCTGATGGAAGTGTGAGACAGACGTCTAACACGCATTCTTCTCCGCATAGCAGGCATCGTAGAACAGGTAAGATGCAAATTTGCCAGATTGGTCTGAATGAAAGAAACCAGGTAGTATTCAGATCTCTTAGCCTAGCCAAGCCGAGGACTTTAGTAATCCGCTCTCGGTACTGCATTGCTAGGATCGTGTCTTCCATTGTAGCCTGAGTTTTGTCTGTGACTTGACCTGCCATATCGGAGCAGAAGGAACAAAAATAGGATTCCTGCTATGAGTCCCAAGATGAGAGGCAGGCCGCCGAACACAGAGTGCACGAAATTCGGGAAGATGCTCAGGACTGCTTCAAAGGGTGTTAACAGTCCCGAAAAAATTGTCTTAAATACATGTGTGATGCCACTGGTATCAGACATGTTTAAGATTTGGCTTAACATTTCTACGAAATGTACTGGGCAATTTGTTGATAATAATGTATGTATCTCTGCTGCTGTCCTTGCAACTTGCAGATCATACGTTTCTATAGACTAGGTTAAAGGCACAGTTTGTTTGCTTAAAGTATCAATTCGAAATAGAAGAGATATTCTAAGAAGGCCATATTGCCGCCTCCATGTCTAGTTTGTTGTTTGGATACAATACGTGCATACAACAAGTGACCCTGGAAGTAACGCTCACGAGATAGGCCGTTCCTGGCACCATGCCACAACAGCTGTGGTCACTTATTAGAACGTAGCTGCCGTTGGAAAGCTGTCTGAAAAAAGTCTCTATCTGTGTAGCAGGGGTGCCGTGCAGGTGGCATGAAAGGTTGTTTGATGAACCTTCGCAGGCTCCGTGTAAGTTAATTGAAGTCAAAAACAGGAAAACCTCCCCTAGAACAATAATTAAATAAAGGCACACACTCTAATCTTTGATACAGAGCATCATCATTGTCCCACACAAGAATTAATTATTTGAAAAACATTAGTCAGTTTATTATTATTTTACTGAGATTTCTCATTAGTAGATCCAAAAAATACAAACATAAATGTATATGCAATTCTTATTACCATTTTAAAGACACATGTGAAGCAAACCCCCACACAACTTCAATACAATCACCAATCACACTCAGCCAAACCATCATCAATCATACCACTCAACAATATATACACAAATCACAACCAATAGACAAAAAATATCTGATCATATATTCATACACATTAAAAATGACAATATACAGAGAAAAAGCAAAATCACACAGAAAGCGCCGACGCGCGTTTCGGTACAGGACCGATATCCACCAATCCTTCTTCAGGGCGCAATAGGATGCATGTAATTTCTTCAGTACTTTATCAGAACACATGCCAGATACCAAGAGGGTCAAATTGTTAAATACAGTGCTATTTGTACATTAGATCCAGGCCATTGCTTCACAACACAAAAACATCCCCATTTTTTTGCTGGTGTGAACCATAAGCAATAGGTAATGGAAAGATAAGTACTTGACTGAAGGGCTGAATTCGGCTGAAAAGCAGGAAGGGCCGATTCAGGGAAGGGTTGGCACACCGAAAGATAGGACTCGCGTTCTTGGGATTCTCTCCAACTGGAGATGGCCTCACAGCCGGGGGATAAAACTAATAATCCCGCTCATTTTCTAAAACAACCAACGGAAATCGAATAAGGGAAATGCAAACAGAAGGCCCGGGCTTGTACACGGTACCTCCGAGGCGTAGCCTATGGATTAGGCGCGTCTCTCTTCGGAGCGAACTGTGGCGAAAGTCCAACAGTACGGCTGTGTAAGTTAATTCCTTGACACAGAAGTGTATCGCTTAGTGAATTTTTACAGTTGTTACCACTAAGGAATACCTCTTTCTTGCCCCCACTCCAACATCTATGTGTGTAAGGTAAATTCCAGGTTGACTTGATGTACCCTTTACCCAACCTTTCATACAGGCCTGCTGGTATATACTTTTGGCAATATTGAAACTGAAAAGTTGTTATCGGAATTGTAATGGTGCCATGTATTATCCATTCAATGACAGGTCTTTCGGAGACTGTCAATGGTAATCTTTCTAGTTTTTCAATGCTCAACACCGTATAGTCTGCCCCTCCTTGTGCCAAAGAGATTTGTTTATCAGTAAGGTTAAAGATAGAAAATAATGACGTTGTGTTTATCAGACGCCATGGCACGTAGCCTGAATGCACATTTTGTAACGTCCAGCCTGGCCATGTTGTAACATTAGCATATCCTGTTCTATTATATCAATAGCAGATGACACAATGCTGTCCAGTGAATAAATTCTGGAGGACAGAGTCGTTAACCCATTGTCCACTACAGAAAGCGGTTTTTCCAAATTATTACGATCAATTTCTCGTATTTTTTCAGCAGTTTCAATTTGTGTTAATTTCCAAGCTTCATTGTAAGCTGCGTATATACCGGCGTATATGAAACGTTTTTGACGCTGTTTGCGAGGTCCCAATAAGAAATCTCGCAAGTCAGCACCTTCTTTAAGTAAAGTCAAGTGTTGCTTCATTTCAGGCAGTGTGGATTTCTGTAGCCATTCGAGGCATAGTTTTCCTACACTATAGGTTGTTATTATCCCTGGATGTTGCCTCTAGGAATATCTTGGGTCTGGCCTATTCTCTTTGAACCCCTGTATTTTGTTCAGGAATCTATTTTTACAGTTATTAGTGTCTGTGGGCCAGATCAACCATTTTTTCCAATTTGGAAGTGTTCTGTTATGTTTTAAAATAAGGGTTACTTCTATCTCCACTTCTGTAGTGCTATTACTATCAGGTATGGGTTTTGGTATAGACGGTTTGTTTAGGTCTTTTATCTTAGCTAAGCCTAGACAGGTCGTTTGTTGAATGGTATCATTCAGGAACATTATTTGTTCTGGGATCATGTAGGCTCTGAATAATGATTCTAAACCTTGTACCTGCCAGTCTTTTGTACCCCAGACAGTTTTTGTCTCAATGTTGTTTTTCCAAAATTCAAAACCAAACATAGACATTTTTTCATACAATTTTTCAGAATAAATCAGTTTAGTATTTGTCAACATGTATTTCATTCCTGTCTTATTCATAATTTTAAAATAAAACGTTTCTGGATCAGTGATATTAAACCCTGAAAAGTATGGGAATTTTTCATTAAAAGTTTTTGAGCTGCCCCTTGGCGGAGTTGGACAATGTTCCCATTGATTATACATAAAAACATTTCTAGGATTTGCTGATTTATATAAAAATAGTGATGCTCATAATGATTATAGCAATACATTTCTTCATAATTTGATGAACCTTGTAAATAATCATGTTCTGCATATTTAGCCGACATTTCTAAATCTGACATCATATTGTTAATATTTTCTAAGTCCCAACCATCAGAGAAAGTACTAGGTGATACAAAGTCACTTAAAGAAATCTTGAACTGATGTGGATATTTCAAGAGTTCAACCGGGCCATAGATGTCGTAATCAGTAGTGTCCCACGCTACACCACCAGGTATAGGAATGGCTGTGATGTTCACTGATGATAGTTCTCTTTTTTTAATTTGAGATGATCTGTGATGTTTTAGAACCATGTTGATATTCTGACTTGCTGTGTCCCGTGTACTGTATTTTCCATCAATCATTCTTCCCAAGCTTAGAATTAAAATGAGCCAGAACAGGAGGAAAAGTACACCTAACACAATCCACAATTCAATCCACGGTGAAATCATATATGTTTCCCCAAGTTGATGAAAAATTTGTCTTTGAAAGTTTTGTTTGCTGGCTTGTCTTCATGTTCACTTGGATCATCAGAAAACTCATTGAAATTGATGAAATAGCCAGATGCAATTCTGTCAATTGTTTGAATGGCATCAGGATTGTTATTAATCTTTGTAGTTGCTTCTTCCTTTTTCATATTTGTATAGTCCGAGGCTTCATCATTGTAGACAGGTGTTTCTTGACGAACTGTTGCAATTTGGGTTTCAAGAGGCCCAAGTTCCATGGCTTTGTTGCACAGTCCTTTTTTATTCACTGCAGGTTTATCGAATGTGATTAGTCTCTCAGTTTGAACCTCTTGGATTGTAGCAAGGTTTGGTCTTCTGCTACTTCTTGGGAGTCCACTGGGCCTACAACTTATTATTGGCCACATGGTTGTGGTTTTACCAGGTCGATTGATACAACTCTGTTCTCCTTTTTACCAGCAAGGGGCGGTAGTACGACTGATCTTGTTCCGCTGATAGCTAAGACAGGCACTGCTTTTCTGTAAGAAGGCCCAAATTCCTTCTTTACCGCGATTTTTTCTCTGACCAGAGCCACAATCTTTGTAATCCAGACAGGTCTTGCTGGGACAGGTGGTTTTTCTTCAGTGGCCATTGGATTTAGCTTTGTGTTACTTAGACTTCTTCTTCTTTCATTTAAGTCCTGTAAAACAGCCAAACGATCTTTGATATCAAAAGCTTTTTGTTCCACCACTGAAGTCTGACAATCAATATCTTCGATTATCATTCTTGTACCAAATAAAAGTTCATACGGAGTGATTCCACCCAGAGAATTTCTTGGCAGATTATTAAGACTATGTTGGACACTTATTAGATGTTTGACCCACCCATCACCCGAACCTAATACCCTCGCTGTTATAGATTGCTTTATGTCACATTTTTTTCTCTCCACTACCGCATTTCCCTCAGGATGGAATGGACTAGAGTACCGCAATGCAATGCCCAAGCTGGTCATGGCCTCCTTGTAAGCTCGAGAGCTAAACGCAGGACCCTGGTCAGAATGTAGAATGCTAATTGCGTATGTGCCGATAAAAACTCGCAAATCTTTTATAACAGTTCTGGCGTCAGCCGAGCGCTGGGGCCACATCCAAATGAATCTCGTCTTAATATTTATGGGATCGCATTTGTCCGGTCGGACGCCTGCGTGTAGATACTCTAATGCTGTCTAATAGTGGTGTCTGGGCTGGTCTTACTGTGCTAGAATCAGATATCTGGTCCGGTTCATAACTGCGATCTCTATTGCAGTCCTGACAATCCATTGCAAAGTTATAAACTTGCACGCTCATTCCCGGCCACCAGTATCTTGATTGCAATTCTATTAGAGATTTCAGGTTCTCTTGGTGGCGCAGACCCATTCCCATGTGTGCTTCTTGAATTAAGAAGACCCTTCGGTTCGTGTTTGGAATTACTCTATCCCCACTCCAAGGATTTGAGCAAAAGGAACAGAGTTTGCATCAATTATGTCTGTATTTCCGAGTGGATAATTCAGAGCTAATGCCGCATAATTGCCTTCCATTGAGGCTTTTACTGCAAGTAACGTTTCTCCGTCTATTTGTTTTTTTAGAACGCTTCTTTGTAGCTACGGAAGCTGGGTGACCAGCTGCAGCTGTGGCTTTATCAGCCAATGAATTCCCTGCAAAGTGAACGCCATCACGTTGAAGACTCTGCGTATGTATCACGTGAGTCTTTCGTAGTTCTTTCTGTAAAAGAACTACTTGTTCCCAAAGCTTTTTATGCTTTATTGTGCCACCTCTTTCATCTTTGTAACCATTTTCAATCCAGGTCTGCATGGAATTATTATAAGATTTGACGCAGTAATGTGAATCGCACACTATTAGTCTGGGGAATTCGCGATCTGCATTTTCAAGCGCCATCTTAAAAGCATGTAGTTCAGCTCGCTGAGCTGTACAATTTCTGAGCGATTCAGTTTTAGTGATTAACGGTCTAAATTTACCTATGCGCCAGCGACCTTTTACAATCGCGCACGCAGCACTATATTCTTTTTTATCCACAACGTAGTGTTGTGCAAATCTGTCTGTGTAGATTACACAGCCGTAATGTTCCAGAAGTAGAATTTCAGTTGGCAGAGGACATTCGTATTCGTATTGGAGAAATTCTTGCGTTTTTAAGTTAGGATCAAATTCGTATACTACGTCTGATGCAGCAAGAAAATTAACCCATTGTATCCATCTCGGATGTAAGGCTTTAGCATTCGGAATGCTTGCTCTTTTTACTGCTTCTAGGGCAGGTATTGGTGTAACGATTATTATGCGTTTAACTTGTGCCAGGGCTCTTTCTTTTGCTACAGCAGTTTGTACCGCAGTTAGAATCTTTTCAGTAGAACTGAATTTCATTTCAGCTTGTTTGTACAATGATGATTTGTAAGCTATTGGTACCGTTTCTCCCTCATTAGAGGTCAGGTATGTAAATCCGCATCTTCCTGGGATGACTCGGATTACAAGGTTGCGTTCGTTTGCACGTGTTTGCAGTTTTGTTTTAGTTAACATGTCTGTTTGTAATGATTGTAAAATTTCGGTGTGTTTCTGACTCCAATTAATTGCTTTGAAATCAGGTTTTATTAGTTCGTAGAGCGGTTTAACCCTCTCTGCATAATTTAGAATGTAAGTTCTTCCAAAGTTCAGGAAACCTAGAATTGATTGTAAGTTTTTCAGTGTTTTTGGGGCTTGGAGTACTGCACACTTCTCCAAGAAGTTGTCTGCTAGGCTTTTGCCTTCACTTGATAACTCATATCCCAAAAATAGGACAGTGAGGTAGGCAATTTGTGACTTTTTAAAGTTAAATTTGTACCCTCCAGATGCGAACCCAAGTATGATGGTGTTCACTCTTTTCAAGTGTGTCTCCAGGTCATCGTCTGTTAGATAGATGTCGTCGACATATGACAATGCCTCATCATCATACATTTGTAGTAATTCTGTTACTCTCGCTGAAAATAATCCTGGGCTATTCTTGAATCCCTGTGGGAGACGACAAAATTGCTTTGGGCCCCCATACTGGAGAAAGCGGTCAAATACCTGCTTTCTGGTGCTATGTTTTGACAGAAGAAACCATTTGAAATATCTAATGTCGTTTTATATTTTTTGCGCACAATGTTATTCATCAGTGCTGCACTGTGTGAATTTTGTACTGCAAATGTGTTGCAACAGGAGTTTAAGTGTCTGTAGTCCAATACTAGACGATATGAATTGTCTGGTTTGGATACAGGAAACAAAGGATTGTTCATTTGTGAGGTGCTTGTTTCAATCACCTCTTGGTACTCAAGTTGATCTAAGATCTCCCTGACTTTTATTTTTAGCTTCTTGCTTAACAGGATACTGCCTTTGTGCAGTAGGTTGATTTTTTAACTGGATTTTATGGTGAGGAGAATCCTCATCCCATCCTACATGATGTTTATATAATGCAGGAGCTTGGGCCACTGCCCATTTTCTAGCATATATGTATTTTTTATGAATTGGAAAGTGATTTGAGAAGGCAGGCATAATCATTTCTTCGCCATGTGGGCACTCCCTGACAAACTCTGGTGGCCAGTCCTTTTCTGCTAGAAGGATATCATAACCTTTAGATAGGTACTCCCAGAAGAGACCTCTTATGTTCCTAGTTTTGTCCCCCTCTATACGTAATGTTATTTCATATAATTTATGGGGCACACTGGTATCCGCAGTTTCCACTTGAATGTATTCATTCGTGTCCACTGTCTCCAGAAGATTCATCAGGATCTTGCGAGCTATGGTCACTTCTGCTGCGCTGTCTAGCATTGTCTGGGCCCATTCTCCGTTCTTGAGTTGTGCCCTCAGAATCCTCGGCATGTTTTACTTTAATACTGGCTACCTTCTTTTTGGGAAACTGTAAGTTTTTACTTTGATGAGCAGGTTCTTTGTCTTTGGACTTGACGCGCTCTTCTTTATGTTCTGACCGTCCTCTTCTTTCCGATTTCTGTGAGGAAGTCTGAAAAGATCGAGAGGGACGTGTATCAATATCTTGATATCTGTCAGGTTTTCTCAAATGTTCCCTATTTCTAAGGTTATATCTTTTCTCAGAGGGCTCCCGTTGGGGAGACCTCCCCCCCGGTCCGGCAACCTATCTCTCCGTTGGGGAGACCTTCCTCTGGTCTGGAACTGCTTTTCACTGGGAGTGGTTTGCTTATTACCCTCCCACTTCTTTTTAGGAGTTATTAAGTTATTTTTAATGAAAGCCTTTTCAGGATTTTCTGTTAGTTGTGCTTTTAGTGGTTTCCCACCCAAACTGTCTCTACCTAATTCTTCATAGGATTTTTCAATTATTCTGGCAAGTTCAAAAGGTTGTTCTGCTATATCTGTTTCTTTTAATTTCTGGCGGATTGCCACGGATGCTGCTTCTCCTTTTATGTTGGCTAGTA
Organism: Lissotriton vulgaris; assembly: GCF_964263255.1. Classification (NCBI taxonomy): domain Eukaryota; kingdom Metazoa; phylum Chordata; class Amphibia; order Caudata; family Salamandridae; genus Lissotriton; species Lissotriton vulgaris. The sequence continues at coordinate 177,768,384 of NC_141699.1, forward strand.
GTATAGCCGAGACTTGCTTAAAGTCTTTTAGTAATTTCATACCTAGATTTAAAGCAGGCTCTGGACCGTATTCATTTTGAATCTGTCTTAGTACATCTGGTATAACCGCCATAGACGGAACACCATGTGTTTTTGTGTAGATTGAACAAAGACTGTTCCCCAAGTGTCACAGTCCTCCACATGTGGTGCAATCCCCATTGGTAGGCAGATTGTCAGAATTCTGTGTTTTTTGTGAGGGGTAGTATCAGGGAATACTGCCTCTATTTGAGTAATTTTTTTAGCTAACCAGAACGTAATTTGTTCCCGTTTTGCGAGTAATTTACCAATAACTGATTGTATGGTCTGTGGTGTAATTTTATTAGTGTTCCCCTGGTGAGGGGTGTGCTGTGGAATTTTTACAGCAGGTTGTACTGTTAAAGTCCCGCATGACATATTGTACCAATTGTCTATGTATTTTAATTAATTGTTTTAGTTGAACTAAAAGTTCTCTGTCTGACATTGTTTCAATGTCAGGATGTGGTGTATAGCTGGCTAAAACCGGCCATGTGGCTCCTGGTCTACCTAGTGGACAGAGTCTGGTAATGTGATTTTGATGTTTTAGGGCGCCATTGAACCAGAGCTCATGCTCTTGGTAAGTTAGTGGAATTTCAATATCCTCGAAAGGAGTGTATTCCTCTGGAGGTTCCCCTACTTTGTAGTAGTGGAACTCGTGTGTTACAGCATTTGCTGCCGGAAAATGTATCCAAGAATAGAATACCTCTGTCTGCCGACATTCATGTACCTCTACCACAAATATGACTGTACCACCTCTCGATGATACACCATTTTCTATAAGTTTTATAGTTACACTTTTCCTTACATTTACCGGGATGAATTTCGCATCCGGGTCATTTTGTTGGAGACTTGTGTCTTCCGTCAAAAGTTGAGCTGCTAGTCTAGCTCTCTCCCTTTCTTCGTCACTTTCTGCCATTTTATTGACTGAACGTTTGCAGAGCAAGTTTCAAGGAAACAAAGATTAGGTGCACAATATTTTGGAACACTGTATCCTTCAACGTTGAATAAACCAAAAACTATTATATAGGAATCTCTTCCTACTACGTTTTGGCGGATATTAACCTTTTACCCACTCCAGACGTCTATTGGAGTTTTTACGGAAAAGGGGTCTGTGTGAAAAGCACGACTGAGTTACTCTAGTATCTAGCATTACATTTATCGCCTTACCAAACGTTGGGCGCCATGTAGTGTAGTTCCTATATTGCCAATAGGCTCTGTGCATTGGAATAACATAAACGACAGTATAGACGTAGGACTGAGGTCGACTAGGTCTCTATTGAATATGTTAGACTTAATTGTGTGTGCCAGCAAGCTCAGAGGTCACTAGAAACTTTCTCGAGTAAACAAGAAGCTGTTAACTTTCCTGAATAGACAAGAAGGGATTAGTTTCTGACAACCGCATAAACATGGCAACTTTGCTGCCCCAGAATAAGGAGTATATCTCCAGAGTCGCGGAAACAATAGATAGCTATTTCACTCAGTCAATCGTGCATGCTTAGTTTCCCCAGTAGTGCAGAGAAATAGAGAGACGGGCGTTTTCAATAAAAGGGTTATTTATTGAGCAGTCTACTTTCTCATGCAAGAGAAGTGAATTGCCACAATTGTAATACTTGTCATAAAGTAAAGTGCGTACAGTAAAATGAATATTATGAAATAATACTGTAAAAGCATTTATATGGTTTCTAAGCCATAAGATACTTAAAATGGATAAAATACATACAACGATAAAATAATGACTAAACGTACTCAACTAGTGTTTCTAAGATACTCCTACCCCAGTGTACCTAACCTTAGCCTAGTACAGGGAAGGAGTAGATGAGTTACAGTTTTTGCCAAGAATATGAATCAAGAATTCTCTGTGGGTCTAATCAGCTCCGTACCTTGGTTATAGAATGAAGGAGGTCTTGTATCTCTTTCTCAGGACTCGATCTCACAGTAACCCGCGAGGGTGACCGGGAAACACTGGAGCTGTATATCTCGGCAGGAGAAAAGACAGCGTCTCTTTCGGTGCGTCAGCAGGGAGGGTCGGCTTCCTTCGGCACTCGCATCAGCAGGGCGTCGGGCAAGTAGATAGCCGATCTGCCCCAAACCACCGTGTGTTGCTTAAGGCAGATGCTGGTATATTTATACCTGAAAGGTGCCGAGTTTGACGTAAGGTTGGACGTAAGACGTCACTAAGAACTCACAGTTCTTTCAGGACTCCAGGAGTTCTAGGACAAATCAATACAGAAGCATATCTAAGCATGTGTTTTCCATCCCACCCCAAAATACATACCTTGCATTTGAAATGGTATATACACGAAAATGAGTATTATACTGTACGTTTTTGTGAGCAGTGGTGTCATTCAGATAATGCATATATTGTACATTTAGAATGTCCTAGAATCTTCTACAACACCCCATCCTCCCTGGCGGCCCGCAACGGGCCCCCAGAGCACATCCCCGGCATCCTTTCGATGCCGCCTTTCGATGCCGCCATGGAAAGGCCTTGTCAACCCGGCATCATAATATGGATGGCAGTGCCTTCTAGGCATCGCCACCATATTATGCCCCAGCTCCGTCTTACTGGCAATCGTAACGATTGCCGACCGCCTGAAAAGCGGCAGACCGACTTTCCGTCCACCATGGTACCCCCCCGCCATAATAACATGGCGGGGGTAAATCAAGTTGGGATGGCAGGCGGATCCGCCCGCCATTGTAATCACCCCCTAAACGTATTCCTTATATTTGTTAAAATGTACATTTAAATCCAATTAATATGTTTAAAGTTCATTTTATAATTTAATATATTCTACATTATTTTTAATATATATAAAAAATCGATATTTTATACATCTATATTTTAACATCGATATTTTTTTGCTGATATTTTTATACTTCCCATTATAAATATTGGATGTCGATATTTTTGCCAACGATATTTATGATTCAATATTTGTGTATGGGGATATTTTGGGAGTCAATATTCTATCAGTGAACCAGTTCAGTCGTGGTTTCAGCACAGGGTAGAATGCACCAACTCATCCTTAATGTTTTCTCGGAGACCTCTGCAAAAAAGAGTGCCCAATGTTCGTTTCACCTGAGTGGTTTCTGCAGCCAGTTGTCTAAAGTGCGTGATGTATTGCAGGGCATTCTGGTTCCCCTTTTGAATGTCACACACAGCTTCTTCTGCGGAAGTCTCCAAGCCGGGTCTTTGCACATTTGTTTAAAGGCAGCAAGAAAGGACATGTAATTTGATAACCAAGGATCTTCTGAGGCTACCAGGGGAGTCACCCTTGCCAACGCAGGACCAGAGGCAATGATCAAATACCCAACCTTAGTTCTATCCAATGAAAACTGGGTTGGAATCCAGAAATTCTTTCAACTTATTGATATCACTGGAATAATAAGATGTGGTGGTTGAGACTTTGGGAACATCAAACGTCTTAGGAGCCAACACTTATAGTATAGCAACATTTTCTTCACGTAACTGTTGTAATTCTTGGAATAGAAGGCAAGGACTCCAAAATGGAAGAGAAGGCAATAGTCGGGAACAAGTTACACCAGCATGAATCCCAGATACACGAGGCAGGAGCACAGGATACCAACAGGAGTGAGGACACACTAGCAGAAGCAAAGTGTTGCAACACAAGGAAGGAAAAGGTTCTGCACCAAGAACATTAAGTGAAAAAACAGAAACAGGAAGTGACAAAACAGGAACAGGAAGTGACAAAACAGAAAGGAGATTGTTGCTATCTTGGATAGGGAAAGGAGTGAAGAGCAGATTTGGAAGGCCGCCATGTTAGGAAGGTAAAACAACCTTCCTTCAAGGGCGTCTAGGAGCACGACTGTGAAGGAGAGAAGGAAAACAGGCAACAAGATGGCCCCAAGGAAGATGCCCCAAGGAAGATGCCCCACAGGATGCGACCATGCAAAAGGTAAGTGCAAGTGCCCCCAAATGAATAGCATAGGAAGCAGGTATTCATAAAATGTTATTTCAAACAACCAAGGGTTTGCTGCACAAGTTTGCGGCGTGCCCAATAAAGAAAAGACAAAACTACAGGTGATGGACAGAATGCAGAACAATGTCCTACATTCCCCCCAGTACAGAGATCTGGGCCTAAATCAATTTTTTGTGCTCACCATGCCATTCCAGTTTGAACCCAGCCATATGCAAATCAGTCTTGACCCTGTGCCCCATGGGAACAGTCCAGCCCGAACTGCCAAGCCAGGTCCTCCCTGGACTAGAAACAAGCATCCAAGGACTGGTTTCTGGCTTTCAGCCCTCCTCAGCCTGGATAGCTTGATTCCAGTGGCATGGAGAGCACGGGACTCACGTCTGAGCATACCCGTCCCACTCGGGGTGACAAATGCAAAAACAACAGGTAATGGACAGAATGCAGAACAATGTCATACATTCACCCCAGTACAGAGATCTGGGCATAAATCCATTGTTTTTCTGCTCACCATGCCATTTCAGTTTGAATCCAGCCGTATGCAAATCGACTCTGTGCCCCATGGGAACAGTCCAGCCCGAACTGCCAAGCCAGGTCCTCCATGGACTGGAAGCAAGCAACAAGGACCGGTTTCGGGCTTTCAGTCCTCATCAGCCTGGATAGCTTGATTCCAGGGGCATGGTGAGCACTGAACTCACGTCTGAGTCCCGTCCCGTGAACTGGGGTGGTGTGGTGAGCAAAAAAACAATGGATTTAGTCCCAGATCTCTGTACTGGAGAGGAAATCAAAACCTGCTTCTCAGGGGACTCACTGATACGTAGTCCTTTAAAAGCAGCAAGAAGTTGACACAGAAATCTGGAATACCAAAAGACATTTTATTAAACTCACATGAGTTGAGGCTGCGTCACACAGAAGCTGTGGCAATTGAATGAGGCAGTCTGTAGAATACAGAAACCTGGGGCTTTTTATATGTTTTAGAATTACATAGTAAGCATAAATGCAAGGGGCAGTCCTGGCTCGTGTGAGCACACAAAAAATACCTAATATGGACATACAAGTTCTCTTTGTTCAACCAAGTGGGAGGAGCTAACAGTTTTCAGAACGTAGTAAACACATTCCTTTCTGAAACTAATCAGTAACAGCTGCAGACCCTACCGGGCATTTCTGAGCATGCGTTAAAGTGGAGGAGGCTAAAAATATCCTCTTACTGGGCAGACTTCAGGCGTAGCTAACAGGAAAGTAGGACAAAGCACATGGTGAGCACATGGCAGCACATGGCACTCAAAATGGCCGCCAGAAAGACAAAATGGCTTCTGCTAACGCTAACCCATTGCTGCTAATTCACGACACTGGGGTGAATGTATGACATTGTTCTGCATTCTGTCCATCAACTGTCGTTTTTGCAAACAAAGAAAAGCAGCAGGCGTTGTGTGACGCACCGCGATGTTTAAGGGGCAATAGCGGGCCACAAATGCGTTCTTATCTGAAGTCCGCACTGTGTGTTTTGCAGATATGTTATTGACCAACTTCCTAGCACCCTAACTTATAACATGTGCTGTATCTCTATCACTAGGAAAGCTCAGTAGGGTTCAAGAAGGAGGGCTGTATGATGGACGCTCTTGAAGTCTTTGTTGTCGACCTGCGAGGCAACAAGAAAATTCTATGACTTTGCAAACAAAGAAAAGCAGCAGGCGTTGTGTGACGCACCGCGATGTTTAAGGGGCAATAGCGGGCCACTGTGTTGCTCTGTGATGCGCTCGAGAAGGAGAGAGAGGGGTCGCTGGCTGCACAGCGGCCCGTGAAGAGGAAACAGGTAGCAACGTGGGTCACGGTTCAACCTGTGGTGCAACAATTACTGTTCTGAATCCCCCTCTTGTTTCTTCTCGGTGACTGTTTTCCCTAATCAGTTTCTGCTCTCTAATAGGAAGTTACTAATTTCCCTGAATTTCCTGTTTCTGTCCTACCCTCACCTACAGTTCCTGTTTAGACGCACAATTTCCACTCTCTAATGGTCAATAACAATTCAAGAGTTCTCTCTCTTCTTTTTACTTAGCAGGTTCTGCTCTCTGTGCACTTTCCAAAGCTCTTTCCATGATTTGTCTATTTTTAACGGAGCCTGGCGTTGTCTTTCCCACTCTATACACCCCAGTAGAGGGCCAGATCGTTCTATCTGTCAAGGTAAACAATGCGTTCTTATCTGAAGTCCGCACTGTGTGTTTTGCAGATATGTTATTGACCAACTTCCTAGCACCCTAACTTATAACATGTGCTGTATCTCTATCACTAGGAAAGCTCAGTAGGGTTCAAGAAGGAGGGCTGTATGATGGACGCTCTTGAAGTCTTTGTTGTCGACCTGCGAGGCAACAAGAAAATTCTATGACTTGTCTTTACTTAAATGAAACTTTCTATACTTTTTTCTGTATCTCTCCAATGATTAACTATATAAAGCTATATGGAATCCTACCTGCGATCAAGGCTGTGACTGCTAAGCGTCTATGGAGCTTGTGAGTGAAGGTGCTTTTCAAGTCACTATTCTTTTAGAATTATACTGTGGTGAAAAGATAATAACATACCATGAGTTGGGGTTCTATGAGTTTCTCAACATTTATGATGTACAACACAATAAAAAGTGTACTTACGGAAAACACATCCACTGTAGGGAATTCTTTACAAGCTTAACTGAAAACAAATTCTATGTGAAAAGAAAAACAAAACATTGCACCTGTGTGTTCAAAGGTATTGTCCAAGTTGAAAGTGCAATTACCTTCAAGTCTTTTGAATATAATGTTCTTTTTCCCCAAAGACGTTAAGTCTCTTTAGATTATAGCACTTGTCCCAAAGAGAGAGTTCTAAAAATGATTGTAGAAGTTCCCAAAATTATTGTAAGCTAAAACATTTTACTTGTGGTGGGTGATGAAATTTAAGAGTGACATGTCTTTCTTGCTCCTACAGGTTCCAGCTTCATGGAAGACGATTACGCGTTGCTCCTAATAATCAGGAAGCTGAAGGAAAGAGCACCTTGTCGTCAATCAGGTAAGAGTCCTTGGTTACCAAATGGTAACCTCTGAAACTCCGGAAGGCTAAACACCTTCTAGAACCAGTGTGGGGCATTAAATACCTATTAAACAAAAAACCCTTGAGAACAAGGATTCAAGAGCCTGGTTTGTCAGTGAGTAATACTCACAACACTCAATGGGGTTGGAGTAGCTTTAATAGGCTGGAGAAAGAAAATGATTTTTCTTTCTAGTGTCCCCTCACTCACCAGGGTTTCCCCACGGTGACATGCTTCATCATTGGAGCCATCCCAGCCTCTACGGACTGGGGCGTGCTGCGACTTGCGAAAGACGTAGGAGCACTTTAATTAGGACTATGTGTGGTGCTTGGTGTATTTGGGAAAGTGGAGTGGTATGTGTACAGTGGATATTAAAATTACCTGCCTAGTGAGCTATAAATGATTTATTCTTGCTACTAGGTGGTACATTAAAAATGGGGTTCTAGGGATCCTACTAACAATGAGTCAGGTGTACCTAGCAGTTTCTGTCAACATGTTTCGAGCTTCCCCAAGCTCTTCTTCAGGACTACGCAGGGACCAGCCCTTTGTTCGCCACTCCTAACGTGCTAAAGTGAATTACTAAGAAAAACAAATATTTGGATGCTGCAAACATAAGGCATGCATTTAGTACATACGTTAATACTGATCATGTAGTACCTGTAAGAGAAAAAGACACTGTGCGGTTACGGGGTGCTTACCCCCATGGTAAAGTGACATATTACAATTTGCACCATCCACAGATCAGGGTGTCATCTGTGCTTATTGAGTCCATACGGTAATGCGTTAAAAACGGCTTGATTCCTGGTGATTAAAAACCATTAACACTCAATGAAGTTGAAACACACACAACATGCAAAAAGACAGACTACTACATACATGTAAAGAGACCTAATTCAGCCCCCTTGGTCGCGGAGTGTTGTTCGTATCCCCTCCAATCTAAGGGAAGAAATCGGGATAGAAAAATGCAGTTCAGTACTTGGCAATGTTAAGGGGAAAGAATGCCGTGATCTCTACAGCTGGTAGCGCTGTCAAGAACTTTGTGGTTAAGGTAAAGGTCTTAAATGTCCACGTTTGTTCGGGACCTGTAGGGAGAGAAATCACTTACTTGGATTACGGGATAGCTCGGCGTTTTAACCTACACTGCAACCTCCGGACCGCATCTTGTGGAGCGTGCGTCCGGGGCTGCTTAAATGCTGATACTTCCGCATTGTCATTGCGATTGTCTCTAGACCGTAGCCTCGGTGGTTTCAAAAGGGGCGCATACGGGTGGCCATTTTCGGTGTACTACGATCGAAACAGGGCCCCTAACTGAATAGCATAGGATGCTCTGTTTTTGTTAAAACTTATTTTTCGATGTTAAGTTGGGGGTGCAGGACCCTAAATCGTATTTTAGATCAAAAAAAGGTTTTTGGCTTGTTGTGGTGGCAATCCTTGGGAGATAGATCACAGTGAGGCTGAGGTGCCCCCAGTGCAGGACGTGTGGCCTCATCGGCGGTAATGAAGGCTAGAATGATTATACTTCATATCCCCGCTACTTGAGGGCTGCCTAGAAACGGCCATCTTGGAATGGTTGAGGTGTCCCTGAATGTATAGGTATTATGCACAGGCTTTTCACATTCTCATGGTTCATATGCTCAAGCAAAGACATCACAAAGAAAGAGTACCAAATAGTATGTTCAGGCCCTTCCTAACTGTCCATGTCAAAGGTGATGAAACCATTCTGAAGGTTTTGAGTTTTATGTTGCAAGTTGGCCCCATGGTATGTCATCATTGAGCCATTTGAACACCATTGTTCTTACTTTTCTTAAAAGCAAAAAACGGCCTTTCTAGGTATATTGGGCCTGCATTTAGTGTGGGCCTAGAAAGGCCGGTTTTTGCTTTTAAGAAAAGTAAGAACTTAAGGGATCATCTGGTCAGAGCTGCCCTACCCTCCCCCACAGCCTTGACAACAATTGAATCCAACTGGGGCCTCCCACCAATTCTAGGGCCCGTTAAGTGTGGCTGCTGCACGGTGTGTGAGTTCACGATAGAGGCACGGAATTTCAGTCACAATGGTGTCACAGTAGCAATGAAAAGCTTCACCAATTGCAACAGCCATAATGTCATCTACGCCATCCTGTGTCCTTGCCCAAAAATGTACGGTGTAATGTCATCTACGCCATCCTGTGTCCTTGCCCAAAAATGTACGTTGGCCAGACCACTCAAAGAGCAAAGACCCGCATATGCCAGCATCGAAGTCGCATAAGATGTGGGACTCAGAACGCACCTATTGTCGAACATTTTAACGAACTGAAACACTCTGCTGATGATATCAAATGAACAATCCTAAAGACAGTCAAAATCCCACAGAGAGGAGGCAACCTGGCACAATTACTCAACCGAGAGGAACTAAAGACAATCATTCAATTTGATACTATCCACACAGGTCTAAACAGGAGTGAGGACTGGACAACCCTCCTATAATACCCAGGTTGGATAAACATGGGATGTCAAAAAACAAAAACTTGGACCCAAACATAGTTGCAACACCTTAAATGCTCCTACTGTAATAATGATGTATCTCAGTTTTGTAAGTTCATGAATTGTAACTGTGAGTTTTAACACCATTGTCATAATTTTTTGAGCACAATTATTTGAGCACCCGCCACTGCACTTAACATGTTAATATCCTCGCAACAACATGCAACCCCGTTGGCTATATATGAATGTAATCCTTTCAAAGATGATTCTGGTAAATCCTTTTCCATCAGTGCGGCGCACTTTCACCATTCCAAGATGGCGGCCCGGCAACAACCTGAAGCCCTTGTGGACCTCTCCTGTCCACAGACACGTGACTTCTAACTGTCCAATAACTCGCTCCGTGTTCTCTAACACGGAAGCGATGCTGCCACTCAGAACGCGATAACGGCCCATCTACTGCCTTCTCTTCGGTAAGTTTCTCCTCACCGATGCCCCCGAAATGAGCAGACTAATAACTCGCTCCTTAAATCCTCCCCAATAACATTTTATTCTGCCCCTTAGCGGACCAGTCACTCTCTGGCCGCAACAAGTGCAACCGGCGCCATCGGTAAACGCCGCGATCTGGATTTCTCCAAATTAGAAGAAACCTTTTCGGTTAAGTATTACTCACCCCCGCGTTTTTTAAAAAATTTCCCCGGTTTACCCTCATCTAATCGTGGTTCCTTTCACTCCTATAGCGATCTTTTATTTAATTGACCGCGTCCCAGACGGTGCCTGATACCCACGCCGTTCTTCGCCACCACGGATTCTAGTAACAAAACCTAAAGGTAAAACAGCTCCTGCCGTAAATTGCCTGTAGGTATTCGCCCAATCCTAGCATTAATTCTGCCCCTTATTTATTCCTACAGCGATACCACTGGTTACCATGCAACCAGAAAAATCACGAGCGTTAATTTCCTGAGAGAGTGCCTTTGCTGAGGCCGCATCTCTCCCCTTATCTTAAAGGTAATGCATCAACTGCCATTTCCAAGGCAAAGCAGACCCCGCCACAAATGGCCTGCGGCCAGTCTCCCAGTTTCAGTAATAACCTTGCACCTTGTTCACCCTTACAGTGACATCAATTGAAAATTGCAAGCGTAAATCTTATGAGAGAGGGCCTGCCCAGGACTTACTTCCCTATTCTTCTAGCAGATCCTACGGTAATGAAAAACTGCCACCTCACGTAGCCTCCTTAAAAATCCCCAAGAAACGTTTTTCGATGATCCTTTTAATTTTGTTTCCACAGCAACACCATTATTGCATATAGCACTGTGGCACACTGCAAGCTAGCATCATCTCTGCTGTGCATTTAAATATCCATCGTACTGGAAACCACATAGCATGGTAAATGAGGTGTTATACTCCTTCCCTTAACCAACGGGTAGCTAATATCATGATGTCAAACAATGGTTAAATAATAAATAGATTCCTCATTCCCAACAGGGCGACGGTCTGCAGTCTAAGCATTGAGGCTATCCAACTGAACAAAACCTTAATCCCAGACGCAGTCTTGGTAGGTCCCACCTCCTCCTTCTACCTGTTAGAATTCTAAACACCTGGTTCAATTGATGCACCTTCTTGACGGTAACGACAACACTCAGCCCTATTACCGAACCTTCACATTCCACTCCGGTTCACCTTTTTACCACGGCTCCACGCCAAAACCACTGTCGCTAGCCCCAATTGACCCTGCTCACTTGCATCTGAAACCTTACAAAGCTGATGAAACATATGAAAGTGTATATATATATATATATTTTTTTTTTTTAAAAACGTTCACAGAAGCATGATGTTCGAAAAGATTGCACTGAATGTCCACGCCTTTTGGCTGCACCTTTCACTGCGATTCCGATTATTGTAACTGAATAGCTAGTGCTGAACATTGCTTTAATTATTGACTGCACTTATGTCTTGTTCTCCTCTTTTGCTTTTCCAACAGGCATTTTTTAAAAAAAGCATTATTCAGGCAAAATCATTCTTTATGTCCTGAAGATGATCCCCCTATAACCGGGCTTGGGATCGAAACGTCGACTCCTTTATGAGTGATCCATACATGTGAACCCAATATATTATTGTATGGTTGATTTACTCCAGGATACACTGTTAATTTAAATTTACATCAATGACCTGTTAGCTCACCTTGTTTGCCTGATATTTTCTCACTTACTGTCCTTTTTATTTCTTTCCCACGTATGGCACAGGACTGTGCCTCACTGTAACCTCTATTGTTTTGGTTATTTGTTGTATTCGCACACTGAAAAACCTACAAGATCAATAAAATTCCCTGTCCGGCTGGACAAGGGACTGAGAACTATATAGCAGCCCATTGTGGTCTATATAATATCTTTGTTTATTTGTATTCTTATATGCTAAGGACCACTTGTTTCCTTTTAAAATACTTGATACCCATGGTCCTGAGCCATTTACTGGGTTCCCCTTGTCTTTCTTTTAATGACTGAATTGAACAGCAATAGTTTGCACTGCCAACGTAGGTGCGAAAAGTTGTTCACTCATCCATAATAAATTGTCTTTCAATTGAAGGGATGGATACATAGCTTGCCAATCATTCAGTGTTTTTTCTTTAGTTCGGACCTTATTTGTAGTATTATATTCATGTTAAAGATACCTGCCTGGAAACAATGTGAAGGGAGTATTGACTGTGGCTTCTGAGGTTGATCTAAAGTCTCTTCTACCCCATACGTGATAAAGCATCAGCTTTAGAGTTTTCTTTTCTGGGGCGATAAGTAATGATGAAATTATAGTCATTAAAAAACAATGTCCATCAAAGTTGTCGAGCAGACAAGGCTTTTACAGATCGGAGATTATGATGATCTGTATAAATCGTTGCCTGGCTCCTAACAAGTAGTGACGCCATTTCTCAAATACAGCTTCAATGACTAATAACTCTCTATGAGCTATGGAATAATTTATTTCAGAAAGTAACAATTTTCTAGAAAAATAAGCTATAGGATGCATTTGTCCAATAGCTTATTTTTCAAAACTGTGACTGCTAAGCGTCCGTGGAACTTGTGAGTGAAGGTGCTTTTCAAGTCACTATTCTTTTAGAATTATACTGTAGTGAAAAGATAATAACATACCATGAGTTGGTTTCCTATGAGTTTCTCAACATTGATTATGTACAACACAATAAAAAGTGTACTTATGAATAACACATCCACAGTAGGGAAACCTTTACAAGCTTAACTGAAAACAAATTGTATGTGAAAAGAAAAACAAAACATTGCACCTGTGTGCGCAAAGATATTGTCCAAGTTCAAAGTGCAACTACCTTCAAGTCTTTTGTATGTAATATTTTTTTTCTCCAAAAATGTTGTCTCTTTAGATAATAGCACTTGTCCCAAAGAGAGAGTTCCAAAAATTATTGCAGAAGTTCCAAAAATTATTGTAAGCTAAACCATTTTACTTGCGGTGGGTGCCTAAATTTAATAGTGACATGTCTTTCTTGCTCCTACAGGTTCCAGCTTTGTGCACGATGATCACGCGTTGCTCCTAAAAATCAGGAAGCCGAAGAGGAAAGCAACTCGTCATCAATCAGGTTAGCGTCCTTGGTTACCGGATGGTAACCGCTGAAACTCCAAAAGACTAAGTACCTTCTGGAACCGGGGTGTGGTATTAATAACCTATGCCACACCCAAGATGGCAGCCACTTAATGGACGTACACATTAAGTCCTGCCGTAATGTATTTGCCCTTAACACTGCTTTTAGTATGGCAGACGCGAGGTGCACAGAGAGGAAGCAGAACTTCATAAGCCTTCCTTTCTTGTATAAAGTCTGTTTCTGCACTCATATTCTTGAACGGTATCCTTATACTAGGCATGATGCTCAAAGATGTTTCAAACAAAACATTTATTAAATATCAAACAGGCGAGCCAGGAAATAAGAGCTATTTTTTCCTTTCCCCTCTGGCAAATATATCTCAGTCAAAGCAAATAGGCTCATATAGACGGTTTTTAAACCATTCGATTATCAGTTTGTGTGGGAAAAAAGGATTGTTTTGTTAAAAGAACCCTCACCCACCAACCTGGTTGGTGGCATGCTTCATCATCGGGTTCCCACCCAGTGTGCCGAGTGCATCCCGGGTGTGCTGCAACACCTGAATTACGACAGAGCTGGTATTTTTTTGTGCCAAGTGAAGCGAAGTGATTGTTGAGTTAAAACTATCTATAGGGTCCCCCTGAATAAGGGAAAAAATGTATTGATACTGGGGCCCTATGACAGGATTAAAAGAAAGGGTGGATACTTCTAGAGACTTTAAATTTGACTAATATATCCTGTAATTGGTCTAATTGGTCTACATGTTTCAGCCAGACATTTGTATATGCTGGCTTTTGTCAGGACCCAAAAAGTGAAGAAAGACTGGGCTGTTGCCTGCTACCCATAAGCCTGGATAGAGAGAGAGAAAAGAGTAGTAGGCTGCATGAACAGCCCCCCTTTTACCTTGCTACATAGTGCCAAACTCCCAAGATAAGTATCGTATTGCACAAGAATACGGTACTCAGAGGGAAAAGAATTCCCTAATGATAAAAAGTAGGTACAGACAGAGAAACAGGTCCTGGGCAAGAAACGAAGATACCTAATTCATTTGTTTTCCTTTCTTTTTCTCAGTTTTCAGTGGTTTGCCACCCGGGTGTGGTGACGGTGTTTGTACCAACCTTCTGCAATATAAGCTTTACACTTACCATTCCTCTTGTTATTCTGCTCCTCGTCCCCTACAGAGAACCGGAACACCTAGAAGAGAGTAGAAGAAGAGCAAAGTGACCAAGACTCTGTAATTGTTCAATTGAATTTGTCAACTGAAATAAACACACCTCAATATTACACCCATACGGCCTCCTCACTTCTGTTTCTGCACTTCCCTCTCACAGGTGGTGTCAAAAGTTGGATCGGAGTAAATTGAGGCCGTTGTGACCAAGATTGTGGAAGGGCACGAGAGACTTGAGAAAATTATGGCAAAATTCTTGGCGGTCACAGAGGAGGATCAAGAAAAAAGCCAAACGCAGGAATCTGTAATAGGGAAATTGGCTGAGGTCCTCGGCAAACTGAGCAGCAACACAACTCTACCAATTTCGAGAGAATATCTAGAGCTGTCACATGGCCCGAAGAAAAGTGGGGACAGTATTTGGGCCCGCTCCTTGCAGGGGACCTTCAGACAGGCTGACAAGTAGTCAATCCCCTTGGAACTACCCTTCATGACAAAGTTAAAAGGAGCATTCTAGAACAAATAGGGGTGGATGAGGAAGTGTATAGGATTCGGCTAAGACAAATCAGAGACGAGCGGCAGGAAACTCCCAGGGCCCCATACTATAAGGTGAGAGACATGGCTGAAGGGAAACATCACTTACAACGCAACTTTTACAATGCAGTGCCTTTACGACGCAACTTTTACAACGCAAACCATTACAACGCATTGCGCTGGCGGGTGCTCTAGGACAGGGAATGGGTTTAATTTACTGTCCAACACCTTTCCTACTATCCACGGGGACTGGAGTTGGAATAGTAAATTAAACTATTCACTATCCTTCGCCCCAAAGCACTATGCGTTGTAATGGTATGCGTTGTAAAACCTGCGTTGTAAAAGCATGCGATGTAAAAGCATGCGTTGTAATGTCGTATATCCTGGCTGAGAGGTGGTTGAGAATCTTAACATCTTCTAAAGAAGAAATATTGGAAAATATATATCTGGAACAGTTTCTTACCTCCTTAAACCCTCTCATACAACGGTGGGTCTGCCAGCATACACACCTCAATCTGTAGAGGGCCATAGAGATAGCCAATTCATTTAATGGAGCCCAAGAACTACAAAAAGGAAGGGAAAAGGATCATTGAGGGTACACAGGAGGGACTCCTTCTATACCTTCCAAACCCTTCTCCAATACCAGAAAACCAGAGACCGGAACCCTGATTCCAGGACCTTTACCTATAACTCCCCTTTCCAATTTAGGACCCCAATGTTTTCAGTGAGCGGCTTTTGGCCATATTGGTCGCTCGTGCCCTCAGAGGGAAGAACCTATGGATGTGTGGTACACCAGAGCCCTCTATTGTTCAACCTCGGAAGACACCGTCCCGTATCATCGACAGGTGACAGTTAACGGGGAACCACAAAAAGCCCTAATAGACACTGGATGTCTGCAGAGCTTTTTGAGACACCAAGTTGTTCCTGGAGGAATCCATCATATGACAGGAGCCATTAACATACAGTGCATCCATGGGGATAGCAAAACATTATCCTATGATGGAAGTATTCATGCATCACCAACCCTCCAACCCCGTATCCTTGCAGGTAGGACTGATCCCAAAACTGCCTGAACCCATAGTTCTAGGCAACGATTACCCTCAAATGAATAGCCTGCTCAGTGAG
Source organism: Lissotriton vulgaris (assembly GCF_964263255.1). Lineage (NCBI taxonomy): Eukaryota > Metazoa > Chordata > Amphibia > Caudata > Salamandridae > Lissotriton > Lissotriton vulgaris. The sequence goes on from NC_141699.1 coordinate 177,784,304, forward strand.
AACTGGAAAGAAGGAACTGAGTGGATAGAAACGGCCCCTTTTTCACAAGTGCCTGATCCCGACTGAACCATTGGGAAGGTCTGGAAAAGCTGAAAGCAAAAAAGGAAAGAAAAGAAAAGCGGGACCCCAGCTGTTTTAACCAGTTCTGGATGTGAACTTTGGGAACATGATAGGAATTTTCATTTCTCCAACGGGAGGACACCATACTCCGAGAAGCATGGGACCGAGCTACAGAAAAGGAAGACTCCCATCAAGTAGGTCTCCAGTTTTATATCCAACAAGGTTTGCTGTACAGGAAGGGAGGGAGAAACCTGCTGACCCAGTTGTTAGTTCCTCAACCTTTTTGGGAAAAGGACCTGTTTTTAGTACATAGCCATCTCTTGGGGGGACATTTAGGGGCTGAAAAAAATGGAAAAAGCCATCCTAGATAGGTTCTTTTGGCCTGGGGTCTACCAGCAAGTCCGAAAGTATTATAAGGAATGTTCCATCTGCCAGAAAAATAGCCGCCACATTCCACTGCCCGCCCCCCTGCAACAATTACTGATTATAGAACATTTCACCAGGGTAGGGATGGACATTCAAGGGCCCCTTCTTCTTTCCCGTAGCGGGCCACGCTATGTGTTAGTCCTTGTGGACTACGCTACAAGACTCCCAGAGGCAGTGGCCCTACGACACCCTAAAACAGCACAGGTGGCAAAAGCTATGATTACTGTTTTTTACCGGGTTAGGTTTCCGAAAGAAATCATCACTGAACAGGCAACCCCATTCACGTCCAAACTAATGAGACAGGTCTGCCAGCAGCTTAATATGAAGCAAATTCGCACCACCACATATCATCCACAAACGGATGGCCTAGTGGATGGGTATAACGCAACATTGAAAACCACCCTGAAAAAACTACTAAACCTAAAAGCATGAAAATGGGAGGATATGCTCCCCCTGGCATTGTTTGCAATACGTCATAGACAACAAAAGAGTTTGGGATATTGTCCCTTTGAACTACTATATAGGAGACAACCCTGCACTTTGTTGGACATGACCAAGGAAGGGTGGAAAGAAGAAAGAGACGCGTCCAACCCACTTTTAAGCTACGTGACCAGTCTAAAAACCCAGCTAAATCAAGTAAGAGCTATCATAAGAACTAGTTTAGAACAGCCCCAAATGTCCTTGAAGAAACAATATGATAAAAAGACAAAAGAAAGGACCCTGAACGTAGGGCACATGGCACTCCTTATGATGCGCACCTCCAAACATAAATTGTTAGGCCAATGGCAGGGACCTTATGAAGTCATAGAGAAAGTGACCCCCGTAACCTATATACTAGAAATGGATCCAGTTAGACAAAATACTCAGGTGTTTCACATGAACTTATTAAAGAAATGGGAGGGGGTCACACAATGTCTTAATGGGAACCACCTTATCACTAGTAGAATCAATCAATCAATCAATCATCGCATTTATATAGCGCACTACTCACCCAGAGGGTCTCAAGGCGCTGGGGGAGGGGAGTCAGCTACTGCTCGAACAGCCAGGTCTTGAGTTGCTTCCTGAAGGCGAGGTGGTCCTGGGTCAGGCGGAGGTGGGTGGGGAGGGAGTTCCATGTCTTGGCGGCGAGGTAGGAGAAGGACCGTCCCCCTGTGGTGGCTCTTCGGATGCAGGGGACGGCGGCGAGGGCGTGGCTGGTCGATCGAAGCTGGCGTTTGGGAGCGTAGAAGTTGAGGCGGCTGTTGAGGTATCCCTGGCCTTGGTTGTGTAGGGCTTTGTGTGCGTGGGTGAGGAGACGGAAGGTGATTCTCTTGTTGACCGGGAGCCAGTGCAGGTCTCTCAGGTGTCCGGAGATGTGGCTGCGACGGGGGATGTCCAGGATGAGTCGTGCTGAGGCGTTCTGGATCCGCTGGAGTCTCTTCTGGAGTTTGGCGGTGGTTCCGGCGTAGAGGGAGTTGCCGTAGTCCAGATGGCTGGTGACGAGGGCCTGGGTGACCGTCTTCCTGGTCTCGGTGGGGATCCACCGGAAGATCTTACGTAGCATGCGCAGGATGTTGAAGCACGACGAGGAGACGGCGTTGACTTGTCTGGTCATGGAGAGGGAGGAGAAACAAAGTATTGATGTAGAATTGCCCAGTCCTCAAAGACTAGAACTAAGGGATCACTTACAACCTTATCAGGACGTATTCTCCTTAACACCTGGGAAGACATCCATTCTAGAACATGAAATACACACCTTCCAGGAAACAAAGTACGGTTACGCCCATATTGTATCCTAGAATCACGACGGGAAGTCATAGAAAAATAAATCCAACAAATATTAATGCTAGGGGTCATAGAACCATCTAAAAGTGAGTGGAATTCCCCTATACTAATTGTTACAAAACCGGATGGATCCATCCGTTTTTGTATCGATTTTCAATAGATCAATAAAATATCCCATTTTGATGCTTACACCCTCCCAAGTGTAGATGAGATGATCGAGAGATTAGGAAAGCACAGTATATAAGCACGTTAGGTTATTGGCAAGTGCTTTTAACAGAACAGGACAGAGAAAAACCACTTCCTCTACACCCGGGGGATTATATCAGTTCAGGGTACTCCCATTCAGAGTACTCGGGGCCCGGCAACATTTCAAAGGCTCATGAATGTGGTGCGGCAACCCTGTGAGGCATTCGCCGCCGCTTATACAGATGACATAATCATCTATACAGAACATTTGGACCACCTGACTAGAGTAATACAGGCCTTAGATAAAACTGGTCTGACCATTAACCCTGCCAAAATTCATCTAGCTGCAAGGTCAGTGAAATACCTGGGATATCTTCTAGGGGAAGGTTACATCAAACCCCAAGAGGAAAAAGTAGCCACTATTTCTCAAACACCTTTCCCTAAGTCCAGAAAGGATCTCGAGCATTTTTGGGTTTGCTGGGATACTACAGAAGGTTTATCTCAAACTTCTCATACATAACTGCTCCCTTGACTGATCTCCTCAAAAAGAACGTACAAACAAAGAAACTGCTCGACAAACGTCGCGTATAGATGCACAAGCCTTCCAACAACTAAAACAGACCATTACCTCAAAACCTTCTCTGTTGAGCCCCAACTACAATAAACCCTTCTTACTGCAAACTGATGCATCCAAAAGCAGACTTGGAGTATTATTATCCTGGTGGATGAGGGGTCTCTAGGAAAAAAGCCTTTTTTAGGTCTCGCCTGAGCCAGCGCATGTGTTGCTCTGGCGAGACATTTAGTGAGTGGGTTTTCAAAAGTCCGACCTGGTGGTATATAGCTTGCGGTTACTCGCACAATGACGAGCAGAGGCGCCATCTGGCTTTCCTCTCTCATCATGGTGCGCGCACCTCGCACACCACTCGCCAGCCTGCTTTTACTTTCCTGTCGCGCGCATCACTCGCATCCTTTTTTTTCTTTTAGCGTGCGTGCACAATTCCCAGGCTTGTTTGTATTAGCCATTCACTTTTCTTTCACTGTTTGCTTTCAGAAGCTGTGGTGGCACTAGACGTAATTGTCATGTACACCTCCCTCTGCGCCAGTAGCTCCTATAACACACCCACACGCTGAGCTTTAACTGTGGTTATATATTAGATGCAGCAGCTTTTCTAATTGGTAATGAACATACCCTTCCCTCTCGATGTTTCCCTTGGAGGTGATCCCGGGATGATGCTGTCTAGGCCTGCCGAGTCCTGCCTGCCTCCTCGGGACATCAGGCAGTGGCCATGGTGACACAAAAGCATCCCTCATACAAGCACGCCAACTTCATCCCCATGGACGCAGCACTCGGACAGCCGGGCAGATTCTTGATTGGGCGCCTTTCACAACACCGAACAGTGATTGGTGAAGGCGAGAAGTCATGTTGTGGAGGGTCCGGTGTTGTGATTGGCCGTCGGTTGTCTGCGCCCACTTTGATTGGCCGACTAGTGGCGAAGCGGGCAAGTTGAATGGCCTGCGTGTGTCTCGCGGATGCTTTCGATTTACTTGGCTGTCACTTCTCAGCTGGAGCTAGTCTGTGCCTGAGCAGCCGCAACCCAATCCGGAGCCCCCCCCTTCGCTATAACTAGCTGTGGTGGGGTTGCTTTTGTTTGCTGACCGGATCATCACTGCCTGTCTGCCCGCACAACAGCCGTACGGAACTGCAGCACCTCACTAGCTAAAGGAGTGGCTTGTTATTGTTTGAAACTTGTTTCCTACTGAAGGACTAGGGGGAGTTTGGGTGTTTGTAGGGGTGCTTGCTGGAGTAGTGGGGATGTCTTTGCAGAAACTCACGATTGTTAGCCTTTGGGAATAAGCTGTGATTGTGCAGAACCATTCAATTTCTCCCATTTAAGGTTGATCCTCCTTTTTGCTGCTTCCACAGACACCCTGTGTTGCATCTGCCCCATATACCTATGTTGTCTGCCCCCAACTACACCACCCTTATTGCTTCCCCCCACCAGCCTTAAAAAAGTAACCACTGACAGAAACTCAGATGCTTTATTTAGTGCCAATTAGTTTAGATGGTCGTCGTCACAGCCCACAATGCAAGCACACTATCCCCTTTCAAAAACTTGATTCATGACAAACATAGAAACAAGACTTTGGGGGGTGGGGGGCCAATTGTATAGGAAATATAGAAACTCACAGCAGTATATTGCAAAATCCAATTTGCTGACAATGCATTTGCATTTACTATAATTCCACATAATTTGGTGTTACTTATTACTTTTCATTATGTATCTTGGGAACATATTTAATTAGTAAGAACAAAGCTAAAGAAACTCCATGCCATGCATACGACCCAGTAATCCTTATGTGTATGGCCTGGGCGTCAAGATGCTAGAAGTTCATAAACTGGCATTTTGACATAAATATACTGTGAACATTGGATGTTCAATGTTAGTGTATGAGACAATGCAGAATTTAAAAAAAAAACGAAAGCCAAGTGACTCCTCATGCCATATCTTCTTCCCCAATTTCGTCCATTTGTTAATTTGGCAAGATCAAAACACCGGCAAAGTGGCCATCTATTATTGAAAATTCCAAGAAACAGGATTCATTTACATGTTCTTGCTTTGTTTTTATTTTTTTACGTAGCTGGGAAGGCTGGTATGCACCACTTTATGAGTGAAGCAGACCAATATGAAATCTGTTCTAGTCGCAATTCATGCCAATAAAGTTCTTTAAGAGTTTGCAATTGTGTGATCCTGATTTTTCTTCTTTTTACGTTTTGCCTGCACAACGCTTGCGATATCTCTGGTAAAGAAATAACAAGCATTGGCATTGCCAATAAATCTCGCCTTTGGGACTTTATAAGTGTTTAATTATCCAGCACAATATCCTTGGTGCAACAACATCAAATGCTACATGGCTAAACACGTGTAAGGTCCCGAAGGCGAGACCTATTGGCTATGCCAATGCTTGTTCTAGTAAATGAATGCAGTAGATTATTGCTGTATTCGGGTATCATTCCCTTTGGGCAGGTTTTGTTTTGAATTATTAAAATTTTTGTGTGACACGGCTGTATTATTCCAGACAGATGACTAAAACCAAGAAAAACCCATTGTAGATCTTAGCCTCAAGCTCTTTGCCAGAGAAACCAAATAAGCATTCATAGAGAAGGAAGCATTAGCCATTAAATAGGCCATTGAATCATTCCGATGCTACATGGAGGTTAGAGAGTTCCTACTGTACACAGTTCATGCCCCCTTAGCATACTGTTACATAACAAAGGACATAACAACAGAATACGAAGGTGGTTCTCAACATTACAACCAATCCGTTTCACTACTTTACACAGAAAATGAAAGGAACAAGCAAACGCAGATTACCTGTCTAGGTACCCCCTTGATCATTTTCTTGCAGACAAGAAAGTTAGGGGAGCGGGATGTGAGGAGATGCCCCAGACCCCCACACAAGACTCCGACTTGCCTTCTGACTCGCCACTGTGTTCTGCACTCCTTCCGGGTCCTGATTAGTCAATAGGGGTTGGAAAATAGAACAAACAGTGAAATCGGACTGTTATTCGTTTCTACAGGAAGGAAGCAAAGACGTGCAGACCAGGGACCAATCAGCAAATGTATTGTGAGGAGAAAAGGAGCCAAAGAGGAAGAAGTGGCAAAAGGCTTCCGACGTGGGAGACACCAAGGAGAAGGAAACATTGTAGGAGAGTAGGATCCGCTTCATATAGTTACCCCCACTTTTTGCTGATGTTTCACTGTTTTTCGACTTTAGTCTGGCTGGGGCCCTGCTATCCAGGACCCCAGCCTAGCTGCATCCTCTCTAAAATGATTCCATGTACTTTAGGTACACTCCAGTTTGATTACTGGGGTACCCTTATGAGTCCCTAGTATATGGTACACTAGGTACCAAGGGCATAGGTACCCCAGAGGCCTACCAGTGGCTAAAGCATGTATTATGCCACCCCTGGGCAGTCTTCCAAAATGATACCAGAGGTCTGCACTCTACGCCACTTCACTTTGAAACACTGTACTCCACTCAAATTCACTCTACATCATTCTGACACTGTACTCCACTCAACGACTCTCTAACATCCTACGACACTCTACTGCAAGTCAGTCTACTCTATGTCTCTCTATGGACTTCCGCTCTACGACACCTAATGCCACTCCACCCTATGAAACTCCATGATAATTCACTCTAGGCCTCTCTACTCCTCTCTACGCCACTCCCTGCCACTCCAGTCTATGCCACTCTACTCTAGGTCACTCAACTCCACTATTTACTGCTCTACTCCACTCTACGCCACTCTGCTCCGCTCCTCTCTACTCTGTACAACTTCACTGTAGGCCACTCTACTTCTGTCTATGCCACTCCACTCTACAACACACTACTCTACAACACATTACTCCACTCTACAACACGCCATGCCACTATATGTCACTCTGTGCCCCTTCACTCTGCAACACTCTTCTCCACTATGACAATGAACTCCACTCTATGACACTCTGACACCCTATGACACTCTACTTCCTGCCCCTCTTCTCTATGACTCTCTATACCACTCTACTCTATGACACTTAACACCACTCCACTCTACAACACTCTATGTTACATCATTCTATGCCACTCTACTCCTCTCTATGCCACTCCACTCTACACCACTCCACTCTATGCCTCTCTATTCTATGACACTCCACTCTACAACACTCCACCCTATGATACTCTATGCCAGTCCACACCACTCAACATCACTCTATACCACTCTAGGACACTCCACTCTACAATACTCTTCACCACTCTACTCTATGCCACTCCACTCCACGAACCTCCACTCTACGCCACTGTATGCCACTCCACTCTATGTCACTCTACAAACCTCCACTCCAATCTATGACACTCCTCAACCCTCCACTCCACAGCACTCCGCTCCACTATAAGACATGCTACAACACTCCACAACCTTCCTCTCCACTCTATGACACTCTACAACCCACTACTCTATGACAGTCCATAACCCCCCACTCCACTTCCCACTACAACACTCCACAACCCTCCACTCCACAAAGCTCCACTCCACTTTACTACACTTCACTCTACGATACACTTCACAACCCTCTACTTCTCTCCACGACACTCCGCAACTCACCACTCCACTCCACTCTTCAAACTCTGTACTTCACTCTATGCCACTCCACAACCCTCCACTCCACTCTATGCCACTCCACTTGACAACACTCCACTCTATACCACTCCCTTTATGCCAGTCTACTACACTCTACGCTACTCCACTCAGTCACATTCTACACCACTCTGTGCCACTCTCTTCTACATCACTAACTTTTAGCCATGCTGAACAGAAACCTAGCTGGTGTACAACATGGCTAAGAGACATAGGCAAAACCAATAGCTCTTGCATAGGCAAGACCTTTTGACTTAACCAACATTTATTACTCCTAGGAGTTTGAAAACCACAATGGTGCTGAAATAATTTCCAGAGTGGGGTTGCTTCCATCAACGTTGCATCACTGAACCCATAGGGATTGTGAAAAATAGAAATGTCACCCAAAAAACAAGTGTAGCAAATGAGCCTCGCCTATTCGTGGAAAGGGTGTAGTTTACAGTGGTTTCCAATCCTTTTTGTAGTAAGAGTCACTTCTGCAAGGGCGGCGCCTCCGCTAAGGTGGATGAGCATTGCCCCACTGCTCTTTGCACAGGAAAAATAAAATTAAAAGAACATAGTTATTATCATTTTATTTTTCGCAGATTCGGGGCTGAAGGCACAGGGTGAGGAGTGGTTTGCACACTCTAAGTTGTTATCACTGCTTGACCGGCCGTTCTGGCCTCGCCAAACAGTCATTCACACTTTGCACGTTCCATACCAGGCTGCATTACACAACCTGGTGGGGAACATGCCTAGGCCCCCAGTCCCCATTTGAGTTCCGATCCACGGTACTCAGACCAATCACAATGCTGCATTTTCAGTGTTGTGATTGGCTAAGGGGAGCCAATCACAACGTTGCGTTGCATTGTTGTGATTGGTTATAGGGAGCCTAGGTGCTTCCTGGTTCCGGAGAAGAGCAGAAGAGACTCGGCCAGCAGACAAGTTAAGTGGTATTTTTTTATTTTATTATTTTGACCCCTCGACCCGCATTCCCTGCCAGCCGCTACTGCACTTATCTTCAATGAAAATCATCCCAAGCTACTAATATTTTTAGTGTTGTAACAGTGACCACAACAGACAAGATTACAGTAGTGGCCACCCTATACAAGCTGTGATCACCTCAGTGCATCAGGCATGGTTGCTGGCACTAGTGTAAAACACGCTTTGTCAATTTGGAATGCCTCTGCACGCGTAATGCATAACAATCATAGTTGCAATGCCTCTGGCACCAAGGTAATAACATTAGCAATAAATGCCACATGATTTATCACTCAAATATCAGCTTTAGAACATGGTTTCATGAGTTCTGAAAATACACAAGTTGTCTGAAATACACTGCCTAAATTTTGCTCTACGTATATTATTAATTCAGCCAAGCAGAACATTCTAATTTAGTAGGCTTTGCTGCACACTAGAGAGCTACTTCTAAGAGGCTGGAGAGCTGCCAGTAGCTCTCGAGCTAATTGTTGGAGAAGCTTAGGGTAGTTTGTAGCGGGTGGTGCATTTTGGAGCACACTGTCTCAAATATATTACTAAAGCATGGTGCGGAAGCACATAGTCATTCATGGACAGCATATTGTCTATTGAAAAGGCCACTAAATTTGAAGGCATACAGTTTTACTGATAAACATATATAGTGCACAAACCATAATGTGTGGAAATTGTGTTTCAGATAATATTTGTCGTTTGTGCGTCACCAAGGGCCAGATCTAGGTAAATTAGATTTACTGATTCATAAATACCGAATGTTACCGATTCGGTATTCATGAATCGATAAATCTAAGATAGGTATTTATTCAGTAACAAATACCGAATCAGTAGGATACGGTATTTACTGATTCGGTAATTACCTAATCGGTATTTGCCATTGATTCCTATGGGCCTTGAAGCCCATAGGAATCAATGGCAAATACCGATTCGGTAATTACCGAATCGGTAAAAATACCGAATTGCCAAGAGGAACAGGGTGTCACTTTGACACCCGGTTACACCCCTGTTTCTGGCTTGTGTGCCATATGGCACACATACATGTCACACATACATGTCCTAAGGGCATGTATGTGTGTCACATGGCACAGGTGTACATGCAGAGATGTGCATGTACACAGGAATTCGTTATTTACCATGCGATAGTACTACATGGTAAATAATGAATTCTTAGGTCCCTGTGGCACTGTTTGCAGTGCCACCTACATCTGGATTTACAGAATCGGTAAATTTACCGATTCTGTATTTTACCGAATCGGTAAATTTACCGATTCTGTAAAATAAAGGCCCCCTACATTTCAATACCCAAATACCGGTCGGGAACGGCCGAAATCGGCCGTTATCGACCGGTATTCGGTCTCCTACATCTGGCTCCAGGGGCCCGATGTAGGTAAATCTTTTTTACCACTTCATAAATACCGATTCATACCGAATCGGTATTTAAGAAGTGGTAAAAAAGAAAAGGGCAGATGTAGGTAATTTTATTTTAAAAATTACCGAATCGGAAGGAATCGGTATTTACCGATTCGGTAAATACCGAATCGGTAATGCCCATTGATTCCTATGGGCATTGAAGCCCATAGGAATCAATGGGCATTACCGAATCGGTATTTACCAATTCAGTAATTACCGATTTCTGCAAGGGTGCAGGGGGTGTCACTTTGACACCCTCTAGCACCCCCAATACTGGCTTGTGTGCCATGTGGCACACAGACATGCCCTAAGGGCATGTCTGTCTGTCACATTGCATAGGTGTGCATGCACACATGTGCATGCACACCTGGATTCGGTATTTTAACACCCAATTGGATTGGGTGTTAAAATACCGAATCTGAAAGGCCTGTGGGACTCAGAAGAGTCCCACCTACATCTGGAAGATACCGAATCGGTAAAAATACCGATTCGGTATCTTACAGATTCTGTAAATTTACCGATTCGGTAAATATACCGAATAGCAGGGCACGAGTCGGGGTACCACGCGGGTGGACGGCATCCCCCCACTTATTTCCGAGGGTTTTTCAGGGTGGATGCCGTCCACCCTGCTAAATCAAAACCGCGTCCACCATAAAAAAACGGGAGCGCGGCGCGCACAAAGTAAATAAAGCATTTCCGGGTGGGCGAGTGGCTGGCTGAATCCTGAAGTTACCAAGCACGCCGGTGGTCACCACGCCCCTGCCATTTGTCTGTAATTTTAACCGGGCACAGCTTGCCCCCACCTCCCTTCTAGACTCCGATGCTGTATGAAAGCTCAGACCCCCAGCAGCACCGTAGAGGCACAGCGGGATGGCAACCCTCACACCTCCAGCCCTTGATGAGCTGTTAAAAGGTGCTTGAAGGTGACTGAGAGGGAGGGGCTGCAGGTTCAGGAGCAGGAGGCATCCATTCACACGCAAACAACCCTGAATGCGTCTTGTATCTGCTATTTAGAGGGGGGCTCACACATTCCATTTCTACCCAGGGCCCCAAACATCCTAGACTCGGCCAGATTACACCCCTGATTACACCGAGGCAGCACCTGCTTCTCTTCACCGAGCTTAATTACTGTCACTAATTTGTAAGCAAACCTCGGTTCTTCAAACATGCATAATGTAATACAATAAAGAAATGGCACAATCGCACCCACACTGATTAACAAAGTATGGAGGACAATCAGTTCAATCAGTTCTCTCGGAGTATCTCCTGTAAGTACTGTATATCACAGTGGGGGATGGATTTTGGACAGAGAGCCTGTCTTCTCGTTGTCTTGTGCAAGATGATACTAGAATACTGCATGCCCACCCCTGTGCCCACCCTGGTGGATCACGTTCCCTCCCCTGTGATGACTCCTGCTCCTGTCCCCCCATGTTGTGGCTCCAGTCCACCCCCGCCTGTGATGGCTCTTGTCCCCCCCTGTGGTGGATCCTGTCTCCGCCCTGGGTGGCTTCTGTCCCAGTCCTGGAACGGCCCCTGCAGCGAGGGTGAAGTTCTTGATGGGCCTCTTCTCAAAAGGGCTCAGCTCAAAATGAATATGGAAAGGTGGGTGTGTAAGTAAGTGAAGGGATGTGTGAATGGCTGGATGAATTAGTGAAAGGGTGAATGGATGAATGCAAGATTGAATAAATGGGTAATGAGAGAGGATAGATGGATTGATGAGTGAGGGGAAGGATGGAGAGAAAATGTAAATAGCTGGATGTATGGGTGGAAGGGTAGCTGGATGATTGATGAGAGGAAAGATGGATGAGGGGAAGGATGAGGGATGGAGGGAAAGGATGGATGAGGGGAAGGATAAATGGATGAGGGGAAGGATGGATGGATGGAGGGGAAGGATGGATGGATGAAGGGCAGGATAAATAGATGGGATGGATGGATGGGTGAGGGGAAGGATGGATGAAAGGAAGGATGGATGAGGGGAAGGATGAAGGATGGATGGATGAGGGGCAGGATAAATGGATGGGATGGATGGATGGGTGAGGGGAAGGATGATGGATGAGGAGAAGGATGGATGGATGGAGGGGAAGGATGGATGGATGAGGGGCAGGATAAATGGATGGGATGGATGGATGGGTAAGGGGAAGGATGGATGGATGAAGGGCAGGATAAATGGATGGGATGGATGGATGGGTGAGGGGAAGGATGGATGAAAAGAAGGATGGATGAGGGGAAGGATGGATGGATGACGGGAAAGGATGGATGATGAGGGGAAGGATGGATGGATGGATGATGAGGGGAAGGATGGATGGATGGATGATGAGGGGAAGGATGGATGGATGGATGATGAGGGGGTGGGTGAAAGGATGGATGATGAGGGGAAGGGTGGATGGATGATGAGGGGATGGATGGATGGAGGATGAGGGAATGGGTGGATGATGAGGGGGTGGGTGAATGGATGGATGGATGATGAGGGGAAAGATGGATGGATGATGAGGGGAAGGATGGATGGATGGATGATGAGGGGAAAGGATGGATGGGTGATGAGGGAAAAGGATGGATGGATGATGAGGGGAAGGATGGATGGATGATGAGGGGAAGGACAGATGGATGGATGGATAGATGGTGAGGGAAAAGGATGGATGGATGATGAGGGGAAGGATGGATGATGAGGGAAAAGGATGGATGGATGATGAGGGAAAATGATGGACGGATGATGAGGGGAAGGATGCATGGATGATGATGGGATGGATGGATTATGATGAGGGGAAGGACAGATGGATGGATGATGTTTGGGTGAAAGGATGGATGGATGGAGAGTGGGTGAAGGGATGGATGGATGGGTGGGTGAAAGGATGGATGGATGGAGAGTGGGTGAAGGGATGGATGGATGGATAAGTGGGTGGGTGAAAGGATGGATGGATGGATGGATGATGAGTGGGTGGGTGAAAGGATGGATGGATGGATAATGAGTGGGTGGGTGAAAGGATGGATGGATGAGTGGGTGGGTGGATGGTGGATGGGTGAAAGGATGGATCAGTGGATTGGATGGTGGGTGGGTGAAAGGATGGATGAGTGGGTGGGTGGATGGTGGGTGGATGATGGGGGGTAAGTGGATGAGTGAAATGATGGATGGTTTGATAAGTGCAAGGGTGAATGAATGGACATATGAGTGAAAGGGTGGGTGTAAGTATGGATGAGTGAGTGAAAGGGAGGGTAGATGGACAAAAGGATGAATAGATGTGTGAAGGAGTGAAATGATAGATAGATGGATGAGTGATAGGGGCAATGGATGGATTCATGAGTGGATGCGTAGATGGATGGATGGATGGATGGAAGGAAGGCTAAGTGAAAGGGTCGATGGAGAGAGAAAGGGAGGATGGATGGATGACTAAAAGAGTGGATGGGTGGAAGGATTAGTAAGTGAAAGGATGGCTGGATTGGTGAAAGGGTAAATGGCTGAATGGATGAGTGAATGGATGGATGGGATGAAGAGTGGATGGATAAGTGTACAGATGGATAGGGTGGGTGGATGGATAATGGAGGATGAGTGAAAGGATGGATGAGGGGATGGATGAAGGGATGGATGAGTGAAATGATAGATGGAAGGATACATGATGGATAGGTTTGCAAATGGTTGAATACTTTTGGAAATGGCTGGGCTTACTTATATACTATTGCGCGACCTCTGATGTGTCTGTAAAACGTACCTATTGTCCTGAAGTTTTGTCCTGAATTTTGACCTCCTGTCCAGAATTTGTGTCCTGAATTTTGACCCTTTGTCCTGAATTTTTACACTCACCATCCTGAATTTGCACCAATGCCAGTTGGTCACCCTAATTCTTTGTGCGGTAGAACCGAGGCTCTTTAACACAGCAGCATGAGAGTGACGAGAGAGAAACCTGGCAGAGTGCTGCCAAAGAGCTCTCTCACTCAGAATATTTCATTATTCAAGTGATCGTGAACAATTAAGGGTAAACTGAGATGTGAAAAACTAAACACAATGCGATGCGGCTGCACGAGACTTGAGGGGTTAATTAAGTATTAGTACTAGCAAGTGTGCTGTAAGTTAAATTAAAACATTTTACATGCACTGTGCGCCTCGTGCGTGTAGAATCAGAGTCCCACTAGACCCGGCCCTGCCAATTAAGTGCCGGCACTAAGCACTGGCACAAATTAAGCCCTGCATTGAACAATTGACACCAGGCTACAAAATGTAAGTAGTATGATGGTGTACCCTTGTGTGTTCTTCCGTGTGTCGCTGTTTCCACATGGAATGTTTAATGATGACAGCAACGCCCCCTTCTAGTTTGTGTTGTTGGTCTGAATTGTATAATTTTGTGGAATGGGGAGGTGTAGGATGGCACTGGATTGTTCATTTAAACATGACTCCATGATGACGTCTGACTTGGCATTACGTACGTCAGTATATTTTTAATTTAGGCTCATTCCTGTCAGTGTTTGGATAATTGCACTACTGGATAGGGGGGCACAAAGTTTTGCAAAGGTGCTGCCCGCTTTCTTCAAGGGGTCCCCACAAAATGACATCATGAGCTAGGCCCACCCCGATTTTATAGTAAGTAGTCTCTGTAAAGGGGGAAACAACCATTACAATGCATGAGTCATAATCGGCCCTTTTTTTAGGAACTATCACAAAAATAAACAGTATTAATACAAAGTAAAGCAATGTTTATATTTTGTTGCACTGAAGTAAATGAAGGCAAATAAGTCAAACTAAAATATACCAAAACTAAATACATTTCCTAAAATAAATAGAAATAAATAAATCTGCTAAAATAAATACAATGTCCAGTTAATATATCTAAAATTTAGGCATTGACCCAAGTTAATGCCCCGGCAGCTCCATTGTCTTCAGCCAAGATTCCCAATGTTAGACTAATGTTCTGATTTGTTACCTTTGCTGCAAATTGTAAAGCGCTCTGATATCCTTCGGGATCAAGTTCGCGCTATATAAAACTTTATAAATAAAATAAATAAATCTAGCCACAGCTAGAGAGAGGCAGCTGGGACAAAACTATTTAATATAGAGTCGCTAGTTTACAATAGGTGGGGAGATAACATATAACACTCATCGATAGAATAACGTGAATATGGAGGCCTACTGTGTGTAATAGTCATTGTCGAGTGTGGGAAGCAGCCTCTCTGGGAACCTGTAATGTATACAAAATCTTGCAGTCAAACTTTCCTGTAGCGTTTTGAAAATGTGTTCATGTCACCTTCGCCAAACTTCATCCACATTTGGGCTGCTAATTCCTCCATGCAGGGACCTTAAGTCACAGGCTTAAGTACCAAGCAGCTTCAATTGTTAAATCTTGCATTAAATGCAAATGATAGATCTGCCTTACATGTGATGTCACTTCCTGTTGTGATGTCACTTCCTGTTGTGATGTCACTTCCTGTGACCACGCCTACCTTGGAGAGTCCCCCCACTTCTTTTTTTAGGACTTGTGCCCTGCCGAATAGGTAAATACTGGCCCCCTACATCTCAAAGTGCCAAATACCGGTCGGAAACGGCCGATTTTGGCCGTTTCCGACCGGTATTTGCCACCTACATCGGGCCCCAAGTGTCTTGATTTGCTCTGGCCCTATCAAATGTTTGTTTCCATCATACTTAAGAATTACAAAAAAAAGCGCTTCAAATGTGCTTTCCTAACTGCTGACCTATTTTGAAATATTTGTACAGTTCATTTACAGGTTCTTACATTTTGCTGTGTGTTTTAAAAAAATGCATCCTGCTGCCCTTCCTTTCACACCAGCAAGATTGTTACATAGTTCATTTTACAAAATGCTCCCACTTTGCATTCAGAGAAACAAAAGTAAACACCAATTTCCATGTCAGCAGCAATTTGTCAAAAGACGCTGCCTTTGAGTTCTGTCTTTGATCACTTCAAATGTGACAATATAATCACAAAATGTAAAGGCATCTTTATTGCTCAATTGCTTTCCGAACTCCAGCAGGGTTATTTTGCAGCACCCTTGCACTCCTACTTCCAGCGCCGATGGTAAACAACAGACTTACCAATGGCGCGATGCGTTTTTCAGTATTAGGTATGCTTAGCTGGGTACAGACAGCCCTTTAAATTGTGCCCTGAAATGCTCTGTAATTGGATGACAGTTTGTACGTTCATCCAACCAACTCGTTCAACGTAGGGTGGAGGCCTATGCTTACAGTCAGTTTCTGAATGTATACACCCTCTCGAATGTATGCCCAATGCAGTGTATCCTGGTGCAAGGAAACAATTAGACATATTGCTTTTTGAAGTTCAAAATGAATATATTGTTACGTATGTAACTTTCCGGAATATAGGTATGCATGTAAACGAGAAAGGTGTCAACCCTGTTGTATTCGCAACAAAAAAGGTGTGAAAAACAGAACATGATGTGCCAGCACCTGTCTGAGTTCTGGATCGCCTTCTCCATTCCCACTTAGTTAATCCCCATCAGGACCAAGCACTAGGCAGCAGAAACACTGGAAAACAGGAGTTTTCAGAGGCTGAAGGACGTGCAGCCAGTGCAGGACAGGCTAGGCCCCTCTCAACTCTGGGCCCCTGCTCTGCCAGCTAGCCTACAGCAAGTCCCAAGATTTGATGGGCAGAGCTGTTAATGCGCTGTTCATTCTCCCAGCTCAGTCATTTATACTCATCTCATGAAATTGACAGGATCTTTAGCCTGTTGTGAACAGAAGAACATTTCATCCCTTCAGCATCCCACTCAATAGACAGGGTTTAAATTACTCTGTTAGCAGTAAGCAAGTGAGTGACATAAACAATTTCAGAATTTCCAGGGGTTACAGAGCACAGACAATGCCTGTATATATGTACCTTTTAGTTAAATATAACTTTTGAAGTAATTTACTTTTGTGCTACAAGAGGCTGCTAGGAGCCCCACTGAGTCCAGCGGAAATAGGTAAGAATCTCCCAGCTTGGTGTGACTCTATCCTATGGCAACTAACAGCCTGATTCATCAATCTCCCGTTTTGCGAGGCCCTAATAGCGAATTATAGCGATTCGCTATTAAGGACTCGCAAAACGGGATTCATGTAGGATTAGTAAAATTTATTGCGATTCCTACTGATTCCTTATTTGCGATTAGCAAATTGCTAATTGCAAATAAGGAAAAACTCCCCATTCATTCCTATGGGCCAAAAGGCCCATAGGAATGAATGGGGAGTATTCCTTATTTGCGATTAGCAATTTGCTAATCGCAAATAAGATTGCGATTTGAAGGGTGCCAGGGGGTCCAAAGGACACCCTGTAGCACCCCTCAAATGCACATTTGAACAGGTGTTGCGCACACACATGTCCAGAGGACATGTGTGTGTGTAACATGCAAAAGAAAAAAATGCACTAAAGTGCTTTTTACTCTTTTTTCGCAATTTACCACCAAGTCAGACTTGGTGGTAAATTGCGACCAAATATTGCGAATTCGCAATTTCCAATTGGTTGATGAATTGGATTTAAGGAATCTCTGTTAGAGATTCCTTAAATCCAATTCCTCTCAAATATGCGATTTCGGTAATAGCGATTTTTGCATTTGGGATGATGAATCCCAAATGCAAAAATCGCACTCGCAAACGGCCAGATTCTCAGAATCTGGCCATTTGCGAGCGCAATTCATGTTGATGAATATGGCTGAAAATCTCTCTTGTGTTTGGAGAAGCCCAATTTGAATCTCAAGTCGCAGAGACAGATGTTCTTTCTGCCCCAACTACCATGACACCTCGAAGTGGCCAGGCCCCGGTGACATCGAGACAAGGCTTATGCAACATTGTCTAGGCGGGAACCCCAAAGAATGAGACAATGACATTGCAGAAGTTGTTATACCAGGCAGCTAACCTCTGCCTCATTCCAAAAAACTCGGCGCAAGTCACTGTGACATGTGTGGTCCATTGAGTGAAATGCTTTCCACTTGTCACAAGTTTTCTCAACTTTCCAGTTTTTTTTCTGAGGTCAATACATTGAGCAGCATTCATTGGGCTATAGCAACACTTGTTATTCACTGCACTAGAGGCGTACTGAATAAAAAGAACTTACGGTTTTTATTCACTGCTTCCAAGTGGCCCAGAGAATAAAGGTAAAGCCTTTTTGTGCATTTTCACAGCACAAGGACTCCCTCGGTTTGACAAGCTGCAGGGCAGAGGCCTGGACGTGCATTGTCACATGCTCCTTCCTTAACTTCGAACAATTCTAGCACCTTACAGTGTGTCTCTGCAATGAGGCCTGCCATTGGACCAGTTCTTCCTATGCGCAGCCACAAGCACTGTGCTCATTTTAGGCATTTCATGGCACTGTGACTTTCCTGTGTTGGGTGGAGTCTGCCCGGGAGTAAAACACCCAATTCTCGCTTTTGTCTTCTATTTTCATTCCTTGAAGGCATGGCATCTTGATTTAATGAAATGCCATACATTCTTTTACACTGAACGAAGCTTGATGAAGTTCCTCTTCGTCCTTCTCACCGGGTCCACCATCATTGGTAGGCGGGGGTGATCTGCTACCTAAGACTGCTCCTTCCGGGCACTCGTGCTCACGTTGAGCTCCCCCTTCAAACACTGTCCAGATCTTCAGCCATGGTGCTGTTCTCAATGTTCTCCATCTGTGTCCTGGCTCGCCTCATGCAACTCCCTCTAAGCCCAAAAGTATGTCCACCAACGGTACTATCTGCTCCTCAGATAAGGAGCGATGCCTCTGCCACCATTGCCTTGTCTCTAGTGTCCTTGAGAAAGGTCAAAGGCTGAGTTCCCCAGCTCTTTCCTTCTCCTATGCATGGGCCCAGCTCTCCTCTGCCCACCTGGCCAACCTCAGATGCCAAGGAAAACAATAACATCGCCCACACCTTGGACGATACCAACAACAATTTTTTCTTTGGAAAAAACGGACTCCGTTTTTCATGCTCCCAAGGCTGACAGATCGATCACCAATGGTTTGCAAGATATAACCCCTAACGCTAAGTGCCAAAAGATATTTCAGTAAGTCTTGTGCGCTGTATAAATTGTAATTTATTTGTTCACTTTAGTAATGAGAAGCCATTTCACGTTTATGTATACGCATCTCATTTTCATGGCATGTTTATGGGCTTTTAAAGAGATCTTCGATTAACTAAAAGTTTATAAAGATGCATCATTTTCTTGCTTTTGTTTTATTTTTAATTTAAATCCTAGTATCTTATGGGCATTACCGAATCGGTATTTACCGATTCGGTAAATACCGAATTTTGCAAGGGTGCAGGGGGTGTCACTTTGACACCCTCTAGCACCCCGATTTCAGGCATGTGGGACATGTGGCATGTCTGTCTGTATGCACACCTGCAATCAGTATTTTACCACCCAATTGGATTGGTAAAATACCGATTCGGTAAGGCCTGTGGGACTCAGAAGAGTCCCACCTACATCTCAAAATTACCGAATCGGTAAAATAGGCCACCTACATCTAGAATAGCCATTTACCGGTCGGCCGTTACCGGTCGGTAAATGTCGACCTACATCTGGCCCTATGTTCCTTACTCATTCTTAAATCACCATTGACAATATGCTTTGGTGCCTTAAAAGGGTTGCAGTTTATTTAACATCACATGTGCATACAATTTAGCAAACTTCATTTTCATATCACTATTCACTTAAAGTCTATGCTACACATTACATTTCCTGATCTTCGCATTTTGTTTTGCTCGCAGTATAGACCCAGCCGCCTCAATTTCCCGGGAGGGAGGGGTTCCCGTCTGGGCTTTCGATTTTCGGGTCTAGGCTTCAACTTGCTACCGATTTGTAGGGTGTCCGTCTGGACCTGCCTGGGCTGCAAGTGCCGTCCCGCTTGCCCTGGACATTTTCGTGGGTCCTCCCCTCTACCAGGGCTCCCTGCCGTGCGGCATCCCAAGGACCTTAATTGAGCATCTACTCTATCTTTCCTGAGGCTGAGTCCTGCATTTCGCTTCCTCAGTACCCTTGCCGTTAGGCATCCCAAGAGTCCTGAGGGAGCATCACATCTACTTTTTCTATGGCGGCACGCCGCCCCTGGCCCCCTCAGTGCCCTTGCCGTGAGGCATCCCAAGGACACTATGTGGGCCTTCCATCTACCTTTTAGTTAGATCATTCTTTCTACTACCTTCCTTGTGTTCCTCCCGCCACGCTATTTACGATTTCCCGATTGGAGGGAGCTCTCCCCTTTCCCTGGGCTTCCTTCCTCTCTTAGTTGGACCCCATTTGTTCCAGCACCCCTCCAATTTTCAGCAGCATCATGTCCATCCCTACCCCGGTAAGGTGCACCCCATCCTCCATGTGATAGCCTGGAAACCTCAAGTTTATGAAACTGTGTCTAACGAAACCCCAACCATTGGCCCTGCAAACCTTCACCATGGTGATATTGAGTTTCCATCTGGATTTTTCCACCGCTCCCAAGTCCATGGCCCTCCGCCATGTCTTTGGCACTATAATCTCAGAAAAAATTACTTCAGCCGAGCGTATCAAGTGGGCCAGGGCACTGAGGCTTTTTTGCATATTTTTTAGGAAGACCCGGCTGCCCAATGCTGCAAGTCATTTCCTCCCAGGTGGACCACCACCACATCCGGTCTGCCACCTTGCTTCATTGCTTCCCGCGCCGCGGGTAGCAGTTGTTCCCATTTCATTCCCAAGCACCCCCACCAGACTATGTCGGTGCCCATTGTTGCGCCCGCGTCACGTAGGAGTGACCCACGATCCACACCTTCTTCTGTGCATTGTTCGGACCTAGACGCGGGGAGGAGAAACAGTACAGTGTTGGGTGTACGTAGCGCTTAAATGCGCTGGGTGCCCAGCACCCTATCCCCTTGATTCACTCGCTTTCCAACCCCAACCCTGCGGCTGTAGTGGCTTTCCCTATTCTGAAAGAGTGGGAACCAAACTCTTTTGCAGGAAGTCCCACTGCTTCAAGGGTCTTCCTCATCACTGCTATGAACTGAAAGCAACTGAGGAAAGACCCGTCCCTGTGCCTGAAGAGAGGCCCGCTGCTGCCTTCCCGGGCCCAAGTATTCCTGCAGTGTATTCTGGTACTTTTCCCTCTGCCTGCTTGGTCTGTTTTGGACCGTCGTAACAGAATGCCCATGTACCCTTTGCCTATTTTCACATCCCTTCTGTTGATGCATGCTGTCCCTGGGTCAACGACTGATGGGGCTACTAACTTGCTGATCCTGTAGGCCCCAAAGTATGCCAGTGTGAACGGTGCTCCAAAAAGCCTGGCCTCCTGCCCAGAGGAGCATACTCCTGTCAGGGCCCCCACTATCCCCTGCAGTATGCTAGAGTGGATGGAACGCCTTGTATCTTTCTTTGCTTGCTGTAACCTCTCTGCGATGGGGGTGGGGGAGTTGTCCCTCTCTTGGGCATGCTAGCCCTTTTTATCCCCCGCTCGCCCTCACTGGCTCGCCCCCTGATTTGGGGGCCCGTACTCGCCCTGGGGGGACCAATCCTGGTCACCCACTCTTTATCGGGCATGTAAATGGGTACGGGGAGGGGCTTCTAGCCTCTGGACTTTGTTTGACCAGAGCCCCCATCGGGTGCGGCTTTGCCTTCCCGGCCCGGGATATGTGATTGGGGAGGGGGCTGCTGAAGCGCGTGGTGTGAGCGCTGAGACCGCAATAATTACTCAGGACACTCGTGCTCTTTTACTGCGTAGTCCCCACTGCCGATCGTGGGACACGCCCCCTTTATTTATAGCTGGCGCGTGACGACACGCGCTAGCGCCAGTGTAACTTCTCCGACGTGGGTAGACTGCACCGCTACCTCACGTCGGAGATCGGAGGACACTACATTCCTTCTAACCTTTATTAGACAGCAAACAATGATCAAGTAGATCTATTACCAGTCACTAGAATTCCAGTCCCAATTCGTCACACCATGAAGTCGGCCAGCCGGGAGGATGGAGCTGAGTTTTTTCGCAGGCCATACCTGGAGTGCTCTCCCCGTGACGATGGCAGAGACGGGGCCACCCCTCGCTAGGCTTGGCTCACCTGGGATCTTGCGGGAACACTCGGAGGACTCGCAACTGGTGTTCCCGGCAGGGAAGGTGCGCCCTGATCTGACCGGGTCTCATACCCAGTGGTGGTTGGCTCGTGGTCACCATCTGGGACTTACCCCTATGCTGGTTGACGTGGGCTGGTGTCCATGTTTTCTGATGCCGGCTGGTGTGGAGACCCAGCATCCACTTTCTTGAAGAACGAGATGTTGCGGGTGACCTCCTCCGTTCCTCTTCTGGCGGTTATCATGGTGATGTTCGAATGGAAGCCGGAATTTGCTTCCTGGGTACCTGTCCTTGATATAGACTCTGTCTCTCACTTGAATGACAGACATCCAGGCCCGTCGGTTGGCACTGGCCTGGTCATTGGAGCTGGTCCAATTGGCTAGGGTCTTTTCCGGGTCGATCTGGGACGGGGTCCAGCTCGGGTAATGTGGGATAGTGTCTCGCACTACTCGGCCCATGCTTGTTGGTCCCGGAGCTGCCTCAGTCGTGAGATGGGGCGTCAAATGGTATTCCCTCAGGAAGCTGTATATGGCCCTCTCGAGCGGTGATCCATCGGCATGCGCAATGCGTATCACTTTGTTGAGAGTACGCATGAATCTCTCTACTTCCCCATTTGCCTGAGGCCGGCGTGGGGTCACTTTCCGGTGTTGCATCCCCCAGGCTTTAAGATAGTCTGCAAACTCCTGTCCCTGGAAGGGTGGACCGCTGTCTGTCTTCACCACTGTGAATATTCCCTGGGTAGCGATGGTTTTCTCAAGCTTGGTGATGACCTCCATGGCTGTCTGACCTCCCACGATCTCAACCTCAGGGTATTTCGTGTAATCATCGATGATTACCAGAGCATAGCGTCCATCTGGGAGGTGTCCAAAGTCTACACTCACCCACTCCCCTGGTCGCTGAGGTTTCTCCTCCGTGATGGCGGGGTAAGAGCGATCTGGTTGGCCCGCTGGCTGGCACCATGCGCATGCCCTGACTGTTTGTTCAACCAGTGGGTCCATTCCTGGGAACCACACCTTGGCTCTCAGTCGGCTCTTGGTTTTCACCATGCCTTGGTGTCCCCTGTGTGCGAGGTCCACTGCCTGTTGAGCCAGACTTAATGGTATCACTAGCCACGGGCCTCGGAGCAGACACCCGCTGCTATCGACCGAAAGTTCATCTTTGAGTCGCACAATTGATTCCAGAACAGTCTTTGCTTGTGGCGTCCTTCGGGTCATTGTGGATTGAATGGGCTGCCAGTCATTCGATTGGACTGCGCTTACGGCCAGTTGCAGGCACTCATCACTCCGGGTAGCTTCTACAATGGTCTCGAGACTCATGGGCAGTGGTCAGGATCTTTCCGATATAAGACGGACACATTCTTCCGTGTCTTCGGCATCCTCCTCTTCCGCTTTGGTTGCTTTCCTGGGCTGCCTCGAGAGGTAGTCAGCTGGGTTGGACGAGCCCGGTTTGTACTCCACCCAGTCGTATCCCTGTAGTTGATGTATCCACTTTTCAATCTTCGGCGGAGGTTTGGACGCTGATCCTTGAAACACGGAGATAAGGGGCTTGTGGTCTGGGGACACTGTGAATGGATGGCCATACATGACGTGGAAATGTCAACAGGCCCAGTGGATGGCGAACGCTTCTTGTTCAATTTGCGAGTATCTCTGTTCTGTGTCCATCAGGGACCGACTCGCATATGCTATTGGGGCCCACTCTCCGTTACCTTGCAGTTGAGTGAGTACTGCTCCAAGCCCATGGGGGCTGGCGTCCACAGCGACGTTGGTGGATTGGGCCGGGTTGAAGTAGGACAGCGTCATGTCTGCTGACAGAGCTGCCTTAGTGTCTTTGAAGGCTTGCTCCTCCTCAGGGCCCCACTGCCATGTGGTGGAGGCCTTTGTCAGTTCCCTTAGAGGTTTCGTGAGATTTGACAAGTCTGGGATAAAATGTCCGCAAAAGTTCACCATTCCCAGGAAGCTTCTTATCTCTGAGATGTTGGTAGGCGCCGGGGCTTCTTGTACATCTCGTACTTTGTCAGGGTCTGGGGCCACTCCTTGGTCCGAGAATGTGTAGCCAAAGAAACTAATCTTGTTCTTTAGGAATTGGCACTTTTCTCGATGTAGAGTCAGTCCGGATACTTTAATCCTCTAGAGAACCCCATGAAATCTCCGATGGTGGTCTTCGGTCGATGACGCATAGATGAGCAGGTCGTCACTTACGTTTAAGACTCCTGGGAGCCCGCTGAGGACTTCGCGGATTGTGTTTTGAAACACCTCCAGAACGCTCGAGATCCCGAAGTTGAGGCGTCGGTATCTCCTTAGACCGACGTGCGTGGAGAAGGTGGTGATGTATCGGGAGTCCGGGTGTAGTGGTAGTTGGTGATAGCCAGACCGGAGGTCCATCTTTGAGAACCACCTTGCGCCGTTCAGTTCTCCCAATATGTTGTCAATGGTGGGGGTTAGGTGGCGTTCCCTCTTCACCGCGGTGTTTGGGAGGCGCATGTCCACACAGATGCGGACCTGCCCCGGTTGCTTCGGCTTCCGCGCCACTACGATCGGGGACACCCACGGTGTGGGCCCACTGACCTTTTCGATAATACCTTGCCTCTCCAGCGCCTCTAACTCTTCCACCTTCTGTCTCAGGTGGAACGCAATGCGCCTGTACCTCAGCGCCACCGGTTGGACTGACTGGTCAATGTTGAGGGAGACCTCTTTTCCTTTCAGGCATCCAATACCTTTGAAGACGTCTGCGAACTCCTCCATGATGGCCTCTAGTTCATCCTCTTGCACTGCCATAGCAAATGATATTAGCTTCAGTTCTTCTGCTGATTGACCACTTATCAGCATGGTGCTTCCTTCTTTGGTCACGTATACTGTGGTGGGGGCCTTGAGGTCCTTGTGTTGCAGTTCAATCTTGAAACATCCCAGGAGCGGGATGGGTGTCTTCTGGCCGTATGCAAATACTCTGATCCTGGCCTCACGTAGTGGTGGGCGTGGACTTAGTTGATTATATACATTTCGATCGATGCCCCCGTGTCAATGGTGGCTCTCACCTCTTGATGGTGGATCTTAATTCTGCACCTTGGGAGTCGTTGTCTCTTCTTTCGTGGCTGATCAACTGCAAATACATAGTGAACCGGGTAGTCTCCTGTGTCGTCATCCATGTCTTCAATGTCTCGCTCTTCCGCTACTGCCTGCGCCGCCTCTTTCCTTGCCTTCGCCGACCGGCATATCGCCCCGAAGTGGTTCATTCACCCACACACACTGCACTTTTTCCCTCTCGCTGGGCAGTCTTGCATGCGATGGGGCGCGCCTCCGCAGTAGCCACACTCCCTCTTCCTGTCTTGCTGTCGTCTCCCGGCGTTTTGGCGAACTTTGGGCCTCACCACATTCGCCTTTTCCACTATGTTGACTTGCTGGGGGTCCGCTTCCATATGGGACGCTCTGGCTTGCAACAGCTCCTTTGACCGCCTCAGGGTTAGGATGTCCGCCAGGGGCTTACCATCCTCTTAAAGAATGTTCACTCTCAGTTTGGATGAATAACATCCTTGTATTATCTGACCTCGGATCTCTCCCTGTTCGTCGGGGAATCCGCACGTACTAACCATCTCTTTCAATCGTCTGTGGAACACTTCTAGCGATTCCTCCGCTTCATGCTTGGCCTGACGAAAAATGCACCTTTTCGTAGTCCCTGTTTGCCATCGGCTCAAAATGAGCATTTAGGGCGTTGAGAAGCGTGACGTACGTTTTGGGTGTGGCTTCTACCAGGGTTTTGTAGATGCAGTGGATATCCTTGCCTCCAAGGTGGAGGAGTAGGGCCCTGTGCCTTTCCCGGGCTATGCCAGCTCCTTCAAAGTTGATCTGGAGACGGTCTGTCCAGTCTCTCCATCGTGGGGCAAGGGATGAGGGTGCTCCATCCACCACAAAGGGCTCAATGGCGGAAATCGACGCCATCTTGGTGCAGACGCAGTCACACCTCGCGCATGTGCACTGCCTACCTCCTGAGAACACTAGCAGCCGCCCGGTCGAGGGTGAATATAACGCCTTCCGGGTCCTCTCCTGTGGCTAGTACGTTTCAGGCCTCAACGATGTATCCTTCTCTCACCAGATGCTGGGGCGCCTTCAAACGAGGATTCCACCGTGTGCGCAGGGGCCTCTGTCTCAGCAAATCAGCAAAGCATATTCAGGACTGCAGGGCCTGGCTCGACTGCCACAGGCTCCCCTGATGGCACACAGCAGGCCAGGAACACTCGGGCTGCTCACCATGGGCCCAGGGCTGTTATCAATGGCCCACTGATTGCCCTTCATCAGGCACAGAAGGTGCTAAATGTACAGCACAGCATGGGGTCTTTTCTTCCCCTCTTGCCAGTGGGATGAAAGGGCTTTCCGCTGAAGTGCGTGGTGTGAGCGATGCGGCCGCAATAATTACTCAGGACACTCGTGCTCTTTTACTGCGTAGTCCCCACTGCTGATCATGGGACACGCCCCCTTTATTTATAGCTGAGGACACGCGCCAGCGTAACTTCTCTGATGCAGGTAGACTGCACCGCTACCTCGCGTCGGAGATCGGAGGACACTATAGGTTACTTCTCCGGTGCCCTCCTGCGGTGCAGAACCTGGCATCCACAGCACTGGCTCCAGAGGCACCCTCATTGTCATCAACAAGTGGGGGTGCAGTACTCCCAGCCAGTGCCCTCAGTCCCACTTCCACTGCCTCGCCAGATCTAGTTTAGGGCCTTGACTGGCGCTCAGGACTGGGCCGTGCTGGGCCCCTCTCATTTTTCTCCATCGCACCATGCCTTTACTGTCTCTCTCTATAGTTGGCCGACAAAGGGCATTCCCCACTCAATTACTCCTTTAGCTGCCCACATAGGGCACTTGTTTCTGTTCTTTTATGCTTATTTTGCATGTTTATGGTTAGCCCATATTTGGCACTGTGCCCTCTTTGGTTGTGCTTATGTTGCATTTATGTATTGTATATAAAGGCCTTATACTAGTCACTCAAGGCAGAGGGAGCCTGGTTGTACGATGTGCACATGTGTGTGTGTCTACCCTTCTGCCTGGCTAGCCAACAAGCATTGGTAACTTCAAATACATTTCCTTCTGTTCTTGAGCCCTGCTATGTCTGGTGTGTTCCTGTCTTCGCTCCAAGAGGGGTTGCAAGAGTTATTTTCATTCTGACACTCCCCGCCCGTGTACTGGCCAGGGGAGCTGGATTACATTGGGTCCAGGCTGTGTGCAAGTCGCAAGTTGGTATTCAAGCCTGATTATTAGAGTGCACGTGTTTCTTATTTGAGACCTCGTTACCAAGCAAC
This sequence comes from Lissotriton vulgaris, assembly GCF_964263255.1. Lineage (NCBI taxonomy): Eukaryota > Metazoa > Chordata > Amphibia > Caudata > Salamandridae > Lissotriton > Lissotriton vulgaris. The sequence continues at coordinate 177,811,599 of NC_141699.1, forward strand.
TATTTGAACAGGAAGACATTGATAATGTGTTGTGATCCTGTTGGCCATCATGGAGGGCAGAAAAGCAGATTCCAAACAGCAGCATATTGACCCACAAAATTACAAGGTGGATGAAGAAATTCTTCAAATTTCATGTGCTGACCTTCAATCCCTAATTAAATATCCTGTCGATTCTGTAATGGCAGAACCAAGAACAACATGATCTAACGACCAAGATGTAAGGAAGATGTATGAAGGGAGCACATTTGTGTGATTTGTTAGTCCTCATTAGAGGTAAAGGCTTGTCACGAGGAAGGTTTTCACTTTCAATACACTACCAGTGATATAGATGATTTGACTCTTCATGATGTGATTATGTGTAAAAAGTGAAAGGAAATAGATAAGGCTTCGAATCCTTCGTTTCCTAGCCAAAAGATGTTTAAAGATTTTGACAAAGACTTTCCACAGACTCCAAAGGTAAACATTATTTTGGCTTTGTTGGTCTCAACATCTAATTTGGCCTTAGAAGATTCTATTCTCTTTGATATAGTGGATTAGAAAGTAGAGCCAACACTCAAAAGATCATTTGCGCAGAGAGCAAATACTTATGCTGCTTAGGCTGCCCAGGTTTTGCTTACAGACTTTCAGTCAATATATGATTACATTCAAGACAATCGGGACCCCACCAGTATTTTGGCAAATATGGTGTTAGTTTCCAAGTTTCTGTCTGATGCCTCTTTTGACAGCTTGTAGGCAACCGCAGGTGTGGCCGGTGCCACGGTAGGCAGACGTAGGTTACTTTGGATGAAACCTGGGAAATTGGAGTTTAGTCAGAGAAGTCTTATTCAAAAGCTATGTTTTACAGGGCCACCATGTTTTGGTAACAAATTTCATGAAATGGTGCATAAGGCAGTGGAGGAAAAAAAGGTTCTTGGACCTTTTAAATCAGCTTTGGGGAATAATTATTTATGTCTAAAAACCTTCTCAGACTTTCCAGGAAAAATGCTCCTTTCCTTTTCGTGACCGGACCCATGGCCGGGGGGCCGCATTTCAAAACAAAATCTTACTAAACATTTCCAGTGTCCCAGAGCACCCTCTGAAGAACCGGGTTTTAGAACCCAGCGGCGCCAGGGGCACGCCCAAAGTCTTCGGGTTCACCTGTCTTAGAATACAGAGACATGGGATACTTCTCGGTGGCGTCAAAGATCGAGTTTATTGGCTGCAGCCAGAAACAGAAGTCCAGGAAGTACAACACAGGTATATTCGTAGGAGACTGCTCAAATTCATAAGGCGAGTCATCCTCTTTTATGCCAAAAATCACATTCTGGACAAACACCCACTATTTACAATTTGTCCAATCATAGGTGTCATTACAAAAGGTATCGCATGACGACAACCCCACTTTTCAGTTGTCCGGCCCACCATTAATTATACAGGAAAGCCCAACATTCCTTCTTGCACAAGTCGGACAAACCCATAATAAAATGACCACAACCCATATCATAAAGAGGCCATAAAAGAAACATATAAGGAGCAGGATAAGGGGTGTGTGTGTGTGTAATAAACTTTACAATGTCCTGTGCTCTGATCCTCAATCTTGATCAGCTACCGGGCAAGGAACTGGCTTAGCAACGGGGTCAGTTCACTCGGGTCATCCAGAAGTCAGCTAACGTGTACGTGTACTAAAGACTCATTCGGCCGCAGTCATCGGCCTATGTGAGGGCAACCACAAAATGGCTGCCATGCACAAAATGGAACCCATGATTCGGAACGAAATCCCCAAGTACATAGTGAATCCATCAGTCTAACATGACGAAATCACTCGTACTTGCCGCACTCACTAGTTACGGTTCGCTACTATCAAATTCGTAACGAAACCATGACATTTATAAAACGGGTTCAGAATTCACAGAACCTCAGGCCCTCCTTTTGCCCTTACATAGGCAATAACCTAAACTCACGTCAATCTGAATCTAGGTCTATATCAATCTTCATCAGACCATCAAGATGTTGCTGGAGCATCATCCTATTACTCAGTGCTTCTCTCGAGACAGGTTTCCTTACACACGTAGTAGCACAAAGGCTACATATGGCAGGACCACACTGTATACAGAGACAACACGAGAAAAGAATCGCTAAAGCCATCCCGATGATCATCAGAATCTTCCATCCCCAAATGGACAACAGTCCCCAAAACCATCCAGTCAACGACCAATCTCCTTCGTCCACATGTACAGACTCGGAGATCTTATGTAACTTAGAAATGGCCTGATATACTGTAGGAGCATTGTCTGGTATGAAAACGCAGCAACTCGATTGGATCAGTTTACATACTCCACCTCGATCTACAAGTATGATATTTAAAATCATACGATTCTGTAATGTCATAAGGCGATCCGCTTGAAGCTCAGCGGTCAAATTACTAATGGCACCGGCAGTTTCATTAATGGTGGACTCAACCACTCTCGTCAATTGCCGTATGTTTCTACTATTAGCCATAGGTCCCCAAAACGGCAGGAAACCCTTGAGAAAATCTCCCAATTCTTGTCCCGTGGTATCTTCCTGATCGAAGACACCTCTAACAACTCTTGTTCTGTGGTAATCTGCAGCAGCAGTATACGTAGGGGGTAACAAATATGCAACATAACAGGTTCCCGAAAAATCAGGGGGCAACCATGTATATGCTCTGTCGTAGCAAACAAAATACGTGCCCTTAGCTGCTAAAAACGGTGGGGAAGTCTGGAGCGCAAAAACATACGTCTGAGTACAAACACTCTTCCCCAATTGAGCTCTCGGATTCTTGCCATTACCTTGCAGACTAAAATAACCACGATGGGGTACGATCCAAATCAGAGGTGACCTTTTCCGTCGCTACTTTTCACTCAGACTAACACTATATCCAGTCACGTTCCATCCGATATAAGCTAATGCCTCGTCCTTAGGAATACTCTCATATGTATCGATATCTCTGATCATATCCGTTATTCCCTTCCCTAAGGCACTATTACTCGAGTTATCTTTCATTGGAACGCAGGGGATAGACTCGTGGGCATAAATAAACATCGTCAGATACGCCCGTACAGACCCATTATAACTGAATGGTAAAACCAGATAGGGAATACCTCTATCCGTAGTATGTGGCATAAGACCACACACCCAACAATTTGTGGTGTTCACTACTAACTGGTGTTGATGCAAAAGCTGTACAAAGGAATTATTAATAAACTCTGTCCTCCTAATCAGTTCATGTTCAGGTAAAGTATCAAAAGAATGCAAAGAAGTAGTAGTAGGAAAAGACATAGGTTGGGAGGTGGGTGCAGATGTCAATTGGGTAGCAAAAACAATCCAGCCCACCAAAGACAACGTCATGCTAAGAAACACTAGAAGACACGTTATTAAGAAACATTTGCTATGAATCAATTTACACAATTTCATCTTAAAGTTCATTTCTGCAACAACTCTCTCAATCTCAAAAAACTCCATCCTCTAACCGTGCTGTTCGTGGTAGGTGGTTCTCTTCGCTCAGGTGTGCTTCTGTAAGTCCAGGGAATGCCCTAGAACAAACCAGAACCGTCGACCTTGCGTCTACACGGTTTGCCACTCTAAGTCTTGATACCGCGACCCTACAACTGAACCCGGATGGCGGTTCGAAAAAGAAAAATAGAACAAAACAGCTTCTTGGATGAGAGAGTGCAGTTTTCAAAAACAAAAAGGAATTATTTCTTTATTTGTCCATTGTTTCTTGGTCGCAAATTATAGCGGCCTTTACCAGGCACAGTCTGATCTCGGAACAACAATTCAGGCTCAGTGGTGTCCAATCTCAAAGACGGAGGCACAGCTGCTTGCAAAATATCATTGTCCTCTCGCTCAGACATTGTCCATACCAAATGTGCATCGCTAAACGGCACGAATTTCAGCACTCTTTCTGTCTCTGAATCACCAACACCTTCACGGACCCACTGGTCGTATGGCAGAGGTAAAGGAACCCTCTTACAATGTACGCCATGGATCCAATTCTTTTTGCCGTGGACTCTCACTGGTGTTCGCGTTGACAAAAGTACTTGGTGTGATCCAGTCCTTGGTCCGTAGAAAGTTACGTACTAGGACCCAGTGTCCAGGATTAATAGCGTGTCCTGGATCTTCAGATGCTTGTGGGAGGTTATCATGAACCTGTTGATGTAAGACACGCAATTTAGCCGTCAGGTCATACAAGTAGTCAATCAACACAGGATATTCAATCTCGCTAAACTTTGTCTGCCTCGGCACTCCCCACACGTTTGCCGCGTGACCAAATACTATCTCATATGGACTAAGCCCTATTCGAGAATGTACTGTAGTTCTAGTTGACAAAAGTGCCAACGGCAACGCGTCGGGCCATTGGAGACCAGAACTCGCCTGAATCTTGGCTAGTTTAAGCTTCAGGGTGCCATTATAGCACTCGACTAAACCAGCTGATTGGGGGTGATTTGCAGCATGGAATTTCTGCTTTATGCCCAAACCCTCACACACTCTCTTCATACCCAGGCCCACAAATTCACTTCCACTTTCACTCAACACCATCCGTGGCAAACCGAACCTAGGGAAAAATTCCTTGAGCAAGACTTTAGCTGTGTATAAGGAAGTATTATCTTTTAAGGGGTAAGCTTCTACCCATCTTGAAAAAGCACAAACAACCACAAGGACGTATTTCAAATTGTTACATCTCTCCATGTGGATAAAATCCAATTGCAGTACCTCGAACGGATACGTCGGAGGCGCAAAGTGACCAGCTGGAGTTGGGGTTCCCTTGCCAGGATTATACATCAGACAAACCATACAATTCTTGACCAGATTCTCCGCACACTTAGGAATTCCACCATTCTCCCAAACTGGAGCCAACAACTTACAAATCCCTTTCACACTGATGTGAGCCATTCCATGTGCCATCGTAACCACTGGAAGCACATACACATTAGGCAACAACCATCGCTGATGTTCTGACAACTCAATCCAACAGCCAGTCGTATCCAACTTTCCCGTACTCTCTCTCCACACACTCAACTCTTTCTCAGTAGCTTTAGCCTGAATCGATTTCACACTCTCTATTGTGTCTTCACACATTCCTCTATCCGGAACCCATCTTGCTGGACCTGCAACATACATTCGACTCGTCACATCTTTCGCCGATTCTTTCGCTACTTCATCCGTAAACGCATTACCATGACCAACGTCATCTATAACCTTCTTATGTGTACTGCATTTCACGATCGCAACTTGCGTCGGCAACGTAAGTGACTCAAGAAGTTCATTCACCAACTGTCCATGCTGGATCTTCGTACCATGGGTGTGAGAAGTTGGCCTGATATGCAGTGCTCACTATTCTAGTGATCACTAGGTATCAGTCCAAACAACCCTTATTGATGATTGGTTGTAAGTCAACCTTATAGACCAGCTATCCTAGTAGCGTGGATACGAGCAGTCTTCAGGCTAAGCTCTGGAGGGCGTGTTAAGCCAGCTGTTATACCATCACATATACCCCTTGAACACCAAGTGAAAGGACACCACACAAGTTGTTATGAAAATAAAAGGATATTTATTTAGAACACAACAACCCTGGAATCTTTATGAGGACAGGGTGCTAAGCACAATACAAAGCTCTTAAGAAAATACGCAAAGTCGCACAATTTACACAGATGCCCGAGGGGCACGAAAAACCATATACTCTAAAAGTGGAATGCGAAATTACTAGCAGGTAAGTACTACTCTAATAGGCTTTGGGATCGCTAGGACTTGACTACTGAACCTTCAGATTACTAGCAGGAGGCCTAGGGAGATCGGGTGCAGAGTGTGCACTCTCACGCGGGATGCGGGACAAAGTCTATGGATGCTAGATTTCGTAAAGTTAGTGTTATCGGACGAATCCGACTAGGTGGAGCTGAAACGAAAAAGGATCTGGACCTTTGGATAGCAAAGCTATGCTGGAGCACCGAAATGCTGAGTTTACCTAGCCCAGGGGCTGCGGATGCATAGGTCTGGAAAGACGTCGGGACTCCTCGTTGCAGTCTATGGAGCCTGAAAGAAGAAGTTGCTGGCAGGCGACCAGTGTAGAAGTTTGAAGTGATCCAAGCCTGGATCGAAGATGGAAGACACCTGTAAGCAGAGGGAACCAAGTTCTGAATCACTAGCCAGTAATTAGATGGGCACCAGGATGGCACCGGATGGAGTCACCTCGACCAGGTGAGTGGGCGACGCTGGGCTCTGCAGTCTCACGGACCAGGAGGCGTTGTCTGGGACCAGGATGGTGGTGCGAGCTGTCCCACGATGGTTCTTGCTGTCGACGTCGCTGGACCTAGGATTGGGGCAACAAGTCTTGGCAAATGCAAGTCCACGCGATGGACTTAAAATGGCATCTGGAGTGGACCAGGAGGGTCTGGGGTGCTCCTCTATTGGAGGGGAGCAAGGGCCAGTCTGGAGCAACCAGACCAGCATTGAAAATGTTGTCGTTCGTCGTCAGGAAGACCACAAGCCAGCAGGCAAGTAGCCAGACAACGCGGTGAGCAGCTAACAGCAGAAGGGCGCCACGCAGATCTCGTGGATGCTGGGGGGCTGGACTTCGGTGCTGGAGCTGCTCAGGGTTAGGGCTTCTCAAACCCCAAAGCACTCACTCGAGGATCCCGCGGCGGTCGTGCTGGGCAAACGTTGTGCAGTCCTGAAGATGGCCAGTCCCTCGAGGTCTCGTCACACCCACGAATCTCAGCTGGGCTGATGATGCAGGTAGTGGTCAGAGGTGCCAGGGAAGCTGGTTCTCGTCGAGCTGGGCAGTCTTGATCCGGAGGAGAGACTTACAGCAAACCACGATGCTTGGATGGTGCCTGCGGGTGCAGAGTGGCTACTCCTTAGCCACAAGGGAGAGTCTTCTGAAGAGGTTCAAGAGTTCTTTCGTGGAAAGTCGTCAAGATTCGGAATTATCTAATTTGGAAGGGGGCCCGCTCCTATCTTTATACTAAGGAAAGGGGCTGGCACGCGACTAGGTCCTGCCCATGGGTGGGACCAGGAAGGGGGGTGGTTACACCCCTCTCCCATGCCGGACTTTCCCCAGCTCAGGGGCTGGTGTGCCCCTGGACCTGGTTCTAGCCGGCCTATGCATAGTGAGCACCGGTGTGCCACTTGCAGTCACCTTCCTCTAAAGCCCTGCCTACCCAGGATACACAAAACCCTGTCTGGGATGGTGCTAGCACCGCCCCTGACAGGAAACCCTTTGTCCAAGCCTCCCTCGCTGGAAGGACTCCCAGCAGCAGGAGGTCAGACTTGTGTCTGTGGTGGCAGCATCCATTTTGTGATGCTGAGGCTTGAGTTAACTTTAACTGGGGTTCACAGTTACATACATGTCGTGTCCCTCTAGAAGGGTGGAATGCTAACCCCGTCGCCAGAATTGGCGAGGGGTTAGTATTCCAATTCGTATGACACCTTACTCGACATGTTTTGATAAAGCGATACCAGAGATAGCATATAACCGCGAGGATTATAATGCACTTAAGAGTATATGGTATGCGTTATCATGGAACAGCTATTAGGACTTGGTTCCGCAAGCTGCAAACGGGCTCAGCTCATGCCAGAGCACCATCTCACATGATTCCAAGCACTCTGCCTTCAGGATTGTTAAGGCCTGCCATAGGAGTGACTGATAGGAATCCATGTGTCCATTTTAGGGTTAGATATAGGTATACTATATCTAAAGCAAAGGGTGATTACACCACCTTGCCCCAGCTGTCGTGCAGCCAGTTGTGTCAGATTTAGATGGCCAGCCAGGGGTGGCATAATACATGCTGCAGCCCCTGGTAGGCCCTGGGTACACCTAAGCCCTGAGTTACAGGGTCTGATAAGGTGGCCCAGTACCAATTGGATATGTACCTAAGGTACATGGAATCCATTTTAGAGAGAGAGCAGCAGGCCTGGGGTCCTGGTTGGCAGGGTCCCAGGCCAACTATGTCAAAAACCAGCTAAACCACAGGGCAAAAAGTTGGGGGCAACCATAGTCAGGATCTACCTTCCTACATAGGGAAGTAAGGAATCCACGTTCCTTCCACAAACGCACAAAACTATGGGGAACACCAAACGCATATTGACTATCAGTGTACACAGTCACTCTCTTTCCTTTCGACAACACACACGCTCTCGTTAGTGCAATCAACTCTGCTGCTTGAGCTGAATTCTGTGGTATACGTGAAGCTTCAACAATCGTATGCAAAGTCGTAACCGCATATGCTGCAGTCTTATCGCCATTCGGAAGCTTAAAGCATGAACCATCCACCCATAAGGTACCATCAGAATTCGAAAGAGGAGTATCTTTCAGATCAATCCTACCCTTCGTTTCTTCCTCTGTCCTGAGAAAGCAATCATGCTGTTCCTAAACATCTGTCTCTACAGAAATCGGCAACAATGTAGCTGGATTCAACGTATTGCATCGCTTTATATGCACATGACTCGCCAAAAGCATCAACTCGTAACCTGATAATTGCGCACTAGTCAAATGCTGTGTCTTTGTTCTGTTTAATAAAGTACCCACTGCATGTGGAACCATCACAATCAATGTATTATCCATCACCAAACCAGCAGACTGTCGAATAGAAACAGCCGCTTCCGCTGTAGCTCTCAAGCAACTCGGCAATGCTCTCGCTACCGGATCCAAAGTCGACGAGAAATACGCACATGGACGCTGCTTGTCGCCGAACTGTTGCGTCAAAACTGACAATGCACAACCCTCTCTCTCGTGAACATAGAGTGTAAAAGGCTTACTGTAGTCGGGAGTACCCAACACTGGAGCAGAACACAATGCATCACGTAATTCAGAAAAACTCTTCTGACATTCGTCAGACCAAGGAAGAGGATTCGGAGTATCCTTAAGAGTAAGTGCCAACAGAGGTTTCGCAAGTAACGAAAAGTTCGGAATCCATTGTCTACAGTATGAAGTGATACCCAAGAAAGCACGCACTTCTCTCTGTGTGGTTGGCACAGTCATTTGCGCAATCGCTTGAATTCGTTCTGGAGTCAACCTTCTTCCCTCCTTCGATATAGATGACCTAAGTAGGTCACTTCTTGTCGACAATACTGCAACTTCGAAGGTGACACTTTATGATGAAGGTCAGCCAAATGTCGCAACAAAGAAAGAGTAGCTTCTTTACAAGTTTCCTCATCATCAGCAGCAACTAACAAGTCGTCCACATACTGAATAAGAGCAGCACCAGCAGGCAAGACAATCGTATCAAGCTGTGTTTTCAAAGCCTGACTATAGATGGATGGACTTTCACAATAGCCTTGAGGAGCGTGTTTAAACGGAAGCTTCGGCCTCCTAAAGAGAAGCCAAAAATATCTCTACCCTCCTCGGCAATTGGGATACTGAAGAAAGTATTCTTCAAATCGATAACCGAAAACCAGGCAGCTGAAGCAGGAATCATAGTCAACAAAGCAGTAATGTCCGGAACAACAGAAAACTGTGGTACAACAATCTTATTAACCTCTCGAAGGTCGATCACAAACCTATACCCAGGTGGCTGAGAAGAGTCAGTACGTTTCAGGACAGGCAAAACCGGACTGGGACACACATTACCTCTCGTTTCCTCAATCACACCTTTCTCAATCAGATCATAGATGATCGCTAAAAGCGCTCTTTCACCATCACTAGAAATCCTATATTGGGGAATACGTGGCAATCTAGCATTCGCTTTAAGCGTCACAACATAAGGTGGAATCTCCAAAAGACCCACGTCATTAGGACCAGTAGCCCAAAGAGTATCAGGGAGAGAACGCAATTCCAGTGGAAGCCGATCTTTAGACAAATACATCGGAGAGATCACTCTCTTACCCAATGTAAGCTGTACTCCCGAAGGAGAACAATGCAATGTCGCATGCAATCTTTTCAACAAATCCAAACCCAACAAATTCTCACCACAACCTGTAGTCAGAATGAGGGGTGCTTCCAATTCACAAGGCCCAACAGAAAGAGACAAAGGACAAGAAACCGGATTACGAACTGGGGCGCCAGAAAAACGTACCAAAACATTTGTCAAGCCAGACAAAGGTGCGCCAGGGAGTTTAGAGTGCATGATAGAACTCTTCGCTGCACCAGTATCCAACAGAAAAGGCTCTGACACACCTGATGTAATCACTTCAACATAAGGTCCACTCTGATCTACTGGAACTGACACTACTCCCTCTCTTTGTCCATGACTGTCCTAGCAATCATTACAGTCAGCATTCTCACTCTCAACATAGTAATCATCAGCATAGTATTGAGTCGACTGACCAGACGCAACATTCTGCTGATCAAAACAATTCATAGAATTCTGTGGTGGAAAGGAACGTCCATTCTGGGGGAACACACCACGTCCTCTACCTCTAGGAACTTGCTGAACACCTCGACCTCTCACACCAGACACACCATTCGCACGCTGTAGCAGAATCGGACAACTATTCTTGAAGTGGCCTTCTTCCTTACAATACGCACACTGATTAGGGCCTATTGGAACATGCTGCTGAAAAGACTCGGGCTTCTGTGATATTCTCTGAAACTGTTGAGGTTGCTGAAACTCACGCTGATTAAAGCGAGGCGGATACGCCTGTTGCAAAACAACCTTCGTCTTTAAATCTTTAGTCTTTTCTCTGCTTTATCCTTCTCATCCTTATCTCTATTCTCGTAATATTGTGCAGTAGCCAATATCTGGGCCGACGAAGAAACAGCCCATGAACTCTCAGAATCCTTCAACTTATTACACAACTCGGGAAGCAAATTATGAACAAACTTATCCACAAACAACCTTTGGCCACCTTCCGTACTCCTATCTTGACCACTGTGATCGATAAACGTCTCTTCAAACCTAGTGAAGAAAACAGACACACTTTCGTCTTTCTTCTGCTTACATGCTGCTAACTTATCCCAATTCACTTGCATAGCAGGCATCCAAGTCTTCATGAAAGTAATAATCCTACCAGGAAGTTCCGCAATTAAAGGCTCAGGTTTAGCTCCTCCACCTTGACGACCATCTGCGGCAACAATATTCGCCCATGTACCACCTAACTCTTGCGCATGATTCTCATGACGAATCTTCGCCCACAAAGGTTGAGGGACTACATTCCCCAACAACATATCTATGTCAGCTAAATTCATCACACACGCATCAACTGTCTGGGACAACTCCTTATAATACCCTGCAGGATTCATACGGGGGTCAGGTAGAGTCTGCTTAAGAGCCAAAACTTCAGCTCTCTTCCAAGGAACATGTACCCAAACACGCTGAAAATGAGCTGGTACAGCAGCAATACCATTAGCGGCATCAGCCAAAACTTCCTCTTTCCATACCGGAGGAACTTCTCTCATGGGGTACTGCTTCACTTTTCTCCTGACAGAGGGATCAGGTTCAAAAAACGGCTGAGAAGGAAAATCGCTCCTAAACGCAAGTACCGTCGCAACTGCTTTCTCAACATCGGGACCCACTATCGTCCATTTAGCAAAATCGGACTGAAAATTCAATAACTTCGACGGAATAGGACCCATCTCAATATCATCCATCTCTTCACGAAGAAAAGTACACATAACATCAAAAACATACCTTTGCTTCGGCGGTTCCCACTGTAGAAAAACATCCATAACCGCTTGCTGATCATACCTGGAAGCATTCAAAACCCATCTACGAGCAAGGAGATCTAACACTGCTCGCTCCTCGAAACTCGGGAGCTGACTATGCGTTTGTGTCCTCACCGAAACTGGGGTCATATTAAGTGACCCAAAAAGAGGAGACAAAAGGCTAGTGACAGTTTCAACCATTCGCTGTCGAGTAGAAGGAGAACAAGTCGACATGAGAACAGGAGACAAAGTATTCTGAGAAAACGAAGACATAGGGTCAGTAGAAAAAGAAGTTAAAGGCAAAGGAGTAGAAGGCAAAGGAGTCTGAGGCAAAGGAGTGAAAGGCAAAGCCGGCGGCCCTAGAGAAGGCTGCGCCGGAGGTGGGAGAACCAAGTGTGGAAGAACCGGTGGCTGAACAACAGCAGGAGGCACAACAACTGGAGGTTGCGCAACTGGGGGTTGTGGAGGTGCCGTAGCACTCTGCATATAAGGGGGTGGTGAACTCAACAAATGGGACATCAAAGGATCCTTTTCAGAATCCTTTGGCACATTCGAGACAGGAGGTGGCAAAGCCGGATAAAACTTATCAATGGCCATGCACCGCTGTCTATCTGACACCTCAATCTCACGGTCTTCTACATCTTCTTTGAACTGCCTAGCAGCTTGCATTATCGACATATTCCCATCTTTCCTATCTCTTTTAGCTTGCTTAATTTCTCTCTGTTTGGCTTCCTTACGCCAGAGGCGGAAAGAGTCAAACGTCGCCGGCTGGGCTTTCTTCTTAAATAGCTTAACTTCCAAATTATCTAAGATATCTGATTCAAAACTACCATGATGTGGCCATTTTAAGACACCATCTTTCCTAATATAGCGGACCCATACTTCATTATACGTAATGGGGCCCATGCCATGTTCAGAATAGAGCTCATAAGTCGGAGTTCCAACTTGAGGTATCGGACCCGAGTGGTATGCACCTGTTACAACGCATTTTTTACTCCGCACTACCACTACAACGCAGGCATTACAACGCATACCGTTACAACGCATTGCGCTGGGGGGCGCTCTAGGATAAGAGGTAAGTTTAATTTACTATCCAACACCTTCCCTAGGGTCCACGGGGACTGGAGTTAGAATAGTAAATTATACTTACCACTATCCAGCACCCCACAGCGCTATGCGTTGTAGCGGTATGCGTTGTAAATACCGCGTTGTAATGGTATGCGGAGTAAAAGTATGCGTTGTAACGACATACATCCGACACGAGTCCTCCAATCGGGAATCCCTGTTAGAACTACAGCAAAACAAATTCCTAATTTTGCTAAGACCAGGCATCTTCGCTCACTAATCCAGCTTCAAACTTCAAGGGATTATCAAAAACGATAGTCTCGTAAATGTATGAGTCCCTCGGCTTTGGTAATTGCAAGTACCAAATCAAAGACTCAAAGAAACCCAAAACAAAGGACTCGGAGCGACACACTTATACTTAACTAAGGTATCAGTCGCGTCACCAGAAGGCCCGTCTTTCGTCTCGCCGTACAAATTGTCACAAAGGGTCCAAGACAGGGCGACAGTCAGGGCAGCAGTCCTTCGTAGCCGTGGGAAAGCGGGAAGCCTCGCAGCAAAAACCTTCAGTCCACGTTCGACATACCGGGGTCGATGAAGTGGGGTCCTCTTCCAGAATTTCCTCACGAAGCTCTTCACGATCTTCAGGCTTGGACCAGTACCGCTGAAGTCGCCCGACGTTGGGCGCCAAATGAAGAACCGGTTTTTAGAACCCAGCGGCACCAGGGGCACGCCCAAATTCTTCGGGTTCACCTGTCTTAGAATACAGAGACACGGGATACTTCTCGGTGGCGTCAAAGATCGAGTTTATTGGCTGCAGCCAGAAACAGAAGACCACGAAGTACAACACAGGTATATTCGTAGGAGACTGTTCAAATTCGTTAGGCGAGTCATCCTCTTTTATGCCAAAAATCACATTCTGGACAAACACCCACTATTTACAATTTGTCCAATCATAGGTGTCATTACAAAAGGTATCGCATGACGACAAACCCACTTTTCAGTTGTCCGGCCCACTAATAATTATACAGGAAAGCCTAACATTCCTTCTTGCACAAGCCGGACAACCCCATAATAAAAGGACCACAACCCATATCATAAAGAGGCCATAAAAGAAGAAACAGAAACAGATAAGGAGTAGGATAAGGGGTGTGTGTGTGTGTAATAAACTTTACAATGTCCTGTGCTCTGATCCTCAATCTTGATCAGCTACCGGGCAAGGAACTGGCTTAGCAAGGTCAGCTTCAGGCAACGGGGTCAGTTCACTCGGGTCATCCAGAAGTCAGCTAATCGTACGTGTACTTAAGACTCGTTCGTCCGCAGTCATCGGCCTATGTGAGGGCAACCACAAAATGGCTGCCATGCAGAAAATGGAACCCACGATTCGGAACGAAATCCCCAAATACATAGTGAATCCATCGGTCTAACATGACGAAATCACTCGTACTTGCCGCACTCACTAGTTACGGTTCGCTACTATCAAATTCGTAGCGAAATCATGACATTTATAAAACGGGTTCAGAATTCACGGAACCTCACCTCAAGAATGACTATCTGGAAGTTGGGGCAATGTTTGGACTATTTGAACAAAAACAGCACCCCAGGGGCCCAAAACAGGCCCCACCCTGGCGGGCCACCAGGGAAACACCTGGTGCCCAAAACAGCTAGTCCGGCTCTGTATGACAAACATGGAAAAAAGACTATGTTGAATTACCTTTAGTCCTGTGGCGTGGTGAACTTTCTATTTAAAGCAGGGATCACCTCAGACTGTTAAGACTGGTACGAGGAAGACTACATATCGGTAGGTAAATAAATCATTCCATGGGTCCAGCCACCAACTTTGCATTGGTGGCTAAGTGGACTGGTTCCTCTTGCAGCTACTTATCCTTTCCAAAACTAGTTCGTTTTGATTCTCATTGTCAAAAATCTGCTGTCCATAAGGATCCTGTACATCCTATTTTAGTTACCCAGAGTCTCTACTACAGAAGTTCTTATGATGGATAACACATAGGGCCTTACCGCTGAACCAGTAGTGGCGGTCCGACCACCACCACATTCTGGGCCCACCCGTAGTATTATCAGTGTGATGGTTGGACCGCCACAGGACGGCTGCGACTGCCGGGGATTAAGGATTCTGTGTTGGTCGGGCAGCAGTCAGTAGCACTAATATGCTGGCGATGTCACTGCAGCCCGCCAAGCATATAAGGAGTTGACTGTCCACTGCCCTTTTCATGGCAGTGAGCCCACCATAGAAAGGGTAGTGAAGAAGCAACAAAGGGTGCCCTAACAAGGCCCCCTGCCGCTCCTGGGTGTACATGCGGGGGGCACATATCGTGCCCTCTGGCTTCGCACCCCAAGTTCCTGCACGGCGTCGCATGTATGCCACTCTGTGCAGGAAGGTGCAGTTGGCACTCTGAGAACTGCGGTTTGCATGTCAGGCTCTTCAATGAGCCTGACAGACCTCCACCTTAGACTGCGGCAGCACCTCCCACCAGACCAGGATTGAATTCCTATTTGGCAGGCGGCAGCACCGTTGCTTGGGGAGTAGTACATCGGACGGTGCGTTTAACCATCTGCTGTAGGACCGCCAAAGTTGTAATAAGGCCCATAGTGCCTTTAGTTCTATTGCCTACTCAATGGGTTGTCACATTAAAGTTACTTGGCTTTTGAAGCAAGACCTGCCTAGTTAAGACCATCTATATCATACTGACATATTTTCGGCTATACACAAGAGCCTGGCAGTGTCATGTATGCCACCGTTAGAGAATACCAGCAGTAGTTCAACCAGGCTTCTTCTCCAGCGCTGGTTAGTGTGTTCCATGGTTAGAATTAAAACAAAATCTGTATAGTTTTTCAATAATTAGTTCATATTTCTCTATATTGTCGTGTATGATGTAAAATTAGATGCACTTCCAGAACCAGTGCAACCTTCTGCTCTTGAAAAATGGAGGAAAGATCATTTTCAGGTGACCAAGGTTAAAAAAGACTGCTTTAACCACTGCAATTACATTAGTGTAGATAGAGAGAGCTTTCTCAAAGATCATATCCAGATTCCCAACTTCGCCCAGAGATGTTGCGTTTGTCCCATGCAATCAGGGCCCTGGAAGACACTCCAGAACCCGAGATGATTTGTTCACTGTAGCATGCTATAAAAGTGAACATGTGTGCTCATTCATCCCTACTTTCCTTGTAAGTGACAGATCAGATGAGATCACTTTTAAAGTGCTGAACCTCAACATACACAATTACTTAAGAGTGACACTCTCAGAATCAATAATGTGCAGACATCGCCACAGTATGCACATCTTTCCCCTCAATGCTGAAAAATACAACAAGACTTCTACACTGTTCCACTCCTTTTCAGACTCTGATCACAAGATATTATACCGAACAAGAAAATAGATATAAGGATCGGATCCTCCTCCACCTTCTCAAAAGCTCGACTGAAAGCCGTCTACCCCTGACCCAGCCAGTACACACTTATCCTCTACTATACCGTGTGATTTTGTACACTCATCCATTGAATGTTGTATACTCACAGAAGTATATCCATGTAATTAATGTCTATTTTATGATATGTTCTGCAATGTAAATGTGTCATAAAATCCTCCCATAACCTGAATAACCCACTGTTTTTCAAAAGTTTAGCTCCTCAGTACAATGCTGTAACATCTACTTGGATAATGCAGAAGAAAACCAAATACAAAATGGAAAAGGAGGGTAAGACAATGCAGTTCATTTTTTCAGACTTAGAGGGGCAGCTTGTGATAAACAGTATCAGAAGGCAGCTTTATATTTAAATGGGGTAAAAGCGCCATGAGATATTGATGTTGTTTGAAGTCCGCAAAATGGGGTTCTAGCATAGGTCTAAGGTCTCGTAACCTACCTGCTTTAACCACTTGGCTGCTAATGACAAGGGTAACTCGTCATGCACTGCCCATTCATTTCAATGGAAATCTCATTATGTGGGCCTGATTCCCTTAGCAGCCAAGTGGTTAAGCATAAAAATTTTGTAAATACTTGGAAGCAACATCTATAATGCAATGAATACTAATAAATATTTAAAAGAATAGGCTGTGGGAACAGTCATCCTTTTCAGACGTCATATACTTTCAGGATCACTGAAATATTATCGACGGTCACATTATCGACTTGCAAAAATATCGTTGACAAATTATCGACGACAAAAATATCGACTTTCTATACTTATTACACAAAGTACAAAAATATCGAGTCAAAAATATCGAGTATTTACAATATCGAGTACATAAATATCGGTTCAAAAAGTATCGACGTCAAATATATCGTTGTACATGAAATTAGCCCTAACACTACAAAAATATTGAGTAAAAAAATATAGACTACTAAAATATCGTTAAAAAAAAAATATCGAGGTCATTTTTGTACACTTTCATGTCTAAAATACCATATTAATCATCAATAAAAGTCATTGCTCGATACAAAATACATTTTACATATAATACCTGTTACTTTTATATAATTCCTATTTATCAACATTTGCTATACATTCTATTACATGCATTATATCATTTTCAAAATATTCTTTGCATTTAACAAACTTTTTCATTACTTATTTTCACTTAAAAATCTATTTCATTTAACAACTAACCTGCTTTAATGCGGCAATCACCACATACCACCATTCTCACATCAACAAGCACACCAATTAACCAAAAAAAATTCAAACTAGCCTATACAATGCTTTATTACATCCTACAACCAATCAAATCAAAGCACACAAAATACACATACTATAAAAGGGATACATGCATTCTACCATTTGTTGCTGCTAACTCTATGGAAAGTAGATGCCAACACTCTGAAGATTTTGTTCCTGAAGAAATAAGAATACATCATACATCTATTCTACAGATCCTATAAAAAGATCCAACGCAAACTATACCAAAAGACAAGACTACCCTTGTAAAAAAATGTAAGTATACTTGTAATTTGTCTAAAACTGCCGAAAAAAACGCAAACTATGTTCTTAACAACATGTTATATATGTTATATTTCCTCTACAGATATTCTGAATACATCATACAGCTATTCTGCCTACAGCAAAGAAAACGACTTATTTAGAAGTTAGTATACTTTTAAATATTTTCCATTTCCCAATGTTTCTAAATATGAATTATAATAATTTTCATTTATTTCTTCTATCTTCTCTACAGATCTGAACTTTACTACCTTGATGTACTCCACCAATTACTACAAGTCTACTATTTAAACAAGTAAGTATATGTAATGTTTACATCAAATGTACAAGTAAGCAAAATTGACAACTGCTTTTTTTTAGGAAAAACGTTTGTTATGTGTAAACATTAACTTGGCATTTCTAAATTTTCATACCAACAGTAAATAAAGACATACATACAAGAAAATCCTTCAAAATACAGTTCTGCATTTGTGACTACTACTTTGAGTAACTGTAAGTATAAATACATCATTAATGATGTTAGCACCACAAAGTGAAATATATGTGTTTTGATTTTGTTTCTTTCTACTCTTTCCTTGAACAAGTAAATCAAAATGACTGAAGGTGCAGAATTTGTTATGTCACAGAAAAATAAATTACTATTATGTTACATGGGTTATGTGTATAATCAGGAAAGACAAAGTGGTAGAAAAGTGTTTTGGAAGTGTACCAAATATTACTCCAACAAGTGTTAAGGGAGGGCTACTACTGAGGAAACTAATGTGTTATTTACCAGGGAACACAATCATCCCCCAAATGTCACAGAAATTGAGATAAGAGATGCTTTAGAAAGTATTAAAAGTGCTAGCACACAAAGTGATAAACCAACAACACAAATCCTTAAAGAAGAACTTGTAAAAGTGCCAGCCCATGCTTCAGGTCAACTACCCTCTATTGACTCCCTGAAACGCACAATTGCACGCACTAAAAGACTCACTAGCACAACCCAACCCAACCCAACTACTTTTGAGGAAATTATTATTTCACCAGAAATGGCCATCACACACAATAAAGATAAATTTATCCTGTTTGACAATGAAAGCAGTACAAACAGAATAATTATGTTTGCAACTGCAAGTAATTTACGAAAAATCCAACAGTGTCCCCAATGGATGATGGATGGAACATTTAAACCATGCCCAAAACCTTTTTATCAACTGTATTCCATCCACGGTTTATACCATAACTCTAACATACCTTTCATTTACTGTTTGCTCCCCAACAAACAGCAAAACACTTATACAGAAATATTAAATGTTTTCAAAACCGAAATCAATAATTATTTTCCAGAAAAAATAATTATTGATTTCGAATTAGCTATTATTAATAGCATTTTGAGAACATTTCCCCACACAGCAATCCAGGGTTGCTATTATCATTTTAATCAGAGCATATGGAGGCATCTCCAAAAATCAACTTTAAGTATACTATACTCAACAGATAGCACCTTTGCCTATCAAGTTAAAAAATTGATAGCCCTGGCCTACGTCCCTGTTACAGATGTAGCGGAACACTACAATTTATTAATTGACAGCACATATTACAAGAGGAATGAAGATAAACTAACCCCATTACTGGACTATTTTGAAGATACTTGGGTGGGAAGGTTGCACAGATCTGGACATCGACGCCAACCCAAATTCCAAATCCCTTGGTGGAATGTCTATCTTAGTACTTTAAACCAAGAGACTAAAACAAACAATAGTGTAGAAGGGTGGCATAATGCTTTCCAAGCAACCACAAGCAGAGGCAAACCCACATTCCATAACCTTCTTGAAGCTTTGAAAAAAGAACAAAGCTATCAGGAACTAAGAATGGAACAATCAGTGTCCCAAATAGGTCCAAAACTCACTAAACAAACTAAACAAATGTTCCGACTACTTCAAAGTCAAGTCACACTATACCCTACAACTAGAGGATTAGAATACCTGTCAATAATAGCTAAAAGTCTACTATAAAAATGTCTTCTTACAATAATTTTAAAATTACATTTCATAAACATTAGTAATCAATTATAAATAATACATATTTGTTTAACAAAGTTATCAAAATTTGGAAAATTATTTCGTAACAAATATGCAATATTTATAATTACATCACACATACACATTACATAAAAATCGACATTTCCCACCCAATAAAAATTGTAATTTAAGTACTTACAATTTTTGTAGATGAGAAAGACGCAATCCAGCAAAATGCAATCCATACAATCCAATCCAATATAGGACAATTCCAATATGGGCAACCCTCAAAAACCCGAAAATAAAGTAAAAAAAATTAAAAAAACGCTCCAGGAAATCCCGAAAACAGTAGTGTGGACACTTTAGTATTTAAAGTGATATACACACAACTATTAAAAAACGGTCACGCATATCAATGTATTAATCCAATTCGAAACCCTCCAAAAACCCGAAAAATGTTGAAAATGTGTAAAAACCGCTCCTGGCAAACACGAAAAATAGGAGAGAAATGTCAAAACATAACCATAATAATTCAAACATTAGTTTCTCCGGAAAAAAACACGCTTCCTTCCATGTAGTTTTCATGCGAGGAACCGGAACCTGTAAAATAACAGACATAACGAAACCCACCCACAAATAGCCCATAACATTTGTAAATACACTCACAATTAACAGTAACCATGTAAGAAGACATTTCCGAACACTTAAAATAACAGTAGAACTAAAACAATCACGACGCATCTATAACGAAGACATTTCACCAAAACGCTACTTAAACAATTCATACATACACCAAAAAACACTACAAAGTTCGATTATACCCTCAAACATGACCACTTACTTATAATTTGTATGTAAAAATAACCTTACCTCTCTCCACGCGATGCAACTCCCAACCGCGAGCTTCTCCAGTCCAGAATGGAGCGCAATAACCTTACGCGGTAAAAAAGTAGTCCCCTTAAACCATTTGTGTAAAAGTATCATAGACAATACAATGTTATAGTAAAAAACATATAATACATACACCTTTATAATTTTACAAACTAATACTCTATACTCATTATAATTTAACATATTTAAGAAAAATAAATATATTTAATATAAATTAATATATAATAATTATTATATATTAATAATATTAAAAAAATATGTAAGACTTGGAATAAAAGTTGTAAATATTTTGTTATTGTGTACATTTATATGAATAAGTTTGTGTTTCTTTTTAAGTAAACATAATTGTTTATGGTAATAATTAATAATAATAAATAATATAACTTATTTATTGTTATTAATATTAAAATTATAACCATTTAATATATAAACAATGCACAGAAATAATGTTTTTTTTTATCTCTGAATGTATGTTTTTCTGAAAATAATAAACGAATGATTATGTTTATTAATTAATAATAATAATAATAAATACATTTGTTATTATTTTTATTAATTATTACAAAATGATTTATAATAATTTCTAACTATAACAAAAGTATATAAATGTTAAAATAATATTTTGCCAATACCAGATATTATAATTAAACATATTGTTGCCCTATACTGTTATAAAGTTTACAACATAATATATTTATATGTTTAATTTAAAAACTACATTGTCTGAAATATGTATCAACAAATATTTTAATTTGTATTTCAATTTCTTGAACAAAAGTAATAATAGTCATGTTACTTGTGAAAATTATAAATGTTTTATATATATATTTAGTAATATTAATATTTAATATTAACATTATTAAATATTAATGGAAGAAATTTATAAAGAAATATGTTTTTCATTTATTTCAATATAAATACTTGTAACTCAAAGTTAATGATGGGAATCTATTATATTTACTGAAATAATGTTGTAAACAATTTTTTATTTATAATTGACAACATGTATATAAATGTTAAGGTGTTATTCTGCGAATACTAAAAGTCAAAATAATGTTATGTTATTTTTGTTTGTGATTGTATTGTAGTACACAATAAAAATTTCAAAAATGGTTAATAAAGATTTTTTAAAACATCCATGTTGCATTATTTTTTAATATTATAAGACTGTAATGTAAAAACGTATGCAAATGTGCTGGACACTGACCAATGTAATATGTCCTATTGCTACTCCAGTCAAGCTAATATCATTGAAGGTGCAGGACACTGACCAATAATTATTTACTATTCCTACTCCAGTCAAGCTAATATCAGGAAATGTGGTGGACACTGACCAATGATTAATTACTAATCCAACTCCAGTGTAGCTAATATCAATGATGGTGCTGGACACTAACCAATTAATAATTACTATTCCAACTCCAGTGTAGCTACTTTATGGGAAGGTGCTAATACATATATTTTTTAGATGAATTTAAAACTTAATTATGTAATGTTATATGTTTGTATATTTTCCTGTAATAGCTTTAATGTATATATTTTTTTTTACCCTGTACACCTGTACCCCAAAAACCCCAAACTGTCCCTGAACACTAAAAATACCCCTTCACCCAAAAACCCAAAACTGACCCTGAACCCAAAAAATACCCCTTTACCCAAAAACTGAAAACTGACCCAGAACCATAAAAATACCCCTTAACCCAAAAACTAAAAACTGACCCTGAACCCCAAAGCATACCCCTTTACCCAGGAACAGAAATCTTACCCAGAACCCTACAAATACCCCTTTATCTTCAAAGTGAAAACTGACCCTGAACCCTACAAATTCCCCTTTACCCACAAACTGAAAACTGATCCTGATGCCAAAAAATACACCTTTACCCAAGAACTGAAAACTGACCTTGAACCCTTAAAAAACCCCTTAACCCAGAAACTGAAAACTGACCCTCAACCCAAAAAATACCCCTTCACCCAAGAACTGAAAACTGACCCTGAACCCTATAAATACCCCTTTACCCACAAACTGAAAACTGACCCTGAACCCTATAAATACCCCTTTGCCCACAAACTGAAAACTGACCCTGATCCCAAAAAATACACCTTTACCCAAGAAC
This sequence comes from Lissotriton vulgaris, assembly GCF_964263255.1. Classification (NCBI taxonomy): domain Eukaryota; kingdom Metazoa; phylum Chordata; class Amphibia; order Caudata; family Salamandridae; genus Lissotriton; species Lissotriton vulgaris. The sequence continues at coordinate 177,834,207 of NC_141699.1, forward strand.
TGAAAACTGACCCTGAACCTTTAAAAAACCCCTTTACCCACAAACTGAAAACTCACCCTGAACCCTATAAATACCCCTTTACCCACAAACTGAAAACTGACCCTGATCCCAAAAAATACACCTTTACCCAAGAACTGAAAACTGACTCTGAACCTTTAAAAAACCCCTTAACCCACAAACTGAAAACTGACCCTCAACCCAAAAAATACCCCTTCACCCAAGAACTGAAAACTGACCCTGAACACTTTAAAAACCCCTTTACCCACAAACTGAAAACAGACCCTGATCCCAAAAATATACACCTTTACCCAAGAACTGAAAACTGACCCTGAACTCTTTAAAAACCCCTTAACTCACAAATAGAAAACTGACCATGAACCCCAAAAAATACCCCTTTAAGAAAGATTTTGAAACTGACCCTGAACCCTATAAATACTCTTTTACACAACATTAAAGATTAATATTTAATTAACAATTAAATAATAATTAACAATTAAAAAAAAATTATATAAGCACATTAGCTGTAATTAATATAATTTATTAATTAATAATGTATTTTTCCAATTAATTAATTAACATTCACAAAAAATTATAGATTATAAAAAAATTACTCCTATTAATGTAATTAACAACATTACAGTAATTAATTACCAATTAATTAATTAAAAAATATGCAAAAAATTATTAACATAATTAACTAATTATTATTTATTAATTACCAATTAATTAATTTAAAAAATATGCAAAAAATTAATAACATAATTAACAATTTTTTTTTATTAATTAACAATTAATTAATTTATAAATATGACACAAAATTAATAAAATAATTAACTAATTAATATTCATTAATTACCAATTAAAATCTAATTTAAAAAATTAACAAACATATATTCATTAATTAATTATAATTAAATTACTTCCCACCCTATTCCCCTATAAACCCACAACCCGCTCCTAAACATTAACTACTATTTATATTTTTATTAATAATTATTATTATTTTTTTTACATTTTTTCTACTTATTCTCGATATTTTTGACTTTGACCCTTTATCGATATTTTGTCTGGCCGATATTTGTGAGTCGATATTTTTGTAAACGATATTTTATTGACATTTTTTGAGTCGATATTTTGTCCAACGATATTCCTAAAGTCGATATTTAGTTAATGTCGATATTTTTACGTCGATATTTTGTCCATTCGATATTATGTAGTCGATATTATGTCCAGTTACCATACTTTCATTGTGCCTGGCTCTCCCAAACTGCAGAATAATTCAACTCTTTGTAAAACAAAGAGCACAGGACACAATTGTAGACCAAATGTTACCTTTGCTTTACATTATTTCTGTGATTCACAGTATTATAATTGGGAAACACAAGATCGTTAGGGCACTCAATAGAGGCTACAGCACCCTGGAAGCTGCATCTTCCTATGGGTTGTGCCTATGCTGCTTCTAGGTGGATTTCATAGACTCTTAAACTCCCTGGTGGTTTTTGGAAACCGAGTCTTCCTGTTGTTCATGCGCATGCCAACTCTAGGTATACTACCTAGAATCATAAATCCCTTTTGATTTTCAAAGCTGCTTCTTATCATGATCTACACCGTTTATGTTTCTAAGTGGACATCATGTGGCTTTAAACCCCTGTTGTATGTATCTGTAACCGCTGAACTAAGATTCACAGTCAGTAGTGTTTGGAAAGGTAACAAAAACAAAATGAGCATTGACCCAATGAACATCACCGCCTTTGTCCCACTGTAATTCATTTCCAAAGAAATGTTGTGCGCTTGCTATACGCACATGCTGCTCAAGGGTGCGACCTGAGGCCACAATATAGAAAAATACATATAGTGCTGCACCAACAGTAAAAAATAATTTGAAAGAGTCCAAATCAAAATGTAGAATGTTCCTTATCTTCTTTATTGTGCTTGTACCGTAGACAAATAGGTCCAAGTGTTGCAGCAAAACAACACAGCCAGTGTGTTTCATTCACCACTGTGAACTTCTTCAGGGCGTTCTTATTTTGTACAGCCAATATACCATAATATGCGTCTCGTGAAACCGTAGTTCACGATATGCTCATGGTCCTGATAGATTACACACCTAGATACTTTTAAGATCAGGCCAGGCCGCACCCGTACTTGACACCTTAGTCTGTGTCCAGGATAGTGGACAAACCACAACGTGCACTGCGTGAGTGCAAAAACAAAAGGTTATTCAATCCTTTTTTCCAGTAGTATTGTAGGTGAGCCAACAGCCAGCATCCTGTCAGGCCCTAACCAACCACCAACTGCTGTTCAATGCAGTCTAAGTAGAAGAACACAGACAGTAGGCAACTGCATATAACAATACACTACGTAATACAACCGCATCTCTTGGGTACCTAGTGTTTGTGACAACCTGAACTTTCTATGGTTTACATCAAGGTAAGTCGTGACGCATCCCCTCCTTGAATGGAACATCAACTACAGGTGTAACAGGAACTCCAACAGCTTCTCAAAGCCAAGGATGTGATACTCCAGAGAAAGGTTTTGCACCTCAGTTCAACATGTGCACATGCCTGCCTGCTTCCTAGGCAGACATTTCCCTTCTGGCCCCCTCCCACCCCTTCTAATTGCTCACCTACACTCCACTTTCTACCCAAGCATTCTATACTGCTTCTTTGGGAGGCACCCTTGTTTCACCCTAATGTCTCCCTAGCTGCCCCTCTTAATTCTCTAAGCCCCCTACCCCAATCTTGCCTTGACTAATTGTACCTTTCTCTACTCCCACTCCAACCACTTATGTGGCCTTTTGCTCCCTCCTTCCTCCTCTCTCCCCTCCTCCCATCCTTGCCTCCTCTACGCTTCCTACTCCCATAACCTTCTTCTCTTCTCTGATTGCTCTATCACCCATCGTATTCCTCCCCAATTGCTCCTACTCTAACCAAAATCTGTCTTATCACCATCTCCTATCCATCCAAAAAAACAGAAGTGGAAAAGCTGTTCAATTGGCTCTTTGAAGGTTTCCAAACTGACACCCCTCACACTGGAGACCAAGATGGCTGCGCTCTTGGTGTGCTCCTGACAGTGCCCTTTTCTTTCTCTCAACTATGCAGGCCTGTCAACTCTTTCTCTGAGTTGTGGGAGTGGGGGCTTTTAGCAGTACAGACAGTGAAGCTGGACAGAGGCAGGGGTGTCTTCTGGTGCCCTGCTCCCCTGGGCACCTGATCCACTGTGATGCATTGTAATTTTATATGAACTTGTGTCACTGTTTGTGGCCCTAGATTCACAGTAACTCTGAGTGAGAGGCGGGGCAGCCATGTGGGGTGGAGACTAACGATTGTTGAACTGATAGAGCTGTCAGGAGATTCCACTGGACATTCATGGAGGTAACTAGAGCTCTGACAAATTTTGAAAGAGAAAGGGCCAAGGCCCGTATGGCTGATAAGTGGGAGAAATATGATGCACGAGCTCTTGCACCATGACACGGTGTCGGGAGACACCACCCTGCGAGCGATCTGATGAGCAGAACAGTTGGGACCTTGGTGAGTTTAACCTATGCAAGATAGGCGTTTATGTACTGAAGTGGGCCTTGTTTGCCCATCTATCGGCCGCTTCTGTACCTGAGGTAAAATAGTCGCAAAGAAGAAGAGTAAGGAAGACTTCTTTAACCTGCGTGTTACCAGAGAGAGGACAGGCTAGAGCAGGAGTCTCCAACCTCTAAAACAAGAACTACTCCTGCTCAATGAAAACAGTCCTGAGCTACTATTGGCTTTGACTATTGCTACAGTAGGACCACATCAAATGCATTCACTATAGTGACCACACAGATGTTTGTCAGAATATAAAGAGACAAAATATTGTGGCATGTCAAAATAGAAAATACAGAATATGACTATTACAATATCATGAAATATGCATGAATAAGTAAGTATAGATTTACTATTCTTAACTCCAGAAAAGGGTGTGGGTATGTACAAACTCTATTTTGTGAGTTGGTGACTTGCAAAATAGTGTTTACAAGTCGCTATTAGGAAGGGGCGTGCCAAGGGCGTCCCTTCCTAATAGCGAGTCAGAATGGCGTGTTCCATTGTTTTGTGACCACATTTGCGGTCACAAAACACTTGCAGTTTACTGCCTACTTCAAGTAGGTGGCAAGCGACTCACAAATGGGAAGGGGTCCAGAGGGAACCCCTTCCCCTTTGTAAATGGATGCGCAAATATTTTTTAAGAGCAGGCAGTGGTCCCACAGACCACTGCCAACCTTTAAAAAATGAAACAGGAACGTTTCATTTTTCTTTTTCAAATGCAATCTATTTTCCTTTAATTTAAAAAGCAGTCAAAGACATGGTGGTCTGCTGACCCCAGCAGGCCACCATCCCTGCGAGTGCTGGCCATTCCCAATGGGTCACAAATTGCGACCTGCCTCTTGAATGTTAATTAGCAGCTAATTTATGACCTCATTAGGAATCGTAAACAGTGTCTGAGACACTGTTGTACATTCCATTTTGCAAGTCACAAATTGCAAGTCGCAAAACATCGCAATTTGTGACTCGCAGAATGGAATGGTCATACATCTGGACCTAAATGTAAATGTAAATGTAAATGTAAATGTAAATGTAGTATACTTGTAAAGCGCACAGCTGCCCCAGCAACGGAGCGTCCCGGCGCTGTATACCGCTGTGGAACCTTACCTTACCTTACCTTACCTTTATGATAATGTGATAGCGGATATTCTGTATAGAATATTGATTCTGTACGATATTTTAAAAAAGTATTGTAGAAGAACAGCAACCAACCAACATGTAAGAAACAGTGAAGAGTTACTAACAGCAATGTAAGGAAAAGCTTTATCAATATAAAATGCTTTCACATGACTAATGAAATAACAGCCACAGGAGAAATATGCACTGGTACAAAGGAAATACTAAAAGCTATAAACATCCACAACTCAGTTTGAACTATCATTCAAAGAACAGCTTTAAATATATATGTATTTCTATCAAATACGCACATTCCATATTGAGCAAATACATACAAAGAATATCTTGCTTTTTGTAACAAAAAAACTCACTTTTTGAGGTTACAGACATGTGTAGTACTGCCATCTTTAAAATGTAATAACTACAAAGTGTTCTGTCGGGCGTTGCAATTTCTTATCATCAAGAAAAGGTGTTGTAATGTCACACCTATATGAGAAGATCAATGTATCAATGTATGTTCCTCAAAAAGCTACGAGAGTGTGGGCCTATGATGACCATTAATCAACAAACCAAAGCACATCACCTAAATAAACAACATACAACAACAATTACAATTATTTAGTATATTCAAAGTCATATATCTAAATAATATGCAAACATTTTTCTTACATGCGCCACATGCTGATCTGAGGAAAAATCAGGCTCTACAAAAGCTGCAATGCGCAATATTGAAGAGAGGCTGGAAGGGCTGACTGTTTGTGTATTAGAAGCTGAGAAGGAACTGGAGACAGAAGCTAAACGTTTTGCTCCCTGAGTGTACGGAGTGGATACATTTACTGAGTATATGAAAGAGGGGTCTTCTTTCCAGAAAATTTAAAAAAAGAGCCTTTGATTTGACTGGAGTAGAAATGTGAGATGTTGGTTGATCCACGTCAGAGTAATATTCTCCCAATGCTGGAGATTCCCTTGGGGATTGTATCTGAGATATATTCTGGATGCATGGCAGAAGCACTAGCTGACTTGCAATTAGTCCAGAGCAGTCTAGACTGTGATGTAATTGTGAAAAACTACACTCTCCCCAAGCCTTTTGAAAAATGAAGTGGGTGGTCCAGTGACAATGATGTTACTGGAGGAGAGACATTCGCCTTTCTTTCCAGATCCACATCCTTGCATTCTAGCCCAAGAGAGAACTGATGGTTATATGCAATGAGTTGTTGACAAGGGTGTAAAAGTATCAGTGAGCCACCCTGTCAGAATGAGAGTGTAACAGGGGTGCAGTTCATTTCTATTCTCACAGGTGGACTTTGCAACCTAATTCTGGCAATATCTAAGATCTGACCCTTGGTGAACAATATGAGCGTGTGGTAGCTCTGGTTTGGACTTGGCCGGGGCGAAGTGGCTGCCTCTACGCCTCCCTGATTATACGCGGGGCACAGGGAAATTTCTCTGGATGGGGGTTTGGATAGTAAACATTAGATAGTATAGCTGAGTTGGAAGTTTTTTTGTTTTTTGTTGTCGGCCTCTTCTTCCACAACTCCTTGATGTCTTTAGGCAACAACCAGTGATTGCTAGTTTGTGAAGAACTTATAACTGATATGTGCTGAAGCTTTGTCCAATACTTTGCTTCTTAACACACTAAGTGGAAACCTGGTTTGGACTTTCTTTGTTTTTCCCACCGGCCACGGGTTGTAGTTGGGATGTATTTTTTGTTTGCAATAAATACATTCAAATCTAAACCTAAGACCCCTGAAGATGTCAACAGAGCTAACTCACAGAAAGAGGACCCCACGGATCAGCAAAACGTTAAAGAAGCTGAAGACAGAGTTAGGCGCTCTACAACAGCAGTAGTACAAATCAGAAACCAAATTGACAAAACTCATCACCAATGCCATCCAAAATATACAAATTATCCATAAACAATGCAGAAATAATCTACTATTGCAGTAGATTTCCAAAGCAAAATGCCAATAAAAGGGCTTTCAGACAGGCAGAGGCACTGAATAAACCTTAGCAAACATCTGGTATAGCAGTATTTCAATTAGTTGATCTGTCGGCTGCCTTTGACGTAGTGCATCACCAGACCCCGCTACTGAGACGAGAGAATCTTGAACTCGGAGGAAGGGTCCTGGAATGGATCTCATTTTACCCACATGGCAGGTCTAGTATCTTGCTACCCCCATTCACATCAGGTCCTTTCAGCACTGGCTCTGGCATATCACAAGGCTAGGTTGTATGACCACTCCTCTTCAACCTCTAGCTCATACTACAACTGGACCTCACCTAGTCCTTCAACCAACGTTTATAAAACAGTGTTGATGATGCACAGATTATCCTAAATCTGGTAAACCCAAAGAATCTAGACTTCTAAGGAGTTGACCAGTTCTTCTGAGCCACTGACTAGTAGACACCAAGTAACCACCTTGAACTGAATTCTTCCAAAATTAAGATCTTAATGTGTGGAGAATGGAAAACCTACAGCTACAAACACTTGGACTCAGGAACTCAACTCTCCAGCAGCTACATCAGTCTGAGCATTGTCATGAACATCAGTCTTTCCCTAGTCCCCAAGTGAGTGTTTTCTTCACCATGCAAGCTCTTTCACACATATAGATTTCACTCAGAAGCTATAGGCTTGATCACCCTTGTCATGTCTCGACTACACTGTGCAAATGGTCTTTAACTACTCCACAGACTGCAAAATATCCAAACTGTAGCAAGAGGACAGCTCCTACATCTTTACCCATGGAATGTATCACAACAGTTCTCCAACCACTTCACTGGCTCCCTATTGTCAGGCACTGCATTACCGAGACAAATGCATTGTTCAGTGAGCCATCCATGGTAAGACACCATCCTAAATTCAGTTAGAGCCCACAGACCCTCTTTTGCAGACTAGCACCATGGCTGATTATGCCGCCATTAAAAACTAAACAGAATGTTGTAACCTAATTTTCAATACACACAGCAAAAATCTGGAATTACAGAAGGAAATAAGCACTGATACTTCCCAAATAGAAGGTATTGGATCACACTGACAACTAAACAGGTTCAATTGTCCACCTGTCAGAAGACACAGTACCATATCACCCAAGATCAAGAAATATTTTGATCTCAAAAGGATGGTAGGTATTATTGCTTGCAAATAACTTTTACTGTACTTCATTCCACTCCTGACATAAGCACAGCTACATGACTGTAGGGACGCAAGAAGTATCACTATGTTATAATGTAAATAGTTATGACAACAATGAATGTATATGCATCTCAGGTTAACCATACCATGTTCCCTCTAGAATGTTTCTTTTACTCCACCACATTTCGTTCCATTGGTCTTTCTCTCATCTAGTGCTCACCTGATAATATTTCAAACTTTATTTTAGCCAGGAGTGTGGCGCATTGTGTAAGGCTTGCAAGATGCTCTTGGTGGTGCCGTTGGTTGTAAAAGAATACTCCAGGCTTGATAGTAGTAGCATTTATTGCAGCTCTAGGTTACACAACTACCACCAGTCAAGCCTCAATTCCAACTGTCTCTCAAATTCAAAAACACACAATTACATTGCAAAGAATTAGAATATATGAGTGTAGAGCATAGAACATTGGCTACAAGAATGGTTACAGGTGACATGGCAAATACTAAAGACCAACACCATTTGTCTCTAATAATCCTGAGTCCAAATTACTTCTCTGTGGCATGATTTATAGTATTGTCTTCAAGTCGTTCTTGACTGGCTGAGCAGCCAATGCGCCATCATCCCTGAAGTTACTGTCTGTGATCCTTGTGTGCTCATGTCAGTGTCCACTCCACCCTAACCAGAGTTAACCACAGCACCTGCTTCGATTGCCCCTGACCTGTGCTACATCCTAACATAATTTCTCTGATGTACTATTCAACACATCAGTGCTGTGGTAAGGCTTGGTTCTGCTGAGGTGGTTCTACGTTTCTTCGCTGCATGAACGCTGCCTTTCCACCATCTGGCCTGCCTTGAGGTGTGGTGCAAACCCCACAGTTTCCACTTTTGAGGCTTGCTTACACTGCCTCTTCTGTCTTCCTGGTGGCTCTGCACCACACACGGTTGTTTTTATCTTCCCGCAGACCCTCTCTTGGGTCTATCTGGTAGAGCCGCCATCTCTTAATCATGCATGGTCTTACATGCTGTTTCTGAGCATTTCATGAGTCAAGAGGAGACTCTTAGGTTGTGACAAGTTCTTCAGAGGATTTGTTAGAGTTTCTCATACTTCTGTCATTAGCTATGTGGTGCTGGGTGAAGATCCGTCCCATTATTGTGTGACTTAGTGATCTTCACTTACTTAACTGATATCTTCATCCAGAGCTTCGACACACCCATGATGGGTAACGATATCCTGGAAGCCTATATCAGCGTGGGACTGAGCTGCTCTCAGTGACAGGCCTATGTCTATAATTTCTAGCTGGCCCTAGTCTTAAAGGTACTCTGTTCTCCTCTCAAGTGATGATACTGTATTTGGTGCAGCAGCGTTGCAGACTTAATGCTCAAACAGTTAAAAGCGTTGCTTTTGGAAGTGGATTTCCTGGCTGGATTCCGTCCCTCATGATTGTATTTACTTATTGGAATTGCTCTTCCTGCATCTCCTTTATTTCTCACCAAACATTTTAATATTTGTTTTAATGTGCTCTATTTATTTTAGAATGGCAGCCGCTTGCATGTTCCAGCCTTCTTCATCGGCTAACAAAATTGACGAACCAGCTCTACCTTGGAATCAATAGGTAAAACGTTTCGAATCATATTTGATTGCTATTGCATGATAAGCTTGTCATTGAAGGAAGGAGAGTTTATGAAATGACAGTTCCTAAAGGCATGTACTATACAAGTGAGGTTGATCACGTATGTGATTCACTAATACATGATCAATTCATGAAGTGGACGAACAGTCCAAAGATTCAGGAAAATCAATTCAGCAGTATTCCCAATCTCAAAGGTGTGATTGACATGCCTAAGAGCTTTGAGCAGGCGGTAGTATCTGTCAAAGAGATGAAGGACTCTGTTGAGCAACAAATTTATAAATAAAGTCAAAGAGCAAAAAGAATGATGACAACATTGAAATGAAAGACACTAGCATCTGTAAGCATAACTTGTTTGCTAAGGAGACTACCAAAATAAAATGCTCCAGGAGTGGTAGTATGAGCCCGTTAGCCTTTAGTGCATTGTGTCTTGCTAGAAATAGTGCACCATGCAAGAGTTTGTAAAGAATTCCCAGGCAAATAGGTAAATATAGTTGAAGCACTAGGGATTAACAAGAACATTTTGCAGGTAAATGAAATGACGATAATGTGCGACTTCCTAGTTGTGGAGTTTCTTTAGGTGACCACATAGTTAAGGTTTTGGCTGATTTGTGTTATCTCTAAATATGTATGATCACAACGTTTATTTCCTTAGTGGGAGTGATGACAATGTGCATATCCTTGAAGGGGTGTGTTATAATTAGGAAGCTGCATATTTCTAAACAGGGATCAAACTTGTTGGTTGAAGACATCGGAAAAATAGGCATCCTACTTGATCCCAACATATCTCATCCTACCCTTTTTGTTAAAAGATCATTAAGCAATGTGGATATCGCTGAACGAGTTCCCAGAAAAAATGGGTAGTCTAAATAATTTTCAGCACAAGAATAATTTAAAGGAGTGTGCCACATCTTTCATGTACAAAGTATGTCCAATTCCAAACTTAATGAAGGGACAATTAAAGGAAGGATTGAAAAAACTAGTTAGGGCAAGAGGTAGTTGAGCCAATTGAGGCTTTGAAGTTACTTGCACCCAAAAGTGTTAGTAAAAATAAGCTGAAAGATGTGGCCTCATTCTTTGTGTAGATTTAAGGGGCTTGAACTCATCTGTTTGGATTGATCAATACCCTCATTCCAACATTTAAATAATGTCTTTCAATATCAACAGGGAATGGATTTCATGGCAAAGCTCCTCTACAAATAGTCCTGTTGTACCATTCCACACTCTGTAACAGATGTGTCTTCTTTTGTGCCTTTGCAATCTAGGCATCTGGGAACTAAATTGGTGCTAGCATGGCTGCATATAAGTCGGATGGTACAAGAGGAATGGGAGTGTATTATGAACAGAGTGGGATTAAACTAAAATAGCAACAGACTCCATTATAGCTCCAAACCATAAGTGGCAGGAATGTGACATGGTTTGTAGGGGACCTAGTGCAAGCAAGAACCTGAGTTCCATAGCAGTGAGGTGTGCATGTACTTAGATCTAATAAGGAATAATAAATAGCTAAAGTTGGCTAGAATCAGGACAACTGGAATCATGGAATTGTGCAGCCACAGCGTTTTTCGCATAATTATGAATTTGCCACAAAGTCGATCATCTGCTGCATAAGCTGTTGTTTTTAACTGTGGAGTGGTGTGGTGTGGCTCACTGGTTAGTGGCGGCAGACCCGTAAGCAGAGAACAGCCCGGGACCAGGGTTCAATTCCCGACGCGGCAGGGTCGTGGACCAGGGTCAAAACGGACTCGATAATTCTCGCCTCAGTGCCTACTCTAACCAGGGAACACACTCAGCAACTCTGGGCATTAAGCTTGCCTCATCTCTACAACGGCCCCCCACAGACGCCCGGGATGCCTGGTTTCACCTTGTAGATACCCAGAATGGGACCATCTCACAGGGAAAACCAGGACGGGTTCCCCAGCGGTCTTCAGCACCAGGATACTCCATGGAGTCGCAGTGCGCTTTACAAGTACACCCACATTTACATTTTTACATTTACATTTAACTAAAGAAAACACATTTCTAGCTCAAGCGGTTCAAACGTTACTAAAACCACAGTGACACATGTTGCCCTGCAGTGGAAGACCCTATGCAAAGGTTGACTGGTCACCTTTCTATTGCTTTTTGCTATATTTGGATGTTAAACTGGTACAAATGAGGTGCAACTGCGTCCACACAGTGTAAAAAAAAAAGAGAGAAAATAATGAAGTAATACTATTACAAAATGTGCCGCATTACGCCGCATACTTTGCCATTTCTTGCCGAATTATTTACTCTACCCTGCTGCATAATTGGCCCTCCCCATGCCTCATAATTCCTGTGGCCCTGGCTATAATGTAGTTCGGCTTGAGAATGGTCAAACATGGAGCATGAAGGGAGGAGCTACGACACCAACCAAGATGGCCGCATAGTCTCCCGGCTCCGCTGACCTCCGTCCTTCGCCCTAATATCCTGCTGCTTATCCTGATTACCTGCACCGGATCCGTGTGTGTGATCCGACCCGCACTCCAGGGGTGCAATCCCGGAGTTTCTCCGCCGTTGCGGAGCGTAGCTACGTCGAGTGTCGCATTGAGGCCTAACCCAGCAGGGAAGTCGGGGTCCCGAGTGCTGGCTCTGCCGGGTCCGAGTTGAATAACAATGGACTGCTGAATGTGGTTGGGTCCGGTCTCTGAAGCACTCGGACCTCTTTGATTGTTCTGCTACCAACAGCTGCCTGGTGCCCTACAGTAGGTGAGGTGACGAGTGACGCACGGTGCTGTGTCGCGGGGGTCCCTGACCGGGGGTTCGGCATTCACATCGCCGATTCCCCCGGGTCGGTGCCTCGCTGAGTACTACTGCTCGCTACCCGTCAGTCCCTCATAGCTTACTCCTGCTCCGCCTAATTTTGCCCAGGAGAAGGCGCCTCTCCGTGGGGACCACCATGTTGGAGGGCGAAAGTCATCTAGCGGAACAGGCTCGAACTGGCCCGTCATTGCGAACGGTGCTGGAGGCACTCTTGGCACTTAAGGGGACTATTAAAGTCCAGACTTGCAGTTTGTTGTCTGCGACGGATGGACTCACAGGCCTGAGACCGGATCCTGACTCAACACCCGCTACCCGGCAACCAGCCCGCTTTTCAATAGATGTTTCGGAGACGTATTTTGACCCGGCACTGGAAGCAGGGTTTGCCCCTATTGTACTGGATCTACCTGATTGTACTGTGCCTGGTCACCCGATGGAACCGTTGGAACCCCCGATTGTGTATACCTCGGAACATTTACATGTCGTCCCCATTTTGGAACTTTCTACTTTCTATCTTTTGCTGTTTCGGACCGTGTTGATTCCCCTCCCCTGTCGGTCCTTCAAGATGGCGGATGGGGTAAAGCTTGGCTTCGAAGGCAGGGAGGGGCAACATTGGTACCAGCCGTCTATATTGGGACCTGCCGTTCTTTTCTCATCTGTGTACTCCTGTTCTGTAGACTTTTGCAGTATTTTGTGGAATTGGCTTTCCTTAATTGACAACTTCAGTGAATTTGATCGACGGGGCCAGGGTTGAGATCTTTATCTGGGTCTCTCAGTGTGGCATTATGTTTAACGGGATTGTTTTATTGACCTAACGGAGTCCGGGGCGGGGCTGGCTACGACGGGGGAAGGAGACCGGGAGTCCGTAAAAATATGCCCTCCTCCGATTTCCCTCATCGAGTGGGGTTCTTTGCCTTTTCCTTTCTTTCCCTTTCTTCTATATTTCGGGTTCTGGTTACTGGGCGACAGGCACGCTGCGAGGGGGGTGGCCGTAGTCATCAGCAGGGGTGCAGGGTGTGGGGGGTGTGGGGATGGGTGTTTGTTTTTATTTTTGTTCTATGGCCTCTTTTCTTTCTTCTCTTCCCTTGTCTTTTCTTCTTTTTCCTTTTCCGGGTTAGTGTAGTGGGTTCGGCTTTCTTGCATCCTTGTTTCTATATCTGTACCTTAACTTTTCTGAGGTTTGGTGCTATGGGGCGGACAATAATGATGGCGTAGGCGAATAATAATGTGCTAGTTTATCCTGTTGCCGTATGTCTTAACGCCGTAGACTAACATTATAGCGAGCTTCTTTTGGACACGTTGTTCTTTTGCTCGCCCACCTTTATGATCCGAGACACTGTACGACACCTGATCCTTTCTACTTATTATTGTAAAATGAAAACCTCCCATCCTGTTTCCGAATTGAACGGCCTTTGCAACCGATGTGCTTTGTGGATGGAGTTCCTATGCTCCCAAGGGAGGCGGGTTTGTAGTTGGACTGTAATACCGTACTGAAACGCTTAGCGGCCAGCCCTGGGGGTTGTAGGCCCTTGTCTGTATTTGATTGCAAATGTTAAATAAAGGTTTAAAAAAAAAAAAAAAAAAACATGGAGCATGAAAATAATTTGCAAATCCACAGCTTAGAGATACATTGACCTCTATCTTAATAGATAGGAAGGGAGCTGACGCGTAGACAGACCAGTTCGCCAAATCCATAGCAATAATGACCTCCATTTTGTCAGAGGGTTATTTTCAGCATGATGAAGAAAAAAAATGGAATCATTTTCATATGGTGTACGTTTTTCATTTATCAGCATGTGTAACCTTCGGTAGACCTGTATATGATTTATCCACACCTAATGTGCACCTACCAACACTTTGATTTCATTGCCTTAAGGGGATAAGATGTGCTGTAGTATGTATAATTTATATACAGTAATCAATGTATTTGCATCTCAAGGTAACCATACCTTGTTCAAACCGGAATGTTTGTTTCACCCCTCCTCCCAATTCCCTCACCCCATATTTACTTCCCTTTGTCTCTCCCTCTTCTATTGCTCACCTATTAACATTGTAAACCTTTATTCCTGCACGAGGTTGGTGCAAGGTGTGAGCCTTGTCAGAGGTGTTTGGCGGTGAAGTTAGTCTCTGTTAAACTGGAGTTCAGCTTAGCTCTCTGTGTGGATGGTTTATAAAAAATCCACTCTTCTTCACTCGCGACACCAAAACACTTCCAACAATCGCCACACTCAAAACCTCCCACTCTTCCTACCAGACCCAGCAAGAGTATACACCCCAAACTTTATATCTTCCAGTCAGACCCAGCAATAGCATAAAGTTCAAGCTTCATATCACAATAACAGTATAATGTTACACACAGCACCAAAACACTTCCTACAACCACCACACTCAAAACCCACACTGTTCCAACTGGACCCAGCAATAGTATTGAGCTCAAGCTTTATACTTCCAACCAGACCCAGCAATAGTAAAAAGCTCAAGCTTTATATCACGATAATAGGATAATGTTACACACGACACCAAAACACTTCTCACAATCGCCACACTTAAAACACACACTAGTCCAACCAGACCCAGCAATAGTATAAAGCTCAAGCTTTATATCTTCCAACTAGAGCCAGCAGTGGCATTCAAGTTCAAGCTTTATATCACAATAACAAGATAATGTCACAGACGACACCAAAACACTTCCCAGATAGGCCATTGTGGTAACATCAGTTTGTTACAAATGACTACGGGCCTGATTTAGATGTTGGCGCGACCCTGACGGCGTGGCCTTTTTGGCAGTCTTCCCACCCACCAACCTGGCGTTTCACCCACCCAATTTAAATCTTGGCTGGCACTGTGAGAAAAGACCACAGCGGACCACCTGACTCCACCAGGACTTCGCTCCCTGCACCTACGGCGGGATGGCTGCAGCTGGTGGTGGCAGGACTCCAGCTAGGATTCCCACCCTCCAGATTTGGATGTGGGCTGTTTCGAAGGGAATTCCATTGGGAATCTCTCAGACTTCGGATCGTCGGAATGATAAGAAAAGGGGTGTAAATACACTTTTTCTCTGGGTACAGGCTGCGATTTTGTCCTCCTTCGCCCAGGTCCCCCCTTACCTGCTGGACCTTCAATGGTCTGGCACCCCGTTTTGGCAGACCCGGACATGGGTGTTTGAGGTTTGTGCATGTATACATTGCATGGTGTGTGTATGTTGGTGAGGTGCAATGCAGAATGTACACAACATGCTCACAACACATTGCCTACATACATACAAGTACACATACACAACACATATGTATTGTATGTAAACAAATAAATCCCACTTACCTGTCTCCCCACCACCATGGTGACCCTGTCAGTACTTGCTGACAGGACCAGGCCAGCCCAATGGGAACATCCAAACCCGTTCGTGGGACCCTGGCGTCCAGATATCGACAGCAGGCAGTTCGCCAGCACAGAAAAACGCTGCTGCACTGGTCCTATGCGTATCTCGTATACATGTAAATACGGCAGCCAGAAGAGCGTCGGCTCAACAGAGTACTTGGGCCAGCTGCTGCAGCAGTCAGGGGCGGCCTTAGGCATGTGCAAGCTGTGCACCTGCACAGGGCCACCAAAGCCCAGGGGCCACCACGCCAATATATATCCTTAATATAATAATCCTCTGAGGATGGATACATATTTGCGTGGCGGCCCCTGGCAGGTATTTGGCGGCCTCCGGCTCTGTTCCACTGCCAAACACCCTGGCCTCCGCGCTCTGCCCCGCCCGGACCCCTCTTCCGGGGCCCCCTACCTACGCTTCCTGCCCAGGGCCACCATGAGCCTAGAGACGCCCCTGCAGCAGTACAACGGTAAGACCACCGCCATCTAAATCAGGCCCTAAGACGGTAACGTGAATCAACTTCATGCTTATATGGAATATTGAAGCTCCCTGTAGCTCACGCATCCACCACCATCTGTGGCTTCCAACTGTTTTGTTTCAAATGCCATTAAACTGCCACGAGACAATACAAAAACAGGCACGAGGCAGGAATAATCAATCTTGCAATCTTGCAAAGGAGAACTATACAAAGCATTTAAGAATGCAATATACACCACTAAAGTATAATACAGAAACAGGAAATCTACTTAGAATAAGATACGCAAGATGCAACAGCCACACTGCAATGTAACATCCTCCCAACACAATGCAACATCCTCACAACAAAAGACAGGCGACAAGGCGTCTTCTGGTTGCCCCACATCTGTTTAAGCATTTGTTCTCTGGGTTACAGCAAATGATCCCATGACGCACATAACGTATAGTATTTCTTTGCTATCTTTTTCTTTTGCGTAATAACAGAGCTGTTACTGTAACAATAATTATTTAATTAGCCAGTAAGTGTGCATATTTTATTTTAATGTCATTATCTTTGAAGGATCACAACTATATGAGAGGCTTCACCACCACAAGTGTGAAAACTGAACTGTGAAAAGTACTTTTGCAACTAATGTGTACACTTATAAGGTAGCTGAGGAACTCTGGCATAAGCAAACTTTCATCTCTTTCTGCTTCGCAACTCCCTTTTTAACTCGGTTCCCCAAGCCCAAATCTCATCACCTAAGCACCGTTTCTTAATATTGAAAATAAAGGAGGGAGGTTATCATCCTGATGTACCTTATGAGTCCACAGTAATCACGTCTGCGCGAAGAAAAACAACAAAGTGACATGTAAGCGATGTAACAAGATGGTTTACTTGCACATCTGCATGGGTATAGTGCTTGGTTTGGCAGATAACAATACAGTAATTGAAACAACTCAAAGCAATGTTGTATTGGTCCTAAAGGTGCGAGTTTTCCTGGAATGGAGATAAATAAATGTTTAACAGAGGTCTTTTCTTGGATGCGACTTAACCACCTCAAGGGTAATCCAGAAAAGTCCGAAATCATCTTTTTCGGCTGCCCCCATGTGCTGACTGGAATTTATGGTGGCCCTGCGACATGTACCGTCCTTCGACACCCCAGTCAGCACGGGTAAAAACTTGGGTGTCAAGTTGGACACTAGTCTAGTGATGTAGTCCTAAATTCAAGTTGTTGGACTACATAAATATCTTGTATCTGGGGCTGCCAGAGTATTTCCTCAATCGGCTGCAGGTTGTCCAGAACGCTGCAGCCAGAGCTATTCTTATGGTAAGCCCCAGAAGAAGCATGCCGCCCCACCTGAAGGCGTTGCTTTGGCTCTCGTTGAGAAAGAGGATCCAGTTTAAGGCCCTAGGGCTTGCTTATCGTGCTTTCCATGATATGGGTGCAGTTTACCTGAGAAGTAGGATCCAACGCTATCAGCCTCAACGGGTCTTGAGATCCTATAGACAATCCCTCATGGTGATTCCCAAGATCACAAGATCTCGGATAGGAGGACAGTCATTTCAGGTTCAAACTGCTCGCCTGTGGAACGAATTGCCCCTTTATCTCAGATTGACTCAGGACCTGTTTTATTTTAAAAACAACTTAAAACTTGGTTATTCCAACAATAACATCATGGTTGTCGGGCGAGGCTTTTTCGGTTTTTGAGATTAGCGCTGGGACACTCTCTGTGAGTATCCGCGGGCTCTATAAATACCCAATTTAATTTCATTTCATCCCAAAAGTCTTAAGTATAATGATGGGCCTATAGTTTTTTTTTCTTAGTAACTGCACAGCTACCTGTGTTTGCAGGCTTCCTGTGGATGAAATCGAAGGTGTGGTACAAACATGTTCCCCTTTAGCTACACCATAGAGCCTTAATAGCAAATGGAGAGTGGTAATAAAGTAGATGAGGAAGGAGTGGAAGTAAAGATAAAGCAGAGTCATGAATGAGAAATGTAAGAACAGGAATAAAAGAGATTTGGGGTTAGAGGAATTAAAGAGGAATGGGCAGATAGATATATGGACTGAAGACGTGAATGAAACCGTGGGGAAAAACATAAAGAAATAAAAGAGGGGAATCTCGAAGAGACATGAGAGCTATTTGTAGACAAGTTGATTCAGCGCTGGAACGCTTAAAGGACAGCAAAGCTACGGCTAGGTCTTTGGGCTTGTCTATGGCCCCTCGTAAATCCCAATCCTCCCCTTTCATGGCTACGGATGGGGTTTCCATGCCCATACTATTCCAGCCATCATGGCTAGCCGGCTTCCTAGGCTTTTTGTGGCTGAGGGCACGAGTCCCGCAAATCACGTGGGACAGGTGACCAGCCGTCAGGTCAGTGCACCACCAGCAGCTGCTGTCTCGAAGCCTCTTTAGTCCACCCTCCAACCATCATGGGCACCCAGTGAGAGGTGGGGTATACCATCACCTCTACTCTGGCAGTCAGTAACATCAGACCATTGGGTACTATATATAGTCCAAAGGGGTTACTTCTTCCCGTTTATATATGGCACCACCTCCTCCCAGCCCACCCACTTACGACCAGCTGACAAACGACTATCTCTCCTTGTTCCGTCAAGAATGGCAGGCTCTTTTCAAAAGGGAGCCATTGAGAGGGTGCCTGCATCAGAAGTAGGTTATGGTTGCTATTCCTGCTACTTTCTGGTGCTAAAGAAGGACGGAGGACTTCCTCTTTTCCTAGATCTGTACCTTCTCAACCTCTTTTTGAAGGAGAAATTAAAAATACTCATGCTTGCCCAAGTTTTGTCTGCCTTGGATCTGGGAGACTGGATGGTAGCACTGGACTTGTAGGACACTTATTTCCAGATTCCCACTCTACCTGCCCTCAGGCGCTATCTGCGATTCTCAGTGGGCCTTAAGCACTTTCAGTTCACTGTACTCCCCTTCCTCCTTATCAGCACTCCACAGATGTTCAGCAAAGTGATGGCGGTAGTCACAGCTCATTGGTGGAGGTCAGGGATTTCAGTCTGCCCCTGCCTCAATGACTTGTTGAAGGCGGGCTCACCCCAGGCAGTTGTCTCCCACCTTCAGACTGGTGAACCTCTTGCCCTTGCTGGTGTTCCTTATCAACATTCCGAAGTAACACCTGACCCCCTCTTGACAGTCCCCTTCATCTGAACTTTTATGGACATGGCGCAAGACCAAGTTATACAGAGTGGCAAATCCAAGTTATTCAGGCTATGATGCCAATGTTTCAGCCGCTATCCTGGCTATCGGTGAGACTGACTCTGAGACTGTTGGGCCTCATGGCCTCCTGCATCCTACTGGTGACACTTGCCCACTGGCATATGCGGGCTTGCAGTGTGACATGAAGTCCCAGTGGGCTCAGCATTTGGGGAATCTCTTCGACATGGTTGATATCTCAGAGGGAACTGCAAAGGACTTGCAGTGATGGCTAACGAACCGCGACGTGCATTGACAAGACTTGATCCACAGTTAGCACACCCATATAAGGGTCCAAGGCTCCAAGTCCACAATTCAATATCTAAAAGATCTGAAACAAAATCAGCCGCCGAAGAGCACCCGGCACATGTGCTTGGTTGGACGGGGAACTTTCACAGCAAAGTGGCACCAATTTTGATTCAGTCATTATATATTAAGTATATTGAAGGATCTATATAACTTTTGATGTTGCCTAATCAAAGTGAGTTTATCGCTCTAGTTTTTGTTTTGACCACTAATGAGAGCTGTATTATAAAAAATACGTATTCATTTATTCGCCTTAAGCTGCCAGAGTCATTGAGCTTAGTGTTATGCAGATCAAAGTAAGTACTGTCGTGGCGGCCTCAGAATGTGTAATTAAGCCTTTTCTTTGGGTCTGACCAAGCCTCTCAGCATCCTTAACCCTCTTTCAGTAAACTGCAAGTGATTGAATATATGTATCAAGCTTTGAGGAAGAGTTTATGATAGCCAGCGAAGAATAACAATCCTCCCATAATCGCTCTAGAGGCTCTTGTATGTATATATAGGGGCCCACACAGTAATAAGATGAAAGATTGGGTAAAGAGAAACACAGGCATCTTGTCAGTAGCAGTCATCACATGGTTGTCTCTGTTAAGGGTGCGGAAAGAAACATTCAGGACATCCTTTGGAGACAGCACATAACTGTTAAACATTACCCGAGAACACCATTATAAAAAAATGGGTATGTTTGTGAGGATCTGGTTGTACTATATGATATGGCTGTGGAGCCTTTTCGTGGAGTACACTCACAGATACCATCTTGGGTCCAGTCAGTATCGTTTACTCAACCTTAGCTTCACCCCGCGTAGCTGTGGTTGCAAGCAGTAAGGCTTGGCAAAGGAACTTAGTGTGAAGCATTAACAGCACCAAAGAAGCAGAATAAGAAAATCAAAAAACAATAAAAAGACACTACAACAATTTATGAAAATAGAGCGTATTTAAAATCCACTGGAGGATTCCGAAGATACAGATTTTCGAACTTGTTATTACATTAAAATGTGACCGCAAATAAGCATTGGCACACGTAAAGGTTGAATTAAATCAATCAAGCAACATTTGTAAAGCTCAACACTGTCACCCCTAGCGGTATCTGGGTGCTTCGTCTCCGTCGAACAGCCAGGTTTTGAATCTGTTTTTGAAGTCTGCCAGTGAGGGGCCTTTACGGAGCTGGAGGGGAAGGTCGTTCCAGGTCTTGGCAGCTATGTAGGAGAAGGAGCGGCCACTGCTATGGCGGGGGGTGTGTGTGAAGGCGAGTGAAGAGAAGCCCAGGTGTCTAGAGGGTTGGTGAAAGCTCAGTCAATGGTTGATGAAGGCAGGTCCTAGGTCATGGAGGGCTTTGTAGGCGTACATGAGGATCTTGAACTGGCATCTCTTCTGGATGGGAAGCCAGTGGAGCTTATCTGTGTGAGTGGATGTGTCCCTATGATATCTAAGTTCACTCCTAGATTTTACAAGTGCACAAGGAAGCCATAACGAGTACCTGGGCTAGACACTTGTGATGATGAGTTCCCCAGATACATGAAGGCTTCACTGTACCCCCAGATGTTTGATTCCAAATATCCCATCTTAATAAACCCACACTGATGCCAGTGTTGGACTTATTAATAAATGCACCCAGAGGGCACCTTAGAGGTTCCCCCTGGAAACCTACCAACCACTAGTGTATTGAGTGACTGGTCTCAACCAGCCAGCTACCCTAGACAAGTTTCTGACCTCCTGAGGTGAGAGCCATCGCTCTCAGAGGTCTGGAACAAAACCTCCTCTGGGCGAAGGTGGTTACAGCTCCTCCATGCAGGAACTGCATTCCAGGGCGTGAAGCTTCAAAGGCCCTGCCGGCTCTGTTATATGCCCCAGGCCTCTCCAGATAACGGAGAGGCCATCTCCCCCTGTCCTGACCACTAAGATGGTCTAGCAGATATGGACTCCACCTTTTCAAATTCCTTCATCTTGTTTTGGACATAATTAGTCTTCTAGGGTCAGGGTTATGCCCACTTCCCAGGAAGTAGTGATACAGAGGATATAGACACCCTAAAGGTAGGTAAGCAATGGCTACTACTTGTCACTCCCATTAATGCCCCTATATTGAGTATTCAGGTGGCACCCCTGTACCCAAGAATTCAGATTTGATGGATCAAGAGAAGAAGGACAAAGAAGAGTCACTGCCTGGTGAGAACAGCAGAACTGTGAACGTTTGGTGCAAAACCCTGCCTGCTTGCAACTCTCTCTCAATAATCGCAACAGAGTGACTCGTCTTGAAGATCTACCACAGCCGTGGGAAGCCTGCCAGCACTTTGAAATTTGCCCACAGTCTCACTTGGAGTAGAGGTACTCTGATAAGCCTAACATCTTGCCCACACTACCACAAAAGAGAGCGTTCGTATTTTCTCCTTTAGCCTCTGTAACTGGGCAGCCACTGGGCTCTCTTCACAGTGTACTACTTTTTAATGCACTATATAGAGGGCTACATTCCTACAATAGCCCAGGGTGATTTTCCAAGAGCTACATAATGGGTGGTCAACAGTCAATATTAGGATTAGTGCCAACGAATCCTCTTTTAAAATAGGGTGCTAGGATTAGATTTTAGGTTTTCTCATTTAAGGTAGGGTGGTGCAAAGTTTTTTCTTGTGACCTTTGTGATGATCTATGGAAATATTTTATACCGTCTTCAAATTTGCATGAAACATGACCTTTGTGACAATTTATGAAACAGAATGTATACATTCAAAGAATACTTTTATATATATTTGCCTTTGTGCATTTAAAAGCTCTTCAGAAGGTAAACTTGCAGAAGAGAAAATGTGCATATATTTTTTGCATTGGCTGGGCTTGATTAAAGCGAAAGGTTTGTCTCAGGGCAGTGAAAATTACCCTGTTGTGCGTAAAAAAATAATGTGAATTGTTAAAATTATTACCTTTTCAATACTGTGCTTGCATGACAAGACTTTGCACACTACTGATCTTAAGTCAGGCACTTCACTCCTTGACCGCACCAGCTTTGTCTGAAGTGATATGTTCATTGCTTGTGCTGGCCTGGCGTCTTGTTCGACCTGCTTCTGCCTGTGGGACTCAGATTCCTCGCAGTAGTTTCAACCCCCTTACAGAAGCTATTTAAAGACATTTTATAGTAATACAGGCTTTTGTGGCTAGCGGTATCCACCGAGTCTAGCGCAGAAAAAAGTAAAAAGGAATATTGATTATCCCTTAATGTCTCAGCACTTTGTCCTTGTAAAGCAAGTCTCTTCATCCTTGTAATGCAAATCAATATGGTGCACTGACTCGGACACAGGAAACACCATTTTCTGCTCTGTCACAGTCGTGGGTTTCAGTCTTTGGAGGAAAGAACAATGCATGTTACAAGACTCCTTAGCAAAGGGGGTGCATTGCGGCACACTGTCATTACAAAGTGCATTCACCTTGAGCATTACAGGGAAATTCAACGCCTTTATAAGGATCATACATACTAAGACAATGGACTCTCTATAAAGAAAACATTGATATCCTGATATTCCTCATAGGCTCCCATCTTTAACCAGTCTATATTTACTTATTTGATTGTGTATCCCCCCACCCCCAGAGTTTGTTGCCATCTCGCTTCTTTATTCCTCATGTGGTCCAAATCACATTATGTGGAAACCTACATTAACATCATGTATTAATAGTTTGGTTGGTTATCAGTTCATGATCGATGGTGGGTTGATGCTCCAGTTCCATATAAATGTCAGTTGTGGGTCAGAAATGTTCAACAGGTGAGTGATGCAGGCAGATCTGTCTGAGGTCATGCTCACCCGGTGGAGCAGTCCTTTGTGGTGTGTCCTGAATCGAGGTTGGAGGTTCTGCTTACCACCTAGTGGCTCGAGCATATGGAGGCGGTACTCCAAATACCTTGCACTGGATGCTTTTTAGAGAAGGAAAAACCGGTGATCATCACGGAGTGCTGAAGCTGTTTGGACCAAAGCTGGCCACGTGTGATGGCCGCTCTGCATGGCAGAGAGCTAGCAATAAATGCAAATGAAAGGTATCAGCCTAAGAGGCAAATTTACGATTTTTCAGCCAAGAGAATTAAAGGTATCCTCCCTTTGGTAATAAAGAAGTAGCCACTGTAAATGAACTAAATTATCCCCTGTCACATATTATAAGGATATTACAAGTCACTGAGAAGTTTCACGACCTTATTGAGAAATTAGGCCGAAGGTCGACTACCTTTAGGAGCCTCTGCTCGGTGACTTGAAATTTCGTTAAAAGGTACAGTATCAAGGTCCTCATTAATGGCCTGATTTAGATATTAGTGAAATGTATGCTCTGTCACAAAAGCGACAGAGCATACATACTGTCAAGATAGAGGTCCGTCAACCAAATGTATATGCGGGCTGACCTTAGGTCTAATCACAGCAGAGACTAATCCGTCTCTGCCGTGATTAAACCCCTCGGATGGCCCAGTGGAGTATGGGCCATTGGAGGCAGACCTGTAATTCTGCCCACCTAATTTAGATGGGCGTAATTAGAGGTCAGTTTTCACTGCCCGCCACCGCCAGGAAATCCCTGTGAAAACTGCTAAATGCTCCCCTCACCACGGGAGAAGACTCCCATGGTGAAGTGAGCATTTTCTTTTTTATTTAAAAAAAAAAGGAAAATTTCACTTTGGACTTTTCTTTTTTAAACCAAAAAAAGAAAACTGTTTGGTGGAAGGCTCCATCATATTGACTAAGCGCTAACACAAACAGTGAATTGCACTGACAAAAACCGCACTGACGGTGCTTCCTGACAATGCTTTATAAAAGACTGCTAGCTTGGCGGTCATTTATAAATCTGGCAGGCGGTCCCTCCACCAGAGTGATGGAGTAATTTATTCCATCAGTATATAAATCAGGCCCTCAGTTAGTAAAAGCCACTCATGGCTTGGTGTTTGGTTCTCCTGGTGCTGACCTTGCAACACCTTTTCACATATATTGCATGGGCAGCGCTATCTACAGAATGAAAATGCACTTTCCAAATGTTGTACTACTCTTATTCTCTGAAGGGCAATATGGGAGGTTGTTGAGGGCTAGAGTAAGGAGGTGTAAACTTCCGAAGTTCGTCCTCCAGGTCTTCAGCAGCCTCCTAAATGAGGAGGGGTAGAATGTGGGAGCTTTTCCTCCCTCTGACATGACAGTGAACGGAAATGAAGGGTCCCAATCAGTGTGGCAAAGGGCGGCTCACAAAAGGAGATACCAAACTGCACATACCTCTGGGACTCATACTTGGGCCTCTTACAAGTTGATTCAGGACTCTGGCTCCACTCAGAAATCTTCACAGGCACAAAACCTCAGCTGTTTTTCCTGCCTCCCATCGTCTTGATCTCAGGCTGAGCAGGGGCCCAAGGTTAAGAGAGGATCTGAGTGGAGAGAGGAGCACTTGTCTTAGAGGCCATGTATACTCCTAGAGTGGCTAAATGTGGCTTTTGAAGCCACTGCGGCAAAGGTACTGGGCATTTGAGGCCTCAGCTTTGGTAGCAGTTTGCATGTGAAGTCATAGTGGATGTAGAACCCAGTATTTGATATAACCGATGCGATTGCATTGGGCATTTTTGGTTATAAGAGAGACAACATTGCGTCTATTACTTTTAAGGTCGTTCTGTTCACTAGAAGTCATGGGGAAGACTGCATTAGTCATTTGAGACCATAAATTCGCAAAAGGAGACGTAACTGGCCGTTTGAGGAAACATATACATTATAGGTCTTTGAGGCTGTACTTGTTTGTGGCTAAGATGTATAGGATATTTGATGCCACTATAGATGCATATGGCATTCTGCACAGTGTATTGGAGGGTGCGTCTGCATCTCTGCATCTCTGCATCTGCTAGCTGTATCTAGTAGGTATTTGGAGCTTGTGCCTGGAAATATCATGTTTGTGGCTGGACCTCTGAAGTTGTACCCGGGAATTTAGGCAGATGATGACTATATCTATAGGTGTATCATGGTAGGTTATGGCTTTGTCATTGGCAGTTCATGGCGGCACCTCAATATACAGGTGAAAACTCAAGCAGAAATGTATCTGCTTTTGTAACTTTATATTGCTATTGTATTAGGTTTAATTCTGTTTTATTGAGCTCATAGCAGAAAGGGGTGTGAGAAAACCACAAGTAAGACATTGCTCCTTAGAAC
Organism: Lissotriton vulgaris; assembly: GCF_964263255.1. NCBI lineage: Eukaryota > Metazoa > Chordata > Amphibia > Caudata > Salamandridae > Lissotriton > Lissotriton vulgaris. The sequence continues at coordinate 177,859,929 of NC_141699.1, forward strand.
AACATTACTTTTCATTATTTTATCAGCACTGGATATGGGAGAAAACACTATTCCGCCTTCCTAGTGAGGGCTTGTTGAATGAAGGGAAGGAGGAGGCTGCAAGGGAAAAACTGTGTCCCATCAACAAGGTAACATCATAAGATGAAGTATATGATGGCTCAGTTTCCAATCACACCAAGAGCGGGCGAGATTAGAAATCACACCCAACAGGAAACACGAAGCACAGCAGTCAGGTGTCCATGCCGGGACACAGTGTTCATTACGTTTAGTGTTCCTTCTCGTTGGACTGGAGTGTGTTTTAATCTCTTTTGTGCTCTCAGATCTTGGATGGTCAGTACCTTAGGCCCTCTGAAGGGAATGTTGTTTTTGTTTCTCAAGTACCAGTTCTTGCCGAGACGGGTTTCACACATTTATAATAACTGTGGCAGTTCTGGAATCCCTCTTCAAGGGCCTCTTATGGGAACACGGGTCTCATTATGTACTTCCAGTTCACTCGATTTTTCTCTAATACCTTGGAATGCAGGAAGATCAGTAATAAATCCTCAAAAGTTCCTCCTCCGTTACTGGAGGAACTCCAAGTACCCAAATCAGTGATGCTCTCATTGCATTCCTCAAGGTTGCCAGCTCAACCTCCATCACGAGGTGTAGCTCTTGGATCCTTCAAAAGTTCTATCAGTAAGGTCTCCCTCAAGGCATGCTGGCTACTGGGGAGGTCGTTGACCCCTCTAGCGACTCAGAGGCCTGCAAAGTAATGCTGGAATGGCTACTAAAGTGATTTCAACCATCTTGTGGTTCCTCCCTTCCGCCAATGTTCTCACTAGACATTTTCTTCACCCTCTCTGTGGGCATGAATCAAGCGATGTGTTTATAGAGTCAGTTGGCGAGGTCCCACCCCTGGATTTGCACCAGTTCTTCTTCTCCATCTTTCTGTCCGGCCACACTGAGGGGCCTCCAAGGCAACCCCGAAGCAGCAGTCCATTTAGAAGGTGCGGTAGACTATGCTGGGGTCAGCCATGCTGAACACTTGGGAATCCCCTGCACTCAGGTTTCTGGCCGGCTGGTGAGCTTCACTTCTGAAGTTATGCTCGTCTCTTAGCCCTCAGGTGTCCACTAAACAACCTTTGATCCCAGAGATCGATCGGGTCCCTTTCCGCGCTTCGGGCCATGACCAGGGTTCCTCGCCGGAGCCCCAAATGAGGATATCCTTTCATTGCATTTGTTGGCTCTGCCCTTTTGTAAACTGTAATATTTTTTCTGGATATTTAGTGTGGATTTTTGTTAACTTCAATGCTGTCACTTTAGCGTCATAGAAGACAACTGCCCAGTGATTGTACTCTCTATATTGTCATTTTTGACAAGTAAAAATTATCCATAACGTTCAATGCTCAAATTTCAGTAACTAGCGCCAGGACACCCTTGGGTACCCGTTGCGCTTAAGAAATATTTATAACATAACATAAGGCCAAAAGTCGTGTAATATACTTCTTGTGATGCCATAGCGATAAAAAGGTGGATAATATCACCTCTGCTACCCCAGGCATTTTGGTGAATTGATGGTCATGAGCGGCGAGCCTTTTTTCCCCTTATAATGCATGGCTGCACCATTATCATTACCCTTTACCAATTCTCTCATAAACGCTTTTCCCTCTGCTCCTTCTTATGAAATAAATAGCTTGGTTTCAGATATGTGTAATGCACTTAAACAGTGCACTGTGAAAAGTGGCAGTGATCCTCCTGGATCTTAGTGCTGCCTTTGACACAGTCAACCACCGTGTCCTTCTCCATCGGTTGGCGGCAGCAGGGCTCACCGGGACGGCACTCAGATGGATAGAGTCCTTCCTTGCCGGGCGCACGTTCCAGGTTTGGGACGGCAACCATCGCTCGTCCACCCTCCCCCTCACGAGCGGGGTCCCTCAGGGATCGTCCCTGAGCCCGACGCTTTTTAATGCCTACATGGCCCCCCTTGAAGACGTGGTAATACCATACGGTATAAAAATAGTGAGCTACGCCGATGACACACAGCTGGTCGTCTCCCTATCCCAACTAGACGACCACCCAGACAACCTGGCTAACTGCCTCACAGAAATCCACGGTTGGATGTGTGATTCATCACTAAAACTAAACGGGTCAAAGACCGAAGTGATGCTCATGGGAAAACAATGGGCGACCATTCCCTCAACGGTCTGGCCAGAAGTGTTCGGGGAAATTCCCACCCCGAAACACGAAATTAAGACCCTAGGAGTATGGATAGAACCCGAGCTCTCAATGAAAACACAAGCGGCCAAAACTGCAGGTACTTGCTTTGGGCTCATGCACACCACACGCAAGATTCTCCCCCTACTCCCCCCCTCATCCAGGAAACTATTAGTCCAAGGGCTTATACTATCACGCCTGGACTATAGCAACATGGTCTACTTGGGGGCCCCTGAGTACACCCTGGCGAAACTGCAACGAACTCAGAATGCAGCAGCCCGTCTACTCATGAACCTCCCCTCCAGAGTGTCAGCGAAACCTGCCATCAAGGCCCTGCACTGGCTCCCTGTGCGCCAAAGGGTGGAATTCAAAGCCATGTGCACGGCCTACAAACTGATTAATGGAGGCGGCCCTTCGATCCTCAGCGACCTGGTTACTCCCTATAAAGCACCCAGATCCCTGCGGTCCGAGAATGAGCACCTTGCCAACATCCCCAAATTTAAAAAGACTCGCACTGGAGGTCGACGATTCTCCGTGAAAGCCTCCACTGGTTGGAATTCACTCCCACGTACCCTCAGACTGGAACCCAATTACTTAAGGTTCAGAAAAAAACTGAAAACACTTCTATTCCCTAAGTAAACGTCATCCCCCTCCTTCCTCCCTCTCATCTGGATATACAAACCCTCATAGCGCGGGGATGCCCTTGGGTCACCAGGCGCTTTATAAATCATATAATAATAATAATAATAATAATAATGAACTGTTATGTTTACTGTCACTTTAAGAGTCACATTGTTGGTTACATCATTAATGGAATGATTACATTCCAATTGCTGTCAGTTCAGTTACTGGATCTCTGTGTTGATGGTTGTGCATTAAAGCGAGCTCTACAACATCTACTTGATTGAGTGCTTTTATCACTGGCGACGAGGGTCAAGGCTTGATAGGGGACAAGCACTTACAACCATCAATTCCCCTACACCTGGAATTCTGATTTGGATTTGTTTTGGACAATTTTGGACTATTCAGTTTGGACAGATTTGGTCTACTCGTTTTGGATGTACCACTGTACTTGGATACTGTACAGTCACCTTGTCATTTTATTGGATTTCTACGTTTTCCTGAATTTGAAGCTTCTGGTACTTCATAATTTTGATAGCTATTACATTTTTGTAAGCTTTGGAACATCCCTGCTATCATTATATCGTTGTTACTTTGGAAGAAGTTCCAGTAATTTTCTGCCCGTGTGCAGAAAATCGGAAAATCGGATGTATTAATTTTCCAATTTTGGATTCATTTCGTGGAGGTTTCACCGAGGCGTGCAGCTGTTACTAACCATGTTTGCATTTGAAATTGCCTCGTGTGGAACATCGCGTGTAACCTGCACGCTCAGAGTCTTTGTTCCATGACTCCATTCCTTGCTGCCTGATGCTGAGAACTCTGACCTGACGTTCACGTCCATTCAACCTCCCGCGTCATCGCGTAATCGGCCATTTTAGGATTTCCATGACAACGACTTCAGCGCCGTTGCCCACGGCTGTGCATCGGTAAATTCTGATATTTGCAACTGTCGTTCGTGTCTCAGTGTTATTTTCAACGCCGATGCGCAAGGTAGTGCATTGGAAGATTTGGGCATTTTCAGCAGATTTACGATATCGGCTTTCATTGATGTGCACAACAGCACATTTATTCTGACCTGGATTGTGAGTACTTCTTCTTCAAGGGAAGTCATAAATATTTTTAACATTTTTTTGGTCTAATTTTTTGCGTGTTATCTAAACACGTTTGGGTTTTAGTATTTATTATTATTATTATTTTTTTTCAATATGGCTACCACATCTAGTATGTCTCAACCACCACCTTTTCTTTCGGAGGAGGGTGAACCTATACTCCCTTGGAAGAGATGGAGGAATTTGTTTGATTCCTACTTGGTAGCAATAGGAGGAGAGACATTTTCAGCTTTTAGGAAACAAGCTATTTTATTACATAATTTAGGGGTTGAAGGCAGACACACATATGACAGTATGGATACTATACCTTTTGGTGGGGCTGATGGTGAACCTGCAGACATTTTCGAAATGTCAATGACTATGCTAGAACAGTATTTTGGCCCAAGAATTAATGTTGTTTTAGAACGACATAGATTTTTCACTCGTGTAAAGGATCCACTTGAACGAGTTGGAACATATGTTGCCGCTTTAAAAACTCTTTCACGTACGTGTGATTTTGGGAACTTATCTGAATCACTTGTTAGAGATCAACTTGTTCGATGTACGAATAGCTCTAGGGTCCAAGAGAATATATTGTCAAAGAACCCCACATTAAAGGAGGCTGTAGCCATTGTGGAGGGCATGGAGAATACCTCTACATGGGTTAAAGAAATAAGAAAAAATAAAGAGGATGAAAGTCGCACCATAAGTGATAGTAAAAAGAAAACTCTTGACACAGTACACATGTTGGAAGAAGATGATCTTGTTGGAGAGTGTCACGAACAAGTTGCTAAAGTAGGCATGGGTTCAAAGAACAAATCTATTCAAAAGACTCCATCTTCTCAGAAAAGCACTTTTGAAAGTCGTCCTTCTTTTAGTAAAGAGCCCCTTTTGTCTAAAGAACGTGATTTTCGTCAACAACGTCCATTTAGCAACCAGAGAATACGTTGTTTTAGGTGTGGAGGTTTTTCTCTCATACTTAAAATTTTCCAAATTGTTTTGCAAGAGACAGCATCTGTAATAATTGTGGAACCAAGGGACATTATGCTCGTGTGTGTAGGTCTGGTAAGAAAAGAGAAGGAAATGAATCTGTTTCTGACATTGTACGAACGGTTGTTGTATCCAATGTTAAAAGTGATGAAATGGTTGATGCAGAACACATTTTTTTTTTAAATCTTTTTTTTTTTTATGTAGTGATAAAACAAAGAAGAAACAGCGGTGATCCCACACAGCATCCCACACAAGGGCATAATCAAAAGCAATTAGGAACAACGATCTGTACTAGCAAAGTTGCAAACGGTCAGGCAGCAGGTCGATACCATAGGGCAATGGAGCAAAAGCGGCAGGAGCATAGTGCTAAAAGTCCATCTGCGCGAAGTGCAGCCATAGATGAGTAGCTGTTAGTGCCCAAGAAGTTATCTTGTCCAGATTGAGAGGCTTCGGCCCTCCATGTGGGCGCTGCAACAAACAATTAACAAAACTCTACAACCCCCCCCCCCCTGCTGCCCCTCCTCCCTTCCCTTCCCCCCCCCCCCCCCCCCCTTCCCAGTGGTGGTGACCTCAGCAATTCCATTCATACATGTGGATCCTTTTTTAAACCTGAAAGAGGTGGAGTGATCGTATGGAGGATGGGCAGACCGCAGAAGGCAGGCCTTTGGAAAGAAAGCGAACCAAGGGACCCCAGCGGAAAAGTTTTTGAAGTTACCCAGGAAGATGTCAGCCACTCTTTCCATGCTAAGCAGTTTCCATAGCTTTGCGTGCCATAAGGAGATCGCCAGTGCCTCCGTTTTTTTCCATGCGGCGGCCAGAGTAAGTTTGGCAGCTCCAAGACAGAGCCACAAAATCTGTTTGTCCGCGCGTGTCTGATACTCAAGGACTGGGTCTCGGAGACCCAACAAAACATAGGCCATAGAGTCTGCCACCGTATAGCCAAGTATATCCTTGATGTGTGAGAGGATCTCCTCCAAGTACGGTCGGATAACTGGGCAATCCCACCAAATATAGCGGAAGTCCCCAAGGAGACCACAGCCCCTCCAGCACCTGTCAGAGGTGGCCGGGTAGATGCGATGGAGTCTGGCCGAGTACAAGTACCAGTCTATGAGCGTCTTAAGGTGGGCCTCCCTCAGATCTAACAAGTGATTATATGTAGCAATGTCGCACCACAGTGCTGACCATTCCTTGTCCGAGATATCCCGCCCCAGGAGCTCCTCCCAGTGTCCCATGTAGCGGGGACGAGGCGATACTGCTGAGGTAAGTAGGAGCTGGTAAATAAAGGAGATGACTCCTTTCATGGCAGAGGTCCGGAGTATGAAGGCCTCAAAGGGCGAAGGGGGTCTCGTAGCCGCATCGAGGACCTCAGGCAACGTGGCCCAATGGAGTAGCTGGACATGGTGATACTGTTCCGACGGCGGGACACCATAGTCCCTCATGCAATTGTCAGAGGAGAGGGGAGCATGGCCGTGAAATAGGTGGGTCAAAGCTCTGCAACCTCCTTCCCTCCACACCTTGAAGGGGCCCTCCTGTAGCGCCGGCAAAAAAGCCGGATTAAAGTGTAGGGGCGTGAACGGGGAAGGAAACGTGGTCCAGCGGTCATCAGCGGCCAGCGAGTCCCAGACCTTCAGGGTGGCACTAGTTGGAGTACTAATGTAGGCATTCTGGGGCCTGTCTTTCTTGGGTTTCCAGGCCAGGTCCCAGATTGATCTGCCTGCGACACTCCTGTCCATGTGTAACCAGTGTTTCTCTGATGTTTGTTGGGACCATTCCACCAGCACTCTTAATTGTGCCGCTTTGTAATACAGATGTAGATCAGGAAGGCCTACACCCCCTTCCACCCGGGGTCGTCGCAAAACCGTGAAGGAGAATCGCGCTCGGCCCCCCTGCCAGACAAACTGGAGCATCTGAGTCTTAAGGCGTCGAAAGAAGTCCCCGTCTAGGGGAATAGGGAGTGCCTGAAAGAGGTACAGGTATTTAGGGAGGAGAACCATCTTAATGGCATGGATTCTTCCCAGCCACAATAAGTATTTGGGCTTCCACCATTCCAAGTCCGCTCGAGTCTTTGCTAATAACGGTGGGAAGTTTGCTGAGAACAATTTCCCAATGGTGGGCGTCAGATGGACCCCCAGCTAAACGATGGAGTTGGAAGCCCAGGCCAACGGAGTTAAAAGCCGCACTCGCTCCACCTCTGCAGGTGAAAGCGTAAGGTTCAATACATAGGATTTGTCATAATTGACCTTGAAGCCGGCCACATCCTCAAAATGCAACAGGACCTCCCGGACATATGGTAGAGATTGTACTGGATCCATGATAGAAAGCAGGACATCATCCGCAAATAGTGGAATTTTATGCTGCTCCCCGGTAAAGGGAAGGCCCCGAATCCCCTCGTGCTCCCGCACCGCAATTGCCAGTGGCTCAATGCTCAAGGCAAAGAGCAGGGGAGAGAGAGGGCAGCCCTGCCTAGTGCCGCGGGAATGCGGGAAGAACGCCGATAGGTGGCCGTTCACCGCCACCCTAGAGCGGGGATTGCAGTAGTTCGCTTTCACCATGGAGATGAATTTGTCTGAGAAGCCGAAGGCCGCTAGGGTATTGAACAGGAAGCCCCAATTCACGCGGTCGATAGCTTTTTCAGCATCAAGGCCCACGAGTACTGCCGGGATTCGAAACCTATCAGCCTTTTCTATCAGGTGGACAACCCCCCTAGTGTTGTCGTGGGTCTGACGCCCCTTAATAAACCCAGATTGGTCCGGGTGTATGAGTGCTGGCATCAAATCCTGCAGCCTGCGCGCAATGATCGAGGAATATAGCTTCGCGTTGATGTTGAGGAGGGCTATCGGGCGAAATGAGGAGCAATGGGCGGGGTCTTTCCCTGGTTTAGGCAAGATCGAAATCAAGGCCTCAGGGAGGGAGCTGGTTGAGGTGCCGGAGTCAGCCATGTCATTAAAAAGGGAGACTAGAAAGTCGCACACCTCAGTGGCATACGTCTTGCAAAAAAGAGCGGTGTAGCCATCCGGACCCGGTGCCTTGTGAAGTTTCAGGTCCTTAATGGCATCAAGCACCTCGCCATCAGTAATCTGGGCCTCCAGTAGCTCGTTCCATTCCTTAGACACCTGTGGTATAGGCAGATCCCGCAAGTATTCCCGCTGGTCATCGGCATCAAGAGACTCCCCCGCATAAAGTTCCGCATAGAAGCGGCCAAAGATGGCAGCCTTAGTCTCGTCACTGTACTGCAGTTCACCAGTCGAGTCACGAACCCCTCCTACATACTCCCGTTCCCTCTTGTCCCGCAGTTGGCGAGCCAGGTGTCTCCCCACCTTATTCCCGTGGGAATATGATAGGTGTCGCAGTCTCAACAACGTAAACTCCGCCCTGTTGTTGTAGTGGGCCCTCAGTTTCCCCCGAACCGCCGTCAATGGACAAAGGGTCAGCCTCGAAGGATTAAGTTTGTGGGCCTGCTTGAGTGCTGCCAGTTCTGTCTCTAACTCCTCCCGCTCCCGGCGTCGCATCTTATTGAGGCGAGCATTAAGAGCTTGGCAAGTGCCCCTGATTGACGCCTTAAAGGCGTCCCAACTGGTGGAGATTGATGTATCGGACACCGGGTTGAGTACGAAAAAGTCCCTGATAGCCTTCCGCAACTCCTGATTTGATGGGTCGTCCCTGACCACCGAAGCCGGGAAATACCACTTCCGTTGTCCATCACCGGCCGGCGACCAGCGCAGATTGAGCACGAGCAGACTATGGTCGGAAACTGATAGCGGAAATATTCTAGAGTCGAGGACATCTCCCCTAAGAGCTTGACTTAGAAAAATGTGGTCCAGGCGCGAGTAGGAGTGATGAACATGGGAGAAAAAGGTGTAATCTCGGGACAGGGGGTGTATGGAACACCAGCTATCGAGTAAACCCAGCTCCCCAACCATCCGTTGTGTTTCAACAGAGAACAAACCTGTATCGGCCCTGTGGGTACCGGAGCTATCCATCTCTCTACTCCAAACCAAATTAAAGTCCCCCAACAAGAACAGGTGTCCTTCAGCAAAGTCACTCCCACCCTCTGCAGCAAGCCCTGGATAAAGCCATTCTGACCAGCATTGGGGGCATACACTGTGAGAAGTTGGCCCGATATGCAACGTTCGCTATTCTAGCGACCGCTATGTATCGTTCCAACGACCCTTATGGTGTTTGGTTGTAAGTCAACCTATAGACCAGCTATCCTAGTAGCGTGGATACGAGCAGTCTAAGGCTAAAGACTCGAGAGGGCGTGTTAAGCCAGCTGTTATACCATCACATACCCCTTGAACACCGAGTGAAAGGACACCACACAAGTGTTATGAAAATAAACAGTATATTTATTAAGAATCACAACAGCCCTGTACTCTTTATGAGGACAGGGTACTAAGCACAAACCAAATCTCTTAGGAAAATACTTCAACTGCACAATAAAAACAAGTGTCCGAGGACACGGAAAGTTTAAGGTCTCGGGCGGACCCGATAAGGCAAGTCGGAAGCGAGGGACTCGGGACCCTAGAGTAAAGAGGCTATGCAGGCACCGAAATGCCGAATTACCTAGCCACGAGGGCTGCGGCTGCACAAGTCTTACAGGCGTCGGGGTCTTCGCTGACGAGCCAGGAGCCGGAAGAAAAGGAGTTGCTGGCCGGCGACCAGTGATGAATAGTTCGTAGAGATCCAAGCCTGGATCAGAGATTGATGATACCTGAAAGCAGAGGGGACCAAGTTCGTACTACTAGCCAGTAGTCAGAGGGTACCAGGAAGGCACCGGTTGGCCGTCACCTCGACCAGGTGAGTGGGCGACGCTAGGCTCTGCAGTCTCACGGACCAGGAGGCGTTGTCGGCGACCACGGTGGAGGTGCAAGCTGTCCCACGAAGGATGATGCTGTCGGCGTCGCTGGGCCCAGGATGGGGCAACAAGCCTTGGCAGATCTCAGGGCCACGTGGTGGGCCTAAGATGGCGTCTTGAGTGGACCAGGAGGGTCCGGGGTGCTTCTCACAAAGATGGAAGCAAGGGCCAGTCTGGAGCAACCAGACCAGCAGTGTTGATTGTCGGATGTCGTCACAGAAGGGCACAAGCCAGCGGCTAGTGACCAGACAACGTGCTGAGCAGCGAGCAGAAGGGCCCCACGCAGATCGTGGAGATGCTGGGAGACTGCACTTCGGTGCTGGAGCGGCTCAGGGTCGGGGCTTCTCGGACCCCAGAGCACTCACCAGAGAATTACTTCGATGGTCGTGCTGGTGAAGAAAGCGTGCAGGTTTTGATGATGGCCGGTCCCTCGAGGTCTCGTCGCACCCACAGATCACAGCTGAGCTGATGACGTGGGTAGAGGTCAGAGGTGCCAGGGAAGCCGGTTCTCGTCGAGCTGGGCCGTCGGATCCTTGAGGAAGGACTTGCAGCAAACCGCAGAGTTCTTAGATGGTGCCCGCTGATGCAGGGTGACTACTCCTTAGTCACAAGGGAGAAATCTTGAGAAGAGTCTCGAATGTCCTTTCGTAGAAAGTAGTTCTTGATTCAAAGATGATCTAATTTGGAAGGGTCCCCGCTCCGGTCTTTATCCTGAAGAAAGGGGTGGGTACATGACTAGGTCCTGCCCTAAGGGTGGGACCAGGAAGGGGGGTAGTTACACCCCTCTCCCCTGCCGGACTTTCCCCAGGCCAGGGCTGGCGCCCCTGGAACTGGTTCTAACCGGCAGATGCGTAGTGAGCACCGGGGTGCCACTCCGCAGTCACCTTCTCGCAAAAGCCCTACCTACCCAGAATACACAAACCCTGTCTGGGACGGTGCGAACACCGCCCTCGACAGGAAACCCTTTGTCCAAGCGCTCCTCGCTGGAAGGACTCCCAGCAGCAGGAGGTCAGACTCGTGTCTGTGGTGGCAGCATCCATTTTGTGGAGCTGAGGCTTTAGTTAACTTTAACCGGGGTTCACAGTTACGTACATGTCGTGTCCCTCTAGAAGGGCGGAATGCTAACCTCGTCGCCAGAGTTGGTGAGAGGGCAGCATCCCGATTCGTATGACACCTTACTCGACATGTCTTGATAACGCGACACCGAAGTTACCGATATGGTACGCGTTATCATGGAACAGCCATTGGGTCTTGATTCCGCAAGCTGCAACCGGCTCGGCTCGGGCCAGAACACGGTTCACACGAGCCCACGCACTCTGCCTTCAGGATTGTCAAGGCCTGCCATAGGAGTGACTGATAGGAACTCGGGTGTCCATGGTATGGTTAGATATAGGGCTACTATATCTAAAGCAAAGGGTGATTACACACCTTCGCCCCAGCTGTCATGCAGCCAGTTGTGTCAAATTTAGGAGGCCAGCCAGGGGTGGCATAATACATGCTGCAGTCCCTGGCGGCCCTGGGTACACCTATGCCCTGCGTTACGGGGTCTGATAAGGTGGCCCAGTACCAATTGGAAATGTACCTAGGGTACATGGAATCCATTTTAAAGAGAGAGCAGTAGGCCTGGGGTCCTGATTGGCAGGATCCCAGGTCGACTATGTCCAAAACCAGCTAAAACACAGGGAAAAAAGTTGGGGGCAACCATAGTCAGGATGTACCTTCCTACATACACCACCACGAAAGTGCTCAGTTTCCCATGGACAAGACCCTTCACCATCAACCAGCGGCCCTCCCTATCACTGCGTACATCCGTAGGCTGAAAGTGCAAGGCTGCACGAAAGAGAAGAGCCACCCCCCTATGTTTTGTGGATGCAGATGAACTGTATATGAGGGGGAAAAGTTTATGCCGGAGGCGCAGCTCATCCTTACGCGCCAGGTGAGTCTCCTGGAGACCCACAATGTCTAGCTGGTGGTCTATCACATACCTCCACACCTTCTGACGCTTTTGCGGGGAGTTCAGGCCTTTAACATTCCATGTCCCTATGCTAAGAGGCATCATTAAACAACAGGCCCGCTCCGGCTACAGTCACACCACACCTCTCGCTACCCACGCCCCCACGTCCAACAACCATAGATAATGCAGGATGGCATCCCAGAAGCCCCTCCCAGCACCCCACAGCCAAATAGAACATGTCTAGGATCCTCGAGTCTAGCCGCACCCCTCCTGCACACACATCAACCATTCGCCAGAGTACCAGAATCACACTCAGCGACACACGCCTGTCACCACCATTACCCCTGCCACCCCCTCTCCCCCTCAAATCCCCAACAAACCCCCTTAGTACCACCCCCCCCCCCAAAGGAACCCCAATGTAGCCCACAAACCAACAGAACAAAAGGAGACAGCATGAGGTGAACGAAGAACATGGAGGAACAATGTCCTGAACCATACCCGTAGATATAAGTCTGTGAGGTCCTCCAGGGGGCGAGGACGGGACACCATAGGGTGCATCCCGTAGGCCACATACCGGGGTGTCTTCCCAAAAAGTAAAAATTTACCCACGGTACCTGCAATTCCGCATCCCTCCGGCGCCAAGCAACTGTCATCTTAGGGCTCAAGCCACCCCGGAGCCAAGCTGTGAGTTCGCCAACGTAGCCGACGCTACAGAAGCCACCGCTGCCCCCCTCTCCTGGAGACTGGTCGCACGATTAGGCCTTCTCCGCTCCGAGTCCCTACCCACTCTCTGCCATGAGGAGGACCGCCGTCTTCTCCGCGATGGGGAGCCACTGCTCTCGGGGGGGGCCCATGTCCTCAATGCCCAAGAGGTCCTTCACTACCTGTAGTGATCGGATCTGCGCCAGCCTATTCAATCAATCAATCAATCAGTGACACTTATAAAGCGCGCTACATACCCGTAGGGTCTCAAGGCGCTGGGGGGTGGGGGGGGGGGGGGGTGCCGCTACTGCTCGAACAGCCAGGTCTTCAGCTTCTTCCTGAAGGAGAGGTGGTCTTGGGTCAGGCGCAGGTCGGTCGGGAGGGAGTTCCAGGTCTTGGCGGCCAGGTAGGAGAAGGACCTTCCTCCTGTAGTCGCTCTTCGGATGCGGGGGACGGCGGCGAGGGCGTGGTTGGCTGATCGGAGGTGGCGTTTGGGAGCGTAGAAGTTGACTCGGCTGTTGAGGTAGCTCGGGCCTTGGTCGTGTAGGGCTTTGTGTGCGTGGGTGAGGAGGCGGAAGGTGATTCTTTTGTTGACGGGGAGCCAGTGAAGGTCTCTCAGATGTCCGGAGATGTGGCTGGTTCGTGGGATGTCGAGGATGAGTCTGACTGAGGCATTCTGGATCCGCTGGAGTCTCTTCTGGAGCTTGGCGGTGGTACCGGCGTAGAGGGCGTTGCCGTAGTCCAGTCGGCTGGTGACGAGGGCCTGGGTGACGGTCTTCCTGGTCTCGGTGGGGATCCACCAGAAGATCTTCCGTAGCATGCGTAGGATGTTGAAGCACGCCGAGGAGACGTTGTTGACTTGCCTGGTCATGGAGAGGGAGGAGTCCAGGATGAAGCCCAGGTTGCGTGCGTGGTCTGTCGGTTTGGGTGCGGTTCCCAGGGCGGGAGGCCACCAGGAGTCATCCCAGGCGGAGGGCGAGGAGCCCAGGATGAGGACCTCCGTCTTGTCCGAGTTCAGTTTCAGGCGGCTGGTCGTCATCCACTCGGCCACCTCTTTCATCCCTTCGTGCAGGTTGGCTCTGGCGGCGGCGGGGTCGTTGGTCAGGGAGAGGATCAGCTGGGTGTCGTCGGCGTAGGAGATTATGCTGAGGTTGTGTTTGCGTACGATGGCCGCGAGGGGGCTCATGTAGACGTTGAAGAGGGTGGGGCTCAGAGATGATCCTTGAGGGACGCCGCAGATGACTTCGGAGGCCTCTGACTTGAACGGTGGTAGGCGGACTCTCTGTGTTCTTCCGTCGAGGAAGGAGATGATCCATTCCAGCGCCTTGTCCTGGATTCCGATGTTGCTGAGGCGCCGTACTAGGGTGCGGTCGCAGACCGTGTCGAATGCCGCGGAGAGGTCTAGGAGGATGAGGGCCACTGTTTCTCCATTGTCCATCAGGGCTCGGATGTCATCGGTGGCGGCGATGAGGGCGGTCTCGGTGCTGTGATTGGCTCGGAAGCCGGACTGTGAGGGGTCGAGGGATCCGTTCGTCTCGAGGAAGGCGGCCATCTGCTTGTTGACGGTCTTCTCGATGACTTTGGCTGGAAACGGGAGGAGCGAGATGGGGCGGTAGTTCTTGAGGTCGGTGGGGTCCGCTGTTGGTTTCTTGAGTAGAGCGCTGAGTTCGGCGTGTTTCCAGCTCTCCGGGAAGATGGTGGTGTCGAAGGATGTGTTGATGTCTCGCAAGTGGGGTGCGATGACAGCGTCGGCCTTGTTGAAGACGTGGTGAGGGCAGGGGTCGGTCGGTGATCCGGAGTGGATGGAGATGGATTTTGCCATCGGAAAATGATGCGGAAGGGGTGACCCCAGGAGTAGGCTATGTTACGTTCCCTTAGAAAGGTGGTCACAGGGCGAAACTCACGCCTCTTTTGAAGGGTCGATGCCGCCAAGTCTTGATACAATTGGGGGTGGTGATCCCGGAACTGCAGTGATGGAGTCTCCCGCGCCTTTCGAAGAATGCGTTCCTTCAACTGAAAATCGTGGACGCACACCAGGATATCGGGTGGAGGGCCTCCTCCACGTCTAGGCAGACCGACCCTGTCCATCTTGATCTCATGGAGTTCTTCATCTTCCAGGATCTGCAGGAAGAGTGCCAGAACATAGCCCCGTAGATCACCAGACTCCCCGTCCCAGGGCACCGAGCGTATGCGGATGTTGTTCCGGTGGGAACGATTCTCCAAGTCCTCCGCGTGTGCTTGAAGGTCCAGGTTCTGCTCCGTGAGCCGAATCACATCTTGTTGCAACTGGTGCACATCATTCGCCACACTCAGGTCATGATCCTCCAGGGTGGCTACCCGCTCTCCGATACCATCCACGTCTCGCCTCACCTCACGGAAGTCCGATGCCAGCTGAGAGCGAAGTTCCGAAATGTCCTCCTTAATGGAGGCGAATAGCTCCATCATGAATGCCTTGGTGGCGGGGGCCTCATCGTCCTTCGACGTGGGGGAAGCGCTAGTCCCAGGGAACGCCGGCTGCTGGGATCCCTTGGACGGACCATCTTTACCAGGCTTCCCTCTCCGCTGGGTAGAGGCCATCACTACGCCCCCGTTCGCTCGGGTATTCAGTTCCTGGGCCCGTTCGCTACCCCGAGACTCTTCACACCGGGCGGTGTTCCGTCACTGACCAGGGCCGGGCATGAGCAAGATGCACCCCTCGACAGTCTTCTAGGAGGGAACGCGCTATCCAAGCGACATACTGTTCCCCACTCCGTCCAGGCGCTCACGCGGGTCACCGCGTCACTCGAGGTGCTGGCCCACTACGACTAGACTGGCCCGGTATGACACCCAAACGCAACTGGGACCGAGCTACCAGAATGCAACCAGGCAGCGGCCCCCTCCAGCAATTCAGGGCTCCCAAGGGTCCAGAGGGCACCGTTAGCCAATGTCATTCACCCCAGCCGCCTCCGGCGATAGCTCCTCGTCCGCTATGCCCCCAGCCGCATGCAAACCCGGCCCCTCGGCGAGCAGGGTGGACCCGAGGGCCGAGTCCCCACAAAGTCCTCTCAAGATCAGGGGCCCCTCGCAGGGCCGCGGCCGCAGTCCAGGTGCGCCAGTGCTCCGCCGGCTCTCCACGCGGCTACAAGCCTCGCCCCTTAATCGCGGCCACTCGCTGCAATATGGCCGCCAGCCAGGGAAGGAGAAGGGCGGCACTCCTGCATGCCCAGTGTCTCTAGCAGGCCTCGCGGGTTCCGGCAGCGATCACCCCCAAGGTGGCTCCATTCGCTGGGTCGGATCACCGATCAAAGATCGAGGGAGGGGCCGCACAGCAGCGGTGCCGATCGCCCTTGCAAGGCGAAGAGGACAACCTCCCCCGGAGGTCCCAAGGCGGACCCTCAGTCTTTCTCCCCAGGTCCGTGTAGATCAGCAGCAGGTATCAGGAGAGGGGGTCAGTGCAAGCGCGGCGGGGCCACCTCCATGCTCAGCTCTCCGCCGGCGCTCTCAATCCGCGCCACTGCTCCGAAGGTCCGGTGCCCGCCACCACTCGAGGGCGGGGATTCCTAGGCCGCACACCACCGTGGCCCTTGCGGTGCGATCGCCCCGTCGCAACACCTCCGGGGGCCCGGATTACTCAACCGGATCGCGCTCCTTGGCAGCAGGGAACGCCACAGGCATGGGGGCTCCAGCAGAGCACTGCTCCGGGGGGCTTAATATTGCTCAGCAGAAATCGGCGCAGGAGGGACAGCAAAACACGTATCAGTCCGTCGCCATCTTGGCCACGCCCCGCAAAACACATTTTTATGCCATTTTGTGATATAGGAATTGACAAATTTGTATTTAAGCTCATGGCAGACTCAGGGTCTCCTTTCACTTTAATTGGGAACAAGATTTGGGATGAAGTTGTGGGTCTAGAAAATGTTCAACTCTTACCTCCTGACATTGCTCCGCTGAGTTATGCTGGGTCAAACATAGACATTCTGGGGTACACAGTGGCCAATAACACTTTCAGGAGCAAGAAAATTTGTGGCAAGGTTTATGTAGCTGTCAGAGGAGACAACCTTCTAGAATGGCGACATCAACATGAATTAGGTATAATCCTTAATCCTGGGGCCAAAGATCCTAAGAACCAAGTCATGTTGATGGAGGATTTTTTGTCAAGTTTCCTTCCAGTTAAGGTTGATTTTGTGTGTGGCTCTGACAAATATTTTGCAGACTATCCTAAAGTGTTTTCTGATACCTTGGGGTGTTTAAAGGGATTTGAACACAGAATTATTCTTAAGAAGTCTGCCAAACCATGTGTGCACAAGGTCAGGAAAGTGCCCAATTTGATGCTTGAGCCACTGAAACATGAAATTGAGAGGTTATTGAATTTAGGTGTGATTGAAGAGATTGAATCTTCAGAATGGTTGAGTCCGGTGGTTTTGGCACCCAAGGATGGTGGCAAATCGATTAGGATGTGTATGGATTTGCGCAGATTGAATGAATGGATCTGGGTTGATCGACAGCCATTGCCCAATATAGCTGAAAGTATTAGTATTTTGAAAGGGGCCAACATTTTCTGTGTACTTGATATTTCTTTGGCTTATCACCAAATTGTGTTACATAAGGATTCCAGACATTTAACATCTTTTGTTACACCTTTAGGTGCTTACCAGTTTCTAAGAATGCCATTTGGGTTAGCTTTGGCTTCTGCGTGTTTTCAAAGGGTGATGAAAATGGTCCTTGGCAGTCTTCATAATGTGATGTTTTTTCAGGACGATATTTTGGTTCATGGTGCAAATGTTTGTGAGCATGACAAAGTCCTGAGATCAGTTTTGGACAAGTTAAATGATGGTGGGCTCACGGTTAAGAAGGAAAAATGTTGGATTGGATTGGAGTCAGTCACATACTTGGGACATGTTATTTCGGGGAATGGAATACAACCCAAATTGGAATTAGCTGAGAGCATTGTAAAGGCACCGACTCCAGTAGATAAAGACCAAGTCAAGTCATTTTTGGGAATGGCGGAATTTTATTCCAAGTTTGTTAAGGGTTTCGCCAGTCTTGTTGAACTCATAAGGTCCCTTTTAAAAAAGGGTGTACGGTTCACTTGGTCTGATAATTGTGAGAAAGCTTTTGAATCAGTTAAGATGGAAATAGGAAAGATGCCAACTTTGGGTCATTTTGATTCCAAACTTAAGACCATTCTTACAACTGATGCCAGTCTTAAGGGGTTGGGTGCTGTGCTTTCCCAAATTGTGAATGGGGAAGAAGTTGTTGTAGCATTCGCATCAAGGGCTTTGAAGGAAGCTGATTTGAATTATTCTTGTATTGAAAGAGAGGCGTTGGCAGTATTTTGGTCTGTATATCACTTCAAATTTTATTTGTGGGGCATTCCGTTTGTTGTTAAATCTGATCATCGTCCTCTTGTTCAAATTTTTTCGTGCCATCAGAGTGACCATATGACGCCAAGGTTGAAAAGATGGCGTGAAGGTTTGCAAGAATTTAATTTTTTAGTACAATATATTCCAGGACAGAATAACAAGCCCGCTGATTGTTTATCACGTCTTCCTATTGAAAGAGATGGTGTTGCAGATGGAGTTGGAGCATGTATAAATTGGGTATTAGAGTCTACCATATCCAAGGAAGAATGGTCGCAGAGCGTTAAGATGATGTCACTTTTCAATCGTTAGGGAATGTCATTAGAAATGGTTGGCCAAATTATGATGTACTTGAGGCTGAACTGAAGCCTTTTTGGACGGTGAGGGATTATTTAACTTTTTTTCCAAGATAATTTGATGAGAGGTGACAGGGTTGTGCCTCTTGGTGATTTAAGAGAGAGAGTTGTTAATCTGGCTCATGAAGGGCATTTGGGAAGAAATCTCACGAAGGCTCGGATTAGAGAAAGATATTGGTGGCCTGGAATGGATCGTATGGTGGAAGCAGTTGTTAAAGACTGTCATTTGTGTGCGGTCAATGACAAATCACACACCACTACTCAGTCTCCACTTTCTCCTGTTGAGGTTCCGGTTGCAGTGTGGACTAAGTTGGGGTTGGATATTGCAGGTCCTTTTGAGCTTATGCCTTCACAGGAGAGATACGTTGTGTTGTTGGTCGATTACACCTCTAAATGGGTGGTTTCGAAATGTATGAGTGTTGTGAATTTCAGAACTGTGATTGAGTTCTTCAGGGATGTGTTTGTGTCAGAAATAGTGCCTAAGTACTTACTCACTGATAATGGGGTGCAATTCACCTCCAATGAGATGGATAGCTTTCCTAGAGGGCTTGGAATTATTCACCAGAAAACAGCTCTTTATTCTCCACAAGCCAATGGTCTCACTGAGAGGATGAATAGAGTTGTAAAGAGTTGTGCACAAAGGGCTTTAGAGTCTAAAGTTTCTTTTGGCAGTGTGTTAAGGGAGACATGGTGGGCCCATCGCACTACTCCTAATGCTGTCATGCAGAGGTCTCCTTTTGAAGCCTTGAGGGGTAGATTGGTGAGTTCTAAACTCAACCCAACTTGGCTTCCGGAGAAGGTCTGTGATGATAGTGTTGAGAAAGAGGTGAGAAGAGAAGTTTTGACAAGATATCAGCAAAAATATAAACAACGTTATGATGATAAGATGGTTGTCAAACTTAGGAATTGGAATGTGGGTGACAGTGTTCTGGTGAAAAAAACGAAATTTGGCCACAAAGGTGTTTCCAATTTCAGTGGTCCTTTCACCATTATTGCTATTAAAAACAATGTTGTCACATTGGATAATGGTTGCACTTGGAATATGTCTAAATTGGCAAAGTGCAATGATGTCAGGAATCACTTTAATAGAGGTACTAGAATCTGTGACAATTCCAGTGACGTTTCTCCAACTAGAGACCAAATTAACATTCCTGGAAGGTCCTTACAGCTTCCTAGGAGATTTCAAGACTATATTATGTATTAATTCATTCAATTTGTATCATACATCCTTTTTTCAAGCTTCATTTTTATTTCTTTTATTGTGTATAGGGGATGTGTTATGTTTACTGTCACTTTAAGAGTCACATTGTTGGTTACATCATTAATGGAATGATTACATTCCAATTGCTGTCAGTTCAGTTACTGGATCTCTGTGTTGATGGTTGTGCATTAAAGCGAGCTCTACTTGATTGAGTGCTTTTATCATGAACATTCCAATATTCACCTTTTAATTTAATTGCAAAAACATTTACTATAAGTCACATTCATATCTATTATTATTTATCCAAAAAATAAATAAACAAACAGTGTGCGAAACAGGACAATCAGTTTACACAAAACATAGAAGGGAGCATCACCAGAGCATGCACAGTATGTAAGAAACAGCCATATATCAACCATTATATTCAGTCCAGCAAGGGCAGTCTTGCACATATCCAGCCACCCAGCAGTTCTGTGGGATTTGCGTGCCACGCAGACACATCCAGAGCCAGTGCCAGGCTGCCAGGCACATTTGGGCGATTATTATGCGTGTGGCCCAGGTAGGCCCTCAATATGTCTCCAGTTTTGGGGTGGAGTGGTAGGATGCTGATATACATTTCAGATCTGGTGTTGCAGGGCGGGGAAACTCTGAGACAGCTGTCTGCGTAGGAAGGGGATCTGTTAACCATCCCAGAGCTATTTCCTTCATAACCAGCAGTAGTAATAAGCTGTGAGACTTCAAACTGAATTCAGGAGTTTTCCTACATATCCCATGACCACTACATCTGGTGTGGTAGGGATTTCATAGCTGACAATATGGGGTATCATGGTTAGTACCTCTTTCCAAAAGGATGCTCTGTAGCAGCAGTTCCATGATAAGTGTGGGGAGTCAGTGTGAGGCTGGTGATAGCGAGTACACTTGTGTGATTTGGGGTTGTCGGTTTTATGAAGTGTTGGAGGGGTGTAATACAATCTGTGCAGACATTTAAAATTGATTAATTTATTCTTATAGTTCATTTGGATAGCCTCCGATTGCTTGCAGTACTATGTCCATTTATGGACGGACATTCCATAGATCCCCCAAGACCCCAACCCATCAATCAATCATTCAGCATTTTTATAGCGCAGCACTGTAACACCTAGGGCCTAGGGGTATCTGGGCACTGTGTATGCGACCCCTTAGCAGTAATGTGCCCTGTGGTCGTTCGGTCCGGGTTCAAATGCATATGCAAGAGACCCATCGTCTGTCATTTCAGTGCGAGTAACTTATACTGTAGTGTATGTAGCGTTTCATAGCTTGCCTAAGCCACAGGTACAGAAACATATCCGAGGCATTTCTGTGCGGCCCTTGTCCCGGAACTGTTGCGGTGTGATAAACTATTTCTCCTGCTATATAGGTGTGCTTCCTCAGTTATTGCACGCTTTTATCACTGTCTGTGTCCTGATCGGCAGCGCAGGCCAGGGTTATTAAAAATTGCAATTTTAGGGAGTACAACAGTCTGTATCCAGATATATCTTGCAAGGCCCGTGCAAGCATTATTTGCGGGGATCGCCTGGTCCACAGTTGCTCTGGGGATCTGGCGTTTTGTAAATAGACATGTGAGCAGGGCATTCGGAGCAGTGGCCTCGGTTTCAACCACCATGTGCGGTATCATTAGTTCTGAAAGGTGCCAATATAGTGCATGGAACGCCTGAGAGCATAAATAATATAGGTCTAGTTCCCTTATGCCACTGGGCGTGTCAATATTTCCCATCGTAACCTGGATTGACTCACAGCCCATTTGAGGAAACTAAGCTTTGGCCTCACAAACACTTTAAAACCAGTGCTTTAAATGGGACGGTACTGTCCGGTACGGAGTATCAACACTTTTTTTAATGTTTTTTTAATTAATTATTTTATTAACAATGCCAATGAGACCATACAGTACACAGTAGACACTTTTTATTTTGAGTGGGAAAGTACTTGCACTTCCAGAGAGAATGGTAATAATTTTATGTACCAGCACTTCTCAGAAATGAGCAGGTACTTTGGGCTCAAAGGGCTTACCTTACTCCTGCCCGTCATATGTTCGGCAGCACTACCCCCCCTCCCCCCCCTGTCCCTCCACTGCCCCGCAGGACTTCCTCTGCGAGCCGCCATGAACTCCCTTTCCTAGGCACTGAAATGAGCTTCTTGATACAGAGCAGACTTCACCCTTTTGAATGGTGATTTTTTTTAATTGACTTTGCTCCGCAAGAGTTTAGACACATGGTGCTAATCTCTATTCACCCTGTCTTATCCCACTCTCAATTGCACACCCTCTTTCTTCCCAGAGTGAGATTTGTTGTGGACATCTACGTGATGTTCATTGCTTTTATGTATTTTTGATATGTCCTTTTGATCTACATTTGTAATGAGGAAATTTAGAAAAAGCAGGAAAGATCAAGCTGCAACAAGGAGACAATGTTCATTATGGAACGAGAAAAAATTATATGTATGGGTAGGAAAAGGGCAAGTTGAGAAAAATTAAAAGGGCGGATGACAGGGAATAGAAGAGAAGTCAGCGACATGTGGAGAGAGGGCTATAGGGTAGGATGAACACTGCTGAGGTCCAGGTGTATACCTATGGGTAATGCAATAGAAGTTCAACTGCACTGTAGTACATGGGAAGGGTAGAGTGGGCCGCAGCAGAAAAGCAAAACTCAAGAAAAAACATATAATTTTGAACTTTTGTCTCTGAGCACCAAGTTTGAGCTTTAAAACAGGTGGACTCTGAAAACAGGGGAGTCAGGTGGACAATGTTTGTGAAGTAGGAGTGATAACCCATGAGACTACACTTACCGGTTTGGATCCTTTAAGATGTGAATGTGTCTTGGATTTTGGAGCAGGCACTGTTCTCCCTTTGGAGTAAGGTTTTTCAACCACCAACTGCCACTGGTGGTAGAACATGTGAGGGCAGAGCAATTTAGGGAACACCATGGTGCTGTGGCAGAAAATGTTTGTGGTCGAAGTGCCAGGTGCTATCTATCCAAAGTATCATCCTGATCCACCTCTTCAATCTATTATGTCTGTCCGCCAAACAAAGAAGAGTGAGAGGCACACAAGTACCTTCTGTGAGATGTCTGTGGGGCATAGTTCAACTATGTCCCGTAATACAGGCACAAGCCATCATCTGCTACATAATCTCTTGATTTTAACTAAAAAAAGATTTTGTTTCTAGTTTAAACGGCTAAAAAGTTGGTAAAAACCCAGTGACATGTTGCTGTGAAGTTCCTTTGAAATGGTTGAATGATCACTTTTCTGCTGCTTTTTGCTATTCTTAGGGGTTAAATGTGCCTAGAAAGTGTCAAAAAGATTACAAATGGCAATATAATGAAATGATACCATCATAAAATGTGCAGCACTATGCCACATAATTTGCCTTTTTGTGCCATATTATATAGCTGAACCATGCTGCATAATTTGGCCCTTCTCCGACACATAATTCCAGTGGCCCTGCCTATCAAGAAGCTGAGAGGGGTCTTGAGGTGGGTCTTCCCCTTTTCAATCCGTCCCTAAATTTCATGGACCGTCCCGGATTTGGATCTCACGTCGTTGTCCGTGATGTTCCCTTTTATGGCCCCTTTTGTCTGTAATTTTGGGCATTTTGAGAAGCCTCAACTCCCTGATGGGGCCACCTTGCACTCTTTCTCTGAGAACCAGAGCAGCCCCACTTCGCCCGTTGTCATTCTGTCTTTGCCTGATGATGGTCACTGCGCCCATTGTCATTCTGTATGCCTGCTGATTGTCACACAAAGAATGACAATGGGCCAGACTGCTGGCAAACTTAGCCAGGGACTTCTGGAAACATTGTCTGAAGAT
This sequence comes from Lissotriton vulgaris, assembly GCF_964263255.1. Taxonomy (NCBI): domain Eukaryota; kingdom Metazoa; phylum Chordata; class Amphibia; order Caudata; family Salamandridae; genus Lissotriton; species Lissotriton vulgaris. The sequence goes on from NC_141699.1 coordinate 177,883,068, forward strand.
ATAGGCAGCTGGGGTGGAGCAACTATTCATTGCCCTCAAGAAGCCTTTCAAGCCAATCTCCGCAGTGACTATCGCCTGTTGGGTGAGATGGGTCCAACTGGAAGCATGTATTAATATGGACTCCTTTGAGGACAATTCTACTAGGGGTACTATCGCTTCCAAAGCTTTCTCCTTGGTGGCCCATCTAGATGATATTCTCAGGGCGGCCAATTGGTATTCTGAGTCTACTTGTAATACCTTTTACTTTAAACCAATCACTGGCATGGCTTCACTGGTTGTTAAGCAGCTTTAAACTAGCATAATCTGAGCCCCAAGGTCCTGACATGTCTCAACTCCAGTAAAAGATTTTCTGTTCGCGCCCTCGACATTACGACATTTATGTTTACCCTGGAAGGAGTTTTATTTACTATTTTGTGTAATACAAAATCTAATACTAGGGTGGTTTGTCACCCTGCTTCTCCTGGTCATCCAAATTTGTAACTGGTAAACATAACATTTAACCCTTCCGGGGTAAACATACATGCTATAATCTCAAGGGCACGAACATCAGAAAATCTTTTACAGAAGATGAGACGTAACAGGATCTTCGGCTCAGATTATGATAGTCAAACTATGCAGATAGCACCAACAATTTTGTTTCCAGCTCAAAGGAAGAAAATAATATCGCCAAACAAAGTGCACCATCATTTTAATTTTTTGTTGCATAATTTCAATAACCTTGGTCCTCCAATCTGCATAATCCCAGTTGCCTGGATAATGTAAAACTTTTGCACAGTGGTGACAAAATATGTATTTCACACGAAACCACGAAATATTTTCCATATTTCACAATTCCTTCAAAATGTGGGTTAAACACCACTGCTTTTTGTGCAATAAGAACACAAAATATGTAATACAAGCATTTTTACTCCAAGATGTAATGACTTTTCAATAATCTCCATTGTACCCATCGGTGTGGAGATGAATGAATGACAAGAGCCTTGTATAGCGATACTTTGCCTGAAGGCGTCAAGGCGCTGAAGATGGAAAGAAACGCTGAGTGTGAAAGAGGAGGAATGCTGGCCAGAGATAGGCTTCCTTGAAGAGCCAGGTCTTCAAGGCCTTCCGGAACTGGGAATGAGAGGATTGATCCCCAAGTTCCACAGGAAGGGCGTTCCACATCCTAGGGTCAAGGGAGGAAAAAGCCCTCCCGCCCCATCTTGCCTTCAGAATTCTGGGAACAGCAAGAAGGTTTTTGTTCGCTGAGCGAAGGACCCTACATGGGACATAGAGGGACACAAGAGAACTGATGTCTTCTGCCCGAGCCTATGAAGGGCGCGATGAGTGAGGCACAAGGCCTTGAAGTCAATCCTGGCTTGCATGGGGAGCCAGTGCAGATCTTTCCTAATGGCTGAGCCTGATGAGCTCCTAGGAGCGTCAACGACGAACCTTGCGGCCGTGTTTTACACAATTTGGAGACGCTGGACAAGTTGCTTGGTAATTCTCAAATAAAGTACATTACAATAGTCCAGGCGAGAGGCTATGAGGGCTACCGTGACCTGTTTACGGGCTTCGAATGACAGGTAATGTACGATTTTCCTCAGAATTCTCAAAACCCCGCAGCAGGTTGAGGCCGTCCTGCTGACCTGCTTGTCGAAGGAAAGTAAGGAGTCAAAGGTAACGCCCAGATTCCGAGCTGACTGAGTGGGTGTGGGGCAGGCACCGAGAACAGAGGGCCACCAGTCCGCAGACAAAATCTCCTGCTTTCCTCCAAAAATGATCACCTCCGTTTTCTCCCCGTTAAATTTGAGATAGTTTCTTACCATCCACTCCGCGACTGCCTTCATACAAACTTTAAAATTAAGGGCAGTGATGTCAGCGGCATGCGAGATGGAGACCATGATCTGGGTGTCGTCAGCGTAGGATACGACTTCCAGACCAAAGGATCTGACAAGCCTGGCCAAAGGTGTTACATATATATTGAAGAGCGTGGGGCTCAGGTACGGGCCCTGAGGAACCCCACACTGCACAGGCTTGACAGGAGAGAGGTGGTCGCCCAACTTGACCCTTTGTTCGCGCTGAGTCAGGAAAGATGTTAAGAGGCTAAGCGCCGGTCAGTCCACTCCTATTTCCCGCAAACGCCCAGCCAAAATGGCGGGGGACAGTGTGTTGAATGCAGCAGTGAGGTCGAGCAGGACCAGCAGGGTAGTCGGGCCACTGTCGACCTTCGCTCGTATGTTATTAGCGACAATAATCAGGGCGGACTCGGTGCTGTGGGCTTTTCGAAAACCGTGTTGGGACGGGTCAAGAAGGCTGGCGCGATCTAAAAAGGCGCTCAGATGGTTATTTAAGTGAGTATCCAGTATTTTCGCAGGGGCAGGGAGATAAACGAAAAATCTTAAGAATGCCACGGTCTAACGTGGGTTTCTTAAGGAGGGGCTGGACGATGGCCAATTTCCAAGGCTTCGGGTAAACTCCCTCAAGGATTGCCCGATTGATCACCTCTAGAAAGGGAGGAAGTAGGACATCCCTGCATTTCTTAAAAATGTAAAGAGGGCAGGGTCAAGAGGAGATCAAGATTTCTAGTTGTCCAAAAGCAGATTGATTTGTTCTGAGGTGAGCCGAGGGAAGTTAGTGAAATAACCCCCCTGCGGTGTAACGGAGGTGGCAGCTGGTGAAAAAGTCTCCAGGTCAGATGGAGGCCCTAGATCATGATTAAGGGCTTCTAGGCCGGAGTACATGTTCGAGATGTTCTCATGGAAATAGGTGGAGATTTGATCACAAAGGTCCTGTGAGGCCTCGATACGGTTGGGAGATTGAAGGGCACACAGAGTCCACAATTTTAAATAGCTCCCGAGGGGAGCTAAGGGAGGTGGTGATCTTCGTAAAATGGGATTTCTTTTCTACCAGCACAGCAGCTTTGTACTCCTTGAGCAATCTCTTATGGATGTCTTTTTCAAGGGGGTCAAGGTGGAGTCTCCAGAGCCTCTCCTGCTTTCTGCAGCCCTGCCTAAGCACTTTAAGAGCATCTGAGAACCAGGGTGCTGTAGGGCGTTTCCTTGCAGTATAGTGCTGTTTCAGCGGGGCCAGAGTATCAACAGCTTTAGAGATAGCATTCTGGAGGGCAAGGGCCGAGGTGTCAGTTCCCTTGGTAAGAAGGGGCACAGGACTGGACAACAAAGGAGCCAGAGTTTCATTATTTATCCCCCGAAAGTTTCTCTTTATTTCCCATCTGCTGGAGTCTCCTTGCGCAGTATTGGGAGGGGGGAGGAGAAGGCAAAAGGGACAGCTAAATGATCTGACCAAGACAGAGGAAGGGGGGGTCCCTATCCTTATTCTAGGGTCATCGGAAAAAACCCCATCAAACGTGTCCAGCGGAGTGAGTGGGCCCTATCACAGGTTGTGCTAGTCCACAGGAAGTCATGGAGTTTAACAAGTGGGTAGTGTCTCTGGAGGTGTCATCCTCCAGATGGAAATTAAAATCCCCTAGGATAGTTAAATTGGGCCTATCCATGTAGGGTTCCAGAACTTGAGATAGGTCATGGCTGAAGCTAGACCTGGGGCCCGGTGGCCTGTAGATCAGGATACCCACAAAGGAGTTAGTAGGAATGGGGCTGAGGACAAAATACACAAAATACATGGCCTGGCAAGACACTACAGGGAGATGTTAGATATGGCATTTTATCGAAGTTCTGTGAAGTATACCTAGTCCCTCCCCCCCCTCTCCAGACCTACCTATCCATTCTGGCCAGGGAGTATCCCTCGGGAATGGCATTTAAAAGTTCAGGCCCAGAGCACTCGGATGCCCAGGTCTCAGTAACAAATGCCCATGCGGGGTTTCTTTCCGAGATGAAGTCCCTAAGAGCAAAGTTGTTTTTAACTAGGGACCTAGCGTTAATGAGGAACCCAGCCTCAATGATCGGCAGAGAGGGCTTAGTTTTCTCAGCCCTAAAGCGTTTATGGGGCGGCGTAGGGCGGGGTAAGGTAGAACTTCTCTCAAAGCAGTGGCACGAAGGAGTATTAAGAAGCAACTCCGGGGTGAGCGTATGGTGACAGCTCTTAATGGGGGGCTTGAGTTAGCGTTTGTGAGTCGTAATAGAAACTAGCCTGGCCGAGGCTAACTGGTCGAACAGCCGCCCCGGCCCCCGGCACCTCCTTAGCGCTGACGGGCGCAGACAGCCACAACTCCAGCACAGATCCAGCGCGTCCGCTGGTGGCATCCGCAGAGACATGTCCGTCCCATTTTATGCACAGCTAGAGCGCGTCAGAGCGCTTGCACACACCCAATATGGCCGCTATGAATCTTCATCTACCCGGGACTGGACTGCTCTGCGTCAACACTCGGCTGAGAGTGGCCCAGGTAGCGAGGAGATGGGGAGAGGTAGTAGCAAGTTAAAAGCTTTTTAAATCAAGCCGAAATAATAAGTATTAAAAACAAGCAAGAGAATCGAGAAACAGCAACCTCCCGGCTTCCGCCTCAGGAGGGAAATAATCACACAGCCCAATCGAGCGCAGGGCTCAGGAATGCCCCTTTTATGCGCAGCTAGATCATGGTGAAGTAGTGTGGCTCACTGGTTAGAGGCGGCAGACCCGAGAGCAGAGGACGGCCCGGGACCAGGGTTCGATTCCCGACGCGGCAGGTTTCTGGACCAGGGTCAGCGGACTCGATAATTCTCTCGCCTCGGTGCCCACTCCGATCAGCGATCACACTCGGCAACTCTGGGCACTAGCTTGCCTCATCTTCACTAACGGCCCCACCAGACCGCCGGGGATGCCTGGTCTCACCCTGGAGATACCCATTAAGGGACCATCTCTCAGGGAAGCCAGGAAGGGTTTCGCAGCGGTCGAAGCGCGGAGGTACCCCTTCGGGAGTGATTCCTGCGCTATATAAGCACACAATATATATAAGCACACAATTAATTAATTAAATATGGTGGGGAGGAGTATATTTTAATGTGGTAGTTTCAGTCACCTGAGGTAGTGTTCAAACAATTGAATCAGTTTTTGGTCCTGCAATACTTCTTTACTAGCTGTTGCTTCATCTGGAATAGCTGCCACTTTGCTAACAGCTGGGAAAACAGCACATTCTACCTTTGAATGCCTCTAACAGTTTCCCTTCAAAGGGATTCAATATGCTCTATTCGGAAAAACGTACCTTTGGGGACACTGCTTCAAAATGTGTCTCTTATCATGTGGGACGAATGTACAATGATACTAAAACCATTGCTGCCTAGCCTTTTTTTACCTGGACAACGTCGGGACGGGCAGCTAGTACTTCTTTAAAATGGCTAACCACTGCTGTGAGAGCAATAAGACCATATTGTAAATTACAACTTTACATCCAGTTCCTAATTTGTTAGTTCCAAATGAATTGAATACATGCTTACACCCAAGCTAAACATACACTCAGTCTAGGGCTGGGCGTAGTTGGCGTAGCACCACTATGCAGAATTTTGGAAGAAATGTGTGTAAAACAAGCGCACATTTTGAGGGTACGTGTGCCCGGGACAGGAGTCCCCGATCTCACCGGCCTGGCTGGGTTTAGAAGCAGGGACCGACTTCAGGGCCTGGGTTTCGGTCAGGGTCTGGGAGCCCCCGTCCTGCCAAGTGACCATCTGGCGGGGACAAGGGTCCATGGTGCAGAGACCTGCAAGGATCCATGGGTCCCGGGCAGACCTACCCCGGGCGGCTGGGCCCGATGAGCGCCTGCGGGCATCCCCATGCCCGAGGCCCAGCGTGGGGTCTCCCCAGGGCGGCTGGGTCCCAGGAGTACCTGCGGGCCGCCCCATGCCGGAGGCCCAGCCCCGCAGCCCCCCCGAGCCCTCCAGCAAAAGCTCTGGGCAGGCAGATTGGCGTTATTTCGGTCCCGGCAATTTGGTCGCACCTCTCCCCTCGGCCATTTGGTCGCACACAATACTTTCCAATGGGGTGACCAGATGGCCGGGCCGGAAGTCCAGATGAGGGTTCATTTGCCTCCCGGATCCCAGCCCAGGCTCCAGGAGGTCAATCAAGTTCGCGCCTAGGGTCCCCTGAGCCTCTCGTGTGCATGGGCTCCCAGAAAGAAGGGTAGCCTTTCTCCGGATTACTAGGGTTATAGTATGCCGGGACACCCCTCCCGGGCTGGCGGTTCTCGGCCAGGGAACAGATGAGCTATGCCCGGACAACACTTTCCCCTCCGTCCGGGGGCTCCCTCCTCTGACCCTTGGTGTGGCAAAGAGCCCGGGACAGGCTCCATGGTTCCCGGGCAGTCCTCCCCCGGGCCTCCATGCCTGAGAGCTCCAGTGGTCCATTCCTGGGCTTGAGGCCCAGCCAGGGTTCCCGAGCTCCTGGGAAGCAAGAGCCCCTGAGCCCTGGGTGGGCAGGTGGGTGCCCAACCGCGAAGGCTCGGGGTGGGCAGATGGGAGTCCTTTCGGTTCCAGCCATCTGGTCGTACCTCTCCCCTCGGCCATCTGGTCACACGCAATGCTTTCCAATGGGGCGACGAGATGGCCAAGTCTGCCTGGAAGTCCTGATGAGGGCTCATTTGCCTCCCGGATCCAAGCAAGGGCTCCAGGATGTCTGGCGCATTCGCGCCTAGGGTCCCCTGAACCTCTCGGTGCGCATGGATTCCCAGAAAGAGGGGTAGCCTTCCTCCGGATTACTAGGGACAAGGTACTCTGGGACCCCTCTCGGCCCAGCGGTTCTTAGCCGGCAGCATGATGGGCCAGGATGCCACCCAAGCCCTGGGTCCGTCCCTGGGCCTGCCGCATGGCCTCCCCCTGGTGGACTGGATCCAGGGGCCCAGGTGATGGCTGCCTCCCCACCCCAGGCTCCTTCCTGCTGCGTGGCAGGATACCCGAACGAGGTCCTGTGGGCCTGGGGAGGCTTCCCCATCGCCCTGGGCCTGGGAGCCCTGGCTGGGACCAGGGGCCCCACCGTGCATCGGGTCGGGTGCTCCGGCCCTGGTCCCAGTCTCCCGCCCTGCCGCTCTGTTAAAGGCCTGGGTTCCGTTGTGCCTGGGGAGCCTCCCCTTGCTTGGCTGGGTTCAGGAGCTCCGGCCGGTGCCCCTGAGGGCCCTGGGGAGGGTGGCCTCCGTCCTTGGTCCTGCCATGTGGCAGGGTGCCCAGGATGGTGTCCGGAAGGCCCATGGAGGCTTCCCCTGCACCTCCGGGTCTGGGAGCCTCGGCTGGGTACAGGGGCCCGCTGGACCCTGGGTCGGGTGCTCTGGCCCTGGCCCCGCCCCCCAGCCTGCCGCACTGCCAATGGCCCAGGACGGGGTTCTGTTGTGCCCGGGGAGCCTCCCCTTGCTTGGCTGGGTTCAGGCGCTCTGTCCAGGGCACCCCTCCCCCCCCCCAGCTGGAGCGCTCGCCCGAAGGCCTGGGGTGCTCCCTCCTTCCCGCCTACGACACAGTAAAAACCGGACAACGGAGTGCCCTCCCTTCCCCTCTTGCAGGGAGCGGCACAACAGACCGGGAGCGCCCAGACAATCTCATGCTAATGGCACACAAGAGGTGCCAAAACCACAGATCGCACTGAAGCCCAGCACTAGGATAGCAGAGTACTGCGCGACGATACATTGCACTGACCTACCCAGTCAACCGGGGCCTGAGAAGCTCCCTCCTTACCATCCCTGACACGCGATAGGGCACCAGACTTGGGGGCTCCCTGCGCAGGACTACGTCGAGGGTGATCCAACATCTGCGACTAGATGCCCTATTGTGCTCAGTGGATGCTCAGCAGCAGGTCATGTCAGCAGAATATCTGGCACGCACCATTTTGGAACATAATCCGCTAATTATGTCCCTGAAATGGGCACACCAGCCAGCGGCGATCCCCACGTGGCGCCTTCGCCCAGACACACTGGAGGATCAGGTGTGAGATCGCGGATTACTTCAGACTCAGTACTGGGACAACGGCATCCCCAACTACAGAATGGGACACTTTTAATGTGGTTTTGAGGGGCCAGTGCATTACACGTTCCACAGGAGTCAGGAGGATCATTATGAGGGGAAGTAGAGGGGGCAGAATCAGCTCTCTGGGAAGTAGAACGTTAGAGGCTGGGATGTCCAGAGCTCCAAAGGGCGCTCATGGACGCTAAAGAGGAGGTAGAGAGGCAAATGGAGAGGCTCAGGAGCTTGGACGACCAAAAATATTTAGAACGTACACATTCTGATCGAGACTTGTCTGGATCACTCCCGGCATGGCTGACAAATCCGGTGCACCGGGGTCCTCCCCTAGTGGAAATCGAGGACGAGTGGGGGATTAGACACTTTGCCCAGGGTAAGATCAACAAGGTGGTTTTTGTCTGCTACTACACCTCACTTTATACCAAAACATGTGCACTCGAGTTAGCAGACATGGGGGACTACCTGAACAAACTACCACTGACACACCTGACCCATGAAATTGCAGAACTGTTAGGGGCGGATGTCACACAACGGGAGATTCGGGGGGCCATTAAAGGAATGGCGCATAATAGAACACCATGCACAGATGGCCTACCGGCCGAATTTTTCGGAACATATGTGGAAGAATTGCCACTCCACCTGGCTGCACTGCACCAGACAGCCCAAGAATTGGGGCAGTTATCTGACAGCACCAGGGAGGCCCTAATTATCCCCATACCTAAAACAGGGAAGGAACCCCATGACTACATGTCCTACAGACCGTTGTCCATGTTGAACATGGAGTATAAAATCTTGAGTAAGATCCTTGCAACCAGTTTGCTGCCACATAGGTCTCATCTTATCCATTCTTACCAGGCAAGATTTATTCCAGGGCGGAACACTGCCACAAAGACGCTTATTAGCGGTAATGGACTCTGTAGAATACAAGCAGGAAGCAGCAGTGCTCGCAGTAGACATAGAAAAGGCATTTGACAGCTTGGAGTGGCAATACTTGTATGTAGTTCTGGCCTGGGGAGGGATTCCTGAAATGGGTGCATCTCCTGTACACAGACCCTACTGCCTGGGTGCGCACTGGAAGAGTCATCTCATCTAGAATGGGGTGGAGAGAGGCACGAGGAAGGGATGCCATCTCCCCTCCTGTTTGCTCTAGCCATGGAAGCGCTGGTGTGTAGAGCCAGGAGCGGCCAGGATTACAGGGGACTAGAGATTTTAATGGGCCGACACCTGATCGCATTATATGTGGATGATCTTCTTGTGCAACTCTACGGGCGAACTTCAAGGGGCACGCACTATGCTAGCCCGATTCGGCACGGTGTCTGGCCTCCAGGTTAACTGGCAAAAATACAGTTTGTTTCCACTTACCCTGGATACCCCTCCTCTGCTTACCTTGGAACAACTGCAGTGGGAGCCTAGCTGCCTGCAATACCTGGGTGTAAAAATTTACCATGATGCATCGGACCTCTTGGAGGGTAATGTAGGCAAGGCAGTGAAGGCAGCAAAAGCAGCAATGGATTTCTGGGTCACACTTCTGCTTTCTGGAGCTGGCAGAGTGGCGGTCATAAAGATAACATTGCCACGCCTCATTTCGGGACGCTGCCAGTGCAGATCCCACAGGCAATGTTTTAAGACTTGGACTCGATGGTCACTTCCTTTATTTGGGGCACAGGCAGACGGAGAGTGGCATGGACTGGCAGATCTAACAGCTAGCGGCAGACCGCAATCCAGATAGATAATACTGCCCAAACGCACCGAACACGGCCAACCTAGCAAAAATCCTTATAAGAGTCCGCCGCATCGCACCAGCAGACAATCACTACCAAGGTGATCCTGTGCTGTTGGTCCAGGTACCAGAGGAAGTGGGCACTGCGACTCCCTATTCCCTCACCATACCCCTGACAATGTTACGGTATCTTCCGCAGGGAGATCACTGGGCAGGACTAGAGTACTGGGTAGAAGCTGGACAGAGAAATGGGAGACCTTTACATAGACTCAGCACTACTACCCTTCGAAGACCTGCTAAGACAACCCCTTACCCCTCAGACCTGAGGGGAGAACACTATCTGCACGGTTGAATCCAACCCCAACAGATCTGCAACCTTCAGCATCAGAGGGAAAGTCAATTGCAACCTAGCTAAAGTTCCCACTCGACCCCTCCCTTGCCGGCCTCCTTATAAACAGCTTGTCCGCTGTAAAGCATGCATCTGATGTCGCCGACCTCATCCAGAGCCATAAATCGGACCTAGCGATCTTGACTGAAACGTGGCTCAAGGATTCCTTATCGCCCTACCTTGACCTCTTAGTCCCCCCCACCCCCACCCCACCGACTAACATCGTACGGTTGGACCGGCCCTGCCCTCAAAGAAAAAAGGGGGTGGCATTGCTTGTATCTATCGCTCCAACGCTATTACGGAACTACCGGTAGACCCTACGGACTCCTGTGAATACCTCGCACTCTCCATCTCCACATTTTTTTACAAAGCCCCCAATCCCCCCCCCCGCCCTCTCCCGGCAAGAACGACGCCATTACGGACCTCCTTATGGAAATCATCACAGCCAAGGTGTCCCCAAACTCTAACAACATTTTCGTTGGTGATTTCAACCTGCATTGGAACGATCCTAAGGACCCTCAGGTCAATTCCATCAGAGACTTCTTGGCCGATCAAGCCCTTACCCAAGCCTGCTCCCTCCCCACTCATTCGAAAGGTGCCACCCTAGACTGGATCAGTGCCAAGAAATCAGCAGTCAAACTCCTCTCCATTGATCCGTGTGATTGGTCTGATCACCACGCCATCACCTTCCTCCTGCCCAGCACCCACAAATCATGGACACCTCAATCTGTGATTCACAAACGATGGGTTAGGGACACCAAGAACCTCGACCACAAGAAACTGGCAGCGAGTCGAGAGTCTGACCTCCACGCCACAATGCACTTCGGTCACCAATCACCAACCTAGCGGACCATTACTCCGCCACCATATCAGAGATTCGATGACCTGGCACCTCTAAAACTAAAAAGAAAACAGATCAAGACAGAAATACCTGGTTCAGCGGATCCCTCAACAAGGAGAGGAGATCCCTTCGACAGACAGAACAAATCTGAAAACACTCATCTGCAGCACATCTAAAACTTCTTTGACAGGCCAGAAATGCCTACAATAAGAAAATCCTTAGCACTAAAAAAAGAATTTCAGAACTGAGCTGGAGAACGCCAAAAATTTACCTCGCAAACTGTTTGACTTGGTGAAACACCAACCCAACAAACTAGCTAAAACCGCGAAAGAATCTCCTAAACTCCTAATTTCAAGCAAGGAATTCTCTCTTCTGTGACAAACTCTCTGCCCTAGGAAATTAACTTAAATCCGCAACCCTCCAGCAAAAATCAACCACCTCCACCTCTTCCCTCCGGGTTGTCCTCCCTAAACTCACCCAATAACCTAGCACACTGGTCCAACTTTAAAACCTATGATTACACGCTATCTCGAGAATTCCTGCCTCCTTAAAACTGAACAATCACTTTAACGATCCTCTCCTCTAACTGCCTAGCTGCCGCTTCTCAGGCTAGCATCCCCTCCTACAGGGCTCAAATCCTCATTCGCTTAAGACTGGCCAGGTTTCCCCCCCCCCAAAAAAAAAACATGCTGGACCCTGCCTCCACTGAGAACTACAGACCCATATCAAACATCCCACTCCTTGCCAAAGTCATGGAAAAATGTGTGCAACAGCAGCTAAGCCTAAACATCAACAACTTTCACCTGCTAGAGGACTTCTAATCTGGCTTCAGACCTGGGCACAGCACGGAAGCCACCCCCCTCCACATTGTGGATGACACCCTCCAAGCCCTAGACCTAGGTAAAACCTGTATCCTAATCCTTCTAGATTTCTCCTACGCCTTCGAGATGGTGAACCACAAAATTCTCCTAGAACGCCTTAAGCTCAGGATGGGATTGAATGGCACCGTCCTTGAATGGGTTAGATCCTTCCTCCAAAACCGCTCTCAGAGTCCTCATCAACGTGAGCTACCCGCACCGGTTTCTGTTGGAGTTCCCCAAGGATCAACCCTCTCCAAACTTTACCTTGAACCTCTCACCGGGGTGCTACGTGCCACCAACATCTCCTACCTTATGTATGCCGATGATACTCAGGTCTACATAAAAATCTCCCCCCTACCCCCCCAGGACATGGTCTCCCCTAACGAGGCCCTGAAACCGACAGTCCATTGGCTCACTGCAAACCAGCTGAAAGTCAACGCAAATCAAACCGAATTTCTTCTCATCTCCCCTTCCAAACCCAATCCAGACATCCAGGAATGGATCAACACCATCATGGCACTAAACTGCCCTCCTATCATTGTGGATTAGGCAAAATCCCTTGACGGCAGCCTGAATATGCATGGCCATATAAACTATGGCCAAATCAGATAGATTCTCCTTGAGCTACCCAAGAAACCTAAAACCCTTCCTCGATGCCTCAGACCTTAAAACTGCAACTCCGGCCATTGTCATTTCCAGACTTGAATATGGATGCTCTACTCCCGCAGGGCTAGCCAAAAACTTAGGCCCCATTGAAAGCCTGCCTTAACACCGCCGCTAGACTTATCGGGCTCAAGAAAATTTGACCAAATCTCCCCACCTCAAAGCTCTGAACTGGCTTCTCCTAGAGGCCAGAATACAATTTAAGCTTGCCTGCATTACTCACAAAGCTCTATACTCAAATTCCCCTACATTTCTCACTAAAACTCCAGATATCCGGAGGAGCCAGAAACTCTAGATCCGCCAAAAACCTGTTGCTGCAACCGGCACACTTCCGGTAGAAGAAAAAAAACCTACAATCGGGCCTTCTCTGGGGCCACACCAAGAATCTGGAACTCTGTTCCTCTCTCCATCAGAAGACTTTCGTCCCCGGCACACTAAGGAGATCAAAACCTTCTTAATGGGAAAATAACTCCCCTAAAGAATACTTTATCACCTCAGAGTCTTGTTCCTCCCTCCTCAGCATTATCTACTACCTCCACTGATAACACAATTTTCTGCACTCGGGGGCATCTTCCCATGAGACGAGACAGCGTGTATATTATTCCTACCTGCTTTAATTAGTTATCCCACTTGTAGATTGATTCTTTGACGGTGTGCACCTCCTATACATTCGGCTTTAATTTTATCCCACATTTAGCTTGGACTTAAGACTGCGTGCTCCCCCTTACAATGTATGCTTGGCTCTTCCAATGTGATCCCTCCCATCCTCACGACTTGTATTCCTCTCCCTCAAGCCTGTAAAGCGCCCGAGACCCTCACGGGTCTGGTTCGCGCTCTAGAAAACTATAAATATATCAAATAAATATAGGGCCTCAACTCACAAAATTAGGGCACATTGGAGGAGCGGGAGCATGGACCCGCGAGCCTTCGAGGGTTGCAGATATGTGGCACCCTCAGCGGGAAGAATTAAAACTGTGTCTAGCTTATACAAGGCCATACAAGGCCAGATGTACAGTGGCCGTTAGAACTACTGAAATTACAGTGGGAAGAAGACCGTGGTAAGGAAATACCAGTGAGGGACTGGGAAAGTTCTGGAACGCATACCAAATGCATCCAGGAACGCACGTTTCAAATTAATTAACTATTATGTACTTCACAGAGCATATCTAACGCCGGGCCGCATTAGGAAGTACTTTGGAGCACAATCAGCAGCCTGCCAGAGATGATAGAGAGGGAAGCACACATACTCCACATGTTCTGGGACTGCCCCCTATTGCAGAGTTTCTGGGGAGACATACGGCAGAAAATAGGAGACTTGATAAAGAGCGGCCACAGACACCAGAACACTTACTTTTAGGATGGTTTCCGCACACAGCCACGCACAAAGTGACGGGGAATTTCAGGACCTTGCTTACGTTCTAGCCAAGAGGGGGATAGCTAGAAACTGGAAGACCCCGAGGGTTCTCTGCTTTTCCTTTGTTTTTTTCCTGCCTTTCCCCCCATTTCCCGAATGCTTCCTCCTGCTTTTGCCTCGTTTTACTGCTTTCTCCATGAAATAGCTAGCAACTCCAGCACCCTGACACTCCCCCAGTTGATTTGCAGCACTTTATAAACCCTGATTGGCTATTTCTTTAATGTACATCTTAATCCAAGAATGGCACCTTGGATTTCAACATCAATATTGTGAAGGTTATCAGATGGTATACAATGTAAAACGCCCTTAAGAAGGCTGGCAAAAAAAGCTGTTGTGATCTACTGTATTCATCAGGTCATCACATACTGCAATAAAGTGCTTTGCGTGAAGTACAATTTTTTTGATGAGCTTCTGCAGTTTCATCATACCTTTGACTAGTAAAGGGTTTATGTACTAAGTTTAGTCTGGTGGGAGCTCTCAAACTCCAACTGAAGGAAGAATCAATGGTCACTTTAGCTGGAATGCATTGGTAGGATGAATTTGAATACTTTAACGATGGAAAATGAAAAGCAGAAAAGGCGGGGGCAAGGGGGTGGCAGTGGGCGCCTGGCAACAGAAACAACTATCAGCTTACTAGTATATTTTATGGAGAATATGTTGAATGCGCAAAATGTGGTTTAATGGTGTTGAGGCTATGATTGCAAGTTAACCTTTCTGCTGCTGACCTTTCCAATTAAATGGATCAGTCAGCGAGTTGTAGAGCTCCTTTGAGTATTTCCCTGATCAGATACCATCTGGTTTACCGAACTTGGAGATAATTCTGAAGAGCTCCTTGGTTTAGCATGGAGCATCTGAGAGGTCATGCAAGTGGGACAATCTCTTGACTTTAATTGGAGCTTTTCATGCTATCATTTTTGTCCCCACTTTCCTGTGCCCGGTTACGATTTTACATCAGAAGTAAGCCAGCTGACTAGCTAAAGTGTTTCTACACTTAATTAGGAAATCAACAGAATCACTTTGTATAAGATCGGACAGCCATTTGTGGGCCCGAGTTACCTTCATCGGGGGTTCTAGGTTGTTTAGCAGTCAGCATTATCTGAAACATGAGGTTTTTTCCCCATGGTCTGGAGGAAGCCAGAGGGATAAGAGGTGGGGTGTGGTGAAAAGGTTGCAGCTGTGGTTCATGACTGGTTGATCAAGGGGAACATTTATTGTCTCCAAGATCATTTCCTTAAGGACTATGGCTGCATTGAGAGTATAGCCTGCTGAGCTAGTGGGACAAGAGTAAAGCTATGAGGTTTTGGAAATGAGAGCTGTGGTTATCAGGAAGTTCTGGCTTATCAAACCAGTTGTCCAGGTCATAAACAATGCATAGAGGTTGATGGTCAAACATTTTCTGACACCACAAGGGCAATTGGAAAGGCAGTTCTATTGTAATTACGTTTATATAGCGCTTACTACCCCAGGAAAGGCGTTGAAGCGCTTTTTCAGTGATTAGCACACTACTCCAGAATTCAAAGGATTAGTGATGAATTTGTACATTGAAATAGGAAATTAATTTGAGCGGTGGATAGGTTAGTCTTACTTGGATTGAGAAGGATAGTGGAGGGATATAAGAGGGAAAAGGGTTGCATTTATATAGCGCTTGATACCTCAGACTAGGTGCTGAAGCGCTTTAGGTGAATGGCACGCTACTCTAGAACCAAAAACCAAACAAATATTGCTGGATTAGTCAGGGGAAATATGAAATTAATTTGAGCAGTGGACATGTTAGTCAGATTGAAAACAATAGTTGAGGGAGGGAAGGGTCTAGAATTTATTTTTTCACATCTACCCACACCTTCACCACTAACAAAATATGCCGTTAATTAACGCTGCATTGAAATAGGGGCTTGCCCGCCAACAGTGCCATATCCCTGGGGACAGCCTCCTCTACATCTCACCATCAGAACCACATCTGTAATCTATTGGGCATTTTGGAAACTGTGGAACTAGGGAGAATGGTTTTTAATCCTGGTCTCCGAATGGGACTAAGTTGTGTAATCTTAGACATTCCGTTTTTGTTATCTTTGCAAGATTGGACACATTTAGAATTTGGCTTAGAGTTTGTAGAAATGTGGGATAAAACTGGATTGGAACCAAACACGTGTTCTTTGTTGTCTTTGAAGACTGAACCCAGTTTACTGGTTCCCTGATCTAAATATAGTGGGAAAGCAAAGATCCAGGGAACAAGTAATTGTAGTTTTGGTTCTTCCGCTTCACTAACGGTCTGAACTTGTGCAGAACTTAAGCAAGTAGCATAAACGTTTTTATGGTCACAAACAGTTCAAATAGCTGTATACACATGCAAATTGTTTACAATTTACTTAACCCATTTTAGGAATCTAATATTTTAACAGCTTCTAAAATGAGTTTGGACTCCATATCAATTCAGTACTTGGAAAGGCATATTGACAGTGTCCCTTTCAAAAGCCTAATTGACTAGTTCAGCTCCGTTTACTTTAAGGAAAATGGGCTGATTTAAAAAACAATAATCTACATTTGAAAAGCTACCAGACAAATGGTGTTCTGCTAGCCCTTGCAGATTATCCTTGTGATTGTGTCCAATCGAATTGCTTTCAGACCTACCTCATGAATATTAACTGACTCATTCAGATTGGGAATTTATAAGGTCTTTAATTAAAAGAATAAAATCTAGAAATTAATGAACGAAATCTGTCATTTTCGCTCTTTGACATGTACCAAGGTTTATTTTTAAATCACAAATTACGCTGTTTTCCCAAAAGGAATAGTTGTAATAAACTGTAGAGATTCTTCAAAATCATCATGAAAGAATCCAGTTGCCTTGCAGATTATAATAATAATAATAATGTCCATTTGTAAAGCGCCATGGTTACACTAATGCCAGTGTGTCCCCGCGCTGCGGTAAGAGTAGCCGTGAACAGCCCAGAGCCTTCTGATTTATCCTTGAGGAAAAAGGTGTGTTTTTAGTTTTTTCCTAAAACATTTTTCTTGGGTCTCCAGCCAGAGCTCCATCGGGAGGGTATTCCATTGTTTAGCCGCCAATAGGCGAAAAGATCTACCACCTGTCCTCGCCTTTTTTATGGCCGCCACACATACCAGACCAACCCCACCGACCTCAACAGACGTGAGGGGATGTGCAGGGGCACAAGGTCCGTTAGATAAGCAGGAGCCTTACCCTGCAAAATCTTATGGCATACACAGAGTGCTTTAAAGGCAACTCTTTCTTTAGTCGTGAGCCAGTGAAGTGCCGCCCTGGCCGGAGATCTTCTCGGGCGTCTCAGAATGAGGCGGGCTGCTGCATTCTGCACTCCCTGCAGGCGCAGTAAGCATCTAGCTCGAGCGCCTAGATACAAGATGTTCCCGTAATCTAGACGAGAAGTCACTAGTGCATGGACTAGTCTTCCTAGCTGCCATAGGTAGTAGGTCCAAGGTTTTGCGCAGGACCTTCAAAATTCCAAAGCACGTCCCTGCCACCAGTTTGGTTTGGTAGTCAAAAGAGAGGTTAGGATGTAGCTACACTCCCAGGTTTTTTGCCTGTGCACATGGCGTAGGTACCACCCCCAGATCCTGAGGCCACCATGCCGACGACCACACAGTTGGGGCCCGTCCCACCACCCGCACCTCCGTCTTATCACCATTCAGCCTATGGCAGTTATCCGCCATCCATGCCGCCAATTCTTGCATGCATGCCCTGAAGCTGGAGGCGGCCGACTCTAGCGCCTGGGTTAGGGAGACCACCAGCTGTGTTAAGCGCACGGGCACCCAGAGGTTTCATGGCGCTGGTAGTGAGGAGATATAACAAAACAATTAACCTAACCCGAAGCTTGCTTGAATAACCAGGTCTTCAGTGCGCTCCTGACTCCATGAGATTCGTACATCTCCTGAGCGACACAGGGAAAGAGTTCCAAACCTTTGGAGCAAGATGAGCGAATCGGCACCCACCAAGACGTTTCAGTTTAAAGGAGGGCAGAGTGAGAAGGGACTGAACTGATAGGCAGAGCGGAGATTGGGGGTCGGCTCATGTTTGATTATAAGGCCGTTGATGAACATGGGGCTTTTCCCGTAGAGAGCCTTAAAGGCCAGGCATCCTACTTTGAATATAACCCGTTGGGCTATAGGTAGCCAGTGAAGAGTAACCAGCAGTGGTTTTGCCGAACTCCTACCGTGGCTCTTGAAGATTAATCTGGCCGCCTGATTCTTCCAATTTGCAAGCGCTTAGACAACAACAGGGGAAGGCCCAAATAGATAGAATTTGAAAAATCTAATCGGGAGAGGACCAACGCGAGAACCACCTGAATGAGGGCAGGGTGCGTGAGTAGAGGGGCAATTTTACTAATTTTGCGTAGCTGAAGGAAGCTGGACGAGATCGCTCCCACCTGGCTTTTCAAGGAGAGATCGGAGTTGATGGTGATCCCGAGGCTTTTCACCGAGAGAGAGGGAGTGGGAGGAGATCCCATTGTTGACGACCAGAAATGAGGGCCCCAGCTGATCGAGCTTTTACCAGGGAGGACCAGCTCGGTCTTCCCTGGGTTAAGTTTTAAGTGGTTCAACTCCATCCACTGCTGAATGTGCAGCATGGTAGCTTGAAATTCCACGGCGGAGTCGGTAGCATCCAGTGGGAAAATTAGCTGCAGGTCGTCGGCATAGTTAACCTTGTAGGCGGAGCGGTGTCCTTAGGAGAACCAGACCTAATGCTGCTACGGATGAATTCCTTCAACCCTCCTCCTTCCTCCATACGTACTCCATCATCCATCCCAATCCTGCCGCTCCTTGCCCCTTCCGGGAAGGTGGAATATATTTTTTCCACCTTCTGGAAAAATAATTTGGCTATCTGGTTACAAAGCCCCTCTGAACCCACCGCCGGTGCAGCTAAGCTAGTAGTGGAGGTTAGCTCTTTGTACACCGTAAAAAGTTCCCGGGTTGAGCTACTGGCTGAGTCAATTCCAGCTAGAAAGTGTTCCGCCTTAGCCTTTCTGATAAGTTTGTGGTATGACAAGAGTGTGAATTGCTCCTTGTCCTGCCTCTAAAAAAAGACATACAAAAAAATTGGGTGCAAGGCTTGAATATGTAAATATTATAAAAAATGTATCTACAGGTGCTTCACTATTAAAATATTGCTGAAATTAACATTTAAAAAGAATATACAAATTGACTTCAAGTACAGCAACACTTGAAAGTCCAAGTTTTTACAATACACCTTTATATCTAGATTCATCATCTTCCTTATACAGGTATACCCTTTCAATGTATTTATTTATCTATATATTTATTACTTTACCTCTACTATAGAGGGGGGGAAAACACCTTTGACGCACTTTGATGCACTACTGTCTCACTCTATACCTCTCAATATACGCTCTATCTCCACACTGCCTAATCCCATATCTCATTTTACTATGACCTCTAAAGTAACCCTTTCTAGGCTTTTCCCTTGGCTCACCCAAAACCTCATTTTACTACTATGATCTCTCCAACAACTTTCTAAATTCGTGTATCCCTCATTTCACTCAAGAAACAAATTGTGCAACCATTTCCCAAATTACACTTTCTACACTCTTCCCTCTATCACTCCATTATCTTTTTCAATCCAAACAGACTAGCAGGTCCACCGCTCAAACTACTTCTATTTCCCTATGCTAATCCACCACTAATCTTTTTTGGTTCCAGAGGAGCATGCTACCTGCCGAAAAGCACTTTGCCACCACATCAGAGGCAGTAAGCACTAAACAATTACAATATTTCTTTGCTGCAAACATTAAGGGCTAGGGTGCCATGCTTCCAAACATGAGAAAATTGTAAAAGTTCAACTTCAAGCAAGCTTCTGCTGCCACATCGAGACCCTCTGGTACATTTAAGTAGCATCCTGAAAAAGGCAAGCGTTTAATGTAATCTATCTCAAGGGCTCCAAAGATGCACATCATTACCTAGGAAGGGCCAGTGTTGCTAGTCTTGTTTTTAAAATTGCCAAGAAAAAATGGTTGGTGTGCAGTTAACCATTGCAGCAAATTCCTCCAACGCAGAAATGCCACTGTTGCATACTAAACGAAATCACAACTGCAGCCCACTGTGAAGAAAAAAATCCTCACTGAATAACGCCCATTTGAAATCTTTTTCTACCAACAACCCGATCTATCAGTAAGACTTTAGAAAACGTCTCGAGAGAAAAGTGCTCAATTTCTTTAAATTGGGGTCTGCAAAGTTTGTGCAGGTTGAAGTATGAAATACAGCAACAACGAAAACAATGACGGCTTAAGAACGTTTTCTTTTAATGAGCAATTTTCTAACCAATTAGAAAACCAGTTTGTGTGGATAAACTCCATTGGCTAGGCAAAACGTAGATCTCAAGTAACCACGCAGTTGGGGTTCTTTCTTGATGAGGGGCAAGAGCTGCGAATCCACTAGCTTCTGGTCATTTTTGCGCTGCTCCGTTACCTCGTATTTCTGCAGAGGTTAAAAAAAAATGGTTTAAAATGCATAATACTAAGTATAGATTTTAGGCAACATGGGTACAGGGCATAACAGTTAGAAAAACGAGTTGCAAAGTTTTATCACTAAGACACCAATCCACAGCTCATTAAAGTGCCAAAAGGAGTCTCAACTTACAAAGTGCCTATGCCAAAAACCCATAGAAGGAGTAATATAAAGTGCAGTATAAAGAATCAATTTGCCAGCAGCTTAAAAAGGGTAAATATGGTAACTTTTTTTTTTTAAACAGAAACGTTAACTGTCAATTTCAACACCTGCCTTACTTTTGCTTTGGTCGACATTGTAATACAAACCCACCGTTTTGTTTATACTAATCCACACAAAATAAACATAGTGCACTAATTATCTAGGTTGAACCCAATATATATTCTTACTTCTTTCTCTGTGTCAAAGATTTCGCCCTCTTGGTGTTTGGGTTTGCGCAGCTTCTTCTTCTTGAAGTAGGAGTCAGTTAGATGTTTAGGTATTTTTACTGAAGAGATGTCAATCTTGGTAGAAGTGGCAATGACGAATTTCTGGTGAGCTCTACGCAGTGGAATGCGATTTATAACCAATGGACCTGGAAGTATTAAGAAAAAAAAACAATTTCTGAAATACTAAGGTTTTAGCAAAGATCCATCGAAACTTTAGCAGGATGTCAGTTTGACATACAGACCAAGACTTGAAATAAACTCAAGTAGCATGGTGGTCGCATGGTAAGAAATGGATGAGTAAAAACCATTATAAAAACCCCATTGACCCATTATCTCATTTCATAAATCTTTATTCGAATTCCAAGAATTCATAAAAGCACATACACAAATTTACAATGATGTTTTAAATTCCTTATTAAAATTTGGTAGATCAAAATAATCAGGCAAATTTTACAAATTACTGAACAAAAGGAAGTCAGGGATTGTCCATCATTTTACGTACTCGGGTAGCGGTGCTCAAGAAAGTGCTAGTGCGGAAAATTATTTCTTCATTGTCCAAGGAAAGCAGCAATTGATCAGATTTCCCCATAGTAATGGGTCTATATGTTTTTTAAAAGGGAGTTAAACCATTTTACATATTTTAAATAATATTTACAAAAGAAGAAGTGCAAATCAGAAAAACAGAAAAAGTTTAGTTAACAATGCTCATTTGCAATTGGGGGTGGCACTGGCAGCGCTTCACATGGGGAAGGCAATGGGAACTAATGGTCTACCAGTAGAACTATACAAAAAGGTGGCAGGAACCATCACGCCCCATCTACTCAACATGCATAACGACTGCCTGGAGCAAGGGATTTTACCCAGAGATCAAAGATTAGCTAGGATTGTGGCAATACACAAACCGGGTAAACCTGCAATGACTGCCTCTTCCTACCGCCCGATATCCCTAATAAACACAGAGGCCAAGATACTGGCTAAAGCATTGGCACTCAGACTGCAGCCACACCTTAAGGTACTGGTTCATCCAGACCGGTCTGGCTTCATGCCAGGACGCAACACCTCCCTTAATTTAAGACTACTACATGGCATACTGGCCCGGACGCCAATGGTCAAAGAAGATGCGGCCATCCTCTCAGATGTCACAATGGCGTTTGACCTCATGGAATGGCGTTTCTGTTCGCAGTACTCCGAAAGTTGGGGTTAGACCCAAAATTCTGTGGGTAGATCAAATTATTATACACAGCATCACTAGCACACGTGGTAGCAAATGGGCGTATATCGAGGGAGTTTACATTGGGGAGGGGCAGAGGCAGGGTTGCCCGCTGACTCCGCTCCTCTTCGCCGTAGTACTAGAACCACTTGCTGCATGGATAAGGCAGGATTCGTCGATCCATGTGATAAAATGGGAGGCAGATTGGGAAGACCGGATCTCGCTTTACGCGGATGACGTACTAATATATTTAACGTCCCCGACAGGGTCCCTGGAGGTCCGGCTAGGCATTTTTACGGCAGTGTCAGGATACACTATCAATTCGACAAAATCACTGCTGTGTGTTGCATGGCCCTACACCCAGGCTCCCTCCGGGTTGCGAGTTGCAAATTGCGACCAGAGGATTTAAATACTTAGGAATATATGTTACCCCACGAGACCCTATTTTTATGGAAAAGACCACTGGCGAGACTCAGAGCAGATGTTGAACACTGGAGATCCCTTCCTTTGAAATTACTGGGAAGGGCAGCACTATTCAAAATGCTGGTGCTCCCTAGGTTCCTCTACTCCCTCCAGAATACCCCATTTCTGGTCCCACTCTCCTACTTTAAAGCAATTGAAGCCTAAGTTTCCACACTGTTATGGGACGGGAAACCGGTCCGCATAGCGCAACACAAATTAGTGCGTAGCTAGTACGATGGGGGAATCGCCTTACCAAATGTTAAGCTATACTATTGGGCCTCACAACTAACGGTGATAAATCAGTGGCTGCATGTCTCGCCCTTTACACCAACAAGAGGCGAAACACACTCACAGGTCAACAGCACACACAATTAAAATTTAGCACACTGCACAAAGGGCGCTGGGAAGGAGTACCGACACTAGCCACCCTCCTCTAGGAGACTCAGCGTTTGGGTACCCTGGCGAACACTAAGTGATTTAGAAAATGGGACCTCATAGGCATTACTAAAATAGGTGATCTCTGGGTGAAGGGGGAGATCCTTCCCTTTGCAACTCTGCAAGAAAAGTATGGGATGGCAGAGACTGAACTCTATCGATATATCCAAATTAGACATGCACTCCACAGCGCTATTCCCCTAGGTGCCCAACTAGCAGAGTCTTCGCCACTGGAAGACAGACTCCTCAAGGACTACATGGACAAAAAGGCCACCTCACAGACCTACATTAAGCTGGTTAATAAATCAGTCAATTAGGCTTTATTTCAATATGATGCATATCTTAAAAAACATAACAAATAGATAAAAACAGTAAAAAAGCCAATGCATAAATAGAAAGCATACAGTTCATATTACAAATGGCGCAAATAAATTACATAAGTCTAAAAATACATATTAAACAAGGCGCAAAAGCCTAGTGGATCTAATACGCCATGCCCAACCTAGAAATTTCGCATTTCCACATGCAAACAGGGGCCGCGGGTCCGTTTTCAAAATTCGTAGGGCCTCCTTGTGGGATCTAGTCCCAAGCTCTCTACAGAGTGGTTTCAACCATCTGCGGCGAGGAACTGCATAGGCCGGGCATTCAAACAGGTGGGGAACTGACTATCCTGGTCTCACAGAAGGGGCAGAAGGGAATTGTCTGTGCCGGGACCTTCCACCTGGTTGTCAGATTCCCAACTGGGAGTAGGCCTACCATAAATTTAAAATAGAGCCCTGTCCCAGGGTTTTAGAATAATATCCAGATACGGCTCGCAAAAGTGCACCTCCTTGACCAGGAGAAAATCCATAGTGGACCTACACAAATTAGCGTTACTATTTCTGCCATCAAACACCCAACTCCAGTATAACTTCTTCAAAGCTGGCTTGGGCGGGGCAGTTCTGGTAGTCCAAGCGACTTCAAGGCCCAGGTCTGCAAGAAGGTGCTTAACTTCCCTTAACCAGCGTATCTTAGACCAGCCAGGCGTTGAAAGAACTTTAGACCTTCTGCGTAGCTGGACATTTCAGGGACCCTTCAAATAATCAACCAGACCCCATGGTAGCATTAAGGGGAAAATGGCAAACAGACTTAGGAGACATGGAGGATTCGGACTGGATGGACGCACTGGCGTCGGCCCGGGAGGCAGCGATGCCATCTCGGCTAAAACTCATACAACTCTTAAGTGCTACACAACGTATATCACTCGCGCACCACATTACACAAGCTTGGGCACACGCCCGATCCACTCTGCCTCAGAGGTTGTGGACAAGTTGGAACATTTTATCATATAATATGGGACTGTCCGAATATACAATTCTACTGGGAATGGGTGATGAATGAGATCTGAGGTGTGGAGGTGGCAGAGGTCCAGCGAAATCCCAGATGCTGCCTCCTAAATATTTGGCAACCTACTGACTTAAACGTGGCACTACAGAACTGGTCCACGCTCGGGACGACGAATGCTAAGCGAAATATAGCCAAGAACTGGGGCGTTACCTACTCATTAGCAATGGGAAAGAGACATGGATGTCGCCATGGTGGCTGAAAGGGCAGTTTACACACCGAGTGTGTCCCAAAAAATGGTCCAGAGTATGGAGGAAGTGGAATGAATCCCGGGGGAATATAAGTGAGCATCCGCAAAATACCTCAACCCCTGAAGATAGCCCGTGAAAAGAGGAGGGGCCGAGTAGACTGAGCTATGAAGGTGCCTAGATGATGCTGGTATGGGAGGGATGCAGGGAGAGTAGTGTCACCTGTTATAATGTACTGTTTGTGTCGAGATAGAATTGTTGTGTATGCAATGTAATGTGCTATGTACCAATTAACTGCAGTTGGAGATGTTCATTGACGTATAGATATATATATGAAAACGCAATAATAATAATAAAAAGGGTTTTTTTAAATGCTCATTTGCAACTGAAATGCTTTGCATAAACTTAAAGCAGTTTTGCATAGAATGCCATGTGATTCATTATAGTAAATTACATCGCTATGGGGCTTGTTTCTTACCTGTTACAAGGAGCAAACCAGATGCAAGCTGCTTCAAACACATTACACGCTGTATAAAAAAAGAAAAAAATGTTTATGGTTTTTGTTAAGTCAGTTACTGCTCATTTATAGAAGCACAAGTCAGTTACTGGTCATTTAAAGAGGCACATTGAATTAACTTGGGGAGTAAGTTATTCGCCACACTAATCAAGAACTGCTCAATTAGCATACTAAAACCAATAATCTTGATATAGCAACAGCATAAAAATTCAAGCCTGTGGAAAAGCTACTGTTCCTGCCTCCCATTCCCACCTTGAATCAGTTTTGGGTTGGCTGTATGTTTTTTTAATTTACTGTATAAAATCATTAATACTGTTGCAGGGTAGATCACAATTGGCATCAGTCAATAGAACAGGTTATAAATGTGAATCCCCTCTTGCTGGTTAGATTTGGATAGAGAAAGATGTGAAGAAAGGACAGAAGCTAGGAAAGGAAGAGTGAGGGGGGGATAGGTTAGACCATCAGAGAGGTATACAAACGTGGTTTAAACCATTTGGATCGGCTACATCTCCTGCCTTACGTATTCTCACCACTGGGTTAGTACATTCGTTTGCGAGCCTCCCCAGGAGCACACTTAGTCAAAGTTGTCTAGGGCAGCTTGTATGGGTCTAGGGACCTGTCAAGCACTTCCTACAGTCCCCTAGATGCTTTCCAGGGGGAATACTGCAGCGCCATACGATCCGCTCCTCTGAGGTGAGTGACGCAGTTTATCCATCCTTGGTAGCTAGTTTTGCTAGCGTCTTTCCAGTTGCTCAGCACCATTTTCACCACAGCAGTCAGTAGCAGGTCCATAAGTTCCTTTTCTCTCTCTCAGAGACTAGGTCAGTTTGCATAAACGCCGTCATGAGGGAGGAGAAATCCCTTGTTGGTTTGGGTTTGAACACATTGTCTATGAAATTAAATACTCTTCCCCAGAAAACCTTGTGTTGGGCAATGGAAGATAAGGTGTGCAAGTCCCCCTTATCTATGTGTCGGCTCCAACAGAGGGGATCCTCCCTGAGGCCTAGAGTGTGTAGGCGGTCTGGGGTCCAGAAGGTTTTGTGGAGTAGCCAGAGTTTTGTTAGTGCGAAAACTGGGGAGATCTTATTTCTTGTGGCAGAGGCACACATTGTTCTCCATTCTTGGTAATTTAGCGGGGTGGATCAGTTTGTCCCAGAAGTCAATTGTTTTGGCATTAGTTTGGTAGTTTTTGGGCATAGTAGCTTGCATATTTCCAAGACTTGATGCCCTAGTTTGTTGATGTTTGCTACACAACTGAAAATCGAGGGTTGGTTGCTGGTTAGGTTGGTCTTTGACAGGGCTGCTTTAACCTTTAGGAATCTGTATAGGTTTAAGTCTTCTAGTTGGTGGACTGCTTTCAGTTCAGAGAATGTGATGGGGGATGCCCCCCCTCAAGTTGGTGTGGGTAACACATACCGTTTTGTATCCATGTCTCATAGTTAAGGCTTTTCCCCTTTTATTTTATCCTTGGGTTTGCCCACAATGATTCTGACTTGGACCCTTTGATGCTAACCTCTATTTTCCTGTCGAGTTTTAGGAGAGTTATGTTACTGTTCTTCAAGTTCGGTTTAGGTGTGTGTGTTGGGTATGTGTTTGCTGTTAACAGGGCTAGAGGGCTTAGTTTGTTCAGAATGCTAGATTCACTCACACCCCCCCCCCCCCCCCCCCGGGGATTTCGCTAGTCTCAGTTTCCTAATACTAATCCTTGCATTCTTGTTGCGTCAGAGGAATTTGGTGATCAGGTTATCGATTTTCCAGTGGAAATCTTCAGTGAGCAGGAGTGGAAACATGCTTGTACTGAATCATTTTGAATTTTGGGGACCAGGCTTCTAGAAGGTTCTTAACCTTTTCTGGTAGGGCTTTTTCATTGTGACGTAGTGCCTTAATCAGGTCAGTGCCAAAATGTATTCTTAAGTACTTGATGTATCCAGTCTGCCAAGTCAGTCCCAAGTCCCCTAGCGTCTCTCATGCAGTAGATGTTTAACGGTTTGCAGTCTGATTTTTCATTATTCAGTCTATACCCTGAAAGTTTAGAGTACTCTGCTATTGTGGTCATCTGGGCCTTAATCGAGGGTTTTGGTTGCTCTGTCATGATTAGAATATCATCTGCGTAAGCGGCTAGTTGAACTACAGTACCATTGATGTCCACCCCTTTTATGCGATTTAGTTTTATGTTCTGGATCAGGGGTTTAGAAGAAAAGGCCTGGCGATGGTAATGTTCAGCCAACCAAAGCTGCAGGCTGTGTCAGAGAAGAAAGGTGAAGATTTCTACGTTGGGATCTGGTCACTTTTTTGGAAGTCAAAAATCTGTGGGAATGAGCAGGAAATGTACCCTAATAGTTCTAGGAGGCCGGATACTCCTTCGCAGAGGGGCAGCTGAAGGATTTGCTTCTTCTGAAAAGAACATAGCAGAAGCTGGCACGAAGTACGGCCGACCAGCGAGGTACCATGGTCCAATAGATGAGCAGTTGATCCCAGTTTATCCTCAGCTCCCAGTCCATTTTTTACCCAAAATGTTTTTAAGTTCCAAGTTTTGCATTTGACTATCTAGGCATCTTTATCACCGCCACAAAGGGCTTGGGACTACAAGGGCACACTTGGTGGGTTAGGACTACCTCAGCATGGGCCAAAGTGCAGGTTCAAGAAGGTGGGAGCCTGTTATGTTCCTGTGGCTCTTAACAGGAGGCCAGCAAGCTAGTCCTGAGAGTACGTCTGGTAGTCCTTTTTCAGATGAAAAAGCTGGACTGGAGCAACATGGCAGGTCTCCAATGGTTCAACACAAGCTTCAGTCGGCAAAGCATTCCTTCCAGGTGCAGCTAAACACTAGAGTACATAGCATGCCACAGCAGGAGGCAATCCTCAAGAGTCCTGCAGAAGACTCAGCAAGTGAACTGAAAAGTGGCTTTGAGGGTCCTTTATTTATTTTGTACCTAGTGCCTTCTTTGAAGTAGAAGTTTCTAAAGTCTTCCTTTAAAGTGCATGACATTTCCTGACTCCAAGCTGCCTGCAGGGACAATGTAGTGGTGACAAGTCTGTTGTGTGAAGGCAGAGGTCAGCCTATCAAGTTGCACATGGGGCTGTGCCCAGCTTCGCCCTACTATCCTGCCATTTGATAGTCCATCCAGGCACATCTAATCCCTATAGTGTGTGGCTGTTTGGGAGAAATAAATAAAGTCCAACTGCACCTAGTCATGCGACCCAGGAGAAGCTCCAGGCACCAAAAAGTTTAGGACATGACAATGCCAATTTTCCAAAAGTATACTTTTCCATATAGTAACAAAATCTGACTATTAAATTACAATTTCTCAGACACCAATAAATAGTTTGCATTTATTAAATGTAATGAGTCAAGCCAATGCTACCCTATGAGAGAGGTAGGCCTCACAGTAGTGAAGCTCATTTACGGATTTTTCACTACCAGGACATGTACAACTGGAAAGCTCATGTAAAATATTTTAATAGCATTCCACCCTGTTCTATTGACTACTTAGGGGTGACTAATGCAAACAAAAGCAGTGTTTAAGGCTTGGCAATGAGGCTGTATCGCCAAGTTGGATTTAAAATTTAAACTGTATTCAGGATGCAATGGCAGGCCTGGGACATGTTTTATGGCCTACCTATGTAGGTGCACAATACATGTTGCAGGCCCACTGGTAGCATTTAATTTACAGGCCTAGGGTATATGTATACCATTTTACTAGGGGGTTAAGTAAATTAAATAGGCCAATTTTACCATGTTTAAATGAGCGCGCACAGCACATTTGCACTGGTTAGATGTGGTAAAAAACACAGAACCCTATGGCCAACAAAAATTAATTCAGCGCAAATATAGGGGCGAGGGCAAACTGTCTGGGGGTGACCGTGCAGAAAGCCTGGTCCAACAAGGAATAACTATGCAAAAGTTTGATATCCGGTCACTCTTCAGAGGCTGGGTTGGGTGCAAGTGGACAATACTTAAACACCACAACTTGCCTCCAAGAAACACTTCTCTGAAAAGTTCTACAAAAACACTTCTAACAAGGAGCAAAGTAAATTTTAACGTCAAATCACTGGTGTTTTAGTTTGATTTGCATGACGGGATGGCAGCTCCAGGATTAACATTCTTACTTTCAAACACACCAGTTGCCAGTAGTACAGGTTCAGAGACTTAAAAACAGTTTAAGGTTAGTATACCGATACAGGTCTACAGCAGAGGTAAGGTTTATTCTGCTTCAAAATCGATTTAATAAGTCTAAACAAGTAGCAGCAGTTGATAAGAGTACCTTTCCTCTGTGACGCCCATTAAGAAGAATCAGAACTGTCCCAGGAGAAATGGAGGCACGCAGCTTGCGCTTGTGCTGGGAGAAGGGCTTTTTACCATGACTCAGCAATTTACGGGGTACATCCTCAGTCGGATAGTATCGTGGCTGGAAAAAAAATAAAAATACAGGTTTGAATTTTTTTTATTGGTATAAATGAGCACTTTAATTACTTATGGTCATTCTTCAATCATTGATCGTGTCACAAAACTAGGCCATAGCCAGGTAATGTATCTATCCAACTGATTTTGTAGTTTCACTATGAGAATTGCATGTGGGTATCAAAGAAGACATTGTGCTACCTTAGATTTCTCATAAACTTAAACACTTTCTGTTAAATATTAAAAAGTTATCACATGCATTCAAGAGATCTGATCATACCTCACTGCATTCCAATCAGCTACTAGTCTTCAGCTATAAAGAAGAACAGCGCCTTCTGAAATCAGTTAGGATACTGCGAATGGCATGCTTTATCAAGTGTGTTAACATCTGTTCTGCTAATTCCCAAACTGGCAATTGTGCCAACAGATGACAAGCTTAAAGTTATTTATAGAGCCAAAAGGGTACCCAAAACCTTTTGATACCAGACCTTAATGAAAACTATCTCAAATGACAAATTTCAAGGGACAACACAAAGTTTAAAGTTACATTTCTGGCAGCACTTAAGAAAATGATGCACAAAAAAGATGGGATTAAATCATTTTAGAGGTGGGAGGTTTAAAAATCAGAGGCAGTAACGGCAGTGGACATCAGTAAAGAGCCTGTTTAAGAGTCTTAAAAACTGCCATGTGAAGCAAAGGCAGATAATTCCTCCAGGGAAACAAATTTAAAATCATAAGAAAGGGAATAAATCAACATTGAAATTAATTGTGTTTACCATTTTACGAAGCTTAACCATACGGGTGCCTCCATTCTTGTCTCCACCTACTGGCTTTGAAAGAGTTCCTGGTGGTCTTGCCTTCTTCTCAATCTAGGAGCAAAAACATCTGGCCATTAATTCCAACTAAGGAATGCTGTATGCATAGTACTTTGTTTTCCCAACCACAACCCCCCCTTACCTTTGATTCTGTGGCAGTGTACTTGCGCTTGTACATTGCTCTTCTGGCAAACATCGCTGATCGGGAATATTTCCCGATACCACGAGCCAGAACCGGGTTGCGGCTAGCATGATGCTTTTTGGTCTTTTTTGCTTTCTGCTCGCCTGCCATCTACAAATAAATGAAAGTTAAATATTTGTGAATATTTGCAATGCTTAATGGTTAAAGTGAGTAAGCCAACATTACAGTTCAAATCACATAAAGTGAAACATGGTCCTAAATGCCTCATGCACATCCTGAGCAGTAGTACATGATTCTTAACTTTCATATGCGATTCAAGAACAGCTGGCAGAGATTTCTAAACAGCAAAATTAAAGGCTAATCCACTAAAAATCAATTTCTTTAACTGAAAAACTTCACTGAATACATAACAGTTATATGAGAAAACCAGAAAGATCACCTATAATTCAGCAGGCATATAAAATCATAGTGCTTCAACAATAGAGAAGTGGCAGTCAGACCCGGGACCAGGGTTCAATTCCCGACGCGGCAGGGTCTTGAGCTCAAATGTCCATGGACTAGATAATTCTTGCTTTGGTGCCTGACCTAATCATGGGTTCACACTCTGCAACTCTGGGCATTAAGCTTGCTTAATCTCCACAACGCCCCCCCCCCCCCCCGCGGGATGCCTGGCTTTCACCTTGGGGATACCCTGTAGGGGCTATCTCACAGGAAAAAGCCAGGACGGGTTCCCAAGGCAAGCGCGGAGATACCCCTTCGGCGGTCGATTCTGGCGCTATATAAGAAACATAATAATAATAATAATAATAATAACAACCAAAAGACTGAGCCAGTTACCATTACATGGAGTGATTGGACATGAGGGACTTTAGGAATGCCCACCACAGAATTAGAATCAAGTCTTTCACACAGATATATGGCACAAGCATGTGGTAAACTAAATCTAGCTTTGTTCCACTCATAAGTGAAGCGACAAAATGAAGAATAGCTGCCAATCATGTACCACACCAAAATTACACCCACTTAGGCCAAACTCTTTCACACTCTCCTCCAAACACCAGATCTCTATAAGCATCCAAGCTCACTCCTTTTGATAACTACACATGCAGGTGCAATGCCTTCCCTCGATAAGGGCATCAAGCACAACACCAACTCCCCTCCATCACCACATCCCCAAAAGACCAATTTACAGATCCATACCATTCCAACCAGGTCCAACCTACTGAGTAGTGTGCAACCGGGCTGGTAAAGCACTCTGTTACATGTAATAAGTACAACACAAATAAAACTGATACAAAACACCTGTTCAACGCTACACATTTATTGAGTGCAGGAAAACTGAGGAAGGGGTTGTGCAGAGTTTACAACAATTGACAGTCTCCACCATTACGTTTCTTGAAATTTGCGAACTTATCCATTTTTAGATCCAGAGCATTGGTCACAAAGATATCTGCAAACAACAAGTTAAACCAGTCCCAGCCGGTCATAAAACAAAGCCGTAAAGTTGGCAGCTTAGGTCGTCAATGTGGAATTAAATAATTTATCACTTAATATTGCAACACTATAATATTAGTTCAATTCCTAAAGCACACGGTTACTCCCAGAGGCGAGTCCACGCGCTAGTATTGGCCTTCCTACCACCAAACTTAAGGTCACACAGTAACAAGCCATATTGGACAGGGGTACCCCAGCAATGATACAAATGCATCTGGACTGACCACGTATCAAACATACAACATCATGGCTCACCTCCATAAGATCTCCGTAGTATTTGATTTTAAGTTTGAGGGGAGGATAAAGCGAGAACTGGTGTGCCAATGTTAAAACATTACGTTTTTAGTAGTTTCCACTAATGTTGCGACGGAGAAAGCTCTCATAACCAATCCCAGAAAAACCCTCGACTGTAAGGAGGCAGCAAAGAACACAGTTTAATTCCAGAAAGTGACAATCAAGTTGGTTTACGTTTTTGTGCTAATTGAAATACAGCCCTTCTGTGACCATTACAAGAGCCCTATGACAGAACTGGCTTACCTTTCATTTGACATATGATGTGCATTGGAAATGGAATGTAATGCCCAGTACACGACCTGCAGAACTGTTCACAATAAATGTAATTAAAACTAATATTTAACAGAACAAAACTCCCCCTCCAATAAAACCAGTTCAATAGTTTTAGCACAACACGTGCTTGATGAGTACTAGCTGCTGAACCATTTGAGAAATTCTTTGCTTGGAGAAAATACTAATTAATTTTACAGGTTTGGGTGTTTTTATTTCCCAAAAAGCACTGGTACAAAACCAGACATTTCACTTGGACATTACAACTGCCCACATCTCAATTCAAAGAACTCAACCTCTCCCTTCAAAGTCACACCACTACAAGCTACCACCAATTCTTGATATCCTGACTCATCAAATCTCGCATCTGCACCATCAGCCACTAACAGATGATCACACCTAACTCCTACGTTAATCTACGATAAATACAGCGTAGTAATAAAATGAATATACCAATAACCACGAACCAATAGGTATTAATCTTTAGCTCTAGAGCCTAATGACACCTGGCATAAAGAACTGCAATGCCTCAGAGTGACTACTCTCCCTACAGTGCTATTATCACACTAAGGGCTACTATGATTATGCGGCAGAGAATAAGTCAGACAGCACGGTTACCTAAATTATGCGACAAAAATTGCAAAACATGCAGCACATTTTCAGCAATGCAGCTCGACAAAAAAAATGGTGAAATCTTTAAGTTCTGGGTCCTATGTATTAAGAATAAATCCATGATCAGGCGGTAAACCCTGCTGCCACAGAATCGCACAAATCCAATGGCCCCCACTACTGACCGCATATTAAGGAAATATAAACAAATTAAAAATTCCAGTTTACTGTGCCACTGCTAGCTGCACTTTGATGGAAACGGGTTTTCTAAGTAAATATCAACAAAAAAGCATTTGATATTATATTTTTAAAAAAAAACAATTTGTAACGTGTTCAAAGGTCCGTTGACAACACTCCATCCCGTGCAGTAAATAAAAAAATGCATTGAAATGGGGGGGGGGGGGGTCATGATTTATACAAACTGAGCACTCTCAGGGAACAATTTCACAGCTTCCAAGTGGACTAATGTCAAGTGTGACACCTTAAACTAATATTCGGTTTAAACCAGCAGCAAGCACTTTGAGCGCATTTAATTTTACTATCACGACTAGGTTCTAGAACGATCACAAGACAGGTCTTGGCAGCTCGGAAAAGTAAAAATTAACAAGTCTCGCCGCACAGATAACTAGGTTCAACTGATGTATAGATTACCACATGTGGTGGAGCCCATTTGACCTTCAGCAAGACACTAAAGTAGCGTCAAAGTAAAATAAAAACGACGGCAGAAATTGCCACAAAGACGCTACCACTGTTGTTTCATGTGAAACGTTTTTCCAATCCAGGTGGGCATAACACCTTATTTTCAGTCCTCGTCTTGCAGCGGACAACCTATGCGATAGGAACAATCTTACTTTGCTTTCATTTAATCAGCTGGAATAACACACCAGATAAAAACGATATCCGATAGAAAAGCACAGGACTGTCAAAGTGGAATTTTGAAGTAAAGGGGTGCTTACCCAGCCTTCCAATATCCTAATCGGGCTGCACAATTCACCCGTTCGTTAGTATTTTTCTCCTCGCCACCCCTGCCCGCCTCCCCCCCTTCCAATAATACCATCCCCGCAGAACACCAACTCCATGTAATTTTCTGCTTTATAACTCCTCCATGGTGGAAGACGTTTACCAGTAAACCGCTAATTCGCAGACCGGTGTTTTTGAAGGAGGATTACAACGGATAAGAATGGACTTCTATCGCATACAAATCGTAGTTCCGCCATTCTTACCTTTGCTGAGGGGAAAAGAATTAACATCCGGGCCACGGACGTATAAGAGTACGCCGTAACATCACTTCCGGAGCACGGCCTTGTGGGAAATGTAGTTTTAATGCTGGGCCATGGGCACGGTTCAGTATTCCTATGTCAAAACAAGTTAAAAATATATACCAAACGCTCAGAACCTGGTTGGTAATCTTTCTTCGCTGAAATTTGGCATTGAAACAGCCAAACAATACAAACAAGCATCGGCAAAGTCAATATGCTCGCCTTAGAAAGGCCGTAGAGGCCCTTTGGCTTTCCGATGCTTGTTCATCATTGCCTATAAGGAATGAAACAAGCACTGGCAACGCAAATAGGTCTGGGCTAATTAAAATTTTAAATGTTTCTATTGCTGAACATTGCATTTATTGCAGTATTATACCTCTACTTGTACTTTGTATGCTTTTGTAATTTGCACACGTCACTTTTTCCTCCTGTAATGTACCGTTTGCTACCCCTAGTATTTTGTTTGCTCACATTTGTCACTTTTGCCTCATGTAACTTAACCCTTGCTTTTGTAATTTGTTCACTTGTAATTTTCTCCTCATGTATCATTACTGTTCCTATTGTGAAGCGCTCTGACACCTTCGGGTAAAGTCCACGCTATATAAAAACGCATAAAATAAATAAAGTGTGAAAGTATATGATCCTATTCCTTGCACAAGGCTTGTTTCTGTACTATGCCTCTTTAGGTTAATTATAAGGTAAGCTTTTGTTGCAATATACTCATTTAAATGGCACTGTAGATCACAAATAAATCTTTTAAAACGGCAAAACCAAAAATCAAGCGTTAAAATAGAATGCAGATGTATTAAAAGCAGGTTATACATTTAACCAAGAAGCAAGGTGTGGCGTGGGATCAAGGAGAGACCGTAAACCAGGATGTGGTAAATAGGGTTTTATTTTTATGAATGTCTTTTTATAACGAGTGGTTAGTCTATCTGTGTTAAACTCCCTGGGCTCCATGCTGGCGTTTGGGCTCTCTGTCACTTCTTGGGCTTCCTGCTTCCTTCTTTTCTTGGGTCGGGAGTCTTGCTTGCAGATGTACTCCGCCATAAAAACAAAAAAAGGAAACTATCAGTTATGCCGCTTGTTGGAACTGGGGTCACCAGTCCCCTAGGGTAGCATGGCTATAGCGCTTTGGCCCACACGAGGTGGGGGCAAGACCAGCAGGTCTAATAACATTCAGTTCAGGGTGCTGCAGTTCAGGCAAATATAGCGCTTCAGAAGGCAGCAACCCCCTCCATTACTTCAGCGCTCTTCACAGGGTCAGCAAGGGCAGCGCTAGATATACAGGACAGGTGACACCCCAGTAGCAGGTTAGCAAAAGAGACCCCAGGTGACATCAGGAAACGCAGGGTCAGTACAGCGCCAATACCTGATTGCTTCTTCAAAAGTCCTGTGATGATTTAACTTCTTCTTAGAGCTTTAGGTTCCTTGCGCCCTTGTAAATAGAGGCTTAGTTTCTTCTTGGCGTGATGTTTCTTGCGCCCTTGTAAATAGAGGCTTAGTTTCTTCTTGGCGTGATGTTTCTTGCGCCCTTGTAAGTTTCAGTTGGTTTCTTGTTTCCTTGAAGGGGGTTAAGTTGGTGGCTGGTGTTAGATCTCCTCAGCCAATCCCCTCAAGTGGTCCCTGGGGGTTTCCTGACGCGGGGCTAGGTCAGAGGGGGGGGTACAGGATACCTCAACACTTGAAAGGCAGCTCCTAGGCCCTGTCTCTTCCAGTATCATAAGTCCCTGTCCTGACCCTCACTGCCTATCCTCCTGCGTAGGTTCTTCCCCAGGTCTTCCCCTCAGTCCCTCTGACAGGAAAGTTTACCTGTCTTTCCTTATACAGTGCCAGTTGACAGTTGGCAGTGGCAGTTGGTGTCACCTCACCTGTTCCAGAAGGTTCCAGGGGGTTCTAGGAGGTTCCACCATTCTACCTGTGGGCAGGCTGGCAGGCTAAGTTGATACATTGTTTGGAGGGTTCCAGCCAGGCCCTAGCCACTAGAATGTGCCCACTAAACCCCGCTGTAGCAGCAGTGGTCAGTGGCAGCCATGTTAGGGGTATAAGACACCTGCATCTTAACATCAGTTTCACAGTACACAGGGCTTTCCTCACTACACAAGGCCTATACATTGTTGTTATCATGAGGGCATTCTGATTTAAAAGGGAAATAAAAGGCGAAAAATGTTGGGGAAAGGGCCAAGTCTAACACATCTCCCCCCCAGCCAAAAGCCAGGGTAGACCGATCATTCCCTTGATGGGCTTCCCTGCTTGGGGCGGAAAAAGGTGGACGCAGGCCCAATACCACCATGACATTCTCGCTAATCCAACCACCCCACTGGTGTTCCCTAGTGGGATGCGGCCAGGACAGACCTCCAATCCAGATGTCTCTGGCCCTTACTCTCTGAGTGGGGGGCAGTAGCCCCAGGCCCGTGGTACCTTTTTCCACTCTCCTCCTCAACCTAGGGTCTAAACCCTTAAGTTGACCTGGTGACAGGGGCGAGTCCTCCCTCTCCCTGCACCCCCTCCTAGGGTTCCGCACCCTCCCACCTGGAGTAGTACCCCTGAGAGTCTCAACCGGGGGAACTCTGAATACAGAGATTCCTCCCGCCAGGTCAGGCAACCCCTGAACCTGGCCACCCAACCCAGGATCTGCGCCCTGGCTGGACTGGTGCCAGAGAAGAGTCCTTCCTCCCTCTGCACCCCCTCCCAGGGTTCCGCACCCTCCTACCCGGATAGGTACCCCTGGAAGTCACAACCGGGGGAACTCTGAATACAGAGATTCCTCCCGCCAGGTCAGGCAACCCCTGAACCTGGCCACTCAACCTAGGATCTGAACCCTGTGGCTGGACCGGTGCCAGAGGAGAGTCCTTCCTCCCTCTGCACCCCCTCCCAGGGTTCCGCAACCTCCTACCCGGATAGGTACCCCTGGAAGTCACATTGGTAGGGTCCATAGTTACTGGTACCCCACCCTCCAGGTCAGGCAATCCCTGCACCTAAAACCCCAGTCCAGGTTCTACACCCTGTGACTGGTCCAAACCCCGAACCTCGGGTACGCTGCCACCATGGAAGTACCTGGCACACATGATTTCAAGGTCTTCAGCTCTGTCTCTGTTAGCTGAAGCCTGTGCACCAGCTTCCCTTCTATCATTGCAAGGCTTACACTCTCCCTTTTCTGCTCTAACCTCTTTGACGACACACACCCCCTTCCAAGGTTCTCTGGTGTGCCCGCCTCCCTGGGTGTGATCTGCCCCTCCTGTCCCCATCCCCTCTCCCCTCTGGGTGGGCTCCTACCCGTGCCCCCAAAGTGGTACGGAGTTCCTTCTTCCCTCCGCCCAACAGGCACCCCCATCCCCTGACAACACTCCAGTACGCCAGGTGGGGACTCAGATAATTCAGGAAAAAGGTTCTAGGATGTGGGTGACAGTATAGGTCAAACAGGCCCTGATACACTCACAGGCTAGACAGTGGAGGGGTCAATTACTTTGGCTTACACACACAGACAGTGTGCAGCCCAATTGCTGTGCACCCTGTCCCAATGGAGGGTGCTGCATGGTCACAAGTCCTGGATCCCACCGCTCGACACCAATATGTTGGAACTGGGGTCACCAGTCCCCTAGGGTAGCATGGCTATAGCGCTTTGGCCCACACGAGTTGGGGGCAAGACCAGCAGGTCTAATAACATTCAGTTCAGGGTGCTGCAGTTCAGGCAAATATAGCGCTTCAGAAGGCAGCAACCCCCTCCATTACTTCAGCGCTCTTCACAGGGTCAGCAAGGGCAGCGCTAGATATACAGGACAGGTGACACCCCAGTAGCAGGTTAGCAAAAGAGACCCCAGGTGACATCAGGAAACGCAGGGTCAGTACAGCGCCAATACCTGATTGCTTCTTCAAAAGTCCTGTGATGATTTAACTTCTTCTTAGAGCTTTAGGTTCCTTGCGCCCTTGTAAATAGAGGCTTAGTTTCTTCTTGGCGTGATGTTTCTTGCGCCCTTGTAAATAGAGGCTTAGTTTCTTCTTGGCGTGATGTTTCTTGCGCCCTTGTAAGTTTCAGTTGGTTTCTTGTTTCCTTGAAGGGGGTTAAGTTGGTGGCTGGTGTTAGATCTCCTCAGCCAATCCCCTCAAGTGGTCCCTGGGGGTTTCCTGACGCGGGGCTAGGTCAGAGGGGGGGGGGTACAGGATACCTCAACACTTGAAAGGCAGCTCCTAGGCCCTGTCTCTTCCAGTATCATAAGTCCCTGTCCTGACCCTCACTGCCTATCCTCCTGCGTAGGTTCTTCCCCAGGTCTTCCCCTCAGTCCCTCTGACAGGAAAGTTTACCTGTCTTTCCTTATACAGTGCCAGTTGACAGTTGGCAGTGGCAGTTGGTGTCACCTCACCTGTTCCAGAAGGTTCCAGGGGGTTCTAGGAGGTTCCACCATTCTACCTGTGGGCAGGCTGGCAGGCTAAGTTGATACATTGTTTGGAGGGTTCCAGCCAGGCCCTAGCCACTAGAATGTGCCCACTAAACCCCGCTGCAACAGCAGTGGTCAGTGGCAGCCATGTTAGGGGTATAAGACACCTGCATCTTAACATCAGTTTCACAGTACACAGGGCTTTCCTCACTACACAAGGCCTATACATTGTTGTTATCATGAGGGCATTCTGATTTAAAAGGGAAATAAAAGGCGAAAAATTTTGGGGAAAGTGCCACGTCTCACACCGCTTTTATAGGGATATACCCTTTTTTGGGACCGGGGGGGGGGGGGGTGGGGGGGGGGCTGGGATCACCAAAGTGCAGTTTAGGCTAAACGATGAGTGAGGGAGTTGGTGCCGATGGGTGCAAAACGGTAGTACTGTGGGACACGGCTGGGATACTTTCCCCACTTCCCGACCCAACCCGCCAAACGTCTCCGTACCTGCTGCAGCCACACTCCTCCCTCGCGAGTGTGGCACAGCGGAGCGTGTCCTCGGTGGCCTCCTGACTTAGTCGGCTCTTCTTCGGGAGTCTTTGGCTCTTCCCCGTCTCTGGCTCTATTCCGGCGGTGGCCCGCTGGCGGTGTTAGGATTTCTCCGTCCTGAGCTGATAGGCTTGGCGTCTCCTCTCCTTTCGTGGCTCCTGCTCCACTCGGTCTCGGTGTCCACTCGCTTGTTCCTGGTTTGGTGATGTCACACCCCAACACCTCACTGGCCTGCGATTTAACTGGTAGGTATTCGCTCCTGGCTGTGCGTCATCAGTAGGGGGCGGAGTCTCGTCCTGAACTGCTTCCCAGTTAAAGGGGCCGTCTTCTCTCCATAGCTCAGAATCCTCGGTATACCAGTCGAGCTGAGGATTGGGAGAGGGAGGGATGGTTAGCCATTCCATATTCACGAGTGCCGGATTGGGTCCCTCTTTACACAAGGCTTATTTCTCCTCCACTTTTCTTTACAATTAAGACAATAACTGTTCCAGCTATGGGTTAAACGAAACCCCTTCCGGTTTAGTTACTGAGTGTTGTGTGCAGTAGTCGAAGTGCATAAAGAAAAGTATGGGAACTATGATCCTGAGTACAGTGGGGCTGCCGGGTCAGTGAGCATGGGGGAGGGAGGTAGGGCAGGTTTAGAGACGTGGCTAAAAAGAACAACATATTCTTTAACTATTTTGTTAGCCCTTTCACCAACAGATAACTGCCTATAAAATATAATGCACCCTCCATAGATAAAACATAGATAAAACATAAATGGAACTTAAATTTATATGTGGGAAATGCATTTTTCTGTTAGGAAAGTTCAATTGATTAATGCAATCACTTCGTACGTCTGTGGGTGTTACACTGAGGTAATGGATTTTAATCCTGGTAGGTGGACTGCAGAAATAGTGACATATATTTATAGTGATAAGAAGTCTAAGCCTGTAACAGAAATCACTGTCAATATGTAGTTAGTTACAAAAATATATTGCATATATTATAAAAAGGATGTCTCAAAATGTGAAAAAAAGATTCTCTGAATGTCGGACAGTGCTTTCAAAAGTTATGTTTTCAGGGTCTACGAACAGTGCTGCGTTCCTGGCACCTAGTCTTGCACGTCTATACGCATCAGTCGGTGGCTCGTGATATGGAATTACATATTACCTCCTATGGATGCTGGAGGCAGATCTCTCTGTCCAATTGATACAAATTCTCTCACCCAGCATCTCTGACCAAGTGTCCTTCTTGATGGAATGGGGCACTCGTTCCAGCACTCTTCGCCCTGCCTGGAGATTCAATGCTAGGCACTTGCAGGCCCTGGATGTGTGACATTTGTAGAGAAAGAGTTACAGGCCTGCTTCTGGCTTAATGTGGGCTCTGTGTCATCAGTGAGTACGCTGTGAGCTTCAAACAAGCCATTCCAGAGGGGTCATTTGAGAGGCTATGTGCATCTTGAGGCTCAGATACTCCGATTGGAGGCCGAGCTGCACAGCCACGAGGCGGAGAAGACTCATTGCCTTCTGGCCATTGTGGGGGCTGAGCTGAAGCAGGTCTCCCGAGAAAAGTAAAACAATGTTGGAGAGCCGCTTCCAAGAGAGCATATGAATCTGGTGATAAATCTGGCAAATTATTGTATTGGTTGGCGAATCGCATCCTTTCTGATAGGGTGGTGCCTGTGGTCCCGGACTACTCCGGCTTCCTCCAGGAGGGTCTGCCCGATATTGCTTGTACCTTTGCAGACTTTTATCACACATTATATACCCGACACCCTCTGCCCCCACCAGAAATAGTGAATCGTATCCTAGGTGACATTCCACTAACATACATCCGGAGCTCCTTATCCCGGGAGCTAGATCAGGCCCTCACTGTAGATGAAACAGACTCTGCTATAGCAGTGTTGTAGTCCAGGAAAACTGCGGTCTTGGATAGTTACCCCATTGAATGCTTTAAGCATTTCAAAGATATTTGACCCTCATTTACTAAACTGCTACACAACTGCGATAAAATAGGGCTCCTTCCCTCCAGAATTAGACTGCGCCACTATTATGACTGAACCCGGACAAAACGGAATTAATACTGTTCTCTCCGAAAAGTAAACACCAACCAATTCAAGTTTGGCTCAAGGAGCTTGATGCTCTAAACTGCTCCCTCGTCCCATCCGACTCAGTAAAGTCACTAGGCATTACCCTGGACAAGAACTTGTCAATGAAAGATCACATCAAGAACTCTGCAAAATGTGCACTTTGCTCTCTAAAACACCTCAAGAAAATTAAACCTTTCATTCCTCAAGATGATCTCAAGACAATTGTACAATGCCTAGTCCTTTCTAAACTAGACTATGGAAACGTCATACTAACAGGGTCACCAAAAGCTAACCAAGCCCAACCAAGGTCAGTCTTTAACATGGCAGCCCGACTCATAACTGGTGTAAAAAGATTTGAACACATCTCACCAACCCTCAACGCACTCAACTGGCTTCTCATGGAAAGTAGATATATTTTCAAACTGGCCTGCGTCACCTACAAGGCCCTTCACACCCAATCCCCAAACTACCTAAAGAGCAAGCTAGTAAAAGCAGGAAAATCCAGAACTCTGAGAAGCACCAACTCACTTCTTCTCATCCCTTCGAAACTGATAAAGAAAAACAACCCTATGCCGTTCCTTCTCTGGCAATGTACCCAGGATGTGGATCGCACTCCCGGTCGACCTCAGATGCAACCCCTCCTTCTCTTGCTTCAAAAAGGACCTAAAACTCTTTCTTCTCAACCAATCCTTTACCGACTGAGGAAACCGTCCTAGGCACCAATAACCAAGTGGACTCCCCACTCACTTTGACCTTCAAGGATGGTATTTTTCTGACTGTTCAGAAAAGGGGGTGGTGATGAACAGAGTGTCTGAATTAAGCAGACCACTCTTACCCAGTCCAAAGATCAGGGCTTGATCCATCACCGTTTTTTAGCTCACTGCACCATCCCAGCTCAGAACCTGGCTACATGCAAATTAGTCTGTTCTTGTCCCAGTGCATGACGGGAACAGGGCAAACCAAACTACCAAGCCAATTCTTATATTGGGAAAGAAACAAGCTTCCGGGGACCGGTTTCTGGCATTTCAGCCGTCGTCGGCCTGGCTTGCTTGAATCCTGATGGTGTAGTGAGCAAGGGACTCATGTCTGAGTATACCCTGCCATACCTATAGTGGCCAAAAACGATTCAGAAAAGGGGGTGGTGATGAACAGAGTGTCTGAATTAAGCAGACCACTCTTACCCAGTCCAAAGATCAGGGCTTGATCCATCACCGTTTTTTAGCTCACTGCACTATCCCAGCTCAGAACCTGGCTACATGCAAATTAGTCTGTTCCTGTCCCAGTGCATGATGGGAACAGGGCAAACCAAACTACCAAGCCAATTCTTATATTGGGAAAGAAACAAGCTTCCGGGGACCGGTTTCTGGCATTTCAGCCGTCGTCGGCCTGGCTTGCTTGAATCCTGATGGTGCAGTGAGCAAGGGACTCATGTCTGAGTATACCCTGCCACACCTATAGTGGCCAAAAACGATTCAGAAAAGGGGGTGGTGATGAACAGAGTGTCGGAATTAAGCAGACCACTCTTACCCAGTCCAAAGATCAGGGCTTGATCCATCACCGTTTTTTAGCTCACTGCACCATCCCAGCTCAGAACTCTGTCCATCACCACCCCCTTTTCTGAATAGTTTTGTCCACCATAAGCATGGAAGGGTATACTCAGATGTGAGTCCCTTGCTCATTGCACCATCAGGATTCAAGCAAGCCGGGCCGAAGATGGCTGTAATGCCAGAAACCGGTCCCCGGAAGCTTGTTTCCTTCCCAGTATAAGAATTGGCTTGGTAGTTTGGTCTGCCCTGTTCCCATGATGCACTGGGCCAGGGACAGACTAATTTGCATATAGCCAGGTTCTGAGCTGGGATGGTGCAGTGAGCTAAAAAACGGTGATGGATCAAGCCCTTATCTGTTGACTGGGTATGAGTGTTCTGTTTAATTCAGATACTCTGTCCATCACCACCCCCTTTTCTGAATCGTTTTGTCCACCATAAGCGTGGAAGGGTATACTCAGATGTGAGTCCCTTGCTCATTGCACCATCAGTATTCAAGCAAGCCGGGCCGAAGACGGCTGTAATGCCAGAAACCGGTCCCCGGAAGCTTGTTTCCTTCCCAGTATAAGAATTGGCTCAGTAGTTTGGTCTGCCCTGTTCCCATGATGCACTGGGCCAGGGACAGACTAATTTGCATATAGCCAGGTTCTGAGCTGGGATGGTGCAGTGAGCTAAAAAACGGTGATGGATCAAGCCCTGATCTGTTGACTGGGTATGAGTGTTCTGTTTAATTCAGATACTCTGTCCATCACCACCCCCTTTTCTGAATCGTTTTGACCACCATAAGCGTGGAAGGGTATACTCAGATGTGAGTCCCTTGCTCATTGCACCATCAGGATTCAAGCAAGCCGGGCCGAAGACGGCTGTAATGTTAGAAACCGGTCCCCGGAAGCTTGTTTTCTTCCCAGTATAAGAATTGGCTTGGTAGTTTGGTCTGCCCTGTTCCCATGATGCACTGGGCCAGGGACAGACTAATTTGCATATAGCCAGGTTCTGAGCTGGGATGGTGCAGTGAGCTAAAAAACGGTGATGGATCAAGCCCTGATCTGTTGACTGGGTATGAGTGTTCTGTTTAATTCAGATACTCTGTCCATCACCACCCCCTTTTCTGAATCATTTTTCTGACTGTGTCAGCCACCTGCGTCCTTCTCCCCTCACTGCTTTTTATCTTTATGCATCCTCATGTCCTGCGATGTTATGCAATCTTTTTCTTTTCCTTTGTGTATGTAAAGCGCCCTGATACCCACGGTTCTAGCTAGAGCTATATAAAACTTTATTAATAATTAAAAATAAATAAAATAAAGTTGTGGTCCTCCCAAGAGAGGGCCTCCCTAGGGATCGGTGTTCGCCCTACGGCCCAATTTCCCTTATTGAAACTTAGAGTAAGATCTATGCAAAGCACTGGCAACCTGCCTGACTCGGGCTCTTCCTTACCTTGTTTATCCAGATCAATGTGTATTTATGTCAGGTCGGAGCACTCGCCACTGCATTCGCAGGGTACAGAAGGCTTTCTCTTGGATACAGGAGTTGGTTGGTACACTGGCCCTTCTGCTCATAGATTGCTCTAAGGTCTATGACACGGTCTCCTGGGACTTCTTGGATGCGGTTCTGTTGCGGGCGGGTCTGGATGTAACATTCCTTCAAATGGACCACCTTCTTTATTGCAATCTGACCGCCCAGGTCCGTGTGAACGGTGTATTGTCCGCTCCCTTTCCCATTCAGCCTGGTACGCGCCAGGCTACCAGCTTTCTCCTTTGTTGTTCGCTCTTGCGACAGAACCCCTGGTGCGTCTTATACGATTTGATACCCAGGCATGGGTTTAGGGGTGGGGAATTGACTTTGAAGACTGCATAACGTTAAATAAAGATGACATCCTTCTGTTTATTAGGAACCGTCAGACCTCTGGACACCGATGCCTGGAAATCCTTTGTCTGTATAGTGATGCATCGGGTCTTCAGATCAATGCAAGAGTATCTGGTCTGGTGGAGGCGAAGGGAGATGCGGTAGGGTGACTCTGGTGTCCATACATTCCCACCTGGAGTCATTTCTTTAGGTATTTAGGCCTTCATATGTCCCACATCCCTGACTTGGTGTGGGCTT
This sequence comes from Lissotriton vulgaris, assembly GCF_964263255.1. Taxonomy (NCBI): domain Eukaryota; kingdom Metazoa; phylum Chordata; class Amphibia; order Caudata; family Salamandridae; genus Lissotriton; species Lissotriton vulgaris. The sequence continues at coordinate 177,927,856 of NC_141699.1, forward strand.
TTAACTTTTGGGGGCTTGCTCAGACTCCTGAATGTGACTTGCACCGTTGGGTCACTCTCCCATTTAATCCCTTAGGACGCAGAGCCCTGCTTAAGATGGTATGTCTCCCCTGCTATTTGTAAATCCTGGGAAAATGTCCCTATCCCATTCCCCCCAATTGGTTCCACTTCCTGACTTCTAAGTTTACAAACCTTTTATGGGCAGGTGGTAGACATAGAGTGGCTTTCCAATCAGCGTGCAGATCCCCCTTTGATGATGGCCTTGGAATGTCCGATATATACCGTTACTATTTGGCAGCACATCTAGTACTAATTAATGAGTGTTTCACTGGGGGTTGGGATGATCCGGCCTACCGCCTGGAGCTCCATCTGGTGGGTCTTGATGTTCTTGTTCAGCTACTCTACAGAGCTCGTGTATCCCCGACATTACCCTCAGAGGGCAGCCCTGAGTCTTACCCACTGGGACTGCAGTCTGAGATGACACCTCTGTGGCGGGGCACATGGCTCCATCACCTTTCTATTTTGGAGGGCTTTCCTCCATGGCACCGAATTGGTATTTCTTATTTGGGGGACGTATACTGGGGTGGGGGGAATCTAATGTCTTTTCAGGAATATTTGAAGGGGCAATATACATTGGCCAACTCACAGTTTTTTCGCTTCCTTCAGCTGCGACATGTCTTGCGTTTGCTAATTTTCTCCAACACTCCCCTTCCCAAATATAGCCCTCTTGAAGCTAAGGTCTTTTTGGGTCGCCACGGGAAAGCAGTCATTTCTTTCATTTACCATTCCCTAGTTATCCATGCCCATATGGCCTCGAACGCCTCAGACAGAAGTGGATATCCTGGGTGGGAGACCTTGATGATGGTGAATGGAGGGAAACTTGCATGGCGCCCCAGGAATTGGCGATCTCCTCCCGTATGTGCATGATCCAAATAAATTATCTTCACACAACTTATTTCTCACCACCCCACTTGCACCGAATGTTGCCCAACACCCATAGCATTTACACATAGCATGGGACTGTCCGACATTGCACCCCTTCTAATACAGGGTGGCGCGGGAGCTCTCAGCGGTTCTTGGATGCCCTCTGGACTTGACCTCACATACTGGGGGGCCCATGGGATGAACATATTTTCTTTGGTGTGGCCTGCTTGGTTACCAAGAGAGTAGCACGTATATGGAGACAGCGGGCACCCCCCACGATCCGGTGTTGGTTCTGGGGGGTAGATTGGTGTATGCAACATGAGAAGCCTATTTATACTGCAAGTGGGAACCTCCATAAGCATGAACGGGTATGGAGGAAATTGTGCTACTTTTATAGACTGTCAATATAAGCAATTGCTTTTCTCCGCCGTGTTGTTACCATGTCCTGCTGTACCACTGTATGCACTGTATGCACAGTTTCACCTGTATGTGATAATGAACGTTTTTGCTGCAAAACTTGCAATAAAGTTATGTTTTTAGGAAGCTGTTGACTGTACCCAGTGTAAACATTTTTATAGGTTTCAATGAAAGGACTGATGCTATGAATTAAAGCCTTTACTGATTTTCAAGCAGCCTTTAGATTTGTTGATTAGCCAATTGCAAACATGTACATTTCTTTTAGGTAACAGGGACCCTGGAGAGAGAGTGCAGGGACCCGAGAGAGAGAAGGCTTGTTTCTTCTTCAGCTGCCTCTTACTTCTCTTACTTCACAGTAGAGTAGACCCTTCTTCTCTCCTTTCAACCAGCAGGAATTAAAACATTCAGAAACAGTTGTTTATTTAATCAAAAGTATGGGAACTGTTTTGGCCAAAGTAATAAAGCTAGGTAATGCCGTTTCTCTGTCCAATTCTGCCTCTGTTTGTGGACATGGAATTCCATGAAATAAGTTTTTCAAAATCTCTCCATGACAAGTTTTGCAAGCTCCCTCTATGTATTGTTTTTATGTAGCTCTTCATACTGCATTTCTAACATTTCTAAATGCTTTAAGTAGCAATGTTACTGTTACACAATGTATGGATTTCAAATTAGCGAAGGAGTACATTCGTAAGTGACTTCCTGCCTGGACCAGGTTTTGTTCTTTTACCCCTTCTGATTGCCAAAGTGAAACTGCTCTTCTTCCAGTGTAAACTGCTGGTGAAGTGGACTTTCTGACACGCTTCCTGTCAAAGCCACCTCGGTTTCTGATTTCTTTTGCAGACCTCATCAATGCTTTGCATAAACTGCTATGGGGGGCATTGAGCAAATTGGCAAAATAAAAGTGTACATCTCAGATGAACACAGCGCAACCCACTTAAGCAGACAACATAAATATACTAGGAATGGGGCGAGACAAGGACTTTTGGAATGCAGTGGATAAACCCTCAATGAGATTTTCGTGGCCATTACTAAAAAGTTGTTTTACAGCTTATATAATTGCTACTTAAGGTAATAAATAAGATCTGACGATTCCTAAAGCGAGTTCCTTTGAAAACAGGTCCAAGAACTTTCTCTGTGAGGGCCCGCATTTGTATTTCTACAAGGGCTTTTGTATTTGTAAAGCAAGTTTGGAAAAAGACAGAGCTGGGGAAGACATTCAAACTTGTTCACTGACAATGCATCAGACTTGATAAGCCTGTGCTAGTAAGCAGAGCCACTCTGATAATGGCTGCTGGGTATCGATCTCTTAACTCTGGACTGGTTGCAGTAATTTTGCCCAAGACGAATTCTGTTTAGCATAATTAGTGCCTTGAGACCCTTATGGGTGAGTAGTCGTACTTTACAAATCACTTGATTGATTGATTGATTAGTGATGACACTGGAGGAGGCATAGTGGGAGAGGGGAGGAGTGTTTTTTTGTACCATAAATTGTCCTGGCTGGGGAGGAGCTACGCAGGAAAACAAGATGGCCGCATAAGCTCCCGGCTCCGCCGACCTCCGCCAGCAGCTCGTATATCCTGCAATTTATCCTGCTTTTACACCTGACTCCCGTGTACGCGAGGAGTTACTGACTCTGAAGGTGCAATCCCAAACTTTTTAACTTATCGGGTGACGAAGATACGCCGTGTTTCATTCTCGGCCTAACTCAGCGTGGAAGCCGGGGCCTCGATTTCCAACCCACCCGGGCTGGAGTTGAACAACATCGGCTGTGGACTTTGGGCTTCGCCCGGTCTCTCGAACGGAGACACACTTTACTTGTTTCCAATGGCGATTTAATATCCTGTCTACACCACAGACGCCGCAGCGTGGCTCTTCGGTTGCTACGGTCCTGTATCCGACGCCCGGAGACACTGTAAGCTTCCCGGGGGTGATGGACCGGAGCCCTGACTAGCGGCGAAGGTGTAGAAATCGTGAGGTGAGGGCGCCCATTGTTGTTGTCTGCTCCGGTTGCGCCTGCTACCCCGGAGTAGTCGACCTCCGGGGTTCATATCCTGCTCTGTCGCTTCGTGAGAGGAGATGGAGGGGGCAGAAGGCATACCATCACTGCAAGCCGAAATGGCGGCCATTGGGGCGCTCCACTCACAGATCATCGTCCAATACCAGTCACTGTCTGCAACAGTGGACAATATCTGCCGGAGACCGGACGGCGACTTTTCGGCATTATTTCAGCCAGCGGTACTACCCATGGAACATTGTGGGCTCAACTTCGAGGACCCTGTGCGGAAGCCGGATTCCGTGTGCGCTGCTGATCCCTACAGGATGGTTTGCGCGCCCGTGAACATTGTTAGCTTCCCCTGCCTGAGCCATAACCCACTGAACATCGACATGGACAACCTTGAGTGCCTCAACAGGACCACCTGTGGTTATCGGAGAGCTTCATTATCCTTCCACGCTTTTCCTCACTTGCTTTGTGGATGCCGTGCACTTTTATCCCTTTTTTCGACTTGTTCGTACTGACTTGAACTTTGATGAACGCTCTGCTGCTTTCACTGTTGTTGTGGTCTGGATTATAAGTGCTCTGGTTAATAATCGCACCGGCCAGGGTTAACTTGTGTCTTTTTTGGGTTTGGCATAATATTTTATCGCTGCTGGGATTGTGACCTGTAATGTACGAGAGTCGGGTGGTGTGTATCATACTTCCCCCGATTGCTTTTATATTTCGCTACATTCTATTTTGACCATGTTCAGGGGTGGTTACATCTGGTGGGGGGTAAAGGAGTCCGGAAGTGTGTTTTTATCTCTCCTCCTCCGCTTTTCCTCTCTTTTAGGGATGTTTCTGGGCGACAGGCACGCTGCTAGTGGGTTAGGCCGTAGCCATTGCAGGGGTGCAGGGTGGGGGGGGGGTTGTTATTTTGCCTTTGTTTTGTTCTATGGCCCCTTTTCCTTTCTTTTCTCTCTTTTTAGGGTATTCCTATGGGCGACAGGCACGCTGCTAGTGGGGTAGGCCGTAGCCATTGCAGGGGTGCAGGGTGGAGGGTGTGGTTTTTTTTTTTTATTTTGCCTTTGTTTTGTTCTATGGCCTCTTTCTTCTTCTTGCAGTGTCCGGTAGCAGTACTTTCTGTTTCATCCTGGAGTGTATAAGTGGGCGGGGTCTGTGGGTGGGCGGCCGCGATGAGAGATCGGTTGTTCGGTTCTTTACCCTCCTTGAGCTCGCTAGCGCTTGCGTCTTTACTGTCCCTTTCAGTTGGTCCGCGACTACTTTCCTACACCTACCCACCTTTATTGTATCTTCGATTGTGTGGCTCCGGATATCCTGTATTTTCTTCTTTATCTTGTCTCGGGGGGGGGGAGGGTGGGGTTAAAGACAAAATGAAAACCTTATGAATAGCATGCGATCTGCACTGTGTTCAATGCAACATATATCCTGTACCGCTGCCGGACCTCAGGGTTGCCGGCTGAAGAGCTGTGTTATTGAACTTATTATGCGTATCTCCTAAATGCAGTGTCCGGCCCCTGTGGTTGTAGGTCTACTCCTGTAATTTTTGTGAATGATATAATAAAGGTTTTCAAAAATAAATAAATAAATAAATAAATACATTGTCCTGGCTGAATGCCCTTTACCAGCACAATTAAGGCATGTTCAAAAGGCCTTATCAATGGAGGCCTTGTACAGCATCCATATTTCCCCTTGTCCCCAGGCTGCTCCTTTATTATTGTCCTCAGAACTCAATACAGTGGTGTAACATTAGCCCACTCAGCCCTGCATCCCCGCTGTGTGGGGTTGAGAGGTGTCGAGCTCCAGGGGGCCCCCTTTGGCACTGTGCATGGGTTGCGGGCTCCTAATGTGCATGGGTTGCGGGCTCCTAGCCTGAGAGCTCCTGACTGGGCTCGTGAGGGGGGCTCCATGTCCTTTGCATGGGGGGCCATTCAAGTTTTGTTATGCAGCTGACACAATGCGGACAAAAGCAGCAGAAGCTGTGCTTCATGTGGATAAGAGTGTGCTTTATGAACTGCCAGTGCTAGCAGCAGAGAGCCATCAGGCTGTGTGTGGACATGAGACTGCCCAACAAGGCAATCTGGCGAGAGCGCCATATAAAACCCATGGTGATTACATATTTGCAGACCTCAATGGTGCCCACTGGTTTTCTAAGCTTGACTTGAATGCAGGGTACCACCAGCTGGAGCTGGACCCTGAAACCAGATACACAATGACTATTGCAGACTCAACTTCGGCATCTCCTCAGCAGCAGAAGTTTTTCAAAATGTCATCTGCAAGCCGCTATCTGGGCTGGATAGCATACTCAACATAAGCAATGACATCCTCATCTACTCAACAACTTTCGAGGCGCAACGTCGGACACTCCGAGTAACTCTCCAGAGACTGACAGACCAAGGACTAACCCTGCACAAGAGTAAATTCTCTTTTTTTGAGTTCTTCGGGTACATCTTCTCTGCCAAACGTCTGTGTGTGGATTAATGGAAGGCGGATGCCATCCAGAGTACACCCAGACCGTAGACACCGACAGACGTGAGGCGCTTCCTAAGGATGGCAACATACTTACCGAATGTAGGGAACATTTATGAGCCTCTCTGAACACTGTCGAAGGCAGAGGCAGTATGGATTAAACAGTTGGAGAGGGCCATTGAGGAGGTGAGGAAGTTGCTGCTACGGGACACAACAATGTTCTAATTTGATCCACGGCGCCCCACCAAGCTGGTAGTAGACACCAGTTCCGTGGGCCTCAGGGGTGTCTTCACTCAAGAATGAGCCCCAGGCACGTGGGTGCCAATTGCATATGCCAGCCGGGCATTGTCTGCGGCAGAGACTAAGTATATCCAAATTAAACATGAAGCTCTCACCATTAATTGGAGATGCAAGCATTTCCACCTGTACTTATGCGGATAAGAGTTCTAGGTGGTGAGAGATCACAAGCCACTAGAAGCCCTGTTCGCAGGTACGTCCCGGTACCCACCACCCAGGATTGAGAGGTGGGCAGTGCAACTGCAGTTCTACAACTTTACAGTAACTTACCAAACTGGTGCTGGTTATCCAGCAGACTATCTTTCAAGGCACCCCTCCCTGAGATGACCGGAGAGAGACAGGATGTTGAAGCAACAGAAGGCTTTGTGAACATGGCCCTGCAGGCAGCCTGTCTCAAAGCACTGTCGTTGGAGGAGATCAAGGAAGCCACCGGGGACAATGGTTGCTTACGGAAAGTGGAGCAGGCCCTTCAGGGATATCAACAGAAAAGATTCATCGAAGGTGGAGGGCAGTGGAACCCAGTTGTTTGAATGATAATATCCTAGCTATGGAGGGTGAGAGACGATCTCAGCACCACCTCAGTAAGCGTCACTATACGAGGGTGGTGCATTGTAATACCCAGAACTCTTTGGGACCGTACAGAAGACCTGGCCCTTCAGGGTCACCAAGCAGCAGTAAAAAAAAAGGCGAAGCTGAGTGAGAAGGTATCGTTCCCGGGAATGGATTCAATGGTAGAAGATAAAGTCAAGGCGTGTCACCCATGCCAAATCACTGGTGTTGCACCAGCTCCGGCAATGGTTCTGATGAAGGAAGCCAGTACTAACCAGTGGAGCCTGCTGAGCCTGGAATTTCACAGCTTCCCGAATGGGCACCATATGGTGCTGATCATTGACAGCTACTCGAAGCACCTGGCGGTGAAAGTGACCCCTTCCACCGCATTCCCCAGCCTCTGACCTATCTTGGAGAAGGTGTTTGCCACTATTGGGCTGCCCAGCGTGATTAAGACTGATACCGGTCACCCATTTCAAAGCCAAGAGTTCCGGGAATACATTCAGTCCCTGGGGATATCCCACAGGAGAATAACACCACAATGGCCTCAAGCTAATGGTGAAGTGGAACGATTTATGTGGACCCTGAAGGAATCACTTGGCATTGGGGTATCACAGGGTTAGGAACTGGAGTGATGCCTGCACCAGTTTCTGAGAAGCTATCAAACTCCTCTCATAGTACAACATTCCATTTGCCTAAGAGCTACTGTTCAAAAGACCAGTGAGAGACAGCATCCAACTAGGCCTGGATGGAAGGCCAAACCATTGGAAGCCACTACGGTGCAAGCCAAATGTAAAGCTGCCAAAAATAGGGACAGTCAGGCCAAATGGGTCACATGCATAAACCGCAGGTAAAGGACACTGATCTTACAAGACTGGCGCCCTGGGTGGAAGTTCAGAACCCCGTTTGAGAAAGGCCAGCGGCGAGTCATGGTGAAGAGAGGCACCATAGTCATCGCTGCGAGAGGACGGGAGGTTGTCCTGAGGCCCAACCCCCAACCGAACCCTCGCTGTCGTGACTTTTTCCAGTAAGAACGCTCTGGCATGAAGGGAAACCACCCCCTCATGCAGGTGTGTTCTTGGTTGTGATGTGTCACTTTTATTTCATTCTTTATTTTAGTTTTCTTGTTTGTTCATGGGCATACCTGCCCACTAACTTGGGGAGGGATGCAGTACTTAATTTGAGCCGGTGGTCATACTGGCACTGTATTACCAGCACCTACACTTTTATGACAGTCTCCCACATTGCAGTGCTGTTTGTCTAATTGGAAATTAGCACAACAACAGTTTTATTAATTCAATATGCATTTAAAATGACTGGTACTTTCCGCCCAAGCCATACTTATAGCTTTGGGGGCCTGAATAATCTCAGTTGTCATACTTGTAGGTGTGATGGCAGTAGTTGGGTTGGTTCTGTCATTGGCAGCACTGGCAGGGGCAATGGGTGGTGCAAGCTGCAGTGACCTCTTGACAAGGGCCCTGGCACGTATTTGTTTTTCAAATGAAGTACTGGAGATATTTAATACACCACTCGGCCTTTACAGGCCGGATGATGATATAAACACGCACCTCTCAGCCGGGTGCTGCAGAGAATATAAACAAGCATGTGCAATGCAATAGGTCTCGCATTTAAGAAACTCTTGTAAATGCAAGACCTATTGCACTGCAGATGCTTGTTTGTCAAGGGTCCATGCATCACTTTTACTTTAATGTCGGCCGCAACCCTTTCCTTAGACATGCCACATCTAAAGAAATTGGCGTGGTCGACATTATAGTGAAAGCGCCGCACAGGGCACTTTTACCAAAAAAAAGCATATTTTTTTTGTCAAGTTGACAAAAATGTTTTTGTAAAAGCACCCCCTTTTACTTTAAGATCAGCTACAACCATTTCTTTAGATGCGGCTTATGTAACGTAAGGGGCGTGGCTGATATTAAAGTAAAAACGCCACATGGGGCGCTTAAAAAATAAATAAAGCATTTAATAAATAAAGAAAGGAACACTGCCACTCTATTCGAAGCGGACTGCGCTGGAAAATTAAAGAAAGAAAGGCGCGCATCCGCCTATTGAAAGCGGACGGCGCTGGGAAAATATGGAAAGAAAGAAAGGCGCACAGCTGTTGCAGGACAGCACGTTGTGTCTGCAGTAAGACAAAATAATGAAAGAAAATAGTTCTCACAGACTAAACAAACATACAGTGTAATAATTCATGTAAAAGGTCCAGTCCTTATGGGAGGTTACAGATGCAGACAAGGCGTTACTAAGGAGGGACTAGCAAGCCTATTAATGAATCAGAAGCAACCATTTAGAAAGGACAGTAAGAGGAGCCAATTGAAAAGAGGGGTGGACAGTGGGCGAAGCTCCAAGTCCATACTTGAGTACAGCATGCCTTGCAGAGCAGCGCATGCGCTGCCCAGGCTCAACCTAATAAACAGACACATAGTTGCTAGGGACTTCCGCAGACATATCTAGGAGTGCGTGTTCTTTGTATCCAGTGTGCAGTGTATGGGAGCAAGGGCCTAACAAGTACCCCGCGATTTGGGGTATTGCTTTGGATTCCCGTAGGGCCTGAGTGTCAGGCCGAAAGGGTCAAAACAGAATGAACTTGTACAAACAATAGAAGAGCAAAATGTCAGAAAGGTCAGACTAAGGATTTTTCTCTGCAGAACTATACAGTCACCTTGAAGATTTATTGCTTCCAGCACATTTCAAAGCTTGCACAGTTTCTACTAAGAGAAAGTCTGCTATAAACATTTGACAAGTGTGCATGAGTAAACAACTACTGTGCGATGATAAGTCCAATTTGTAGTAATGTCACATACAATGTGCCACATTTAGTAGGCCCATTGTCAAGGCAGCTGGACAAAAGCATTGTCAAAGCCAAAAGGTCTCGCCTAAGCAAGATCTATTGGCTTTGTAAATGTTCTTTTTAGCCGTGTTACTCCACTTGAGTAAAACAAAAAAGTGCTATGAGGCGGTCAAATGGGCAGCTTAATAGCACTTTCTTTTACTTTCAACCATGCTGCTTTGCAATTAAAACTTTTACAAAGCCAAATACATTTTCTATTTGGCTATGCAATTGTTTTTTAAGCCATAGCTACAGTGCAACATGGTTGAAAGTAAAAGAAGAAAACGCAATAAAGCGGCCAACGTTGACGGAATCAAAGCACTCTTTTGTTAAACTTCCAGGCATGCTGCCTAACAGGGAGCCTGCGGTGCAACATGGCTAAAACATGGCTTATTAGGTATATGACTTTCAGATCCAATTCAACATGCCACTTGTGGCGGAGGTATTTTTGGTTTCCTAGACAAATGCCTTGACTTTCAGTGGCTCCATTTTAGAAAGAACAAGACTTGCAATTTTATCCCCAATGGACCACTTGTGGAATATGCAAAAATCCAACTACTAATTGCTATTCAACATAATTTAAGAAGGTAACACAGTATGTTGAGCACCTGTTGACAAGTTCAGAGTGTGTACCCTGTATTTCAAAGATGCAAAAGGGCCCATTCAGTCTTTTATCACTCTGAGGGCAATAACATGAGCACATTTGAACCTATTAACAACACCTATCAGTATTTACAGTTTCAAGAGAGAAAAGTTTGGCTGTGTCACCCACTGCATCAAGGATCAAACCAACTGTATGGGCAATAAGAGTTTTGAGCGTGTTGTTTAAGTAAACTAATGGAAATGAAATGGAAAGGTTTCTTTTTCTCCTTTCTCTTAGTGTTTCATCTGCCATCCTTGTTAAGAAAACTCAGTAGGTTCATGCACATCGTGAATTAGGTCAGAGGTTCAAATTGCCCCTCTAAGTGGAGACTCAGGGGCATATTCACAAGGAGTTATCGCTGAATTAACAGCACTTTATCGCAGCCACAGTCGTGATAAATTTACCCCACCATTCACAAGCTGGTGCTAACAGCCCACAGCACCAGTTTACCCGCGATAGCAGCCGCAAAAAACATTGCAACAGAGGACCTCCGCAACTATCTCTAATGAGATGCAGAGTAGGTATTACCGTGCCAAAGGGCGCGACAACACCACACCTCAACATTTGCAACAACAAGCCAGATTGGCGATAAGAACACAAAACACGCAAGCACGCAACACGTTAGCAGCAGGAAATTTACACCTGCCCTGACCTGGTGTAAAGTCGGACGGCAGCCTGCACATTATAGGGAGCCCAGCCCAGAGCCATGCCTAAAGACAAACAGAAGCCATGGAGCTACTGATCATGCAGCTTGGTCACCCATGAGGGCCCCAACTCCCACCCGGCACCCCCCCCACGCTCCCCCCCAGGACCACCACAGAGGCAGCACAGACAAAGACAGCTGCTCCCCAGGAAACACACCTGCCTCACAGGCACAACTTCTGACAATGTCACTGTCCACTACAGGCTGAAAGGGACAACCATCCTAATCATCCTGGCCGTCATCGCCCAAAAGGCTAACAGCACCAACACAGCAGCCAACCAACATCCCACCCCACACCAAGCTGCTGGCCGTGCTGCACCTGTTGGACCCTGGCACACCCCAACCAACACCCGCGAGAGTCGGCGGAGTCTCACAGACATCCACATCCAAGTCCCGCACACCTGTCATGGACATCACCATCACCCTGGCACCCCAGGCCCGTACGGCCAATACAATGCACATGAACCGCTGGAGACCAAGCAAGGACCATACGCCATAGCCGGATGCGCGCACGTGTTGGGAGCAATCCACTGCACACATGTCCCACCTGTGCCCCCTAGTGACACAGCACACACGCAACAGGAAGCACATGTCACACAGCTATGTGTAGGTAACATCAGAACACCGTGGGACCTTCACCAAGGTCGCATCCAAATACACAGCCAGTGTGCATGATCCCTTCACCTTCCGACATTCCATTAGCAACCAGCCTTCCCAGGATGGCACCCAGGGAAATGCACAGCTCCTTGGCAAGTTCCCAATTAACACCCCACTCACCTCGACTCCACAACCATGCAATCCACAAATCTGTCAATGCACACGTCACAAGTTCACAACCAACATGCACAACAACATGCCCAGACACGATTGAACAACTTACAATGTTAAACTGGGCAAGCCCTGAGCATGACCAATCATGCCACACAATGGACGAATGTGGGGAGAGGAGGCAAGCAGGCATGTGTGAAGGATGCAGTAGAACCATGATTGGGAAAGTACACAAAGCCAAGAGTGGCGGCGAAGTGCTGGACAGACCGCAGTATGTAGAACACACCCATATCCACGGCGACATACACATCTGGTGTATGGAGTGTAGTGGACAGTGGATGCAACCATGTCAATGGGGGTACTTGCGGAAATGTTGCCTGTTATGCCCCCCGTAAGCGTGAGCAGAGTGGGATGGGCCGGCGTACACCAGGCCAGCGTAGGGGTGTGAATAAAAAGCACATAGCCCTGGGCATGGTCCTCTTCCGGAAAGCACAACGTCTCTGCCAGGACGGCACCTCCCACCCACCACGAGGCACACGCCGTCCTCGTTAGTGGAGTAGCCTGAGATCCTGTGCGCTTGCTGTACCCCGGCCTGCTGGAGCACGAACCCGTCAGGGCCGACCCTGCGCAGCCAGGCCACACTGATCAGCAGCAGACACCGGCGTGTGTCAAGGAGGGCCCACCAAGGGCCAGGGTAACCACCAAGCCAGAGGGCCGTGACCCGGACAGCCTTTCAGACCGCTGCTGTCCCCCGATGTTGGCCCACATTACTCCTGTCTCGTTTACATATTCTACTGGCCTCCTCTGTGGCTCAGTGGGTCCCATATGTGAAACCTTGTCCTGGCTAATGAATGGCAGTGACCCCAAATCCAGGACAGCGGCCACAGCACCAGACTCCCTTTGATCGGTGAGGCATAGTTCCATATGGACGTCTTGCGCCACGTGCTGCCACAAACCCTGTTCAACGCCATCCGGCGACATGTGCATCCACAAACCCTGTTCAATGCCATCCGGCGACACGTACTGCCACAAACCCCGTTCAACGCCATCCGGCGACACGTGCTGCCACAACCCCTGTTCAACGCCCCCCCGTGACACGTGGATGAGGGACCAGGACTACCCTGCAGACCAGTAGGTTTCACATTCAGCACCTAGTCGCAATTCACAAATGGCAGAGTCCACACCAGTAGTCGCACGGAGAGGAGTAAGAGGAAGATGTGGCCCAGCCCGGACGAAAGCCGGGTCACAGTCATGTAGTTGACTGAATACATGGTGCCACTGAACCTGAACTACGCAGGCCGGTGGGGCCACCAACCTATGCCGGTGACACTCAGTGAATGGCCCGTGCTGACCTCTGCCTCCGCCCTACACTGCGGTCTAGTAGGTCACAGAGTCATGATTCAGCAATGGCGGAGTTCATATCAGTGTACCAGCATCATCGCAGACTGCACCTCCACTCAGCCCCAGTGCCCCTAAGTCTGTTCCCCAACATTCATGTACACTCTCTGGTCGAACTGTGGTGGCGTCTGAGCCTATGGACTAGGGGCAGTTTTCATCCTCATGTAGCTGATACGGAATTAGTGGTGGCAACGGGGCTGTCTCATTCCACTCCTCCATTTGCTGTTTCCGGATAAAATCAAACTTTTCAGCGTCTTGCACCAAAGGACACCTTCCACTGTCCCCCCAAACACTCCAAAACATACACCTCGGACAGTGATGGTGAACCGCTCAGGTCGCATGGCCAATCTGACTGCACCGCAAGTCACCGTCCCGTGGCTGGGTGCCTGTGCCAGCCACAGTGCATCTGGGGCCACTAACTAACTCAGTGCTAGTCCTGTCTGGGACTCCTTCTTTGGAGTCATTGGCTGGCCCCTGAGGCGTAGGCCTTGGGATCATCAATACCATGACCCTGTGGCCTTGCACTGTACGCAATCTCCGGGCCCAAATGCATCCCACCAGGACTCACACACCAAAGCGAGTCACCACAGGAGGCACACACCACCACCGCAAAGACTACCTCCAACTGCCATCTCCTAGAGTTGAAGCGGTGGTCCTGACAGACTTCGGAGTTGCTCAGGCCTGTTGTGGATGCCATGGATGCCATCATCAGCCTCCAGGTGCCAATGCCAGGTGCCAGTGACTCAGTACACCGCAGGCCATTCTCCGTTGCTGATTGTGTTTTGTGCTGTGGAGCAGTTACTCAGGAATGTCACCTCAAACAGTGTGGGGGCCTTGAGAGGCAAGATGATGCAGGGCTAACACACCCCACTGCATCTGCATCAGTAATATATCAAAGGGACACAATCCAAGACTTTTTCTTCACATGAGTTTGCTCTTCTCCAGTGTCCAAAGCCCAATGCACTGCAACTCACGGACACTTCTGTTTGCATGTTGGTTGTCCTCTGGACTTTCTCTGGCTCACTCCATGTTGCTCAGCAGTTGACTCTGTATTGCATGTGTTTTCTGGTGTCCAATGCCCAAGTGGTTTCCAGCACCAGACATTCCGTGCGGAATGGCTTACACTCACCCCACACACATTCAGCACTGGCGTCACTGTACATGTGGCCCGGGCGCATGTTCCCGTAGCCAGGTCAACATGATATCTGCATGTGCCCCTGTGGTCTTGTAGTATGCATGTGGGCCCTGTGCCCTACGATATTACATTGTGCTGTGTACATCAGAGGCAGAAATGTCACCACAGGCAACGGATTGGAGCTTGGACATGTAGCTTTGTCGTCACCCACTCAGTTCGTAAGGGGAGGGGCCAGGGCCGCCGTACACACAAGCAACATGGGTGTGTGACAGCTATTTACGTGCCTCTGGGCGTGGTTTTTGTGCTGTGCGGAGCCAGTTGTGTCCTCTAATCTGCAGTGTCGGCTATGCGCATTGTTCCATGTTGAAATCAATGCGGGTGTGCTGTTCGTGGTATGCAGTGTGCCAAGGGGATCTGGGACATGATCCTGGGTGTTTGTGGGTGTGTAGTGTGCTACGCCTCGTTGTGCATGTATGCCATTGTGCCCATCTCCCCCCGTCCACCCAGTCCCTGTTCGTGGCACTCCCTGTTGATGTTGTGTCAGGTCCACTTGAGCTGTGTGCACCGTCTCCACACTGATGACTGTGGCCTGGGTTTCCTCCAACTCCTCTGGGGCTCTGGTCTGCCACCTCCTGTCACCATTGCTGCCTTCCTGTTGGGATCGGGTTGGTGCCTGGTGTAGGTAGTCACGTCAAGCCGTCGCCTGTCGGCCTCCTGGATTGGCCTCCTCGGCACTCCGACTAAAATCCAGGTGGTCTTCTAGAGGGTCAGTTTCTGGTAGTGTTCTGTCACCTCCGTGACGCTGGTCTTGTTTTCCTGCAGTCTGCACCCCCTCTTCCTCTCCCTCTTCTCCTAGGCCTTCCCCAACCCTGTTGTTCCTTGCTGGTAGTCTGTGGGGGTTGTGGGGTTTGAGTTAGCCTCTGCGCTGGGTCAGGGTGCATCCATGCTGCTACGTGCTTTGACTTGTTTATGGTATATTTTTTCTGTGGTTTTTATGGTGAATTGTCCCGCCAGATGTGTGTGATTTACAGGCCTGTGGCTGCTTTTCGCTACTTTTTGTACCACGTTTGGCTGGTCTCATTGCATTTTTTTTGCGTATCACATTTTTGCTGCATGGTGTTGATTTTCACACGGACATTTGCCGCGTTATCTGCTGTCTATCGCATGCTACCCCCTTATTGTGAATTCCACATTGACATGGGGTTCTTTTCCAGCGATAGGCTGCGTTGTTCATTACGCTACTCTTGCGGTAGTTGTCACACCTTCTTGTGAGCATACCCCTCAGTGCTTATCATTCCTAACACTATACATATATCAGGTGGGCTGAGCAATTAGAACATGTGTTACTATAGCATTAGTAGGCCTAGAAACTCAGTGTTTATATATATATATATATATATATATATATATATATATATATATATATATATATATATATATATATATATATATGAGAAGAACTCCGTTATGTCCCAAACTCTGCTTAGAACACCAACGAAACCGGACCCAATTGGAAATTTTGCAAAGTGTTATTTATTTCATCCTTGTGCAGACAAACACGCCGCCATGACGCGTTTCGGGACCTCGATCCCTTGATCACATGACATGGTCCGGCAAATCACCGATCATTTTAAAGTGCAAGTGCGTAATCAGCTGACCCCACAGCCTGTGGACATAAAAAACAGACTTCAGCCTGGTCAGGAATAAATGCACGACATATTCACATGTAAAATACAAGTGCAAACAAATTTCTCATGGTCCTTGTGATTTAAAATATAACATGTACACAAGTAAGAGATAAACATAATACGAAAATTATAATCATTTTCTTCCATTTCAAACTCTTAATCCTCATATTGTCCTCAAGCAGGTTCCATTAATTGAATTGATTAAATTTAAAAACCAATTAAAAGAATAAAGTGCTTTCGTACATTGCATGTTAAAATCATGACTAAAAATATACAATTCTTTAATTCTGTGCAAATTCGCTCTGTTATGTGCAAATTACGCAAACGGAAACCAAGCCTGGGTATGCTTCTGAGGAAAACATGTTAAGGACCTTTTCTCAAAATTGAGCCCAAGTGGGCATATCAAATCCCTCAACCACTGCGTCCACACTGCAGTATACTTGGAAACTGCTGATGCACTTGAAAACACCTTAAACATATGCATTGTTTCAATTAACAAAAAATGTGCCCAGTTGGTTAAAATAACCTTATACCCATCACCATCAAAATTGAGTTAAAAAACCTATATACGCAGGCCATCTCATGTTTGACAATGCTCCCTTTGTATTAAAACAGATTGCGCCCTCTTATAGTACTGATATTTTGCCGATTGAAACCCCCTGCTTATTAATCAGATTCTCAGTATAAACATGAATGTAAGTCTTCAGTTTGGTTCAGACCATTAGGGGTTTTAGAATTGAGCTCCAAGATGTAACGAGTCTCCAATATTCTCAATCGCGCCTCTCTATCCCCTCCTCTGCGAAGGGGTGGAACCATATCTATGGCATAGTACTGTAAACATCCTACATCACATCCGTGGCATGCATTCACATGTCTAGCAACAGGGTAAGTCTCATCCCTGTTGCTGATTGCCCTTAGATGTTGTAGGATGCGCTTGTGAACCTGCAATTTCGTGCTGCCCACGTATCGCAAGCCACAAGCGCACTCCAACATATAGACAACAAAGTCCGATTTACAGGTGATTTTCTTTTTAATGTCCATCACCTCATCGCTAAAAGGCGTGTTATAAGAAGTGCGACTCTTCCCTATCTTACACGCCTTGCAGACAGCACATTTAATAAAGCCCTTACTTTTTCCCAACCAGTTATCATCAGAAACTTCAGGGCTGCTGCTCACCAACATATCGCTCATAGATCTGGCCCGACTGTATGTTATGGCTGGTCTATCAGCTAGGATCCCCCCAATAACCGGATCTCCCTTGATGACTTGCCAGTTCTTGCGTATAATGTTGTGAATTTGTTTGTGCTGCCGGCTATAGGCAGTTATAAATCTGGGTTGACCTGACTCCTTGTCCTCTAATCCCTGTGTTGGTTCAACCTCGGCAATAATCTCCTGCCCGGAGGTTTTGTTGGCACGTCTCATGGCACCCTCCACCATTTCTCTCGAGTACCCTCTTTCCACAAATCTTTCCCTGCTCGCATTCTGGGCTCTCGCACAGTTCTCCCCCGTGCTACAAATCCTCCTGATTCTTAGCATCTCCCCATAGGGGATACTACGAATCAGGTGGGCTGGGTGATGGCTAGTGGCGTGCAGAACCGTATTGCCTGCTGTATCTTTACGATGCAGGTCCATTACTATGCTGTTGTTGGCAATACTAACCTCCACATCCAAGAAGGTGACTTTAGAGCTACTGATCTGACCGGTGAATCTTAAGTTCAAATCGTTCTGGTTGATGTCTGAAATGAACTTAGATGCCTCTTCTTCTGACCCCCTCCATATAATGAAGAGGTCATCTATAAACCTGTACCAGGCTATGATGTTATTAGCCATAATACTCTCATAGGTTCCCCCAAGGGCCTGCTCCTCCCAAAGCCCCATGTGCAAGCATGCATAGCTTGGGGAGAAGCAGGCCCCCATCGCAATCCCCCTCAGTTGTTGAAACACCTGCTTTTGAAACAGGAAGAAGTTGCTTTTCAGGCAGATCTCTGTCATCTCACTGATCATGTTATTATGTTGTAGCATGTGGGCCGGCCTTCTCTCCAAAAAATGTTTTACCGCCCGCAAGCCATCATCATGGTTTATACTTGTGTACAAGGAAGTTACATCAAGTGTCAACAGTAAGTAATTTTCCTGCCACACAACCGATCTAATCTTGTCCAAAAAATCCCCAGTATCCCTGATGTACCAGGGGAGAGCTCTCACATGCTCCTGCAAGAAATGATCTATATAGCGGGAGGTATTCTCAAATGTGCTTTGTCTGGCCGAGATTATAGGCCTACCCGGTGGTTTGGATATATTCTTGTGGACTTTCGTGATCATATAGAAAACAGGGATTACAGGATAGTTGGATTTAAGAAACTTCTGCTCATCCCACTCAATAACCCCATGCCCTTCCAAGTATATAATTTGGTATGGAAAGCCTCCCAAGCCAATTTAGCTGTTTTCCAATCGCTCCTGCAATAACAATTTCTGTCATTCAATTGCAACAATGCCTCCTCCATATACATTTCCTTAGGCCAAAGGACAATATTGCCCCCCTTATCTGACTGTTTGACAATCAGTTTGTTGTCCCCCTGCAGTTTCTTCATAAGGCTACCATAAGCATTATTGCATTTTTTATTTTTCGCATCTTGAGCTATGGATGCCTGGTGCAGTTTCTTCAAGTTAGATGTTACCAGATTGTTAAAAACCTCTATATTGTCAAATGTTAACACTGGATTAAAAGTTGATTTAGCCTTGAAACTTGTTGCCGCTGGAGCATTGGTTATCAGTTGCTGTTCCATACCAGTCTCCTCCAAACTGCCCCCTTCTCTGTTAAGCTCCACCAAATCCACATATAGGCCCACTTCCCCTGCCAGACAGGGGGCTGGGTCCAAAGCAATCCTATTACCAGCCTGAGGTGCTGTGCGCGCTTTCATTTTATTCATTAAGAATAGCTTCTTCAATTTCAGTTTCTTGATATATTTAAAAAAATCCATTCTAGTGCGCGCATAATCAAAAGTGCATGGTGGGCAATATGTCAAACCCAGCGATAAAGTCTTAGTCTCACTGGTACTCAAATGGATATTTGAAAGGTTAATAATGGAAAGTTGGTTGCTTACTTGCGTATTCATTGGCGGTTCCATCGTTTGCGTCCCCGACCCCTCATGGGAGGCTTTCCTGTGCCGGTTTGCTGCCCGACTTCTCCTCCGCCACTTGCGTTTGAGGTTGTGCCTATATATATATATACTAGCAGCCCGTCCCGACGTTGTCCGGGTAGGCTTTGCTAGAGTACTCACCGGCATCGCCGCTCCTCCCCCAGCAGCATCGCCGCTGCTCCTCCATGCTGCTCCTCCACGCGCTGGGCACTCCAGCATGTCAGGTGTCGGTCCCGCGCCACCCCTCCCCCCCATGCTGGGCAGTACATTAGCTGGGCACTTGAGCATGTCGGGTGTGGGTCCCTTGCTCCTTCCAGCGCTCCTGTCCGGACCCCGAACGGCGCGTTTCCGTATCGCTCCGCCCACACGCCATTGTGTCGACTCATCTCTACGCTGTAGCATGTCCTCGCATTGTGGACAATGTAAACGCCCACATCTTGCCCCTCTTAATGTTAACGCCCACATCTCCTCGCATACGCTCTAATACTGTTTTGTTTTGTACTGTTTTGTTTTTTACCGTGAAGTGTGCACTGCTCTGTAATCCTGATTGGTTTACCTGTTGTAATACAGTTTGTCTTACCAGCATCTCCTCGCATCGTGGACAATGATAATGCCCACATCTTGCCCCTCTCTATGTTAACGCCCACATGTAACGCCCACATATCCTTTCATCGTGGACAATGTTAACGCCCACATCTTGCCAGATTAACGCCCACACCTTTTCACACGCCCACAAGGGACTATTTTACCACTGAGGGCCCCCCTTTTTAATGTATATGGTGTCCATATATATAGCCTATGTCCATCTCCTGGACCTCCCCTTTCTAACGCTGTATTGGGTGTTGTGATTGGTGGTGTACTTTTCGAGTTTACCCGCCTCAAAGGTTCCAAGTTCTCGCTTTATAATAGTAGTATAGATATATATATATATATATATATGAGCAGAACTCCTCCAAACAAATGAACAAAGTTCGCCGGTCCCCCAGCCTCTCAATGGCGGCGGGCTCGAGCGAGGAGGCGATCCTCAAATATTCCTTACACCAACTTTTGCATCAAAAGAAGTAAGCTCAAGCCCAAATTCATAAGCGTGATGATTTATTTAAGCAAAAATGTCAAAAACGTCTGACGCGTTTCAGTGCAGCCGCACCTTGGTCACGGGTAACATCAGTTCATACATTGGTGAATTTTAAAGTGATCAAATAATAAACATAAAAGTAGGACTACCCGTTCCTTCACAAGTAAGTAACAGACCATGTTTGGCAGCCATCTTTGAATGTCTTACAAAGTAAACAAGTGTTAGCTCCATACTGTATATATCAGTACCTCAATATGCAATGTGAATAGAGCATTTAGATTTAGAATATCGGCAAACATAATCGAAACTTAGTTCAAAGTTTTACAACATTCCTCATTGTAATTTTTTTTTTTTTTTCAAATTGCGCCACAGTGGGCACTGGCGTGTAATTCAAAACATGTAGTTATTGGTTTCTATATTTCATTACAATTAGAAACTTCATTGGATTTTGTGATAAAGCACCAAACATGCATTGTGTACATTTCTGCCCATGTGGGCTCAGATGCGCCTGTCATTTATAGCTGCTTGTTTAATACTACATGGTCTGTTACTTACTTGTGAAGGGACGGGTAGTCCTACTTTTATGTTTATTATTTGATCACTTTAAAATTCACGAATGTATGAACTGATGTTACCCGTGACCAAGGTGCGGCTGCACCGAAACGCGTCGGGCGTTTTTGACATTTTTGTTTAAATAAATCATCACGCTTGGCTCAAGCTTACTTCTTTTGATGCAAAAGTTGGTGTAAGGAATATATATATATATATATATATATATATATATATATATATATATATATATATATATAAACAAGTCCCTATTATCATATAGTATGGGGAAGCACAGATGTATCTCACAGCAGCACAATGCTTTCTATTTATGCAATTAACTAGCTATTGAACATCCTGAAGCAGCTGAGAAATGGCATCACGCGTGGAGGCTCTCGGAGGGGTGGTTTGGGGGCAGTACTGCCATTTATCTCCATGTCATGTGGGTCATCTTACATTCAGCTCTTATTGTCCTGTTTTTAAGAGCTCAGGCCGCTGTTTATTTTGTTTCTGCAATTGGAGAATTTAGGGCTAGATGTACAAAACATTTTTCCAGTCGCAGATTCGGTCTGTTTGTAAACGCAAAAAAGCGGTTTGGTATCCGAATTGTTCTTTGTTAACTCGTTACCAAATTACAATTTGGTTTAGTGATTTGGTATTTGGAGGGGGCATATTTAGGGCGTCCCTTCCAACTAACAAATCTCAGTGGTATGTATTAATGTTTTGCAACCAACTTACGGTCACAAAACATAAATGTTTTACCAACTACTAAAAGGTAGTTGTAACATTGGCAAATGGGAAGGGGTCTCCAAGAGACCCAACCCCCATTCCTTTGAGAATTTTAACAAAAACATTTTTCAAGAGCAGCTAGTGGTCCCGCAGACCACTGCCTATGCTTTTCTATTTCTTAAACACATTCAGTTTTCAAATCCCTCTGTATCACACACAAAATCCTTCAGGACAAGGGTCCCCCTATTCTTTGGCCTCTGGTGAACCCCTACAAACCCCACAGAAAACTTCGCTCTGATTCTCTCCATTTAGCCAACACTCCTAGAATCAAGAAGACGCGATCAGGAGGACGCCTCTTTTCTTACAATGCCCCCAGGCTTTGAAACTCCCTCCCGCTTAACATCCGGAAGGAAACTAACCATTTAAAATTCCACAAGCTCCTGAAAACTTGGCTCTTCCCCTAATTTCAGTTGTTCTTTGACTAAATCTGCAGCACTGGGATGCCCCCGGGTAGCCATGCGCTCTATAAATCAATTTCCATTCCATTTCATTCCATTCCTTTAAGGAACAAGCACTGGTGTTGCCAATAGGTCTCGCAGTAGGAAAGTTGGAGCTATTGGTTTTGTAAATGACAAAGCCCTTTATGTTTTTAAAATGAAAAAAAATAAAAGGCATTGTTATTTGCAATTGTAATGGTTCCAACTTTCCTACTGCGAGACCTATTGGCAACGTGAGTGGTGTTGCATGTGTGAGTGGCGTTGCGTGTGTGAGTGGCGTTGCGTGTGTGATTGGCGTTGCGTGTGTGAGTGGCGTTGCGTGTGTGAGTGGCGTTGCGTGTGTGAGTGGCGTTGCGTGTGTGAGTGGCGTTGCGTGTGTGAGTGGCGTTGCATGTGTGAGTGGCGTTGCATGTGTGAGTGGCGTTGCATGTGTGAGTGGCGTTGCATGTGTGAGTGGCGTTGCGTGTGTGAGTGGCGTTGCGTGGGTGAGTGGCGTTGCGTGGGTGAGTGGCGTTGCGTGGGTGAGTGGCGTTGCGTGGGTGAGTGGCGTTGCATGTGTGAGTGGCGTTGCGTGGGTGAGTGGCGTTGCGTGGATGAGTGGGGTTGCGTGGATGAGTGGGGTTGCGTGGATGAGTGGGGTTGCGTGGATGAGTGGGGTTGCATGGATGAGTGGGGTTGCTTGGGTGAGTGGCGTTGCGTGGCTGAGTGTGGTGTTGCGTGGGTGATAGTGGGCTTGCGTGGGTGATTTCCCTTTTAATGAATATTTATTTTTTTAATCATGGTGAGCTGGCCACAGACATGTAGCCCCTAAGCACCGACCATACCCTTGTATATAACCCCCAGCAATTAAGGTTGTTGCAGGGTTAGAAACAACTCATGCAGCATAAACACAGGCAGGGCAAAACATTGGTTTCACAGCAGAATCGGCAGTCTGAAAACCGTAGCAAGGCACAGGGTTTGGGGGACGGGCAAGCAATGAAGAGACAGGAAACAAATTAAATGGGGGAGGGGGGGGCAGGAACGATTGGAAAGCTCGCAGAGGAGGAGAGATAAAAGCTGCAAATGCAGTAATAGAGTGATAGATAGAAAATACAACTTTGCTCAGGGTACTTTATCAATGAAATAAATATTCATCTAAAAAAGTTTGATTTCAAAGCGTCCTGTCCAGCTTAATGAGTGCGTGTTGCAAGCTGGTCAATGATGCCACAGAAAGGGCTTAAAAGTTTCCCCTCTTCTGGTAAGGACATGGATGGCTGCGCACTCTATGCACGGGGAAGGGTGGGTTGAGGGAAACGTTGCATTCGTGCTCGGAGGGTGGGGGAGGGCTCAACACCAATCCGGAAGGTGAGAGCGCTTACTTTGAAGCTCCGTGGACTCCTGTGGTGACCTCAAACCAAAAGCTGTCTGGAGGCGCTGAGAGGCGGAAAAAGTTACTGGCAGCAAACGAATCGCGGCAGAGGCGAGGTGGTCTTAAGCGGAAGGCTGTAGACATCCAACTGTGTGGAAAAGGAACAGAGTGAGGATTTGGGTAGGGCTGACAGTGGAAAGCACTGTAGGAGTGGCTGGGCAATGTTGACACTTACTCAATATACACCGGAAGGGAGCCCCTAGGATAAAGTGGGTCCAAGTGGGCAGATGCTGTGGTCAAAACAGCAGTTTTGAAGGGAGGCATCAAAGTGTGTCCAACTGCAACGAGGAGACAAGGGGAGAGGAAGTAAACAAGGGCACTTCAATTAACCCAGGGAAGCGGATAGGAGGAGGACAGCACGGGAACTTACTAGATTGGATCGAGGTGCGTTCTGTTTCGGGGATCCGTTTACTGCGGGCTGAGGTGGACGCTGTGGTCAAAACAGCAGTTTTGAGGGGAGGAGTCGAAGCGCAGCCAACTGCACCGAGGAGTCAAGAGGAGAGGAAGTTAACGAGGGCACTTTAATTAACCCAGGGAAGCGGATAGGAGGAGGACAGCATGGGAATTTACTAGATTGGATCAAGGTTTGGAGAGAGAGGGGAGGTGCTGGTGTGGGAGGGGGGAGGTGCTGGTGTGGGAGGAGTGCTGCTAGGGAAAGGCTGTGATTGCGTGGAGAGAGAGGGGAGGTGCTGGTGTGGGAGGGGGGAGGTGCTGGATCAACGTTTGGATTGAGAGGGGAGGTGCTGGTGTGGGAGGGGGGAGGTGCTGGTGTGGGAGGAGTGCTGCTAGGGAAAGGCTGTGATTGCGTGGAGAGAGAGGGGAGGGTCTGGTGTGGGAGGGGGGAGGTGCTGGTGTGGGAGAGGGCAAGGCTGTGTTTGCGGTGAGAGAGAGGGGAGGTGCTGGTGTGGGAGGGGGAGTTGCTGGTGTGGGAGGAGTGCTGCTAGGGGGGGAGAAGCCTGATGCCGGATGGGGGCGGGAGAGCCTGGGAATGCGAGAGGCTGGGCTGGGCTTGCATGCGATGCGCGTGCATGTAAACGCGAACTGCATGAAAACCGCGGGGCTGAAAGCCCTTTGGTTTGAAGATGTTTTCGCCACTTGAATTCTCGCTCCGCTCGATGCGCTTGCGCACATCGATAGGTCGCGAGACCTAAAAAGGGGTGCATTTAATGCATTTAAAAATATATTGCTTTATTAAAAAGCGATCCCACTGTCTTGAACCTCACAGATGTTGTCCTTAACAAAGCAGAGCAACAACTCCTCTCTCTGGGACTATCCTACTGCCTGGTCAGTTCTTTTAGCTATCCCACCACCATATTTGACATCTACAAAGGGATACACAAGCTAAAATTAAAAAAGTACTTTTTACAACACAGAAAACAACAAGATCCAGTGACGATTGAGACAACAAGACAGCCATACATTTTAAACAAACAAGAGGACACTCTATGTAATCTCACTCCTTCAAACTTGGGACTGCTAACTGATATACAGGACTTAATTATGGAAAATCAGACCCCAAGTACCAACACAAGAGGGGCTGAAAATAAGGGTAACAGAGAAATACCAGTAAAACCAAAGACCCCTTTCAAGCCCCATTCGACATTCAATCCTTTGATGATCAAGGACTCTATTGATAGTTTTCATAAGAATGTGGTTGGAGGACTTAAAGATTTATACTACAAAACATTGAATCCCACCAAACTAAAAACTAACAGACAGGAGATACAACTTAATGCACTGATGTCTAAACTTAAGAAAAACCCAGACATTGTCGTCCACAATGCTGACAAGGGCGGCAACGTAGTCTTGTGGAAAAAAGAAGATTATGTCAGCGAGGCTATGAAACAACTTAAAGACACAGAGTGTTATCGACGTAGCGATTATCCCACCTTGCGCAAAGTAAACAATGAATTTTACTTGACACTAATTGGGTGGAAGAATTCAGGACAGTTATCTTTGGATGAATTCAAATACATGAAAAATGATAAACCAGTGGTGCCCATTTTATATTTTATCCCGAAGATACACAAGAATGCCCTTGTATCACTGGGTAGACCAATTATATCTGCTCACAAAAGTTTGCTTGAAAACACTTCCAGATATATTGACTTTTATCTAAAAGAACTCGTTCAGAACTTGGCTTCCTATATCCGTGACACAAGTGACTTTTTAGATAAATTGATTGACTATCAATGGCGCAATGAATACCTTTTAATCACGCTGATGTGACATCCCTATATACTTCTATAAATCATAGGGATGGTCTGAGGGCCCTAGAATTTTATCTGTCTAGGAGAGGACCAGAGTAAACTCAACACAGTTTGATGATTTTAAACATGGTAGAGTTTTCTTTATGCAATAATTACTTTATGTTTGAGAACACTCTATACCAGCAATTGCGAGGAGTAGCAATGGGAGTCAGCTTCTCCCCCAGCTATGCCTGCTTGCATATGGGCTGGTGGGAAGAGCTGGACCTATCGAGGGAACATGCTTCAACTGTAAGGAGTAACCAGAAAGCCTGGTGGAGATACATAGAGGATCTTTTTTTAATTTGGGACAGATCCATCAGTGAAGCAGAGGAATTCGTACAGACTCTGAACGCCAACTTACTTAACTTACATTTTACTGCCTCTATCAGTACCACCAGTGTCAATTTCCTTGATGTACAGGTCTGTGTGGTAGAAGGCAAGTTAGTAATAAACTACACAGGAAGCTGACAGCGGGCAATGCAGTGCTACATGCTAGCAGCTCACACCCCAAGCATCTCATCTGAAGCATCTCTTACGGAGAGATGCTGAGGTATGAAACAGAATGTTGGTGACACTTTCAGATTCATCATACAGTTTAACAAACAGGAAAGACACATTAAGAAACTATTAACCAGAAATTGGCCTCTAGTGCTTAGTGATTCAAAATTGGGCACTTGCTCCCCAGGAAACCAGCTATCACGTATAGCAGAGCGAGGTCTATGAAAGATATTTTGGTCCAGAATGACCCACAGCTTTGAGCAAGTATTTGTGGCTAACACAAAGAAAGGGTTTTTTAGATGTCGAGTATGTAAGGCATGCCAGTATGGCTGTAATCAGACTACATACAAAACTCCCTTCAGCGACAAGGAAAATGTGATAACCAAGTCCCTCAATTGCAAAACTGACTGTGCCGTCTATATGCTGGAATGCCCTTGTGGGCTTCGCTACGTTGGTAGCATGATCTTACAAGCACACAAGAGGGTACTCCAGCACCTAAGGCCGATAAAAAATCAAGATCAGGCATATCCAGTTGCTAAGCATTTTAGTGAATCACACAAATCTGAGCTTAGTGGTCTGAGATACTTTTTAATAGATGCTGTCACCCCGAATAAAAGAGGGGGAGACAGAGAAAGAGCGCTCAGACTTCTAGAGGCGAATTAAATCAATAACCTCAACACAAAATTTCCTAAGGGCCTAAATGCCACAGAGGAATTGTATACTTTTCTCCAATATTGATTTAACTGCGAGTGAAACAGATTTTAAAATCGGTAAGTCCACCTAGCCATCAAATATTTGCTATTGATGTTCAGCAATTGTGAACATATATTTTGATATTAACCAAAACACTAGAACTGCCGCATTTTGCACACATTTTTACACATATAATGAGGTAGTCGAATTTTTTTGTAAGATTTTAAATTTGTTTTTTTAGGGTATTAGTAATAGTATACTGCAATTTTGCACAGCACTTGCACTTTACAACATTTAACTTTTACATAAAATCACAGAAGTACTGTAGTAGCGAAATTTGCACAGTAACTTGGGATTATCTTTTATGGAATGGTATTTATACTGAAATGTTCTTTTATACATGATTTTCGATATTTTTATAATCATGTTCCCTTCTGAAACTATTCATAAGCAATTTTAACAACAAGTGCAAACGATGGAATGAAGTTGTTTTATATTATTTTTTATCGCAATTTCTAAGGAAATGTCATAGTGTTATTGTATCACAATATTGATAGGAATGTAACTATTTCATTACTCATTTCCTCACTTCCATCAAACATCTGAATTGATCTTCTGTTTGAACTTTATGTGTAAAGTTGCACTTGTCACTTTAAACACTGGTTGAGCAAAGGGAAACAAGGAGAAAAAAATGGTATAAAAAAAACAGCTCACCTGACAGAGCGTGTCATGTGATCAAGGCCCGAGGAGGGCTGAAGCGCGTCATGGCTGTAAAGGTCCTGGAGCAACAATAAATATTTCTGCACAAAGCTGTGGTCCATGCTCGTTTTTTCCAAAGGAAAGGAATTCTTAAGATGGAGTGAAAGGAAGATATATATATATATATATATATATATATATATATATATATATATATATATATATATATATATATATATTCCAACACTTCCTTCGACTCGCAAAAGTATTGGGGCGCACTCTCTGAGCCCGCACGGCCTGAATCAGTCAGAGGAGTTATATATTCACTTATAAAATCAACATCATAAACGTTTGCAAAACAAAACAAGAGTGAAAAAGAAAACATACCTTCAAAAGGAAAACAGATGTATTTATAAAAAATTGGAAAATAAACAAAAAATCAAATCAAAAATAAATTAAGACAAGAAAAATCATGAAAAAAGAAGGGAAAATTTAAAAAAAGGAAAAATAGGATGAAAATGAGAGAACTGAAATAAAAGGAAGAAAAATGTACTCTGTCCCCAAAATCCCACTGAAGGGATTGAAAAAACCTAAAGGAAAGACTGCGAAAACGCACTAGAGGGTACAAAGCATATAAATCACTTTGAATATAAAATAAGGGACAATGTAAAATGAACTGTTTTTCTTACCATTGAAAAATGCATGAAAAATGGACATAAAATGTAAAGTCGAAAAAAACAAATTGATAAAATAAGTAAAATTGTAAAAAGAAATAATTCAAATGTTTAATATAAATTCACTTGTGTAGTGGTTTTTAATTAAAACTACAATATCCACAATGCAATGTGATCAGGAAACAGGAAGTGATGTAACACCCATCCACGAATGCATTTAAATTAGTTTGAAAAAAAGTGTAGAGTTGATCGTGAGCAAGATGCTAGCAGCATCGAAACGCGTAGATCACTCGCTTTCATGTTGCAAAGATCCACTTTTTGGAATTCCCTCCCCGACCACTTACGGTCTGCTCAACATTACTCCTCCTTCCGTAAAGACCTTAAAACCTTCTTGTTCAAACAGGCCTTCTCTCTGTAAATTATCACCAGCCTATTTCATTGCACCAGTTATCTACGGCCTCTCTCTGCTAAATTTGTCTCCATAGCGCCAAGAAACCGCACGGTGAACGTAGCGCTTTATAAGTATTTTAAATTCAAATTCAAATTCAATCTAAATAAAAATCCTGTTGTGGAAATTCCAGAGGAGTGCCCCCCAATTCTTTTGCGAGTCGAAGGAAGTGCTGGAATGTAAAACGGCGTGGTTCTGCCGTAGGGAGAGGCACCCATAACGAGCGCTGAAACGGCTGGGAAACCTGGACCTCTGTGCTGATATATACTACAGAGAATGGTATTCCATCGAAAATTATTAAAATGGAAAGCAGCTAAACTTATCACGGATGCAGAATATAAATACCTGAAAGTAGATCACCCAGTCACCCCAATAATGTACTTTATACATAAGGTGCATAAGGACCCCATACATCCGCCGGGTAGACCAATTATCTCGGCAAGGGGGAGCCTTTTAGAACATACTTCGGTATATATAGACTACTTCCTGCAGGGATATGTGCGGAAGCTTGATTCATTTGTACAAGACACTAGTGACTTCTTACTGAAAATCAGGAACGTGGAGGTGGCACCTGGGGATTGGCTTATTGCGCTGGATGTAACGTCCTTTTACACCAGCATTGCACATGAACAAGGTTTAGCAGCGGTCAGACATTATTTATTGAAGCGTGACCCAATATTTAATGATCATAATTACATGCTACTGGCTATGTTGGAATTTTGCCTGACTAAGAATACCTTTATGTTTAGCAATCTCATGTACCGCCAACGACAGGGGGTTGCAATGGGGGCCAGTTTCTCCCCGAGCTTTGCCTGCTTACACATGGGAGCTTGGGAGGAACTGGTACTCAGGAGGAACACAAACATATATTGGAGACTCATGTGATAGCATGGTATCGTTTTATAGACGATTTGCTAGTGATATGGTGGGGCAGTGAATTGGAAGCAAAGGCATTTATTGAGGAGATCAATCAGAATAACCTAAACCTCAGATTCACAGCGACCCTAAGTCAACATGCAGTCACTTTTTTGGACACTGTCGGGATTGAGAGCAGCGCAAGAATACGCAAGCGCCACTAACCTTACTCTGATGGCCAGCAGAGACGATAGACGATAGTCCTTCCAACTCCGCACCACACAAACCCCAACAATGGAATATACCCACTGTTCGAGCCTGTACGGATAGGGGCCGGGAGGTAGATTGGCATCGGGGGAATGGTACTTCTGGTATCGTCTGGTCGTTACACCATGAGGTTACTGGTACTGGGACACTGCAGGTAGAGGAGGGGACAGAGAGCAAGAGATTAATACCGCAAAGGTAACTATGTGAACCTTGAATCCCCCCCTTGGATTCCACACTCACCAGTTTATCCACCCCATGTATCCAAGAAGGAATCCAAGCATACGCACAGCACACTAGTGAAAAGGTTGCCAGAAGTACGGAGAAGTTAACTTCACTTCTCTACCTACCACAGTAGTAGGCAACAATTTAGATCTGGAGGACTACTAGTACCAAGCGTTTAAGCGCCACGCTTGTAAGAACCACAATACTCCTTGTGGAACGGTGTAGCCCAAGTATCAGGTAGAGTCAGCAACCAATGACAGAGAACACAGAACTTCCCCGAATATAAACAAGAAATGGCGGCAGCCTTAGTACCGCTTCAAACAGTAGAAGTATACAAAAGAACAGGAGGCGAGCCCGACTCCTCAGGGATACTTGCACGACAGAATATGGCTTGTAACAAGGACTCTCCTGGATTCTTGACCACGCTGGCTCTTCATCGGCGTTGATTGCTCCAACGTCGACTGACCACGCTGGCTCTTCGTCGGCGTAGTGCAGATCAGAGGACTGACCACGCAGGCTTTTCCTCGGCGTCGTGCAGAACAGGACAAATGACCACGCAGGCTTTTCCTCAGCGTCGTCCTCAAGAATACCACTCGATAAGAGAATGCTCAACTGCTATGAGCAAATACGGAACACGATTGACAAGCCCCGTTGTGTTCCGGAGGTGGAGCTTATATAAGGTCCTCCCGTTGAGCCAACCCCCAGCGCCGGATGGCCTTCTGGGACTTGTAGTATTTCCGCAAGGGACTGTCAATACGGAATCTTTTACATTTGGCCGTGTCGATGGTAGCGATCGCTACAGAACCCCCTCTCGTGGACCGCCGTCCCGGCGGACGTCCTGGCTTCCCGGGAAATCGCTCATGGAATTGTTCAACCAAATCGGGACAATGGAGATGGTCCACGGGCTCCCAGGTCCTGTCTTCGGGGCCAAACCCTTTCCAGTCCACCAGGTATTGGATCCTGCCTCGGACCAAGCGAGAGTCCAGAATGGACAGTACCTCATATTCCTCATGTCCTTCGATTTCCACAGGATCAGGCAACCTCACGCTCGGAGGACAAGGACGTAGGAGCGATACATGAAATACAGGATGAATCGCCCATGACACAGGCAACGAGAGTTTCATGGCTACAGCATTTATTACCTCACAAATGCCATAGGGACCAACATATTTAGGCTTCAACTTCGTAAGACCCTTAATATGCAGATTACGTGTAGAAAGCCAAACCTTGTCCCCTACCTTATACTCAGGTTCAGGGGTGCGTCTCTTATCAGCGAAGTGCTTCTGGGCTGCTTGGGCTTTTTCCAAATTGTTCCGAGCCTCGATCAGAATAGCCCGAAGATGAGCATGATGTTCATGGATGGCAGGAACCAAGGATTCAGCCGGGCATTCAAAGGGAAGCATGTTCGGATGGAATCCATAAATGCAAAAGAACGGAGAACAACCCAAGGTGGTATGTACAGCGTTATTGTAGGCGAACTCCGCCAACCACAAAAGGATGGTCCAATCAGTGGCGTTCTGTAACGTAAAACTTCGCAGGTATTGTTCAAGCGTCTGATTCAGACGTTCCGTTTTACCATCCGTTTGTGGGTGGTAACTTGATGAGAGACGAGCATCTATCTGCAGAATGGTACATAGAGCCTTCCAAAAACGAGAGGTGAATTGTGTTCCCCGATCCGTGATTAACACGCTCGGCAATCCGTGTGGACGGACTATGTGTTGCAGGAAGACTTTGGCTAATTCACTGGAGGAAGGCAGACCAGGTAAAGAGATAAAGTGTCCCATTTTTGTAAGATGGTCAACTACCACCAGAACGACCGTTTGTTTCTCACAAGGGGGCATTTCCACGATAAAGTCCATGGACAGGGTGTGCCACGGCTTGGGTGGAATCGGTAATGGCTGCAATAGTCCCGGTGGTTTGATATGACTGGCTTTTCCCTGGGCACAGATCGCACAGTTCTTTACATATTCTTTAGTATCAGTTCTGACACCAGGCCACCAAAAGGATCGTTCCACGTTAGCGGTTGTCTTGTGAATGCCCATGTGTCCCCCTAGAACAGAATCATGTGCCCATTTCAGGACTTTGCGTTGCAACGCAGAGGAGGGGACATACAAGGCATGGAAATGATAGGCTAGTTGATCCTTTTCGCATCGATTGTCGGGCTCTTCTCGTACCCAAGCAGTTATATCCTGGTCAGTTAGGGCGACTCTAACGTCGTCTAGAAAATCTTCAGAGGTGATTAAGGCGATAGAATTTTCCGGATATTCGATCCCTTTAAGAATGAAAGGGGGTTCTGTGGAGACTCCCGCTTCTTCCTCACCCAACCTGGAGAGCGCATCTGCTTTTCCGTTACGGGTCCCAGGTCTATATTTGATCACAAAATCAAAGTCTGAGAAGAAGAGGGTCCACCTCAGTTGTCGAGGAGTCAAAGCCTTTGCTGTCTTTAAGAATAACAGATTGCGATGGTCTGTGATGATTTCGACAGTATGTAACGCCCTTAGGAGGTAGTGCCTCCATTCTTCACACGCTCTTTTGATAGCTAATAGCTCTTTGTCAGTGATGGTATAGTTAACCTCACACGGGGTGAGCTTCTTAGAGTAGTATGCCACAGGGTGGAGCTGACCCGTGGTAGGGTGGCGTTGGGACAGGACCCCACCCAGAGCAAACTGAGATGCGTCAGTTTCCAACACAAATGGCATCTTAGGGTCCGGATGTCGAAGAATGGGAGCTTGTGTAAACCTCTCTTTTAGAAGTTGAAATGAGGTTTCGGCAGCCTCTCCCCATTTGAAAGGGACATTTTTCCTCAAAAGGGAAGTGATGGGATGAATGACTTTGGAGAAATCCTGAATGAAACGCCGATAGTAATTGGCAAAACCGAGAAAGCTCTGCACAGATTTGACGTTTCGTGGCGTTTTCCAGGTTAGGATGGCCTTAACCTTACTCATGTCTATTCGAAACCCTTGAGCATCAATAACATAACCCAAGAAGGCAACTTGCTGAACATGAAAAAGGCACTTTTCCAGTTTGGCATACAGGGAGTTTTGTTGTAGCCGTTCTAACACAGTTCTTACATGGGTGATGTGGTCTAACAGAGATGCAGAATAGATTAAAATATCATCTATGTAGACCACACAAAATGACTCCAAACACCCCCTTAACACCTCGTCCATAAAGAACTGGAAGGCGGCTGGGGCATTGCATAGGCCAAAGGGCATCACTCGATATTCATAGAGACCAAACTTAGTTCTGAACGCAGTCTTCCATTCATCCCTTTCATTACGCGTACAAGATGGTAGGCCCCGCGGAGATCAAGTTTTGTAAAATAGCGAGCTCCTTTCAACTGATCCATCAACACCGGAATTAGGGGCAGAGGATAACGGTTCTTGATGGTCACCTTGTTAATGGCTCGATAGTCAATACAAGGTCGCAGCTCCTCACAATCCTTCTTAGGTATAAAGAACATGGGTTACGAGGCAGGGGAGGTGGAGTGTCTTATGAACCCAGACACCAAATTGTCCTCTATATAGGTCTTTAGATACTGCGTCTCTTTTTCTGTGAGGGCATACACCCTGCTGCAAAGGATGTCCGCACCTGGAATGAGGTCGATCCTACAATCGTAGGTGCGATGAGGAGGCAATTGGGTAGCCTTTTGCTTATCGAACAAGGCGTGAAAAGCACTGTATTCATCAGGTAATGCGGTGGCACAACAAAAGGAATCAACGGTACATTCGCTTGCTAAGAAAGTAGCGGGTGAGGGAACAAGGGGGAAGTCATGGTTTATCCCTTCCTGACAATGTTCCTTGCACTACTCGGACGTCATACATACTGTACGGGACGCCCAGCTCACCGAAGGATTATGCAGTGTCAACCAGGGCATACCTAGAATGAGACGGAACTGAGGGGCATCGATAAGGTCGAACTGGATGTACTCACAGTGATCTTTACCGAATCGCATTAACAAGGCCAGCGTATGGTATGTGACAGGGCCTGAAGTCAGTGCTGTACCATCCACTGTTTTAACGGTTTCAGGTATAGATTTCTTTTCACAGGGGATACCCATGCGGAAGGCATAGTTCTGGTCTATATAGTTTCCAGTTGCAGCTGAGTCTAACAAGGCATCGAGTCTTAAAGGGTCCTGATTGGTTACCCATAAGGAAACACTCACGTTCATATGGGCGACTGCAGGGTGTAGAGTATTGGCGACATAAGGGGAGACCGTATCATGAGGACGTCTCAAATCAGAGGTCTCAATCTGATTCGAGACCGTCAGTTTTCCGCCGGCTCACTGGAACTAAGAGCAGCCTGCCCTCTGGGAAGGGGTTTTTTCCCTGGAACGTAATTCCTAGCTCTGCAGTCGTTGATGAAGTGCCCACCTTTGCCACAATATAGGCAGAGTTTGAGCCTCCGTCTCCTGTCCCTTTCTTCCCTGGTGAGAGGACCACGTATTCCCCCGATTTGCATGGGTTCCGGTCCTTCTGGTGTCTTTACTTTTTCTTCACCCCCCTGCCGAGGTTTAACCAGGGGGTAAGAGTATCTATCATCCCCCCTGTTTCTATCCCCTTTCCGTTCCAGCAACCGGTGATCCAGTTGGACTGTAAAATCTATTAATTCCTCACATGAAGAAGGCAATTGCACCACCTGTGCTAATACGTCCTTCAGTTCTCCCCGGAGTCCTTGATAAAACAAGGAGATCCGTTTCTGAGCCGGCCAATCCGTTTCCACGATAAGGCGGTTAAATGTGGTGATGTAGGACAACAGATCTTGGGACCCTTGTCTTAAGGTCATTAATTCATGATCTAGGGACAACATATGGGACTTTCGATCAAACAATTTACGGAGTTCTAGGCAAAAAGTGGAAAAATTATGCAAAACAGGGTCATTCCTTTCCAGTAAAGGAATAGTCCAGCTGGACGCATTCCCTCCCATATAGGACATCATGAAAGCTGTTTTGGAAGCTTCATCCTGAAAGATCATAGGTTTACATAGGAAATGTAGATGGCATTGATTCAAAAATGTCTCAAATTTTCGCGGGTCTCCATAAAACCTTTCGGGGGGAGCTAGGGGTATTCCATGATTTTGGATTATATGGACAGTGGGAGTGGTCTCGGTAGAAGTGGATGGGGCTGCTAACGAACCCCCGGTTTGGAAGGAAGGAGGCGGCTGCAAGGTGGCCGGCCTAATCAATGGTTTACCCACCGACTCTTTCTGGGCAAGGTCTGACACGTCTTTGCGTAGATCAGAGACCTCTTTATATAAAGCCAGGTTCTCAGCACGGGACTTTTGAACCTCTTGTTGAAGTCCTGTAAAGCTCTCCAACAAGGAAGTGAGAATAGCATTAGTATCCATCGTCTAGGCTGGGCTGTACTCTTGGGCTTGTCAATCTGTCGGGATTGAGAGCAGCGCAAGAATACGCAAGCGCCACTAACCTTACTCTGATGGCCAGCAGAGACGATAGACGATAGTCCTTCCAACTCCGCACCACACAAACCCCAACAATGGAATATACCCACTGTTCGAGCCTGTACGGATAGGGGCCGGGAGGTAGATTGGCATCGGGGGAATGGTACTTCTGGTATCGTCTGGTCGTTACACCATGAGGTTACTGGTACTGGGACACTGCAGGTAGAGGAGGGGACAGAGAGCAAGAGATTAATACCGCAAAGGTAACTATGTGAACCTTGAATCCCCCCCTTGGATTCCACACTCACCAGTTTATCCACCCCATG
This sequence comes from Lissotriton vulgaris, assembly GCF_964263255.1. Taxonomy (NCBI): domain Eukaryota; kingdom Metazoa; phylum Chordata; class Amphibia; order Caudata; family Salamandridae; genus Lissotriton; species Lissotriton vulgaris. The sequence continues at coordinate 177,963,413 of NC_141699.1, forward strand.
TATCCAAGAAGGAATCCAAGCATACGCACAGCACACTAGTGAAAAGGTTGCCAGTAGTACGGAGAAGTTAACTTCACTTCTCTACCTACCACAGTAGTAGGCAACAATTTAGATCTGGAGGACTACTAGTACCAAGCGTTTAAGCGCCACGCTTGTAAGAACCACAATACTCCTTGTGGAACGGTGTAGCCCAAGTATCAGGTAGAGTCAGCAACCACTGACAGAGAACACAGAACTTCCCCGAATATAAACAAGAAATGGCGGCAGCCTTAGTACCGCTTCAAACAGTAGAAGTATACAAAAGAACAGGAGGCGAGCCCGCACTCCTCAGGGATACTTGCACGACAGAATATGGCTTGTAACAAGGACTCTCCTGGATTCTTGACCACGCTGGCTCTTCATCGGCGTTGATTGCTCCAACGTCGACTGACCACGCTGGCTCTTCGTCGGCGTAGTGCAGATCAGAGGACTGACCACGCAGGCTTTTCCTCGGCGTCGTGCAGAACAGGACAAATGACCACGCAGGCTTTTCCTCAGCGTCGTCCTCAAGAATACCACTCGATAAGAGAATGCTCAACTGCTATGAGCAAATACGGAACACGATTGACAAGCCCCGTTGTGTTCCGGAGGTGGAGCTTATATAAGGTCCTCCCATTGAGCCAACCCCCAGCGCCGGATGGCCTTCTGGGACTTGTAGTATTTCCGCAAGGGACTGTCAATACGGAATCTTTTACATTTGGCCGTGTCGATGGTAGCGATCGCTACAGACACAGAATTGTACATTACCGATAAGAAATTAGAGTCCAGAATTCATCGCAAACCAACGGCCGGGAATAGCATATTGCATGCTGCAAGTGCACATCCGATGCATCTCGTTTCCAGCATCCCCTACGGGGAGATGCTGAGGATGAGACGCATCTGTAGCAATCCCACTGACTTAGAGAAGGCTCAGAGGGAAAGCACTGAGCGTTTCCTTGAAAGAGGCTATTCCCTACAAACTATCGAACAGGCCAAAAGTAGATCCATGATGGTAACCAGGGAAGCCCTATTGACCAAAAATAAGCAACAGGAAGGGGACACTGACTCCAATACAAGTAACAACAAAGCAACTGATTCAGGTGTTTTCAGAATTATCACAGGGTTTAGTAATCAACACAGGGAGATTTATAGATTGGTTAATAAATATTGGCCAATAGTAAGAAGTGACCCTATCATAGGTACAACTCTTCCAAACAGGACTTCTATGACTTATAGTAGGGCACCTTCCCTTAAAGATCAGATAGTTGACACTAACCCAGAACCTATACTGAAATCAGCCTGGTGGCAAACCAATAAAGGCTTTTTTAAATGCAGGACGTGCAAGGCCTGCCAGCATGGCATTAACACCAAAACTTATCCGGATGGATTCAGTGATAGGCAGCATCCAATATCGCAGATTTTGACCTGCAAAACGGAATATGCCATTTATATCCTCCAATGCCCCTGCCTACTGAAATATGTGGGCAGCACGAAACTCCCGGTACATCAACGCATCCTCCAGCACCTCAGAGCTATCGCTAATGGGGATAATACCTACCCAGTCGCAAGGCATTATCGCGATCACCATCAAGGTGACAATTCATCACTTAGATATTTTGTGATAGATGTGATCAAGGCTAGCAGGAGGGGCGGAGACAGGGAGGTCAAATTGAGAAGGCTGGAGACTCATTATATCCTGTTGCTCGACACCAAGGCCCCAGTGGGTTTAAATGTGACAGAAGATATGTACACCTGTTTACCTTAATGATTGTCTACAATGAGTTATATATTGGCACTAGTAGAGGCAGCTTTGCTTTTGTGTTTCCATTCTCTTCTCCCCTTTTCTTTTTCCTTCTTTTTTCATTCTTCTTTGTCTCAGGATTGGGGACAGGATATTGGGTTGCCGTCATTAGGTATGCATACATGAAATGAATTACAACAAATGATTTAATCTTTGCAGTAATCGCTGAATTACATTGTTACAACCGCTACTATTTGATTTAATTTTATTTTATAACACACACCAAGGGCATAACATGGTTAAATTAGACTAGGCGGATCCTAATACCCCAATAGTCAATATTTAAAAAAAAATATTATTAGCCAAGCACGCACTAATGTTATTGATTTGTTTGAGCACAATTGGGAAGAAGTTGAGGGCGGACATGGCGCCAAATAGGACATAACATTCGGGACGAAGGGTGCAAGTAGGGGATGTTATGTGTATTATAACACGGAGATTTCGTAGAACAACGCATGGATAAATAATGATTTTAAAATTATTTATTACAGATACGATGAGAAGATAACAGGGCATCTCTGGTTTTAAAAAGCATTATTGCACTTTATTGCTGACATTTGCACATAAATGCATTTTGCACATAACTACTGGGAATTTGAATCCCTGTAGTTTTGACCAGTACAGATTTTGCGTATTTTGCACAGTAATTAGAATGCACATGCACTTTATTACTTCTCCAAGTACTGTAACTGTGATGCCCAAATCATTCGTACTGTACATGTATTTTACTGAGATTTTATAATTAGTATTTTACAAATGATCAATTGTTATAAATGATAATAACAATTTCCCCTACTGTTTAATGCACAATGAATTATGAGTATTTTACCGATATTTTACTGTGACAAAAACATGTAAATAATTGACCTAAATCTGTTTAAGGATTCCAAAGGGAGCGTCATGTATTTTCCCCAAGTATGTCTTCCCTTTTTCCTTCTTTAGCCCTGACACGTGATGTTGTTTAAATCAACTTTGGGCCCTTTAAAAAGACTGAGTTGCATTTGGATCACTGTCATGTGAACAAGGCTCGTTGAGAGCCGAAACGTCATGCGCTAACTTGTACTGAGTAAATAATTGCACCAAATTGGTCCGTGTCTGTGTTTCCTTGCCTGGGGGAAATACCTGAGCGATTGGAGTAAAGACGCGGTGTCTTGGATATATATATATATATTGTCTACAGATTGCCCTGTGCACAGAGGACGCCACTCCGCATCGATTTGGTTGACAAACCTTTATTTGCCACAGAAAGATTTGCAAGCAGGAATAGTTCAAAGACGCCCTGACGCGTTTCGAGGCATCAAGCCTCTTCTTCATAGGGCAGAGAAGCAGGAAGTGCGTGGCTGCACATTTTGAACTTTTCAATATCCCAAATTGCATGCCGCGCCCACATGGGTTTATCCAAAAGCATGCTGGGTGATGAAGTTCTATTTTCAGCCTCTGGTGGCTTGCCTCGCACTCGCCTTCGTTATTGCTTGTTTAATTTCTTTTTCCGTCATTAGATATCTTTCAGTAGGCTCCGTTTACAAAGCTTTCCATAATTCTGAAGCAATCCATGCGCCAAACACTCCGGCATAATTCCTTCGTGTGAACCCGTCATCACTTCACACGGGCGGTGCATCACTCCCACGGCCGGGCTGCCATGTGATTTGTATTGTCTACAGATTGCCCTGTGCACAGAGGACGCCACTCCGCATCGATTTGGTTGACAAACCTTTATTTGCCACAGAAAGATTTGCAAGCAGGAATAGTTCAAAGACGCCCTGATGCGTTTCGAGGCATCAAGCCTCTTCTTCATAGGGCAGAGAAGCAGGAAGTGCGTGGCTGCACATTTTGAACTTTTCAATATCCCAAATTGCATGCCGCGCCCACATGGGTTTATCCAACAGCATGCTGGGTGATGAATTTCTATTTTCAGCCTCTGGTGGCTTGCCTCGCACTCGCCTTCGTTATTGCTTGTTTAATTTCTTTTTCCGTCATTAGATACCTTTCAGTAGGCTCCGTTTACAAAGCTTTCCATAATTCTGAAGCAATCCATGCGCCAAACACTCCGGCATAATTCCTTCATGTGGACCCGTCATCACTTCACACGGGCGGTGCATAACTCCCACGGCCGGGCTGCCGTGTGATTTGTATTGTCTACAGATTGCCCTGTGCACAGAGGACGCCACTCCGCATCGATTTGGTTGACAAACCTTTATTTGCCACAGAAAGATTTGCAAGCAGGAATAGTTCAAAGACGCCCTGACGCGTTTCGAGGCATCAAGCCTCTTCTTCATAGGGCAGAGAAGCAGGAAGTGCGTGGCTGCACATTTTGAACTTTTCAATATCCCAAATTGCATGCCGCGCCCACATGGGTTTATCCAACAGCATGCTGGGTGATGAAGTTCTATTTTCAGCCTCTGGTGGCTTGCCTCGCACTCGCCTTCGAGTAGACAATACAAATCACACGGCAGCCCGGCCGTGGGAGTGATGCACCGCCCGTGTGAAGTGATGACGGGTCCACACGAAGGAATTATGCCGGAGTGTTTGGCGCATGGATTGCTTCAGAATTATGGAAAGCTTTGTAAACGGAGCCTACTGAAAGGTATCTAATGACGGAAAAAGAAATTAAACAAGCAATAACGAAGGCGAGTGCGAGGCAAGCCACCAGAGGCTGAAAATAGAACTTCATCACCCAGCATGCTGTTGGATAAACCCATGTGGGCGCGGCATGCAATTTGGGATATTGAAAAGTTCAAAATGTGCAGCCACGCACTTCCTGCTTCTCTGCCCTATGAAGAAGAGGCTTGATGCCTCGAAACGCGTCAGGGCGTCTTTGAACTATTCCTGCTTGCAAATCTTTCTGTAGCAAATAAAGGTTTGTCAACCAAATCGATGCGGAGTGGCGTCCTCTGTGCACAGGGCAATCTGTAGACAATACAAATCACACGGCAGCCCGGCCGTGGGAGTGATGCACCGCCCGTGTGAAGTGATGACGGGTCCACACGAAGGAATTATGCCGGAGTGTTTGGCGCATGGATTGCTTCAGAATTATGGAAAGCTTTGTAAACGGAGCCTACTGAAAGGTATCTAATGACGGAAAAAGAAATTAAACAAGCAATAACGAAGGCGAGTGCGAGGTAAGCCACCAGAGGCTGAAAATAGAACTTCATCACCCAGCATGCTGTTGGATAAACCCATGTGGGCGCGGCATGCAATTTGGGATATTGAAAAGTTCAAAATGTGCAGCCACGCACTTCCTGCTTCTCTGCCCTATGAAGAAGAGGCTTGATGCCTCGAAACGCGCCAGGGCGTCTTTGAACTATTCCTGCTTGCAAATCTTTCTGTGGCAAATAAAGGTTTGTCAACCAAATCGATGCGGAGTGGCGTCCTCTGTGCACAGGGCAATCTGTAGACAATACAATTCACACGGCAGCCCGGCCGTGGGAGTGATGCACCGCCCGTGTGAAGTGATGACGGGTCCACACGAAGGAATTATGCCGGAGTGTTTGGCGCATGGATTGCTTCAGAATTATGGAAAGCTTTGTAAACGGAGCCTACTGAAAGGTATCTAATGACGGAAAAAGAAATTAAACAAGCAATAACGAAGGCGAGTGCGAGGCAAGCCACCAGAGGCTGAAAATAGAACTTCATCACCCAGCATGCTGTTGGATAAACCCATGTGGGCGCGGCATGCAATTTGGGATATTGAAAAGTTCAAAATGTGCAGCCACGCACTTCCTGCTTCTCTGCCCTATGAAGAAGAGGCTTGATGCCTCGAAACGCGTCAGGGCGTCTTTGAACTATTCCTGCTTGCAAATCTTTCTGTGGCAAATAAAGGTTTGTCAACCAAATCGATGCGGAGTGGCGTCCTCTGTGCACAGGGCAATCTGTAGACAATACAAATCACACGGCAGCCCGGCCGTGGGAGTGATGCACCGCCCGTGTGAAGTGATGACGGGTCCACACGAAGGAATTATGCCGTAGTGTTTGGCGCATGGATTGCTTCAGAATTAAGGAAAGCTTTGTAAACGGAGCCTACTGAAAGGTATCTAATGACGGAAAAAGAAATTAAACAAGCAATAACGAAGGCGAGTGCGAGGCAAGCCACCAGAGGCTGAAAATAGAACTTCATCACCCAGCATGCTGTTGGATAAACCCATGTGGGCGCGGCATGCAATTTGGGATATTGAAAAGTTCAAAATGTGCAGCCACGCACTTCCTGCTTCTCTGCCCTATGAAGAAGAGGCTTGATGCCTCGAAACGCATCAGGGCGTCTTTGAACTATTCCTGCTTGCAAATCTTTCTGTGGCAAATAAAGGTTTGTCAACCAAATCGATGCGGAGTGGCGTCCTCTGTGCACAGGGCAATCTGTAGACAATACAAATCACACGGCAGCCCGGCCGTGGGAGTGATGCACCGCCCGTGTGAAGTGATGACGGGTCCACACGAAGGAATTATGCCGGAGTGTTTGGCGCATGGATTGCTTCAGAATTATGGAAAGCTTTGTAACGGAGCCTACTGAAAGGTAGCTAATGACGGAAAAAGAAATTAAACAAGCAATAACGAAGGCGAGTGCGAGGCAAGCCACCAGAGGCTGAAAATAGAACTTCATCACCCAGCATGCTGTTGGATAAACCCATGTGGGCGCGGCATGCAATTTGGGATATTGAAAAGTTCAAAATGTGCAGCCACGCACTTCCTGCTTCTCTGCCCTATGAAGAAGAGGCTTGATGCCTCGAAACGCGTCAGGGCGTCTTTGAACTATTCCTGCTTGCAAATCTTTCTGTGGCAAATAAAGGTTTGTCAACCAAATCGATGCGGAGTGGCGTCCTCTGTGCACAGGGCAATCTGTAGACAATACAAATCACACGGCAGCCCGGCCGTGGGAGTGATGCACCGCCCGTGTGAAGTGATGACGGGTCCACACGAAGGAATTATGCCGGAGTGTTTGGCGCATGGATTGCTTCAGAATTATGGAAAGCTTTGTAAACGGAGCCTACTGAAAGGTATCTAATGACGGAAAAAGAAATTAAACAAGCAATAACGAAGGCGAGTGTGAGGCAAGCCACCAGAGGCTGAAAATAGAACTTCATCATCCAGCATGCTGTTGGATAAACCCATGTGGGCGCGGCATGCAATTTGGGATATTGAAAAGTTCAAAATGTGCAGCCACGCACTTCCTGCTTCTCTGCCCTATGAAGAAGAGGCTTGATGCCTCGAAACGCGTCAGGGCGTCTTTGAACTATTCCTGCTTGCAAATCTTTCTGTGACAAATAAAGGTTTGTCAACCAAATCGATGCGGAGTGGCGTCCTCTGTGCACAGGGCAATCTGTAGACAATACAAATCACACGGCAGCCCGGCCGTGGGAGTGATGCACCGCCCGTGTGAAGTGATGACGGGTCCACACGAAGGAATTATGCCGGAGTGTTTGGCGCATGGATTGCTTCAGAATTATGGAAAGCTTTGTAAACGGAGCCTACTGAAAGGTATCTAATGACGGAAAAAGAAATTAAACAAGCAATAACGAAGGCGAGTGCGAGGCAAGCCACCAGAGGCTGAAAATAGAACTCCATCACCCAGCATGCTGTTGGATAAACCCATGTGGGCGCGGCATGCAATTTGGGATATTGAAAAGTTCAAAATGTGCAGCCACGCACTTCCTGCTTCTCTGCCCTATGAAGAAGAGGCTTGATGCCTCGAAACGCGTCAGGGCGTCTTTGAACTATTCCTGCTTGCAAATCTTTCTGTGGCAAATAAAGGTTTGTCAACCAAATCGATGCGGAGTGGCGTCCTCTGTGCACAGGGCAATCTGTAGACAATATATATATATATATATATATATATATTCACTGGGGTAGTTCAGGTCTCCTTCCGAGTTAGGCGCTACTTGCAAGTGCGTGGCTTCATGCGGTGGAACCAAACCGCTCTATATCCAAACTGCGTTTCCCCCAGGGATCCCAGATCACCCGGTCCAAAACAAAAGAAGCCGCCACTCCAGTCACTCGATTTTTATAAGGCAAGTTAATTTATTTCCAGATCCTCTGCAGCATTATTCACAGCGGAAAACCAACGCGTTTCGTTAGCTCCCCACTAACTTGATCACGGTTGTTACAAACACTGTTTGCTGGATGTGTTTTAAAAAAAGGGAGTCCCTCCCACCTCGGTCACATGATTACAACCATTTGTTAACTATCACAATGGCTTTCTGGGAATTGTAGTTCTCAATTCCAATTTATGTAAACATAATGCATTTTCACATCAAATTAGTGTCTTATATTCCAGTACCCTCTACCTGCTTTTAATGATTTTTGCTCCCTTTAACTTTAGATGAGGTGTTACCTCCAAAATAACATAATTTTCAAAAAATATTAAACGTAAAGCATTAAGTAGAAAGCAGGGTTACTTTTCCAAGTCTTATTACATCAGACATATTTGGTGCCCTCTAGTGGGCTGACATTATTGAGGGTTTAAACAGTTTTGGGAAAGGTATTTATAAGTCTACGTGCTTTTGTGTTGTCCTAGATCCTCACTTATTTGCATTCTGTGCCGTGGATTTATGGAAGGAAAAAGTTATTATGGAGTTCATATAGAGAAGCTTTCTTTGTTTTTCAGATATGTACATAAAGTTCTTCAGACTGATTCAGTCCGTAAGGGGTCATTGTTCGAAAGTTCAATATATGGCGTGACTCTTTTTGGCGTAGAAGTTTTTCCCGATGTCCTCCTCTTTCTGATGGGGCCAACGTTTCCAAGCCCAGAAATTTTAGCAGTCGCCAGTTTCCGTCATGATGTGTCTCCATGTGTTTAGCCACTGCATTCCCTCTGTCCTTGTTTGTGGTGGCTCTTGCATGTTCCAGAATTCGCTTTTTCAGCTCACAAATTGTGCTTCCTATATATCGTAATTGACAAGGACATTCAATCATATAAACCGTATACTGGCTTTTGCAGGTAATTAGTTCTTTTATCCTCCAAATTTTGCGATTTGCCATCTTGATTTGTTTAGTGGGTTTAGCTATCTCGCAGACTTTGCAATTATAGCATTTGTTAAACCCTACAGTTTTGAGCCATGATGTCTTTTTTCGGTTCATGAAATGACTATGGATCAGTTGATCTTTCAAGTTTTTTGATCTTCTATATGTGACCGCCGGGTGATCACCCATCTTTTGGCCGATCGTTGGATCTAGTTTTAGCAGTTTCCAGTTTTTCTTGAGAATTTGGATTACTTGTTTCGATTCCTTGCTGTAATCCAATATGAGTCTTATTGGTTCATCCATTGTACTCTCTTTAGTTTGTGGTTTGAGACAATCTGCCCTTGATATCTTATTTGCTCTTTCCCAACATTTTTTTGTCAAATTTTTACCATACTTTCTCTTCCAAAATCTGTTCATTGTTATTGCACTGTGCTTTTCCCATTCTGTTTTTTCACTGCAAATGCGTTTGATGCGGAGAAATTCTCCGTAAGGTATACTCGAGATCAAGGCAGGTTGATGAAAACTTGTGGCTTCCAAGGTGGAGTTTGTGGCTGTTATTTTCCTGTGTAAAGTTGTCTCCACTTTGTTGTTACTTACATATACTTCTGTATCTAGGAAAGATATGCATTCCCTACTTTTTGTGTAAGTAAATTTCAATCCTTTTGTACTGTTGTTCAAAAGTTCAAAGTATTCTTCAAACTCACTCTCGCTTCCGTCCCACACTATAAACAAGTCATCAATGAATCTTTTCCATTGTATAATGTGTCGGGTAAATTTAGAATTTTGGGGGTTCCAGGCTATCTCCTCCTCCCACCATCCCATGGCTATGCACGCATAGCTTGGGCTGAATGAGAAGCCCATCGCCGCGCCATTACGCTGCCGATAGAGTTGTTCCCCAAAGAAGAAGATGTTGTTCGTTAGCAACAGAGTGATCATTTCATACAACATATCATTATGTTCCTTGTAATGTATGTTGCGTTTTTGAAGAAAGTATTTACAAGCCTCCAAGCCCAAGTCATTATCAATGTTTGTGTACAATGCGATGACATCCATGGATATCAAAAGATAATTTTCCTGCCATATCAAATCAGATAATGTGCACAAAAAATCAGTCGTGTCTTTGAGGTATGATTTCAAATCCTCTACATAGGGTCTTAGAAAGAAATCAATAAAATTACCCATTGGTTCCATCAACGAGCCATTTGCCGATACAATCGGTCTTCCTGGTGGTCTAGTGGGGTCTTTATGGATCTTTGGCAAAAAGTACATGGTGGCCATACGAGGGAAATCAACTGTGAGATATTTCTTTTCTTCATAATCAATTAGATTTCTGTTTTCCCACGTTGTGAGTTTTTGATCTAGCTCTCTTTTTATTTGATCCATTGGGTTTTTTGATAATTGTTCATAATACTCGGGGTTGGATAATTGATTCATCGCTTCCTCCGAGTATAAGTCCTTATCCCAAATCACCACATTACCCCCTTTATCCGCCATTTTTATTTCCACGTTTTTATCATTGATGAGGGTTGTCAATGCTTCTCGTTCTGGTTGGGTTAAATTGTCTTTGAATTTGATTTTAGGAATGTTGTATAATTCCTGTATAACCGCCTCTTGGAAAATATCAATTTTATTGCCCGGCGTGAGTTGTGGATAGAATTTGGACTTGGCCTTCATTTTGCTGATCCCAGCTCCTAGTTGTGGTATTGCTGTTTCCAAAGTTATTTCATTTTCTTCCTCTACATCCAAGTTCAGGAGAGCCAAATACCCATCAGCGTCTTTTACACTCAGATCTGAGAATGGGTTATGGGGAGTTCTGTTGATTTGAGGTTTGTTTTTTCTCTCTAGGAAGTGTTTGGCCAACTTTATTTTCCGAATGTATAAATACAGATCTATCCTCGTTTGTGCCAAATCCATTTTTCTTGTGGGACAGAAATTGAATCCTCTCTTGAGTAAAGCAGTTTCGGCTGGTGTTATTACCCTTTTGGATAAGTTAACCACTTGCAATTCTTCACTCATTTGCCCCTCTTCTGTTTCATGCCCCTCGTTTCCGGTCCACTTTGTTGATTTTGTGCACTTTCTCCTCCTGCCTCTTCTGTTTTTTTTTGTTGTTGTTGTTGATTTCTTTGTCTGGGTTACCAAGATCTTCCACGAGCTCTTCCTCTTCCTTGCATTTGTCTGGGCGCCCCCTGCTCCTGTTCCCACTGTCGTTGTTGGAGCACGAGGCGCATATCCCCTAAAAAACGCCTCTGTTCCTCATCCAAGTTTAAATCCTCTTCTGTTTGTTCATTGGATGTGATTGAGGATAGGCTGAAGGATGAAATGGTTTTAGTATGTAGTTGTTTTTTGAAAGGATCATATTTTCGGGCAAATGTGAAAATTCTTCCTTCCGCATAATCATTTGCGTCCCTTACAAATTTGTTGTGCTTCCTCAATCTCACAGTTTCCTCATGTTGCTCTATTTGTTTTTCCAAGTCCTCTTTAAATTTAGTCATTTCTTGATTTAATTTTAGTGATTCCAATTCTTTTTCCACTTCCTTGAGTTGTTCCTTTATTTTATCCAAGGCAATTTCAATGTGCTTAACTAATATCTTAATTAAGCCCAATGATGAATCTAGAATGAATGCCCCCCATTCCTGTAGCAATTCATTAGTTACATCCTGCTGACTTGGCATTAACATTATTCTGAGTCCCCTTGGAACCCTTTCTGCTTCCAGATATTTTCGTAATGCTATGACTTCCCAAGATTTATTGATTTCTTTTCTGGTCAGTTTTTCCCAATGTCTTATTTTACTTTTTGTGTCATCCTTCGGTGTTTCACTCTGTTTGGCTTGAACTTTCTCCATATTTCCCCTTTCGAACATATTTGTAACATGTTCTTTTCTTTTTGCTTCTCTCTTCTCCATTTTTCTAAAGCTGCGAAGCGCTGCTTTGGATCAATTATTGTGCTTTATATTTTTTTCTGTCTCTTTAAGGTGACTGTCGGCCTTAAAACTTAATGGGGTGATTTTGGCTCCGTAATGGTTGTCAATGTTATAGGATAAATGCGCGATTGCCACTGTGTGTAACGCGCTAATACCACTTATTTCCGCACATCAAAACACACCCATAGTCTTTGCAGCCGTTGCTTAATCGCCAGGCTTTCCTTGTATTTTCTCTCGTACTCCGAATGGAAATATGCAAACTTGACGTTTTTGTTATCCGTCAGTACCAAGAAGGAGAGAGGGGGATCCCTTCTTACCTCGGATATGCTCTCCGGGCAGCGTGGGTTCCCGTCCTCCACACACACTTCTCAGGTCTGCTTATCTCGGCTCCAAAGTTGATCGCGATGAGCACCACGAAAGGAATTCAAAATATTCACTGGGGTAGTTCAGGTCTCCTTCCGAGTTATATAAATATATATATATATATATATACAAGCAAAGCACACCAACTGCAATCTGGAGCCCCAGGAACAGAAGGCAACACGAATCCCAAAATCTAGGCAAGTTCTTCTTTATTAGGCAAAAGACAGCAAACGAGACTGACGCGTTTCGGGCGGTTGCCCTTGTTCACAGTCACACATTACCCAAAATGCCTGGTTTTTTGAGTTGCTTGTGCACATATATATATAGGATTACCCAAACCCAACAAACAACAGGAAATCATCCGCCACTCCACAGTAGAATTAAAACGTACTCAGTTTATTTTTAGAATGACAAGTTTCACATCAACGCGTTTCGGGAGTCAAGCTCCCTTGTTCATGATGTTTTACCACCATTTTTTCCAAGTTAAAATACACAGTGTAGTGATAGTAGGAAACGACAATGGACACAGAGTTTTGTGTGGGGCTCAGCTTTGTGGAAAACAACGGCCATATTTAAATGTGTTACTTATACCAGCATTCGCATGTCTATATTCACCACAAACCAGCTCAATTACCAATCCTTTCATTAATCCTTGGTTGAAACCCATTGAAACTTTTTTTTAAACGAATATATAAATTCTGAATATTGTTTCCTTAATTTTGCACAATTAAAATAAACGTAGATTAAAATGTTTATAAAATAAGATTGTAATTTTTTTTAGAATTTTCAGACAGTGCAAGTGCGGTTTAAAATTGGCAATTTTCAGTTAGTTGAAAAATACGGCGGCAAGTGCCTATTTCCATTTGTTCTCAGTACTTGTGATTTCCCAAGTGCCAGTGCAACAATACAATTCTATATTATGCATGCCTGATTAGCTAAAAGGTCATTTGCAGAAGAGACGGAAATATAAATTAAACCAATTTCCTATGATATCGATCATGAACTCATATCAATTCAAAGAAAGATAGTAAGTGTCTAGGATCAGTGTATAGTTCTCCAATTAAATTTGACTCATTAAAAGTGCTAGTGCTTATGTAAACAATAATAATTTCTTAATGTAAACAATTCGCACTTTTCAATGTAAACCAGTTTTCAACACGGTACTCTATTTAAGGAATAAAGTGCAAGTGCATGGGTAATCTAAATACCACTACTTATGTAAACAATGATAATCTCTCAATGTAAACATTTCACTCCTTTCACTGCAAACCAATTTCAATACAGTACTCAATTGCAAAAATAAAGTGCAAATGTATATGTAAACTAAACACAATTTTTCCTAAAATCCGTTTCATTTCAGTGCAAAAATATCAAAAAGTGCAAATGCATAATTGTTCCTAAATTGCAAGTACTAATTTTGCTCACTTGATGACACCGTTCCTGCTATTACGAATATCAGAACATACTATCACTGTAGAATAAAAACAAAGGAGTTTTTTTTCTTAAAAAACTCAAACAATTCATAGTTCTAAGTGCAGATACACATATTAAACACTCTTCATCATAACAATCAGGACAGGCATGTATAGAGGTTCTCATCTACGTTAAGTCCATGAGGTTCCTGCAATTGAATTCTAAAATAAAGTATGTCTATAACTTGCGGAGTTCTCTTTCCCTGTCTCGCCCTTTTTCTTGGGGACCTCTGCTATACATGTATATTGCAGGCTTACAGGATTACTTTGATGATGGAATTCAAAATGCCGGGCAATGGGATACGTTCTGTCCTGATTGATAATCGCTCGCCTGTGTTGTAGGATTCGTTGATGAACAGGTAGAGTAGTACTACCTATATATAATTTAGGACAAGAGCAGTTTAACAAATCCACAACAAAATTACTTTTACAGGTCATAAAACTTCTGATGGTTACGGTTTTATTAAGAAAATTCTAAAATCAATACGATTCATATCATGTTGACATGCCTTGCATTTCGAACATTGTTTGAAACCAGGTTTTTGTTTCAGCCAGTTAGAGATACCCTTCTTTTTTCAGTAAATTCACTTCTTACAATCATTTTTATTTTTTTTAAATACATTTTTATTGCAGATACACAAGGAGTCGGTATACAATCTGTCGGAGAGTACAAAAATGCATCACCGCTGTTGCTACATATTGCCGGAAGGGACACACAGCCATTTAGCCCACATCCCGGAGGTTGGGCGGCGAGTATGATTCATGTCGTATGGCTACCTAGAATTACCCAGCTGCAATCTTTCATAGGCGTTCCAAGTTTCTGCATTTTTGATTTTAAAACGCACCCCCCCTCTCCGCATGGTGAACGGTAGAAAACTCAATTTAAAATCCTTAAAAGAATACATACACGAAAAAACATCAGTTACGCTTCCCTGTACCTCCCCCTCCTTCCTATTATCAGCCAATGACACCCATTTGTTCAAGGCCCACAGTGTCAGGTGGTTCTCTGTTTCTTATACGATCAACATATTTTAGTCAGGACCCAACACATACCCCTGTGATGTGGGAGCCGTGTCCCACCTCCCTTCCCATTAACCACCCTCTACAGCCCCCCATCCAACCCGTGATAATATCTCCATTTTGACCAAACTTTTCGGAATTTTTTTGGGCAACCCCTGGCCTTATATGTGACCCTCTCCGCTGCCATATATAGGTCTAAACCCCTTCTCCACTCCTCCAGGGCTGGGGGTTCCGGTGTTCCCCAGTGTTTTGCAATATCTCGCTTGGCAACAACCAATGCCAGGACTAGGAAAGTGAGTAGTGGGCGGGTCAAATAAACCTTGTTCGTCATTCCAAGCAGTGCTAACTTGAGGTCTAGAGGGATGGAGGCCCCTAGGACCTCTTCCAATTCCCCAAATATCTGAGTCCAGTATCTCTATGTTACATCGCAAGTCCATACAGTATGAAAGAAATCTCCCTCCCCCCGCAGGCATCTAAGGCATCTTGGGTCCTCTATTTTCCCCATCTTGCACAGGCGTACTCTGTCAAAGTATGTTCTATGGAGAAAGTTAAATTGAATAAGCCGCAGTCTAGATTTGATAGCCACTTCCCGGGGATGCATCAGGACTATCTCCCAATCTAGGTCCTCCATCTCCCCCACCTCTGCCCCCCACGTGTGTCTAAGTTTTGTTAAGTCACCCAGCATGTGGTTAGTCAGCGTTTTATAAGTTAGGGAGACCGCCTTCCCCACCATCTGCTCTTGAAGGAGCCTCCCCTCCAGTGGCGCGTATTCAGGTATGTCAGTAAGCGTGATATTTTGGGCTATCCAAGCATGCCGCAATTGAACATATCTGAAATGCTGCGTATTATTCAACCCAAACTCTGCTTGGAGGACTCAGAATGATTTCAACTCCCCCCTGGCTATTACATCGCCTATGGTGGAGATGCTAATGTCGTCCCATCTCTGGAATCCTCGCAGTTTATGCAACTCTGTCAACCATTGGCAGTGCCACAACGGTGTCTGTCGTGTGGGTTTCTTTTCCCAGCCCATGCGTCGTGTAGCTCTCGTCCACACCCTAAGTGTTATAGATGTGGCGGGAAGAAGGTGGGCCCCCCCAACATTCCCATAGAGATATCTCAGTATGTTATTGGATGCCAGTTTAGTTCTTTCTAACGCGTATGTTGGGTGCTCTACCGGCGCATGGAGCCAGTCATTAATCGGAGTCAGGTGTTCCGCCCAATAGTACGCCTCCAAATTGGGGAGTGAGATCCCCCCACTATATTGGTGCCTCTGTAACGTGGACAGGGCCACCCTAGCCTGCTTACCCAGCCACAGGAAGGATCTCAGATCTGCGTGGATCCTGGTGAAGACCGCCACTGGCAGTGGGTAATACTCATTTTGTAGGGCGTATAAGAATTTCGGCAGAATGACCATTTTGTACATGGCCGCCCTACCCAGAAGTGTCAGTGGGAGCTGTCCCCAGCGGTCAATCAATCAATCAATCAGTGACACTTATAAAGCGCGCTACATACCCGTGGGGTCTCAAGGCGCTGGGGGGGGGGGGGAGCCGCTACTGCTCGAACAGCCAGGTCTTCAGCTTCTTCCTGAAGGAGAGGTGGTCTTGGGTCAGGCGCAGGTCGGTCGGGAGGGAGTTCCAGGTCTTGGCGGCCAGGTGGGAGAAGGACCTTCCTCCTGTAGTCGCTCTTCGGATGCGGGGGACGGCGGCGAGGGCGTGGTTGGCTGATCGGAGGTGGCGTTTGGGAGCGTAGAAGTTGACTCGGCTGTTGAGGTAGCTCGGGCCTTGGTCGTGTAGGGCTTTGTGTGCGTGGGTGAGGAGGCGGAAGGTGATTCTTTTGTTGACGGGGAGCCAGTGAAGGTCTCGCAGATGTCCGGAGATGTGGCTGGTTCGTGGGATGTCGAGGATGAGTCTGGCTGAGGCGTTCTGGATCCGCTGGAGTCTCTTCTGGAGCTTGGCGGTGGTCCCGGCGTAGAGGGCGTTGCCGTAGTCCAGTCGGCTGGTGACGAGGGCCTGGGTGACGGTCTTCCTGGTCTCGGTGGGGATCCACCAGAAGATCTTCCGTAGCATGCGTAGGATGTTGAAGCATGCCGAGGAGACGTTGTTGACTTGCCTGGTCATGGAGAGGGAGGAGTCCAGGATGAAGCCCAGGTTGCGTGCATGGTCTGTCGGTTTGGGTGCGGTGCCCAGGGCGGGAGGCCACCAGGAGTCGTCCCAGGCGGAGGGAGAGGAGCCCAGGATGAGGACCTCCGTCTTGTCCGAGTTCAGTTTCAGGCGGCTGGTCGTCATCCACTCGGCTACCTCTTTCATCCCTTCGTGCAGGTTGGCTCTGGCGGCGGCGGGGTCGTTGGTCAGGGAGAGGATCAGCTGGGTGTCGTCGGCGTAGGAGATTATGCTGAGGTTGTGTTTGCGTACGATGGCCGCGAGGGGGCTCATGTAGACGTTGAAGAGGGTGGGGCTCAGAGATGATCCTTGGGGGACGCCGCAGATGACTTCGGTGGCCTCTGACTTGTACGGTGGTAGGCGGACTCTCTGTGTTCTCCCGTCGAGGAAGGAGGTGATCCACTCCAGCGCCTTGTCCTGGATTCCGACGTTGCTGAGGCGCCGTACTAGGGTGCGGTGGCAGACCGTGTCGAATGCCGCGGAGAGGTCTAGGAGGATGAGGGCCGCTGTTTCTCCATTGTCCATCAGGGCTCGGATGTCGTCGGTGGCGGCGATGAGGGCGGTCTCGGTGCTGTGGTTGGCTCGGAAGCCGGACTGTGAGGGGTCGAGGGATCCGTTCGTCTCGAGGAAAGCGGCCATCTGCTTGTTGACGGTCTTCTCGATGACTTTGGCTGGAAACGGGAGGAGCGAGATGGGGCGGTAATTCTTGAGGTCGGTGGGGTCCGCTGTTGGTTTCTTGAGTAGGGCGCTGAGTTCGGCGTGTTTCCAGCTCTCGGGGAAGATGGTGGTGTCGAGGGATGTGTTGATGATGTCTCGCAGGTGGGGTGCGATGACAGCGTCGGCTTTGTTGAAGACGTGGTGAGGGCAGGGGTCGGTCGGTGATCCGGAGTGGATGGAGTTCATCGTGCGGATGGTGTCTTCGGTGCTGATCGGGGTCCAGGCGCGGAGGGTGGTGGTGGGGGGTGGTTGTTCGGTCATGGTGTGCGTTGGTTGGTTGTTGAAGCTGTTGTGTATGTCCGCGATCTTGTTGTGGAAGTATGAAGCCAGGGAGTTGCAGAGGTCTTGCGATGGGGTGATGTCGTTGTTTCCTGCGCTGGGGTTGGAAAGCTCTTTGACGATGTTGAAGAGTTCCTTGCAGTTGTGTGCGTTGTTGTCCAACCGGTCCTTGAATGCTGTTTTCTTGGCGGCGCGGATCAGCTGGTGGTGTTTCCGGGTGGCAAGTTTGAAGGAGGTCCTGTTGTCCGGTGTCGGTTCCCTTCTCCAGACTTTCTCGAGGGCTCGGCAGTTCTTCTTGGAGCTCTTGAGTTCGTCGGTGAACCATGGGGCTTTCTTGCTGCCGGGTCTGCTGGGCGGGGTCCTCAGTGGGGCGAGTTCGTCCGCGCAGTTGCTGATCCACTTCGTGAGGTTGTCGGCGGCCTGGCTGGGGTTCGCTGAGCTGGCAGGAGGGTGCTGGCTCAGGGAGGTGGCGAGCTGGTCTGCTGTGATCTTGTTCCAGCTTCTGCGGGCGGTCTGTTGCTGGTGGTGGTGGGTCGTTGTTTTCTTGAAGGTGAAGTGGACGCAGCTGTGGTCCGTCCATTGAAGCTCTGTGGTGTGGCTGAAGTTGATGTCCTTGCTGGATGAGAAGACAGCGTCGAGTGTGTGTCCGGCGAGGTGGGTGGGGGTGGACACCAGTTGCTTGAGTCCCAGGTTGGTGAGGTTGTCGAGCAGGGTGCTGGTGTTGCGGTCGTTGTTGTTCTCCAGATGGAAGTTGAGGTCTCCCAGGAGGATGTAGTCAGCGGAGGGGAGGGCATGTGGGCTGACGAAGTCGGCGATGTCCTCGCTGAATTGTGTGCGTGGTCCAGGGGGTCGGTAGATCAGGGTGCCTCTGAGGGTGGTGTTCGGGTTGGTGTGGATCTGGAAATGCAGGTGTTCGGCGGTGGTCAGGGAGTTGTCGGTGCTGGTCGTGAGACGGATGGTGCTCCTGTGGATGATGGCGATGCCTCCTCCCATCTGGTTGGCGTTTCGGTCCCTCCGGACGATCTTGTAGCCCTCTGGGATGGCGATGGCGATGTCGGGAGCTGAAGAGGCGTTCATCCAGGTCTCCGTGAGGAAGGCAACATCTGGAGCTGTGGTGTCGAGGAGGTTCCAGAGTTCGATGGCATGTCTGTGGATGGAGCGGGTGTTGAGCAGGATGCACTTGAGGTGGGTACTGCTGGTGTTCGGCTTGGTGGGTGCTGGTGCGAGGCAGGTCCGGATGCAGGTGAACTTGCAGGCGTGGCAGCTGAAGGGTCCGTGGGTACGTCGTGGAGAGGCTTGATGGCATTCTGGGAGTCGGCCGGTGTTGAGAGCGGTGAGGGTGGCGGCGGAGTACGTCAGGCGGGTCGGTCGGGGTCTTCGTGGGCCAGGGGTCCTGGCGCTGGTCGCGATCCGGTCGCGGACGGGCGTAGACGGGCTTACCTTTGGCGCGCCTTCGGCGCGCCCGCTGCGCGTGACCGCTGCGCGTCCGCACGGTCGCCATTTAAGGCGAAGTGCGCGGGTGGGCGGAGCAGCTGGGAGGCGGGAGCGGGGAGGGAACAGAAGAGAAAAAGGGGCGGGGCCAATGTCGGTGGCGGGAAGCGAGAGCGGAGGGCGGCGAGGTAGGCGGCCAATCAGGAAGGAAACTGGACACGGCACAGGGGATACAAAGAAATTAACAGGCACAAATTTAGGGCAAAACAAATAAAAACGGCAAAATACGCGAGCAGACGGCAGAAACAGACAAGCACAAATTACGGGCAAAACGAGGAAAAACAGCAAAATACGCGAGCAGACGGCAGAAACAGACAAGCACAAATTTAGGGCAAAACAAGGAAAAACGGCAAAATACGCGAGCAGACGGCAGAAACAGACAAGCACAAATTTAGGGCAAAACAACTGGGAAACCAGAGGGGAGCGACCACGGCGTCAGCGAGGCAGAAGGCAGGCAGAGGGGAACACACGCAGCAGCTGGTGGCCGTGCGGCGCGGGGGTGTCCCACAAGTCCATATCCGCCACTGTGTTAATGATAATTCGTTCCAGGTTTCTTTGGAACGAAAGGGTCGCATCCGTCGTTATATAAACCCCAAGGTATTGGAAGCCCTCATTCATTGTCATCAGTTCCTCAGGCAGTCTCCCCCACTGATTGCGTCCCCCCGGGTCATAGAGTACTGATTTATACTGTGGCCCGCCATCCCTCCGTACCACGCCAGCTCTTGGAATAGCTCCGGCACGGTGATCTCCGGCTTGGTGATGTAGAGCAAAACATCGTCCGCATAAAGCGAGACCCTTTCAGGGTTTAGTGCCATATCACTAGTAGTAAAGCCATGAATGTCTTCATTGTGCCGTATTCTGGCCACGAGCACCTCAATGACGAGCGTGAAGAGGAGGGGGAATAGGGGACAGCTCTGTCTGGTGCCTCTCTGGATTTGGAACTCGCGTGAGAGTATCCCGTTCACCCTCACCCTTGCCCTCGGGCCAGTATAGAGCAATCGGATCCATTTTGTAAACTTTGGCCCGAAACCAAATCTCTGAAGCACTGCAAACAAAAAGGGCCAAGGAACCGCGTCAAAAGCCTTTTCGGCGTCCAGGGAGAGGAACCAGTGTGGATCACTTCTCTCCTTCACCTCTTGGAGCCAGTTGTGGGCTCTCCTGAGATTCAGCTTCGTTGCTCTATCAGGCAAGAAGCCCGATTGGTTCAGGTGTACAAGGCCCGTGATGACCGCCCTCAGGCGGACAGCCAAGATGGTTGCCAGCAATTTCACTTCCGTATTTAGTAGGGATATCGGCCGGTAGGAGGCACACTTCGTCCGTGGTTTACCCTCCTTATATAACGGGATTACCGTGGCCATAGTGAGATCCGGTGGGAGCTCTCCTTCCTCGAAGGCACTAGCAAAGAGGCCCTTAAGATGGCGGGCCAATAGGTCCGCCGTGCGCTTAAAAAGCTCTGCGGGGAAACCATTCGGGCCTGGGGTTTTGCCCGGTCTGAGCCTGGCAATGGCACTCGCAATGTCATCAGACGTGATGTCCGCCTACAGAGCCTCAATGTCCTCTGTAGGGAAGATCGGTAGGGCGGTATCATCTAGGTATTGGAGGGCCACTTCATGCGTAGCTAGGTCTCGAGCTGCGTAGAAGGTTTCATAATGGGTAGCAAAGGCTTCTGCTATCTCTTTGTCGGTGCTGTCTATCCACCTCGCAGCTCTCTCTTTTTTGCTGAGCCATGCCAAGAGCTTCCCTGACTTGTCTCCCACGTCATATAGTCTATGGAGGGTGGCTAAGGATTGGGTCCTGGCCTCGTTGGTTACCAGTTCCCTATATTGTTTCTGGGCGTCAAGTAACCGTCTTAAGGTGTCTTCGGTCTTATGGGTTAAGTATTCGTCTTCCCTTTTCAGAATAGCCTGTTCCAGGGCCGCTTCCTCGGCATGAAGTCTCCGCCTTTCTTCGCCCAATCTAGATCTAATCCTGTCACACAGGACTGGTTTCAGGGCTTCCCATAGAGTGATATTCGAGTCCACCGAACCTTCATTTTCTGCAATATATACCTTTATGTCTGTCCTAACGCCTCTCAGGATCGCGGTGTTTTGAAGATCCCAGGCCGCAAGGCGCCAGGACCCTGCGTCTCTAGCTCTATCATGCCCCACTCTCACGTATAGCGGGGAGTGGTCAGATATGCATCTGGCCCTGTATTCTGCGGTGTCTCCTATCCCCAAATACTGTTGGGACATAAAAACATAATCAAGGCGCGAGAACGTCTTGTGCACCCCAGAATAATATGAATAGTTGGGCTGTGTCGGGTGGAGCCATCGCCATACGACGGTCAGTCCTAAGGTGGTCATTCGGTTAAATAACGCAGTCATTTGTTCCTCCCCACCTGTGCTGCCAGACCTATCAAGGCGGGTATTCATCACGTCGTTGAAGTCTACCCCTATCACTTGTACAGTGTCTGCTGTGTTTAAGAGTATGTTTGCAAGTGCTGTATTCGTGCGTGACTGTAATTTGGGCGGTGCGTAGATTGAAATCAGGGTGTATGTAGTTCAGTTCCAGTTACCCTGCACTCCTGCGTATGTTCCCTGTGGGTCAATCCACGTGCGGGTAATGGAGAAGGGTGGGGATTTTTTAACTATGACTGCTACTCCTCTAGAGTCAGATGTGTATCCCGCATGAACCAATACCCTGTACCGGCCTCTAGCGATGAAGGCACATTGGGAACCCTTGAGGTGCGTTTCCTGCAGGAAAATAATGTCAGGGTCGACCTTTTTAATATAGGCGTTCACTAGGCCTCTCTTGATCTTTGAGCCTAGTCCACTGACATTCCATGTTAGGATATTCAACCTCTTGCCTACCACCTGTGGTGTGTCTACGGTACCTGCCATTGGAGTATGCTGTGACTATGTGTGGCCCAACCCCTGTATTTGAAGGTGATGCGGAGGCGTGGCATGTGCAACTGACCCCTCACCTGAGTTTTCTTTGTCTCCCACCAATTCCCGCCCTGTCCCCTGCCCAAACAAACTTGGAAAACCCCACTCCCCACCCCACCTCCCTCCCCTTCCAGATGTGTCCCAAAACAGGACATGACTTTCCGTAGGAGTAGGCCTGTCGCCCACCCACCAGACCCTCCCTAGCAAACACCAAAATACCCTACAAACGTGTCAAACAAAAACAAAAAGGGGGGGTGTCAACTTGCGTGCTTCCCTGTACCGGGCTGCCACTCCAGTTCTTCAAGTCCACCAACTTCCAGCGCCTCCGTCCTCATTGCCATGTCCCAAGACGTGTGGTGAGCTCTGCGTTTCGGGCCCTTATCCATTAGGATTTGGAGTCTTGAGTCTCAGATTCGGGCGCACTGTGCTGTCCCGACAAGTCCTGTTCGAACACACAGATCTCTCGTACCAGCAGGTGATCAGATCGTCTCTCTTCCTCTTCCTCCTCTCCACCCGACGTGCGGCTATCGAAAGCCTCCTCCTCCTCGCCTTCCGATCGTGCCGTGGTGTGCAGTACTGCAAATCTCGACCCCGTCGCGGCCATCCCTCTTGGGGAGGTGGAACGTCCTTTTTGCGCCCCCCCCCCCCAGTGCCTCGACCACTGTAAGGTGTCGTTGGGGTTTGCCTCTTGGATCGTCTGGATTTCAGTCGCTGAGCCTTCGGAAATTCCCAATGAGTCGCATTCTTCAGGGATCTATCTAGCAGATCACGTCCGGCGATCTCACTGCTGTTTAGGATCGGACGCTCCTCCAGCCACTGCCAGGCGTCCTCCAAGTGTGTGAAGAAGAGTGTCTGGTCATTGTATATCACCTTGAGTTTCGCCAGGAACAGTAGCATGTATGCGATTTTCAGGTCTCTAAGTTTAGCCTTTACCGCATCGAAGGATCGCCTCTGTTTTTGCACCTCCTGACTATAGTCTGGGAATATCATGATGTGTGAGTTTTCCAGCCGTATCTCGCCCATCTTCCTCGCCTCTTTCAATATCAAGTCTCTGTCTGCAAAGTTTAAGAAGCGTGCAATAACCGGACGTGGTCTTGCCCCCTCTGGCGGTTTTGCGAGGAGAGCCCTGTGCGCCCTCTCTATTATGAAGCATGGTGCGAAGTGTGCCGTCGGGAATGTTTCCATTAACCACGCGTGCAGAAAGGACACCATATCATTCTTCTCAATCCCTTCTATAAAACCGACAAAGCGCAGGTTGTTGCGCCGGGCCCTGTTTTCGGCGTCGTCCACTTTCCAAAGGAGCTGGCGGTGGGATGCCTGAAGCTCCGCCATGCCTTTTCGTAGGGTCGTGATCGAATCTTCGGCTTCACCTACCCGAGCCTGTCCTGTCCTGTCTTAGGAGTGTCACTTCCGAGCCCACCTCACCTATTTTGACCTCCAGGGCCGCCCTGGACTCTTGAATATCAGTACGCAACGCCTGGATGGCCTCCATCAGTAGTGCGGTGTCTGAACGTGTGCCCGGGACCGCGGGAAGGCCATCCGCCACCTAGCGCCGCGCGGCAAAGTTGTCCATTGGGCCCTCTTTGGGTCCTTTAGGTGGGATATCCTTTTTCCCCATGGTCTGCAGGGTGTCGTGATCAGCTTGCTCTGTATGCAGAACGTCTTGTGGACAACTGTCGACAGGTCAGGGATGCTCTGGGCCTCTCGCTCGCCCCAGACCGTTCACCTCACGCTTCTTCTCTCTCGCGCCTTTGCCTCTCTGCACCCCTGTAATGTCACTGTGCGCTGACACGGACTGGCAATATCCTGCGATGCTCAGATGTGCGGCGGCTTCATGTGTAGTTGGTTGTGTACTTTTATGGCTTCGCCGCCCCCCGCAGTGGTCGCCGAAGCAATCCCAGGACAGGTCAACCCTGCGCCATAGCGTAGCCACCCGTGTGGGTTTATCCACTTGTGTCCCTAGTTTGCTTCCTGCTCTCCACCGCAGCCCCTCCGGCGCTACACCTCCTGGGGGTGTGTTATATGGGATGCCATGTGGTCTGTGGAGGTCCCGGGGCCCCGCCAGTCACCCCCTCCGGCTCCACGATCCCGACCCAGGCGGGCGTTGCCTGCCGTTTCTGGCCTCCTGCCTCCGCTTCCACCGGGGTCAAACCTGCGCCGAGACCCGACAGCGAGGAGGTCGCTACCGTCCCGTAGCCCTGTGCTCAATGTTCTGGGCGGGTTCAGACCTTCACCCCCCGGGTGGTCCGTCGGCAGTAGAAGGGTGACTGACAGTGGGGTGTGCTTGCCCTCAGTTGTGTCACCCACCTTCGGTAGCCTTGAGCAGGGGGGGCAAGGAACCAGAGTTCACGGCGCTCAGAACACCCGGGTGCTGACAACCGCCATCTTGGTGCAGGCGGGTACACGAGCGTGTGGATCCGGAGCGTTTTCCCCATCCAGGACGCCGAAAAATCTCCTTTCTCTCGCCTCTATCTGGTGTAGGACACCTTCAGCCTCACTGTCGTCGTGTTTGAGAAGGTATAGGTTGGGTTCTTGTCGGATCTTGAGGCAGCTCTTCAGGAGCTCCGCAGTGGCACATCCTAACCGGCCATGCTGTTGGCCACGCCCCCCGCTTCTTACAATCATATCTTTGAGCGATTTGGATTTCCTATAAGTAATCTCAGGATTTCTTTTTACTCTAGGACCCAACACTGGATCATTTCTTACAAGATACCAGTGTTTTCTCAGGATAGATCTAACTTCCTTATGTTTTATATTAAAAGTAGTTATAAATCTAGAGTTATCCTGGTTGCTCAAATGTTTGTTCTGTTCCTGCTGTTTTTTAGTTCTAGAAGGTTCAAACAGTATCTTTTGCCGTACTAGATTTTTCGCTTTAGTGGATGCCCCTTTCAATATATCTGACTTATATCCCCGTTGGGTAAATCTTTGAGTCATCTCTTTTTCAATTTTATCAAACTCTTCCTCGCTGCTACAGGTTATCCTAGCTCTATAGTACTCCCCAAACGGAATACTTCTTATCAATGCGGCTGGATGAGCACTTTCCGCATGGAGAACTGAATTTCCAGCAGTAGCTTTGCGAAAGACAGTTGTTTCCAGTTTCCCATCAAGGGGTCTGATTCGAATATCCCAAAAATCTATTGCAGTTTTACTGTGATGACCCACAAACTCTAGATTTAGAGAGTTTTGATTAAGGTCATCGATAAACAGTATGATATCTGTCTCCGTACCCTGCCACAGTATGAAGACATCATCGATAAACCTAACCCACAACAGAACATGTTCAGTCCACTGGTCGAGGAGACCACCCCCGAGCACCCGTTCCTCCCACCAGCCGAGATTTAAATTGGCATAACTGGGGGCGAAACAGGAGCCCATCGCAGACCCCCGTTCCTGCAGAAAGAAATCATCGCCAAAAAGAAAAATGTTTTTAGTGAGGCACCACTCCATGAGTTCTAAAATCATACTATTTATGGCGGCAAACCGGGCTGGTCTTCTGTTAAGGTAATATTCACTTGCTCTTAATCCATCTATATGTCTAATACTGGTATACAGTGTGGAAATATCTAATGTCAGCAGGATTATAGTTTCAGCATCCCAACGAATGTCAAAGATACATTTAAAAAAATCAGGCGAATCTTTGATGTAGGAGGGGAGTGATCTCACTATTGGATTCAAGAAGTAATCTACGTAACATGAAGCGTTTTCAAATAGACTGCCATAGGATGGAATAATGGGTCTCCCTTGAGGACTAGTGGGATTTTTATGTATTTTAGGAGCATGTAAAATACTGGGATTACCGGTTTTTCTCTTTTGATGAATTTATGTTCGTCCCAGCTAAGGAGCCCTTCATCTCTCCAGGTATCTAATCCCCCAAAGAAATCTACCATTACCTTCTCATATTTCTTGGGACTGATCCTGCTATAGCAACTACAATCCTGCAGTTGACTGAGAGCTTCTTTTTTATACTGTTCCCTCCCCCACAGTACAATATTCCCCCCTTTGTACGAGGGCTTTATCAGGAGTCCATCTTCATCCTGTAGTTTCTTCACTGTCTTGTGAAATAAAGCTTTCTTTGGATCTATTTTCCGTTTTCTTTGATTTTCCACAGAATATAAATCTTTGAGATCCCTGTTTACATTTTCCCCAAACAAATCCAAATTGTCTCTTACAGTTTGTAGTAACAATCTGGAAGGCGCCCTAAATGGTGTATGGTCGCTCTGATCCAAACCAGATTCAGTTCCAATTAGATCCTCCCTTTCAGTCTGATTAGTATCATCTAACAAGGTTATCATGTCGTATGTATCATTGACGTTTAGGAAGATTGTATTATTTGTAGGAGTATGAGTCGATTCTTCCGCTTGAAGATTATTATCGTCATGCTGTCCTGTATGCAACTTTGATAACTTGAGTTTTCGGATGTAACGATATAGGTCCATTCTACTGTTAGGATAATTATAATCATTATTGTCACAGTAAGATAGTCCTAATTTCAATATTGTTTCTTCATCCTCTGTTATCTCCACAGAACTCAGGTTAATAAAAGTTGCATCATTATTTGATCTCTCGGTTATTTTGTCGTGTTCGAGCGCAATGATCTTTTTGTTTGCCAGCCTTGTGCTCCTCCTATATCCCTCTCCTCCTCTTCTTTGTCGCCTCTTCCTCGGCCTCTTCCCCAGCCCCTTCCTCTTCCCATGCGATGGTCGGACTGTTGTTCCATCAGCATAAAACGGAATTCCTCTGTAACAGCCAGTCTCACATCTCTAGATCCTCTCCTACTTGGTTCATCCAATTCTTGCTCTGAACCAGTGTCTGAGCTGACTTCACTCTGCGAGGCGGTATGCTGGTCTACTTGGCCACTATGGATTTTTTGTCGCCTTGCCAGGTTGAAATTTTTTAACGAAGGTATAGATTCGCCCAGATTAGTAATCTATACGATCCCTTGAAAAACTTCGTGGCTTTTCTATCCTTTATGCGTTTCTCATATTTTTCCAGCTTCCCTTTCAGGTCAGCTTTAAATTTGCTGATTCTCACCTTATGATCATTCTTGTCAAGGATCTCATTCAATCCTTTAATTTTTGCCACCACTTCCAAGCGTTCTTTTTTCGCATACTTCAATAGGATGCATATCATATTAGTGGAGCTGGCTGCACTATTTTCTGCCATTCTCCAAGCATCTCAATATCAGGGTTTTCATAGGAAGGGTAATCATTATTCTAAGTCCGCGTGGGACATGTTCCACATGTAGATATTTGCGTAGGGATGCCACTTCCCACCAATGTGAGATTTCCCTCTTCTTCAGTTTTTCATAATTTTGTAGCTGTTTATTTAAATCTGTGTTACCAGTTGGGGCAGCCGCCCCTCTTTCCTTCTGTACAGGCTGCGTTGTCTCTTCAAAGAGTTTCAGGGCCTCTTGTTCCCTAGCTGCACATTCTTTGTCACTCATACTGCTTCTGGTACTGTCCTACCGAGTTTGTATACTTAATTATATCCGCTCAGTCACCTAACGCGGATATGTCGCGCACGATTGCCAATGTGCCACACGGTGTACCAATCCAGCTCCCGTTTGCCGAACGCAGTGACCCACGCTTAGCTAGGAGTGACAGAGCCGCACTGACTTACCGAAACTCCGCGATCCTCCGACCTCCGGACTTCAGAAAATCAGCCACGGTTTCACTCGCTCCTTAGATTCCGGGTTTACTACGGGCAGTCACCGGGGGCACGCCTGTCTCCGTTTACTTCCAGGTTCCGGTGGTTTGCACTGGCGTGCTTCCTAAGCGCTGGTGGTGCCGGTTCAGCGACGATCCGCCACGCCGGTCAATACTGGATATAGGATTACCCAACATACAACAGGAAATCATCCGGCACTCCACGGTAGAATTAAAACGTACTCAGTTTATTTTTAGAATTACAAGTTTCACATCAACACGTTTCGGGAGTCAAGCTCGCTTGTTCACGATGTTTTACCACCATTTTTTCCAAGTTAAAATACACAGTGTAGTGATAGTAGGAAGCGAAGATGGACACAGAGTTTCGTGTGGGGCTCAGCTTTGTGGAAAACAACAGCCATATTTAAATGTGTTACTTATACCAGCATTCACATGTCTATATTCACCACAAACCAGCTCAATTACCAATCCTTTCATTAATCCTTGGTTGAAATCCATTGAAACTTTTTTTTAAACAAATATATAAATTCGGAATATTGTTTCCTTAATTTTGTACAATTAAAATATACGTAGATTAAAACGTTTATAAAATAAGATTGTACATTGTTTTAGAATTTTCAGTGAGTGCAAGTGCGGTTTAAAATTGGCAATTTTCGGTTAGTTATATATATTTAGAGAACTATTGGCGTATTTTCTCTGACGTCGAATGAGGAAAGCACACTGGTATTCGTTACAAAGTGCTTTATTGCAGATCCCTCAACCCCCCAACAGACGTGTTTCACCTTACGGCTTTCTCTACACGGGAGACCGGTGTCCGGGAGCAGTTGGTTAAAGACAACAGGACACCCAGCATTACAGCGCATCAGCCCACATGGGTTTATAAACTTTGTTTTAATTTACTGCTACATTGAAGGGTTCACTCAAGACTCACTTTCATGCACTACAGGATCCAGAATTCCACGCCTTTTGGACATGCCCACCAGGGAAGGTCCTTTTATTTAAGTGCATGATAAACCTTGACTGTATGCAGACGGCATTGAGAAAGGGACAAGATTCCCGAAACCGGTCTGGCGAAGGATAGGAGATGACTGTTTCCCCTGCATCTCCTGCTGCAACTGCTCCCAAATGAAATGGATGCAATTTTCTCCGATCAAGTGGCTCCTTCCATCGAGGGCTCAACTCTACGTTGTGATGTTTTGCGATACGAGTCCAGCTGCAGGAAGGATGCCAGCCGCTTCAGTGCGGACCCGTGATGGCACCTCACGGTGCTATCTCTACACGGGAGACTGATGTAATCAAAAAGAAGCCGATACTTCGATGTAGATTTAGTAAGTTACTTTATTTAAGTTAAGATGTTAGATAATAAGATAAAGCGATAACCCCATCAGGAGCAGCTGTCCTGCTGCTCAGCCCTCACCCAATTGACATTCACCAACCTCTAACATTCCATTCATGCAACATTCCACATTCATGCATTCTAACTGAGCAGCAGGAAGACCTAAGATACAGCAAATCTCCCTTCGTTATGGGAACAATTGCATTGTGAAAAATAATAGATGAATCAAGATACAACATATCTCCCTTCGTTATGGGAACAATTGCATTGTGAAATATAATAGATGAATCATTTAAGATAATGACCACATGTAAAGTACCTAAGATACAACATATCTCCCTTTGTTATGGGAACAATTGCATTGTGAAATATAATAGATGAATCAATTAAGATAATGACCGCATGTAAAGTACACATAGTCACAAAATTAAAACAATGCACTCAATAAATTTTAAATTCACCCAAAATCCTATCACACACCATACTCGTCGCCAAATGATGTAATCAAAAAGAAGCCGATACTTCCATGTAGATTAAGTAAGTTACTTTATTTAAGTTAAGATGTTAGATAATAAGATAAAGCGATAACCCCATCAGGAGCAGCTGTCCTGCTGCTCAGCCCTCACCCAACTGACATTCACCAACCTCTAACATTCCATTCATGCAACATTCCACATTACATGCATTCTAACTGAGCAGCAGGAAGACCTAAGATACAACAGAGACCAGTGTCCGGGAGCAGTTGGTTAAAGACAACAGGACACCCAGCATTACAGCGCAACAGCCCACATGGGTTTATAAAGTTTGTTTTAATTTACTGCTACATTGAAGGGCTCACTTGAGACTCACTTTCATGCACTACAGGATCCAGAATTCCGCACCTTGCGGACACGCCCACCAGGGCAGGCCCTTTTATTTAAGTGCATGATAAACCTTGACTGTATGCAGACGCCATTGAGAAAGGGACAAGATTCCCGAAACCGGTCTGGCGAAGGATAGGAGATGACTGTTTCCCCTGCGTCTCCTGCTGCAACTGCTCCCAAATTAAATGGATGCAATTTTCTCCGATCAAGTGGGTCCTTCCATCGAGGGCTCAACTCTATGTTGTGATGTTTTGCGGTACGAGTCCAGCCTCAGGAAGGAAGCCAGCCGCTTCAGTGCTGACCCGTGATGGCACCTCACGGCGCTATCTCTACACGGGAGACCGGTGTCTGGGAGCAGTTGGTTAAAGACAACAGGACACCCAGCATTACAGCGCATCAGCCCACATGGGTTTATAAACTTTGTTTTAATTTACTGCTACATTGAAGGGTTCACTCGAGACTCACTTTCACGCACTACAGGATCCAGAATTCCGCGCCTTGCGGACATGCCCACCAGGGCAGGCCCTTTTATTTAAGTGCATGATAAACTTTGACTGTATGCAGACGCCATTGAGAAAGGGACAAGATTCCCAAAACCGGTCTGGCGATGGATAGGAGATGACTGTTTCCCCTGCGTCTCCTGCTGCAACTGCTCCCAAATGAAATGGATGCAATTTTCTCCGATCAAGTGGGTCCTTCCATCGAGGGCTCAACTCTACGTTGTGATGTTTTGCGGTACGAGTCCAGCCTCAGGAAGGAAGCCAGCCGCTTTAGTGCGGACCCGTGATGGCACCTCATGGCGCTATCTCTACACGGGAGACCGGTGTCCGGGAGCAGTTGGTTAAAGACAACAGGACACCCAGCATTACAGCGCATCAGCCCACATGGGTTTATAAACTTTGCTTTAATTTACTGCTACCTTGAAGGGCTCACTCGAGTCTCACTTTCATGCACTACAGGATCCAGAATTCCGCGCCTTGCGGACACGCCCACCAGGGCAGATCTTTTTATTTAAGTGCATTATAAACCTTGACTGTATGCAGATGCCATTGAGAAAGGGACAAGATTCCCGAAACCGGTCTGGCCAAGGATATGAGATGACTGTTTCCCCTGCGTCTCCTTCTGCAACTGCTCCCAAATGAAATGGATGCAATTTTCTCTGATCAAGTGGCTCCTTCCATCGAGGGCTCAACTCTACGTTGTGATGTTTTGCAGTACGAGTCCAGCCGCTGGAAGTAAGCCAGCCGCTTCAGTGCGGACCCGTGATTTGCACCTCTCGGCGCTATCTCTACACGGGAGACTGATGTAATCAAAAAGAAGCCGATACTTCCATGTAGATTTAGTAAGGTACTTTATTTAAGTTAAGATGTTAGATAATAAGGTAAAGCGATAACACCATCAGGAGCAGCTGTCCTGCTGCTCAGCCCTCACCCAACTGACATTCACCAACCTCTAACATTCCATTCATGCAACATTCCACATTCATGCATTCTAACTGAGCAGCAGGAAGACCTAAGATACAACATATCTCCCTTCATTATGGGAACAATTGCATTGTGAAATATAATAGATGAATCAAGATACAACATATCTCCCTTCGGTATGGGAACAATTGCATTGTGAAATATAATAGATGAATTAATTAAGATAATGACCACATGTAAAGTACCTATGATACAACATATCTCCCTTCGTTATGGGAACAATTGCATTGTGAAATATAATAGATGAATCAATTAAGATAATGACCACAAGTAAAGTACACATAGTCACAAAATTAAAACAATGCACGCAATACATTTTAAATGCACCCAAAATCCTATCACACACCATACTCGTCGCCAAATGATGTAATCAAAAAGAAGCCAATACTTCCATGTAGATTAAGTAAGTTACTTTATTTAAGTTAAGATGTTAGATAATAAGATAAAGCGATAACCCCATCAGGAGCAGCTGTCCTGCTGCTCAGCTCTCACCCAACTGACATTCACCAACTTCTAGCATTCCATTCATGCAACATTCCACATTACATGCATTCTAACTGAGCAGCAGGAAGACCTAAGATACAACAGAGACCGGTGTCCGGGAGCAGTTGGTTAAAGACAACAGGACACCCAGCATTACAGCTCATCAGCCCACATGGGTTTATAAACTTTGTTTTAATTTACTGCTACATTGAAGGGCTCACTTGAGACTCACTTTCATGCACTACAGGATCCAGAATTCCGCGCCTTGCGGACATGCCCACCAGCCGTACAAAAGGGGGTGGTGATGGACGGAGCATCTGAATCAATCAAACACTCACACCCAGTCAAAAGATCTGGGTTTAATCCATCACCGCTCTTTAGCCCACTCTGCCACCCCAGTTCAGACATGGCTATATGCAAATCAGTCTGATTCTGTGCCTCATGGGAACAGTCCAGCCCGAACTGCCAAGCCATGTCTTCCCTGGACCGGAAACAAGCTTCCGAGGACCAGTTTCTGGCATTCCAGCCGTCTTCAGCCCGGCTTGCTTGAATCCAGTGGCAAAGTGAGCAAGGGACTCACGTCTGAGCATACCCTGCCACACTTATGGCGGCCAAAAGCGGTACAAAAGGGGGTGGTGATGGACGGAGCATCTGAATCAAACACTCACACCCAGTCAAAAGATCTGGGTTTAATCCATCACCGTTCTTTAGCCCACTCTGCCACCCCAGTTCAGACATGGCTATATGCAAATCAGTCTGACCCTGTGCCTCATGGGAACAGTCCAGCCCGAACTGCCAAGCCATGTCTTCCCTGGACCGGAAACAAGCTTCCGAGGACCGTTTTCTGGCATTCCAGCCGTCTTCAGCCCGGCTTGCTTGAATCCAGTGGCAAAGTGAGCAAGGGACTCACGTCTGAGCATACCCTGCCACACTTATGGCGGCCAAAAGCGGTACAAAAGGGGGTGGTGATGGACGGAGCATCTGAATCAATCAAACACTCACACCCAGTCAAAAGATCTGGGTTTAATCCATCACCGTTCTTTAGACCACTCTGCCTCCCCAGTTCAGACATGGCTATATGCAAATCAGTCTGACCCTGTGCCTCATGGGAACAGTCCAGCCCGAACTGCCAAGCCATGTCTTCCCTGGACCGGAAACAAGCTTCCGAGGACCGGTTTCTGGCATTCCAGCCGTCTTCAGCCCGGCTTGCTTGAATCCAGTGGCAAAGTGAGCAAGGGACTCACGTCTGAGCATACCCTGCCACACTTATGGTGGCCAAAAGCGGTACAAAAGGGGGTGGTGATGGACGGAGCATCTGAATCAATCAAACACTCACACCCAGTCAAAAGATCTGGGTTTAATCCATCACCGTTCTTTAGCCCACTCTGCCACCCCAGTTCAGACATGGCTATATGCAAATCAGTCTGACCCTGTGCCTCATGGGAACAGTCCAGCCCGAACTGCCAAGCCATGTCTTCCCTGGACCGGAAACAAGCTTCCGAGGACCGGTTTCTGGCATTCCAGCCGTCTTCAGCCCGGCTTGCTTGAATCCAGTGGCAAAGTGAGCAAGGGACTCACGTCTGAGCATACCCTGCCACACTAATGCGGCCAAAAGCGGTACAAAAGGGGGTGGTGATGGACGGAGCATCTGAATCAATCAAACACTCACACCCAGTCAAAAGATCTGGGTTTAATCCATCACCGTTCTTTAGCCCACTCTGCCACCCCAGTTCAGACATGGCTATATGCAAATCAGTCTGACCCTGTGCCTCATGGGAACAGTCCAGCCCGAACTGCCAAGCCATGTCTTCCCTGGACCGGAAACAAGCTTCCGAGGACCGGTTTCTGGCATTCCGGCCGTCTTCAGCCCGGCTTGCTTGAATCCAGTGGCAAAGTGAGCAAGGGACTCACGTCTGAGCATACCCTGCCACACTTATGGCGGCCAAAAGCGATACAAAAGGGGGTGGTGATGGACGGAGCATCTGAATCAATCAAACACTCACACCCAGTCATAAGATCTGGGTTTAATCCATCACCGTTCTTTAGCCCACTCTGCCACCCCAGTTCAGACATGGCTATATGCAAATCAGTCTGACCCTGTGCCTCATGGGAACAGTCCAGCCCGAACTGCCAAGCCATGTCTTCCCTGGACCGGAAACAAGCTTCCGAGGACCGGGTTTATAAACTTTGTTTTAATTTACTGCTGCATTGAAGGGCTCACTTGAGACTCACTTTCATGCACGACAGGATCCAGACTTCCGCGCCTTGCGGACACGCCCACCAGGGCAGGCCCTTTTATTTAAGTGCATGATAAACCTTGACTGTATGCAGACGCCATTGAGAAAGGGACAAGATTCCCGAAATCGGTCTGGCGAAGGATAAGAGATGACTGTTTCCCCTGCATCTCCTGCTGCAACTGCTCCCAAATGAAATGGATGCATCTGATCAAGTGGCTCCTTCCATCGAGGGCTCAACTCTACGTTGTGATGTTTTGCGGTACGAGTCCAGCCACAGGAAGAAAGCCAGCCGCTTCAGTGCTGACACGTGATGGCACCTCACAGCGCTATCTCTACACAGGAGACCGGTGTCCGGGAGCAGTTGGTTAAAGACAACAGGACACCCAGCATTACAGCGCACCAGCCCACATGGGTTGATACATTTTGTTTTAATTTACTGCTACATTGAAGGGATCACTCGAGACTCACTTTCATGCACTACAGCATCCAGAATGTCCTTGCCCAGAACGCTTCCACAGCCTCTTTATCAGATCCCAGTCGATTACACCGACGCGTTTCGAAGCTCCTAGCTTCTTGTTCAAAGGCTCGACTTCCTGTGCACAGCTTGACACACCCTCCTTTTCAACTGTGTCACGCCCATAAATGGGCAAAGCATTCTGGTCTTTGGAGTGTGTCCTGCAATATGACCCTGGATGGGTGCACTTTTGATCTCTGCTGTTTTCGCAAATTTAAAGCCCTCAGATGGGCCCCCATGCAGGGACACATTTAACATCCATCGTCAGTGTCCCACATTACGGCGAGGTGTATCCATAGCCACATGGCACCCAGTTCTATCGGGTTGGTGCATTTCATGCGGCAAGGGCGGCCGCGTGTTAAATCCTGCTCAAGTTACCCACCCATCGGAGGTGAGTAGTCATAATCGCCTTGAGTAAGTTGGGGTTCCTTTACATGATTTACACGTCACTACTAACCTTGCAGGACTACAATATCCAGAAGTCCCGGTGTTGAAACTCCACCCACTGAGGGCAGACCACGCCTTCTTTTCAAATAAAAAGTGTTTGATCAGAGCAAGGTGAGCCTGGTGTTCCTTCACATTGTCCATGAGGAAGGGGCGTTCATGGCCCCGAAACACGTCAGACCTACTGCAAATTGGAGGGAGCCTGTGACACTGCACGGGAGCCAAACTGAAACCGAAGGGTTTGGGTGCTGTGGTGAGCCCTCCCAAAGCGCTTGCGCACTTTGCTCTAACATATATTTACGGCTGGCCTTAGACGTGGAGAGGAGATCCGCTTCAGAGGCGGAACAAGTATCCGTACCTATGAGGACTGAGGCGAGGAAAGTGATCATCGCCTGACAGCGCAACATCCACATAAAATAAGCGGTTTCACAGCCTGCCCTCCCCTCCTACTTAAGGATGTTAAAGACATTAATCATGTAAAGGAACCCCAACCTACTCAAGGCGATTATGACTACTCACCTTGCAGGACTACAATATCCAGAAGTCCCGGTGTTGAAACTCCACCCACTTTGGGCGGACCATGCCTTCTTTTCAAATAAAAAGTGTTTGATCAGAGCAAGGTGAGCCTGGTGTTCCTTCAATTGTCCATGAGGAAGGGGCGTTCATGGCCCCGAAACGCGTCTGACCTACTGCAAATTGGAGGGAGCCTGTGACACTGCACAGGAGCCAAACTGTAACCAGAGTTTTTTTTGCTGTGGTGAGCCCTCCCAAAGCGCTTGCGCACTTTGCTCTAACATATATTTACGGCTGGCCTTCGTCGTGGAGAGGAGCTCTGCTTCAGAGGCGGAACAAGGTCCGTACCTATGAGGACTGAGGCGAGGAAAGTGATCATCGCCTGACAGTGCAACATCCACATTAAATAAGCGGTTTCACAGCCTGCCCTCCCCTCCTACTTAAGGATGTTATAGACATTAATCATGTAAAGGAACCCCAACCTACTCAAGGCGATTATGACTACTCACCTTGCAGGACTACAATATCCAGAAGTCCTGGTGTTGAAACTCCACCCACTTAGGGCGGACCATGCCTTCTTTTCAAATATAAAGTGTTTGATCAGAGCAAGGTGAGCCTGGTGTTTCTTCACATTGTCCATGAGGAAGGGGCGTTCATGGCCCGAAACGCGTCGGACCTACTGCAAATTGGAGGGAGCCTGTGACACTGCACAGGAGCCAAACTGAAACCGGAGGGTTTGGGTGCTGTGGTGAGCCCTCCCAAAGCGCTTGCGCACTTTGCTTTAACATATATTTACGGTTGGCCTTAGTCGTGGAGAGGAGCTCCGCTTCAGAGGCGGAACAAGTATCCGTACCTATGAGGACTGAGGCGAGGAAAGTGATCATCGCCTGACAGCGCAACATCCACATAAAATAAGCGGTTTCACAGCCTGCCCTCCCCTCCTACTTAAGGATGTTAAAGACATTAATCATGTAAAGGAACCCCAACCTACTCAAGGCGATTATGACTACTCACCTTGCAGGACTACAATATCCAGAAGTCCCGGTGTTGAAACTCCACCCACTTAGGGCGGACCACGCCTTCTTTTCAAATATAAAGTGTTTGATCAGAGCAAGGTGAGCCTGGTGTTCCTTCACATTGTCCATGAGGAAGGGGCGTTCATGGCCCCGAAACGCGTCGGACCTACTGCAAATTGGAGGGAGCCTGTGACACTGCACGGGAGCCAAACTGAAACCGGAGGGTTTGGGTGCTGTGGTGAGCCCTCCCAAAGCGCTTGCGCCCTTTGCTCTAATATATATGTATATATATATATATATATATATATATATATATATATATATATATATACAAGTCACTATTATCATATAGTATGGGGAAGCACAGATGTATCTCACTGCAGCACAAAAGTATCTCTCTATGCTTTCTAAATATGCAGGTATCTAGTTTTAATTAACTAGCTATTGTAACATCCTAAAGCAGCTGAGATATGGAAATTCTGACCACTGAAGCATCAATGGAACAGCAAAGTGCCTCTCCTCCATTGTCCACAATGAGCTGCAGTGCATCACGTGTGGAGGCTTTTGAAAAATGGTTTGGGGGCTGTACTGCCATTTATCTCCATGTCATGTGTGTCATCTTACATTCAGCTCTTATTGTCCTGTTTTTAAGAGCTCAGGCCGCTGTTTATTTTGTTTCTGCAATTGGAGAATTTAGGGCTAGATGTACAAAACATTTTTCCAGTCGCAGATTCGGTCTGTTTGTAAACGCAAAAAAGCGGTTTGGTATCCAAATTGTTCTTTGTTAACTCGTTACCAAATTACAATTCGGTTTAGTGATTTGGTATTTGGAGGGGGCGTATTTAGGGCGTCCTTTCCAACTAACAAATCTCAGTGGTATGTATTAATGTTGTGCAACCAAATTACGGTCACAAAAAATAAATGTTTTACCAACTAAGGTAGTTGTAACATTGGGAAGGGGTCTCCAAGAGACCCTACCCCCGTTCCTTTGAGAATGTTAACAAAAACATTTTTCAAGAGCAGCTAGTGGTCCCTCAGACCACTGCCTATGCTTTTCTATTACTTAAACACATCCAGTTTTCTTTTAAGGAAAAAGCGGTGCATTTAAAACATTTTTGCTTTATTAAAAAGCAATCACAGACATGGTGGTCTGCAGTCTTCAGCAGGCCACCATCCTATTGAGGTCCATCTTTCCTCATGGGTTGCAAACTGCCACTTTAACTCATTAATATTCATGAGGCAGGTCAATTTGCCTCCTATAAGTTTTCTTACATTGGGAATTACGATTTCCTACTTTTTGCACATCGGGGCTTAAGATCTCTAAAATGTGCAGGATGTAGTGTAATGGCCAGAGCTGCTGACTTTGGAACTGGGGGACCAGGTTAAAGTCTCAGCGGCAGCTCAACATCCTGTGATTCTGGGCAAATCACTTAACCTCACCTGCCTTAAAAAAAAAAATGAATGTGAACTTGTGTAATGTTGGTCGGGTCAAGTTCGTGCTATGAATAAAAATGGCAAAAAAAGAAAAAATGGTAACTCAAATCGCAGCGGACATACACCAATTTTGCTAAATCGATCTGTACTTGGTCCATGCGTCACACAAACAAAAGGATGTGATGTGTCACACGCACTGCCGAATTAGAAGGCAGCAATGAAGTGTGATAATAATGCCAACAAACTATATGTAATAGGTGGGCTAAAAGCCCCTTATTAGAGTTTTTTTCAGACACAATAGGTTGTCGCTGAATGAGCACTGCTGGCAGTCGAGAGTCGAGACCAACAAAGCAATTGTGTAGCCATGACATTTGCTGCATAAAAATGAATTTTTCACACTCACAACATAATCCATCATCTGCTGCATAATTTGCAGGTTTAATAACATTTTGTTTGTCGCTGATACTGATCAAATGTCTATAAAATTGCATCAAACAGGGGTGCAATGATACACCAGATGATGTATGGCAGTTAACTACCTTCAGCTGTTGGTTGCCTGAGTCAGGCATATAAGGAGGTGACAATGTCTGCCCTCATAGTGGACACATTCCAATTTGATGAACGGAGGAAGAGTTTTTGTTTTCAGCGGGAAGGCAAAATCTTGACCAGGAGTTTAATACAGGGGGATGGAATGATTCCTTCTTTGTCGTGATTTTTAGGTCTCGCCTGTCGATGCGCATGCGCATCGAGCTTGCGAGTCTATGGTGGCTTATCCACTCTTTATCCCCAACTTGCAAGGAATCGTGGCGATTCCTTGCAGTGCACGAGAAATTTAAGCTCAATGCGCATGCGCATTGAGCTTAAATGCGCGTGCACATGCCCCCAGCCGCCTGCCTTGCCTACTCTCTCTCACAGCCTCCCCCAGCTCCACCCCCTCACTTCTTGATTGCACGGCCGCTAGGCCGTGCCTCCTCTACTCTCCTCCTCCTACTCTCCTCCCCGTCTGTTCCCGCACTCCTCCCACACCCCCGCTCCGCCCCCTCCCCTGCCTGCCATGTCGCGTTCAAAACTTTTACTCCATGCATAATCACGGAATGCGGAGCTTCTAAAAATAGTTGCTTTCATTTTCTTCCTTCCCTTTATGCACTCCTATTCTCAATTATTTCTACATTCCTTACTTCTACGAACTCCTGTCTTTGTGCCCTTACATTGAATTTGCTCTTTCAAGTACGTTTTCATTTTTTCTCTCACCTTCATGCATAATTCCCAAATACTGAAATTCTGCTTGCTAGCAGTCCAGTCCCGCCACACGTCAAGTACCACCGAGTCGGATAACAGTAAACATCTGTTATCTGTCAACAGCAGCACGCGAGATCTTGTGGGGTAAAGTGGCGCTCTGTAAATGCATGTTATATAAGAGAGAGAGAGACATTTTCAACAGAGCAAGAAGGTTTCAAACATCCAGGCAAATC
The DNA here is from genome assembly GCF_964263255.1 of Lissotriton vulgaris. Classification (NCBI taxonomy): domain Eukaryota; kingdom Metazoa; phylum Chordata; class Amphibia; order Caudata; family Salamandridae; genus Lissotriton; species Lissotriton vulgaris. The sequence goes on from NC_141699.1 coordinate 178,002,991, forward strand.
ACCTCACATTTCTGGCAGTTTTATTCACATTCCAGTCTATTGCCGAGATTGTGAGCTGAATCGCGACCCAGGAGAGGACTCGAAACCACTTCCACATGGCATTTTTTCCACGTACGGCCAAAGAATGGAATGTTATTATTATTATTTTTTTTGGGTGCATGCACATTGTCAAACTTCTCCCGGGCTGCTGATTTAAAGCTCGGTAAGCCCCCACAGAGCTGCTTTTTAATTGCTTCCGAGGGATGCAGGTCAGATCTCCAGTTAGCCGCAGCGCCTTGTGGTTGCAAAAGCCATACTGTGGCTTTTATTTGCATTTGGAAAACATTTTTTAACTTATTAATGGCATGTAGGTAAATCATTTTTAATAAACGGAAGAGAAGCCTAAGGTAGAGGAATACCGTTCACAGAATTATGCTTTAAGGTCCTACTTAAAAGCATTCTTTCATCGTCACATTTTTTTTTATAGTTTCCATAACCTCGGCTAAACGAGCGCTCACAAACCTTTCCCTCTCCATTTTTAAAGAGGACTGGATTTTCACTTCCTAATTGGCTCGAACCATTGATGCAGCATTTCCTATTTGAAGAAAACGTCTCATTTAAATAGCTGCGCTTTGGTTGAATCTGTTCTCGAAATTTAGCAATCGTAAAGTGTAACACTAAAGAAAAATGTAAATTACTCGCAGGAACGGCTATCAATGCCGGAATTCGCCCCCGTGCGCCTTGAGGTGGCAGGAGATGTAAGTCGCGGCCTATGCATACATTTGCATCTTTCACTGAAGAATATTTCAGCGCTCCCACAAAGGGTCTTAGCTCGCTTACCGTGTCACTGTTCTGTTGCATGACAATCTAATCACCCCCTTGTTTTGGTGAATCAGATTTTATCTGGGCAAGCTATTATCTGGTGAGAGTTTGAGTTGGCAAAGAACAGTTGCTTTTAAATCTTTTTTTTGTTGTTATAATTTCATATGTGCTGTGCGTTCAAATACAGAGGTCAAACGTTAGCTTATTTCTTCCTACAAATTACTGCTCATTTTATCCTGGAGACTGGTGTTTGTTTCTTTCTCTGCCTGCAAAGTTAGAGGATTTTGGGAAGAGAACTGTCTGACAATTGTGCTGAAGTACATGGAATTTGTCTTTTAACTCACATTTAAGTAGCTTGTAACTCCACTGCACTCCTCCCACACCCCCGCTCCGCCCCCTCCCCTGCCTGCCATGTCGCGTCGCATTTCTCCTCCCCCCTCCCCACAGCAATGCCCTCCGTTCCTACACTCCTCCCCTCGCCGTCTGTTCCCGCACTCCTCCCACACCCCCAAAGGCCAGGGCTAAACTATAGGCCGCCGTCTGTGTAATCTCCTGCCATCGCCATCTGTTCCCCCTCCCCAGCCGCCAGCACCTCCCCTCTCTCACCCCGCAAAAAGCAAACATTTAGACAGCAATCTCACACCATTACACAATGTTTCCTGGTGAGTGGAATACACTGATAACAACCTTGTCTTGCTTATGCATATTATCATAGGAGCCTTTTAAAGTGATTCAGCTACCATTATCATTATTTAGTGGAGCTTGCTGTTTTAACAGCTGATGCAGCGATTGATAGCACAATAGCAGCCATACAAGTCAAGAATGGTAGCACTCTGAAACTGGCATTTTCCTGGCATTGTCCTGGCATTTTCATATTTTTCCCAATGGTTGGCAGTCATCTGTTAATGTTCATGCAGTTCTTTAGTACTAAGGAGTAATCATCGTCCCATTCAGGATGCACTCGAGTTATCGCTCTGGGTTTGGCCAGAGAAATCTGAAGCAGTCTGGATGATCTCATGCCACCAATTCTTCAAAAAGGTACAATAAGAAAAGCCTTTGTGTTGGCTTCAGCTTTTAACTTCCATGTGTTTTTCTTGATTTGCCATTACTTGTGTGTTCTGTTTATTTGGGCTAAGGCATTTCGTGGATGGCTACATTGTTCCAATTTGTGTTTCAATTGGGTTTTGTGATGAGGGATCAAGCAGTCATTCTGTTACACTGTGCATTCGACGTGGTATGTAGGTTGTAATTATCAGACAGCTTGTGTATTTTGATGTACTTACTTTGCTGAAGTTATGACATTTTAATTGCAGATTTGTAACAGTTTTGTTTAGGAAGCCTCAAAGGTGCAAGGACAATATTGGATTATGCAATATTTTCCTGTACATGCTTTTTAAATTCAATGCTTAGGATGAACATTTAATTCGGACTCCTTTTCATAACACTCTATTTAAGAGTAACAGCATAACTCTTTGCCTGATGTCTGTTTTGCAAAGGGGCTCTACCGTCAGGTAGCACCGTTTACAGGTTTTATCTTCCTTGATGTGGGTGGGGAAGGCTCTCTCCTAAGTTGTTACAGCTAAATGTGGAACGGGCTATTTAAATAAAATCTTCCCAGACAATGAAGCAGGGTTTTCCGCCAAGGCTATTCAACTAACCCTTGTATGGTCCTGACTACACTTATAGAAACATATACATTAGTCTGGCCCAGTCCTACCAAACTGTGACTTTGGACATATATTAGGGTGTTATCAGGGTCAATAGTACTTACTATCGACAGTGGTTGTAATTTAAACAGTCTATAAGCAGTCCTCTGAAGTCATTAGATGTAGCTCACTCACCCTCACCCTCACTCACCCTCACCCACACTCACCCTCACTCACCCTCACTCACCCTCAACTCCTCACCCTCACTCACCCTCACCCACACTCACCCTCACCCACACTCACCCTCACCCTCACTCACCCTCAACCCCTCACCCTCACCCTCACTCACCCTCACTCACCCTCACCCTCACTCACCCTCAACCCCTCACCTACCCTCACCCTCAACCCCTCACCCTCACCCTCACTCACCCTCAACACCTCACCCTCACTCACCCTCAACACCTCACCCTCACTCACCCTCAACCCCTCACCCTCACTCACCCTCAACCCCTCACCCTCAACCCCTCACTCACCCTCACTCTCACTCATCCTGACTCACCCTCAACCCCTCACCCTCACTCACCCTCACCACCCTCAACCCCTCACCCTCACTCACCCTCACCTTCACTCACCCGCAACCCCTCACCCTCACTCACCCTCAACGCCTCACCCTCAATCACCCTCAACCCCTCACCCTCACCCACCTTCACTCACCCTCACCCTCACTCACCCTCACTCACCCTCACCCTCACTCACCCTCACTCACCCTCACCCACCCTCAACCCCTCATCCTCACTCACCCTCAACCCCTCACCCTCACTCACCCTCAACCCCTCACCCTCACCCTCACTCACCCCCACTCACCCTCAACCCCTCACCCTCAACCCCTCACCCTCACTCACCCTCACCCTCACTCACCCTCAACCCCTCACCCTCACTCACCCTCAACCCCTCACCCTCAATCCCTCACCCTCACTCACCCTCACCCTCACTCACCCACACTCACCCACACTCACCCACACTCACCCTCACTCACACTCACCCACCCTCACTCACCCTCACCCTCACTCACCTTCACCCTCACTCACCCTCAACCCCTCAACCTCACTCACCCCCACTCAACCTCAACCCCTCACCCTCAACCCCTCACCCTCCCTCACCCTCACTCACCCTCAACCCCTCACCCTCACTCACCCTCAACCCCTCACCCTCACTCACCCTCAACCCCTCACCCTCAATCCCTCACCCTCACTCACCCTCACCCTCACTCACCCACACTCACCCACACTCACCCACACTCACCCACACTCACCCTCACTCACACTCACACTCACCCACCCTCACCCTCACTCACCCTCACCCTCACTCACCTTCACCCTCACTCACCCTCACCCTCACTCACCCTCACTCACCCTCACCCTCAACCCCTCACCCTCACTCACCCTCACCCTCACTCACCCTCACTCACCCTCACCCTCAACCCCTCACCCACCCTCAACCCCTCACCCTCACTCACCCTCAACCCCTCACCCTCAACCCCTCACTCACCCTCACTCTCACTCACCCTCACTCACCCTCAACCCCTCAGCCTCACCCTCACTCACCCTCAACCCCTCACCCTCACTCACCCTCACTCACCCTCAACGCCTCACCCTCAACACCTCACCCTCAACGCCTCACCCTCACTCACCCTCAACACCTCACCCTCACTCACCCTCACCCTCACTCACCCTCAACACCTCACCCTCACTCACCCTCAACCCCTCACCCTCACCCTCACTCACCCTCAACCCCTCACCCCCTCACCCTCACTCACCCTCAACCCCTCACCCCCTCACCCCCTCACCCTCACTCACCCTCACTCACTCACTCACTCACCCTCACTCACTCACCCTCACTCACTCACCCTCACTCACTCACCCTCACTCACCCTCACTCACTCACCCTCACTCACTCACCCTCACTCACCCTCACTCACTCACCCTCACTCACCCTCACTCACTCACCCTCACTCACCCTCACCCTCACTCACCCTCACTCTCCCTCACTCACCCTCACCCTCACTCACCCTCACTCAGCGCAACCACAGCATCTTCACTAAATATATTTAATAAACTTTAAGCTATTGGCAATATAAAATAAAATCCATTTTATTACGTATTAATTATTAATTGTTTTTTAAAGCCATTGATTTTTTTAATATCAATACATATAAGTCACATATAAGTCCCGTTAATACAAAACATGTTGCTTTACAAATGCTAGAGGTGTCACATTTACAAAAATTATAACTATTGGCTTTGTAAAGAAGAAAGCTATTAATTTAGCTATTTAGAAAAAACAACACATAAATAAAAAACAAAAAAATAAATAACACCTATAGCTCAAACTTTCCTACTGCGAGACCTATTGCATTTCCAATGCAATAGGTCTCGGAGCATTTGAGTTAGAGCTTTTAGAAATGTTTATGGCTTTTTTTTTAATTCTTTAGCATTGGCTACAGGAAACAAAAATGCTAAAGATTTACAAAAAAACCCATAAACAATTCTAAAAGCACTAACTCTAATGCTGCGAGACCTATTGCATTTCTAATGCTTGTTTATATGTTCCTATTAACACAAATACAATTGAAATTTCATTACTGCATAATTTAGTTAACTGTGGCAAATCATTTGTTCATCCGGTAGTGCCTATTTCTAGTTGCCCTGGCCATAATCCATTAGAAAGATTCGCTCTGTGTTGTAGAACCCCTCTCCTCCCAAAATGTTAAGTCTTCAGGGAGGGTGAGATCGAATGACCGTGTCCAATAAATTCATTGGAGATTAAAAAATTGTAGGAGTGTGAGGATTGTTTTCCATGTGGAAGATGCAATTGAATTTTATAGGAGATATTTACCTTGTTAGGTGAGTGAGGATGAATCCAGCGTCCCCAGGAGTACAGGGAAAAAATTAGATAGCATTACAGTTCACTTCACAGGAAGTGGCATTACATGACCTCTGACATCAATGTCACAAAGGATGCGATGTGACATAACCTTTAAACTTAATTACATGACAGGAAACAAACTCTTGGGTGACAACAAGACAGGAAGCAGTATCATATATGTGTGTGTGTGTGTATATATATATATATATATATATATATATATATATATATATATATATATTTATCTATACTACTATTATAAAGCAAGAACTGTGAACCTTTGAGGCGGGTAAACTCGGGAACCACAGCACCAATCCAAACATCTAAAACATCATTGGAATTGTCAGGGTCTGCAGAGTGACATAGGCTATATACCACAAAAAATATACGTTCCTTAAAAAATATACGTTCCAAAAAAAGTAGTCCCTTGAAAGTAGCGCCGGCCGTGTACGCTAACGACGTGCGTGCTGACATCATCAGGAGCGTTTGGAGGAGCGGCGGACAGGAGCGCGGGGAGGAGCGGTGAACTTTGGCGGACTGGAGCGGGCTGAGGTAGGTCAAGCAAGGGGAGGAGCGGTTAACTTAGAACCGCGGGGAGGAGCGGTAAACTTTGGCAGACTGCCTGCGCGATGCCTGATTGCCCCCAGAGGGTCAAGCAAGGGGAGGAGCGGTAAACTTTGGCAGGCTGGAGCAGGCCGTTTGGAGTGCGGGGAGGAGCGGTAAAGTTTGGCGGATTGCCTGCGCGAAGCCTGATTGCCCCCGGACAACGTCGGGGCAGGCTGCTAGTATATATATATATATATATATACATACACATATATATATATTCTCACTGAATCCGATAATGATAGAGGCAGTCACATGGGTCGGTCCTCGCTCAGGGTATCAGAAACCCTGCAACATGTAACACCAAATCCTGACAAATCTCAGAAAAACAAGGACACCTTGGGAATTGCAGCATACAGATATTACTGACTGCACCTGCAAAGCGTTTCAGCTTACGCCCTGGTCATGTGAGATCATCAGAATTTGGTGTTATATATATATATATATATATATATATATATATAATAAGTAAAATAACATACATCGCAAATGTCAGTAGAGTAGATGCACTTCCTTAAATCTCACTACATATCATATTATTAGTCCATTTCTTTAAGCTTGAACCATCATTAATGCAATATAAACCTATCACCCTTGATCTAGTCTTTTTAGTTCCCCTCAGAACTTCACCCTCTTTTTACTATTCCCTCAACCCACCTCTTATGTTCTTTCTTCTCTCAGCCCTCATCCTTCTTTCCCTTCTCTCTTTTGAGCCCTTCACCCTCCATTATTTTTTTTCTGGCTATATATCGCTTTTCCACTTCACTTCCTCCTACACGGAGCGGTCACGGGAGCAATACGGCGACACTGGGGGGCGGGGACGGTGGAACCTCCGCAACACCACACAGGTGAATACATGAACCTGGCGGGAGGCACCATCAAGGCGGTGGCCTGCTTATACAGAGCTATTTGGCGTGACTCCGCGCAACCACTGGATAGACTGAAACACAAATGGGAGGACGACACTGGCAGGTCCCTGGAAGATAAGGACTGGGACAATGTTTTGGAGCGAGCTGCCAAAGTTTCTCAAAATGCCCGGCTTAATTTGATCAGTTTTTACACACTCCACCAAGCCTATTTAACCCCGTAATGTATTAACTGATATTTTGCTGGTGTGGATGCTAGATGCCCGAGGTGTCAGGAGCAGGGGGCGACGTTTATACATATTGTTTGGAGCTGTCCCTCCCTAACCCAATACAGGCAAGAAGTGACACAAGTGACAGCGAGGGTGACGGAAAGGGTGGTCCCATGCACACCGGCTCACGTACTGCTTCACTTATTTCCACACTCTGCTAAAACCAAAACCACATCCAGATTTCAGGATTTGGCATTCATTCTGGCGAAGCGGGATATCACTAGTTGCTGGAAGAAACCGGGGGCCCGATGTTCTCAGGTGGAGATGCGAGATGGAGAAGTGGGCGGGTTTCGAGAGCAGAGTACTGCTTAGGAATGCACGGCGGGGAGTGGACAAGCCAGAGAGGGCCCAAGCATGGGACGGTCTAGTGACTTAATGAGGCTGGACAGAGGCTCAGAGGCTTCCACACCAGAGAGAATCCAACAGGTAGTGCACCCCCCGGGGCAAGGGTAAAATGGGGTACCCCAATAGAAAAGCAATAATGGGTCTGGCGTCGGCATCTTCGGGGACAGTAAGGGGACTCAACAGGAGCCCTCGGAACACCATTGTTGCTTAAGGTTGGAATATCAGGGAGCATATTCACCGATTGGAGCGATGATCAGGGGAAGACAGCAGTGTGAGGAGGGGGGGGGGTCGCAGTTGTTGTTTGAGGCCTTGTTTGTGGGGGTATAATCTGTAATTAAACAGACGATGGGGCAATCCCGCACTGCCATGAACGGACAAGGCACAAAGAGGATATTGACAGCAACAACAGTTCCAAGGGCTGGTTTGCCTGACCAAGGCTAGCATGTAATGATTGTCTCAAGGTGTATGATGTATGCAAAATAAAAGGTAATAAAGTTTGTTTAACCTTTTCCATGCTCAGAGTCATGACGGAGCCCCTCCGTCACGAGCCTCGGTTGAGCTGTGCTCATGACGGAGCGGTTCCGTCATGGCCCGCCCTGCGCTGGACGTTCCATTGAGCGGGCGGGGCCATGACGGAACCGCTCTGTCATGAGCACAGCTCAACCGCGGCTCGTGACGGAGCGGCTCTGTCACGAGCATGCGAGCGCTGTATCTGCCCCCCCCTCCCCCTAGCGCTGCGGCGGAATTGCCGCCGCAGTGAAGGGGTTAAAAAAATATATATATCGCTTTTCCTCTCTTCAGCCCTTCACCTCACATTTCATTTTTCCATACCTTCTCAGGTCTTCTTTCACTATTCCTGCAGGTTAGGGATCATCTGCGTCCTTCAGCCATTTAGTCTTTCTGCAACCAAGGCTTAGCTGTCACCTTTGTTGAACACTGTTAGACCTGGCATCTTGGCGTGGTTTCCCCTGACATTTTGCCTCTACCTCCTGTATTTTTGACGGTGTGCTGGATTTCGTTTTTGTTGGATTAGATGCTTGGGGCAGTTTGCCACTGCTGATCAGTGTCAAATTGCAAGTGCACCATAGATAAATTGTTATTTTGATTGGTTATCCATGATTGGCATATTTGTGTTACCAGGAAGTCCCTAGTAAAGTGCACTAAGTGTGCCAGGGCTGGTGATTCAAATGCTACTAGTGGGCCTGCAGCACTGATTGTGCCACCCACATGAGTAGCCCTAAAATGGTTTCTCAGGCCTGCCACCGCAGTGCCTCTGTGCAGTTGCTAACTGCCATGCTGACTTGACCAGTGTCCACACTGGCCAGCCTAACCCTTCACTTTCTGTACACATTGGACACCCCTATAGAAGGCCCTGGTACCCCCCTGGGCAGGGTGCAGTGTATGTGAAAGGTAGAGCATGTACTAGTGTGTGTGACATGCTCTGGTAGTGAAGTACAGCCATTTTTGTTTTTCACTATTGATAGGCTATCTTGCTCATAGGCTATAATGGAGAATGCTGCGTATAAAATTTACCTGCATATCTTCCCATAGGAGCAAGATAGAAAATACATGTCTAGTATCTGTGAACTCAGAATTTAATAACCCATCTTTTAGGAAGGATGTTTTTTAAATCCTGTGTTTGAAAACAGCACTTTTTGAAACTGTCTGTTTTCTTGTCTGACCTTTCTGTGTGCCTTGGCCTGTTTGTGAATTGACTGTCTGGTTTGTGGTTGACAGGGGCTGGGGTGGCTCCAGGAGGCTGGCTGGGTCAGCCCTGGGCTGAATAGCTCCGTCTGCATCTTGATTAGTGGGAGGGGATAGCACCTGGGCCTGAATAGTGCTGTGCCTGCCTTCCACAATGCTAGCTCCACCTCCTGCTGTTCGGCTGACGACCCTACCCCTCTCTCTCAAAGGAAAGAAGGGGTCATGTAAACAGAGTGCTCCAGGACTGACCAGAACTGGTTTGGACTAGGCAAGCACTGCAAGCCCACCAGTAGCATTTAATTTACTGGCCCTGGGTATCTAAGATACCACTTTGCAAGGTAAATTAAATTTGCCACAACAGGTGTAGACCAATCTTGCCATGTTTATCATAGAGAGCACACAGACTTTACACTGAACAGCAGTGTTAAAGTCCCCAGAGTCCTAAAACCACTAATACCATGTCAGAACAAGCATTGGCATAGCCAATAGGTCTCGCTTTTGGGACCTTATAAGTATTTAGTTTTGCAGCACAATATACCTGGTGCAACACAATCACTTTTTGCATGGCAAAACCTTGTACCTTATAAGTGTTTAGCCATGCAACAGTTGATGTTGTTGCACCAAGGATATTTGTGTCCATATTTAAACAAGCACTGGCGTTGCCAATAGGTCTCGCAGTAGGAAAGTTGGAGCTATTGGTTTTGTAAATGACAAAGCCCTTTATGTATTTAAAATGATAACCAAAGTGAAAGGCATTGTTATTTGCAATTGTAATGGCTCCAACTGTCGTACTGCGAGACCTATTGGCAACGTGAGTGGTTTTTCGTGTGTGAGTGGCGTTGTGTGTGTGAGTGGCGTTGTGTGTGTGAGTGGCGTTGCGTGTGTGAGTGGCGTTGCGTGCGTGAGTGGCGTTGCGTGTGTGAGTGGCGTTGCGTGTGTGAGTGGCATTGCGTGTGTGAGTGGCGTTGCATGTGTGAGTGGCGTTGCATGTGTGAGTGGCGTTGCATGTGTGCGTAGTTGAGTGGCGTTGCGTAGTTGAGTGGCGTTGCGTAGTTGAGTGGCGTTGCGTAGTTGAGTGGCGTTGCGTAGTTGAGTGGCGTTGCGTAGTTGAGTGGCGTTGCGTAGTTGCGCGGCGTTGCGTAGTTGAGCGGCGTTGCGTAGTTGAGCGGCGTTGCGTAGTTGAGCGGCGTTGTGTAGTTGCGTGGCGTTGCGTAGTTGCGTGGCGTTGCGTAGTTGCGTGGCGTTGCATGTGTGAGTGGCGTTGCATGTGTGAGTGGCATTGCATGTGTGAGTGGCGTTGCATGTGTGAGTGGCGTTGCATGTGTGAGTGGCGTTGCGTTGTTGCGTGGCGTTGCGTTGTTGCGTGGCGTTGCGGCGTTGCGTAGTTGAGCGGCGTTGCGTAGTTGAGCAGCGTTGCGTAGTTGAGTGGCGTTGCATGTGTGAGTGGCGTTGCATGTGTGAGTGGCGTTGCATGTGTGAGTGGCGTTGCGTTGTTGCGTGGCGTTGCGTAGTTGCGTGGCATTGCGGCGTTGCGTAGTTGAGCGGCGTTGCGTAGTTGCGCGGCGTTGCGTAGTTGAGCGGCGTTGCGTGTAGTTGCGTGGCGTTGTGTAGTTGCGTGGCGTTGCGTAGTTGCGTGGCGTTGCGTAGTTGCGTGGCGTTGCGTAGTTGCGTGGCGTTGCGTAGTTGCGTGGCGTTGCGTAGTTGAGTGGCGTTGCATGTGTGAGTGGCGTTGCATGTGTGAGTGGCGTTGCATGTGTGAGTGGCGTTGCATGTGTGAGTGGCGTTGCGTTGTTGCGTGGCGTTGCGTAGTTGCGTGGCATTGCGGCGTTGCGTAGTTGAGCGGCGTTGCGTAGTTGAGCGGCGTTGCGTAGTTGAGCGGCGTTGCGTAGTTGAGCGGCGTTGCGTAGTTGAGTGGCGTTGCATGTGTGAGTGGCGTTGCATGTGTGAGTGGCGTTGCATGTGTGAGTGGCGTTGCATGTGTGAGTGGCGTTGCATGTGTGAGTGGCGTTGCGTTGTTGCGTGGCGTTGCGTAGTTGCGTGGCATTGCGGCGTTGCGTAGTTGAGCGGCGTTGCGTAGTTGAGCGGCGTTGCGTAGTTGAGCGGCGTTGCGTAGTTGAGCGGCGTTGCGTAGTTGAGCGGCGTTGCGTAGTTGAGCGGCGTTGCGTAGTTGAGCGGTGTTGCGTAGTTGAGCGGCGTTGCGTAGTTGAGCGGCGTTGCGTAGTTGAGCGGCGTTGCGTAGTTGAGCGGCGTTGCGTAGTTGAGCGGCGTTGCGTAGTTGAGTGGCGTTGCATGTGTGAGTGGCGTTGCATGTGTGAGTGGCGTTGCATGTGTGAGTGGCGTTGCATGTGTGAGTGGCGTTGCGTAGTTGCGTGGCATTGCGGCGTTGCGTAGTTGAGCGGCGTTGCGTAGTTGAGCGGCGTTGCGTAGTTGAGCGGCGTTGCGTAGTTGAGCGGCGTTGCGTAGTTGAGCGGCGTTGCGTAGTTGAGCGGCGTTGCGTAGTTGAGCGGCGTTGCGTAGTTGAGCGGCGTTGCGTAGTTGAGCGGCGTTGCGTAGTTGAGTGGCGTTGCGTAGTTGAGTGGCGTTGCGTAGTTGAGTGGCGTTGCGTAGTTGAGTGGCGTTGCGTAGTTGAGTGGTGTTGCATGTGTGAGTGGCGTTGCGTTGTTGCGTGGCGTTGCGTAGTTGCGTGGCATTGCGGCGTTGCGTAGTTGAGCGGCGTTGCGTAGTTGAGCGGCGTTGCGTAGTCGAGCGGCGTTGCGTAGTTGAGCGGCGTTGCGTAGTTGAGCGGCGTTGCGTAGTTGAGCGGCGTTGCGTAGTTGAGTGGCGTTGCGTAGTTGAGTGGCGTTGCATGTGTGAGTGGCGTTGCATGTGTGAGTGGCGTTGCATGTGTGAGTGGCGTTGCATGTGTGAGTGGCGTTGCATGTGTGAGTGGCGTTGCATGTGTGAGTGGCGTTGCATGTGTGAGTGGCGTTGCGTAGTTGAGCGGCGTTGCGTAGTTGAGCGGCGTTGCGTAGTTGAGCGGCGTTGCGTAGTTGAGCGGCGTTGCGTAGTTGAGCGGCGTTGCGTAGTTGAGCGGCGTTGCGTAGTTGAGTGGCGTTGCGTAGTTGAGTGGCGTTGCATGTGTGAGTGGCGTTGCATGTGTGAGTGGCGTTGCATGTGTGAGTGGCGTTGCATGTGTGAGTGGCGTTGCATGTGTGAGTGGCGTTGCGTTGTTGCGTGGCGTTGCGTAGTTGCGTGGCATTGCGGCGTTGCGTAGTTGAGCGGCGTTGCGTAGTTGAGCGGCGTTGCGTAGTTGAGCAGCGTTGCGTAGTTGAGCGGCGTTGCGTAGTTGAGCGGCGTTGCGTAGTTGAGTGGCGTTGCGTAGTTGAGTGGCGTTGCGTAGTTGAGTGGCGTTGCGTAGTTGAGTGGCGTTGCGTAGTTGAGTGGTGTTGCATGTGTGAGTGGCGTTGCGTTGTTGCGTGGCGTTGCGTAGTTGCGTTGCATTGCGGCGTTGCGTAGTTGTGCGGCGTTGCGTAGTTGAGTGGCGTGGCGTAGTTGAGTGGCGTTGCGTAGTTGAGTGGCGTTGCGTAGTTGAGTGGCGTTGCGTAGTTGAGTGGCGTTGCGTTGTTGCGTGGCGTTGCGTTGTTGCGTGGCGTTGCGTAGTTGCGTGGCGTTGCGTAGTTGCGTGGCGTTGCGTAGTTGCGTGGCGTTGCGTAGTTGAGTGGCGTTGCGTAGTTGAGTGGCGCTGTGTAGTTGAGTGGCGTTGCGTAGTTGCGTGGCGTTGCATGTGTGAGTGGCGTTGCGTTGTTGCGTGGCGTTGCGTAGTTGCGTGGCATTGCGGCGTTGCGTAGTTGCGCGGTGTTGCGTAGTTGAGCGGCGTTGCGTAGTTGAGTGGCGTTGCGTAGTTGAGTGGCGTTGCGTAGTTGAGTGGCGTTGCGTAGTTGCGTGGCGTTGCGTAGTTGCGTGGCGTTGCGTAGTTGCGTGGCGTTGCGTAGTTGCGTGGCGTTGCGTGGTTGAGTGGCGTTGCGTGGTTGAGTGGCGTTGCGTGGTTGAGTGGTGTTGCGTGGTTGAGTGGCGTTGCGTGGTTGAGTGGCGTTGCATGTGTCAGAGGCTAAATGTAGCACAGGGAGACCTCCAGTGGTAAGACAATCAAAAACAACTTAGAAAACATTTGACAGTATGAAGAGATCAAACTCATGAACAAGCGTGATACACCTCAGCTAAAAATCATGATAAATAACAACACACATTAGAAGTGAAACTGCAAGTACAGAAGGACCAGCTTTGCTTGTTTAAAACTCCCACTTCAGGCAGATGAGTGTAATGTGTAAAGCGTCTTGTGCACATGAGCAGATCGGAGTCTGGAAGCAAATACAAAGAAGAGGAATGACTGAGGCGCATTGGTGTGAAGCACATCAAAGGGCTTCTCCTCCCCTAATTAGCCGTTCTGGGGAAACTGAAAGTACGGCCGGCCTGCGGCCGGCCATGAATAATTAGGGGAGGAGAAGCCCTTTGATGTGCTGGGCTGGCTGGCCCTGAATGCGCGTGCATGTTATCACGTGGTTCACGGGCACTGCAAGAAAACCGCGGCTGAAAGCCCTTTGGTTTGAAGAGAAAATAGCCGACTTGAATTCTCCCCATTTCCCATTCCTGCGGAATGGTAAAGGCTCGACCTAAAAAGCCAACCCATTGAAGGGCTGGTACACACCGCACGCAGGAGACTAAAAACAGGGCAGGGGTGCAATGGGCATGCAAATATAATTAATGTTTAAATATTGGAATTTACAGGTTTTCTGTAAGCTGCTCTTACTAAAGGCAATTCATAGTTTATATAGTTTTATATCAAAAATTGATGACATTTGATGACACGCGCACGAAGGACTGCAGCGCGTTTGCTTGTAGCGTAACTTGCATATTTTTAACTGATCTTGTGTGATTGACTGACTAATTGCACACATGCACTTTCATTTGTAGCGTGACCTGGACTATTCTAACCTTCCCGTGCAATTGATTTTAATAATTTCACCGAAGCAACTGCTCACTTTTTAACAATGTAATTTGTAGCACTCACTGTTCTGCTCTGTTCACGCCAATATCGCCGCACTCTGTCGCCCCTGCAACCCCGGTCCACCGCAAGCGCTAGGCTTGTTGTGGAGGGTGCAGGGCGGTACCTTCTTCCAGGTTCCCTCCCGGGGCTGGCACTGATTGGGCGAGTGTGTGGAGGCGGAGCTGAATGCTAGCCCATCCTCTACATAAACCTGATGTCCCCAAATACGCGCAGCGGATGCGCCCAGCGTCCACGCTGTCCACGCGCCAAAGACGCGCCAAAGACCAGCCCGTCTGTGCCCATCCGGGCCAGGAAGTGGCATGGGTCTGAGGGCCTTGCCCCGGCGGCTCTAGACAGGCTGCTAAGGTCCTCTAGTCAGTTAAGAACGCTGTGTCCAACCACTAACGAACTGTTCACTATACTTGAGTTACATCAGTCAGGAAACTCTACCTGTCCTAACTGCAATCTCACACTTACTAATTTTTTACAGCACGAACTGCCGCTCCCTACCTAAACACAAACATGATATCTTCAACTTGTTACTTGAAGAGAAACCTAGCGCAATTTTTCTGATGGAAACTTGGCTAAACGATAGCGCAGGCCCTGACGTAGCTACTGCTCTCCCCTCCAATTATGCTATCGTTAGGAAAGACAGAGTGGGCCAAATCGGTGGTTGGATTGCAATCATTTTTTACAAAGAGCTGAAATGTAGCCTCGACCCAGTTGACATCCCTGATTGTGAAGCTGCCTTTTTTAAAATTTCCATCAACCCTTACTTCACGCTTTCTGGCCTATTGATATACCGGCCCCCTGGAAATTCGACTCTATGGGCTTCCAAACTTGCCGACTACTCACTAATTGGAGACCTCAACCTGCATCTGGAGGATCCATCCAACTCCACCTGCTCCAATTTGCTTGAAGACCTGACAGCTTTAAATTTGAGACAACTAAACTCCGGACCCACACATAAGGCGGTTCATCTGCTTGACCCTATTATTACTAATCTTGTCAGGTTCTACCAAATTGCGCCACCTAAACTTTTGGAACTACATCTCCCAGAAATCTAGGGAGGGGGCGTGGCACTATAAAGGTAGGGCGGACCCTCTACACGTTGTTCGTGATTTTGTGGTTGCAGCGTTTGTTTGGTGGTTTATCCCTGGTGGAGAGCGGCGGCTCGTCTGCTCTTGAATCCGAGCCGAGTTAGGAAGGATATTGACTTTTCTCTTGTGAAGGCGGCGAAAGGGAAAGAAAAAATATGTACAACGACCGAATCCTGCAGCGTGGTGCCTGACAGAATCACGAACCCACGAATTGCATTCTGCCTGGTTCGGTCGGGGTACATATGGCCACCTTGGATGATGTGTTGAGGGCGTTGGTTTTGGTCCAACAGGAATTGGCATCTTCCAAAGCTGAGGCAGTGGCCCTTAAAGATAGGGTTGAACAACTATCTAAGAACCCTTTTTCATCTGGCCCTTCTCAGATCCAGGTTACGGTTCCTCCCCCTATCCCCTTGGCCACCCCTGAACGTTATGGGGGGGATCCTCGTAAGACGCAAGCATTTATGACCCAAATAATGCTTCATTTCTCGTGCAAACCAGCCTCATTTCCTACGAATCACTCCCGGGTGGCATTTGCTATATCATATCTGGTGGGGGATGCAGCCAATTGGGCGGTTCCGCTGGTAAAGAGAGATGATGCCATGTTGTCTAACTGGACAGCGTTTAGGGAAGAGTTCGAAAAAGTATTTGACAGAAGGGCCACCAACTTCAGTGTTGATAAAGAGTTGCTATCTTTGAGACAAGGAAGGAGTGATTTAATTACCTATTTAACAACTTTCAACAGGTTGATAGCGGAAACGGAATGGCCCGAGGGAAAAAGAATGTCCTTGTTTTATCAGGGTTTGAGAGATGAATTGAAGAACGCTGTGGCCTACATAGATCCTCAACCCACCACTTGTGTAGATATGGTGAACTTGGTCCTGAGATTGGATGGTAGGCTGACTGAGCTGAGTGGGGATAGAAGAAAATGGGACAGGGGTTACAATAGTATAGTGAGTTCCCCTCCTATAGCTCTAGAGACATCGGCAGACGGGGCAGAACCTATGGAAATAGGAGCTATTAGATCCCCTCTGTCCTATGATGAGAAAGAAAGCAGAAGAGTACACGGTCTTTGTATGTACTGTGGCAAAAAAGGGCATTACGTGCGTGAATGCCCTTCTAGGCCCCAAAACCCCTCTAGTTGGAACAAGAATAAAAAAATAGCTGTTTCCACTGTGGGAAGGGAGACAGACAACTTGTTAGCACCTTCATCCCTAGAGAAAGTGCTGCCTGATTGGAGACTCACTTCCCTATCTTCACCGGGTATAGGAGTGAATGAGTCACACCTGGTTCTTAACATGTCCTTAGAGTATGAGCAAAAAAGTCATCCAGTTAGGGTTATGCTGGACACAGGAGCCACAGGTAATTTTATTGATAATGGGTTAGTGTCTCGCTTAGCTATACTCAGAGTACCTAGAGATATACCAGAGGAGGTTTTTGCAGTAGATGGACAGCCTATAAAATCAGGTTTAATAGTGGAGAAGACAGCTGAGGTAATGTTGTCAATAGACGTGTCAGAAGGGAGACATGTGGAAAAGATAACGTTGAACATCATAGAAGCTCCCCAATATGAGATCATATTGGGGATGCCGTGGTTTACGTACCACAACCCTTCTATAGATTGGAGAACTCGAACAGTTCATTTTTTGTCTGGGTATTGTCAGGAACATCTGGTGTCTTATGCATCATCACCTTTAGCGGTAGCCGCATGTCAGTTCAGGGTGGCCACGTTGGCAAAGAGAGAGGTGGTCACCGTTCGCACTAGGTTGAGTAGTCAGAATACAGACACCTATACCCGACAGATGCTGCCAGTCAGGAAGGGAGTGGACGATAAACAGTCTATCATTCCTACAGGGAAATTTAATTGCATGATGAGGGCGGAGAGGTCTAGTAAGAATGAGTGGCATAGTCCCCCTGGAATGTTCCCCTTCCTTGCTAATTCCGGAATTGATACCAACACTTTGCCGGTTGATATCCCTTTTGATCTCCAGTTTCAGCCAGTAGTTAAGGAAAAGGTGTTAATACTGCAGAGGGATCACAATGGGGTGCAGGGATGTTTGAACAAGGTCAGGGAGGAGTACATGCAAGGGGTGGGCTGTTCCGAGGTGCCTGCTCCTGGGAAGGTGCTGTCTTTTCGTCAAAGGTTTCCTGCTAAGCCTGGCCCTAGAAGGCGCTAGTGAGGGGGACATTCTGTCAGGTTCTACCAAATTGCGCCACCTAAACTTTTGGAACTACATCTCCCAGAAATCTAGGGAGGGGGCGTGGCACTATAAAGGTAGGGCGGAACCTCTACACGTTGTTCGTGATTTTGTGGTTGCAGCGTTTGTTTGGTGGTTTATCCCTGGTGGAGAGCGGCGGCTCGTCTGCTCTTGAATCCGAGCCGAGTTAGGAAGGATATTGACTTTTCTCTTGTGAAGGCGGCGAAAGGGAAAGAAAAACGGAATCGCGCCTTTTGGTGTTTACTCGGGTTGCCGAGTAGCGCTTTGTGAAGCGCTTTGCATTTCAAGAGCTTCCGAGGGTTTCCTGAAGCTAAAGTCCTTCCGAAGCGGAAAAGGAAGGAGAACGAACCGGGAAGGGAGACTCCTTACATGTACTGTGAGTAAATATGCTCCGCGTGACATTTAACGCGTAGCATATGTGGAAAAGCCTTGTATTCATTTTTTGCCTGCCTGTGAAAGGAACAGAGAGGACTGTACAGGCGCGGCGGCGACCTGTATCAAAGATAAATATTGCTGTGAAGAGGGAGCGGAGTGTATTAGGGCTTTAGGTTCCGAGCACCACCGCTACGAAGACAGGCACTAGTGTCTAGTTCATCAAGTGCCAAAGCGGAAGGTAGTGGGTCTTCTACACCTTACCGTGTTTGGAGTTGTGAGTACAGGAGCTGGTTTAGAGCGGAAGACGGTAGTAGTGCGCTACATCTTGCCGTGTCTATATCTGGAGTAAATTGGAGCTTTTAAGGCGGAACGTTTTTATTCACTGCCAAACACTTGACTTTTGTTTTGTTTCAAGGGTGGAGTTCACTCAACATTACTCGTTTATACTTTGAGCACGGAACACTTACCAGGCAGGGTACGTACTATCACAGTAGAGAGAATTTGGTGCAGGTGTTCATGTAAAAGGAGAGTATAACTGTTGTTATTGTTCCATAGGGACTATCTGTTCGATTATTCATATTCACACATCGGGGAGGAGGAGGAGTCCACTGCTTTCAGAAAAGGTGAACCCTTTAACCTATTTAGTGAGAGTGAAATGAGAGTAGGTGTTTCCGTGTGATCAGTGGTAACCCTTAAACTTGTGTTCTTGTCTTTCAGCCATCCCTTCCCTGCTGACCCTTTCCGTCCCCTCCTGGTTTTGTTCCTTTGTTTTCCCTCGCCCTATTCCTCGAACCCACTGTGTTTTTAATACCAGTGTGTTGGTGAGGTCGGGAGGTGGAGTTATATGTACAACGACCGAATCCTGCAGCGTGGTGCCTGACAAATCTCACCGAACTAGCATGGCATGATACCACCCCTATATGTTGGTCAGACCATTACCTAATAAAATTCAGCCTCAAACTACCAACCCTTATTTCTGTGCAGCCTATTTTTCCAGCAACGTCCAGGAAAAACTGGAAAACACTCGACATTGCACACTTAAATAATTGCACAATTAAAGACATTGCACAATTAAATAAGGTACTCTGCAAAAATCCCCCCACCTATGAACCTAATATGGAAAGCATAGCAAATGCTACACAAATGTGGCTTAGTGACACCGCTGACTCCTGCCTACCTACCCCTCACACTAAGGGAAACGGCCACCGACCCCCAGCCCCATGGTACAACGACTCACTGAAACATTAGAAATCTTTACTTTACTTTGTATAAGCTTTATTCGAAATCGAAATGTAAGGCACTAGAGCGCCAGTGGCGGAAAGATTACGCACCCGACAAAAAGGAGAGATACCATTATGCCAGAAATAAATACCACACAGCCTGCACTAAAGCGCAAGCTCTGTATGTTTCCAACACCATTATGGAAGCAACAAACAGACCCAAAACTCTGTTTAATATAGTCAAGGAACTAGCGGGTGCACAAGCCACTGCTTCGGCTCCTCCGCTAAATGAACAAGAATGTCAGGATCTTGCCGTATTCTTCTCGGACAAAAGTGACAAACTACTCAGTGATATCAACAGCAATATAAATGATTACACCCCTCAGGCTGATATGGACTTTGTCCCTACAGTAAATAATACCTTGCAATCTTGGCCTCCCATCACGACAGACTCTCTGAAGGCCATCCTTAAGACCATCCAATCCGGCTCTCCCCGTGATCCTATTCCCATCAAAATATTAAAACAACTGGATGCCCTTTCTTTTGAAGTCATCGTGAATACTTTAAATTCCTCCTTGAAATTCTCTACTGTTCCCTCGATTTGGAAACATGCCATGATAAGCCCACTACTGAAGAAGCCTACAGCAAACCCCGAAATATTGTCAAACTATCGAACAATATCCCTGCTCCCTGTCTTTTCGAAGCTGCTGGAAAGACACATTCACTCGATCCTAACCCTCTTCTCTGAAGAAAACTCCCTCCTCCATCCATCTCAATCTGGATTCAGATCAGGTCTCTCCACAGAAACTGCCCTGCTAGGAGTCACCGAAACCATCCGCAAACTCCTTGATGATGGTAAAACGGTTGCTCTCATTCTTTTAGACTTTAGCGTGGCCTTTGACACCATATCACATGAAATACTCTTAACTACGTTAAGTAAATATGGAATCTGTGGCATGGCACTTGATTGGATCAGGTCGTTTTTGGCACAACGGACGTTCCAAATCACATCTTCATCAGCATGCTCCGGAGTGTTTAACACCCCTCACGGAGTACCCCAGGGATCCATTCTGAGCCCATTGTTTATTAACCTTTATCTTAGACCTCTGGCTGACCTAGCGGAAAAATCAGGACTCACCCTCATGACCTACGCAGATGACTCACAGATCATTTTTTCCCTGTCTGAACCTAGCCCGGCATCTTTGTCTCCCCTCAAACTAGGCCTCCAAAACATCTTCAGCTGGATGACCAGAAACCAGCTGAAATTAAATGGAGACAAAACGGAGATCCTTCTCCTAGGGAAACAACATGACTTGGTGGAACCCTTCCCACTGGCCTTCCCAGATGGGAAATTTCCCAACTCCTGCCACTCAGGTACGCAATCTAGGGGTCATTGTTGACAGCTCCCTCTCCATGAAACAACAGGCCAGCAAAGTTGTTGGCCTTTGCTTCACCATCTTGAAGTGGCTGAGGAAAATCCTCTGGATGTTGCCTATCTCCACCCAAAAAAACGTAGTCAATACCTTCATTACATCTCGGCTTGACTACGGTAACATCTTGTACCTAGGCTCAAATCAAGCTGTAGTACGGCGGCTACAGCTGGTCCAGAACTCCGCTGTCAGGCTGCTGTGTAGAATTCCTAAAACCACCAGTGTCTCAAACTACCGACGTGGCCTGCATTGGCTCAAGGTAGAAAATCGAATCAGATTTAAAGCCCAGAACTATATGTTTAGAATAAAAACAGGTAATGCTCCTAAATATCTACTTGCACTAGCCCATCCCTACACCCCTAGTCGTAACCTTAGGTCACAATCAGCAGCCAATTTCTGCATACCCAGGTTTAAACTTGCTAGAATGGGTGGCAGATCCTTCGCTCATCTTGGGCCAACCCTCTGGAATGCACTCCCTCCTTACATCCGCAGGGAGGAAAACCACGCCAGATTCAGGAAGAATATCAAAACCTGGTTGTTTGAGCAATAATCAGGAACGACCTTGCAAACCTTCGCTACTTTTATGCTGTGTCTTGGCGCCGGGAAAACCTTTTTGGGTAGCTGTTGCGCCTTACAAGTTTAAAAAATAAATAAAATAAATAAATAAAATTGGCACTGTACAACACACAGTAACTAAAGTTTGGAAAAATACAGTCAGCGAGTGGCGAAATTGTATGGTCAACATGCACAACTCTCAATTTACTCGCCCTAGCGCACGCTGCAGACAACTGCACAAACTGCGGAGTTTAGAAAATACACCTGTTCATTAAGTAAACAGGTAATGGGGCGTTTTGGGCAGTTCAAACTTCTAGCAAAAACTACTGATCATACCTTTTAAGCAGCCTAGGCACAAATGCTGGACAACAAGCTAAAATGAGAAGGGGAGCTTCAAATCACGTTGAGTGAATCATGCACGTTTCAACATGCTGTTATTAGACAGCAAGTTATGGATAACAGACGTCTGAACGACGATGCCAGTAATGCAAGTCCTAAGCAGATGCTGTGCTGCTTCACTGAAGTATTATTTAAGTAAAACGATGGGAACGGCTGTGACCTCAATTTACACCAAGTCCCATGTAGCACCCTAATATTTGCACTTGGGGATCAGGTTAATTCAGTCTGTAGAGTTAACATGAATATATTATATGCAACTTACTTCTAAATTGTAAAACTTTCTTTGTATAGGTAATGACTACTGACAAGTGATATTGTTTAGGGAAGTTGGCTTTGGTGACTGCTTCAAAGTTCCTTTGTACATGAAACAATGAAGCTCCATAAAGCACAATGTCCCAACACATCATCTGCTACTTGCAACGAATAACGAAAAAGGCATGTTGCACGAATATGTGCTATTCAATCTGAAAAGGGGGCAATGCAATTGCTGGAAATCTGGCTGTCACATGAGGCAGCCTTTATGGCTTTTATGGGGCCATAAAAGGGAGCCGAACCTGTTCTGCGAGGGAGAGATGGTCGTAAAGATGATTCAGTTTATTCAATTTATATCTTGAAGCTGTATAGAGGGGGAGAAAAAAGACTCACCACTGTGGGAATTCATGCGCTGCATACAGGGGTAGATATGAATTCTGGTCTTCTGCTCGGGGACACTGGCCCTGCTTTTGTAGTGTAGTTCCTATATTCCCAATAGGCTCTGCGCATTGGCATAATATACACTATAGATTTGACATAGGACTGAGGTCAATATGTCTCTATTGAGTATACTAAACTTAATTGTGTTTGCCAGGTAGCTCAGAGGTCACTAAAAATGTTCTTGAATAAACAAGAAGGGATTCGTTTCTGACAACCGCATAAACATGACAACTTTGTTTCCCCAAGAATCTAAATGTATCTTCAGAGTCATGGAAACGATAGATAACCATTCCACTCAGTCAATCTTGCATGCTTCGTTTCTACAGTGTTTGCACAGAAATAGAGAGACGGGCGTTTCATTAAAAGGGTTTTATTGAACAGTCTTCTTTCTCATGCAAGAGAGGTGAACTACTCGTACAGCATAAACAGTGATTTAAATAAAACTGTAATAGCACTGTCTGCTGCTAAGATATGTAAAAATACATACATAAATAACACAGGCTAAAATACTCAACTGGTGCTTCTAAAATACGCCTACCCCAGTGTACCTAACCTAGGTCTAGTATGAAGGAAGAAGTAGGTGTTGTCTTTAGTATAGGTTTAGTGTTGCCAAGAATTGCCAAAGGTTTCTCTAGGTTCTAATCAGCTCGATACCTTAGAATGAGAGAGGTTAGTATCTCTGTCTCGGGACTCGATTTCCCGACACCCCGCAAGGGGAGTCGGAAGCACTGGAGCTGGATTTCTCGGCAGGAGGATGACAACTTCTTGGTCAGTGCGTCAGCTAGAGAGTTGGCTTCCTTCAGCACTTGCTGTAGCGAGCTGCGTTGTGCAAGTAGGTAGTCGAACTGCACCGAACCACACCGTGGTTTATACCTTGAAGGTGTTTAGGAATGCGAGCTTTGGCGTAAAGTCGGGCATATGAACGTCATGAATGAACCCCTAAGGAATAGATGTTTATGCATAATAAATGAGCTCTTGCAGAAATTATTATTCAGGCAAGGGGAAGTCCCTAATGGCTTAAGAGTCTGGTTCTCCAAGAAATCGTTGTGACGTAGATGAACGGATGGAAGTAGCCATGCCTGTATTTGTAAGAGAAAATTAGTAACCCAATATACCCTTGTAGTCTTGGGCGATGGGTAGTTAAGGTAAAAGGTGTCTACAAGGGATTTAATTAATCTATTCACTAATAGTCAATTATTGAGTTAGTTAGCAAAAAATCTAACTCTAATATATCCAAAGGATAACTACAAGACTTCACTTTGATGAAAACAATCAATGATGGTTAAAGAAAAAGGGAAAAACAAGCACACGGAAAGGTAATTTTATCTGAAAAAATATATTGCATTGAATTGATCAGTGAATAAATATATATAAGGGGATATGGTGAAACAATCAAATGCAATCAACAATGTTATGGACAGAGATGTATAAATCAGAAAATCAGTTCATAACAGCTCATCAACTCCTGTAAATCATAAGCAAAAACCAAGTAAAATAATGTACGATGGTTAATTCTTTGTGCAGATGAATTCCTTGTGGAGATGATGGAGAGGTCGACATTTCGGTCTTGGTTGCAGGTGTCTATAAGACCATCATCAGGACGAAAATATTTTTGCAAAAAAGTGCCCCCTAAGTAAGAAAAATATATTGTAATTACTTATTACACCAACAGGATAAAATCACTGTATGAATAAACACAATATTTAAGTAAATTCTACAGAGTAACCGTGTGCTATACATCCTAGTCATGTGACCTAAACTATTGACATTCCCTTTGGATCAGAAAATAAACAATCAATTTGTAAAGAAGACATCAGTTTAGAGATACGTCTTCTTTAAGGCCAAAGTTGTTTAGGCAAAACATAGAAGGTCTAATTTTCAATCAAATTAATTTTATACAAAAGCAAACACTGTTCATGAAATGAATCATTATTGCTTGATTCAGCCCAAAATGAATTACTCAAGTGTTTCAAAAATAAATGCATAAGACATGCAAGATGATAATATTGTCACTAGCATTCCTATGGTGAGTCAAAGGATCAGGAACTTACTCAGTTTGAGGTGAAAAGGTGTTTTGAGAGGATAAGTCACTGTAGGTAATTTGCAATGACGTTTTAATCTGAAATAATAAGGCAGTAAGTTACCTTAAAATTATGAGCTAGCGACTGTATTTAGTCTAAGAAAAAGACACCCATCTCACCTGTTGTCAGGAGTTGCCCAGACGCAAAGTGGGGAAATGGTTCTGGCAAAGTGCGACCGGCAAATGAGTCTGGTCAGATAAAAGCACAATCTCTACGAAAAAGAGAAGGGACACATATTCGTAGATTACAGATCACCCTGGGAGTCGTAGTACATGTAGAATGATCACAATGGAAAAGATCGTTGTTTCAATGCGCACAGATCGACTAAAGCAGCAACAGTAAATGCAGTTGTACTTATAACTTGAGAAGGACTAAAAGAAAGATCGTGTGTCCTATGTGGTAATCGTGCAATCTTAGAGATGTGATCTGAAGTAAAATATCAAGGCGCCAGAGCCAGGTGCTACCACACTTGCAGGTCATAGAAGTGGAGCGGTCTCCTATATTGGTATTCATCCTAGAAGTTAAATAAGCCAAAGCATACCATGGTTTCTGGGGTCATGTAAAAAAGAAAACCATGTGTATTGCAACGTAAGAAGCCCAATTACAGGTACGTACCAGCGCTAGAGAGATAATGGTTCTGCCCTGTCGACTGTTAATCTACATTTAGAAAGACGGCACGCTGAAACATAATGCTACCGTCTTTAACATAAATGCTTTAAAGAATCTATATTGATGTTAGAACAGAGCGTAAGTTTTGGACATAAAGCTAAAACCATTCCTATTTGGAAAATGAGCGTCTCATATCATTCATTACTAAGTTAAAGTCTAGCACTGGCGTTATGCCTTATCGAGATAGCGTGGTTCTAAAAACTTACTTGATTTGGCAGGCTTCTTTTTCCCTTTTTCTTTAACCATCATTGATTGTTTTCATCAAAGTGAAGTCTTGTAGTTATCCTTTGGATATATTAGAGTTAGATTTTTTGCTAACTAACTCAATAATTGACTATTAGTGAATAGATGAATTAAATCCCTTGTAGCCACATGCCTGTATTTGGGCAGCATGGGCTATGCCTAAATAAGGACTGGATATCTAAGCCTATATAAGGGCAATGCGAATTGTACCTATATAAGGGCATGAATCGGTAAATTCATTCAAAATCTAAAATCAAACACGACGCTGCTAAAATCCTGGGCAATTGAGGTCTGTGTGTTGTGTCCCATCTCATTCTGCCGGCGGCTAGAAAGCATGTCCTTGTCCTGGTAGAAGGCATTAGACCCGCACTCATGAACACCACATTGTCTTGTGGTGAATAGAATGGAGACGACTAGATCCGGCTGCTCCATAAGTCGAGAAATGCCTGACGGGGTTATAGGCAGATGAATTCAGGGCCATGTTGGGCAGGACCTCCTGCCCACTGGCTAGATGGCAGGATAAAGACGGGTTGGTGAAGTAGGAATTCATATCGAACCCCCTTTTACTTCTGCTAGGATTTCTTTAATATTTATTTCTGTCTCAACTTTGTAGCCTGATCTAGATTGTTATAGGGACAGCTACACTCCGGGACAGACAAAATGACAAAGTCAGCTGACCTGCCTAGAGCCAATCGGAAGCAAGATCTCAAGAAAGGGAAAAATTGGTTTTGCTTGTGTTGATTCCCCAGTTGAAACTAAGTATACATGAAACGTAAGTCTCGAAATGCTAAATACGTAACAAATTGCCTTATGGAGAAATGGAAATGAGCGAAAAAAAACATATGTGCATTTTAACTTGAGGCAGAACGGGGCATGATTGATTTAGACTGAAAGGCAACTCATATGTACACTTTTTTAAAATACAGTTTCCGTTTACGTAGAAAGTTCTGAGATGAATGAAAATATATATTAATATTTTCATTTTATATATATATATATAAAAAGAATTGTCGCAATTAAAATGCTCCTAAATGGTTTATTTAGAAGATGTGTTTTTGTTTGCTGTGAAAGCGAAAGTGATTGGTCGCGCTCTGTGGTAATCACGCGAGTGGTGCGCGTGCAGCAGTGATCGCCCTGGAAGGGAGGCATATGCGCCTGCGCGCGTGCACGCTCGCTTGAACGCAAGCACTAGGCCGGCTGTGCAGCACTTTGTACACTAAATGTCTCTCCGAGCAACACATGCGCTGGCTCAGGCGAGACCTAAAAAAGGGCTAGGAGGAAGGCAAAAAGTTCAGGGAAGAGCCTGCAAAAAGGGCCAAGTCCAACAATGGTAATATGGAGTAATACTCCTTTGTGAAAGATTATGAGGCTGTTCTTCTAGATCTTTGGCACCACATTAAGTGTGACTTAAATTCACTATATGTGACTGGTGCAATTTCTCTTGCCTCAGTCTTATTTGTATATCACTTCCTAATTGTGTGTTTGCTCCTACCCTGGGGCACGGCCCATGTATTGCTTCCCTGGCCCAGTGTCCTTCCACAGTGGCAGCTTTCAGAGGTACCTTTTTTCCCTTCACCTCTTCCACCCGCCCCTCCCACATTGTTAATTGATCTGTATTTACCAACATTTTACAGCTGGAAAGTGTGAGATTTAAAAAGAAATTGGCGGAAAGCATTTTCCCCATTGACATACATTGAAACAGAGGCAATTTTAAGTGGGACAAAGGTAAAATAAAGCCATTTATTAGGCTTAAGAAATTGGGAGTCACCCGGTTCAATCGGGTCAGTTGGCATGTATGTTGATATGACTACCCCATTCTCCTCCTGTGTTGTTGCATGTCTGCTATTCCCTCTTATGTTGTTCCTTGCCCTGGCTGCCCCAGCCCCCTCCCTCTTTGTTGCTTGAAAACATTGCTTTCATTGCTGTTCCCCCAGAACAAAAGCACCCAAAAGTCACGCCAGCTGGTTTCAAGATGCTACAAAGATGTAAATGGTGCTGTACTCCCTGCTCTGCATAGCTTTTTTGTTGCTCTCTAAGTGCGGGGCCAAAATGGCAAACTTATGCTCGGAAGTAAGATAATTAAATGTTTTATTTTTGTAAAGGCAGATAATAATTCCATACTAAGAACAAGCATTGGCAAAGCCAGTAGGTCTCGCATTTGGGACCTTATAAGTGTTTAGCCATGCAACAGTTGGTGTTGTTGCACCAAGGATATTCTGCTGCATAACTAAATACTTACAAGGGCCAAAAAGCGAGACCTATTGGCTATGCCAATGCTTGTTTGTTTTTTGTTGCTATTTTGTTTAAGTTGCCAGATCCACAATAGCTGCACATGGTTTTTGTTAACAGTTCTTTGCATCAAATAAACTTGTTTTCATTGCTCTGAATGTTGTTTCCATTCTGGTTATAGGAAGCAGTGAAGTGTGGAGTGAGTGAGCCCCAGGCAGCATGACTCACTCACACAGGAGATCATGTACTGCACCAGCTTACTCAGCATGGTTTAAGTAAACTCGACCCCCTCCCTCCCAGGCATCGAACACATATTTACCAAGAAATTCTGAGAAGAGCCTGCCTGCTGCACTGACGGCTGGTGGTGTGTGTGCCCGGTGAAAGTTTGCACTGACGGCTGGTGGTGTGTGTGCCCGGTAGAAGCGTGCACTGATGGCTGGTGGTGTGTGTGCTTAGTGGAAGCGTGCACTGACGGCTGGTGGTGTGTGTGCCTGGTAGAAGCGTGCACTGATGACTGGTGGTGTGTGTGCCTGGTGAAAGCGTGCACTGACGGCTGGTGGTGTGTGTGCCTGGTGGATGCGTGCACCAACGGCTGGTGGTGTGTGTGTGCCTGGTGAAAGCGTGCACTGATGACTGGTGGTGTGTGCCTGGTGGAAGCATACACTGATGGCTGGTAGTGTGTGTGCCTGGTGGAAGCGTGCACAGACGGCTGATGGTGTGTGGGCCTGGTGGAGGTGTGCACTGATGGCTGGTAGTGTGTGTGCCTGGTGAAAGCGTGCACTGATGGCTGGTGGTGTGTGCCTGGTGGAAGCGTGCACTGACGGCTGGTGGTATGTGTGCCTGGTGAAAGCGTGCACTGACGGCTGGTGGTGTGTGTGCATAGTGGAAGCATGCACTGATGGCTTGTGGTGTGTGTGCCTGGTGAAAGCGTGCACCAATGGCTAGAGGTGTGTGTGCCAGGTGGAAGCATGCACCGACAGCTGGTGGTGTGTGTGTGCCTGGTGAAAGTGTGCACTGACGGCTGGTGGTGTGTGCCTGGTGGAAGCGGGCACCGACGGCTGGTACTGTGTGTGCCTGGTGGAAGCGTACACCGACGGCTGATGGTGTGTGTGCCAGGTGGAAGCGTGCTCTGACGGCTGGTAGGTGTGTGCCTGGTGAAAGCGTGCACTGACAGCTGGTGGTGTGTGCCGGGTGGAAGCATGCACTGATAGCTGGTGGTGTGTGTGCCTGGTGGAAGCGTACACTGACGGCTGGTGGTGTGTGTGCCTGGTGGAAAAGCGTGCACTGATAGCTGGTGGTGTGTGTGCCCGGTGGGAAAGCGTGACCTGACGGCTGGTGGTGTGTGTGCCTGGTGGAAGCGTGCACTGACGGGTGGTAGTGTGTGTGCCTAGTGAAAAGCGTACACTGATTGCTGGTAGTGTGTGTGCCTGGTGGAAGCGTGCACTGACGGCTGGTGGTGAGTGCGCCTGGTGGAAGCGTGCACTGACGGCTGGTGGTGTGTGTGACTGGTGGAAGGGTGCACTGACGGCTGGTGGTGTGTGTGCCTCGTGGAAAAGCGTGCACTGATGGCTGGTGGTGTGTGTGCCTGGTGGGAAAGCGTGACCTGACGGCTGGTGGTGTGTGTGCCTGGTGGAAGCGTCCACTGACGGCTGGTGGTGTGTGTGTGCCTGGTGGAAGCGTGCACTGATGGCTGGTGGTGTGTATGCCTGGTGGAAGTGTGCCTGGTGGAAGCGTGCACTGACGGCTGGTGGTGGGTGTGCCTGGTGAAAGCGTGCATTGATGACTGATGGTGTGTGTGCCTGGTGGAAGCAGGAGCATTCACAGCAATAGAAGACACAAATGAAACTGACGAAGAGGGAGGGGGAGTGTGAGCAGAGGAGCATTCACAGGATAGAAGACACAAATGAAACTGACGAAAAGGGAGGGGGAGAAGGGAGGGGGGAGTGCGAGCAGAGGAGCCTGATTACAGCAACAAAAACACAGATGGCAGCTGTGCATGTGCTCGTGAACGCAAGCTGGAGGCCCCCAAAAGCCTCTGGTGGCACTTTTAAAAGCCACTTACTAAATGTCTCAAAAAGACAGCATGCGCTGTCTCAGGCGAGTCCTAAAAAGGATCACTGCCCCTTGTGGTTGGCTCTGGATGCGTCATAGCTCTGTTTTTTCTAAACTTTCAGCCATGCTGTGCTGCCGTACAACATGGCTAACAGAAATTGACAAAGCCAATAGCTATCCCCTGTAGATAGGGTGGCCACCTTTGCAAGAGAAAAATATCAGCCATTTGTTGTTATTTTAAGAGTTTGCAAAGGCCTGGACGTGATACTAAATAGAACTGTAAACAAAATAGTATGTATTCAGTCAGTCAAAATATCTTTATTCAATTGTTAGAAACAATCATAAAAGTACAAATAAAAGCAAATTCATTACAATATTAAAAATACATATTTACAATGCAGGAATTCATCAATTTCAAGGGATTCAAACTCAGAAAGAGAATTTAAAATTTAGAGTACGTTTAAATATTAATGCTTTTCCTGGTGCGCATCACATTTTTTAAATACAGTGTTGTTGTGGCTACACATAAGTGGTTCTCAAGACATTGAATATTAAGCATCGCCACAAGACAATGACGATGTCCTAATTCTCTTAAAAATGGTAATAAAACATTCTTTCTTATTGCATCGTAAAATTTACAAAAGAGGAAAACATGGATAGTACTCTGAGATGAAATATTGTCACAGGGGCAGGAAGGTAGATCGTGCATCCAATTATTAATCATAGGAAAACTAACTAATCTGTGGAAAATACCAAATCTGAAGCGTGAAAGTAAAAAACGCTCATATTTATTAGATACATAGATTAAATAGGGCTGAATGTTAAAAGTCATTAAATCCATTTGGTGCTGCAGAACAGAAGGTTTTAGGACCTCCGTTGCAATTCTATGAGAGTCCAGAAAAGCTA
The DNA here is from genome assembly GCF_964263255.1 of Lissotriton vulgaris. NCBI lineage: Eukaryota > Metazoa > Chordata > Amphibia > Caudata > Salamandridae > Lissotriton > Lissotriton vulgaris. The sequence continues at coordinate 178,033,344 of NC_141699.1, forward strand.
GACCTTTCCTCTTCAAATCTTTCCATGAGATAGCTGAAACATCGGTAGGGTTCTCTCCCAATATCCTTTAAAAAGTTACGAACATAGTTCACCCATGGTATCCTTGTGGCTCCCTCTAATTTTAAAATGTCTGTCAGAACATCTCTATTTAGATGTGTTGCTTCTTGCGTCCAGAGCCTGTGCCATAATAGCACAGGCTCTAGCTTAATTAGGTCAGATATGTAAGAAAGACCCAGTTCTGCATGGCAATTATAATTAGGAGAGCTTTTGGGAAGCGCCAAGATATATTTTAAAAATGAATTTTCAGCCATCTGGATGGGTGCGGGGTTTGCAAAACCCCAAACCCCACTACCGTAGGTAGCGCCACCCACACACTTAGCTTGGTAAATTTTAATTAATTCTACAGGTGGTCTAGTCCCTAATTTATTTGAAAAGATTTTAAGAGCAGCAGTCGATCATAGCAGCTCGCTACCCCCTACCCCCAGTTACCGAGACATTGAGGATCCCGCGATCCGCTAGTACATATTGCTGATAGACCCTACCTTTATTGCTGATAAAGACTCTAAGAACCTACCCTCTTGTGTGGTGTCCCTTTGTAGTGGTGTGATTGCTCGGCTGTTACGATTCTAGGAGGTGAGCCTCGCTCAGGAGGCCTCTCGACGGTGCTCGGCCAACGCCAGAAGGAGAGGTGGGTCTCGGGGTGGTCAGTCAGACAATTTCTAAGATTGGTGGCAGGCGGTGCGATCCGAGCCAACGCAAATCGTACAGAGAGTAACTCACCCACTACTGACACACCACAACCATGAGTACCAAAGAAACCAGACCGACCGCGGAGTTCCAGAAGGAACGGTTGGAAGAATATACCCACAAAGAATTGAAACAATTCTGCAAGGACCTGGGCATCGCTACCACTGGACTCAGCACCAAGGACGATTTCCAGCAGGCCCTACAAACATGGGTGGAAACAGGAGCGACGCCACCCCAGACCGAAGGTGACACGGTCCCAGACATGCACCCGGAAACCCTCGCAACCCCAGAGGAGGAAAGAAATACCAACATAGACACGGGCCTCTCCCACGAAGACGCCCAAGAGCGACAAAGGAGCCGGCTCCACGAATTAGAGCTCGCCCGACTCCGCCGGGATGGAGAACTACAGCTGGCCGAGAAAAAGATAGCCCTTGAGCAACTACGGCACAAGGAGACCTGGAGGAGAAACGAAGACAGAGGGACTTAGAGGAGAAGAAGCTCACGTTCGAGCACGAGCGTGGCTTAAAAGAACTTCAGATCAAAGCCAAACATGGTGAGGCCAGCACCCCCGGAGACCGAAGCCCACCTCCTCCTGCGGACACAAAGGTCCACATTCCCAAAGATGTCGTCAAAGAATACTATAAAAAGGAAGACATCCAACAATGGTTTAAGGCCTACGAGGTAGCCATGGCCTCTCGTCGAATACCCCAATAAGACTGGGGTGCCGGCTTGTGGGGGAAGTTCGTCAGCAAGGGGAGAGACACCCTGCTAGAGCTCCCAGACGCCGAGATGACCTCTTACGAACATATGAAAGACGCCCTACTTACTATATTGGACTCACCCCCGAGATGTACCGACAGCGATTCCGAGACTGTAAGAAAATCCCAGGTACTACATGGGTGGAGTACGTAAACTTCTTTAGCAGAACCCTAGAGGGGTGGATCAAAGGCAGCCAGGTCACCACCTATGAGCAGCTGTTCAACCTCATTGTATGGGAGCACCTCTCCAACAACTGTTTTATCGAACTCAGACAACATCTCTTCGACAGCAAGCTGACCGAGCCACGTAAACTCGCCATCGAGGCCGATCGATGGGCGAGCACCCGGGTCCCCAGGAACTCAATGGGAGATTACGGCCGAAACCCCCAGGGGCCCCCCGCCAGCGAGGCAGCGGAGGAGGCCAGAACAGGCTCCCCCGCAGTGCCGCCCCGGGGGCCGCCCCCGACCCACACTTCGCCAACCCTGACCAGAAGAGGGCCCCCCCCAGCCCCGCCGGGGCCACGCTCGAACGCTACCTGCTACAAATGCCAGCGGCCCGGTCACTATGCCAGTGACCCCCACTGCCCAATGGACCAACGACCCGGCACCACCGGTCCCCCAAACCGCTAGATCGCTGCCGCCGCCCTGGGAGAAGAAAGGGGCGAAGAAGAGAACTAGGACGAAGACCAGACTGAGTGGGAGGCCGCCGCCATGTCCCTGGTATGTCTAGGCGAAAGAGACATGATCCCCCGGGCCTGATCCCGGGCAACACTCAGAAGTACCACCAGTGGGTCACCATTAATGGGCACCGGGCTGAAGCCCTCGCGACACCGGAGCCAGTGTGACGGCCGTCCGTTGCCACTTGGTAACCCCTGACCAGATCCTGCCCAATGTGCTGTGCTCAGTACGGTCGGCGGACAATTCCGAGAGCCTGTGCCAGATGGCCCGAATCCCCTTCGAGTGGGGGGGGTGTCAGGCATGCTGAAAGTGACCGTCCGGGATGACGCCCCCGTGGACTGCCTCCTCGGGAACGACCTAGAAAGTTCCCCCTGGGCCCATGTCGAGCTGAGAGAGCATCTGGGGATGCTAGGCCTACCCAAGTGGGTCTGTGCGACCACCCGGTCCATGGCCGCCCGGGCCACCGCCCCGACTGAATCCACCCCGACCGAAGAGCCGGAGTGGCCCCGCCGCCCGCCGTCCGCCGTCCCCGAAGACGCCGACCCTGAGCCTGGCCCACTGGGGCCCACCCGTGAAGAAATTGCCGAGCTTGGCGACCTCCCGGAACTAGCCCAATGGCGCCAAGAAGGTGGCCCCACACAAGAGCAATTCCGTCAAGAACAGAAAACGTGTCCCTCCCTCGAGGGAACCCGACAGCAAGCCGCCGCTCAAGCCGCTGGAGACTCCTCGGGGTCCCACTGGGTCTATTGGGACAACGATCTCCTCTACAGCGAACAGAAGATTGCCAAACTGGGGCCAGCCGAGTGCTAGTGGTCCCCCTCTGATTCAGAGACTTCCTCCTGAACCTGGCACACGATGTGCCCCTCGCCGGGCACCTGGGGCAGGATAAAACCTACAGCCACCTGGTGACCCATTTCTACTGGCCAAAAATGAGGAATGATGTGAACAATCACTGCCGGACTTCCCCAACCTGCCAAGCCAGCGGGAAGAGCGGAGGGAAGCACAAGGCCCTCCTACAACCCTTCCCAGTCGTCAACACGCCATTCGAGCGGGTGGGGATAGACATTGTGGGGCCTCTGGAGCCCCGAACCTCTCAAGGGCACCATTCTATTCTCGTTCTAGTGGACCATGCCACCCGCTATCCCGAAGCCATCCCTCTCCGGACTGTGACGGCCCCCGTGGTGGGCCGTGCGCTGATGGGGATCTTCTCCCGAGTGGGCTTCCCCGAGAGGTCGTCAGTGACCGGGGTACGAACTTAATTTCCCGATACATGAAGTCCCTGTGGAAACAGTGCGTGGTCGAGTACAAGTTTACGACCCCCTACCATCCCCAAGGGAATGGACTGGTGGAACGTTTCAATCGAACCCTCAAGGGGATGATCATGGGCCTGGAAGAGCCCTTCCGACGCCAATGGGATGTGTTGCTGCCCTGCCTCCTCTTCGCCTATCGGGAGGTCCCTCAGAAGTCACTGGGGTTCAGCCCCTTCGAACTATTGTACAGACACCCCGTCCGGGGTCCCCTCAGCCTGGTCAAGGAAGGCTGGGAGGTTGCAGTCCAAGATGCTCCCCCGACGTCTACCTGTACCTCCTGACCCTCTGAAACCAGATGCGGAAGTTCCGGGAACTCGCCGAGGCCAACCTCGAGGCCAGCCAAGAGGAGATGAAACGCTGGTGTGACCAGAACGCCTCCTCCATTGAGTTCGAGCCGGGCCAGCAGGTCTGGGTCATGTCTCCGGTCGAACCCTGTGCCCTCCAGGACAAGTGGAGTGGGCCCTTCAGAGTGGTGGAGCGCAAGAGCCCTGTCACCTACCTGGTGGACAAGGAGTCCCCCAGGAACCCCATCCGGGTCCTCCACACCAACAGGCTCAAGCCTCACTTTGTCCGAACTGAACTTAGCCTGCTGATGGCTACTGATGGCGGGGCCGAAGACGACTCCGAGCCCCTACCGGACCTCCTGAGCACCTCCGAGAAAGACGGCTCCATAGAGGGGGTCACCCTCTCCTCCACCTTGACCCCAGATCAGCGCCAGGACTGCCGAAAGCTGTTGGGTCAATTCACAGACTTGTTTTCTCTCACCCCCGGAGTCACCCGGTGGTGCGTCCACGATGTCGACACCGGGGACAGCCCGCCTGTGCGACACCGGGCCTACCGAGTTCCCGACCATGTTCGGACCTGCATTCAATCGGAGGTCTCCAAGATGCTGGCCCTGGGGGTGGTTGAACCCTCTAACAGTCCATGGGCCAGTCCCGTTGTCCTGGTCCCAAAAGTCGCCGCCCCTGGCGCCACTCCCGAACTGCGATTTTGTGTAGACTACCGGGGACTGAACGCCGTCACCTGGACCGATGCCCACCCCATCCCACGGGCCGATGAGCTGATCGACCGCCTGGGGGCAGCCCGCTACCTGAGCACATTCGACCTAACCTCCGGCTACTGGCAGATCGGACTCACCCCGGGCGCCCAAGAGCGCTCCGCTTTCTCAACCCCCGATGGCCACTACCACTTCAGGGTGATGCCCTTCGGGATGAAAAACGCCCCGCAACCTTCCAGAGGCTGGTGAATAAGGTACTGGCAGGGCTAGAGGAGTTCAGCGCCGCCTATCTGGACGATATCGCAGTGTACAGCCTCCACTGGGCCGAGCACCTCAAGCACCTTTGGGAGGTCCTGACGGCCCTCAGACGGGCCGGACTGACCATAAAAGCAAGCAAGTGCCAGATCGGCCAAGGGTCCGTGACCTATCTAGGACACCAAGTGGGGGGCGGCCATGTGGCTCCCCTTCAACCCAAGATCGACGCCATCATGGCCTGGGAGCCCCCGGTCACCCAGACAGCAGTCAGAGCCTTCCTAGGACTCACGGGGTATTACCGGCGCTTCGTGAAGAATTATGGGAGCATTGTGGGCCCCCTCACTGAACTCACTTCCAAGAAGCAGCCCCAGAATGTACACTGGACCACCGAGTGTCAGGGCGCCTTTTAGACTCTGAAGACAGCGATGTGTACCGCCCCCGTGCTCCAAGCCCCCGACTACAGCTGCGAATTCGCAGTCCAGGCCGATGCCTCGGAACACGGTGTCGGGCGGTCCTTTCCCAAGTTAACCCCAAAGGAGTTGATCAACCTGTGGCCTTCATCAGCCGACGTCTGCTGGCCCGAGAGCAATGCTGGAGCACCATTGAACGAGAAGCCTTCGCCGTGGTGTGGGCCTTCAAGAAACTCCGACCCTATCTCTTCGGCACCCACTTCCGGGTGCAAACTGACCACCGGCCTTTACGGTGGTTGATGCAAATGCGAGGAGAGAACCCCAAGTTGCTGCGATGGTCTATCTCCCTACAGGGGTTGGACTTCACTGTGGAACACCGCCCCGGCAGCGACCACGCCAACACCGACGGCCTGTCCCGCTTCTTACGCCTCGGCGAGGAGAACCCCCAAGAAGATGGGTGACTCTCCCTGCCTTCAGCTGGGGGGACGTGTGTTGGACCCGGCCTCGTGGCGTGGTCCCACTCCACCCACCTGGCGGGACCTGGACGGCGTCGACCCCTGTCCTTTCCCCCGAGACTACCCTCTCCAACCTTCAACGAGAGCCGCCACCCCTGGCGAACCCCGGCTCTCCCCCCCTCAGGAACTCGGCGAGCCCTACTCGCCCTTGGCTGGTCCGACCCCTACCCCGGGCCGCCATCTCAGGCCCCGACTCCATCGTGGGCCCTCCACGTCCGGACCACATGACCTCGGCCGAGGCCCCAGCGAAGCCCCGACATCGAGGCACCCAGGTCCGACCAGGTGGTAAAGCGGCCACTTGACGGATCAATGAGGAGGGGAGTTTCGATGGCCCTCCAGCCGTCCCCCGACCGCCTGTTTCGATCGCTCTCCGGCCTCCCTGGATGCTGGCTCCACCCCCTGCTGGGTGTCTGGACACTCTCCTCCCGGCCCCTCTGACCCCCAGGCGCGAGGGTCCGGACATCAAAGGACTCCAGGCCTATATCAGGGGCAGCTCTGGAATGGGTCGGGAGTTGTATCCTAAAGTCGAGAGCCCTGCTGATTGAATCGCGGCTGACCCTGAGAAGAAATCTCTACTTTGAACCCGGGAACCTCGGAGCCCTGCTGACGCTGTCGCGGCTCGACCTCGCTGAACCATCCTCGGAGCCCTGCTGACGCTGTCGCGGCTCGACCTCGCTGAACCATCCTCGGAGCCCTGCTGACGCTGTCGCGGCCCGACCTCGCTGAACCATCCTCGGAGCCCTGCTGACGCTGTCGCGGCCCGATCTAGCCGGACCATTCCCCCCAGCTCGAGGATTGGGAGCTGTGCGTAGGGAATACCCGTGCCAGGCTGGTACTAAGACTGTCCCGCTACCCCCTTCCCACAGTTACCGAGACATTGAGGATCCTGCGATCCGCTTGTACATATTGCTGACAGAACCTACCTTTATTGCTGATAAAGACTCTAAGAACCTACCCTCTTGTGTGGTGTCCCTTTGTAGTGGTGTGATTGCTCGCCTGTTACGATTCTAGGAGGGGAGCCTCGCCCAGGAGGCCTCTCGACGGTGCTCGGCCAACGTCGGAAGGAGAGGTGGGTCTCGGGGTGGTCAGTCAGACAGCGTCTGCCTCCCCCCTAGGATCGCCTTTCTAACATTCAGGAATTGCTATTTCTATTTTTGGGCCGCCCTCTTCCCTAAGAAAGGGAGTTCTCACAAGTTTCCAAAAGCTTGCACTATCATTCATTGTAGAAGCAGAACGAAGAGTATGTATTCATTTTAAACATAATGGGACTGTCTTTGTTTACTTTAAGTGTTAGACATGGCTACTAAACACAACTCTAGAACATATTTTAAAGGGCTTTCTATTTCTATTTACTGTTTGAATTTTGTTTAGTTAAAGGCTAGAAATACCGACATTATGTGATTTTGCTTATTTTGAACCAGTGGAGACGTTAGAAAACAGGTCAGGTGGCAACACAACCCATAAGCGATTGAAACAGATTACCTTTGCCTATGCTTGTTTTCATTCTGGTAAAAACATTGGCAAAATCCAATGGGTCCCAAAGCATCTATTGGCGTTACCAATACTTCTTGGTTCACTACAGTACAGAAAAGCATCTCCAATAAGCAAGCTGTGTTCCACAGAGCCCAAAAGCACACACTCCAGGGTCGGGCAGTTTGCTGGCGAGTCTGTAATAGTATAGAGCGAAATGGACAGGGGCGGTGCAAAGGAATATACGTTGGCAAATACAAAGACATGAGACAATGTTGCAATCTTCTTTTGGATGTTTGTATGGACACCTTTCGAATCAGCCATAATAACAGCCGGGGAAGATCGGCCGGATTTTTTTTTAACCTATTCTTCGTGCAAATAAAAGACGCTGGTTGAAAGAGCGTGACAGAAATGTTTTTTAATGTTTGCAGTTTTGTTATGGTCAGACTTTATTTATAAAAACTTACTTTGATAGGAATTCACTTTCTTTTTACTCAATATTATCATTTTAGATTTGTTGACATTAGAAAGTGGCGGTCCTGTTGCACTTCTTTGAAAAGACTCTTGACCAATATGGCTGACAGACTTTTCGGCAACTTTCTTTCTCTAGTCCTTTTTCTATTGCTATGTGTTTGGAGGCAGTCGCTTGTGCATGACGTCATCTATGCGCATCTCGAGTTCTGGTAGAGTCTCCTGGATAGGGTTTTGGGTGCTTTTTTTATTTTTATTTTTTTTGTTTATATTTATTTTTAGATTTGTCAAACGTTTAACAGGATGACGAGCTTGGAACCTGACGCGTGAACCCAATGGGAACCCGCTGAGTCCAATGCGACTCTGTGCTAGCAAAAAGAAGGCTGTTGAGAACAGTGGGAAGTGATTTAGAAACCAGACAAAAATGACATCTAGAAGGTGAGACTACTTTGTTAAGATGCATATATCCTGCTGTCACCAGCAGCCATGCAGATCTGTTTGTCTTTAATTGAGTCACTCCATTTCAAGACCACCGAATGTTGTGGTTCAGTGGGTTGCACTTAGCAACTGGACCAAGCCAGCCCCTACAGAAACATGCAGTGTTCCATAGTCCAACTTTCGTTTATTGGCTGCTGCAAATTACATTTTAAATGAACTTTCGTAAAGTGAATGTAACAGTGAAATTGTTAAGCCGAGAGAGCTGACTACTTGATTGAGTCAATTGTCGTACATGAATATTTTTTTAGAGTGGTAACATTGCCACTGGAAGCACACCTGGTAATGATCAAATTGGCTGCCAGAATCAGGGATTTTGGTCCAGTCTTTTGCCTTTTGCTCAATGGTCATTTCCCGAGACCCACCATACTTCTTTACTGTGCCCTCGCGTTATTTCCCCAAAACAGAGAACACACAAGGCGAGGAACATTATAACTGTTTCAAAATCTACTTATTTCCTTTTCTTCCGGACTAAATATCTTTAATTTGTAACACAATTTTTTCAGAATTCCTCTGTGTCCAGGATTAATAAGACATCCATGGATCAAGAGGAAATGTTTTTCTTGTTTTCTGTTCACATGTGGTCGAGCTGTGAGAAGTCTATAAGTGATGTTGGTTCATACATTGCAGGCCTAACGGATAATGGATATAAATGCATTCTAAAATGGGATCATTTCCTTCAATTAAGTGTGTGTTTCAAGAAAATCACCCCTACAGCTCGTATTTCAGTTCCAATTGGAGATGCACCATAAATATAATAGATATGTTTAATAAAGTATATGTTGGTGCAGTCGGAGTACCGCTATTCATTTTGGTTTTGGGCAGATGAGTTATCTTGCTCTTTGGCTAGTCATGCCTGTCAACTACTTCAGATATTCGATTGTGTTTATATATCTGCAATTGCAAGGGATAAGTGGCCTTTCCACCTGTGGTTGTTCGTATTACAGTCTGAAAATTAAATATTGCAATATATAGTTGAATGTTCACCATATATATATTCTTTATTGTTTAGTTAAAAAACCATTACAATTTAAAACTTGACCATTTCATCGTAAAAAGGACCACTGAGTAGAAAACCCACTAGAGCATTGTCAATAGATGGTCAACATGTAAAAAAAAGAAAAGAATTTTCAAAAATAGAATGCAAAAGTTAAAAGTTATTAAAAACCTTCGAGTGAATTGTGGGCAGATTATCTTTCCCTGGAGGACCAGGAACAGTACGGCTGATGTTAGCAGTCTGAGGTTCTGTTTTTAATCCGGCAGGCTGGCTGCTGCCCTCCTGCGGTGGGGGAGATTTGGCGGCGCTAATTTTATCTAGCTGCTTTGACCTTTTGAGGACTAATTCAGTGAGTCCAATGTTCAGCTTGGTGTTTTCAGGATTTAGGGCTGCTATTGTGGCCTGGTGGCAGGTTCGAACTCCTAGCCTGATCCATTCGACCACAGTAGTAGCCGTCTGTCTGTAAGCATGGCGGGGCATGCACAAACTATGTGTTCCATTGCTTCAGAGTGATAGCCACACATCTTGCATTCGATGTTGTTATCTGGGCGATGCCAGTCGGGCAGGTTCTTTAAAACTGGCCAGTCGCCCATCCTTAGAGCTAAGAACTTTTGTTTCAAGTAAAATGAAAAAGTGCTGGATATGTGAGGCATCTCAACTCTTGGTTTGAAGTTGGAGATTACTACCCAGGCATGTTTCCTTTTTGACAGAATTGCCCTGTCTGAATGAAATGACCACAAACTGACGCTCTTGTTAATAACCGCCTTAAACACCTGCTGGGAAGGGTTTGTTTCCCAGAGTTCTTTGACTCCTAGTAGTTTTAAGCTGTGATCCAGGTGTTGCCGATGATTCAGCCTGGACTGGTATTTCGCTATTTCTTGCCAAAGTTTAACCTCCAGGGAGGCCTCCCTTGAATGGCGCAGTGTATTGCAGAACTTTATAAATGCACCGGCCTCAACGCCGTGTTGATTCAATTGGCCCAGTTCAAGACGGACCTGCGATGGGGAACTTGATTTTGGTAGGCGGAAGGCACGTTTAAAGATTTTGGTTATAAATTTGTTTAGTAATCAGCTAGTTGTGCCACTCATTATCTCTTGCCCATACAACAGAGAGTTGATTATCCTCACCTTCATCACTTTCAGCATAGGAGTTAGACTTGGGCCAAGTAGTTGTTTTGATAATTTTGCAGCGGCGGCCTATAGTGACAGGGCTTTGGTCCTTAGCGCTTCTTTTTGTTTGATGAAAGAACATCTGCGGTCCCAAAAAATACCCAAATATTTATAGTGAGATTTTTGGTTCGATTTTTGTTTTGTTAAAGAACCACCGCCAAGTGTTTTCTTTTGCTTCCTGAAAGATATTGTTTTAGTTTTGGACTGGTTCAATTTCAAGGAGTTTCTTATGGTGTAGGGAAGCAGTTCGTCAAGAAGCTTTTTAGGCCCACTTTGGTATGACTTAGTAACACCAAGTCATAGGCATAGAGCAGGTTGCTGATGCCGGTTTCATCTAGTTGAGGGGGATGGCAGTTGACACTGTCTAGTGACGGAGATAGATCTGATATGAACAAGTTAATAGTTGAATGATTTTGCTGAAGGATGGCCTCACCCTTGGTGCATTATCAAAGTAAAATAAAAGGAACTACAGTTTTTGCATTTGTGCTATTATGTTCCATGTAGGTACCCCAATATAGGCTCGGGGAATCACCAACCTTTCACCTATATTCTCCCCTACCATTAAACTGCATAACAGTTCTTAGTACTGACCTTAGTTACGGTAATGTCCAAAGATGGTATGGGGTTTTCTCTGAAAAGCTTAAGCCTCGTTCATTATGCATGAGGATTCTTGGAATCACAGCATGACAGCAGGCCTACCTTTTCCTGCATAATAACTATGTATAATGGTAATTCCATCCGTCATCCCAGTCTGAAATGACAGAGCAAGGTATATCTCCAAGTAGTACCACTGTGGGTATATATACATAATCTCTTGCTGAGATAGTCAGAGGAGAAAAGGACTTCCATGCCGACACACTGAGGTTCTGCACGCTGACACGCCAGCTCGCAGTGCTCTGACATCCCTTGCAGGGTGTCCATTTCGAGACCAAGACGCGGTCCAACAGTCTCTCACTTCAGGTAATGGGGTTGACTTTATCCTAGAGGGATTCTTGGTTTTACACCCACATATATGTTCGGTACATCCAGGTGCATCTAGTTAGGGACGCATTGTAGGAGTACGCATTTTACTGTCATGTTTTTTATATACAAGCCTGTATTCATTGTTTTAGCACAATGGTAGAAACATACCATCCTTTTACTTTGTTAGTGCTTATAATCATTTGTATCTGTTACTGTCTAATGGTTGTTTCAGCACACATATTTACACTAGAATCACGCTGGTTCAATAAATGCTTATTGAGAAATGTCCCCACCGTCTGTGTATCTCTCTGAGACAAAGTGAGCACGAGTGACTGAGCGGAGAGTAGTACACTGTTTCCACGATCCCTAACGGGACAGAGTTGTCATGTTTGATAGTTGACAAGAACTACTCTCCTACATTTCGAGGAGTTTCTAGTGGCACTGTGAGCTAGCTGGTATACAGGGGTGTCCAGAATCAGTCTGACTACAATCCTTCAGTATATGTTGTCTAAACGCGCAGATCCTATATAGGTTTATAGGAACTACACAGCAGTGCATTGGAGGACATATGAGCCATATGTTCCAGGCGAAACAGTGCTTTGCCTCACTTCCCAGTAGGCATTATTTTATTTTTGTCATTAAATTTGTTATTTTAAAAAATACAGACTTGTAACAGTTAGTCTTAATATCGGTGCACACTACTAGAGTAAGGAAAAATAATATTCAGGCGCAGTAGATTACATTACTTGAATTATAGTATTAATTTCACAGATTAAGATAATCAGATAGAGAAGTCCAAATGAGGAGGTGATTTAATTGTGTTGATAACATCAACTTTCAAATTGGTATGTTATCTGGTTGTTAGGGACACGCAGAGTTCTCAGAAGTAATCTGTCACCTGTTCATGCCAGCAGGTTCAGTTGGTTCTTGTTTTTGTAATTTCTTAGTAATCGAGAAGGAGTAAGATAAGGAAATAAGACAGACTATGACTATGAGGCGTGTTCACAGAAGGTACAATAACAAAGAAAGTCATGTCAACAATTCAGACATATATCTTCCTCTAGAATCAGATCCCACAAGCGAATACCAACTAATTCTACAAAAAATCATCGACCATGCATATGACATGAAATGGATCAATGAGAAAACCAAACAATTTTTTGATATGAAACATCCCAGAAGGACAAAATTATATATGATGCCAAAAATACATAAAGATTCAACTAATCCCCCATTCAGGCCCATCGTCTCGGCGTGTGGGTCGATCTCTGAACCCATTGGGAAATTTGTAGATACATTTCTACAACCTATTGTACAAAAGAGCACAACATACATAAAGGATACCACTTCATTTTTGAATCTATTGAATACCATTGAACTCGAGAGAAATGAGTCATACTTATTATGCACCATTGACGTCACGGCCCTTTATACCTCTATTCCCCACAATGAAGGGATTAAAGCACTAGAATGGAGTCTAGTAAACAGTGACTTAGAGGAGTCACAAAAACTGTTAATCATGGAAATGATGCAATTCGCTTTGTATTGCAGCTATTTTGAGTGGGAAGGAAAATTCTACAACCAAAGCAGTGGAACTTCTATGGGGTTCGGGGGGGCTCCCTCGTACGCCAATATCTTTATGAGCAAATTTGAAACCGATTTCATTCTGGAAAATCCAGCATGGACAGAACATTTGGTCACATATAAAAGGTACATAGGTGACCTATTCATAATATGGAGAGGATGTCGTCAAAAGCTTGAAAATAACATCATGATACTGAATTCACATAATGACCGTATCAAATTTACCCATACCATCGATGAACAATCGATTGCATTTCTTGATGTGAAAGTGAGAATTCAACAAAATACCATTATCACTAATGTTCATATCAAAAAGACAGATACAAATTCCTCATTACTTTTTCAGAGTTTTCATCCTGTATCTCTAAAAAAAACACTTACCCACATCGCAATACATCAGAATGAAACGTATCACCTCCAATGAGACAGACTTGACAACTACTTTGCAAGAACAAACTATTAAATATCGTTCAAGAGGCTGCCCAAATGATGTTCTGGAAACGTCCTTAAAAAAAGTGGCCTCACAATCTCGAGACAGTTTGTTGAAAGAGAAGATAAAATCTCACGAAATCAAAACGGTATGTGTTCTGAAATATTCTACTGACTCATCCAAGATCAAAAAGATCATTAATAAACATTGGAGACTAATTCAGTTAGAACCAGATCTAAAAGATTTATACAATGAGAAAATTACATTTGCCTTCCAACGATCGAAAAACATTAAAGAACTACTGAACATTCCTAAGAGAATCACCATGACTTATCGAGGCATGCAAAAATGCCAAAACCGCATCCATTGCGGGAACGTTATTGTTGGAAACCAATTCACCCATCCCACAAAAGGACACCAAAGTGAACTTAATCATAACAGTACTTGTGACACCATGAATTCTGTTTATGCCATCAAATGCCCATGTGGCAAAACATACATGGGACAGAGAGAAAGGAAGGTGAAAACACGTATAACTGAACATAAAAGTAATATAAGATTGATGAACACTAAATCCACTCTAGCATGTGGTTGGATGGAAGCCAGACATCAAATTTCTCAACTACGTTTCATGGTGTTAGAGAAAATCACACAACGCCGAGACCAGGATCCAATCAAACAAAGACTGAGATCTGAATACTTTTGGATTAAAAAGTTAAACTCCGCCCATCCCATTGGGCTCAATGATCGTATTGAACATTCATGTTTTCTATAGAATGAACGGTTCGCAGCATTGTTCTTAAATACATTCTGGGCCTGTTTAAACATTGTTTACAATGTCATGTATTCTTAATATTTTTTACGTTTGCTGCTATTCCTTGAAATGTATCACTATGTATTCATGTTTCTTTTATTACATTTAATTTATGCGCGCTCAGATTTTTTGCTTCCGTTATATGTAACATTCATTGTTAGTCCATTAGAACGAGAGCGTGTTTTCTTCCGTGAAGCCTCCGTATACTCTATCATGTGATCTGAGTCACCACTAAAGGCCCCTGTTGATTGGCTTCGTTGCTGATCACGTGACCGGAATTCGGTTCTTGTAAACTCGTAACATTTGGAGCGTAACTTTACTGTCGAGAAGTTAGTACATCCGCTGTTTCAGAACCATTGGTCCCTCGTAAGTAGACCTGATAGCATTGATATGTGCCAGATAACAATGTTGCGCGTAATGTATATATTCAGTAGAATACTATGAATGCGAGCTATTGCAAGACATTGATATTGTAGCGATAGAAGATTAAGATATTGAACACCTATCACGCACAGGAATGTTCCTCATGTTATGTTTATTTTTATTACAACAGTCATCATTTGGCAGCATTATTTTCTATGGTTTATTTTGCTTTCTGTCAGTGCATATGAGTAATACTGTGATACTGAATAATAGGACAGTGAATTAATTGGTCCTGTTTCATTTTTTATAGACCCCTGACGAAGGGTCAGCTTTACTTGACCCGAAATGAGTTGGGTGGATGTTATTTGTTGACCATTGGAGATATAATTGAGACAAATATGGACATTTTTCACAAGAATCACAGAAATTGAAAATACATGAAACTTTGATTTGTCCACATGTTGAAATAAATTTGGAGAAAATCAATTAAATCTAGTGAAGAAACTAGCATGTTTCATTCATTACTGAGCGCACTTGTCAGTGGGAAGGGGCCACTCCCCACAACACATACCTATTCACAGAAGGTACCTCATCTTTGTATTTGTTTACTTTGATATACATTCTAACTTTAGCATTACGTCTGGGACTGAGTAGGGTAATTTTTTCAAAACAAACTACATCTGTTTTGTACAAATTCACAATTTTGAGGAGCACACCAAAATTCTTTTTAGAAGAATCTAGACAACACTCATAGTACAAAAGTCTGTACAAAAATATCTGTTAAGATCATAAAAGACAGTAAAAGACTTTCACGTATCATGTAGCACAAAAGTTACGTTCACGACTTGATTGTTTCTCATCCTCTTTATTAATCCAGTTTTATAATAAATCAGAAAATCAAAACAAAGATTGAAACAGCCTACCTGTTTTGTCCCTTTTCACATGGGACTTCTTCAGGGCTGTTCCATCTTTGTTTCGATTTTCTGTTTTATTATAAAACTGGATTGATAAAGGGAATGAGAAATAATCAAGTCGTGAACGTAACTTTTGTGCTACATGATAAGTGAAAGTCTTTTGCTGTCTTTATTATCTTAATCAGACCCTCCAGGATATCGCGATTTCGCGATTTGCCGCGAAATCGGCACTTTTTAAAAAATGCCGTGATTTTTACAAAAATGCCCGCGAAATCGGCATTTTTGTAGAAATCGCTGCATTTTTCGCTATATCCTGGGGGTCTGCTTTATGTGGCTATCGCCTGTGCCTCTGTCTCCGATGCTGCACCAAAGCTCCTCAGATACTCAGCAGCATTGAAGCGTCACAGCGGGATGGCAAACCTCACACCTCCAGCCCTTGATGACCTGTTAAGAGGTGCTTCGAAGGTGACTGAGAGGGAGGGGCTGCAGGTTCAGGAGCTGCGACATCTATTCACATGCAAACAGCCCTGAATGTGTCATGTCTCTGCTATTTAGAGGGGGGCTCACACATTCCATTTCTACCCAGGTCCCCAAACATCCGAGACTCGGCCAGATTACACCCCTGATTACACCGAGGCAGCACGTGTTTCTCTTCACAGAGCGTAATTACTGTCACTAAATTGTAAGCAAACCTCGGTTCTTCAAACATGCAGTCTATAATTTAAGAAAATACAGAAATGGCACAATCGCACCCACACTGATTAACAGAGTATGGAGGACAATCATTTCAATCAGTTCCCTTAGAGTATCTCCTGTAAGTACTGTACATCACAGTGGGGGATGGCATTTTGGACAGAGAGCCTGTCTTCTCGTTGTCTTGTGCAGGGGGCGAGGAGCCCAAGATGATACTAGAATCAGTGATGGCTCCTGTCCCCCCATGTGGTGGCTCCAGTCCACCCCCCCGCCTGTGATGGCTCCTGTCCCCCCATGTTGTGGCTCCAGTCCACCTACACCTGTGATGGCTCTTGTCCCCCCCCTGTGGTGGATCCTGTCTCCGCCCTGGGTGGCTTCTGTCCCAGTCCTGGAACGGCCCCTGCAGCGAGGGTGAAGTTGTTGATGGGCCTCTTCTCAAAAGGGCTCAGCTCAAAATTAATATGGAAAGGTCGGCGAGTAAGTAAGTGAAGGGATGGGTGAATGGCTGGATGAATTAGTGAAAGGATGAATGAAAGATTGAATAAATGGATAATGAGAGAGGATGGATGGATTGATGAGGGGAAGGATGGAGAGAAAATGTAAATAGCTGGATGTATGGGTGGAAGGGTAGCTGGATGATGGACGAGGGGAAAGATGGATGAGGGGAAAGATGGATGAGGGGAAGGATGATGGATGAGGAGATGGATGGATGGATGGAGGGGAAGGATGGATGGATGGAGGGGAAGGATGGATGGATGGATGGATGAGGGGTAAGGATGGATGGATGGATGGAGGGGAAGGATGGATGGATGAGGCGATGGATGGATGGATGGGTGAGGGGAAGGATGGATGAGGGGAAGGATGGATGAGGGGAAGGATGGATGAGAGGAAGGATGGATGGATGAGGGGATGGATAGAGGGGAAGGATGGATGGATGGGTGGGTGAAAGGATGGATGGATTATGAGGGGATGGATGGATGGTTGATGAGGGGTTGGGTGAAAGGATGGATGATGGGGGAAGGGTGGATGGATGGATGATGAGGGAATGGGTGGATGATGAGGGGGCGGGTGAAAGGATGGATGGATGGATGATGAGGGGAAGGATGGATGGATGATGAGGGGAAGGATGGATGGATGATGAGGGGAAGGATGGATGGATGAAGAGTGGGTGGGTAGGTGGATGGATGATGATGAGGGAAAAGGATGGATGGATGGATGATGAGGGAAAAGGATGGATGGGTGATGAGGGGAAGGATGGGTGATGAGGGGAAGGATGGATGATGAGGGGGAAGGACGGATGATGAGGGGAAGGACAGATGGATGGATCGATGATGGGTGGGTGAAAGGATGGAAGGAAGGATGGCTAAGTGAAAGGGTCGATGGAGAGAGAAAGGGAGGATGGATGGATGACTAAAATAGTGGATGGGTGGAAGGATTAGTAAGTGAAAGGATGGCTGGATTGGTGAAAGGGTAAATGGCTGAATGGATGAGTGAATGGATGGATGGGATGAAGAGTGGATGGATAAGTGTACAGATGGATAGGGTGAAAGGGTGGATGGATAATGGAGATGAGTGAAAGGATGGATGAGGGGATGGATGAAGGGATGGATGAGTGAAATGATAGATGGAAGGATACATGATGGATAGGTTTGCAAACGGTTGAATATGTTTGGAAATGGCTGGGCTTACTTATATACTATTGCGCGACCTCTGATGTGTCTGTAAAACGTACCTATTGTCCTGAAGTTTTGTCCTGAATTTTGAGCTCCTGTCCTGAATTTGTGTCCTGAATTTTGACCCTTTGTCCTGAATTTTTACACTCACCGTCCTGAATTTGCACCAATGCCAGTTGGTCACCCTATTCGCTGGCTTGGAGACGGAGCGCCGTGCAGAGATGTCTGTCCCTCAAGATAAACAGACAGAACCACTCAGCCGAGAGAGCTGAGACGCACACAGGACGGGGTATCTGGGGACTGTGGAGAAGTGTGGCTCAGGGGTTAGAGGCGGCAGACCCGGAAGCTGAGATCGGCCCTGGACCAGGGTTCAATTCCCCGCCTCGGCGGGTCTTGGGCTCAAAAATTCCACGGACTCGATAATTCTCGCTCCGGTGCCTTCTCAACTCACGGGTTCACACTCTGCGACTCTGAGCAATAGCTTGCTTAATCTCCACAACGGCCCCTCGCGGCGGGATGCCTGGCTTTCACCTTGTGGATACCCTGCCGGGGTTATCTCACAGGGGAATACCAGGACGGGTTCCCTAAGCAAGCGCCGGGAAACCCTTTGTGGGTAGCTGTGCGCTATATAAGCTCAAATACATTTACATTTACATTTATCTGCAGAGGCGCGCTGGACAAGGGATGAAGTCAGAGGGTTGAGCTCACCTATTGCAGACCATTTCCCCCTGGGAGTGAGCCATGGGAAAAATCCTAGAGGCGAGAAATTTAACACGGGTGTCAAGTGGCCCCATGTCATGGGTGTCAACTTCAACCAGTCCCCGCTTTTAAATCGGAGACGATTTGCAGGCTGACATTTTGCAACGAAACTACAAGTACCAACATGCAGTTCGCTACTGTTTAACAAGTGACCACTTGGCGGTTTTGTCTGCTCTTTCTCTAGTGGTTAGGTCTGTCGAACGGGCATCCGGTGGGATATCAGGTCGTGTTCAAAATACACTGTACTATTTAACGTGCTTACTAATAAAAGGGGCGATAGGTATAGCCATCATTAGTGCAGCAGATACAGTGGCACCAAGCTCTAAGGCTATTGCAAGACACAAACTGACCTGCAATGGTACGCCTCTTCTGGCGCAGGGCTTTGCAACGTGACGCATCTGGGAGATGCGTCACGTAGTAAATACCCCGCACCATGGTGCATCTTTTGCGCCGCCGCTGCGTCACAAAAGTGACGCAACGGCGGCGTAAAAGCAGCGCAAGTGGCTTGTAAATCTGCCCCAAAGTGTCTACATTGTAAAGAAACCAAATATACATAGCTTCATGTTGTTAAATAACTAAAAAAACGAAGATATCTGTGTTTGTTGTAGGAAAAATGGCCACATAAAATGCTGCAAAATTTCCATATTTGTGCCGCTAAATTTCCATTTTTGTGCCGCTAAATTTGCTAATCCATGCCGCTATATCCTGGGGGGTCTGCTTAATAGATGTTTTTGTACTGACTTGGTGTACTGTTAGTGTCCTCGTCTATTCTCTTAAAAGAATTTTGGTGTGCATCAAAATTGTGAATTTGTACTTTGAAGCTTGTGGGTTTTTTCGGTTGACCCAAAGGAGTGAGCACTTTGAATAATGTTAGGGACAAACATTGTGCAGGTAAAGTTGAGGCCACCACTGTATTTCCGTTGTATTACTACATCTGTTTTGTAACTAGTCGAGATGTCTACTTGAAGCACTGATCCGTGCTTTTTGGTGAATGACAGGTTATTTCTCAACTTTCATGTAGCCATACTCCCAGCTATTTATTTTACATCTTCCTCATGTCTCGACAGTTGGTATGCCTTCTGTTTAGAACGTTTTATCCTAAGATGATACTTCTGGGTAAAACGTTCAGATTATTTGAACACTTTACACATGTATACTATATTTCTTACTTTTGTGTGGACATGTCCAGTGACATGTACAGTTCAGTCCTCCCTGTAGTTAATTGTCCAGACCATACAATCCTCTTTGCAGAACACAGCATATCCTTTCAGGACAGTAATGATAGAACAGCCAAATATTTAAAGGGTTCTAGTAAAAGTTTGGCTTATCTTGACCTTGAACACACTTTGCGGTTTTATTGCACCAAGTCTTCCTTCACATTGGCCTCTTTCATTTTGCGACACGCTGGTCCTACTCTTCAAGGTAGTACTCTTCAAACTAGATCTGCCGGGTTCCAAGAAGTTAACCTATGGATTCACAGCTGTAACAGATACATTTAAGCTACCAGCTCACTGCTATTACTCCTCAAATGAAGCATGACTTCGTGCAGGATGTTAGGGCCAAGGTTAATCTTTTGTTCTTCCAGATTACAGAAGTAGTAGCTATGGTTGCTCTGCTGATGATTCAGAGAACAATATACAAAAAACAAATTTCCTTAGTTACATAATGAATTTTAACATTTCTAATATACTGTCTAATATACTGTCTTCTACAGCAGAATCAAACAGAAATAATGTCAAAGTGGAGCTAGCTATAACCACAAATTACCAGAATGCTTTTTGACATCTAAGATTGAATAGGGTAGAGCTAGCTGATGAGAGAGGCAATAACAAATTGATATTTTTGCCGACTAAAGCAAGAAAGTTTTAAAAGAAACTAGTTTTTGTGTCTTTCTTTGATACATTTTTGAATCTCCCTAGAAGCAGTCTGATGTATGCAGATTATTTCGTATTATTATTTCACAGTCATAGCGGATTACTTTAGTAGATATTGTCTAATACTTTGAACTTCTGACCCTGCGAACAATTCTTCCATTATTTTCTAAAGAGAATTATTTACTTCTCTTTCGTAGACGTAATTTTCTATTGGTGTAATCTTTCTAATCCACTTTATGTATCTTCCAAAGAGGGAAATATCAAAGCTCTGAAGAGCGCTGCATGCATCAGTGTTTGACTGTAGAGATCAGACCGTATGACTTAAGGACATGGTCACGCACCAGGTGTGCTTGCGTCACACTGCCCGCTCATGCTCTTGTACACTGCTATATCGGCTGCCCATGCCAATTTTGGCAAGATGGGAGCAGATTAACCAAAGGTGAATCAGTCCCGATCCACTTTTTGTGCAGTTTTTTTCTGTCGTGAGTGCAGATTGTTAATTTATGTGGCCCCGTCCACTGAGACTTATTTGGTGTTACATATATTTCTCCTGGCACCATTTTTAGGTCTCACTGAGCTAGCGCATGTGCTGCTCTGCGAGACATTTAGTGTGTGGCTCAAAAAAATGTACCACATGCTTTTGCTTGTGGTGGCCTAGAGCTTGCTGTTATGCACACAAGCGCACGTGCCTCGCTCCGCCTCTCCAATGCTCGCTATGCCTCTCCTTCTGTTTATCTTAAGAAGGCACGTCATATCTATTCAGATATGGCTCGGCTTACTTTTGTGGACGTTCGGGGACGGGCAGAGAAGGAAACGGACTCTGTCTCTTCCTTACTGCCCAGAGAAGACACAGACAATGTTCTCTTCTTTTCTGTCCTGGCAGCTGACCCCCTTCCTATTATTCCGTCTCTTTCTGTCTCGCTCCTCACTTAATGAAAACCGTGACTTGAAGAAGCGGTTCACAACCTCTCTTTCCTTCTTTCATTTAGTTGCTTCCCTGTGAAATGGATCCCAAAAAAAAACCACTCTTGCGGGAATGCCCTTTTTCTGACATCTTTCTATTCCAAAGTGCAGCCTCGGGATGGAGAGAAATAAAAGGTCTTAAATATGAAAAATAAATACATAACTAAGTAAAGCAAAGTGGCCAGATTGGTTTTATTCACATCCAAACACATCAGCCTCACTTTACAGACTTTGCAGTGAAGCGCTACTTTTCTTTACTCGTCTTTCTTTGAACAGCATTGTTGTCCCCAGGTGGGGAAGTGCACCATTCCTGGATGTATTGCAATACCTGGTTGATGGGTGGACCGGAAAACAAAATGTGTACCTCTGTGTTTATGGGTGTGGTCTTTTTAAACCATACTGTTTACGTTTATTAAGGATATAAGCAATGGACATTGAAACAGTTCCCTTCAGGGCCCTGTAGTTATGTCCTTAACTTTTCAGGTAAAACCACTTGCTGATTTCTGAATAGTGAGTGAGAGATCGCTAATGTAACCATGTTGTTTCTGCTTACATTCCACATGCTTTACTTAATCTTGCACTCCCTATGAGTGTTTGCTTTTACTTTTTTTTTCTCAGGCAGCATATTATCAAATGCATAATTTGAATTAAGGCTCATGCTGGTGTTTTATAGTGGGGCACAATTGAGTTGAATCTGAAGGCAGTTTGCGTTTTTCTCAGTGGGGCAGTATGGTGTTTAGTGGGAGAGAGGATGTGGCACTATGGCCATAACTGTCTAATTTGGAACTGAGTAGCTGGGTTCAGCCTTCATGACCATTCCCCCAGACCACTCTCCTGAGGGAGCACATTCCCATGCTAGACCTTAGAAAGCCCCACTAGACCTTAGAAGCCCAGGTGTCTTAGAACCTGCAGGTGGACCTTTCCAATGGCAAGTGTGGGTTAATCTTAAAGGCCTGTCCACCACAATCCATACTGAAGGTCACCTCCAGCCTTGCAGGCAGGCCTACAAAGCAGCACACCTTAGAGCAACAGTTATCCAGTCTATTTCGGGTGGGTGCGTAGTGTTTGCAAGTATATTATGGTTTTAAAAACACTTGCTGCCTCCTTCTTGCCTCCAGCAACCGTCAGCAACAATAAAAATGTCATGATAACTTCGGTGATTAATGTTCGTCCTAGAGAGAGATCAGAGTTTTGTCTGGGGAAGGGTTGACGCCTGGAAAGGTGGCACAGAGGTTTAATGTGCCTGCTGCAAAGGACATGTACATGGAGATCACAAAGTGCACATAATGTTAACTAGGTTAGTAGGTTACTGCTTTTGTCAGAGAGATCCTTTTGTTACTTGCAGTTTATAAGTTAAAATCCTAACATCCAACAGTGAGCTATTAAACTATACTGCCTACTAGTATGGTTGTCATGTGTCTTCTACACCTTGTAGTCCTTTGTCTTATGTAACATTTCCTATACAGTGATTTACACACGTATAAATGATTGTCTCTGTGTAGTGTCCGAGACATAAGTGATCTTTGGGGGCACCAATAAACATTGTTGCAAAGGGCACCATCAGCACTAAAGCCGTCCCTGCCTTCGAGGCCAGTCCGCCTCACCCATTGGTACCTCCATTGGCCTTGTTTCAGCAGTATTAGCTGCAATTCACGAAGGATCGGCAAAGCAGGATTTGCACACACACCAAACTAAGTTTGAAAACTTCACACTCTCTGCTTCATGCACAAGCACTTTTAACATGTGCTACCTGCTCTGGAGCCACTGGAATTATGCAGCAATGGGGACAAAATGATGCTTCAGTGTTGACTAAATTATGCAACAAAAAAAAGGCTGCAGCGTAATGCAATATATTTTCTTTTTTTTATAAAATCTTTATTTTTATGTAGTGGAAAACACAGAAGGTGGTCCCGCACATCTTCCCACACAGGGGGCATAATCAAAAGCAATTAGTAACGACGATCTGTAATAGCAAAGTTGCAAGCGGTCAAGCAGCAGGTCGATGCCATAGGGCAATGGAGCAAAAGCGGCAGGAGCATAATGCTTAAAAGTCAATCTGCACGGAGTACAGCCATAGGTGAGTAGCTGTCGGTGCCCAAGAAGTCATCTAGTCCAGATTGAGAGGCCTCGGCCATCCATGTGGGCGCCGCAACAAACAAACAACAAAACTTTACAACCCCCCCCCCCCCACCCTCCCCCTCTCCTCCCACCCCCCCAGTGGTGGTGACCTCAGCAATTCCATTCATACATGCGAATCCTGTATTAAATCTGAAAGAGGTGGAGTGATCGTATGGAGGATGGGCAGACGGCAGAAGGCAGGCCTTTGGAAAGAAAGCGAACCAAGGGACCCCAGCGGAATTGGAAGTTTTTGAAGTTACCCAGGAAGATGTCCGCCACTCTCTCCATACTAAGCAGTCTCCATAGCTTTGCGTGCCATAAGGTCGCCGGTGCCTCCGTTTTTTTTAATCGTTTTTTGGCCACCACAAGTGTGGCAGGGTATACTCAGACATGAGTCCCTTGCTCACTGCACCACCAGGATTCAAGCAAGCCGGGCCGACGATGGCTGAAATGCCAGAAACCGGTCCCCGGAAGCTTGTCTCCTTTCCGGTGAAGAATTGGCTTGGTTGTTTGGTCTGCCCCGTTCCCATGAGGCACTGGGTCAGACTAATTTGCATTTAGCCAGGTTCTGAACTGGGGTGATGCAGTGAGCTAAATAACGGTGATGCATCAAGCCCTGATCTCTTGACTGGGTAAGAGTGGTCTGCTTAATTCAGACACTCTGTTCATCACCACCCCCTTTTTTAATCGTTTTTTGGCCACCACAAGTGTGGCAGGGTATACTCAGACATGAGTCCCTTGCTCACTGCACCACCAGGATTCAAGCAAGCCGGGCCGACGACGGCTGAAATGCCAGAAACCGGTCCCCGGAAGCTTGTCTCCTTTCCGATGAAGAATTGGCTTGGTAGTTTGTTCTGCCCTGTTCCCATGAGGCACTGGGTCAGACTAATTTGCATATAGCCAGGTTCTGAACTGGGTTGATGCAGTGAGCTAAATAACGGTGATGGATCAAGCCCTGATCTCTTGACTGGGTAAGAGTGGTCTGCTTAATTCAGACACTCTGTTCATCACCACCCCCTTTTTGAATCGTTTTTTGGCCACCACAAGTGTGGCAGGGTATACTCAGACATGAGTCCCTTGCTCACTGCACCACCAGGATTCAAGCAAGCCGGGCCGACGACGGCTGAAATGCCAGAAACCGGTCCCCGGAAGCTTGTCTCCTTTCCGATGAAGAATTGGCTTGGTAGTTTGGTCTGCCCTGTTCCCATGAGGCACTGGGTCAGACTAATTTGCATATAGCCAGGTTCTGAACTGGGGTGATGCAGTGAGCTAAATAACGGTGATGGATCAAGCCCTGATCTCTTGACTGGGTAAGAGTGGTCTGCTTAATTCAGACACTCTGTTCATCACCACCCCCTTTTTTGGCCACCACAAGTGTGGCAGGGTATACTCAGACATGAGTCCCTTGCTCACTGCACCACCAGGATTCAAGCAAGCCGGGCCGACGACGGCTGAAATGCCAGAAACCGGTCCCCGGAAGCTTGTCTCCTTTCCGGTGAAGAATTGGCTTGGTAGTTTGGCCTGCCCTGTTCCCATGAGGCACTGGGTCAGACTAATTTGCATATAGCCAGGTTCTGAACTGGGGTGATGCAGTGAGATAAATAACGGTGATGGATCAAGCCCTGATCTCTTGACTGGGTAAGAGTGGTCTGCTTAATTCAAACACTCTGTTCATCACCACCCCCTTTTTGATCCGGTTTTTTCCAGGCGGCGGCCAGAGTAAGTTTGGCAGCCCCAAGACAGAGCCACAAAATCTTTTTGTCAGCACGTGTCTGATACTCAAGGACTGGGTCTCGGAGGCCCAACAAAACATAGGCCATAGAGTCCGCCACCGGATAGCCAAGTATATCCTTGATGTGTGGAAGGATCTCCTCACAGTACGGTCGGATAACCGGGCAATCCCACCAAATATGGCGGAAGTCCCCAAGCAGACCAGAGCCCCTCCAGCACCTGTCAGAGGTGGCCGGGAATATGCGATGGAGTCTGGCCGGGTACAAGTACCAGTCCATGAGCGTCTTAAGGTGGGCCTCCCTCAGGTCTAACGAGTGATTATATGTAGCAATATCGCGCCATAGCGCCTCCCATTCCTTGTCCGAAATATCCCGCCCCAGGAGCTCCTTCCATTGTGCCATGTAGCGGGGACGAGGCGACACCGCCGAGGTGAGTAGGAGCTGGTAAATAAAGAAGATGACTCCTTTCATGGCAGAGGTCCGGAGTATGAAGGCCTCAAAGGGCAAAGGGGGTCTCGTAGCCGCATCGAGGACCTCAGGCGACGTGGCCCAATGGAGCAGCTGGACGTGGCGATACCGTGCCGACGGCGGGACACCATAGTCCCTCATGCAATTGTCAAAGGAGAGGGGAGCATGGCCGTGAAATAGGTCGGTCAAAGCCCTGCAACCTCCTTCCCTCCACACCTTGAAAGGGCCCTCCTGTAGCGCCGGCAAGAAAGCCGGATTAAAGTGTAGGGGCGTGAACGGGGAAGGAAACGTGGTCCAGTGGTCAACAGCGGCCAGCGAATCCCAGACCTTCAGAGTGGTACTAGTTGGAGTACTAATGTAGGCGTTCCGGGGCCTGTCTTTCTTGGGTTTCCAGGCCAGGTCCCAAATTGATCTGCTTGCGACACTCCTGTCCATGTGTAACCAGTGTTTCTCTGATGTTTGTTGGGACCATTCCACCAGCACTCTTAATTGTGCTGCTTTGTAATACAGATGTAAATCAGGAAGGCCTACACCCTCTTCTCCCCGGGGTCGTCGCAAGACCGTGAAGGAGAAACGCGCTCGGCCCCCCTGCCAGACAAACCGGAGCATCTGAGTCTTCAGGCGTCGAAAGAAGTCCCCGTCCAGAGGAATAGGGAGTGCCTGAAAGAGGAATAGGCCCAACCACGACAAGTATTTGGGCTTCCATCGTTCCAAGTCCGCTCAAGTCTTTGCTAGTAACGGAGGGAAGTTTGCTGAGAACTATTTCCCAATGGTGGGCGTCAGATGGACCCCCAGGTAAACGATGGAGTTGGAAGCCCAGGCCAACGGAGTTAAAAGCCGCACTTGCTCCACCTCTGAAGGCGAAAGCGTAAGGTTCAATACATATGATTTGTCATAATTAACCTTGAAGCCGGCCACCTCCTCAAAACGCAACAGGACTTCCCGGACATACGGCAAAGATTGTACTGGATCCATGACAAAAAGCAGGACATCATCTGCAAAGAGTGTAATTTTATGCTGCTCCCCGGAAAAGGGAAGGTCCCGAATCCCCTCGTGCTCCCGCACCGCAACTGCCAGTGGCTCAATGCTCAAGGCAAAGAGCAGGGGGGAGAGAGGGCAGCCCTGCCTGGTGCCGCGGGAATGCGGGAAGAACGCCGATAGGTGGCCGTTCACCGCCACCCTAGAGCGGGGACTGCAGTAGTTCGCTTTCACCATGGAGATGAATTTGTTCGAGAAGCCGAAGGCCGCCAGGGTATTGAACAGGAAGCCCCAATTCACGCGGTCGAAAGCCTTTTCAGCATCAAGGCCCACGAGTACCGCCGGGAATTCGGAACCTATCAGCCTTCTCTATCAGGTGGACAACCCGCCTAGTGTTGTTGTGGGTCTGACGTCCCTTAATAAACCCAGATTGGTCCAGATGTATGATTGCTGGCATCAGATCCTGTAGCCTGCGTGCAATGATCGAGGAATATAGCTTGGCGTCGATGTTGAGAAGGGCTATCGGGCGAAATGAGGAGCAGAGGGTGGGGTCTTTCCCTGGTTTAGGCAAGATCGAAATCACGGCCTCAGCGAGGGAGCCGGTTGAAGTGCCAGATTCAGCCATGTCATTAAAAAGGGAGACTAGAAAGTCGCATACCTCAGTGGCATACGGCTTGTAAAAAAGAGCGGTGTAGCCATCCGGACCCGGCGCCTTGTGAAGTTTCAGGTTCTTAATGGCATCAAGCACCTCCCCACTGGTAATCGGGGCCTCCAGTAACTCGTTCCATTCCTTAGAGACCTGCGGTATAGGCAGATCCCGCAAATATTCCCGCTGGTCATCGGCATCGAGAGACTCCCCCGTATAGAGTTCCGCATAGAAGCGGCCAAAGATGGCAGCCTTGGTCTCGTCACGGTATTGCAGTTCACCCGTCGAATCACGAACCCCTCCGACATACTCCCGTTCCCTCTTGTCCCGCAGTTGGCGAGCCAGGTGTCTCCCCACCTTATTACCGTGGGAATATGATAGGCGCCGCAGACTCAACAACGTAAACTCCGCCCTGTTGTTGTAGTGGGCCCTCAATTTCCCCTGAACCGCCGTCAATGGACGAAGGGTCAGCCTCGAAGGATTAAGTTTGTAGGCCTGTTCAAGTGCCGCTAATTCTGTCTCCAACTCCTCCTGCTCCCGGCGTCACATCTTATTGAGGCGAGCATTAAGAGCTAAGCAAGTGCCCCTAATTGACGCCTTAAAGGCGTCCCAGGTGGTGGAGATTGATGTATCGGACACTGGGTTGAGAACGAAAAAGTCCCTGATAGCCTTCTGCAATTCCTTATTTGAAGTGTCGTCCCTGCCCACCGAGGCCGGGAAATACCACTTCCGCTGTCCATCACCCGCCGGCGACCAGCGCAGATTGAGCACGAGCAGACTATGATCGGAGACTGAAAGCGGAAATATTCTAGAGTCGAGGACATCTCCCCTAAGAGCTTGACTTATAAAAATGTGGTCCAAGCGTGAGTAAGAGTTGTGAACATGGGAGAAAAAGGTGTAATCTCGGGACAGGGGGTGTATGGAACGCCAGCTATCAAGTAAACCCAGCTCCCCAACCAACCACTGTGTTTCAGCAGAGAACAAACCTGTATCGGCCCTGTGGGTACCAGAGCTATCAATCTCTCTACTCCAAACCAAATTAAAGTCCCCCAACAAGAACAGGTGTCCTTCAGCAAAGTCTCCCACCCTCTGCAGCACGCCTTGGATAAAGCCATTCTGATTAGCATTGGGGCCATACACCACCACGAACGTGCTCAGCTTCCCATGGACAAGTCCTTTCACCATCAGCCAGCGTCCCTCCCTATCACTGCGTACGTCCATAGGCTGAAAGTGCAAGGCTGCACGAAAGAGAAGAGCCACACCCCTATGTTTCGTGGATGCAGATGATCTATATATGAGGGGAACAGTTTGTGCCGGAGGCGCAGCTAATCCTTACGCGCCAGGTGAGTCTCCTGGAGACCCACAATGTCTAGCTGGTGGTCTATCACATACTTCCACACCTTCTGACGCTTTTGCGGGGAGTTCAGGCCTTTAACATTCCATGTCCCTATACTAAGAGGCATCATTAATCAACAGGCCCGCCCTGGCTACAGTCACATCACGCCTCTCCCCACCCACGCCCCCATTCCTAGCAACCAAAGATAATGCAGGATGGCATCCCAGAAGGCCCTCCCAGCACCCCACAACCAAATAGAATTTGTCCAGAATCCTCGAATTTGACCGCCCCCTCCTGAACACACAGAAACTATTTGCAAGAGCACCAGAATCACACTCAGCCACACCCCCCGTCACCACCACTACCCCCGCCACCCCTCCCCCCCTCAAGTCCCCAACAAACACCCTTAGTACCACCACCCCCCCCCCAAAGGAACCCCAATGTGGCCCCCAAACCAACAGAACAAGAGGAGGCAACAGGAGGTGCACGAAGAACATGAAGGAACAGTGTCCTGAACCATACCCGTAGATACAAGTCTGTGAGGTCCTCCAGGGGGCGAGGACGGGACACCACAGGGTGTGTCCCATAGGCCACATACCGGGGTGTCTGCCCAAAAAGTACAAATTTACCCACGGTACCTGCAAGTCCGCGTCCCTCCGACGCCAAGCAATTGTCATTCCAGGGCTCAGGCCGCCCCGGAGCCAAGCTGTGAGTTCGCCAACGTAGCCGACGCTACAGAAGCCACCGATGCACCCCTCTCCTGGAGACTGGTCGCAGATCAGGCCATCTCCGCTCCGAGTCCCTGCCCACTCTCTTCCATGAGGAGGGCCGCCGTCTCCTCCGCGATGGGGAGCCACTGCTCTCGGGGGGGGGGGGGCAGGGGCGCCCCAAGAGGTCCATCGCTACCTGCAGTGATCGGATCTGCGCAGCCTATTTTGCCATCGGAAAATGATGCGGAAAGGATGACCCCAGGATTAGGCTATGTTACGTTCCCTTAGAAAGGTGGTCACAGGGCGGAACTCACGCCTCTTTTGATTGGTCGTTGCCGCCAAGTCCTGATATAGTTGGGGGTGGTGATCCCGGAATTGCAATGAAGAAGTCTCCCGTGCCTTTCGAAGAATGCAATGCCTCTTTTGATTGGTCGTTGCCGCCAAGTCCTGATATAGTTGGGGGTGGTCATCCCGGAATTGCAATGAAGAAGTCTCCCGTGCCTTTCGAAGAATGCAATCCTTCAACTGGAAATCGTGGACGCACACCAGGATATCGGGTGGAAGGCCTCCTCCATGCCTAGGCAGACCGACCCTGTGAACCCTGTCCATCATGGAGCTCCTCATCATCCAGGATCTGCAGGAAGAGTGCCAGGACCTAGCCCCGTAGATCACCAGACTCCCCGTCCCAGGGCACCGAGCGTATGTGGATGTTGTTCCGGCGGGAACGATTCTCCAAGTCCTCCGCATGTGCTTGAAGGTCCAGGTTCTGCTCCGTGAGCCGTATCACATCTTGTTGCAGCTGGTGCACATCATTCGCCACACTCAGGTCATGATCCTCCAGGGTGGCCACCCGCTCTCCGATACCGTCCACGTCTCGCCTCACCTCACGGAGGTCCGATGCCAGCTGAGAGGGAAGTTCCGAAATGTCCTCCTTGATGGAGGCGAATAGCTCCATTATGAATGCCTTGGTGGCGGGGGCCTCATCGTCCTTCGACACAGGCGAAGCGCTAGTCCCAGAGGACGCCGGCTGCTGGGATCCCTTGGATGGACTATCCTTACCAGGCTTCCCTCTCCGCTGGGTAGAGGCCATCACGACGCCATCACGACGCCCCCGTTTGCTTGGATATTCAGTTCCTGGGCACCGTTCGCTACCCCCGAGACTTTCCACTCCAGGCGGTGTTCCTTCACTGTCCGGGGCCGGGCAGGAGCAAGATGTACCCCTCGACAGTCTTCTGGGTGGGATCGCGCTGTCCAAACTACATACGGTTCCCCGCTCCGTCCATGCGCTCATGCGGGTCACCGCGTCACTCTAGATGATGGCCCACCACGACTAGACTGGCCCAGAAGCTATTGGGACCGAGCACCAGAATGCGACCAGGCAACGGGCCCCCACCAGCACGTCAGGCCTTCCAAGGGTCCAGAGGGCGCCATTAGCCAATGTCATGCACCTCAGCCGCCTCCGGCGATAGCTCCTCGTCTGCTATGCCCCCAGCCTCGCTCAACCAGGCCCCTCTGCGAGCAAGGTGGACCCACGGGCCAAGTCCCCCCAAAGTCCTCACAGGGCCGCGGCCGCTGTCCAGGTGCGTCTGTGCTCCGCCGGCTCACCACGCGGCTACATGCCTCGCCCCGTAATGGCGGCCTCTCACTGCGTTACGGACGCCAGCCAAGAAGAGAGAAGGACGGTCCTCCTGAATGCCCAGTGTCTCTAGAAAGCCTCATGGGTACCTTCGGCGATCACCCCCAAGGGCGGCTCCATTTGCTAGGTCTGATCACCGACCGAAGATCGATGGAGGGGCCACACAGCAGCGGTGCCGATCACCCGCGCAAGGCGAAGCGGGCGACCTCCCCCGGAGATCCAAGTCGGACCCACAGTTCCTCTCCCCGGTTCCGCAGCAGTAGGTATCGGAGGGGGGGGTCAGCTCAAGCGCGGCGGGGCACCTTCATGCTCAGCTCTTCGCCGGCACCCTCGATCCGCGCCACCGCTCCGAAGGTCCGGTGCCCGCCTCCACTCAAGGGCGGGGATTCCTAGGCCGCACTCCGCCGCGGCCCCTGCGCTGCTATCGCTCTGTCGTGACACCCCCGGGGGCCCGGATTGCTCAACCGGATCGTGCTCCTTGGCGGCAGGGAGCGCCCCAGGCATGGGGGCTCCAGAAGCGCACTGTTCCAGGGGGCTTAACAATGCTTAGCAGGAATCGGTGCCGGAGGGACAGCAAAACACGTCTCACTCCGTCGCCATCTTGGCCACGCCCCTCGCAATATCTTTTCTTATGCTTCATTATTTAGACATTTTTACACTTTCTGTCTCTGCAAAGAATCTGTCTCATTAGTATCAGTATAACATACTAATGCAGCAGTGAGAAAGGTGATCGGTCAAACTTTGCAAAGGGTCGTCCACTTTGTAGCAACTCAAGTCAGGTTTTTTTAATAACTTTTTATCCGTTTTCGCTACTAAAATGGTTATTTAAAACTGCAAGATTATGCAGTGGATGATGTATTTTATGTGACATATATGGCAGAGCCATAATTATATAGGAACCATTTGGAAACTAGGATATTTTGCCATTCATGTTTGAACTGCTCTTGTGGAAGAAGGGAGGAGAAGTGCTAATGGGAGAAACTGCACGGCTTGGAGACAAATGGTTTGTGATTCCACTTATCAGCGTATTTGGGACATTGTGCGATTGGAAATATATTCCACTCTGTGAATGTATTTAAATGCCAATAACTCCTATTAAACTTTAAATAATCAAGTGTATCCATTGGTTGAATTAAATAACAGAAAAAGCTGTAACTGGTCGGTGAAATGGCAAACAAATACAATACATTGGGATGTTTGGCACATTCTGGCCACATCGCTGACTCAGCCCACTGATCCAATCCTTGGGTTATCCTCACCCTTGGAGTTTCCACCCACAGTTTCCCTACTTGTTTTCCCCTACTTGTTTTCTTGTTTTCCCCCCACTTTGACCACTGGGTACAATCATGGATTTGAAACAGTGCAGCAAGGAGATGTATATCTACTCTGTGTGGTGAGGAATTGTAAACTCTGGAAATTTAACTCTTCATCACCCTGGGATTACGCTCTATGGCGTGCATTCTCTTGCTCTCTCGCTCTCTCGCTCTCTCTCTCTCCTTCACTGCCTCTCTCTCTCTCTCCTTCACTGCCTCTCTCTCTTTCTCTCTCCTTCACTGCCTCTCTCTCTCTCTCCTTCACTGCCTCTCTCTCTCCTTCACTGCCTCTCTCTCTCCTTCACTGCCTCTCTCCCACACTCTAGTCCTCTCCTCCTTCTCATGTTCTCATCCTTTCTTTATCTCGCACTTTCTCTCTCCATCCTCACCCGTGTTTCTTTTTTGCTCTCTGTGGCAGTGTCTGTCTAAAGCACACACACTCGTCTTTCTCCGTTTATCTGTTTCCTCTGCCCACCCCGAAACTCTTGCCTTTTCTTCCCTATCAAGTACTGTTTGAACGACGCAATAAAAATATGAGATCTTTATTTAAGGTGTTAAGAATATTGTAACATTTACATCCAGAAAGTCAGATTAGAAATATTTTTTCCTTTAAGGGCAATAAAAAGTTTTATTTAAATCTATATCCCTAGAAAACATTATAATTTCTAATATTGAAAAGTCTTTTCTCCTAATGGAAATGAAATGTTAATGTTTCTGATCAAAGCATATATTTTCAACTGGCGCTTTTTAATCGATGTGTGTAATTTTTAGCTCCATTTAGCTTCAGAGCCATGTGGGTGCACTACAGATTCCATTTGCTTTTCTCATCTATTTCTGGCAACCTGCTGTAAATCGTGTAGACACTTGTCCCCAAATGGAGTTAATCACCCGGGACACCTACCCCTATTCCTTACAATCATGCCTCAGTATTTCATTCTGCCACAGACAGTCTCAAAGCTCTCCCTGCAATGCCCCATGACCGGTCTTAATGTTCTGCACGCTCGGTAAAAAGACAACGATTCGAACAGCTAAACATGTATAGGCTGACTCGGGAACTACGGGGCATGTGCTTGCCAAGGACAACTGTCTGGCTTCTCAGGCAAGGAGCAGTAACTCTTTTGCACGGCCAGTTTTGCATGATTTTCTTGTCTGATTGGCACTTCTTAGTGCCACCTGTTGAGTACTGCTTTGAGACAATTTCTTAAGATTTGGTGTCTGGGAAGAAGTATCCCCTGTGTCCGATAACTCTTTTTATGGTGTATAATCTATCTTGTGCAGATTTTTCACCCCTCCTCCTTCTCTCCTTTTGAGGTTGGGCTAGTACTAGAAAAATTCCATTGTAGGTTCGGGTTGATACTTACATCTGTCTAGTTTCCCCCTCCTTAGGCTTTGGCTTACCGCCAGAAAAAACAAGCATGGGCATAGCCAATAGGTCTCGCCTTTGGGACCTTATAAGCGTTTAGCCATGCAACAGTTGATGTTAATGCACCAAGGATATTGTGCTGCATAACTAAATACTTATAAGGTCCCAAAAGCGAGACCTATTGGCTATGCCAATGCTTGTTCACAAATGTTTCACTGATTTTTTACCTAAGGACAGCTATGCTGAGCTTTTGGATTAGAGCCTTCCATTTCGAAACATGCCTGCCTTGTTTTTGGGCATACGGCTTGTAGGTAAGGAGGTATCCATATTTAAAATAGTTTTTAGGTCTCGCGACCTATCGATGTGCGCAAGCGCATCGAGCGGAGCGAGAATTCATGTGGCGAAAACATCATCAAACCAAAGGGCTTTCAGCCCCGCGGTTTTCATGAAGTTCACGTGAACATGCACGCGCATCGCATGCAAGCCCAGCCTCTCCCGCCCCCATCCGGCATCAGGCTTCTCCTCCCCTAGCAGCACTCCTCCCACACCAGCAACTCCCCCCTCCCACACCAGCACCTCCCCTCTCTCTCCACGCAATCACAGCCTCCCCCTCCCACACCAGCACCTCCCCCCTCCCACACAAGCACCTCCCCTCTCTTTCCACGCAATCACAGCCTCCCCCTCCCACACCAGCACCTCCCCCCTCCCACACCAGCACCTCCCCTCTCTCTCCACGCAATCACAGCCTCCCCCTCCCACACCAGCTCCTCCCCTCTCTCTCCACGCAATCACAGCCTTGCCGCACTGCCGAGCCTGGGCTTTTCCAGCTCTTCCCTCCCACTCTCTCACTCTCCCGCCCCAACCCGACTTGTTTAAAAAAAAAGGTACGTTTGATTCAGAAGACGCCCGATGTCATCCTAGGACGACGCCTGGCCGGCCGCAGGCCGGCCGTACTTTCAATTTCCCTAATTATTCATGCCCGGCCGCAGGCCGGCCGTACTTTCAGTTTCCCGGCTTCTCCCCTCACCTTTCATCTTTACTTTCTTCTTCTATCCTCGCTCCTTTTCTCCAGTTTTCAGCACTCTCGCCTGTCTCTCTTCTACCTCGTCCTTTCTTCTCCCATATCCCCCTTCACGTTCTCTCGCCTTACCGTTTTTTCTGTTCTCTCTCCCCACAACCCCCACCTCTCCCTTCACTTGCTCTCCCTCCTCTCATTCCCGACTCCCTCCCCCTCCTCCACACCCCTTCGGAGTGAGGGAAGCAGACGTTCCTTTGCCTGTATTCTGGTGGAGCTCCTGCACCCCCTCCCGCATTATATTCCCTCTTCAGAGATAAGTATCACTCTGACTTGTTCAACATGTCGTTTCTTTATTGGTGCGTTTTGATACAGTTAAAGTTGTGAAGAGGAGCTCCCCATTTTGCAAGGAATTTACTCGCTCACCCCACTTTGGAGCACCCACTTCTGTAAAATCACGGAGAGCTTGAAATCGCATCCTCTTTGCATACTGTGCGTCTTTCAAAGCTCTTTCAATAAAGTGATTTACTCCTGGAAATTCAAGGGTTGGTAATACAGAATTTTAGCAATAGGCCTGTTGTGCGTACATTTTACAGGTGCAAGGAAGCCTGCATTAGTAACAGTTCATGAACGGTAAGAACTTTACACGTGCACTAATTATGGCTTTTTTCCAGTTGCAATGCGCCCTTAATGTGACAACAGCTTTGGGAATAAGACCACACTTTTTTTGCAACATTTCTCAATCCGATTTTATGGTGGAGAATGTGAAAACCCGTCAAATCGAAGATGTGCGTCATCACCTCAGTTCACAAATAGCATGACCTTTAGTTATGCAACTCCTCCACCCGTGTAAGCATTGAATCCTCCCGGTCTGGGCACCTCCCTGTGAGACATCCGCCCTGGGGGAAACTCAACTGCGACCCATGGACTGCTCTGCCTTCGTGCTGTCTGCAGTACAGACTCCATGAGAAGTGAACGAGTGCAGTTGGGGCTCCACCAAAAAAGAACCGCAAAAAGTCCATGATGATCACGAGTACAACCACCATTGAACAGCACAGCAACAGCGGGCCTACAGCATCTGCATGCAGCAGTCACATGCCAGAGCAGGTGCCCAACACTAATCAAAACTGAAAGGGACTATTCAGCACATCCATGTAAACTACACTTAAATCCAATGAAGTTAGGCCTCCTGGCTCCATGTTCAACCCTGAAATGCAAATGAGTTAGCACATACTTTAAACAAGCACTGGCGTTGCCAATAGGTATCGCAGTAGGAAAGATGGAGCTATTGGTTTTGTAAATGACAAAGCCCTTTATGTTTTTAAAATGTAAACAAAAATAAAAGGCATTGTTATTTGCAATTGTAATAGCTCCAACTTTCCTACTGCGAGACCTATTGGCAACGCCAGTGCTTGTTTTATTGAGCAGATAAAACAAACAAGTCATATAAATAATTCATACATAGATAATCAGAATATAGGTACAGGGCGGATAAAAACACGACATAATAAATAATCATGTAGTTCATCCAGCATTAAATACCCTAAACTTAAATTTCATATACAACAAAAATTCATACATAGATAGTCCAAATATAGGTACAGGGCGGATAAAAACACGACATAATAAATAATTGTGTAGTTCATCCAGCAATAAATACCATAAAGACATATTTCATATAAAACCTCTGTACTACACCAATAATTGTATACTATGAGAATAAATAATATCATAGATATTACTAAAATCTATAAAGCAGCATTGCCCTTTTTTTTAACCAAAAGTGAAGATTTCCATTTGCCTCTTCAAACTGATCGAGCCAGTCCAACTTAGAGAGCCACTGACCTATTGTCGGTACCTTCGATGATCTCCAATTCTGCAACACCAAGGATCTGGCTACCACTATTGCGATAAAAATATTGCCGATATTCTGTCAGCTGAAATCCTTCCTGAGAGAACCCAAATAGGGCCATCAACGTTGATGGAAGATAGGAACAATTCATGCAATCTAAAAGGAGTATAATATTCCAACCATCTAGATGGGAAAGTCATTCTCTTGAAATTGGCTGATCTCACGACTTTGTGACCAAACTTACTCAATAGCTGCCATTCATTACTTTTAAACTGACAACTCATTTCCTGCAACATTTTTGGGAGCATCTACTCAATAAGCTTATTATTTGCACCCTGGCGCAGTAGCAGGTACCATTTTCCTTTACCACCCAATTTCATCTTGTTTATCCCTCCTACTATTACTTTTACAGCATCATAAAATCATTGTTTAGTTATTTTTAAGGAAGCCTGATATTTACATGAAGGCTAACCATAAGCATCGATTTTGGTAACTGGATTGCTGTACAAATGCTTCCCACGTTATCAACTGGGTAGAATTATAAAAATCGCCTAACTTCGAGAACCCTAGATCGTTATAGGACTGTAGCACCCCTTGTGTAAGCTGTAAGCCCCACATCTCACAGTCTTGAAGAAAGGTATATGCATGGCATAATGGAACATTATATGTTTTAGAGAAACCTGGGTACGGATTGCTGTTGCTGTTATGACCTTATACCTTGTTTTCTTAGGTACTTTCGTAGATCGAAGAAAAACTGGTAACTGGTTTGCACTTTCTTATAACATATGGTTTAGGAAAAAATTATCATATTTCGAAGAGGGTGCTGCTAATTGTACTATCTGACCAATTAAAGCGGCTTGATAGTAAGTGAAAAAATGTGGTAGTGCTACCCACCCCCGCTCTGTGTCCAATTAAATAATAGATGGATTTACCTGCACATGTTTCTTTGCCCATACAAATTCCCGGATGATTTTATCCAACTCCTTAAAATATGAGTTTGGAACTTTAAGATGGAGGTTTAAAAACAATACAAACAAGGGGAGTAATGACAATTTAATTAATGAAACTAAACCCACTAATGTCCGAGGTACTAACAACCATCTCACTAAAAGTCTTTTTGCCTTCATAAGAGTATTTCCATAATTTAACTGAAATAATTGAGAAAAATCAGCTTTTACAAATAACCCCTGCTATCTAATGGGTCGTTGTGGCAACATTTTAGCCTTTGTAGATTCAAACAGAAGCTGCTCTGTTTTAGCCTGGTTAACTTTATACCCACCCAAGGCTGTAAACGCCTGAATTTACTCCAACGCAGCCTGAATATTTGCCTTTTCCGCCTTCAGAAATAAGAGATCATTGGCAAAAACTGTAATATTTGCCATCCCAATTTTCTAGGGACCAAAATTGATGAATTAGAGCAAATAT
This sequence comes from Lissotriton vulgaris, assembly GCF_964263255.1. Lineage (NCBI taxonomy): Eukaryota > Metazoa > Chordata > Amphibia > Caudata > Salamandridae > Lissotriton > Lissotriton vulgaris. The sequence goes on from NC_141699.1 coordinate 178,071,236, forward strand.
TTACTGCAAGCGGCTCAATTAAGAGAGAGAATAAAAGTGGAGATAGGGGGCAGCCCTGTCTGGTGCCACGCCTAATCGCCACCTCTTCCACCTGTTCCGCATTAATACTGATCTGTGCTACAGCCCCTTTGTATACTTCCCTTAACATTGCTATCAAGCAGAGTGGAAAGCCAAACTTCCCTAACATAAAAAAGAGAGCCAGTCAGTCAACAAGATTGAACGCTTTTTCAGCGTCCATCATTAAAATTGCGGCTTAATCCTTATTAATAGAAAAATAATCCATTGCCAGAATAAAATAAAAGGTATTAGCTGCCGTTGATCTACCAGGGAGGAATCCTGTTTGGTCTGCATGAACACGTAGCAATCCTATTCACCCAAATTTTCATAAAAGCTTGTAATCTGCGTTTAATAAACTTATTGGGTGGTAGGAATTTGGGTCATTTGGATCTTTATCTTTCTTGAGAACGGGAAGAACAACTGACTCCTTGAATCTATTAGAGATGGGAATCCCTTCCATAATTTGATTGAGCAAGAATTATAAAAATGGGGAGCGCTCATCTAAAAACATCTTGTATACTTCAACTTGGAATTCAATCATTCCCACTTGCATTAGCGCTAGCCATACCTTTTAGTAGTTCAGTTTGTTCAATAGGTTTATTCAAGGCTACAATATTAGCCCTTGTAATTTTAGGTAACTGAAATGTGGCGAAGTTGTTGTCTGAATCCTGTGGATTTACTATCTACGTTTCAGCATGGATTGGTTTAAAATGGGATAAGAATATTTCTGATATCCTATCTTTATCTCCTACCAAAGTTGCAGTGCTGGTGTATCTTATTTGTGAGGTTCGTTGCTTACTCTGATGTGTTTTAGTTGACCATGCTAAGTATTTGCCTAAAAGATGACTTTCTCCTTAAACTTTCTGTTGGAATGCCTTGCTCTCAGAGATCTCTTCTAAAATAAAATAAATTATTAGTTGATCTTTTGCTCTAGGCAATTCTTGCTGGAGTATCTTCTCATTATGCTCTCTTACGGGCACAGAGTTAAGTTTAGCCCTAGCCGGATCTACGGCTTTTTTTTAGAATTTCTATCTTCCGTGCCCTCTGTTTATTATTGCTAGCTTTATATGAAATAACCTGACCCCGAAAAGAGGCCTTAAAAGCTTCCCACACCATAAAGCCTGGGGCTGTACTCGTTTTCTCCTACAGAATTGCGCTGAATCTCTTTTGAGCTCACTTTCCCAAAACAACGTAAATCCTGTTTTTTTTCTCGGGGGGGGGGGGGAAGGGGGGTGGGTGTAAGTTCTTTGCTGTGAGGCTGCGTACCTGTACAATGCCTGGTAGCGCTTTTAGGAGTAGTTGTGCTCCACAAATCCCACTAATTTATTCATACATTCAGTTTTTGTACCCGGGAAATTGCGACCATTCACACATCCTTTAATACAATTGCTCCACCTTTTAGTAGAGCCCTGTGCACAAGAACTTTAACAACTGGTCACGATTATCCACCTTCAGTGACAACCCCCCTGGCGCGCCACCAACATTTCCTGGTGCAACATTACTTTTATTAGTCATAGCTCTTTTCTCCCTACATTTTCTGGTATAAAATCACATTCATTAGTGATTAGCAGTTCATGTGATTGTAGGCACGCATGTAAATAAAATGTTTACATTGTAGTAATATCAGCGGCATTCCCTGTGGTCGCATTTATCACGCTATCTGCCCTTTTTCCGCATTTGTTTAGATTTCTAATTTCACTGTGTAAAAGTAATGTTATATTGCAACATTATCAGTATGCATACCTCCATCAAAAACGCTCCTGCTTTCAGTAGAGCCCTGGGCACGTGAACTTTAACTGGACACGCATATCCACCTCAACCGATACCGCAGGGTGTGCGCACAACATTTTCTGGTGTAACATTACTTATAATAGTCATAACACTCTTATTTCTTCCAAAATTTGCTATTACGACAGCCAACAATGCATGCCAATTATTATCATGATTTATGTGTATACAGCCAGTCCTGTGAAACACAATTACGCTGCTTTTTTATAAATGTTTTAGCAATATTTTACCTTGGCACAGCATCGCTACAGTTGAGTTAACAAATGGTAAAGTGCATAGAAGTCATAACGTTTAGTTCAAATTGACCTATATGCTAACAAAGTCTGCAAAAGGCTTGTAAAAACTGCCCATTCTGGATGAAATCCCCAATTGTTTCGGCAAAAACTAAGAATATATACTCCACTGTAGGTGCTTATCTCTAACTCATATTATAAATTTACTTTTTAATCCTGCAACAAAATCAGTTCTTAACATTGCAGTGACAGAAGCTAATTTGAAAGTTTGATTTCGTAGTCAATCATGCATACTCACAATTAAATGTAATGTTACATGGCAAAAATGAAAAGTCAAATGCGGCAAAAGGGCAGAAACCGCGACAACGGGGAATGCTGCTTATATCACTGGAATGTAAACACTTTATTTTCTTTGCATGTTTACAATAAAATGAAATACCACCACTACTAAAAATAATGTTATATTGGGAAATTACTGTTATGATCACAGTTATCAAAAACGCTCAATATTTCACTAGAGACCTGCGATTATGAATTTTAATATAAGCAGCATTGTTAAAAGTCTTTAAATAAAAAAGATATGATGCAGCTAGCATTGACTGCGTCATAGCACTTTTTTTTTGTTTTACTTTCAATCATGCTGCACAACATGGCTAAAAACCATTGACAAAACCAATAGAACTCGCTTAGCTGAGACCGGTTGGCTTTGCCAATACTTGTTCTTTAGTTCTACTATCAACCCCAGGGAATCAAGTTATTTATTTAGGTATATGTTGTCAGACATCCTCCTTATTATGATTTTTTTTTTAAAATGTTTTGTATAGCGCGAACAAGACCCTTATGGGTATCAGAGCGCTTTACAGTGCAGATGTGAGTAACAAAAAAAAAGCATAGAGAAATATAGGTGCGTCTAATACAAAATAGTAACTAATACACCCTTGCAAGTATATTACAGGTATATATAGATAGCGCAGGTAAATGTATTCTTGCGTATATAAAGCAGATAGTGTCCATCACAAAGGCAGGTTCCTTTCATCTTCACTATCTGCAGTGGATCCTCCACCTTCTCTCCAAGAAGGACCATAGTTAAATTATAACTACACTTATCCATTTATGTAATCTAAAGCATCTGTTGGGCTCAATAAGTTTCTGAAAGTCTGGGGGCGGCATCAAAAATGAGACCATCTCTCAGGTATCCGACATGGAATCTATTAGCTTTTAGTGGAGGCACTGAAAAGCGTACGTTCTGTAGTCTGACTAATAAGAAAGTCAGTGTGCGGGCCCTAGGGGTTCTGGTCAAGGAGATCAGATGACGTACCCAAAATTGAACATTGAGATATTCTAACAAGGTACTTTTGGTGGTCTGAGCTGATTTAAAACTTAATTTATGCACAAGTGTATTTTCTGCCCAGCTGCCTTTCACATTGAACCATTTACAACTGTCTTAAAAAACTTTCAAAACCACCTATTTCACGGGGCGCTGCTGACATCCGTGAAGATTGGCCGCCTAGCCAAGGAGCATAGTGTTGCTTCCAAGAAAGCAACTCCTGAATGCAACCAATACTTACAGAGTCAGAGAAAAGTATGAGGACTTTCTAATCAATACATTGCTGCAGTGAAAACAGTCTGACTAATGGCTGAAATATAATTCCAACATGTAAAATCGCTTGGGAATCAGAGACTGCCTAGCTTCCAAGATATACTAGAAAATTATAAAGGGGTTCTGCTCAAGTTACCCTCCCATACCTGGGCAAGGGACAGCAAAAAGATGAGGAAGTAGAAAAGAAAGGTACTGCGGAATCAATTAAGAATTTACTTTCACAACAAGATATATTTAATTATCCTGTTTTTTTACAATTATTTGTATCTGCATCAAGTTGTACAATTTAATAAGGACATATATACGAGTCACAGGACAAGGTGGCACAAAACAACCTAGTAATCGAAACAATACAATATATACAACAACCTACATATACAATATATACACTATATGTACAACAATATACCCTACAAAAAACTAAAAATAAGGGGATTCATTTTTTTACAATACCCACTCCTAACTTAGAGTGAAGTATCACAGAAAAGGAAGTCCTCGCAGCGCCTGAGTTGTAAATTCTCCTTAACAAAAGAAATATATATTGATCAAGGCGCCTGACATCAAACACAAAATATGGGGACTCCTTATCACAAATGACTTTCTAATCAAAACATTGCTGCAGTGAAAACAGTCTGACTAATGGCTGAAAATATAATTCCAACATGCAAAATCGCTTGGGAATCAGAGACTGCCTAGCTTCCAAGATAGCCACCAGATTGAAGGCAAACACACGTTAGATTTGAAAGAGTCGGCAGAGGGCCTCCCCATCAACACCGGAGTCCATCTGAAAGGACACCATGTTCAGGACATCTTTTATAAGACCCCTGGGGAGTGCACCGTTGGTCCCCAATCCTGAAATTTACAACCATGCACTTACTGCAAGTGTTAGACTTGGTATCTTTTTGCGTGTTTCCCCTGAGTTTCTGCTTTCTGACCTCCCGTTTTTGACTCTGTTTTTGCTGGCTTAGTGTGTCTGTGCACTTTTCTCACTGCTGATCAGTGGTAAAGCAAACACAGTGAGATGATGGATGGAGTGCTGAAACTTTTCAGACACTCGCCCCCAGTTACAGATCTGGATTGAATGCATCATTGTTCTTCATCTGACTTCGCCACCCCAGTGCAAACACAAATATATTCACATCAGTCTTGACCCTGTGCCTCATGGGAACAGTAAAGCCCGAACTGCCAAGCCATGTCTTCCCTGGACCGGAAACTAGTATCCTGGGACCGGTTTTGGGCTAACAGCCCTCATCAGCCAGGCTAGCTTGAATCCAGTGGCAAAGTGAGCAAGGGACCCACGTCTGGGCATACTCTGCCAACTTAGGGCGAACAAAGTAAACACAAAGAGATTAATTGTTCTGCATTCCGTCCATCAATTGTGTGCCTTTTGCTTTCTCGCCCTAAGTGCGTCAGGTATGCCCAGACGTGGGTCCTGGGCTCATTGTGCCACTGGAATCAATCTATCTTGGCTGAAGAGGGGTAAAACCCCAAAACCAGTCCTAGAATGCTTGTTTCCAGTCCAAGAAGGACCTGGCTTGGCAGTTCGGTTGGATTGTTCCCATGAGGCACAGGGTCAAGACTGATTTGCATATGACCAGGTCTAAACTGTGGTGGCATGGTGAGTAAAAGAATGATGGATTTAACTCGGATCTCTTGACTAGTGGTGAATGTTTTGATTTGTTCTGCATTCCGTCCATCAAGTGTGTGTCCGTTGCTTTCTAGCCCTAACACTTGAGCGGACACGCTACGAATGAACGGGGGACCGATAGAGAACGTACCAAGCGCGGATCACAGGCGAAAGCCACCGCAACACATTTGGAGACAGAAAAGATTTTTGAATCCCATACCGTAAACACAACCGAAGTCCCCCGTAGAACCCATATGCGGGTTGGAAGTATCACCGCATTACACTAAAGAAAATACAGACCTGGAAATAGCCTTGAAAAAGTCGTGGGTTACATTCCCAAATACGCGAAACGTGTTGGCTGTGTGAACGTTTCCATTTAACAAGAATAAAACTTGGAATTGAATTACAAGAACAAAAATTGTTCTCTACTTTTCCTGCAATAACCAGTGGAAACACTGACCTATACGAACTGTATTATAACCATACGTGTGCTAGGAAGTGTTGTAACTTTGATGCAGTAGCCATATAGCCTATAGCACCGTCTAATAAATTAGCACTAATCATATTGTGTTACCTTCTAAGAGGCGCCATTTAACCTATAAAAAACCACTGCCAAGTCCAGTTAGCCCTAAGTGCGCCAGGTATGCCCAGACGTGGGTCCTCGGCTCACTGTGCCACTGGAATCAAGCTATACTGGCTGAAGAGGGGTGAAACCACGAAACAGGTCCCAGGATGCTTGTTTCCGGTCCAGGGAGGACCTGGCTTGACAGTTCGGGCTGGACTGTTTCCATGAGGCTCAGGGTCAAGACTGATTTGCATATTGCCAGGTCTAAACTGGGGTGGCATGGTGAGCAAAAGAATGATGGATTTAACCCAGATCTCTTGACTGGGGGTGAATGTTTTGGTTTGTTCTGCATTCCGCCCATCAATTGTGGATCAGTGGTACAGTGCAAGTGTTCCTGTGTTAAATTGTGTTAGAGGTTGGTGTTTCCATGATTGGAAATTTGATTTACTTGTTAGTCCCTAGTAAAGTGCACTGAGTGTGCCAGGGCATATGAATCAAATGCTACTAGTGGGCCTGCAGCACTGATTGTGCCACCCATATGAGTAGCCCTGAAAAGGTAACTCAGATCCGCCATTGCGGAGTCTGCACGCAGTTTGTAACTGCCACGTTGACTTGCCAGTGCACCCACTTGCCATTCCCTCACCTTCCCTTTTCTTACATGTCAGCCACCCCTAAGGTAGGCCCAAGGTACCCCTGTGGGCCGGGTGCAGAGTATGTGAAAGGAAGGACATGCCCTGGTGTGTGTGGCAGTTCCTGATTTCGAATTACAGCCAATTTCGTTTTCACCATTGCAAGGTTACCTCTTGCCCATAGGACAGAATGGGGAGTTTGTTTATAACATCTTATAAACATAACTTCCCGAGGAATCGGGTAGGAAAATAAGGTTTAGTATGCCTGAACTCAGAATCTAAAGATGCATCTTTTCATGAAGGTGATTTTTACATTCTGGGTTTGAAAATACCACTTTTAGAAAGTAGGTTTTTTTTTTTTTTTTTTTAAATAGAGTTTTATATAGCGCGAACTTGACCCGAATCGGATATCAGAGCGCTTTACATAGCACCAGTTATGTTACATGAGGACACACATTCATTTTAAGTGATTTGCCCAGAATCACAGGATGTTTTAGCGTCATTACCGAGACTCTAACCCAGTTCCCCAGGTCCGAGGTCGAGCGCCCTAGCCGTTAGGCCAACTCTTCTCCCCTTCTTGCTCCGTCATCCTGTGTGCCTCCGTTGGAATGTGGATTGCCTGTCTGGGTTTTGGATGACAAAAGGCTGGGAAGCAGGAGTGGCTCGAGATAGTCTAGATGGGTCAGGAAAGGGCTGAATAGGCCTGAGCTGTAATTGGGGAAGTGGTGGACTGTTCCTATGAGGCACAGGGTCAGACTGATTTGCATATAGCCATGTCTGAACTGGGGTGGCAGAGTGGGCTAAAGAACGGTGATCGATTAAACCCAGATCTTTTGGTGTGAGTGTTTGATTGATTCAGATGCTCCGTTCATCACCACCCCCTTTTGTACCGCACTCCGCACCACAGCACCTGACACCTGCCGACGCCAGTGCTCCCTTCTTTAACAGAGAGGAGATCGATCTGCAACGCCTGTGACTTCGAGGGCCCCGACGACTCCTGCACCAACCTCTGGAACCGACGTCTGCAGACACCGTGCTTCCGGAAGCTCATCGCGAGGTCGCCGACGCCATGCATTTCTAAAAGGTACCGTTTGCGGATCTTCCCGACACCGTAGCTGGCCTGCGACACCACGGTCAGCCAGAACTGGTTGGATTTGTTTGCTCACGACACCGTGATCGCCCCGGATGGAGCTATCGACATCAAGGAACTATTTTTCAAGCATATTTTGATAACCGAAGATTTTTAAGTACTGTATTGTGGATTTTTATTGTTTTTGGTCTTGTCTTAAGTATATAAAAATATTGGATTTTTTCTAAACTGGTGTGCTACCCTTTTGTAGTGCTTTCACTGTATTACTGTTGGTTATGTGCAAATGCTTTACACACTGCCTCTAAAATAAGCCTGACTGCTCATGCCAAGTCACCAAGGGGGTGAGCAGGGGTTATTTTAGGAGTATAACTCCCTTATCCTGACTAGAGTGGTGGTTTCTGCCCGACTTTGGCACATGCCCTAGCCGACCCAAACTCCCATTTCTAACAGCAAGCAATGTGCAACAAACAGGACTATTTATCCATTGCATTCAGGGCCAGTCCCTCATATGGCGGTAGCACACTCCTCGTGAAAACGCTCAGCCTCACGATCGCTCTACAGGGGTGCTTGCAATTACAGCACTGACTCAAAACCTGAAACCCACAGACCACAGTAACCTTGCTGCAGGAATCACACACTCAAACAGGCGTCCTCCATACTGCTGCCCTCCATAGTGGCACCCCCCATAGGTCACCATTGGAGCTCTCACTGTCCTCACACTGAGGATTTGTGCATCCACAAATCTAAGTAGCTTTTTACAATGGTATATACATCACAGCCTGGCCACCTAATGTACTTTTAGAAAATTCTATATATTTTGAGCGCCTCTTCAGAAAAATTTAAGATTACAGCCATTAGTGGGTGTCTAATAATTGCTCGACTCTGAAAAATACAGCAATATAATTATAAGTGTCAGTGCACAACAACAAACCAACCTTTTCTATCCAATGCAATCAGGGCTGGGGATCTGATATTGCAGGGACACACTCACAGGGAATATGTATGCTCTGTGATTCCTCTACAGGCATACCTGTAATTACGATGCTGATTCAATAATCTGAACCCTATAGTGATACAGAAACGTCTCAGCAATGATCCCGCACCCATACAGCTATCTATCCTAGCACTGGAGTGTCTTACCCATGTAGTTAGGCACCTCCAACAACATACAAACTTGGCTAATATATAATCCTGGCCTGAATCCTGACATTATTCAGAGTTGGCTTAAATATATAAATAGATGGAGAAAGCACAAATCTAAGTGGATTCATACACACAGCATAACATTACATAGTGGCTTCCAAATTAGTAGTGCATCCTTAACCTCAAAAGAACATAGCAACAGACTCCAAATATAAAGAAACAAAAGAAGTGAAAGTGGGCCAAAAAAGACCAAAACAGGACCCTCCAATACACAAATTACTAATAGATGGGTAAAATTATGGTGGCACATCCCTAAAACTGGTTATGCAAAAACTCTACTCCTTGCTTCACCTGGCCCAATCTACTTAAACAACCACAGATACAGATATAATGCAAAACAAACTTGAAGCAATAAAACCTACGTGATCTTGGTAGCAGAATGACTGAAGCAGAATTTCATATTAGCAATCTTAAAGCTAACAACATTTAGCAGAATAGCAACTTCACAAACCGGATAATGTAATTGGAGAAAAGCTTCATTGATTTAGAAGATTGCTACGTGAGAGGGAACCTTCACGTCTTCTGCCTGTCTGAAGCAACTGAAGACTCAGCATGATCCTGTACAGCATTACTTGGAACCTGTAGTCCATAGATTTTATGCATAAAATGTGAGTTTAAAAAACAAAATCACTAGTGCACATAGAATACCCGCTGTGAGACTGAAAAATCTTACATCCCCGAGAGCCATTGTCTTTAGACCACTAAAATACGCACATGTGGACTAATCATTGATTACGTGAAAAGACACCAACAGAACAACTGGACTGGATGTAAGATTGGAATTTCTTAAGACTTCTTGAAGGACACAATTAATAGAAAAACCGTCCTCTCTAAAAGAAAGACCTTCCAATCCATTTGTCATTTATTGGACCTGTACACGAATCACGATCTTGTACAATGGAAAGCTACATATCTTAGAAGAGGCTGCTGCTGTAGGTGCTTTCACTAACAAGCTGGTTACCTTATGAATAGAAGGCTGTCTTAAACCAAGATCTTAATATTGTTAGCCTTAATAACATTACTAACTGAATCTCACTTTTTAATAGTCTCACAAACAGGTTCCTAACTTCACCACTAACTCTAACCATACACCATACATACATGACAACTTTACTCGCTGCGCTTCCATGCCAAGACTAAACTACTTAACAATAAAAGTCACTTTCACTCAAGCCATATCATCTGGTTCCATTATCTCCTTAAGCAAGTTATAACCTGTCACTATTCTTGACTGTTATATCTCTTAAGTAATCAAACCTTTTTTAGATGAGACATAACTCCATAAATGTACAAAACTCATGTTTACTCCCTAGGAGGCAGCGGTGTCTTTATTATATCACAGTCTTGTCTGTAATAATGTAAGAGATCTTAGGAGAAAGAATTAATCTCCGCTAACAAAATGGTATAGAAGTGTTATTTATTTATTTTTATTAATATGTATATTGAAAATAAAAAAATATAGTACAAAAACATACATAAGTCACCGCATTACATAGATCTCGGCACGTGTATACACACAATGTCCCCATACATTAATTCCACAGTAGTGCATTGCCATGAAACCATGCCTCAGTGAGAATATTTTAATAACCAGCAACACCTGAACTCGGGCCCGCCCCCGTTATATACCGTTTGTCCATGCGTCGGGTCCGTGGAGTCTCGAAACATGAAGGGGTGAGGGAGTGACAGCAGCCTGGTGGAAGAGAAGGGTTCTGCTAAGTGTCGGGACCTCCATCAGGGTTTGCAGTAACTGTCTGGGAATCGGGGTCCGAACTATTAAGAGGCGTCTAGAATGTGCCTGTTGGTGACATACAAGGACATGAAGTTTTTGGGTCTATTGCGTGGGGTGAGCAGCTCACTGTAATTTTCTGTTTGTGTGCAGCAGAACAGCATGTCCCTAGACCATTCTGTCAGAGTGGGGGTTGGGCAGCGCATCCAGCAGATGGCAACACATCGTTTAGCTAGGAGAAAGGCCATATCTACCAGACGAATACGCGACCTAGGGAGAGGTTTAGAGCACCCCAGTATGGCCAGCAGTGGGTCCGGGGTAAGGTCCAACTCTGATACACGATGTACCTTGCGAAAAACTTCATTCCAGAATCAAGCGATTCCGGGACAGGACCATGCAACGTGGAGAAAATTGGCAACCAGCATGCCACAGCGCTCGCACTGCGAGTTCTCGCGTAGGCCGTAGCGATGTAGTCGTTCGGGTGTATAATATACTCTATTTACAAATTTAAAGTGAACCAGCCTATGATGGCCCTTAAGAGATATTCTTTTAGTGCTCAGACAGCAGTATCGCCACTTATCGTCCGATAGTTCTGTCTATAGGTCCTGTTGCCAGGCTAAACGTGGTTTAGTGTATGCACCCTCTCTAGCGGCCACGGTAGTATGATAGAGTCTAGCTACTAGTTTGGCTGGGGATTGCGCCTTTAGGACCACTGTCAAGGGGACCACGCCATGTCGTCACCAAGGAGTGCCCTAAGAGCATGTCTCGTTCTGTGCAGTTGGAACTGCGCCAAAGCCGTGGGCGATACCACCTCCGCCACGATGTCCTCCACGGATCGAGCGACACATCCGCTAAAAGATCCCCTATGTTATGCACGTTCAATGACCGAAGCGCCCTAATGACACCCTTGTCTCTACATGGGACCAACCAGTAGCACCAATCGAGACGAGCCAAAGGGGAATATAGTAAGTTACCGGCGAGAGTATTGAGTATACTGTACCAGGCGTGGGTAACTGATGTTAGTGAATTCAATATTCCTGTGCGTCTGTCTTGTGGAGAAAATAAAAGAGATGGAAGCGGCTTGGGGGCTGCCACAATGGTTTCCATCTGAATAAGCGGAGTATCAGTGGGGCCGTGTACCCAGTGATAGTCATGGTAGGCCTGGGCGGCCCTATAGTATAGTTCGATGTCTGGAGCACTCCAACCACCCATCGCATACGGCAGGGTCAATATCCTTTAGGCTACCCTGGGTTGCTTGCCCGCCCATGCTAAGAGGACCATTAGCGACTACAAATGTTGAATTCTTTTTTTGGGATAGGACCATAGGGACATTTGTAAAGAGGAAAAGAAAACGAGGCAGTATGACCATTTTCATTAGAGATACTCTGCCCATCAACGACAGTGGGAGGCGGATCTAACCCTCGATTTTATTTTATTTTTATTTAAAGCGTTTTATATAGCGCTGGCTAGACCCGAAGGTATCACAGCGCTTTACATGAGAATCAACAATGTAAAAGAAAAAGATCAACAATTACACAATACATAAAAAAATAGGCAATACATTAGGAGAGGACAGAAAGGAGAGAGAAGTAGTGGAGGGGGCAGGGGAGGTGAGAAAGGGAGGATAAGGGAAGAGACAACAAAGAGAGACGAAAGGAAGTCTGTCTAAAGACCGACTGGGTAGGTGACGACCCAGGAGGGAATCCACGGCCCATCTCCCCTATTGCTAAACCATGTAGCTCCATCAGCATCAGACAAAATAGTTCAGTCTCAGTACATTGAGAGAGGAGAGAAGGAGAGACATAAATAGAGGGAGGATGCGGGAAGAGACGACCGGAGAGACTAAAGGAAGTCTGTCTAAAGACCGACTGGGTAGGTGGCGTCCAAGGAGGGAATCCCCGGCCTGTCTCCCTTATAGCTAAACCAGGTAGCTCCATCGGGCATCATACAAAATAGCTAGATCTCTATTGACGTGGAAAAATTCACAGATAAACAGGGTGGGGACTAAGGGACAGGACAGGTGAGGGCAAAGGTCGGTAGCAGGAAAGTGGAGCGTAGAGCGGAGAGGGGTAGGGGGCTTTTAACAAGTAGTGGAGTTGAAACTAGGAGGCTGGGAGGCAGAACAGTTCTGGCAGACCTAGGTTCCCAAGATGCACCATCAGAAGGTGTCCTCTTGTGCAGTCTATTAGCCTGGGGCATTTCTTGAGCTTGGAATGTGTGCCTCCTTTCAGCTTCCTCTCTTTCTGCATCCTGGGCGCTTTCCCCCTCTTCATTCACCCCCCCCCCCCTCCTTCCCCCTCTGGATTCTCTCAGCTGTCTAAAGTGATGGCCTCCGCACACGGGAAAGAAATTGAAGTCTCTAGGGAGCTGGTGTTGGCAAGGCCAGCTACCTCCAGTTTGGAGATGGCCACCCCTTAATTTTCCCTCAGTACTATTTCCGAATCCGTATGGAGACGGATGCCCAAATACCGAACTGGATCCGCTGTCCATTGTACGGATACTCTGGCTCAAAGGGTACCGTAGCCGGCACATGATAGACTTGTCCCTATTCACCTTAATGCCTGAAAGTGCCCCAAACAGATCTACCTCGCGCAGCACAGGTGGAAGGTTGGCTTCTGTGTCTCTAACATATAGGAGGGTGCCGTCAGCATACGTGGACACGATAAGTCAGTAAGTAGGGAATCTGATGCCTCTCTGACCATGATATTCCCGCAGGGCACAAGCCAATGGCTCAGCCGTTAGTGCATAAAGGATTGCGGATAGGGGACACCCTTGTCGTGTGCCCCTGTGTATACGTATAGGATCGGTAACCAGGGAGCTGATCCGAATGCGGGCCGTAGGCTCGCGGTATAAATTTGCTAGTAATTGGAGGAAAACCGACCCGACATCCATGCGACTCAGGACATGCCTCGTAAAAGGCCACTCGTCGGAGTCGAAGGCCTTTTCCATGTCTAAAAAGACCGCGATGGCCGAGACCTCCGGGCGTGTGTGCAAATACCGTCCTTAAGTTATAAGTAAGGTTACGAGTAGGCACAAAACCTGCCTGTTCTGGGGCCACAAGTGTGGTAACCAAAGGACTCGGGCGATTAGCTAGTATCTTCGCAAAGATCTTCCTATCAACATTCATGAGGGCCAAAAGTCTGTAAGACGCGCAATCACCTGCAGGCTTCCCCGGCTTGAGCATAGCCACCAGAATCGCTTCCGGGATAGTCGGCGGCATTGTTCCTGAGGTGCATATATCGTCGAACAATGTGACGAGATGTGACAGTAAAAGGTCCTGGAACGCCTTATAGAAGGCAACCGTAAGGCCATCACTGCCGGGAGCACTCCCCGCCTTCATCTCTGAAAGAGCAAGAATTATCTCATCTTGCTCGATCGGGCGCATTAAAAACTTGTGATGTGGATTAGTCAGCCATGGCAGCTCTATATGGGACAGATAGTCTAATATACGCTCTTCAGGGGCCTAGCCCCCTGAGGAATAGAGCTCAGCGTAGTATTCCCTCAATTTCTCCGCCACCTGTGTCTCCGTCAGGGGGGAGTCACCATGTTCCAAATACATTGTTGGGATACCCGTTCTTTCCCTATGTTGTTTGATGATTTGTGCAAGGACCCCACCCGGTCTCTCCCCTTCGCCGTACGATCTGGCAGTGGCAAATTTCCCGAGATGCTTTAATTCTGAGTCCGCCTCTTCGTGATATTCACGAAGCGTCCTGGTTAACTCGTTGTCAAGCGCAATATTCCAATCCTTTCCACAGGCGGATTCTAATTTTTTTACCTTACGTTCCAGTGCCGACAGCCGAACATGTATATCGACTTGAGCACACCCGAGTGCTTAGAAATAGTCACCCCCCTGATATATGCCTGAAAGGCCTCCCAGACGGTTTGGAAGGAGTCCACCGATCCCACATTAGTATCAAAGAACGTTTCTATGGACTGGGCCAATTCTTCCTTAAATGCACTGTCAAGAAGCGAATATGGTGGAAAGCGCCAGGAGAACGGGGGAAGTCGCTTTTTGGGGGAAGCTAAAGAAATCAACAATGGGAAATGATCAGAGTAGGTACGGGACAAAATTGTGCAGGCGCGGAGCTGCAGCAGGTGGTGTCGGGAGGCAAACCAGTAATCAATCCTAGTGTGTATATTGTATTGTGCGGAGTAGTGCGCGAATCCCCCCTGGCGTGGGTGTTCGTGTCGCCAGATGTCCTCCAAATCATATCTCAATAGTGTGGACTCAACCGCCCTGGCAGAGGCCGAGGGCCGTCTGTCTGGGCCTTCCGACCTGTCAATAATGGGTTGTATGGTGAAATTGAAGTCTCCACCCCATAGTACACTGTCTAGGGCTGCAACATCCCTGCAAGATTATCGTAAAAGTCTGGATTATCATAATTAGGACCATAAACATTTAGGATAATTAGATCTAGTCCCTTCCTGTGACATGTGGTGAGCTTATATCTGCCTTCCTGATCCGTCGCTAAGGGCGTCATGGTCACTAGTGACCTCGGGTTCACCCAGGTCAGAACCCCTCTAGCGTGTGAGGCAAAGCCCGCAGCATGGATGTTACCTATCAGACCCTTTGAGCGCAATATGGGGCTGTCTGGATGTAGATGCGTCTCTTGTAACAGAGCAACATCTACCCTGTGTCTGTATAAATAACTAAGGATTTAGCGGACCTTACAGTGGTCATTGAGACCTCATACGTTCCAGGTGAGCAATACTAAGGAGTCAGGGGTGCCGTTGGAGTCAGTCATAGGCATGGCAGTTGTGACGAGGAGTGGCGAAGTAGATCTGCTGGGAGCCATGCTGTCTGAACTTACAGAGCCAGAGCAGTGCCTCGCAACGTAATAAAATAATCAACAACATTCAAAACCCTCCCCACGCAAAGCACCTCCCCGTATGTGCAGGAACGGCAGCAAGATAAATCAAAACAGTGCTGTAATAGTTTCCCGATATAGTGACCTGCAAAGAGTACCAAGAGCAAAAGACTCATGCATGCTTCACAAAACAAGTCCCTCCCCCTGCCCACCCATGCCTGCCCAACCCCAACTTGGCTGCGGACCCATCCCTCCCAACCCTTTAACAACCCCTCCACCTTACCCCCAACATTAGGACCCATCCCAGGTGTGATTCACTCACAGAATGACATGATATCAATGACCAAATGAGGACATACCCCGCCATCCACCAACAGGGTTTCAGTCAGCTGCCCAGAAATGTGTGAGAATAAGCCCCCCAACCCTCAAATAACCGTGGAATGACAGTCGATCAGATGTCTGGGGGGAAATACCCCAGAGACCATACCCCTGTGCACCAGGGCCGGCCCCCGAGGACCGCACCCATAAAGGGGAAGCCCCCCCCCCCCCACAACCACCCGAGATACTCAACAAACAGTGTCCGGCTTCCACGATCAGGCTTGATCGTCCAACGATCATCCTGCCGCTTCATCCAGAAGTTGTCTATCCGGGGAGGCACAACGCTCCCTCGCCCAGTCCTTCAACGCTTTCTGTAGAGCCTCCGGGTCAATGAAGATTATCGAGCGTCTCTGTCGATTCACCCTCAGCTTAGCAGGGTACAACACCGCATAATCGGCTCCAAGATCGTGTAACTGGCGTTTCATGGGTGTAAACAGCCTCTTGGACTCATGCTGTAAAGTCCAGAAAGAGTGAGATCGTCAAACCTTCATATTGGAGAGGCTGTTTCTCACGGGCTAAGCGGCGGGCAAAATCTCGGTCCCTGTAATTGAGCAGTTTCTCTATTATTGGCAGGGGGGGTGGGCCCTGGTTTCGGTCTTGGGCCAAGGGAGCGGTGAGCCCTCTCCACTACATGTGTATCAAACAAAGGGGGGCACTGTTCCTAGAGTCAGGTGTGGGTTACTGTGGGGCTCAATGTGCCCAAGTAACTGTTATAAGTTCGACATGTTTCACGTCTGATGTGTCCACTAGGGGATCAATGGCGTTTCTTCAGGACCTGGCAAAATGGTTTGATGGTGCAAGTGTGTGAAAGGTTCCCAGGAAAGGTAACCAGATAAAAGTGTAAGTACTCTCCTTAGGACCAAGAGGCTACAATTAGTGCTCAAATGGTCGGGTCTATACTCTTAGAATTCCTAACACAGGGAGAGAAGACCCTAAGGGGCCTGGAAATATTATCTCTTGGCTATCCGCATCCGATGTCTCGTATCATAGTATAGTTATGTTGGGTGATCGGTCCGTTTCACCTACCCCACATCGGCGGATGCCTCTCCACTACAAACATCTCGGAAAAGGAGGCGTTGCCAAGGTGCGTTTTCAATAGTTTTTCCGTGAAGAGTTCCATGTTCCCAGTGGGGGTGTTCTCCCGCAGGCCCGTGATTCGGAGGTTACAGCGCCTGGAACGGTCCTCTAGGTCTTCCGTTTTAGCTTTTAACAACTGAAGAACTTTACCCAGTTGCTTATGCTCTGTGTCTAGGGTGGTCTGGGCTTCTTCGACCTCTGTTAAACTCCGCTCTGACATACCCAGTCTTTCAGCGTGTTTATCAAGCCTTTCCGCCATCCGGTCCATCCTGTATGCCGAGCGTCCATCTTGGAGCCCAATGTGGTTATCCCGCCCTCTAGATTCTTTTCCATGTTGACCAGGAGGGAGCGAATATCCTGGCTTGTGTCGTCTGCCGCCTGTTCCCTCTCGCTCGGGCCTTCCTCGATAGCGGTATCCCCCGTTTTGGACTTCCTCGGGTCGAAGGATAGCTTGGACTGCGTCTTGTCTACTCTTCCCATTTTCCCAAGGAGCGTGAGAAACGTTGCCAGCTGGGAAGTAGACTCTCTGTGGAAAGGCTGCCCAAAGCTACGGCGTCGCCCTCACCCCAGGCCAGTCCCGTAAAGGGCAATGATAATACGCCTCATCGCCGGAACCCCCCGCTCCGAGGGCCACCGGCGGCCCCAAATCCCAGGATCTGCACTCTCCATGCAGCAGTCGACTTCTCCAAGGATCTCGGGGCGGGGGGGGCGAGGGAGGACAGACAACGTGCAGATCACGACCTCCGCTTGCAGCCACCAGCGGTCCGCTTTCTCATGATGGCAGCAGGGGGCGGCGAGCACCAACGGCCTCCATGAAACACCATGTGGAGGTCAGGACCTGATTCCGCTCGAGGATATGCCACCCATCCACACGCTTAGCCGCACCTCGAGGCCGCTTCCCACAGGTCCCGTAGTGTGCCCCCGCCTTGGCCAGATAGTGTGTTTAGTGGCTTGCCAGGCCAGGCATCCAACTTGGGTTGAACGTCAGTAGCAGTGATTAGGCCACAACTAGGCCGCAGACAATGCAGGTCTCGTAGGTGGGTCCAAGAACGCGGCCCCCACCATGCAGCGATTCTCCTGCCGCACTCACTGGCTTCGCAAGTCACTGCCCACAAAGTTGCTGAGGTATTAAATCCCCGCTCACTCTGCACTGGGCATAGCCTCTGTGTCGGATTGGCGGCTCCAGGACAACTGGCTCCGTCGACTCAGGCCTCACGTCGTATCAGGAAGCGCGCCCCCTCAACCAGTCACGGCCTACTGGGCCTTGGGTGCCCCCGCTCCACATGCGCCGCCATCGATACAGGCCCGGGGGCAGCAGACGCACCCTCCTCCTTCAGGCCCCCCCCCCCCCCCCGGAGTGGACAATCACGGCCCACCGCCTGCTCCAGAAGAAGCCCCAGGTCTTAGACCCTCGGGCTCCAGTGATCCTAGCGCCCACCTCTCATGTGCCAGCAAACAGGATTTCCACTGCACCGGGGCAAGCGGGTCTCCGTACAGCAACGCCCTAAGAACGCCCGCATTGTGGTGCCAGGAGGAGCGACTGCGTCGCTCATGCAGCGGCATCCCAGCCACGATCACGCCGGGGGAGAGAGGGAGCTGTGGAGAGTTGCCAGGCACTCGTCACGCTGCAGGATGCAGTTGGCGCTGCACCAGTTGACGCTCTTGGCTCCAGGAGCCGGCAGGAGTTTCGTTCTCCCAGCGGAGTGCCGCTTGGGGGCCGGAGGAGACAGGGAGCCACGGGGTGATGTCCGGCCCTCGTCACGCCCCAGGATGCAGCCGGCGCCGAACCAGTGGTCGTTCTCTGCTCCAGGCGCCGGTAGAAGGGTCGCTCTTTCAGCGTGGTACCACCTGGGGGCTTCTGTCGGTCACTGCTGATCTCTCCGCAGGGGAAAAATGCACGGCAGCTGCAGGATATTGTAGGAGGGTGCGATGGACTGCCGGAGCTCTCGGCTCAAGCGGCCATCTTGCTTACGAGCTAGCTTCGCCTCCTAGAAGTGTTATCTATTACAACTATATTAAGTTGAATGACACTTTCTTGTTACTTGTTTGGATTGTTATGAGTAACATGCAGTTACCTAATATTTTCCATATTTTCCATATAGCAGTGACTCTCCACCTAGGGGTTGGTTGGCCGCAGGTGGCATCTGCTGCTTTCTACTTACTTTTAATTAACAACAAGGGGTGGTGATGGACAGAGTTTCTGAATTAAGCAGAATACTCTCACCCAGTCAAGAGATCAGGGCTAGATCCAACACCGTTTTTTAGCTCACTGCACCATCCCAGCTCAGAACTTGGCTATATGCAAATTAGTCTGTTCCTGTCCCAGTGCATGATGGGAACAGGGCAAACCAAACTACCAAGCCAATTCTTACACTGGGAAGGAAACAAGCTTCCGGGGACCGGTTTCTGGCATTTCAGCCGTCGTCGGCCCGGCTTGCTTGAATCCTGATGGTGCAATGAGCAAGGGACTCACATCTGAGTATACCCTTCCACGCTTATGGTGGACAAAATAATTAACAACAAGGGGTGGTGATGGACAGAGTTTCTGAATTAAGCAGAATACTCTCACCCAGTCAAGAGATCAGGGCTAGATCCAACACCGTTTTTTAGCTCACTGCACCATCCCAGCTCAGAACTTGGCTATATGCAAATTAGTCTGTTCCTGTCCCAGTGCATGATGGGAACAGGGCAAACCAAACTACCAAGCCAATTCTTACACTGGGAAGGAAACAAGCTTCCGGGGACCGGTTTCTGGCATTTCAGCCGTCGTCGGCCCGGCTTGCTTGAATCCTGATGGTGCAATGAGCAAGGGACTCACATCTGAGTATACCCTTCCACGCTTATGGTGGACAAAATAATTAACAACAAGGGGTGGTGATGGACAGAGTTTCTGAATTAAGCAGAATACTCTCACCCAGTCAAGAGATCAGGGCTAGATCCAACACCGTTTTTTAGCTCACTGCACCATCCCAGCTCAGAACTTGGCTATATGCAAATTAGTCTGTTCCTGTCCCAGTGCATGATGGGAACAGGGCAAACCAAACTACCAAGCCAATTCTTACACTGGGAAGGAAACAAGCTTCCGGGGACCGGTTTCTGGCATTTCAGCCGTCGTCGGCTCGGCTTGCTTGAATCCTGATGGTGCAATGAGCAAGGGACTCACATCTGAGTATACCCTTCCACGCTTATGGTGGACAAAATAATTAACAACAAGGGGTGGTGATGGACAGAGTTTCTGAATTAAGCAGAATACTCTCACCCAGTCAAGAGATCAGGGCTAGATCCAACACCGTTTTTTAGCTCACTGCACCATCCCAGCTCAGAACTTGGCTATATGCAAATTAGTCTGTTCCTGTCCCAGTGCATGATGGGAACAGGGCAAACCAAACTACCAAGCCAATTCTTACACTGGGAAGGAAACAAGCTTCCGGGGACCGGTTTCTGGCATTTCAGCCGTCGTCGGCCCGGCTTGCTTGAATCCTGATGGTGCAATGAGCAAGGGACTCACATCTGAGTTTACCCTTCCACGCTTATGGTGGACAAAATAATTAACAACAAGGGGTGGTGATGGACAGAGTTTCTGAATTAAGCAGAATACTCTCACCCAGTCAAGAGATCAGGGCTAGATCCAACACCGTTTTTTAGCTCACTGCACCATCCCAGCTCTGAACTTGGCTATATGCAAATTAGTCTGTTCCTGTCCCAGTGCATGATGGGAACAGGGCAAACCAAACTACCAAGCCAATTCTTACACTGGGAAGGAAACAAGCTTCCGGGGACCGGTTTCTGGCATTTCAGCCGTCGTCGGCCCGGCTTGCTTGAATCCTGATGGTGCAATGAGCAAGGGACTCACATCTGAGTATACCCTTCCACGCTTATGGTGGACAAAATAATTAACAACAAGGGGTGGTGATGGACAGAGTTTCTGAATTAAGCAGAATACTCTCACCCAGTCAAGAGATCAGGGCTAGATCCAACACCGTTTTTTAGCTCACTGCACCATCCCAGCTCAGAACTTGGCTATATGCAAATTAGTCTGTTCCTGTCCCAGTTCATCACCACCCCCTTTTCTGAATCGTTTTTGGCCACTATAGGTGTGGCAGGGTATACTCAGACATGAGTCCCTTTCTCACTGCTCCATCAGGATTCAAGCAAGCCGGGCCGAAGACGGCTGAAATGCCAGAAACCGGTCCCCGGTAGCTTGTCTCCTTTCTGGTGAAGAATTGGCTTGGTAGTTTAGTCTGCCCTGTTCCCATGATGCACTGGGCCAGGGACAGACTGATTTGCATATAGCCAGGTTCTGAGCTGGGATGGGGCAGTGAGATAAATAACGGTGATGGATCAAGCCCTGATCTTTGGACTGGGTAAGAGTGGTCTGCTTAATTCAGACACTCTGTTCATCACCACCCCCTTTTCTGAATCGTTCTACTTACTTTTGGCATAAAGGTGAGGGGTTGGGATTTGCTGATTAAGGGTGGGCTTATGTTTGTTTTTATCCTTCTTCTCTTTCTTCTAACTCTTTTCTCTCTCTTGTTACACTCCTTTTCTCACCTTTTTATGCTCCACTTCTCCCCCCCCCCCATCTCCATACCTCCCTTAACACTAGCCCTTAATTAGGACCTGCAACTTGTCCTAAGAAAAATTCCTGCGTACCACATAACTATTCTATCCCTTCCTATACTACCTTAAGTTATCGCCCCTCAGCACTTATGAATAGTACTTTCATAGTAGCAAAAATACTTGTCCGACAAGAATATAATGGCAAATAGAGTTATTTTCATGAAAAACCACAAGGGCAAACCACCAAATTAAATGCCAACAAACCCTTGATTACTGTTAGAAAACAAAAAGGGATATTTTTCTGCTACCGGAAATAAAAATTGGGATTTAAGAAGCCCATCAAATGTGCAAAGGCTGGATTGATGACTTTGCCTGCACTCTGGCACACAGAAATAAAAACGCTGTTGTCTGAAGATTTTGACAGCAGAATCAGATAACGAGGGGAGTTGGCTCATCACTAGATTGCAAAAGGAAGACATTGAACTTTATATCATGAATGTGCAACTACTAATGACATATCTGAAATTTGGATCCAACTCATTAAGAAACTATCACAAACCCCTCCTAAAATAAGAATAATACTTTGAGGAGCTTTCATCTGCCCTGGGATGGAATCACTTATGGAATCTGTAAATGCACCTTAAGACGAAACAAATCTCACAAACAAATGCTAAATGTATGCAAAATCCATAAACCAGTGGACATTTGGAGACTTAAGAATCAAGCAAGGACAATAACTTCTATTCACATTACACCTTTTCAAGAATAGATTGTCTACTTGTAGACAAATCCCACATGAGTAAGTTCTCAGACTCCACTACTGAACCAGTACTGATCTCGGATCAAATTGTATTGCAGTTACTTAAAATGTTTCCGCATTACCACCAAAAACCAAAATCTGCAGAACGAAGGACCTCCTAACCAAGCTTTTTTTTTAGATAATTAAGACAAATGTTGAAGAATATTTAAAACTACACATCCAATGGGATACCCATGAAGCCGCAATCAGAGGTTCCATGATCAGTCTCATAGGAAAGAAAAATAAGGGAGACAATCTCAAAATGGAGCCCTAGCAAAAAGCATTAGAGCTCTAGGGAAAACATCAACAATCCAACAAGATAAAGATAAAGTGACCCAACTGGAATCACTAGAATATGAATATAATAAACTCATGTTAAAAAAGAATCCATCTTATAACCACATAAGAGATCACATTTCTGCTGACACAATAAATCAGAAAGACTCCTGACCTCCTACCTAACACATGATAAACCAAAATCAAGAATTGTAGCTATCAAAAATCTAACACTGTCTATCTCCAATAAAGAGGCAGACATTCTTTCGGTTTTTGAAACCTTCAACTGCAAGTTATGCTCTAAAAGTTACTGCTCCTATGAAGAATGCATCAATAAGCTACCTATCCGTAATGTGTACGCCTAAGGAAAGGAAACCCTTTACGCCTTAATACCACAAGATAGCCAAAAACTAATCTTATCCCTAAGACATGGGAAATCGGCAAGACCCTGATCGCTATCCAGCCTCCTTCTGTCACAACTGGTGCAATTCAATTCTGCAACTTCTAAAATTACTTTTTGATCTCTAGTCGTATACGGAAACAATAACTGGACCCACATCAAATGCAACAATACTTATCTTCCCAAAAGAAGGCAAAGACCCACAAGACAAAAAACTACTGACCCTTATACTCAAGTAACACTTACTGCAAAATGTATGCTATGATTTTTGTCAGCTGACTCCAATCCTTCCTTAACCCCTTGCCCATGGGCGGAATTCCGCTCCTGTGCTGGACATTCCGATCGCGGGCGTGGTCATGACGGTTAGCGGCCGTCATCAGCACAGGAGCACTGTGACGCATGACGGACGGGAGCCGTCATCAGCACGCAAGGGGTTAAAACATTCATCCAGCCTTCTCACACAGTCTAATTCACTGGCAGATTAGCCTTGGATAACATTAGAATTTCAAGCCATGTGATTGAAAGGGCAAACCTTTTTCCTTAACTCCTCCTTTGACTTAGCCATAGACACAGAAAAGGCTTTTGATAAGGTGTGTTGGACGTTTCTGTTGGCAATTCCGGACAGATTTAATATTGGCACTAAGTTGACAAAAATGGTCCTTGCACTATATGGCAACCTTTCCACAAGAATTAATCTCAATGGCCTTCTGTTGAATATTTTTACCCTCGAACAAGGCAAAAGACAAGGCTGCTCACTTTCACTCTTCCTATTTCTCTTTACAATGTAACATCTTATTATAGCAATTACAGAAAGCAAAGATATTGCAATAATCCCATTAAAGTAAAGCACACAGAAAGCAGCAGCATATGCAGATGACTTGCGAAAATGCTTAGAAGGCTATCCCCACTATCCTTAACACAAAAGAGAACTTTTTCAATGTATTAGGCTATACACTTAACCAGTGGCAGTCGATGCAAAACTAAAGTGGGGGGATGGGGGGGAAAAGACGGTGATTAGAGAAATAATAATTTAACTAAAAAACCTTACCTGTCATGCCGTTGATGCTGCCGGCCGCTTCAGTGCTTCTCTCCTCCCGGCAGTCACTGGGGCACAGAGCACAGGCTCCCCACCCAATCCAGACGCTGCTGTCATGCATGTGAGTAGCGTGTGGATTGGCCTTAGTGGGCTTGTCTGATGCTGGCTCAGGCACAGGGAGCCTGCGGCTTTTCTCCAACCCGGCTGGCAACACAACTGGGTTGGGGAACATAAGTGTGCATGTCTGTTTGGCTGGCTTAAGACAGCTGGCAAAACCGACATGCACACTTTATAAAGCCCATCACTACTCCTCCCTGTCATTGTCCTGCCCAATACTCCCTGGCTCAGCCAGTGGATGGAAAATAAAATGATGATAATGTTTTATTATCATTTTATTTTTTGCTGATTGACTCTGACCAGTGGGGCTACGTTCTTCCGCCGTTACAGAGGAGCCACCCCTGCATTTAGCAAGGATAAACCAAACGAATTCCCCATTAATGATTTCTGCAATAGCTCCATTATCAACAACAATTGACTTAAATGGAACAAAATAGCAATGCAAAGCAAGGCATTTATTGGATGCTAAAACCACTACCAAACTCCCCAATTTGGTTAGAACTGAAGCTAATCCATCCCTTTAATATAACCTCTAGTTACAATAGAAAAATTAGACAACCACATCAAGCCGATATAGCCCTTATATTTAAAATAAAATACAGAAAGAAGATCATTGTGCATCCAAAATATATGGTCTACTCTACCCTAACCACCCAGACAGATCAAAATACTCCAAACCAAATTGGAACCTCTATTCAATGACTTTGGCTTACTTTAAAAAAAATATCTTTATTGAGCAGCTTGTAATCAAATAGACATAGAGCACCCCGACAAGGGGTTCAGCACTTCGCTTTTTTCATAGGATATCAATACAAGCCAGTTTGCAGTTTCATAGAATAACCCACAATAAACAAGCCACCACTCATTCCCTCCCTCTCATCGGCACTGTAGATAGGATTTTAATACACCTGGCTAATCCTTCAGAGTGACATGCGGCGATACTCTCCAACGGCCTCTACACCCCCATGTACATAATAGCACTTCTTACAATATCTCAGCCTAAATCTGGCTTCCCAAGTACATACCCCGTAAGTGAAGCCCAGAAATCTTTGGGATGAGAAACCTCCGGTAATTCCTCCGCGTAGGTTTCCAATTGATACTTACAATACAGTAGATCCCTGATCCACTTCTTCACTGTTCGAAAGGCCTTTGCCCCCCACTTCTGCGCTACAGCTCGCTTAGCAAACAAAGTGGAAATGGCAAGAAGTCACCTATTGCATGATTTAAGCTTTTGTACACAAACCAACCGACATATATCAGGCAAACATTCAACATGCTCCATCACAACATCCGTGACATCCGTGAGTACTTGTGTGACCTGTACCCAAAAATTGTATATACCAGCGCAGTTCCACGCTAGGTGCAGGAAATCTGCGTCAATTCGCCCACACCGCAAACAGCACGCACTGTCCCATAGGCTGAATCGCCGCCGCTGAAGCGGGGTATAATGTGGTGATGTAAGTATTTGAAATGGATTATTCAGAGATTACAATTCGCCGTTAACCGTCCAGTTAATACACAGCAGAATTTACATTCGTCAAGTGACAGGGAGGTGCCAAGTACCGCTGCCCATTTAGTATAAGAGGGGGACTCCGCTACTTCAGTCTCCCTGAGAGATGCGTTGTATAATTTTGTGATCAAGGCCCCCTCGCTCCTCCCCTGCTAGCACCGCTTGCAGTGCCAGCAGAGTGCGCAGTTCAGACGGGTACGCGCGGTAAATGTCACGCATTGCTTGTCGCACCTGCACATAGTTGAATCCTAGCATCAGACCCGCACCATGGCGACTGCAAATCTGAAAGCGCCCAGAACTGGCCCTGATTGTGCAAATCCCCAAGGCGAGTGATCCCTACCCTACCCAGCGGTTGCAAAGCGGCTTTTTCACATGCAGCCGTTATATTAGGATGCGCCGTGAGCGGCAATTTGGGGGCATAGAGGTAATCCACCCGCCCTCCTAGCGAATGCATTCCACACCCATGCCGTGCAATGAACCAGGTTGATTTCACCCGCGCCCCCCCTCTCCACCAGGGCAGCTGCAACGAGCGGCACCGGGAGCACAGAATCTGCCTCAATTGCCGTGTGTGGTTGATATATCTGTGGATAATACCAGAAATGTGCAAAGTGCGCCTGTTCGCATAAGTAATATAAGCGAAAATCTGGGGCCTCAAATCCACCGCGCTCGAAAGGTTGCATTAGCACCTTCCAGCTGCACTGGAGCTTCCCACCCCCCCCAAACAAATGTGAGCAGGACCGACTGCAACGTTTTAAACAGTGCAACGTTCAATCGGATAGGGATGTTTACAAACGAATACAACAGTTTAGGGAAAAATGTCATTTTTATGACCGCAATGCGATCCGCAAGTGATAGAGGTAACTTGGCCCAGCGTGTAGCCTGGCCTGTGATCTTATCGACCGTGCAGCCGTAATTAGCACAGATCACTACCTCAGGGTCTCTATGGAGCCTTATGCCCAAGTACTTTACCAGGTCGTGCGACCATTGCAGGGGAAAATCCATCTCAATCTCCCTGGTGCCGGCCGTCAGCGGAAACACAGTAGATTTAGCCGAGTTGATGCCTAGTCCTGAGAAATGTTCAAGTCTGACCTACTCTCTCAGTAGTTCCGGAAGGTATGTGGCAGGCTCGCGCACATAGAGCATCATATCATCAGCATATAAAGACACCATTAAGGGCCGCGGTCGAAACCGTAGAGCCGCTTGCACTCCTTAAGGGAGGGCGGCAACTTGCCAGACTTGTATGCCTCAGCACATACCTCCAGCAACGTGGTGCCAGATCCTTGACATACACCTTATAAAATTCACTAGGAAGACCATCCAGGCCCGCCGCTTTACAAGTGAGGAGGGACCTTATAGCCTGCTTCACGTTGTCTACGTCAAACGGCATTGTGAGCTACTCCCGTTGGTTGAGAGACAGCCAGCTAAATCTCACATAGTCTAGATCGGCATCGATTTCAGTCACCAGTGGCTGATCACTGTCCCCATATAGTTTAGAGTAAAAATCTAACGCCACCCTACTGATGTCTGAGTTACCGAAGCACGCCTCTCCCTCCTCGTCCAATAGTTCGGTGATATAGGCCTGGCTGCGAGGTGCCGCCAACTTCTGTACCAGCGAGCGGCTGGGCCGTCCCCCTTCCCCGTAATACCTAGAAGTGCACCTCCGTGATCTATGTACCATCTCCTGGTCTATTGTCTCGTTATGTTCCGACACTAGCTCCCGAATTTCAGCCAATTTGTCAGCAGCGGGGCAACGGCATAGTCGCGCTCCAAAGCAGCTATGTCCTCCGCAAGCTTCCGAATTCTGCGGCTCAGATCTTTGAGAACCCTGGCCTGTGCCCCGATGCAAACCCCCGAATTTTCACCTTAAAATCCTCCCAGAGAACCCCGGCACTATCCACACTGCCTGTATTTTCCCAAAAGTAATTATGAACGGCTTTACAAACTAGATCTGACAAAGATGATAGTTGCAATCTCCATGCAAATGGTGCCCTCCCACCTCCCGGGACCCTCAGAACAAGGAGTACAGGAGCGTGGTCAGAAAGGGTTTTAGCCAAATGTTGGACGTCCACAGCCCATGTGCATACCACCTCAGACATCAGCCAATAGTCCAAGCTGGACCAAGTGCCGTGCACTGTAGAGATAAAAGTGCTCTCTCTGGCCCCAGGGTGCCTCATGCGCCAGACATCATGTACATACCCAGCATCCAAGAGCCCCACTAGAGTATCAGTGGACTGTCTGTCGCTGAGCACCGCTTCCCTCCCTATCCACATCGGTATCCAGGCATATATTAAAATTCCCCCAAATAATTTCAGCACTTGGGAAGGCTGATATCCTGCGCCACACATCCGCAAAGAATGAGGGATCATCCACGTTTGGACCATAGACGTTAACCAATGGAACACTCGTGCCATCAAGCGTACCATGCACAATAGCCAGCCAACCCTGCTCATCTATGTCCGTGTCATGTACCTGGAAGAGTGTGCCTCTCCAGACAAGGATCATCACCCCCCGAAAATAGGAGGAATAAAAGGAGGTCACTCTCACTTCAGCCCTCCGGGCGACCACATTCCGCTCAGATATCGGAGTTAGATGCGTCTCCTGCAATAATGCCACCTGAACATTCCACCTATCCAGGGACGCAAATACCGTACGAATCTTCTTTGGACAGTTAAGTCCGCGCACATTCCAGGTTAAAAATTGGAACTCACTACCCATGTGTAGTGTGACCCAGCGAAGATAGACCAATTTGAGATCTGACCTTCAACCCATTATTCCCAGGCTCATATATAGTACAGTTCACAAGTGCCGGCAACCTCCAACATACCCCCCATCCCCCTGTCCACTTCAGCATACCCAACTTGCCAAAGCCATCCCAATGTGAACAAAACAGTCCTCAACCTACAGAACCAAGATCATGCATAGAGTGGGGTGCTCCCATACAGGCGGGTACAAGAGGGCTACTGTCCTCCCTTGAAGCAGGAGATGGCTGATCATGTCTAATAAATATTAAAAAAAGATTGAAAACAGTGACTAATACATTTTATAGCATTATGCCCAAACACATATGCTTTGTTATCCCACCGCCGGCCATGCCTGTACTGTGACCAATAGCTCAAACGGGCCTATTACAATAAGGAGGTGCCACCACTGTGATGGCCGACAGAGAAGGCTTATTTTAACTGTCCCATTGCTAACATCATTGCTCCTCCTTTTCAGGACCAAACCTGTCCTCTCGTTGTCACAGTTTCAATTGTTTGGCGTAGTCCATCGTCGCCTTGGCGGAGGTGACAATCTTGAAGTTCCCCTCCGGCCTCACGCACAGGATACAACATCGCATAGGGGATGCTTTGAGACTGTAGGAATTTTTTACTGTTCCAAACTCCCGGTGCGCAGATTGAACAACGACAGTAAAATCTGGGGAAAATGACAGTGTGTTGCCCTGATGACAATTAGTGCCCTTAACTCTGGCCAACTTCAGAATGGCATCTCGGTCCCGGTAGTTCAATACCCGGGTGATGATGGGGCATGGAGGGGCGCCAGGTACGGGGCGCCACCAAGGAACGATAGGCACGCGTGATAATAAACATGGAGGACAGATTCTCTGGGCCAAATATCTCCTCAATCAGACCCTTGACAAAAGACTTCATCCTGCCAGTATTCGTGGATTCAGGAAGGCCCATAATCCGAATGCGACCACGCCTCCAAATCTTCGTTCTTGGCCTGAATGAGCGCCAATACCTTTTCCATATTTAGTGTCTTGTTGGCAACCTCACTCAGACCATCTTCCGTGGTGGAGACCCTCTGCTCCACCTCCCCAATTGGTGCAATCTGTTTCTCCAGCTGCGCAGCTATATGTTCCAACCTGTTAGTGATGGTGGACATGCAACCCTCAATGGACTGGAGGCTCCTTTGCATGGCCAGTAGTGTGGTTTCGATCTTAGTCGGGCCCTCCCCCTGAACATCTGCCTCAGAGTCCAACGTCGCTTTTTGCTGGGTCCTACCAGATTTGTGTGCCTCAAACGTGAGGCGAGGTTGTGATTTATCCAGCTTCCCCATAATGGATGATAGGGTAGACAGACGACAGTCAGTACATCAGACACCTCAACAACACTTGCTTAAACTTCAAGTGACATAGTGCAGGCCCCAATGTTCCAGAGCGCTTGAAGCGCAGGATCCCAGTCGCAAGTATCTAAGAGTAGTCCAACAGGCTCTAATGCCAGCAGTGGAAAGTGCCTCCCACCACTCCTATGAAGTTATGCCCCTTGCACTCCAAGTATTAGCACCGAGCCAAGCAGCTTCCGGACCAGGAAGCCTAGGAGTTCAACAGAGGTTTTGGAACAGCAGTTAGTTCATAGGGCACGGGCCCGGTGCACCCAAGCGCAAGGCGTAACACCCAAGCAATCCTGGACAGTGCTGCAACAGGGCCCTCACACCTACACCCACCTTCGCTGCTACAAGCCCAAGCAAGGCCGCTCCCCCTTTACTGCCACCTGCTGCAATAACTTTCACGTTCCTCTGCGATGATACACCTTCAACAGGGGCGGGTCGGCAGCAACATCTCCTCACTATTTAACCCAGGCAGCCGGAGGAGTCTGACGATATATGCAACGATGCCTGCAACAGCGTGCAGAGGGCAGTCCAGGGAACCGGCCCACTCTCACCACCTCGACTTCGGGCCCAGTCCAAAGCCTCCCACGCCCACCACCAACAGACGCAGTTGTGCACAAAGCTGCTATTCGCCCCCTCCAGGCAGAAGTGCCTGTGGAAGACTCCAGCGCCAGCTCTGCACCGGTGCGTGCAGCGATGTTAAGGTCGCCAGCCCCCCCTCCCCCCCTGCAGCTGAAGTCCTCAGATACCCGCATAGGGCCCCGTGCAGCTTGGGCCAGTTGTGCCCTCCCTCAGTGAGTGCCCTGCAGACACCGCCAGCAGCAGCCAGCACACTCAGGCCGCAGTGCTCCGCTCCGGGACCAACGGCCGCGCAGAGCGGGGCGAAAGTATTCAAGCGTACCTCCTCCGGTCCCAGGGCCGCCCTGCCAGACAGCTTCAGCGATCCAAGCCAGCTGGGGTTCACTCGGGCACCAAGTGCAGCCTCAGCACACGGCTCCCAGCTCCGCAGCCGACAGGTCATCTCAGCTTCAGACACGAGCAGCCGGCATCTTATCTCCCGTCCGCCGCTACTCCTCCGTCAGGTTCTGGCCGCCACCAGGCCCCTGGCGCACCAATTATACCTTCGCCAGCAGCTGGGTTGTCACCCCAGGCATGGCGAGCAGTGCATGGTCAGTGATGAAGCGATTTGGTGGAGATATTGGCCGAATAGGGGATCAGCCGGGTGGAGCAGCACTAATGTGCGGCCATCTTGCCTGGTGCCCTCTAGCACCCCCCCCCCGACTTTGGCTTACTTAACTCCATCACATTGAACTGGGACAATAGTCAACTAATCCAGTTTAAAATTGCCCCCTCTCTTTGGCAATGTAGATATTGGACAGCTTACATGCTCCACTGGACGCCCCTACTTAACAAAGACCAATGCTGGAGTTGCAATGAAAATCAAGGTAACCTCAAAGGCATACTCCTAGTCATTTGGTCGAAAGCAATTAGCATGTTTACCCTACACATTCACAACATAAAATAGACTCCTGACCGTACCTGCATTTCATTGGAGATCTTCTCTTAACAGATCACCCACAAATGTATCTCCTTCCTAGACAGCTTACTAACTATTGGAGCTTAACCCATTCTCTCAGAATTGGAGAACTTCACACAACTATCTATCCATACGTGGTGTGCATGGATCCAATTAATTAAGGATGCAGTCAATTCCTTTAACTCTTTACTATACAACTCCGTACCAAAATCTTACATCAGCGATAGCTAGGACAAATAATCTGAAGTTAGCAAAACAACATAAGGCCTGAAAACTTTCAGTTAACGCCACACCGACATAATAGGCAAGTGGAACCTGCCCTAACTGCCACCTGGTCCTACCCAGACTCTACTATCTCATTCTCCCCCCTTGTATTCCTCTCCCCTCTCTCATCCTGCTCTCTCCCTTTCCCGTCTTTCTCTGTCCTCTATCTTCCACTTTTTTCTCATCGTTCCGCTCCTCTCATTCTTAAGAAATATTCATACATATCTGGCCTAGGCATTGGGAATCCAACTGTAATAATTGAATACATGAGTCAAAGCATTCTAACTCTTTGAGTCTTTGTTGCCATTGTGATCAGGTGGGAGCTACTTTGAAGCATGATACATTTTGCAGTATGCAATATATACTTCAGCAGTAGCCTGTAACCTTCTTTCTAGAATTGAAATTTGTTTCTCAGGCTTTGAATGTTTGGTTAGTTTAATTTTTTTTAATAATATTTTTTATACGGTGCATAATTTTAATGTTGCAAATAAAATTTTTCAATTTTCAAACAATTTACACGTGTAACGGGAAAGAAAACATGCGATTATTAAATCACCAAATTCTAAATTGCACTTGTCAATTAATCGGATAATCTATTGTGAGAGCAGCGCATATAATGGATCAGCAACATTTCCTCATGCACAATTTTATTAATTTCTTTACATCTTCTGCCACCCATCCCATCCCACCGGGGTTAGGCACACACTTATCATCATTGTATAAAAGAAGAAAGAAGGGAAAACTAATAAGCAGTATATATCTAAAGCGAAGGATTGGAGTTCAATTTAGGCCCTACTCTACCTCAAGCCATCTAGTCAGTGGGTTCCATATTTTTAGGCCTTTGGAGCGGGACCGTAATCATCTTTTTTCATAGATGGCTTTTTCAAAGTTGTAATTCGCCACAAATCGTGCTAGCCATTGGTGATATCCGGGGGGGTGGATGGGTCTAACCAAGCTGAGGCTAGGCAAGGTCGATATACCACCATGCCTATGAAAACCAATTGTTCTCCCAGCTTCCCTTGGAGTTCCTGGTCCACTCTGAGACAAATCAGGGAAGGTGAAAGAGAAACATCCCTCTCTATCCCCTTCTTTAAGAAATTTGCATTCTCTTGTTTTAGGATATTTCAAGTATCGCAGGAGGCAAACATATGATTGAGATCCGCCTGATACAAAGAGCACCGTGGGCATACAGCCCCTCTCTCTGCCCCCATTTAGCAGTCTTTTTCGGGGTGTAGTAAAGTGAAAAACAAGATTTATAATACTGAGCTTGGAGCCGCCCTGGAATTAGCAAATTTTGTGCTTGCTCAGTTGAATGGAAAAATACGTGTTCAGAAATACTGATTTCCTCTTTCCATTTACTGGCCTGCGTTTCCATATAATCCGGCATTAGTGAGTTAAAGAAGTTATACAAGGCGCCAATAGATGGTTGGTTCTTTCTCAAGTTATCTTTAATAGGGTTATTCATAAATCCTGATGGGCGGCCACATTTTTTACTTGGAAAATCACGTACTTGCAGATACTTATAGAGGTCCCTCCAATCCAATTCATGTTATTCTTTAAGATTTTCAAAAGAAACAATATCAGATAAGAATAAAAATCACCAAGTTTAGACAGGCCTTTGTCTTGCCATTTTTTAATTATTAAATCTTTAAAGATTTCAGGCATTTTAAGGTTGTTATAAATCGGTGTATAATAGTTCAGCCGATCCAGTCCTCGCAGTTTACGAGCCTGTTTCATAATTCTGAAACCAGCAACCAACGTCTTGAATCGTACTTTCTTATAGTGGGAATCATTCAGAAACCTCCAAATCCAGCCCCATGCATCTTTGCCCATTATAAGTTAAATAGGTGTAGGTATACCTTCCAGTGGGTTATCTATTGGCTTATTGGAAATAAGAGGAAGGTTATACAAAAGAGTCGTTCCCCAATAATAAAATCTTCTATTTGGTAGAGTCACCTACCCCTTTCCTTTGGTAGAGAGAGATATTTATATGCTCTTCTGGGTTTTTCACAACCCCAGATAAATCGAGAAAACAAATCTTCAATACTTTTCAAGCATGTAATGCTAAATTCTAGCGGGATAGCTCTTATAAAGTATAGAAATTTAGGAAAAAAAGCATTTTAATTATATTACACCTACCTATTATCGATAAATGTAAATGATGTAGTCGAGCTAATTCGGGTTTAACTTTATCTATCAAGGGATCAATATTACAATCCACGATCTTTTCTACACTAGCCATAATGACTACTCCCAGATACGTAGCCTTTTCTACCTGTCTAGTGTTGTTGCCCATACTAACATTCTTACAGATGATTTGGGTTTTAGAGGTATTAAGGGAGCATCCTGATATAAATCCAAATCTTGCCACCTCTGCTTCAACCTCAGCCATAGATGTTCCAGGATTAGAAGTTACCAGATCAATATTTTTGGCATAGGCCAATACCTTTGTTTCCCAACCATGGGAGATAATGGGGCTAATATTTCAATTGGTTTCCAGGTATCGTAAGAAGGGATCTATATATAGTGCAAACAAGAGAGGCAAACTCAGGTATCCCTGCCGGTACCTCTAGTTATTTTGAAAGTATCAGTAAGTGCACCATTTAAAAATTATTTTGCAGTAGGCTGAAAATATAGCATCTTGAATGCCTGTATTAGTCCCTGTCCTATCCCGACTCCCATAAAAAAGGCCAGGAGACGCTGGAACACGCACTCGGGCTGCACGCGCAGCAGTGACTAATACGATGACGGACAAATAATATGGATTACAAGGGTGTGCAAAGGAACTCTCTCTTTTTTGATGATCTCAATTGGTTTCTGCCCTAAAACACTTGTTGCACCCAGAAAAACATCGGAAAACAGTTTAGTATCAACATCGCCACGCACGTGTGTTGCAAATCTTCGCGTTCAGGAGGAACTTGGTCATCAATGAGTGACTTCATATTGAATCTTTGACTTTGTACAAGAAGCACTGCGAATAAGTGTATCTATGTTTCACGTGAACCGTTATATATCAAGCACCAAGAACAGCTTGTAACAGCATGTAAAAAACCATTGGGAGGGAGGGCGGGGCAATCGTGTAAATGTTCAGTGTAGTAAGCCGCATTGAATTGCTAAATGTGTTCATGCAATAAGGGACTGGGTTAGTTATGCAGTCGAAGAAGATTGAAAACAGTGCATTATGGAATGTGTAGTCAGCAGGCGGGGATGCTAATGGTTGGAGGTGCATGATTGGTTCCTACAAAAAGGAGGGGTTATTCTTCGATGTTTAAAAACTGAGCGGGAACAACAAGGCAAATAACCGCAGTTAAGAAAAGCGCCAGAGCGTCCACATTAAACGTTGATTGAGGTATGTTAAAAGAAGAATAACTGTGGAAGTTTCGGGTTTTTTATTATAAAAAAATCGGGTGGGTTGATATACTAGGTAGTTTGAATATCGATACTGCTGAGCACGGGTAGCTAAATGATAGATTAAAATCAAGGGACTCTTAGGACACTGTCCAGGTAACTTGGAAGTTATGATTGTAGAGGGAAGACGCTGTTTCTGATTAGGTGCAACAGACAACATAAAGTAAAAATGATGTGATGATATGTTTTTTGAGTACATTGTGCATATTCGTAAGGTTTGAGCGAAGCAAATCACTGATATATGTTTCTCCATTTATAGTGAAACCCCTGAAGAAGAGTTTGTATAAGCTCGAAATGCATTGGGTAACAGATGATTCACTGTTGAAGAAGAAGTTTGTCTTTTGTAAATTCATGCCCAGAAAAAAAGCTTGGATTAGCATATCTGAGGCACAAGAAGCTGATCAAAGACTTATTTTTCACACGTGCGATGTAAAAACTGAAGAATAAATGAAGTAATACGGAAAACTTCGGAGTACTATGTCTTATTAAGCAAATTAATATTTGAAAACTAACATTAACAATTAATTTGAAGCTGTGCACCCGCGACAGGATCGTAAACACGTTCCAATTGTTCTAAGATAATATTGCTATGCCTTGTGTCCTGGCATTTTGTGTTGTGGCCCCTACCACTATATAGCCACATGAGTCTAAAAGATGAATCTGAGTTCTTTCGATATGCGTTTCCTGCATGCATAAAATATCTGCTTTAAGTAGCCGAAGTGATGCAGCAGCGTCTCATTGTTTCTTGGGGTCATTAAGGCCACAAACGTTGATTGTTGCTATACATAATTTACTCATTATAGATAGCAGAATTACTCAAATGCAAATGACCACAAACCCAATAAGAAAAAAGAATATGAGTCATCCCTCTTGGTTCCGAACCCTTCCCCCACCCTACCCCTTCCCCACCCCCCTCGTATCCCACCCACCACCCGCCAGCTACCACTGAGGCTGCCTGGCTCTATGAGAGCCAGGATGAGGACAACTGAGCAATCAGAACCCCGTGCCCCCCCCACCCCCCAGTCCAACCCCCTCCCTAAGCAGTCCGCTTGAACTGTGCAATAATCATTTTATACCTATGTGATCTTGCTAAAAAGTCCCCACTCTTGAAACATTAAGCTTTTAGTCTTGAATTTTTAGTCCTTGGTTCTGTCTCTTCTTGACTCTGTGATCTCTTGCAGATAAGACTGGGCCTGGATTTCCTTAGTACAGCTGCGCGTGGCACCCTTGTAAATATATTTTAGGTGAGCTGGATTCTGTAAATAAAATGTTGCCCCGAGTTGTTGTAGGGGGACAAATAGTTGCCTCAACCTCCATTTGCGCTCGGCCGTGGCATGGGCAAAGTCAGGTCTAGTGAAGAAGGTAACGCCATTGAATTACCTCTTGCTTGTTGATCTTGCTAAGTCTTAGAGTGTCTGGTGTAGAAGAAACATTTCCAAAATATAATAGCATAGCACAAGGGTATTGTACTGAGGATGTGGGGTGTTTGGCTGGTGTTAGTGGGAAGTGATGAGCATGCTGTATCTCCTTACCCTAGTTCCAGGAGTGCAGCTCAGGGAATGCTCCTTTGAGGAGCATGATCATATAAGCCCTAGGGTCACTCCCTTCCGGAACCCCAAGGATGTGAAGGTTGTTGCGTCGTAATCTATCTCCTGTTCCTTATTTTCAATATTAAGTCCTTGACTATGCTCTCGTGCTCATCTCCCTGTGTTCTCAAGTAGGAGACATCTTTTTCAAGATTCTCGGTACGCACTTCGACTGACGACAGTCTATCAGCAATTTCAGCGCATGTTTGACCCACTTTCCGTATGGCTCACTGTAGTTTTTGTGTAGCTTGTCGAGATTTTCGAATCATCCAGCTTAGCCTCTTCTTGAAAGCTCTTAATTGAGTGTAAAACTTCTGTGAGGGTAGGTTCTTCCTTACTTCTGGAGTTTCCAGAGTTTCCACTTCCCAAGTCTCCCATAGCTAAAGGGTTACCACCTGAACACACCATGCAGTCTGATGGAGTCACTAGCTGCGAGGATGAGAAGTCCCACCTGTGCTCACCATTGCTTCCTTGATCCGTGGTCCCCCCACTCTTACGACTGCTATGCCTTTTTTTCTTCAAAGACGACTTCTTTTGTGCAGCAGTTTTCCATGAAGCCTCTGAGTCTGTGCTGCTGTCCCAGTCATGTCTCCCTCCATCAATAGATGTAGGTACATCAGTCTCGTACATTTCCGAATCCTCTGTTACAGAGTAGAGTTTTTCCATGTTGTCCGGTGTTTTTAGCCGATGATTTACTATATTTGCTGGGATTCCCGTTCTACAATGGCATTAATATTTGCAATCTCTTTAGCAGTAGTTTCGATTTCAGATCCTCTGAAATCAAGGTTTGGAAGATCTGCCGGGGGTCATTCTCTGCTTGACCGCTTCTTACATCTGAACCTGAATCTACGACTGTACCTGGAATTCCAAGCGGTGCAGGCGTTACTGGGACTAAGGTTCCTGGGACCACCGACAAAGAAGCTACAGAGACCCGAGGCACCTCTCCAGCGTCTGCGGGGGTACGCCAGTAACGGTTGAGACGATCTGTCCACCTGGTACGGCCCCCTCAGCTAATTCGGCGTTATGTGTTTTTCCCTCCATCGGGCCAAAAATATTGGAAGTTAGGGGCTGAGAAATGTGTCTTGAGCTTGGCCTTTTTTAATTGTAGTCTTTTTCCTTGTTTAATCGCCTGCTCAACCTTGTCCACGTAGTTCTCTCTTACTGCTTGCTCTCTGTTCCACCCGTGTTTCCGGACGTCTCTGAGGAATTTCTGATGTTGCTAAGTGATTTTGCTGTATAGCTTCGGTTATTGCTGGGGCTGTCCGATTATTATTTTTAGCTTTCATTCCTTTAGCCCCTCGCCCTCCTTTCTTAATTGCCTCCTGAATCCTGGAGACAAAGTATCCATCGCCCCGGCTTCTGTTCTGGGACCTGCTGTGATGATTAACGCCTCTGTCCATGCCTATCGGAGCAGTCAGGAGATTGTAGAGAGCCAATAGAATTTCCTTTAGGCAGCACATCGTTGAACGCCGCCGCAGGGCAATGCTGGACGAAGATGATGGAGCCGAGCGGTTGTCCGTTACTGAAGTTCTGGCCGGACGCCTCGTTGCAGCCCGGCGTCCATTCCAGTTTGTGCTCTGCACAGAAATCACTGTAATCCTTAAGCAGCCCAGTCGGTCCATGCTGCGTGGAATTTAGCAGGTACATTGAGCTTTCTGAACATGGTCGCGATAGCATAAAATATCTTTTTTAAATCAGTTTAGGGGTCAGACCGGCTGAGCTGGATCAGGTAGCTGCTATCCAGATGCCATCTTGCCTCCAAGCAAATGTTTGGTTAGTTTGAACTGGATTATATTAGAGCATAATTTAAAATAATCTGAATGTGTCTGCTAATTTACTGGAAAAAGCTGAAGCCATGCCACATTCAGGTTAAGGGATGCCATGCTGGACATTCATGCTCCAGCAAAGGAATCTGTGTGTAGGGTCAGCATATATGATTTGCAAAATTCATTGACAACTTGGTATCACATAGTATAATTCTCCTTTATGCTTATTTGCATAGCCAAACATATGGATGCAATGTTTATCATCCACTTACCACTTTACGAAGGACTAAAGTAAACATATTCTGTCTCAAGATTACATGAGGGATTGTTCCATTTCACACCTTTTAATTCCCATTTAAGTGACCAATAGGGTTGAAGTTGGACCATGTCCTCATTATTTAAATATTCTTAAAAAAAATACATGAAATCAGCATTCTGTACTTTGAACCATTTTCAAGTTGTTTTTTCAAGTTTGAAAATTAGTCCCCTTGTACCTCTTGTTTCTGTATTTTATATTGTATTCTATTTAATGTATTTTTTTTCCATTGGTCTGCATTAGGTGGTTTCACCCGAACATCACCGGAGTGGAGGCAGAAAATCTGCTCCTCACCAGAGGGGTTGACGGAAGCTTCTTGGCACGACTCAGTAAAAGCAACCCTGGAGATTTCACTCTCTCTGTGAGGTAAGCAAATGAGTGCCAAGAATCAATTCCATTCATAAAGCAATATATAATGAATCACACAATGGTGCTTCTGCCAGAACGACAAACTCAAATTTCACTGAATGCAATCCATGCTAAATCAACTCTTTTACACTTGTAAAATCCTTACACATAGTATGAAGTCCATGTCCTTCTGGCTTTCTAGGGACTTGGTCCACTGCAATATATTTCATGGTGGCTTCATCTCCATTGTGAAATATTCAGAAATATCTGGGTACGTGATAGCTTATGTAATTATTTTTTATGGCTCCTATGTGCTGTAGGATTCTTTTAATTACCGGCAGTGTAGTACTCCCTATATACATTTTAGGAGGAGATAGAGAAAGAAAGCTTATGCAACTTGAGTTAAGGTATATTCTAGCTATGAATAGCTGATGAAGAATTGCACGTATATCTGTGATAATGTTGAACGCCTGAGATAATAGGTAAGTTGATGCCTCCGGGTTTTTAAAGTATTTTAAGTTGGTTTAACCTTTTCCTTTTTACAGCATAACTGCTGGATTATTGACTTAAGTAACTCAGTCATGGAATCCCACTAAGGCAGGAAATGTGTACTTGAATGAAGTCTGATACGAAAATTAATTTAGGAAATTATCTACCATTTACTGGCACTTTGGTAAATCTATTAAGTTGGCTTATGCTATAAATCAATGTACAAAGTCCACTGCGGCGGTATGCATTGGGATTCATGAAGTGCTTGATCTTAGGGAATCTATACTACTATTATAAAGAGAGAACACAAACCTTTGAGCCAGGTAAACTACAAAAGTAATGCACCAATCACTACACCAATACACCATTTGAAAGGGGAGATGTGGCAGAAGGACATAGGCTATAGATATGTACACCATATACATTAAAAAAGCAAAACGCCAAAAGTGGTAAAGTAGTCCCTTGGGGGCGTGGCCGTGGGCGTCTCAAACAACAAAAGTGGGCGTTTACAGGGCCGTGCCAAGTGCAAATAACAAACATAGGCCAAGCGACTTCACAACACACTTACATATGCACACATAGAGCGGAAATGCGCTTTCACTGAATTTAGAACGCACAATATGCAGACATAGAGCGGAAATGCGCTTTGAATGAATTTCTAACAAATATTTGCAAATCCCAACACAAACAGCGGAAATGCGCTTTCAATGAATTTAAATTCACACATACAGCGCGGTAACACCAATATACAAAAACAGCAGAGGTGCGCGCTATAAGAAATATACACACATTCGTTGCAGTTACCCAGACAACATTGACGCCTTCGCATTAAAAAACGGGCGGGCCTTCCATCGACGAGGAGTGTCAAATGACGCCACACAGGGGGCAGGATTAACAGCATACTACACCAATCACAATGCACTAAAGAAAACACACACACGACTTCGGCTTACCAAAAAAAAAGTCTTTAACCCATTAGCCATTGACCAACGACGTCACAGGGCGGTAAACACGAACAAAAAAAGCCGACATTTCTTAAAAGAGAAACGCAATGGACTGCGCATTCACAAGACTTTCCTCGCATCTTGCGGATAAGATAAAACGTTTACAATAAGACATACGAATAACGAAAATAACACAACTGCCCATAATCACTCGAGCACTGCCAGGACTTCACCACACAATTGACAAAACGAAAGGGAAACTTCTTTGAAGGGATACAAAAACGAACACACGGAAAGAGCCTTCGAAAGAAAAAAAAAAACATTAAACAGGTGACACAACACTTTCCTCACATCTTGCGGACAACATAAATCGCGGAAAACAATACATACGAATTAAAAAAATAACACAAGTGGGCCAAATCAGTTGAACGGGGCCAGGACTTGCACAGGCAACTCTTCTGCGGGGCGGGCGGGGGCCCTGAAGCAGCCTTTTGCTCCCGGACAACGTCGGGTCGGGCTGCTAATATATATATATATATATATATATATATATATATATATATATATATATATATATATATATATATATATATATATATATATATATATATATATATATATATATATATATATATATATATATATATACACACATATACACACATTGCGGATTAATTGCTTAGTAGGGGAAGCAAAATCTGAGGTCTAGTTATGACCTGAACAGTAAACATTGTTGATGGACTATGGTCACAAACATTTTAAAAGGACGAGCTAGACATCAGGACTCTATGGTCCTATGGAAGGCAACTCGCTGAAATGCGTAGACTTTTATCCTTTTGCACGCTCTCTATCCCCTGGAGCAACCTATTCCTTAAAACATGCCGTGTTTAAATAACTATAAACAAAACAGAGTGCCAGTACTGCTCAATGAATCCACCTGTTTTAGATGAGCAACAACCTTAAACTATTGCCACATACAAAGGACAAACAAATGTCGGATTTAATCAATTTAATTTTTGTTTTTTTGTGATAGAAAAGTATTATTTTTTATTTTTTAGACAGAATTGTCAATATTCATATAAACAAAGAGAGGGAACAGGAATTAAAAATTCTTTCTTTTGATAGAGTGAAGAGAATCAAAGAATATAGGCATAACAAATGAATGGTACCTAAGTGCAAGGGCTCAATCACACGAACTCTTCAATCATCCAGAATACATTCCGTGAAGCAATCAAAAAATCAAAAAATCAAACTCCTTCCACACTACATCAGACATACAAGTGAGATAAGATTTTAGAGAAAAGGGAAGAAAAAGGAACAGAAACTTTTAATACCCTCACCTAGAGTCAAGGAATCTATTATTGGTTTATGGGGTGGGGTATTAATAGAATTTTTTCAACAATTTTTTTGAAAATCACGTTTCAGTCGGAATCACAGGCCATCAGCATTTTTCAACAATCTATAGAAAATCACAAACAATATTCTCATTTGATTGGCCTGAACAACAAGAAAGGGTCGACGCGTTTCGAAGCCCCTTAATAACGGGGGTTCTCCTCAGGACCTTGGGGGATTAAATCCTGTGGAAACATAAAAAGTGACAATCCTTACTATCAAACCTCCTAGGGTCAACCTTCAACTTCAAAAAGACCAGCACTGGCTCAAATGATTACCTTATCTTCTTCAATATCTTAAGGAGAATGGGTAAGCTTCTAAGTCCAACGTCCCACACATTACAGATGACGATATCCTAAATAATGTTGCACCGGTAGGCTGCTGTTAAAACCAAAGAAACTGCATTATAGTTTCCGATTCGGAAAAGCAAGGCTTGGTTTTTTGCGTGAAGAAAAACAGGTTTGATTACTCAATCAGGCCTTTACCTTTCTTCGGAGGTCTAAGTCT
Organism: Lissotriton vulgaris; assembly: GCF_964263255.1. Classification (NCBI taxonomy): domain Eukaryota; kingdom Metazoa; phylum Chordata; class Amphibia; order Caudata; family Salamandridae; genus Lissotriton; species Lissotriton vulgaris. The sequence goes on from NC_141699.1 coordinate 178,113,382, forward strand.
CTTTTTCTAAACATGCCAGTCATTACTTGTTAGTTGTGCATTCCCACCCGGTTCCGGCATTGGAAAAAACGGAGGGGGAAGCCTGTCATTAACCGTGCTCAAACGCGGTGTGTACAATTTTTACAATTTTTACATGCCGAATACTCTCATAGTGGATGGGCTCTGTGTCGAGTTCTGCATATGCTCGAACATTCCTTTAGTCAAACACTGGTCTCCTCTCCGTAGCGCGGCGTCTTCCGATCAACCGTCGCTTGTCGGAGCTCGTCAGTATCGGTCCTTTGAAATGTGACGTGGTTGTTGCCCGCGTAGATTCGGGAAAAGTAGTTCCTCACGTTATGTCAAACTCCTATTTTGACGGTCGATCACATATTCGTTAGTACCTTATTTTAAAGGCGACTTGTCAGGCAGTCAATGTCCTTGGGGATATATTCTTTTGGGACAGTCAAACTCATATTTAATTGCTCACGGGTTGTCATACTCATAATATGAAGTCGATACTTTGTACTGTCGGTGTGGTCAGGCTTAAAGGTTGAAGTGTACTTTGTAAAATGCATAGCAGTCCGTGTGCTTGGAGGTGTTTTCTTTTGGAGGGATCAGTCATGTATATAGGTGCAGTAAAAACAGGATGTGAATGTGTTTCAATTCGGATGATTTGCTGGAGGTGCAATGGGGTAATGGTTGGAACAAATGTTAGAGGGGAAGTTCAGCTAATGGGTCCTTACAGATGGTATAATTCCGACATCTCATTCAGTCCTGTGACTGATGAGTTGTATTTCAAAATTAGAGTCGCTTCTCGAGATGATAATTTTGCCTCCAGGTCACCTCCTCTTGGGTCAGGTTCCACCTTGGAGATCACTGTCCATTTTAGATCATTTTCCGCATGTGCATAGTCAATCCAATGTTGCACCAGAGGTGCAGTGAGGATGGTTTTGTTAATCCGAGATCTATGTTGATTTATTTGTTGTCTGACTTCTTGGCTCGTTTTTCCTATATAGAGCCTATTGCATGGACACAAAATTCCATAAATCATGAATTTGGTTTTGCAATTCGTGAATCTTGAGTGTCTCCAGCTAATGCCATTGTGTTGGAACAGATCTCCTTCGATCGTCGAAGCACAGGATACACACGTCCCGCATTGGTGATGCCCTGTAATAGGTGGAAGGTTCATAGATTCCCTAAGGGATTGGGGTTTGTGTTTAGGCATTGCGGCTCTGACAATATGATTTGCCACGCACTTGTCCTTTTTAAAGGCAAAAAGTGGAGTTTCTGCCAGACGTTCATCCAAGTCTTTGACTAAATGCCAGTTTTTTTGGATTTCTCTTTTCAACCAATTGGAGGTTGGACAGAATGTAGACACATACACTATTCTGTTTTGGCCGTTCTTAGTTCTTGTCGTCAAAAGGGTCTCCCTCGATGTCCACCACGCTCTTTTTAAGGCGCGTTTCAATATTTTGGCTGGATATCCTCTTGATAGTAACCTTTCTCTCAAAGCATTGGCATGGAACATAAATTCATCCTTAAAAGTGCAGTTTCTGCGTATGCGCAAAAATTGGCCCAATGGAAGATTTTCTTTGAGGCTTCTCGGGTGATAGCTTGAGAAGTGTAAAGCTTTATTTCTGTCTGTTTCTTTTCTATATAGAGTTGTAACCAAAAGTCCATCTGTACAATATATTTCCACATCCAAGAAAGATGACCGGTGTTTTGAATATTGTACACTGAATTTTATGTTTTCCGTCCTATTGTTTAAATAACGGTCTCACCATCTTGAAATAAAATATATGGTGATTTCAATTACAGGGAGTTGCGCGTTATTTCCTTTTCTTTACAAATGATGTATTAAGTAGTAAAGAGCCGTCGCATTGTTTCAAATAGCTCTGGAAATAGTAGATAAATATACCTACAAGGGAATTGTTTCATGTCTCTCTCTAAATACAGGTCAAAGACCTTTATTTTTTGTATTAAAAATGCGTAGGCTGTCCTTTGTTGCACGATTGTTTAAATGAAAAAAAATTCTTTTGAAATATTACCTCCGGAGTGCTGCCTCAGTTCTGTTGAATCACAAGAAGAATGGAATTGTGAAAATCAAATTTTATACAGCAGCTGCGCTGCAAGAGGTGTGCACCCGAACATGAAGGCGAAACAGAGTCTGGAAAGCAGTCAAATCTTACCGGGTCCTGGAGACTTCCTCCCACGGCTCTGTCGATGTCAGAGTTCTTGTCTCTGACCGAACTCAAATATGGGGCCAGCCATCTGGGGTAAGTCTGAGCGGGGTTGTAGCCTGAAATCCTGAGCGTTTCGGAGAAAGGGGCGGATCCCGTGTCCAGTATGCGGTAACTGTTTGATAGCGCGAGCAAATCTGACAGCTGGAATTGGAAGCTGGCTCTGACAACGCGAGCCAGAAAACTGGAAACAGCTTTATTCAACGCTTTCTTAAGGCCACAAAAATAGTTAAATAAGGCATAGCTTGGAAAAACATTTCTTCACAAAAAAGGATGTGAACAAATTATGGGGTAAATTGAAAGAAAGATAAGAAATAAGTGCAACATTGGGAATTGGAGTTTTGCATACAATGACAGAACGGAGACAACAAAGGTATCAGAGAGCAAGCGAGCTTTTAATTGATGAAAATGTGATAGCATTACGTAATCTTGAAAAGCAAACTGAGGATGAAAATAGAACTACGAGTACAGTCATTAGGGTATTGGAGCAAGCTTGTACAAGTGAGCTGAACAAGTGGTGGGAGGTGACATACAAAAGAAATATATAGAATATAAAAGGATACCCAGAGGTTTGAGAATTTTAATTCTACCTACTTTAAATGATTTGGGTGATAATCTCATAAAAGCCTGGCAGGAGAATACCAATGAATGCTCATTTAAATGAATGCACACTTTAATTATCCATGCTGTGAGAAAATTGGAAAGAATAACTGAAAAAATAAAAGAATTGGAAAATGAACTGGAAAAACATCAAATAAATGAGGAAATTACGAAATTATTGGACCAAATGGAAAAAGAGTAGAAAAACATGAAGTTAACCTAGAGAAAAGGAAAGTTTGAAAATTTAACCGGGATGGAATTGCCTACCAGCATGGACAAATCTCCACCTTTGCACGCAAGTACGATGGTTTAAGGAACAGAGCCAGAATGGATAAAGCCACAGAATCCAAGGGATCTTTGGATGCCTCCATAGATAGCTCTGAGATCAGCTCAGCAGATGAAGATTCCAACCAGGGAAAGTTGGTTTTTTCAGGTGAAATCGGACTCATCCGCATGGGCACATGACCAAGAGGAAGGGGGAAGGAATATCTATCGGAGCAGACAGGGGGGGAGGAAAATCAAAACCAGAAGAAACAGAGGAAGATGGAAAAACAAAACCCAGAAAAGCAAAGTAGAAGCAAAACTCAAAAAAGCATTGAATCAAGATAATCTTGTCAATCTATCTATAACTCTAAATGAAGACCAAATAAAAATCTTGAATAAAGGACAATCTTGCCCAGATTCTGAAATCAATTTGGCAAATTTGAGAATTGACATATAAATTCTCAAGAAAAATGAATCTGAAAAAGTTATTTCAAAAACATCACCTCCCTAAAACCCAACTGCAGACAGCAGAAAACCCTTCCCCTTTGACGTGCAAAGACTTACCATGTTTGAGTACATTGATACACTTGGAAATGAGTCAGCAGGAAAAACATCTGTAACCCAAATCAGTGAGATGACGGCCACACAACTGTGCTCAGAACTATGTATTGACACTGGAGAAGGAGGAGCCAGTGGTCTAAAATCACGTAAAAAATTCCTTCCACAGTTACCACCGGGAAACAAGATAGATCTGTGGGCTGAAAGGTAGAGATAAGTGCGACAAACCAATGACGCATTCCAAATTCCAATGCGTTGCTCAATCGCCACGCTAGCAACATTGGGAATAGATAGAGACTTAATGTAATTCTTACAAGAGCAATATCAAAAATGAGCAGCCCATCTGGTAGAATATGGAAAAAATATCACCATCACCATCACTTGCTTAAAATCAGCCCTAAATGCTGCCGATACATCAAGCAGACAAGTGATGATTGGTATTACAGGTTTCAAACCAGAAGTTCAAAACAATATCTTAAATACTCCATTTAATTTGGAGCTACTCTTCGAAAGTGCAGTAGATGGCACCCTAAATCAATTTAAAAAAAAAGGATAATGAGACGTCCAACTCAATGGGGGCATTACAATTCATAGGTAACATGTGTAGAGGAACCACTCCTTCAAGAAGACCTTCAGGAAGATGGACTTTCCAGCCGGCAACCTCCTATCAAACATACCAACCAACATATCTGGGAGGAAATCAATCACACCAACAACAACAGCAACAAAGATGACAATTCTAGCAGGAAAGACAGTCCTTTCACAGACGTCCACGCTGAAGAGGGCAACCACAAAGGGGAGGAGCACCTTACCAACAAGTACAGTACACACTCCATCAAGTTCCACAAGTGTGTTAGCAAGGGAGGAGAAAGAACGAAAGGCAGACTTAAAACACCAAGCATTCCTACATCCAACACCAGTAGGAGGCAGGATTTAATATTTCCTTCAGGAGTGGTGGAAGATCACTTCAGACAAATGTATCTTAAACATAATACAATATGGATATATTCAATAGAATTAGACAAGACACCTCCTACAAAGGAGGAATATACATTCCAAGGAAGAAACAACACGTCTACTCAAGGAAGTAGAGGAAATGTTAGCAAAAGGCGCTGTAGAATTAGTACCAAAGAAAGCAATTAACAAAGGAAATTGCTCAACATATTTCCTAATTTCAAAGGTAGACGAAACACTATGTCCTATCTTGGACCTAAAGTTTTTGAACAACATTATAACTACGCAAAGATTCAAAATGACAACTCTGCAAGAGGTAATACCACAGCTACAGTTAGGGGATTACATAGCAACAGTGGAGATAAAGGACACTTATTTACACAACCCCTAAAAGATTCCAAATATTTGTGATAGACGATACTCTATCAGTTCAAGGTGCTAGCATACTGAATAAAGTCAGCACTAAGGGTATTCACAAAGTGTTTAGCAGCGGTAGCAGCATACCTTTGAAGGCAGGGCGTACATATTTATCCATACCTAGACTACTGGCTGGTAAAGGCAAACTCATACAGAAGATGTAAAGAGCATATTCAACAAGTGTTAAGAACTCTATACCAGCTGGAATTCTCAATTCACTTGCAGAAGTCATCTCCAGAACAAGAGAACATGTTCTTTGGGGTCAGAATAAATTCAATTCAGGAGAAAATATTCCTTTACGAGAAGAGAACAGTAGTACTGTTGAAGGTTACACAGCTATGCAAAAAGAACCAAGCTCCGACAGTGAGGATGATCAGGAAGCTACTAGGAGTGATGGCGTCCTGCATTCCTTTGATTCCCAACATAAGACTCCCCATGACACAATTTCAGCAATGACTACAAGTTCAGTGGTCAGAGGCAATTGGGAGTTGGGAAGATCTAGAGGTTGTAACGCAAAGGATAGAGGAGGAGATGGGGTGTTGGAACAGGTCAAAAATAACACAAGGAAGAACTTTCACACAACCAACTCCACTGTAACCATCACAACAAACACCTTGCAGATGGAGTGGGGAGCACACATGAACACTCTCAAAATAAGGGGAGTCTGGAAAGATCAGGTTGTGGTACAACACATCAACATCCTGGAACTAAAAACAGTAGTCTTAGCCGTAAAAACCTTGCAAAAAGAGCTATGGGAAAAGACAGTACTGATGCAAACAGACAACCCAATTACCATGTCCTACATAAACAAACACAGTGGGACTCAATTTCTACTGATATCCACATTATGACAAGAAATGTGGAATTGGGCAATTCAAAGGAAAATGGAGATCTTAGCGGTCCACCTACCAGGGAAGGACAATATTGAAACAGACAGACTGAGCAAAGAAGCTTAATGGTCCCATGAATGGGAATTGAATCAGTCAGTCTTCACGAAGATCTTTCAGAAATGGGGAACACCAGAGATAGATCTGTTTGCAACACCTCAGTACACGAAATGCCAATGCTTCTCCTCCAGACAATGTTGCTACCAGTCCATGGGGAAGCTGTTCTAACTATAACTCGCACCGCGCAATGCACTGCTTATGACCTCACATATTACATCACTCATGACATGGTCAGTGACATCACTCATGGCATCATCCAGTGACTATAAATGTTTTTAAACGTTTTATGAGTGTTAAATAGATATACACCCACTGACTCACCAATACAGCTTGGTATGAGTGCCTCTATGGATGATTCAGTGGGTGTGTGACTAACTGTATAAGTGAGTGATTAGGTATGTCAGTAAATGCATGGGTGAGTGACTGACTGTGTGAATGTTTGTATCATTCTGTCAGTTGGTGTCTAAGTGGGTGTATGGGTGTGTGAGTGGATATGTGAGTGGCTGTACGGGTGATTGATTGGTTGTCTGTGTACCTGTATTGGTGTCTTGAGTATTTGTGTGGGTTGGTGAGCGGGTATTTGACCTTCTTTATGGATAACTGTGTGTATGGCTATGTGGGTGAATGGATGTGTCAGTGGTATATGGGTGAGCAACTGGGTATGTGAAAGGCAGTATAGGTGAGTGATGGAGTATATTAGTGACTGTGAGAGTGGCTGTATGGGTGAGTGTGTGCTTGAATCAGTGACCATAGGTGAGTGAGTATGTATGTGTTTGTATCTGTGTGAGTAAGTAAGTGGGTACATGTTTGTGACTTTGGGTGAGTAAGTGACTATGATTGACTGAGGGAGTAGGTGTGTCAGTAGCTCTATGGGTGACTGACTCAGTGTGTGAATGGCTGTATTTGTGTATGAGTGGCTATGTCCGTGGCTGTATTAGTGAGTGAGTGGGTGTATGAATAGCTGTATGGGTGATTGAGTGAGTGGGTGTGTGTAGATCTATGAATCAGTGAGTGGGTGTTTAAGTACTGGTATGGGTCTTTGAATGGGTTTGCGAATGGTTGTGTGGGAGTGGGTGTATGAAAGGTTCTATGGGGTGTCAGTGGATGTGTTAGTAATTTTATGGATGATGTCATGAGTGATGTCACTGCCCATGTCATGAGTGATGTAATATGTGTGATCTTAAGCAGTGCATCGCGGGATCACAAGTTATAGCTAGCTCAGCTTTCTATAACTGCTGCATTTCACTGGTTTTGTACAAGGAAATCTGAGCCTAATTATAACGTCCCTGTGACCTTTGTTGGTTTCAGTGAATTTTTAAGGTTTTTTTAAATGCTAATTCCGAACTATAATGTCCCTGTAACCTTTGTTTTTTTCATTGAATTTCTATGTTTTTTTGAGCAGTAATGGCGTTTGCAGAGTGGTGAGGAAAGGGGATGGGCCTCTGACCAGCTCCTGGGAATCCAGCCGTGTAGGACATACAGACAGTACCAGGAGGGCTTCTTTGCTCCCAAGGTCCCTCAGCATCCAAAAGGACTTAATTCCCAATCTAGTAGTGTGCCAGGCGATGCGTTTACAGAGTGGTGGAGAAAGGGGGCGTGGCCTCCAAAGACCTATTAGCAATCCCGTTGTGTGGGACTTACTGGGCGTTACAGGAGGGGTTGTTCACCCCCAAGGACCCTCAGCAGCCAAATGGACTTCATCCCCCAACTAGTAGTGCGCCAGGATTTCAGAATGGTAGAGAAGGGGGGCGGGGTCACGTAGACCCCGCCTCAATCTCGCAGTGTGGGACTTACTGAAGGTAACAGGAAGTGTATTTGGACAAGAGGTCTTTGGAGGCCATGCCTCCTCCCGCCCCCCCCCCCCACTCTGCAAACGTGCCTACTGACGCACTACTGGTTTCTTATGGTGAAAGCGCCAGGGAGGTGGCGGTTCCCGGGGCTGGTTGGGGGGGGCGGGTCTAAGCAGTTCTACTGTATTATTTATATTTAAAGCTGTGGGGTGGTGGCGGGGCTGGGGTCTGCACGCCCCTTCCTCCCCCCCCCACCCCCCACCCCCAATTTTCTTTTAAAAAAGAAGCTCCGCTCTTGTTAATGTAAGAGTATGGCTCCGGGTGATGGGGTCCCTAGCCCTGTAAAGGCAATGGGAGGGGGACTGCTAGCCCCCCTCCCCAATTGTTATAAAGAAAGAGTGTCCCAGATGGGCACAGGAACACAAAAGTGAATGATAAATGAGTAGCAGGAGGCTCTCATTTATTATTCACTATTTCTTTGGTGGAGTGCTCCATATGTCCTGCAGATGCTTTTTGGTTTATATTTTTGTAAGTTTGGTGGTGCCCCTAGATTCTGGTGGGGTACCACCAACCATCTTTATTGTTGTTGGGGGCTGCATGGTGTCCAGCAGCCCCCCAGTACCATAAAAAAAAACAGTAGGTCTCCTAGGACAATAAATTCATGACCCTGGAGAACTTACTATATTTTTTAAAGCACTCCTAGCTGGAATTCTATATGCTTCAACTCGAAGTGCAAGTCCCTCTTGTGGTTGTTTTTATGACTGCGTTTTGTGGGTTGAAAAATGTTAAAAGAAATACTCAAAAGACATGTTGGATATTTTTTTTTTAAACATGTCTCACTATTTTAAAATGTTTCTACTGCAAAATATACAAATAAAAACTTTGTTAAAAGAACATTCACAGACATTTTTTTAAAACTAAAACTTTATTAAACAGTTTTATAATGATCACTACTCAATCAATCAAACAATAGACTTTATTTCGGTCAAATGACCCTAAAAGTGATACATTCAGTGCAGTGCAATACGTAATAAAATTTTTTCAAAATATCTAATAAAATACATATATACATGTTACATAGAAAAATGAGTTAGGATACCTAATGAAATACATCTGTTAGAAACACTAGATCAATTAACAAGTATTAAGCTAATATTGAATATAAGCCCACATAACCAATCCTTCCTCCTAAATGGACAAGTAAATCCAATAGCAGCAAGAGCCTCTATGAAGACCTAATATTGGGCTAAAAGGGTCCGTTATGATGTCTAGGTTCTTCAGTCCAACAATAAATTAGATGAGCCCTAATATCGTGTGTGTGTGTGTGTGTGTGTGTGTGTGTGCGTATATATATACTTGTTACAGGGACTGGATCATAATAAGGCAATTGCTAGCTTATGGAAGTACAGTAAGCATTGAAACGTAGTAACCGCAGTAGCCACTTTTTGCCTATAGGGCTCGAGGCAGCATATTTTTAGATGGTTAATTGTAGAGGAACAAGTATGCCTAATGGATTTTAATCTCCTGGGGGGCGGGGGGAATAGATTATACTGTGATTTCTAATTGTTCAAATCTACTCAATCCACCACCGCGTCCCAGTTGTGCACAGATGCATATATACACTCATAATCTATATTATTAAGCTTACATTGTGTTCATTACTGAAAGATTCAGGTGCTTAAAAATATTAGTTATTTTTGAAGAAAGATGATAGACCTGCTTTACATATATATTGATATTCTCACCCCATGATAAAACCAGTAGACTCAGTTGTTATAGTTGGTATTGTGACTCTTGACAAAGTCAGTAAGTCTGTCTGAGTACAGCCAGGACCCTCGAGACCTACCGCGCGATGTGCATGGCCTCGGCCTTGCACAGCGTGAGGTTGTTTGTCTGAGCGGAGTTGGATGCAGGCCCTGTGCCCAACACCATGCTGCGCAAGCCCTTTAGTTGTGTGTGCTGAGGGTTGACTGCCAGCGAGTGGCTGGACAAAGGGCTTGGCCACAGGCTGTGTTTGGTGGGGTGTTGGCTGATCCTGCGCTGTGCAGTGTTTGATTGGGTGCTAAATATGGTAATACATTATTATTTTATGTTAACAAATCCTATAAATTCACTCCAAAAAACAAAGCTTAAAGTGATGTTATAATTAGGTATCGTAATAATATCTTACTTTCCATTGAAAAAACTGTAGGAATTCACCAAAAAAGGTTAATGGGACGTTATAGTTATGTGAAAAGGTCAGTTAAATAGTACCATTTTAAATAAACAAGGCCACAGACATTCACCAGTTATAGTTATTTCAAGTAACTATAACACACACCCTCATCATGCATTGCTAATTACCCCACATATTAAGTCGCTCATGACGTGATATAATGACATCATTGATTACAAGACCATGCATGGGGGTATGTTTTAACTGACATTTTTACTTTACTATAACATCCGTTTAACCTTAATTTATTTCAGTGAAAAAATATCTACACAGCCCTCCAATAAAAAATAAAAAATACATATAAATATGTATATACTTATATATAAATACATGTATATGTAAATAGCTGCGTGCAAATATGTTATATATGTGTTTGTGTGTAAATATTCTCTCTCTCTCTCAAAAGAAAAACGTTAAATTAGGCCATTATGCAGCATTGTGAGAACTGTAGTTTAAAACATATATTTGGATAAAATAAAAGTGCAAAGCGGAATAACATCTATACACGTAAGCAAGATACAGCATAACAATCTACACAATTCATTCCACAGTTTCCCTCACTGTTGTAATTGTTGTATCTGGTTGATCACATATTTTGCTCAGTGCACTTTTTCTTAGCTTGCAACGAATTTGCCAAATAATCTATTGCTGTCTTTGTGTGAGTATAGGTCATATGTGTAGTTAATACTCTCCCTCCCCTGTGTCAAAACATTACTGTGTGGAATGCCGTTAGAAGTGTTTATTCTCGACTGCAATGGTCAATGTGTCATAGGCATATCTGCGTTGTGTTCGTATGTGTTGATCATAAGAATAATTAATATGATCCTACTCCTGTGTCCAACCATTGCCATGTGGGATGGCGATACATGTGTTTGTTCTTGACTGTTATAGACACTAAGGCGTGGGTATGCCTGCATATTGTCCATATGTTCACATTTATATGTGTGTGGGCTTATTCTCCTGATAGGACAGAATTGTTTACTAAGTGTTGGTATCTAATTGATTGCCTCACATGTCTTGGTATCCCATGTACTGTTTTCACTGAAACAAAGCTTTGTTATGCTAAGTGCTGGTTCTAACTACTGTCTCAGTGCTCATCTAATTTTCTGCCATGCTTCTAGGAGAGTTGTATGTTCATAATGAACTTGCATTGGCATGCAGTATGTACTCACAAAACATAATAGAATCCGTAGGACTTAAAAAGGCTACTAAGAATCTACCTCTAAAGCCGAGCGTAGAGCCACTAACATCCCAAGGTGATGTTAAGTATACGGTAGAGCAAGGAAAGCAAAGAAGAAACAGAGAAATTATATTCAGAACCACCTAAGGATAACTGGTGTTCCATCAATACACAATCATGTGCCCAGTGTCGTCATCTGGGGTCCCAAACAAACCTCTCCTGACCCTCTTGAATATCAGAGGGAAAAGGGAGAAAGAGTTGTATCCTTCTGTGAAATTCTTGCAAAAGGAAAAAATCAGATGGGATTAATTTAGAGATTAAGTGATTAAGATAATCTCTAAAGTGCAGTGCAAAAAAACTGTGAAAGAAATGTGACTAAAAAGGATAAACCACTAAGATGGTATACTTTTCTAGATCTTTTTTAATTTTCTCAATTTTCGTCATTAGAATGTTATCTTTAAAGTCTTTATTTGTTTTGTTTGACTCATCTTGTTTTTTTTAAATAGAGTGCTCGAGATGGTAGTCTTAATTTGAGATTCCAATACTTGGATTTCTATTAGAATGATGTCCGCATCCGTTTGGCTGTACTGATTATTAAAATGAGCCAATCACATGCACAGCGCCATGCTATCATGGACCAGTCTTTTAGAAAACTCTTGGCTTGGAGAAAAAGGTGTGGGCTATTGGTCACAATTAAGCCAGAGGGAGCACAATGGCCCCTTAAGTAGTCTGCCATGATCGCCCCATGTATAAGAGTGCGTGAGTGAGATTTTTTGTTAAAAAGAACTTTACTCCACTCATCCTCTGGTGATGGTGTTATATTTTTGAAACTATCTATGATACTCGGTGTATTCTCTAGGATAGATTTGGTATATTTCATCGTCATATGCCAAGCCGCTAAGCTCTGCCATGACAGCAACAAGGAAAACAAGCACTGGCGTTGCCAATAGGTCTCGCATTAGGAAAGTTGGAGCTATTGGTTTTGTAAATGACAAAGCCCTTTATGTTTTAAAAATGAAAACCAAAATAAAATGCATTGTTATTTGCAATTGTAATAGCTCCAACTTTCCTACTGCGATACCTATTGGGAACGTGAGTGGTGTAGCGTGTGTGAGTGGCGTTGCGTGTGTAATTGACGTTGCATGTGTGATTGGCGTTGCGTGTGTGAGTGGCGTTGCCTGTGTGAGTGGCGTTGCGTGTGTGAGTGGCGTAGCATTTTTTATTGTTGTTGCATGTGTGAGTTCCGTTTCATGTGTGAGTGGCGTTGCATGTGTGTGTTGCGTGCGTGTGCGAGTGGCGTTGCATGTGTGAGTGGCGTTGCATGTGTTTGTGGCGTTGCGTGGGTGAGTGGCGTTGCGTGGGTGAGTGGCGTTGCGTGGTTGAGTGGCGTTGCGTAGTTGAGTGGCGTTGCGTAGTTGACTGTCGTTGCGTTCTTGAGTGTCGTTGCATGTGTGATTGGCGTTGCATGTGTGAGTGGCGTTGCGTGGTTGAGTGGCGTTGCATTTGTGACTGGCGTTGCATGTGTGACTGGCGTTGCATGTGGGAGTGGCGTTGCGTTATTGAGTGGCGTTGCATGTGTGAGTGGCTTTGCATGTGTGAGTGGCGTTGCATGTGTGAGTGGCGTTGCATGTTTGAGTGTTGTTGCATGTGTGAGTGGCGTTGCGTGGTTGAGTGGCGTTGCATGTGTGATTTGTGTTGCGTGTTTGAGTGGCGTTGCGTGTTAGAGTGGCGTTGCGTGTTAGAGTGGTGTTGCGTTTTAGAGTGGCGTTGCGTAGTTGAGTGGCGTTGCGTAGTTGAGTGGCGTTGCGTAGTTGAGTGGTGTTGCGTGGTTGAGTGGCGTTGTGTGGTTGAGTGGCGTTGGGTTGTAGAGTTGCGTTGGCTTGTTGAGTTGCGTTGGCTTGTTGAGTGGCGTTGCATGGTTGAGTGGCGTTGCATGTGTGAGTGGCGTTGCATGTGTGAGTGGCATTGCATGTGTGACTGGCGTTACATGTGCGAGTGGCGTTGCATGTGTGTGTGGCGTTGCGTTGTTGAGTGGAGTTGCATGTTTGAGTGGCGTTGCATGGTTGAGTGGCGTTGCATAGTTGAGTGGCGTTGCATTGTTGAGTGGCGTTGCATGTGTGAGTGGCGTTGCATGTGTGAGTGGCGTTGGATGTGTGAGTGGCGTTGCATGTGTGAGTGGCGTTGCATGTGTGAGTGGCGTTGCATGTGTGAGTGGCGTTGCATGTGTGAGTGGCGTTGGATGTGTGAGTGGCGTTGCATGTGTGAGTGGCGTTGCATGTGTGAGTGGTGTTGCATGTGTGAGTGGTGTTGCATGTGTGAGTGGCTTTGCATGTGTGAGTGGCGTTGCATGTGTGAGTGGCGTTGCATGTGTGAGTGTTGTTGCATGTTTGAGTGGCGTTGTATGGTGGAGTGGCGTTGCATGTGTGAGTGGCGTTGCATGTGTGAGTGGCATTGCATGTGTGAGTGGCGTTACATGTACGAGTGGCGTTGCATGTGTGTGTGGCGTTGCGTTGTTGAGTGGCGTTGCGTTGTTGAGTGGCGTTGCGTGGTTGAGTGGCGTTGCGTGGTTGAGTGGCGTTGCGTGGTTGAGTGGCGTTGTGTTGTTGAGTGGCATTGTGTGTTTGAGTGGCGTTGCATTGTTGAGTGGCGTTGCATGGTTGAGTGGCGTAGCATGGTTGAGTGGCGTAGCATGGTTGAGTGGCGTTGCATGGTTGAGTGGCGTTGCATGGTTGAGTGGCGTTGCATGGTTGAGTGGCGTAGCATGGTTGAGTGGCGTAGCATGGTTGAGTGGCGTAGCATGGTTGAGTGGCGTTGCATGGTTGAGTGGCGTTGCATGGTTGAGTGGCGTTGCATGGTTGAGTGGCGTTGCATGGTTGAGTGGCGTAGCATGGTTGAGTGGCGTAGCATGGTTGAGTGGCGTAGCATGGTTGAGTGGCGTAGCATGGTTGAGTGGCGTAGCATGGTTGAGTGGCGTTGCATGGTTGAGTGGCGTTGCATGGTTGAGTGGCGTTGCATGGTTGAGTGGCGTTGCATGGTTGAGTGGCGTTGCATGGTTGAGTGGCGTTGCATGGTTGAGTGGCGTTGCATGGTTGAGTGGCGTAGCATGGTTGAGTGGCGTAGCATGGTTGAGTGGCGTTGCATGGTTGAGTGGCGTTGCATGGTTGAGTGGCGTTGCATGGTTGAGTGGCGTAGCATGGTTGAGTGGCGTAGCATGGTTGAGTGGCGTAGCATGGTTGAGTGGCGTAGCATGGTTGAGTGGCGTAGCATGGTTGAGTGGCGTAGCATGGTTGAGTGGCGTAGCATGGTTGAGTGGCGTAGCATGGTTGAGTGGCGTAGCATGGTTGAGTGGCGTAGCATGGTTGAGTGGCGTTGCATGGTTGAGTGGCGTTGCATGGGTGAGTGGCGTTGCATGTGTGAGTGGCGTTGCATGTGCGAGTGGCGTTGCATGTGCGAGTGGCGTTGCATGTGCGAGTGGCGTTGCATGTGCGAGTGGCGTTGCATGTGCGAGTGGCGTTGCATGTGCGAGTGGCGTTGCATGTGCGAGTGGCGTTGCATGTGCGAGTGGCGTTGCATGTGTGAGTGGCGTTGCATGTGTGTGTGGCGTTGCATGTGTGTCTGGCGTTGCATGTGTGTCTGGCGTTGCATGTGTGATTGGCGTTGCATGTGTGAGTGGAGTTGCAAGTGTTATTGGCATCTGTGAGTGTCTTGCATGTGTTAATTTATATTTTTAATGTAATGTGTGTGTGTATTTGTGTATTTATATTGTGATTATAAGTGGCGTTGTGTTGTTGAGTGGCGTTGTGTGTTTGAGTGGCGTTGCATTGTTGAGTGGCGTTGCATGGTTGAGTGGCGTTGCATGGTTGAGTGGCGTTGCATGGTTGAGTGGCGTTGCATGGTTGAGTGGCGTTGCATGGTTGAGTGGCGTTGCATGGTTGAGTGGCGTTGCATGGTTGAGTGGCGTAGCATGGTTGAGTGGCGTAGCATGGTTGAGTGGCGTAGCATGGTTGAGTGGCGTAGCATGGTTGAGTGGCGTAGCATGGTTGAGTGGCGTAGCATGGTTGAGTGGCGTTGCATGGTTGAGTGGCGTTGCATGGTTGAGTGGCGTTGCATGTGTGAGTGGCGTTGCATGTGTGAGTGGCGTTGCATGTGTGAGTGGCGTTGCATGTGTGAGTGGCGTTGCATGTGTGAGTGGCGTTGCATGTGTGAGTGGCGTTGCATGTGTGAGTGGCGTTGCATGTGTGAGTGGCGTTGCATGTGTGAGTGGCGTTGGATGTGTGAGTGGCGTTGGATGTGTGAGTGGCGTTGCATGTGTGAGTGGCGTTGCATGTGTGAGTGGCGTTGCATGTGTGAGTGGCGTTGCATGTGTGAGTGGCGTTGCATGTGTGTGTGGCGTTGCATGTGTGTCTGGCGTTGCATGTGTGATTGGCGTTGCATGTGTGAGTGGAGTTGCATGTGTTATTGGCATCTGTGAGTGTCTTGCATGTGTTAATTTATATTTTTAATGTAATGTGTGTGTGTATTTGTGTATTTATATTGTGATTATAATGGAAAGGGGCGACCATTCGGTCCCCCCGAACGTATGGCGGAGTACAACGATCCTCCCGGGAAGCCATCTTGGGCGGGAGGCGAGTCTCGGCTGGTATGCCCGAAGCGGCGTAGCCGGGGGGCGCCTTTTTCCCGCCCTGGAGTGGGCTGGCCTAGACACTGACGCGGCCGGGCCACGCCCTCGGGGCAGGCCGGGGCGGGTTTACGCCCGCCCTGAAGACGGATAAAAGGAGCAACAAGCCAAGGAAGCATCCTCTTGTTCCTGTGCTCTGAAGCTGCACCACCTCGCTGCACGTGAGCTCGAGACGGAACGAAGAGCCAATTTTGAGCGTTGTAATCTTTCTTGTTTGTTTTTCAGATACTCTGTCGTGAGAATGCCTAAGAAGGCGGGAAAGCGAATGACTACCGACCAGATGCTGCGTGTTCTCATGAAGGAGGTGACCGACTTACAGAAGCGAATGGCGGAGAAAGACGAGGAAGGGGGGCCGAAACGTCCTCTGGCAGGAGCAGCTCCAGGAGGAAAAGGCAAGAGGCCCAGAAGGGGAGCGGCTGGGGGAGACAACCCAGTTCCCTGTACCCCACTCGAAGCACCCACTCCTTTGCCAGAGGAAGGGAATCCGATTCCCGTAGTGGTCACCCCCGTGTCCGGGGAGGATATGCCGCCCGAGCTGGCAGCTCAATTAGCAGCGTGGTTGGGTAAAAGTAGCAAGGGCGCCACGGCTGACGACGCGCAGGTGTTGATGAGGCAGCTGCGGGAAACAAGGGAAGCGACGACGGCGCCATCACCATCGGTTTCAGTCGCAGATACAGCTTCCGGTTCAGGTAAGCGGCCATTGCCAATTGCGAGGGATGAGTCGGCACCCTCTCGGAGGGAAAAATTGGGTCAACATGTCCCTCTGGCTATTAAAGAGAAGATATGGGCAGGGGAATATATAAACATCTTCTCGTTGCTTACCGACCATTATGAAATGGAGCATGTTAAGAGCCAGAAAGAGCTCATGCATCCAAGTGTTTGGCGCGCAAAGATGGCCGCCTTTAAGGTAAATGAAAACATTGGTAATTGGGGCAAGGCATGGGGGGTTTTTACATCCATCTTGGGTGAACGTAGGCCCGAATTGCTGCCCGAATTGCCGATTTATCAGTCACGGATCATGGGCTACTCCGTATCTCACGAGGGCAATCATTGGTTTTGTTACGACAATATTTTCAGAAAGGCGAAAGAGCATGATAAAAACTTAACTTGGGATTGTTATGATTCTGTGTCCTGGTCCAAAATGGAGGACTCTGGTATGTTGAAGGTGCCATTGGTAGGAAGTAACGTTGGTGAATCCTCCCGCCAATATGCGGGGACGCCCTTTCGATCAGGTACGAGTAACGACAATCACTCGAGGCCAGCCGGCAACGCAAATAAAAGGGGGGTTTGTTGGAACTTTAACAGGGGGAAATGTACTAGGCCCCAGGGGTCATGCAAATTTAGGCACGAATGTGGGGGGTGTGGGCAATCATCCCATCCTGAGTCCATGTGCAGAGCCAAAACGGGTGATAACGGGGGTAGAGGAGGCGCCAAACAGGTCTGACATAGTCCGAGGGGCGCCTTTACCTACCCCGATTGATACCATGGCAATGATTCCCTGGCTCAGCGAATACCCGGATCACGCTTCCGCTGGGGTGTTGCGCAACGGATTTTCATATGGTTTCCGCATCCCAGTGGGAGAGTTTCAGGGTATGCCACAATGTAAAAACCAGATATCGGTCTTACAGCATACGACCGTGGTACAAGAAAAGATCGGGAAGGAGGTGGCTCGAGGTCGAGTCGCCGGTCCATTTAATGTGCCACCAGTTGCTAACTTTGTTTGTTCCCCTTTAGGGGTGGTCCCCAAGAAGGACCCGGGGGAGTTTCGGCTGATACATAATTTATCAGCCCCACGTGGTCGTTCAGTAAACGATGCGATAGACCCGGAAGTGTGTTCGGTGCGGTACGCATCCTTCGATGAGGCCGTAGCCATTTTGAATCGCCTAGGGCCCGGTGCGCTGATGGCAAAATCTGATATCGAGTCAGCGTTCCGGTTGCTCCCGGTACATCCAGACGATCAGCGTCTCCTTGGTTTCATGTTTCAGGGTCATTATTACATGGATAGGTGTATGCCGATGGGGTGCTCTATATCTTGTGCCTATTTTGAAAAGTTCAGTTGCTTCCTGCAATGGGTCTTCACGAGGAAAACGGGGTTTCAACATGTTATGCATTATCTCGATGACTTTTTGTTTCTGGGGGCAGCCGGGGATCCCGAATGTGGACAGGCTTTGACTGCATTTTGTGTTTTGATGAATCAGTTTGGCGTGCCATTGGCACCAGGTAAGACTGTGGGTCCCTCGACTTGCCTCGAGTTTCTGGGGATCGAGCTTGATTCCGAGGAAGGTTGTTTTCGTCTACCAGAGGACAAAGTGTTAAGATTCAGGGCATCCCTGCAAATGTGTATAAGTGAGTCTAAGGTTAGGCTACATCAATTACAGCAATTGGTGGGACAGTTGAATTTTGCCCTAAGAGTTATACCGATGGCCCGCCCCTTTTCTCGATCGATCGCTCAAGCCATGGTCGGCCTGAAGGAGGGTCATCATCGCACAAGACTCTCGGCAGAGGTTCGCCAGGACATGCGCATTTGGTTGGCATTTCTGGCGGATTTCAATGGCCGAATTGTCTGGAACAAACCGGCCGTGTCCTCCGAGGAGCTGGGGCTGTGGACGGATTCGGCAGGGAGCATTGGTTTTGGCGCCATATTCGGCACTCAGTGGTCGGCACAAAAATGGCCGTCATGGTGGCATGAGAGTGGTCTGACAAGTAACATTGCTTTCCTTGAACTTTTTCCCCTTCTGGTGGCCCTGAGAACTTGGCCCGAGGGGTTCAGAGATCACTCTGTGGTATTCTGGTCTGATAACATGACCGTTGTTGAGTGTATCAATAGTCAGGCAGCACGATGCAAGTGGATTCTGAGATTGCTCAAGGAAATTGTGTTATTATGTATGCAATTGAATGTAGTATTTAAGGCAAGACATGTCCCGGGGGTTATGAACCAGGCGGCTGATGCGCTTTCTCGTTTTCGTATGCAGGCCTTCTGGGGTTTTCTGCCCACAGCGGACCCGGTGGCAGCACCCTTTCCCGAAGCTCTCTGGTCTCTCGGTGCCCCGAACTACAGAACCTCGTGGGAGAGAGTTTAGCACCCAGGACGAGGAAGGCATATGAAGGGGCGTTCCGTTCCTATTGGGCCTTTTTGGGGGCAGCTAGAGGGGAGCTTTGGGGCCAGGAGGAGTTGGTAGTGAAATTCCTGCTATCTTTACGTCATGCAGGCAAATCAGTGGCTACGGCCCAGAGGCATCGGGCCGCCATTTCCTTTGTGGCTAGGGCTCATGGGATCCAGGACCCGACAGCGTCTTTCGTTGTGCAAAAAGCGCTACGTGGGTGGCAACGCCTTGAGGGTCGCAGAGTAGATGATAGGCGCCCGATAGGTCTGGATAGGTTGGCTTTGTTGTTATCTGTACTGCCTGCAACATGTTCATCCCAGTATGAAGCAGTGTTATTCCGAGCCGCTTTTGTGCTAGCATTCCATGGGGCTATGCGGGTAAGCGAATTAGTGGCAAGGAACAAGCAGGATACCAGGGGGGGACTGTGCCGAGAGCACGCCCAAGTCAGGGGGGAGACAATGACTGTCTCATTTGTCAAGTCCAAGACCGATCAGGGTTCAATGGGGGACTGCATAATGATACGAAGGATCCCCGGGTCCTCCATGTGCCCGGTGAGTTGTGTTGAGGAGTATTTAGCACAGAGGGTGGCATCATGGGGGGGGGACCTTGTTGAGACACGCTGACGCCACCCCACTGACGAGGTTTCAGTTTCAGCGGGTGCTTGCGATGTCGATTACGGCTGCGGGCTTGAACCCGAGCGAGTTTGGGACCCATTCCTTTCGGCTAGGGGCTGCTACAGAGGCTACGGCCAGGGGTCTGAATGTTGAACAAATTAAACGTGTGGGGCGTTGGTCCTCTAATTGTTATAAGAGGTATGTGCGGTTGCACATGTTGTGAAGCTGTAACGATGTACTCACGCTTCTTGTTTTTGTTTGGTTTCAGTTGCGCAAGCCTACGAGGCGGGGCGGACTATGCAGTCGACCCAACACCGGGCCAGCGGTCATACTTCACCGGCTGTGAAAAAGGAGGTGTGGGTCGTGGGCCACTCATACGTGAGGCGAGCCGCGGACGTATTCAAAGCAGGTGACATGAATCACGTGGCTGGGGAATACGGGTACAGTGTGTCCTTCTACGGAAAGGGCGGACTCTGTATTGACCAGTTTCAATCATTTTTTGAGGGTTTGCTAGGGCGGACGAGGTCACCGCCGTCTATAGTCATAGTACATCTTGGGGGCAATGATTTGGTCACCACTGGTAGACGACTTCTTCTTGAGGCGATGCTTTCCACTGTAAGTTGGTTGGCGAGGAGAGTTCCAGGGTGCACGATTGCATGGTCACATATGATCCCACGCAAAGTATGGCGGGGGGCTGTTTCTGTTTCTGCTTTAAACCATTCAGTAAGGAAAATTAATAACAAAGTGAGTAGATTGTTCCGTTCCAATACACTGCATTCTATTTCGCATGGTTGTATTACTGGTGACAGTATGTATTTGGGGGATGGTGTTCATTTGTCCCGGGTGGGGAACGAGTTACTCATAGGAGACTGTATAGCTTAGCTAAAGACTTTAAGACATGACCTTTAGGTAGGAGTGTTGTGGGGGGTCCGGATAGCCGGTCAACTATCCGGCCTGTGGCGGTAAGGTCATGATCGGTGAGCACTAATTGGAAGATCCCTATGAGTGGGCGTCACCCATTACGGATGGGAGCGCTCGAAGGAGGTGGCCATTGGCCCCTCAACGGGGAAGGCGGTCCCTTCTAAGGATGGGACGCCGAAAGGAAAGGAAAGGCGGTCAAGGCCCCTTCCTGGGTAAGGGGGCTACAGCCCCCTCCCGGAGAATTTCCCGGGGCCAGGACATCTGCGACGGCAGATGTGGTAAGTTGTGTGGGGTTTGGGGGGGGGGTCTACGCTACCTTCTAGATTCCTCACACGAGTCCTCGGACGACCTTTAAGTGGCGTCGAGTTTATTGGGGCCCCGTCAAGTCAAGGGAAATTGGTAGTTGCACTCGAGGTACACCTCTGTGCGGTCGCCCCTCACAAGTGAGGGGGATATTTCTGGTTAGGGATCTTGACACCGGTTACGACCTTGCCGTTGGCCCTTAAACGTTAGAATGTACAATTTCAAAATTTCAAGTTAGATGTTTTGTAGGATGTTAGTTCGGCTAGGAGAACCTTTGTATTAGAGAATATGTTAAGGTTAGCCAAACATCGCAATGTGGTAATGAAATTGTACATAATATGAAACTGTTATTTTTAATGTTTTAATTTTGTTTCATATTTTAATAAATACGGCCGGGAGGGTCACTCCCTCCCGTCTTCCAAAAGTTCAGAACTGTTTCCGGTTTCCCATCCTTGGGGATTGTGTTGAGAGGGGGTGGCGGGTATCTCAGCCATATGGAAAGGGGCAACCATTCGGTCCCCCCGAACGTATGGCGGAGTACCACGATCCTCCCGGGAAGCCATCTTGGGCGGGAGGCGAGTCTCGGCTGGTATGCCCGAAGCGGCGTAGCCGGGGCGCGCCTTTTTCCCGCCCTGGAGTGGGCTGGCCGAGACACTGACGCGGCCGGGCCACGCCCTCGGGGCAGGCCGGGGCGGGTTTACGCCCGCCCTGAAGACGGATAAAAGGAGCAACAAGCCAAGGAAGCATCCTCTTGTTCCTGTGCTCTGAAGCTGCACCACCTCGCTGCACGTGAGCTCGAGACGGAACGAAGAGCCAATTTTGACCCACCCACCAGCCCCTGAAGACAGCAAGTAGTTTTAAATAAAGTTTGATGTGGTAACTCTTTTATTTTCAGGTCGGATTATTATCGTGATAACCTTGAATATGCAATAAAGAAATGGTCAATTTGTGGTATGTTTTGCAAATAAAGTAATCTTGCTCTAGTGTTGATCAGTAGCATGTTTTAATAAAACTTTTGCTTTTAACTGTCTTTTAAGTAATTTAGTCATTTAGTTTAGAACTCATTTAGTTTAAAACTGTCGTATTTATTTTGGTCGGGCGGTAAGGTCATGATCGGTGAGCACTAATTGGAAGATCCCTATGAGTGGGCGTCACCCATTACGGATGGGAGCGCTCGTAGGAGGTGGCCATTGGCCCCTCAACGGGGAAGGCGGTCCCTTCTAAGGATGGGACGCCGAAAGGAAAGGAAAGGCGGTCAAGGCCCCTTCCTGGGTAGGGGGGGCTACAGCCCCCTCCCGGAGAATTTCCCGGGGCCAGGACATCTGCGACGGCAGATGTGGTAAGTTGTGTGGGGTTTGGGGGGGGGTCTACGCTACCTTCTAGATTCCTCACACGAGTCCTCGGACGACCTTTAAGTGGCGTCGAGTTTATTGGGGCCCCCGTCAAGTCAAGGGAAATTGGTAGTTGCACTCGAGGTACACCTCTGTGCGGTCGCCCCTCACAAGTGAGGGGGATATTTCTGGTTAGGGATCTTGACACCGGTTACAACCTTGCCGTTGGCCCTTAAACGTTAGGATGTACAATTTCAAAATTTCAAGTTAGATGTTTTGTAGGATGTTAGTTCGGCTAGGAGAACCTTTTGTATTAGAGAATATGTTAAGGTTAGCCAAACATCGCAATGTGGTAATGAAATTGTACATAATATGAAACTGTTATTTTTAATGTTTTAATTTTGTTTCATATTTTAATAAATACGGCCGGGAGGGTCACTCCCTCCCGTCTTCCAAAAGTTCAGAACTGTTTCCGGTTTCCCATCCTTGGGGATTGTGTTGAGAGGGGGTGGCGGGTATCTCAGCCATAGTGTTGAGTGATTTTTTTTAAACTGTGTTTTATTTTTAGTATGTAAAAATGACGTACGCTATGTTTTCCCTTTACGTTTGTTACGTAAGGGATTTTAGCGTTCTAGTCTTTTTTTTATTTTGCTGTCATGTTTAGTGTGACGTAATTTCTAGCCAATCGCAGCGCTACGTTTTTTGACGTAGCGTTGCGTTTGACGTGCGTCAACGTGGAATGTTCCAGATTGGTGTGAATGTTCGTGCGGGAAAGGCGTGTTCTTCTTCCGTTCTTGTTGCTGCGTCGTTTGACAGGTAAGATTACATTTTAATAACTTTTAGTACATGAAGCTGAATGTATTATTACTTGTGTTTATATATTTACTAAAGTAATTAATTCATATGATGTATTATTGATGTTTTTGTATTGCGACTTGTGTATTTTCTACCGTCTGTACTTAGAATAGAGTGTTGTAGTGTTCTAAACGATAGATGTTCTTTTAATTGTAATGTTTATAAATGTTATATATAGCAATGTATATTTTTGTATGTGTTCTGTTTTTTAAATTTAGAACGTTGTTATATTTTTTGTATGTACTTGCTTATTATGTTTTGAAATACTAGAATTCTTGAATGCCAAAGTTTTGATTATGTATTTATGTAGAATATGGTTATGTTATTTCCTTTTATTCTGAATTTTTGTGATGCATTGTTATTCCTCCCTTAGCGTATGTGCGAGTTGGTGCAATATACTGTTATGATTTTCAAAAAAGCATTTTTTTAAAGATGTTCAATGTATTGTGTTTTACTTGGTATTTTCCTTTATATTAGTTATTTTAATTATTATAAATGTTGCATGAATGTAGATTTTTTTTATTACTCGAAAGTGCTTATCCTAATAATTTTATTTGAATATTTGAATGTAATACGTTGTTTTTGTGGGACGTTTTTGACGTTAACGTCAGTTACGTATATCTTCCGTGTTTGTTGTGCAGGTAAGACCAATGATGTTTTTTGGACGTAATGTGTTAATTTTTATTGTTCTATATATATATATATATGTATTTATTTATTGTATCGAAAGTGTTGTCCCGCGTTTACTATGTAGCCAATAGCAGCGCTAAGTTTGGTGACGTAGCGTTGTGTTTTCCGTGCGTTAAATGAAATTTCCAGATCGGTGTGAATGTTTGTGCGGGAAAGGCGTTTGCTATTCCGTTTTTGTTGTTGCGTAGTTTGACAGGTAAGATAACATTTTTGTAACATTTAGTCCATGAAGCTGAATGTATTATTGCTTGTGTTTCTATTGTTATTAAATGTATAAATTATTAGGATGTATTATTGATATTTTTGTATTGCGATTTTGATTTTTTCCGAGCGTATGTACTTTGAATCTTTTTTTCTACTGTTCTAATCTATAGATGTTGTAATACTTGTAATCGTTAGAAATGTAATATATAGCAATGTATACTTTTGTATGTGTTCTGTTTTTTAAATTTCGATCGTTGTTATATTAGTAGTATGTACTTGCTTTGTATCTCTTGAAATACTAGAAGTTAGTGAATTGCTAAATTAGTATTCTCGATTTATGTAGTATATGGTTATGTAAATTCCTTTTATTATGTATTAGTGTTATGTATTGGTATTCTTTCCCTTAGCGTATGTGCGAGATGGTGCAACATACTGTAATAGCATGCTTTTATAGCTGGAATTGTGTAAGCTATGTTAAAATCTGTGGTGAAAGTGTGCACTAAAGCTGTCTGTGTGTGTGTATGCCTGGTGAAAGCATGCACTGATGGCTGTTGTTGTGTGTGTATGCCTTGTGACACCGTGCATTGATAGCTGTTGGTGTGTGTGCCTGGTGAAAGCGTGCATGTTCTTTTTGTGTGACGTTTGTCTGCTGAGTAATGCTGTAGTGGTGATGAGTGGTGCTGTGGTGGTGATAGTGCTGCTGTGTCGTTGTAGTGTGATAGTGTGTTGTTGGTGAATGATGCTGTTGTGGTGGTGTAGAGTGATGCTGGTGTGTTGCTGAGTGTTGTTAGTGTGGTGCTTAGTAATGCTGTTGTTGTGATGAGTGTTGCTGTGCTGGTGATGAGTGGTGCTGTGTTGGTGTTCAATGATTACCACCACAGCAGAACTCTGCACCACAACAGTAGCACTTCTCCCAACAACGGCATCACTCAGCTCCAGCAATGCAACACGCAGCAATACCACATTATCATTCTGCCCCCCCACAGTACCATTGAGCAACAACACAGCATCACTCTGCACCACCACAGCCGTATTTTCCACACCAACAGTGTCATTCATACATAGTACTGCAGTACTCTAGAGCACCAAAGCATCATTTTATAGCTGTAATTGTGTGTGGTCCGTTAAAAAATGTGTAGAAAGCGTGCACTTACGGGCGGTGGTGTGTGTGACTGTTGAAAGCGTGGACTGATGGCTGTTAGTGTGGGTGTATGCCTATTGAAAGCGTGCATTGATAGCTGTTGGTGTGTGTGCCTGGTGAAAGCGTACATGTTCTGTTTGTGTGACGTTTGTCTGCTGAATAATGGTGTTGTGGTGATGAGTGGTGCTGTGTCGTTGTAGAGTGATAGTTTGTTGTTGCTCAATGATGCTGTTGTGGTGGTGTAGAGTGATGCTGGTGTGTTGCCGAGTGATGTTAGTGTGGTGCTGAGTAATGCAGTTGTGATGATGAATGGTGCTGCGCTGTTGATGAGTGGTGCTGTGTTGGTGTTAACTTATTACCACCACAGCATAACTCAGCACCACAACAGTAGCACTTCTGACAACAACTGCATCAGTGAGCACCACCAATGCAACACGCAGCAACACCACATTATCACTCTGCACCCCCACGGTAGCATTGAGCAACAACACAGCATCACTCTGCACCACCACAGTTGTATTTAGCACACCAACAGTTTCATTCATACATACAGCAGTAGTGAACAGCAAAATAGCAGGCTTTTATACCTGTAATTGTGTCTGCTATGTTAGAATCTGTGTTGAAAGCGTGCACTTACGGCCGGTGCTGTGTATGCCTGTTGAAAGCGTGGATTGCTGTCTGTGTGTGTGTGTGTGTGTATGCCTGTTGAAAGCATGCACTGATGACTGTTGGTGTGTGTGTATGCCTGGTGAAAGCGTCCATTGATAGCTGTTGGTGTGGGTGCCTGTTGAAAGCGTGGATGTTCTGTTTGTGTGACGTTTGTTTGCTGAGTAATGCTGTAGTGGTGATGAGTGGTGCTGTGGTGGTGATAGTGCTGCTGTGTCGTTGTAGTGTGATAGTGTGTTGTTGGTGAATGATGCTGTTGTGGTGGTGTAGAGTGATGCTGGTGTGTTGGTGAGTGTTGTTATTGTGGTGCTTAGTAATGCTGTTGTTCTGATGAGTGTTGCTGTGCTGGTGATGAGTGGTGCTGTGTTGGTGTTCAATGATTACCACCACAGCATAACTCAGCACCACAACAGTAGCACTTCTGACAACAACTGCATCACTGAGCACCACCAATGCAACACGCAGCAACACCACATTATCACTCTGCACCCCCATGGTAGCATTGAGCAACAACACAGCATCACTCTGCACCACCACAGTTGTATTTAGCACACCAACAGTTTCATTCATACATACAGCAGTAGTGAACAGCAAAATAGCAGGCTTTTATACCTGTAATTGTGTCTGCTATGTTAGAATCTGTGTTGAAAGCGTGCACTTACGGCCGGTGGTGTGTATGCCTGTTGAAAGCGTGGACTGCTGTCTGTGTGTGTGTGTGTTTGCCTGTTGAAAGCATGCACTGATGACTGTTGGTGTGTGTGTACGCCTGGTGAAAGCATCCATTGATAGCTGTTGGTGTGGGTGCCTGTTGAAAGCGTGCATGTTCTGTTTGTGTGACGTTTGTCTGCTGAGTAATGCTGTAGTGGTGATGAGTGGTGCTGTGGTGGTGATAGTGCTGCTGTGTCGTTGTAGTGTGATAGTGTGTTGTTGGTGAATGATGCTGTTGTGGTGGTGTAGAGTGATGCTGGTGTGTTGCTGAGTGTTGTTATTGTGGTGCTTAGTAATGCTGTTGTTGTGATGAGTGTTGCTGTGCTGGTGATGAGTGGTGCTGTGTTGGTGTTCAATGATTACCACCACAGCATAAGTCTGCACCACAACAGTAGCACTTCTCCCAACAACGGCATCACTCAGCTCCAGCAATGCAACACGCAGCAATACCACATTATCATTCTGCCCCCCCACAGTACCATTGAGCAACAACACAGCATCACTATGCACCGCCACAGCCTTATTTTCCACACCAACAGTGTCATTCATACATAGTACTGCAGTACTCTACAGCACCAAAGCATTTTTTTTATAGCTGTAATTGTGTGTGGTCCGTTAAAAAAATGTGTAGAAAGCGTGCACTTACGGGCGGTGGTGTGTGTGACTGTTGAAAGCGTGGACTGATGGCTGTTTGTGTGGGTGTATGTCTATTGAAAGCGTGCATTGATAGCTGTTGGTGTGTGTGCCTGGTGTAAGCGTGCATGTTCTGTTTGTGTGACGTTTGTCTGCTGAGTAATGCTGTAGTGGTGATGAGTGGTGCTGTGGTGGTGATAGTGCTGCTGTGTCGTTGTAGTGTGATAGTTTGTTGTTGCTGAATGATGCTGTTGTGGTGGTGTAAAGTGATGCTAGTGTGTTGCCGAGTGATGTTAGTGTGGTGCTGAGTAATGCAGTTGTGATGATGAGTGGTGCTGCGCTGTTGATGAGTGGTGCTGTGTTGGTGTTAACTTATTACCACCACAGCATAACTCAGCACCACAACAGTAGCACTTCTGACAACTGCATCACTGAGCACCACCAATGCAACACGCAGCAACACCAAATTAATACTCTGCACCCCCACGGTAGCATTGAGCAACAACACAGCATCACTCTGCACCACCACAGTTGTATTTAGCACACCAACAGTTTCATTCATACATACAGCAGTAGTGAACAGCAAAATAGCAGGCTTTTATACCTGTAATTGTGTCTGCTATGTTAGAATCTGTGTTGAAAGCGTGCACTTACGGCCGGTAGTGTGTATGCCTGTTGAAAGCGTGGACTGCTGTCTGTGTGTGTGTGTATGCCTGTTGAAAGCATGCACTGATGACTGTTGGTGTGTGTGTACGCCTGGTGAAAGCGTCCATTGATAGCTGTTGGTGTGTGTGCCTGGTGAAAGCGTGCATGTTCTTTTTGTGTGACGTTTGTCTGCTGAGTAATGCTGTAGTGGTGATGAGTGGTGCTGTGGTGGTGATAGTGCTGCTGTGTCGTTGTAGTGTGATAGTGTGTTGTTGGTGAATGATGCTGTTGTGGTGGTGTCGAGTGATGCTGGTGTGTTGGTGAGTGTTATTATTGTGGTGCTTAGTAATGCTGTTGTTGTGATGAGTGTTGCTGTGCTGGTGATGAGTGGTGCTGTGTTGGTGTTCAATGATTACCACCACAGCATAACTCAGCACCACAACAGTAGCACTTCTGACAACAACTGCATCACTGAGCACCACCAATGCAACACCAGGGCTCGACAAATCTGAAAAATTGTACTAGTCCTGCAGGTCTAGTAACTTGGAAAATCCCCTCGACCCAACTGCAACCTACTTGACCTCTGTCTTTGAAAACAGAGCAAAAGTGACAAGTTAACAAGATTTAAAGGCATCTTTATTGCTTAGTTCCTTTGTGAGCAATAAAAATGCCTTTAAATCTTGTTATCTTGTCACTTTTGCTCCGTTTTCAAAGGCAGAGGAAAAAAGTTAGTTTGTTTCCTACTCGCCAGAAAGGGCGAGTAGGAGCTAAAAATAGCTCGTCCTCATCCATTCTTCCTCGCAAATGCGAGCGGGCGAGTGGATTTGTCGAGCCCTGAACACGCAGCAATACCACATTATCATTGTGCCCCCCCACAGTACCATTGAGCAACAACACAGCATCACTCTGCACCACCACAGCCGTATTTTCCACACCAACAGTGTCATTCATACATAGTACTGCAGTACTCTACAGCACCAAAGCATCGTTTTATAGCTGTAATTGTGTGTGGTCCGTTAAAAAATGTGTAGAAAGCGTGCACTTACGGGCGGTGGTGTGTGTGACTGTTGAATGCGTGGACTGATGGCTGTTAGTGTGGGTGTATGCCTATTGAAAGCGTGCATTGATAGCTGTTGGTGTGTGTGCCTGGTGAAAGCGTACATGTTCTGTTTGTGTGACGTTTGTCTGCTGAATAATGGTGTTGTGGTTATGAGTGGTGCTGTGTCGTTGTAGAGTGATAGTTTGTTGTTGCTGAATGATGCTGTTGTGGTGGTGTAGAGTGATGCTGGTGTGTTGCTGAGTGATGTTAGTGTGGTGCTGAGTAATGCATTTGTGATGATGAGTGGTGCTGCGCTGTTGATGAGTGGTGCTGTGTTGGTGTTAACTTATTACCACCACAGCATAACTCAGCACCACAACAGTAGCACTTCTGACAACAACTGCATCACTGAGCACCACCAATGCAACACACAGCAACACCACATTATCACTCTGCACCCCCACAGTACTATTGAGCAACCACACAGCATCACTCTTGTATAGTTAGTGTCGTTTTTGAAATGTAGCTGCAACAGCTATTGTTCTGTATGTTGTATTGGCACATTTAACATTGTTTGAAAAAAATATACCCACCCAGAACGAAAATGACCATGCTACTGGATATGTTCAAATTAGTATATTTATTTTCAGTAAACACAAAACAATAATTATTTATTGGACTTTGTACACATTTTTATTGTGAGGATTGTTACTTAATCACTTAAATCTTCCTCCGACTTTTCTTTAACAATTTTAGTAATTTTGCCATTGCAAAATATAACCTCACATGTTTGAGGCAAATCATGAATTAGTGCTTCACCAATGTCATCCACCTCTTCGTCCAACATAAACCATTGTATAAGTGTTTGATTTTGTACATCCATCGATTGGTAAATATCTGTGTTGTTTATTTTTGTTGTTATGGTGCTCCAATCTCCGTTTGTGCTTTCCACGCCATATATTTCGACGTCAATATTATCTTGTGGTGGTGTTGTTACCTGTTGTAGTAAATAAAAACATAGTTATTTTTTTTCCACAAAAATGTTACAGTGTGTCTCAGAGAGTGTGTTGTACAGAGGCAGTTGTAGAGAGAGGCTGTTGTAGAGAGAGGCTGTTGTAGAGAGAGGCTGCTGTAGAGAGAGGCTGCTGTAGAGAGGCAGTTGTAGAGAGAGGCAGTTGTAGAGAGAGGCAGTTGTAGAGAGAGGCGGTTGTAGAGAGAGACAGTTGTAGAGAGAGGCAGTTGTAGAGAGAGGCAGTTGTAGAGAGAGGCAGTTGTAGAGAGAGGCAGTTGTAGAGAGAGGCAGTTGTAGAGAGAGGCAGTTGTAGAGAGAGGCAGTTGTAGAGAGAGGCAGTTGTAGAGAGAGGCAGTTGTAGAGAGAGGCTGCTGTAGAGAGAGGCTGCTGTAGAGAGAGGCTGCTGTAGAGAGAGGCTGCTGTAGAGAGAGGCTGCTGTAGAGAGAGGCTGCTGTAGAGAGAGGCTGCTGTAGAGAGAGGCAGTTGTAGAGAGAGGCAGTTGTAGAGAGAGGCAGTTGTAGAGAGAGGCTGTTGTAGAGAGAGGCTGTTGTAGAGAGAGCGTGTTGTAGAGAGAGGGTGTTGTAGAGAGAGGGTGTTGTAGAGAGAGGGTGTTGTAGAGAGAGGGTGTTGTAGAGAGAGGGTGTTGTAGAGAGAGGGTGTTGTAGAGAGAGCGTGTTGTAGAGGGAGGGTGTTGTAGAGGGAGGGTGTTGTAGAGAGAGGGTGTTGTAGAGAGAGGCTGTTTTTAGAGAGAGGCTGTTTTAGAGAGAGGCGGGAGAGGCTGTTTTAGAGAGAGAGTGGAGAGAGTGTTGTAGAGAGAGCGTGTTGTAGAGAGGCTGTAGAGAGAGCGTGTTGTAGAGAGGCTGTAGAGAGAGCGTGTTGTAGAGAGAGGCTGTAGTAGATAGAGGCTGTAGTAGAGAGAGGCTGTAGAGAGAGCGTGTTGTACAGAGAGAGTCTTATATAGAGATAGTGTGTGGTATAGAGATAGTGTGTTGGATCGTTAAAGAGTGTCTTTTTAAAGAGAGTGTGTGTGTGTGTGTTGAAGTGATAGAGTAAGGGGTGCGTGAGAGAGCGTGTGTTCCTTACTTTTAATTTGCTGTGCCTTGTCGTGTTCAATATTTTCTGTCCATTAAATTCATGTACTGTGACATGAGTTAACATCACATATTCCCCAATGTTTATTGAGAATAGAGTAGCCTCTCTCCATAATGTGACTTTTATGTCATCAGTGGCATCTTTTAACGTAATAGATTTTATTGCCGTATTTTGTCCATTGATGAGTACAAGTTTACTTTCCTCTTCCTAAAAAAAAATATTTGTGTTAAAAATGTAAAAGCACTGAAGTCATACGTAATAATTGTCCAAGCATTGAAGACATAATTATTAAGGGCTATTGCTCTTTTCCAATGTACGGTGTTGTTCCCAACTATGTTAAAAAAAGTTGAACTTTGATGTCTCAGTTTGGCGCTCTTCTTTAAACACCTATCAACTTTACCTTTATAAATGCAGTGTAGCTTTAGCCCACCTATTTACACATTGTTAATTGTTCTTATTTGGCTGCTGTACAGATCATTTATGATGGATAGAACCCCTCATAAACATAACACCATATCTAATGTGTTACAGAGACCACACACACAACTGCACCCACTCTAAATTAAAGAACATCTAAGCATCAAATAGTACACACACACAAACACACACACACTGATAAAGGCAAAATAAATATTGTCAATGGCATAGACAACACCACACACACAAACGGACAACTCAAGCAGCGAGACCAACAGTATAAATCACCACAACTTACTTCTGAAATGGTCCCACACACTGTCATAAGACTTCTCAAAGATGCACGCTTTATTTCTTTTATTGGAGAAGCAGATGGTGCAGGAGGCTGCAAAATGTTTTCAGCTTCTTGAATTAGCGCTTGAGTTATAGTCATTGCAGGAAATTTGGTAACTTTGCTTTGCTTAGTAATCAGAATTGTGTTGTTTTTAATTATAAAATTGCGTATAAGTAGTCCACAGGTTTTTTGTGTCTGCTGAACTTTCCTGGTAGCACGTAGCTTTAATTGTTCCAGTTTTGTCTGCCAGAGCCAAATGAAATAGAACTTTATTTTCTTGTTTGGCGTTCTTGTAATTTGTTTTACTTGAGCACTTGATCACATTAACTCCTATGGGTTTTTCATACGGTTTGTTGTCATTGGTGGTAATGTTAGCGATTTCTTCAATAGTCAACATCTGAAATAGAAATATAGGTTACAACAAATGTTAAATACAAATCCATAGTGCTTTATGATCACTGTAATAGCATTCTAATATACCATAACTTTGAAGTATGTAATTGGTATATATATGATCTAAGATTGATTGGTAGTCTGTTGTGTAAGTGTCTATAAGTTGTGTACATTGCAACTTACTCTCAAAGAACCCAATGAGTTTGTTAGTTTGTGAATTGCTTTGAGAGACATCCACATTGAAATCTCCCATAATGATGAATTTGTGTTCTGGGTAAAAATTAGTGATACTGGTAATAATTTCTAAAAGATCTGTAATAAGTTTATGTGGTGGTTTGTAGACTATAATAATAAGGTAATCTGTGGAATGAATCTGTAATGTAAAATGTAAAATGTCTATCCCTTGGTGTGTTTCATAAATAGGTAATATCCTAAGCTCTTTCTTGTAGTAGAGTATCGTCCCATGGTTAGTGTTGTATGTATGAAATTGATCAAATATCATGTGATCATATTGTTCTACATTAAAATCATTTACAGTTGAGTTCCTTGTTGTGTTGATCTCAGTTAAGCAAATAATGTCTGCTTGCATCATGTTACTATCAGCTATCATTGATGTGAAATGCTTCTGAAGTGATCGTATATTGTGTGTTATAATATTGAAATGTGTTTTGTATGTATCTAATTGTGGGATAGTGATTTCAAGTTGCATTTCGGTCCTTAATCTTTCCATTTCCTCATTAACTTTTGGGTGTATTAGAATTTTAGTTTCATCAAAATTCTGCACGTATATGTTCTGTATACATTTAGCTCTGCTTATAGCAACATAATGTAAATGATGAATTTTGCTGTTATTAAAGTGTATATAAAGTGGTTCTATAGTGTCCCCTTGTGTGCGATGTATAGTACGTGCTGATGCTTGTCGTAAAGGAAATTGTTTGCGTATAACAGTAATAAATTTCTTAGTGTATTGAAAATGTCTAGCTATAGCATGTATTGGTGTCCATGACTTTTCTATTTGTGAATGATATAAATGCTTATATTCTTGCCTTGCTTTTTGCCCAACACTAATATTGTCAAATGATACCCAGACTAGAAATGGAGTATTGTTAATAATGTCAACAAATTGGACTATACCAGTTGCGCCATTTGTTAAACCATCATTTACATCCACATTGCAAGTTAAATCATAACGGAGCTGTAAAGCAATGTGTAATGTATGTGCAAGTCCCATAGTTTTCGTTGGATCCTTAGGCAATTGCTTTAGTATAGTTTTTTTGACATTTTCTGAAACATCTGAACTCACAGTATCGTTAGCTACTGTTATATACACTGGATAATCCTTGCTATGTTTATCCAAAACAATTCTGTTAATTTCATTAACTTCAACATTTGTAGACATAATGTATGGGATTGTTTCTAAGAGACTCTCATCAGGTGGCATTTGTCTTTGCTTAATTATTAGAATATCTTCTTTAGTATGCTTCCCTTCTCTTAATCTGTTTAGTAGTTCTGCAAATTGTAGATCTTCTTTTTGACGCATAATCTTCGTTAATTCAAATAGTTTAAAATGTTCTTTCCATAAGTTAATACTTAAAGGGCCATACAAATTATTAGAATCCTGAAAAATGTATCTGTCACAAACAGGTTTCAATTGGTAGAAGTCACCAATAGCTATAATTGAAATTCCTCCAAATGGTTCATTTGACGACTTTATTTCTTGTAGTCTGTTATGTATAAAATTAAACATTTTTTGACCCACCATCGAAATTTCATCTATAATCAGAACTTTAACATGCATCATTTGCATTTGAAGTGAAGTTCTATTTTCATGACTTAGTGGTTTATAATCAAAACTTTGTGAGACTGGAATTTTGAAAGTACTATGCAATGTTTGCCCTTGAATATTATGTGCTGCTTTGCCTGTTGGAGCAGTAAGTAAGACATGTATATTATCAGGATTTTCACCTGCCTTTGTATTATAGTAGCGTAGTAATGTTTGATGTAGTGCAGTTATTAGAAAGCTTTTACCAACACCAGCCCCTCCAGTGCAGAAAGTATAGCATGGAGTACTTTTTGTTTTTAACAAATTCAAGTGATGGTAAACAAAATTGAGTTGTTGAGCAGTTAAGTTGTGCATTATCTGTTGGTATTTATCATCAGGTAGAATGGAGTTAGTTAAGCTTGGTTCTTCAGTTATTGTTCTAATTCCTAAATCTAATGACAAATCATATAGATGTTGATTTTCTTTATTCTTCCCTTCATCACATACATTTTCTGTTGGTATTAATTGAGGTGATAGAGGAGGGGATATAATATTTTCATTCCACTCTTCATTCGTAATGTTTCTAACTTCACCGTGATTATGGTTATATATTTTAACTTGTGAATAAACAACCTTTTTAACTTGTAGATACCTTTCAAAGTAAGTGTCCTTGTTAACGATAATTTTATGTTCTTCTCTCCATGGATAGTGCAACATTAATAGTTCTCTATAATATTCTTCTGGCTCCTTGTCTTTGTTAAATCTGCAAAAGCGTATAATTTTTCTCCGTTTGCGCTTACTTAAAGCATACTTGCTATTTATATTCTGCATACCTACATCCTCCTCAGTACATTCTATTTCAATTTCTTCCTCATCTGAGCTGTAAAAGTTTCTTTCAGCAAGTAAATCTTCCGAGTCATTTATTTCTCTGGTATATTTTTTTTTGCTGGAGGAATTAAAATTTGAAGCATAATCAGCTAAAGTACACATTTCTAATGTTTTGGGTCTCTTGCAGTACTTAGCAATAATATTTTCACATTGAATGTCAGTAGAATTTTCTGGCAATGAATTATTAGTTTCCATATCGCGCATTAAATACGTTCTTTTTTCTGGAGGGCTAGTATTAATAAATACAAATGCCCGTGAACTTTTCCGTAATGGTATCTGAAGAATGAGATATGCTGCTTCTTGAGCACTAATTTCTGTGCAGTTGAGGAATTTGTTCCCTATGTGTTTAAGTTGTTCTTTTACATTACTATTGTTTTTCACTTCTTTAGCAGCTTGTGCAATAAGTTTGCTAATTCCTCTTTGCGATTTGCTGATATATAAAATAATATAGACTGCACAAGCATAAGCATCTAGTACAAACTGCAAGTCTATGTTTGCTCGCCAAGCTTTTAAAATCGTACTATTGTAGTTATTAATGAAGCATTCATCTGGTGTTCTTTTTAAAAAAATTGTCGGCTTTTCTAAACTAGTTTGTATCGAAGTGATATATTCTTTATTATCCATCTTAATAACACCTAAAAAATCATCAAAAGAAAGTGTGCTAAAAGTTGCATTATTCATTGCTTCATGGGTACGTTTTAGATTATCTTTCCATTGCCTATCTGTGCCTTCAAGTGTCAATGGCTCTAATATGAGAGTTTTTGACATAGGATATTTTGGGTATTGATATTTACATGTTCTTTTTTCTTTCCGGCGGCAATTTTTAGTGTGCCCATGCCTTTGTAAATTTATTAAAGGCTGTAAAACAGTGTCATGTGACTTATTACATTGAATATATTGCTCAATAAAAACATTGACATCTTCTAATGGCGACACACCATAGAGGGGTGCATTTTTTACCCATAGTAATGCATGTATATGTGGAGAACCTCTCTGTTGGAATTCGACTCTGTAAAAGTAGTCAACTATTTCCCCAATTGGATTTGTCCCGTTCATCAAAACACAATTAAACAATTTCCTCACTTGATAGTCAAACTGTCTAGCACATGTAATAGGATCTTCTTGTATTAATCGACATTTTGTTTCCCAAGACATGTTATTGAATTCCTCTTCTGTGCATTCATTTAAGTTTTTAACTCTCAATAATATATTTATTAAATGGTGCCATTTTGTTTCAGCAGCAGATAAAGTCAAGAAAAAAGTTGGTATTCCAAGTTGTCTTATCATAGCAAAAAGATCTCTTTTACAACTTTCCCAATAAGGAGGTGAACTGCGTATAGTTTTCAAAACTTTATAACCTTCATTAAACTGGAACAAATTTTCAATATTATATTTTATGTCTTTAGCAGTAATATTCTTACCATCTGTATATTTTTTCTGTATAGAAATATTAATTTTCCCTTGAATTTGCTTAATATGTAATTTTTTAAGTTTAAAGAAAACATTAGTCATACTTTTAGCTACTCTTCTATCATGACTTCTTAATTCCCATTGGCAAATAGTACTATAATGTACCGGTATATGTCTTTCCTTATTGTTTGGCCTTCGTTCCCCACAATAAATTGTAGGGAAAGCCAAAAATTCTGAATCTTTATCCTCATATAAACCTCTTGGTGTATTATATTCAGCTGGAGCTAAACTTAAAACATTTACCCTATTAGAGGTAATTTTTTCATTTGTTAACATAGTATCTAAATTCCCAGCTTCCATGTTGTCAGATGTATCTGAAGAATAGCTTGTGTCCGAATTATCATTTACATTGTTGATTTCTGGAGGTATATACTGCCATTCGGGGTTAATTGTCACACCATATTCATTAAACATGACACTATTGGTTGCTAGCCATGTAGCTGCCTTTTTAACTGTGTTTGGGCGAATATTTTCATAATGCGTGTGAGATTTATACATTAGTTTCCTTTTTAATTTTACTGGGATGGTCATGGCATCATTCATTTGCCTTGGTAAAATTGTAACTGTTGTCATTACATCTGCAGGTACATTAACGACAGCACCTGATAATGATTTTTGAAATCCGCGTGGTAAACTACGAATTTGTAAAAAAGGTATCCTAGGAGAAACTAATCTTTCTTCTAAATCGTATAATTCTAATTCAATTGGTACATTTGGAAATGCCATGCCATTTAGAACTGAACATGGTGGTATTTTATCTTTTCTGATGTAAGCATAGCAAGTCATACAAACTTTGAGTTGCTAAAGCGTCCATAGAAAGTAAACTCGCTTTATTTGCTTTTCTTTTTCGTCCCAGAGGTAAACTTACAGTTGGTCTGTTTTCTTCAAGTACTTTATTTCCAACATTGTCAAGGGTTCCTAGTGCAACAGTAGTATTTTCACTTTTTTTCGCACTATGTTCAGAAAGTCTCAAGTTAGCTTTGTTTATTAAAGACTGTTTTTTGTCCCCATAATAGAAATACTTGTTCCTGACAAATGAATTTTCTTACTCGTATTTCTAATAGTGCCATTACTTAGAGTACCTAAAGCATCCGAATAAAGCAAACTCCCTTCAAAAATAGAATTGTCAATCACTTGAGTAGTATGTACAAAGATTTTAGTAACTGGAGTTAAATGACTATTTTTCTTGTGCACTCGAAGTGCTCTTTGGAATGTTTGCTTCAAAATTTCTTTTACATCTATTGGTGTTAATTCAAATGGTATGCAATCCTGCGAAGGATTTGTAAATTTTTTGGCTAGATTCACTACATATTCCAAAAGTGCTTCAAAATTTTTAATTTCGAGAGTTACACAGGTTCCATTTGAATGAGGCATGCCTTCATTGTTCCTGCTATGTGAATCAAATACATAGTATGTTTGCCTATTTCTAAAAATAGAAATGACATATACACTCATACAAAGTAGTACCCCACAGTACTTAGAAATCCCTAAATGCAATGCACTGGTAATATCTGGATAGTTTTCATCAAAACGTTTAAGGACATTACCATAGAAAGGGTTGCGTAGGCTAAGTGAATAAAACCTATTATTGTGCTCTATATATTTTGGCAAATCATCAGGATGCATAAGTGTTTCTTTGTTAAAAGAATGCATTTGTAGATATAAAGCATCTCCAAGGTCCATGATATAATGTAGATCGTTGGAGTTCCATGTATTAACTGGTTTGCATACATTGTGCAAAATAGCAAAAGTACTATTTGGTAAGCATTGCTTCCCTTTAGATGTACTATTAAATCTTGTATTACCTTGATGGTAACTGGCTTTTAAGCATCTATGCATGGTTTTTTTTACTCCCTTTACTTTATTCCTCTAAAGTCGATTCACTTAAGTAAGTCAAATTACTTATGTAATAACTATTTATAGTTTCCAACCAAGAATATTATTTACCTTGATTTGTGGGTGATTGTACCTCAATGGATGAAACTGAAATGAGAGTAATGTGAATTGTCAGAATATTATTTACATGAAATGACACGTCAAATCCCAAAACAAAACAGGAAATGCAATAGTAGTTTGGAAATTTTGTATACTTTTGTCTCAGAGTGTGACAGAGGGCATGATAATAGATTGTGTGTGTGTGTGCCTGCTTTTCGTTTTATGAGCAACTTTGTAGTGTGAAAGTGTGTGATGTGTAGAGTGTATGCTTGTTGCCCTGCATACTGAGTACAGTTTGTGAAGTAGAGAAAGAATGAATGAAGTGAGATCAACATTTTTATTTTTTGTATGAAATGAGTGTTGAGAGAAAATCCTGAGAAGTAGGAAGCAAAAGATTTGAAGCATGAAAGTGAGTGAGCCAGTTAAAGTAATTGGTATTATTTTTTGTAATGTATTATTATAAACACATCATTCTGACAAAGGAAAGTTGTGAGGTAGGATAGTAAGCGGCAAAGTGTGTGCGCTTTTGCATGCGAGAGAAATGATCAATGTGAAAGTAAAATTGCTAACTCAGTTTCCCTATAAAATTGTCACTATGAGCATCCTCCACCCCCCAAAAGTAAAGAGTGACAGTATTTAACGTTGGTAGTCAGAATCCCTGAGTAGCATAATGCATGGTAAAAGTGGGAGTCAACTGTTGTAAGAAAGTCGAGCAAAGCATCTGGTATTTTAAATAACAATTAGCATGAGGCTTGTTATAGTTGGAAAATAGCACGAGAAAAAACAGTTATGTTAATTTCATAAACGTTCCTGATAAGTAGCAAAGTGTTGTAAGCTTTGTGTGCCAAAGGATGGAGCAGTGGAGTAGCAACGAAATGTTGTGCAGGGAGGGGACAATTGTGTGTAAATTGCATTTGCGATATGTATAATTAGTGTGAGCTACGTATGCAGAGGGAGGAGCTGACTTTGATTGAGATTCTGTGCATTTATGGGACCTGTGCTGTGTTTGAGTAACATATGGTTCGAATTAGTGTCCACTGTGTGTTACCATAAGGAGGGCTCATCAGAGTGGGAACGGTAGGCTGTGCAGGCATGGCCTTATTCTTTGTACAAAGCATTGGCACTTTAGTATTGAATTAGCAGGTCAAATAGTTCAAGAGATGTGGCAAAGTGGTGTGAGATGCCCGAACCAAATGCGTGAGCAGCAGAGTCGGATCACGAGTGTGCATGCATGTGACTGCGTGTTGATATGTAGTGTAAATTTGTAGTGATGTGTGGCAAATTTGTGTATGTAGTGTTTTTGTTAGTAATGTTCATGCAACTGTGCTTTATAGATGTGGCGAAGTAGTTCGATCTGTGTGTGCCTTAGGAGGGACCAGCGGAATAGGCTCAAGATGTTGTGAAAAAATTGTTGGAACGAAGGGTGTGCTAGATAATAATACGTATAGCTGTAGAAATTATAGTATGAAAAGCTGTGTGTTCTAAAGAATTTTTTTAGCTGTAAAAATTCGTTATTTAAATGTTGTGAATTGGTGCAAACTGTATTTTTAACATAAAAAAGGAGGGAATAGCGTAGTATGAAAGATGGGCTGGGCATGTAATGTACAAATGTGCTTTAAATCCCCGTTTGCCATGTTTGTTGTGTAAATTAGCACGACCCAACGTCAGAATGTCCAAATACCAATTGACATGCATGTAATAGATTGCCTAAAAAAAGTGTTTTTTTCCAAGAGAGTCTGTGGGCTGCTTGTGCGTGTTGACGTGCGTAACTAAAAGTCGAAGGTGTGTTTGAAGAACGTGCCGATGAATGAGAGAAAAGCTATGGTGTGCTTGTTTCCGTGCGAGAGACTGTGAGTGTGGGGGTTGGGGGTGGGTTTGGGAGAGAGAATTTGTGTGTTGCTTGTGTTTTTGTGTTTATTTACGCTAGTGAAACGCATAAAAATGCAGATAAGTGAATGAGACAGAAGGTAAGGCAGGGTGGGTGGCTATGCTTGCAAGATGCACGTCTAAATGTTGTCAACGTGTGCGTGTTTCCGTGCGTGTATGGAAAAGAGAGAGAGTCTGTAAGCTGTTTGTGCATGTTACCGGGCGTGCGTGGAATAAGATAAGGAAGAGGCACTCACG
The DNA here is from genome assembly GCF_964263255.1 of Lissotriton vulgaris. NCBI lineage: Eukaryota > Metazoa > Chordata > Amphibia > Caudata > Salamandridae > Lissotriton > Lissotriton vulgaris. Next base: position 178,153,485 of record NC_141699.1, read on the forward strand.
TGTGCGTGTTGGCGTGCGTGTGAGTGTGGGGGGGGTGTTAGGAGAGAGAATTTGTGGGTTTGTTGTGTTTTTGGGCGTATTTACACGAGTGAAACGCAGAAACATGTGGATGAGTGAATGAGACAGAAGGTAAGGCAGGGTGGGTGGGTATGCTTGCAAGATGCACGTGTAAAAGTTGTCAAAGTGTGCGTGTTTCCGTGGATGAATGGAAAAGAGATAGAGTCTGAAGGCTGTGTGTTACTGTTGTGCGTGTGAACGTGCCTGATTGGGATAGGATAAGCAAGAGCCACGACCAGAAAGATGATTTTGGTGGACTGTTTGTGCATGTTGCCTTGCGTGCTGAATGGAACAGAGAGATGATTAGGTGTAATAGTTTCAGCAATTGAAAGACAGGGTGTTATGCTTAAAAGTAGGAAAAAAATGCACGTCTGAATATGAAAGGCAGAAAAGTGGAGATGAATGAATGAGACACAAGGCAGGGGGGGTTTGCTTGGAAGAAGCACGTCTAAATGTGGTCAACGTGTGCGTGTTCCCGTGCCTGAATGCAAAAGAGAAAGTCTGTGGTCTGTTTGTGCGTGTTGGCGGTCGTGATTGGGATAGGATAACAAAGAGACACGAACAGAGATGTTTTTTTCGTGTATGTGTCCCAGCTAGTGAAAGACTGGAAAATTATTTGATTGTATGTATTCCTGATGCCGGTGTCACTGCACCTGCTGCACGAACGGAAATCGTGTCTGTGAAAGAGTGTGTGCAAGGGAGAGGGGAGAGGCATGGTGAGCTGTGCTTGGTGTTTACTGAGAAGGACCCTGTAGGGCGTTGTAGGTGACAGCCCAAGTCACCACAATAAATATATTGAAAAGAAATGCGCGTCCGCCATTATTTACTGTTAAAACAAAGACAAACATGTGTCTGAAACGTGCTGGAGGGAGAGGTGGGGGTAGGAAGCGACAGTAGCAGGGTGGGTTTGCTTGCAAGATGCACGTCTAAATGTGGTCAACGTGTGCGTGTTTCCGTGCGTGAATGGAAAAGAGAGAAAGTCTGTGGGCTGTTTGTGCGTGTTGGCGGGCGTGATTGGGATATGATAACTAACAGACACGAACATGGTCCAAATGTTTGAAAAATGCCAGTTAATATTAACCCAAAATTTTCATGCTAAACCCCTTTTGAAGATATTGCGAAGTGGTGTGAGATAAGTGTCCTAAATTAGTGACCAGCAGAGTAGTAAAAAAAGTGTGTGCAAGCGTGTGACGCTTAGGTGTTATGTCATGTTGAGCACACATACAGCTAGAGGGAGTCTATAGTGCCATTGTTAAATACCATTTGTTCACAAAGCGTTTACGGAAGACAGTTAATTCTATGACAACATTAACATCCACATGTACTTACCTAAATTAATATGTTTGTTCAAGATCACAAGTGGTACAGAATGAATTGAAAACAGTCTGTGTTGTATCTGTAAAAGAAAAAGTATAATTTACTAACATGTATTACCTCCGTCTTTGATGCTCAGTAGAGTACGATTGATCGATTTTGGGTGAAGTCAATAAAATAAATTTGTTGATCAACATTATTGTGGATCTGGCAATGTAGTTATAGGAACCATAAAAAGGAGAGTAACATAGAATACTATAGTATTCATGAGCTCGAGTGACAGAAGGAAATCTGAAAATTAATGTTGAGTGTGCTGTTAAAGGGACCGAAAAGAGTGAACGATAACAAAAGATATGTTTAGAAAGTGGAGAGATAGAGGGGAGAATGTGTAGAGGTAGCAAGCTTGAAGCCCGCAGACGTTTGGCTCTGGCCCCCTCCCCACCTTACAGAGGTGAAAATAAAGAAGAAAATAAAAGTTGTCGTGCATGGATGTGAAAGAGTCTAGAGTGTTGGTTTTTTTAGTGCGTATTTGCGCGAGTAAAAGGCTGAAAGGTGCAGATGAATGAATGAGACAGAAGTTAAGACAGGGGGCGATAAGGTAAGGCAGGGTGGGTATGCTTGCAAGATGCACGTCTAAATGTTGTCAACGTGTGCGTTTTTCCGTGGATGAATGGAAAAGAGATATAGTCTGAGGGCTGTTAGTGACTGTCGTGCGTGTGGACGTGATTGATTGGGATAGGATAAGCAAGAGACACGAACATGGTCCAAATGATTTGAAAATGGCAGTTAATATGAACCATTAATTTTAATGCTAAACACATTTTTAAGATATTGCGAAGTGGTGTGAGATACGTGTCCTAAATGAGTGACCAGCGGAGTAGTAAAAAAAGTGTGTGCAATCGTGTGACGCTTAGGTGGTATGTCATGCTGAGCATACAGACAGCTAGAGGGAGTCTATAGTGCCCTTGAAAAATACCATTAGTTCACAAAGCGTTTCCGGAAGACAGATAATTCTATGACAACATTAACATGCACATGTACTCACCTAAATTATTGTTTGTTCAAGATCACAAGTGGTACAGAATTAATTGAAAACAGTCTGTGTTGTATCTGTAAAAGAAAAAGTATAATTTAGTCACATGTATTACCTCCGTCTTTGATGCTCAGTAGAGTACGATTGATCGATTTTGGGTGAGGTCAATGAAATAAATTTGTTAGTTAACATTATTGTGGATCTGGCAATGTAGTTATAGGAACCATAAAAAGGAGGGTAAGATCGAATAATAGAGTATTCATGAGCTGAAGTGACCGAAGTAAAGCAGAAAATTAATGTTAAGAGTGTGCTGTTAAAGGGACCGAAAAGAGTGAACGATGAAAAAATATATGTTTAGAAAGTGGAGAGATACAGGGGAGAATGTGTTGAGGTAGCAAGCTTGAAGATGAGAGGAGAAAGAGATAACGAAATGTAGAGACGAACAAGTAAGTGAAAGATGTAAAGAAAAGTCAAGTGTAGTACGAAAAAAACTACAAATGCACTTACATTCCAAAGTTGTTGCGTAGTGTCTTTGAATCTGTAGTCTTCGTAGCAAATACAGCGTCGTTCCGTCGGTCACTGATGTCTTTCTGGACACGAAAAAGGCTATGGCTCACAATGAGCCTTTCGTGATCTTAAATAGGCAGAAGTGGAGAAGTTTGCCGGTAAGGTGTTTGGAAGTGGACAAAGGATGAAAGGTACATCCCCTTCCCTTGGCCCCAGGAGATGTCTCCAGAGATAATGTGTGTAACTCCCAAGTGTGAAAATTTGAATGTGTATGTAGATGTAGGTTCGATTGTGGCGCCACTAGCGACTTTCGTGTCTCCTTGACGCAACACTTGTTAATGTACGTGTCTTCCCGCACGCAGCAAGGAAGAAGCCTTCAGAAATAACGTAAATCCGACTAAAGCTTATATTTATCCATATCTTTTTTTTAAAAAACAATGTATAAAGCAATGAAGGGTGTAAAAGGTACGTGGGGATAAAGCTAATGTAAAAATATCGCGCCGTTAGAGTCCTAAATGTGACGTTAAAAATTCGAGCTCATTATTTCACAATAAATGCTAGTGAAGTAAAAGAGCCCTTGCAACACTAAGATGTCAAAGATATTGTAACTGTCTAATCTATCCATCAGTTGTGTGTGATACAAAAGGATGTATAGTGTTTGTGTGTCTGCATGTGCTAAGCATATACTGAGGGCTGGTGTTCTGTGTAGATTGTTAGTAACTGCACAAAAAGTTGCAGACTGAGGCCTGTGTGCACTGACAGTGAGGGCTGTGTGGACTGAATGATGGTTGTGTGCACTGTGAGTTATGTCTGTGTGCAGATAGTGTCTGCAGTACGAACGGATAGCGTACTGTATGCAGTGTGTTTGAAGGATGTGTGCATTGTTAGTGAGGCCTGTGTGCAGTGTGAGTGACGCCTGTGTGCAGGTGGATTTAGAGTTGAAAAAAGTAGCAGACTGAGGCCTGTGTGCACTGACAGTGAGGTCTGTGTGGACTGAGTGATGGTTGTGTGCACTGTACGTTATGTCTGTGTGCAGATAGTGTTTGCAGTACGCACTGATAGCGTACTGTATGCAGTGTGTTTGAAGGATGTGTGCATTGTTAGTGAGGCCTGTCTGGAGTGTGAGTGACGCTTGTGTGCAGGTTGATTTACAGTTGTGTGCACTGAGTGAGTGCTGGGTGCACTGTAAGTTCTGTCTGTGTGCAGTAAGTGTGTGCAGTACGCACTGATAGCGTACTGTATGCAGTGTGTTTGAAGTCTGTGTAAAGTGTTAGTGAGGGCTGTGTGCAGTTTGAGTGAGGCCTGTGTGCAGTGTGAGTAAGTGCTGTGAGCAGTGACTGAGAGGTGCTTGCACTGAGTAACGCACTTGCTTACAGTTTCCTTTTGATGGAAATGCGTTACTGATATGTTTAGAATTAGTGTGCCCTGTGTGTTTGCAAAAGGAGTGAGCTGCGGAGTCCGAAAGCTAGTGTGTGCAGGCATGGCCTTATTGTATGTACAAAGCATAGGCACTTTCGTTCCGTATTTGCAGGTCAAATCCTTCAAGAGATGTGGCAAAGTGGTATGAGCTCCCTGTGGCTAATGAGTGAGTAGCCGAATAGGATCACGATTGTGTACATGCATGTCACTAATGTGTGTTGTTAAGTAGTGTACATTTAGTGTGATGTGTGGCCAAGTTGTGTATTGTTTGTCAAACATTGTCAATTCCGATGACACAGACTTTTATATATGTGTCGCAGTGTTGTGATCTGTGCGTGCATTAGGAGGGAGCAGCAGAATTGGCTCAATATACTGTGTGGATAAAAGGTAGTGACGAAGGGTGTGCTATTTAAGAACACGTACAGCTGTAGTTAGTATATAGTATTGAAGATGCATGTTATAAATAATTTCTTTGTCGTCAAATGCGTCACTTAAATGTTTGAAAGTGTTGTGAGTTCTATGTAAAAAGAAAGGATGGAAGAGCGTAGTAGGAAGGATGGCCTATGGAGTCATGGGACAAATGTGTCTAAAATCCCGTGTAATATTTTCTGTTAATTTTCACTCTAAATAAAAGTGGTGTGATCTGCCTGTACAAACTGAGTGAGCAGCAGTGTTGGTTTTCGAGTGTGTGCATTTATGTGACGAATGTGTGTTGTGAATGAGACTGAAGTTAAGACAGGGTGGGATAAGGTAAGGAAGGGTGGGTATGCTTGCAAGATGCACGTGTAAATGTTGTGAACGTGTGAGTGTTTTTCTGTGGATGAATGGAAAAGAGATGGAGTCTGAGTGCTGTTTGTGACTGTCGTGCGTGTGGACGGGCCTGATTGGGATAGAATAAGCAAGAGCCACGAACAGAAAGCTAATTTTGGTGGACTGTTTGTGCATGTTGCCTTGCGTGCTGAATGGAACTGCGAGATGATTTGTTGTAATTGTTTCAGCAATTGAAAGACAGGGTGTTATGCTTAAAAGGCAAATAAAAGTGCACGTCTGAATAGGAAAGGCAGAAACGTGTAGAAGAATGAATGAGACAGAAGGCAGGGGGGTTTTGCTTGCAAGATGCACGTCCAAATGTGGTCAACGTGTGCGTATTTCCGTGCGTCAATGGAAAAGAGAGAAAGTGTGTGAGCTGGTTGTTGTGCATGTTTGCGGGCATGATTGGGATAGGATAACCAAGAGACACGAACAGAGACGTTTTTCCGTGTATGTGTCCCAGCAATTGAAAGACAGGGAAATTATTTGATTTTATGGATTTCTGCGGCCGGTTCCACTGCACGTGCTGCACGAACGGAAAGCGTGTCTCTGAAAGAGTGTGTGCAAGGGAGATTGGAGACACATGGTGAGCTGTGCTTAGTGCGTTGTAGGTGACAGCACAAGTCACCACAAAAAACAAAAGTGTTTTTTGTAATCCTAGTAAATGTTTGTTGGCTCATACAGAATGTTGTACTTTGTCCGCACACGTAAAATGTGCATGTAATCGAATGTGTAAAAGAACGTGCCGCTTGACACATTGTTTCTAAAGTAGCTTCCCTTGCTTTATGGTTTGCCGGAAAAAAAGGCACCTTTCGGTCTCTTTACTTAACATTTGCATTTGTCCGCGGATGGCCGACAACAGATTACAATCTTTACGACTTTGATGAAAGCAATTCAGTCCCCTGGGGTGGTTAGGCCCCAGACGTTTGGCTCTGGCCCCCTCCCCACCTTACAGAGTTGAAAATAAAGAAGAAAATAAAAGTTGTCGTGCATGAATGTGAAAGAGTCTAGAGTGTTTGTTCTTTTAGTGCGTATTTGCGCGAGTAAAAGGCATAAAGGTGCAGATGAATGAATGAGACTGAAGTTAAGACAGGGGGGGATAAGCTAAGGCAGGGTGGGTATGCTTGCAAGATGCACGTGTAAATGTTGTCAACTTGTGCGTGTTTCCGTGGATGAATGAAAAAGAGATAGAATGTGAGGGCTGTGTGTTACTGTCGTGCGTGTGGACGGGCCTGATTGGGATCGAATAAGCAAGAGCCACGACCAGAAAGCTGATTTTGGTGGACTGTTTGTGCATGTTGCCTTGCGTGCTGAATGGAACTGAGAGATGATTTGGTGTAATTGTTTCAGCAATTGAAAGACAGGGTGTTATGCTTAAAAGGACAAAAAAAAGTGCACGTCTGAATAGAAAAGGCAGAAACGTGTAGATGAATGAATGAGACACAAGGCAGGGGGGGTTTGCTTGCAAGATGAACGTCTAAATGTGGTCAACGTGTTTGCGTGTGTGAATGGAAAAGAGAAAGTCTGTGGTCTGTTTGTGCGTGTTGGCGGGCGTGATTGGGATAGGATAACAAAGAGACACGAACAGAGATGTTTTTTTTTTCCGTGTATGTGTCCCAGCAAGTGAAATACTGTGAAATTATTTGATAGTATGGATTCCTGAGGCCGGTGTCACTGCACCTGCTGCACGAACGGAAAGCGTGTCTCTGAAAGAGTGTGTGCAAGGGAGAGGGGAGACACATGGTGAGCTGTGATAGGCTATGGAGTCTTTGGACAAATGTGTCTACAATCCCCTGTAATATTTTCTGTTAATTCCCACTATAAACAATTTTCAAGATGTGTCGAAGTGGTGTGATCTGCCTGTAGAAAGTGAGTGAGCAGCAGTGTTGGTTTTCTAGTGTGTGCATTTATGTGACGAATGTGTGTTGTGAATGAGACTGAAGTTAAGACAGGGGGGGATAAGGTAAGACAGGCTGGGTATGCTTGCAAGATGCACGTCTAAAATTTGTGAACGTGTGAGTGTTGAAAGACAGGGAAATTATTTGATTTTATGGATTTCTGCGGCCGGTTCCACTGCACGTGCTGCACGAACGGAAAGCGTGTCTCTGAAAGAGTGTGTGCAAGGGAGATTGGAGACGCATGGTGAGCTGTGCTTAGTGCGTTGTAGGTGACAGCACAAGTCACCACAAAAAACATAAGTGTTTTTTGTAATCCTAGTAAATGTTTGTTGGCTCATACAGAATGTTTTACTTTGTCCGCACACGTAAAATGTGCATGTAATCGAATGTGTAAAAGAACGTGCCGCTTGACACATTGTTTCTAAAGTACCTTCCCTTGCTTTATGGTTTGCCGGAAAAAAAGGCGCCTTTCGGTCTCTTTAGCCAGGGGAGAGGGTACACCGAGCAGGAGGAAGGGAAGGCAAAGAAAGCAAGCTGGGTCAAGGAAGGGGGAGAAAAGAGCGCTGGGACGTGGAAAGGCAAGGAGGGGGGTATGGCAGAGATGTAAACAAACAAGATGCGCGGCCGCCATTATTTTTTTTTACTGGGAGGTGCTGGTGTGGCAGGAGTGCTGATACGGCAAGGCTGTGTTGGCGGGGAGAAAGAGGGGAGGTGCTGGTGTGGGAGGGGGGAGTTGCTGGTGTGGGAGGAGTGCTGATACGGCAAGGCTGTGTTGGCGGGGAGAGAGAGGGGAGGTGCTGGTGTGGGAGGGGGAAGTTGCCGGTGTGGGAGGAGTGCTGCTAGGGCAAGGCTGTGTTTGCGGGGAGAGAGAGGGGAGGTGCTGGTGTGGGGGGGGAGGGAGTTGCTGGTGTGGGAGGAGTGCTGCTAGGGGAGGAGAAGCCCTGGACGTGAATGCTCGTGCATGTTTGATCACGTGATTCACGTGAACTGCAAGAAAACCGCGGCTGAAAGCCCTTTGGTTTGAAGAGAAAATAGCCGACTTGAATTCTCCCCATTTCCCATTCCTGCGGAATGGTAAAGGCGAGACCTAAAAAACAGCTGCTACAGTACAATGTTATGGTTGATATTTTATCACAGGATTTAATTATCCAAAAAGTGATATCAAAAACAATAAAGAAGACGACCCGCAGCTGAACAGCTGTACAAGAACAAATGTAATGAAAGAGAGTCTGAGGTACAGTTTAAAGTCCTATACGAATTCAATCCCCCTAATTCTAATATTCACAAAGCATAATAGAATCCGTAGGACTTAAAAAGGCTATTAAGAATCTACCTCTCCCGGTGCGATTTCGGGTGTTGGCTATCGAAACATAGCAACGAGTTACGAGCCATGGGTTTCCGATAGAGTTCACTTTGTAATCTCCCTTGTGTGTGAAAAATGGCCAGATCAAGAAAAGCAATCTTCTCTTTGTCTGCCTCAACTGTAAACCTCAGCAACTTATTCCTGCTAGTCAGCCAGTCTTTAAAAATTATCCGAGTGGCTGAAACATGTCGACCTCTGAAACAGTGAATAATTCCTAACTGTTTACTATCTCTTTTCACTTCCACACTGATTTTAATAGGAAAACACACTGAAGACTATTAGCAATAGTATTAGAAAGGGTAGTATACAATCTTAGTGGTTTATCCTTTTTAGTCACATTTCTTTCACAGTTTTTTTGCACTGCACCTTCGAGATTATTTTAATCACTTATTCTTTAAGTAAATCCCATCTGATTTTTTCCTTTAGCAAGAATTTCACAGAAGGATACGACTCTTTCTCCCTTTTCCCTCTGATATTCAAGAGGGTCAGGAGAGGGTTGTTTGGGACCCCAGATGATGACACTGGGCACATGATTGTGTATTGATGAGACACCAGTTATCCTTAGCTGGTTCTGACTATAATGTCTCTGTTTCTTCTTTGCTTTCCTTGCTCTACCTGTATATATACCTGGTCATCTCCCTCAATTTCTACCGTATGCTTAACATCACTTTGGGATGTTAGTGCCTCTATGCTCGGCTTTAGAGGTAGATTCTTAGTAGCCTTTTTAAGTCCTACGGATTCTATTATGTTTTGTGAATATTAGAATTAGGTGGATTGAATTCGTATAGGATTTTAAACTTTCCCTCAGACCCTCTTTCATTACATTTGATGCAGTATGTACTGACATAATAATGAATACTGGATTAGTGCCCAATATGCTTTTCCTATACATCTTAGAAAACCTAGTTTGATCTGTCAGACATTAGTTTAGTTCGGCTTGTTCTACTGGAGTGTGGAAAGAAAATAAATGGATGTATACAATCACGTCTTAGAAAACATATGAGACGTGGAGAAAATAGCGCTCGCCATGAAGAAGCCTCACAGCTTGATCCTATATGTGTGTGCGACCAGGCTCCATGATTATGGAGAAGGTTAATGAGAGAACTGAGCACCTTTTAACAAGCAAGGATTGATCAAATGCAGAGCTCATTCTGACCAATCCTGTTTCCCTCTAGAATTGTTTATTGTGTACAGTTTTGCCATTCATCTATTTTTTATCCTGTTGCTTTAGCAATTTCATTCAGTGTGATTCTGCTGTGGAAAAAGTGTCAGCATTATCAGTTTCATTGGAATGTGTGATTCTGCCTTAAAAGATACTGTGTTGCTAAAGCTATGTTTTTGTTCCAACACAACTTCAAATGAGTTTCCCAAAACCTGGTATAGACTTAATTTTGATAAAATTGAATTGATGGTCTCTGCATTGCTTTGTATGACTTTCTTATATGTATTTTCCACTCTCTGTTGACTTAAATTTAGACGGAACGGAGCTGTCACTCACATAAAGATCCAGAACACCGGTGATTACTATGATCTGTATGGAGGAGAAAAATTTGCTACCCTTGCAGAATTAGTTCAGTATTACATGGAACATCATGGGCAGCTAAAAGAGAAAAATGGGGATGTAATTGAGCTGAAGTATCCCCTGAACTGTGCAGACCCTACATCTGAGAGGTGAGTGATGCACACTTGTCAGTGCTGTTCAGTGCTGTGATTGAATCAGTATGGCTGTCCAGTTTTACTTAGTTGAGCTTTCCCTGCTAAAATGCCTGCTTACTACAATAAGCTTTATGGGAACCTTTTCACAAGACTCAGGATAGAAAAGGGTTACTGGGCTCAAATTTTAAAGATACAATTCTTTTCCTCTGGTGTCCTGGGGTTTTACCTCACTGTTGAACCAATACTGAGCCCCAAATTCACTTCTTTAGCACTTGGCCCTCAGGATAGCAAAGTCTTGATTTCCAAGCTATATTTGGTTGTGATGGAAGATAGAAACTCAGAACACAGTGATAGACATAATAGCATTTACTTATACGCACACACAACACAATCCTGTACATAAAACGTCTGAGGGCAAAAACGCAGTACAAATATCAGGGTAACAGTCACATTTTGATGGAGCTACCTGGTATTAGTGGGCTCTGTTCTTCGTGCTATTGCAGTATGATATAATTAGTGCAAGCTGAGAGTCCATTGCTCTTGTTGGAAAAGTGGAGCGTGCAAGTCTTCTGCCCCCATTTGTGTGCTACCACCCACCTGTGCCATAGGAAATGTCACTATGTATATATATATTTTTTTTATATTTCTTTTTATTTTCAAATATAAAACATAATAAAACAAAGACTTATCTGGGACATCACATTCAGTTACAATGATAAGCAAATATTTTCAGATATCAGGATTTCTGTAAAAAAACAGTGGGCGGGGTCATTGAAACATCGATGCGTAGATCGTTCCATAATAGTTGACTGCACACAATTAAGCTACATTTGATGCGCTACGGTACTCCGTTCCCGCCACCCAACAGAACAGGATAAAGAAAGGCATAGTGCCCCCAGATACGAAAAAACGAAATCAGGATAAATTACAAAAATACTCACACCACAGCCTAAACTAACTACACTAACACCCATCCGCCCACCCTGCACCCCTGCATATGGCTTTCGCCGAACCCCAACTAGCAGTGTGCCTGTCGCCCCATCTAACTAAATACTAAAAATAGAAAATGGAGGAGGGCACCTTCGTACGTGCCCCCGGTCCCCCCTCCCTCCCGCCAGAACCAATAATCCCCCAGAGTAAATCCACAAATCTGTTAAGAAACGAATGCAGTACGCAACAGGGGAAACTGTAAACACCGCCCAACCTCCCGCTAGCATCATGGTAGCAAATCCCACATCCGTCAAGACCACAATGTCAAACCCAGTCAATCAGTCTCATCCTTGACCCTTCCGATCGGACGTGCGAACCCCTTCCGGACGAACTGCCGCCTCCACAGGACAGTCAAAACACGAGAAAAGTGCAGCAAAGTTCAAGCTGAGATCAAGCAAAGATGTTAAGTCACTGAGAACTCCATCAGGTCCAAAGACTCTCCTCACCGTCATGAACTCCCAACTTTGTTTCCTCCGCCATCGTAATGGAACTGGCGGATAGGGTAAAGACGCGGTTTCAAGCCCAAAACAGTTCTCATCAAAAGTCTCCGGAAAGGGAGCACCGATTAGTCCTTCCACAGTCAGCATTGATAGTAGGCTTGACGATCCATTCAAAGCACCGATCTCGCTCCTATCGGCCATCACACCGGCCGGAGGCTCCGACACCTCTTGTTGCACGGGGCCCGCTTCCTCTGTCAAAATGGCCATCGTGGGTATCTCAAGCTGCTTCATTCCTTGTAGTGGAGCAGGGACCGGTCCAATCCGCCCAATTTCAAACGAACGCGCTATCGTTCATTCTCAGTCCGCTCCACGCTCGATATCAACCATTTTCACGTCCCCCATAGAGCCCGGTCTCCCCGGGGTAACAGTCAAAAGTGGAACGGACAACAGCAGAGGGGGACTCAATGTTAACAGTGGCATCGATCTGCGCTTCGCCACTGCAAGCGAAGATCTCATCCCAGCGAACGCCGGCGGGTGGCTAACCGGGCCACCGGGTCAGGGACCTCCGCCCACAGCCTCAGTCGTGCATCGTCACCCCTCCTTCGATGTTTACCGACTCAGGAGACCGCCATCAAAATAGGGCCAAGAAAACCTCCACAGCAATAGACCGGACCCTGCCACACGTTCACAGCTGATGTTGTTCAACTGGAACCCGGCTGGGCCAGTACTCGAGACCCCGGCTTCCAAGCTGGGCTAGGCCGCAAACTTTAACGCGATATAACTCTGTCTACCAAAACGGTAGAAATCTCTGGATCGCATCATCGAGCTGTAGTCCGGTTCATACACACGGAGGCAGGGCGTAAAGACTGGATAAATGACAGGATCATCTGGCAGGAGACGGAGGTCGGCGGAGCCGTGAGCCTAAGCAGCCATCTTGTTCGCTAGCGTAGCTCCTCCCCGTCACTATATTCTTGATAGCCTTCCAAGTCACAGTTCTTTCTTATTGCTCCCTTGCAGTGTATTTTAGTCCATGGTATTTTGTCTGCTTCTGCTAGGTGAGTGCAGGATTTACGCTTCTCCCAGTGGTGTACGCTACTGCATTGCTCATCAGTAACATTTGCAGGTACTTGGATTGCCAGAAAATGCTACTGACTCTCGCCTGCTACTTGTGTGTAGTCGTGCACTCTGGTTTAGGAGGTGGGTCATCTTTGTGTTTTTCCTTCAGTCCAAATTCAACCTCGCCACCCAACCAAAGATATTTGCCCACCCCATACTGCAGTGGTTCCCAAACTTTTTTGACTCGTGGCTCCCTTGACCTAATTGGCAGTTGGCCGTGGCTCCCCACCATTTTTTTACCCGCGCACAGGGGTGCCGCGGCGCACCCTTTGGGAACCACAGGTCTACATGAAGAATCAAGCCTAGACGTGATGAAGGATTCAGAGAGTAGCCATCACTATCATAAACCTTTATTTGCAATCACAAAGATCTTATAAAGTACATCTCAATGCATACAACACCATCATAGAGTAGTATAAAGCACTCCCACTAAAAGTAACCAGGCTAGAGATAGGCTGAAGGAGCTCTGTGGCGTTACAAGAAGTTTACGTGGGGTGGGCTCTGATCATGGCCGTTCGCAGAAATGTTTACTGGGGGGGGGCACATTTTTAACTTCATCACCCTCCCCTTGCACCCTTCTCCCCCTCCCACTTACACTTCTCCCCCTCCCCCTTGTACCCTACTCCACCTCCGTCTTGCACCCTTTTCTACCTTGCAACATTCTCCAGTCTGCCTTGCACCCTTCTCCCCTCCGCCTTACACCCTTCTCCCCTCCACCTTGCACCCTTCTCCTCTCTGCCTTGCACCCTCTCTGCCTTGCACCCTTCTCCCCTCTGCCTTGCACCCTTCTCCCCTCTGCCTTGCACCCTTCTACCCTCCGCCTTGCACCCTTCTCCTCTCTGCCTTGCACCATTCTCCTCTCTGCCTTGCACCCTTCTCCCCTCTGCCTTGCACCCTTCTCCTCTCCGCCTTGCACCCTCCTCCTCTCTGCCTGCACACTTCTCCTCTCTGCCTTGCAGCCTTCTCCCCTCCACCTTGCACCCTTCTCCCCTCCGCCTTGCACCCTTTTCCCCTCCGCCTTGCACCCTTCTCCCCTCCGCCTTGCACCCTTCTCCTCTCTGCCTTGCACCCTTCTCCTCTCTATCTTGCACCCTTCTCCTCTCTACCTTGCACCCTTCTCCTCTCTACCTTGCACCCTTCTCCCCTTGCATCCTTCTCCCCTCTGCCTTGCACCCTTCTCCCCACTGCCTTGCACCCTTCTCGGCCACCCCATTGCACCCTTCCCATCCAATGGAGGGGGCTGCCACCTGGAACAATGGCACCATTTCAAAAAGCATGATGGACTCCCCGTGCCTAAAAATTAATGTGTCTGTCTGTAACACAACTGGTGCTAATGTAAAGTGCTCTGATGCCTTCGGGTGGAGTTCGCACTATATAAAACTGTAAAAAAATACTTGATAGGGAGCCTTGTGCTGCTTTTGGGGAGCATTGAATCAGATGACGTAGTAAAACTTCCAAAGAACACGGCGCAAGAGGCTTTTCACATCACCATAAATTCATAAACAGCCTCTGAAGACGTATAACCAGTAGGCGCTTTATACAGCGCTATATATGAAGCTGTGTGTGGTCCGCGGTGCGCAGTGTACCTACATGAAACAGTGGAGACTGGGAGGGATTTATGAGGCCAGGATTGAGCCCTTCGCCCAGGACCATATATGTAGGACGACAAGGCCGCACAAGGGCGTCACAGGAGGATGTCCTTGAGGGAGCACCAACCCACCAAACACTCTCCAACAGGCCTCTGACCCTGTACCCACCCAACGCTCTCCACCAGGCCTCTGACCCTGCACCCACCCACCCACCCAACGCTCTCCACCAGGCCTCTCACCCTGCAAGCACCTAATGCTCTCCACCAGGCCCCTGACCCTGCACCCACCCAACACTCTCCACCAGGCCCCTGACCCTGCACCCCCTCAATGCTCTCCACGAGGCCCCTCACCCTGCAGCCACCCACCCACCCAACGCTCTCCACCAGGCCTCTCACCCTGCACGCACCTAATGCTCTGCACCAGGCCCCTGACCCTGCACCCACCCAACACTCTCCACCAGGCCCCTGACCCCCCTCAATGCTCTCCACCAGCCCCCTGACCCTGCACCCACCCAACGCTCTCCTTCAGGCCCCTGACCCTGCATCCCCCCAATGCTCTCCACCAGCCCCCTGACCCTGCACCCACCCAGTGCTCTCCACCAGCTCCCTGACCCTGCACCCACCCAACGCTCTCCTTCAGGCCCCTGACCCTGCATCCCCCCAACGCTCTCCACCAGGCCCCTGACCCTGCACCCACCCACCCAACGTTCTCCACCAGGCCTCTGACCCTACACCCACCCAACGCTCTCCAACATGCAGCAGTCGCGAGTGTCTACCTTCAATAAGACAGAAGCTGGCAGAGTGCAGCTGCATCAGGGCATAGGCCTCAACCTGGGCCGAGCTCTAGAGAACATAAAAAGAAGCGCAATAAGCAATCACCAGATAGGAGCGAGAAGAAAACACCGGGAGATGCGTGCCCTGGAGCAATGTCTGCCATGTGTGAGAATTAAAGGCGTTCTCCAATCAGTGCCTAATTTGTGCTGGTGCTTTCCAGTGCTTAGCACCGGCACTTAATTGACAGGGCCAGGTCTAATCATCTCGCATGTACGTCACACATTGATGTTTTTTAAAATTTACAGTAAGTCTGTACTCAGTGCGTGCAGCCTCAGTGTATTAAATGGGAGTCAGTCACAGTAGTAACAGTGACTGGTTGCAGCTGTGTGTGTGAGACGACTTCTCTTAATCAGCTGCTCTGCCCTGAGGCTGCCTGCAGTGCCATCCAAGATAATAAATTATGTTGAGATCATGGCGGCCGCAGGCCGCAGCCCTTAGTTTACTTCACAGAGTGAGTGGGTGCGTGCAGTTGACTGTGCATGCGTTGCAGTGTTGTAACTTGCCGGTGGGCACAGTACACACACACACGGCAGTACTGCATACTGACAGACAAAACCATATAATTGTGAAATATTTGATGAGGCAGCTCAAGCCGCAAGAAGAAGCAGGAGGCTTGAAGGGGCATTTTTATTGTATCTGGAGTATCTCAACCAGCAGAGAGAATGAGTCAGCAGGGTCAGGGTGAGAACAAATCACAGAAACCAGGATGTGATGAGCAGGAGGTGTGGGCAAGCCTATGGATCAGAATTATATGGCTGACTCGGATTGAAATATGGACCTGCAAAAATGCTGCATCCACTGCCACGTACCGCTATATCATGAAGGGACGCAGATGTGGGGTTAGGACAGTAAATCTGTATTTCCTCAGCTTGCAATGCCCCAAAACCATATTTTTGTATGCTGATTATTTTTACCTCAATATAATAATGTGAACACTTGGATCTGACTAGAAAGCAAAGTCAACAGTCATCTCTTTTTTGACATATTTACAATTTGAGGCACATGGCAGAAAAGTGATTTGCTCGCAATCACTCATTTTTTTATTCAAGTACTGAAACTTACATCCTGGCAGTCAGCGCTAAACTCACCAAAGGGCTCATGTCCAGTACAGAGGCATTTTACAACTTTTGTGGAAAACACAGAGCTGAGCTTCCAATGTATTCCCGCTCTATATTGTACCAACAAAAACGTCTTCAATCATGACAGAAAACAAGACGAACAGGCGCGGAGGCACCGGTTCCAGGCAGGGTCGGATTGGGATCACAATTCGGCCCGGGCACTGACGAAAAAAGTGGCCCACATTATTATTATTATTATTATTTCTGAAGTTGTAGAGCGCATGGTTACACTTTCAGTGTGTCCCCGCGCTGTCAGAAGAGCCATCGACTCCGTTAGTCAAACAAGACGGGCTAATCATTGGGAAAGAGGAATGTTTTGAGCTTTCTACGGAAGATGAGCTCTGATGTTTCCACTCTTAAGCTCAGGGGGAGAGAGTTCCATTTACGTGCTGCCAAAGTGCGAAAGGATCTTCCTCCCATTCTGGCTTTCTTGTGTCTGGGGACAGCGAGGAGGCCTGCTCCTAACGAGCGGAGTTGCCGAGTGGGCGTATAGGGGCAGAGAAGGTTCCGAAGGAAGGCCGGGCTCTTGCCATGTACTATCCTATGACCGATACAAAGGACTTTGAAATCAATTCTTTCATTGATCGGAAGCCAGTGAAGAGTTTGTAGGGATTTTTTTGAGGGGGCTCTTCTGGGCAACCGGAGGACCAGGCGGGCGGCAGCATTCTGGATAGTCTGCAGTCGCCGCCGGCTAGAGGCATTGGCCCCCAGATATAGGGCGTTGCCGTAGTCCAATCTTGATGTGACCAGGGCGTGGACAAGGGTCTTCCTAGATGATTCAGGGAGCAGGTCGATGGTTTTGCGGAGTTTCCGTAAAATCGAAAAGCACGTACCGGCTACCCGTCTGGTATGGTAGTCGTAGTCCAATTTCGAGTCCACCCATACTCCCAGATTCTTGACCTGATCACTAGGGGTAGGAAGGGGCCCCAGGGTCTGTGGCCACCAGGCAGATGACCAGACTGAGGGGGGTTTTCCAACAATCAGCACCTCAGTCTTGTCACCGTTAAGACGGAGGCAATTCTTCGCCATCCATCCCGCCATGTCCTGGAGGCATGCTGAGAAATTAGCGGCAGCTTGTTCAGCAGGTTGGGTCAGAGCGACCACCAACTGTGTGTCATCTGCGTATGTCACTACTTCTACCCCATATCGTTCCGCAGTAGAAGCCACTGGGGCGTGGCCCATATTTAAGGGGCGTGGCCCACATTCAAGGGGCGTGCCCTTTCATGAAACACCATTTGCACAGACAAGGAATGAAAGTGGGAGGATACTGTTCTTGCACAGGACACAGGGCCAAGGTGACAATGGCCTACATGCTGAGCAACTAAAAAAAATAGCAAGGACCCTTTTTGTCACAAAATTATTCCAGTCCTCCAGCACAGGAGCACCTGAAAAGCAGCAAAGCCCCTGCTATTACTAACCTACTCAGCCCTCCCCAGACCTTCAGCTCAGGAGCACATGAACAGAGGTAAGGCCCCTGCAATTAGTAAATTAATCAACCCTCCAGGCCTTGGGAAAATGTCCTGGCAGGGGAGCACAAAACACAGCTTTCTGGGTCATCCAAGGTAGCCAGGTAGCCAGGGGGGAGGCTGAGGTGAAGCTGGTGCATGGGAAGTGCCTTCCCAGTGTGTTCTGGCAGTTTGAGTATTTACCATTTATTGTAGTATTACCTTGTACCTGTGTATGGTACCCTTTTGTAACTTGCACAAGTCACTTTTCTCTTGTAACACACTGTTTGCTACCTCTCACTTTTGTTTGCTTTAGATACTTGCACAAGTGCCACCATTGCCTACGTAACGTTTGTTCTTGTGCTGGAGTGTCTGCCATTAATTGCAGTATTATACCTCTACTTGTATTTTGTACGCTTTTGTAACCTGTAAATGTAAATGTATAGGCATTTATATAGCGCACTACTTACCCGTAGGGTCCCAAGGCGCTTCGACCGCTGCGAAACCCTTCCTGGCTTCCCTGAGAGATGGTCCCTTAATGGGTATCTCCAGGGTGAGACCAGGCATCCCCGGCGGTCTGGTGGGGCCGTTAGTGAAGATGAGGCAAGCTAATGCCCAGAGTTGCCGAGTGTGATCGCTGATCAGAGTGGGCACCGAGGCGAGAGAATTATCCAGTCCGCTGACCCTGGTCCAGAAACCTGCCGCGCCGGGAATCGAACCCTGGTCCCGGGCCGTCCTCTGCTCTCGGGTCTGCCGCCTCTAACCAGTGAGCCACACTACTGCACACATCTCCTCTTGTATTTTGGTTGCTCACTATTGTCACTTTTGATTCATGTAACTTAACGTTTGCTTTTGTAATTTATCCACTTGTAATTTTTCTCCTCATGTATTATTGCTGTTCCTTGTGTGAAGCGCTCTGACACCTTCGGGTAAAGTCTGCACCATATAAAATCGCATAAATAAATAAATAAAACAAAAAACTTCCAAACATCACCTGGCCCCCACAGCAAGACCCATTCTTCCTCGCCCACTATGCCCTGAATGTGAAGGGCTGTGGGCGAGGTGTTAAGACTAACACCGTTTCTGGGCTGCATGGGCGCCAGGGGGCCGAGGTGCAAATGGCTCAAAGGCCTGAGAAACACCTGGCCCCCAGGGAGGCCGATTATTGCAAACAATCACCCCTCCCCAGCCCAGCCTCAGCTTCATTGCTGACAATCGCTGTCTGGCCGCACAGCGAGGCTGCTTTCATTTTTTCAGTCTCTGTCTCCGTGCACTCTGTGGGCCGTTTTTTTTTCTCCCCTTTCCTAGTCCACTCTCTGTGGACTGGGACAGGGGAGAAAAAAAACGGCCCACAGAGGGCACTGAGGCACCGGCCCTTCGGCCCATTCCCGAATGCCCGCCTTGCCAATCCGCCCCTGGTTCCAGGGCTGGGAAGTCATTCTCGGGTTCGGAGCCCCTGACAGGAAGCCCACCTGTGCAGCACTTAGGACCCAGCACTTATCCTTTTACAAATTAAGCAGGTCATCAATCACTCATTGAGATGCAGAGTGCGAGGATCACGTGAACTGGCAGCACAAAGGATAGGGAGGAATTGAGGCTGCAATTTCCAGGACCCACATCCTGCACCGTGGCGTGGCGCCCCTGGCTTCTAATCACGGCGCACCGGGGCGCCGCGGCGCACACTTTGGGAACCACTGCCATTCTGCATTGGTCGTCCAACAGGGGTTGCATGTAACCACTGATTGTGGTGTACGATCTTGATATAGCGCCCACCTTCTAAAGGACCTTTGCTTTGTTCTGCTTCAATCGTCAAAGTGCATTCACAATTCTCTTGGTGGCACTCAGTCACAGTGTTTGGTCTTCTTACAGGGAAAATCGTGGAGGGTGCTTGCAATTTCTGATCTCATCAAGTAATCACAGGCGCTTCTGCTTTGTGCACGCCTCAGCTTCCACATAATCTCCAGGACTCCCCACACGGCCTGATAGTGTACATTCTTACCAGTGTTGCAGGAGGCTGTTTTCCACATCTCCTTCTTCAGCGTCTCCTTTTCTACGTCACCTCTTAGTTTTCTCTGTGGGGATTCTGGGTGATGATAAATCCTGCCATAATGACTGATGGTTTCTGCCCCATAATTATGCCAAAATTGAAATACAAGATTTTGTAGTCCACAGGTCTACCTGTGGGACCAGTTTCAGACAATACTTGCCTTTTGCGTTTTCCTTCCAGTTGGCCCAGACTTAGTCTTTGGCTCACAATGTCAAGTGGAAGGTGAGGTGAAGTTGGAAGTCCTCTTGCAGGGGACTCAAAAGGAGGGCACAATAGAAAGAAAGGCTTCCCCACTTAAGTGGCACTTAGCCTGTTGGGTTTAGCACATCCATGGAACAATGGATCTTGAAAGGCTTATGGATTTCCTTACACTTCAAAGAGACCTTCTTTGTCCTACCTTGCACACCCTAGAGTCTGGGCCGCTACAGTGGAACTCAGAACTGCTCTGGAGAATCTCTGCAATTTACATTGCTGTGCAGGCTTACTCCAACCTCTGATGTACCTCTCCAGGAATCAAAATGCATTTCTGGGAGGCCACAGCCTTGTGTGACAAACACACTCCATGCTCATTGTACTGCACATACCCCAACTTCACACAAGTGTGACATCCATGTCCCCGAAGATGTAGTGAAGAACCTGGGTGACGGGGACTGACACACC
Organism: Lissotriton vulgaris; assembly: GCF_964263255.1. Taxonomy (NCBI): domain Eukaryota; kingdom Metazoa; phylum Chordata; class Amphibia; order Caudata; family Salamandridae; genus Lissotriton; species Lissotriton vulgaris. Next base: position 178,173,780 of record NC_141699.1, read on the forward strand.
AATTTAAAAACACAGGGAAATCCAGGAAGCACCTCTCCCTGGCAGGTGGCAGTTCAAAAGGTCTGTCCTGCCACTAAAAGGAGAGTGCTCTAGGTCATAGTTTCCCAATCGCGAGCCGATTTTTGTTTGATCGCGAAAGTCCAAGCAACAAATGAAGATGCTTTTAAATTCTGTACTTTTCTTGTCACATTTGCTGCTCTTCAAAGAATGAGGTAAAATGTGAGACTGTCTACTAACAAATTGCTGCTTATTTTTTTAACATGGGCATTGGTGTTTACAAACTCCTCTCATGTTGCTGTTAGAGAAAGAAGAGTAAACTGATTTATGCGACTGTCTTGCTGGGGTAGCTGGAGTTTGAAAGGAAAGGCTGTAAGTTTTAGCAATACAACAAAATATAAATACTTATAATTGAAATCTACACATTCAGCTGTTAGGAAAGCAAATATGAAGCACACATTTGTTGTAATTCTGAAGTGTGATTGAAACAAAGATTTTCATGGGATCAAAACGAATCCAGACACTTTACTTTATGATGCACACATGATAAATATCCACTGAAACCTGATTTCCACACGTCCTCAGTATGTACAGTATTGTTTTATCAGTAAGACTGTACGTCTGTGCAAATTTAGTGGACATTTCAATAAAAAATGTGCTGTCTGTAAATGACAGTGCGCTAACACACTATGCTTTAATTACATTACAAAATAGCCCACCTATTGTCCATTAAAGATAGGTGGGTTGCAAAAGATTGTTTTTCTAAAGATTGGGTCACGGTTCTAAAAAGTGTATATCCCCAGTCCACTGAGTACAGCTCTAGTTTTCACAGGGAACCACCTCAGGTTAGTACACTTGCAAGATGGTTGTGTGTGCAATTGCAATAATGAACAAAATTAAAACTGGAACTTGATATGGGGAAGTCGAGGCAGAGGTGCATGCTTTCCAGAGCCATGCTTTGGGATCTTTTTCATCTCAGCAAATGTAAGAGCGGAATACGACAAATGTGTCCTCACTGCTGGATACCTTTAATTAAATTAATGTACTAACTTTAGGTAAAGGAAATTACATTAAACATTGTTGAAATGGGTAGCTTGCAGCTGTTTACAGTGACCAAGGACATTTTCATTCTCAAATACTGTTTGTCTCCATGTTGCTGGAGTTTATATCAGATCTGTGACAATATTCAAGTCAACTCTGTATTTTTACACAGTGATGTGACACCTAGTGTGCTGATTTGTGCTCTCGGAAAAGAGGCAAAGGGACTTGTTCAGTGAACAATACCATATTTAAGTTACTCTTACTTGACTAATGTTGAAGTTAAATTAAGCCAATGTTTCAATAATTTTCAGGACACCAGTCAGGTAGGATTATTAAATTTGAGATGCATTACTCTTGAGTTTGGTTTAAATCTTTGATTTAATTAAAGCAAAAGAGGTGCATATTGTTTTTTACTAGTTTATTTTAAATAGAAGACATCAAATACTGCACTCTCTAAGGCCTTTAAGGAAGCGTCAACCAAATGGGAAATGGTTAGTTCATTAGTCACAGTTCTTAAGAGAACCCTTGACTGCCAGCAGCATAGCCTCTTTTCCTGTGTGAGAATTAATTAAACATGAGGTGCAATAAAGAGAATGATAAGCAAGGGCAAATAGTAGACAGAAACCTCTGGAGATAGCTCCATAAAACATCTTTCTTTTAGCCAGAGTTGATACTTGTAGGTGGAGAAACTGGCTTGAAACTCTTCACAGGTTCTCGACGTGTTGGAGGTTGAGGCAGGTGGAATAACCAAAATAATTAAAGTGGGAAAGCATTTAGTGTGAACCTAAAGAACACTGGGGCAGGTTAATACTGACTTCCATGCCTTTTTTTTATTCAAAAGTTTTTATTGGATTTTAAAATACATGGCGAACAACAAAAAAGATGCATGGGGTAGTATTAGATGATACGAAAAAGAGTGATCAACCTGCGCACTCCCTAGTGTGTACTCTGTTACTTAGTTGCTATGCATGTTTAGTACATTGTTTGTGTGCTGTTTGGTTGAAAGGCAGCCAGCTCTAATAAATGTTCAACCTCTGGTGGATACTCCACTAGTATACCAAACGCACAACTTGTGTAGGTTGTAACAATTAAACAATTAATACATTTTTGACTTGTCCCAGTAATCACTCATAAAAGTTTTTTTCAAAAAATGTTATTCTTGTATTTCTTCAAACGATACAACTATAGAACTGCATGTTCAGATTGATCACAAGCGAGTTTTGTAAGCTTTTCAGCACACAGCTTAGAAATATTTTGTTATAATGAATTGATAAAATGTTTTGTTTCTTACAGTGCCTCTGAAGAAGGGAACCCCCCGAAATGCATTGGGCTTTTTTCCCAAATTGTGTTCCTATGTTATACGTTTGATATGGCAGTTTTGAGTCTAAGCAAGTGATTGATTGAGTTCAATTGCCTTTACCATTATTATTTAACAACGTTGATGCATTCGAATTTTGTACTATTATATATAAATTCTTCAATTTGCTGGATTAGCATTTTCAATGTATCGTTTGAAGAAATACAAGAATAACATTTTTTGAAAAAAACTTTTATGAGTTATTACTGGGACAAGTCAAAAATGTATTAATTGTTTAATTGTTACAACCTACACAAGTTGTGCGTTTGGTATACTAGTGGAGTATCCACCAGAGGTTGAACACGTAGTATTAGATGAACCAGCGTGCAGCAAACAAGATACATAGAATACTGAATGTGGGATCTTTGATGATAATAGTAGGGAAAACATTGTATTTGAACTTAAAGAACTCTGAGGCAAGTTAATACTGACTTCCATGTCTTTAACATTTATCGGGACTTTGTGGCACAGCCTTAAAAAATGTGCATGTTGTTGCAAGATGGTAGGGTGCGTTTATTTTGTTTAAAGTATAATGACAACTGTCACAAAAGAATGCTGAGCCAGCTTGCAATAAAACTTTTTGAAATAGCCCAACCTGCCTACCTGAGAGCACCATTTCAATTGCCACCAGCCAAAAAGGCTTTAGAGCCCATAGCACGTAGGGCGCACTGATCGTCTTTTGTTCACATCGATTCTTTTTGCAGCCCATTTAAGTACCTTTCAGGAGAAGGACGGATTATGTATATCAATAATTACTCGTCATCATACACAAGTGTACATGCGACCTGCACTTCCCCATGTACATTCAGAACACACACAACAGCAGAAGTCTTAAGTGAAACTCAATAAAATTGAAGGGGTGGTTTTGGTTTATTGCTGCTATTGTCAGAGGGTCAAAGGCTACAAGCATTGAGTCCTCAGTTGCTATTGTTCCGGGCTGCTTGGGACGTGAAAGCACGCATGGCGCTCTGAATGTTGCAAGAAAGCATGTTGTGCCTGCAATAGGAGAAACTCATTAAAGAAAATAGTGCTTACAGATTAAATAAGACATACAGTGTAACAACAGAAGTAAAAGGTCCAGTCCTCATGGGAGGTTACAAATAAAGACAAGGCGCTACTGAGGGACTAGCGCCTGTTAACGAATCAGAAGCCAGCATTTTTGAGGGATAATGCCACAAGTCAATGGAAAATATGGGAGGAGAGTGGGTGGGGCTTCAAGTCCATACTCTAATACAGCATGGTTCGCACAGCAGCGCATCCGCTGCCCAGGCACAACCTAACAAAAAAAAAAAAATTATTCACTGGGAAAAGCAAAGGTTAAGATGGAGTTATAAGGAGGAAGGTATTAAGATTTTAACAAATGTTGACAAAAAAGCTTGGAAATTCACTAAAAGAGCACCGCTATTTAAAAACCATAAGACCAGGGAAATGTCCCATTTATACGTAACTGACATAAGTATAACCTGCACCACCATAGGTTTTAGATGCATCAGTGTTAGAGTGTGGGAGGTCATAAGCAGTTCATCACAGACAGACCACAGAGTGCTGCCCTGGGTCTGCGACAACATAAAACAACAAAAAATAATTTTCTTTTTGGCCTCTGGGATCCATCCCTCTCCCGCAACAAGGACTAGGCAGTGGGTATCCCCACACTGCCTCCTTCTTTATATATAACAGAATGGTGGCTGCAACAATTTTCCTCATTTTGCAGGCGTCAATCAAATTGCTTGGTCCTGCGCCTTAATTTCTCTATATCGGCTGAACAGAATTGCAGCAGGCTACAAAAAACATGCTCTCTGAGTAAAGGTCTATCTTTCTGCCAAAGCTGGTGTAATTATGTTAATCCATGTATCTGAAAGAAACACGTTAGTGTTAGATTCCTTACCTTAGAATATCCCCAGGCGTCAGTCTGGATCCGGAAACTTTTGCGTAGCAGTACCCCTGCGCGTCGGTAGGCGTCGTCTGCAGGCGTCCCCTGCGGCTCCGCGTCCGTCGTATATAGAGTATATAGACGCCGCCTCCGCGCGCTGACGTCAGTTCTTCTTTTGTCCGCGCCAGTAAGCGCAGATCCGAAGAGCAGTACTCCGGTCTTTTGACCAACTTTGTTAAACTTCTAATCTCTTTTTGGTGCCTGGTAGGATGCCCGGTTTCAAGAATTGTGACGGGTGTGACCGCACGATGTCGGTCACGGACCATCACCGACTCTGTCTCCGGTGCCTGGGCCCCGACCACGACGTGGACGCCTGCGTCGACTGCCGGGCTCTCACTAACAAGGCTAGACGGGAGCGGTCCCGCAAGCTGCTTGAGCTCCGGGTGTCGGCCCCGCGTCGGGAGCGGTCTCGGTCCGGCCGGAGGTCCAGGGAGCGTTCGAGGGAGCGGTCGCGGAGCCGCGCCGAGCGCTCCGGAAGTCGTCACCATTCGTCGGGCTCATCAGGTAAGAAACACAAGAAGTCGGGGCGTCGTCATCGTACCCCCGACTCCCCCCGACGCTCGCGCGACGCGGCCGGGGGTTCGGGTGACCCCAACCCCGCGGCTCCGCGAGAGTCGCCGGCGCGGCCTGCCCCATACCCTCCGGTCCCTGGGCACGGTGCGACGCCTGAGGAGATTGAGGCGTTCCTCATGGCCATGAGGACGCTCAGTTCTCCGACGGGGCCTACGGCGCCTTCGGGCCCAGTGCTACCGTCCGGGGGCCCTGGCGGGTCGGGTGTCCCTGACTCGACGCCATCGGGTGCTCCGGCCCCGGTGCCGCCGACGGCTCCGACCCCGGCGCCGTAAGGGCCTTCGGGGTCGACGCCGGCTGGCCTGCCGGCTGGTTCGGCGCCGATTCCATCGGGGTTACCCCCGACGCCGCCCCCGCGTGGCGCCGGTTCTCCTTTGCCGGCGCCGGGGCTCCGGCGCCGGCTCCGGGGCGGCGCCGTCCCCATTCCCTCCCCGAATCCGGACGCGGAGTCGGACCGGCGTCGATCGACGCCGGGCTCGACGCCGATGGGGCCTGTGAACCCCGAGGAGCCGGTCTACATCGTTGACTCCGAGTATGGAGATGATGAAGAGTACGGGGAAGGTTGGGAGGGGTCTGAGGACCCTCTGTCACGTGAGTGCCAGTATGACCCGGACTGGACAGGTGATTTGGGGGATGCCAGTGGTCTGGACGACTCTCCTAACCCTGGCTTTGTCTCTCCTCCTTCCGTGGCGTCGGAGGAGGGAGCTGCATATTCAGTGGTGCTGATGAGGGCTGCCAAGGCCTTACACCTTGAGCTCCCCATCGCGGCCGTGAGGCCTAACATCCTCACTGAGGTCTTCAAACCGCAGTCATGCCCACAGGAGCCACTGCTGCCGTTTAACGAAGCCTTGTCAGACGTTCTGTTGGGCACGTGGTCCAGGCCCGCTTCAGGTTCGCCTGTTGATCGGAACGTGGCCAGACGCCACCGTCCTTGTCCGGACGACCCCAAATTCCTGTCCACCCATCCCACCCCCGAGAGTCTGGTGATCCAGGCCTCTACCTCCCAGACCGCATTCCCGTCGGCCCCGCCCGATCGGGAATCCAAGAGGTATGACCAGTATGGTAAAAAGGTCTTCTCGTCCCTGAGTCTGGGACTGCGGTCTTGCAACACCGCATGCCTCTTGGGCCGCTACACCCACTCCGTGTGGGACACGGTCGCGGAACTGCTGCCAGAATGCCCCATGGAGGTGCGGGCGAAGCTCGGCAAGGCTGTGGCTGAGGGCCGAGACGCAGCTAAATATTCCATACGGTGTGGTCTTGATACGACCGACTCGCTGGGCAGAGCTATGTCAACGACGGTGGCGATTCGTCGCCACGCCTGGCTGAGATCCGCCAACTTTTCGGCAGACGTCCAAAATGCCTTGATGGACATGCCGTTCGATGGCTGTCGCCTCTTTGGTGACAAGGCGGACCACGCGCTGGAACGCTTCAAGGACTCCAGGGTCACGGCCAAGTCCTTGGGTCTTTCGACCCAGCGCCAGCAAACGGGTTCGTTTCGCTCCTTTCGTGGCCAAGGAAGGGGCGTCCCCACACGTGCTGCCAGCCACGCGCCGCAACAATCCTTTCAACGCGGTGGCGGCCGTGGAAACCGCTGTGGCGGCGGTCGGGGTCAACGGCGGGGTCAGGCCACACCTCCCCCCGCAGCATCTGCCTCCAAATCCTCCTAGTCCGTGCTTTCGGCCCCATGTGACGCCAGTGGGTGGCAGGGTTCGCCATCACCACGCTCACTGGCGCACAATTACGTCGGACAGGTGGGTGCTGCAACTCGTCCGAAGGGGCTACTCCCTCCCCTTCGAGACTACTCCTCCAGCCATGCCACCGCAGAACCACCGTGTGTCGGGGGACCACTTGACACTTCTGCAGGAGGAAGTTACGGCCCTCTTGGCCAAGGGGGCCATCGAGCGCGTTCCTGGGCCAGAAGTAGGGCGTGGTTGCTATTCCCACTACTTTCTGGTACCCAAGAAGGACAAGGGGGGCCTACGTCCTATCTTGGATCTAAGGAACGTCAACGGCTTCCTCCGGAAGGAGAAGTTCAAGATGTTGACTTTGGCTCAGGTCTTGGCTGCTCTAGACCCGCAAGACTGGATGGTAGCGTTGGACTTGCAGGATGCGTATTTTCACATCCCCGTCCTGCCGGCCCACCGGCGTTACCTGCGGTTCACGGTAGGCCAGGAGCACTTTCAGTTTATCGTGCTCCCCTTCGGCCTTACCAGCGCCCCACGGGTGTTCACAAAGGTGATGGCGGTGGTCGCAGCCCATCTGCGCAGGTTAGGGGTTTCAGTCTTCCCCTACCTAGACGACTGGTTGTTGAAGGCGGGCTCGCCCCAGACAGTCGTCCACCACCTTCAGATGACGGCAGACCTCTTGCACGACCTGGGGTTCTCCATCAATGTGCCGAAATCACACCTGTGTCCCTCTCAAAAGCTCCTTTTCATTGGAGCAGTTCTGGACTCGGCGCAGTTTCGGGTTTATCCTCCGGAACGGCGGGTCCGGGATATACAGGCTTTGATTCCCATCTTTCAGCCGCTATCCCGGGTTTTGGTCAGGTTGACACTGCGGCTACTGGGGCTGATGGCTTCCTGCATCCTTCTGGTGCATCACGCCCGGTGGCGGATGCGGGCTCTGCAGTGGGACCTGAGGTTTTAGTGGGCCCAGCATCAGGGCAACTTGTCCGACCACGTCTTGATCTCGGAGGGCACTGCGAGACAACTGCAGTGGTGGCTTACGGACCGCGATTGGGTCAGAGGCAGATCCCTCTCCCTTCCCCAACCGGAGCACGTTGTCGTGACGGACGCGTCCCTCCAGGGCTGGGGTGGCCACTTGGGAGAGGCAGAGATCAGAGGCATCTGGTCTCCGGCGGAGTCCCGGCTCCATATCAACCTGTTGGAGCTACGGGCGATTCGTCTAGCACTGAAGGCATTCCTCCCCTTTGTCAACGGGAGTGTGGTGCAGGTGTTCACCGACAACACCACCGCCATGTGGTACTGCAACAAACAGGGCGGAGTGGGGTCGTGGACCCTTTGCCAGGAGGCTCTGCGCCTCTGGCAGTGGCTGGAACGTCAGGGCGTGACTTTGACGGTTCAACACCTGGCAGGTTCTCTGAACGCCAGGGCGGACAAACTCAGCCGTCGGTGCTCGATGGATCACGAATGGCGTCTGAACTCGGACGTGGCGCAAGGCCTCTTTCTGCAATGGGGAGAGCCTTGGTTAGATCTATTCGCCACAGAAGAGAACGCGCAATGTCATCAGTTCTGCGCGTTGGAGTTTCCAAGACGGCACTCGCACGGCGACGCCTTTCGGCGCGAGTGGAGTTGCGGTCTGTTGTACGCCTTTCCGCCTATACCACTTCTGCCCAGAGTGCTGAAGAAGATCAGGCGCGACCGGGCCCAAGTTATCCTTGTGGCTCCTGACTGGGCTCGAAGGTACTGGTATCCCGAGCTACTCAGCATGTCAGTCGGTCCCCCGATCCGCCTGCCCCTTCAGGAGGACCTTCTGTCGCAGCAGCAGGGGACGGTCCTCCACGCGAACCTGTCCAGTCTCCACTTCCATGCTTGGAGATTGAGCGGCGGCAGTTGAGGCCATTTGACTTGCCTCCTGAAGTCTGTGATGTAATTCTGGCAGCCAGGCGTCCCTCCACTAAGTCGGTATACGCCTGTCGGTGGAACAGATTTGTGGCATGATGCACAGCAAAGGCTGTGGATCCTCTTTCTGCCCCTCTTTCAGAGGTTCTTCTGTTTCTTCTTTCTCTTGCCCAGCAGGGCTCTGCTCTGGGCACTATCAAGGGCTACCTTTCGGCCCTTTCCGCCTTCTTTGTTCAAGTCCCCAATTGTAACGAGATTCTTGAAGGGCATCACACACATGTATCCTCCTGTTCCGTTTGTGATGCCTCAGTGGGACTTGAACCTGGTTCTAACCTTTTTGATGTGTGCTCCCTTTGAGCCCCTTCATTCTTGTCCTCTCCGTCTCCTGACTTTAAAGACGGCTTTCCTGGTTGCCATCACCTCTGCCAGGAGAGTGAGTGAGCTCCAGGCTCTTTCTGTCCAACCCCCTTTCCTGTCCATTCATCCTGACAAGGTGGTTCTTAGGACTAGACCTTCTTTCCTGCCCAAAGTAGTTTCTGCTTTTCACTTCGGGCAGTCCATCACCCTCCCTTCCTTCTTCCCGCCTCCGCATCCTTCGAAGGATGAAGAGCGGCTCCATCGTCTGGACCCAAAACGTGCGCTTTCATTTTATATGGATCGCACACGCCAGTTCCGGGTGGATGACCAACTGTTTGTTGGCTACGTGGGTGCGAAGAAGGGACGGGCGGTGTGTAAACAAACCATCTCTCGGTGGGTCGTTCTGTGCATCAAAGCGTGCTACTCTTTGGCTCGGAAGGAGCCTCCTGTTGGGCTGAGGGCCCATTCCACTCGGGCCACGGCGGCTACTACTGCCCTGGGCCGGGGAGTCCCTTTGCAGGACATTTGCCAGGCGGCTACGTGGGCCTCGCTGCACACCTTTGCGAGGCACTACTGCCTGGACAGTCAAGTCCGGAGGGATGGCTTCTTTGGCCGTTCTGTCCTCCAGGACTTTCTGGTGTAGGAATGTATTGGTTCGCAGACCCACCACCGGGGTTGGTATTGCTGGGGTATCTATTCTAAGGTAAGGAATCTAACACTAACGTGTTTCTTTCAGATGAACAAGTTACTTACCTTCGGTAACGATATATCTGTAAGAAACATTAGTTAGTGTTAGATTCCTTACCGAACCCACCCATCCTCCCCGTTCTGCGAACTGATACCTAGGGTTAAGGACATCCCTTTCAGGGCCCTAGTTTCAAATGGCACCAGTGTTGGTTCTCTCATGGCTCTGCGTTTTCTGGCGCGGAAAAGCTGTGTACAAAGAACTGACGTCAGCGCGCGGAGGCGGCGTCTATATACTCCAGCGACGTCATCACGGCGCACGGCGCCGACGACGGACGCGGAGCCGCAGGGGACGCCTGCAGACGACGCCTACCGACGCGCAGGGGTACTGCTACGCAAAAGTTTCCGGATCCAGACTGACGCCTGGGGATATTCTAAGGTAAGGAATCTAACACTAACTAATGTTTCTTACAGATATATCGTTACCGAAGGTAAGTAACTTGTTCTTTAGCATTATCTTATTGTTCCAATAGCATATGTATAGGAGAGAGTGTTTTGAGATGCCCCCCTTTTCTCAGCTCCCGATTCATGTATCACCCAAAACTTTCTAGGAAGAAGCTGAGCTGGATTAACGTTTTTTTGGAAAGTTTAGTTTTAAAGTAGTCAAACCGCACCAAAGTTATGAGCAAAACAAAAAATGCTCTTCCATAATGTGTTAAGGGAGAACAAAGCAAAACAAAAAGGTGTACAGATGGATTTTACGGACATTGCCAATTTACAACAAAAATACCAAACAAGAAAATGAAGCAACACTGCCATCTTCTGAATGGAAACATAAATAAAATTATATTGCACGGAACAGAATGTTGCTTTAATATTATTGCCAATAGAGATAAGATATTGACAGTTTAGTTCAGTCAGATGTGAAGAGATTTCACATCTCAGATAATATGAAAATAGATGGAAACAAATAGAAAGAAAGGTTATTGAGACTTAAGCTTGGGCATTACTAACATCAGCAGCAACATTTCGTAATCTTCAAATATTTTAGAGAACAGTAGCCAGCCTCTCTGCTTCCGTAACCCAAAAAATGCCTGTACTCATTCCAGAAAATAATTCGATTGATTATACTTCTGCACTATCCTCTTCAGACTGAGAAGATGGAATAATTGAGTTATCCCTCCCTACCATCTCTCTCTGTTCCTTTGTCTTTGGTAATCACAGAAAATATAAAAGGCTACAGCATTGGCCTCACTTGGACGGCTGATCACAGTAGTGCAGGTAATCCACAAATAATGGGCCAAACTTCTGGAACCGCTTTTTTTTTTTTAGTTTATTACCACCTAGGGGTTTTGCTCTGTATTTCTTTGCCCCCCCCCCCATCACCACCCCCACACCCCTATTGTTGCCGCTACCACCCCTCCCCCCTCCCCCACCCTCCACCATGCCTCTTCAGCTCCCCTGGCTAGTCTGCTTAAAAAATACTTTCGATGTTTTACTTTAGCCACGCGCACAGCTTTGCGGACACTGTGCAGCATTGCTAAAAACCATTGTGAAAGCCAATAGGTCTCAACGGCGATATTCATTGGCTTTGTCAATGTCGGTTTCTTTTTTGTTGAGCAGTCCACAAGAATGCATCTGTGTTTCAGCTGTCTCCCCTGTGTACTTCTTTCTGCGTTTCTCTCTGTCGCCTATATGCTTCTCTCCACCCCTTCCTTTTTGTGCTTGCTCTTGTGTCCTCCTCCCCCTGTTATTTTCACGCCTCTGTGCTTCTTTTCTCACCCACTCTATGTTGCTGTCTCACCTGTTTCACTTCTCCACCCCACCATGCTGCTTCCGCTCCGGGATGGCCACCCCACCCATGCCCTCCTTCTCTGTCGCTGTTGCTTCTCCTCCCCTCCCCGGGCGTTACTTCCTCCCACCCACCTGCACCCTCTATGTTACTCCCACCCACCTGCACCCTCTATGTTGCTCCCACCCACCTGCACTTCAAAGAACGCTTCCATGCATTTTCTATTTGCTAATTCAACACTGATGGGCAAAAAGTTATTTTGCTGGGGTGCACAAGCGTGGTGTGCGTGCCTACAAAATGATGTGGCCAGCAAGGTCATAGCAATGTCATAGGCTTGTCTGCCTCTTATTTAGTCATTTTGCACGGCATCAGGGATGATGTGCAGCATGGCTGAAAACCATTGACAAGACAAGTAGGTCTTAAAGACAAAACCTTTTAGCTGTGCAAATGCTTGTTAATAATTTTGTCATCCTTGAAGTTAATCTTATGCTCCACGAATTTAAATTGTTACTAGTTTAAGGTTTAAAAGAAAGGTGAAATCTAGCCCCCTCATTTCATGTTTGTTTATTATCTTTCTTACTGGCATAGATAGCCAGTCCACATTGTATCATATCTTAATATTTGCCACTTCTGTGTGATATTGCACGGGTGATGTCCCATACTTCTTTGAATTCCAAAGACTATTCTTTGCACCTTATTTTTATAAGATCAGTCTAAAAAGGATTGTTTCTTAAAATAAAATATATTTTTTTGAAGAGGAAGGTGTATATGTTTTTTAACATTTGAGCTGTAATATAAAAGATCAGTCTAAGTCCTTCAAATATTCCCTACAGCAATGTTCAGAACTAGCTTCAAATTTTACTTGCCAGTAAGTGAAATTGGGGGTCTTGAACTCCACTTACAAAACACAAACTATATTGTTTCAATCTCTAAATGAAGTGTCAGTACGGCACCTGTATGGTCAAATGTCATATTATCAAGATTTTGCTGAAGTCGCTGTTGGAAATGCCAGTTAGTAGTTCATAATCAACACAGATCCATACTTTTTATACTGAGCTGGGCTTGATACCTTAAGGGATTAGGCCAGTACAACAGTACGTGCACCTTAAACCGAGTTTAATATTGGAAGGTTGTCTTGCACATATGGGTTATTTGGAAGTGTGCAAACGTGTTCTCAATATAAAAAGGGATGCCAATCATGTCTCAGTGGCATTGGGTGGTAATTATTGAGATGTGATTTAGGAATGGCCTCATATGTTTGAAACTGAATTTTACCCATGTGTCTGAGAATGCTAGGGGATGTGATTATGTAAGTCTGCCGGTGATAAAAATATTGTTTAAGAATTAGAACGAGGTCCATATTAGGAAGAACAATTCAGAGAATGTATGTAATCTTGTTTAGAATGAGGTATATCCTTAAACAGGACAATTTGTAGGAGAGGTGAGCTTTATGTGTATCTAATGTAACTTCCTTCTTTGCGGTGTGACATTTTGCAAAATGAGTCTGTCTTGTAAGTTGATTGTGTTATAGGATGCAGCACTTGACGATGTAATGGATGAAGACATGTGAGAGAGCACAGTTTGCTTTCAGTAAGCTGGCTGGTTTGAGCAGCTCTGTTGGCCCATGTAAGGTATATTTTATTATCCAGTCCACTTAGCAGGTTACTTCACAGTGTTGTCCATTCTGAGATATTTTATTTCATGTTTCTTGTCCTGAGCAGGCAAAGTTTGGAGGGAGAATTGGTGGAAGATCTGCTGGGATAGACTTTGTTACTATCATCTCATATCTGGTCGTCATTGTGAGATGTCATGAAGAGGTCCTTGTGTATATGTTATGTTATGTTATTGTGATTTTTATAGCGCACAGCTGCCCCAGCAAAGGGGCGTCCCGGCGCTTTTGACTGGCAGAAGGAAAATACCAATACATAACTAAACAGAAAGCAAAAAGGAATAGCCCGAGGGCGCTCTTATGGGCCAGGAGGGAAGAGGAATGTTTTGATGGCCCTCCTGAAAGCAGACAAATCCTCTAGGGCACGGATATGAGCTGGTAGTGAGTTCCAGAGCTTGGCCGCGAGGTAACGGAAAGACCGACCTCCGGCCCGAGAACGTTTGAACCGTGGAACTGTGGCCAGATTTTGACCCAATGACCTCAAAGAGCGGGAGGGAACATATGTGGTAACAAGATGCGCCAAGATCTGGGGGTGAAGACAGCTTAAGAATTTTAAAAGAAAGACAAAGAGTCTTAAACTCGATCCTTTGAGCCATGGGGAGCCAATGGAGCTTTTGAATGGTTGCTTTCGCTGAGCAGAACATAGGTAAGCCCACCAGGGCTCTGGCCGCAGCGTTCTGAACACGTTGCATCCGGATGACTTCCGCCTGATTGGCCCCCAGCAGGAATGAACTCGCATAATCTAATCGCGAGAGTATAGTGGCCTGGATTATCAACTGTCTGGTCGGGGCATCAAAAAATTTCAGGACTGGCCTAAGCTCACGCAATATACCGAAACAGGTAGCAGCTACTTTTTTGGTGTGTCCGCAAAAACTGAGGGCGGGATCTAACTAGACACCCAAATTTTTCACCTCAGACACCGGGATGGGAGTTGGGCCTAGCTCTGAGGGCCACCACTGATCGCCCCAGAGGTTGCTGTGTTTGCCCACGATTAGAACCTCTGTTTTCTTCGCATTAAGCTGCAAGCAGTTCGCCGTCATCCAGCCAGCCACTCCTGTCAGGCCATCCCTGAACATAGAGGCCCTGGAGACAGCATCCCCACTAAGGGCCACCGCCAGCTGCGTGTCGTCAGCATAGGATACCATATTCAGGCCCCACTGCTTGGCGACCGCAGCCAGCGGCTGCACATACAGGTTGAACAGCGTGGGGCTAAGTGCCGACCCCTGAGGTACTCCCTTGTTGAGACCTGCAGTGATGGACTTAATTAAATTCCTTTGTTGGCCAGTGGCATCTATTCAGTTAATCCATATCTGTTCAGTTGGGGATTGTTGGTTTATTGCTTATGGAATGGTACACTACTGGGTGATGGACATAGCCCATTCCAATTTTATCTTATGTGAGTGTAAGCGTGACATGCAGTATAAGGGAATTATTATGCAGCCTGAATGACCTAGAATCTACTGTCCGACTCCTGAGTGTTGTGGCATTAGCGTGGGTCAGGATGGTTGTTGGTTGTATATTGTGTTATATTGTAATTGCATTTATACTACCCTTGACAAGGCAAAACCATCCCATACATATACTCCAGTTTGTATGTTGTAGAGTAAATTGATAGGGTTTTAGTGTGATATTTAGTGAGATGGGGGTATATGAATTAATGCAAACAGGAGATTAGTTATTGTTATATAGCAGTACACAACAACCCAACAGGGCCGGCAGCGTTCACTCAACTTTCTGGATTGCCGTCATTACCATGAGGATAATGCAGAACAAGACTGGGTTTTGATGTGTTAAAGGAAACAAATCAAGGTAATACAAGAAAATAACCCTACCCCCACCCGCCACCCTCCTTCCTTCCAACCTTTTTCTAACGGGGGGAGTGAAGTGTGGTCAACAGGCCCGCATCCAGGGGCCCGACCATACAGCTTTTTGTAGCACCTATGAGCGCTCAGGAGAGGGAAGTCCTGGAAATCAGTCGAAGAATGCGAAGATAGGATGGGCAGGACAGTTCCCTAAATTCCCTAGAGAGTATTGAAAGAAAGGGAGTCCACAAATCTGAGTAAGAGGAACCCCCAGGAGTGACCCCCAAGGATGGCTTCTCCATTCCCAATAAGAACCGCAATTGATGTAACCATGTAGTGTGGTCCGGTGCTGTGTTAGTGCCCGATAGGGAGAGAAATACCCAGAGGGCTGCTTAAGCGCTAGGGCCATCAATCTTCCCCAGAGAGAGCACAAAGGAAATGTTACTGCGTTATGGAGCCCCAGGATATCGTATGCCAGGAATCGTGGGATGGTGGTATTAAAAGCAAGATCAATTACATCTAGGACTTGTTCCCAGTACCTAGTGAGTTTTGCGTAGTGCCATAAAAGGTGAAGTAGGGTACTAGCCCTCCCACAGCCCCTACAGCAGTCTGCCGAGTTGCCTAGTTTCCACTTCTAGATAGGATTAGGGGTGTAATACCAATAGGTGGCTGTTTTGTATGCCGTTTCAGTGTTTATCACTGTGTGTACTGTATGGTGGACCAATTAGAATATGCCTTCCCACTCCTTGTCCGAGAGGGATCTTCCAAGTTCGGCCTACCACCGCCTCTGGGCCAGAGTCGGCGGGCAGGGGATTGCCTTGCCTAGATCAGCATAAATCTTCGAGATCAGACGCTTATTGTCTTTTTTAAGAAAAAACTACATTTCTAATGGAGTCATTGGACAGCCCACCCCCAGACGTGTGGCAGAACTCAGTACCCAGTGGTGGAGATGCGAAAATGAGAACCACTCTGCTTCCGTCAAGGAGTAGCCCCATTTGAGCTGGTCATGGGGAATGAGACCATCTAGATCTAAAAATGCCATGGCGCTTACAACCCTCCTCCACCCATCTGCGAAAGTGACCCTGCATTATCCTGGGTGGAAATTCTTGTTTCGCAAAAAGAGGTGTCCTAGGGAAAGGAAAAGTTGTTAGGCCTGCTTTGATGCCACAATGTCCCAGACCTTCTGGGCGGAGCATGTCACAGACGAAGAGTAGAGACCCCAAGCTCTATGTCTGAGAGGAAGCCACACCTCCTTGCATATCTGAGAACCCACAACTGCCTGGTCTATAAAGACCCAGTGTTTCTCAGAGAGGAGCCTGTTCCACTCATTGAAGTAGCAAAGCTGGGTGGCTTGGTAATAACACAAAAGTAGTGTACCGCCAGTTCCCCCTCCTGCTTCGCCTGATGCAGTAGATGTTTCTGAAGCCTAGGTTTCTTGCTCCCCCATATGAAATTATTGATATGGTATTGGAGAGATTGGATTACACTGACGGGTAGTGTCAGCGGCAGTGTTTGGAGAACATAAAGGGCGTGAGGGAGGATGAACATTTTAACCACTGCAATCTGACCTAAGCATGACAGTGATGACCGATGCCACACCGCTAGGTTTTTGCAAATCTGGGTGGTTAGGAACGTATAGTTTAGAGCCACCTTCTTAGGTAGCACCCTGGCCAAGGATAGGCCTAAATACAGAATGTCCTCAGGCCCCCATGATAAATCGATTCGTCCTCCCAAAGTGCTCTCTGTATCTTAGCAGGCCGTAGGATTCAAGATATGGGTCTTCTACAAATTGACCAGAAAGCCTGACACAGAGCCAAAAAGCCCGAGCTCCGCTTCAATGGCCGCAGGAAAAGTCAAGGGTTCTGTGACTGAAAAGATCACATCGTCAGCGTGTAGACTGACGAAGTGGTGTTTTCAGTGCCAAACATGATCCCAGTGGCTACCAGATTGTCTCGCAACCTCTGCAATAAGGGCTTCATGTAGAGGGCAAAAAGGAGCAGGAAAAGTGGGCAGCCCTGGAAGGGGGCCTCGATTGATGGGGAAGTGCCAGGTCCGGACTCCATTAACCCGCACTGACACTCGAGAAATACTGTAAATATATCGAACCCACTTCCCAAACCTCTTGCCGATGCCAAACTGCTTTAAGGTTTCAAAAAGATAAGGCCAATGCACTCGGTCAAATGCATTCTCTGCATCAATACAGAGCAGGAGCTCCTCCCTACACAACCGGTGTAATGATGCATTTGGTATTTGGTATTGTCTCCGTATTGACAAGAAGGAAAAAAAAACATTGGTCTGGGTCAATAAGCCCAGGCATGAAGGGATTGAGATGGTGTGCCCGGCCACTTGCGTAGAATTTTGCATCAATATTGAGCAGCGAGATGGGTCCGGTCCTTACCAGGCTTAGGGATCACAGAAATGGAGGCCTCTAACATAGACTCCAATAGGTTTTATAGAAAATAACGCTAAAGCTATCTGGGCTGGGGGAATTTAAGGGCTTCAGTCTGGCAATAGCCGAGATCACCTCTTCCACACGAATGGGGCTATCTAATGCGTCTGCATCAGTGGAGGGAAGGTGGGTGAGGAGGACCCCATTAAGGTAGTCTAGGCTGTCAGCAGATGGGATGTCTACTTTAGAGTACAGTGAGGCATAACATTCCTGGAAGGTCACTGCAGTACCCTTGGGCTCTCTGACCTCACCATCCTTGTCCATAGTGATAGCCCTTACCGAGTCCAAAAATTGCTTACTTCAAAGTAAGTGTGCTAACAAGTGGCCCCCTCAGTTGTTGCCCAAATAGAATCTATGCTTAAGACGCAACATAGCGTATTCCGCCCTGTCTAGGTCTAGACGCCGTAGTTGCAAATGTACCTTTTCTAGCTCCCTCCACACCCTAGGGACACCAACCGCTTATGGGTGGCCTATAGTTCAGAGACTCTCCTTTTATGGACTTTCTGTTTATCACATTGCCTACGATTCTCGGCTGCTGAGTGGGCAGTAAGTGCTCCACGGATCAATATCGTCGAAGCCATCCACACCGAGGATAGGGGCGTCAATCTGGTATCATTGAGGGCCATATATTCCATAAGCTCCCCACGGATTACCTTCACCATGGCGGGCCTGGGGCATATAGTGCCTAAGTCGCCCACCCGGCTGTTGAGAGGCGGGGGGCTTCTGGAGCGTCAGCGTGATAGGCACATGGTCCGAGAGGGAGCGGGTCTCGATAGTAGTGTCTACCACCCGCTCCTGGACATCCGGGGAAGCCAGAAAGTGATCAATGCGAGCATACGTGCGCATCGGAGAAAAAGGTATAGTCCCTGTCCCCAGGGTGAACCCAGCGCCTTGGATCATGTAAGCCACAGTCAGCAAGCCAGCGAATGCACTCGAGTGAGAAAGCTCCAGTTTGGCTGGATCTCGGACCGGAGTAATCTAGGCTAGAATCCATCACTGAGTTCAGATCCCCCCACCACCACAGACTCATCCGGAGTCTGAAGGACCTTGGCTAAGGATTCAATCATAAATCACTCCTGATGCGTGTTTGGTGTGCAAAGACAAGTGTGAAATGTGCCCACCCGCACCCGAAGGACCAGAAGGCGTCCCTTTATCTCTACTACCATACCCAATACTGCCTCTTGGATGGATTTGGAAAAGAGAATGACCACCCGGCCTTCTTATTAGGACCTGTAGATCAGTATTGCTGCAGGAATCTCTCGGATTGCATCCTACTGGCATCTTTAGATAACAAGTGATTCTCCTGCAGTAGGCAAATGCCCCCCCCTACATTTTCAAGGAGTGAAAGGATGGCTGAGCGTTTTGTGGTGTTACTTAAGCCATGTGCATTGAGGCTTAGCAATTGAAGCTCTATGAGGGATATATAGAGTAGAATGTGCTATGATCAGGCCATTCCTCTAGCCAGGTCAAGGACCGGAGATTGATGTGCAAGCTTACAGCGACAGACAAGGACCCCCATCTCAGCTTTCTCTTGCGCATGTGAATGTATACTGAGGAAGAAAGAAACCTCAATAACCCAAACCGCCCCAACAGTAAAAGATGGCCCAAAAATGTAAGAAAGCAGTCGATTAAATGTGGAGACATAAAGACGGGGGTGACTCCTTCAGGGACATCCATCAGTGATATCTAACTAAACCCTGTTGCCCGCACTGCACAGTTCACCCATCGCATCCAGGCCTTACTTTGTCCTTCTGGAGTCAGCATTGTCTACTCTGACGCCGGAAAGGGAGCGAAGGACCGCCACACGTTCCTGTACAATGGTGTCTGAGTTGGGTGAAGACCCTCCTGAGTATACTTATGACGTGCCCTGCGCCGGCCGCTCCCAATCGGGCTGTTTTGAGCAGATGCTGAATGTGCTCCCTGTTCTGTGGGATTAATGTTCTGAACCTTGCAGGCCTCTGCACGCGAATGGAGTTGGTGAGTCTTGCCCTCCCAGTGAAAAATCAGACAGAAGGAATGGCACCAAGGTTAGGGAATCCCAGCCGTCCTCAAATGAGCTGTGGCTGTGTGAAAGACCCTCCTTTTTAGGTCGAGCTGGAGAAGGCAATGCGAAGCATTGCGTCCAGCTCGACAACTAATGTTGCCCGCCTCCTGGGAATCTGAGACAGGGGTCGGGCACGCGCGGCGATTGGTGTCTGTGGACGCGCACGTCCAGGCCGGCGCCGTGCACATCTCCTGCCTCAAATTCCCTGAAGTGCGGAAACACACACATACACACATGCACACACACACGCAGGCAGGCACACACACACATACACACACGCGTGCGCACACACACACACAAACACACAGACACACACAGACACACGTACGTGCACACATTTCCCCCCCTCCCCATTCACCCCCACTCACCTGGCTCTTCCGCGTGTCCCTCTCTCCCTCGGCAGGCAGCGGGTCAGTTTCGGCATGGGAGCCCCGCAGCGCTGGTCTTCACCCGGGCCCCCTCCTGGGACCCGGGACTTCAGCTGCCGGCACCGGGGCTCCCTCTTCATTACAAATCGCGCGCATTCTCGGGCAGCCCAAGCCCTCTCAGTCACAGCCCGTGTTTGCCGTCCACGTTAAAAACCGTTCCTTCTGGTTTTTCTTATTTCTATAGTTTGTTCCACATTTCCTGTAGCCCTCACCAAAGAAGATTATTATTCATTCCAGATTTACATCACTGTGCTGCTCCTTTCTGGTCTATCATATCTGTTTTTCTCTTAATGACGCAGCTCAGTAGGAGGAGTCTGTGGGGATGGGGAAACCGAGGAGCTGAGAGAACAAATGTAATGAAAATTAAAGCGTAGCTTTTAAATAACACTCGAGGGTGATATATTGCAGCTTCCTAACGCTGATTCTAACAGATTATGTTGTTGAACAACTCTGTGGCACTCGTATTGATTTCAAAAGGATGAAAGGCTGACTTAGCTTTTCTAAGGGTGATCAGCGCTTAATCACGGTAATTTGAAATTCTGGGCCCTACCAGCTTGTAATCATTGAAACATTGCTGGTCCAAGCAGGAACAGCATGTAAACATGATAATATGTTGCAGTTCTAAGCATGATCAGCCTCTAATCGTGACATTATGGCGCTATTCTAAACGCGACAAGCATGTCATCACAGTAACGTGGGTTTCTAAGCACTAATAGCAGCGAAGTGCTGTAATATGTTGCTATACTAAGCATGATCAGATTGTAAACATGATATGTAGCTATTCAAAACGCGATCATCATGCACACGTGGAAATATGTTGCTATTTTAAGCGTGACCAGCATGTAATCGTGGTTATAAGCTAGTATTGTAAGCGCAATGAAATGTAAGTGCAATTTGGAGGCATTACAGCACGAGCAGCGTGTATACGATGATGTGTGGTGCTATTCTAAGCCTGATCAACGTGTAAAAGTGCTGCTCTGGCATGATCATAATGCACAGCCCGTGTTCGCCCTCTTCCTGGGGCGTGTTCAGCCCCGGTGAGCCTGGTTCCACCAAAAGGTTGCTTTTAGCACTGATGCGTGCCCTCCCGCGCACGGTGTGCCCCTGCCGCAGGTGTACAAGGTGGCAAGCGGCTGGGCCCACTGTTCTAGGGCTGACCTTTCACATCTCATCTTAGCTTCCAGGGGGATGGAATGCGCTTCCGAGTCTCGGCTCTTGCAAACAGAGGACTTTTGATTTTAGACACCATTAATTATGGAAGATAATGGACACTGGGACTCGGATTGAAAACTTGATTTGCCACGGAACACACAATTCGTGTTCACGTAGAAGCCAGGATACAAACTCTGGTATTATGTTTCACAGGTAACGGATGAACCACTAGCTCGCATGTCCTTCTAGAGTTCAAATGCATAAGCGCCTATCAGCTGCGCGTGTGGCAAGATGGACATTTGGGATAGGCCTGGAACTGAAAGAGGAGCTGAGATTCAGTCACTTGTTCATATTTTGGTACACGAAGAGGCGACAAACGCACATTTATTAAGCTCAAGAAGAAGTCAGGGACTCTCTGGGAGTAACTGTGACCTTGGAATGTAATAAAATCCATTTATGATGAGCTGTGCAAAAGCAAATGTGTGACCTATCTATGTTTGCATCTCATGTGTTGATGGATACATATAATGGCAGATTCCTCTCTTTCAGAATATTTCCAGGCACCAGACTGGAGCCAGATGTTTTTACAAGAGTCACTCGCGAGGCGCTACATGGCGTCATGTTGCTCCATGTCGACTTTATCCGCCATGGAGGTGACGGCGGGGAACTGCATATAGTTGTCCCCCCTCCGTGCTGATGTCTGTTCCTTTCTTTCCACATCTTCAAACTCTGATCCGGAACTCCGCTCCCTTTGTGTCGGTTAATGAATTCCTTCCAAAATCTTCCAGTGTTCAATGGAACTATGTTCCCGCCAAATACAATCAGGCCCGGACTGGTGGTTGCGGGCACCGGGCAAACCCCCGTTGCGCCACAAAGGTGGGGGGCGGTTTTGGGCCCCTGGGAGTTGTTTTGTTACAGGGCCGTTTTTGCATAGCATTTTGCGGCCGAGCCTTTTGCCAGGTCCGGTTTTGGTTCCCAGTCCGGCCCTGAATACAATAGGGTTCAAACCGTGTCGTGACTGCCAGAAACAGATGTCGGTGACAGACCCACAGAAGTGTGCCTCTGGTGCGACCCGGGCATGACTCAAAGTCTTGCGAAGACTGTGCCGTTATGCACCCGAAGGTGATCGGGGACAGTGAATTGTAGCTGTATGTAACCGGACCCTGAAAGAAGTCACGGACCTCAGGTAAGTCCCGATATCAGGTTGAAGGCGTTCCTGCTCTCGATTGTGCTTCAGCAACAGATGCGCTTTGCTATGTCGGCTTCATATCGAGATCATCCGGAAGTCCAAATTGAAGAAGAAGCATAAGAAGTCTCGGGGGGGGGGGCGCTGGGAGTGGCAGGGATGTTATAAGGTGTATCTGTAAGTGTCATTGCAGTTTGGCTTTTATCAACTTCACGCAATTATGAATAATTATTTCTATTATTGTGTGATTTGAATACTTCTGTCCGTTTTTGGAGACGTGTATCTCATTGTTAAACATAGCCGCCGCCTGTTCCCTTTCTCGTAGCACGTCGGCTGCCATTTTCAATTTGTGAGCTGTGTGTAAATTGTGCAATTTAGTCAACTGGTAGATTCGCGTTACTAACCAGTGCCCACTAATTCCTCTTTGTTGACAGCAGTACCACCACAGCATCACTCAGCACCACCACAGCACCACCACAGCATCTCTCAGCGCCACCACATTATCACTCAGCACCACCACGACACCACTCAGCACCACTCAGCACCACCACAGCACCACTCAGCACCACCACAGCATCACTCAGCACCACCACAGCATCACTCAGCACCACCACAGCACCACTCAGCACCATCACAGCATCACTCAGCACCACCAAAGCACCACTCAGAACCACCACAGCATCACTCAGCAGCACCACATTATCACTCAGCAGCACCACTCAGCACCACCACAAAATCACTCAGCACCACTCAGCACCACCACATTATCACTCAGCACCACCACAGCACCACCACAGCACCACCACATTATCACTCAGCACCACCACAGCACCACTAAGCACCACCTCAGCATCACTCAGCACCACCACATTATCACTCAGCACCATTCAGCACCACCACAACATCTCAGCACCACCACAGCACCACATTATCACTCAGCAGCACCACTCAGCACCACCACAAAATCACTCAGCACCACCACAGCACCACTCAGCACCACCACATTATCACTCAGCACCACCACATTATCACTCAGCACCACCACATTATCACTCAGCACCACCACATTATCACTCAGCGCCACCACAGCACCACCACAGCACCACCACAGCACCACTCAGCACCACCACAGCACCACTCAGCACCACTACAGCATCACTCAGCACTACCACAGCACCACCACAACACCACTCAGCACCACCACAACACCACTCAGCACCACCACAACACCACTCAGCACCACCACATTATCACTCAGCACCACCTCAGCACCACCACAGCATCACTCAACACCACCACAGCACCACCACATTATCACTCGGCACCACCACATTATCACTCAGCACCACCACATTATCACTCAGCACTTCCACAGCATCACTCAGCACCACCACAGCACCACTCAGCACCACTCAGCACCACTCAGCACCACTCAGCACCATCACAGCATCACTCAGCACCACCACAGCACCACTCAGCAGCACCACTCGGCAGCACCACCACAGCACCATCACAGCACCTCTCAGCACCACCACAGCACCACTCAGCACCACCACAGCACCACTCAGCACCACTCAGCACCACCACAGCATCACTCAGCACCACCACAGCACCACTCAGCACCACCACAGCACCACTCACGGCCTCCACAGCATCACTCGCGGCCTCCACAGCATCACTCGCGGCCTCCACAGCATCACTCGCTGCCTCCACAGCATCACTCAGGGCCACCACAGCATCATTCAGGGGCACGACAACATCACTATGCGCTACCACAGCATCACTGAACGTCACAGCATCACTCGTCGCCACCACAAATCACTCCGCGCCATCACAGCATCAATCTGTGCAACAATTCAACAACAACTAGGTCAAATATGTACTCTCAATGTTTCAAGCTTTATTACAAATGTCACAAAAAGATGTTAATATTTCACTTCTGTTCTTGGATTTTCGTCACAATAAAATACACTAAACATAATCTTCACAAAAGTTATTTACAAAACTTTAAGCTATTGCCATTATAAATTACAATCACTTTTACGTAAGTATTAATTATTTAAAAAAATTAAAAGCCATTGTTATTTGTAATATCAATACATTGAAGTCACGTAAATACAAAACATGTTGCATTACAAATGCTATAGGTGTCACATTTGTGAAAGTTAAAAGTATTGACATTGTAAATGACAAAGCTATTAATGTAGCTATTTTCGAAACCAACACATAAATTAAAAATATGTCATTTACAATACCAATAGCTCAAACATTCCTTATGTGAGACCTATTGCACTGCAAATGCTTGTTTGCAGAGTGATCATTGCGAAGTCCTGGTACACCTGGGGTGTTCACCTCCGAAACGGCTATGGCTGGACATCTCAAGCTCCACGTAGGACGCATCTTTAGTTTTAAAGTCGTGTATACAGACCAGAATGTAGGCTGGAGGCTGTTTCCCTGCCTTGGGTGGCACCACCCAGTGGCACCTATCAAATTAAATAGCTAATCTTCGCCTACAAACTCCTGATTAAAAAACTGTGTTGCCCGGCCTATACCCACCTCCTAAAAGTTGTGGCGGCACAAACTTTACACACTCTGTCATACGGACTAGAAACATGTTGTGGCAAGGACATTGAGTTACTGAATGAGCTCCAGACTAAGGCCGTATTTAGTCTCCTTAAGTCCGCATCCCCTGCACAGGTTCGGTTAGAATTTGGTCTCCAGAACTAGAAATTTCGAATCATGAATTCCTTTGTGAAGCTGTGCCACAAGTTCCGATTATCTGTACCGGTTCACTGAACAGCCTATGCTGGGCAGAGATCAAGGCTCAAATGGACCAAGAAACATGCAATACATGGGGTGCTTACTTGAGAAAATCTCTAGAGGAACTGGACGTTCAATCCGCGTTGGATAACATGGAAGAAAGGGCAAAACTTAACAATGTTTGCAACAATTCTCAAAAGAAGAAATCCCTCCTGGGAGATAAAAAAAAATCCTGCCCAAACGACTACACGCATGGACAGTGATAAACTCTTACACAAACGTAAATCCTCAAGCTTATATGGCATCCCATTTTCGCATCGAGATAAAAAAGAGCTTCTTCAAATATCTTTTAGGAATGCATGACTCGAAGGATCTTCTGCCATCATGGAAAAGCAAACAAACAGCAAACTGCTGATTATGCAGCTATTTCAATGAAACAATAACTAATTTGCTGTGTTTATTCCCTGCAGTTAAAGATTTAAGAAAATTACTTTTAAAATCTACCTTACATACAGACAAGCTGTGATCTGCTGGTTGGAGGGCATATCTAAAATCTTGACTTGCTTCTCTGGCAAGCTGACTTAGAAAACTAGAATGCTAGCCCAAGGAACAGTTTAATTTAATAAAAATAAAAATAAAAAAAAATTTGCGGAATGGAAGAACAAAATAAGGAACGTGCACTAACACAGATACATAAGAAAATGTTTACTGATCATAGTGTACCTTAACCAATCGCACATAGCATGGCTGCATTAAGGCAACAGCTACAATGGAGTAAACATTTGAAAGGGTTTTATTAATATTGCATTTGCACTTTATATCGTTATATAACTAAGGGATTTTAGATGCCATTTTTTTTCTTTCTTTAAACATTTTTTTTAATTGATTTCAATGACATGTTTACAAGCAAAACATTAAGCATTAATCATCAGGTTAACCATCTCATTACAATTCTCTCAAGGGTCATTGTCAGATATACATCACTCAATTCTTTCTCGAGCTGCATTTCTGCACATTTCCAACTCTACCATGGGGGAGACACATATATCACCGCGATAGGCGTTCCATTAGGGCCACTTCTTATCCCATTTTTTTGGGCACCCCTGGGCTACAAAGAACTCCGTCTCCGCCAGCATGCATCTGTCAAGTTCTCTCGTCCACACTGATGTGGAGGGTGAACTAGCCCCCCCTCCAACTCTTCGCCAAATCCTGCTTAACCAGTGTGCAGCTTAGTGTCACCATCTGTTCCGTGTCTGTAAGGTCAGTTGCTGTCCAAATATCTAATAACGCCATCTGTGGTATTAGGGTTATTTCCTTCCCTAATGCTGTCTGCATATGATTTGTGGCTTCATCCCAGAGGTGGCGTATGGCAGGACAGCTCCATATCATATGGTGGAAGGTGGCTTGTTGTTGACAACACCTCGGGCAAAGATCGTCGGGTCTGGTTCCTAGTTTTGCCAGTACTTTCCCTGTCATATATGATCTATGGACAATCCTAAGTTGTACAAGCCTATACCGTTGTGTGATGGCTGCTTCCCTTCAGGACATGAGAGCCAGTTGCCAGTCCTCATCATCAATCTGTCCCAGATCTCCTTGCCACTGCTCCCTGAGTTTTCCAAACGCGACTGAGAGATTATTACATAGTTTCTTAAATATTGAAGATATGGCTTTGGAGCGTAGTAACCCATCCAGCAGGCGGTCTTTCCAGAGCTGACGAGTCCGGTATGTCTTCTAAGTTTGGAAGGGCCGATTGCAGTGCATGTCGTATTTGCAGGTACTTGAAGACCTCTCCCTGAGTCAATTGATATTTTTTCTGGAGTTCTCCGAACTTGAGAATTGAACCCTTTTTGGCCAGATCCCCTACCACTGAAATGACAATCATGTCCCACTTATCGAACCCGGGTTGGAAGCACAGCTTGCCTAATTTCTGAGCATACCATAAAGTCGTCGCCTTGGTGAGTGTAGCCGCCCAGCCTAGACGAGAGTTTGCTCTGTGCCAGATATCTAGCGTGTGAGCCCAATTTTTGTCTGTCCCTTGTGTATAAGGCCCCCAAATACACGGAGCGGTCCATTTGGTATCAATCTAGAACGTATGCCGGTTCAGAACCGGGGCGATACACCTAGTGATTTACGGCCACCAGCTGTGCTACCCAATAGTAGAGCTGTAGGTCCGGCAGCGATATACCTTCATCGTACCAACCTTTTCGTTAATTTCCTCAGTGTCACCTTCGGGTCTTTACCATCCCACAGCAATGTTCTTACCACACTTTTGACTTCTTTAAAGTAAGAGTCTGGAACCTTCTGCAGATTATTATGGAGAATATATAGAAACCTCTGGAGGGCCAACATTTTGAAAAGTGCCGCACATCCTACTAGGGATAGCGGCAGGGACCTCCAATGTTTCACATCCCTTCGCAGCCTGATAAGCGGGGGTGCCAGGTTAAAGGTATGAAAGAGAACCTGGTCCGACGTGACTAAGAACCCTAAGTACTTAAAGCCGTCCTCCGCTACTGATAGCTTGCAATTTGCTGGGAGTTGCGGTACCTCTCCGCGGAGCACAAATAGTACTGACTTATTCCAGTTTATCGCATACCAAGAGTATTTCCAGAAATTTGTGAATATGTTGAGCACTGTGTGAATTGACTTGTATGAAGAGGCAAGGTATAATAGAATGTCGTCAGAATACAAGGATATGCAATCCTCTAAGTCCTCCGCCCATCTCAGCCCCCGCACCATCACATCCCGATGCACCCACGCCGCCAGAGGCTCCAGTATGAGGGAAAATATTAGTGGAGACAGGGGGCATCCCTCTCTGGTTCCCCTACTCACTGAACGCCCGGGACACATAGTTATTCTCTCTCACCTGTCCCTGTATGTCCGTGTATAATAGTTTAACCCATCCTATAAATGTGGGCCCCAATCCCACCTTTTCAAGGACTGCAAATAGATATGGCCATTCTATTGAGTCGAATGCCATAGAGGCATCCAAGGAAAGTACCACTGCGGCGCCCTCTAGAAATTCCCTACGCGCCATCACATTGTGCAGATGGCGAATGTTAGGAGCCGTATTTCTCCCTGGCTTAAAGCCAGACTGATCAGGGTGAACCAATGAAGAAATGACTACAACCGGTCGGTTGGTAAGGACTTTTGCTAGGACTTTAGCTTCCGAAATAGGCCCATATGAGCTACAGCAATCTGCCGGTTTCCGGGACTTATGGATCACTACCACTATGGCCAGGCGTTGATCCGCAGGCAGCCATCCCTTCTCATTACTTTCTTCATACATAGCCCGCAGATGTGACACAATCTTTGAGGCCATAACCTATAGAAATTCAATAGGGGTTCCATTGGGCCCCATCGCTTTCCCGGAGTGTATCTGACCTATGGCCTTGCCAATCTCCTCGTCAGAAAGGTCTTCCTCTAGGTTGTCTCTATCTGAGTCGGAGAGGGTCGGTATATCACTATCAATTAGAAGCTGGCGCGAGTCTTCCGCCGTGTAGTTGGTAGAAGGAGTGTAGATCTTTTCAAAGTGATCCACAAAGGCCTCTGCTATGTCCCTTGGGTGAGTAAGTATCTCCCCCATGTAACGTCAAACTGGGTACCCATCTTGACCCCTGCTCTTGTCTTTCCAGCCACACCAGAGTTCTGCCCGCCCTGTCTCCCAGTTCATACAGTCTATGTTGAGTACTTCGATATTTGGCCAGCATATGTTCCCTAGTCTTGACTCGATATTCGTCCTGCTTTAATGTAAGTCTATGGTGGGTGTCCTCTGAGGGATCATCCGCGTATTCCCGTTCCAACCCATGAAGTTCCTCTTCTACCTCGGCGAGGAGCCTACGCCTATTTTGAATGTATCCGGTTTTGAGGGACAGGGCTTGCCCCTTCAAAACCACTTTGTATGCCTCCCAGATGGTTTGTGCAGAGTCTACCGAGCCCAAGTTTTCCTGAAAGCAATTCCCAGTTTGCGTGCAAAGTTCTTCCTTTATGTCCGGCATAGTTAGCAGCCATGGGTTGAGGACTATGATGGTGCGTGGCTGTCCCTCCCACTGTGTGAATTCTATCCCAACTGGGGAATGTCAGATATGCCCCTGGGCAGGACATGGGGATGTCTAAATTTCCCTATTGAGGCTGTGTGTGTTAAAAAATAATCTATACGAGATAGACTTTTGTGCACATTGGAACAATATGTATATAATATATCCATTTGTTGAAGCGTTCGTCCCACACCAGTCAGTCCCATTGCCGTCGTAAAGTTGGACATGAGCCCATTCGGCTTCACATCTGGCCGCACCGGGTGTCGATCAGTTAAATTGTTCATTGTCATGTTTTACTCTCCCCCATGATTAAAGAACCTACTGGGAGTCCTGTCAATATGTTACCTAGGTCTGGCAGCGATGTCTTGCCCAGTGCCGGTGGCAGGTAGACTGAAACAACGTAAAGTGCTCTCCCCTCCCACTGGGCCTCCACTACTGCAAATCTCCCCCTGGTCTGCCCACATCCTATGCACTATAAGGGGAGTACTTTTTTATTTATTTTGTTTATTTATTTATTTATTTATATTTAATTTTATAGAGCGCACAGCTACCCGGAGGTTTCCCGGCGCTAAACCAGCAAGGAAGGTGTACAGTCGCATAGATTATTGATCGAATAGCCAAGTTTTTACATCTCTTCGGAACTTTAGATAATTGGTTTCAATCCGAATAGACAGAGGGAGAGAGTTCCACAGGGATGGTGCCAGAAAAGCAAAAGATCGACCACCCATTCTGGCTCTCTTCGTCCTAGGGATCTGAAGTTTATGTTGATTGGACGAACGAAGAGTGCGGGAGGGAAGGTACGGATGAATTAGAGATCTCAAATACTGAGGGACCTTGCCAGTATTAATTTTATGTATAAGACAGAGAGCCTTAAATTTACAGCGACTGTCAATGCATAGCCAATGGAGGCTACGACGGTGCGGAGATGTGGAGGACTTGTTCTGGACCGTTTGTAATTTGCGGATTACCGCTTTGCCCGCTCCCAGAAAGAGAACATTACCATAGTCCAGGCGAGATGTTATTAACGCCTGGACTACGGTTTTCTGGGTGTCCAAAGGAAGCATCCAGGTGATTTTCTTCAACCATTTGAGGATGGTTATACAAATGGAAGAGACTCTCACGGCATGTTGTCTCATGGACAAGTGGTCATCAAATATTATCCCCAGGTTACGAGCTGTTTTCGAAGGGTTAGGAGGGATGCCCCTTTGAACAGGCCAGTGAGAGGGTCCCCATAAGGCGGGATTGTTGCCAAATAGGAGAAGTTCAGTTTTCCCTCCGTTCAATTTTAGCTTGTTGTCATGCATCCAGGAGGCAATATTGTTGAGACCATGACAGAGGGAGGATGTTGTGGAGTGATGACTGGTGGAGAGAGAGAAAATGATCTGTGTATCATCTGCATATGAATATATGGAGAGCCCCGCTTGCTCCGCAATAGCAGCCAAGGGTCTGACATATAAATTAAAGAGGAGGGGGCTCAAGATGGAACCTTGTGGAACATCATATGCAGATGTATGAATTTTGGACGCAGAGGTAGCCGAGAAGACTTGAAACGTCCGATCGGACAAGAAGCTGATGAGCCATCCAAGGGCGGACTGAGGCGGTTTTCTAACCAGGATACCAGTCCCCTCGAGCCCGTAGTGTAGTCCGCTTGTACTAGGAGTTTATACCCCATCTAGTGAGGGCTTTACTTTTCTGACCGATCAAGGGTGTTTCTTGTAAAAGGACAAGGTCTGGGGTATCTCTCTTCAAATACTGTTGCACAATCTCCCTCTTGATTTTGTAGCCCATCCCGTTAACATTCCAGGTCATGACAGAAAGTTTTCGATCCCTTTTATCCCCATCACATTCCCTTTTAAAAGTTGTAACACTGCAGATCATTGTGAACGGATAATTGCAATAGAACATCTGACCCATCTGAATTATTATTCTCATCAAGTGGACCCTTGTACATGTCCATCTCAAACTGCCACATTTCACATCAACAAATCTGTTGCAACTTGAACACACCTTATCCCACCTCCCTTTACCCCCCTCCCTGGCCCCCTGCCCGTGAATGCAAAACTACCCACTCCCCAACTAGGCTGAGTGCCTCTCCCTCCCCCACCCCCCCAAAATGCTAAATAAGCTGGGGTGTATGCGTTCCCCACCCCCGCTATTATCAGGTTACATTTTGCCTATTGCTGTCCTTCCTGAGTTCGTATCAGCTACAGTCCCTATTGGACCGACCGCACAAAGAGTCTCCTTTAGTAAGCGGTCCTCCTCCTCTCCACCACCCCTCCCCATACATATTTTAGTCTAAGGAACCTTATCTCATCCCCCCTTACTTGCCCTCCAGTAGTCCATTAGCTATCGCAACGTTCATTAGGTTCTATTTAAGCTCCACCGTCTTGTCTCCTCGATCTGCCGATCCATCACCTGATACTTCCGTCAACGTACCCCTCTGCTGTCCAGGCTTGCCTCCTCGATCTCTTCTTTGGCTCCCCACTCTACGCCACCCCTCCATCCAGTCCCAAGCTTCCCACGGTGACGCAAAAAACATACTTTGCCGTCTGATTCCTCTCTTAGCTTCACCGGGAATAACATGGCATATTTTATTTCACGATCCTGAAGCTTCTTTTTCACTGCTTGAAAACTGAGACGCTGTGCCTGGACTTTGGCCGTGAAGACTGGGAAGAATGTAATTACGCTGTTGTCAATCTGTAAAGGAGGCTTTGACCTTGCCATCTGGAGTATGATGTCTCTGTCACGATTATTAAAGACCCGGGCTATTAGGGGTCTCGGCGTGGGGGGGGGGAGGGGCGGGGGCTCCGGGTTTCGGCCTACCTCCCGGTACTCTATGGGCTCTCTCGATCGAGAAGTATCTGGATAATGTCATGGGCTGCATGTGTGAAGTTATTAATTCCTCCCCGAATAGATAGGCTGCTGGCCCCTCTGAACGTTCCGGAACCCCCAAAATGCGTATGTTGTTGCGACATGCACCTCCTTCATAATCATCCAGCTGCTGTGCCATTCGCTCCTGCTGTTTCTGCAAACCCTCCACCTGTGTTTGGAGTTGGGAGGTATCCGTCCGTAGTGCTGTGGTTACAATTTTGAGTTCCTTCACCCTTTCGTCCATTTATCGAAAGTCTGTCCTGATAAGGGACACTTCCACCGTCACCGAGTACAGCGAGGTACGCACTCCATTGATAGCCGCCATTACGTCGTGCAGCGTAGGCTCCGTTGCCTGCTTGGGGGCAGTCTGTGTCTCGTCCATCTCCATTTGACGTGCCGCACTGTCCTATCCTGCTTTATTCCAGGCGAATTTGGCCAGTTTGTTCTGGACGTTAACCCTGGGTCCTCTGCCTGATGCCATGTGCGCAGCTTTCCTTTTCAGGGATCCTTGAAAGAGTCCGGGACTGTCCCGGGTAATGCCCACCGTCTGCCCGGCTAGTATATGTATCTCACCGCCGGCCTGTCGGGGTTCCCCCTGCACTGCCTCTCCAGTGCTTTCTGTGTAGAGCTGCGTAGTGTCAGGGGGCTTTCACTGGACGTAGCCCCAACTCACCAAGCGAAGGCCCAGGGGCTTCTCTGCTGCTGCCCGTTACTATCGCTTCTCTGGCATGCCCAGCTGCGTGATTCCGTCACTGCTCCCACCACTCTTCTTGCTTCCGCCACTTACTTAGACAAGGATGGGTCACCCTTTCCCTTGAGAAATGATGTCGCCTCCGATGAGGGCAGGGGGCGAGGTGAAAACCCCCCCTCCAAGTGTCAATACTGGCGCTGCTTCCTGTGCCTGACTGGTTGTCACTCCGATACTCCCCCGGGAGCCCTCTCATCTTTCAGCGCCTTGTGCCTGTGGCAGGAGTCCTTGCGGCCACCATTCGCCTTTATTAACCCCATGCACCGCTTTCTCTACTGTGTTATCCCCTCAGAGGCGAGCACACTCCAATACAATCACTACCAACTCCCTCTCAGTCCATTGCGGCCCCTCCTCACTGCCGGATGGCTATGCGAATAAGCCTCTGGTAGTCTATATGTCCTTTCCACCGTTTTTCAATTAGGGACGGACCTTGTGTCTTCCGTGGAGCCCGCTGTGCCCGCACCGTCCTCTCCCAGTGGCACCCAGTCTCTCCACACCCTTCTTTCAGTCAGCGCGCAGGCATTACCTATTGGGGCCTAGTATGCTCTCCAGACCGGGGGCTTGATTCTCTGGCGCCTCTGCTTCACAACCCCAGCCTCTACTCAGGGTAGCATCCTCCTATCGCCAGGTGGCATACACCCGCACCGGGTCAGCCGCCAAAGTTAATTTCGCACCCACACAGTCCGGGCAGACTCCTACGCCTCCGAGCCTGTCTATTCACCCCCTCCGGAAGCTCCGTACTCCGCACTGCCCCAGGTGAAGTCAGGCCTCGCCCGGGCTCAGCTAGGCCACCGATCGTGGGCCTCAATTTGGAGACCTGACCGCGGGACCCTGACCACACAGGCGCAGAACCGCCTCTGTCTCACTGCCCACCTTCCACACCGAGTTGCAACGGACCGGCATCCAGTCCCTTCGTCCCGGCAGGTTCGCTCACCGCGTCTCCGCTGCCTGCTGCAGAGTATGCGGACTGCCTCTCTCACTGGGCTTCGGTCTCCGGCTCTGGACCGCAGCGCGCCGCCATGCCAGATCCACCCTCACTGTCTTCGGATCAAAGGATTCCTCACCTGGACTCCGTTCTCCCTCGGTGCTGCACCGCAGGTATGAGACTTGTTCCAACACGGTTGTAGATGTTTTATTGCATTAGATGGCACCGGATGACTCGGGATTTTGAACGGGAATGGAGGAGCACACTAGGCTACGGCCATGCTCTTCGGCTGCTAGCCACGCCCCCCGTCAATGTCTTAGGCGCTATTTTTAATCCGATAAATCCACACTTGGTATTGAAGCTGGAATAATGTTTTATTTATTCGTTCAACAGGAATCAAAAGTACTGTACGTCTGGTTTTGAAATGTTTGTATGGGTTTTATTAACCAAAGTAAATAAATATTGACTTGACTATCAAATTTAATCTCATCTTCCGCTGGGGAACCCAGCCCCGAACGGAACAACTCTCGGACATATTCCTCCAAATCAGAACGTTCCCATGCAGTCAGCAGTCCGAAAACAAATGTTATTCCTCCTCGACCTATTTTCAAGGTCCTCAGCATGCGCCCGTAGGTTGATCCGCTGCTCCTGAAGGCGAATTACTTCCTGTTGGAGACTTTCAATCTCCTCATCCCTGGCAGAAGCGCCATTCTCCAGGGCCGCCACCCGTTCCCGTACCTCATCTATGTCTCTGCTCACCTCCTTCAGATTCGAGGAAAGATTCTTCACCGCCTGTAAGTCCTCGCGCAGCGATGCGAATAGGAACTCCAAAAATTAATGAGTGACCGGGCTCACAGAGGCCTCACTACTGCCCCTGGAATCTGGGTCCGCCGCCCTAACTTCAAACTGGCTGACTCACCGGAAGCTTTAAGAAGCATGTCCTGTAGGTTGCGATCTTTGCTGGTAGAGGCCATATCATTGAAATTCACCCCAGGACTGTCTCTTAGAGCCACGGGGAGGGCCAAGCTAGACTCCGCAGGAGCGCCACAGGTCCCAGGCACCAGCACCTAGTAGGAGGTCAAGACAGGGGCCTCCGCCAGCAAGCCATTGCCACCAAGGGATCCCTCTAATCAGAGAAGTCTCTGCCACAGGCGTAGGCGCCCAGTTCTGCTAGAGGAGTAACCAAACTCGCGGTGCTGCTGAGACGCTCGCCTTCTCTAGTCCCTCCGTGAGCTCCAGCTGGGCAGCTGATTACCGGTGTCTCACCATATCTCAGTTAGGTACAGGTTTGGCTGGCCACTGTCATTTCTTAGGCCCTGAATCACCACAGGAGGGTCGGGGAGCTCCACCACACCACTCACTGCTCACACAGGGTGGGGCAATAGCCCCGGACTCCCACTCCACCAGGGGCACCTGGCTTGGTGCCCCCCTCTTCAGGCCTACAGATCATCATTACTTCAAGTCCAGTGTGGAAGCCCCCGCTTTGGTAGCTTTGCAGGGGACAACAGGCCGAAGGAGCTTCAAGCAGGCTCCAACAGCGGGCTAACTCTGTCAGCACCTATTTAAATGAAAATAGTCGCCTCATTTCCACAGCCAGGCTGGGGATGGGTGTTTGAAATACAGTCCCAGGCACTGCCTGAAGGCCCAGGTGCCGCTGCTTCCTGCAAAAGAGAAGGGCTCCTGAGCCACCCACAGGAGGCGGCGGGGCCAGGCATGGATCCCATGTGGGGCAGGAGGAGGCAATGCAGCACCAGTCTGGGGAGGGCCTCCTTTACGGCACCGCCGGACCCCAGCCCCGGCATCACAGGCCACTATGGGAGCGTTCCTCTATGCTGGGACCGCAGGCTCACAGGCCCAACATTCGGCCTCTGGAGCAGCGCGCTGCCGATCTCCGAATCCTCATTGTGCGCCGGGTGATGGGAGCTATGTGGGGCACGGGAGGATCCCTGGGGTCGCGGTTGGGGGCTACAACAGACGGCTAAGGACACAGGCTCGGGGGAGGTCTGACTCGAATGGTGAGCACAATAAGAGGAGATCTGCACAGATACTTTGTTTGCGCCGTCAGCCAGGTGCACTGACGTTGCCCTTTATTTATACTCCCTGGGAGTTGAAAGTGCAACATTGTTATGCAGTGACTGGG
The DNA here is from genome assembly GCF_964263255.1 of Lissotriton vulgaris. Lineage (NCBI taxonomy): Eukaryota > Metazoa > Chordata > Amphibia > Caudata > Salamandridae > Lissotriton > Lissotriton vulgaris. Next base: position 178,209,297 of record NC_141699.1, read on the forward strand.
TGGCTCACTACACGTCGTAGCCTTCGGCTGCAGCCACTTCCAGCCTCCGGCATGAACTTAAGGTGGGAGCACAAGACTCCAATCGAGCCCCCACTGCAACTTGCGGGCCTCCGACACACTGCGTGAGTTGCCATTAGGATCCGGACCCCCACACAGGCAGCCCCGGCTCTCACTAAGGCCTCAGTCGAGGGCAGGGCGTGTTGCACAGGCCACAGTCCACCAAACCTGGTCTCCATAGGGACGTCTGGAAGGTCTAGCCAGCCCCCGTCAGGGCCCTTGGATCTCCCCTGGAATCCGGGCAGGCCGTCCACAGTCCTGGGCTGTTCCCAAGCTAACGAGTGCTGTGGATGGGGCTCGCACACTGCGCTATAGAAGCGGCGGGGACGGAGCATCAGGGAGACACGTCCTTTCAAGCCGCCATCTTTTCCATGCCCCGGGGTATGACTTTTAAATGATAGGCTGTGCTTTTTGAAGTGAGGTGTGGTAATTTGCAGAAATGCAATAATGGGGGTTAAGGCAAACATGCATTTAACTTAGAGTAGGCTGTACTCAGAATGAGGAGGCATGCAGAGAATGGAAAGTAGAGGGTCATTTCAAAAACAAGCATTTCCAATGCAATAGGTCTTGCATTAGGAAAGTTTGAGCTATTGGGGTTGTAAATGACAATTTCTTTATTTATGTGTTGGTTTTTAAAATAGCGAAAATAATAGCTTTGTGATTGTGTGTGTGGTTGTATGTGTGTGTGCATGGTTGTATGGGTGTGTGTGGTTAGAGAAGCATGTATGTGGAAGAGAGCAGCAGATCAGCACAGCAGAAGAGAACAGGGAGTTAAAGAAGGAGGCGGGTGGAAGAGAGCAGCAGATCAGCACAGGAGAAGAGAACAGGTAGTTAGAGAAAGAAGTGGGTGGAAGAGAGCAGCAGATCAGCACGGGAGAAGAAAACAGGGAGTTAAAGAAGGAGGCGGGTGGAAGAGAGCAGCAGATCAGCACAAGAGAAGAGAACAGGGAGTTAAAGAAGGAGGCGGGGTGGAAGAGAGCAGCAGATCAGCACAGGAGAAGAGAACAGGGAGTTAAAGAAGGAGGCAGGTGGCAGAGAACAGCAGATCGGCACAGGAGAAGACAAAAGGGAGTTAGAGAAAGAGGCGGGTGGAAGAGTACAGCAGATTAGCACAGGAGAAGAGAACAGAGTTAAAGAAGGAGGCGGGTGGAAGAGAGCAGCAGATCAGCATAGCAAAAGAGAACAGGGAGTTAAAGAAGGAGGTGGGGTGGAAGAGAGCAGCAGATCAGCACAGGAGAAGAGAAGGAGGCAGAGTGGAAGAGAGCAGCAGATCAGCACGAGAGAAGAGAAGAGAACAGGGAGTTAGAGAAGGAGGTGGGTGAAAGAGAGGAACCGATCAGCACAGCAGAAGAGAACTGGGAGTTAAAGAAGGAGGTGGGGTGGAAGAGAGCAGCAGATCAGCATAGGAGAAGAGAATAGAGCAGGGAGTTAGAGAAGGAGGTGAAGTGGAAGAGAGCAGCAGATTAGCAGAAAATAACAGGGAGTTAAAGAAGGAGGCAGGGTGGAAGAGAGCAACAGATCAGCACAGGAGAAGAGAACAGGGAGTTAGAGAAGGAGGCGGGTGGAAGTGAGCAGCAGATCAGCACAGGAGAAGAGAATAGAACAGGGAGTTTTAGAAGGAGGTGAGGTGGAAGAGAGCAGCAGATCAGCAGAAGTTAACAGGGAATTAAAGAAGGAGGCGGGGTGGAAGAGAGCAGCCTATCAGCACAGGAGAAGAGAAGAGAACAGGGAGTTAGAGAAGGAGGCAGGGTGGAAGAGACACAAGCACAGAACTGTCGGCGCACTCTTTTCTCGGTTGTTAAGAAGTTAACAGGAGCGGATACTGTCCCGATTCCTCCAGTGTTGGAGGAAGCTCAATGCGACTCTATTGCTGAGTTCTTTATTGCCAAGGTTGAGCGCATATATGACTCTATGAGTACTCCCTTGACAGTAATCGAACCCCGACCAGGACAGACTGCGGCGATTAAACGACCCCTTCCAATGGCGAGAGTTACAAATTGGCAACTGTTTGATGATACCTCGTTCCTTTCCTGCTTGAACAGTGTTTGATCTGGATCACCTCGTGATCCAATACCTGCGAAAGTCCTAAAGTTATTGGACCTCGAACCCCGGCGGGTTCTCATGAGATTGCTCAATGCATCTCTAACCGAGTCTCATATGTTACAGGAATGGAAGCATGCAATGGTTGTCCCCCTTTTAAAGAAGGCAGGAGCTGACATGTCTAATCTCGCGAACTTTAGACCCATATCTTTGTTGCCTGTTTTCTCAAAAGTGTTGGAAAGGCAGTTAACACTCAGTTAAACTATCTTGTGGAAAGCTCGGGATTCTTACACCCCTCCCAGTCCGGCTTTCGAGCGCACCACTCCACCGAGACCGCGCTCCTTGGGGTGACGGAGAGTTTACGGCACGGTATCGACCGCGGGGAGACGTCTGCACTCATCCTTTTGGATTTGAGTGTGGCGTTCGATACCGTGTCCCATTCCATCCTCCTGAACTCTCTCCGGTCCCTGGGAGTAGAAGGTCCTGCGTTAGCCTGGATTGCCTCCTTTTTAAATGAGCGCACTTTCCAGGTTTTTTCAACGAAAGCTGTATCTGGTATTTGCTCATCGGCGTACGGCGTTCCCCAGGGGTCCATACTCAGCTCCCTATTATTTAACATCTATGATAGACCCCTGGCTACCATCGTGGAGGACGCTGGGATGAACATATTTTCATACGCCGATGACACTCGGAAGGTTTTCTCCCTTTCCAGCAGTGAGTGCAGCAACATATCGCTCTTGAAGGTTGGACTGTTGCGTGCCGCTCAGTGGATGCAGAAGCATCTCCTCAAGTTAAACGGTGACAAGACCGAGATTGTTATCTTGGGGAAGAACAAAGATCTCTGGGGCCCTCAGCACTGGCCTAGTGACATGGGACCCCTTCCCCAGCTGGTCTCCGTGGTTCGCAACCTCAGATTTCTTATAGACGACAAGCTCTCTATGAGGCAGCAGGCCACTAAGGTGGCCTCCGTGTGTTTTGCCACCTTGCGATGGCTCCAGAAAATCCTATGGATGCTGCCCAGTGTCACCCAGAGAACCGTTGTCCAGGCGTTAGTAATCTCCCGCCTGGACTACGGAAATGTCCTATATCTCGGTGCCGGCACTTCAACCATCAACAAACTTCAGGTGGTGCAAAATTCATCGGCCCGACTTCTCTGTAATGTTCCGAGGAGATCTTCGGCCTCACAGGCTCTTTGCGACTTACATTGGCTTAGAGTCCCGAGATGTATCAAATTTAAAGCCCCGTGTCATCTCTTTAAAATTAAGCAGGGCTCGGCCCCAAAATATCTACAGAGCCTTGTTCAAACATACAAACCCAGTCGCACTTTGAGATCTTCTGCAAATGGTGACTTTGTTGTTCCAAGATTTAAACTTGTAAAGTTGGGGGGCCGGTCCTTCTCCCATCTAGGCCCCAAATCCTGGAACGCACTACCTCTCGCCCTGAAATCAGAGACTGATTTATTTTGCTTTTGCAAAAAAACTTAAGACCCTGCTCTTTCAGTAAATCTGTCCTTTTGCGTTAGCTGGCTCTCTGCACTGTGCTGTGTCTTTTTTTTTTTCTTCTTTTGTCTATCCCTTGCGCCGGGAAACCCACTGCGGGTAGCTGTTGCGCAATATAAGTTCAAATAAATAAATAAATAAGAGAGCAGCAGATCAGCACAGGAGAAGAGAAGAGAACAGGGAGTTAGAGAAGGAGGTGAGGTGGAAGAGAGCAGCAGATCAGCAGAAGTTAACAGGGAGTTAAAGAAGGAGGCGGTGTGGAAGAGAGCAGCAGATCAGCACGGGAGAAGAGAAGAGAACAGGGAGTTAGAGAAGAAGGTGGGTGGAAGAGAGGGAGGGCGATAGAGGGAGGGAGGGCAATAGAGTGAGGGCGATAGATGGATAGAGGGAGGGCAAAAGATAGAGGGAGGGCGATAGATAGAGGGATGGGGATAGATTGAAGGAGGGAGGGCGATAGATAGAAGGAGGACGATAGATAGAGGGAGGGCGATAGATAGAGTGAAGGAGGGCAATAGATAGAGTGAGGGAGGGCGATATAGTGAGGGAGGGCGATAGATATAGTGAGGGAGGGCGATAGATAGAGTGAGGGAGGGCGATAGATAGAGTGAGGGAGGGCGATAGAGTGAGGGAGGGCGATAGATAGTGAGGGAGGGCGTTAGAGTGAGGGAGGGCAGTAGAGTAAGTGAGGACGGTAGAGTGAGTGAGGACGGTAGAGTGAGTGAGGACGGTAGAGTGAGTGAGGACGGTAGAGTGAGTGCGGACGGTAGAGTGAGTGCGGACGGTAGAGTGAGTGCGGACGGTAGAGTGAGTGCGGACGGTAGAGTGAGTGCGGACGGTAGAGTGAGTGCGGACGGTAGAGTGAGTGCGGACGGTAGAGTGAGTGCGGACGGTAGAGTGAGTGCGGACGGTAGAGTGAGTGCGGACGGTAGAGTGAGTGCGGACGGTAGAGTGAGTGCGGACGGTAGAGTGAGTGCGGACGGTAGAGTGAGTGCGGACGGTAGAGTGAGTGCGGACGGTAGAGTGAGTGCGGACGGTAGAGTGAGTGCGGACGGTAGAGTGAGTGCGGACGGTAGAGTGAGTGCGGACGGTAGAGTGAGTGCGGACGGTAGAGTGAGTGCGGACGGTAGAGTGAGTGCGGACGGTAGAGTGAGTGCGGACGGTAGAGTGATTGAGGGCGGTAGAGTGAGTGAGGGCGGTAGAGTGAGTGAGGGCGGTAGAGTGCGTGAGGGCAGTAGAGTGAGCGCGATAGAGTGGTAGAGTGAGGGCGGGAGAGTGAGGGCGGGAGAGTGAGGGCGGTAGAGTGAGGGTGGTAGAGCGAGGGCGGTAGAGTGGTAGAGTGAGGGAGGTAGAGTGGTAGAGTGAGGACGTGAGGGCAGTAGCGTGGTAGAGTGAGGGCAGTAGAGTGAGGGCGGTGAGGGCGGGAGAGTGAGGGCGGGAGAGTGAGAGGGGTGGAGTGAGGGCGGTAGAGTGAGGGCGGTAGAGTGAGGGCGGTAGAGTGGTAAAGTGAGGGCCTGAGGGCAGTAGCGTGGTAGAGTGAGGGCGGTAGAGTGAGGGCGGTAGAGTGGTAGAGTGAGGGCGGTAGAGTGGTAGAGTGAGGGCGGTAGAGTGGTAGAGGGAGGGCAGTAGAGTGAGGGCGGTAGAGTGAGGGCAGTAGAGTGAGAGAGTGAGGGCGGTAGAGTGAGGGCGGTAGAGGGGTAGAGTGAGTGCGGTAGAGGGGTAGAGTGAGGGCGGTAGAGGGGTAGAGTGAGGGCGGTAGAGGGGTAGAGTGAGGGCGGTAGAGGGGTAGAGTGAGGGCGGTAGAGGGGTAGAGTGAGGGCGGTAGAGGGGTAGAGTGAGGGCGGTAGAGCGGTAGAGTGAGGGCGGTAGAGCGAGGGCGGTAGAGTGAGGGCGGTAGAGTGAGGGCGGTAGAGTGGTAGAGGGGTAGAGTGAGGGCGGTAGAGTGGTAGAGTGAGGGCGGTAGAGTGGTAGAGTGAGGGCTGTAGAGTGGTAGAGTGAGGACTGTAGAGTGGTAGAGTGAGGGCTGTAGAGTGATGGTGTTAGCGTGGTAGAGTGAGGGCGGTAGAGTGGTAGAGTGAGGGCGGTAGAGTGTGGGCATGAGGGCGGTAGAGTGGTAGAGTGAGGGCGGTAGAGTGAGGGCGGTAGAGTGAGGGCTGTAGAGTGGTAGGGTGGTAGAGTGAGGGCGGTAGAGTGAGGGCGGTAGAGTGGTAGAGTGAGGGCGGTAGAGTGAGGGCGGTAGAGTGGTAGAGTGAGGGCGGTAGAGTGGTAGAGTGAGGGCGGTAGAGTGAAAGCATGAGGGCGGTAGAGTTGTAGACTGAGGGCGTGAGGGCGGCAGAGTGGTAGAGTGAGGGCAGTAGAGTGAGAGAGTGAGGGCGGTAGAGTGGTAGAGTTAGGGCCTGAGGGTGGTTGAGTGAGGGCAGTAGAGTGAGGGTGGTAGAGTGGTAGAGAGAGGGCGGTAGAGTGGTAGAGAGAGGGCGGTAGAGAGAGGGCGGTAGAGTGAGGGCGGTAGAGTGAGGGCGGTAGAGTGAGGGCGGTAGAGTGAGGGCGGTGGAGTGAGGGCGGTGGAGTGAGGGCGGTGGAGTGAGGGCGGTAGAGTGAGAGCGGTAGAGTGAGGGCAGTAGAGTGAGGACAGTAGAGTGAGGGCGGTAGATTGGTGGAGTGAGGGCAGTAGAGTGAGGGCGGTAGTGTGGTAGAGTGAGGGCGGTAGAGGGCGTGAGGGTGGTAGAGTGGTAGAGTGAGGGCTGTAGAGTGAGGGCGTGAGGGCTGTAGAGTGATGGTGGTAGAGTGGTAGAGTGAGGGCGGTAGAGTGTGGGCTTGAGGGCGGTAGAGTGGTAGAGTGAGGGCGTGAGGGCGGTAGAGTAAGGGCGGTAGAGTGAGGGCGGTAGAATGAGGGCGGTAGAGTGAGGGTGGTAGAGTGGTAGAGTGGTAGAGTGAGGGCAGTAGAGTGAGGGTGGTAGAGTGAGGGCGTGAGGGTGGTTGAGTGGTAGAGTGAGGGCGGTAGAGTGGTAGAGTGAGGGCGGTAGAATGAGGGTGTGAGGGCGGTAGAGTGAGGGCGGTAGAGTGGTAGAGTGAGGGCGGTAGAGTGAGGGCGGTAGAGTGAGGGCGGTAGAGTGAGGGCGGTAGAGTGAGGGCGGTAGAGTGGTAGAGGGAGGGCGGTAGAGGGAGGGCGGTAGAGTGAGGGCGGTAGAGTGAGGGCGTGAGGGCGGTAGAGTGAGGGCGTGAGGGCGGTAGAGTCTCACTGATTGCTACTTTATCACACGAGGAAGCTCTGTCCCCAGAAAAAATAATGGCTATCCTCTCTGTTATTGGCACCGCCCCTCATGACTAAGCACCTTTTTTGCCACACCAAATTTATGGACGCTTAGAGTAAATTTTTCATTTAAAACACTGCATTTAAAGCATCTGTGTGGAGGGTGCTCTCCCAATCATTCCAGTGAAATGTGCCCTGCCCTAACCCCCCTACACTTCTGTGATCCATATGCGCACAAGCCCCGGTTGTTGTAGGACGTTCCCACCAAACTAATGGGGCGCTCGTGTTTTCTTTACATATTACGTTGTTTTTTCGCCTTTGAGATTTAATCCTGCAACGTTTTGAGCATCTGTTAAAAAAAGTCACTTCACAACAAAATTCCGATGGAAACGGAATGTGAATTTGAGGCTAATAGATTTTCTGGAACGTTCAACGTGTTTATCTTGGGTCACTTTGTGAGGGTTAACTGGGTTTAGCAGCCTCCCATGTCTCTGCTGAGGGTGAAGAAGTGTTTTAATCTCAACTGCTCCACTATGATTGTTACCTTTCTTGCAGCGTTTGCAAGGTTTAGAGAAACAATCGTGATCTGTTTTTGGACAGACATCAAAGCTGCATCGAAAGTTTTTAAAACATAAGGAGACCACACTAGTTTCAGTAGCTCCGTTATGACTCTGTTGAGGTATATTTCCATCCACCCGCTTGACTAGCGGAGTCTCGTGGGAGCTTTAGAGGGGCGGGGGAGGGACGTGTTGTGTGTGTGCACATGCGTGCACACGCGTGTATACTCAATAAGCAGCACTGATGGCGTCAGTGTGAGTTCTACAAGATCCACAAATAACTTGTGAGGTAAATTAACGGGTTTTGTGAAGAACAGGGGGCACTGGAGGCACTGTTTGAACATGATCGCCGATACAGCTGTCAGGAAAGTAAGGTTGAGTCTGTGTTTGCTGTGGCGGGGGAGCATTTGCGCATTCCTTTGAAGTCTGATAGGGGGGGTGGCTTGGGAGCGGATTCCATGGGGTCAGTGTAAGTTCTGCAAGATCTACAAATAACTTGTGAGGTAAATTAACGGGTTTTGGGAAACACAGGGGGCACTGGAGGCACTGTTTGAACATGATCACCGATGCAGCTGTCTGGAAAATAAGGTTGAGACTCTGTTTGCTGTGGTGGGGGCAGTGGAACGGGAGCGCATTCCTTTAAAGTCTGATGGGGAGGGTCGGGGGAGCGGCTTGGGAGCGGATTCCTTTGAAGTCTGATGCCAAGGCTCAGACAAATGGTGGTGTGCGAGCGGCTTCCTTTGAAGTCTGATGCCGAGGCATGGTGTGGAATGTGGCTGGCGATGATGTACACGCGCCTGCCTCACACACCTGCCTCACATGAACTGTTTGCGATCCGAAGCTTGGTAGACTTTTTGAACCGCTTACTATAATCTCACGAATCCTTAACGGGATGGAATAGGCGAGACCTAAAAAACAAAAGGAGAGGCAACAATCTGAAGTTTTAAGTCCGGGTCAATTTTCATCGGCCTACAGAGAAGTGTTTTTATGAGGCTGATTGCGAACTGAATCCACAAAACTAGAAAGAAGCAACATTATTTGCATGCGAGACAGTGCTTTATTAGGCCCTTTTGATAAGCACTAGAATCAGCTACATTTCTAACTTCTGATAGTTACCGGTGCGTCATTGCTTCAGCAGAACAGCTGATGGGATCAAGGACTGGAAGCCTAACCTAAAGGCTGGACTCGTATGTAGGGAAATATTGAAAGGAAGATTTAGGCCGCTCTCAAAGACATCAGTAAATTCATGATCATCGGAGCGGATTCACCCTTAAAGTGGGGCCCAGCTTGTTCTCAGTGGATCAGGTACAACCATTCTGACTCATGAAGCATGCAATAATGGCTCCATTTTCTGGCCACAGTGGGCTCTTACTTCTCTACTTTAACAATTTATTGGGACTATTCTCGAAGCTGAGCCGCGTTTTTTTGTCCGTGCAAAATTACAACCATAGTAGTTCTTCAAAACATTTTTTTCAATCGACAGTTTCGCGCTATCACCACCAGATGGCGCGGGAAGCTCAAAAATTAGCAAGCAGCTGATAAATAAATACACATCTATTTAGCTGACTACAAAAAAGTGATAGTTTTCTGTTTTTCTCCGAGTGGTATCACTATCAGGTGGTGTGGCTGAATGAACGTTGAACGAGGTATTCAGTGAGTTCCCAAAGCACCATGGTTTGTATCGCAACAGAGTAACTGATTTTCATACGTGGTTTCATGTGTTGCGAAATTTAGACGAGTTTTGGAGAATATTTTTTAAATTTATTTTAAAAAGGCCCAAGTAGATTTCAAGCTTTGCAAAAACTGCACCTAAAATCCCCGCTGCGATGGATGACAATAAGACGAGCTTCTAGTGGATCGGACTTTAATGAGGTTTTACAGTGGCCATTTCCAAGAAATGTAGTTGATCAGAAAATACCAGCGGGCAGCGGTGGATGGGATGCTATGACCCACTCATGCGCATGTAAAAAATTGGGTTACTGGTTGAGTTGGGGCGAGGGGGTAAACCCTACTCAAGTAAGAACCACAATCCTTGTCAGGGTGAGGCACAAACACACCCCAAATTAACCTGTGCTCAACCCCCTGGTTGCTTGGCACAGAGCAGTCAGGCTTAACTTAAAGGCAATGTGTAAATTATTTATGCAGCACTTTAAACAGTAATAAAGTGAAAATACACCACAAGACCAATCGAGCACCAATTTAGAAAAATAAAATACATTTTAATAAATAAATCAAGACCAAAACAGCAAAAATCCAATCAGTAGAACTGGGCATATACAATTTTAAAGATTTAAGTGAAAATATTGCCAAAAAGTACAAAGCGCCAACTGTGGATATCTGGTTATGGTAGATCAAGAAAAAGTCACGAGTTTGGGCCGACCCTGATGTAGTGCGGACCGGCTGCAGAGACCGAGTTAGGCCCGCTGAACGATAGAGCCTTAAATCCTGGTTGACTATTCCTGCGTCCTGCGTTGAGGGTGCGTTGCACAGTGACGACTCCTGGAAGCTGGCAAGCTGCTATGCGAGGCCCTGCTTCATCTTCAAGGATGCAGTTGACGAGGGGTTTGCAATGTGAAGTCCTGTGTTGAAGATGCGTTGTGCAGTGACAGTTCCAGGGCAGCTGCGGGCGGCAATGCAAAGTCCTTGCATCAGAGAAATCCATGCAGCAGAGTTAATGCCCCAGTTCTGCTCGGTGTTGTGCCGCACAGCAGAGGAGATGCATCGATTCTGCTGAAACCATAGATGGGCTGGCAGAGCACCTTCAGGTTCACTTCCAAGCGTCCAGGACTGGAGTGGCGCCACTCGACAGGGTAGGATTAGCAGATGACCAAGTACTGGTGCTAGGTTCAAGGATGATGGAATGTTCTGTCACTGAAGCTCTAGTCGGGAGGCCAGCCAACTAGCTCTTGTAGTCTCTTTCTGGGTCCTGGGTTCAACAGTAGTGGGGCCAGTCCTTCTCACCCAGGCAGAAGGGCAGCAGGAAGCAGTTCAGCACAGCATGGCAGCTGTCCTTCAGAGCAGCAGCTTGGCAGTCCTTTCAGCAGCACAGTAGTCCTTTTTCATGGCAGAGTCCACAGGTCCCAAAGTGTACAGGAAAGTTGAAGGGGAGGAAGCTTCCAGAAGATTCCACCCCCTGCGGTGTCAGGAATCCCCTTCCTCCATGTCCTGACCTCAGCTTGTCTGGGTAACAAAACACCAGTGATATCCCCTTTGTGAGAGTGCTCATTTAGAGCCTCTGTGGTGTGCAAGTGTGTAGATGACTGCTCCTCCCTTTCGTTGACTCACAGTGGGCCATCCTGCCAACACCTATATTCCCTTTGTTTCACTATCCGGGAACAATACACATAGACCAACTGCCAGCCACACCTAGTCATGTGACCCTGAATCCGGTTGCAGGCACCAAATGGTCAGGACAAGAAAATGCCAACTTTTTAAAAGTAGAATTTTGAGGCTTGTGATTACCATGAAAGAGAGCTATTAATTACAATTCTTTAGAGCCAAATCATAATATGTCCACCTGTTCCCAATTGGAAGTTACAGCTTTTTAAATGTAATAATATAACTCCAAGGTTATGTTAGTTGAACCCCCGCTCCCCATGTTTCACTTTGAGTCCTCCTGTTTGGTTCCTAATTACATGATGCAAAGCTCCCATACAATGCTCAACATGGTTCATGCGACACATGCATGGGATGATAATTGTTGTAATTACGCATAGAAATCTCTCCGGTATTCATTACTACTTGATACATTTTTTTACTGCACACAAAGGCTGCAATGACAGGCCTGAGATGTATTTAAAGGGCTACTTGAGGGGGTGAACAATCAGTGCTGCAGACCCACTAGTAGCATTTAGTTTCTAGGACCTGGGTAAAGGTAATACTACTTTACTAGGGACCTAAATGGAAAAGAAATGCACCAATTGAGTCCAAGCCACTGCTACCATTTTTTTAAGGATGAAGCGTACGCACTTTATCACCGGTAAAGTGCACAGAGACCTAAGGCCTACGAAAACAATGTCAGCGAACCAATAGGTCTGAAGGTAAAAAGTTAAGGGAGAACCAAGCCAATGATACTGTATCTAACAGGCCCTGTGGTTCATTTCTGGTCGTGGCCCGCCTGCACTTTGTGGCTAGCTTTTACATTTTTGCTGTGCATGTTTTGGATCCAGTCTGGTCCTGATGACCTTAGCATAATCTTTTAGGAAATGTTATTGCATCTTTGTAGTTGATGCAAACGCAAACATCCAGACAAACCTAAACCACTCTTTTCTAGTAGAGTCTAAAGCAGACTTCTAGGCAATACTAAAACATGTCTTTTGAACATTCTAAAACATTTTTACTATTCTGCACCACTTTTTTAGTCTTCTCCTAGAAGTGATTTCATTTGTGCATCTCAAATCAAGTTTGTTAATAAGTATATTAGATAAATGACCTTAAAGCAAGCTTCTTTGGATTGTATGAGCCATGAAGCAAGTTTCCCTCCCTGCAGATTCCATGTGCTGTTTAATAACCGTTGTGTATCCTGTTATGGTCCCTTAACACCTTTAGGGAGTCACATCTCGGCAACACAGCACCCAGATTTCCTGGGACCTCAGTACTGATAATCAATTTTACCATCTCCAGTGCACTTTTCCTGAACTTGTATATCATAAGGCAGTCCCTCAAGAAGGGAGGTTGTTCCTGTTGCACCACTTTCCTACATAACCTATTTGGTATCTGCCAGAACTATTAAACAATATCTTAACATAAGTATCACTCGCTGCATATTTAATGATGGTTGAAGCACACAACGCCATATCTACTCTATCCCCTCAGTGTATGATATCCTCTGGGGGACTGCTGTAAAGGACGAGATCTTATATAAATACCTTTTGAGGCATGTTCAGGATTGTAGGACTTTTTCCAAGAAGGTTATTAATTGATAAGTATAAATATGTATGTGTGTGGATATATTTCCATATACATATAATATGCCATATATATATATATCACCACACTCCGTCACTCCTCAGGATGCTGGCAAGTACGGAGACGGACCACAATATCGTGCTGCCATATTTTTATTGCCTTACTCGGTCTTGTCGAGTTTCGGCTCAGATTGAGCCTTCATCACATGACACGGAAATAAGTAATTTTTTCAATTTTAAAGTGACGAGTGCTCAATGTGGAACCATGTGATAACAACCAGCAATAGACGTAGTAAAAATAATTAAAATAACATCTCACTATGCACTTGAAAGCGGGATATACAGATCTCCAATGTTTATTTATTTATTTATAAAGTTTTAAATAGCGCGAAAATTAACAAAGATGAATAGGTAAACTTATACATAGAAAATACATTGTAATTCTTTTTGGTTGATTTTTCAACAAATATATATATGTTACCTGTATAGTGTTCGTATAGTTGTTAATTCTGTATTTCAGGAATTTCTTATGTCCCTACCCCGACCAAGTGCATAACTATTTATGTACATTCACTGAATATTGCTGGTATGAGTATACATTTGAAAAAAGTTTGTATGTGAGTTAAAAAAGTAGTGTCTACTAATGGTGAATAAAGTGCTACTGCTAATAAATTGACCACATTCCTGTTGGTAAAGCAATACTTGGTTGAGTTTTAAATTGCCACAATTAATACTTCATTTTGCTTGTGTCACTGTTGAGTGTCTCTTAATTTGTGCAAAACATAACTACATAGTTTATCCTTATCAACCAAGTAGCTGTGGAATTTCAGTGCATTACTGCCTCTCATCGGCCCTGGATTTCTGTGCCTATGGTGCTCATTATGGTAAAATACCAAGTAGCGGACCTCTTGTTGATTTGCTCATTTAGAGTCTACCCAAGTTTGGAATACAAAAACTAAAGAAAACTGAAGAACACAGGCGATGGCTACTATATTCGACCTCATGTTCGTCCTTGTATAGCATATCAAATGCGATGTTGCCACTGGTTTCGTATGTTATTGCTTACTCTTTGTTGTTCATATTATTTGTTAATGCTTTTGATTCGAATGACCTTTGATCATAGTGCGACCTGACATACCTTCTATTGATTCATAAGGTGAATGCTCTGTGTATCCTATTGTTGTAGCATCCTATAAATCGTAATAATGATAAATATATCTATACATCAATAAATACCTCATTAAATACCCATTCATAAATATACACCCAAATGATAAAAAGATTAAGACATGTGCATAATGCATTAATTCATCTAAAAATCATTGGAGTCCATAAAATACTTAAATATTTAATTACTTTCTTTAAATACATAAAATACTACACTATGTTGATTAATAGGCATTCTCCTTAAAAAGTTCCATAGAAAATGTGCAAATCTTTTGATATAAAAATAATACCTCATTAAGAAAACAACATTATACTAAAAAGTAGTGTTGTATGTTATGCTGGTTGACCTTATCTTATGTACTGAACTTTCCTGCTTTTGTACTCGTGATTGTTAAGTATGCTATCTTAAAGACAGGTATACAGATCTTCCGACATATTGAGCTGTTTTGGTTGTTTGGTATCTAGTTCAATAATGTAACTCAGGGCTTTCTCTCTATTCCCACCCGTCTACTGGGTGGTACTGTGTCAATTACATAGTATTTCTACTCTTTGCTGTTGGAGAGGTGGCAATCTCTGAAGTGACGGCTACCGGGTAAGTGTTATCCTGATTGCATATTGCTCTGAGTTTTTGGAGCACCCTTTTGTGTACAGGTAATTTGGTACTCCCAACATATACATATAACAGATTGCAAGGACAGGAGAAGACATATATCACGCGTGATCAGTTTTGCAGGTTAATAGTTTGTTTATGAAATGAACCCTATCACTGAACGGTGTTTGGTAGGTGGTTCTGTTCTCTCCATGCTGACATGCTTTGCATGTGCTGCATCGGTAGAATCCTTTGTGTTTCTGGAGCCAACTAGATGCTTCTATGGACTCATGACTAGTTGCTACCATCTAATCCTTCATAGAAGGCACTCGGCTGTAAGTGAAGGACACTCTTTGTGGCAAGTCTGGCCCAATAATTGGGTCACTTAGGACCAATGGCCAATTCCTTTGAATGATTGCCTGTAGCTGGTTATGCTGGTTTGCTATATTGCATAATTAGTCTTAAGTCCTTGCTGTTGGTGCCACTGTTCTCATTATCCTGTCCTGTACCAATATGTTTGTCATCCACCCTGTCATTTAGTAACTCATCTCTATCTCGGGCCATCGATTTATTAATGGCCGACTCAATGGTCTTGAATGAGTACCCTCTTTCCCGGAACCTGCTACTACATTCAGCCTGTGCTACCAAGAGATCCTCGTTCTTGCTGTGTAGCCGCCTCAGCCGCAGCATCTCACCATAGGGAATACTATTGACCAGATGCTGCGGATGGGCCCTACTGGCATGCAATGTAGAGTTTCCCGATGTCGATTTTCTGTATAGTTTGGTTTCAATTCTGTCATCTTCAATGTACACCTGTGTATCTAAAAATGTTACAGTTCTGTTACTTATGGATGCCGTGAAATGCAAATTGATCTCATTGTTGTTGATGTCTGACACAAATTGCATAGCTGTTTCTGCTGAACCTTCCCACACAACAAACAAATCGTCTATGTATCATAGCCACGATTTTATCCTATTGTTAACCTTACATGTGTCTGTAGTGTTTAGGACCAGCTCCTCCCACCACCCCATGTGGAGACAGGGGTAGCTGGGGGAGAAACTGGCCCCCATCGCCACTCCCTTAATTTGCTGGTACAGGATGCTATTGAACATGAGCACATTGTTGTGGAGGCATAACATCACCATGTCGATGAGTATTCACTTGTGATCCTCAGAGTGATCTTTGTTCAGGAAATGTTCCATGGCTTTTACCCCATCTTCATGCTTGATGCTTGTATACAAAGATGTCACGTCAAGGGCCACCATATGATAAGTGCTCTTCCATTCAATTTTTTTGAGTTTACTCAGAAAATCGCTCGTGTCCCTTACATATGATGGTAATGACTTTACGTGAGTTTGGAGAAAATAGTTCACATACTGGTAAGTATGCTCAAGGAGGCTGTCGCGGGCTGAGATGATTGGTCGACCTGGAGTCTTGCATGGGTATTTGTGAGTCTTTGGAATTAAATAAATTGTATGTGTGATGGGATTGCCATTTAAAAAAAATGCGAACTCCAGCATTAAAATTAGTTCTTTTCTCTTCCACGTGTGTAGCATGTGATAATATTTTGTGTACACAGTCTTTAAATTCACACTGCTCATTCTCACATAGCAAGCTCTATCATTTAACTGCTCATATGCCTCTTTGATGTAGTTCTTTTTACTCCAAATCACGATGTTGCCACCTTTGTCGGAATTACGTATCACGATGGCACTGTTGTCTTTTTTTTTTCTATCCAAAAACCTTTATTGACAGTTATGGTTATACAGTAACAAGCATATAACCCCCCGAGTCGGCTGTCACCATTATCAACAAGTATACAGGATAAGTCAGTTACACAGCGCTTCAGCTGGCAACCCGGGGGTCCGGCGGCGATTGAGCAAACATGTCGTAGCAATGTATTTTTAATCACAGGAGAAATAAGGTCTTTTTCTTTTATGTTTTTTAGAGAAACAAACAAACCAAAGAGAAAAGAAAAATGTAATTAACTGTCGAGGCAAAACAGAAAGCTTACACACGAGTGTTCCTCTGGGAGGGGGAGAACCGCATCTAAAAGGATCTTATGCGGCAGCAATTGAAGCTAAAAAGCTATAGGGAAAAACGGGGGGGAGGGGGGAAGAGAGCAAGCAATCAGTGCATTGACAAAAATCAAGACCAGGAGGAACATCTGGCTAAGGGGATTGCAACACCTCCGGTGGATTCACAAAGGGGGGAGTACAGATCTCTCCGCGATACTGGTTCCACTGATTCCATATCCTCCCCCACTTCTTAGGTCTACTTAGGTCTACCCCGGGCAACATAGACCGTTTTTTCTCGAAACACGCACCAGTCCATGTTTCTTGACCAGGCTGACAGACTAGGTGCCCTCGAGGATCCCCAAAGTTGTGCAATGTCACGTTTGGCGACCATATTCCCTAAAGTGGCCCATTGTGTCTGAGCCACGTTGTAGTCGTTGGGCTCCCACACATTCAGAAGACACCTACGGGCCTCAGGCAAGATCGAAACACCTTTTACTTCTTCCATGACGTCAAGCACACGGTTCCAAAAGGATACTACCTCGGGACATTCCCACAGAATATGGAGGAAGGTACCCATCATTCCACACCCACGCTTACACAGTCCATCCACAGAGTATCCCATACGTAACAATCGAGGGCCTGTCACATACACGCGGTGCAGGATTTTCAGTTGCACCAGTCGCAGACGGGCCGGGATTGCCACCTCCTTCGGGGAGGATATCGCTGCCTGCCAATCCTCATCGTCTAGTTCCAGTCCATCGCTGGTCCAGGCCTCACGCAGCTGTAGAAGAAGGTCTGTCC
This sequence comes from Lissotriton vulgaris, assembly GCF_964263255.1. Lineage (NCBI taxonomy): Eukaryota > Metazoa > Chordata > Amphibia > Caudata > Salamandridae > Lissotriton > Lissotriton vulgaris. The sequence continues at coordinate 178,226,180 of NC_141699.1, forward strand.
GGTCATTTATCAGTTTCTTATATATAAGAGAGATCGTACTGTCCGGGACGTGACCGTCGAGCACCCTGTCTTCCAGGAGTGAGGATTCCGGAATGAGGGTGCCGGTCGGGAAGACCGAGCCAATGGCGTGCCGGATCTGTAAGTACCGGAAGTATTCCCGATCGCTAAGTGTATATTCAATTTTTAGCTCATCAAAAGTCTTTATCCTATCTTTCTGCCAAAGATCACTCACCTTGCTGATACCAATTAGGTCCCATTTCTCAAAGCCCTTGGTGGTCCACAAATTGCCTAACTTCTCAGAGACATAAAGTGGAGTCGCTCGAGTGACAGTGTCCGACCAGCCCATAGCTGCATTAGCACTATACCAGATCCGCACCGCCACCTTGGTGGGTCCCGTTAACGTCTTATCCGACCGCCTGGAATAAAGTGCCCTGTAGTAATTCCCGCCCGGAAGTAACCATTTATCCATGGCAAAGGCCGGGTTAGAAACTGGGCCATATAGTGCATGATTGACCGCGCACAGTTGGTAGGCCCAGTAGTAACGCCTGATATCAGGCAACGCTATGCCGCCATCGTACCAAGGCAGTGTGAGCTTAGCCAGGGCAATCCGGGGACGTCCGGTCCACAACAACTTTCTTTGGAGGCTCTCGATCTCATGGAAATAGCTGGAGGGCACAAGGTCAAGAGTGTTTTGGAGTGCATACAAAAATTCAGGCAGGGACATCATTTTGAAGAGAGCTGCCCTGCCCACCAGGGACAGTGGCAGCCTACACCAAGCTTTCACATCGGCTTTCAAACGAAGAAGCGGGGGGAGTAAGTTACACTGATACCTAACGACAGGGTCACGCGAGATATATATACCCAAATACTTGAAGCCGGAGTGCGAGATTTGTATCGGGCAATTGCGCGGCACGAGAGGTGTATCGTCCGTGAGCGAGTAGACACAGGACTTACTCCAGTTGATCACTAGACCAGAGTTCTTACCAATGGAGCTAAGGACATCGAACAGTACACCCAGAGATTTCCGAGGGGAAGTGAGATAAAGGAGAATGTCGTCCGCATACAAGGAGATGCGGTCTTCAAAGTCGGGGGTCCACCTGATACCCTTAAGTGATGGTTCCCACCGCAACCATGCGGCCAGGGGTTCCAAAGCCAAAGCAAAAAGCAGCGGGACAGGGGGCACCCTTGTCGCGGACCTCTCCCGAGGACAAAAGAAGCCGAGACTCTACCATTAACGACCACCTGAGCCAGGGGCTCCTCATAAAGTAGCCGGACCCAGCCAATGAATACCGGTCCGAAGCCAAACTTCGTGAGAGCCGCCCATAGGTACGGCCATTCCACTGTATCAAATGCCATGGTGGCATCTAGAGAAACCAAAATGGCCAGTTCACGCAACGTCTCCGCCCTCGCCAGAACGCCATGCAGACGACGTAGGTTCAACGCAGTGTTGCGGGTTGGAATAAAGCCAGATTGATCTGGGTGCACCAGGTTCCCAATCACTTTAATCAATCGATTAGCTAACAGTTTTGCCAGGATCTTGGGTTCGGCATTAAGAAGTGAAATGGGTCTATAGGAGGTACACAACTCACGGGGCTTCCCCTCCTTATGTATTACGGCGATAGACACCAATCTCTGGTCTCGGGGAAGTGAACCCCTCTCCCTGGACTCCAAAAACATCGAGCGAAGGTACGGCGCCATTTTGTTCGGACATAACTTGTACAGCTCGATGGGTATGCCGTTCGAGCCTGTAGCTTTCCCCGAGCGAATGGAGCGAATTGCGAGCGCTACTTCATCGGTGGAAAGTTCCGCCTCCATAAGCTCTCTGTCAGAGTCGGACAAGCTAGGCAATGCAATAACCCTGAGCAAAAGATGCGAGTCCTCCTCCGGCCTATCAGAGACCGGCGCATACACCGCTCGGAAACGACAGGCAAACTCTTCCACGATCTCCAGGGGATCTACCACACGTACACCATCCACATGTTCAACAACCGGCACCACTCGATTCAGTCTTTCTCTCTTGTCCAACCATGCAATCAATTTCCCCGCCTTGTCGCCCACATCATACAAACGGCCCTGTTGCTCACGACTCATGGCTTTCGCAGCATTCGCCACCAAGGCTTTATAGTCAGACTGTTTCAGTTTCAAAACATGCACCTTATCCGCGTGACCCCGGATTCAAGATCTGCCTCTAGAGCAGCGATGTCAGATTCCAACTGCTCAACCTCCTTATTGTGGCGTTTCCTTGAACCGAAAATCAGCGACCGCGTCTGACCCCGAATAACAGTTTTAAAAGCTTCCCACAGGGACACAGACGAGGACACCGATCCCACATTTTCGGCAAAGTAATGGTCGATAGCCTTAACCACCCCAGCCCTGGTTTCCGGATGACGGAGATGCCAGGGGTTGATCGGGGCGACCCGGCCCCCGGTACCCAGATGGAGATCAATGAGTATCCATAGCGGGGGGAGATCCGAGATGCCTCTGGGCAAATGTCGGACCTCTCTCACCGATACAGCCTGGGCTGCAGGCATGAGGATGTAATCAAGCCTAGCCAAACTCCCATGTGCCCCAGAGTGGAAGGTGTATTGAGCCTGCCCGGGGTGAAGCATCCGCCAACAATCAACCATACCAAATGTATCCAAGAACCCACCAAGGCAGGACTGGGACTGCGTGAGAGCTCTGGGAGGGTGACGATCTTCCGAGCCACTAACAACTGAGTTGAAGTCACCTCCAACCACCAAGATCCCCTCGGGAAGCTCCAACACCAGTTTCCCCAGGTCGGCAAACGTGGTGGTCTGTAAACCCAGGGTAACCTATACTGAGAGGATGGAGATCTCCTTCCCCGCCCACCTACCAATATTGGCCGCATACCGTCCCCTATCGTCCAAGACTGTGTCATCAATCTCCAAGGGGAGGGAATTTCGGACCATAACACCGGTCCCTCTGGATCCCGAGGTGAACCCCGAGTGTGCAACCAACCTGTAGCCCCTCCGATTCATAGCATGAAACGTGTTCCCCACCAAGTGCGTTTCTTGCATTAATACAATGTCAGGGGAGTGGCGTTTCAAGTATTGAAGTACTATCCCCCGTTTTATCTTGTCCCCCAAGCCGTTGACATTCCAACTCAAAACTCTCAACTCCCTATCCCTAATCCCATAAGTAGTGGCGGGGTCCCCCAAACCCCAGGAAGGAAACACAGATCACAATGTGCAACAATGTGCAGCCTCTGAAACGATTCAAACAGAAAGAAAGAACCCCCCCTCCCCCAAAATGCCCCACACACACATCCCCCCACCCTGCACCCCTGCGATAGTACAAAAAACCACCCCAATTTGCAGTGTGCCTGTCGCCCTACCCTAGAAAAACTAATCTACAAGAAGAAAAAAGAACACCCCAGGAGGAGGAAAAGTCCCAATCCCCCCGCCGCCTCAGGGTTTGCTTCGTGAAAGTGTCATTGACCAAAAAGAAAACGAACCACCGCAACGCGGTACGGTAGTTGCACACGCCGGTCTCCTCACTCCTCCTGGTCCTCCTGGCCTCCCTCTGCGCCTCTGGATTGCTCTGCATTGTCCCGTTGCGTCGACAAAGTGTCCAACCAGTCACTAACCACCTCTGGCATATCAAAAAATAGCACACGTTCATTATGTTCGATACGTAGTCTGGCCGGGAAGAGCATGGCATACTTCATGCCCAGATCTCTGTCTACGCTTCACCCCGGTAAATCCCAGTCTCTGTTTCTGCACCGATTGAATAAAGTCGGGGTAGAAGCTGATGGATGCATTCTCAAATTTGGTGGGGCCGTTGGTCCTCGAGGCCTGTAAAATGGCGTCCCTGAAGTTGAAGATCCTCGCAATTATGGGTCTTGGTGTAGCACTCTGTTTGCGTCTTCCACCCGGAACTCTATGGGCACGCTCCACCGCAAAAAAGTTACTGAGGCCCTTAGGGGCAAGATAGTTTAGAATGATGTCTTCCACAAGGAGATCCGTCGATTGATCGGCTGAGGACTCCGGAACTCCGACTATGCGAACATTATTGCGCCTAGCGCGGCTTTCAAAATCCTCGAGCCGGCGGGCAAACTGTTCACTCGAGGTTGGTAAGGTCCGGACCTCGGTCTGGAGATCGGAAACGTCAGTGGTGAGACTGGCAGCTTTGATATCGAGCGACTTGACTCTCTCGTTGGTCTTAGCCAAGTCCGCCCTAATCAAAACTGACATCCACAGCCACTGTGTCAATCTTGGCGGCCAAAGTTTCATATTGTTGGCCCATGGATGACTTCATGCTCGCAATGGCGCCCATCACATCTCAAAGAGTCAGCTCCTCCGTTTCAGGAGGGCCACTACCAAGGTCCTCCGAAGTTTTGCCTGTTCCGCTGGGAGAACCCTTGTGGCGCGCAAATCGGACCATAATGGTGGTTTGAGTAATGTCACCCCGAGACGTTTGTCGCTGTCAGGCTTGCCCGCCATGTTGGGCTGCTTGCCCCTAAGGGGCTTTTGGGACCTGGTGTAAATGGCTCCCCACGGAGAGAAACAGCGAAAAATCAAAATGCAGGGCGCCGGCGAAGAGCAATTAAGCAAGTGAGCTCATGGGCCAGATAGATCAGGGGACAGTTGTCTTTCAGCCGTGGTGGGCAGGAAAATCAAAACCGAAAGTAGACCCCGGGTAGCTATCTCCTTCCATCTGCCGTTGTTGTTCAACTACCCCGGGGTGTTTTGGATGCTCGAGTCCCTGGATATCTCACGGTGTAGGCCTTCAGGCTTCAGGACGGAGTATTTCAGGTGTCCGGCGTCCGATTCAAATTTCAAAAAAAGGCCATATAGGTCAGGAGAGTTACAGCTACAATAACCCGTTGTTAGAATCAGGATCCGTGACAGGATAGATGTAGGAGGCGGCGAGGGTTTCGGGAGCTCTCAGCTCACGCGACCATCTTGGATGCGCGCTAAGCTCCTCCTCCCCACTGTTGTCTTTTTAATAAGTTCATGGTACTTACGGTCCTGCCACCGATATTTGTTGTTTGTGCCTTGTACTTTGAAATGTAACTACTTGATCTGTTCTACCAATGCTTCGTGAAAGACGTCAATAGAGTCCTTTATGGTTACTGGATTGACCGTTGACTTCGGTCTAAAGCTTGTCTCATGTTTTTTTGGTATGCCTGAGGATGTTAATAGAATGGCTGTGTTGTCATCCATCGGGCCATTCATACCATCTATTGTATCTTGCGGTTGCATCCACAGTTCTTGCGAGGTATCCATCAAAAGCAAATCAGATTGCGTCAAATTACCTGTTTCTCACCCGATATTGGGCTAACATCGGATGGTGTTATGTGCATTTTTTTTTTTTTTTTTGGAAAGTTTGTGAAATTTCTTCAGTTTTTTCACAGTTTTGTAAATCTCCAGTCTGGTGTTCACATAATTGAAATTAACATTTGGGCAAAACGAAAGTCCCAAACTCAAGAGGCGTTTTTCCTCACTAATTAGCTCGATATTGGCCAGATTCATGATGGTTTTGTCTGTTGCATCTGTGACAGTTCTCTATATTCGTTCTGCCAACGTCCCCCTCTTTGTTTCTTTGGTCTTATGTTGTTCTCTGTTGGCCTTCTGCCTTTGTCGCCTCCTGTAGTTGTTTTACAAGTCCTTCGTCGTTGTGCCTCGGTTTTCTGGGGCGCCGGGTTTGACGTCAGTTGTAATATAAAAAGGACAGTTCCTCATCCAAGGTGTTTATTATTGTTTGTGGTGACTATATATATATATATATATATATCTATCATCCTTGAAAAAAGATTTGTCAGCGGTGGGAAGTCTGTGTTACCTTGTATGGATTCATGGTTGTGAGAAATGACATATATCTACCTTTGTTGGATGTTGTGACAAGTGTGAGTTACAAAGGTAAAAAGCCAAAAATTTGCTCCTGAAATTTCCAAAGAATTGCAGTTGTGATCAAGGCAATGCATTAAGATCACAGTATCCCTTGAGTACTCACATACAAAATTCTACACGCAGAATTGTAACAGGTGTGCAATTCTACATGTGTTTATTGAAAGAAAAGGCCCATGTGTACTCTTAACTGCTACTTGGCATCCCAACCACGGTTAGTGGGTGCTCTCTTTCTATCCTGAGCCTAAAAATGCCCTTTACTAGGAGCATCTCGGGGGGGTCTTTACAATTTATGAAGCTGGTAGTTCTGGCATATCATCAACCTTTCCATGTAAACCTACCCTGAAACACCACTACTCCATCACCCTTTCTACAGGTTCCACTCATTTTCAACAGGTCTCATCTATGTTGGGTTTTGCTTCTTCTATTTGCAGACAGAACTCTTCAAAGAGCAGCACTGGTTCCGCAAAGACAGTCGTGTGGTCATCTGGTTCTTCATCAGCAGGTAGAAAGGTGGCACACTTGGTGTGCAGGAAGAGAGGGTAGAGGATGTGGCATAATGGCCTAAGCTCCCGACTTAGGAGCCGGTGGGAACCTTGTTCGTGTCTCAGCTTCGGCCTCAACATCTTGTAATTTAGGGCAAATCACTAAATCTCCCCGTGCCTACAATTCAGTGCCTTGAGATCCTCACGGGTGATTTGCCGTGCTTTACAAATGTTGGATTTATTTATTTTATGATTCCCATTCTGCATTGCTCAGGACCTCCAGCCGGCTCCGGCGTTCTCCCAGCTGCAATAGCTCAGATGAATTTCCGAATGTAGTTTATGCTAGTAGAGCTTTCCTGTTTAAGATTGTGTTCAACCATTTTCCTGTTTAGTCATTTTCATTTTTACTCGTATGTAGGGGACCTTGGAGCTGAGAAGGAGGTGTCTCAACACTTTATATTTTCCTATTTTTTTGTTGCCTCCATCTCCCACTTTAGATCAGGCCTCAAAATGTTTTTAAAGTTTCCATACCTGTAGGTTTAGTGACCTCCATTATCTACTCGACTTAACTGTAATGTACTGGTTCCATGAACTGGGCATTATTTTATATTTTTCATTCTGGTACTCTTAGTTAATTTCTTCTGGAACAAGGAAAACCCTTCACAATGCAAGAGAATAACTCCTTATGGGATTTGCTTCTCTCACAAGGCATGGAGCAAGCTGAGATATACATGTATAGTTTTAAAAATATCAGGCGCTAGCTTTGCGTGAATGTTGCAAAGTCATCCTGTGCCCTGGGCACCCCCCAAATTTATTGCTAAATGGTTCTGGTGGTGACTGACTCTGACTGACCCTGGGCTCTGCCTAACCAGGCCCGGGGCCAGTGCTATGCTGTACGAGACACATTAGAATACAGTTAAAACACCTACATACACTAGGGTACACAATGGTATGGTGGGGTACCCCTGTGATTGGAATGACCTGCCCTATAGGCTCCTACTATATAATAGGACAGGGGGATTGAAACTACCTAGAAGTCCCTAGTACCCTAGGGTATGGCAGTTTAGAGGCCAGCAGCTCTTTTTGCACTTGCATGTGTGTACTGGCGAAGCCTGGGGCCAGTTTAAAAGCAGCATTGGGTGCCAGGACTGCTTTTAAATAGTAAATTATGTCCAAACTCGACTTTGGGGTTTGGAGCACTTATAAATGGATAGCCTACAATGTTTTGGAATATTGGGAACCCCAATGGTCTCCCCTAGGTGTCCCAGTGGTGAGGGTTCAGGTATTTATAAGGTGCACCCTTATAAAATGAGTTTATATATGCCTGTGTAAAGTGAAATTTCACATTTCACTCCCCACATTTTGGTAAAGTGCTGCTCAAATTCGACTTTGATGCTAGGAGCACTGTGGAGGGAGGATCTACAATATTTCTACAGATTCAGAACCCCTAAAGTCCCCCCTTGTTGCACCTTGGGTAGGGTTCCTGTAGATATAAGACAAGTGCTTATAAAATATGTTTTTGTAAGTCCTGGTGCTGGAAAAACGGGCAAAGTCATTTTTCCCATTGCAAATCCCCTATTACATAGGTTAACATGGTAGGAAGTTATTGATTAATAACTCTTGATAGGAGAGGGCTAGAAATGCAATTCAAAGACTTCCCAGAATGGTATTAATAAATCCAACAATATCATATTGTTGAATTTCTCCTAAAGTATACATACAAGAAGTTATAAGACTTTCTTGTTTGTAAGTCCAAATTCAGCCTTCCAGTGGTCTGCCCTGATTGGTCAGAGTTAAGTGGATTAGCCAGGCTGTCTTGTGGAGGTAATAAAGAGCCCCTGGGGGGGGGGGGGGGGGGGGGGGGGGCGGCGTATCGTAAACAATGTTCTTCAAAGAGCAGAGCAGAGAACAGTGTCATGTACAACTCTGAACTTCCCATCTTAGGCAGATGGCAGGATTAAGGAAGGTATGAGCAGATGCAGGGGCGAGAGTCAAAATAAATTAGCCATCCTATGGTTGTGTTTAGCCAGCTCCTACCTCCTTACTGGAAAATCAGCCATTATGGATGTGGAAGATTCGATGCACTCTGGGACAAAATAATGCCACACTCTACAGGATGTTGTCATATTTTGGAGGAGTTACCCTGCTCCCATTGGTCAGGAGTGACTTCCTGCCTGATCCAGAGAACTTGGAATAAGTATCTGAGAGGGGAAGAGCCCACCAGGTCTGCTGCTTGAAACTTACTGAAGCAAGACATTGCCAAGCTGAAAAGATTGCTGTGCAAAGATTTCTAAGGTCTGACCTCTGAAAACTGCACCATCTGAAACAACAGTCCTGTGGATTATCTTGCTGAAAAAGAACTAAAGCTTGGACTCCCTGAAAGCTACAGGTTAAAAGAGCTCTCCTGGAACATCACCAACTAAATCTGCGCCTTGGAGAACCACCAGTGGATTTGTAAGGGTTTTGAACCAGTGGATTGTGGGAACTGAAGTCCTCAACTTTCAAGGACCATCTTGGAGCTTCCAGACCCTTGGAGTGAGTTTAAGACACTTCAGGAACAAGTTCAAGAAGTTTGGAGAATTTTGGAGCAACTTTCGAAAAAAGCTCCATAGAGGGATCGACTCCACCTGGCCAGCCAGGACCCCTGCCTTCACCGCGAGGGTGTCAGGGAACAGTTGCGGGTGAGTCGGGGAGGGGGACAGGAGGTGCAGGGTAGAAAAAAAAACGTTCCTGCCGCCCGCTTCATTGCTGTCTTCTGCTCCTCTCCACTGCAGGCACAGGCTGCTAGACCTCCCTGTGACCAATCCTGAAACTGCTCTCAAGCATACCCACATGCACACTGACAACAGTGCCTAACATTCCCCCTCGTCACTTTTACCCCAAAGGTCCCGGCCCAAAGACTCTGCCTGGGAATAAAACAATAATAAACACATTTTATTATCTTTCATTTTTCACGTTGCTGGTGGGGGTGGGAAGAGGCGGGGGGTGGGGTGTTAGTTTTAGAGCCGTTGGATGCTAGTTTCATCAGTCATTTTTTATTACTAACTGTATTCTAGTTTTTACATTTTAATTATAGAGACTAATAAATGTCCTGAATAAACACAAAAAGCAAGATTAGGGCTCTACTATTGCATCACTTTTCTGCTTATGATAAACTGCCAATTTGGTGTCACTTAAGGCATTCAAACATTACACAGGTACACTGCAGAGGTAGAAAGTTGCACCTAATTTTTGTAAAACTCACCTTCTGACTTTAGTTGATTTGTCATCTTGGCTGTTTCTTCTTTTACTTAGCTTGACCAAGCCTGTTTTGCTGCAAGGCTGACATGTTCTGTGAATATTCCTGCAATAGCTGATTGTGCTACTTTGATTCCCTGTGCATGTAAGGACTGCACAGGTTCAGAGACGGTTTTGGCAGTCAGTACCAGATCAGTCCTGGCCTGTGGGAAAGATCTTGCAAATTTTTTTTTTAAAGCCAGGGTGGTTATAGTCAGTCTCTACATTTTTGGCCTGGCGGAATGTATGGAGGGGGCCAATATGATCCAGTATCTGGAGGACTGGCTCCGCAACAAGGTGGCACCAGAGGGACTGACCCAGTTTTTCACTCTGGAGAGAGCGCATCGGGTTCCTGCTCGCTTACCACAACCGGGCAGGTCGCCACGACAGGTGGTGGCCAAGCTCCTTCACTATAAGGACAGGGACCTCCTCCTGCAGGCAGCACGAAACTCTGGTCCCTACCAGGTGGATAATAGCAAGGTCTCCATTTTTCCAGACTACACGCTAGAAGTCCAACAACACCGTGCTTCTTTTCTGGCCGTCAAGGGGGCCCTTAGAGACTAGGGTCTTCAGTATTCCTTGATGTTTCCGGCTCAGCTTCGAATAATCCTCGATGGTACTACTCACTTCTACGATGACCTGTCTAAGGCATGGGACTGGCTCAAGACTTACAAGACGGGTCGCCGCCCGACTGGGAGGCCTGCGGCACAGGATTCTCCGCTGCGGCTGGCCCAGCGTCACCGCGGACAACGGCGGCGCTCTAAGACCCTGAAGAGATCCATCTGATCCCAGACAGCAACGGAGAGATCTGAGGCACTGGGGGCGGTGTCTGAACTACTCCGAGATCGGAATAAGCCGTCGCCATTTGGAACAGACTCAGACCAGACTCCTTAGGGCACAACACTGATACGTCCCAAGCGAGTAGCTGCAGTTGCCGCATGTCACGCCAAGCACGACTGACAAGATTGTTTGATGGGGGTTCTCTTTGTGACTGTCTCTGATTACTTCTCTAGTGTTCCTTTACAGGTGCCCATGAGCAGGTACCGATTATGGAAATTTCTGGTCTGCATAAAATGTACTGTGATTGTTTGATTGTCTGATGGCCACTGTGGGGGTATGTTTACATGGTTTTTAGAGAGGATCAGGGCCGCGGGGATAGGGGGTTGCTATACTACATGGGGCTTGAGCGCAATAGACTTCCCCCTATATTTGCAGACGGTTGTCACCGGTTAGCGGCCACCTTCCCCCTTGTTCTACGGTAACTACCAGAGGGCAGTTAGTTCTTGGACAGTTTGGATGGGGCCTAGTTTTTTGGTACCAGTCATGGGAGGGGGTGTTGGGGCTGTTCTTTTTTTTATTGTGATGGGGTCTTTGAGGGGTGTTGGCGTAACTTGTCTGAATGTACTGTTGCTAGGCAGAGAGGAGCGAGGTCATGGGTTCAATGTCTGAGCTGAAATGTCTGACTTGGAATGTCAGGGGTATGCACACTGTGCTATGTAGACATAAGATACATGCATACCTAGTGCGTAGGGGCATCCAACTGGCTTTCTTTCAGGAAACTCATATTGCACACGGCGAAGATGTGGTGTTGCATGTTTTTTGTACAACCTCTACTGCCTTTCCGAGTGGGGTGCTGATCTGGGTCTGGGCGGGAGTTCCATTCCAACCCACACGCCATCTAAAAGACCCTGATGGGTGCAACATTCTAGTGGCGGGCAGCCTGAATGGTAGGGACGTGGTGCTGGCCGGTGTCTATGCTCCCAACACTGGACAAGCAGTCTTTTTTACACGCTTGTCACAGAAATTTGCTCCATTTTTGACCGGGTCTGTCCTCGTGGGTGGAGATTTTAATTCTGTAACAGATATCTCTTTGGATAGATCTCATCCGCCTCTCCCGGATGCTCCAGCCCACAAATTATCAAAGCTCCGGCGAGACTGGTAGCATAGCTGGGGGTCAGTGGATACATGGCGGGCAACCACCAGACTGATCAGGACTATTCTTTCTTTTCTGCCCTGCATGCCCTTCATGTCCGTCTGGATGCTGTTGCTCTGTTCCCTGACGTACATGCAGAGGTTCAACACCGTGAGTACCTTACTAGAACGCTGTGAGAACACAGTCCTCTATTTTTACCAGGAAGCTCTAGTATCCCAACTTGGCGCTTGGCCCCAGAGTCATTGGAAGATCAGGTATTCCGCAAGATGGTGGGAACTGAGATCAAGAATTATTTTCAGGAAAACACTGGCACCGCCTCTTCCTTGCGCGGTGGAATGGGACACTTTTAAAAGTGTTATAAGAGGGCAATGCATAACGAATATGATGGGAGTGCGACAAGTGTTGCTGCAGGACCTAGAAAGGGCAGATCTTAAGCAAAGGGAGGCCAAGAAGGAGAGGCCTAACCACCCTCATCGTCACCAGGTATTAGTGGATGCGAGAGAGGCAGTAGCAGTGCAAGTTGAAAGGCTGCGCTGCTTTGACTATAAACGATATGTAACACGGGTACAGGCGGAACAAGATAAATCTGGGGGGCTACTGGCATGGTTGGCCAACCCAGCGAGGAGGGTCATGGTCATCCTGGAGCTTCCTGGGTCTGACGTAATGCTGATAAAACCAAAGTGGTAATCTGATCCCCAAATCATCTTTGGAAAACTGTTTTCTGGCCTAGCCAGTTTAGTGCAACCCCCTCTCCCCCAATTTGGTAGGCCTAGTTAAGAAACTTGTGTTCTTTTTTATATGGACCTACTTCTAGAACGGTTGTACGATGGTACAATGCTGGGAAATACATTGCATACCGTTACCACATATTTTTTACCACGCATGTTTTTACCACGCATATAGTTTACAATGCATGCAATTACCACGCATTGATTGTATATATAAAAACAATGTATTTGTGGGGGGAGACCACTTACCTTAAATGTGTGGTATAGGCATGCGTCGTATACGCATGCATGTGGTAAAAATATGCGTGTTAAAAATACGTGGTAAAGGCTAATGCTGTAAACTCTGCTTGTTTTTTACAGTTTCACCATACTGCACAGGTAGGTGGAGACCACATAACTTGGTATATGAGTTTGAAGTTGATCCATTTCGGATTAGCTACTTTGGGATTGCCGTTACAAGGGGTGAACCAACAATGATATTCTATTTATATTTCATTTTGTTGGATAGTGTATGTAGGTAAAGAAAACATGTGTGAGTTAATTTCAGCAGCAGTCTATATGGCAGCAAAAGGTGAACATGTTGAAAGAGTGTACACTTTGTCTAAATGACTGTTCCAGGTGCAATCTCACTTCTCAATGTCTGACATATCGTTGAAGCAAAATTCCTTATTTCCTCAGTTAACGCTAATTGCAAAGCCATTAGCAAACAGAGACTCTTTAAATCCAAGATGGTTCTACTTGCCCCCATTTGGCCTCACCAATGGTGGTTTCAGGATCTGCTCCAGATATTTAAGACGCCATATGTTAAGCTGCAAGAAAACTGGGCTGTCTCTAAAAGGCACGATTCTCCACCTCATCCTGCTATTGTAGAGCTTTGTAGTCCTATTACATAATATCTCCAGTGCAGGCTTTTAAAATGGCTGCAGTGATCTATGCATGTTCAAAATGAGGCAAAACATCCATGGACCACAGCATCCTTTGCTACTAAAGTGAACCCACTACATGCCAAGACACTGTTGCCTTAGCGACTGCATCCAGCAAGGGCAGATGTGAAGTTCTCTTCCATGAAGGTACACATAGCAACTATTAACGCTTTCAGGAAAAGTCCTACCAGTATTTCCTACAAAGGATGGCTGGAGCAGCCAATTCCTCTTTTATCAGCCAATTCCGCTCTTATCACTTAAGTGTGTTTAATTAGTGCCACAGAGAAAAGTGGGTGCATGAGTATGAGCTTTGGACTTCCCGTTCTGCCGTCACCTACCCAGCCGGTCTTCAGGCAGATATTCCTTTGTCTCCCTGTCCTATCTTCCCCTACCCTACCTTCCCTGCCCCCTTACCCTTCTTCGCAGAAATGTTTTTCTAGCAACTGATGTTACCCGATTCTAATGTGATGTGTAGTTTTGTGGAACCTTATGTTAAGGTCTCTGATACCTTCGGGTCTATCCAGCGCTATGTAAAACTCTTTAAATAAATAAATAAATAAATAAATAAATAAATAAATAAATAAATAAATAAAATGAGGGACCAGCTGCCATCGACACTCTATTAGGCAATCAACTTGCTCATGAAATTATTAAGATATTACTCAACAACTCAAATCAAGTCAACCAATGCAATATTACACCACCCATAATATGAATCAATTGTTCATGTTTCAATATAAAAATAATCCTATATGCAGTTTGTATTAGATTGTTTATCTTCTCATAAAATAGTTTTGACTGTAGCCATAACCAAACATTGTTTTGACATCATCAAATGTGATTGGAAGGAGCCCTGAAGAAGTCCCAAGGGAAACAAAATGCGTTGGCCATGGCTATTGCGCTGGTGACTTGATTTGGAGTGCTGAGTAATATCTTAATGATACTACCAATATTTCATATTTCACTGTTCCGCTTAGTGAACTGAGGGTGGAACACAACATATCAGCTGGGCATGTCTTAACACACTCAGTCACATATAAAGCATCAGTCCAAACAGGAGGTAAACCTGCGACACGCCGGAGATGGATAATGCACTACAAATAGTACTGAGATGGGGGAGCCAACACTGTATAAGAGCATGACTATACAAAGCACTAATCACAAAGGAAAACACATAAGAAAGTGGGAGAACGATCTAGGTGGAGAATAACCGATCGAGAATGGCTCACAACCCTAAAATGCAAACCTTTGTGACTAGAAATACAGGATTTAAGTTAGTCCAATTCATCTACGTATACCAAGTATATCCAGCACCCATGCAAATACATGACATGTACTCGAGTGTCCCGCATTTCGAGCAAGGCTGAAGAAACCACTCTTATCATCATGATATAGGCTTGCCTGGTAATCCAAAAGTATTGAAAACACATAACTGAACAAATTGTACTGCTAACTGTAAAGCACAGCCCACACAGTCTTAAACTATGCCTGTTGTGTCTCAGGTCTAATCCCAAATTAGAGTGGTCCAACTGTAGATTTATAGATGTGACCATGTTAATTGCAAAAAGGGCAAAGGCACCAGTACAGTAGCATGGAAAATAGAGCTATAAATGGATGGAAGCGGAAGAAGACACAGACTTGAGAATTGGCATGAAAACAATCTGTAATAATTAACTTGAGGTAGTCCAAAATCAGATGATAACCCCCTTGGAGGTGATTACTCTCTTTGAATGCATGTACAAAGCCTCATTAAAGCAGTTATATACCTAATGGAATAAATGATGTCTACGTTTTATGTTCCCAGGAATGTTACACTGCTTTTCACAAAAATAGAGTAGTTCCCTCTGAAAGTGGTATAGGATTTCCATATAAATCAGATCACCTCAATACCGACTTTCCATCGATGTCATAAATGCTGTAAGTCTATATTTATATGATAAATGCCTGAATCCATGACCCTCACCGTTGCAATTTATTCACCAACGGTAAACCAAAACTCAAACAAGCTAATTCGTTGAAGAAACCTGCTTTTTCAAGCGAACTTCTCTAACATAAAGATTGAATATAAAAAATCCATAACGGGTACCATGCATAATATGGTTCCAGTTAACTGTGTAATATGGTCCCATATTGCCATCTCCGAGTTCTGGTGGGTATGGTTTAAAATGTCAGCAGAACCCCATGATGGCAATCTTGAACCATATTACCCATTTACCGGTTATGTATTCTGTCTGTTGGTAACTAACACTAATGTATGCTATATTGTGATAAAAGTTAAAGTATTAGCACACATATCGTTGATGCTTCATTCTCAGGCAGCTGGCCTTTGTGTGCCCTTACTTCTGATTGGGATCGGGCCAGATACCCCACAACAGCCAGGAGATAATATCACAGCTTTCTTATTTGCATTGGGACTGTCAGTTTTGAATTTGTAGTAATGAAACGTGTAATCAGATGCTAAACTGAAGACTGACATAGCCAAGAAAAACAATTGGCTCATCAGCAATGCACCATCTGCAAGAGAAAATGACTTTTGAGGGATTTGTTTTCTCTGCAGTATTTTTTTGCAAGGAACCGCAGTGCCTTCTCTGCCTTTCCCACAGCTCTCTCCTACAATGCTGAATTTATTGGATAACTATCTTTTTATTAATGCATTTTTCTGTCCATGCCCACACTGCGCTTCTTGTGCCCTGCTGGATGTAGCCAGCCAAGTGGTCTCTTTAACATGACATGAGTTACTACTTTATTAGGAAACACAGGGATTGATGCCTTATGATGTGTTCCTAGGGGAGCGTTGTTCTTCTAATATGGATGGCAACATGGGTAACCTTTGTAACTTATAATGCAAAGCCATGCAGAATTTTGGCAGTGCTTCATGTGCAATACCAACGAGCCTAGAACGGCTCTCCTCTGGCTGAAACAGAGTTTATATGAAATTAAGGACTATTTTGTGTTTTATGTTGGACTTCCTTGATCGACCTGGCCATAGTTTAATCAGGTGAGACTGTGAATGTGCTGCACTTGCCATTGCTAACCCACACTTGCAAACCTCTCCACAACACTGGCCCTGCCTACCTGAACAGCTGCATTGAGTTCCACCACCTTCCAGAGACCAACGCTCTGGAGGTCTCTCACTAGCACTCACTACACGCATACACAAAAGCAGAACAGGGGGGCCACACCTTTTCGTACCTGGCCTCTAAAGCCTGGAACCCCCTCCCACAACTCATCAGAGCTCTCCTCCTCGCTTCTTGACTTTAGCAAGAAGCTGAAGACTTGGCTTTTCAAGTAAGCCGCAAGGGCTAGTATCAAACACTTGCTGCCGAACCGTTGGGTACGCTTTCTGGTGATTAGTGTGCCATAAAAACACAGATAACATAAGATGTACTGGAGTCTGAAAAGAATTTGCTAATGAATTTGGAACAAAATATATCTAGCTCAAACACAGGTCAAACCTAGCAAATATTATTGAAGTCTTGGCAAGCAGGTTGCAACGCTACTCCTGGCACTTAAAAAAATTAATTAGTCATCATATCACCAATCAGCTGTTGTTTGCTGTATTCAAACATATGAGCTAGTCTCATGAAATTATTGGTGGAACCAGGTTCACATGACCCAATTTTCAATATAAGTTAGGAAGAAGTGCAGGTAGTTCTGGAGTACAGCAGGCATATCCCTTTACGAAATGTAAGCAATTTTATCAGTT
The DNA here is from genome assembly GCF_964263255.1 of Lissotriton vulgaris. Classification (NCBI taxonomy): domain Eukaryota; kingdom Metazoa; phylum Chordata; class Amphibia; order Caudata; family Salamandridae; genus Lissotriton; species Lissotriton vulgaris. The sequence goes on from NC_141699.1 coordinate 178,243,101, forward strand.
TTAAGACTTGATATTATTGTTCGAGTAACCCCATCTGTGTATTGCCTTACATGAGTTGCCAACGAGGTGAGTTTCCTGGAGTAAAACAATGTCTGGCGATTGTCTCTTAATATACGGCAACACAACACTCCTCCTGATTCTATCCCCCAACCCGTTAACATTCCAACTTAAGATTTTAAATTCCCTGTTGCTCTGCACTCCCATTTTAAGCTAGGCAAGTTCCCCCTATAGGGTTCACGTATATGTTTTGTACCGCCGAGATAATACAAACAAACAACATACGAAAGGAATAACGGCCCTGCTCCCCTGCACTCCGGGCTTACAACTGCTCATGTTAATTAAAAGCAGAGTGCCTGTCGCCCAACTATTCTACTAAAAAGAAAAAACACACACGGGAGGAGGCTTCAGAACTGCCTCGGCTCCCCTCCCGCCTACCATCACAGAATATTGTTGCAGGACATGTCCAATGTTCAGGTCTCCAGGTGGGAGGGTTCAGGGTTGTCAGTACCAGGTTCAATAGCAGCTTGGGCCGGGTGTCAATAGTTTAGAGTTCTAAGGCGGTTGAAGCAAAGTCTTTTGAAACAGCGAAGGACCTGTCACTAGAGACCGCCGCTGGATTCACTGGTCAGTGGAGTCACGTTCCGGCACGGGTATAAGGCTGTCCAGCCAATCGGATGCCACCTCTGGGAGGTCAAAGACGTCCTGCCTTTTTGTATTTACAGATATTGGGAAATTGTTACTGTATTGGTTCTGTGGTGGGTTTACTGTACGCAGGACTAGGAAATGTTTAAGTACCTAAATCGTAAGAGGTTAAACATATTAGAAGGAATCTGTGTGAGATGGGATGTAATAGAAATTATCGCTTGTCATTATGAACTCTATTAATTTTTAGGAACTTTTATTTATTATATGTGTTTTGATGAATTTCAAATGTAAAATGGGATTAAATATTTTTTATATGCAAGCTTTTATGATTTTAATGTTTAAAAGCAAATAAAGCTCCCTTTGATTGATTGATTGACTTGTGGAGCACCAGAATCTGCACCTGAGCCCGATTCATGCTTCTTCCATGATGTTTGTGTGGGCAAGCTCATTTTTTGAAAACATATTTTATTAATATTTTATCACCATACAGACCAAAATTTAAATCACATCACCCATATCTATCAAATATGTCTCCATAGTTCCTCCCAACTAATCCCTTGGTTCCCTTCCCTCCCGCTTCACTCAGTGTGGGCACATTCCAAAAATATATAGCACAGCATAGTTCCAGCTATAAGGACATCATTTGCTACACAGTTCGCATAGCAATAATCATATGTACGTTTCCTCATATATTAACACTCACCCTCTCTTTGTGAATCTAGCAGAATCTGTACTAGTACCTATCAAGCTCTCGCCAATTCCAGAACCTTTTCATTATCTGTTTGCTTGGCCTGTTGAAATCTTATGACGCTCTCACGGCTAGCCCATTTACACAGTTCTGCCCTCCATCGCTTACTTGATGGACCTTCTTTTGACTTCCAGTGCCATGTTATCTCCCGTTTTGCCAATAGTAACCCCAAATCAATGAATTTGCTAGTTATTTTGGTTTTAGTTATGTGTGGATACCAATGCAACAAGCATGTATCCATATTGTAGTCTGAATGTCTATCCGTTATGTCGTTCAGGAGTTCCCCTACCTCCACCCAGTATCGCCCCAAGATCGGGCAGTTCCAGAGCATATCCTCCAGTTCCACACCCTGTGCTAAACATCTAGGGCACGCCGCATCATGCACCTGGAAATATTTCCGGATCTTCCCTGGGGTCAAATAAGCTCGGTGTAGTATGAAAAATTGCACCTGTTGGAATCGGGCATTCCTGTTCCCTTCCATGCTCTCCTAAGAATGTGTCCCCATGCTGCATTTGGTATTGGCCGGCCTATATTCACCTCCCATTTCAATTTCAGATCCTCTAATGGTCGCAGTCCCTCACGTGGCTGCAGAGACAAGCATCCACTTTTCACCTGATCGCGACGACGACATCTGGTTCCACTCCTGGTTCCACTCCAGTCACTGGCTAGTGACTGTGATCATTGTCCCCTCTGCTTTCAGGTCCTCCTCTTCACTGATTCACCCTTGGATCACACAGGACATCTTCCTCCTGGTCGCTCCGCTGCTCTACGATCCCATATGTAATTCGCAATACCTGTTCCCTCCCATATTGTCCCCGGCGCAGTTTAATGTCTAAACTTTCTATATCAGTTTACCAACTGCCAGCGTCCTCCCATGCAAGTTACTCATCCAGCATGCCTTCCGCAGTTCCAGGCGTGACATCCGGACCCTTAGTGCTGTCCGTTTCCGATATCTCAGTGTCTGAACGTATCTTGTCTTCGTCCGAGTCAGTCCCTACTGCTGAATCATTCTTCTGCAAGCCGGTTATCGCTGACGTTGCTGCCAGTTCTCCCTGTCTGTCTGTCTGTCTGCTGCTGCTTGTGATACCAATTGTTTCCGTAGACTCCTGTTCCTCCTCCTCAGTCTTTGTGACTTGCGCATCTGAGGTGCTTTTGTCGGTTCAGATTGTCGTTGCCCTCTGTGGTCCGTGCCCGCTCTGTAGGTTTCTAGCCATTCCCACGCTTCCTCAGGTGTAAAAAAGAACTGCGTTGTGTCATCCACAATAACTCTGTTTTGCAGGGAAAATCAATGAGTACTGGATCCCTTCCTCCCTAAGCTCTTTCTTAACGGCCAGGAACGAAGCGCAGCGTCCCTGAATCTCCTGTGTATAATCCGGGAATATTGTTACTTTGCTGTTCCCTACTGTGAAGGGGCCGGCCTTGCCCGCTCTTTGGATCAACAGGTCTCTGTCTTTATAATGGAGCAATCTGGCCACTACTGGTCTGGGAGGACGACCCGGCAACGGCTGCCTTGCTGGGACCCTGTGCGCCCTCTCAAGCGTGAAGAAGGAGGACAATCCCTCTGGTGCAACCACTGTCTGAAGCCAATACTCTAGGTAGCCAATCCCGTCGCCCCCCTCCATTTTCTCCGGGAGACCCACGACGCGTATGTTATTGCGTCTATTTCTACTTTCGGAGTCTTCTGCCTTCTTCTCCAATGCCACTATGCGGTCTAATTCATCCACCATCTTGACCTCCAGGGCAGCGTGCGCTGGCGTCACGTCTTGGAGGGCAGTCTCATTTGACTTCGCTCTGTCTGCCAGTTTTGAGTGGTCGGCACGCAAAAGCCCCAGTCCAATCGCCACTTGCGCAATGTCTTGTTGGAGGGATTCTTTTGTCGCCGCTATGGCTTCTAGGTTCCTGTCAAGCTGTTGCTGCAGCCCTGGCCCTGGTATTGTTTCCGCGGCACCCTGCTCCGCCTTGTGAATGTCGTCTGTGTCCGCGGCCCCATCTTTCTTGCCTTTAGGCTTCATCTCGGTCAAAGGGCTGCTCCGCGGCCTAGTACAGCCTGTTTGTTTCCTCCAGTGCCCGGCCTCTTCTTGTGCCCCCGCCAAGTGGTCAGTATTCCGTTAGACCCACAGTGCCCGTCTACGGCAGTCCCCGGAGGTCCAGTTGAGTACATAAATCAGTGTCCGATTCCTTCTGGAGTGCTCACTGGGTCTATAGCCGCAACAGTGTGTTATTTCAGTGGCCAGTTCCAAAGGAGTGCTCTACTGTACGAGTCCTCCTCAATCCAGCGCTATCAGTGGGCTCAGATCCCCGTGCCCTGCAAGCATGTTCCGCTAGTCATGCGGTTCCCAGCTCAACATCTCCGCCTCCGGGCTCTCCGGTCCCCATTCATTCACAAAGTTAGAGAATTGCACCCCATTCGTAACCTGCTGAGGGGCGAACAATTCACAGGGTGATTCAGAACCCTCTCGCCCAGCACGCAGCCCCTCTGGGCACCGCAGGATACCCCTCAGGCGCCGTTCACTCCGGCTATGGGATGCCCCGTCCTGATTTCCAAGTCATGCCATTGGGGGGATGTGCCTTGTGCCTTGGTCGCCCTTCTAAGCCATCAACTCTGTGCCGCCCCTGGAGACTGCCGCCCTCCACCGTTTGCTCTCGCCCCGGGTCATACAGCGCTGCACGCCTGATTCCCGCCCCCACCTCCGCAGTGCAGGGTTCTGGCACACCGCGCCGCATTCACCCAGGCTGCGTTGTCGGGCTCCTCAGCGGCTTCTCTGCCTTCTGTACACGGCGTCCTTCATGCAATTCCGCGCTGCAGCACCACGCAGGGTCCTCTGGCTTTCGCTTCCTTCTGCTGCCAGGTTAACGATCCCCGTTCCTCTGGTAGCACCACTGCAAGGCAGCACCCCGGGTCTCAGGTGACTTCTGTGGGAACAGCTTCGCCGTCACAGCGCTCTGTTATTGCCTGCGAGCGTTCCGACCCCTAAGCTGCTCTCAGCTGTCTTGTGTGTCATAAGTAGTCCATCCGCCCTGCCACCATTATGAGGACTTGGTTTCGGTTTGCTGGCCGCCCAGGACTACGAAGTGCCGTAATCGCCATTTTCTTTCTCCACGTCGCACTTCCAGCAGAGCAGTTCTCCCGTCCACTCGTGCCCGTATGCCTTCACTGCACTAGTCACACGGGGTGCTCCCCGTATCGTAGGGTCATCACCGGCCGAGCTCCGCCGCCATTTTGCCGTTCAGTCCGATTTTGCTCCGCCGCACTAGATTGCCCATTCAACCGTACAGAAGGCTCCGGTCGCCCCGCAGTCATACACCAGCGTCTCCCCTGCCTTTCAGAGATCTGGAGCGCTGGGTCTCGTCGTCGGGCATGCAGGATTATCAGGATATTTTCCGGGATCGGGCACGGAGATCCGAGCTCACGCCCCCTCACCCATCGGCGCCCAAGCCACGCCCCGTGTGGGCAAGCTCATCAGGGTCACCCAGGTGGGATATAGGTCAAGGGGCGATCAGTTGGTGTAGCGGCACAACGTAAATCGCTGTCAGGACCACTGCCCTGTATTCTGCATTGAATTGTACGGTAATTAGTACTGCTATGAAAATGAAAAAGTACTTTTTTTTTAAAGACTAGCTCTGGGCTGGATATTGAAGTTATTGTGTCTATTGGCTTATTATTATGTTCTGAGCTCATGCCCCCTCCCACACTACATCCCTGAGATGTCTGTTACTGCTCGCCCTCTTTAACACGTGTCAAATAATACGCCAAGGGTTATACTTGGCTAAGGTTGCAGAGCTATAGTAGGATGGATCCTGGCACAGCTGTTAGAAACTACTTCTACCACCACAGTCGGGCCACAGAAGCTCCTGTCTGCCCTGTAGCTCCTTGTACGGGATCTGATAACATTTTTAGTAACCTAGGAATTAATTTTTTTTAAAGTGTGGTAAAAGTAGTTACATAATAAACCCAGAATATATGCTGCATAATTTGCGCAGTCTACTCTTTTACATCATTTCTTCCTTGATAGCTGCATTATCCAGTGGCCTTGTGTGTATGTTATTTTCACGCAACACTTAAACTTTGCAGATGCGTCTTAGTGTTTCCAATTTCTTTTAAAATGGCATATATGAGAGGGTAGTTTCCTATTTGTTATTTTATGCAGCTAATGTTATTCAGTATACAACATTTGTCCTTTGCAAAATCATTATTGATGTTGGACTTTTGAAGGTGTTTAGGTTGCAGGTATGTCAAACTACAAGAAAATAGCTCTTCCCAAGAACAGTACAGGCGTACCATTCCTGTTCTCTTCTATTTCCTGTCTGTTTTTGTTTATTTTTGATCACCTTCCTCTTAAGGTCCTTGTTTTTGCTGTAAACAGTTGATGTATTTTTTGCAAGATTATAAAATTATCCGTCTTTCTTTTACATGATACAGGTGGTTCCATGGGCACCTTTCTGGGAAGGAAGCTGAGAAGTTGTTAACAGAAAAAGGAAAACATGGAAGCTTTCTGGTCCGTGAAAGCCAAAGTCACCCTGGTGACTTTGTCCTATCTGTGCGCACGGGGGATGATAAAGGCGAGAGCAACGATGGAAAGTCCAAAGTGACACATGTCATGATACGTTGCCAGGTAGAGCTTTTTCAGGTATATTTTTGTTGATGATAAACGCTTTTACAGGCCATATTTGTGAAATGGTTTCTAGATCAGAAATTCCATTAGGTAAAATTGCCACAACGTATCCTGCCCCACTTGTTTAAGTGCTGCAAACCTTAAAACCTCAGTGAACCATTCTTCTCTCTCTCTCTCGCTGTATGTGTGTTTATATATATATATATATACATATATATGTATTCACTGAAAAAAACATAGGTTTTTAGGGGTGTTATAGTTAGCTGGACATTTCACTTGTACAAAACAATTGAAATTCCTCCGTTGTAGTTAGGTCTGCTAACTATACCTTGCACGCCCGCAATCCACTGCTGAAGATGTCACATATTACATCATTCATGACATGGTCAGTGACATCACTGATGACATCTCAAATGAGATCACTGATGACATCACTGATGACATCATCCAGTGAATGTGGTTTGGTTTGTTATTTAAATATGTATTATATATATTGCAATCTGCATTGAAGAATGAATGGATATATAAATATCTGGATGGAGGATTTAGAAGGAGTGTGAGTGACTGTTTACTTGACTCATTTATAGTGTCTCACTAAATATATTGGATAGTGACTAAACTGTGTGAATATCTGTATCACTTTGTCAGTTTGATAGAAGCAAACCTCAGCAAGGCCGACCAGTGCAAGGGGTTCAATCTTCTTTGCACAAAGTCCTCAGACCATAGGAAGAAGTTGGCACAGAAACTGGAAAATACAAAAGTATAGTTTATTAACCTTTAAAGGTGGTACTACAGTCCACACAACACCCTTCAGTATTGCATAAAGTAGCACCCCAAACTAAAGCACATGGCCTCTTTCATACACAAAGAGGGGGCTCAAAAAGGAAGGCGGTACAAACATAGAGCATGATTTATGACCATATAAGGACATTTCAAGACACAATCAATACATGGGCGGAGTTAACGGTTCTTGAGACCCTCAAAAGCACATTCCCATCTGATACTAATCACTAACAGATGTGGGCTTTACTGGGCATGCGCTAACACAAAAGATTTTAAACGCAGTTAACAAAGAGGTAGGACAAAACTCGTGGCGAGCACATGGCAGCCTATGGCATACAAAATGGCTGCCACAGATACAAAATGGAGTCGGTTGATTTGATACAATAATGGCCAAATACAGCATGTCTTCTGCTATTGCTTAACCTAATTGCCGTTGATTTACAACAGACAACCCTTTCAGCATTAGCTGAAGACAATCGACTTCCTAGGATAAGCTAAATGCTCATCTTGTATGTCAATGATCATCATGTCAGCTATTTCTTTAGTCAAACTACTTTGCATTTTAACTTCTGCAGTATTTCTTTTGGTTGGTATACAAGCAGTAATACACATAGAACATATCATTGGACTACATTGATTACATACACAACATGTGAAGATTATTGCAATTATTATACATAGGATAGTCAATACTTTCCAGCCCCAAGCAGAAATTAAAGTCCAAAACCATCCTGCAAGAGTCCAAGTACCATTTTCAGTGTGAATATCTGCAGCAATCTTATGTAGTTTATTAATCGCTTTATATACAGATGGTGTATGATCTGGAATGAACACGCAGCAACTGCTACCTATAATGTGATATGCACTACCTCTATCTGCTAACATAACATCTAGAACCATTCTGTTCTGCAAAGCAACAATTCTAGCAATTTGCAATTCTTCAGTAGGATTTCCAAGGGCTACAGCTGCTTGATTTGTAACAGCTTCCCCAACCCTAGTTAGTCGTCGCACCTTTCTACTATTTAATGCAGCACCTACAATAAAGAACAATCCTAAATTAAAGTCTATTTATTGTTGTAGACTAGAATCTGTTTGATCTACATCATCTATACTCAGTGTTCTCTTATAACGATTTACTGTGATATAGCTAAACAGTTTAAGACCTCGATGATATAATGCAGGTGCCAGAAATACAGGAGGCAACAAAAATGACACATAACATACACCCGACCACCCAGCTGGTAATCGGTAATATCCGCGATTTCCACACACACACACAAAGTATGTGTTATGTGAAGCTAAAAAGGTACTATTATTCAATCCATCTATATTCAATACAGTAATACAATCACTAATTCCAACAGGAATATGTCCAATGCTCTGTACACATAAGTCTGCTTGAGCTTGGGTGACAGAGATGACGAAACGTTCACTTTCAATGGAGTCTCTTGTGTTGGTAAAGATATATGACGTCAAAATATTGTCCGGTCGGTATTCCTCCCACTCCCATTTAGTTCCATTTGCTTGGGGATATCCATATTTGTCTCAATGACACTCTGTAGTCAACCGGAAAAGAAGTCTGCCTACAGGAGGCTTCCTAGTTGCGAAGAGCAGAGTATACCAGGCTCAACAGGAGCCATTATGCGAAAAGGGAAGAGATATAAATGGGGTTCCTCCCTTCTTTTGATGTGCAGGCATCATCCCACATATCCAACAATTCGTGGCATTCGTAGCAATGTGGGTATGGTTTAACATCTGAATAAAAGTGTTATTAAGGTAAGACTGTCGGTGCTTCAATTCTTGATACAGGAGTGTATAGAAAAAATGTTCCTCCGGTATCGGTGTAGTAACAACAAACAACTCACAAGCAGGAGTTGTCTCCTCAACAGACCATGTGATTGTCGCCATAATCACCAAGACAACAATAAACCCTACAGCACAAAAAATCTTCTTCTTTTCCATTTTTGGTATGCACACAGAACAATTCTTCCTGAAACTAAAGTAGTTTTCAGAGCTCTTACCCCTGGGCAGCCGTTGATTTCACTACTCTAATGCAGGGCTGATCCCCCCCCCCCCCTTTGCCACATCGGCTCTCCGTTTCACTAACCCAGGGACTGCTCAGACAACTTTCACAATACTACAGGCTCTTTTCTCGGTCTCAAATTATATCTCGTTGCTCCAGAAATTGTTGGGTCCGGGAAGAACTCTTCAGATTCGTCAGGTGTCACAGCACGGCCTTTCTCCGCAGTCAGAACCTCTCGATGATCAGTCAACACAGCTGGCTCCACCAAAGCAGGATATACTCTCCAGCAGTGCACGCCGTGGATCCAGTTTTTCCGATTGGTGACTCGAACCGCTGTCCTCGTAGCGAGCAACACCTGCTCAGGTCCGCACCACCTTGATTCCAGACTGCTCGACCTCTCAAAGGACTTCCGCAGGACAAAGTCCCCAGGTCGGAGATCATGGTCTTCACCTGTAGATCGGTCAGGGAGTGCTTCTCAAACCTGTTGATGAATAGAAACCAAGTTATCAGTTAATTGTGCCAAATAGTCATTCATTAAGACGCAAGGTACATCATACACAGAACTCGGTTTAGGAATTCCCCAGACATTCTTAGGTCTGCCAAACAGAATCTCATAGGGGGTGAGACCTGTCCGGGAATGAGGCACTGATCTAATAGACAATAATGCCAGTGGCAACACATCTGGCCAAGTCAGAGAAGAAGAAGCCTGTATCTTGGCTAATTTCAGCTTCAAAGTAGCATTGTATCTTTCCACCAATCCTGCTGATTGCGGGTGGAACACTGCATGAAACTTCTGTTTGATTCCTAATCCTTTCAGGACATACTTGATAACGTTCCCTATAAAATGAGGCCCGTTATCACTCCACAAAAGTCTACAAACACCATAACGAGGAAAAAATTTGTTGAAAAGCACCTTTGCTGTAGTAATTGCAGTATTGTCCTTTGTGGGGTATGCCTCAATCCATTTACTGAAGGCGCATACCACCACCAAGACATACTTCAGATTATTGCAGCGCTCAAGCTGAATGTAATCCATCTGCAAAACTTCAAAAGGTGCAGTTGGAGTAGCAAACCCTCCTGCTGGAGTTCGTGTCCTTTTTCCAGGATTGTATTGCAGGCGAATCATACAGGACTGTTCTACTCTCTTAGCTGTGCTAGCAATTTCTGGATGCTCCCAAACTTGCGTAAGCAATTTCACTATTGCTAAAGCTCCAACATGTGCTAGCCCATGTACCATCTGAACCATAGGAAGTACAAAAGCTATCGGCAACTTCCACTTATCCATCTGCTTATTCCTCCAACAACCTTCGTCATCCAACTCTCCATCTTTAGGCCATTGCTCCCGTTCTTTGTCAGAAGCGGTCCTCTGTATCTCTAATACTTCTTTCCTAGCATCGTGCCACCGCTCAGCTTGTGACTTCACTACATACATAGAAGTAGTGTTAGGCTGCATCGCAGTCTCACGTGTCACTCGATCTGCAAAAGCATTTCCTTGTCCTACCTTATCAGTCACTTTCTTGTGCGCACTACATTTCACTATAGCTATTTTCTTTGGATATATTAATGCAGTCAAAAGATTATGCACTAGTTCTCCGTGCATTATCTGCATCCCGTGTGATGTCAGAAAGCCTCTTTCCTTCCAGAGCAGGCCGAAATCATGCGCCGCTCCAAAAGCATAATGGCTATCTGTATAAATGTTCACACACAAATCTGTACTAAGCTCACAAAGCTATTAGTTCCTCTGCTTGAGCTGACTTCTGTGGTATGCGAGCTGTCTCCACTATCGTGTGAAGCGTAGTAATTGCATATGCGGCTGAAGTTATACCATCCGGCAACTTCAGGCAAGACCCATCAACCCACAGTTCTCCATCTACATCTGGAAGGGGCGTATCTTGCAAATCAATACGACCCTTTGTCTGTTCCTCAGTCAGGAAAATGCAATCATGTGTCTCTTGCCCCTCAGGCTGAGTCGCCGGAAATGGCAACAACGTGACTGGGTTCAGTGTTGCACATCTCTTCAGGGTAATATGAGAAGCTAACCGCGTCAGCGCATATCCTGTCAGACGTGCACTAGTTAAATGCTGCGTCTTTGTTTGATTCAAAAGGGCATCAACAGCATGGGGTACCAGCACCAACAGTTTATGTGATAAGACTATCCCTTCACTCTGACGTATTGACACAGCTGTTGCTGCAACCGAGCGAAAGCACCCAGGCAATGCTCGAGCAACAGGATCAAGTACTGCTGAAAAATATGCACACGGATGTTGCTTATCGCCATGTGTCTGCACTAAAACTGACAATGCACATCCATCTCGCTCATGTACATACAATGTAAAAGGTTTTGTGTAATCTGGAGTACCTAACACTGGTGCTGAACAAAGGGCTTGTCGTAACTGTCGAAAAGCATTCTCACATTCATCTGTCCATGGAAGGGGTATTGAAGCATCTTTTGTCAAGAGTGCTAACAAAGGTTTAACAATGTACGAAAATCCTAATATCCATTGTCTACAAAAGGAAGTAAGACCTAAAAATGCTCGAACTTCTTTGTGTGTAGAAGGTACTGGTATGTTTAAAATTGCCTGAATGCAATCGTGAGTGCACGTCCCTCCTTAGACAAAAGGTGACATAGATAGATTACCTTTGGTCTACAATATTGCAACTTCTTTTGCGATACTTTGTGATGGTGTGAAGCAAGGAAGGAAAGCAAGGACAAAGTACTTTTCTCACATTGTTCAGGGGTATTGGCTGCCAACAAGATATCATCGACATATTGTATGAGCGCCACACGGCTTGGCTGTTAATACTAGGACTCTCAGTATAGCCTTGAGGAACTCTACAAAATCTATACGATCGATTATTCAAAGTGAAACCGAACAGATATCGGCTATCAGGATGAATAGGGATCGAAAAGAAAGCGTTCTTCAAGTCTATAACGGAGAACGTGATTGCAGGAGGTGGAACTAAAGTAAGAAGTGTCGTAATGTCAGAAACCACTGGATATTGTGGCACCACTATCTTATTCACTTCTCGTAAATCAATTATGAAGCGATAGATCCTAGTGTCAGTATCTTTTTTCAAAATTGGGAGAATCGGACTGTTACAGACATTAAATGGAAGTTCTTCGACAACCCCCACTTCAATGAGATCTTGTACAATTTGTGTAAGTGCTTCCTCACCCTCCTGTGAAATTCTATACTGAGGCAAACGTGGCAACACAGCTCCCTGCTTTACACTAATATGCACCGGTGGAATAACCATCTGTCCCACATCAGTATCTGAAGTAGCCCACAAAGTATCGGGTAGGGAAGCTAGTGCTGTGTCCTCTTTAGCAATGCAAACTCTGTCCATCACAGGGTAATTATCATTCAAAATCACACGTACTCCTTCAGGGGAACATCGTATCGTAGCTCTGAAATACTTGAGCATATCAAGACCCACAATATTATCTTGTGTATTTGGGGAAAGCAAAAACGGGCATGGAGCATTAACTTATCAACATGGAATACAAGTGGTTGTGACAATGGGCTAAGGGAAGGTGTTCCATCGAACCCTATCGATGTGATCGTTAAGCCAGACAGGGAAGCCCTCGGAACCAATTGTTTAGACAGAGCGCTACGAGTAGCTCCTGTATCAACCAGAAACTGATCAGTAGAACCCAAAACATGTGCTGTAACATAAGGACCCTCTGATCTACTGGAACTCCTTACCCCATACTACGCAATCCTATGCATAAGCAGAATCATGTAAATCAGGCTGCACATAATCAGACATTTGGTATTGGTTACGCCTGTCGAAAGTATTAAACCCATTCTGTACCTATGCATCAGATCGTTCGTATTGCCCCTGAGACCTGAATATCCTGCGCGATTTCTCATTGGTCCCCGACCACGGGCATAGCGTTGTGAACGCAACAATAGACACTCATCTTCCCAATTACCACATTTCCTACAATACGCACATTAATCAACAGCCAAATTCGAGCGAGTGTAAGAAGAACCATAAAATCCTCGTCCACCTCTGTCATTACCTCTAGAAGGTGGACCATAAACCTGAGATAACATAACTTTCATTTTTAGTTCTTTAGACTTCTTATCCTCATTACCTATAATATTGAGCCATCATCAGGAGAGATGCCGGAGAAGAGGTAGTTCAAGAGCTTTCCCTAGTTTTTAGACGGCTAGCCACTCCTGGTAATAGATTTGTAACATTTATCTACTAACAAATGTCAGCCCGTATCGTCCGTTAGCGACTGGCCACTGAAATCATGAAAGGCTTCCTCAAAACATGTAAAGAAATCTGAAACCGATTCATCTGTCTTTTGCTTACACGATACTAAAATAGTCCAATCAATCTTTTTAGGGGGAATAATCGTTTTTAATTTAGCTAATATTGCAGCGGGAAGATCTAAAATCAACTGACATGGCTTTTTCGCTGGTTCCCTTTCCTCATCTTCTGCCTCTATATCTTTCCGTATCGCCCCATAAGCTGCGCGATCATCAACTTTACGCACAGACCTCCACATATAAGGCGGTAATATTATCCCAAAAAATAAATCAATATCAGCTAACGTCCTAGTACAAGAGTTAATAGCACCCTCAACTTCCTCATAGAAAGCGGCTGGATTTTTCAGCGGGTCAGGCAACGCTGTCTTAAGTGCCATTACATCTGCCCTATTCCAGGGAGTGTACACCCAATTATAAATAAAATAACCTTTAGCATCAATAGAAGACTTATCATCACTTGTACCCGCTCCTTTAGGAGAAACATATAAAGGCGCGGCCTCTCGCATAGGCTTTGCATGCACTATCGTGGTCTTATCTGTTCCAAAGATAGATGATTGTTTCCCGCCAAGCGAACCTGTCCGTGCATCTGCATCTGCTTTCCGTTTCACCTCTCGCAGACTAAGTGCCTCAGTTCGCACTTTGAACAACCGCCTTATTGTATCAGCCACCTGGGGGAGAGTAAAGAGCCCATTACGCATTTGCTTACAATCGGCTGCTACATCATCAGGTTCTAAAATACCAGAAACTTTCCAAAACATCTCAACAACTTCTTCAACAAAATGCTCAGTAAAATATAATTGCTCCCTTTCCTGCCACCCCTGTAAATTATCTAAGATGTTAGACACAGTAACAGTATCACGAAGTGCTTGATGAGCAATCTTTCTGAGTTCGGACGCACGATCGGCCGACAGCATGGAGCGAGTATCTCGCTTTGTTCGGTCCGAATCAAAATCCTCATCTTCGCCGGATGGAGCGGACGGAACAGCATACGGTGGCGGTGGGTGATCTAATAACAAAAAATCCTCTTGTGGTTTATTAAGGACAGGATAAAAAGGTTACCGAACAGCATATTGGCCAGTTATCTGTAATCTGCATTCCTTCTCCTGTCTCTCTTCCAATTCCTTCACTTCTTTCTTTCTCAATGTGTGCGCTTTCTCATACATACTCTTCCGTTGCTCTTTCTCAATCAGCGCTTGCTCACGTTTCTCACGCTCACGTACTTCTTTCACCCACATTCGTATACTTTCAAACATGTCTTGTCTGGATTTCCGCTCAAACATACACTGCTCCACATACTCAATCTTTCGCAGATCAAATGACCCATGCATTGGCCAACATAACTCAAGATCCTTACGAGTGTATTTATTCCATAATGTGCTGTACATTATATAAGAAATACCATATTTAATATACATATCCCTATTAGGCGTCCCTTCTGGGGGAGCCGGTTGCGATTCCTCAAGTCTTAACCGGTTATGTCCTCAAAAGCAGCACATCCTTCGAAGTGCGCTAAAAGCAGGCATGCCAACAATAATGCAAAATATGCAGTATTCTAAGTAAAGTGGCACTTAAGGTATCTCTAATATGATGTGCCGTTCAAATCAAAATCCCAATACAGAGAAAAAACTCCTCATTACCTGCCTATATGTGTTGCAACGCATATATTTCAATTCCACATGCAAATCATGACTAGTCGTACCAAGTAAAAATTGCCACAGCAAGTGTATAAACTGCTTTGCCAATCCCAGGCTTCCAAAACCCACAGCAAGTACCGTCCAATGGTTCTTACCAATCACAGGGCATCCAGATTCCAACTGCCAAGTTCTAAATTCGACCAAACGGCCACTGCACGGCGAGTCAACAGAAGAGATCTCAGTCAAGGACCGGCACCACCTGGATTGTCAGATCGGAAAGAAAGGAAAAAATTCCTTGGATGCCAAGACTCAGGTCTCTTCTGGCATGCGATTGCGCCCGTAGCGAGATTCCAATCCTTCGTCACGACCACTCCTTCTTGCATCCGAGTCGCCGATGAGCCTCACGTGTCGGGTGCCAATTGATAGAAGCAAACCTCAGCAAGGCCTACCAGTGCAAGGGATTCGCCCTTCTCTGCACAAAGTCCTCAAACCATAGGAAGAAGTTGGCACAGAAACTGGAAAATGCAAAAGTATAATTTATTAACCTTTAAAGGTGGTACTACAGTCCACACAACACCCTTCAGTATTGCATAGAGTAGCACCCCGAACTAAAGCACATGGCCCCTTTTATACACAAAGAGGGGGCTCAAAAAGGAAGGCGGTAAAACATAGAGCATGATTTATGACCATATAAGGACATTTCAAGACACAATTGATACATGGGCGGAGTTAACGGTTCTTGAAACCCACAAAAGCACATTCCCATCTGATACTAATCAGTAACAGATGTGGGCTCTACTGGGCATGCGCTAACACAAAGGATGCTAAATATAGCCTGTTGCTGGGCAGATTCCAAACGCAGTTAACAAAGAGGTAGGACAAAACTCGTGGCGAGCACATGGCAGTGTATGGCATACAAAATGGCTGCCACAGATTCAAAATAGAGTCGGTTGATTTGATACAATAATGGCCAAATACAGCATGTCTTCTGCTAATGCTTAACCTAATCGCCGTTGATTTACAACAAGTTGTTGTGTAAACTGCTGCACCAGTTGGTTACTAGGTATGGGAAAGTCTATATTAGTTATTGATTAGTTAACTTAGTATTTGTATGGGAGAGTGAATATGTATGTGGTTTGGTGGGGAGTGTGTGACTGCCCAAAGATGTGTGAATAGTTGACTTAGTAGGTATATGAGGTTAAGACTACATGGTTGTTTGGGTGAGTGAATATCTTTATGGGTGTGGTGATGAGCAAATATATCTCTCAATGGTATATGTCCAACAAACTAGAAAAATAAAAGGCAGTGTATGTGACAGTTGTTGTATATAAATAAGTATACATAAGACTCATTGATTGCATGAGAGACTGTATGGATAACTGTCTACTTGTAATAGTGATTTTATAACACACTAAGTATGAGTTAATATCTATATGAATAAATGAAGTGGTGTTTGTATAAGTGTGTAGCTGAGTAAATGTAAGTATGATCCATTGTTTGCATACGTGAGTAGGATGACTATAAGTGAATAGGATGTGTGCTGGTGTGTAATGTCGATATAGGGGTATAAGTATATTTGATAGTGTTCTATTGATCATTGACAGCATGTATGAGTGAGTCTTTAGGTAAGTGATTAGATGTGTGTGTAGATCTAGGAATAACTGAGTGGGTTTTTAGAAACTTGTATTGTTGTGTCAATGGATTCAAATATGGTACTCTGTATTTTACAGTGAGTGATGAAAGGTTCTTTTAGTGTATGATGAGGTGTATCCGATTGTCACGTGGATGATGTCATCAGTGATGTCATCAGTGATGTCCCTGACCATGTCATGAAAGATGTAATTTGTGACATCATCAGCAGTGGATTGCGGGCGCGCAAGTTATAGTTAGCAGAACTAACTATAACGGAGGAATCTTAATGGTTTTGTACGAGTGAAATGTCCAGCTAACTATAACACCCCTAAAATCTATGGTATTTTCAGTGAATTTCTAAGGTTTTTTAAATGCTAATTCCTAACTATAACATGTCTGAAACCTATGGTTTTTTCAGTGAATTTCATAGGTTTTTTAAATGCTAATTCATAACTATAATATGTCTGAAACCTATGCTTTTTCCAGTAAATTTCAAAAGTTTTGTAAATGACAATTTTTAAATGTATGAATTGTTATATTTATTTTTTTGAGACTGATTTACTACATTTTTTAAAACTTTATTTTTAGATATTTTATTTTTTAAATTACATTATAATTACATTATACATTACAAAATATACTTTCTCATAATGAATTACTTTAGTTTAAATACTTTGCAAATAGGCAATAGACTTTTAAGTACAGTAGTTGCAATGGGCAACACAATTTCAAACAATGCAACATTGAGCTCAATGGGAA
Source organism: Lissotriton vulgaris (assembly GCF_964263255.1). Lineage (NCBI taxonomy): Eukaryota > Metazoa > Chordata > Amphibia > Caudata > Salamandridae > Lissotriton > Lissotriton vulgaris. The sequence goes on from NC_141699.1 coordinate 178,260,221, forward strand.
TTTCTAGTTAAATGCAATGTTACTTTATGGATTACTTTTCTAACCACAGGACTGGATCCTAGATTCAGTCCTGGGACATCTCCTGTAAACAGTTGAGTAAAAGCGTTTTGGTTACAGTAGTGATTTTTAAGGAATATTGTTGTATTTTAAAAGTTGACAGAAACGTTTCCACATAGAATCACCAATGTTATCCTATGGGAGGAAATTCACTTAGCAGGTAAGTAGTGTTATCATTACTTTTTCTTACTCAGTGGTGGATACTGGATCCAGCACTGGTGCATCCATCTCCTGTAAACAGTTGACAGAATGCGTTTAAGTTATACAGGTGATTTTTAAGGAATATTTGTAGTTTGTGAAAATCGACACTTAGAAACGTTTCTGGTGAAAACCAGACAATGGATTCCTATGGAAAGAAATACAAGTTACTGGCAAGTACGGTTAGAATTACTTTTCAGGGTCAGTGCTGGGCTAAAAGATGCAGCACTGGGTTCTCTCCTGATAACAGGTGAGTAAATCGGAATTTGTTCGTACGGATAATTTTAGGTGAATATTTTAAAGTTCCAAAACTCCAGACTTAGAAGAATTTTCAAGTGAAACCAGTCAATGTTAGCCTATGGAAGGAAATTCAAATTACTGGTAAGAACGGTTAGAATGACTTTTTAGGATCAGTACTGGGATCAAAGATGCAGCACTGAGGTCTCTCCTGATAACAGGTGAGTAAATCGTAATTCGTAGTTCGACTGATTTTAGAGGAATATGTGTAAGTTTCAAAAATTAACACTCAGAAACTTTTTCATGGAAGGAAATTCAAGTTACTGGTAAGTACGGTTAGACTTTTTGTTTTTATTATCATTTAATTTTATTGAGTTTCAAAAAAGAACATAAAAAAACATACAACCATGAGACTCCTCATTGCAACATTACATTATAGTTCTCTCCTGTATTCAGCATATGACCAGCAATAGCAAATGATGCTGTTACAAATAAATGAAAGTGCAGTGACAAGCTCATAGTTCCCATCAGTTACTTTGACCATCTTAGATGACTGTATGATGCCCCAGTACGTTATGGCCTGTACCCACTGCAAGCCAGGTGCGGCCCATTCCACAGGTAAATAAAGGTAAACCCCAGTCTGGTATAATCAAACATCATGTTTGTGAGGGTGTTGTACAATTCCTAGAAATGTTTTGGCCTATTGCGCGGAGGGAGGAACTCGCTGAATATCTCGGTCTGTGTGGAGCAATATGTCATGTCAGTCTTCCATTGTGCGAGCGTAGGGAGAGGGTAACAAAACCAGTTAAGTGTGACCCTACGCTTGGCCATAAGCATTCCCATGTCTGAGCCTCCGGACCCCCTTTGGAATTAACTTGGAGTAACCCAACAATACCAGCGCCGGGTCAGGTTTAAGGGCCAATTTAGTGATCTGTCCTAATTCTTTAAACACTAGTATCCAGAAGGCAGCAACACCTGGACACGTCCAAGCCAGATGGATGAAATCCGCAAACCCCGCCCTACAACAGAATTCGCATTCTCCCATAAACCATACCTATGCAGCCTCTCCGGCGTGTAGTATACCCTATTCAGATATTTAAAGTGTACCAGGCGATGACGACCATTAAGTGAGATCCGTTTTGTGCTGGAGCAGCAATTGTACCACATAATATCAGCTATTTCTATGCCCAGGTTTCTCTGCCATTCCAAGCGTGCTTGGTGTACTGATTAGCCCTTTAGGACATGGATGAATTATAAATGGTGGCTACTATACGCTTCGGAGATTTCGCACGTATAGTGAGCGTCAAGGCAGAAAGTTCATGTGGTTCTAGGTAGTCGTCACCCAATAATTCTCTCAAAGCATGTCGCGCTCTGTGAAATGGAAATCTCGTCAATGAGGTTAGCTCCAGTTTATCAGTATCAGTCCTCCCACCTTTTTGCAACACCATCGTCAAATAACTCTCCCACCTTGCTTATACCCATTGCTTGGAGCGCCCGCGTGACCCCGTTCTCTTTGCAGGGGGGTAACCATATACACCAATCCAGTGAAGCTGATGGGGAATATAGTATTGCACCGGCTTGCAATTGCAATAAATAGTGCCAGGCATGCGTTGTGGCATTTGCAGAATCTAAAATGCAAGTCCTACGATCTGCAGCCTGACTCTATTGGAAGATGTGGTATATCTGGGGGGCCGTGCATCCAATAGTAAGCATGCGAACCCTGTGCGGCCCTATAATAGAAATTAAAATCCGGCACTCCAAGTCCGCCCATCGAATAGGGAAGTACTAAGATTTGCCACTTCACGCGCGGCTTTCTACCCGCCCACACCAGTCGTACAATCAGGGAGGTGAGACGGTCAAAGAAAACCCGCGGGTGCACCATGGGAATATTAATAAATAAAAACAAAAGGCGTGGGAGCACTACCGTTTTCATGACGGATATTCTACCAAGAAGGGATAACGGTAGCTTAATCAACTTCTCGACATCATCTTCCAGCCTGCTAAAGGCCTTTCCATAATTTTCCCTAAAGACCGTATCAGAGTCCGTGTGAATATTGATTCCCAAATATCTGACCGCCTCCGTGGTCCACTGTAGAGGGTAATCAATCTCAAAACGAGTGGTGTTTGGCGTGAGAGGGAAGACGATAGACTTTGCCCAATTAACACGTAATCCTGAAAGCCCACCGAATCGCACCACTTTCCGAAGCACAGCCGAGAGATTAGATTCCCGGTGTCGGACGTATCAAAGGGTATCATCAGCGTACGTGGAGACTATAATTTTGTATCGTGGGAAGCTTAGACCTCAATTTTGAAGGTATTCCCACAGCGCACATGCCAAGGGTTCTGCCACCAAAGCATAAAGCAGTGGGGACAATGGACAGCCCTGCCTCGTCCCACGAGTTATGCGGATGAGTCAGTCACTATATTGCCTATTTTTATGCGAGCAGTGGGTTTGCTGTATAGAGTGCCAACTAGTTGTAAAAAAACTGGGCTCACTCCCATTCTAGTCAGGACATGCTTCATGAAGGGCCACTCAACAGAATCAAATGCCTTCTTTATATCTAAGAAAACCGCCACGGCTGGCGTTTCCGGCTTGATGTGTTGCAAGGCGCCAAATACCGTGCGTAAGTTATAAGTTAAATTTCTGCCGGGTACAAACCCCGCTTGTTCAGGTGCAACCAATATCGGTACCAGAGGGACCAGCCTATTGGCAAGGATCTTAGCAAAAATCTTCGTGTCCACATTGAGCAGGGACAATGAGAGGTATGAAGCACAGTCTTCCGAGGGTTTTCCAGGTTTAATGAGAGCAACAATTACTGCCTCGGACATGGACGGCGGCATATGGCCTGTAACGCACATATCAAAAAGCGTAGCCAGTTGTTGGAGTAATATATCTAAGAAAGCCCAGTAGAATGCAACCGTGAAGCCATCTGACCCAGGCGCGCTACCCGCCCTCATGCTAGATAAAGTGAGAAGGATTTCATCCTTTTCTATGGGCCGCATGAGAAATTCTCTGTGTGTATTAGTGAGCCATGGGAGTCGTATATACGAAAAATAATCAATGATCTCTTCTTCAGGCGCAGCCTTCCTAGATGCATGTAGCTGAGAATAATAATGTTGGAAGCTATCAGCCACATCAGAGACTTCAGTTAAAAGCTCGCCATTAGCAGACCTAACCTGCACTGTCTGCAACGTTTCTCTGCGTTTCTTTAGTAAATGTAAATGTAAATGTACATGTATTTATATAGCGCAAATCGCCCACATCGCAGGCATCTATGCGCTTGCTTAGGGAACCCGTCCTGGTATTTCCCTGTGAGATACCCCGGCAGGGTATCCACAAGGTGAAAGCCAGGCATCCCGCCGCGAGGGGCCGTTGTGGAGATTAAGCAAGCTATTGCCCAGAGTCGCAGAGTGTGAACCCGTGAGTCGAGTAGGCACCGGAGCGAGAATTATCGAGTCCGTGGAATTATTGAGCCCAACCCCCGTCGGGGCGGGTTGCGCTAATACCGACCCAGGTTGCTCACTCTCGCCGTATGCCCTAGCCGTGTCATATTTACAAAGGTGCTTGATCTCATCATCAGCTGCCGTGTTGTATTCACCTATTAACTCTGTAAGCTCACTCTTATCTGAGCAATCTGTCTGTCTGCAACCGACGCTCAAGAATCTTAATTTTCCCCTCTAAGTCAGTCAGACGTGTATGTATGGAGCGAAGAACGCCCAAGTGCTTTGAAATAGTGATCCCCTTATATATACTTTGAATGCCTCCCAGACAACTTGATAATCATCCACAGAGCCCACATTCTTTTCAAAAAGATCTCAATAGCCACAGCTAGGTCCTCCTGGAATACTGCATCTAATAAGGAGTAGGGCGGGAACCGCCACATGAATGGGGGTTTACGTCTGCTAGGTGCGTCCAGCACCAGGAGGATCCGCGAATGGTCAGAAAGTGTTCTTGGTAATACCTGACATGTGTGGACCCTGGCACAAAGCGACCTAGCTGCAAACCACTAGTAAATTTGGGTGTGTAAGTTATGATAAGCCGAATAGTGTGTATAGCCTCCGGCCTGCGGGGATTTCCAACGCCATATGTCCATTAAATTAAATCTAATCGGCGCACTCTCGATCTCTCTAGCTGCAGCAGTTGTGATCCTCTCAGGTCCCCATAACCTATCCAATGCAGGGCACCCAACTAGATTGAAGTCACCCCCCCACAGTTGATGGCTCTCGCTATAACTGCTCACCTTATCTGCTAGTAATTTAAAACATTCTGGGTTATCAAAATTTGGCCCATATATATTAACAATAAGTAATTCCATGCCCTTCCCACAGAACCTAATAATAGTGTATCTACCTTCACTATCCGTAAACAGAGGACTGATGTTGAGTGCTGACCTAGGGTTGACCCATATAAGAACACCGTCCACGTGTGTGGTGAAACCAGTAGAGTGAATGTTACCTAGCAGGCCTCTGCTCTGCAACATCGGGGAATTAAGCGGGGGTGTGTTTCTTGTAAAAGTGCTACATCTATATTATGTCTCGTTGGGTATGAGAGAACTTTACGAAACTTTCTATTGTTGTTTAGCCGCCGAACATTCCATGTGAGTGCTCTGAGTGTGTCAGCCGGAAGATCACGACCGTTTCCCACTACATGTACGCCAGGGTCAGTCATCATCGCCATCAGTAACATATTTTGCCGTGGTATAACACAACAGGTGAATCATTCCAATTTTGTGTGTGTTGCAACGTCTGAGTCTCAAAAACTCTCCACCTCCCTCCCACATTAAGATCCCCCAACTAGGACCTGACTGAGTCTCAACAACCCTCTACCCCCCACCCACATCTAGACCCCCTCAACCAGGTCTTGACGCAAAAAAAAATAAACCCCAAACCCCTACAATGAACAAAACATACATAGCATAGCCTGAGTAAGGGAGCACCTGCACCTCCCCTAGGAAAGCTTCATGAACAGTCCTCAAGTTTGTGCGTTACACTCGCAGGCAGAGGTTACCAGCAGTATACTGCCTACCTACTAGGTAATAGGTGACAGCCCTCCGCACTCAGACATGCATATATTGCACATTAACAAAAGGTACTTATGTCCCATGTAAGATGACACAATGAAATCAACAAAACAACCAGAGCTGCCTAACAACCAAAACTGTAAAATGCCCAATAACGGTAGGTGGCAGGGTCAGGACAATGTATCTGCAAATCTGAAACCACCCCTATCATCAGGCCACTCCCTAGTACCATCCTAACATTAGATCGTCCCTCAAATGGTGATGACACTCTGCATTTCTTTCATAGCCCCAAGTCTTATCTGTCTGGCGATCTGGTTCCCATCAATCTTGTTCCACTAGCGAGCCTCCGTCCACCCCAAGTGTGACATCTTTATCCGGGCTGCGTCTCTGTCCCCTAATCCAGTCCTTAATGGCTTTCTGCAGCAATTTTGGATCTGTAAAAAAATGTGATTTACCGTGGTGGTTGACACGTAGGCGGGCCGGATACAACATTGCATAGTCAATGTTACGTTCTTTAAGTTGTTTCTTGAGAGGTAAGAACTGGCAACGTGCCTCCTGTACCCTCATGGTGAAGTCAGGGAATAAAGCAAGTGTGGAACTCCCATATTGCAAAGTCTGCTTCTCCCTCGTGACTCGCATAGCTGCATCTCTGTCACGATAATTCAACAACTTGGCTATGATAGGCCTCGGCGGGGCACTGGGGGCCGAGTGCGGGCCCAGCGAGCGATGTGCTCTCTCGACCACAAACATGGGCGAGAATGTTTCAGAGCCCAGAAGCGATACCAGCGATTTTTCGATGAACTGCTCCATGTTCCCGGTAGATGTCGATTCCGGGAGACTGGTAATTCGCAAGATCAATGGTGGCACGATATCGGGGCTCCAACTGCCAATCCGCGATCCCTAAGACCCCCAGCGGGAGGGCCAAGCAGGGCGTGCAGTGAATTCCACCTGGCAGCAGCCCACGTAACAGCCAGTCGACAGGGGCCAACATGGTGGTCTATAAATGAGCCTGCATCTCCCTCATAAGAACCAATCAGGTCCAGCATCTGTGCAGGGCTCACAAATATGCCCTCCAAGTTTATCAATCACCCCAGCACGCCGTGACACAAAGTTGTTCACCGCCACTGCAGCACGGTCATTGCAGCAATCCTCCGGCACGCGCCCTGCGCCAACCACGGTCTCCCACCAGGGGGCCGTGCCATCACTCTGCACGGGGTCGGTCCGCAAGGGGTAAGGCTCCGCACTTCATGCAAGCGCCGCTGCTCATGGCCGCCGCTCACCAGGACGTCCAGAGCCGCACCAGGTTTCCAACCGGCACCTCACCGCAAGGTGTCCCGGCCCGCAGTCACTTCTGGCCGGCTAGGCTTCAACTCCGCGGCCTAGTTGTCTTGCCGTACTGTCACCCCTGCAACTCCGTGAGCGTTGAACCCTCACTTGCGCCGATCCGCTCCCTTGAAAACGGAGCTCCGCAGCATCACTGGGCTGTGGTTTTTGCCGTGGGAATGCCTCAGGTCAATGTAGGATTCAGGCAGGATCTTGTGTCTGAGCACGGAGCCCTGAACCTAGGTGGCCATCTCCGTCGCCGGTAAACTCCGCCCCCCAAGTACGGTTAGAATTACTTTTCAGGATCAGTACTGCGCTCAGAGATGCAGCACTGAGGTCTCTCCTGATAACATGTGAGTAAATTGGAATTCGTAGTTCGGCTGATGTTAGAGGAATATTTTAAAGTTTAAAAACGCCACACTTAAAAGAATTTCCAAGTGAAACCAGTCAATGTTAGCCTATGGAAGGAAATTCAAGTTACTGGTAAGTACGGTTAGAATTACTTTTCAGGAACAGTACTGGGCTCAAAGATGCAGCACTGAGGTCTCTCCTGATAGCAGGTGAGTAAATCGGAATTCGTAGTTAGACTGATTTTAGTGGAATATTTGTAAGTTTAAAAAATCTACACTTAGTAACTTTTTCAGCAAAAAGCAGGCAATGATATCCTATGGAAGGAAATTCAAGTTACTGGTAAGTACAGTTAGAATTACTTTTCAGGATCAGTACTGGGCTCAAAGATGCAGCACTGAGGTCTCTCCTGATAACAGGTGAGTAATTCGGAATTCGTAGTTCGGCTGATTTTACTTCGGTCCAGTATATATAGAGCCAATTTCCTACACCATCCCCTCCCTTCACCACTGTGCAAACACGCCCTGTGGCACGTTTTAAGTTGGGGAAATAATTCCCCTTCAATCCTGAGGGTCTCTAGGGTCCAACTAGCCCACTAGGTACATCCAGTAAGTGCCACATAGCTGCGTAGCAGAGAGATGTAAAAAGGGGCACGGCCTTGACAACCTCTCTTAAACGCAGTGCAGTGGCTAGTTGGCCCCCCTGGGTCCCTCCGAAATGAAGGGGAATTTTTTACCCAATTTAAAACGTGTCACAGGACGTGTTTGCTCACGTCACCTCAGGCCCCGTCCCCTCCCTTCACCACTGTGTAAACACGCCCTGTGGCTGTTCTAAGTTGGGAGATTAAGAATCCTGAGGGTCCCTAAGGTCAAACTAGCACACTAGGTACCTCCAATAAGCACCACAGAGTTGTGTTGCAGAGAGGTGTAAAAAGGGGCGTGGTCTCTGAACACCTGTCTGCAACGCAGCTCCCTGGCACATACTGGAGATACCTGTTGGGCTATTTGGCCCTCAGGGACCCTCAGTATTGAAAGAGAATTAATTGCTCAACTTAAAACGCGCCACAGTGCACGTTTGCACAATGGTGAAGGAAGGGGGCGTGGCCGGAGGTGACATGTGTGCAAACCCGCCCTATGGCGTGTTTTAACTTAGAAAATGAATTCCTCCTGAATCCTGTGGGTCCCTGGGAGCCAACTAGCCCCCCAGGTACCTCCAGTATGCGCCAGGGGGCTGCGTTGCAGAGAGGAGCTCAGAGGCCATGCCCCTTTTTACAGCACTCTGCAACGCAGCTCGTGGCGCTTACTGGAGGTACTTGGTGGGACCCTCAGGATTGACGAGGAATTAATTCTCCAACTTAAACCGTGCCACAGGGTGTGTTTGCATACATGTGTACTCAGACCCCGCTCCCTCCCTGCACCCCTATGCAAAACGCGCCCTGTGGCGCGTTTTAAGTTGGGGGATTAACTCCTCTTGAATCCTGAAGGTCCCTGGGGTGCAACTAGCCCACCAGCTACCTCCACTAAGTTCCACAGAGCTGCGTTGCAGAGAGGTGTAAAAAGGGGCGTGGCCTAAGAACACCTCTCTGCAACGCAGCCCCCTGACGCATACTGGAGGTTCCTGGTGGGCTAGTTGGCCCCCAGGGACCCCCAGTATTCAAGGGAAATTCGTTCCCCATCTGCAGGGAGCGCCCAGGGACCCCCAGTATTCAAGGGAAATTCGTTCCCCATCTGCAGGGAGCGGGTTTGCAGAGTGCTGAAAGGAGGAGGTGTGGCCTCCGGCGCAATGCCGGTATTTTTTCTTTTTTTTTTTAAGCAGCTGCGTAGCTCCCCTTATTTTTTCTCATTTTTTGGGCCCTGGGGACTCCATCCCCCAGGGCCTGCCCCCTAATTTAAAAATAAAAATCAAAATCGTTAAGGGGCCGCGTACCCCCCTAATTTCTAATTTCTAATTTAAAACATTTCTAAAAGCGCAGCGTACACCGTGCGGTTTCTTGGCCCCTCCCGAGGCGTTGATCAGCCCGGGGACCCAATCCCCAGGAGCATGGCCCTTTTTTTATAGTATTTTTTGGGAGGGGGCTGCCTTGCCCCCTCCTTATGGCCACGGGGACACCATCCCCAGGGGTCAGCCTTTGTTGTTTTAAAAAAAAAAAATTATTTTAATTTGAGGACACCTCCTGGGCAACTAATAACCCCTGGGACCCCATCCCCGCGGCTGGCCTACTCGGTTGGGGGGTCCCCAATCTCTCTACGGTGCTGCCGGCTCTTGCCCTCCTGCGGGAGCGGGCTTTGCTTTTCCACACGGGGAGCTGCTAAGATGCAGCTCCCCCTGTGGAAAACCAATTTGCTTTGCTATTTGGAAGAGAGAGCAGGTTTCCTGCTCTCTCTTCCAAACAGCAAAGTAGTTTGCTATGGCTGGTCGTGAGCCTTGAGGCTCCCGCCCTGCCATAGCAAACTACAGTGTCCCCGGGGTGGGCACCCTGGGACGCTGTAGGAGCCGGCCCTGGGGTGTGGCAGTCCCCAGGGCCCTCGAGGGCTCCACTAGGGGTCCGCGCTGCCCCCCTCCAACCTTTTTCAAAGCCCCGGGGGTTGTGTCCCTGGGGCTGGAGGGGTCCGTCACAGACCCCCAATTTACATATTTAGATCCCCGGGGAGGTTGCAGACCCCCGGGGCGTGTTAGGGGGCTTGAGCCCCCCACACAGGGTATTTTATAAAAAAAAAGACCGGCGGTGGCAGTCCCTGGGGCTGCGTGGGGGCCATGAGCCCCCCCGCCATTCATTTCTAAAAGCCCCGGGGGTGGCGGTCACGGGGCTGGGGGGCCCGAGAGCCCCCGCAACAAATTTAAAGAAGCACCGGGGGTGGCGGTTCCCGGGGCAGAGGGGCCTGAGAGCCCCCCCACACAATTGAAAGAAGCCCCGAGGGTGGCGGTCCCCGGGGCTGGGGGGGCCTGAGAGCCCCCTGCACATAATTTAAAAAAGCCCGGGTGTGGCGGGCCCCTCTGGTCCCCCCTTTACATAAGTATTGCCCCCGGGAATATACCCCCCCTGGAGGCCAATTACCAAATTTGGGGGGGGGGGCTTGGGGGTCTTTGTGGGACCCCTTGAACAGGCCTAGGGGGTCAAAGTGTTTCTACCCTGCCCCCTTTTCGCGTTTCGCACATTTTTTATTTAGGTTTCTTGTGGCTCGGTTCTCCCGAGGCACAAGATGGCTGCTAACACTTCCTGGTTTGGAGTGTTGACAGCCAATTAGCATACAGCTCGTGCTCAGCAGGGTGCGCGGATCCTACTCGGCCATAGATATATATGTACTTTTCATTGTGATTTTCTCAGGAACTACTAAACGGATTTACACTATTTAAGCAAAAGGCACGACTCTGAACCAAGGACTACCTCTTTGCCAAATTTGGTGTAATTCCGTTCAGCAGCTCCGGCTGTAGCCGCAATGAACGGTTCCTATGGAAAATTGCATGGGGAAAACACGTTTTGGGATCCCCCTTTTTTCTCGGCCCCCGCTTCACGAATCACCCCAAGAAATTCAGGATAGGAGCGGACCGGTGCGCCCCACTAGTTTTGATAATTTCGGGAAGGTTCGTCAACCGGCATCAAAGTTATTCCAAATAGAATGCTGAGGATTTCCTATGGAAAATAGGGCCTAATTATAACTACCTACTGGCGACCGCCAGTAGGTAATAAATATATATATATATATATATATATATATATATCACGCTCCTGGGTTTTTGCCACAAAGTAAGAGAGCACACGGGCAGCCGAGAAGGTTTAAACTTTGTGGCAAAAACCCAGGAGCGTGATATATATATATATATATATATATAGAGAGAGACACAGATACATATAGATCTATATTCTCTAAAAAACTAAGGTTACAGGGACAATATAGGTAGGTTCAGCATTTAACCACGCAATCCCATAGAAATTCATCTGTAGAATTATCTCAAGTAACTATAACTCGTACCCTAATGTAACAATAACTCTCAATCCGCTGTGTAGTTGTCTCATTAATAATTTGACAGCAAAAGTTGCCCTCATATTATAAATTATATCATAGAAGATGTAATGAGTGATGTAATATGCAGGGTAATCAGCAGGGCACGGCGAGGGCACGAGTTATAGTTACCTTAGGGCACAAGCTATAGTTACTTGAAAATGGCCATGTGGGGGGGGAGCCACATGCCCCCCTTTCAGTATTTTATGAGGCAGGGCCTCAGGGGATAGGGTTTTACATGGCCAAAAGTCCCCCTCCCCCAATATTTAACAATTTCTCTCTCCCCTTGGGGCTTTAGAAAGAAAATGTGCGAGTCCGCACTTGTTTTTAAAATTATTTTTGGAGTGGATCCACCGTGAATTCTCGGCAAAAATTACTACTACAAAAAAACTCCCTGTGGGACCCCACCAGCAGGACTAGGGATCAGGGTATTCCTACCCTGCCCCCTTTTGTTGTTTCTAGCCTTTTCTTTTGAGACTCTGGCTCAGTCCTAAGTCCCAAGATGGCTGTCTACGATCTCACCAAGAGATCCGCCAGATTCTCGGAGGATTCGCTACCCTAGATATCTATACATCTTTTTTTTTAACAACTCAAAAACTACTGAACGGATTTACAGCAAATGTAAAAAATGACTATTTCTCAACCAAGATCTAGCTTTCTGCCAAATTTGGTGTAATTCTGTTCAGAGGTTCGGGCTGTAGTCGTGTTCAAAATCCCTATGAGAAATTGCAAATGGAAAACATGTTTTGGGACCCCCTCCCTTTTTCTCGGCTCCCACTTGATGAATCACTCTGAATCTTTCCACACTGCAACTGCAGTGATTGTCTTACTAGTTTTTAAAATGTTGTCAAGATTCGTCATACGGCGCCAAAGCTATTAGCAAAACAAAAAGCGCTTTGTCTATGGAAATTAGGTCCTAACTATAACGTGTATGTCCGTGTATGTGTGTTGTGTTGTGTTGTGTTGTGCTGTGTGTATATTGATTCAGGGTAGCTCACAAGTACTTTAAATAAATTGGATGCATATTCTTATTCTACTTTAAGCTCTTTATCCACAGCCTTATCGTAAACGCCTGATTTCTCATATACGTTGAAAATATGCTGTCAGAGGTCCTGTTAAATAGGCTTTCATTGCCAACTAGATTGTTTTTAAATCGTTAAGGGGGCATCTAGTGAAGGATGGGACCATAGGTCTCAAACCCCCAAAAACGTAATCAACAATACAACATTTGGCAACACCTATTTTTGGTGATTATTGGAGATGCAGTACTCGGTTAAGAGAAATGTTTTTTCTCTTCACTGCATGGCCTCTTAAATAGGAGTTTAATTTTGGTGCATGGAAAGCTGTATTTTTAGGTCGTTTTTAGGTCTCGCCTGTCGATGCGCATGCGCATCGAGCAAGGCGAGAGTATTGGCACTTATCCGCTCTTTATCCACACTGCAAGGAATCGTGGCGATTCCTTGCAGTGCCCGTGACTTTTAAGCTCAATGCGCATGCGCATTGAGCTTAAAAGCGCGTGCACGTCCGTCTTTGTTTACCCGCTCCGCCCCCTCCCCTTCCCGCCGTGTCGCATTTCTCCTCCCCCCTCCCCTCCGTCCGTCCGTCTTGTTTGTTTAATTTAACCCGCTCCGCCCCCTCCCCTTCCCGCCGTGTCGCATTTCTCCTCCCCCCTCCCCTCTCTTCCGTCCGTCCGTCTTGTTTTCTTTCTCTCCTGCCGATACAATTCACATATTTCTGAGCAAATACGAAAAAATAAAACGCTTACCTCTGTGGATGCATTGTTAAAAGAGTGGTATGTCAATACTTAGAAAACATGGAGGCCAGACTCTGTTCTCAGACAGAAAGGGCTTGGCACTTCGGCTTGATGATCAGGCCTGCTGATAGAAGCTCGTCGTACATAGGCTGCTCCCATGTGTGTGGATGTGAAACGTCAACGGATTGGCCGAAACACTTCCTGAGTGATTATCTTTGTGCGGCTCTGGCGAGCAGGAGCCATTCTGCGAGGAGAAAAGAGACAGGCTTCTTACTGCTAGGCCTTTCCTTCAGCAGCCCTTCTTCCAATGTGTCAAGAACGCAGTTTTAATAACGTACGGGTCGTTTCTTGGGTCCCACAGATCATGTAAGATGTAAAATACATCTGCAATGATCCCAACGTCGTGAGTGTACGTTTTTTAAAGTTACAATGTTTACACGTCAGCGACTGGTGACTAAAAGAATAGTTTAAAGTTGTTACAATACTGCACTTAGCACCTCGAAGCTACCGGAAGGTAACGAAACACTGCAAATGTGCCGGGAAATGTTGTAATTTCGAGCTAAGGCTGTCCTCAAACGCATGTTTACGTGAGACGGAGAAATTACGATCATCATTGTGCCGGTTTCTCGCAGTTGGATTATTAAAACGCCAAAACTAAACTTGTGTTGCACGCTTCCAGGCACACTTTTAACGCTAGAAGGATATTTTGAAAAGAATTTCCGATGCAAATCGCTTCTAAAAATCTGGCAGAGGTTTGCAGTCAGCACAGCCCAGACGCTCTCACTACCCCCTCCCCCGAGGCATATTCCTGCCGAGGAGGGTGAAAATAGCTCTGGCATTTCATCGTCAGATCTAGGCAGCTCGTGCGCTATTAACCCGTGAGAGGGCTGCTCTTTAAAACCACGCTGGGTTTATAGGAGATGTATTCTGGCCTATACGCTGTTTTATATTTTAAATAGTTACACTATCCAACAAACGAGTTTTTTATTCTTTGGCAGTCATTTTTTTAATTTAGCATTTAAACAAATGCAGGCATAAAATATGCTTACATGAAACACTTTCGGGGTGAAGCTATCAACAGCTCAGCAGGTGCAGTGCAAGGGGCGCAAAAGATGCAAGGGTCCCTTCATATGGCCGTCTTCTAAAATTCAGTTTGATATGTTGTGTGCTTACCCCTTACGCCGGGTCTTCTGTGGCTGCCTGCGTTGGTGCCCCATCCCCCCAATCCCTTTGGCGCCCTTCACTCACCCTCACCCTCAACTCCTCACTCACCCTCAACCCCTCACCCTCACCCTCACTCACCCTCAACCCCTCACCCTCAACCCCTCACTCACCCTCACTCTCACTCCTCACTCCCCCTCACCCTCACTCACCCTCAACCCCTCACCCTCACTCACCCTCACTCACCCACAACCCCTCACTCACCCTCACCCTCACTCACCCTCAACCCCTCACCCTCACTCTCACTCACCCTCACTCACCCTCACTCACCCTCAAACCCTCACTCACCCTCACTCTCACTCATCCTCACTCACCCTCAACCCCTCACCCTCACCCTCACTCACCCTCAACCCCTCACCCTAACTCACCCTCACCCTCACTCACCCTCAACCCCTCACTCACCCTCACTCACCCTCAACCCCTCAACATCAACCCCTCATCTTCACTCACCCTCACTCACCCTCACTCACCCTCACCCTCACTCACCCTCACCCTCACCCTCACCCTCACTCACCCTCACCCTCACTCACCCTCACCCTCACTCACCCTCACCCTCACTCACTCTCACCCTCACTCACCCTCACTCACCCTCACTCACCCTCACTCACCCTCACCCTCACTCACCCTCACTCACCCTCACTCACCCTCACTCACCCTCACTCACCCTCACTCTCACTCACCATCAACCCCTCACTCACCCTCACCCACCCTCACCCACCCTCACTCACCCTCACTCACCCTCAACCCCTCACCCTCACACAGTGCAATAGGTCTCGGAGCATTTGAGTTAGAGCTTTTAGAAATGTTTATGGCTTTTTTTTTTTTATTCTTTAGCATTGGCTACAGGAAACAAAAATGCTAAAGATTTACAAAAAAACCCATAAACAATTCTAAAAGCACTAACTCTAATGCTGCGAGACCTATTGCATTTCCAATGCTTGTTTTTAAGATGGTCATAATGACTCTTCGTGTCTCTGCATATTAAGTTGACATGTATGCTATTGTATATAACATAAGATAGCGTGCATTTGTAAAGCACACGTTCACCCAAGGTTATCTTGGCACTGAATAACAGCTGTTTATTGTCTGAGGTTTATTATCTAGGGTAAAAAAAAACAATTCTTGAAAATACTTTTGAAATTTTGAATAGAAAGTATATTCTTGTTTTGTGGGTAGAGCCAACCTACAGGGGTCATTCACAGCCATAAATAACCACTATCTGGCCTGATAGGTCTTCTCTAGCCTTTCCAGTCTTGAGGGCTTGTTTCCACTTAATAAGGCATATGCATTTAAGATTTAATGTTAGGTGAATAGAAATCAACAAGCAGAAACTGTTTCATGGATTCAAATGTCCTACAAAAAATAATTGAAAATTTCATTTTGTTTTCAAAATAAACAAACACAGTGTTGTCTGTTGAATAATAGTAGGTGGTCTGGTACCAGGTCTATAACCCCAGTGACGCCCAACTCCACCTCTTTCCTGGACAACCTCGCCATTATCGGCTTGAAACCGCTCGTCATCACGCCCATCCACAAGGCAGGACACCCCCTCAACCCCATCTTCGTAGGAGGTAACATCATCCACTTTAGCGACACCACGCAACCCCCCTGGACGAATTACCACTGCATACACATCAACGTCTACAAACCCGACACCCCCAAACTCGCACCACGTCCTCCACAAAGGAACTGGAGCAAAATCACTGAGGAGCAGCTCAACTCCAACCTTCACCGCGACACCCCACTACCTAGACCGACTCAAACCTCGCAGCCAAAGAACTCCACAGATGGATCTCCAACTGTGCAGACGAGCTCGCACCCCTAGGCAACTCCGACAGACAATGCCCAAGGAAGGCCATCTGGTTCACCACAAAACTCCAAGAATCCGGACGCACCTGCAGACATCTCGACAAGAACTGGAGAAACAGCCAAACGCCAGAAGATAGCACCACCTACAAGAATGCCATGATGGAATACCACCAACGCATCAGATCCACCATAAGGTCCTTCATCCAAAACAAGATCCTCGCCAACTCCAGCAACTCCAAAGAACTCTTCAGCGTCATCCAGGATTCACCAAGCCCCCCCAGCGAAACCATGGACATTACCCCTTCCCAGGACATCTGTGACAAGCTCGGATCCTGCTTCCATCTGAAAATCAATGGGCTCTACGACCACTTCAACGACCAGACACCTGTCTCCGAAACCACCTCCCTCTCCAGCAACACCAGCCAGCCTACCATCTCCTCCTGGACCCCAGTCACCACCGAAGACACCACCTCAACCATGAAAAGCATCGACTCAGGGGCCCCACGGACCCCTGCCCGCCTCACATCTACCACAGAGCCGCCACCGCTCCAGAAGTATAATGCACCATCAACACCAGCTTCAAGACCGACACCTTTCCCTGCAACTGGAAATGCACAGAAGTCAGACCCCTGCTCAAGAAGCCCTCAGCAGACCCCACAGATCTCAAGAACTACTGACCCATCTCCCGCCTCCCCTTCACGGCCAAAGTCACTGAGAAGATCGTCAATGCCCAGCTAACAAGATTCATTGAAGAAAACGCCATCCTCGACCCCTCACGATTCCGCAGAAACCACAGTAACCGAGATCACTCTACTTGTCGCCACTGACAACATCCACACCCTCCTCTACCAAGGATACACCGTGGCCCTGATCCTACTCGACCTCTCTTACGCAAACAACACCCAGCTCATCCTCTCCCTCACCAAGGACCTCGTCACCACCAGACCCAACTTCCAGGAAGGAATGAAGGAATTTGCATCCTGGATGAGCAGCAGCTGCCTGAAGCTCAACTCTGAGAAGACCGAGGTCCTCGTCATTGGACCCTCCCCCTTTGCATCGGACAACACCTGGTGGCCCACCGCCCTCTGCAGCCTGAAACCCCTGCATCGTTCTCGACTCCTCAAAAAGCAACAAATAGCAGTAGGAATCAACGGTTGCACTACCCTGATATATACACAACAGTCAAAGCAAAACCTTATTTGCCAAAGTTGCCCACCTCTTAGGTCCACTGCTATAGAACCTTAATTAAACAGACAAAATAGAGAACTGAGAGGCAACAATATACAGTACAGTACATAAACCAAGCGGTTTTCAAAGGGTATTCATATATGTTCATAAAAAAGAGTAGCCGTCCTTCAGATTATTCTTCAAAGAATTTATTTATTGCAGTCTTCAAACACAATCTTGACAGAGATGACAGCCAACGCGTTTCGCCCAAATAGGGCTTCCTCAGGGCAAGATAGTATTTTAAATGTCAACTGGACTTCAGTGTGATATCACGCGGAGGGCGAGCCTGGTTTTCGGATGTCGAGTTAACGCTGTCTAAAAGAGAAGAGATCCACACGCTTTTTATTTAAAGATGGATGCCAGCATACCTTGAACATGAACATGGTGCTGGCGCAAAAATTTGTTTTCTGATGAATCTTCCTCTAATGTGTATAATGGTCAGGTCTGAATCAGAAATACATATTTTTCCGGGTGGACACTATGATAGGTGTCACTGGATGTAATAAGTAAAGTTGCAGAGCGTGGTGGAGCCATCCAGCACCCGGTTCCGAGTCTTCGTAGGGGTCAGTCTTGCAAGAAAAACGCGCAAAAAAAAGTTTCAAACAAATTTTTGCGCCAGCACTGTGTTCATGTTCAATGTATGCTGGCATCCATCTTTAAATAAAAAGCGTGTGGATCTCTTCTCTTTTAGACAGCGTTAACTCGACATCCGAAAACCAGGCTCGCCCTCCGCGTGATATCACACTGAAGTCCAGTTGACATTTAAAATACTATCTTGACCTGAGGAAGCCCTATTTGGGCGAAACGCGTTGGCTGTCATCTCTGTCAAGATTGTGTTTGAAGACTGCAATAAATAAATTCTTTGAAGAATAATCTGAAGGACGGCTACTCTTTTTTATGAACATATATGAATACCCTTTGAAAACCGCTTGGTTTATGTACTGTACTGTATATTGTTGCCTCTCAGTTCTCTATTTTGTCGTTCTCGACTCCTCCTTCTCCATGACCCAACACGTCAATGTCGTCGCCTCCAGCTGCTTCAAACACCCTCTGCATCCTCCGAAAGACCTTCAAATAGATCCCCACCGAATCAAGGAAGACAGTCACCCAAGCACTCATAACCAGCAGACAAGACCTGGAATGAGTTCCTGATTGACATCAGATGCGCCCCCTCCCAGATCATCTTCAGGAAGTCACTCAAGACCTGACTCTTCGACTGAACGGAGCTGCTGCAACCCCCCCCCCCCCACCCCAGCTGCGCCTTGACACCCTCACAGGTGAGTAGCGCGCTTACAGTTTCCCTGATTGATTGATTGAATATTATTGTATCTTAGTAGCTTTCCTTTTTTTCTGCTGATTAGAATCTCCATGTTGGGAGAGTTGAACTTGAGTATTCTATCGATTTATCAGCGGTAGGAGGCAGAGGTGAAGTCCTGAGGAGTCTAGCTCCTTTAAGTTGTCCAGTTTTAAGATAATTTGTGTGTTGTTGTTGTAGTTGATTGTTTTGATGAGGTATTTTAGCAGCATTAGCTAGAGGGTGAACAAGAGTGGTGACGTGATTGAACGCTGTTGGATGTCACTGGTGGAAGGAGCTCAAATGAATGTGGCAGCAAGTTAATACCGTAAAGGTAGGTGCAGATCACATCTACTATGCTTTCTCTTATGCTAAGTTCTTCAAGTGGTACTAGTAGAGTCTTGTGCTGTCCTGTTTCAAAGGATCCTATATGTTTTCTTAGAAATGGGAGATCAACATGGGATAATGCAGTGTTTTTTTCATTTGTCATGGATGACTTGTATATCCTATGGTGGTCTTGGTAGCGTATTAGCGTTTTGGTTGTAAAAGAAAATGTTGCCTCTCTTGTACAGAGAGATGTATTTCTGTCTGTTAAAAAATATTCTGGGATTCCGTACATGAATGAAGTTATTTCATGTTTATGAATTTAATGCAGGTACTCCTAGTACTGGTATTACAGGTGATTAACCTTGCAGTTATATTTTATATCCTATTTGTTGGAATATGGTAGTGGGTAAACAATGCAGAGTTTAGTGAGAATAATGGTGGGGACGGTTGGATTTTTTAGTATGTTCACAGGATATAGTACTGTAAATTATAAGTTCACAGGATATATTGTAATCTGACCTGGATTTGCATTATTTTAAACTATTTGCTCTTGTGTTCTCTTTTTAATTTATATAATAGTAATACATAAAGACATACAAAATCAACCTGTCTTTTATATTATCCTTGAATAATTATTTATTCTCATTCTTTGTGAAGGATCTAAAATATGACGTAGGTGGCGGTGAGAAATTTGATTCCCTGACTGATTTGGTGGAACATTACAAGAAGAATCCTATGGTGGAAACCTTGGGAACAGTACTTCAGTTAAAACAGGTAATGTTTGGCTCAATGAAAGCTCAGTGAATCCAGATCAGTGTCCGCATTTTTATCAATGGTTCTTGATTGTAAGATTTTCCTCCGGTAACACACAATCAATTTGCGCATTTGAAGCATTGAATATGGTTTACATAAGCAATTAACAACAGAATATCAGTCTTCAGTTCTTGAAAAAAGTCCTTATCATCGAAGGGCCTGATGGATTAACTCTGGATATCTTAAAACTGGATCTAGTTGGATTTGAAGTTCCAGTGGGCCCAACCTCAATGGGACCTCTCCGACCTCTTCAGATTTTGACAGAGACTGCAAAAGATCTGCAGTTGTATTTCTTGGACGGCTATTGGGCCAGCACCAAATCCCTCTTCCTTCCCCACCCAGAGCTGACAGTGACAGATGCATCACTTCTGGGATGGGGTGGCCATCTGTGAGAGGTAAAGATCTGAGGTCTCTGGTGAAGTCCTGGCTCCACATCAGCATTATGAAGCCGAGGGTCATCTGCTTGGTGCTGCAAGCCTTCCTGCCGTCCATCAAAAGGAGGCTGGTGCAGGCTATCACAGACAAAACCACCACCATGTGGTACTGCAACAAACTGGATGAGGCGTGGTCAGGGACACTGTGCCAAGAGGCCTTGTACTTTTGGAATTAGCTGAACCACCAAGGAATTTTTCTGATGGTGAACCACCTGGCAGGAATATTGAATGTCAGAGCAGACAAGCTCAGCTGTCGGTGCCTAGCATATAACCAGTGGTCGTTATATACAGAGATGGCGCACAGTCTCTTCTGCGAATGGGAAGACCCTTAGCTCGATCTGTTTGCAACGTCCGAAGACGTACAGTGTCAGTACTTATGTACGTTGGCGTTTCCAAGGCGTCTATCTCTCTCAGTTCTGCCTCTAGTGGAAATCGGGACTCCTGTATGCCTTTCCGCCGCTACCACTCCTGCTCAGAGTTCTCAAGAAGATCAAGACAAACATATCCCAAGTCATCCTAGTGGCTCTGGATTGAGCACAGAGAGTATGGTTTTCAAAACTTTTGAGCTTTAACATATGTCCTCCGATCAGGCTGCTCCACCGAGAGAACCTGCAGTCACGGCAACAGTAAAGTACACTAAAAAGTGCTTGATGGAATGCTTAAATTAATCTCAGCCACTGGTAGTCGCTCGGGCTGCAACTCAGTCTATTGTTATTCTGTCCACCGTGCCACCTACATTTGAACCCTGCCATATACAAATCACTCTTGACCCTTCTGCAATGGGAACAGTTCAGCCTGAACTGCCAGGTCAGGTCCTCCCGAACCGAAAAACAAGCAACCCAGGACTGGTTTTGCCCTAGTTACTACCACTGCATTAGCATGCAGAGCTCCTGTCCTAGACATCTACCAAGCATACGAGGTCTTTCCTCCACCAGTCCACGAAGCACTATTGTTTGGATAGTCAGGCTCTCCAACAGGGCATTTTGCCTCTTCGGTCCTGCTGGACTTTTTGTTTTGAGTCCTCTCACAGACCCACCTCCAAATAGGTACTGCTTTGGTATCTATTCAACTGCTACGTCTAGAAGTCTTTATCCGAAGAACAAGTTACTTACCTTTGGTAATGCTCTTTTTTGTAGATGCTATAGCTGCAGAATCCTCACTGACCTCCTATTCTTCTCATTCTGTGATTGAACCCAATCTATTAATATGATCCCAAGTCTAGGAATCTGCCTGCACACACGTAGTTTCCGAAGCAGCATGGTGTCAGGAAGGCGCCACCTTCCGGCACACATAGGTACTGCTAAATACTTTCTGGTGCAGTCTGATGCCTAGGGAATATTCAAAAGGTGAGGAATCTGTGGTTAGGTAAGAGTTTCTACAAGTAAGAGCATTACCAAAGTTAAGTAACTTGTTCATCAAGAGCAGCCGCTGGCAGCAAATGACCATCTAGGCTCTTAAGTTTCCCCATCTGAAACACCTTAGATTTCTTACAGTTTATGTGCTGTTCCAATAGTTCCCCAAACTCTTCCATGGCTTGCAGTAGAATAGGATCGAGTTGGATGTCAATGATATACCAGCGCGTCATCCACATACAATGTCACCATGTGTGGTCACCCATACCTCAATCTTTCAAAGCTACAAGACCCCTATCCACCCCAAACCTACATATCAGCAGCTAGCGTGAACAATAAGAGGCAAAGGGGAACCCCTATCATATCCATCTGCCTAGTTCAAAGCGTGCTTTAACCCCCTGTCCCGTGCAAGCCTTGCCGGGGCGCTTGTGTATAATAATTTGATCCACCTGATGTAGTCTATCCCAGACCTAAATGATTTGGCACCACCCACATGTAGTCCCACTTCACAGTATCAAAAGCTTGTTCAATGCCCGACCAAGTCAGGGCATATTCATGTTCGTCCAAGTGCCGTATGGAGCAGTTGAGACAACATATTTAAATTACAGGCAGAACTTCTTCGTTGAATAAACCCACACTTGTCTCCATGCACCAGCCAGGTGATTGCCTCCGTCTGCCTGTTTGCTAATACTTTACTGAGTATCTTCTGATCCACATTCCACATAGACAAAGGATGATATACAAATAACTGTGCAAGATCTCTGTCAGGCTTAGGTTTCAAAAGTAAATTGAAACAACAGGAGAGAAAGGGTTTTGTTGGAACCATTCTTTTACCCCTTACGAATAAATGTATTGCAATCAACATAAGAGTGTCAAACAAAAGAAAATGAACAACAAAGGATGAAACACAAAGCCAGTTGTGCAAGTAGACAGTGTAGAAATTTACACCCACTTAGAGTTCTGAGATTTAGTAAAGAGATAGAGTGCACGTGCTTAGTGTGGAAAAAGGACCCTCAGGCACCAACTGAAAAAGTCGGTAGCCAGTTGTCTTCATTGGGTCCCTGATAGTTGAAAAAGAAACTGAAATGGTGATTGGAAAAGTGCTTTAAAAAGAGTGTGGGCTACTCATCAAACAGTAATTTTATTGAGAAGGTAGCTCTAACTCTATTAAAAACAGTGAAAAAACAATGGACTGGTGATTGGTTGAGTTAGCTTGAACCAATAAGTCCTCACAGTGGTGACAAATAAACAAAGATGGTCAACATGTTTCTGCTAAGGAGCCCAAAGTCAGCTCAGCATTCGTCAGGACCAAAACACTCATTCATACTCCTTAGTGGGCACTCACTAAGGTGTCCTAGCCTAAGGTGTAGAAAACGATTTTTTTTTTAAACTAATACAACCTGATTACTGTAAAAGTTCCTATGATGGATGAATCTCCAAGAAGTCTCGCCTCATTAAGGGAGACAAAAAATCTGAAAAATAAAAGAAACAAACAAATCTGTTTTGTATGTAACTGTTCTGCAATTATCAAAATTCAGTATATCTAAGCAACCGTGCACATGTATTCCCAGTAATGAAATTAATACAGAGAATTATACTGTTGAAGATACAGGGTACAGTGCCCAGGAGAAGGCTATCTCATTGTATGAGTTCTCAAGCAAGTGCTCACTGTTTATTAGCCTATATCAGAGGACACGCAAATCATATTATTTATGCATGTTTAAAGAGTAGATAAATAATCTGTGAAAGTGCTCGTCGGAATAAAAGACCAACCGAAGATTGGAATTTTTAGAAATGCAAATACGTCCCTTGAATAGGGCGCAATCAGGTAGCATGTCGTGTCAGAGAGGGTAAACTCACTTTAAAATGTCCGTTGTCGAACATCATGGGCTGGCGGTGGGGGGAAAACCTTCACGCTCGGTCAATCTATCAGCAGAAGACAGGGAGATTATTACGCTATAAAACTCCTCTGCTAGCGTGTGGTTGGAGTCACAAAGGTTACTAGCGGTAATTAGAGTGAAGATCGTAAACTTACTTGCTCCGATGCGACTCCCCGCCTGTAAACCTGCTTAAGCCACAACCGCCGCCCGCAACAACCTAGGGGAAATGCGGTCGCGGATTTGTTTTGTAAAGAAATGCGGAAGTTCGGGAAGGGCGCGGCTCGCGTTGTTAGCGGTCACGTGCTCCTGCAACTTCTCATTTTACTTAAAGGAGCCTCACTGTTTTATTGCTAACTGTGCCGTTTTCGTAGACTATCGGCATAATAGAACGTAATGAACCCATTTCTTCACTCTAATTACCGCTAGTAACCTTTGTGACTCCAACCACACGCTAGCAGAGGAGTTTTATAGCGTAATAATCTCCCTGTCTTCTGCTGATAGATTGACCGAGCGTGAAGGTTTTCCCTCCACCGCCAGCCCATGATGTTCGACAACGGACATTTTAAAGTGAGTTTACCCTCTCTGACACGACATGCTACCTGATTGCGCCCTATTCAAGGGACGTATTTGCATTTATAAAAATTCCAATCTTCGGTTGGTCTTTTATTCCGACGAGCACTTTCACCGATTATTTATCTACCCTTTAAACATGCATAAATAATATGATTTGCGTGTCCTCTGATATAGGCTAATAAACATTGAGCACTTGCTTGAGAACTCATACAATGAGATAGCCTTCTCCTGGGCACTGTACCCTGTATCTTCAACAGTATAATTCTCTGTATTAATTTCATTACTGGGAATACATGTGCACGGTTGCTTAGATATACTGAATTTTGATAATTGCAGAACAGTTACATACAAAACAGATTTGTTTGTTTCTTTTATTTTTCAGATTTTTTGTCTCCCTTAATGAGGCGAGACTTCTTGGAGATTCATCCATCATAGGAACTTTTACAGTAATCAGGTTGTATTAGTTTAACATTTTTTTCTTTTTCTACACCTTAGGCTAGGACACCTTAGTGAGTGCCCACCAAGAAGTATGAATGAGTGTTTTGGTCCTGACGAATGCTGAGCTGACTTTGGGCTCCTTAGCAGAAACATGTTGACCATCTTTGTTTATTTGTCACCACTGTGAGGACTTATTGGTTCAAGCTAACTCAACCAATCACAAGTCCATTGTTTTTTCACTGTTTTTAATAGAGTTAGAGCTACCTTCTCAATAAAATTACTGTTTGATGAGTAGCCCACACTCTTTTTAAAGCACTTTTCCAATCACCATTTCAGTTTCTTTTTCAACTATCAGGGACCCAATGAAGACAACTGGCTACCGACTTTTTCAGTTGGTGCCTGAGGGTCCTTTTTCCACACTAAGCACGTGCACTCTATCTCTTTACAAAATCTCAGAACTCTAAGTCGGTGTAAATTTCTACACTGTCTACTTGCACAACTGGCTTTGTGTTTCATCCTTTGTTGTTCATTTTCTTTTGTTTGACACTCTTATGTTGATTGCAATAAATATATTAGGTTTCAAAAGTGTCTGTTGCTCTTGCATAGGTTCTGGGAGTATACCTGTCTCAAAAGCTTCCACATATTCTTTCAATAGTTTTCCCACCAGTTGGCCCACACCTTGCTGCGGACCTTGCTGGGGACAGAGAAGCGAGTACTGCACTGCCCACAAATGCTGCCAGATACCGCCACCGGTCACTCCACGCCGCCGCAGCCTCTCCACTCGTACGCAGCCGCTGTGATTGGAGGACCGAGGGGAGCTGGGAACTACACATTCCAAGCTCCCTTGCGGCCCTGACAAGGGGGATTTCGCGCCAGGAGGAGCCATAAAATCGACGTCACCCCCGGTGGAGCTGGGGATTGAACTGACACCCTACCTTGCTGCCGACCTCGCTGGGGACAGAGAAGCGAGTACTGCACTGCCCACAAACGCTGCCAGATACCGCCACCGGTCACTCCACGCCGCCTCAGCCTCTCCACTTGTGCGCGGCCGCTGTGATTGGAGGACCGAGGGGAGCTGGGAACTACACATCCCAAGCTCCCTCGCGGCCCTGACAAGGGGGATTTCGCACCAGGAGGCGCCATAAAATCGACGTCACCCCCGGTGGAGCGGGGGATTGAACTGACACCCTACCTTGCTGCCGACCTCGCTGGGGACAGAGAAGCGAGTACTGCACTGCCCACAAACGCTGCCAGATACCGCCACCGGTCACTCCATGCCGCCGCAGCCTCTCCACTCGTGCGCGGCCGCTGTGATTGGAGGACCGAGGGGAGCTGTGAACTACACAAATGGATACAATTCAACAAGTGAGCCATCCGCCCCTGGTACTTTTGCCATGGATAATACTTCATCCACAATTTCTTCCTTAGTGAGCGGAGATTTAGAATTTCCCGCAGCACCAAATTGTTCTAGGGAGCGGAGATAGATTATTATCTATCTGTTGTGCATTATGACCAAGAGGCTGAATATATATCTCCTTCAGGTGCATAGTAAAAATGTTGTTAATACTTGCTTGTGTTAGGATTTTTTTCACTTGTGTGTTCCTGACCCTCACTATAGGCACATATTTATTAGCCAGGCTAACAACTTGCCTACCTTCCTGAGCAACCTATGCTTATAAGTAACATATGTAAGGCGACCCAGCCTGTCCCAAGTGTTCACTAATAACTTCTTCAAGTCTATCCAGTCAGTCAATCTCTCGAGGTGAAAGACGAGCCTCACATCCACTTTCTCAATTTACTTCTCCAATTTACTTTTCAAGATACATTTTAATGCCATAGATCTTGGCCAGACATTCTCTTCTGATCACCACTTTCATAGCCTCCAATCGCTCTATTATACGCAGTACCTCAGTTTGTTTCGAAGTACTGTAGGAGGTTTTACTGCAGCCACTGGGAAAATATTATATTTGAAAGAAGTTGCCATAAGTAGGCAGGAGTAGGGGGTGGTCTGATGGGTATCTTGCCAGAAAAGGCCCCCCTCAATTTGGTTACTGTGTTGAGTCGGGACAAAAATGTAATCCAGTTGGCTATGTGTCCCAGTGACTGGTTTATAAAATGAGTAGTACCTGTCAGCGGGATATAAAAAATGCCAGGTATCTATTAATGCCAGCCCCTCCATCACTTCTCTGAGGGACTTGGTCATATTTGGCTTAGTGTTCTTCCTAGAAGGATGTCAGTCTAGTACCCTATCAAGTACAAAGTTAAAGTCCCTCACCTGGAAAATCTCTAATTGAACGCCAGGGGTTATAACCATTAATATTTTCCTAAAAACAAACTCACCATCATTAACATTTGGACTATATTTCGACAAATCAGGCATCATGTGAATGTATTGTACCTAACACTACAAGATATATCTACCCTTTGGATATAATTTAACATCTGTTAATTGAAAGGGAACACCCTGTGCCACCCAAATTAGAACCACTGCCCTCCTCAGCAAAGCCTGAATAAGATGTATCATGCAACTGACCCCTCCACTTGTTACAGGTTTTTGCAGTACTGTCACCATATCTATTAGTCTCCTGTAACATTACAATACTCACAAGGCATCATTTTTAGTATTCATATACTCTATATTGCTTAATGTTGATGTCCACTCCAGGTTTCAAGTTATGATTTTGTATTTCCACCCAATGTAACAAAAACTACCCACTTCCACCTGTGCACAGCCAAAGGTGTCCCATGTCTCCTTTCAGGTTTAGATAAGACATTTAGGTCTAGTGCTAATGCACCTACAAAAACATCAAACTGTGCAATGACAACCAAACCCCTCTCAACTGACCCCACCCTCCCCAAGGCAGCGTGCACATACTCGGGCCAACCCCAACAGTGCCGACTAGCTGACACCTCTGCACTCTCTAACAGACAGGCCAGACTACCAGCCCATGGTTACATTGTAGGGAGCCTCATTTTAAGCTTGGGTGGCAGACATGAAACCAGGGTAAAGACTGGATTTTGAGATGTAAGTCACTCAGTTGCTCCTGTTACAATCCCCATCATCTCACATATAGCAGCATGTTTCTTGACTGTTATACATTCTAACCAGATCTCAGTTACAACATATGACTCACCCATCAAGAGATTAACAGTAAGCATGATCAATCATAGTCAAACAACATGTATTACGTGTACAAAATGAAGCGATTGGTTTAACCCCTTCGCAGCTGGGCAAATTCCCATGCTGTGCTGGGGGCGGGAGGGGCGCGCACAGCATCCCTGTGCTCATGACGAGGTCAGCTCGTTATGAGCCACGGTGGTCGTGTGCTCATGACGAGCTGAGCTCGTCATGACCACACCCGTTTCTTTAGAACGTTCGCACAGCATGGGCATTAGCCCAGCGTGCGAGCGTTCTAAAGGTCATGAAGAGCTCGTCATGAGCACACGAGCACCGTGGCTCATGACGAGCTGAGCTCGTCATGAGATTCGAAGGTGTTAACCATAGCCCCATTGTATTATTCATATTTGGCAAGCCGTGTTGCTCTTATTGCAATTGTTAGCCTCCATCTCCAGCATCTTCCTGGGTACTTATAATGATCAAACTGTAAAGTCTGCCCTCACAGCCTCTATAAATCAGATTTGCTGAAGAAGTCAAGAGTTGCTGCCCTCATTCTAGTAGCTTTCATCACGTACAGTCTGAACATTGACTTCCATCAAGATTCCATCCATCTACACCTCAATCCTCCCCATTTCATGAGGCATACTTCCAGTTGAAGCCTGCTAGGAGCCACTCATTAATCGTGCAGATCTGTATTGTTTTCCAGATCCAGATTGCTGGCTTGCTACTTAGATTTCAAAGGTTGTACCTGCCACTACTTCAGCCAACTCCCATGCGTCTGTCAGGGAGGAAAATAAATTACATTTACCATCATACTGAACCCTCAGTTTTGGAAAGGACATTAGACTGTACTTTAAATTCAGGTTTTGCAGATTTTCTCTTGACTGATAAATTCTTAAGCATGCCCTGCTCTTTTTAGGTCTCGCCTAGCGTATTGCATAGCAATCGCTCTGCGAGAGATATAGAGAGCTGCTTCACAAAAGCTTACCAAGGGGCTTTTCAATGCGGATTATCGACAGTGCATGTGCTTTGTGCGCGTGCGCGCCATTTGCTCCCCCGTCCCCACATCCGACTTGAAAGCAAGTCGCTCGATCACCACCATTCCACCATTTGTGCCTCTTATCACTTCAAAGGCTCCCACACCATCAGACTTCAAAGGAATGCTTCCCCCGCCCCCACCACAGCAATGCCGAGAGCTTGTTTTTTTATTTCAACCAGCAACTCCGAGCAGTGCCCCTTTTTGTTTGTAAATACCTAATCTACGGCCTAACGATTTTCATACCTACTTTTCACAAAGCTATATTTCTTTGTAGTCTTGCCGAATATAAATATATAAAAAAAAGAAAAAGAATTGCATCCCTCCAATGCATGTGGGCGGTGGTAGGGATCGCTGCGATGTTTCTTTCAATGTTCCGATCGTTGGTGTTTTCAAAAGCTCGTCAGCGGTGCCTTTGTCTGATAAGCAGCTGTTAATGATCACAGACAAACCCAGCGATCACATGACTGTGGCAGATCATTAAGCGGCGTTGCCTTTAGCTCCACAGTTTAGCTACACATCAGTGATGCACCGAAAACGTCTTTGTACTCCACGAAACACACAGGGGGGCTTTCAGTACCGCCCGTACTGTAAATAACATAAAACGTGCAAGTGTCTTTCAAGCGACGAGAACAGAAGTCAGCATCGCCACAAAGACAGCCTTCCTTAAGATGATCCGAGCAAGTCAACTGCAATGCTGCCAGGTCATAGGTCACCAATATTCAAAGCCGGTATGTATGCTAGTTTAGTACGCAGATTAAAGCTTGCGATTTGCTCGGTTGGCTGCCCCTCGGTTCTCGTTTCCCACCAGTACCGCTAACCAAAAGGCTCCTCACTGAGTCGCTCTCCTTTTTTGAGGGTCATTGGTTCTGTTACACATACCGTAAATACGTTGAAACACACAAACATGGTAGATATGTTTACTGACCACGCGCAGTTTGAAATAATTTTGCAGAGCTCAAGCCTAACGCATCGTGCGTGAGAATCACGTGAACTGGGCTAAGAATCAGCTGTCACGCCGAGAAAGTCATTGTAACACACAAAGAACCCTTGAAATACAGTCGCAATGAAACTGAATGCAGCATGTTGGCAGGCAGAAGTGCTCATTACTCAGTGTAAAGGCTAATATTACAACCAATCGGAGTGGGCTGCGTCTTTTGGTAAACATGCTCTTATGGGAAGTTTCCAGCCTCAACGTCATGGGCAGCTGTCGCTCAGGACAAGGGGCTCGAGTTGTTGGAACTGATGCAGCTCGACCGAGGGTGGCGGGGAAGGGAGGACAGTAGAACGTCTCTGCCGCGGCCTCTGCACACTGCAACCAGTCCGCTCCCGGTGAGAGAGACTCGGCCTAACACATGGCTCCAGCAGTGCCCTGGATCATATCTGTTACTTCTGAATGCTTTGTTTCACTTTAAAATAACACAATTTGCCTCCACATGGACATCTGAGAAAATGTTTTTGAACATGAACTTTGGCGACCTTCAATAACAACTGCCATAAGTGAATCACATGCAGTAACCTGCACCAGAGTCCAGGCGGCGCCTCAGTGGCAGTAGTGTGGCGAGGATGCAGTGTGCCCTGATACAAGACAGGCAAACGACACCCCTTTGACTGCTGTTCGGGTTGTAAAACACAGAAATTATCTCGGTTTGGGTTAAATACACTGAACATTAGCTTCACAAAAGTTATTTACAAAAGTTCAAGCTATTGCAATTATAAATTACAATAACTTTTATTTAAGTATTAATTAATAAAAAAAATTAAAAGCAATTGTTATTTGTAATATCAATACATCTAAGTTACGTAAATACAACACATAGTGCATTACAAATGCTATAGGTGTCACATTTGCGAAAGTTAAAAGTATTGGCATTGTAAATGACAACGGGCCATATGTATCATCAACCTGATTTGTGATTCTGATATAGCGATTTTTTAGAAATCGCTATTTCAGAATCGCAAATTGGGATGTATGTACAAATTCGCATTTTTTTTGCCAATTCTTAGTATTCCTTAATTGCGATTAGCAAATTGCGAATCGCAATTAAGGAATACTTTCCCATTCATTTCTGTGGTCCAGGAGGCCCATAGGAATGAATGGGAAGTTATTCTCAATTTGCGGTTTGCAATTTTGAGAATCGCAAATTGAGAATAATGTCAAGGGTGCAGGGGTGTCCAAAGGACACCTTGTTGCACCCCTGAAATAAGCATGGGTGCGCATGTAGTGCACATGCGCGTCACATGGCACTTTGAAAAATGCAAAAATGTGCATTTTTCAAGGAATTCACAACTTACCACCAACTTGAAGTTGGTGGTAATTTCCGATTCCTTAAGGACAATTTGCAATTTTTTTTTGCTTTATACATTGCATTTAAGGAATCACAAAATTTGCGATTCCTTAAATGCAATTGCAAAATAAGGAATCGCAAATTTAGCGATTCCTTATTTTGCACCAGATTTTCCTTAATACACACCATTTAGCAAATTTGAATTCGCAAACGCCGAAATTCTGCGAATTTCGGCATTTGCGAATGCGAATTTACTTGATACATATGGCCCAACGCTATTAATTTTGCTATTTTCAAAACCAACACATAAATAAAAAATATGTCATTTACAATAACAATAGCTCAAACTTTCCTAATGCGAGACCTATTGCATTGCAAATGCTTGTTTTTAGTATAATCTGTGTGAGGAAAGTAGACATATTATATGGTGTGGTTTTGCAACGTCATTGTGTATTACACGTATCAATCCCATTAGGACCCTTAGGTTTCGTCTGTCAAAACACCAGCTCAATCCAGGGTAGCTGTGTTCACTGATCAGCAAGACTTGCAAAGAGGAACAAGTGTACACTATTGTAAACGGCACTAAAACAATTGAAGAAGAAATCCACACAACACTAAAGAAATCCTATACCAACTTATAACAAGCATTTGCAATGCAATAGGTCTCGCATTAGGAAAGTTTGAGCTATTGGTATTGTAAATGACAATTTTTTTATTTGTGTGTTGGTTTTGAAAATAGCGAAATTAATAGCTTTGTCATTTACAATGCCAATAGTTATAACTTTCGCAAATGCAATATGTGTTGTATTTATGTGACTTAGATGTATTGATATTACAAATAACAATGGCTTTTAATTGTTTTTTAATATAGATAGAGTGAGGGCGATAGATAGAGTGAGGGCGATAGATAGAGTGAGGGCGATAGATAGAGTGAGGGCGATAGATAGAGTGAGGGCGATAGATAGAGTGAGGGAGGGCAATAGAGTGGGGGAGGGCGATAGAGTGAGGGAGGGCGATAGAGTGAGGGAGGGCGATAGAGTGAGGAAGGGCGATAGAGTGAGGGAGGGCGATAGATTGAGTGAGTGAGGGGAGCCGCTCGTTGTGGAGCTTGCTATCACGGACCTTGCTGTGGGGAAGCTGCATTTTGATCCTTTGAACCCGGATCACGGAAATTGCTGCTGAGAAGCCGCCTCTGTATAGGTGACGCTGCGCCAGGGGTTCTCCTTCAGGACGGGACTGCGAGGCCCACCAGGCTGTGCGAGGAGCATCAAGCACACCTGCTGCCTCTTCCCATGACCCCTCCCCTCTGTGACCGGCTTGAAAACTCCTCGCGGCCCCCGCTTCGCGGGAGCCGCTCGTTGTGGAGCTTGCTATCACAGACCTTGCTGTGGGGAAGCTGCATTTTGATCCTTTGAATCCGGATCACGGAAATTGCTGCTGAGAAGCCGCCTCTGTATAGGTGACGCTGCGCCAGGGGTTCTCCTTCAGGACGGGACTGCGAGGCCCACCAGGCTGTGCGAGGAGCATCAAGCACACCTGCTGCCTCTTCCCATGACCCCTCCCCTCTGTGACCGGCTTGAAAACTCCTCGCGGCCCCCGCTTCGCGGGAGCCGCTCGTTGTGGAGCTTGCTATCACAGACCTTGCTGTGGGGAAGCTGCATTTTGATCCTTTGAATCCGGATCACGGAAATTGCTGCTGAGAAGCCGCCTCTGTATAGGTGACGCTGCGCCAGGGGTTCTCCTTCAGGACGGGACTGCGAGGCCCACCAGGCTGTGCGAGGAGCATCAAGCACACCTGCTGCCTCTTCACGTGACCCTTCCCCTTTAGCTAAACTTCCAGCTTATAACCAGCTGCAGCTACGCGTAAGCGGGACGCGTGTGTGGGACAAATCCTGGGACAAAGCCCGGACTAAGGGCGGACCCTCTTAGGCCCTCATAGGCCAGATTAGGCCGGGCCGGGCATACTTTCCTGTTCACTTGTTTTTTGGTACTGGTTTCTACTTAGCCCTTGTTGTCCAAGAAATTCCATTTACCTATCATGCCTTCACCAGCTCTGGACAAATCTATAGTGAAGCTGGGGGGGGTCCAAGATTAGAACCCTGGATACATATTTTCCACGCTCTTTGGCGGAGGAAGAGGGAGATTTGGATACTGCCCTTGCAGAACGCAGGGTTGAGCGCCGACGCTCTTTTGAAAATCTGAAACGTAGACCCCTGGTAGATACTCTAGACGGTGGCTCATCGTTGATTGTTAGTGAGGAATTTCTTTCACAGGAAGGAGTCCCTCTTTTGTTGAGGGAATGTACTGTTAGTCCCTGTCAACCTGCCGTCCAGGCACCGATGCCTACCCCTTCCCCTAGCCTCTGTTGTACAGCTATTGATCTTATATCCCAACCTACCCTTATTTCTAAATCAAGGAAAGCTAAGCCCAAATTAGTTACAGTGGCCGAGCTGCACGGCCCTCCCCCTAATAAGCGTAGAAGGAAGTCGAGGGCAGGTAAGGGTAAATCCAAACTTTCCCATTCCGATTTTGGAAAACCTACTAAGTCTGTTCCAGTTCCCGGTAAGTCTAATGAAGTTACGGGTACTGCTCCTCTCCATATAAATAGCCTGCCTACTTTATTGCCCCCAGTTGTCCCCCAGGGGAACCTTGAATTCTTACTCAGATCTCTGCTGCAGCCTATCAGCGAGAGTATTAAGAGAGTGGAGATCAGACTAACTATTCTTGAGGCTACATTAAGTAGTTTGAATTCGCAGGTCAATACCCTTGGAAGATCCCCTGAAACTATGTCCCCTCCCACCCTACCCCCCACCTCACAACCTCCTTCAGCTATCTCAGGACCAACTGTGGTGACCTCTGCCACCCCTACTCTGCAACCCCTCATGGCCAAACCAGTTCCTCCATGCCTTAGTAAAACTATCATTCCCCCACTACTACCCGCAGGTACTACTCCCCCTGTTATAAATCCCAATGGGGCTGTAAATGGTGACGGTATTCCACCCCCTTTACCAGAGAAACCTGCCCCTAGAGTTCGGAGACCCGACCTTCCCCCCGAAGCTAACGATCTTATGGTAGTTATGGCCGGGGTTCCTCCCCTGGAGATGGGGGAAGGTGAGAATTTTTTCTCACTAAAAAATCAAGTAATTAAATGGTTGAACTGGAATAGACCTCTTCCTGCATATTTTAATAATGAAATTGTGATGGTAAGGAGGGTACCCTGGCTGGGTAAGACCAGGAAGTCAATAGTAGGGGACTGTATTTTGGTGAGCTTTAGAGACCCAAGGACTGTTCATTACATCTGCCCGGGGTCGAATAGATCATATGAAT
This sequence comes from Lissotriton vulgaris, assembly GCF_964263255.1. Classification (NCBI taxonomy): domain Eukaryota; kingdom Metazoa; phylum Chordata; class Amphibia; order Caudata; family Salamandridae; genus Lissotriton; species Lissotriton vulgaris. The sequence continues at coordinate 178,294,296 of NC_141699.1, forward strand.
CCACCATTCGGACCCTGCCTGTATCTTTTTTCTTCCCCCCTGTACAAATGCATTGTGATCAAGCTCAGGACAAATGGACAAGGGTTGATCGGAGGGGTAGATTTTGTGGGTATCCAGCCCAACCTAATTAAAAGGAGCGAGTGAGGGAGGGAGATTGATTGAGTGAGGGTGGGCGATTGATTGAGTGAGGGAGGGCGATTGATTGAGTGAGGGAGGGCGATTGATTGAGTGAGGGAGGGCGATTGATTGAGTGAGGGAGGGCGATTGATTGAGTGAGGGAGGGCGATTGATTGAGTGAGGGAGGGGGATTGATTGAATGAGGGAGGGGGATTGATTGAATGAGGGAGGGGGATTGATTGAGGGAGGGAGGGCGATTGATTGAGTGAGGGAGGGCGATTGATTGAGTGAAGGAGGGCGATTGATTGAGTGAGGGAGGGCGATTGATTGAGTGAGGAAGGGCGATTGATTGAGTGAGGGAGGGCGATTGATTGAGTGAGGGAGGGCGATTGATTGAGTGAGGGAGGGCGATTGATTGAGTGAGGGAGGGCGATTGATTGAGTGAGGGAGGGCGATTGATTGAGTGAGGGAGGGCGATTGATTGAGTGAGGGAGGGCGATTGATTGAGTGAGGGAGGGCGATTGATTGAGTGAGGGAGGGCGATTGATTGAGTGAGGGAGGGCGATTGATTGAGTGAGGGAGGGCGATAGATAGAGTGAGGGAGGGCAATGGATAGGTGGTTGTGTGTGGTTGATTGTGTGTGTGTGGTTGGGGTTGTGTGTGTGTTGTGGGTGGGGTGTGTGTTGTGGGTGGGGGGTGTGTGTTGTGGGTAGGTGGTGTGTGTTGTGGGTGTGGGGTGTGTGTTGTGGGTGGGGGGGTGTGTTGTGGGGGTGTGATGTGGGTGAGGGGGTGTTGTGGGTGGGGGGTGTGTGTGTGGGGTTGTTGTGTATGTGTTTGGTTGTGTGTGCGCGATGGCTCAGCAAGATCTAAAAAAGTAGACACTACATGTAAATCATTTTTTCTGTTTTTCAATCCGAGATAAAAAATACAAACTCCAATTCGAGGGGTAATGCTTGCTGGGTGAAAATAGAGTACCCTTTCCTCCCTGTAAAAAAAGACAAATGGTAGGATTCCATTGTTGGATACAGTAAAATAACAGGAAGGATGACTTCCATAATAAAGCGAGAAGGGCAGACGGACTCAGTGTTGACATTAAAAGAAGGATCTTGGCAGATGGTCAACGCCTTTAAAAAAATCCAGGTCAAAGAACGAGATGGGCACTCACAATATGCGACGGGGTTGTATCTGAAGGGAGGCTCTCTTGGAGGGGATGGGGAGGAGTAGAAAAGATGTGAGCGGTAAAGCTCCATGATTGATACATTTAATTCTTGTACTGCAATAGTGTGCTCATTCTTTCTGAAAGACATGCTTCCATATAAATCAAACTAAACTCGAGCATTATCTCAAACTCGTAACTTCATTTACCAAGGAATAGTACTCAATGGGACCTCTTCTTCATTGAACATGACGAACGGGGCTAAGGCTACTGCATTTTCTAGGAAGCCGTGCAGTTCAGAGGGAGCACAACAAAAACTGCAGCGTTCCAGTGCCTAGAAGACAATATCAGCAATTACAGACAGCCGATTCGTGGAAGGCAGCAAGGCCGACACCCCCACGGGCACTGCCTCAAAACATCACACGCTCGACTGGCATTAAAGCAAAGTCCGCGCCACCGTTTGTTGTGGACAGTCGGATTCTACAATAACATAACTATTAGTGGGGGTGAGGCATTGTATCTCCTAATCAAGAGCTTTTTCTTTGTTTTTCCAATCAAAAGAGTTAACAAACAAAAAAAAAGGAAGGCTGTAGCACCACTGTGGTCTGGATAATAACGTTTGACGTGAAACAATATACAGGGGAAACACTGATTTACCTATAGTGGAAGAATGGCATTGCTGCATAAACATGGCAGCCGTTGCAGGTGACAAATAGTCATGGCATGACCTGAGCCGTGAAATGTATTATCCCACGCTATGCCTCGCTCAGCGTGTCACTTTATTCCCACTGTCTGTGCGTGCGCTTCAGCACCGGTGGCCATGGAGTTTGTATTCCATCTCCTCAAGGCACTCGCATTCAGAGGAATGCGCACGCTTTAATTTCATGAGGACTGAGCGTCAGTCACACAAGGCGTGAGCCTTATCAAGCTGATGTATTAAATAATTAACCAAAATAAGACCTCAAAAATCGCTCTTAGAGGTAAAAAACAAGCCACCGTAAGATAATTTCCCACCTCTCCAGAGACGGTGGTCGTCCCTGGAAGGAGGGGGGAGAAGGGGAGCTCTTGGCGCCAAGCAGAAAGCGGGGGTGTATCAGCATCTCCGCATTAGCTGGCCTGCAGAAGCGACAGGGACTGCTCATGCAGAACACGGAAGTGGCCCACAGGCTGTCCGACAGGCACCAGACCTATGTGATCTTGAACCCACTGAACCGCATCAAGACGGGCGGGCGGCGGCTGCAGGCGCAAGCGGAAAGTGCAAGTGATACGCTTAATATTGAATAATGCTATAAAAGCGCCAATGTAAAAGATGAAAACATCCGTTCAAAACTGATTTTATCACTACTTTCTCCCTTCAGCTTTTCTTTGAAACCTCAATTTAATATAAAGACCCTAAATGGAAGTCTTTAGCATAATCTGCGGTCATCCTGGAATGTGGTTTGGAATCAGTCCTCACATACCACGTTGAACACCCCTGGTCAAAATAGTTCGGCAGGAGAGGAATTGGCTTAATGGCGAGAGCCGACTCTGAAGCAGGTTCGAGTCTCGGCAGAGACTCTCAAACATACTGTGATTCTGGGCAGATCACTTAATTTCCCCTGGCCTTGAATGTATCAGGCTCTAATGCAACTGGTACTCATGTAAAGCGCTCTGATACCTTCGGCTCGAGTTCGCGCTATAGAAAACTTCTAAATGTAAAAAGAGAAGCAAGCCCAGGACTTGAAATGCTGTGTCTATGATGACATACAGTGAGGTGACCATTCTACCAAAACAAGGACTAACTTTACCCTCCACAGCAGATTAAATTGACCAATGAGAATGAGCTGCCGATATGCCAGGCTAACCCTGTAGGAGCGAGGAGCACTAAGCTGTGCACAGGGTGCAGCCCCCCCCAAACTTTCATAGTGTTTAGAGGATGGATCACTCAGCAGGATCCTCTTCCGATGTATCGCTCACGCACTGATCAGTGCTCGAGTGGTTGGTTAGAGTGCACAGATATGCCCCACCCAAGCACCAATGAAAGTAACAGCAGTTATTGTGACGTCAGCGCGCTGCACAGGACAGTAAAAAAAAAAATACACACTCTGATGCGAGGGAAGTTTTCTCTTTTGTCCTGTTTAAAAAGAAAGTAAATCCTTCTCATGCTTACAGCAGAAGGACTTTCTTTTGCATTGAGGCGGAAGAACCATCCACATTTGCCGCAGTGAGACTGTACTACTGTGTACATAACCAGTATAAACAGTTTATCTACTGAAGCCAAGGGGTTAAGAACTGTGCCAGTAAAGATTGTGTGCGAGGTGCCAGTAAGGATTGTGTGTGAGGTGCTTTAAACCAAAAATGGTTTCTATATCTGTTCAAAGTACACATTACTGCTAGTAAGCATCTTACTGTTCTATTACAATTGTATGTAATATTTAATTTGAATGATTTTACATTTTAATTCCAAGCATGCAGCACCATGTTTTGGCGATGGCATGTTTTCTTTTACAATTTTTCTAATATTTGCATCAAATGAAATAAAACCTAACTATTGCACAAACTTACACAGGCCAGCTACATTAGTTTTGGCAATGCTCGTTTGTTTACTGGTATCCCTTCAAGTGTACTGTAACTACACGAGTCCAAGAGTACTTTGAATAAATATTTAGCCTTTAGTGTCAAAGAAAAGCAAGCTCTTGGCATTGCTGTGGGGAGGGGGGGAGGAGAAATGCGAGACACGGCCTGGTGGCCGTGAAGTGTGAACAAGCAACAAATGGCTTTCATGTGGTGATGCGAGGCAGGCGGATAGAAGCGCGTTCACGATACCACATGCACTTCTGGAAATCCGCATTTTTGAGAGCTTAGTTTAGCTCTTGGTTTAGCCCCTATAGTCTCGTCCTATTCATTCCTTGCGGAATGGAATAGGACGAGACCTAAAAATAGATTGTAAGTTCTTAGACACTAGAACGGCTGTACATGACCTCCAACAACTTGGTGGGCGAAGAACACAATAGAGCCTTGCCGTATCTGATGCTTACTTACCTTGATAGTCAGGCCTGCCTGCTGCAAGGCTTGAAGCACTTCCTTAAGGTGGACCAGGTGATCCTCCCAAGTGGAGCAAATTCAGCTATATTATCTAGATTAGCTCCATTGAAACTCTCAAGTCCTGACAATACATGATCCACCAACCTCTGGAAGGTGGAAGGGGCATTCTTCAATCCAAAAGGCAACACTTTAAATTGAAAGTGGCCCTCAGGTGTGGAGAAAGCATATGTTCGAAGTATGTGGCTGTAGACACACATGCTTTGCATACTCCTGGCATCTAGTGTTGGGTCCGGATGTTTAACAGTTGTTTTTAGGTCTCGCCTGTCGATGCGCATGCGCATCGAGCTTGCGAGACTATGGGGGCTTAAACACTCTTTAACCAACTTGCAAGGAATCGTGGCGATTCCTTGCAGTGCCCGTGAAATTTAAGCTCAATGCGCATGCGCATTGAGCTTAAAAGCGCGTGCAAATGTCCCCAGCCGCCTGCCTTGCCCACTCTCTCTCTCACAGCCTCCCCCAGCTCCACCCCCTCACTTCTTGGTTGCACGGCCGCTAGGCCGTGCCTCCCCTACTCTCCTCCCCCCTCTTCCTCCTACTCTCCTCCCCCCTCCCCCTCCTCTTCCTACTCTCCTCCCCTGCCTGCCGTGTCGCACCTCTCCCCGCTCCGCCCCCTCCCCTGCCCGCCGTGTCGCAGAACACAGAAGCTTGTTATTTTATAGCTGCTCAGTTGGAGGGGCGAGTTTTGGATGATGATACCAAACGTTTGGCACGTTGAACGGGTAACTCCTCGTAGTTCTCTATACGTGGATCATTTGCATTTGAAAGTTTTCTAATCGCTACACACATGGTCTACCTAAAGTGGATGCGGGGTTGTGGATCATATTGTGCCTACTGGTAGACTGTGAGATTCACAAGGTCCCAAGGAGTCACAGTGTGTGGGACCTTTTATGCCGAAGGAGGGAGCGTCCTATGTAGTGGTGGTGCATAGGGCAGCTGAGGCTTTGGACCTGGAGCTCCCTCCAGTGGCAGTCAGGGCTAACCTCTGGGCAGAACGATTGCCACGTCGATAGCCCTTCGGCGCTACGCCTGGTTGAGGATGTCTGGTTTTTTGGGGGATGTTCAAGCAACCTTGCTGGACATGCCCTTCGATGGCCGTCGCCTTTTTGGAGATAAGGCAGACTCGGCGCTTGAGCGTTTTAAGGATTCTCAGGCTACGGCCAGATCCGGCCAGATCCTTATGCCTCGCTGCGGTCTCCTGTTCCCCCACATTTTGCCTTTTGGCCCTTTCGTGGCTGCCGAAGGGCACCCCACCACGTCCAACCCAGTCCAGCCACCGGCCCGCGCAAGTTGCCCAACATCTGCGTGGCCGCAGATGTAGGACCCAGCGACGAAGGTCTAGAAACCAGTGGGTGGGCCAGTCAACCCTTTCCCACCCTGCAGCAGTCTCCAAACCCTCCTAGTCTTACTTTCAGGGCCATCAGCAGTCAGTGGGTGGCAGAATCCGCCATCATCTTCCCCACTGGCAATCTTTCACGTCAGACAAGTGGGTTTTGCAGATAGTCCGAAGGGGTTACTCCCTCTTCTTCGAGACTACCCCTCCCTCCATGCCACCATCTCTCGATCGCATGTCGGAGAATCATTTGGCACTACTCCGCCAGGAAGTCTCAGCTCTCTTGGCCAATGGAGCTATCAAGAGGGTTCCTGCTCCAGAAGTAGGTAGTGGTTGCTATTACCGCTACTTTCTGGTGCCCAAGAAGGACAACAGCCTGCGTTCAATCTTAGGCCTCAGGGCCCTCAACCGCTTCTTCCAGAGGAGAAGTTCAAAATGCTAACCTTGGCTTAGGTCCTGTCTGCCCTCGACCCCGGAGACTGGATGGTGGCTTTGGACTTGCAGAATGTCTATTTTCACAACCTCATCCTGCCAGCCCACGGGCGTTCCCTACGGTTTACGGTAGGCATGAACATTTTCAGTTCACTATGCTTCCCTACGGTCTTACGAGTGCCCCTCGGGTGTTCACGAAAGTGATGGCGGTGGCCGAAGCTCTTTGACTGGCTGTTGAAGGCGGGCTCGCCCCAGGCTGTCATTTCCCTCCTTCAGACTACGGCGGACCTCTTGCATTAACCTGGGTCCACTATCAATGTGCCGAAGTCACACCTGACTCCCTTTCAGAAGCTCCCTTTCATCTGAGCTGTTTTGAACACAGTGCAGTTTCGGGCCTGTACTCGCCGAGCAGCGAGTCCGGGATATGCGGGCTATGCTGCTGTTGCGTGTTTATCTAGGTTCCTGATCGATACTGTAACCTTATGCCCCTATTCGGCTATAAATCCATTTATTCCCTATATTGGCATAACCGTTCAAGTGCGATTTTCTGAAAAGTCATCTCTGGCCTCACACGAACAGAGCCACATTCCAGCATAGTTCCCTCTGCCACTTCCTTTGCGACCAATTAGTGCAATGACAGAGCAGCAGTCACTATCTGATATTCCTAGATAACACTCCGAGTTCTTCAACAAGATAAAAACTCAGCAAACCTGGAAATCCCCGCTTGCTATGTTTTGATTAGTAATAGAACTCTAATGAGCAACTGATAACTATCACTTCCTAGTGACATCTTTAATTGACGTCTTATGTCCAGCAAACTTGCGTCAAACCCGGCACCTGTCAGGTATAAATATTACCAACGTTGCCTTAAGCAATTGCCTGTTGTACGAGCTACTGAAGCCAGCTGCCTGCACGACCCCGTGTTGGTAAATCTAGCACTCTGTCGCTGCAGCCTGCTATCCTGTGGTGGTGAAGCTGCTGATACCATTATCGCCGCTAAAGCGCGACCTATGGTGCAGTACGCTTAAGGAGCTGAACAGCCGTCCCTCTGCGAAGACATCCAGCAGATTCCAGCTGCCCGCGGACGCTGTCCCCCCTCCTTCCTCGACGCGCTGAAGAGCAGCCGCTGCCTTTCTCGTGCAGAGAAATCCAGCCACGGCGCTTCCGGTTTACCCTCGCAGGTGACTGGGATATCGAGAGTGACCCCTGAAGGAGATACCAATCCTCCATCATTCTATTCAGAGGTATGGTGTTGACTAAACCCTTAGACGAGAATTCTTGAAACAAACCTTGGCAAAACCAACTTAACTTAAAGCTACTTACTTACTCCCCTTTCACGTGTTAGGCTTAGGTCAGGCACACTGGGGTAGGCTTAGTTAGAAGCACCAGTTGAGTATGTTAGCCTAATGTATATATGACTGTACATATGTTTTATTACTTTTAAACCATTGTATGGCTAAGAAACCATATCAATGCTTTTACAGTTCTATTTCGCAATACTTATCTTACTGTACGTACTTTTTATAATAACAATTATTGCAATTGTGGCAATACATTTCTCTTGTACGAGAAGAAAGACTGTTCAATAAATGTTAACCCTTTATTGACAAACGCCCGTCTCTCTATTCTCTACATCTCGTGAAAGTAAACTGCACTAGACTGACTGAGTGAAATACATGTCTATTGTTTCACACGACCCTAGAGATTGACTCTTGATCTGAGGAGCAAAGTTGTCATGTTGCACGGTTGTTGGAAAACTGAATCCCTTCTTGTCTGTGCTAAGGAAGCTGATCACTTCCTATGCAGAGAAGAAAGTTTCCAGTGACCTCTGAGCTAGTTGGTAACACAACCCAATTAAGTTTAGCATACTCAGTGGAGGCCTGGAATATCCGCAGTTCCACGTCAATACTACTGTTTATGTTATTCCAATGCGCAGGGCCTAGTGGGAAACTAGGAACTACACTACATGGCGCCCAAACGTTTGGTAAGGCGATAAACTAACGCAAGACTTTTAGAGTAACTCAGTCGTGCATATTTCACACCCCTTTCTCCCGTAAATACTCCAATAGACGTCTGGAGTGGGTGAAAGGTTAAAATCCGCCCGACCTTAGTAGGAAGGGATTCCTATGTAAAGCTCTGGTTTATTCAACGTTGAAGGATACAATGTTCCAAAATATTGTGCACCTAATCTTTGTCTCCTTGGAGACCTACTCTGCAAACCTCGCATTTTTACAATGCCAGGAGAAAATAACGGAACCAATGGGGCCGCAGCAGATGCGACTCAGCAAGGTCCCGAGTACACAGACCCGGATGCAATAATCATCCCGGCACAGTTAAGAAAATCTATAACTTCAAAACTTATAGTAAACGGACTGACACCTCAAGGTGGTACAGTAATTTTCGTGATAGAGGCTCACGAGTATCGGCAGACAGAGGTATTCTATTCATGGATAAACTTTCCAGCGGTAAACGCTATAACAAAAGAGTTTCACTATTACAAAATAGAGAAACCTCCGGAAGAGTACGCTCCTTTCGAGGAGATTGAAATTCCACTTAAATTTCAGGAGCACCTGCTCTGGTTTAATGCCGCCCTAAAACACAATGATCACATTACCAGGCTCGGTCCACTAGGTAGACCAGGAGCAACGTGGCCGGTTCTAGCCAGCTACACACCACATCCTGACATTGTAAAAATGTCTAAGGAAGAGCTGTTAGTACAGCTAAACACATTAATAAAAATACATAGGCAATTAGTCCAATATGTAATGCGGACTGCAACAGTCCAGCCAGCTGTTAATACACCACAGCTGACCCCTCATCAGGGGAACACAAATAAAATTACACCACAGAACATACAGTCATGTCTTGGTAAAACACCCGTAAAACGGGAACAAATTCCTTTCTGGTTAGCCCAGAAAATCACTCAAATAGAGGCAGTATTTCCTGATACTACCCCTATAGAGAAACACAGAATCTTGACCATTTGCCTTCCTATGGGAATCGCACCACACGTGGAGGACTGCGACACTTGGGGTACAGTCTTTGCTTCCATTTACACAAAAACACACGGTGTTCCGTCTATGGCGGTAATACCAGAAGTGCTAAAACAGGTTCAAAATGAATTCGGTCCAGAGCCCGCTTTAAATCTAGGTATGAAATTACTGAAAGACTTCAAGCAGGTCACGGCTATATTATTAGCCAACATTAGAGGAGAAGCAGCATCTGTGGCGATTCGCCAGAAGTTGAGGGAAACAGATATAAAAGATCCTGTTGAAGCTTGCCAAAATCATAGAAAAATGCTATGAAGAATTAGGTAGAGACAGCTTGGGTGGAAAACCAGTTAAGCCCCAACTGCTCGAAAATCCTGAAAAATTATTTATTAAAAATAATTCAAACACTCCTAAAAAGAGCTGGGATGGAAATAAACAATCCACTCCCAAGGAAAAAGTTTTCCAGTCCAGAGGAAGGTCTCCTCGACGGAGGGAAAGAACTCCGACTCGAGAACGCCAGTCTCCCCAGAGGGAGCCCTCTGAGAAAAGATATAACCTTAGAAATAGGGATAATCTGAAAAAACCTGATAGATATCAAAGTATTGATACACGTTCCTCTCGATCTTTTCCACAGAATTCGGAAAGAAGAGGACGGTCAGACCCAGGAGAGCACACCAAGTCCAAAGACAAGGAACCTGCTCAAAATAAGAAATCTCAATTTCAGAAAAAGAAGGTAGCCAGTATTAGAGTAATCAACCATGCCGAGAATACTGAGGACACAGTTGAAAAACGGGGAGTGGGCATTGACAATGTTGGACAGTGCAGCAGAGATCAGTATAGCGCGCAAGATCTTGATGAGTCATCTGGAGACAGTGGACACGAATGAATACATTCAGGTTGAAACTGCCGACGCCAGACTTAGCGAGCTCCATAAAATATACGAAATAACATTGCGTATAGAGGGTGATAAGACTAGGAAAATTAAGGGTCTATTTTGGGATAAGCTCTCAAAAGGCTATGATATTCTGTTAGCTGAAAAAGATTGGCCCCCGGAGTTTGTCAGGGAGTGCCCTCGTGGCGAAGAAGTGATTATGCCTGCCTTCTCGAATCACATTCCGATTCACAAAAAATATACATATGCAAGGAAATGGGCAGTAGCCCAGGCACCTGCATTATATAAAAATCATGTAGGATGGGATGAGGATTCACCGCCTCACAAAATCCAATTAAAAAGTGAACCAACTGCCCAACGGCAGTATCCCATAAAGCAAGAAGCTAAAAAACAAGTCAGGGAGATCTTAGATCAACTTGAATACCAGGGGGTGATTGAAACATGCACCTCTCAAATGAACAATCCTTTGTTTCCTGTCTCCAAGCCAGACAATTCATATCGTCTAGTTTTGGACTACAGACACCTTAATACATGTTGCAAAACTTTTGCAGTACAAAACTCGCATAGTGCAGCCCTAATGAATAACATAGTTAGGAAAAAATATAAAACGACATTAGACATTTCTAATGGTTTCTTTTGTCAAAACATTGCACCAGAAAGCAGATATTTGACCGATTTCTCTGCATTTGGGTCGCAGAAAAAATTCTGTCGACTCCCACAGGGGTTCAAGAACAGCCCAGGACTATTCTCAGCTAGGGTAACAGAGTTACTACAAATCTATGATGATGAAGCATTATCTTACGTAGATGATATCTATCTCACAGACGACGACTTGGATACTCACTTGAACAGAGTGAACACCATTATACTTGGGTTCGCAGCAGAGGGTTACAAATTCAACTTTAAAAAGTCTCGAATTGCCCATCTGACAGTACTGTTTTTAGGGTACGAATTATCAAGTGAAGGGAAAAGCCTAGCGGACAACTTCTTAGAGAAGTGCGCTGTACTCCAAGCTCCAAAAAACGCTGAAGAATTTACAATCCATTCTAGGTTTTCTGAATTTCGGAAGAACTTACATTCTAAATTACGCAGAGAGGGTTAAACCTCTCTACGAACTAATTAAACCTGATTTTAAACAAATCAATTGGACTCAAAAACACACAGAAATTTTGAGATCACTGCAAACAGACATGTTAGCAAAAACAAAATTAGATACACGTGACAAAACGATCGATCTTGTAATCCGAGTCATCCCAGGAAGATGCGGATTCACGTACCTAACCTCTAATGAGGGAGAAAAGGTACCAATTGCAATTAAATCTCACTTGTACACACAAGCAGAAAAAACATTCAGTCACACAGAAAGAACTGTGAACGCAGTGCAAATCGCATTAGCAAATGAACGAGAACTAGCACACGGCAAACGGATTAATATCCTTACAGCGGAATCCGCCTTCGAGGTGCTATTCAGCCCGGTAAACCTGCCTACAGTGTCACTGGATCCGAAATGGATACAATGCATAGATTCTCTAGGAGCGGAAGACGTGAAATACTATTTCGCCCCGCAATTTGAAGAACTGAATGATTTAGAATATGAAGAAGAATATCCTCTGCCAATCGAAATTCTGCCTCTCCCACAATACGCCTGTATAATCTATACAGATAGCTTTGTACAGCATTTCAACGTAGAGAGAATATCCTACGATGCAGCATGTGCGATCATTAAAGGTCGTTGGCTGTGCGGTAAATTCAGACCGAAAGTAACAAAAACTGAATCTGTAAGAAACTGTTCGGTTCAGAGAACTGAAATCAGATCTTTAAAGATGGCGCTCGAAAATGCAGAACGTGAATTCCCGACACTTATAGTGTGCGATTCTCATTTTTGCGTCAATTCTTACAACAATAACCTGCAGAGCTGGATCGAAAACGACTACAAAGATGACACAGGTGCCACAATAAAGCATAAATTGCTCTGGAACGAGGTAGCTCTTTTACACAAAGAACTACAAAAGACTCACGTGATTCACGCACAGAGTCTTCAACGTGATGGCGTTCACGTTGCAGGGAATTCATTGGCTAATACAGCCAAAGCGGAAGCAACTAAACCGGCTTCCGTAGCCACAAAAAAGCGTACAGATAAGTACATAGACGGGGAAACCATGCTGGCAGTAAAAACGACCGTAAAAGGCGACTGTGCAGCACTACCCGTAAACTATCCACTCAATTATGCATACATAATCGATGCAAACTCCGTTCCTTTTGCTCGAATCCCTGGAGTGGGGGACAGAGTAATTCCAAACATGAACAGGAGAATATTTTTAATAGCAGACGCACACATGGGTTTGGGTCTTAGGCACAGAGAGATCAAGGAATCACTGACTGAATTACAATCAGTATTCTGGTGGCCAGGAATGAGTGTAGAACACCAAATATATGCAAACAACTGTGAAAACTGCAATAGGGATCGCAGTAGCGAACCATGCTACCGGCTACCAGTCAGAAAGAGCGTAATGCTGCCTACACCCCATCCTGCGTCCTATTAACAGTTAAGACGAAAAGCACTTAAAAAATGAGGCCCCCAGCGCTCGGCTGACGCTAGAACGGTTATAAAAGATTTGCGAGTCTTTATCGGCACATACGCAATTACCACGTTCCATTCTGACCAGGGTCCTGCTTTCAGCTCTCGAGCCTATAAGGAGGCCATGGCCAGCATGGGAATTGGGTTGCGGTATTCTTGTCCGTCGCACCCCGAAGGGAATAGTGTGGTAGAAAGAAAAAACCGTGACATAAAGCAATCTATAACAGCGAAGGTATTAGGTTCAGGCGCTGGGTGGGTCAAACATTTAATAAGTGTCCAGACTAGTCTTAACAACATGCCAAGAAATTCTCTAAAAGGTTTCAGCCCATACGAACTATTGTTCGGAATTAGAATGCGAGTTCAGGACCTCGATAGTCAGATGTCAGTGGTACAAGAAGAAACAACGCACTTTGATGTAAAAGATCGTTTGGCTGTTTTACAGGAACTGAATGAAACAAGAAAATCATTAAGCAACATAAAGTTAAAGCAACAGCCAAGTACCACTGACGAGGCACCACCGGCAACAGCCCCAGCAAGGCCTGTCTGGATTCCAAAGATTGGGGATCTAGTCAGAGAAAAGATCGCGGTTAAGAAGGAATTTGGGCCTTCTTACAGAAAAGCAGTACCTGTCTTGGCAGTCACCGGAACAAGATCAGTTGTGCTACCGCCCCTTGCTGGTAAAAAGGAGAACAGAGTCGTGTCTATCGATCTGGTAAAACCACAAGCATGTGGCCTATAATCAACAGTAGGCCCAGTGGACTCCCAAGAAACAACAGAATACCCAAACTTGCAACAATCCAAGAGGTTCAAACTGAAAGACTAATCACATTCGATCAGCCTGCAGTGCACAATGAAGGACTATGCAATAATGCCATGGAACTCGTGCCTCTTGAAACACAGATTGAAACAGTTCGTCGAGAAACATCACCAGTCTACAATGATGTGGCATCAGAAAGTGCTAGGGAGAGACAGATTGAAAGAACAATCCCATCAATTGACAGAACTGCCTCTGGTTATTTCATCAACTTCGACAACTTCTCTGAAGATCAAAACGATCCCGAAGTGATGCCAGAAACAAAAAAGTATTCTAAAGAAAATACAACAGGACTCCTTCAACAAATCAAAGAACTATATCTGGATTCACAGTTGATTGAGCATTGGATTATCTCAGGGGTATTCATACTCCTACTATGCCTAATTTTAGTTTTAATTTTAGGAAAGTTCATTACAATTGAATGGACACAGCAAGTCAGAACATCAACCTAGTCCTGAAACCACACAGATCATCCCACGTGAAGAAAAGAGAACTGTCAACAGTAAATGTCACAGCAATTCCAATATCTGGTGGGGTAGTATGGGAGAAAACAGACTATGAGATCTATGGTCCGGTCGAAATCCTGAAGTATCCTCATCAACTAAAGGTTTCCTTAAGTGACTTTGTGACACCAAGTACATTCTCTGATGATTGGGACTTTAACAGTATTAATGACATGATGTCTGATTTAGTAATGTCAGCTAGATTCACAGATCATGATTATTTACAAGGTTCATCTAGTTATGAGCAGTTATTCTGTTACACCCACTATGGGGATCATTACTTGCATAAATCTGCACAGCCTAGAAATGTTTTTATGTATAATCAATGGGAACATTGTTCTACACCACCTAAAAGCAGTTCTAAAGCATTCTTTGAGAAATTCAAATACTTCTCAGGGTTTAACACCAGTGATGCAGAAACGTTTTATTACAAACTGTTAGGTAAAACAGGAATGAAAACAATGCTGACAAATTCTAAATTGATATATTCAGAAGCATATCTGAAAGAGACACGTTAGTGATAGATTCCTTACCTTAGAATATCCCCAGGCGTCAGACTGGATCCGGAAACTTTTGCGTAGCAATACCCCTGCGCGCTGGTAGGCGTCGTCTGCGGCTCCGCGTCCGTCGTCGGCGTCGTGAGCGCCGGGATGACGTCGTCGGAGTACTTAGACGGCGCCCATGCGCGCTGACGTCAGTTCTTCTTTTTTCCGCGCCAGCTAGCGCAGATCCGGAAGAAGCTCTACCCCCAGTCACTTTTTGACTGAAAAGTTTTTTGATCCTTTTTGATCTTCTCTTAGTCGACTGTCTTGACTATCGGTGCCAGGGATGCCCGGGTTCAAGCCTTGTTCGAAGTGCGGCCGACTCATGTCGGTCACGGACCCCCATCGCCGGTGCCTGAAGTGCTTAGGCCTCGACCACGACGATCGAACCTGCGTCGACTGCCGGGCCCTGACGTCGAAGGCTAGGCGGGAGCGGTCCCGCAAGCGTCTCGAGCTGAGGCACTCGGCCCCGCGCCGCTCCAGGTCCCGGTCCCACGGGAGGTCGAGGGACAGGTCGCGAGGTCGGAGTCATCGACGTTCTCAGGTAAGAGGCATGAGAGGTCGGAGCGACACCATCGGTCCTCCGACCCGCCCCGACGCTCGCTCGATGCGGCCGGGGACTCGGGCGACACCGCCCACGCGGCTCCGCGGGAGTCGCAAGCGTCGCCGCCTGCCCCACACCTTCGGGTCCCTGGGCACGGCGCGTCGCAGGAGGAGGTCGAGAGGTACCTCATGGCCATGAGGGCCCTCCCTCCTCAGTCGGTTCCCGTGGCGCCTTCGGGCCGATCGGCTCCGTCTGGAGGTCCTTCCGGGTCGGGCGCTTCGGCCCCGACGACGTCGGGTGCTTCGGGCCCGGCGCCGCTGGCGACTTCGGTCCCGGCGCCGCGCGACCTCGCTGGATCCGGCTCCGGATCCGGGACCTCGCCGGTCGACCTTACGACCTCACCGGCGCCGTCCCTTCAGGTGTCGTCCCCGGCGGCCGATGTGGTTGTCGACCCCAATGTTTCCTACGGTCCTACTCAGGAGTCGGAGGGGCGCCGCTGGGCGCCGATTCCGTCGGCCTTTGGAGACTTCTATCTCCACGAGGAGGCCCTGGCTGTTAATCCTGGTCTCCAGGAGCCAGGTGACGAGGAGCAATGGGAGGGGTCCCAGGACCCTCTGGCAGGTGATTGCCAGTCGCATCAGGACTGGACATATGAGCTTGGGGAGGCCAGTGGTATTGACACCTCGCCAGACACTGGATTTACGTCGCCCCCGACTGTGGCTTCGGAGGCGGGTTCTGCTTACAGCGTAGTGTTGACGAAGGCAGCTAAGGCCTTAAACCTTCAGCTCCCCGTCGCGGCCGTGAGGACTAATCTACTCACTGAGGTCCTCAAACAGCAGTCCTGCTCCGCGGAGCCCCTCCTGCCGTTCAATGAGGCCTTGTGTGACGTTCTGCTGGGCACTTGGTCCAAGCCCGCCACAGGCCCCCCTGTGGACAGGAACGTGGCCAGACGCTACCGCCCGGCACCGGGCGACCCATGCTTTTTGTCCACCCATCCCACCCCCGAGAGCCTGGTCATCCAGGCCTCTAACTCCCAAACCGCATTCCCGTCGGCCCCGCCCGACAGGGAATCCAAGAGATATGAGCAGTTCGGGAAGAAGGTCTTCTCGTCTGTGAGCCTAGGGCTACGGTCTGTGAACACCAGCTGTCTCTTGGGCCGCTACACCCACACTCTGTGGGACACGGTTGCGGAGGTGCTGCCACAATGCCCTGAGGAGGTCAGGGCTAAACTCAGCCAAACCCTTGCGGACGGCCGAGATGCGGCACGCTTTTCTATCCGGTGTGGGCTGGATACTACGGACTCACTGGGCAGGGCGATGGCAACGACGGTGGCGGTTCGACGCCACGCCTGGTTGAGGTCCGCCAACTTCTCGGCCGATGTCCAGGCCACCCTCCTGGACATGCCGTTTGATGGCCGTCGCCTCTTCGGCGACAAGGCAGACCATGCGCTGGAACGTTTCAAGGACTTCAGGGCCACGGCCAAGTCCTTGGGCCTTACGGCCCCACGCCAGCAATCGGGTGCCTTTCGCTCCTTTCGTGGCCACGGAAGGGGCGCCCCACCACGGACCGTCAGCCACGCGCCGCAGAATGTTCAGCAACGCGGTGGCGGACGTGGGAACCGCCGTGGCGGTGGTCGGGGCCAGCGGCGAGGCCAGTCCACACCTCCCTCAGCAGCCCCCGCCTCAAAACCTTCCTAGTCCGAGTTTTCAGGCCCATGTGACGCCTGTGGGAGGCAGGGTTCGCCATCACCTCTCCCACTGGCATGCAGTAACTTCGGACAGGTGGGTGCTGCAAATTGTCCGAAGGGGTTTCTCCCTCCCCTTCGAGTCTTCCCCTCCATCCATGCCACCTCAATACCACCGTGTGTCGGGGGATCACTTGCAACTTCTGCAAGAGGAGGTTTCGGCCCTCTTGGCCAAGAGGGCCATCGAGCGCGTTCCTGGGCCAGAAGTAGGACGTGGTTGTTACTCCCACTACTTTCTGGTACCCAAGAAGGGCAAAGGGGGCCTACGCCCTATCTTGGATCTGCGGAACGTCAACGGCTTCCTCCGGACGGAGAAGTTCAAGATGCTCACTTTGGCTCAGGTCCTGGCTGCCCTGGACCCGGGAGACTGGATGGTAGCGTTGGACTTGCAGGACGCTTATTTCCACATCCCCGTCCTGCCGGCCCACCGGCCCACCGGCGTTACCTACGGTTCATGGTAGGCCAAGAGCACTTTCAGTTTACCGTGCTCCCCTTCGGCCTTACCAGCGCCCCACGGGTGTTCACGAAGGTGATGGCGGTGGTCGCAGCCCATCTGCGCAGGCATGGGGTATCAGTCTTCCCCTACCTCGACGACTGGTTGTTGAAGGCGGGCTCGCCCCAGTCAGTCGTCAGCCACCTCCAGACTACGGCCGACCTCCTGCACTTGCTGGGGTTCTCCATCAATGTGCCGAAGTCACACCTGTGTCCCTCTCAAAAGCTCCTCTTCATCGGAGCGGTTCTCGACTCGGCGCAGTTTCGGGTTTACCCACCCGGACAGCGGGTTCGGGATATTCAGGCTCTGATTCCTGTCTTCAGGCCGTTATCCCGGGTCTCGGTCAGGTTGACGCTGCGGCTTCTGGGGCTGATGGCCTCCTGCATCCTTCTGGTGCGTCACGCCAGGTGGCGAATGCGGGCTCTGCAGTGGGACCTGAAGTTTCAGTGGGCCCAGCATCAGGGCAACCTGTCCGATCATGTCCTGATCTCAGAGGGCACTGCGAGGCAACTGCAGTGGTGGCTCACGGACCGCGACTGGGTCAGTGGCAGACCCCTCTCCCTACCCCAGCCGGAGCACGTAGTTGTGACGGACGCGTCCCTCCAGGGCTCGGGAGGCCACATGGGAGAGGCGGAGATCAGAGGCCTCTGGTCTCCGGCGGAGTCCCGGCTCCACATCAACCTTCTGGAGCTGCGGGCGATTCGTCTTGCACTGAAGGCATTCCTCCCCTCTGTCAAGGGGAGCGTAGTGCAAGTGTTCACCGACAACACCACCGCCATTTGGTACTGCAACAAACAGGGCGGTGTGGGGTCGTGGACCCTCTGCCAGGAGGCTCTGCGCCTCTGGCAGTGGCTGGAACATCAGGGCGTGACCCTGGTGGTTCAACACCTGGCAGGCTCTCTGAATGCCAGGGCGGACGAACTCAGCCGCCGGTGCATGATGGATCACGAATGGCGTCTGAACTCGGACGTGGCGCAAGGTCTCTTTCGACAGTGGGGAGAGCCTTGGTTAGATCTATTCGCCACAGAAGAGAACGCGCAATGTCAGCAGTTCTGCGCGTTGGAGTTTCCAAGGCGGCACTCGCTCGGAGACGCTTTTCGTCGCGAGTGGAGCTGCGGTCTGTTGTACGCCTTTCCGCCTATACCACTTCTGCCCAGAGTGCTGAAGAAGATCAGGCGCGACCGGGCCCAGGTCGTCCTTGTGGCTCCGGACTGGGCACGAAGATACTGGTATCCCGAGCTACTCAGCATGTCAGTCGATCCCCCGATTCGTCTGCCTCTTCGGGAGGACCTTCTGTCGCAGCAGCAGGGGACGGTCCTGCACCCGAACCTGTCCAGTCTCCACCTACAAGCTTGGAGATTGAGCGGCGGCAGTTGAGGCCATTTGACTTGCCTCCCGAAGTCTGTGATATCATTCTGGCAGCCAGGCGTCCCTCCACAAAGTCGGTATACGCCTGCCGGTGGAACAGATTTGTGGCATGGTGCACAGCAAAGGCTGTGGATCCTCTCTCTGCACCCCTTTCGGAAGTGCTGCTCTTTCTTCTTTCCCTTGCCCAGCAGGGCTCTGCTCTGGGCACTCTTAAAGGGTACCTTTCTGCTCTATCAGCCTTCTTGAGGCTACCAGATCAGCCTTCTTTATTCAAGTCCCCTATTGTGAGTAGATTTCTGAAGGGCATCACGCACATGTTCCCTCCTGTTCCCTTCGTGATGCCCCAGTGGGACTTGAATCTGGTTCTCACCTATCTGATGTGTGCTCCCTTTGAGCTGCTTCATAACTGCCCTCTTCGTCTCCTTACTCTAAAGACGGCCTTCCTGGTTGCCATCACCTCTGCCAGGAGGGTGAGTGAGCTCCAGGCTCTTTCTTCTTCTCCACCTTTCCTGTCTGTTCATCCTGATAAGGTGGTGTTACGTACACGACCTTCCTTTCTGCCCAAGGTTGTCACGGCCTTCCACATCGGTCAGTCCATCACTTTGCCCACCTTCTTTCCGCCTCCGCATCCCTCGAAAGAGGAGGAGAGGCTCCACCGTCTGGATCCAAAACGTGCGCTCTCCTACTACCTAGATCGCACACGCCAATTCCGGGTGGATGACCAACTCTTCGTTGGTTACGTGGGCGCGAAGAAGGGAAAGGCTGTGCACAAGAGGACCATCTCTAGGTGGATCATCTTGTGTATCCGAGCATGTTACTCCATGGCGAGGAAGGAGCCCCCGGCTGGATTGCGGGCTCACTCCACTCGGGCCACGGCAACGACAACTGCCCTGGGCCGCGGTGTCCCCCTGCAGGACATCTGTCAGGCAGCCACGTGGGCCTCGCTGCACACGTTCGCAAGACACTACTGCCTGGACAGTCAAGTCCGGAGGGATGGCTTCTTTGGCCGTTCCGTCCTCCAGGACTTTCTGGTGTGATATTGGTTCGCAGACCCACCACCGGGGTTGGTATTGCTGGGGTATCTATTCTAAGGTAAGGAATCTATCACTAACGTGTCTCTTTCAGATGCACAAGTTACTACTTGTGTAACGATATATCTGTAAGAGACATTAGTTAGTGATAGATTCCTTACCGCCCACCCATCCTCCCCGTTCTGCGAACCGATATCTAGGGTTAAGGTCATCCCCTTTCAGGGCCCTAGTTTCATGGCACCAGTGTTAGTTCTATCATGGCTCTGCGTATCTGGCGCGGAAAAGCTGTGTTATCAGAACTGACGTCAGCGCGCATGGGCGCCGTCTAAGTACTCCGACGACGTCATCCCGGCGCTCACGACGCCAACGACGGACGCGGAGCCGCAGATGACGCCTACCAGCGCGCAGGGGTATTGCTACGCAAAAGTTTCCGGATCCAGTCTGACGCCTGGGGATATTCTAAGGTAAGGAATCTATCACTAACTAATGTCTCTTACAGATATATCGTTACACAAGTAGTAACTTGTGCTTTAAGACAAAATGATGACATTTGGTTTTCATTATTGGAAAAATAATATTGAAACGAAAACAATTTGGGGTACAAAAGATTGGCAGGTGCAAGGCATTGAAGCACTATTTAGAACCTGCATGATACCAGAACAAAATGTTATTTTTAAATGACACAATACACCAAACATCTTGTCTTGGCCTAGCTAAGAACAAAGACCTTAAAACACCGTCTATACCAAAGCCAATACCTGAGAATACAACCACAGATATTGAGTTAGACGTGTCACAAATTTTACATTTCAACAGAACACATCCTGATTGGAAAAAGTGGTTAATCTGGCCTACAGACACAAACAGCTGTCAAGATAGATTCCTGAATAAAACACAGGGGTTAAAAATGAACAGATTAGACTCTTGATATTCCCAGAGACAACATCCAGGGATTATAACAACATACAGTGTAGGGAAACTCTGTCTTGAATGGCTAACTACGTCCACACTGGCTGAAATTAAGCAACACTTGTCTTTACTAAAAGATGGTGCTGATTTGCGCGATTTCATTCTTGGACCACGCAAACAGCGTCAAAAGCGTTTCATAGCGACCAGTATCTATGCTGCTTACAACGAGGCTTGGAAAGTAAAGCAAATTGAAACTGCTGAAAAAATACGAGAAATTGATCGTATTAATTTGGAGAAATCACTTTCTGTAGTAGACAATGGGTTAACGACTCTGTCTTCCAGAATATATTCTTTGGACAATATTGTATCCTCTGCCTTTGATGTGATAGACAGAGATTTTCTAATGTTACAACATGGCCAATCTCAATTACGCTCTATTATAGAATTAGGCTGGACGCTGCAAAATCTTCGTTCAGGCTATGTGCCTTGGCGTTTGATCAACACAACGTCATTATTTTCCAGTTTTAACCTTACTGATAAACAGATCAGTTGGGCACAGAAAGGAGCAGACTATACAATCCAGAGCATCGAAAAACTCGAGAGATTACCATTGACAATGTCAGAGAGTCCTGTCATTGAATGGATAATACACGGAATTATCACAATTCCGATAACAACTTTCCGATTTAAAAAGTGCCTTGAGTACATACCTGCTGGCCAATATGAACAATTGGGTAAAGGATATGTAAAATCCGAATGGAAATTACCATACACTCATTCTTGCTATAGTGACAGTGACAAAAATGTATTTCTTAGTGGTGAAAATTGTAAACATTCACTAAGCGGTATACTTTTGTGTCAGGGTATTAATTTACACGGAGCATGTGATGGAAATTCAAACAACCTTTCATGCCACCAGCTAGTCACACCTGCAACTCAGATAGAGCCCTTCTTTATGCAACTCGCAAACGGGAGTTACATTCTTAGAACGGATCACAGATGTTGTGGCCTGACGCCAGGGAAAAGTTATCTAGTACAAGTTACGTCCATGGTCAAATGTTGTATGCAAGCATTGTTCCCGAGCGGGCCTCCAGACATAGTGACTCCCCTCTGGCCTCGTCTGAATCTCTATTCTATACGAATTGATACATTAAGCAAAATGAAATCTGTACTTTTACAGACAACCGTGCCTATAACGTCATCTAAAGAGACGTATGATCTTCTAGTCGCAAGGACGGCTACTGAGGTTCATGACCTTTTATCAACAAATTGCCCCGTGCATTTCGTAGAAATGTTCAGCCAACTCCTTAACATGTCTAGTGCAACAAGCATCCCAGGCATATTTAAGACAGTCTTTACGGGACTGCTAACACCCTTCCAGGAAATTTTGGGAATCTTTCCTAATTTTGTGCACTCCATTTTTGGCGGCATACCATTATTTTTGGGACTCATCGCAGGGATTCTATTTTTGACCCTCCTGCTACGTTATGGCAAGCCTCGGCTCAGACATAGCTCCCATGGGAATGGAAGAGACAATCCTAGCAATGCGCTACCGGGACAGGATAACTAACGTCCTTGGATTGGCCAGGCTGAGAGATCTAAACATGACCTGGTTCCTTTCATTCAGACCGATATGGCAAAATTGCATTTTACCTGTGCTACGGTGTATGCTTTGCGGCGATGAATGCGTGTTGGACATCTGTCTTTCACTTCCATCAGCAGTACCAATGGACGTCGATACTTTGCTCAGTCCAATAACGGCTCACGCCTTGTGTTGTCCCCAGCGGCTACCAATCCTGATGACGGCATTCGTGGAGACTCCTGTACTACAGCCAAGTGGTAACAGTGGAGCGAGTGACAAAAGCAACATCATCCAGGTACAACGTTCTGTGAGCATTGCTGGTCCTGCCTTCGATGACAGCAATCATTCTCACACCTGCCAAGTTACAGCGCTATCTAATTTGGTTGAACTATCACCTGAATTTGTAGACCAATTCTTTGAGAGCCTGTCTGATACGATGTTCTCACCCGTACAGAAACAATAACTTTTAGAAGCTTTCCGACACACAGCGTTCCCATGAACTCTGAATTCGGCCTTCAGTTTTGATCAACAAAAACTGCCAAGAGCTTTGGAAATCTATTTTCTTTGAATTGGACAATTTTTCTAATATTGACCTTTTTTGGCACGAACAATTCTTTGCTTAACGTAAAAACTATTCTTAGAGAACAGAAGCTTCACACTTCTATTTCTAAACACATCTAGAGACATAACAATATTACACCAGCCTCTAGCACACATGTTATTACAATGCATTTTTATGTGATGATTTATCTCGCCTTTCTTCTGTCAGAGATACTTCATGTGTAATTCCTTTTGCATAATCGTTCATTGATTTCATATGCAATAATTTTTTTTTGAATGATTACTATGCTTTAAAAAACGTACAGTACCTAAATTCATGTATTACAAGTACGCCTATTTCGAATGCATTTATGTATTTTGGGGTGGGCAATGTTACACATGCATCTAATTGCTTTAGTTTTAGTAATTTTGATGGACATTAACCCGTGGAGTGGGTGGTGCGTGTTTATCTAGGTTCCTGATCGATACTGTAACCTTATGCCCCTATTCGGCTATAAATCCATTTATTCCCTATATTGGCATAACCGTTCAAGTGCGATTTTCTGAAAAGTCATCTCTGGCCTCACACGAACAGAGCCACATTCCAGCATAGTTCCCTCTGCCACTTCCTTTGCGACCAATTAGTGCAATGACAGAGCAGCAGTCACTATCTGATATTCCTAGATAACACTCCGAGTTCTTCAACAAGATAAAAACTCAGCAAACCTGGAAATCCCCGCTTGCTATGTTTTGATTAGTAATAGAACTCTAATGAGCAACTGATAACTATCACTTCCTAGTGACATCTTTAATTGACGTCTTATGTCCAGCAAACTTGCGTCAAACCCGGCACCTGTCAGGTATAAATATTACCAACGTTGCCTTAAGCAATTGCCTGTTGTACGAGCTACTGAAGCCAGCTGCCTGCACGACCCCGTGTTGGTAAATCTAGCACTCTGTCGCTGCAGCCTGCTATCCTGTGGTGGTGAAGCTGCTGATACCATTATCGCCGCTAAAGCGCGACCTATGGTGCAGTACGCTTAAGGAGCTGAACAGCCGTCCCTCTGCGAAGACATCCAGCAGATTCCAGCTGCCCGCGGACGCTGTCCCCCCTCCTTCCTCGACGCGCTGAAGAGCAGCCGCTGCCTTTCTCGTGCAGAGAAATCCAGCCACGGCGCTTCCGGTTTACCCTCGCAGGTGACTGGGATATCGAGAGTGACCCCTGAAGGAGATACCAATCCTCCATCATTCTATTCAGAGGTATGGTGTTGACTAAACCCTTAGACGAGAATTCTTGAAACAAACCTTTGCAAAACCAACTTAACTTAAAGCTACTTACTTACTCCCCTTTCACGTGTTAGGCTTAGGTCAGGCACACTGGAGTAGGCTTAGTTAGAAGCACCAGTTGAGTATGTTAGCCTAATGTATATATGACTGTACATATGTTTTATTACTTTTAAACCATTGTATGGCTAAGAAACCATATCAATGCTTTTACAGTTCTATTTCGCAATACTTATCTTACTGTATGTACTTTTTATAATAACAATTATTGCAATTGTGGCAATACATTTCTCTTGTACGAGAAGAAAGACTGTTCAATAAATGTTAACCCTTTATTGACAAACGCCCGTCTCTCTATTCTCTACATCTCGTGAAAGTAAACTGCACTAGACTGACTGAGTGAAATACATGTCTATTGTTTCACACGACCCTAGAGATTGACTCTTGATCTGAGGAGCAAAGTTGTCATGTTGCACGGTTGTTGGAAAACTGAATCCCTTCTTGTCTGTGCTAAGGAAGCTGATCACTTCCTATGCAGAGAAGAAAGTTTCCAGTGACCTCTGAGCTAGTTGGTAACACAACCCAATTAAGTTTAGCATAGTCAGTGGAGGCCTGGAATATCCGCAGTTCCACGTCGATACTACTGTTTGTTATTCCAATGCGCAGGGCCTAGTGGGAAACTAGGAACTACACTACACTGCCAATGTTTCAGCCTCTATCCCGGATGTCGGTGGGAATGACCCTGGGGCTGCTGGGCCTCGTGGCCTCCTGCATCCTGCTGGTGGATCATGCCAGGTGGCATATGCTGAATCTGCAGTGGGACCTGAAGTTCCAGAGGGTACAGCATCAGTGGAATCTTTCCAACTTCGTCCAGATCTCGGAAGGGACTGTGCAACAATTGCAGTGGAGGTTGACGAACCAGGATTGGGTCAGAGGCAACCAGACCTCACGGTCTGATGATGCATCACTTTTGGGATGGGGCGGCCACCTGGGAGAGGCGGAGATCATAGGAGTCTGGTCTCTGGCGGAGTCCGGTCTCCATATCAACCTGTTAGAGCTCTGGGCGATTTGCTTGCCATGGAAGGCATTCCTTCCCTCCCTCAAGGGGAAGGCAGTGCAGGTGTTCACGGACAACACCACCACCATGTGGTACTGCAACAAACAAGTCGGGGTGGGGTCGTGGACCTTTTGTCAAGAGGCACTTGAGCATTTTAAGGATTCTCGGGCTACGGCCAGATCCTTATGCCTTGCTCCTGTTCCCCCACATTTTGCCTTTTAGCCCTTTCATGGCTGCGGAAGGGGCACCCCACCATGTCCAACCCAGGCCAGCCACCGGCCCGCACAAGTTGCCCAACATCTGCGTGGCCGCAGACGTGGACCCAGCAACGCAGGTCTGGAAACCAGTGGGTGGGCCAGTCAACCCTTTCCCACCCTGCAGTGGGAAAGGGTCTCCAAACCCTCCTAGTTTGACTTTCAGGGCCATCAGCGGTCAGTAGGTGGCAGAATCCGCCATCATCTTCCCCACTGGCAATCTTTCACGTCAGACAAGTGGGATTTGCAGATAGTCCGAAGGGGCTACTCCCTCTTCTTCGAGACTACCCCTCCCTCCATGCCACCATCTCTCGATCGCATGTCGTAGGATCATTTGGCTCTCCTCCTCCAGGAAGTCTCAGCTCTCTTGGCCAATGGAGCTATCGAGAGGGTTCCTGCTCCAGAAGTAGGTAGTGGTTGCTATTACTGCTACTTTCTGGTGCCCAAGAAGGACAAAGGCCTGCGTTCAATCTTAGGCCTCAGGGCCCTCAACCGCTTCCTCCAGAAGGAGAAGTTCAAAATGCTAACCTTGGCTTAGGTCCTGTCTGCCCTCGACCCCGGAGACTGGATGGTGGCTTTGGACTTGCAGAATGTCTATTTTCACATCCTCATCCTGCCAGCCCACGGGCGTTCCCTACAGTTCACGGTAGGCATGAACATTTTCAGTTCACTATGCTTGCCTACGGTTTTACGAGTGCCCCTCGGGTGTTCACGAAAGTGATGGCGATAGTCGAAGCTCTTCTGCGGAGATCAGGGGTTCCAGTCTTCCCCTATCTCGATGACTGGCTGTTGAAGGCAGTCTCGCCCCAGGCTGTCATCTGCCTCCTTCAGACTACGGCGGACCTCTTGCATTAACTTGGGTCCACTATCAATGTGCCGAAGTCACACCTGACTCCCTTTCAGAAGCTCCCTTTCATCTGAGCTGTCTGGACACAGTGCTGTTTCGGGCCTGTCCTCGCCGAGCAGCGAGTCCGGGATATTCGGGCTTGCTGTCAATGTTTCAGCCTCTATCCCGGATGTCGGTGGGAATGACCCTGGGGCTGCTG
Organism: Lissotriton vulgaris; assembly: GCF_964263255.1. NCBI lineage: Eukaryota > Metazoa > Chordata > Amphibia > Caudata > Salamandridae > Lissotriton > Lissotriton vulgaris. The sequence continues at coordinate 178,320,586 of NC_141699.1, forward strand.
GGCCTCATGGCCTCCTGCATCCTGCTGGTGGATAATGCCAGGTGGCATATGCGGGATCTGCTGTGGGACCTGAAGATCCAGAGGGCACAGCATCAGGTGAATCTTTCTAACTTCGTCCAGATCTCGGAAGGGACTGCGCAACAATTGCAGTGGAGGTTGACGAACCAGGATTGGGTCAGAGGCAACCAGACCTCACGGTGTGATGATGCATCACTTTTGGGATAGTGCGGCCACCTGGGGGAGGCGGAGATCATAGGAGTCTGGTCTCTGGCGGAGTCCGGTCTCCATATCAACCTGTTAGAGCTCCGGGCGATTTGCTTGCCATGGAAGGCATTCCTTCCCTCTCTTAAGGGGAAGGCAGTGCAGGTGTTCACGGACAACACCACCACCATGTGGTATTGCAACAAGCAAGTCAGGGTGGGGTCGTGGACCTTTTGTCAAGAGGCTCTTCACCTTTGGACATGGCTGGAACATCAGGGCATTACCCTGGTGGTTCAGCACCTGGCAGGTTCTCTGAACGCCAGGGCGGACAAACTCAGCCGCCGGTGCCTAGTGGATAGCGAATGGCGTTTTCACTCAGAAGTGGTACAAGATCTTTTTCAGCATTGGGGAGAGCCTTAGTTAGATCTGTTTGCCACCGAAGAGCGCGCGCAATGTCAGCAGTACTGCGCGTTGGAGTTTCCAAGGCTGCAGTCGCTTGGCGACACTTTTAGTCGCGAGTTGAGCTGCTTTTCCGCATGTACCACTTCTGCCCCGTGTGCTGAAGAGCATCATGCGCGACCGGGCCCAAGTTATTCTTGTGGCTCCGGACTGGGCACGAAGAGTCTGGTACCCCGAGCACCTGATCATGGCCATTGATCCACCGATCAGACTGTCCTTTCGGGAGGATCTTCTGTCGCAGCAGTGGAGGATGGTCCTCCACCCAAACCTGTCCAGCCTCCACCTCCTTGCGTGGAGATTGAACGGGGACAGTTGACAGCCTTTGACCTTCCTCCCAAACTCGGTAATGTCATCTTGGCAGCCAGACGTCCATCCACTAAGAAGGTACATGCCTGTCGATGGAACAAGTTTGTGGCATGGTGCACAGCAAAAGGCTGTGGATCCCCTTTCTGCCCCTCTTTCTTAGATTCTTTTGTTCCTTCTTTCTTCGGCCCAGCAGGGCTCTGCTCTGGGCACTCTTAAAGGCTACCTCGCAGCCATTTCTGCCTTTCTTCGACTACCAGATCAGCCCTCTTTGTTCAAGTCTCCTATTATAGGTCGAGTCTTTAAAGGCATTATTCATCTCTTTCCTCCATCTCCTTTCATAATGCCTCAGTGGGGCTTGAATCTTGCCTTGACTTAACTTATGTGCACTCCCTCTGAGCTTCTTCACAGCTGTCCTCTCAGGCTTCTTACTCTGAAGACTGCCTTTCTCGTTGCCATCACCTCTTTTCGCAGAGTGAGTGAGCTTCAGGCTCTTACTTCTAAGCCTCCTTTCTTCTCAGCCCATCCGGTCAAATTGGTTCTTCGAACTGGACTCTTGTTTCTGCCTAAAGTTGTCACTCCCTTTCACATTGTGCAGACTATTACTCTGTCCACCTTTTTCCCGCCTCCTTCCAAGGAGGAGGAGAGACTCCACCGTCTAGACCCAAAACGTGCGTTGTTCTTCTATCTTGACCGCTCAAAGTTGTTCCTGGTGGACGATGAACTCTTTGTTGGCTATATGGGTGCCAAGACAGGTCGGGCTGTGCAAAAGCGTACCATCTCTCTATGGGTTGTCCTTTGTATCAAGATTCGTTATGCTTTAGCTAAAAAGGAACCTCCAGTGGGGCTGCAAGCATATTCCACTAGAGCTACGGCAGCAACTACTGCTTTGTCACGTGGAGTCCACTCATCAACATCTGCCAGGCGACCACATGGGCTTCTATGCACACGTTCACCAGACGACACTCACTGCCTGGATAGTAAAGTCCGAAAGGACGGCTACTTTGCCCGTTCTGTCCTTCAAGACATTCTGGTGTGAACTTGGTTCGCAGACCCTCCTCCGGATTTGGTATTGCTGGGCTATCTATTCTCAGGTAAGGAATCAATAACTAATAGTCTCTTTCAGATGAAGAAGTTACTTACCTTCAGTAACAATGTATGTTTAAGAGACATATATTAGTTATTGATTCCTTACTGCCCCACCCATCTTCCCCGCTCTGCGAACTGACTTCTAGGGTTATGGACTCACTTACAGGGCCCTAATGTGGCACAACAGTGGTCATTGTCTTTCTTGGCTTTGCGCTTCTGGCGTGAAAAGTCGTGTCAGAACTGACGTCCATGTGCAGCGGCGGCGTCTACGTAGGCACTGCAACGTTATCCCAGCGACCACGATGCTGGACACAGAGTTGACCGACACCACCTGATGACGCCCAGGGGTTATCCCTGAAGAAAATTTTTCTGGATATAGTTTGACGCATGGGGCAAGTCTAAGATAAGGAATCAATAACTAGTATATGTCTCTTATAGATACATTGTTACCAAAGTTAAGTAACTTTTTCATCTATCTTTGTTCAAAGTCCAGCAATTATAGGGTACCTCCTGCACCAGTTTGGAATCCAAACATTGTGCTTACACAGCTCATGGTGTAGAAAATAGAAACCTTCTCAGGGGTCCCACTGATACTTGGTCCTTTTAAACCAACAAAGAAGAAATTGGCACAGAAGCTGAAATATAAAAGTAACATCTTGATTAACCTCAAATGAGGGAGACTATGTCACACAGAAGCCTTAGCAACTGAATGAGGCAGTCTAAGGAGTACAGAAAACTGGGTCCTTATATATGCTTAGGGTTACATAATCAGCATAAACCAAGCAGGGGCCGACAAATCATAAAAAATGCTGCAGGTCTAGTAAACTACAAAATCTCCTCGACCTAACTTAAATAAACTTGACCTCAAACTCTGAAAACTGAGCAAATGTGACAAGTTAACAAGATTTAAAAGCATTTGTATTGCTCATTTACTTTGTGAGCAATTAAGATGCCTTTAAATCTTGCTATCTTGTCACATTTCCTCTGTTTTCAGAGGCAGAGATCAAGTGTCAAGTTTGTATTCCTACTTGCCAGAAAGGGCGAGTAGGACCTAAAAATAGCTCGCCTTAATCAATCTCACTCGCAAATGCGAGCGGGCGAGTGAATTTTCTGAGCCCTGCCAAGGGGCAGTCCTGGCTCATGTAAGCATGCAAAATGACTAATATGGACATGCAAGATCTGCTTGCTCAACAAAGTGGGAGGAGCTAACAGTTGCTAATTCTGGTGAACACATCCTGACATTTACAGACTAGGAACAGTTGCAAGGAAAGCTACAAGCTCAACTGAGCATGTGCTAAGGTGAAAGATGCTGAATATAGTTAGTTTCTAGGCAGATTACAAGAGCAGTCAACACTGAGGGAGGACAGAGCACATGGCGAGCATGTGGCAGCACATGGCTAACTAAAATGGCTGTCAGAGATACAAAATGGCTTTCAGCTCATGCTAACAAATCCGTCCAACATTTAACAGATAGTCCTTTTAGCATGAGCTAAAGTCATTCCTATGGTCCAGTAGGAACATAGAAAATATTTGCACATTAATTTTCATAAATTTATCAATATCCTAATTCATTGCTAGGTGGGTATTTTGCATTCTAAACATTTCATTACGCGGGTATATATATAAGCATAAACAGGAATACAAAGGGAACGAAGCATTAGGTCATAATTAACATTCAGAATTATCTTTTTTCCTAGTCCTAAACAAAAGCAAATCCTAAAATCATCTAGTAAACATTTTCAGGGCTCCGATGCATTTCAGTGACCATCCATTTTAAAATAGCTAACAGGACATCTCTAATAAAAACATTTTCCAATTGACTGTTACATTTTCCTTTTATGAGGGCTAGAACATCAATCATATCTGGGACCAGGAGGACCACACAGGGCCATAGGAATTAGGACGAAGAGCTGCAAAGGGCTACTCCTCCTCAAAAATGGGACGACTAAAGGGGTACATTATTGACAAAAAGAAGAAGTCCATGGGGAAATTAAAGCCGCTGTACAAACAAGCCAGAGGGGAGTCTACTCCCTGTGTCCGTTTGAGCCTCACAGGCAGGCTCTAGTTGTTTCCACGGTGGAGCTGCACAACTCGCCACTCAAGAGTCACGGCCCAGTTTCAAGGAAAAAATGTCTTCTTTCAGGATAGAGCAGTCACCCACCAGGCAAATGCTCTTAGCAATCCTGTCCAGTGTCTCAGGCAGTGCACCAGTTTTCTTCACTTCAATCTAACTGGCACCAGAGACACAGCACCTGTACCCTAATCTCAAGTCCTTCCCTAACTCCTGTATTGCTCTGCTGGCACACTGCTCATTCGTTGGGGCCACACATTGCATCCAGTGTACACAGGTATCTCTTGACCAACAAACAAAGGAGCAAACTTGCATTCACTTTAGGACCAGGATTCAGAGGCCTGATGCTAGGATCTCTGAAGTAACACTAGTTTCAAAAGGGGTCACCTCAAGCAAAGCCTCCTCGCCATTCTGGTTGGTCAGTGACTCCCAGCTGGGCATCAAAAAACGTTTTCCATGATTTCTCCTTTCTGATTTGTGACCCCGTCTTTCGCCCAAGACAGTGGCAGGGGTAAGCATTTGATCAAACGCTTCCGCCTTCACTGAGGTCCTAGTTGCCAGCAATGCTGGTTACCTTCACTGTGGCTTCAAGCTGGACTGGTGCTGACGCTGACTCTCCAGGCTGAATCTGATGTCCGGGCCCCTCTGGCAATGGTTGTAAGGCAGCAAATATCTATTGGTGGACAGAACAAAAGGTCTTTAGACAAGGCACAGAAACAGTCTATCAACAGAGAAGATAATCTCAAAATATTTCCTAGTCTTGGGACGCCCCATATATTAGCAAGGCACCCAAGAACCACTTCCATCTATCCATGTGATAGTGAAAAGAAACAACAGCCATGACCTATTGGCAAGTATAAAAGGAACTCTTTGGTGAACTGACAAGAACAATAAACATCACCCAATCCCAAGCAGCCAAGGAAGTCTGTATTCATTTTCTAAATTGTGAGGAAATGAGAAAAACAACACAGACCTACTCTAAATCCTTACATTGGTGTATTCCTGTGTGCTAATCTGAAAGCCCTAAAAAAAGGAAATGTTCTACACTTTTGCTCATAAATTTTAAACTACTTGTACAGGACTGCAGACACTTATAAAATGATTGTTCTTAATAAAAGCACCTACATACCTATATTGTACGCTTAGGACCATGCTCTCATGGTATAGGAGCAGCAGGAAAATCTAAAGCTGCTAATTTAACAGGGTTTCTTATCTATAAAACAAAATTTTCTTCAAAACATTATTTTTTTTGCTAAGGATCACATGGGCATCTTCCCTGCGTTCTACTTTTCATGATTCAGACTATGCAACATCAGCTCTAATAAGGACTGTCAGTTTATTTACACGGACTAGCTAATAAAAAAACTAACAATGCCCTTGCAAAACTATGTAGCATGGAATAACATACAATAATGGTGTTATCACCTAAGAATTTTAGAACAAAACTACCCACATCTAGGTCAAATAAGGGAACAACACGATCCTGTCATAATTTCATCAAACAGGATGGGCAGTAACATCAAATATATTTTTATTAATTTTATTAATGCTAACAATATTTAAAACAGTATTACTAAATAGCCAATTAAGTGTCTCATTGCTATTTCACAGACCGCTTAGACAGGCTAAATAAAAATTGAGAAAAGGAGAGAGCAATATACATATTACCTAGCCTTAATTTGTAGAAGAGCTGGACTCCTTCCCCCATTTTGACAGTAGGAAAGCTGAAACAGGTTTCACTTCTGTCAACACTATCAACCCCTATGTGTAGCAACTGGGCATAAACAAAGTTATAGGAGGTACATAGCACTTTTGAGAGGGCTAAATAAAACATGAATACCCAAACCCCAATCCTTTTAGCAAATGTACAAATGAAACATGAGGGCGAATGAATTCAAACTAAATCCCATTGGCTCAGCCCTAGTAAGCACCAAACTAAAACATTAGTGCTTTATATATGGCCAAGCTCACATATACAATTGTATTGTGGTATATTCATATGAGTGCATACAAACTTGTTTTTGCCAACAAAAAATAAGCACAACTCCTCCTTCTTTCCCTGCTGTGCCATCTTGTCTTTCAAAAAGTTTCAGATGTCAAAATGTCAAAGCAGACCTTGCTCTGGTAGCCCTGCCAGGCTTCTAAATATAGAACTGAATTTTAACTCTTCCCAGCTGTCCTAATCTGTGTACAAATTTTCCATGCAGCTTTCCCTATTCAAAGTCACCCTGAAAACAGAAAGCTGACCCATTCCCCTGTTTGTCAGTTTAATAACTTCTGCTGGTTTTTTATACATATTTTCAATTGTAAGCAGTGTGTAATATACTTGCCTAACAATATAGAAGTCAGCTATTGGTATTATACCTAAATGTATGCATTTACTGAAGCCTAAGGCACTTTAAAAGCTGCTCAAAATGGAACAAATGCTGTTTAAATAGTGAATTTTACCCAATTTCGACTTTGATATTTGGGCACTTAAAAATGAATACCCTATAATTTTTTTTTTCATAATAGTCATCCTCAGAATGTTCTCTAGATAGCCCAGGAGTAAGAAATCAAAAATAATCATATATACCCTTATAAAAATGAGTTTAATACGCCTGCGCAGAGTGATATTTCATTAACAAATTTCCTCATTATGTGATGCAACACAACTTAAATTACATTTTGATGCTAGGAGGTCACAGTATGAGTATTAAGCTTTATAAATATAAAAAAATAATTTAAAAGGACTTATTTTTATAATAATTTTTTCATAATTAATGTTTTTTTTAATAAAACAAATCATTTTGTTAATTCCACATAGGAAAAGCAAGCTTAAATCCTTGCCTATTATATTTAGACACATTCATTCACAAGCCTAAGCACAGAAGCCTAACTTGAAACATGACACATTTTTGTGCCACTTTTTTTTAACAGGACAGTTATTATTTAACATCAGAACCACGAATGTGCTTATAAAAAAAGGTTTAAGAAAGGAAATCCCTACTTTAAATGTTTTCTTGGTATCTAAAATAATTAACCTGATTTTTATAACTTTTTAAAACAGCAGTCTGAAATGCAGGATTTTTCCCTGTGTTTAACTGACAAAATCCAGCCTGAGTCAACATTCCTGTCTCTTCGTGGCCTACAATCAAAACAACAGCTGCTGCTAAGCGGCAGTTAAAACACAGCTGTTGTAAAGCTTTTTTTAGTGTTTAAATTGAAGCACAGTGGCAGTCTATTTAAAACGGGCATTTCAATACATGTTCTATAATATGTGAGTTCAGCAAAATCCAATTTACTCAGATGATGTGTTTGCCTGTTAATATCTAATACAATCTATCTGAGGAAAATGGTGTGACATCTTATTGTTTATTTATTGAAAAACACACAATTTCATTTTTTTTGTAGGCCTATTTTATTCCTATTCAATGTGAATTCTAATTTTATCTTTTAAGCATTGGCAATTTGTACATGTGCATAGTTGCTTACTCTTAACAATTTAATAATAACATACAGTTATTTAGCATATTATATGGTTCATTTCTGAATTTTTATTTAATCTTTATTCAATATTAATTAAATGACATTTTGCAGAACTGACTGATGACAGCAAGAAAACACAAACACACACGTTGAGCTAATTCCAGACATATACAGAAGGGGTCATACACTCGGGACACACAATATAGCGCGCTTAAGGCTAGCAATCCTTACACAAAGAGCGCAATCGCTATTTACTTACAGAAGTATCACTAATGTGAAAACCACAAACCACATAGACATTTAAACACACATTTAACCCACAGATAAACACTTAAGACAGAAACAAAGGACAACCCACAGACTGTACTTAAATCAAACCATTTGTAAATACTAGTTGTAAGTCATATTTACAGGAAGAGCTTCTCAATAGTATTCCAAAAGACTGCAAAAAAACAGCCCAACAAACTGTTTTATTTCCAAGAAGCCAAAATACACTCAATTCACTAGCTTTGGCTGGCAGAACACCCAAAAAATCGCTCTGCATATCTCCATTCCTAAAATTGCGCAGAAAAAGGATCCTTGTTTGTATTTTTCTCCATATTTGAATTCCATGGGGATACAAAATCACCAAGGAAGAAATATATTTTTATACCTAAACCTATTTAGATGTTCCCTCAAGGGAGCCAGCTAATTTAATTCACATCTCACTATGGTACCTCCAAAAAAGCAACACATTCTTTGATGTGTGCTTGAAACAGGCATGCCAAAAATAGTGCAGAATATGCAGTATTATAATCAAAGTAGTGCTTAAGGTACTCTTCGTACGTTGCGCCGTTCAAACAAATCCAAACAGAGAAAAATCTCCTCATTACCTGCCTACACAAATTGCAATACGTATATCTATCCCATACAAATCCGAAGTTGGCCAACACAAATCTAAGCCACAGTAAGTGTTACTAAACTACCTTACCAATCCAAGGCATCAAAACCAACAGCAAGTGACGCAGAACGACTCTTACCAATCAAATGGTTGTCCAAATTTTAACTGCCAAGTTCTGAATGACCTAACGGTCATTTTGTTTTAGAATACTCACGCCAAAAAGGTTCTCAGTCAGGGGTGACATCATGTGGAGGATCAAAATCAGGAAGATCAGAAATATACTGGGCTGCAGAGACAGAGAATCCCCAGAATCTCCGTGCACAGAGTACGTCCTTAGTAGAATCCTGTCCTGTCCTCCTCAGTAGATTTCTGTCTCCTGACAAGATCACTCACTCAGATAGCCACTTCTCTGATGAGCCCCACGTTGGGTGCCATTTATACAAAATAGAAACCTTCTCAGGGATCCCACTGATACTTGGTCCTTTTAAACCAACAAAGAAGAAATTGGCAGAAGAAGCTGAAATATAAAAGTAACATCTTTATTAACCTCAAATGAGGGAGACTACGTCCCACACAAGCCTTAGCAACTGAATGAGGCAGTATAAGGAGTACAGAAAACTGGGGCCTTATATATGCTTAGGGTTACATAGTCAGCATAAGACCAAGGGGCAGTCCTGGCTCATGTAAGCATGCAAAATGACTAATATGGACATGCAAGATCTGCTTGCTCAACAAAGTGGGAGAAGCTAACAGTTGCTAATTCTGGTGAACACATCCTGACATTTACAGACTAGGAACAGTTGCAAAGACAGCTACAAGCTCAACTGAGCATGTGCAAAGGTGGAAGATGCTGAATATAGTTCGTTTCTAGGCAGATTACAAGAGCAGTCAACAATGATGGAGGACAGAGCACATGGCAAGCACGTGGCAGCACATGGCTAACTAAAATGGATGACAGAAATACAAAATGGCTTTCAGCTCATGCTAACAAATCAGTCCAATATTTAACAATGGGACCACCTTTTGAGCCATTACACAACTGTCTGTTACAGTTTCTTTGATGTAAAGTTGCCTTCTTTGTTGCGATCACTTCATTAAGGCGAGTTGGTGAGCTACAAGTATTAATCTTTGAAGAACCCTTCTTTCAACTTCATAAAGATAAAGTAGTTCTTTGCACCAACCCAAAATTCCTTCCCAAAGTGGTTTTTGATTTCCATGTCAGCCAGTTGGTTGAGTTAACTGTGTTCTTCCCTCAACCTGATTCGGTAGCAGAAAGAGCTCTTCATACTCTTGATGTCAGAAGAGCGTTATTGTATTATATTGAAAGGACAAAGAATTTTTGTAAGCCGAAACAACTGTTTGTTGCATTTGCTACACCTCGCAAAGGCAATCTTATCTCTAAATCTGGTATTGCAAGATGGATTGTTAAATGCATTCAAACATGCTATGCTAAAGCTAAAAGAACTTTATGTATGTCTCCTAGAGCACATTCCACTCGTAAAATAGGAGTGTCTATGGTCTTTTTAGGTAACATCCCCATAGCTAACCTTTGTAAAGCAGCAACATGGTCCACATCGGACATATTTTTCAAACACTACTGTGTGGATGTGTTAGCATATCAACAAGCCAATGTAGGGCAAGCAGTGCTAAAACACTTTTTCAAACAGCTGCAACATCTACTGGTTAGCCTACGCTTTGGAAAAATACTGCTATATAGTCTATGCAAAGCATGTGTATCTACAGCACATGTGCCTCGAACAGATTATGCCACTTACCCCGTAAGCATCATATGTTGGCATATAGAGCTGTGGATTCACATGCGCCCTCCCACCTCCCCGTACACCTGTGGTTGTTGCAGTTTTCATTATTTACATTACATACTCATGGACATCTCTGTACTACACTCACTTTCTCCATTCTCACTCTCTTGCAGGAAAACAATCTAACAAAAAAGTTGATGGTCATACGCACTGTCACCGAAAGGAAGAAAAACTACTTGCAAACATCCTAACCCGACACTAGAGAGCATGAGTATGCAAAGCATGTGAATCTACAGCTGTACAGGCCAAGAACAGATGCTTACTGGTTAAGTAGCATAACCCTTCCTCTTGGCCCATGGAGTGAGGGTGATGTGCCAATAACCTGATGTCAGATCAAAGGTACTCAGCTACTTAGCTGCCCCCAACTTGTCAATGAGCTCATCATCTCTTGGAATGGGGGGGTCATCAGTCTTAGTGACTGCATTGAAGTCCCTCTAGTCCACACAGAACCTCTTCTCAAGTTGGTTGGGTTTGGGCACCAGTACTACTGGGCTGGCCCATGGACTACTGGAGGGCTCAGTCACCCTCAGCTCCAACATCTTGGCAACTTCGGCCTTGATGCTGGCCTTGACCTGGTCAGAGAACCTGTAAATCTTACTTTTGACAGGCCAGCCATCACCGGTGTCCACATCATCGGTAGGCCATGTTGTCAGACCGGGGGGTCAGAGAAAACAGTCCACCAAACTACTTAAGCGGACCAACAATATCAATCCCCACCCTCTCAAAGGGGATCCCCACCACTGGTAGTGGTATGAGGGGAACCTTTGGCTTACCTTCTTCCTTGCCACTGGCTTGGCAGGTGACACAGAAGCGACAAAGCTCCTTGATATGCTCAGATATCTGGGGCCAGTAGAAGTGGTTGACTAACCTTTCCCAGGTCTTGGTGTGCCCCAGGTGCCCAGTCAAGGGGATATCGTGTTCTAGGTTAAGGAGGAGCTCCCTTTGTGGTTAAGGGATCACCAGTCTCCTGGATGCCCCTGGGTTGGAGTCCCGTGGCTCACTGCACAGAAGCCCCTCCTTCCAGTATATCTTATGTGTCCCACTGGTGTCCCCTTCTACCTGTTTGACAGCCAACTGTCGCAGGTCTTCTAGAGTTGGATAGGTCCTTCATCCATTGCTCAGGTCCATTCCTCTTTAGGCACCAGGCCTTCCTCCTGGGGGCAGGTGTCTTTCTGGGCCTGTGGGCCTTTGGAGGCTGGTCTTTAGGGACCTGGTCCATAGTTTCAGCCTCCAGTATCCCTTGACTTTCTCTAAGGGCATTCTGTGCTATGGTAGTAACACACACCCATTCAGGGAGACCAAGCAGTGCTGCATGGGACCTCCTCTTTACTTTTGCCCAGGGGGAAAGTTCTAAGTCATTCCCTGCAGACATCCTGCTGGGGTAGCAGGGGGCACATCTACCTTCTTTGGGCCAGTAACTTCTCGCCACTCAAAGTCAACCGTAGCCATAGGGTGTGCCTTTGTGACATTGTCAGTACTGACAATCTTGTGCACCTCTTCAGGTAGGATATGGTTTGGGGAAACCAGTTTATCCATAACTATGGTTATAGGGGCACATGTATCCTGCAGAGCTTCCACCTCCACCCCATTGATTTTTGGCCACTGTCTGTACTCGGGCCTCTGGAATGTTGTGATTGTCGTTCTGCAGCGATTTCCGCATAGTTATAGATTTGCCGTATTGGCACATAACCTATCATCTGCTTCTTAATCTGCAGGTTTTAACAAAAAAAGATTTGTTTCAAGCTCAAACAGTTTAAAAGTTACTAAAATTGCGGTGACAAGTGTTGCCTCACAGTGGAAGGCCCTTTGTGAATGTTGACTGGTCACCTTTTTGATGCTTCTTGCTATATTGTGGTGTTAAACTGGTACTAATGAGGTGCAACCAATGCATAAACAGCGTTAAAAAGTGTAAAAATGTCAAAATAATGAAGTAACACGATCACAAAAAATACTGCATTTTGCCGCATAATTTGTCTTTACTTGCTGCATAATTTAGTCAACCCTGCCACATAATTTAGCTCTCCCCTGTCGTATAATTCCAGTGGCCCTGTCTATACTTCTCCATGCTAGGAGGCCAGTGGGCCAAAGGTTCAATGGTCTCCGCACCCAGAGACAATAAGGTGGACTCTGGGTACCCTTTGGGATCTCTAGGGGCAATTTCCCATCCATTGGATACACTAGCCAAACCTTTGGACTGCTCCCCGGTGGGTGACTTTTTGCTGCACACTGCATCTCGCCTCCTGTCCCCTGGCCGATCACATTCAAAGCACACCTCTGCCTTCAAGGGGCTACGTTTGGGGATTCTTGGTGGGCCTGACCACTTTTAGTTTTCTTCTGTCACCACCCAGGGATTTTTACAGTGGAGCTAAACATCTCCACCAGATCCTGGTGCAACTTCTCTGAATGACAATTCATTAAAACGTGCTCCTTAACCAACAGATTGTAGGGCCCTTGAAATATTCCACTTTGTTGCCGTCAATCCAACCATGTAGTGCCTTAGCTGAGGTGTTAGTGAAGTCTATCCATGTTTGTGTAGTGCCTTTCTGAAGGGACGTAAGCGTCTGCCTATGCTTTTTAGTAGTTAACCCAATAAACCCAATAAGGGCTGCCTTCATGTGGGTGTAAGACTCAGCTTTCTCCTCCTCTAGTGTGAGTAGCTCATCTCTACCAACACCTGGTTCTAGCTCCCATATAAGTGTTCCCCAGTGATGTGTCACCACCTTCCTAATTTTGATAGCGGTCTCATATGAGGCCAGCCGCTTGTCTATGTCATCCCCTGGAACATAACTAGGGACAACTCATGTGGGCAACCTTACACCAGGAGAACCCCATCATCAGCACCTCCAGATCTGCTGCCACCATATTCTCACAGTCCAGGCCCAGTCTGGCCCTCTTTTTCTATAGGGCCAATTTTCTTTCAGTCGTAGCTGGGGCCCTCTCTCTAAGGCCAGGGCTGCCATGCTCTCATGTAAAGACCTCTGCTGTGTTCTGAGCCAGCCAGACTGTGGGCCCTGAGGATCCTCCTGGGTCTTTCAGGGAGGGGGGTGGGTAAGCTCCATTGAACAGGCTGTGATTGTCCTCCAAATCCTCTTCATCCTCACTATTTTGGGGTAATTCCTCCTTCAGATGTGGAGGTAACCTGTGACCCTCCTCTCAAGCTTCTATGGCTTTAATTAAAGCAGACTTTTTGACTTTGGAACCTGTGGTGATTTTCCTCTTTGCAAAAAATGCCCTCAGGTTATCCCTCATGTATTAGGACAGATTTGCAATCAAGCTTCAGGTCTCCCTGACGAAAAAGGGGTTCCTGGGCTTTGTTCAAAGTTTCACTTCAACTTTGTAGTAACTTTGCAAAACTTTTTAACTCTCCTGTACTCCTTTGAAAAAGGTTTTGCACTCTTTGGAGACAGTACTCTGGAGTTCAACAATGTCCTTAGAAAATACTTTTTGGGAGCTATAACTTCTTTTCTAAGTGTCTATCTATGCAGAGTCTCAGACTTATTACAAAAAACAGCAGACCCTAGTAGTTTGGGGATCAAGATAAGAATAGACACAAACTTGATAGTATTTATGTCCTTTGTCCAGCCCAACAGGAATTTATTTGGTGATGCATAAAATCAGAAAGTAATGTCAAGGGGGCACAGCCCGTGACCTACAGTGAACAAGACAAAACAACAAGTATAGGCAATAGCGAGCAAATCGGTCTGTATACTTATAATCAGTGAACAGACTTGATTGTAGTTTGAGTGACCATTGTACATAGCATTCACAAGCATATTCAGTACATATGATCCTATTGTGTCACAAGGACATAAATACTATTCAAGTTTGTGTCTATTCTTATCTTGATCCGTCAAACTACTAGGGTCCACTGTCTTTTTGTAATAAGTTAACGCCCAAGGTCCCTAATGTACTACCTTCGGGTTCCCTTGTTTCTTATAACTGAGTCTCAGACTTATGGCAGTTCGAAACGCACATTTTGGATCCCACTGCTAGCCCATAATATGAGGAAATGGGTGTATTAGATAGTGTGGTTGTGCAAGCTCACCTACCTTGACCCTTTCAGGTAGGTCGCTCCCCCTCTGCACAGCACCGCCTGTGCCTCCCTGCCCAGCTGCCGCTGCAGAGGAAGTTCGAGGACCTCCTCCACCCGCAGGCTACCACCTGCGCCTCATCCCTGGTGGCCAGTCGTAGGCCGTGGGTTTGCTCATCCTCCATTGTATTGCCTGTATTTTCTTTCTTTGTTCCCTTGTAGTGAGAGCATTTTCATTGTTTTGTCTGTGACTGCTGTTGTCTGTCTCCCCCGATGCCTGTACGTGGTCTGTGCCCGTTCTCTCCCTCTGTTCCCCTCGCTGCCTCCGTGTCTCTCTGCCCTTTTTCCCTTCTGCTCCCCTCACTGCCCCTGTGTCTCTCTGCGCGGTTTTTCCTTCTGCTCCCCTCGCGGCCCCCGTGTCTCTCTGCCCTATTTTGCCTTTTGTTGCTTAGCTGCCCCTGCATTTATGTGACATTTCCGCCCTTTCTTGTGACCTTTTGCCTTCTGTGCCACTCGTCCCCCCCTCAATTGTTGTGCTCTTTTGCCTTCTGTTTCCTTCGTCGCCCCTCACCGCCCCTGCCGCTGCGTCCCCTGCGGCTCCGCCCCCCTGACTGCCCATTCTCTGCCCCAGCCTCCCGCCTCCCAGCTGCTCCTCACTCCCACCTCCCCATACAAGCCGGCCGCTGCGCGGTCGCGCCGCTGGCTCGCAGCAAGTCCGTCTGCGCCCGTCCGCGCCTGGACCGCGCCCAGAGCCAGAACTCCTGGCCCCAGCACCCGCCATGACGACTGCCGCCACTACGACGCCAGCACTTCACAGGCTCTTAACCCCTGACAGACCCACAACTACTTCAAGGCTGCCTCGAAACACATACACGGTCCCTTCACCTGCCGGAACTTCAGCTACACCAGCCACAGAGCCGACAAACCACCCGCCAAGAAAGACCTCAACCACCTCCGATGCATACTACTGAACACCCGTTCCGCACGTAAACAGGCCGTCAAGCTCTGGGACCTGCTCAACACAACCTCCCCGGACGTCGCCTTCCAGAGAGAGACCTGGTTGAACAACTCCTCCGCACCCGACATCGTCACAGCCATCCCAGACGGCTACAAGATCACCCGCAGAGACCGCACCAATGGAGTCGCAGGAGGAATCGCCATTGTCCACAAGAACAGCATCAGGGTCTCAACTAGTACTGACGAAGTGCTCAGCACCGCCGAACATGTGCATTTCCAGATCCACACAGACCCCAACTCCACCCTCAGAGGCACCTTCGTCTACCGACCCCCCGGACCCAACCCCCAGTTCAGCGACTCCATCGCCGACTTCATCAGCACGCACGCCCTGACCTCCACCGACTACATCCTCCTTGGAGACCTGAACTTTCACCTTGAGAACAACAACGACAACAACTACACAACCATGATCAATTACCTCGCCAACCTCGGCTGAAACAACTCGTCACAATGCCCACCCACTCCTCCGGCCACACGCTCAACCCCGTCTTCTCCTCAAGCCCGCACGTCTCCGCCAGCCACACCACCGAACTCCTCTGGACCGACCAACGCTGCATCCACTTCACCTTCCAGAAACCCACCACACACCACCGCACCCAACAGATCCCCGCCGCCGTTGGAGCAAAATCACCGAAGACCAACTACTTGCAAACCTCGCTCTCAGCCCACCCACCGAACCCTCCAACACCGACGTCGCTGCCCACAACCTCAGACGCTGGATCGAGGACTGAGCCAACACCCTTGCCCGCTGAAGAAACCCCCCACAGAGACACCAGCAAGAGGGCCAGCTGGTTCACCGCAGTACTCCTAGATTCCAAGCAAGCCTTCCAGAAACTAGAGAAGAAATGGCACAGTGAACAAACTCCTGACAGCCACGCAGCACACAAGGATTCCGTCCGCAACCACCACCACCACCACCTCATCAGGGCTGCCTTGAAGACCTCCTTCAAAGACCGCCTCGACAACAACGCACACGACCGCAAGGAACTCTTCAACATCGTGAAGGAACTCTCCAACCCCAGCTCCAACCCCAACGACATCCCGCTGTCGCAAGCCCTGTGCCACTCCCTCGTCACCTTCTTCCACCGCAAGATAACAGACATCCACGACAGCTTCAACACCCAGACAGCCCCAACAGACAGCAACACAACAGACCCTCCACACACCATCGACCACGTCCACTTGCTAGCCGGGATCAGCGTGAGCATCGATGACACCATCAAGACCATGAGCACAAACCACTCCAGCTCTCCGTCAGACCCATTTCCGCACCACGTCTTCAACAAAGCAAGCAGCTCCATCGCACCCCACCTAGGCAACATCATCAATCTCTCCCTTGAGACTGCGACCTTCCCAGAGATCTGGAAACATGCCGAGATCAACGCCCTACTTAAAAAACCCAAGGCAGACCCAAGAGACCTCAAGAATTTCCGACCCATCTCTCTGCTCCCCTTCCTGGCCAAAGTCATTGAGAAAATCGTTAAGAGACAGCTAACCCAATACTTCGAAGAGAACAGAATCCTGGACCCTTTCCAGTCAGGGTTCTGCAGCAACCACAGCACAGAGACCGCCCTCATTGCCGCCACCGACGACATCAGGACCCTGCTAGACAACAGGGAGACTGCAGCACTCATCCTCCTAGACATCTCCGCCGCCGTCAACACCGTCTGCCACCGCACACTACGCGCATGCCTCCACGCCGCAGGGATCCGAGACAAGGCTCTGGAATAGACCACCTCCTTCCTCTCCGACAGAACCCAGAGCGTCCTCCTCCCCCCGTTCCGTTCCGAAGCCTTCGAGGTCATCTGCAGCGTAGCCCAAGGATCCTCCCTCAGCCCGACACTGTTCAACATTTACATGGCCCCGCTTTCACAAGTCGCCTGACAGCACGACCTCAACATCATCTCCTACGCCGACGACACTCAGCTGATCCTCTCCCTCACTAGGGAACCCCATCACCGCCAAAGCCAATCTCCATGAAGGAATGAAGGCCGTTGCCGACTGGATGAAGATCAGCCGTCTGAAGCTGAACTCGGACAAGACAGAGGTCCTCATCCTCGGCTCCAGCCCGTCAGCCTGGGGCGACTCCTGGTGGCCAATGGCACTGGGGGCAGCCTGGACCCCCACCGACCAAGCATGCAACCTGGGAATCATCCTCGACTCGATGCTCTTAATGACCAAGAAAGTCAACGCCGTCTCCTCCTCCTGCTTCAACACCATCCGCATGCTCCGCAAGATCTACAGATGGATCCCGACAGATACAAGAAAGACAGTCACCCAGGCCCTCGTCAGCAGCTGACTCGACTACGGAAACGCCCTCTACGCTGGAGCCCCGACCAAGCTCATCAATCGACTACAACGCATCCAAAACGCCTCGGCACAACTGATCCTCGATGTACAACGACACGGCAACATTACCCCCCACCTCAGAAACCTGCACTGGCTCCCCGTCAACAAGAGGATATCCTTCAAGCTCCTCATCCATGCACACAAGGCACTCCACAAGACCGGTCCAGCCTACGTCAACAGACGGCTCTCCTTCTACACCCCCAACAGCCAGCTACGCTCCGCCGACCTCTCACTCGCCACCGTCCCGCGCATCTGAAGAACACCCACCTGCGGGAGATCGTTCTCCCACCTTGCCGCCAAGACATGGAACACCCTCCCACCGAGCCTACGGCAGACCCAAGACCTGCTGACCTTCAGGAGGACACTAAAGACCTGGCTGTTCGAACAGTAGTGGCCCGACCTTCCCCCCCCCCCCGTACCCCCCCCCGTACCCCCCCCCACTCCTCAGGGCCTTGAGACCCTCGCAGGTATGTAGTGCGCTTAACAAATGACTGATTGATTGATTTGATTGATTAATACACTTACTAAACCCTTTAGGACCCTTAGGCGTCGTCTGTCAAACCCTCAGCTCAATCCTAGATAGCTGTGGCACTGAGCAGCAAGGCTTACGCTGAGGAACAAGTGCAAAGCATTTAAACAGCACCAAAATAATTGAATAAGAAATCAACGTGACACTCAAGATATCTGACAACAATTTACAAAAATAGACTGTATTTTAATACTTTTTTAGACACTAGAAATGAAAAGATCCATCAGAGGTTCTGTAGATATAAGTTTTACATGTAATAATAAATTAAAGCATTTTTACTCAACTGGAAACAAGCCTTGGCTAAGTCAACAAATTTGGACACTTTGAAACTTTTTTAAGGAAAGCTTAGGTATGTGTCAATGCCGTTAGTTAAATGTACTTGGGTGACCAACTCTGGCAGGGAGCCAGTCCGGGGGACCAACAATGTCCTCAAGGACAATTACCTTCCCAGAACAAGCAGCCCTCTAGCAGTTGCAGGCACTTTATCTGCTTTGCAGTGGATTCTGGAGTGTTCCTGATGCAAGGGATGAAGGATGATGAAGATGCTGTCGAAGAAATGCGGTCAACGGGGTCTTCCTGCAGGGATTCCTCGGACCACAGAGATGGTGAGGAAGTCCTGGTTACAGGGTTGACGTCACACCAAGTCCTCACCGGTCTGGCTGAAATCAAGTCTCCACTGGACTGTCTCGATCACAGGCCATTGCCTCGTGGGTTACGTCCCGCCTTTTGAGGGTCATAGAAGCTCTCCTACGGCACTCCCAGATTCAGTGAACGCCAGTGCAATTCTGTGCATAGGGTTTTGGTCCTCGGTGCTGCATGGCGGCGGTGGTAGACTTTGGGCTACCCGCTGGCCCCAGCAGGCTTCTTCAGCTGTTGTGACCCTGTGCTGCGAACAGGAGGCCAGTTGGCTGGCCCTTGGAGCCCCTTGACTTGACTGGCCTCTGGATACAGCTTCTCCCTGTGCAGGACTCGGCAGACACGGTCCCTCTCTTTACTAGCCAGCAGGTGCAGTCTTCGACTATGCAGCCTATCTTTGCTGGTCTCTCTGTGAGGTAGGGCAGTCCTTCTACGGTCCTTCTTTCAATTAGGTTGATATCTGAGGTCTGGGTGCCTATGGTGCCTTTCTTATGCTCGGAAAATGCCCTCACAGCAGGGTGCGGTTGGTAGCCATTGGTCTACCAGGTTTTTTCACACCTGGTGACTACTTCCTGTGGAGTTCACTATTGTGCTCACTCTCATGATGGTGAGACGCCTCTCTTGGTGTTTAAACTTCCTAAACCATCCCTGGGGTGTGGTGACCTCAGGGCTACATGCCTCTGGGGAATCCTGTTGGGTAACTGGTTTCCCCTCCCTGCTCCCCTTGTCAGCCTGTCTGCATCAACAATGGGACGCCCTCCTCCCTAGTGTGACAAATCTGTCGTTCAATGGTGGCTTCTCCTTTGAGGCCTGCCTTATGAGCGGTTCGAGTCTCCGCAATGACGCTGAACATCCTGTGATTCTGGGCAAATCACTTAATCTCCCCGTGCCTAACAAATAATGAATGTGTCCTTATGTAATGCAACTGGTGCTATGTAAAGTACTCTGATACCTGATGCGGGTCAAGTCGCGCTATATAAAACTCTGTAGAATAAAAGTGACACCTCCCTGGCCTGCAGTCCCCTATTGTTCTCCTTATTGAGAGTTGTTGGCATGTCTCTCCAGGAGGGCAGAAAGTTGTCGCGTGGAACAGGCTCCATCTGTGCCTAGGAAGGCACAGGAGTTTAAAAGGCAACAAAGTGGCAGCTTTGCAAAAGCTGCATACTGCAACAAGTTGCATTCATTTCAAATACAAGTCTGGCTTAATGCAACAAGTTGTTGGATACCTTGGAGTGCCCACTTTGGTCCCACCGTTCAGGACTTAGCATAGGTGAGGCGTCAGCGTGTATTCGTGTACTCACCAATTGGACGACCACGTTTTTTCACTGTAAAAAGTATGTTTTCACGAGTTAACTGTTAGGACATGTAAGCTACATGTCCTGCCAGTGTCATGTGTTGTACCCTGCTGTAGTACTCAATATGCCTGTCAAAGGGGTGACTTACACAGATGTTCAGCGGATGTAGTGGCTTTACCATTGATATTAATGGCCAAACTGTGCTAGCAGTAAACACCTGCTCTGCCAGGATGCAGTAGCAGACTAGGGGGCCTGTTTTACTTGGGGGACCTCAAGGGTGGCACAACCAGTCCTGCAAGCCCTGTGGTACCCCTCTAACGTACATGCCCTGGATACCAGGGTACCATATGCTAGAAATTTACAGGTAAATTAGCCATCTCCAGTTGGGTACAGCCAATCCAACATACATTTTAGATTCAGGCCACTGGAACTGAGGTCAGCCCTCTTTAAACTCCCAGAGTTGAAAGACCAGCAGCATCAGTTGAAAAAACATGGAGGTGACCATACAAAAAGAGTCATTTCCTTACAATCTGGAAAAAATACTATTAGCCTGTTCTTAAATGTGGAGGACCTGTCTCACATCAGTGATTCAGGATATCACCACATCGTTAAATAGCCTGCCAATCATTACCAAGGATGTGACCCCGGAAGCTGAGGCACAATCTGCGACCTTTGAACATGTCTAGTTAAGAAGCACTTGGACAGTTGCTTGCCTTTCAGCATGTTTGCTATCCAGACTTCAAGGTTAAGTTCAGCTGAAGGTCCTTCATCATTTTTTGGAAATGGAACCTCAGGTTGCTGCGCCTAGACCACCCTTCTGCATCTTCAATTCTCTACTCCATCCTAGCCGATTGTACATCAAGGTGGCCACCACACCCTCAGATTGCTTTCCTTGAGCTGCAGCACGCCTACTTGTTCTTCTTCTCCATCAACTCCTCTTCGGGCTTCTGTAGATTTACTTGAAGTAGGTTGCCCTGAATAGATTCTGTGACTATCTTTCCTTCCCATGCTAACCTGTAGCCCTGGTTAGCAGCTGTTATGTATTTTGGGGGAGTCAGTCTGGAGCTTCTGGGCCTCTTTTAGCCAAAGGCTCTGGCACCTTTCAACATTGTGTAATGCACCCTGCTCTGGTTCACTCTGCTCCGAAGAGGCATCACTCCTTCAATTCTCGCCATTATGGTCCCTCTTCAGAGACCTTTGCCTTTTGACATATATATTTCCTATATGTCCATAACAATATCTCAAAGTCCTGCTGGCCTACACTATCCGACTCCACAGCAGTCTCAAGAAGAAATAAGGAGGCACGGGTTATGGGCTATCTGCCTCCAGTCAAGGCCCAAGCCTCTTCCTTATATCTACACCAGGCCCAAACATTTTGAGGAGAGTTGAGATCTCCTGTCCTCGCCAGTCTTATACCACACTATTTTCGTCAGACCTATGGGATTGCTGAGATATCTTTGAATCCAAGGCTGTCGACAGGACCCAGTCGCAGGCCTTGTCCCCTCAATACCCTCGTTTTACATGGCACAGATGTAATCAAGATAGTGTCTGGTCTGACTCATCTCTCGCATGGGAGAAAACAATTATCCTGCTCAACCTTATTAGTGCGATTTGAAACCCACACAGCCCAACAACCAAGCCAGATCTGTGGGAAGGTGACACCGTGCAGCTCCTTAATGATACTGTTTCGCCTTGAAAATTATAGCAGCACTTCTGCATGCTAACTTCAGTTCCTTTCTTTCTGCGCCACAAGATGCTGATCCATTGCTACCTCTCATTTCGAGATCTGTTACCTCAAAATTCAAAATCCAGTGTGCATAGAAATGTAATCTCCCAAGGCGATGTAGAGACTGTTGCAAGCAAATGTTGGTGACGGATTCCCATTGGGTTTGCCTGTGGTGCCTGGGGTCAGTTCACGGTTCTGAGACGTGCAGTGATTGTGCGATGATGAATCCGAAGGCCATTCGGGACCGTGAGGCAAAGCTCTACATTGCCAAGCATCGGAGCACCCTGCGTCTCGACTGGCCCAAGTCCAAATGTCAGCCGCTGTCCTATTCCCTTTTCAGAAGGTGTTCCTTAGGTTGATCGTCATCATATTCCAAATCCTCAGGTAAGTCTAAGAAAAAACATAAAAGACCCAAACGACTACTCTCGTACACCTGAGAAGTGTGTAGCTATGTCTCGATTTTGCTCCCGAAAGTCTGAGCCAATCCCACGACCTGTATCAGTACAAGACCGCATGTACAGACACTTTAAAGGAACCTGCCTTTTTGGGGATAAAACCGACTCTGCTCTGACGAGTTTAAAACACAGCCAAGCCACAGCGTGCTCCTTGGGGTTGTCTGCCTCGCCACACCAACCACATCAGCTTTTTCAAGCTTTCTGTGGCTCTGGCAATGGTACCCCCTACTGACAACCACTTCAACATCAGCTGGCATCCCAGCCTTTTTGTGGCGGAAGCCATGGCACCCACTGATCCTGTGGTCAGGCAAAATGCGTTAGTCGATCTACCACCCCGGCCGCACCTGCAATCAGGAACCACACAGGACTTGCCCTCCAAGCCAGCACAAGACTCGCTACATGAGTATTTAAATGGTTGTGGGAATTTTTCTCTTTGTTGTTTGTCCTGTGTTGTGTTTCCACTCCCTCCAAAAAATACCGGCCGTTTGTTTAAACATTCTTGGGCACAAGTCGGAGCTGAATAAGGTCCCTAGGCTGCCATCTTTTCCAGAGACAAATATCGGCAACTTCTTCACATTCTACATTTACTTTAAATAAAAACATCTGCTTTACTTTTTAACATTGCCTTGCTGTCTTTATCTACTTTACTTAGCTATCAGGGGTCAGAAGACCATGGTGATACTCCCCCCCCCCCCCCCCCCCCCCCAAAATGCAACCACACCTAGGAACATGCGCACACCCAGGGAGTGGATCCCAATGGCTAGATGAATAGATCAAAGCAACTCTGCTCTTTGCAGAGTATCCTTTTTTGTTAACAAAGAGGCTGCAGTCGGGCTTACGTTAAGGTTGTATGCGTCACTGAGGCTCCTCCAGCTGCAAACGACGATTCTGCACTCAGCTCAGCTATACTTAGAGAACCACATTTGAACCTAATATGTAACTGATGTCAGCCTTACCAGGCTATGTGACATTGACACTTGTGGTGTTCGAGAGCTGATTCAGCTTCCATTTGTGTGAGACTCGTACTGGGTACAACTGAAAAGAGGCCATTGCTCGCGATCCCTCTATATCAGCAGCTCCACATCGCTTTTATCACTAACTATTTGCACAAGAGACGCAAATGATTTAAATTATTATTTAAAAATACTACAGATCCCCACCCACCTCACCAAATTGTAAGAAGGTGCACAGTGAGATTACGCACCCTTTGCCAACCATGACATCACAGGGTTGTCTCCTTGTCCTTCCTCTTCACCCCTTTACAGTCTCTGATTTGCTACTGCAGCAGTACCTGATTTTGAGGACTATAGCATATTGACTTATTTAATAAGAACATATACTTGGAGTGTCAAGGCAAATGTGGTCACAAACTATAGCAAATGTTTATGGCAGAGTCTGTTGAAATGGAACTAAGTTTGCAGCTGATAAAAGACCTTGGATTTTTCGTTCGTAAATCTTTATCTGTGGAGGAGGTGGTCATTGTAGTCCCTTTTCTATCGCTATGACAGCTTCCAAATAGTCCTAATTTTATGTCAAGGATTGCTGCAATCTGTGGTCCTACTTCTAAGTCTTTGACCTGTTTCTTTTTTTGTTTGTTTTTGTTTCGAGAATCTGGTCACACTATTCTGTGTTGATAATGAAATAGGAATCAATACATTTTCTTCAGTTGACCTCTCAAAATTAGCTGAGTGGCCAATTGTTAGGTTTCGACTGAGACAGTCAAAACTTTTGTTAACCAAAAAGAAGCTTAAAGCGGGCTTAGAGCCCGCCCTTTAGCATGACTTGCCATTGGTTGGCTTCCACGTAACTCTTGTTTCTTTGATTCTTGTCTGTCAGCTGAAAGTGTCTCCTGTTTCCTCCCAGGGCTTCTGTGTTTTTCCCAGCCATTGAGCATGGATTTAGTATGGCTTCCTGCTGGCAGCCAGTCTCCTACCACTGGCCACACGCTCTGTCAAGTACTTAAAACAAGCATTGGAAATGCAATAGGTCTCGCACCATTAGAGTTAGTGCTTTTAGAATTGTTTATGGGTTTTTTTGTAAATGTTTAGCATTTTTGTTTCCTGTAGCCAATGCGAAAGTATTACAAATAAAAAAAGCCATAAACATTTCTAAAAGCTCTAACTGAAATGGTCTGAGAACTATTGCACTGTGTGAGGGTGAGGGTGAGTGAGGGTGAGGGTGAGTGAGAGTGAGGGTGAGTGAGGGTGAGGGGTTGAGGGTGAGTGAGAGTGAGGGTGAGTGAGAGTGAGGGTGAGTGAGGGTGAGTGAGGGTGAGGGGTTGAGGTTGAGGGTGAGGTGTTGAGGGTGAGTGAGGGTGAGGGTGAGTGAGGGTGAGGGTGAGTGAGGTGTTGAGGGTGAGTGCGGGTGAGGGTGAGGGGTTTTGGGTGAGTGAGGGTGAGGGGGAGTAGTTGAGGCTGAGTGAGGGTGAGTGAGAGTGAGGGTGAGTGAGGGGTTGAGGGTGAGTGAGTGAGGGTGAGGGGTTGAGGGTGAGTGAGGGTGAGGGTGAGTGAGGGTGAGGGGTTGAGGGTGAGTGAGGATGAGTGAGAGTGAGGGTGAGTGAGGGTGAGTGAGGGGTTGAGGGTGAGGGGTTGAGGGTGAGTGAGGGTTTGAGGGTGAGGGGTTGAGGGTGAGTGAGTGAGGGTGAGGGGTTGAGGGTGAGTGAGTGAGGGTGAGGGGTTGAGGGTGGGTGAGTGAGGGTGAGGGGTTGAGGGTGAGTGAGTGAGGGTGAGGGGTTGAGGGTGAGTGAGGGTGAGGGGTTGAGGGTGAGTGAGGTTGAAGGTGGTTGAGTGAGGATGAGTGAGAGTGAGGGTGAGTGAGGGGTTGAGGGTGAGGGGTTGAGGGTGAGTGAGTGAGGGTGAGGGGTTGAGGGTGAGTGAGGGTGAGTGAGGGTGAGGGGTTGAGGGTGAGTGAGGATGAGAGAGTGAGGGTGGGTGAGGGGTTGAGGGTGAGGGTGAGTGAGGGTGAGGGGTTGAGGGTGAGTGAGTGAGGGTGAGGGGTTGAGGGTGAGTGAGTGAGGGGTTGAGGGTGAGTGAGGGTGAGTGAGGGTGAGTGAGGATGAGTGAGAGTGAGGGTGAGTGAGGGGTTGAGGGTGAGGGGTTGAGGGTGAGGGGTTGAGGGTGAGGGTGAGTGAGGGTGAGGGTGAGTGAGGGTGAGGGGTTGAGGGTGAGGGTGAGTGAGGGTGAGTGAGGGTGAGGGTGAGTGAGGGTGAGTGAGGATGAGTGAGGGTGAGTGAGGGGTTGAGGGTGAGTGAGGGGTTGAGGGTGAGTGAGGGGTTGAGGGTGAGTGATGGTCAGGGTGAGTGAGGGTGAGGGTGGGTGAGGGGTTGAGGGTGAGTTTGAGGGGTTGAGGGTGAGTGAGGGTGAGTGAGGATGAGTGAGAGTGAGGGTGAGTGAGGGGTTGAGGTTGAGGGTGAGGGGTTGAGGGTGAGTGAGGGTGAGGGTGAGTGAGGGTGAGGGGTTGAGGGTGAGTGAGGGTGAGTGAGGGTGAGGGGTTGAGGGTGAGGGGTTGAGGGTGAGTGAGGGTGAGGGTGGGTGAGGGTGAGTGAGGGTGAGGGTGAGTGAGGGTGAGTGTGAGTGAGGGTGAGGGGTTGAGGGTGAGTGAAAGGAAACAGGGCGGCTTCGTGTGCATCTTCAGCTACGCCTCGAGGCGCGAGGAGCCAGAAAGTGACACCTGAATGAATGACCACTCCCCTGACACACCCCTGGACACGCCCCCAAGTGACACCTAAGAGAAAACTTGGTAGGATGAAAGACACACATACCTGTCACCCAAAAAGACCCTCTTGAATGAGAACAGCTAAATGGTCGCGGGTTCGAAAGGGGAGTGCGCTGTGGCTACCACGGGGTTCGATGGTAGCCACGAAGAGTGCAAGACAGAACAGCACGACGTCATCGCACAAGGGGCAAACCAGATTTGTCTACTGGACGTGGCTACCTTGGCACAGCGGCGGACAGCGTCGTTCAAGGAAGGGGCCGATTAATCCATGCAACTCGGTATGGGGGGCATTCTGGGAGGGGGATTACATGTGTTTTAACTTGACGATAAAATGAAGGATTGTGCACGAGTTTATAGGTTCGATGGTAGCCACGAAGAGTGCAAGACAGAACAGGACGACGTCATCGCACAAGGGGCAAACCAGATTTGTCTACTGGACGTGGCTACCTTGGCACAGCGGCGGACAGCGTCGTTCCAAGGAAGGGGCCGATTAATCCATGCAACTCGGTATGGGGGGCATTCCGGGAGGGGGATTACATGTGTTTTAACTTGACGATAAAATGAAGGATTGTGCACGAGTTTATAGAAATCTTTTGAGTCTGTAACGTAACCAGCTATGAAAAATGATTACTATTAAAAGGTTTGGAGTACAAAAAAGAATGTGTAAGTTACGACCTAGTAAGTTGTCACCAAGCAAGTTACACTCTCTTATGCAAAGTACTTACAGCACTTCTTTAACTTTAGTAAACATAGCGTGACTCACACGAGTGTAAATTAATGTTTTCCCATGCGTAAATAAGTCGTAAATCTGAAAATCTCCTGTGAAGATTGGTTCCACAGTAACTTTCTTAAGAGTGGGAGCAAGGAAGCAGGAATAGGTGCCTGCGGGCAAACTGGGATTCTTAAACAAGGAGAGAGGTGAACAGAGAAGAAGTAGATGAGAGAGAACAGAGGAGAGATTTAGAGAGACAAAACGAGAAGGAGGGAGAGAGGCATAAAGTGAGGGACGAGAGAGAGGGGAAAAGAGTGTGCATGTGTGAGAGAGAGAGTAAGAGGCAACGAGTAACGGCTTGAGGAGGTGAGGGAAGGGCTAAAGGCAACAATGTCACCGGGTGAAAAAAAAGCGAAAGAAAAAGCAGGGTAACCTGACCCAGCAGGGGGGAGGAGGGAGGAGAAATGCGTCTCGGCCGGAGCAGGGGGCGGAGCAGGGAGAGCGGGCTTTGAAATGTACTTCACACGGCCGGCCGGTCGTGAAACTGAAAGCATGGCCGGCCGGCCGTGAAAGCCTTTGATGCCGCAGGGGGTGGAGCGGCACCAGCTGGGAGAGTAGGCAAGGCAGGCGGCTGGGGGCATGTGCACGCGCTTTTAAGCTCAATGCGCATGCACATTGAGCTTAAATTTCTCGTGCACTGCAAGGAATCGCCACGATTCCTTGCAAGTTGGGGATAAAGAGTGGATAAGCCACCATAGTCTCGCTTGCTCGATGCGCATGCGCATCGACAGGCGAGACCTAAAAAACAAAACCTTTTGCTACGCACTCTTCAGTCCACCTTCCTAACCTACCCTTCCTTTGTTTTCCTTCTCCCTCCTTCTGCCTCCCGATGTCTGTTGCAGCTCCTCCCTCACACATCCTTTACGTTTCTGGCGATCACACTTTTTGAGACATTTTTCACAGCAGCCTATGATGCTGTGAAACATGGCTTAAAGTAAAGAAGAAAAAAACTTACTGCTCGTAATAAGCGTGTACGCTCACTCCGGTCCCCAAATCGGCAACTGGCGTGTATCACAGGCGCCAGTTGCCTGTCCTGTTTATTATAGACACCATGCTATGCACTAATTTATCCGGGTGCTTTCCTTTTTTGTTAATAAACTCAGTCATGCTAATACTATGACCTACAGGTAGGTGGTGATTTTACTTTTTGTTAAGCTACCCAATGGTGTGTTTAAAGAGTTGACTTGTAAATAGAGTCTTATCACTATCTTCTTGGCTTGCAGCCCTGAAGAAGTCAAAAGGCATGATATGAATGCCTGATGAAATACGTGTTGGCTGCCAATCTTGATTGATGGAAGAAGAATGAAATAAAATTGACTGATGCTGTGACCAACAACGTACCTTGGTGTCTCAATTGGAGTGACTCTACTTTAATGGATTGAATTTTGATATCACCTGTTGATTGGATAGTTTTGGACATTTATTGAGATTTGGACTGATATTACACTGTCACATATATATTGTAGATATTTGCAGTGCTCAGCAAGGATTTGTTAAAATTGCTATACCTGGAACTAGAATTCTGGGCTTGTAGGGAAGCCGGGTGACCTTCCCTTCCCTGCTTTGAAGCACCACTCCTTACTGTGTGGTTTCTATTGTGTGCCATACTCTTGTTGTGCGCCTGAATCTTTACTTGTCACCTTCTCTAAAATGTATTATTTAGTGGCAGTGGTCACAAGCTTCAGTCTTTGGTGCGCTGGTATGAGCAATACCAGGTGATTCCTGACATTTTGTATCTTCTTCACAAGGCAATTCTTGTCAAATACAAAATATTTGAAGCTCTCTGGACCGCCAATACTGCTACAACGAAAGTTGTAACATGGTCCCACCAGCTATGAACAATTTTACAAACTTTTGTGGTAAACCTCAAAACATATTTGAAACTATTTAAAGGAAGAATATTTTTCGAAGCAACTAGCATAAGATAGATATCCAGATTATTTACTATTTAATGTTGCCACTTTTGTTTTATTTCTGATTTTATTACATGTAGGATTGCTGATATAATTTTGTTTTCAAACTTCTTTTTATACAAGACGCCATTGCGTTTCTCTTATAACTGGAAGTAATCGAATCCTGTGGGAAGAACTATACTCTCCTTTATTAATGTTATTTTTAAACTTAATAGTTTTTATTGTCTATTTCCACTAGCCACTGAACACAACACGTATCAATGCTGCTGAAATTGAAAGCCGTGTGAAAGAATTAAGCAAGCTAGCAGAGACAACAGATAAGGTCAAGCAAGGCTTTTGGGAAGAATTTGAGGTAAGTCAGCTGCCATTTTTTAAACATGTATATTACTGTCTTAAATATATTCTGATGACTGCTTTGTCGCTTCTATAAAAGTTACTAAATGTATTTATGTATATAGCACACCTCTACTGGTACATGCTTTGTATGACAAAAACTAGGCTACTAGCAGGAAAAGAACTGTTTGCTTTAGCATTGCTGGAGAATAGCCATGTTTTCAGCTGTCCAAGAAACAAACTGGAATCATTGTCCATAAGTAGGTGCTTGAGGTAGGACAATTTTACTGGTTTAGAAAATGGGTCTCAATCGCCTTGTACATTACCCTGAGAGCTTTCTGTGAGAAGTTGTCCTGATATGCAGTGCTCACTATTCTAGTGAACACTATGTATCAGTCCAGACAACCCTTATTGATGATTGGTTGTAAGTCAACCTTATAGACCAGCTATCCTAGTAGCGTGGATACGAGCAGTCTAAGGCTAAAGACTCGAGAGGACGTGTTAAGCCAGCTGTTATACCATCACATATACCCCTTGAACACCAAGTGAAAGGACACCACACAAGTGTTATGAAAATAAACAGTGTATTTATTAGAATCACAACAGCCCTGTACTCTTTATGAGGACAGGGTACTAAGCACAAAACAAAACTCTTACGTAAATACTTAAGTTAGCACAGTATATACAAATGCCCGAGGGGCACGGAAAACCATATACTCTGAAAGTGGAATGCGAAATTACTAGCAGGTAAGTACAGTACTAATAGGCTTTGGAATCGCTAGGACTTGACTATAGAATCTTTAGATTACTTCTAGGAGGCCCATGGGACTCGGGTGCAGAGTGTGCACTCTCACGCGTGATGCGGGACAAAGTCTATGGTAGCTAGTAAAAGCAAAGTTAGTATTCTCGGGCGAACCCGACCTGGTAGGAGGAAAACAAAAGTGGATTCTGACCCTTGGATAGTGAGGCTATGCTGGGGCACCGAAATGCCGAAGTTACCTAGCCCAGGGGCTGCAGCTGCATAGGTCTCAAAAGACGTCGGGAATCCTCGTAGACGGACCAGGAGCCTGGAAGAAAGATGCTGGAAGGCGACCAGTGAAGAGAGTTCGAAGTGATCCAAGCCTGGATCTTGAAGATGGACGATACCTGAAAGCAGAGGGGACCAAGTTCGTGACTACTAGCCAGTAGTCAGGTGGCACCAGGAGGGCACCGGATGGTAGTCACCTCGACTAGGTGAGTGGGCGACGCTGGGCTCTGCAGATCTCACGGACCAGGAGGCGTTGTCGGCGACCAGGATGGAGGAGCGAGCTGTCCCACGATGGATGAAGCTGTCGGCGTCGCTGGACCCAGGTTTGGGCAACAAAGCCTTGGCTAATTCAAGCCCACGCGGTGGACCTAAAATGGTGTCTTGAGTGGACCAGGAGGGTCCGGGGTGCTCCTCTTTTGGAAGGGAGCAAGGGCCAGTCTGGAGCAACCAGACCAGCAGCAGTGATGTCGTCGGGCGTCGTTAAGAAGGCCACAAGCCAGCGGGCTAGTAGCCAAACAACGCGGTGAGCAGCAAAAAGCAGAAGGTGATCGCAGATCGTGGAGATGCTGGGAGGCTGTACTTCAGTGCTGGAGCTGCTCAGGGTCGGGGCTTCTCGGACCCCAAAGCACTCAGCAGAGGATCCCTCGGCGGTCGTGCTGGAAAGAAGTTGTGCAGTCTTGAAGATGGCCGGTCCCTCGAGGTCTCGTCGCACTCACGGTTCTCAGCTTTGCTGTAGAGGTGAGTAGAGGTCAGAGGTGCCAGGGAAGCCGGTTCTCGTCGAGCTGGGCAGTCGGATTCCGGAGGAAGGACTTTCAGCAGACCGCAGTGTTCTTAAGATGGTGCCTGCGGATGCAGGGTGACTACTCCTTAGCCACAAGGGAGAATCTTGAAGAAGAAATCTTGAAGTCCTTTCGCAGAAAGTCGTGTCTTGATTCCAAAGATGATCTAATTTGGAAGGGGGCCCGCTCCTAACTTTATACTAGAAAAAGGGGCTGACCCGGTGACTAGGTCCTGCCTATGGGTGGGACTAGGAGGGGGGTGGTTACACCCCTCTCCCATGCTGGACTTTCCCCAGGCGAGGGGCTGGTGTGCCCCTGGAACTGGTTCTGGCCGGCCTATGCGTAGTGAGCACCGGGGTGCCACTCAGCAGTCACCTTCCTGTAAAGCCCTGCCTACCCAGGATACACAAAACCCTGTCTGGGATGGTGCTAGCACCGCCCCGGACAGGAAACCCTTTGTCCAAGCTCTCCTCGCTGGAAGGACTCCCAGCAGCAGGAGGTCAGACTCGTGTCTGTGGTGGCAGCATCCATTTTGTGGAGCTGAGGCTTCAGTTAACTTTAACCGGGGTTCACAGTTACATACATGTCGTGTCCCTCTAGAAGGGTGGAATGCTAACCCCGTCGCCAGAATTGGCGAGGGGTTAGTATTCCAATTCGTATGACACCTTACTCGACATGTTTTGATAAAGCAATACCAAAGATAGCATTTAACCGCAAGGATTATAATGCACTTAAGAGTATATGGTATGCGTTATCATGGAACAGCTATTAGGACTTGGTTCCGCAAGCTGCAAACGGGCTCAGCTCATGCCAGAGCACCATTTCACACGATTCCAAGCACTCTGCCTTCAGGATTGTCAAGGCCTGCCATAGGAGTGACTGATAGGAATCTGTGTGTCCATTTTTAGGGTTAGATATAGGTATACTATATCTACAGCAAAGGGTGATTACACGACTTTGCCCCAGCTGTCATGCAGCCAGTTGTGTCAGATTTAGGAGGCCAGCCAGGGGTGGCATAATACATGCTTCAGCCCCTGGTAGGCCCTGGGTACACCTATACCCTGAGTTACAGGGTCTGATAAGGTGGCCCAGTACCAATTGGTAAATGCACCTAGGGTACATGTCGTAATTTAGAGAGAGAACAGCCAGGCTGTGGGTCTGATTGGCAGGCCCACAGCCAGAGAAAGTCGTAAACCAGTGAAACCAAAGCAAAAAATCTGGGTGATCATAGGATTGCAGACCCTACTCTCCTACACTTTCAACTTTATTTGCTGTCTAACTGGGAGCCAGTATAGGCACTGCAGAACAGTTAATACATGTGAACACGATTATGTTGTGGTACCAGAACTAGCTGCAGTATTCTGATAAGATGTAGAAGTGAATTTAGGTATAACTTATAGGACAGGCATAGGTCCCAGATTTTTTTACATGGCTATGCAAAAATTGAAGGT
Organism: Lissotriton vulgaris; assembly: GCF_964263255.1. NCBI lineage: Eukaryota > Metazoa > Chordata > Amphibia > Caudata > Salamandridae > Lissotriton > Lissotriton vulgaris. The sequence goes on from NC_141699.1 coordinate 178,352,903, forward strand.
TCATCTCAGATTGTATAGCTGCAAGTGATAAGGCTTTATTATTAATTACATTTGAGGTCAGTCCTAGTTTATTATTGAGCCGATCACCTGAATTTCTGGCCAATCCAGACCAGGTTTCGAACTGAACCCAAATCATCAAGTTAGGAAGCAGGGATTTAACTGTCACTGTGTCTCAAAACCATGGTTTTATTGTTTAGTTGAGGATACTTTTCTACATCTGGGCATGAATTGCATAGAAGCAGGAGTTTGTAGAGCTGACTTTGCTGAAAGAGAAAAATACCCTTTTGTTAGTCCCCAAAAATGGAAATATTAGGTATGGGAAACCAATACTCGACTAAGGAAAAAGTACTGATCCTCGTGGCTGTAGTGTCACGCGAAGCATGCATTTCACTAATACTGTCAATAAACGCAAGAATCGAAATTTGCCTAGTGTAGTAACGGTAAGTTTCAATTCTATTAAGGACACGGAGGCAAGGATTATGCTTTTCTCTCTTCGCTGTTTATTAACATCACATCGCACAGCAGCCAGAAAAGCATCAAAACTTGAATTTTTTTTGTAGTATTCCCAACATAGGAATCTCAGAAAACATTGTAATAACATCGTTTAATAACTACAAATCCCATGAGATGAACATTTAGGCAGTCCTTCTTTAGTGTCCATAAACCCCAATATAAGGCGTCCAACCAACGAACTCCTCCTCTTTCTTCGTGGCGAGTCAGGCCAAAGTCTCAGGCATCTCTTTTCGCACCATCATTCCCTGGCGGAAAAAAGAACAGCGTGAGCCAAGCCATACCACTAAGCATGAAGGCAAAGCAACAAAGCAGATTAGCAAGTCTTCGACATGTACTCCAAGAAAACAGTGACCAACTGCAAGTCGGAAAACGGATTACTTACTCCAGTACGGGCGGGATCTCCGCAGGAGGCATGGGTGGGATAATCCTCGCCTCCGTGTCCTTAATAGAATTGAAACTTACCGTTACTACACTAGGCAAATTTCGATTCTATGTCAGGACCGGAGGCTTCAGATTATGCTTGTTTAAAGCTTACTCACCACCAAACTAGCAATATCCACCACTGGCTTAAAATAGAACCTTTTGAAGGTGGACTCCGAAGACCAATCTGCAGCGCGCATGAGGTCCTCTAAGCGTGCCCCAAGGGCAAAAGATTTTGAGGCCATGGCCCCTCTTGCCGAGTGAGCTCCGAACTGCCTCGTATCAATACCAGCTTCCTGCATTACCCAACGCACCCACCGGGCTATAGTGGGGGAAGAGACAGCCTTGTGCGGTTTGCGCAGCGCAATCAGCAACTGCCGTTCGCCCGGAGGGCGAAGTTCCGTTGTAACATCCTCATATGTTTTCAAACACTGTAACACACACAACTTGGGGGCATCTGCAAATGCCGGATAGGAAATAGACCTCGTAGCCGATTTCGTGCGTCGACCCACGGTAAAGGTCACCCCGTCCGGGGAGAACGCTCTCGCCGTGACATCCAGGGCACGCACATCAGACACTCTGCGACAAGATACTAAGCACAAGAGCATCGCCAGTTTAGCTGACAGTTCTTTTAAGGAAAGGTACTTGTTAGGCTGCCAGGAAAGAAAAAGGTTCAACACCACGTTAACATCCCACAGGACGGAATACCGTGGTTCCGGCGGTAAAGCCAGACGCACTCCTCTAAGGAGTCGACATACCAGGGGATGTTCCGCAACTGCTGCTCCTTCTATCTGCACATGAGCTGCCGAAATGGCAGAGCGTATCGTATTAATCGTCCGGTATGCCAATCCGGCGGTAGAGAGTTCTGCAAGAAAATTCAGGATAGGAACGAGGCCTGCGACCATGGGATCCAAACCCCGTCGAAGACACCAACGAACCCACCTGGTCCAAGCTGATCTATACCTCTTGGCAGTGCTGCCTGCCCAGGCCTTGGACAAAAAGTGCTGAGCTGAGTTCGAAAGGCCAGGGAGCGACCAACGTCTCCTGAAAGCCTCCATGCCATGAGGCGGAGAGAACCCTGGGGGAGATGGTGAGGGACCCCGTCTGGATTGAGGGGAAGACGAGGAAGCCGGGGGAGTAGGATTGGAGAATCCCAGGAAAGTTCCAGAAGAACTGGAAACCACACTTGCGACCTCCAAACGGGCGTCACCATCACCACGTCCGCCACCTGACGGCGGATCTGGGCCGCGGCCCGTACTATCATTGAGAAGGGCGGAAAAGCATACGGTCGTTCCTGACTCCAGTCTTGGAGGAACGCATCCGTCGCTTCCGCCAAGGGATCCGGTCTCCAGCTGAAAAACCTCGGAAGCTGGAAGTCCAGACGGGACGCAAAAAGGTCCATGGAAAACGGACCCCAGCACGCCGCCAGCCAGCGGAACACCTGAGCATCCAGCTTCCACAGACTGGAGTCTCGGAGATACCTCGAGTGCCAATCCGCCACCTGATTGGCCTGACCCGGCAGGTATTCCGCCTGAACCGAGACTTGATGAGCGAGACAGTAATCCCAAAAGTCTTTCGCCAGGTCCGCGAGGGCTCTTGACCGTGGACCCCCTAAGTGGTTCACATACCGAACCGCTGAGACATTGTCCATCCGTAGAAGGACACATGATTTCACCGAGTCCCTCATGCAGCAACGGACGGCGAACGAGCCTGCTAGAAGTTCCAAGCAGTTGATGTGAAGGCGCTGTTCGTCTGACGACCAAGCGCCGCCTGTGGAGAAATCCCCGCAGCGGGCGCCCCAGCCAGACCTGCTGGCGTCTGACTCTATCACTAGGTCTGGAACGGACCCGAAAATCGCGCGACCGTTCCACGCCTCCATGTGGGCTAGCCACCAAGACATTTCTTCTTTGACCTCCGCCGACAGGGGAATCAAGTGGTCGTAGGAAAGCCCCCTGCGCAAATGGTGCGCTTTTAGCCGCTGAAGGGCCCGATAATGAAGAGGGCCCGGGAAGATCGCCTGAATGGACGATGAGAGAAGGCCTACTACTCTGGCCACCTGCCGGAGGGAGGTGTGAGACTTGGAGATAGTTTGCCGAAGCAGATGCTTTATTTTGGCCATCTTTCTGGACGGCAAACTGAGAGTCGATTTCACCGAGTCCACCACAAAGCCCAGAAACACCATTTGCTGGGCGGGGGTGAAAACAGACTTCTCCCTGTTGACAATAAACCCCAGACCTTGCAACAGGGAGATCGTCTGAGACAGATGGGCGGCCAACTTGCTCGGGTCCTGGCCCAACAGCAAGATGTCGTCCAGATAGACGATAAGCCGAATCCCCTGACCCCGCAGGGTTTCTATGGCTGGGTGCAGAATCTTTGTAAAGCACCAAGGGGCCGAGGAAAGACCGAACGGAAGGGCCTTGAACTCGTACACCATGTCCTTCCAGCAGAACTGAAGGAAACGACGATGCGGGGGGTAAATCGGAACCACCAGATACGCATCCTTGAGGTCCAGACGGACCATCCAGTCGTTCGGGAGCAAAACGTCCCTCAAAAGATGGATGCCCTCCATCTTGAAGTGGTTGTATACCACCCAGCCATTGAACTCCCTGAGGTTGATGACTGGTCGTCTGCCCCCGTCCACCTTTTCCACAAGAAAAATATTGCTCAGGAAACCCCGGGGGTGGCGCGTTGTTCGACAAATAGCCCCCTTGCGCAGAAGCGCCGAGACTTCTTCGTCGATCAAGAGCGCGTCCGATTGGGAAAACATAATATGCCGGGGCGGCACCGCCTGGCACGGCTGGTCGTAAAATTCTATGCGGAATCCCCGCACGGTTTGAAGGACCCATGCGTCCGATGTAAGAGCCTCCCATGCTTGGGGGAAACACGCCAACCTCCCCCCAATAACCACTTGATCTGCAGGGATAACACTCACCGTGAGAACTGTTGCCGCCGGAATCGTTCCGGAAGTTTCCGCGTCCCCTGAAACGTTGTCTTCTGGTGGGGTAGAAGTTGTTATAATTCGCGTTGGAGTTGTAACCTCCTCTGCCGGAGCCATGCCCTTTTCCGGGCTGTTGCTGACCACCGCGGCCGGTCCTGAGGCCCCTACCACGACCAGCCCCCCGGGAAAAACGCTGGTTGAAGACCCGCTTGATGGTCGACTGGGCCTTATCCAGGGAGGTGAAGGTGGAAACAAACTTCCCCAGCTCCTTGATGAATGGGTCGCCAAAGAGTCCTCCTTGGGCAACAGCGCCAGCTTCCGACGAAGCCAAATCGCCCAATTTGGGATCCAATTTTATCAGTAGCGACCGACGCCGCTCGGTCGACAGGGCACAGTTGGCATTCCCCAAGAAGACAACCGCCCGCTGCGCCCAATTGGACAATACTTCCGGGCAAATGGCGCTGCCAGACACCTTGGCTTCTTCGGCCATATCGAGAATCTTGGTGAGGGGGCCAATGGTGTCCAAGAGCTTGTCCTGGCAGGAGCGCCAGGAACGGTCGATCCCCTTCCGGGGGTCCTTGACGAACTTCGCCATGAAGGTGGCCATTTTCCCATCAAGTTCCGGTGTCATGGCCACCTTCCCCTCCAAAGTCGGGCGAGGGCATTCGCCCCTCAGACAGCTGCGCGCCTCCTTTTCCAAGGGCTTGCGGAGGCGGCCCGCCACAAACTGCGCCACCTTATCGCCAGGCGCCCAGGCGGCTGACCGCGGGTGCATGATCTCGTCCGGGTCCAGCATGCCCGAGGTGTCCTTGGGCAACTCCGTCGAATTGGAAGACGGTCGCCATGACCGCACGGAGTCCCCATCGTCGTCGTCGTCGTCGGTATCCGCGGGGGAAGCCCCCCCCCGGGGAGGTCGGGACGACGTTCGCCGGTGCAGAAGGTGTGTTAGGCGGAGGCGCCTTGGGAGTCGACCCTGACGCTTTAGCCAGAAAAGCGTTGCGTAGGCGCTCGAAAGCGTCCTTATCCACACCCTGCGAACCACTGGGACCTGCGTCCCCACGAGACTTCTTGGCCGCCGGAGGCTGGCCAGGATCGGTGGCCGGGGATCCCCCCGGGGTCGGTGCCAACTTGGCACATTCCTGGACAATGCGGGCTGAAAGTCTGTCCTCCATAGGCCCAACGATTTCCTGTACACACCGATAAATCGACTGGTCCACAGCCGCATAAAACTCGTCGTCCTGGAGGTACTGGTGGGACTCCTCCTCCTCGACGTAGTACCCCTCAGCCATGGCGCTACGCAGTAGAAAAGAAAGTGAAACTGAGGGTTCCGATGGCGTACACAGACTGCCACGTGTGGGCCGACCGAAGGTTGGCAAAAGTTGTGGGCCGGTGGAACCGGACAATTAAAAGGCAGCACCAGCCTTTACATCGCGCCGACCCTCTCTCCAGAGACCGGGCCGCACCGCCTCCCAGCGCGCTCAAGCGGGGAACACCCCAGCGGAAGCTGTTGCAGAAAAAGGTGCTGAAATCGCCCGCAGGCTTCAACGTGGGTACAACCACAATACAGACCCCATTGGGGCGTTCAAAACGGGACAGTACAACCCAAGAGGGCGTCAGGGTTAGGCGGCAGCAGGGCACTTGCGATGTCGACTCCCCAGCGCAGCTCCAAGCAATGAGACGAAAACTGCGCGCGGGCAGGCGAGACGCGACGGCGCCCTCTAGCGGTGACTCAGCACCGCGGAATACACGGGGACATCGCGTAAGGGGCGAAGGCGTCCCCTCGATGGAAGGGGCTCTGAAAGGGAAGAAAAACCCCACAGGCCCCCCAAAGCAATACTCAATGCAATAGAATAGAAGAAAACACAAAAAAACCTCAACAAACACAAAAGTGCAAGAGAGGGATAATAGCACTTAACTGGCTGCGAAGCAGCGAAGAAAGAGGAGGAGTTCGTTGGTTGGACGCCTTATATTGGGGTTTATGGACACTAAAGAAGGACTGCCTAAATGTTCATCTCATGGGATTTGTAGTTATTAAACGATGTTATTACAATGTTTTCTGAGACTCCTATTTTGGGAATACTACAAAAAATGTTCACGTTTTGATGCTTTTCTGGCTGCTGTGCGATGTGATGTTAATAAACAGCGAAGAGAGAAAAGCATAATCTGAAGCCTCCGGTCCTGACATAGAATTTAGTAAGTGCAAAGTCTTTCTGGTTTGTCTGCATATGTTCCTTGATAAGGTAGCTTGATTGTTTACGACAAATTTAGAACCAAACTGTCCCATACTTTTGCTGTTCATTCCCACTTATTCAATCGTTTTTCCGTCTTCCATGTAGCTGCCAGTGCCAATTTAGTAGCAGTGTCTGCCACCTCCAATAGTTTTCTGAGATTTATCTTTTGTTAACGCACTAAACCAAATGACCCTTATATACTTTTGAAATGAGATTTCAGTAACCTCCTTTAACCATCAGTACACCCAGCCCATGAACACCTTAACGAGGACCCCAACATTTGCATCTATTTGACGATTTTACAACATATTCTTCCTGCTTGCTCCATGAGTTCAAAAACATCATTGATATACGAGCATGAGTATAGTATAGTGCACGCGATGCAGGTTTTTAAAATCAATTGCCTCAGTTGGAGTTACAGAACCCCAGCTTCTATCATAAAGCCATTTCTGAATTTTATTGACACCATATAGAGGTTGTGCACCATGGTAATCTAGCTAATGACCACTATTAAGCTGGTACTTTTGGTCATATGTCCTGGCTGCAATGTGTATAAATGCTGTCCACGTTGATGGTTCTCTTTGACAGTTAAATTAGGCTTTTTAGTGCCAACATATAAAAAACATAACATAACGTGTATTTTTTGTAAAAGTCCTTTTTTTTGTAAAAGATAACGTGTATTTTTAAAGCGCACGTATCACCCAAGAGTCTCAAGGCCCTGAATAACAGATGTATATTGTTACCCAACTCAATGGTACTCATTTTATCGACCTCAGATGGATGAAAGGCTGAGTGGGCCCACCGGGATTAGTACCTGTGACCATGAGGTCGAACACAGGCCCCTACAGTGGATGCATTAGTCCACTGCGCCACCAGACCCAGCTAACAATGATCGTAGTAGGGATCTATAATCTCAACCAATTTCATTGTACAATGCTCACCCTAAATTGTACCGGAAATGAATTCTAAATGTTTGTGTAGTCGACTGGAATAGCTGGATATTAATCAAATTATTGGATGGATTTAGGAACAAAGGTGGCACAGTGGATCAGGTGTTAAATTGTATGGACTTGGAAGTATCAAATTATCAAAATACCTGTACACGCCCTTTATCAAGTTGACCTTCACTTTTTACTCCATAAATAGATACAAAGTTGGTTTAATCAAATAATAATTGGAGAGTTCTCAATTACTTACATGTAATTGACTGCGGTATTATATTTGTCACCTACAAAGACTGTATAAGTCTTGTATTTACCCATAAAAGACATTTCTCAGAGTAAATAGGAAAACAAACAAATTTCAAGGAAGGAGTCAGTAAAGACTTAATTATCACGTTATTCAAAATCTTTTTATTTTCGTATTGTCTTTAAAAAGCAACAGTTATTGTTATATTTGTGAAAGTGATATATGTCTCCAATTAAAATGAGCAATTTTTAGTATAGAACGTCAAATTCACCTTCTTTCATTCCATGCACCCTTTCTATTTGTTCACATTTCCATATTTCTATGCAAGTGTTCTGACGAAAAATGTATTTACTACATCAAACTCTGCTCTCCACTTTTATTCTTTAGCTGATAATAATTCTTTGGGCGTATCTTATGTTTGTTGGATCTCAGGAGCAACAAATGCATATAATGTTGGCTACACCATGAACAGTGTTTCACAAGTCCTCTTGGTTGCAGGATATCTGCCTTCTTTAAGACTGCCTCATTTCAATTTTTATTGCCATTGTTTGTCAAGCACTCTTCAGATTTTACCCGAGGGCTATAGGTCATTATATGTAAATCAGAAATGCAAGTGCTTTGTTATTACAATGTAATAGCCTGCTGTCAGCACCTGCTTCAACATTGATGTTATTTTTTTTTTGTTTGTTTTAGAAAGTTTTATATTGCACAAACAGAACCAATGTGTGTATCCGAGCGCTTTACACATGACAGAGGAAGTGGAAATATTGTTCTCCGATGCAAATAGATGCAGAGATGAGAGCATAAAACTCTTCTTTTAACCATCAGTGTTTTAATTCTTAGAAGAGAACATTTATTTTAAATATGTATACTTTTATGATCTATGTTTTTAAATTAGTTCGAATGAAGTTTATTGACTGGAGAGCATAAAACAATAAAAACAATAATCAAAAGAATGATAGCAAGCAATCATCATAGTGGAAGAGAACAATGTGGCACGGATCCACGGGACTAGGGCAAAAGTTTGCTCATGAGTAAAGACTTCACTTCTTTCTTGAAGACTACCTTTGAAGGATTCAGTCTGGTTTCTGGACGGGAATGAGTTCCAGATCCTTGGTGTGATCCTAGAAAAGACTTGGTTGTATGATTTCTTTTTGGAGAATCTCTGTGGTTTAGCAATAGAGTGCTGGAGCTTCTGGAAAATCTGTTGCCACCTGAAAGCACCAACTTCTGAGCCAGCTATCTCGGGCTATTGAAGTGAATTGCTTTATGGGTCATGCAAGCTATTTTTTAATTGAATTCACACTTCATTGGGGAGCCAGTTGAGAGTTGTAAGGTCAGGGGAGATACAACAGTTTCTTTTTGATCCTGTGTAAAGTCTAGCAGCTATTTTGGAGGAATGAGGTGAACCAGTTTAGGACGGATCCGGATAAGCCTATTCTATATCACAGGAGATCTAATACATTTTCCGTTTTTAACTGTGTTGAATGCCGAAGATGGGTCAAGTAGGATACAGCGGTGGCCGGCATGGCTCGCGGGTGGGAGGGCGGTGCAGGGATTGCAAGGTGGGTCCGCAGGGACGGGATTACTCGGGCGGGGGGCAAAATAAAAAAAATAAAACATATACTTACCTTGAGGCTGTTCCCGCATCGTTGCTCCTACTCTCCTGTCTCCGACTACAGGAAGCAGGCAGTCAGGCTCCCTCATCCAAAGCCAATCACAACGCTGCAATGCAGAGTCATGATTGGTCTGAGCACTGTGACATGGTGCTCAGCCAGGGGCTAGATGGATGGGCATGTTCTCCTTGCAGGCTGTAATGCAGCCTGGATGGAGAACAGGGAAGTGCGCATGACAGGCTTAGACGGCCCAAGAGGGCTGACCAATCAGTCACTGTGCTCGTAGGAGGGGGCAAACCACTCCTTCCCTGCTCTGTGAGCAGAGCAGCCCCGCCTGACCGAAATGGAGCAGGACATGTCACGAAGCATAAAGTGACAATAACTTAAAGTTATTATAATTTTAGGTTTCTCTTCTTCACACAGCTTAAAAGAAGTGGGGCGAAGTTCCTCTGCCATAGCGGAGAAGCCGCCCCTGCTAGGATAATCTCCATGGAGCTGAGATAGTGGTCTGTAAGAATCCATACTTCTGATATGATTTTAGGTGAAGGCCTGAGGTTGGCGCATGGGTATGTCAGATGATCAGTGTTGATATTTATCAAACTCTTTTCCATATTTTGGGTTTCATTAGTTGCACTGTGTTAACTCTCACAGCTTCTTTAATTAGGAATGTGATGTAGAAGTGGTCATGCTAGACTGCCATCAGTGTTGGCCCATTTATTTTATGTCTCCAAATATGCTCACTTCATTGGCATTTTTCTTCATTAGTTCAGCTTTCTAAAACTCTATTATTGAGCAGTGTGTACAAAAAGGAAGATTTGATTTCCATGTTCTCTCTTTGTATTTGAAAAATATTTCTTATGTAAAAAGAATTCACTCATGGTTGAATCTCATGTTGATTGATTGTGTTGATGTCTTTGCCAAACAATATTGCAATGATACAGCTAGAGATAGATGTAGACCTGCTTGCTTTTTGCCTTATTCCTTTGATGTAAATACTTGTGCCATAGAGTCCCTATTCTTAAGTCTAGATTTTAATGATTTTGTGCAAACACTATAAAATGGTAATTGCCCACATTGTCAGGACCATAGAATGAAATTCAGAGAAACGGGGGCTCATTGATGCCCCTCAATTCCAGCGTGAAAATCTCATTAACGTTTCAATCTCCAGAAAGTCATCTAAAGGCAGCTACAATTTTCTTAAGTAAAAAAAGCAATGCTATCTTTATCCCCATCAGTGTTAATTTGAATCAAGGCTGTTCCTATGGCATGATTGGAGGCACCCTTTTCTACCAGGAAATATTTGTTGTTTATTTGGCTAGAGCAGAACTGGAGTCTTAATAGAAATAACTTGTGCTGTGAATTATAAGACAAACGTGTAAATGTTTTCAGGGACACTTTTCTACACTGTTCCTAGCATAAAAAAAACATGACCTGGCAGCCTCAATAAAGATGGCAAATGGCTCCTTATGTTTTTTTGTAGCCAAGAGCATATTCTGATTTTTACTTATAATGATTAAAATGAAACTTTAAATCCTGTAATGCATAGAAGTTATGACTGAAGCTCCTGAAGATAGTTCAGAATCACAAATAGCCTGGCAGCACTGTCACAGCAGTGCATGTTTTTAAAATATTCTGACAGTTCAAACAAAAGCTACATTTTGTATCTACTTTTTCCGAGTTGATCAAGGCCTATGGCTTACTAGCCCCAGTGATACAAAAAATGAGCCCAGCTTTGGGTGATATGTGCCTCTATTTCCCTACATTAGGCTGTGTGTAATAGCAGCAGACCGCTATCTTATTTGAATAAGATTGCGTTGTACTCTTAGCTCCACTAAGTGGACTCAAGCAGGCACCTCTGCCTGGACAGGTTGGCAGATGATGATTGCGTGTCCAAGCCGGGCTGGTGCTGGTCATGACACATGACCGGCCGGCTTGCTGCAAATTTTATTGCTTTGCAGCTAGCCAGCAGGGTCAGTGGGGGCTTCCTTTGAAATTTAAAGTTGGGCCCCCTTGCACATCAGTTGCTACATGACCTCTGTTACACCCTGGGATTAAACGGGGAAGGATTAATAATTTGCAATAAATTTGTGATAAAAATGTGCAACTTCCCCAAAAATATGTGTCTTGGACTGTTTTTCAGGGCAAGTTATTTGAATTCTACTCTTGTCACAGAGATAAGGACAGGTGCTCCTCAACTGCTCCCAACTCCATATTTAAGATTTCAATGGAGTAAGGAAAAGAGGTGAAAACTGTTGGAAAAAGTCCATCTTCTTCAAGGGAAAAATGTAATCCCAAACAAAAATACATACATAAATAAAAATAAAATCGGAGATTCTAGGCGGTGGACTACGGCATAATACAGGATCCAAGGAGCTGACAAACAAACAAGATACCTCCAGAGTGAGACTTGAGCAAGTGACATTGCTAACGTCCTGAAAGAAGTCTGGATCAGCTTATGTAGGAAGAAGAAAAAAGAAAAACTCCTTGTACCAGCACGTATTTCCAGCCATCTTGCTTTGGCATAACTGAATCGGGTTCTGGAAGGAAAAAAGACTTTCCCAAAAAGGTAATCATGGACTGCAGTTTAAGAAAATTCTGCTTGGGTATGGAGTTTGTGAATAGTACTGGGCAGTTATTTAAAAAAAAATATATATATCATATATTATATCATATCATATCATATCCTAATCTATCTCATTGCGGTCTTTTGGTATGAGCAGGGTTTCTCTGGGTCTTTCCTGTGCTCTAGTGAGGGCCCTAGATAAAGTTCTCTGACTATATCCTCTCGATTTCAGTCTTCCCACCATAGCTTTGGCACAATTTTCAAATTCAATTGAGGAACTACAAATTCTCTTTAGTCGTAGTAGTTCCCCGTATGGAATGCTCTCAATCAAATGTTTCGGATGCCGACTGCTGGCATGTAGAATGCTGTTGCCAGCAGTGGCTTTTCGGAACAGAGTAGTCTCTAGTGTGTGGTTCTGCACAGTGATCTGAACATCCAAAAATTCTATTTTGACTTGGCTAATATTGGATGTGAAAAATAAATTGCAGTTGTTAACATTAAGGGCTTTCATAAACTCCTTTGCACTGGTGTCATCCGCTACCCACACACAAAAAACATCATCAATAAATCGTAACCAATGACGTACGAGATTGAAGATTGGAGCTGCTTTCAGGACTTGTTTCTCCCACCAGCCTACATGTAAACATGCGTAGCTGGGGGAGAAGCAGGATCCCATAGCCAAACCTCTCATTTGTCTCCAAATATCCTTCCCAAACATGAAAAAGTTGTTGTTAAGGCACCAGCTCACCAAGTCACATAGCATTTGATTGTGGCTATAATACTCACAAGATTTTCTACCTAGAAAGTACTGGATGGCATTTATCCCTGTTTTATGATCAATGCTAGTGTACAGTGATTCGATGTCCAATGTTATTAAACACCACCCTTCCTGCCACTGTACACTATTTAATTTGTTCAAAAAGTCACCAGTTTCTTTAATGTAGCTAGGAAGTTTTTTTTACCAAATCTTGTAAAAAATAATCAATGTATTGGGAGATGTGCTCACTCATACTGTTGATCGCCGAAATGATTGGTCTCCCCGGAACCGGTGCCGTCCTCTTATGTACTTTTGGGGTAAGATACAGAATTGGGATGTTCCTCGCAGGGGCCAAATATATATGTCACTAAGAGTGGACAGTCGCTTGTTCACTAGGTAAGAATTCACCCCTGGAACCTCCAGAAAGGCTCTCTCAGTGGGGGTTCCTGTACAGAGAGTAGTAAGAGGACACCCATGACCCCCTCCCCCGTCGCACTATCAGTGAACACTTCGTAGTATTTGGAGCTGTAGGTGACCCCAGGACATCCCATATTGATAGTGGAGGGCTCACAGTACGGACAGTAAAATGTCATCCCTGGGCCCTAGTCCTGTAAGGCATTAATAGTGGACGTTTCCTAGTGTAGAGCTTGAGAAATTACCCTATACCCCTTCCTCCCCCCCGTGTGGCGCTGGCTGTGGAGCATTCCTAGGATGGAGAGTAAGAGGTTACCACAGCCCCCCCTGTAAGGCAATGTCAGTGGATTGTTCCTGGTGTCCTAGGTCAGAGCCTGCCGAGCTCTACTCGTATCGAACGGTTCCTGGGCCTCCAGTCAGGCTCTCTCAGGGCAGGGTTACTGGTGGAAGAAGCCCCCCGGCACTGACAGTAGGCACGTCCTAACAGAGAGAGTAAAAACTGACTACAGGGCACCCCTATATGGCACTGACAGTGGACATTTCCTAGCTGAGACAATAAGGTCACCACAGGTCTTCCCTGTATGCAGTGACAGTGGGCAGTTCCAAGCAGAGAGTAAGAGGTCACCGCGGGGCACCCCTATATGGCACCGACAGTGGGCAGTTCCAAGCAGAGAGAGTAAGAGGTCACCGCGGGGCACCCCTGTATGACACCGGCAGTGGGCGCTTCCAAGCAGAGAGAGTAAGAGGTCACCGCAGTGACCCTCTGTAAGGCACCGACAGTGGAAGGTTCCTAGTGAGGAAAATAAGAAGTCACCCAGGTCCCCTAAATGAAGAAAATTCATAGAGCGGAGTGTAAAAAGTCACACCGCCCCCTGCCCCCGAATGGGGCTGATAGTGGACGGCTCAGATTGTGTAAGAAATTGAAGTGGAACATCCCTAACATGGTGTGAAAACTGCAACTCTATGCCCCTCTATATGACACCAACTGTGGAGCGTTCCTAGCATATATAGTAAACTATTTACCAAGGGCACCCCTTTATGACACTGACAGTGGACCATCCCCGTATAGAGAGCAAGAGGTCGCCCCAGGACCGCAGTATGGGGAGTAGAAGGTCTCTTCAGGTCCCCCTGTGACCTCAGGCAGTGGACGTTTCCTAGCAAGAGGTCACCCTAGGGACCTCAGCAGCGCATTCTCTGTGGAGGTTTCCTCGCACAGAGGAAGAGCTCGCCCCAGGACCCCCCTGCATGACATTGACTGTGGACGATTCCTAGTATAGAGAGAGGTCGCCCAGCACTTCCGTGAAGGTCTAGTAGTGGACAGTTCCTACAACCGAGGTCACAAGGTCACTACAAGAACCCCCTATATGGAGCTGACAATGGACTGTCCCTGCTGTAGGTTGCATTGGCGACATCTGCAATGCTAGCTCAGTGGACGGTTTCTATAAAAGAGATTATGGGGGTCACACTAGGACCTCCCCCGTTTGGTGCTGACAGTGGATTGTCCCTAGCATGATAGAGACATCTTACCTAGTGTGCGAGGAGCCGTCCACTGTCAGCTGAAAACGGGAGGAGAGGCTAGTGTGACCCCCATAATCTCTTTTCCAGTAAGGCTCCCTCAGGGAATAATTCTTAGAATAGAGTAAGGTCACCTCCGGACCACCCTGCATGGAGTTGAGGGTGAATGGTCCCTACTATAAGTCGCACCGGCGACTTCCCGTAACCCTTCCTAGAAAATAGACTATGGGGGTCACACTAGAACCTCTCCTCGTTTGGAGCGGACAGTGGACGCTCCCTCAGGAGCTAGGTAAGATGTCGCACGAGGGACATCTCCTAAGACTCTCTTTGGCGGTTTCTAGAACCGAGGGGTTACCCCGTGGGCCCCCAATAGGCAGCAGGCAGTTTAATAAGAGTAGGAGCAGTGTTTCCCTTGGCATCGTTTACAGACAGACGTAGCTGAATCCGGACTCAGGGCGCTGCTGCTGCCATAAACATTTCCCGCAGATAACGCAGGGTTTGTAGTCCTAGTAAAGTGGAATTCCTCCAGGGAGCATTGTAGGGGTTCGGGAGCCTACAGGCCAAATAAATGTGCGGCTTTGTCCTACCTATCGGGGTTAACCATATTTTTTGCACACAATATTTTTGCATTAATGTAATTGTAATTATGTAGTGCCTACTACTCCTGATGAGGTTTTGCATCACGCACAGTCGCTACTCCAGAACCTAAAGATACACGTGCATAGGTAGTAGGTTAGTAATATGGGATTCCCTTTCCTTGTATGTTTAGTTTGTAAAATTTAAGTTCATGCTCTTGTGATCTCATACCTTTACTCTTTAATAGGGATAGATTAATTGTGGTGCATTAATAAAGGGAAGATGGGGATGTTATTAGAAGTGGCGAACATGGAGCATACTGGAGGTTCCTGGTGGGCTAGTTGGCCCCAGGGACCCCCAGTATGCAAGGGGAATTAGTTCCCCCTCTGCAAACGCGCCAGGGGGCTGCGTTGCAGAGAGGTGTAAAAAGGGGCGTGGCTTTATTACACCTCTCTGCAACACAGCCCCCTGGCGCATACTGGAGGTTCCTGGTGGGCTAGTTGGCCCCCAGTGACCCCCAGTATGCAAGGGGAATTAGTTTCCCCTCTGCAAACGCGCCAGGGGACTGCGTTGCAGAGAGGTGTAATGAGGCCACACCCCTTTTTACACCTCTGTGCAACGCAGCCCCCTGGCGCATACTGGAGGTTCCTGGTGGGCTAGTTGGCCCCCAGGGACCCCCAGTATGTAAGGGGACTTAATCCCCCAACTTAGAAAACGCTGCGGGGCACGTTTGCACAGTGGTGAAGATAGGGGGTGGGGCTTGAGATGATATGAGTGCAAACATGCCCTGTGGCACGTTTTAAGTTAGGGAATTAATTCCTCTTCAATCCAGAGGTCCATCGAGGCATATAGTGCCTAATCTCCCAGGTGTTATGTAGTAAATTCAGAGAGATTGGGGAGAGTGCGATCTATCATCTGTCCTCGGCTTGGTGCAGCGCTGTAGAGGTTTGTGGGAGCGAACTTAGCAGTGAGTGGAGTCATATAGCGCCTAGATGCTCATATACATAAGTTAGAGGAACTGGTGGGATCCGAGGTGATACAGAAGGGGAGAGTAAGGAGAGGCGAGGTTATGAGTGGTTCCAGTGCAACTGTGCGGACCACAAGATTCAGGGGATGGGTGCGTTATCTGATCGTATAGCGCCTAGTATAGTGCACTACAGTGCGAATGGCAGTGATTTGGGTAGAGGGTGGAAAGAAATTATGTGTGTTAGTCAATTAACAGAGGGGGCAGAGCCTTATACAGTGCAACCACCCAGCGTGGTGACTTAAAGTTTAATCACACAACTCTCTAGACCCTAGGCGCTACTTTCTCGAAAGGGGAGGACATTAGAAATAGTTACTTATGGCTCTGGGCGCTGTTTGGTGTCGAAGAAAGAACGTTTCCCCATACACAGAACAAGAGCAGCAAGTGAATTTTCTACTAGCTTGATCAGTAAACTGCAATAAAAAGAAATGGAGAGCGACAGGAAGCTGTGACAGGGGATTGAAGGCGTGGCTGCCGCCCACCGGGAAGGGGGGGGGAGGGGGGAACACCATGCAGTAAAGCGGTGCGGATAGGTAGGTTAACTCCCACAACAAGACGAAGCGAGCAAATGCAAACATTCAGCATACACTACCGAGTAGGATAAAAAACAAGTATCGATCGCCACCGGGGGGAGACACACCAGCAATAAAGCGGTGCGTATAGGTAGATCAACACCCACAACAAGACGAAGCGAGAAAATGTAGACATTCAGCATACACTACCGAGTACCATAAAAATAAAAAACAAGCATCAATCTCTTGTCTTTATGGGGCCATATGTTTCCAATTAGAAACAGATGGCCCCATTAAGATAAGAAAGTGCTTTGCGACAGCAGCAAAGCAGGCGACCCAGTCCGTATCAGAGGGGAAAGGGCGTCAACAAAAAACCCTAATTTCTAATAGCAGGCCACCGTTTAGCATAAACGGTGACCCCACCCAATGAAAATGAGGGGTGGGGCTTCAAGTCCCCATAGCAAATCTACTCTCCTACAAAATATCTCGCCCAGCGAGCAGCGCTTTGCGCTGAAAAGTTAGGGGAGACCTATAAAGAGTGGACTTTCTGAAGTACTTTGTCATGTCTGGGTAAAGAAACATAAGACCATCTTATGTGCACATATCTGGTTGCTGTAGAGGTGGAAGGTTGCAAAAATATGGGCCAGGCAATATAAAGCATGTCTTAAGCTTGCTCTGTGAGGTTATGTTATGTTATGGGTGAAGTAATGGCTACCAGAAGAGTTGCCTGTTGGCACTTTTAGCACAGGTCCTATGTGTACCCTCGAAAGAGAGTCTCAAACATTTTGTGAGGACTATATTGACCACCCATGGTAGTCAATACCTTTTTCCTGGAGGGAATATTTTTTTAGCATCCTGCAAGAATCCCTTTATTGCTGTAATAGGGGGAAGGAAATATGGGAATTACTTCCTAATATAATCAAATGAAGCAGATACAGGGACACTTCCTTTTGTTTTAAAGTTCAGATGAGTTACTATGTACTGTTTACTTAACATAACCTTTGAAAATCTTTTAGATTTGGGATACTCAACTTGTAACAATGCACACAACATGGTGCTTATTGGTCACTGGTATATAACCTTTGATATAACTTTTGTCTGAAAGTTCCAGAGGTTTCAGTATGATGGTATCATTAATGTAACTTTCTGGCAGCATTATACAGGGTATGGCTCTTGCATAGTAATTATGGCTGGCCATTTAACTTCAATCCAAACACTAGAAACATGTACATTTTTTGATATTTCTCTAAAATGTTTTAGAACATCATCACATGAATGTTGCTCCTTGTTTGTGTACTGTCAAGTGGGATGTTGATGACAAGAGATGAACATGTTTGGGCTCATTCCAGGCAGACCGCTGTAAAATTGTTGAAGCATTTAGTTTGCATGTTTTATGACTGCCTAACTCACTGAGTCCTCAGGGAGGATATAATCCCCTTTTATTAAATAGCCTGTTTTCTGATGATCATTTTTTTTTTTAGCCAAAGCAGTGAATTTCTTTCAGAGATTACATTATCAGAAAATTAGCTAAGATTTAGTTAGCACTTTGTCTGAACGGTCTCTTCTTTTTCATAAATATATGGATGCGAAAGAGGCGATGCTTACAGACATTTGAAAAGATATGGTTCTTGGGAAGGTACACTGGCTGTTGGTCAGAGGGAGCATGAAATGTACCTTTCTGTCCCTAGGCACATAATCCTTGTATGAAACTATTTAGCCTCTCTTAAGCACAGGAGATCCACGTATAAACCTAAAGCAGTTTTGTGTGCAACTGATAAACATTTTTGTGGCTGGTGTAGAAACAAAATATCCTTTCAAACGCTTCCATCTTGTGTAACAGGCAGTCCGAAAACCTGCTTAATAATAATCAACTTTCAAAAAGCATATAAAGCAGGGTCAATGGTTTTTCATGAGTGTGCAGATGCGCTTTCAGTCTTGCGGTGCTCTCACAATCGGTATTGACTTCCTGTTAAGGAGAGCAGTTATATTTTCCATCTGCTATGTGGTTCTTATATCTGAAAGAAACACATTAGTGATAAATTCCTTACCTTAGAATATCCCCAGGCGTCAGATTGGATCCGGAAAGTTTTGCTAGCAGTACCACTGCGCGTCAGTAGGTGGCGTCGTGCGGCTCCGCGTCCGTTGCTGGCATCATATGCGCCGAGATGACGTCATGGAGACTACTTAGGCGCCACCCATGCGCGCTGACGTCAGTTCTTTCTTTTTCCGCACCAGTAAGCGCAGATCCGGTTAGAGCACGTACCTCAGTCATTTTTTGACTATCTTTTTGAGACTTTTTGTCTCATGTTGGTTTTCTCTGGTGCGCGTAGGGATGCCTGGTTTTAAGTCCTGCGGGACCTACTGTCGCAATATGTTGGTTTGCGGACCCTCCCGACGTCTGTCTCTACTGCCTGGAGCGCGACCATGACTCCCAGTCCTGTCTGTACTGTAGGGCTATGGCCCCTAAGGCCTTGAGGGAGCAGCGCCGGAAGTTGCTTGAAGTTTGGCACTCGTCCCGCACCGTTCGAGTTCCAGGGGTCATTTCCATGACCACTGGTGGAGCCGTCATCACTACTCCTCGGGATCCAAGTCTTCACCCTCAGATTCGGGTAAGAGACGACACAAAAAGAAGTCGAAGAAGAGTTTTCGCTTCAGGACGTCCCCCCATCAGTCCTCGGACGGATGCGTACGAGGGGGACAGGGCTCCGACCTTGCGGCTCCTTCAGTGCCTGGGAGTCTCGCAGCCTACCAGCCTTACACGGGTCTGTCGGCGACTCCCGCACAAATGCAAGAATTCCTTGCTGCCATGGACCGCCTGTTTAGGCCTCGGGCTCCCGCCGGTGAGCCTTCGGGTGCCTCAGTCCAATGTCAGGATCCTGTTGGGCCGTCGACTCCTCCAGCGGACCCAGACCTGGCGCCGCCTGTGGCTTCGGTCGCATGATCCTGCGCCGCTGCCTCTGGCCACGGCGCCAAGAGGTCCCATGCTGCCGGCTCCGGCGCCGCCCTCGGCGCCACAGTGGATACCGCTGGTTCCGCCTCTGCCCCGGTTCCCAGACGGTTTTGTCCCCACCTGGGATCTGAATTGGATCCGAATTGGGACACAGCGCCGGCTCGGTCCCGGCCGGTGCCGTTTCTTCCCTCCCCGCTGCCTGCCCCGCTGCCAAAGCCTGTGCCAACTGCTCCGGAGGTGATTGGGAGGGGTCCGAGGAACTCTTGCTTGTCAGTGTGATTCGGAGCAGGACTGGATCGTCGACCTTGAAGTCTCCTCGGATCCGGGGTTTGCCTCTCCCCGGCCCACTATGGAGGAAGGTGCCTCGTATACGGTAGTGCTCCGTCGGACAACTACGGTCCTTATCCTCGACCTCCCCACGGTGACCCTTAAGACTAATCTCCTCACTGAGGTGCTCCAGTCGGCGTCCACTTCATAGTAGCCTTTGCTGCCCTTTAACGATGCCCTCACTGAAGTCTTGTTGGGCACTTGGTCACGGCCGGCCGCAGGGGCTCCTGTGGATAAGAACGTCGCCAGGCGTCATCATCCGGCGCCGGGTGACCCTGCCTTTCTGACCACCCATCCAACACCTGGTGGGATACCGTTGCTGAGGTGTTGCCTCAGTGCCCGAGGAGGTCCAGACTGTGCTGTCTCAGTCTGTGCTCAGCCTTTTTATTGAATTCCAGAACATTTATTGATTTTTCATTTTGAGACCATTTTTGATGGTACTGACTAAGGCCTGGCTTAAAGGGGTCCAAAATGTGTTCGAGGTCCGAGTATACAGGCCAGTTGTTTCATGACAGATGTAATACTTATTATTAATATTATTATTAGTAGTAGTAGGGGGGATTATTTTGTTGTTGTTGTTGTAATGAGTACAATATTTATTTTTACCCACACACTTTACCAAGTAGTAGGTAGGTTACAGAGACAGATACATTAATAAGTCATAAAGGTGGGGAAGGACCAAGGCATATTTGGGTAAATAAGTCTGTGTTTCAATGCCAGTTTTCCTTTCCACTAAAACGTTTAGTTTGATCCATTATTTGAGTCATGGTTCCACAGTCATCCATCAATTTTCGTACCCAACTTATCTACTCATGGCTCCTCTTGTCGGCCTATCATTATGTTGGTCACATCAGAGTTAACACTGCTTGTTTACAGTGTCTTTTGTGTTCGCAATGGTTAGAGAGTGGTCTTGTAGATATAAAAATGATGGTATTTGTGATTAAAGTATATATACGTTAATTAACTGTCCTTTGGACCCTTCTGATCTGCCCGATTTTTTTGAGCCGATCACTTACCCGCAGTCCGTTTCCCCTCATTTTCAGTCACAGTTCAGTATCCCTCGACCTCTTTTTCTGTTGTTGGCTTCTGTTGGGACTAATACTAAGGTTTGCCCCATTAAACCATTCCCAGGGAGCGAAGAGAATATCTCCTCCTTTCTCAGAAATACAGCTCTCAGTGTGATAGTCAGAATACACAACCAAGAGTTAATATCTCCAAAACATGAAGGGACCAAGAGGAACCATCTAAGAAGTCCCAATCACAGCCAATAAGGAGAAGGCCCACTCCCGACAACTGTGAAAGCTGGAAAATAAAAGGTACAACAAGATATTTGTTAGAAATAACAATGATCACTAGTGAACATATATAACTATACTTAGTTTTACCAATTGTGCACTCTTCCACACTTACTTGTTATGACACTGGTAGTGCCTTGTAGAATGGTCTCTTGAAATAATAGTTTGCAGCAATCCTCTTTCTGAGCAATATAAGGGAATCCGAATATAGTGTTTTTTCTGTAGAAAGACCCAATGTCCTGGCTAACAAAAAGAGTTTAGGCGCTCCTGCGCTAATCTCCTGAGACGAGGAATGCTGTCCGAAATAAAGAAAACAACACGGACCAATGAGCCCGAGCCTACGTGCAAACACGCGATATAACAAAAAATAAACCCACAACTTGGCTAAGACAAACATTTGCAATGCAATAGGTCTCGCATTAGGAAAGTTTGAGCTATTGGTATTGTAAATGACACCATTTTTATTTATGTGTTGGTTTTGAAAATAGCAAACTTAATAGCGTTGTCATTTACAATGCCAATAGTTTTAACTGTTGCACATGTGACACCTATAGCATTTGTAATGCAATATGTGTTGTATTTACGTGACTTAGATGTATTGATATATCAAATAACAATGCCTTTTACAGTTTTTAATAATTAATACTGAAATAAAAGTTATTGTAATTTATAATAGCAGTAGCTTAAACTTTTGTAAAAAAAAAATTGTGAAGATTATGTTAATTGTTTTTTTTTTGTGACGAAAATCCAAGAACAGAAGTGAAATATTAACATCTTTTTGTGACCTTTGTAATAAAGCTTGAAACATTGAGAGGCTGGAAACACACGGCTTGATGTGGAATGATTTACATTTAAACAAAAACAAGCTGCGAGCAAATACTTTAAAGAGCAGTGAGCTGATTTATGGCAAAGTCTAAAAAACATTTGAGAGAATAGAGTCTCGATTGGTGGTTAATCCAGAGGTGAAGTGTAGGTTACTGACGATTACCAGACGTTTAGGAGAAGCCCAGGAGTCCATTGATCACATTTTGCGGACATGATGTGCTCATGTTTTGAGTCTTTTGGTGCTCTGCAGAGACGTTAAAATTCCATAGAAGCAAGTCACAATAAAACCAACTCCGTTCTTAGTAACATTGGGAGTCTCCATTTGGAGAACACAACATTTGCATACGATTAATGAGAATAACTTGCATCAATCGAATGACAGCTGTCAGATTAGATGGACGGCAGTAAGAAGGAAACCCAAGGTGAGCCACCATGCAGAGGCAGCCCCTTCCACACAGGTTGGACTGGAAGATCGCAAGACCAAATGACCCTTCAAACTATCCACAACAATCTGTAGCTCGGTTTTTAAACCAGCACTGGAAACCCCATTGGTAAGAAGGTCATCTGCAGACCAAAGACTAAAAACAAAAGCGTCAAAGGCCAAGAAGCTGGTATAAGGGTGTTATAGAAAACCTCACAACCCAATCAACAGAGTGGTGAGTGCACACATCTGGATGCAGCCTGGAGAGTACCGATCGAAGTCTGGAAAAGCGCAAACAACCTTTCATCTTTTCTTGTTGGGACATTGACATGCTATTAAGGACCACATTATTTAAGTACTCAAACCAAAGCTAAAAAAACTAGAGCTAGCTTATCACACCCACCTCAGATTTTTTTTATTATTCGAGTGCACACATTTCATTCATTTCTGTGTCAGGGCAGTTACTCAAGCACAAAAATGAAAGAGTACAATATTAAATGTGTTACCACAGACAACCGACATGTGGGGATTAAAATTAGAGCCGGTCTCAGCGTGAACGTGCAGCAGCCTACTACAAGTACCACCTGGACACCGGCTCAGAGTCAGGCATCGGGGGGGATCGGCCACAGTTGTGCGTAAATGAAAACTCGTGTTGCACGGATCGTTGGTGGCCCGTGATGCAGTACCTTGGTCTTTATGGCCGTGGATGCAGGCAGAGCCCACCAGAATTAATTTTGGGGATCAGCACCTATTTTTCATCATCGACCTCTGACCCACAGCAAGAGTGAAAAACCCACAAGGGTGGAGGGGGGGGCGGGGGTAGGAAGTGGAGAATGAATGGGAAAAACCCACATGTGGAGGAAACTAAAAACCTGGAAGGGTGAGTGAGAAAAGAGCAGGCAGGGTGTTGATGGATAAAGAAGGTGGAATGAAGACTAAGCTGTCTATGTAACCAACAGCCCGATCTTCGACAGTCTAGGGGGACCTCGGCCCCAAGCCAGCACATTTTATTATTATGCTATGTGTTATGTTATGTTATGTTACGCACATTTCTATAGCGCGCAGCTGCCCCAGCGAAGGGGCGTCCCGGCGCTTCGGATAGGCGGTGCAACACAACACTACTCAGAGCAGCAGAAAGAAGCAGCAGAGCGAAAACTAGTATTCAGAGGGAAATAGAAAGGTTTTTATCGCCCTCCTAAACTTAAGTACATCAGAGAGAGCACAGCACGAATGTGGAAAGGGAGAGAATTCCAAAGTTTTGCGGCCAAAACACGGAATGATCGTCCACCAATTCTACAGAGCTTAAAACGAGGGATAACCACCAAGTTTTGCCCCAATGACCTTAGGGAGCGCGACAGAATGTAAGGAATAAGAAGGTTCTCAAGGATCCGGGGAGAAGACATCTTCAAGATTTTAAAAGAGAGACATAGGGTCTTAAAATCAATCCTTTGCCTAATCGGTAACCAATGAAGTGCACGAATTGTGGCTTTTACAGAACAGAACCTTGATAGTCCCACCAAGGCCCTGGCAGCAGCATTCTGTGCACGTTGCAACTGGGAAATTTCCGCTTGATTAGCCCCTAATAACAGGGAACTAGCATAATCAAGTCAGGACAAGATGGTTGCCTGAATAACCAAATGCCTAGTGGGGGCATCAAAATTTTTTAGTACGGGCCTCAGCCCACGTAGGATCCCAAAACAAGTTGCTGCAACTCTCTTGGTATGACCAGAAAAGGAAAGGGTTGAATCCAGCCAGACACCCAAGTTTTTAACCTCTAGAGTCGGGATTGGGGTGACACCTAACTCGGGGGGCCACCAGTCATCGCCCCAAAGGCTAATCTGCTTACCAACAATCAAAACCTCAGTCTTCTTAGCATTGAGCTGGAGACCGTTGGCTGACATCCAGTCAGCCACAGCTAGGAGACCATTACAGAACCTCAGGGCATCAGGATCAGAGTTCCCACTGAGAGCAACCGCCAGCTGCGTGTCGTCCGCGTATGAAACAACAGTCATACCCCAGAGTTTGGCGACAGCAGCCAGCGGCTGCACATAAAGATTGAAAAGTGTGGGACTCAGAGCAGAGCCCTGAGGCACTCCTAGTTCCAAAGGGTAAGGCTTTGATTCAAAAGGCGTGATAGCGACCCTGAAAGAGCGATTATCCAAGAAGGATCGGAACCAATCAAACGCCAGGCCGGAGACACCTGCATCTCCCAACCGTTGCAACAGTATCGGGTGGGATACAGTGTCAAACGCGGCACTGAGATCAAGAAGCACCAGTGCCGCAGTTTGACCAGAATCTACCACCGTCCGCAGGTATTCTGTCTTTGAAAGTAGGGCCGTCTCGGTGCAGTGACCAGCACGAAACCCATTCTGGGATGGATCCAAAATATCCAACCTCTGCAAATGCTCCGTTAAGATGTTATTAGCATGGGCTTCAGCAACTTTTGCTGCCCATGGGAGAAGAGATATAGGTCGATAATTCTCTAATTTGAGAGGGTCCAGTGTGGGTTTTTTAAGAATTGGGGAGATGTAGGCCTGCTTCCATTTGGCTGGAACTATACCTGATGAGAAGGACGTATTTATAAGATGGCGAAGATGTGGCAGACAGAGAGTGGAAAAGTCACTCAGCTGAGCCGGTCTCACCTGATCTTTAAAAGAGTATTACAAAAAACGAAAGCAATTGCTGTGATCGTGTGACTAGCATAAAAGTCATCACTCTGGATACTTTCAGGACAGAGGTTTTTTTTGTGCCGTCAGCATCAGATTTGCAAGCTTTATAGGAAGGGCTCAACCCGCTCTGCTATCTCAGTACTATCTGCAAGGCAGCCCCGTCCCTTTAACCCACTCCAAGGTCGTAACATAGATGGCATCCCCCAGGCGCTTCCCCGCCAAATCTTAATAAATGACACTTCCCCAAGAATTGTCACACGTGAAATGCACAAGCGTGAATGGAATCTCCTAAGAAAGCAAACTGCCCCTTATTGCTGCACTTTATGGCGCGCAAAGGGGCCGCTGGCTGTGGTGAGGATCCCCACTCCAACCAAGGGGCAATATGACACGGAAAGGAACCGCAGGTCGGGCAATTCGCTAGTGCCCCGAACAGAGACATAGGTATCAGCAGGTTGTGTCGTCGTCTCGTGATGTGGTCAGATGAGGACAGCTGGCCGTTCCGTGCAATAGACCAGAAACACCACATCAGCGACATTTAATGCCCCACCCCGTCTCCTCGACAGCCTCCGTCATCACAACCATACGTAAATTATAAATCATCAAATATTTGAGGCCCGCTGACGGTTGGTTTTCCGTTCAAGAACTTAATATTTTGTTATTCAATAGTCCAGAGCGTGTAATTTGCCCTTTGCAGACCGATGAATTATGTAACCAACTGCCCTTCCCCTCGGATCTAAACTGTAGTTCCTGTGCCTGAAATTCCCACTGCCCCGATCTCTGAAACATTACACTTGTGACGCGCTCACCACAGCAACCCCGACATGTGAATCCCTGTTTTCCAGGGAAACGCCCACTGCCCCAGCTTGATCCTACATTAAGTGTGATCTGGCCTTTGCTCCCACCAACTCTTAAAGAATGGTGGAACTGCCACTGCCCTCCCCCAACTCCGAACCCTGTGCCGTGCATGGGCGGTTTAATCACTAACCCACCTAACACCCCCCCCATAATGCAGGGCAGGTCCATAACACTGCACCATGCATGACACCACCTGCCACCCCCATTCTTATCACTTCTAAGGGGGTAACTGGATTCACTGCCGACCAATTAGAAATCTGCACAAAGCGCAATATTCAAATAAGCCTTATTCGCCGATAGTGGTTGGAGGGAGGCTTCGGCCTAAATTTACTCCGCATTGACTGTATGCTGTGACAATTCGTACCCTTTAGTTTTTGGTTTATTGGCCTTCTTAAACCCTTGAAGAATATATTCTTCTCTGTCCGATGCAGCATGGAATTTCAAGATGCGTTACACACTGCGCTGATTGTAACAGGGAGTGTTACCGCCATCACCGAGGCTTTGCATGTACATATCGTTGGCCTTAAAATTCCCATGTTACACTTTTAAGTGGGATATGCACTGTAGTGTGATACTCTAGTCACAGAAAGTGCAGGTTTTGTCTCAGAAGTGGGGAAAAGCTATTTGCAATAATCACTATTTGTAACTTGCACAGCACAAAAGTACCATTCCATCCAAGCAATGTGAAATGGGTGTGCGTGGTGTGGGAAGGGGTATTCTGGTTACACAGCAAGTACACAAAGCTCGATTAAATGGAGAAAGGCACACAATAAGAACTGGGGGGGGGGGAGAGCAAACCTTGCACAGACAGATTTTCATATCAAGAACACTTTCAGAACAAGTCTGTGCAGCTGAGAGAAGGGGGCCCAGAGGTTAGGCAAATGTGTGTTGTTTTTCAGGGGCGAATGGAGCGCGACTAAACTTGCAACGTCACCATACTCTGACACCCGCATAAAATACCTGTGTATATTTCACAAAGCAAACAATTTTCATCAAAATGATATTTTACTGCATTCTGTTACACTTCAATTGTTTATTTTAACCACTTCTTCCCCAATGTCGTGCGGGATGTCTGAGCCTCGCGTGACGTAAATCTCTGATCTCTGTCGGGACAGATGGGTTCTTGAGGCGGCAGTCACGTGAGGCTGGAAGCGCTGGAATGTTTGCGCCGTCTGCTGCGGTGGAGGGCAAGCCGGAGCACACAGCAGTAAATGTTGTTGACTAAGCAGTACTGCCCGCATTGCCTTTAACTAAGGCTTTCCCAAAGAGCAGCCAGGGATGGGTTCAGGGCGCAGGGCGCCACAAAGTGCCAAGAAGTACTGTGCATGGAACAGGGGGAGGTGCAGGGTACGGAAGTAGGTCTGATAGCAGGGAACGGAAAAGGGAGCAGTGACATTAGCTGGGTATAAAAGAGGGTGCAGGGGCTGCAGGGTACAGGAGTAGGGTGTAACAGCAGGGACTATGGAGCAGACAAATTAATCAGGGTATAGAGCATGTTGCAGGGAGGGCTGCATGGCCCGTGAATACGGTCTGATTGCAGGGGAGGGGAGCAGGATATGAAGCAAGCGTGGCTGCTGGGTAGGAGTACAGTCGGGCAGCAGGGTATACAGAGAGAAGAAGAGCAGAGGAGTATTTTATTTGTTTATTTTATTTATGCATTTTTATATAACGCGGACTTTACCCGAAGGCGTCAGAGCGCTTCACAATCCGAACAGAATTGATACATGAAGAGGGCATAAAGCAGGTGCGCGGTCTTCTTGCCTGTACTCCCTCATCGTCCCCGTGATTTCTGTGCGTTGGACACTGCTGGGATTTCACCTTCGTGCTTTGGCAAAACGCTGCCATCATTGGGCGCATCCATCACCAGCAGCCTTCAGCGCCGAGAGTCAGTGAAAGTGCGCCGAACCGTTGTGGCCATGTGGAGGCACGGGAAAGCGCAGTCCAGGCGACAGGCGCGTGCACATGCCCTGTCCTGGCAGGCATGCCGGAGAAAGACAGGAGGGAACCTAACAGGTTTCCCTCCCAATTGAAAGCAGGGATTTGGCAAGCGTGCCTATCCGACACCTAAAAAGACAAACACGGGCTGCAGCCAGTAGGCCGGAGCAACTGCGGGACGGCTTTCATGGTAAACAACAAGACGTGCGCGTGATGAACACTGCCGTGGGGCGGGACTTCCGTTTCCTGCTGGAAGCTCGCTCCCACGGAGTGGCTGGCCAGGAGAGGAGCTGTGGTGACGAGGGCAGGGCTCCCATGCCCGAGGGAGAGCCCCGCGGTGGCGGCTGAAGTCCGGAGTTGCGGCCATGCGGTAAGTGGGGTTTAGTTGTAGTGGGGGTGGCGGCAGGGGAGGGAGGAATGGGGGTGTGTGCGCGTGTGTGGTTGTAGCTGTGTGTGTGCGCGTGTGTAGCTGTGCGTGTGTATGTATATATGTGACTGTATGTCTGTTAGCTGTGCGCGTGTATATGTTGGGCTGTGTGTCTGTAAGTGTGTCATGATGCATTGTGCCTGCATGTGTGTTTGTGCGCATGCGTGAGTGTGGCTGTGTGTGATTGAGAGAGGCTGTGAATGTGACACAGGAGATGGGGACGGCGTTGTGCGTGTCCACGAGGAGAAATCGGCGCTCGTGCCCATCCCCTGTCTCAGATTCCCAGGAGACGGGCAGCTATAGTTGTCGAATTGGACTCCAGCATGCTTCGCATGCTTTCTCCAGCTCGACCTAAAAAAAGGTGGACTGGAATACTCCCGAAACATGGAGTTAGCTGGAGGAGGCGGGCGTCCCCCGCAGCTAGTAGTCTGCTGTTTAAACAAGGAGCTGAGAAAGAACGGCTATTGCAGCTGACAGCCGCGTACTTCTAATAAAAAATACACACACTCCAAATGTGTGGCCTCGCAATTAAAAAGCAGCGAGTGATTGTAGAAAATAGACGCGTGACCAACACACGCGATTAGGAAGGCTGATGAGGGCAAGAGACGGGATAAGGGCGGGGGAGATAAGCACGTCTTCGCCCTTCACGAGGAAAATGGTAGGGACTCGGTGTCCAGAACAGGGCTCCACTTCAGGAGTTGACAAGACGGATTCACAGCAAATCAAAGGTGCAACAGATTATGAGAGTAGTGACCGGAGAGTACACTACAGATATGCATCCAAGATCCTACAAAAAGGTAGCTGGAAGACACAGGAATCCAAGGCAGGGATCGCTAGGCAGGATACAGCAAACGTGGAAAGCCAAGCAATTAATCACTGCAGCTGTTGGCTTAAATCCTCCCCCTCACCTGACCAAACCAAAGCAGTATGGGAGAGTGCACAACGCCCCTTTTGCTTCTACTCTTTGTGGGTGAGGTAGTGTAGTAATCCCACATGAAGCCTGACTCCTGACATCTGTCGAGGAGCTTGAGTGGGCACTTCAGTTCCCTGTTCTTTGCACAGTTCCGCAGTTACCCAACCAGCACTGAATTCGTAAGAGAATAGGTGCCAGGGCTCACAGTTTTCACCAGAAGCCCGCAGCAGATGCTAAAAAAAAGCTGTAATCCTAGAGATGGAGGAAATTAAAGAAATTGGAAGCTGAAAACTACAGGGCTTTTTGACACAGGGAGACTAGTTTGTTTTAACTGGAACAAAGTAAGTAAATGAATTTGAACATGTGCTATATGTCCCGAGAACTAAACATTTATTTCCAGGAATATAACTTATCTTTTGCTAGCAGCATAAGCTGCCTTTAGTAAGGGTCGTTGCTAGAAACCTGAACTTTACTTGCAGGAGACTGTACGTTCTTTCGGCAGGAGTACACAGTGTCACTGGAGCTATCTCTTTGTTAGTAGCTTCAGATATCACTTCTCAGGCGCATGATTTTAAGATCTCATTCTGTTGAAGTATGATCTGTCTTTTGGTTGGAGCGTGACCTGTCTCTCGATTGGAGCATTATGTGTTTCTTCGTTGGAGTACAAACTATCTCTCAGCTGGAGTATGCACTATGTTTCAGCAGGAGCATTACTGTTATTTTGGTAGGTGTATGACATGAACAATGTTTTGGAAAAACCTGGAGCTTATCTTAGTAGGGTTATGACCTCTCTGTAGGAGGCTTTAATGTAGTAATTCCTAACTCCCTTTAAAATAGCCTTTGATTGAAATGATTGAAAGCTATAAAAAGGAGGCTGGGGGGAACATGCTTTGTGTAAGGCTTCTTATCTGAGTGCTCCTGGTGGCATCTATTCAACTGAATTAGTGTCTCTGGTGTCAGACTCAGCAGTATTTAGCCCCAACTCATTCCTAAATGAATAACTGGGAAAAGAGGGACCTGTGGAAAAAGACACTAAAAACAACATTTTATAAAGCCCCTTGGAGCTTTTAAATATGGCGTTTTAACATATTGCCTTTCTTGTTAAAATAATTTGGTTTATAAAGATGGAGAAGGTGATCGTGCAATGCAAAAACATTTTCGGTCACGGTCATACATTGTTGCTATTAGATATAAAACTGGGTATTGCCAATATCATGCAACCAATATGGTGCTGATCGCCAAATTTAATGAATGGTTCCCAACTGGTGATTATGGGCACCACATCCACTACCAGACCTTCCCCTCCCACACACATACACACAAATCCTCAAACCCTACATCCTCTTGTTTTCTTCACCTTGCTGTCTCTTTCTTCAACGAATAGTCCCTCACCTGTGAAAATACGTCAGTATTTGTACCATGCTCTTCTCCAACACTTTCAAAACAGTGAGGTGGTCCCGGCATCTATACGTTCTTTTGGTTAAACCAAAAAAGGAGGTCCTGACCCAAAAGATCGAGACCAGCGCCACCCAAACCAAGGGACTCTTCACCATCGTCAGAGAGTTCACATGCCCGGCAGCCACAGAAAACTTGATCCCCTCCTCTCAGGATCTCTGTGATGCCCTTGCCGACCACTTCCACAACAAGATAGCAACCTTTTATAAAAAACGTCAATCCCCAACCCCCCTACCTTTTCAGCAACCCATCGACACAACCACCGACCACCTGCTCACCGCATGGGAACAACTCAGCACACCAATCACAACTACTCTGATTAACTCAATCGACTCAGGAGCACCCACCGACTCATGCCCCCATCGGCTCTATACCTTTGGAAGAGACGAGATCACCCACCAGCTTACCACTATCCTCAACACCTCCATAACCTCCGGCACCTTCCCTGATGCCGTAAACACTCTGTGGTAAAGCCCCTCCTCAAGAAACCTTTGGCAGACCCCAGCAAGCTCCAGAAATACCGTCCCATCTCCCTTCTCCCGTTCCTTGGGAAAGTCCTGGAGAAGGCCATCAACCTCCAACTCACCTATCATCTGGAGAGAAATCACCTGGTGCGCCCGTTCCAATCAGGTTTCAGAGGCAACCACAGCACCATACAGCCCGGCTTGCCACAACAAGTGACATCAAGCGACATCTGCGCCCTACTCAAGAGAAGAGAATCAGCCGTCCTTATCCTCCTGGAACTCTCCACAGCTTTCGACACCGTTTCCCACTCATCGATCGACAATGCCAGATGGATAGCATCCTTTCTCATTGGACGCACACAGAGAGTCTGCCTCCCTCCCTTCACTACGCAACAAAAGCACACCATCTGCGGCACACCCCAAAACTCATTCCTCAGTCAAACCCTCTTAAGCATCTACATAACACCACTCGCAGACATCGTCATATTGCACAACATTAACATCATCCACCATGCTGCCAATTAACAGCTTGTCCTCTCTCTCTCAGCAGACCGCACCTCGACGAAGACTAACTTCCACAACTGTATGAAGAACGTCGCGGCCCGGATGAAAGTCAACTGCCTAAAACTCCAAACTGGACAAAACAGACGTTCTGATCTTCGATTACACACTGCCCTCTTGAATGACTCCTGGTGGCCGACAGAGCTCGGACCAAACCTCACGCCGAAAGACCATGCCCGCAACCTTGGCATCATCACGAGCAGAGAATTCTCCATGAAACCTAGGATAACAATTGCTTCCACTCGATCTGCAAGCTCAGAAAAGTCTTCAGATGGCTCCCCATCAGCACAAGGATGCTGTGACACTGGCAATCATCACCAGCTGCCTAAACTACAGCAACATACTCTATGCAGGCACCACCACAGAACTCATGCAAAGACTCCAGACAATCCAGAACGCAGCACCCAGACTGATCCTCAACCTGCCCAAGAGGACACACACCACCCAGCACTTAAAGGAGCTCCATTGGCTGTCCGACTAGAAGAGATGCCATTTCAAGCCTCTGATCCATGCCTACAAAGCCCATCACAACCAAGGAACAGTCTACATGAATCACCGCCTGCTCTTCCACCAGCCAACCAGAATTCTCCCCTCCGTCACCCTCCCACTTGCATAGACAATATGTATCTTCCGCTGCCACTCTGGAGGATGCTCTTTCTCCCGCCTCAACAGCAAGGCCTGCAACACCCTCTCCCACCCCACCCCACCCCACCCTCGCTGACCCACTTCAGGAAGGGACTCAAAACCTTGCTCTTCAACTGACACCTGCAGCATAGTGCCTGGATACTCTCTAGGGTAATAACCGTGCTATACAGATATGACTTGATTGATTGATTAAACCGATTCCAGCCTTCAGCTGCCTCTTCCTAACCATTGGAGGCTACAAATGTTGGTTAGATGCCCTGAACAGTAATACCATTTGGCAGACACTTTGTTATAGCTGATGGCTGGAGAGCACTCTCCCTCTGTTCAGGAGTAGCCCTCCCAGATTTAAAAACTGCTCCTAAAGAACCATTCACCTCACTCACCTCTGTTAATTTTATTTCACATCATTGACATTATTTTGCCCTGGTCACAGAGACTGTTATGACATTTAAAGTAGGTCGTGTGAGAGCCTTCAAAAGATAGGTAGGTTGGGTGTCCAAAGGAAAACAAGAAAGGCCAGTTAATCCACAGTCACAATCTAAAAATAACATCATGGCCAACAGTTCAGGTGATGGAAAATTAAAGCCTGCAGAAATCTAAGGATTCCTGTGGTTGTGGATAGAAGAAGGATGAAAGGTTTTAATTCTCACAAGTCGTAGGACTTTAACTTGTCACTGAATGACTCTGATCTTTACAGCTTTACCATTGATCAGAGGGAGGCTTAATTTGACGAGGATGGTGCCTGTGATGGACACCTTGATGTCTTTTACTAAATCCAAATGGCTTTGCTTGTCACACAGGTAAGAGCACATACATCAGCTTTATGAAATGGAGGTAATAAGGCATGGGATGAAACGGACCACTGGTGTAATTTTCCAGTTTCACGAGTGGCCACTGGGGTGGTGGGAAAGACTCTAGCATCTCCAGTTTCTGTGATCTCCATGCATCTTGTCATATGAAAAAAAAAACATGCTTTGAGATTGTCATCTGTACATATAGTTGATTTATAGGTGGCTTCTCCCCCTGCTGAGGACAAAACCACTAGAGTGTGCAATAGACAGTACACATGCAGTAGCCTCAGCAGAAGAAGACAATGGAAGTTGTCACAGCTTATAGACCCACATTGGCAAACAATGCACGTGAATCATAGTTCAAAGTGTCTAAGTATTAGAAGGAGGGTGAAGAAACAACCGGAGAATGTAAAGAAGCAGATACTAGGCCTCAGGCTGTTTAACTCATGGTGAAGAAAAGAGCATGTTGGAAAGATAAATGTTCTTCTAATTATTCAAGAGTCAGTCGGCATGTGGAAATCTTTCCTTCAGGGAGGCAAGAATATACAGGAATGAACGAAAAGGCAACAAGAGTGCATGGTGGAAAGGATTCACTACGCTTGCTCACTTTGTACGACTAGTGCTTGCAATGTTTTTAGGTTGAGGCTACCGTCCCACAGCGAAGCAGTGGGGGGGCGGAGCCGAAGATTTAATGATTTCAACAGTGTGGGACTTTATACCGCCTCTCTCTTCCATTGGCTAGTTTCGTAAATGGAGGCTAGCCATTGGAAGAGAGGTGTGTCAATTACTATTTTCCCCGCCTTGATGCGATCCGTGGACGTTTCTGCCTCTTTTTTTAAGTCCCGCCCCTTTTTCATCGTCATTCGTTTACCGCCCCCTCTCTTGTTGTGCTCCTCGAGCCCCAGAGGCTGCTGACTTCGCCCAGCTGCCTAGAACGCCCCCGCAGTACCTGGCACCTATCTTCACCCGCAGAGCCCCCACCGCTGGAAAAGACAGGCTGCGCACACCCAGAGGCTCTGACATCGCCTCTCCCAGCCTACTCCTCTTTTCAGCCCCCCACCACTGGACATCGAAGCCGGGACTTCCGGTCTCCCCCTGGTTCTAATTTTAGGCAGATTCCGGTGAAATGCCCGTATTGGTCTGTGCCTCTGACACTGCCTCTGCAGCGCCCGGGTCACAAACTTGTTGCCAGTTTGTTTCCAGCGAGTTAAAAAAAAAAGTATACCTTAAGGGTCAGACCTTGTTGTTTATGACTCCGCCCCTCGTGTCTCCACCCATTTTTGTGGGTTCTCGGGGTACTGTTTCCCTTTCCAGCACTCCATAGTAGAAAAACATACATGAAATCCTGCATACCCATGTGCACACAGAAAGAGACCCGGTTATACAGCTGGACAAACACACGGGTACTGACTGAGGTGAGCATGCACGAACGGGCGTTGAGTAAAACAAAACTAGCAATGCGCTTTTTTTCAGACCTCCCCCGTCGACTTGTTGTGATTGGGGTGTGTGTGTACGTGGTGTGTATGTGCGTATTTCTATTGTTTATTTTGTTCTTTATTCCAGGTCAGGATGTATTCGTTGTTTTTTTTCCTATGTTACTTACCACTTTCTTCTTCTCAAAAACATGTTTTATTTACAGGAGGGTGGACTAAAGAAAGAACGTTGTGTTTGAAAAAATCATATTATCAGAAAGAATAACGCGTGTTGCATGAGAGATTTACAGTCAGACTGAGCTCAACACAGACAAAGCCCAGTGCGCTGGTAACGGGGTTTGGGAGTTTCAGGTTTTCTGTGTTAACGTTTCTTAACCTTGTTATTCTGAGTTTAGAATTAACAGAAGAGATGCACGCGCCTAGAAGCGGCCCTTACTGGGCTCCCACAGCCATGCCTGTAAATCAACAGCTGAATATCTGTTACACTGCTGTGGGACCCCGACGATTGGACAATCCATGCCCAGTCCTTGTGCGCCCAGGCCCGCGTGCACCAGAACACCCATCACCACCTTTGTGCGCCCAGGACACTTACCACCACCGTTGTGCGTCCAGGACACCTACCACCTTTCTCCACCGTTGTGCGCCCAGGACACCTACCACAACCGTACCCTCTGCCCTTGAATAAGATGCTTTAAAGTAGCGGAAACATTCATGCTGAGTAGCTTAATCGTTTGATGTTATTCTAAACCAGAATACCCATCACGGAAAGATGAAAGGCCGAGTCCGCCCAGCGCATAACCTAGGGGGAG
Source organism: Lissotriton vulgaris (assembly GCF_964263255.1). Taxonomy (NCBI): domain Eukaryota; kingdom Metazoa; phylum Chordata; class Amphibia; order Caudata; family Salamandridae; genus Lissotriton; species Lissotriton vulgaris. Next base: position 178,387,945 of record NC_141699.1, read on the forward strand.
CACTGCAGCCCGTAGTTTCGTGCAGCCGGTGCACCACCCATCGCCACAACAAATACGCTCGCGGGGTGTCGGGAGTTATCCTCCGTCCCAAACTCAGGGCAGCATATCTGACATCCAAAAACGAACACCCTGCTTACAGTGTATTTAAGTGCGTTGAGGCGCTATATAAGGCCCTTGGACGCACACAGAGCCCCTTCTCACCTGTAATGCATGGCACCAGGTGGCCTCTGGTCGGCTGGGGGTGGTGCTTGAGCCGACCGAGGGCCCCCTCACCCGGTCAGCTGTCCCCCAGCCCGCCGGTCTTCCAGCGCTGAGCGGAGCGCAGCCTCTTCCCAGGGTTACCACAGGGACCGTGTGACGGGGAGGGAGGGATGCTGTGTGGTGCTTGGAACGGGCGTGAGAGGTCGGCGTGGTACTGCATTGGAGTTTAACGGTGTGCGGCGTACTTAGCATTACCATTAACGCTATAAAACAAAAAAAAATATAGCGCTTCACACGACACGTCTAGGTTTCTAAGTGCTCTAAATAAAACGCGTTGCTTTACTAATTGAATGGAACTCGTACGAGTGAGCAGGTATGCAGGAGGCATGGGGTTGTAGGGTGCGACGGAGTCAATGAGGTGTAGTGGTGTCAAATTGGTGGGGTCGGTGTAGGACTCACTGACTGGTGTAGAGATACTGTAGGGGAGTGGGGAGGGGCTAAGTGTTAATGGGTGTTGGACGAGTGTGTCATGTTCATGCGAATGGTATGAGTGGACGTGACATGGTAGTTTTGTGGGTATACGTGTTGGGTTGTGCTCTAAGTGTGTGGCATGTGTATGTGTTTGTGTAATGTACTTATTGGACATTTGATGTGGGTGTGTGGTGTCTAAGATGACTCAGTGGAGCCTATAGGTGTGATGTGGGTGGATGATATACATCAAAGTGTAGATGTGGTTATAGATGGTTTGTGTGTGTGTGTATTTAGCTTGAGTGTTTGGAGTGTGTGCAATGGGTGGGGGAATCTTGTAGGGTTTGAGAATGTAAGCGGTAGGTTCTTGGGGTGAAACCTATGAGTCTCACACCAAGGGTGGTCATAATAGTGGGAGGGTGATGTTAGATTTTAGAGAGAGGCTGAACGGAGACATGTATATATCAAGCTGTGGGACGAGTTTTGAATGCTAATGTAGAGTTTAGGATTTTTTTATTTGTGTGATAAGCAGGTTTATTAATTGAATGCAGGAGGATTATAGCAGTGCAGTCCAACGTGTGATTGTTTGGAAGTGGTTTTCTCTCGTGGTGTAGAAGATTTGGGGTGAGTGTAGAGTGGTTAAAGGGGTTTACAGTGCATGGAGGAGTTGGGACAGTAGGCAGGATATGTGTTAGCATAGTCTGTGTGTGTGTGGCGCTCTGTGTGTGTGTGTGTAGTCTGTGTGTGTGTGTAGTATGTGTGGCGCTCTGTCTGTGTGTGGCGCTCTTGTCTGTGTGGTGTGTAGCGCTGTGTGTGTGTGTGTGTGTGTGTGTGTGTGTGTGTAGCGCTCTGTGTGTGTAGCGCGTAGCGCTCTGTGTGTGTGTGTGTAGCTCTGTGTGGATAGCTTTTTTTGTAGGTGGCTCTATGTGTGGGTGACTGTGTGAGAGTGGCTCTGTGTAGGTGGCTCTATGTGAATGACTGTGTGGATGGCTCTGTGTGTGTTGCTCTGTGTGGGCGTAAATGCAATAGGTCATGCATTTGCGAGCGATTAAGCTATTGGCATTGTAAATGACAATGCCATTTATTTATGATTAAAAAAAAAAAAGTCATGAGCAATGCCAATAGCTCTACCTTTAATAATGCCGAGACCATTGCATTGTAAATGCTTGTCCTGTAGTAGGGGATCTCTGTGTATAATCATAATCTAGTGAATAGTCCCGCCCATGTGCGTGGACCCCGGCAATCAAAAATAATCTCTTAAGTTGTCAAATCATGCAGACACTGCAAGACACTTAAGAGAGAATTTAAAGACAAATAATGCAGCCTATATCCAAAGGCTGCACTGTCCAGTACTTCAACTAGAAATTCCACCAAACAACACCACACACAACACAGCCTGCAGTTTCTACCATAGAGAAACTTGCCTCCACCAGTAAAAGACTGTGGAATGATAGAGAGGAAGGCATGGACAGACAAGCCCCATAGGCTGCCATTATGTGGCTTAAATAGGATACTGTGCCTTTAAGAGAACTTTCCAGAACTTTCTCCCAGTATCCCAGAATGCATAGCAGGTCCCTCTTACTTCCAGTTCTTTTTTCCGGCTCCTGCTAACAGGACCCTGGCATTGAGCTCTCACTTGTTTCAAGGGTTTATTGGATTTTTTGTCACTTTTTTGTACAAAAGTGTTTGAGTATATCTTTCTTGGTGCTTCTCTTCTCCCCTGTGTGTTGGTTCAGGCTTTTTAGGGCTCTAAAATGCCTGGTCTTTTCGACAAGTGCCCAGCATGTGGAAAGAAGAAGGCCAAGAGTGATCCACACGACATCTGCATCGTCTGTCTCTCTGACACACATGTCCCTGAAGACTGTGACATCTGCCAGCAATTTTCAGCAAGGACCCTGAGGGACAGGCTGAAGATTAAGCTTCAAGGCCTTGAAGAGAGACGACTGCAGGCTGCAGGTGGGTCTGGGCAGGCTGGGAAGGTTCCCTCTGCCTCTGCTGAGGCCTCTGGGGGGCTCCCCAGAGGCAGGAAGACCAGCAAACGGTCCCGGTCTCAGTCTGCGTCGATTGCATCGACGACGACGTTGAGAGGGATGACGACGGTGTGTTCCCCATCTCCCCGGGGCTCCGGGTCGAGACGGCGTGACGATTCGACGTCGAAGGGCCTGGATAGGCCGCCGTCGAAACCACCGTCGACTGCATCTTCATCGTCGACGTCGGAGTCGACCTATCGACTTCGAAGACGGAGCGAGAAGCATCGGCGCTCGCCGTCGAGGCAACACCGCCGATCGCCGTCGAGACAACGGTCGACGTCGAGGGGCTCCTCGACGTCGAGGACCTCGAGAAGGAGGAATCGACGCTCGTCGTCGGGAACCGAACGGTCGATATCGCGGAGGCGGCGTACGGCGTCAAGAAAGAAGAGGTCAACGTCGCGGAGGCGGCGTTCACCGTCGTGTAGGAAGACGTCGCGGAGGCGGCGTTCGACGCCGGAGTCGCGGAGGCGACGTTCAACACCGGAAAAGCGACGCTCAGCGTCGAGAAGGAATAGATCGGCGTCTAGGAGTCGCTCCACCTCTCCTAAGCGGCGCAAGAGGAGTTCTGGCGCCAGAAGTCAGGCTGGATCTAGTGGAGGACGCAAGAGGAAGCGGTCGCCTGCTGAAGGGGCTGGATCTCAGTCCCCTTCGCCGAAGGGGTCACCGGGCTCGGTGTACTCGGTGGTATACACACCATCTCGGCCTAGGTCTCCACCTCCGCCTGTACCGAAGGAGGACCCTCCCACCAACCCTCCACTTCCGCCAGGCCGACCACTACCACTGCTTCTACCGCATGGGCTTGCCCCTCGGTCGGTGATACCTCCCGTCCCTCCGCCGAGGTCCACGTCATTACCTCCTCTGCTGACACCTCCTAAGGGGACACCGAAACCTAGACCCCAGGAGGAACCGAGGAAGACTCCCCCACGGAAACCTGTGGAGCGGCCACGGGCTGGCAGATCACGCTCTCGCTCTAGGAGGAAGGAGCGATCGCGCCACAGATCATCCACGTGGTCGAGACACCGCCATAGGAGGCACAGATCTCGCTCTCGCACGAGGTCCTCAGGGACCAGGGACTACTCTCCGACCTTGTCGGGATCACCGGACACAAGGGTGTCTCCGATTGATGACCTGGTGGCGTTCCATGATGTTCTTTTGAGAGGCGCTGCAAAATTGGGCATATCTTTGACGGTGCCCACGCCTAAGACATCTGTCATTTTCGAGACACTGAACCAGAAACACCTGTCTCGTCCACTGCTGCCTCTGGTGCCGGGCCTGGAGGAACCGGCCATGGACCTTTTCCTCACCCCTGCAGTGACGAAGGCGGCTCCATCGAGATTGCTGAAGAAATACCGGGCTCTCGATTCGGACCCGGCCTTTCTAAGGGCGGAACCTCCTCCGGATTCTGTAATTGTGACGGCGGCCCGCAAACAACATGCCACCACCACCGTCATCCACGGTTCCACCGGATAAAGAGTCTAGATGGATGGATTCAGCTGGAATGAAAGTATGTGGAACATCGGCAACCTCTATGAAGGCTGCGAGTGCCACAGCTTTGTTGGGACGCTACGACCGTGCCCTCTAGGACTCCCTCCTGCAGTTTGCGGAACACTTGCCTCGCGAGAAGCGGGAGGACTTCCAGGAAGTGCTGAAAGGGATGCTGGTAGCGAATCAGATTATCAGCGCTGCAGCAGACTCATCCCTATTTGCGGCAGATTGTGTTTGCCATGGAGTTAACCAGCGACGTCACGCCTGGCTCCGCCTTACGTCACTGAAACCGGATGCACTGCAAAGGGTAGCCAACCTTCCATTCTCTGGCGAGACCCTTTTTGGGAAACATGCGGACGACGAAATGGCTCGCATGAAGGCGGAGGCCGAAACGCTCACGGCTGTGGGCCTGGAAAAGCCCAAAGAAGCGAAGAAATCGTACCGCCCATTCCAACTGCAGTTCGGTGGGCAGGGCAGAGGACGTGGCCAACCTTCGGGACAGTCACAGCAACATCAACTGTTCCGTAAGACGTTCCAGAAACGCCAGAAGGGCAGAGGAGGCCAACAATCTGCTACAGCGACCAAAGGCCCGGCCGGGTCTAGGCCCTGAGCACTTACTTCCCCCGGATCTGTTACCCACTCCGGTAGGGGGAAGCATTCAATTTTTTCTGGCAGAGTGGAGAAAAATTACTCCGGACAAGTGGGTGCTGAATATTGTTTGCAATGGATACAGTCTTCGGTTCACCAGACCTCCTCCAGCAATTCCACCGGTCAGCTCGCAGTTTCAGCTGCACGAGCTTCAGGGGGAGGCAGATATCCTGTTAAGGAAAAGGGCGATAGAAGACATACCTCTGTCTCAGAGAGGAAGAGGTCTGTACTCCCGGTTCTTCCTGGTTCGCAAGAAGGACAAGAACGAGTTCAGGCCCATTCTGGACTTGCGACAGGCAAACAGATGGATTCGCAGGGAAAAGTTTTGCATGCTGTCGTTGCATCCGATTTATCCTCAGTTGCAACAGGGAGACTGGCTTGGTGCTATAGACCTACAGGATGCGTACTTCCATGTGCCCATTGCACACAAACATAGGAAGTTCCTGCGGTTCCAAGTCGGCGCCAATCATTATCAATACACAGTACTCCCATTCAGACTAAAGTCTGCGCCGAGAACATTCTCGAAGTGCATGGCGGTGGTAGCAGCACACCTATGGAAGAACAAGGTGTTTGTCTACCCGTACCTGGACGATTGGTTGATCAAGGCATCCTCCTTCTCGGAAGTGCGAGCACACTTCCAGAAGACGTGTGTTCTCTTGAACAAGCTGGGGTTGCACATCAACTTGTCCACTTGTCCAAGTCTGTCCCGACTCCGGTCCAATGCATACAGTACTTGGGAGCCTCCATCAATACGCTGTCAGCTAGCGTGTCTCCTTCGGAAGAGCGACGATTATCTCTCCTTCGGAAGGCTCAGGTTCTTATGACAACTCCATCTACAACAGTGAGGACGGTGTCTTCTCTACTGGGATCGATGGCCTCTTGTATCTTCCTGACGCCACACGCACGGCTGCACATAAGACCGCTGCAGGAGTGCTTGGAAGACCAGTGGGATCAGAGGAAAGGATCTTGGGATGACGAGATATGACTGTCTCTGCATGCTCTTCAGTCTCTGAAGTGGTGGTGTTCGGCGGAGAATCTCCTCAGAGGGGTTCCCTTCCACAAGGACATTCCCACGCAGACTGTCGTGATGGATGCTTCTCTCCTGGGGTGGGGAGCGCACTCCGGAAACCTACAGATTCAAGAAACGTGGTCCCCGATGGAGGCCACGTATCACATCAATTTCCTGGAACTCAGAGCTGTTCACTTCCAGACCAACTCTCTGCTTGTACAGACGGACAATACCACCACGATGTATTACCTCAACAAGCAGGGGGGCTCGAGATCACGCACTCTGTCGCAGGAGGCGCAGGCGATCTGGCACTGGCTCCTAGCCAGAGGACTGACGATAACGGCTACCCATCTGCCAGGTGTGCAGAATGTTCAGGCAGACGCACTGAGCAGACTGGTTCAGGAAAACCACGAATGGGTCATAAACGACGAAGTACTAGGAGAAGTCTTCACAAGGTGGGGAACTACAGACGTAGATCTGTTCGCCACCGCCGAAAACAGCAAATGCAGAGACTTCGCCTCCAGGTACTACCAGCAGGGAACGCTGGGGAATGCGTTATGGATCAACTGGTCAAACAGCTTTCTGTACGCTTTTCCTCCCATTCCCCTTATTCCGGCGGTGCTCATCAATCTGGCCCGGTCCAGGGCTCGGATGATACTCATTGCCCCAGAATGGCCCAGACAGTGGTGGTTCACGGACCTACTTCACCGGTCTCTCCTTCCTCACATTCGGCTGCCGTGCAGGCCGGACCTTCTCACGTAGTTCGGCGGACAGATGTTACACCCCAACCTCTCGTCTTTGAGTTTGGCGGCATGGCTCCTGAGATATGGCCATCTGAATCTGCCCGAGGATTGCAAGGACATACTGAAGGAGTCTAAGAGACCTTCCACTCGGACTTCCTATGCTTACAAGTGGAAGAGGTTCTGTATCTGGTGCCAGTCTAAGAACCATGACCCGACGACGTGCAAGGAAGATGTCATCCTTCCTTACCTTCTACATTTGGAGCAGTCTGGACTTAATGTTCATTCCATTAAGGTTCATCTCGCTGCATTGACTGCCTACAGGAAATGCCCTTCACAGACTTCCTTCCTCCATATCCCTGTGATCAAAGACTTTTTGGAAGGCTTGAAGAAAGTATTCCCTCCTGTCAGGCTTCCTTTGCCTTCATGGGAACTGAATGTGGTGCTGTCCAGGTTGATGAAGGAGCCTTTTGAACCTATTCATAAGGCTTCGTTGCAGCACCTGTCCTGGAAGGCGGCGTTCCTCGTGGCCATTACATCGGCCCGCAGGGTGAGTGAAATTCAGGCGTTGTGTTGCCAAGAACCTTATACTGTATTTCATGCTGCTAAGGTTGTTATGCGTACTCACCCTAAGTTTCTTCCCAAGGTTATTTCTGATTTTCATGTCAACCAGACCATAACTTTGCCTACTTTTTTTCAGAATCCTTCATCTCCAGCGGAAAGGTCTCTCCATTCCCTGGATGTGAGGAGGGTGTTGAAATTTTATCTGGATAAAACCCAAGATATTCGTAGGTCCGACCAGTTGTTTATCAATTATGGATCAGTCAGGACGGGTCTTGCTACCTCTAAGCAGTCCATTTCTAGGTGGATTGTATCCTGCATACAATTGTGTTACCAAAAAGCTAATAAGACCTTAGGAGGTAAGCCTAAGGCTCATTCCACCAGGGGCAATGCTGCCACGACAGCCTTGTTCCGTAACGTGCCGATTGCTGAAATCTGCAAAGCAGCCACTTGGAAGTCGGTTCATACCTTTGCTAAGCATTACTGTCTGGACACTGATGCCAGGGCAGATGCTCAGGTTGGACAGGCTTCTCTGCGGAATTTGTTCGCACAATAGTGGTGTTAATTTCTTTCTCCACCGCCGCTTTGGTGTGGGGATGGGCTTGCAATTCTATTCACTAGATTATGACTATACTCAGAGATCCCCTACTACAGAAGGAGTAGTTTCTGTCCTGTATCTCCAGTTCTGTACTAGGGGTATCTCTGTTATAGTCATAAGCGCCCGCCCTCCTCCCCGGTGGAGATAATTCTTCATGTAACGAATGCTACAGGTCTGGCGTGCTACACCTTCAAAAAGAACTGAAAGTAAGAGGGACCTGCTATGCATTCTGGGATACTGGGAGAAAGTTCTGGAAAGTTCTCTTAAAGGCACAGTATCCTATTTAAGCCACATAATGGCAGCCTATGGGGCTTGTCTGTCCATGCCTTCCTCTCTATCATTCCAGAGTCTTTTACTGGTGGAGGCAAGTTTCTCTATGGTAGAAACTGCAGGCTGTGTTGTGTGTGGTGTTGTTTGGTGGAATTTCTAGTTGAAGTACTGGACAGTGTAGCCTTTGGATATAGGCTGCATTATTTGTCTTTAAATTCTCTCTTAAGTGTCTTGCAGTGCCTGCATGATTTGACAACTTAAGAGATTATTTTTGATTGCTGGGGTCCACGCACATGGGCGGGACTATTCACTAGATTATGACTATAACAGAGATACCCCTACTACAGAACTGGAGTTACAGGACAGAAACTACTCCTTTTGATGTAGGATCACTTGATCTGCAAATGCAAGGTATTGAACCAAGACATGGGCATGTGACTTACTGCACTACATGTGCCCTCTTTATTCCTATGCAGTTTGCCGTTCTTTAAAAGGCCTAATGTCATAACCACAATAGACGAGTAGGCAAATTAGAAAACTTTTCTGGCTGTGGCCAAGAGCATCCACAGCAATACCATGACCTGTGAATACTGGAGAGATGCTGGAATGTTGAGTGACTAATTCTGAACGTTTTTTAATGGCTTTATTGTAATTAATGTATCATAAAAGCTATAATGATGAATCTTTGAAGCCACACACGTGTTTTCTTAACTAAAAATGCAAACCACTATTTCTGTCTAGACGTTACAGCAGCAAGAATGCAAACTTCTGTACAGCCGAAAGGAGGGACAGCGACCCGAGAACAAAGGGAAGAATCGATACAAGAATATTTTGCCATGTATGTATTGCATTTCTTAGATATATTTTGTGCTATAATAAATTGGTCCCTTGGTCTGACTGAACTGACTGAACATGTTCAAACATGATTTGCACTTTGCCAGAGAAACTCTCAGAGAGCAAGTCTTTTTGTACTTCCTTGGCTATTAAAAAAGGAAAATATCAAGTTTATTGATTATACTTATGCTAATGTACTAATAATAGTCAACAGGGCATACTGCAGTGTATTCTAACAACGAGAACTCCAGAAGAACCTATGTAATGCCACTTTTTCTTCTGTCTTCCACATTTGATTTTACCGAATGAAGTCAATTTTATTTGATGAGGTTCTTCATTTACTTTTTTTTGTATTTATTTATTTTTATTGAGAATTTACCAGACACAGTGTAAATGTGTAAATGCATTAAGTTTATTATACAGAGAATTATAAATACATTTAAAATAAATTTTATCCAGCAGTATACAAAAATAAAAAATAAAAATAGAGAGAAGCATTAAAAAACCGATTAGTTAAAATCTGATTAATTGATTACTTAGCGTGGGACCTTAAAACCGAGAAGCTGTCCATTATATACATTATCATACACTAACAGTTTAGCCCCACAAACCAGCTCCTACATCCTAGTAGCCCTCCAGGCAGCCATGGGAGCCCAAACCTTTAGACCAATATCTCGTGTTTTTTTACCCTTAAGCTCATACAGAGCCGCCTCCTCATTGTGAAATGTTGGAGCCTCCGTATCTTTCCAAGCAGCTGAGATTAGAATACGGAGTACAGCTGTAGAGATGAATACCAGAGTTTCAGTCTCAGCATTGAGATCAAGTTTACTTTCACATCCTGCAATCATCAATGTTGGGAATAGATTTATTTTAACATCTAGCAGCCCCTCCCAAAATACCTCGATCTCCTTTTTGATCAGTTTAAGTTTTTCACACTGATAGAACATATGTATGAGATCAGCTGGACCCTTTAAACATCTGGGACATCTGTTATCTAACCTTTTACCCGAATCAAATAACTTAGAGAGCTGTAATATAAATTAAGCAGTCTTTTAAAATGTTGTGCTTTCAAATTAGAGGAGCGTAAGAATCTTTTATCCATCGATAGTGCCCTATCAAGGTCCATATCCTGATCTTCCAGTTTCGCGGCCCATGCTGTCTCAGTTTTTTCCATATCATCCTGAGTTTCCTCCATGAAAATCCTATAGATTCCTTTGATTCTTCGCCCTCCCCCTTCAAGTAATCCAATATGCTGCACCTATTGCCTAGGATAATACGGGGCCTCTTTGATTTAATTATATTAGCCACTTGGGCGTACTTATAGTCTTGATTACCATGGAGGAAATATCTCTGTTTAAGATCTTCTAGGGATCTGATCTCATCCCTGACTATGATTTGCCCCAGTGTCAAAATACCCTGACGCTCCCAGTGTTTCCAGCTACCATCATTGCACAAGTTAGGGATTAGGCCAGAGTACCAGAGGGGCGTATGCGGATTGAATCTGGGAATTCCCAGGAATTTCTGCACTACTACCCACACCCCCCAAATACTTTCCATTGTTTTATACCTCGCTTTTTTATAGTACTGTCTCTCTGTTCTCCTTAGTAATACACCGGTTGCCTCCCTACCTAATATCAACTCAAAGATAGAGGGGATGACATCCTGCCTATTGAAGCTGTTTGATTCATTTACCAAAGGATCAAATAGAATTGCCATCTGCGTCAGGAGACAGGACCAGTGATAATACCTAAGATTCGGCAATCCCAAACCTCCTCTTTCCTGTGGCAGGTACATACATTTTAAGGATCTTCTGACTTTACCATATTGCCACAGAAAATTCATAAATATGGCTTCTATTGGTTTGATAAGTTTTTCCTCTATCAGAAAGGGGATAGCCCGAAATTTATATAAAATCTTTGGGAACATAGTCATTTTAATAACGTTGGCGCGCCCTATTATTGAAAGATGTAGTGTGTCCATCCTTTTTAGGTCTCGCCTGTCGATGCGCATGCGCATCGAGCAAGCGAGAGTATTGGGACTTATCCACTCTTTATCCACACTGCAAGGAATCGTGGCGATTCCTTGCAGTGCCCGTGACTTTTAAGCTCAATGCGCATGCGCATTGAGCTTAAAAGCGCGTGCACGTCCGTCTTGGTTTACCCGCTCCGCCCCCTCCCCTTCCCGCCGTCTCGCATTTCCCCTGCCGCATCAAAGGCTTTCACGGCCGGCCGGCCATGCTTTCAGTTTCACCACCGGCCGGCCGTGTGAATTACATTCCAAAGCCCGCTCTCCCTGCTCCGCCCCCTGCTCCGGCCGAGACGCATTTCTCCTCCCTCCTCCCCCCTCCTGGGTCAGGTTACCCTGCTTTCTAGTTATCACTTCCAACTGTTCCCGTGTACTCTTTTGCCACATATCGCTGCCTCTGCCCCCCTCTGTTCTCAGCCCTCTCCTTGCCCTGTTTCCATCGCCCCTTCCTGCCCCGTGTTCCACTCCTATGTGCACACATCCACCATCCCAGCATCCTTCTGTTCTTGTATCCCCTCCTTGCACTGTATTTTAATCCCAACTTCCTGTGTTCCACTCGGTGTGCTCATCTGCCCCCTCACCCCCTCTAGTCATCCCTCTTTTTGCCCTGTTTTCATCACCCCATCTTGCCCCCAGTGTTGCACTTTGTGTACTCATCTGCCATTCCTCGCCTCCCTCTGCTTTCATCCTTTTCCTTGGCTGGTGTTTTCATCGCCCCTTTTTGCCCCCTGAGTTCCACTTCTCTGTGCACACATGTGCCACCCTCTCTTCTCGCCCTCTCCTTGTGTTTTCATCACCCCTTACTGTCATGTTTTCCACTGTTTGCTCATTTGCCACTAACTGCTGCCCCCTGTCCCCATCTGTTCTCCCCCCACTCATTGTCGATGTTTTCATCACCCTTCTCCTTCTCCTGTGTTTTTATCGCCATTTACTGTCATGTTTTCCACTGTTTTCTCATTTGCCACTAACTGCTGCCCCCTGCACCCCTCTGTTCTCACCCCTTCCTGCCCCCTGTTTCCCACTATGTGCCCTGTCTGCCACTCCTCGCGCCCCCTGCACAGCTCTGTTCTCTCCCTTCTTCTTGCCATGTATTTTCATCACCCCGTCCTGTCCCGTATTCCACTCCGTGTGCCCATCTGCCGTCCTAGTCATCCCTCTTCTTGCCCAGTGTTTTCATCACCCCTCTCTGCCTTTCCCAATACTCTAAACCCTATAGCTGAAACCTCCGACGTCACCACGCGCTTCTAGTTCCTCCCCAAAGCTAGCTTGGTTTCACGGACGCATTCTGTACTAATATTTTTTTTTAAGCGCCTCGCTCCTCACATTGCAATAAACTGTTTGCTGATGAAGTGCTGTGAACGTATTGACGTGTCCGTGTTTTCATGTATGTGCCTAGCATGGCCGCGGTATGTTCCTTTGTGGTCACTGTCCTAATTCCTTAAGTGTTTCCAGCGCATATGGTTTATTGTTTTTGGCGATAGTGTGAATTTTGTGACGGGCAGTCCCCTCCATGGTGCTCGTGTTTTGCTGTTAGGTTTCGCAACCTTACCCCCTCACGTGTGTCTGGTTACAGCTGAAATGTCGTCATCGAGTTGGCGGGATGACTGGGCGTGTGAAGTGACCTACAGGTCACTAGGTCGAGTCCCTGCAGGGCCGACACAGCCCTTCATTCTCCCGAAGCCATTAGTTGAGCTCTATTAAATTGGTGTAATAGGTGACGCCTTTTCAGCACAGCGCTTAGGAGTTACAGTCTCTGTGCATATGAGCTGTAAGCTGAAACCTCCGACGTCACCACGCGCTTCTAGTTCCTCCCCAAAGCTAGCTTGGTTTCACGGACTCATTCTGTACTAATATTTTTTTTTAAGCGCCTCGCTCCTCACATTGCAATAAACTGTTTGCTGATGAAGTGCTGTGAACGTATTGACGTGTCCGTGTTTTCATGTATGTGCCTAGCATGGACGCGGTATGTTCCTTTGTGGTCACTGTCCTAATTCCTTAAGTGTTTCCAGCGCATATGGTTTATTGTTTTGGGCGATAGTGTGAATTTTGTGACGGGCAGTCCCCTCCATGGTGCTCGTGTTTTGCTGTTAGGTTTCGCAACCTTACCCCCTCACGTGTGTCTGGTTACAGCTGAAATGTCGTCATCGAGTTGGCGGGATGACTGGGCGTGTGAAGTGACCTACAGGTCACTAGGTCGAGTCCCTGCAGGGCCGACACAGCCCTTCATTCTCCCGAAGCCATTAGTTGAGCTCTATTAAATTGGTGTAATAGGTGACGCCTTTTCAGCACAGCGCTTAGGAGTTACAGTCTCTGTGCATATGAGCTGTAAGCTGAAACCTCCGACGTCACCACGCGCTTCTAGTTCCTCCCCAAAGCTAGCTTGGTTTCACGGACGCATTCTGTACTAATATTTTTTTTTAAGCGCCTCGCTCCTCACATTGCAATAAACTGTTTGCTGATGAAGTGCTGTGAACGTATTGACGTGTCCGTGTTTTCATGTATGTGCCTAGCATGGACGCGGTATGTTCCTTTGTGGTCACTGTCCTAATTCCTTAAGTGTTTCCAGCGCACCCTCACCCACACTCACCCTCACTCACCCTCAACACCTCACACTCACTCACCCTCACCCTCTCTCACCCTCTACCCTCACACACCCTCAATACCTCACCCTCACCCTCACTCACACTCACCCTCACTCACCCTCACCCTCACTCACCCTCATCCTCACTCACTCTCACCCTCACTCACCCTCACTCTCACCCTCACTCACCCTCACTCACCCTCACTCTCACTCACCCTCAACCCCTCACCCTCACTCACCCTCAACCCCTCACTCACCCTCACTCACCCTCACCCACCCTCACCCTCACTCACCCTCACTCACCCTCAACCCCTCACACAGTGCAATAGGTCTCGGAGCATTTGAGTTAGAGCTTTTAAAAATTTTTATGGCTTTTTTTTTTAATTCTTTAGCATTGGCTACAGGAAACAAAAATGCTAAAGATTTACAAAAAAACCCATAAACAATTCTAAAAGCACTAACTCTAATGCTGCGAGACCTATTGCATTTCCAATGCTTGTTAAATCTGCCTCCATTGATTTAATTAGAGTGGTGAAGTTGTCTCTGATGATGTGCTCCGGCTGAGCGTTAATCGTTACCCCTAAATACAGCACGAGTCGACAAACCTAGAATCTGTTTTGACTATATTCTTAGAGCAAAGCACCTGGGTCTTTCCCTCATTTAAACGATATCCTCTCTTCCTCGGCTCCAGCAGCTGTAGGGGTGGAAGGATGCTCGGTCTGTGCGGTGACCTTCACCCTCTGACCCCGGACGTCACCCCCGGCCTCGGATTGTTATCTTCACCGTCCCAGGCCGAGGGGGAGAGGGCTCTGAGCAGGTGTCTGCGCTGATTTGGCCCTGCAGACTCCTTAGCTCCAGAGAGCGGCTGGAGCTACACCTCCAGTGTCCTCAGATTAAAGGTAAAGAGAGGAGATTCCTGAACTTGTAACAAGATGAAGGGTATTGAAGAAAACATGACTATACTGGAAGGCTATCTGACACTCAAGAAGAACCAGAAATGATGCCAAACAGTAATTCGAAATACAACAACTCAGTAGGAGACAGAGAATCTTGTATGTGAACAGACGTATCCTACAAGAACATCAAGTGTGCTCTGACGGCTTCAAGAGGCTGACGGCTTCCATGCTGCCGGTCCCAAAACATCCAAATAAATTAAAATCGCAATAATTACACTGGCAGAACACATCCAGAATAAAAATATGCTAGATACCAAATAAATAAATAAATAAATAAACGATATCCTGACTGTTCCCCGAATAACTTAGTGATATTAACCACTTCCCGCAAAGCTGCATTGGGTTCTGTAGAGATGACCGCCAAATCATCAGCATATGCCAAAGTTTTTGTTTCGAATCCCTTAGTAACTACAGGTTTAATTGCAGGGTTATCCATTATCTGGTGTATTAAGGGATCTATATAAAGCACAAATAAGATGGGTGAACACGGGCACCCCTGCCTCGTCCCACGTGTGATATAGATCTTCTCAGAGCTTTCACCCATCATTTGAATCTTGGCAACAGGACTCGAATACATTGCCTGAATAGCCTTCCGGAATCTTGATCCAACCCCCCTTTCCTCAAGCACTTCCCACAGAAAGTCCCACCTAACGCGGTCAAATGTAATGAGGTTTTATAGACCGCACTTCTGCCCTGAGGCCTCGTAGCGCTTAGGACGGGTGGGTGGAAGCAACTGTCAGAATGTGCATGTTAATGAAAAAGAAGGGTCTTCAGCCGTTTGCGGAACTTGAATAGATCTGGTTCACTGCGTAGGGTGAACTGCATAGAATGCTTTCTCTGCATCGAGGAGGACCATTGCAACCCCCCCCCCCAGCAGCATGGATGTTGAACAGCGTAATTGCCCGTCTAATATGGTCCGTAGTACCCCTACCCGGGATAAAGCCATGCTGCCAGGGGGAAACCAGGGTCCCAATGATCCTCCCCAACCGGATTGCCAAAATCTTGGCATATAGTTTGTTGTCCGTATTTATCAGGGATATGGGCCTATATGAGCCTGGATTTTCTTTGGGCTTCCACTTTTTATGAAACACCACTATATTGGTGCTCTTCCATGATTCCGGGATTTCACCCGTATTTATAATCCCATTAAATAAATCGAGTAGGAGTGGGGATATTTCAACTGATAGCTTTTTATATACCTCTAAGGGTATGCCGTCGGGGCCCGCAACCTTCCCTGCTGCTAGATCTTGTAAGGCCACTGATAGCTCATCCGGGGTGATATCTTTTTCAAGGGTTTCTTTATCACCCTCAACCAATTTAGTTCCCAACTCCCCCCGCTCTGCCCTTGGGATCTCTGCAGTTAATTCCTCCTGATACAGTGCTTGATAATACCTTTTAAAAACATTCAAGATTTCTATCGGCTCCTCATAGCTCCAGTCCTGCTCTACAATGCGCGTAACTACATTTTTGGAGGCAACCTGTCTAATACGGAGTGCAAGTGCCCTCCCTGCTTGTTCCCCTGTTTCATAAAGCCTGCCTCTCTGCGCTTGGTATTCCGCGGCTGCTTTTTTTGCCAATTGATTCTGTATCTCTGCTTTGATAGAACGTACTCTTTCTAGGCTCTCTGTACTCCCACTACCCTGAGAGGTATCTTTACTATGCTGTTCCTCGGCCTCCATCACTTTATTCATTAATTTTTCCCTCTCTAAACTGATCTTTTTCCTAATTTGGGCGGTATAGCTGGTGGTTTCTCCCCTTAAAGCTGCTTTATAACTGTCCCAGACAGTGTTTCGTGATGCGCTATATCTATTTGCGTCAAAGAAAGCCTGTGACCATTTATTAATATACTCCACATAGGTACTATCAGTTAATAGCTTTCTGTCGAAGGTCCAGGGCCTGTACTTTTTAACCGGTTTATTGGTATCCATCGTTAGTATCAGAGGATTATGATCCGAGATTATCATTGGTAGTTTACAATTTTTGACCCTGCTCAACTCTGTGGCGGTGATCAAAAAAGTAATCTAATTTGGAGTATTTCTGAAATGGGTGTGAGAAATAGGTAAACCTAGGGTTCCCCGGTTCGCTGTTCCCCCAAACGTCCCTCAATCCATGCGATTGCATCATTGAGCAGACTGCACGGAAAACCCTGGGTTTATGTCGGGCATATACGGTTCCCCCCACAAAATCTGCTGAAATATTCAAGTCCCCGCAAACCACAATGGGGGCTAACCACCACGTCAGCTCCTTTTCCATGCAGTCAAAGATCTCAGGATCAACGCTATTTGCCCCATATATCCCGCAGATGGTTACACCTATATTCATCTCACATAATGGCCATCTGCCCATAGTATCTGCCTTGGACCGTTTAACCCCTCCCAGACCCACCTTTCCTATGATAGCCACCCCCCTGATAGTTGAAGTTTGAGAGGAACAAGAGAGGATCTCATAGCCCCTTAGATTTAACCAATGTTTTTTCCCCCAAGGCAAGTGAGTTTCTTGTAGACACAAGATGTCCATCTGTACGGATTTTACAAATTCCTCAAATCTTCCTCTTTTTTTCCAGTCGTTAAGGCCCCCTACATTCAGAGAACAAATCCTAAGTTTGGACATACTTCTGTCTACATACTTCCTTCTCTTCAACCAACCAGATTATCATACTGGAAACATATTTGAAACATGGATCTTGTTTCAACTGTCTGAATACAATTACATTCACATTTGTGTCATAAATTCTCTTTTTTACGTTTGCCCCCCCCCCCACCACCACCCAACCTCCTGCCCCCGCCTGCCCCTCCCTGCTTCTGCCCTCCCACCCCCCCTTAGCCTCCTGAACCCTGCACCCTCCCTCGTGAAGCGCTCAGACATAGTCTGTGCCCGTGATGGATTGCAATAAAGTAGTGAGGACTACCTTAGTTACTACTTCATTAAGAAACCTCGTTGCCCCTAATAGCGTTATAGTGAAACAATCAGCCGTACTTCTAATATGTGGATTATACTATACAATTCTGAGGGCATCCAAAAACAGGGCAAAAAGATCGAGAAAAAAGCTTGAAAAGGAGATAGCTTAGAAGAAATTAACTGCCCACAGAGTCCAAATATTCCTGCGCCTTGATTTCTGACGCAAAATATTGTGTCCGCCCTTCATGAATTATCTTCAGCTGTGCTGGATTTGGATTTATCAGATATGCCTGCATTTTCCTATCCTGGAAAGGCTTGATCATTTGTCGCAGTCTCCAGCGTCTCTCGACCGTGGTATGACAAAAAATGACACACCTTCACTAGTTGTTTTAGCATCTGGTCTTGCTTTTTCGGCGATAGACTGTCTCAGCACAAAGTTACCCAGGAAGATTAAGATCGCCCTGGGTTTATCACCTTCCTTCGCATTGCGACGTATCTTGAATGGGGTACGATGTGCCCTCTGGATTTCTCCAGACCAACTCGAACTGGCTAGCTCAGGGAATGCAAAAAGTTTGATAACATAGGCTCTTACATCCGAACCTTCTGACCCCTCGGGTATACCTAGGACCCTTAGATTGTTCCTCCTGAGCCTATTCTCCATATATTCGAGCTTCCATTGAATGTCTGTTACCTGGGCACAATGGGACTCTACCTTACTAGTGGCAGCGGCGACCTCAGCTTCTGTTTAGACCACTCTTTCTTCCAGATTCGACACTCTGTCCCCCACATTGACACATGCTTTGGACAATTTCCTCACCACGCCCTGCATTTTCCTCATCGCTGCTTGAGACTTGCGGTTATCCTGCCGTGTTTCCTCCCTATGCGCTATGACTTCCTGGTGAATTGCTTCCAGCAGCGAAAGTTGAGTTGTTTCCAGACTAGGGCTCCCATGTAGCGGCATTGTAGATAAGTAGTCCCAGCTTAGACCCCTTTGAGGTTGCTCCTGCACTTTCGGAAGGGTAGTGGATTTCACTGCCGTTGCTGGACGTTCCTGGTCCGGGTCACTGTCTGATTCCACATTACTATCGTCTATAAAGGAACTGCGTTCCTCTTCCTCCTCTGACCAGTCCGCCTCCTCCGATACTGAGAAAAAGCACTCGCTGGGAACCTTCTCCCTGTCCAACTCGGGAACCAGGGTGCCTTTAGCACTTTCTACACCCAGGGGACCTGTATTTCCTGTAGGGGCTTCTGGGGTATGCGGGAGGTACTGGATCTCTTGGTTCATAGTTAGTATTGAAACAGGGCCAGCCTGTTCTTGAATAGTGACTCTGTCTCCATCTCCCTCCTTGCTCTTATCTTCAACTCCTACAAGCGGCTGCCCAGTAACCAAGCCGGATATGTCCTCCAGCGGGTTATCAATCCCTACAACGGCTATGGGAGTACCTTCGGCTACCGGGGTTTTGGTACATTCGCCATGTTGGGGGGCTTGGCTACCAGCATGACTACCAGCACTGACATCAGTACTAACACCATCGCCAGAGCAGGCTACAGTTCCTTTACCAGCCCCCTCCACCTCCTGGATATCCACACTGTCCCCCGTGTTCAGAGCCTCAGTTAATTTGCCCCCCTTCTCTTTACCGCTTCCGGTAAACATCTCCGCAATAGAGGCCGTAGCCTGACGGGTCCTGACAGTTGTTTGTTTGCCCTTTTCCCCCGGCTCCTTTAAGGGCGTCTGTACTTTCAGCTGTGTTTCGATCTCTGCTCCCGCTACTCCTGCTGCCCCTACCAGGTCGTTCCCAGCCTTCTTCTTTAAAGTTGCTTTAGCCCCCGCATTAGTTTTTGGGGCCATAACCCCTCCTCGCTGTCTCTCGCTCCTCCGTGAACTCGGCGCGCTCCTCGGGCTCCGTGACCTCCGCCCGCTCCACTTCACACGGCTTCCTCTGAGCTCTGCTCCGAACTCGACCTCCAGCCGCTCCGCCCACCAGCTCTTCCGGAGAACCAGCAGGAGGGAGACAGAAAAGCCCGGACCAAAGCTGCTGCCTCGCTGAGACGGCTCGCTGAACCCCGCAAGATCACCCAGCAGGTAATATCTGCATACATCTGATCACCAGTATGACAAGCTCCCGTACGGCTGCCTACACAGCGTTTTCCATCGGGGTTATTCAACACATGTCCTCACTGCTTGCTGCAAATCGGCCACAACTACGCGACTGCCATATTGCTTCCGTCGGGAGGTTCTTCATTTACATCAGAGAAGGGTCAACATTGTTATAGTCTGTTGAGTATGCTTATTAAGTCACTTATATTATAAATCTACTGTGGTGTTTCAAATAGAAATGTGTATTCAGATCCTGATCGATTGTTTAGAACACTCATGGAGAAGAATAAGTCATAGGTGTTGAGATGCTGTGGTATGTCTGCCTTCATTTGAGGAGTTTCTTTCCTAACATGGAAAGTCCGCATGCAATCTTTCCTGGGTGGTGGGTGCCTTTAGTCTCAAGGGACAATGAGGCAGATGCTTCCTCCTGTGTCTGAAAGAGTGTCTGCTATTGACCATGGAACGCTTGTTAATTTGCTTTTACGTTTTTGACAAGTGAAGAAGAAAGTTGGTCAGGAGCAGGGTTTTACTATATTTTGTCTGTGGGTTTTTTTTAAATGAAAAGTTTAAAATTATTTAAAGCATGTTTTGACTTCTCCGTAACATGCAGTTTTCAAACTATCTTGGGACAGATGTAACTGGTGGCCTTCACATCTGCTCCCTCACTCCAGTGAAGGCCATATTCCACATTGCTACCTACCAAATTATGGGGAATATGCAATTAAAACACTGTTCCATACTCTGTGAAACCCCTTATTTCTATTGATCTCAGTGCCTCCGTAAAACATAAAATGTAATTTGCTTTAGAATTCACAGATTCAAAATCTATGCATTATGATTATCCAGGTGGAAAGGTGTTGTCAGTGCTGGTTATAGGCATGGAGATAATGATTTTGATTATCATCTTCATTATTTCGGGTCTACAGAAGAAATAGTGTTGTAGAGCCCTGAAATCAATATTATATTCTTACCTGCTTATGTGCCTGCTCTACAGACTTCCTCTGCTCAGTACATGTACAGTACAAGTGACATGAAAGGTGGCTGGGCTATTTAAAGTGCTGGATTTTGGAACCATTGTAAATGCACACAGTATTTTTTTATCATCTTTTGACAAAAGGAGTATGAAAGAATGATGTCAAAATGCACAGACTACAACATTATGGACTGCAGATTTAAAGACCATCTGAAAGTATGTACATACAACAAGAAGCTGAATCTCTTGCTGCTATTAGCAGCTGACCCCAAATTAGCTATGAAAGAAGTTACCATAGAAATTTAAACCTGTCCAAAAGAGGTGCAAAGTGAGATTGGCTAGATTTGCGGATAACAACAGTTTAATATTAATGCGGTTCATGCCTTTATATTGTTGTTGTTTTTTAATCTACTTGTTTGAATTATTATTTGTACACTCTGTGTTTTCACTTAGACACAGTTGGGCCCCTGGGCTGACAAATAGATGGGTAGAACGTATTGCAACCCTGTGATTAACCTGCAGCTAAAAAGGGTAATTTCATGTGTATTTTTTTCTCTGATTAGTTGATCACACCAGAGTTATTCTGCATGACGGAGACCCTAACGAGGCTGTATCGGATTATATCAATGCTAACACCATTATGGTAAGCACTGTTGTTTGCGTTCTTATTTTATTATTACAAAATAGACTACAGTAAATTTAAAAGTTATCTTACAATTGCTGAGATGCAGGCATTTCGCCAGTTTATGGTAATGCAAAATTTGATATTAAAAATGTTAAGGGTGGCAGGGCAGCGGACTGTAGTGCCATACAAACCAGACAAGGAAAACAACATTTGTATCTTTTAACTTTACCAAAGTTAGATTTTTGGAAATAAGAAAAATACTGTTTGTATCTCATTGACAGGGTCTGTAGAGCCTTTGGACTTAGGAGTTCTTATTTTTCAGTGCCCGTTTTTTTTTTTTTTTTTTTTTTTAATTTGTACTTTTAATAAGAATTGAAGGTGTACGAAATAGATTGTGCAAACAGAATAGGCATCTACTTATATCACGGTTAGTTGCTGAAAGGTTAAAATGTTCTTGTTAGTGTGTAGGTGTGTTGCAGCACCCTTGTACGTCTGAGTCACTGCTACTCAACACAAGAGTCAGCCGACCTCCGCCTCTACCACCAGTCATTGTTGATTGCATTTTAAACTTCACAGGTTTTGAAAATGTATGGTGCATGGTTCCTCAGGAGAGGCGATTTGAGTATTTAAAGTGAAAGCATTTCAGCTGTGGTTGGAATTTAAGGCAAGCAATTGTTATTTTGTGCTTTCACTGTTTTTTCTTGGTGTGATGACTTGCTTCCTGCTCTGTGTACAATGTCAGCACGCATAGTGCGGGATCCTTGTATGGAGAGAGTGGATGTGCCTATGTGAAGATGTCAGTGTGAGGCTTAACTCCTTCAGACCACTTCTTCTAAGACGATTTTTACATTGCATCTCAAATGTGATTATGTAAACTAGGTCATATAGAAATGACAATCCTCCCACACTTTTCTTTTTGCGTGGGTGAGCCTTAATCTGCAGTATGGCTGGCTCCGATGTCATTACAGGACCGCAAATCCATGTTTTGCCTGCTGAAACTTTGTGGAAGAAGATTTATTACAACACATTTTACAGTTATTTAGCTGTGTGACATGTTTGTCATTGATATAATTTATAGAAATCGTAATCATAGTCATTTTCAAATATTGTTCAATGAATGTTGCACTCTAATTAAAGTTCAGAATGTAACTTTCAATGGATTTCCTCTCCTTTGTTTTTTTAGCCCGAAGGAGATTCTAAATGCAACAACTCTAAGCCCAGGAAGCGTTACATTGCCACTCAAGGGTGTTTGCAGAACACAGTCAATGACTTCTGGAGGATGGTTTTTCAGGAAAATTCTCGAGTAATCGTCATGACCACCAAAGAAGTTGAAAGGGGAAAGGTACTAGACATTTACATAAGCATGTACATTCATAAATTTTTCTATGTTAAGGCACACATTGCAAACCATTAGAAAACATGTATGGGTTGATAAAAATAAATGCTTACTGACCTTTGTTAAACCAACCAACTAGCATTTGCTGATATGGTATCATAGTTCATTACCTGATTACTCTAAGAAAGTTGTTTACATTACCTTCTACTAGATGGCTTTAATGTTATCCAATACTAGATGCGAAACACACACTCTCAGTTTGTGCAGATCATTTAAAGATTAGTTGTATCAAAGGCCATTGTTCCAATCGGTTCTCTCTCCATCACTGGGCATATGACGTGCCGGCTGCCATACAAATACTTGTTTTTTTACCCAGAGGGTCCACGGTCTCTGCTTGGGATATATCAGTAACATTTCAGTTGATAATTAAAGTATACCATGGATCAATAAAGTATACCATGTCATATTGTCATCTGTTCCTGCTAGGTGCATCCTGCTTTGGGCCTGCCTCTTCTCTTGGGGGTCGCATCTGATAGATTTTCCTAGCCCTCAAAGGTGGTGTCAGTCTCTGTGAAGAAAAGGAAAACAGACAAGCATTCTCTACCCCTTTCTTCGGGTTATGCCTACATGAGCGTGGGGTTGTTTAGAGAAGCTTGTATTGTTGCAAGTTCTTGAAAAGGAACCCCACCTGGAATTCCTAAAATCAGTACAAACACACACTTTGATTTTTGTTTTTGATAGTTTTTATGGATCATATGAATTATGATTATCACCATACTATAGATAGCTTGTGAGGTTATGAATATTGTTTTATAGTTTTATTATTAATAAAACATAGTGATCTCATACGACTAATTGCCTAATTTATTAGCCTGGAGCTCCCTGTCTGCCTTGTTGTATAAAAGTATTATGCTGTTTATTACCAAGTGAATGTAGTACGCGATCACACCTATTGCAGACTGAGGAGTCCTCAATTAAATGTCCCAGAAGACTGCATGCCCTCCCCCCACCTTCAGCAGGGAGAACTTATAAAGGTTTCTTTCCATAGCATTCCTCTGGAGCTGGTGGGGACACCCACTCAAGCAAGGACAAACATTAGTATACGTTGGTTTTGGAACACTGTTCATGCGAAAACTAAAGCCACATCAAGGTCATTCTACATGAAATGTTTTATCTCATAACTGTAACCACTGGTAATTTGGAGCAGCCAAGAAATTGAAAATTTTGTTTCAGATCAAGCCACATAAAGCACGTGACGGGACCTGTTTGCTTTATGCGAATGAAACCAGGAACTCAAATTTATGTTAAGGCCCCATTCTTAGCCTAATGTTAAGTGAATAGATTTTAACACACATAAATATACCGTAGTAACATCTATTAAGGCTATTTCCCCCCCAATCACTTAGTTTGCAAAGTAATGAGCTTGCTGTTATTAGAAGTAGAATTCTGTAACAGCGTTTAGGACTGTGCTCTTTGCCAGCCATGCATTCCAGACATAGTACTTAATTGCTTGACCATCCAAAAGCGTTTTGGACCTTACAATGGATAGAAAATGTCTATATAAATACCATTACAGTGCATTACAATGTTTCTGCCCTCCCACAGTTAGCTGTCTCTCTACCCTTACCATACCTTACCTTCAACTGCATTATGCCCATCTCTTAAACTCTTTGTACCGAACTCAGGTCTAATCCCGGTGTTTCCATTCACCAGGAATAGACCAACAACTCACTGCAAGTCAGGTCTCCCATAGAAGTCCCCACACGCATTTGTAATTGTTTTTATATAGCGTTTACTACCCCTGAGGAGGCGTCACAGTGCTTTTCGGCGAGTAGCATACAATTACGGAACCCAAAAAGGATTAGTATAGGGAAATATGCCTTAATTTTAGTGGTGGACATGCAAGTCTGTTAGTTGGATAATGGAGGGATAGAAGAGGGAAGAGTCTAGAAAGTGTTATTTGGGAAATCATAGTAGTAAAATGATGTTCGAGATGAGTAAAAGGAGAGATGGAGGAAGGAAGAGTTTTGCAGCGTGAATCTTTCTGGATTCACTATGCTGTGCATTATTCCGCGATCTGGTGGCTGGGTCCGGATTCGTAGTCTTTTTTCTCTTTTTTTAATTTTTTTTTTGTAGCCCAGGTGGGCGTCGACGTCCCACCATTTGGTGCACCTTCGTGACGTCGGCACGCTTCCTGCGGAAGCTCCCACCCTTGGGCGCCATCTTCAGATTCTTTTTTCCGCTGTTAGGTCTGGATCGTCGCATGAAGCTCCGGAGAAGTTTCAGGAGAAAAGAAGGAAATACACCAAGTTTTGAGGAAAAAGGACCAAGGAAAGTCGAAGAAGAAGACCTCCTAGAGCCAGAACGAAGAAAGAGGAGAAAACCTCGTGATATTCGACGGCCAAGGAGAAGGCGCGCGCAGGGGGCCCCCTGAGCGAGCACATGGACAACACTCCATTCAAGTTCTGCCGTAATTGCCACCACAAGTACGCGCAGAGGACCAGCATCCGGTCTGCAACCTCTGCCTGCCGATCGACCACTCCAGCGAGGATTGCAACGCCTGTTCAATCTTCACGCCGAAGACTTTGAGAATTCGAGAGAGACAGAGGGTGGCCCACCACACGATGCAAGGGAAAGGGACCACGCCGACCCTCTACCAGCTGGGTGCCTCCTCCGACGAAGAGGAAAACATCTCCGAGGGACCAGATGACTTCACGGTCGTAGAGACCGATGTGAGACCTTCAAAAAAGGTAGGAGAGTCTACGACCCCGAAAACCCAGTCAGGGCCAAGAAAGCCTGAGGGAGAACCCCGAAAAACAGAGGCTAAGTCCTCGAAAGGAGCGCCGGCGACGAAAGTTTCGACGTCCGAAGCTGCATCCTCCGAAAGGCCTAGCGGATCCTTCGAAAAGGACTCCCAGATGGCAAAGACCAGCGAAAAGCAAAGGTCGTCGAAGCAGACCCTCGAGAAGGGACCCTCGAGCGAGAAGACGCTCAGAATGGCCTCGACGTCGAAGGTACCGTCGAAAAGACCAGCCGAAAAGCTCGACGCCGAGCAAGCAGCAGAGATGGAGAAAAAGAGAAGAAGGCTCGAGGCAGAAATGGAGAGTATGCTCCAGAGGAAGAGAGACTTCGACGAGAAAATGAAGAACTACTCGATTCCCTCGAAGACCTACTCGATTCCCTCGAAAACCGTTGCGACCGCCGAAGAGGTAGAGGTGCAGGAGGATTTCGAGGCCGAGGAGCCGCCGAAAACTCCAAACCCCACAGATGAGGGAGAAGAGGAGGACTTCTACCGCTCGGAAGGAGATTACCTCCGCGAGAGCTACTACTCAGAATCCTCGGCGTCGCTAGAGGAAGAATGGCAGGATCTCGAGGCCGATAACCCCGAGGAACCTGTGGAGACTTACCCTTCGAGGCCTTCGCCGCCAGAAGACATCGGGGCTTACTACGAGGTCGTCAAGAAGGCTGCAGCAGTCTACAATGTGAAGTTGGGAGGAGGAACAGACAGAGGCAGATTTCCTGCTAGAAACTTTGCTCCCCTCGCAGACGAAAAGCAGTTTCCTGCCCATGCTGAAGAGCGTCACGGCCCAAGGGACTGAAGCCTTCAAGGAACCAGCTACATGCAGGTCAGTGACCCCGAGGACGGAGAAGAAATACAAGTTCTCCTCCGAGGACCCCCCTTATATCAAGGGCACCGTGGCAGCTGACTCTATAATCGCGGCAACGGCCAGGAGAAGGGCCAACGTGCCAACGACATCTGGGCCACCACCTGATAAGGAAAGCAGGAGGATGGACCTGACTGGAAGAAAAATAGAAAGAAATGCTGCTATGCATTGGAGGATGGCGAACTCCAATGCACTCCTGAATAGACACCAATATCAGCACTGGGATGAGATGAGCCAGTTGCTGAAACACATGCCTGAGGAGTACAGGCAGAGGGCAGCCCACCTCGTGGAGGGGGGAAAGGACATAGCGAACGCATGCCTGAAGACAGCCCTAGATGGGGCAGAAACATCAAGCAGGCTGATGGCCATAGGTATCACTGAGAGAAGGCAAGCCTGGCTCAGAATATCAGGCTTCAAGGCAGAAGTGCAGAACAACATCCTGAACACCCCCTTCAACGGGCAAACGCTGTTCAGAGCATCAGTGGATGACAAAGTGGCTCAGCTGAAGAAAGACAATGAGACAGCCAAATCGATGGGAGCCCTACAATTCAGGGGGATGCGGAGAGGCACCCCCACAAGGAGACCAAATGGTAGAGGTGGAAACCAGCAATCACATTCGTAACAGTCGCACCACCATGGTCAACAGAGCGACAACCAATGGCACCAGGGTCAACAGAGGCAGAATTGGAACTCCCAGAATAGGGGCCAGTCCTTTCGAGGGAGAGGAAACGGACGGGGCCAGAGACGGAGAGGTGGTGATCAACCCCCCCAAAAGTGACTCCATGAGGAAGGAGGCGCTCACCCACCCAAACCCTCCGGGGGGAGAGCACCAGCAGCTAAGGAGAGGCTCACACGGACACGGCTCAAGAGAACACACAACACCAGTAGGGGGAAGGTTGAGATTTTTTCTACACGAGTGGAGAAAAATAACCACAGACAAGTGGATACTAAACATTATACAGCACGGATACTGCATAGAGTTGGAAAGATATCCACCAAGCAGAAAGCCAAAGAGAAAGAGTCACAAGGGCAAAGAACTGCAGTTGCTCCAAGAGGAAGCTCAAGAACTGCTCCTCAAAGAGGCCATAGAACCAGTCCCGCACAGAGAACGGAACAAGGGGGTGTACTCAAACTACTTCCTAGTACCAAAGGTGGACGAAAGCCTAAGACCCATCCTGGACCTACGGTTCCTGAACACCTACGTAAAAACTCAAAAGTTCAAGATGACTTCCCTGCAAGAGGTCATCCCACAAATAAGGGCCGGGGACTACTTGACCACCATAGACCTAAAAGACGCATACCAGCACATCCCCATGAACAGGAAACACAATCACATGTTAAGATTCAAGGTGAACGAAGACCACTACCAGTTCACAACCCTGGCTTTCGGACTCAAGTCAGCGCCAAGGGTCTTTACCAAATGCCTCGCGGCGGTGGCCGCACACCTACGAAGGGAGGGTATACATGTGTACCCCTACCTGGACGACTGGCTCGTGAAAGCAAGCTCTTACACGAGGTGCAACGTTCACGCAGAACAGGTCACAAGAACGCTCACAAACCTGGGCTTCTCCATCCACTGGAGAAAGTGCTCCATGGACCCAGAACAAGTGAAAATCTTCCTGGGAGCCCTGATCAACACGGTCGAATGCAGAGTAACACCCAGCGAGAAGAGAACACTCAGCCTGCTGAGGGAGAAACGTCACTACCAGAGGGGGCAAGTTCTGACAGTGAGGACGGTGAGCAAGATCTTGGGGATGATGGCGTCATGCATCCACCTGGTCCCCAATGTTCGTCTAAAGATGAGACCACTACAGGAGTGGCTGCAACAGCAATGGTCACAAGCAGAAGGGAGTTGGGAAGATCTAGTGGTTGTTACGCACAATGTGCAGGAGGAGATGAAATGGTGGACGAAGGAGAATATAACAATGGGGAAACCTCTAACGCCACCGGACCCAACTGTGACCATCACCACAGACGCATCCCAGAAAGGATGGAGTGCACACATGGACAGGCTCAGAGTGAGGGGTCTGTGGAACCCAGGAGATGCAGTCAAGCACATCAACTACCTGGAACTGAAAACAGTGTTGCTGGCCCTCAAGGCCTTCCAAAAACACCTTTACAACAAAAGGGTGATGATACAGACAGACAACACCACAACGATGTTTTACATCAACAAGCAAGGGGGGACTCAGTCATTCCCCCTGTCCAGCTTGGCTCAAGAAATATGGAAATGGGCGATCCCACTCAGGATAGACCTGCTTGCCATACACCTGCCAGGGAAGGACAATGTGGAGCGGATTGGCTCAGCAGGCAAGCGTCGGTGTCCCACGAATGGGAGCTGAACAGCCAGGAGACAGAGAAACTGTTCAGGAGGTGGGGCACACCAACAATAGACCTGTTTGCAACACGCCAGAATGCAAAATGCCAACACTTTGCATCGAGGGAACAGGAACCGATGTCCCATGGGAATGCCCTATGGATAAGCTGGTCAAAGAAATTTGCCTACGCTTTTCCACCGACGCCACTGATCCCCAGAGTCCTGAACAAGTGCAGGTCGAGCAACATGACTCTCATCCTGGTGGCTCCCCAATGGGCGAGGCAGACATGGTACTCTCAGATTATGGAGATGTCGCAGGGCAGAGCACACAAGTTCCCAAAAAGAAGAGACCTTCTCTCCATGGAAGGGGGACAAGTTCTACACCCAGAACCAGAAAGCCTCAGCCTGTCAGCGTGGCTCCTGAGGACTTAGAGTTCGCACATCTAAAACTACCAGAGAGCACACTTCGGGTGCTGAGAGAAGCAAGGAGACCCAGCACGCGCAAGTGCTATGGGGAAAAATGGAAGAGGTTCACGCAGTGGTGCCATAGGAAGAACTTGCAGAGAAAACTGACGAGAGAGTCTACAGTACTTAGATACCTCACGCACCTAATCAAAGCTAAACTAAGCTCGTCCTCGCTGAGGGTTCACCTGGCGGCGATTGTGGCATACACAAGAGGAGAAACAGGGAGAAGTTTCTTCACTTCCAGAGTAGTTAAAAGGTTCTTGGAAGGAGCGAAGAGAATAGCGCCACCCAAGAGGATGCCGCCGCCGGCATGGAACTTAAACGTGGTACTGACAGAACTCATGAAGCCACCGTTTGAACCCATCCATAAAGCATCACTACAAATGCTGACAATGAAGACAGCCTTTCTAGTAGCAATAACATCGCTACGCAGAGTAAGCGAGCTACAAGCTTTGACGCTGCAAGAACCATACATACAAATACACAGTGACATGGTCGTGATGAGGACAGACCCGCATTTCATGCCCAAGGTAGTGTCTAAATTCCACATGAACCAGAGTATCCAGATACCTAGCTTCTTCCAGAAGCCCACGTCAAGCGCGGAGAGGGCACTCCACACCCTGGACGCAAGGCGGGCAGTAATGCACTATATAGAAAGGACGAAAGAACACAGGAAGACGAAACAATTCTTTGTGTCCTTCGCAAGGAGTTTCCTGGGTAGACCAGTGACTAAGAACACCATAGCAAGATGGATTGCCAAGACAATACAACTCTGCCACAAGCAAGCTGGTGAAGAGCTCACTGAAGGGCCACGAGCCCACTCAACCAGAAAGAAAGGGGCAACGATCGCCTTCCTGGCAAACACGCCCATCCAAGACATATGCCTGGCGGCAATATGGGCTTCAGTGCACACTTTCACTAAACACTATTGCGTAGATGTGCAGATGAACAAGGAAGCACAAGTGGGCCAAAGAGTGCTTCAACATATATTTAACAACCAACGCTCATCTTCCACCCAGCCGCCACATGAGTGACAAAACCGCTACGAAATCTATGCACAGCATAGCAATCCAGAAAGATTCACGCTGCAAAACGAATAGTTTCTTACCTGTCGGTGTAGTTTTGCAGCTTGAAGATCTTTCTGGATTCACTAGCGAACCCACCCACCTCCGCCAGGAAGATGAGGCTGGAGAAGGTGGAAGGACATAGAGTAAGATAGGAACGTTTAACAAGACAATATACGTGAAGAAGTTTACGTTGAAGGAAAGCTTAATACACATAGCCATGGATTCACCACAGAGACAAAAAAAAAAAAAAAGAAGAAAAAAGAATCCGAAGATGGCGCCCAAGGGTGGGAGCTTCCGCAGGAAGCGTGCCGACGTCACGAAGGTGAACCAAATGGTGGGACGTCGACGCCCACCTGGGCTACAAAAAAGAGAAAAAAGACTACGAATCCGGACCCAACCACCAGATCGCGGAATAATGCACAGCATAGTGAATCCAGAAAGATCTTCAAGCTGCAAAACTACACAGACAGGTAAGAAACTATTCGTTTCTAGAAAGGGATTAGGGAGATCATAGTAGTAAAATGAGGTTTGGAATGAGTCAAAGGAAGGATTCATGAGGAAGTTGTTTAGGTGATCATGCTAGTAAAATGAGGTTCCGAGAGAGCTGAGGTGGTAAGAGTCTAAAAAGGGTTATTCTGGAGATCATAGTTGCAGAATGAGGTTTGGGATGCGTCAGAGAGTGGAGGTAGAGGATATATTGAGAGATGTATGTAGTGAGACATAGAGTAGTCTATTAGAGAGATTCAAAAGTATTTTTCCTTCTACAGTAGGAGTAAATATATAATCTGAAAGAAACACATTAGTGATAGATTCCTTACGTTAGAATTACCCCCAGGTGCCAGACTGGATCCGGAAAGTTTTCGCGAGCAGTACCCCTGTGCGTCTGAAGGTAGCGTTGTGCGGCTCAGCGTCCGTCGTTGGCATCGTGGTCACCGAGATGACGTTGCCGCAGCTACTTAGAAGCCGCCCTTGCGCGCTGACGTCCGTTCTTTTTTTTCCGCTCCAGAAAGCGCAGATCGGGAGAGAGTGGTTCTCCCAGTCTGTTTTTGACTACGTTTTTTCGAGGCCTTTTGTCTCTATTTTTTGAGTCGTTCGACTCCTGGTGCAGTAGGGATGCCCCTCTTCAAGACCTGCAGGACTGTCATTGCATGATGTCGGTGACGGACCCGCACTGCGTGTGTCTTTACTGCCTGGAGCGCGAAGACGACCCCAAGTCGTGCTCCGACTACCGGGCCATGGCGCTGAAGACTTTATGAGAGCGGTCCCGAAAGTTGCTTGAAGACCGGCAGTCGGCTCTGCGCCGCTCAAAGTCCCGGTCCTGCGGGAGGTCAAGGGACCGGTCGCGGAGCCAACACCACCGTTCATCGGGATCGAAGTCTTCGCACTCGGGTCATGTAAGACGGAACGTTCCAATAAGTCAAAGAAGCGCCATCGCTCTCCAACTTCAACTCGCGTGCCACCGCTGAGGGTGCGGGTGGTGCCTCCCCTGTGGCTCAGGCGGAGCCTACGCAGTCGCCGCCGACCTACCCGCCCTTCCAGGGTCTGTCGGCAACTCCAGGCCAGCTGCAGGAATTTCTGTCAGCCGTGGCTCAAGTCTTTGGGCCGTTGTGCACTGCCGGTGCGCCTTTGGGCCTGACTGGCGGTTCTAGCCCTGTACTGTTGGCGGCTCCGGCACCGCTGTCCACTCTGGTCCCAGGCGCCGCATGGATCCAAGCCTGGATCCTGGTCAACGCCAGTTGAATTTGTGACACCTCCACTGACGTCGACCCCACCGGCACCACCACAGACGTCGACCCCATTGGCACCACCTCCAACGTCGCCCGGCCCACCGGACGACGTCGTCCCCAGTTTCAGCCCAATGTGGATACGGCGCCAGACCGGCGTCACTCAATTCCAGCCTCCTTATTTTTGGCCTGTTTATGAGCCTTCGGAGGAAGGGGAGAACTGGGAGGGGTCTTTGGACCCTCTGTCAGCACAATGTGAGTTTGACCCGGACTAAGCAAAGGAGTTGGGGGATGCCAGTGGTCTTGATACCTTTCCGGACCTTGGCATGCTGTCTCCTCCTACCGTGGCTACGGAGGAGGGTGCAAGTTACGCAATGGTGTTGCGTAGAACGGCCGAGGCCCTTTACCTTGAGCTCCCTACAGTGGCCATCAGGACTAACCTCCTGACAGAAGTGGTTCAGCCGGCAGCTACCTCTTCGGAGCCACTGCTGCCTTTTAACAATGCACTTTCGTACGTTCTTTTGGGCACCTGGTCCAGGCCCAACACAAGGGCTCCTGTGGATAGGAATGTGCGCCCTACGCCATCGCCCGGGCGACCCCATTTTCCTTTCCCAACACCCCGCCCCTGAGAGCTTGGTTGTCCAAGCCTCTGCGTCCCGAGCACATTTCCTACCGCACCACTGGACAGGGAATCCAAGAAACTGGAGCAATTTGGTAAGAAGATTTTTTGTTCCGCCAGTTCAGGGCTGCGGTCTGTGAACACTGCATGCCTCATGGCTAGTTACGCCCACTCTGTGTGGGATACGGTGGTGTGCATGCTGCCTCAATGTCTGGAGGATGCCCGGACAGCGCTCTCTCAAGCTATTGCTGAAGGGAGGGATGCAACCAAGTTCACTATTCGTTGAGACCTTGACACCGCTGACTCACTGGAAGGGCGATTTCCACGCCTGGCTGAGGACAATTGTTTTTTCTGGGGATGTCCAGAACACTTTGATGGCTATCGCCTTTTCAGCAACAAAGCGGATAGTGCGTTGGAGCGCTTTAAGGACTTGTGGGCTACAGCCAAGTCGCTGGATCTTCCCGCCATGCATCCTCCTCCGCCTTCTGCTTTTCGCTCCTTTCGTGGCCACGGAAGGGGCGCACGAGACGTTTGTTTCAGAGCCACAGGCCTGCACAGCAACAGTCGCAGCGCAGACGTGGGACCTGCTGTGCCAGGTCAGGGGCCAGCGGGTGGGTCAGTGCACCTCCACCCCAGGCACCACTGCCTCCAAACCATCCTAGTCCGGTTTTTCAGGTCCATCAAACTCCATTGGGCGGCAGGTTTCGCCATCACCTCCCCCACTGGCGCACCATCACTTCGGACAGGTGGGTTTTACAAATAGTCTGAAGGGCTTCTCCCTCCCCTTCAAGACTACCCCTCCAGCCATGCCACCCCAGTACCACCGCATGTCGGGGGATCACTTGGCACTTCTTCAATAGTAAGTCGCAGCCCTCTTGGCCAAGGGGGCCATCAAGCGCGTTCCTGCATCAGAAGTAGGACGTGGTTGTTACTCCCACCACTTTCTGCTGCCCAAGAAGGCCTGCGTCCTACCTTGGACCACAGGGACATCAATCGCTTTCTCCGGAAGGAGAAGTTCAATATGTTAACTCTGGCTCAGGTCTTGTCTGCCTTCGACCCTGGAGACTGGATGGTAGAGTTAATCCTGCAGGATGCATATTTTCTCATCCCCGTCCTGCTGGCCCACTGGCGTTTCCTGTGGTTTACTGTAGGCCACGAGCACTTTGTTTACCGTGCTCCCCTTTGGCCTTACCAGCTCTCCTCGGGTGTTCACGAAAGTGATAGCGGTGGTCGCAGCTCATCTGCGCAGATCAATGGTTCCAGTCTTCCCCTATCTCGACTACTGGCTGTTGAAGGCGGGCTCGCCCCTGACAGTCGTCTCCCACCTCCAGACTACGGCCAACCTCTTGCATTTGCTGGGGTGCTCCATCAATGTGCCGAAGTTGCACCTGATTCCCTCTCAGAAGCTCCTCTTCATCGGAGGGGTTCTGGATACACCACACTTTTGGGTCTATCCTCCCGAACGGCGAGTCCAGGATATTCAGGTACTGACTCCGATCTTTCAGCCTCTATCCTGGGTTTCGGTCAGGATGACCCTGAGGATGCTGGGCCTCATGGCCTCCTGCATCCTGCTGGTCGATCATGCCAGATGGCATGTGCAGGCTCTGCAGTGGGACCTGAAGTTCCAGTGGGGGCAGCATCAGGGGAACCTGACCGATTACATCCAGATCTCGGTGGGCACTGCACAACAATTGCGGTGGTGGCTCACCAACCGGCATTGGGTCAATGGCAGATCCTCCCCCTTCTCCAACCAGAACGCACAGTGGTGATGAATGCGTCCCTCCTAGGGTGGGGCGGCCACATGGGAGAGGCAGAGATCAGAGGCCTCTGGTCTCTCGTGGTGTCCAGGCTCCATATCAACCTGTTGGAGCTTTGGGAGATCCGACTTGCACTGAATGCATTCCTTCCTTCTGTCAAGGGAAGCGTAGTGCAAGTATTCACAGACAATACCACCGCCATTTGGTACTCCAACAAACAGGGCGTGGTGGGGTTGTGGACCCTATGTCAAGAGGCCCTGCGCCTCTGGACATGGCTGGAACATCAGGGCATTTCCCTGTTTGTTCAACACCTGGCAGGTTCACTGAATGCCAGGGCAGATGAAATCAGCCTCAGGTGCAAGATGGATCACGAATGGCGTCTTCACTAGGAGGTGGTGCAAGGTCTCTTTCAAAAGTGGGGTGTGCCGTGGTTAGATCTATTCACCACCGAAGAGAACGCGCAATGTCAGCAGTTCTGCGCATTTGAATTTCCAAGGCAGCACTCGCTAAGCGACGCTTTTCGTCGTGAGTGGAGTTGCGGTCTGTTGTACACCTTTTCGCCTATACCACTTCTGCCCAGAGTGCTGAAGAAAATCAGGCGCGACCGGGCCCAAGTCATTCGACTGGGCTCGACAAGTTTGGGATCCCAAGCTACTCAGTATGACCATCGAATCAGACTGCCTCTTCGGGAGGATCTTCTGTCACAGCAGCAGGGGATGGTCCTCCACCCAAACCTGTCCAGTCTCCACCTCCTTGTGTGGAGATTGAGAGACTGCAGTTAATTCCTTTCGACTTGCCTCCTGAAGTCTGTGATGTCATTCTGGCAGCCATGTGTCCCTCCACCACGTTGGTATACGCCTGCAGGTAGAACAAGTTTGTGGCATGGTGCACAGCAAATGCTGTGGATCCCCTTTCTGCCCCTCTTTTGGAAGTCCTGCTGTTCCTTATTTCTTTGGCCCAGCAGTGCTCTGCTCTGGGCACTATCAAGGGCTACCTTGCTGCTATTTCAGCCTTTTTTAGGCTTCCTGATCAGCCCTCTCTTTTCAAGTTCCCTGTTGTAAATAGATTCCTCAAAGGCATTACTCACCTTTTCCCTCCTATTCCCTTCGTAATGCCACAGTGTGACTTGAACCTGGTTCTCACGTATTTAATGTGCTCTCCCTTTGAGCCTCTTCACAAGTGTCCTCTTCGTCTGTTAACTTTGAAGACCGCTTTCCTGGTTGCCATCACCTCTACTAGAAGAGTGAGTGAGCTCCAGGCTCTTTCTTCCAAACCTCCTTTTCTGTCTGTCCATCTGGACAAGGTTGAGTTCAGAATACGTCCATCCTTTCTGCCAAAGGTTGTCACTGCCTTTCACATCGGGCAGACCATCACTTTGCACACCTTCTTTCCGCCTCCTTCCAGAGAGGAAGCGAGGCTCCACCGTCTGGACCCAAAACAGGCTCTCTAATTTTACCTGAATCGCACACAACAGTTCCGTGTGGATGACCAACTCTTTGTTGGCTATGTGGGTGCCAAGAAAGGTCGGGCCGTGCACAAGTAGACTATATCCTGATGGGTCATCTTGTGTATTAAAGCCTGTTATTCTCTGGCGAAAAAGGAGCCTCGGTGGGGCTGCGCACCCATTCCACCAGTGCGACGGCTACCACTACGGCATTAGGACGTGGTGTCCCCTTACAAGACATCTGCCAGGCAGCTAGGTGGGCCTCGTTGCACATTTTTACTAAGCACTATTACCTGGATGGCCAAGTCTGGAGAGACTGCTTCTTTGGCCATTCTGTTCTCCAGAACTTCCTGGTGTGATCTTGGTTCGCAGACCCACCACCAGGGTTAGTATTGCTGGGGTATCTATTTTAAGGTAAAGAATCTATCACTAACATGTTTCTTTCAGATGAACAAGTTGCTTACCTTCGGTAACGATATAGCTGTAAGAAACATTAGTTAGTGATAGATTCCTTACCGCCCCACCCATCCTCCCCGTTCTGCGACCTGATTTCTATGGTTAAGGTCATCCCTTTCAGGGCCCTAGTTTCAATGCACCAGTGGTCAGTATCTTGCATGGTTTTGCGTTCCTGTCGTGGAAAGTCGTGTACAGAACTAACGTCAGCGCGCGAGGGCGGCGTTTAAGTAGCTGCCCCGACGCCATCTCGTCGACCACAACGACGGACGCAGAGCCGCACAACGCCACCTTCTGACACACAGAGGTACTGCTGACGAAAACTTTCCGGATCCAGTCTGATGCCTGGGGGTAATTCTAAGGTAAGGAATCTATCACTAACTAATGTTTCTTACAGATCTATCGTTACTGAAGGTAAGTAACTTGTTCAATACATAGAAAGGGTATACATATATAAGGAAGATAAATAACATATCAAGATTTAAAGTTGTATTGTATAAAGTCACTTTCCAGTGTTGCTGTACTTGAAGTTAATTTATTTGTGCATTTAATAACTCATTTATTTTAAATTATTTTATTTTGCTTTTATATTCCCCCCAATATTTCAATAATAGAGCACTTGTAGATAAAATAGTTATATTTTCTTATTGTGAAAGATGAATAAAATAGGGACCCATAAGCATCATATATATATCCACAAGTAATATATACATTTTTTAAGGAGACCTAAAAAATAACTTTTTTTTTTTAAAGACCATAGTTATTTTAAATGTATCTAGATTCATTCGTATAATCAAATTCTAAATGTTTACATACACAGGGATATGCTGTACATTCGTTTTTGAGTATGGTAGTTATATAGGAAAGAGCCAACTCTTGAGTAGTTTTTTTAAGACAAGATAATTATCTTTGGATTTTCTTTTTTGGGTAATAAATTCTACAGTTCGGTTTCTTGAACAGAGCAGGATGTACCACCTATGGTTTTTTACTTGTATGGTGGGGTTTTGAGGTCAAGTCAAGTCAAGTCAAAAGATTTGTATAGCGCGCTAC
The DNA here is from genome assembly GCF_964263255.1 of Lissotriton vulgaris. Taxonomy (NCBI): domain Eukaryota; kingdom Metazoa; phylum Chordata; class Amphibia; order Caudata; family Salamandridae; genus Lissotriton; species Lissotriton vulgaris. The sequence goes on from NC_141699.1 coordinate 178,424,842, forward strand.
ATACCCAGAGGGTCTCAAGGCGCTTGAAGAAGGGTAGGGAGTTACTTGTCGAATATCCACGTTTTGAGTTGCTTTCTGAATGCTAAGTGGTTCTGAGTAAGGCGAAGGTGAGTGGGAAGTGAGTTCCAAGATTTAGCTGCTAGGTAGGAGAAGGATCTACCTCCCATGGTGGTTTTATTGATGCGAGGTACAGTGGCAAGGGCTTGGTTGGAGGATCGTAGCTGGCGGGAGGGGGTGTAGAAGGATAGTCGTGTGTTGAGGCATTCGGGTCCGATTTCGTAGAGTGCTTTGTGTGCGTGGGTTAGGAGCCGGAAAGTGATCCTCTTATTGACGGGGAGCCAGTGGAGGTTTTTCAGGTGATCAGAGATGTGTTCTTTACGCGGGATGTCTAATATGAGCCTGGCTGAGGCGTTCTGGATGCGTTGTAGTTTTTTCTGGAGTTTTGCGGTGGTGCCGGCATAGAGGGTGTTTCCGTAGTCCAGACGGCTCGTGACCAGAGCGTGGGTGACTGTTTTTCTAGTTTCGGTAGGGATCCAGCGAAATGTTTTTTTGAGCATGCGAAGAATGTTGAAGCAAGATGAAGAATCGGCGTTGACTTGTCTGTTCATCGAGAGTGAGGAATCCAGGATGACGCCCAGGTTCCGTGCGTGGTCCGTCGGGATGGGTGCTTTTCCAAGGGCCTCTGGCCACCAAGAGTCGTCCCAGGCGGAGGGGGAGGTACCTAAGATGAGGACTTCTGTTTTGTCTGAGTTCAGTTTTAGACGGCTGTGCTTCATCCATTCGGCTACTTCTTTCATTCCTTAGTGTAGGTTGGTTTTGGCCGTGTTAGGGTCTCTGGTGAGTGATAGGATCAGTTGGGTGTCGTCGGCGTAGGAGATGATGTTGAGGTTATGTTGGCGTGCGATGGCCGCGAGGGGGCTCATGTAAACGTTGAAGAGGGTGGGACTGAGTGAGGACCCTTGAGGTACGCCGCAGATGACTTCAGTGGCCTCTGACTTGAATGGTGGAAGGCGGACTCTCTGGGTTCTTCCGGAGAGGAACGAGGTGATCCATTCCAGTGCTTTTCCTTGGATTCCGATGTTTTTGAGGCGCTGTAGAAGGGTGCTATGGCAGACTGTGTCGAAGGCTGCGGAGAGGTCGAGGAGGATGAGGGCGACTGTGTCTCCATTGTCCAGTAGAGTTCGAATGTCGTCTGTTGCTGCGATGAGGGCAGTTTCGGTGCTGTGCTTGGCTCGGAAGCCGGACTGTGAGGGGTCGAGGGATTTGTTGGTTTCGAGGAATGCGGCGAGCTGGTTGTTCACAGCTTTCTCAATGACTTTGGCCGGGAATGGAAGGAGTGAGATAGGGCGATAGTTTTTGAGTTCGGTGGGGTCAGCTGTGGGTTTCTTCAGGAGGGCGCTGAGTTCGGCATGTTTCCAGCTTTCCGGGAAGTTTGCGGAGTTGAGGGAGCAGTTGATGACGTCTCGGAGGTGCGGTGCAATAATGGAGTCTGCTTTGTTAAAGATGTGGTGAGGGCAAGGGTCAGTGGGGGATCCTGAGTGGATAGAGTTCATCAGACGGACGGTGTCCTCAGTGGAGATTGGCTTCCAGTCATTGAGGATGATCAGGGGGGGTGGGGGTTCTGCAGGGGATTGGGTGGGTTGGTCTCCGGGTTGGTTGTCGAAGCTGTTGTGGATGTCTGCAATTTTGTTGTGGAAGAATGAGGCTAGGGAGTCGCAGAGGGCTTGAGAGGGGGTGATGTCGTTGGAGTTGGCTGAGGGGTAGGTAAATTCCTTGACGATGTTGAATAATTCCTTGCTGTTGTGGGCGTTGTTATCTAGACGGTCCTTGAAGGCTGCTTTCTTGGCATTTCGGATTAGTTGGTGGTGTATGCGAGTGGCGTTTTTGAAGGCGTCCTTGGTGCTGGTGGTTGGGTCTTTTTTCCAGTCCTTCTCGAGGGAGCGACAGAGTTTCTTCGATTTCTTAAGGTCATCGTTGAACCAGGAGGCCTTTTTGCTGCCTAGTTTGATTTGTCGTTTTTTCAGTGGTGCTAGGATGTCGGCGCTGTTGGATAACCATTGGGTGAGGTTGGTGGCTGCTTGGTCTGGGTTTGAGGAGTGGGCGGGGGGCTTTTGAAGAAGCGATGAAGAGATCTGGTCGATGGTGATTTTGTTCCAGTTTCTTTGCAGAGTGGGTTGGGGGTGGTTGTTGTATGTGGGCTTGTTGTAGGTGAAGTGAACGCAGCTGTGGTCAGTCCAAAGGAGAGCTGTGGTGTGGCTGAAGGAAACATGCTTGCTGGAGGTGAAGATAGGGTCGAGTGTGTGACCTGCGATGTGGGTGGGGGTAGTGACAAGTTGTTTAAGTCCGAGGTTTGCGAGGTTGTCCAAAAGGGTGGTGGTGTTGCGGTCGTTGTTCTTTTCAAGGTGAAAGTTGAGGTCTCCCAAAAGGATGTAGTCCTCGGAGGGGAGCGCGTGTGGAGTGATGAAGTCCGTGATGTCTTCACTAAATTGTGCGCGGGGTCCTGGTGGCCTGTAAAGGAGGGTGCCTCTGAGTGTGGTCTTGGGGTCTATGTGGATCTGGAAGTGAAGGTGTTCAGAGTTGGCGAGATTGACGTCTGAGCTGGTTGAGATGCGGATGGATTTCTTATGGACGATAGCGATGCCTCCTCCTGTGTGGCCGGTACGGTCCTTGCGAATGATCTTATAGCCTTCCGGGATGGCGATGGTGATGTCTGGGGCTGAAGAGGCATTCATCCACGTTTCTGTTAGGAAGGCGACGTCCGGAGAGGTGGTGTCGAGTAGATTCCAGAGGTCAATGGCGTGTCTGTGCCAAAGAGAAAATGTGACCCTTCCAGGCACACTGATGCTTTCAAACCTCACAGGGAGACTTTTGTTAATAGTGCTTGAGAGGCTCCTCTGGTAACATATACTGGGAACTTCTTGGCAAGTAAAGTTATGAGTATAGCCAATTTAAAATTACACTTTTAAGGGTCAAAGCGCTGGCACGGACGTGTGGTTAACAGGTCGCAGTGCACTCTGAGAGTTGAAAAAACAGCAGTGTCAGTCCAAACCTTTGGGGTGATTATGTAAAAAAAAAGGCATTTCGTTTAATGACCCCCTCCCCCCCACCCCACATCTAGATGAAAGATTATTAGCAACTAACCTATGGCAACATTTACAAAGTCCAAACTCTCTTGCTAAACTCAAAACAGACTAAACTAAATCGTCCTTATCCCAGACTTATCTTCAAACACATGATTAATTTGTCTTTGTACCACATCAAAAGTGTGCTCACACCATCAGACCCAAATCCACCTTGCAGATTACCAATATGGTCACCCCACATCTTGAAATCATCCTCTAACCTTACATGCTTGGTTTTCCAGTCATTAGGTTTCTGGGGCTTCTTGCAATACCTAATTCCACCTACTCCATTTTCTATACAGGCAGTGCCATTGCATGAATTGTTGCCCTGATAACATTAAATTGTCATATGAACTTTGCCAATGTGATCAAAGGAAGTGACATCAATTAAGTTAACAAAATTCTACAAAAACGTGCAACATTGATTAAATAACAAAAATTAACAAAAAACGTACTAAGGCAGATAAAAGTCTAGTTGATTTACTATCAAAATATTGACTAAGATGATGCTCTATAATGCCAATGTTGCAGCCATAAGTAAACACTACTGGGTATGGGCTCCCAAGCAGCAAGGCCAAGCCACAGCCTAATGTATCAACAAAAAAAGCGCCAATGCTGCCATTAATTGTTTTTCATGATATAAACAACTCACAATCGATTTAAACAAAAAGTGAGGGGATCTATGTCTCTGGAATGAATCTCCAATTTTATTTATTTTTTACTTCATTTCAGTTTTTTGGTTTTCTCTAGATCATTTTTTTGTTAGTTTTGAAAAAACATATAACATACAAAATATGAAACACATTAAATACACTTAAAACATTCCCCTACCAACACTCACACATACACTCAGTTGTGAATCACAATCAAACACTCTCAAGCACACTCTACAATACAAGATACATATTGACAATTTATTCAGAATTCAATGTAAATCATATATCTATAATGCCATAGATATTCCTTAAGCCTATTTGTAAATTTTCACAAGAGCTTTATACTTTCTTTGACATTCTTATGGCATACTACAATACAGGGTCTACGCGTTTCGAACTCCTCATATTTTTCGAGTTCTCATCAGGACCACACACTGTAAAAATGAAAAGGAGGGGAGACCTTGGTTAGATAATAGTTCTGGACCAAATGTCGAAGTCATATGTGGCTCAACAGCCGCCTCTCTACCTCTTACCTCTATATCAATTCAACCAAATCAATTAGTCGGAGTCATCTTAGCACACGGCGTGGGACAACCTAAAACAACAGTAACACAACGCTCAGCCGAGCTGTTTATGGGTGCTCTATGTATAATGTAACGATTCACACTCACAGTCTCTTACTCACCAGTGTGTTGTTTATTACACCACCTTTCTGAAAATGGACCATACGAAATTGTATTAGGTAAAAGAATTATCTAGTTTTATAGAATCAGAAGAACATATTTTTGCTTAGAGTCACTCTTACCCAAATAATTCTTTATGTAGGTGGGGGGTTGTGATGATTATTTAGTGTTCTCTCCTAAAGTAATAAAGAGTGTTGTTACTACAGACTATTCTGTGTAATTGGTAGTAACAGATCTTAGCATATTCGTTGTCTCATTACCTTTATGTTGAGGAGACATTGAGGGGAGCCAGCGTTTGTTTCTTTGTGATGTCCTGAAATAACAAAAATGAAGTGTCCATGTCATTTCATTTCGCTTCCGAGATAGCGTTGAAAGAGTTCGTTACGCTTCCGAGATAGCGTGAGCTCGCACTAATAAAGTTTAAGTCCAATGTATTTACCGTAGTAATGGACTTGACTCGTCTGCTCACCGGCCCCTGGGGATCTGTTTACTCGCGGTTACTTCCTACGGTTAGGTCTGGGTTTGACGGAGCGTATATACACCACTTCCGGGTCGCGCCATCTTTGAGTGGATTCACAACTCTTTATTTCTTTTTAGCATCAACGATCAAAACTGCAATGAAGAGTAGAATTATAGAGTTCTTGTGGTGTAAAGGAGATTATTTGTTTAGTACAAATTAAATCTTAAAATTTATTACGATGGTGCCGCCATCTTGAAACAGGTTGATCCATCGATTAGACATGTCTGTTGGGATTTGGTGATGAGTCTGTCAACATGTGGGTTAGTCATTACTATATTTCCTATTGTCCTCTTGTCCCATTCTTTCGCCATTTTGCGTTTTCATATCTACGAGAGTTTGTACATTTCAGAAATTTCATTTAGCCCTTCAGTTGCTGAGTTAAATTTGACAATCATCATAGCCTCATAACGTGATAACTTTGCTTCAAGGTCCCCTCCTCTCTTATCTTGTTCGACCTTTGTTATCACTGTCCAACGGAGATCAGTTTCCAGATGGTTTTTTGCTTGCCAATGTTGCACCAAAGGTGCATTAGGTACCTTTGTCAAATTTAACTCAGCAACTGAAGGGCTAAATGAAATTTCTGAAATGTACAAACTCTCGTAGATATGAAAACCCAAAATGGCGAAAGAATGGGACAAGAGGACAATAGGAAATATAGTAATGACTAACCCACATGTTGACAGACTCATCACCAAATCCCAACAGACATGTCTAATCGATGGATCAACCTGTTTCAAGATGGCGGCACCATCGTAATAAATTTTAAGATTTAATTTGTACTAAACAAATAATCTCCTTTACACCACAAGAACTCTATAATTCTACTCTTCATTGCAGTTTTGATCGTTGATGCTTAAAAGAAATAAAGAGTCGTGAATCCACTCAAAGATGGCGCGACCCGGAAGTGGTGTATATACGCTCCGTCAAACCCAGACCTAACCGTAGGAAGTAACCGCGAGTAAACAGATCCCCAGGGGCCGGTGAGCAGACGTGTCAAGTCCAGAACTACAATAAATACATTGGACTTACACTTTTAGTGCGAGCTCACGCTATCTCGGAAGCGTAACGAACTCTTTCAACGCTATCTCGGAAGCGAAATGAAATGACATGGACACTTCATTTTTGTTATTTCAGGACATCACAAAGAAACAAACGCCGGCTCCCCTCAATGTCTCCTCAACATAAAGGTAATGAGACAACGAATATGCTAAGATCTGGTACTACCACTTACACGGAATAGTCTGTAGTAACAACACTCTTTATTACTTTAGGAGAGAACACTAAATAATCATCACAACCCCCCGCCCACATAAATAATTATTTGGGTAGGAGTGACTCTAGGCAAAAATATGTTCTTCTGATTCTATAAAACTAGATAATTCTTTTACCTAATACAATTTCGTATGGTCCATTTTCAGAAAGGTGGTGTAATAAACAACACACTGGTGAGTAAGAGACTGTGAGTGTGAATCGTTACATTATACATAGAGCACCCATAAACAGCTCGGCTGAGCGTTATGTGTTACTGTTGTTTTAGGTTGTCCCACGCTGTGTGCTAAGATGACTCCGACTAATTGATTTGGTTGAATTGATATAGAGGTAAGAGGTAGAGAGGCGGCTGTTGAGCCACATAATGACTTCGACATTTGGTCCAGAACTATTATCTAACCAAGGTCTCCCCTCCTTTTCATTTTTACAGTGTGTGGTCCTGATGAGAACTCGAAAAATATGAGGAGTTCGAAACGCGTAGACCCTGTATTGTAGTATGCCATAAGAATGTCAAAGAAAGTATAAAGCTCTTGTGAAAATTTACAAATAGGCTTAAGGAATATCTATGGCATTATAGATATATGATTTACATTGAATTCTGAATAAACTGTCAATATGTATCTTGTATTGTAGAGTGTGCTTGAGAGTGTTTGATTGTGCTTCACAACTGAGTGTATGTGTGAGTGTTGGTAGGGGAATGTTTTAAGTGTATTTAATGTGTTTCATATTTTGTATGTTATATGTTTTTTCAAAACAAACAAAAAAATGATCTAGAGAAAACCAAAAAACTGAAATGAAGTAAAAAATAAATAAAATTGGAGATTCATTCCAGAGACATAGATCTCCTCACTTTTTGTTTAAATCGATTGTGAGTTGTTTATATCGTGAAAAACAATCAATGGCAGCAAGGTTGCAGGGCATACCAGTGGCACCGGCATTATCTACTCATGTACAATCATAATATGTAAAGCAAAGTAATTATATATCCAAGTTTAATTTCATTAAATTACAGTCCAAGTGCACAGGCGCAGCCTCAAGTGCATCCTTACTGGAAGTGATGATCAATTGAAACCCACATGCAGCCTCAAATACCATGACACCTACTGTTTTCCATTCATTTTGTCAGATACGTGGCATCTCATAAGAGAAGCTGGCACATGGACGTAAAGTTAGAAGTTGATCAACCTTATGTTCGAGGCATGTGGGCTGCTGAATTCATATCTGTGCATAGTCCGCCACCTAGTGTTGGGTCCGGATGATTGCACATTGTTGTCCTGGAAGAGTCTTCGAAGTATCACGAGATAGGTGGCTCCTCCCCTGGACTACAGTGCGCATGGGCATCGCCTCCATCCCCAGATTGTTTTTTTCCGCCATAGGGTTCGGATGTGTTTTCGGTTCCCTCCTTCGGAACCGATAGTTGTTCGATTTTACTTGAGACCAAAAGGTCTTTAGGCTGGGCGTCGGTATAGTTGCGTTCGGGTTCTCTTACTGACTCTCAGCTCCAATCTCCTACTGCCCTTCCACGTGCTTCGACGCGGACGGGCCTACACTACCGCATTTGCGATGGAGCGGACTCCATTCAAGAAGTGTCCGCTATGTCACTCGAAATATTCGCACCTCGACGTGCACCCTGTGTGCAACACATGCTTGTCACCGGATCACCGTGAAGACACCTGCATGGCGTGTTCAAAGTTTAGGAGTAAGAAAACTTTGAAGATTCGCCGGGCCAATCGACTCCAGGCACAGTTGTCGGCTTCGGCACCCCCACCTGATGACATCTTTCAGGAATCGATCGAGGAGGAGGCCGGCGTACAAGAGTCGGACTCTGGCCCCGCGTCCGAGGAAGAGGCCTACGACGCGGACGAGGAGGCCTGCGACGAAGTCTCCGGTGAGGTAGGGGACGACGAACTGATTTGTGCCGCGATGGGAGATAGCTCAGAGGAAGAGCATCCCCAAACGGACTCCGGGGTTTCCCCCCGTCATACGGCCCAGGTTGAGGGATCGCCTTCGGGCCTTACCCGAGACCTTACTATAAGTCCTACGTCCCCGCCTCCGGGCCCGGTCACGGACATTTCTGGCAAGAAACCGAAAGTGAAGCCAACTGGTCCCGCACCCTCGGATGCGAAACCGAAAACGAAACTGGCGTTGGTAAAGAAGGTTCTGGAGGCGTCAACTTCCACGAAACCCAAAATGGCCGACTCGAAGAGCCACGCCAAGATGGCCGACCACAAAAGCCGCGCCAAAATGGCCGACCCGAAGTCCTCTGGGTCGGCACCGAAGGTGAAGACTTCCGACGCGGCTGCGTCGGCACCGAGAGGGGTCGCGGACCCGAAGACGGCTTCGAAGAAGCGTCACGCCGACGGTGCGACAGGCCAGGGGGCGTCGGCACCGAAGAAGAGGCCTGCCGGCGACCGGGCTCTCGGAGACGAAGAGTCGCTCGAGACGGTTCAGCCCTCGGCATCCCTTACTAAGAAGGTGGGAGAATCCTTGAAGCGGATCCAACAGTACACTGTGGTTCCCAGCCAGGACACTGTCGTGCCTAGGCCCACGCCGAAGCCTGCCAAGGAACAAACGCCCATCCGTTTTACCCTTCCTCCCAAGTCGGCGCCGAAGGCCTTCGCGCCTAAGCAGAGCGGACATTCTCAGGAAGTATTGACGCCGAAAGCTGCCTTGGTGGTATCGAAGCTTCGGCTCCAACCGCTCGCGGTGGAGGAACGTCGAGAGGTGACAATCGACGCCAACACCGGAAAATTGTCGCTCCTCAAACGAAAGATTACGTCGGAGCCGCCATTGGCACCTTTTAGGATTCCACTTAAGAGCAAAAAGTACTCTGCGGACTCTTCGGCTCTGATGGAACCTCTGTCTCCGCAAGCCATGGATCGCTCGCCGGCCCATTCCCCAGTGCCTGAGGTGGACGAGGAGGACGACGAGTACAACTATCCTGCGTACTCGGATCCGGACGAGGAGCAGGTGCCCTGGACGGCAGGAGGCGACACGGACGACCTGCAGTCAGGTCAGGACACTCAACTTTTCGCCACAAAGACGTCCCCGACGGAGGACTCGGCGGCGTTTAATGCATTAATAGAGAGAGCTGCAGCGAACCATGACGTCGAACTGCACTCAGACCCTGTGGATGCGGACTTCTTGGTCGACACCTTCTCGGTAGCCGAAAAGCAAGTCAGGACGCTACCTATGCTCAAAGGGGTGCTGAAGCATGCACAGGAGGTATTCAAGGAGCCCACCCGGGCGCGGGTGGTCAATCCTCGCATCGACAGGAAGTATAAGGCGGCGCCCACGGATCCCACGTATATTAAGGGACATTTGCCATTGGACTCCCTGGTGGTGTCCAACGCTCGAAAGAGGGCGAATTCGCAGACTACTGGTGATGCTCCTCCCCCAGACAAAGAGTCAAAGATCTTTGAGGCATCAGGCAAACGCATTGCTGCACAGGCAGCAAACATCTGGAGGATTTCTAACACCCAAGCCCTGCTTGCACGTTATGATAGGGCCCATTATGACACATTAGAGGCCATCCTACAACACTTGCCTGACCAATACAAGGAGGCGGGGGAGATGCTCATTCAGGAGGGTAAACTCATTACTAATGCATCCATCAAATGTGCCCTAGATGTAGCAGACACTGCCTCCAGGGCTATCAATACAAGCGTGTTACTCAGACGCCATGCCTGGCTTCGAATTTCTGGGTTCAAGCCCGACATACAAACCACATTACTGGGTCAGACGGTGAATCCTGACCATCTGTTCGGCCCTGAGGTGGATGCCTCCCTAGAGAAAATGAAGAAAGATACCGAAACTGCCAAGTCTATGGGGGCTTTACAAAGTCAGCAGTTTCGGGGTGGTTCTTTTCGCCGCTCCAATTCAAGAGGCACCTCAAGAGGCCAGGCATCCCAGTCCACGCAATACTACAAGGGTAACACCCAGTCCTCGTATAACAACAACAAGGGCAGGGGTGGCTACAGAGGCAATAATATCAAGGGCAGAGGACGTGGAAACAATGCCTCCAGGTCCACCGCCTCCAACAAGCAGTGACGTCTTGTCACTTCCCCCCGATCACACAACACCTGTCGGGGGGAGACTACAGCAGTTCCTGCCGGCGTGGAGGGCCATCACCACGGACAGGTGGGTGAGGTCTCTTATCCAGTACGGGTACTGTCTAGAACTTACGTCCATTCCACCGGACATACCGCCAAGAGGCCGTGCTATGTCCGACGAGCACTTGACCTTGTTGCAGCAAGAAGTACTAATCATGCTGCAAAAAGGGGCGATAGAGCTCGTTCCATTGCAAGAACGGGGAACAGGGGTTTACTCCCTGTATTTTCTAATTCCCAAAAAGGACGGATCACTCAGGCCGATCCTGGACCTCAGGCCCCTGAACTGGTACATCAACTCAGAGCACTTCCATATGCTCACATTGCAGCAGGTGCTTCCCCTGCTTCAACGGGGGGACTTCCTAGCAACGCTGGATCTGAAGGATGCCTATTTCCATATTCCCCTGCATCCTTCACACAGGAAGTATCTCAGATTCAAGATCTTAGACCAGCATTACCAGTTCAGAGTCCTGCCGTTCGGGGTCACCACGGCACCAAGAGTTTTCACCAAATGCCTAGCGACTGTAGCAGCGCATCTCCGTCGCCAGCACGTCCATGTCTTTCCATACCTAGACGACTGGCTTATTCAGGCAAAGACGGAACAGCAGTGCGTAGACCACGTGTCACGCACCATTCACCTCCTGCACGATCTGGGATTCTCTCTGAACTACCCAAAGTCCCATCTCCAGCCCGCCCACGTGCGACAGTATCTGGGCGCGACAATCAACACTCTGGCGGCCACTGCGCAGCCGAGTTCAGTGAGAATCGCCGGTATCCAGGCGCTGATCCAACGATTCAGACCCCAGACCTCGCTTCCGGCGAGGGTGTTCATGCAGCTGATAGGCATGATGGCCTCCTGCATCTCCATTGTCCCGCACGCGAGACTACATATGCGTCCGCTTCAGGAGTGCTTGGCACGTCAGTGGACTCAGGCTCATGGGCAACTGACAAACCTAGTGTTGGTGAGCGGTCGGGCTTACAACTCTCTGCATTGGTGGAATCCACAAAACCTTTGCAAGGGCCGACCATTCCAAGAGCCTGTCCCACAGATCATCCTGACAACGGACGCCTCTCTCCAGGGATGGGGAGCGCATGTACTCCATTACACAGTGCAGGGGCTATGGACACTTCAGCAAAGGAAGATGCACATCAATGTGTTGGAACTGATGGCAATCTTCATGGCCTTAAAGGCGTTCAAAGTACATCTGTGCAACAAGGTCGTGTTGATCCGGACGGACAACATGACGGCCATGTACTACATCCAGAAGCAAGGGGGAACACACTCTCCACAGCTGTCTCATCTGGCTCAGAGCATGTGGAAGTGGGCCATTCAGAGGAACATCTTCCTCATGGCAGAACATCTCCCAGGCAAGGACAACCAAATGGCGGATCTGCTCAGCAGACACAGCCATCAGATGCACGAGTGGGAGTTACATCCATCAGTACTACAACCGTACTTCCAAAGGTGGGGTCATCCAGAGATAGACCTGTTCGCCACAAAGGAGAACGCAAAATGCCAAAGCTTCGCCGCCAGGTTCCCACACCCCCAATCACAGGGCAATGCGATGTGGATGAACTGGTCAGGCAGATTTGCGTACGCTTTTCCCCCAGCGCCTCTGATTCCGCTGGTGGCACGCAAGCTCAGGCAGCACTCGATGACTCTCATCCTGGTTGCTCCAAAGTGGGCTCGCCAACCGTGGTACACCACGTTTCTGGAACTCTCCGTGGTACCGCATCAAAGGCTTCATCTCACTCCCAGCCTTCTGACGCAGAGCCATGGCGACATTCAGCACCCAGATCCGCAACAGCTCAACCTGGCGATCTGGCTCCTGAAGTCCTAGAGTTTGGCTACCTCAATCTTCCTCCCGATTGCATGGACATCATTCGGGAGGCAAGGAAGCCCACTACTAGAGCTTGTTATGCGGCTAAATGGAAGAGGTTTGTCATCTACTGTGTGGACCACAGCATTGACCCGCTAGATGCTTCCATTCAGAACATCATATGTTACCTTTTTCATCTGTATCGATGTAATCTAGCGTACTCTTCCATCCGCATTCACCTGTCTGCTATGGCAGCATACCTCCAGAATAGGCAGCACCTGTCTCTCTTTAAGGTCCCTGCTATCAAGGCTTTTCTGGAAGGACTCAAAAGGGTCATTCCACCAAGGACTCCACCAGCTCCAGAATGGAACCTCAATGTGGTTCTTACAAGGCTGATGGGTCCTCCCTTTGAGCCACTGCACTCTTGTGAGCTCCAGTTTTTGACTTGGAAGGTTGCGTTCTTAGTAGCAATTACATCGCTACGGAGGGTAAGCGAGCTGCAGGCGCTCACCATCCAAGAACCTTTCTTCCAGGTACATGCTAACAGGGTGGTGCTCCGCACTAACCCTAAGTTCTTACCAAAAGTGGTCTCACACTTTCACATAAACCAAACCATTGAATTGCCGGTGTTTTTCCAAAACCCAGAGACGCTGGCGGAGCGGATGCTCCACACTCTTGATGTGAAGAGGGCCTTGATGTATTATGTGGACAGGACAAAAGATTTCCGCAAAACCAAACAACTTTTTGTTGCTTTTGCCACTCAACACAAGGGAAACGCAATCTCCAAAGCAGGAATAGCTAGATGGATAGTAAAGTGCATTCAGATCTGCTACGCTAAAGCAAAGCGCACTCTCACTATACCACCGAGGGCCCACTCCACTAGGAAGTTGGGGGCCTCTATGGCGTTCTTAGGTAACATTCCCTTAGAAGACATCTGTAGAGCAGCCACATGGTCTACCACTCATACTTTCACCAAGCACTACTGTGTAGACGTGCATTCAAAACAACAGGCAGCTGTTGGTCAGGCTGTTCTAAAAACGCTTTTTCAGACTGCTGCAGCTGGCACGGGCGGCCGCCGCTAATGGAGGGACTGCTATGTATTCTATGCACAGATATGAATTCAGCAGCCCACATGCCTCGAACTGCAAATGCTACTTACCAGTATGCATCTGTTCTTGGCATGTAGGGCTGCTGACATTCATATCGCCCGCCCTCCTCCCCGGCGCCTGTAGCAGCTGCAGTATGTATTCATATACAAACATATGCTCATAGCATGGTCATCACTCACTTCTTCACTCCATCTCTGCCTATGGCTCAAAACAATCTGGGGATGGAGGCGATGCCCATGCGCACTGTAGTCCAGGGGAGGAGCCACCTATCTCGTGATACTTCGAAGACTCTTCCAGGACAACAATGTGCAATCATCCGGACCCAACACTAGGTGGCGGACTATGCACAGATATGAATGTCAGCAGCCCTACATGCCAAGAACAGATGCATACTGGTAAGTAGCATTTGCATTCTAACTTTACCAGCAATTGGCCCTCCTTCAGCAATGGGCAGGGGTCTTAGGGTATTTGCTTTTCCCACCCTTAGGTCTCGGGACAGCCTAACACTCACTCTCCAAAGTGAAGAGCTCTCTCATTTTTAGTAGTAGCTCAAAATGTGGCTGTTAACTCTGCTTTCAACTTTATAGATCTTGCTGTTGTTTCGTGACATACTCATGCTCGAACACTGAGCATGATAATCTTTTGGATGACTCTTACAATCTATAATTGGTTTTCCTAATAATCATGATTGACTCATAATGTATGAACACTGTGTGACGTTTAGCATGAAGTCAGTTTGCTAACAGTTTATGATTAAACATAGATATAGTGACACATATGCACACAGATTGGTGTAGTGTAGTGAATAAAAAAGAAAATAGCCCACATTTGTAAGTGGTTCAGTGTTTTTGAGTGCTGTGTTCTGGCTAGCCTCAAAGAAGCCACTTTGATAATGTACAGTAACTGCTGGTAAGGGTCAAAGTATCCCCTTTTAAGGAATCTTTTTTACACTTGTCTTGTGTCTTGGGATGTTTTGTGGACACAGTTTATCTTTTACATTCAGAACCATTATAAATACAGATACCATCTGTGCCAAAATTCACTTTCCCTGTATTCAGAATCTTTCAGTCTTTAAGAATACTTTCTTTATGTGATCCAACAGAAGACCATATATTTGTTATTAATGTTAGTTAAACTATTGCTCGTAAGAAGTGCTTCAAGTAGGTTGTTCATGGCTATTTTCCTGACACTAAAATTCATTAAAAATCGTATGGTAGGACATAGCCACATAAGTTTTGTTAACTATAGCAATCCCAGTCTTTAAAATAAGATGTAGACACCCATAAGTACAAAAAGGCGCAAGTCCTTATCCACACCAGAACATTACATAAATGCTTTCAGTGCATGTCATGGATGGTAGACTGGTAGCTCAAGCAATGTGGTGGTGCCTCACTTAAAAAAACAGAGATTCATTCAAACATATCACAAATGTTAAATGGTTAAATTAATTTCTGTTGTTGGTAATTACGCGGGACCACATTCCAGTCCATTGTTTTGCTGATGTCATTAAATAAATAGTGTCTCTGCTATATATGATTTGATATCCATAATGTCTGAGCACCCTTCCTATTATCTGATAGTCTAATCACTACATTCTTGTTGATATTCAATGACTTAAAGGTCTGTTTTTCCCCTTCAATCCATTTTTTGTGGTCTGACTGTTGTAGTCCTGTTGCCAATTTGTAATATATTTTGTTAATGGCTGCTTGAAGGTGTACGGTTCCATGGGAAATGGTATTATAGGAAGGTTGGATAGAGGAGGGTTTTCCGAGACATGTGGTATCCTTATATTCTTGGTCTTTATCTTGAAAAATGGTTTTAAGTAATCTTGGAGTACAGTTTGAAGATCTTCATCCTGATTTCAAATGCATAATAACAGGTAACTCAATCCTCTTTTCAGGACAGCAATCTTAATTGCATTTGGGTATATGCACAATCAGTTAACCAGTAGTGTTTGTTCAGGAACCAAGCCGACATCTGCTTCTGATAAATTGTCTTATAGAGATTGCGGCTGGAAACTTTGGAATGTGGATAGTGTCTGTATCTGTTGTTTTTAGGTCTCGCCTAGCGACGCATCGCATGCGCTGCTCGCTTTGGCGAGATCTATTGATGTTGATTTAACTTCCGAAGGGGGGCAGGAGATGTGAACATGTCTCTCACGGCGACAGTTCGTTACTGTACCATTGTTCTCACGGCTGTTCCAACAACTGGCTATGGCGATTTAGTAACGTCTTCTGGCAGCTTCCTAAAATAATTTGCATTTTGCTTTCTGTTTCTGTTATTTATTTTCAAACTTTTTTACGGAGCGCGGCACCCGCTTTAGGGACACCGTGCTCAGTTTATCATTTTTTTTCATCTCCCGCCCGCACTCCGATCTCCATGCATTTTCGCACCCCCCTCCCCGCCCACTCTCAGTTCTCCGTGCATTTTTGCAACCCCTACCCAATCAACCTGCACTCTGTGTGTCGCTGCATTTTCCCACCCCCCGCCCGCACTCAGCTCACCATGCAGTTTTGCACCCGCCCGCACTCCGCTGTCTGTGCATTTTTGCACCCCCCCCAAAGCCCGCACTCAGTTCTCCGTGCATTTCGCACAATGCTCTCTTCTGCACAGCTCGCTGTAAATCCAGCAGGTGTGTTTCAGCTCCAGAACTGTGCTCTCACCACTCTTTCCGATGTTGTAGGACAGAAGGGAGGCTCTGGTATAGTTTCATAGCTGCTTGGCTGAACTATTTTTAAACTTCCCTTCTCCTTGAATGTTTGGAGAGGGCGGATGCACCTGCACTCGTCGTGTTTCACAATCAGTCACTGGGGTTTGCCTTGAACTGGCTGGGGCTACCCAGAGCTCTGCACTTCAGTTCAATAAACTTTATTCAGTCATAATAAATATGACCCATATAAGTGTAAAGCTCTGCGCTTTAAAACGTGGACTTTGATTAAAAATCAAAGCAAATTTTGTTGCAGTGCGGGCAGGTGAGCGAAAGTAAGCGCTGTGACGCCCCTTAGGGAAAGAGTGAAATGTAGCACCTTTGCGAGGAAGGGAGTGAGCTGGAAGGCCCATCAGAGATGCGTGTCTGGTGCAGATTTGGTGCTGGGAGGTAAGCGCCATGAACAAGTGTGAGGCACTACTTTGATCATAAGTGTGGTTTTACGAAAGTGAGTGAGGCTGACTGGCGAGTGTACGTGCATACTAAGGATCAAGTGTGAGAGTTGGGCTTTGGCGGGGTACGCTTAGGGTGCTACTGTGCTACTGTGAGGACTCTAAATGTAGGACTTGGAGACCTCACAGTGAGAGTGATGGAATGTAGGCAGGTGAGTGAGATCCGCTGAGATGTACAGAAGACATCCCTCCTGTGTATGGCTTGGAAGCCTTCTAACGAACGTGAGTATAGGCAAGAAAGTGAGACTAGCTGAAAGACGAGGGAGACCCCAGGCATAGGGCTCGGAGCCCTCCCACAGAGTTAGTATTGGCAGGTGAGTGAGATCAGGTGAGCGGTGAACCCAGTGAGTGAGATCAGCTGAGATGTGCGGCCCGCCTCTGTGTTCCTGTCCAGGGAAGAGTAATGAAGGCAAAGTCTTAACGCAAAGTAAACCTTGCCCCCTTTTAACGAGTTTATTGCAGGTGAGCGAAAGTTTAACTCTTAACCAGTGAATTATTAACACTCTGCATTTTCACTCACTTGGCACAAACACTTCAGAGTTGATCTCACATTAACTAAGTAATCCTTGACAAAGTGCTTAAGAGGGGGTTTGTGTCTTGGCGCTTGAATACTCTCATTACCAATGTCCTTTGATCTGAATTATTTGAACTCGTCCGGGTTGGCCCCATCTTAACTTAAACATCAAGCTTGTGGGGCACTTGCCAATAACTATGTGAAATGTGTTGATGCTGCTCGGAGGGCGCATCCGTACCCACCCAGTTATCACAATCCGGCTCCCAGCTAATGTATCCTAGAAAACTTAGATGCAAACAGCGCAATTTAATATTCGGGTTCAAGGTCACAATGTTGCCACTTTAAGTGTTTTTCCTTCATCCAGTTTTGATGATCACTTGTCGGAAACAGTTCCTACAGCTTCCTGGTTCAACTTGTGGTGGGTGCGGTTGTGAAGGGCCGCAGGAGGCTCATTCCAGCTGTGTTTTGCACACAGGTGCATGCCCGCAGGCACACCCACTGTGGGAGGGAGGATTGAGGTGAGGCGAGCCGTCCAGCTGAGGGCACTCTGCTGGGGCAGGAGCAGAGTCCGGTACACCCTACTTCGCCTTTCAACTCCCTGAAGTGGAGAGGCTATTCATTACAAACAGAACAAGGACCGTGTGTCTGAGAGGATAGAAAAGCTGGTACAGAGTCACTGCCTTTCAGGCACGCCTTACTCTGCAGGTCGATAGAAAGAACGCCACGGAGTGGATAAAACAAGCATTGAAAAAGTTAACCATTTTCCAATTTGAGTCCTTACTAAAACATTTAAACACGTTTGCTAGAGTGGAAAAACAAACACAAAAATGTTACGCATCTATGAGATAAATAAGTTTGTGTTACAGTTCACTGAACTTTTGGGGTGCGAATAGACCCTCTTGGATTGGAGTAGCAGGCAATAGCTAGAGGGCAGAATGTTACACCAAACGTCCGATAGCATGAGGTGAGCGTGAAATACTTCTCTTGGCTTAGCCAAAACAAAGTGTGTCAAGAAATGATAGCAATAGGACTCCTCTCTTACATGACAGCTCTTCTCTTACGGCAGACCCAATAAAATACGGGCAATTTCTTTTCAGGCTCGTGCCTTTGTAAAGTATCCAGAGCCCGGGCAATTCCTGAAAGGCTGGTAGGGCTGGGAAAGCGCCATTTCGAATGCCTCTGTGACAGTGGGACATGTTATGGTCGGTGCTTGCAGTGTTTCTTGTAAAGGGCTCCAGGGGGTGGAGGATGGAATAATGCTGCACTAAGGCTGAGAGGTACCCTGTTTTGTAAATCAATATTGCTTCCTCAACAACTCCTGTTTTCGTAATTTTTTCCTTTAAATCCGATATTAACAATCCTCCTAACTGTAAGGTAAATAAATAAGTTTTGTAGTGGGCAAGAAGTCAACTAATGTCAGTAGAAGACAATATGGAAGGGACTTCTCATGCTGTGGTTATATTCCCACGCCACGGCTACCTCGGAAAGGGTTTGTAACATTCCCATGCCAGGGCTCCCTCGGAAAGGGTTTGTAACATTCCAATGCCAAGGCTCCCTCAGGGCACCTTTTATAATACTCCCATGCCAGGGCTCCCTCGGGACACTTTTGTAATATTCTCATGCCAGGGCTCCCCAGGATACGTTTATAACATTCCCACGCCAGGGCTCCCTAGGGAGGGGTGTATAACATTCCGATGTCAGGGCTGCCTTGGGATACATTTATAATATTCCTTGGCAGGGGTTTTGTCAAGATGAGTTTACCATGCCAGTGCCATTTTACGGGATTGTATGTCTTAAAAACGACTTCCCCAACCACGACTTCCCTAACAACAAGTTCGCAACACGACCTCGTCTTAACCACAATTTTTTTTACCACGCACTTCTTTACCACGTTTTTTCGTGGTAAAGGAATTCCTGCTAAATAAAATAGTTTCCAACTAGTACCCCGATCTCCCCCACCCCTTAACAACGAATTTCCCTCACCCTAAAAGCAAATAAGATTATCCACGCACCCTGTTAAGTAACCCCTACCTCTACAAACGAATCCCTAAGCCTCTTGACCCCTGTATATTTACCCCAAACACCTCTCCCTCTAAAAACGATTTCCCTTATTCTAAAAATAAACTTGATTTAATAATAAAAATAACGAAATAATATTAATAATAATAACTAAACTCCAGCCCCTAAAATCTAACCCAAAACCCCCTCCCCCTTAAAATTAACCTCTATTACCTGTTCCTCTGCGTCACTCATCTGCACTGACTGCTTTTATACATTGACATCATCTTTGCACTAAGATTTGAAGTAATTCCTCCCTCGAGTGTGTCACTTGTACGGAAATGTGAAAGGCACAGTGGTGCTCAATGGCAGGCAAAGAATGACGCTACACATCACGTACATCACGTACGTGAGAGTCACACACGTAAATATTGCAGGCTGGGAAACATTCCTAACAACGACTTTCCAGAACTCCTCCCTGCCCGAACACTAGACCGTTGTTCGTGCAAGTCGTTGTTTCGGGTAAGTCGTTCTTCCGCTCTCGTGACTCCAGAACTCGTTGTTCCGGAGTCGTTGTTTAGGATGTTTCCCGTTTTATAGTGAATATTAAATGCATTCCAGGCGCTCTCTTGATGCATTTACAACCCCCTGCCAAGGTTCTCTCAAAATGAGTTTATAATATTCCCAAGCCAGGCATTCCATCATGATGTGTTTACAGCTGTCCTATCAGGGCTCGCCAGGATGCATATATAACATTCCAATGCCAGACACTCCATCATGAGGGGTTCATTGCATTCCTGTTCCAGGGCTCATTCAGGATGCATTCTAATGTTCCTGTGCCAGGACTCCCTCTGTATACGTTCATAATCGTCCCATACCAGGACTCCCTCATGCTGTATTCGAGAACTGACTTGAAGCCCGACCCACTCTCCGCCCCTATTTCTCATTGGCTTGTGTCATTGTCCGTCGTAAGTGCTGGCTTCTGACTTGTTAATAGGCTTGTTAGTCCCTCCTTAGTACTGCCTTGTCTACGTTTGTAACCTCCCATGTCGACTGGCCCTTTCACTTCTGTTGTTACACAGTATGTCTTATTTAGTCTGTAAGCACTATTTTCCTTAATGAGTTTCTCCTACTGCAGGCATGACATGCTTTCCTGCAACATTCAGCGACCATGCACGCTTTGACTTTCCAAACAGCCCGGGACAATGGCGGACGCTTCTCTTTGAAATGCAATAGGTCTCGCATTTACAAGAGTTTGAGCTATTGGCATTGTAAAAGACAATGCCTTTTATTCATGTTAATTATCCAAACAGATAAATAAAAGGTATTGTCATTTACAATGCCAATAGCTTAAACTCTTGCAAATGCGAGACCTATTGCATTGCAAATGCTTGTTGTACAAAGGCGCTTGTTTCCCTTACTCCTTCCTCGCTTTTTGTCCAGTCATTCGCATTACTTTATTTTTCCTCTTTCACTTTTAAACATTTTGTGATCAGGAAACTTGTTTCAATTGTTTTTGCTTTCATTAGTTTTAATTAGATTTCTGCTCTGTATATTTGGAACAAACCACCCCTTGCTTGGCTAGAATTCCTATTGAGGATTTAATGATACTAGGTATTTGTTAACCCGTTCAGCGCGGCGCAAATTCCTGCGCTGTGCTGAACGTTCCATTGGGCCTATGGAACCATGACGGAACGGTTCCGTCATGAGCACAGGCCAACCGACGCTCATGACGGAACCGTTCCGTCATGAGCATGGAAGGGGTTAAAGGTGTCACTAAATTGATGGAACAAACCACCCCTTGCTTGGCTAGAATTCCTTTTGAGGATTTAATGATACTAGGTATTTGTTAAAGGTGTTGCTGAATTGATGGATGTCGACATTTTCATGTAACTAGGCAAGATTTAGGAAAGTTTGACAATTAAAGCTTTAGCAAAAGTAATTTGCACATAATATTGCAATACATTGTTCTCAATTTTGAAATAGAACAGCATCTGAAGCTGCCCCTCTGGACTACACAATGTATTTTTTGCAATGTTTAATAAATCACAAAAACATTTTGGTATCATTTGTGGTCTGAATTCAGCTTCTGATTAATGCGAGTCTGGGCTGGGTTCCACTCCCAAAATTTCTCCGCTTCTTCCATCCACTATTCTAGATTGCCAGGAATCTGAAGATGAGGGGTCTTATGGAGCTGCCTATAGACCCTCGCAGCTGCATATTAAAAGTCAAGAATCAGAGGATGAGGATTTCCTAGAGGTTCTAGAACAATTCTCTTTTAAGGATCGACCAGTAAGAGGCCCTAAACGGTATGAGTCATTTCGTCAGGCTTTTAATTATGAAGAGGAGGAGGAAGTGAGTCCCAATGTTCAGGAAGAGTCTGTCGGTGCCTTTATCTTTAATTTCTGATATATGGCATATGATAGACAGTTATTATCGCAGTTTCCCGGAGGATACCGCTGCAGCCCCTGTTCCTACTCCTGCTAGTCTTCCTCAACCTGTGAAGGAAACACCAGTGGTTCAGTCTCCTCCTCCAGTAGAACGAGTAGACACTTCGAAAATAATAACAATTTGGGATGACTTAAATGAAAGTGATCATGAATATCAAGCTGAAGAAGGAGAGATTCCCCAGGATGATGTAGTTGGGGATGAATGGGACCAATACATCGTTCCAACTTCACCTTCGTCACTGTTACCTTAAGCAAGTTCTCCACCAGAGGATATAGCCAGTTTTCATGACCTGATTGAAAAAGCCGCAAAAACATTTGAGCTTACCATGCCTGTAAAAGAAAGTGAATGATTCCTTTATGATTTCAAAGAGTCATCTCGAAGTCAGTAAGAGCTATCCTGATAATCCAGCACATATGGGATGAAGGAAAAAAATTAATGAGGAATCCTGCATCAGTTCCAGCATCGATTCCTAAACTTGATAATAAATACCGTGCTCCAGAGACAGCTCCAGCATGCCTAATTGGACATCCTCGTCCTGAGTGTGTTGTTACTCAAGCGGTGCAATGACGCTCCAAAAATCCGGTGACAGCCTGTTTGGCGCCTCCTGATAAGGAAGGTAAAAGAATGGACAGTATAGGAAAGCGATTTGCAGTTATGGCGGCAGCATCTATCAAGGCAGCAAATGCACTGGCGCTTGTCAGTAGATTTAACAGGCAGATATGGTGGGACATCGCCGCAATCCTCTCCTATCTCCCAGAGGACAAAAAGGAGGAAGCAAATACAATTTTGCAAGATGGAGCCAGAACAGCGTCTGAGTCCATTGATGTAGCGATGGACGTTGTGTCTGTAGGTTTTCGTCAAACGGCTGGAGCGGTTGCTCTTCGTAGGCAGGGATGGCTAAAATCAACATCTTTTAGGCCTGAGTGTCATGATTTCCTCCCCTCGTCCTGCCTTCGCTGTTGTCGAGCACCGCTGGCAGAGCGGACTACGAATCCCAGGAGGCCTAGCGCGGCGAGATTACGCAACAACTAAAGCACGTGTTGCAGACACGAAGGTCCGCCTATATAAGGCGGAAGTAGAATGGACGCTGTGTCGGATATTCAGATTCCTAAGCCGACGCATCCTGAAGCCGAGCGCTCCGTGAGCAGAACCATTGTACCAACCATTGATCTTCGGAAGAACGGAGGTAGGAACGCCCCGTGTCTCAGTTACTACGGAACAGTGGTCTATAGCGCGCAAGCGTTCTCTGACTCGGACGAGTCAGCGAGGCTCGCTCAGGATCCAGAGTTGTGGCTGGTTGGAGCGGCTGCTCCCAGCTCGGTCCAAGGGTCTTATCGAAGACCAAGTAACGGAGGTTGGTGTGAGCCGTGGCTCCAAGCCCCCGTCCTCGTACTAGTCAGGGATTAGTGTTGAGACGCACTCCAGGAGGAGTTTGCCGCGTCTCCACAGCCCTAGCATCCAGAGGTAGGTCTGATCGAGCGGCTGCTCTCGACCACCTCTCGCTTTTGGTTCTTGGGTGATAGCAGCGAGAAACGCCTGATCGAGATACGGGTAGAGCAGCTGCTCCCCGTATCCCCTAGGAAGGAGTGGTAGAGAACCCGGCTGGGCGACTCCCACCTTCCCCACATCTGCTCACCCAACGGTAGAGATCATAACCCCTCACAGCTATCGAACGGCATTGTCGGCCGCTTTTAGCACAGTGCCCTCCGTTGGCGTACAACGGGACCGTTGTACTTGCGGAGGACGGTACATAACACCAGCGCTGTGATTGGGGTAACGTATACAGAACTGGTGCATTCTACTTATCATTTCTGTTTGTATTCTACCCGTTACTTTACCTTACACAATAAATCCTTAAACTTACAAGAAGTGGTTTTGTGTTCTGTGGGTGTCTGTCCCCGATCCCGGGAACGCCAGGTCGTTACAGAATATCTGACCTATTTCCCATAACTATCCCCCGGTCGGGTGACAGACATGGCCACATTGGAGGATGTATTAGCAGCGTTGGCTACAATACAGATTGAACTAGCAGCATCTAGGCAGGAATCTGCAGATGTAAGGGCACGACTTGACGCTATGCAGAGAGACCCTTTGACACCTGGTCCTACCTCCACAACCGCTGCCCCTGCGGTTGTTGTTGAGATGCCTGTCACAGTACCATTGGCTGCACCAGAGAGGTACAGCGGAGACCCCAACACCGTACAGGTGTTCCTCATGCAGATAGCGTTGCATCTATCCTGCAAACCAAGGGCCTTTCCCACAAGCCAAGCCAGGGTGGCTTTTCTCTTGTCATATTTGGCCGGTGACGCGGCACAATGGGCGGTTCCCTTGGTGAGCAGGGACGACCCCATATTGTGTGACTGGGGAGCCTTTTGTGAGGAATTTCTTCGAGTCTTCGACCGCAGGGCAGACTCGTACACGGCGGATCGCGAGATGCTAGAACTGAAACAGGGCAATAATGACCTGTTGCAATACCTCAATGCATTTCGCCGGCTGGTGGCTGAAACTAAGTGGCCTGTTGCCAAACAAACAACGTTGTTTCACCAAGGACTGTGCGATGAGCTCAAAGACGTGGTGGCTCAAATCGATCCCCAGCCCAAGACGTGTGAGGGTCTCAACAGTCTGATCCTGCGTTTGGACCACCGGCTGGGCGAGAGAAAAGGTGACCATAAGAAGAAAGGCAAGGCTTTGCCTTCTTACCTCTCCATGGGGAGCCCCGAAGCCAGCTCCGCTGCCAAGTCTGAGCCCATGGATATCGGAGCCATAAGGTCCAGTCTTACTGCAGCAGAGAAGGAGTCACGCAGAAAACAGGGTCTTTGCCTGTATTGCGGCAAGAAAGGACACTACGTCCGTGAGTGTCCAGCCAAACCTAAGACCAGTCGATACCGGACCGGCAGGCCTGTGACGGCTGTGGTAGACGTACCGGCGGAAAACTGATGGACTCCAGGAAAACGGAAGGGGCCTCTTGGAGTCACAATTACATTCCTTCCATGTCTAGTTCCGACCAAAGAGGAAAACAACATTTATTCATCACTGTACACATCGGGGTTCAGGATCAATGGCTCCCCGTGGTGGCCATGGTGGATTCGGGGGCCACAGGCCTCTTCATGGATTATAACGAGGCACAGAGACTGGGGATCACTCTCATTCCCAAAGGAAAGCCGGAAGACGTCTATGCAGTGGACGGAAGACGTCTGGTGACCGGACCCATCGGACATCATACGGGTGAAATGCCGGTAAGGTTCGGCAGATGGCATGCTGAAACCATCGATTTTAGCATTATCAGAGCACCGCAGTATGGAGTCATATTGGGACTGCCATGGCTCCAAAAACACAACCCGTCGGTGGATTGGACAACGCATCAAATCGAAATGTCTTCACCGTATTGCATACAAGGATGCGGGGTGCGACAAGAAATGCACGACACCCCACGGACCGGAAGTCATACAGTGGCCACTGCAGCCGAGAAAGCGGTGCCGCTTCCTAGCGTATATCGAGGATACGAAGACGTTTTCGATGAAGTAAAGGCGGAGGTGCTCCCGCCCCATAGGGTTTATGATTGCCAGATCGACCTGGTACCAGGAGCAAGCATCCCCAGCGGCAGGCTGTATGCCCTCACAGAGCCCGAAAACCTGCATCTGCGTTCATATCTGGACAAACTCCTGGAGTTAGGGTTCATCAGGCCATCCAAGTCACCGGCAGCATCGCCCCTCTTTTTCATTCCTAAGACCAACGGCGAATTGAGGGCGTGCGTGGACTTCAGGGCCTTGAACGCTATTACCATTAAGAACCGGTATCCCCTTCCCCTCATCAGCGTTCTCCTGGAACAGGTACAGAAAGCTAAGGTGTACACTAAGCTGGATCTGAAGGGGGCTTACCACCTCGTGCGCATGAGGGACGGCGACAAGTAGAAGACGGCCTTCAAGACCCGGTTCGGCCTTTTGGAGTACCTCGTCATGCCGTTCGGGCTATGCAACGCCCCCGCTGCCTTCCAGTTCTTCTTGAATGAAGTGTTCCGGGATGTGTTGGATGTATAAGTCGTCGTATACATCGACGATATCCTCATATACTCCGACACAGAAGAGGACCACGTGCGTCACGTCTCAGCAGTTCTGCAGAAACTAAGAGAGAACATGCTATACTGTAAACTCAGTAAATGCGACTTCCACGTCTCATCCGTGGAATTCCTTGGGGTGATGCTGAGCCCAGGAGGACAGGAAATGGCGGAGCGAAAGATCAGAGCTGTGGAAGAATGGCCGGTGCCACGGAACGTGAAGGACGTCCAGAGTTTCATAGGCTTCGCCAATTTCTATAGGCGGTTCATCGAGGGGTTTTCCGGATTGGTCGCCCCAATCACTCAGCTACTACGGAAATCACAGAAGTTCGAGTGGAACGGGGATGCGCAGAACGCATTTGAGGCATTAAAGAAGGCCTTCGGAACTGCCCCGGTGTTGGCTCACCCCGATCCGGAACTTCCCTATGTGGTGGAGGCTGACGCCTCTGACGTGGCTCTGGGTGCCATACTGTCGCAAAGAAATTCCGGGACAGGCGTACTCCACCCAGTGGCATACATGTCACGGAAACTCAACGACGCGGAGCGCAATTATCATATTGCGGAGAAAGAACTCCTGGCGATCAAGGATGCGTTCACTGAGTGGAGACATCTGTTGATGGGGGCTAGACACGTCGTCACTGTGTATACAGACCACCGGAACCTGCAGTTCATGACCGCAACTCAACACCTTTCTCCTAGGCAGTTGCGATGGATGATCTTTTTCTCTGGATTCCACTTTCACATCACCTACAGGCCTGGAACCGAGAACAAGAAAGCGGACGCATTGTCACGACAATCGGACACCAGGGAGACCGCACCCATCACAGAACACTCTATCATTCCACCACATGTGGTAGTGGGGGTGATTCAGCCCGATACTTTCCTCAGAGACATCC
This sequence comes from Lissotriton vulgaris, assembly GCF_964263255.1. NCBI lineage: Eukaryota > Metazoa > Chordata > Amphibia > Caudata > Salamandridae > Lissotriton > Lissotriton vulgaris. Next base: position 178,451,202 of record NC_141699.1, read on the forward strand.
AGAGGGGGATTCGCACCTTCGCGTGGCAGAGGTGGCTCCGTAGTCACGGAGAATGGAGGGTGTCTGATGGCATACCCGTAAGGGGCCGCTGCCTGCTGTTACCCACGCCTCGGCTCCAGAGACAGGCCTATGAGTGGTGTCGCGTATCCCCGTGTGCGGGTCATCTGGGATTTGAGAAAACGGTGGCATATGTGGGTCGTCACTTTTGGTGGCCGGCCATGAGAGCGGATGTACGAAGGTGGGGTGCGGCATGTTCCGTATGTGCTACCATGAAAGCTGACCACAGCCGGACGCAAGGGCTTCTCCAACCCCTACCCATGCCCACCAGGCCATGGGAGAACATCTCACTCGACTTCATAGTGGGTCTACCTATGGATCAAGGGAAAACGGCGATATTGGTGGTGGTGGACTACCTCACCAAGATGGGAAACTTCATTGCTTGCCACCAAGTCCCATCGGCGGGCAAATTGGCGTTGTTGCTACTACAGAACATAGTGAGGCTACATGGCCTGCCCAAGGTGATCGTGTCCGACAGGGGTTCGCAGTTTACCACCCAGTTCTGGAAAACCTGGTGATCGGCGTTGCACGTCAGATCGGCCCTATCTACGAGCTATCACCCCCAGACGGACGGGCAAACGGAACGTCTGAACCAGTCCCTCAAGCAATACCTGCGCTGTTTTGTCGATCAGGGGAAGGAGGAATGGGTGGACTTGCTATGGATTGCGGAGATCGCCTACAATAACGCCACGCATTGTTCCTCCAAGACCTCTCCCTTCTACGGCAACTACGGGCATCATCCACGGTTTTTGCCCTTTGTCCATCCGATCAGGGAGAGTAATCCACCAGCCACGGCCGAAAGGGTGGCTCACATCAAGAACACGTTGGTAAAATCTCGTGCGTTTCTTGAGGATGCAAAGGTGAGATACAAGACATCGGCGGATCGAAGGAGAAGACCTGGGCCAGTATACAGAGTGGGTGACTTTGTCTGGATCTCTACACGGAACATCAGATTTCGGAAAAGTAGCATGTTCCATCCCAAATTCATGGGCCCCTACCGAATCACCAAATGCCTCGGCCCGGTGAATGTGAGGGTGTGCTTGCCTCAGTCCTTGCGGATCCATCCGGTGTTCCACGTTTCTTTATTGAAGCCCTCATCCTCGCCCAAGCGGGTGGCGCCGGTGCCTGTGATGGTGGATTCAGAGGTTGAGTACGAGGTGGCAGGTATCCTGGACTCCAAATGGCGACGGGGCAAATTGTGGTACCTAGTGGATTGGAAAGGGTACGGCCCGGAAGAGCAGTCATGGGAGCCGGCTGCGGGGGTTCACGCGCCCCGATTGGTGTCGGCTTTCCATCGCAAATTTCCTTCTTGTGCTGGCCCTGATGGGCGGTGAGATGGAAGGGGGATGTACTGTCATGATTTCCTCACCTCGTCCTGCCTTCGCCGTTGTCGAGCACCGCTGGCAGAGCGGACTACGAATCCCAGGAGGCCTAGCGCGGCGAGATTACACAACAACTAAAGCACGTGTTGCAGACACGAAGATCCGCCTATATAAGGCGGAAGTGGAATGGACGCTGTGTCGGATATTCAGATTCCTAAGCCGACGCATCCTGAAGCCGAGCGCTCCGTGAGCAGAGACCATTGTACCAACCATTGATCTTCAGAAGAACGGAGGTAGGAACGCCCCGTGTCTCAGTTACTACGGAACAGTGGTCTATAGCGCGCAAGCGTTCTCTGACTCGGACGAGTGAGCGAGGCTCGCTCAGGATCCAGAGTTGTGGCTGGTTGGAGCGGCTGCTCCCAGCTCGGTCCAAGGGTCTTATCGAAGACCAAGTAACGGAGGTTGGTGTGAGCCGTGGCTCCCAGCCCCCGTCCTCGTACTAGTCAGGGATTAGTGTTGAGACGCACTCCAGGAGGAGTTTGCCGCGTCTCCACAGCCCTAGCATCCAGAGGTAGGTCTGATCGAGCGGCTGCTCTCGACCACCTCTCGCTTTTGGTTCTTGGGTGATAGCAGCGAGAAACGCCTGATCTCTACCACTCCTAGGAAGGAGTGGTAGAGAACCCGGCTGGGCGACTCCCACCTTCCCCACATCTGCTCACCCAACGGTAGAGATCATAACCCCTCACAGCTATCGAACGGCATTGTCGGCCGCTTTTAGCACAGTGCCCTCCGTTGGCGTACAACGGGACCGTTGTACTTGCGGAGGACGGTACATAACACCAGCGCTGTGATTGGGGTAACGTATACAAAACTGGTGCATTCTACTTATCATATCTGTTTGTATTCTACCCGTTACTTTACCTTACACAATAAATCCTTAAACTTACAAGAAGTGGTTTTGTGTTCTGTGGGTGTCTGTCCCCGATCCCGGGAACGCCAGGTCGTTACACTGAGGTCCAATCGAAAATCATGGACATGCCTTTTGATGGAGAAAGCCTGTTTGGGAAGCACATTGACAAGGCGCTTCAAGGAATAAAAACAGACACTGATACTGCTAGAGCTTTAGGATCTTTACAGCAAGGTCGCTTCCAGTCTTTTCGTGGCAGAGGATCGAGAGGACATTTCCAGCAACATTCCTCTTTTCAGTCGAACAGGTTCCAGCCGTACCACCAACAGGGGTACCGTCAGTTCTCCTCCAATCAGCAGTATCGGTCCTCTAATACATCATTTCAGCAGCAAGGAAGGAGAAAATCTGCTGCAAGAGGAAAGGCGCAAGATTCTGGTCAAAGACAGTGATATTCTTCAGGCACCTCCGGCCCGTCTCATCTCCAACAGTTCCATTACCTTTCTCAATTTCTAAATTATTGGCAATCAATAACACCGGACAAATGGGTGTTAGACATCATAACACAGGGTCACACCCTGGAATTCTCACAAAAACCTCCGAATCGTCCACCTCTTTACAGAGATCAAAATCATCTTTCAGCCCTCAAGACGGAAATTTTAACTCTCCTTATTAAAGGTGAAATAGAAGAAGTCCCACCAGAGCAACAGGGGATAGGATTCTATGCGCTTTTTTTCTTCATAAAGAAAAGTCAGTCTTCCAAATTGATGGCAGGTAATGGACCTCAGAGATCTGAACAAATATATAAAGAAAATCTCGTTCTGCATGCTGTCCTTACAGGAAGATTCAGAAAAGGGGGTGGTGATGGACAGAGTATCTGAATTAAGCAGAACACTCCTACCCAGTCAACAGATCAGGGCTTGATCCATCACCGTTTTTTAGCTCACTGCACCATCCCAGCTCAGAACCTGGCTACATGCAAATTAGTCTGTCCCTAGCCCAGTGCATCATGGGAACAGGGCAGACCAAACTACCAAGCCAATTCTTTTACTGGAAAGGAAACAAGCTTCCGGGGACCGGTTTCTGGCATTACAGCCGTCTTCGGCCCGGCTTGCTTGAATCCTGATAGTGCAGTGAGCAAGGGACTCATGTCTGAGCATACCCTTCCACGCTTATGTATGCTCAGATGTGAGTCCCTTTCTCACTGCACCATCAGGATTCAAGCAAGCCGGGCCGAAGACGGCTGTAATGCCAGAAACCGGTCCCCGGAAGCTTGTTTCCTTTCCAGTAAAAGAATTGGCTTGGTAGTTTGGTCTGCCCTGTTCTCATGATGCACTGGGCCAGGGACAGACTAATTTGCATGTAGCCAGGTTCTGAGCTGGGATGGTGCAGTGAGTTAAAAAACGGTGATGGATCAAGCCCTGATCTGTTGACTGGGTAGGAGTGTTCTGCTTAATTCAGATACTCTGTCCATCACCACCCCCTTTTCTGAATCATTTTGTCCACCATAAACGTGGAAGGGTATGCTCAGATGTGAGTCCCTTGCTCACTGCACCATCAGGATTCAAAGCAAGCCGGGCCGAAGACGGCTGTAATGCCAGAAACCGGTCCCCGGAAACTTGTTTCCTTTCCAGTAAAAGAATTGGCTTGGTAGTTTGGTCTGCCCTGTTCCCATGATGCACTGGGCCAGGGACAGACTAATTTGCATGTAGCCAGGTTCTGAGCTGGGATGGTGCAGTGAGCTAAAAAACGGTGATGGATCAAGCCCTGATCTGTTGACTGGGTAGGAGTGTTCTGCTTAATTTAGATACTCTGTCCATCACCACCCCCTTTTCTGAATCCTTACAGGAAATCCTCCTTTTACTTCGAAGAGGAGATTACATGGTTTCTCTAAACCTTTTGGATGCATATTTCCATATCCCAATCCACAAAAATACACAAACGGTATCTGCGGTACATGGTGGCGGGCGACATAACCAGTTCAAAGTATTACCTTTGTGGAGGAGTGTGGCTCAATGGTTAGAGCGGCAGACCCTGATGCAGAGCTCTGGCCCGGGACCAGGGTTCAATTCCCGCCTCAGCGGGTCTTGGGCTCAATTTCCTCGGACCTGACAATTCTCGCCTCGGTGCCTATTCTAATCATGGGCCCCACGCTGCAACTCTGGGCAATAGCTTGCTTAACCTCCACACCGGCCCCAACAGCGCTAGGATGCCTGGCTTCACCCTGGGGGTGCCCAGGAGAGGACACTTCACAGGGAAAGCCAGGATGGGTTCCTTAGCGGTATGAGTAATAGCGCCAGGAAACCGCTTGGTGACAGTGCGCTCTACAAATACCTTGACATTTACATTTACATTTACATTTACATTTACCTTTCGGCCTAAAATCTGCCCCAAGGGTTTTCACAACAAGGTCTGCAAATTTTTTCATATTTGGATGACTGGCTGATAAAAGAAACATCGTACCAGGAGACACAGCAGTCTTTACAAATCTGTATGGATCTTTTCCAGAAATTTGGATAAGAAGTCCTCCCTTACTCCGACACAGTCTCTCCAATTCCTCGGGGTGCTATTGAAAACCCAGGAAGCAAAAGCTTTTCCCTCAGAGGAAGGCATAACAAAGATTTTAAATCTGACGGCATCAATAAGATCAAAAAAGTCCACTTCCATCAGGATCTTCAAGTCTTTACTGGGAATGATGACATCCTGTATCCCATTGATTCCGAACTGCCGTTTGCATATGAGACCGCTACAAGAATCCCTAGACAAACAATGGGTTAATTCGAAGACAAACTAGTGATCAACTCTAAGATCAAATGGGCAATGTCATGGTGGGGGTATCAGCAGCAACTTGACAAAGGGCCTACTGTTCGAACCTCAATCTCCAAGTTACGTCATGACATCAGACGCTTCATTACAAGGTTGGGGAGCGCAGCTGCAAGACCTAGAGATTCAAGGCCATTGGTCACCTCGAGAGGCAAAGCTACACATCAATCTTTTTGGAATTAAAAGTAGTTTTCCTGGGTCTTCAAACCTTTCTTCCCAGGATTCGTGGTTCATCTGTCTTGGTAAGGACCAACAGCACAACAACGATGTTCTATCTTCTGAAACAGGGTGGCACAAGGTCGAAGCACCTGTCTGCTCGGGCACAAACAATTTAGAATTGGCTTCTACGTCACAGCATAGCTCTACAGGTGGAACATGTTCCTGGGGTACGAAACACAAGGGCAGATTTGTTAAGCAGATCATCTGCCATTTGACAGAAGTGGGAACTGAATCAAGACCAACTTCGTCAAATATTCAATCTATGTGGCAAACCAAATTTGGACTTGTTTGCGACTCACAACAACAAAAAATGCAAACATTACGCAAGCAGATTCCCACAAAAAGGATTAAGGGGAAATGCTCTTCATCTCCGATGGACAGTGGTGTTTGCTTATGCTTTCCCACCATTTCCTCTAATTCCAAGGATATTGAGAAAAATGAGATCTGAACCATGCCACATAATTCTAATAGCCCCTGCCTGGCCGAGACAGTTTTGGTACACAGAACTGCTCCAATTATCAGTGGAACCCAGGATACAGTTTCCAATGGTCCAGAATCTGATTTCCATGAACAAAGGCCAAGTTCTTTACCCACAATTGACCTCTCTAAAATTGTCAACTTGGAACCTTTCGAACGTGAATTTCAGTCACTAGATATTCCTCAAGAATGTCGTGAAATTCTGGCAAATTCTACAGCAATGTCTACTAACAAGACATATACAGCAAAATGGAAAAGGTTCTGTAACTGGTGTTTTTCAAATAATGTACATCCTTTTAACTCCTCACCGGAGCAAGTTCTTCCGTATCTGCTTCAACTAGCCAGATCGGGGCTTTCTCATTCTTCAATAAAAGTTCATTTAGCGGCAATCTCCGGATACCACAGATCTCCAGGATGTCCGTCGCTTTGGTCTTAAAGACTAATTACAGAATTCCTAAAAGATTTATTGAGGAAATTTCCTCCAATTAAACACCCTCCGCCTCCTTGGCAACTTAACACAGTCTTGTCACAAATCATGAGAGCGCCTTTTGAACCAATTCACAAAGCTGAGTTGCAATTTATCTCATGGAAAGAAGCCTTACGTCGCTCACCTCAGCGAGGAGAGTCCGCGAAATTCAAGCTTTCTCAAATCTGGATCCCTTCATGCAGTTCAGATCGGATAAGATACTTCTCAGAACGAATCCAAAATTTGTCCCTAAAATACCTTCTTCTTTTCATCTAAATGAACCTGTGATCCTGCCTACATATTTCAAAATTCCTTCCATTACGGCAGAAACGGCTCTACACACTTTGGACATTGAGAGATGTCTAAAATTTTACATAGAGAAAACAAAATCATTTTGTAAATCAAATCAATTATTTATAGCTTATTCAGGTTTGGCTCTTTCAAGATCCTCAATTTCCAGATGGATTGCATCCGCCATTATCTTCTGTCATGAAAAAGCGGGAAAACCTCTGTGCACAAGAGTACATGCTCATGATACAAGGAAGATGACAACTTCAACAGCCTTGCTAGCAGGCGTATCGCTTCCAGACATCTGCAGAGCAGCAACTTGGTCAAATGTTCATACATTTACCAAACATTATTGTCTGGACACAGAATGGAAAGCAGACTCAGCAGTGGGGCAAGCAGTTCTGCGACACCTATTTAACTTTATCTTTACAGTTTCTTACTTCTGTAATGATGTTATGCACAAACATTTTTTCAATGGTGCAAAGTTGTTACATAATTTCTTAATGAGTCCTTTCTTTTAAAAAGGCAACTGAGCCCTGAGACAAAGGGGTCCAGCCTAGAAACGCTCTTGGAAAAGGACTGCTATCTATTCTGATAGAAGCATGTGAATCTATGAAAGATACAATACTGGAGAAAAAACTAGTTACTTACCTGTACACTATGGTTCTCCAGTATTATCTTTCATAGATTCACATGCGCCCACCCACCTCCCTGTTTTTCTTCTAGGTAGACCACCTTTATCTCTGGTTTCTTACTTAGCTCACTCTTGGGCTGTTGGAAATCTGAGATATGGTGGCTCTACTGGGGATGGTGTATCTTGGTGCTGGCTGTGGTTTGGACCACATAGTGAGGAGGAGAGGTTACCTATTGTTATGCTTCTCTATGGTTTCCAGGCATTTTTTTCTACCACTGCTATGGTTATTCTTTTTACCGGGAGACTGCCACCATGACTACGGGGAAGATACAAGCATGTGAATCTATGAAAGATAATACTGGAGAACCATAGTGTACAGGTAAGTAACTAGTTTTTTTCTTTTCATTGTGGCCATCCTCACCACCTAGTGAATCATGTACAATCAGGTGCACTCTGCTTCTTAAAGGGCCGCAGAGGAAAATGTTATGGGACAGCGGGAGATCTCTCTGAATATTTGAATGGTTACAAAGGCAGTAAGATCCTATCTATAAACCAGCCTTATTTTTTTATTCACTCCATTGGATATGTAGGTGACACCTTTCTTTGTCCTCCAAGTCTGTTGTTTTGTTATTTTTGTCTGCTTCTTTTTGGTTGTTCCTTGCGCTAAGATGCTTTGTTGGCAGTGCGCTTAAGAAATGTAATAATAATGATTATTTTGCAGCGTGAATCCTTTCTGGATTTACATGCTGTGCATTATTCCTACATCTAGTGGTTGGGTCCGGAATTGTAGTATTTTTTTTCCTTTTTTTATTTTTTGGGTGATGGGCGTCAACATACCACAATTTGGTGTCCTCCTGTGACGTTGACGGGCTTCCTCTTGAAGCTCCCACCTTTGGTCGCCATCTTCAGATTATTTTTTTCTGCAGTTGGGTCTGGATCGATAGGGAAGGAGCTTCCAAGATTGGAGAGAAGAATCAATGAAAATAAGGAAAAAATTTCACTAGAACTGCGGTAGAATGTTTAGAATTTCACGACTTCAATCCAAACTACCAGAGTTCGATGAAAGGTGAATACCAAATCTTCGATGGCAATCGAAGGATGCGTATGCAGGGGTCTCCCTGTGCACGGTAATGGAGAAGACACCGTTCAAGTTTTGCAAAAATTGTCACCACAAGTACACTCGGAAAGATCAGCATCCGGTCTGCAACCTTCGCCTACCGCGGGATCACCGAAGCTAGGACTGTAACGCGTGCTCTGACTTCAACCTGAAGACGTTGAGGGTGAAAGAGAGATAACGAATAGCCAACTATAACATGCAAGGCCAAGGACCACCACCATCGCTGAGAGACCTTGGCCTCTCCAGTGAGGAGGACGACAAAGGGCCTGAAGGCGAAGAGGACAGAGATGTTACAGTCGTGGAGGTCGAGTAGGAGACTTAGAAGGAGGTAAGAGAGTCGTCGACCTCATAACATTTAGATGGGTCTCGAAAATCGGACTCTAAAGCCACGAATGGAACCTCGACGTCAAAGCACTCGACGACCGCAGTTGCATCCAAACAAAAACATCCCGTAGGATCCTTGGATAAGGACTCCGTAACGGCAAAGACCCTCGAAAAACCAAAGACATCGAAAGACAGTCAGGAAAAGGGCGCCTCGGCGTCGAAAAAGGAGAGGTCCAAACAAGCTTCGACAGCTGGATCGGTGTCGACAAGCACAAAACAAAAAGCCGAAGGTCTGAACGCCGAAATACACATGGCCGAGATGGAGAAGAAAAGGAAAAGGCTCCAAGCCGAAATGGCATATATTTTGTCAACGTAAAAAAGATTTTGACAATAGCTTGAAACAATTCAAGATACAGCCGAAAACAACAACAGAAGTGGAGAAGGTCATTGAAGAAGTAATCCCTCCGACAACACCCGATCCGCTCAAAGAAGAAGAGGAAGAACAATTTTTCTTTGTAGAAGAGGTTGAGGATGACAAACTAACGTATGCAGGATCGGCGATCTCAAAGACTCGAGACCTGCAATGACAAGATCTCAACGCCAAATCACCTGAGGAGGCTGTGGAAACATGTCCTTCGAGCCCATCGCCCCTAGATGACATTGGCATGTATAATCAAGGTGATTAAGAAAGCAGCTGAAACAGGTAGTTTAGCTAGGGGAAGAAAACCCCCAATCATATTTTTTATTAGAGACTATGATTCCAACACAATCAAGAATTCCTTCCAATGCTGCCAAGTGTATTGGACCAGTAAAACGAGGACTTCAAAGAGCCTGCAACATGCAAGGCTATCACACCAAAAGCAGAAAAGAAATACAAGCATTCCTCAAAAGACCCTATATACATCAGAGGGTCTGTGCCAGCTGACTCTATTATTACTTCTACAGCAAGAAAAAGAGCAAATGTACCAACAACAGTGGGTCCACCTCCAGACAAGGAAAGCAAAAGGATGAACCTTGTAGGTAGGAAAGTAGAAAGAAGTGCAGCAAACCAATGGTGCATAGCTAATTCTAATGTATTGCTAAACAGACATGCTTATCAACATTGGGAGGAGGTAGGAGAACTATAAAATAACCTACCCGAGAAATTCCAAAGAAGAGCTAGCCTCTTGGTGGAAGAGGGTAAAAACATTGCTAACACTTGTTTGAAATCAGCCCTAGATGCTGCATAGACATCAAACAGACAAATGATAATTGGCATTTCAGAAAGGAGGCATGCATGGCTGAGAAGAACAGCGGAGTATATTCCACATACTTCCTGATTCCAAAGGTAGATGGAACATTACGCCCAATATAAGACTTGAGGTTTCTAAACAAGTTTATAAAAAAAAAAGATTCGAGGTGCCTACACTACAAGAGGTGATACATCAATTGCAAAAAAGAGATTACATGTCTACCATAGACTGAAAGGATGCATACTTACACATCCATATGAACAAAAGACAAGAGGCCGTTAAGATTTGTGGTCAACAAAAGACACTACCAATTCAAAGTACTGGCTTTTGGTCTACAATCTGCATCAAGAGTGCTCACAAAGTGTCTAGCAGCAGTAGCAGCACATCTCAGAAGGCAGGGGATTCATGTTTACCACTACTTGGATTACTGGTTAGTAAGAGCAAGCTCTTACAGTCTATGGAAACACCATATACAGCAGGTGATAGCCACACTAGTTCTACTGGGTTTCTCCATACATTGGGAAAAATCATCAGCAGAGCCAGAACTCATAAAGAAATAAATACATTATTAGGGATAGCATTCCCAAGTGAAAAGAGGAGATCAGCCTTATTGAAGGAGACTCGTCTATACCAGAAGGGGCACCATCTGACAGTGAAACAGTAGGAAAATTACTGGGAATGATGGCCTCATGCATTAATTTAATTATCAACATTCTATTAGACATGAGGCCATTTCAAGAATGGCTCCAGACACAATGGTAGCAGGCAACGGAGTTGGGAGGATCTAGTGGTTGTCACGCAGACAGTTCATCAGGAGATGGCATGGTGGAACAAAACAAACATAGCACAGGGCAGACTTTTCACCCAACCAACACAGACAGTGACCATTACAACAGATGGGTCCCTAATGGGATGGGGAGCACATATGAACAACCTCAAAGATGAGGGAATTGTGGACACAGCAGGATGCAGTGAAACAAATCAATATATTGGAGTTGAAAACAGTTTTCTTAGCTTAACCCCTTCTGTGCTGCACAGATTTTCCCCCGGTGCTGAACGTTCCATTGGGCCTATGGAACCATGACGGAACGGTTCCGTCATAAGCACAGGCCACAGGCTCATGACGGAACCGTTCCGTCATGAGCATGGGAGGGGTTAAAAGCCTTTCAGAACGAGCTCTAGGGGGAAAAAGGTGTTGATACAAACAGACAACACTACCACCATGTTTTACATAAACAAGCAAGTAGGAACTCAGTCTGTAGCACTCTCAACGCTAGCTGAAGAGATATAGAGATGGGCAATCCCAAGGTGAATAGACATTATAGCAATACACCAACCATGAAAGGACGATATAGAAGCTGACCGACTGAGCAGACAAACATCAGCATCCTACAAGTGGGAAATAAATCAAGCAGAACTCCAAAAGATCTTCAGGAAATGGGGCACACCACAAATAGACCTATTTGCATCACCCCATAATGCAAAATGCCAAAACTTTGCATCCAGGCGACCTTGCAATCAGACCCTAGGGAATGTGCTATGGATAGACTGGTCAGGGATATTTGCTTACGTTTCCCCCCAAAACCATTACTGAACAAGGTGATCAACAAATGCAAGATCAGCCAAATGACATGGATTCTCATTGCACCACAGTGGGCCAGACAAACTTGGTTCTCAGAAATAATGGAGATATTTCAAGAGACAATGCACATATTTCCCAAAAATAAAGATTTGCTAACAATGCAAAATGGAAAGGTACTTCACTCAGAACCAGAAAGCTTGAGCCTAGCAGCATGCCTCCTTAGGACTTAAAATGTGCACATCTCAAACTATCAGAAAGCACGATGGCTGTTCTAAGAGAAGCTAGGAAACCAACAACAAGGAAATGTTATACAGCGAAATGGAAGAGATCCACACAATGGTGCCTTAAAAAACATATTTCAAGGAAAATTACAAAGGAGAGAACAGTTCTAAAGTGCTTGACACATTTACTGATTTGTGGAATTCTGCAGCTGACAAACTGATGCTGCAGCAGGGAGAAGTTGTGCTGTTGGAGCGGGTAGGCGAGCTCCCCTGGCTCCTCCGTGGCCTCCCAAGTCTCCCCAGGTTTCAGGCTCAACTTGCGGCAAATCGTGACCGCAACTGTGACCGCGACCGTGACGGGGGACGCCCGCACAACTCGGACGCGGATACAGGCCTTGGGGGAAAGACCAGCGGCGGAGGGAAGTCTTACAAAAGAACGAGACTGGAGACAAGCACGGCGCTACGCAGGTATAGTGTGGGCGCACACCAGGCCTGCTGCAAAATCATACTGTGAGAGAAACAACCGGTTTGGACACTAAAGAGGGAGTCTATGTTATGGCAACATAGGTGAGCCAGTTGCGGTGACCCTTGGAAACTGCCGTGAGTTTTTTCGGACTGCACATTTGAAAGGCATGCTGCACTTTATTTACAGCAGTGACTGGCATGCTGTTTTTTTAAAAAGGGGTACTTTGCCTAATACCTGTTGTGCACTTTAATCCTGCTCCTAAGCACCACGGACTCCAACGTCCAGAGCGCGCTGCGGCAGGAGCCGCACGCGTCATAGAACTCGCACCAGGAGGCGCATAAAGTGGGGCTGATTGATTGCGATGCCGGAAACTGCCGTGAATCTTTCCGGTCTGCACATTTGAAAGGCACGCTGTACTTTATTTACAGCAGGGACTGGCACGCTGTTTTTAAAAAAGGGGAACTACCTGTTGTCACTGGCCCTAGCATGTTGCACTTTAATCCTGCTCCCAAGCACCACGGACTCCAATGCCAGAGCGCGCTGCGGCAGGAGCCATACACGTCATAGAACTCGTGCCAGGAGGCGCATAAAGTGAGCCTAACCGATCGCGATGGCCGTCTTATCCCGTCAGTTCCAGGAGGAGACTGGGCTGGGCCACAGTATTGACTTTTGCTATTACGCTTGGCGGAACATTAGCTTATTTCGTTACTGGGTTTGTTATATCTGATTCGGAATCACAAGTAACGGGCAATTAAGAAGGATATATAAGCATTGTAATACAACCCGGGCGCAGAAAGGATGAGCAAACGTAGATCGCTAGTAGGGCAGGGGGTAGTTGGGACTCTGGTCGCTTTCCTTTTGAGGGCGGAATTAGCTCTAATACATGAAATAGCTCTAACTGAGCTAAGATTGTCCCTTGAGCCTCCAATAGCTCTCTCGCGGTTACAAAGTGCCACCCCACCCACAATAAATAGCCCTACAGATTTAGATAAATCTCCTCAATCTGTTACGGGCCGTCCACCTCTCCTGGCTTAAGTGGAGGATGCCTCCACCGGCCTTACCGGGGGAGGCACCAGTAGTGGCTATATCAGAACCGCAATAAATAAATCAAATGTAGTCACGCGGGGCCAAGAGGTGAAGATCAGTCAGGGTAAAGGACCCGCCCCTCCACTAAAAAAGAGGAAGGTCCAGGGAAATAATAACAATAAGATGGTACCTCCCCGGAATAAAATGAATGAAAATTTATTTTTATATTTATGTGCTTTTATGCCTGTTTTAAAAAAGCAGCCGAATAAAGCTTTCCTTGACCTTGACACATTTACTAGAAAGTAATTTTTTTTATACATCATTGAAAGTGCACATAGCAGCAACTGCAGCGTATACTAGAGGTGAAACGGGGAAATGTTTCTTCACTTCTCATGAGGTCAAGAGGTTCCTAGAAGGAGCAAAAAGAATTGTACCTCCACAAATGGTGCCAGCACCCACATAGAACCTGATCATACTTCTAGCACAAATGATGAAAACACAATTTGAACCACTGCACAAAGCAACGCCACAGATGCTCACAATAAAAACTGCCTTTTTAGTGGCAATAACATCCTTACGTAGAGTTAGTGAATTACAGGCGCTAACACTACAGAAACCTTACTTTCAAATACATTATAACAGGATTGTCATGAGGACACCTCCTCAATTCATTCCAAAATTGGTATCAAGATTCCACATAAATCAGAGTTTACAAATACCAAGTTTCTTTCCAAACCCAAAGACCAAAGCAGAAAGAACTTGGCACACACTTGATGCAAGAAAGGCGGTCATGCACTACATTGAATTAACCAAGGAATACAGGAAAACAAAACAGTTATTTGTATCTTTTGCAAATAGTTTTTTGGGAAGATCAGTGACCAAAAACACCATTGCAAGGTGGATAGCACAAGCCATACAGTCATGCCACAAGGAAGCAGGACAGGGTTTGCAAGGTGCCCAGCGGGCACACTCAAGAAGTAAGAAAGGAGCAACTATCGCTTTTCTAGCTAATATTCTAATTCAAGACATCTGCATTGCTGAAACATGGTCTTCAGTGCACACATTCACAAAACATTACTGTGTGGACATTCAAATGAATAAAGAAGCACAAGTAGGACAAAAGGTCTTACAACATCTATTCACAAACCACAGCTCATCTTCTACCCAGCCACCACAAGACTAGCAAACCGCTTCAAAGTCTCTACACAGCATGTGAATCCAGAAAAGATTCACGCCGCAAAACGAATAGTTTCTTACCTGTCGGTGTAGTTCTTCAGCTTGAAGAATTTTCTGGATTCATTAGCGAACCCACCCTCCTCCGCCAGGAAAGATGAGAAGAGGGGAATAGAAAAAAATATAAAAATCCGAAGATGGCGACCAAAGGTGGGAGCTTCCTGAGGAAGCCCGTCAACGTCACAGAAGGACACCAAATGGGGGTATGTCGACGCCCACCCAAAAACAAAACAAGCATTTACATTGCAATGGTCTCAGCATTATTAAAGGTAGAGCTATTGGCATTGCTTATGACTTTTTTTCATTTTTTTTAAACATAAATAAATAGTATTGTCATTTACAATGGCAATAGCTGTGCAGGCCTCAGTTCTCTGGCAGCAGGGGGGGGTTGAGATGCACTGATAGAGGTATATATGTGTCATTTCTCGGGCAGAAGGGGAGTTGAGATGCACTGAGAGGTGTGCAGGCCTCAGTCTTAGTTCTCTGGCAGCAGGGGGTGAGATACACTGAGATGATAAGGCCACAGTCTCTGGCAGCAGAGGGTGAGATGCACTGTGAGAGGTGTGTCAGCCTCAGTTTCTGACAGTAGGGTGCTTGAGATACACTGACAGATGATAAGGCCTCAGTGCTGTAGCGGGGGAGATGAGATGCACTGAGAGAGGTTTAGACATCAGTGCTCTATCGGGGGGAGATGAGATGCACTGAGAGGAGTGTAGACCCCACGGAATGATGATGTTTATACCACTTCCCGCTCACGGAAACCACAGCTCCCACCCTTCCAGCAGGCCTCAGACACGCACCTACCCGGGGGGGGGGGGCACTCACCTTTGACTTGGCTCTCGCACTCAGCCAGCAGCCCTCGCTCCTTCCGCAGCTTCCCGTGTGAAGTCATCCTCAGCCCTTTAAACTCCCCCTTACTACGCAAATGAAAAGTTCATCTCGGCTCAGTGCCCCCAGCGGGCTCCTCTGGCGTTGGGGGCTCCTGCCCCCCGTAGGTAGGGTGCCGAGTACAAGGGCAGTCCCAAAGGGCAGATGTTTAAGGCAGAGTGCGGAGTCTGCTCCAGAGGAGGGCAGGCATAGCTCCCAGCAGCACCGACAGGCAGGGCGAGGGCACAAAGGGGTTAATCACTAGATGCAGCAAACACTGCCAGCTTTCAGCATGAATGGGGTCAGGCGCTGGGAGTCTGCGGGGGGGAGGAGGTATGCAGGGTGTGAGGGTGGGGTGAGACACAGGGAGGGATGAAGGAAGGGGGGGCAGGGATGATGCAGAGTGACACTGTGAGGGTGGTGAAATGAGGGTGGGGTGAGGCAGAGGGTGTAAGGGTGGGGTGAAGCAGGGGGCAAGGTGATGCAGGGGTGAGAGATACAATGGGAAGGAAGCGAGTCGATGGTAAGAGCGTGCAGGCGCGTGACAGGTGAGGGATACGACTGTGAGGGTGAGGTGAGTGAGGGGGCGACGCGAGGCTGGGAGGTGTGACAGGGTGGGTGACGGAGGAGTGGGAGATGTGAGGTCGGGGGGCTGCACACGGTGAGGATGTAAGGGTGGAGAAATGCAGGGAAGGAGTGTCGGTGGGCAGACGGTTCGTGGTGATGCAGGGTTAACACTGTGGGGGGAGGGGGGCTGAGAGGAAGAGGGCGTGAGGAGGATGGGTAGAGACACAGCAGAGAGTGAAAGCAGTAGTTTAATGCAGGGGGTGGGGCTGTGGGGGTGCGAGGGGTGGGACTGTGAGGGTGAGAGGTGACAGGGGTGGGACTGTGAGGTTGAGAGGTGACAGAGGGGTGGATGTGATAGAGGGGTGAGGGTGCAAGATGGCAGAGGGGTGGGACTGTGAGGGCGAGAGGTGACTGAGGGGTGGGACTGTGAGGGTGAGAGGGGTGGGACTGTGAGAGGTGACAGAGGGGTGGGACAGTGAGGGTGCGAGAGGTGGGACTGTGAGGGTGAGAGGTGAGAGGTGACAGAGGGGTAGGACTGTGAGGGTGCGTGGCGACGGAGGGGAGGAACTGTGAGGGTGTGCGGAGACAGAGGGGTGGAAGTGATGGAGGGATGAGGGTGCAAGATGACAGAGGGGAGGGAGCCAGTAGGTCTGCTTGAACATCTTAGGTTGTTTTTGGCTACCACAAGGCTGTAGGAGTCTCCTCTGCTGGCGGTACTATTAACAAGCGAGAAGCTGCGTGTTCTGACTTGGCATGGGCTGTTTGTGTAGGCGCAAACTTAACTCTGCACTCCGAGTATGTCAACGCCTTAAAACGTGCTTTACAAGTACTCGTTAGCCTGGCAAGGTTCCTCTCCAGTACTTGATGACTAAGCCGACGAAATGCACACAGACGTGTCCAAAAAGTTAAAACCGAGCATGTGACCTAAGTTGTCGGCTGATGTTTTATCTGTGTTTTTGTAAAGTCCGAGCATTCTCCCACCTGCTAATGCTTAATATCTTTGTAAACAAAGCGCAGCAAGAGTTTTTGCATCAAACTACAGGGTTTAATAAAAATACAAAGGCAGAGTTTCGCATGAACCAAGATCAAAGCTCAGTTGTTTCCAAGGCCCGAGCAGGGAAAGAAAATCCTATTGTTCCAGGGTGTGATGTCTGGCCTCGAGTAGGGCGAGTCAACATGAAGCCAGTCAGTGACCGCGGTGGCTTCGGGTGACCTCTCGGCATCACCTACGGAGGCTCAGCGGGCCGGATTTCCTGCCGGACAACTGTGAGAACAACGTGCACGTGCACCCGGCTGTGCATAATGTGCTTTCTGCAGATTCCCTTTGTAACGCCTTATGGGATCCCAGGACACCTCTGCATGACGGCTTGTTCAAACCCCACCACCTCAGATTTCCTTTCAGTACTTAAAGTTAATTTTGATGAACTCATTAAAGTTTATTGAATGCTACCAAATATTCTGTGCATCCTTTTCCAACCAGAATACTCCCATACGTTGCTGAAGTAATTGAGCACGTGCCGAAGGGCAAAAATGAGACACAGCAGCGGTTGCATCCACCAATTCATGGTGTGCCCATGAGGGCCCGAGAGGAAAGGAACCTACTCGGAGCTAAGACAACAAACGCGACACGACGAAAACAGAGCTGCGGTGGGCGTATTGTAGGCTGCAAGCACACAAAACACAGATGCTTCAAAGAACCTGATCCACGTCCTACTCCTTTGAAGGATTTGAAGGATTTTCTGTCTGCGGTGCCGATATTGCAGGCATTTCCAGCAGCCACATGGGGGAAGGCAAGAAAAACACGAGTGCAATCAGGGGGAATAAGGCAAGAGGACAGCGAGAGCGGCGACCTCATCAGCGGGAAGGGGCGGGAAAAAGACACGGACAGCGGGAGGGGGGCGGGACAAAGATACGGACAGCGGGGCAGAAGGCAAGAAAAAAAACGAGTGCAATCAGGGGGAAGAAGGCAAGAAAAAGAAGAGGATAGGAAGGGAGAAGAAGACAGGAAAGGAACGGCTCACCTTCACTGAGAAAAATAAATGGCGGCTGCAAGCTTCGGAACATTTTCGGATTTGGGGGCGTGTTCAGCGTTCTAAAAGGGACGTGGCTAAAAAGTGGAAAGAACAGCACGAACACGCCCCCGAATCCGAAAGAGACGGAGCTTCTTTCGAGTGACGCCTCTCTCCTCCAATGGCTGGCCTCCGTTTAGGAAGCCAGCCAATTGAGGAGAGACGAGGAGAGAGGCGGGTTAAACCGCCGTACTGAAAGACATTAATTCTCCGAATTCCGGCTTGCAAACCAGCCTTCAGTCCGAGACCTAAAAAGTTAAAGATATACTACAATTCCGGACCCAACCACTAGATGGGGGAATAATACACAGCCTGTGAATCCACAAAATTCTTCAAGCTGCAAAACTACACCGACAGGTAAGAAACTATTTGTTTTCCTTTCCTCCTACACTTCAGCATTTATATGAGGTCACTGCCACAATATCATGTTTAGTTCCAAAATTCTGTTGATGACTTTCAACTGCACATACACCTGGACAATCACAATGACTTAAAATAAAAGTATTATCACTCATCTGTAAGATCAAAGTCCCAGCATGAAGAATTCGCTCTGCCTGAATGACGCAAGACTGAATGCTAGAATTTTAACTCCTCCAGATGATAATGTAATGTTCATTTGGCCATTGGAGCTGGGAGCTGTTCTGGCCCTTGCTCATACAGTAAAAAAATGTGGTATATCTTCTGATGAGAAAACGTACTTTTGCCCTCCAACTCAGTGTTGTAGTGAAAAACACTGACATCTATATCATGCTGTCCTAAAGACTTAACCTGATATTTCATCAGTTTCACTGCATTTGTCTTGTTAGATTTTGGGGTTATTGAAACACGACTAATATTCCTTATGTTAGGGTGGTAAAGAAGGAGATTCTGAATCTAAAGCTGCCAAACTCTTCCTCAACATTGTTTTTCCAGTGTCTCTGAGAATAAAATTCATATTATTTTACTTTGTCTTCACCCTGGGGAGGGCCAAGGCCCAAAATACATACAGAATCCCCTAAACCATAGACTCAATCATAACTTCAGATTCAGTAAGTCTAAAGTGACTTTACAAGCCGGATTTAAGTGAAAGGTACACAGAGGGAGATCAATCCAAGTTCTTGGTGTTTAAATCTAGATCTCTCCATGCCCACATCTCAGAATTCTCTTTTACCTAGCAGTCTTCAAGAAAAGGGTCAAGACATGCCTCTTCAACGAGGCATTCACATTCTTTAGTGGAAACCTTTGGGGCTGCTCCAAGGATTAGAGTTCTTCCTACATCAAATTACAGTTTTCCAAGAATGTGTTGAATTTTTAGCTACCCATGAAAGAGTGGCAGTTGAGAGGCTGCCTCTACTCAGCTTTAAAACCATGTGAAATTACCTCACTCCTGAAAAGAAATTAACCTTGTACCAACAGGCCTTTCTGATTTCAGACCACTCTTCTCTAAATATCCCTTCATAGAATAAGTGATCAGCACTACAATATGGCCTTTTGTCAATGGCCAACGCTTTGAAAACCAGTTAAAACATAAAAGCATATTTGAAGAAATAAATGAAAAATGAACAGCATAAATGTAATGTTTCTTTAGCAGTTACTGTCTTATCAGAACAGTTACATATTTCAAAGAACATTTGTAAGTTATTAAAAATGTTGTCCCTTCATGTTTGGCAAGTGGTACCCGAAAAGCAGGGAATTCTGACAAACATGCCTGTGTGATGTGATTTTCATGCATGTCTGTTGTTGATGTTAACCAGGAACAAAAAACTAAACATTATTTTAAGATAATACAATTGAATCAGATAGTCACGAAGAATTGTATTGCTGTGCAATGGAAACGAGCTGTAACCGACCCAAGTGAGACAGTGGGACAAAGAATTCTTGAAATGGACAATCATGGCGTCAAGTTAGAATGGGATTTAGTAACAATCAAACTAGAATATATTGAGGGAAACTGGGAAAACACAGTGAGTAATTACAAGGGTACTGAATGAAACATAAAGAACACATGCGTGCAGTATGAATGCTTATATTGGCGGAGGTGCATATGGTAGAGACAATGTAAACAGCTATTATCTGGTTAATGTGCTATTGATTTGGTATCCCACATGCAGAGAGGAGGAAAATGTTTGTTGTTATTTCTTATTAACGTGATGCTTTCATTGCTCGAAAACTGATAAAAACAAATTTTAAAAAAATTCCCTTTGAAATATAAATTAGCTAAATCCCAAAAATGAGCTCCTCAATACAGCAATGATTAAAACGTGAGAAAATGCCTCATCAGGAAGACGGGAAAGCCATGCAAATGTGCGAAACCTCTAAATAAATACATGAGACCCCCTCAAAAGCTAAGGAGTAGCCCCAAGACCCATATAAACCTAAGCAAGGCTCTTTACTACCTGTCTGTATAAAGATAATGGTAGCTGTAAACATAGTTTAGTTTATTGCTAAAGAAAAACGAACTAGTCCTCTGAATCCCTTCCTATTATCTCACTGCATAGAGACTGTTCTAAGTATTGTTACTGCTTTCTAAGAATCCTATCAAGAACATTTAATGTAATGCAAAAGAGGCACTTTTCTTGTGACATATACTCTGATATACAATCTGGTCTACTAAGTACCCTAAAATTCAATGACAAAACGCATCGAAAAATGGCCTCTGTTTAACTGACTTCCTACATAGCCTCCTACAATTTGCTAATTTTCTTCAAATTAAGTTTCAGACCAACATGCAGAATTGATTCCACCACACTTCACTTGCATGATGATGTTCTTCATTTCCTAGGTAGCAGGATGCTTGCCATATACTTATGTATTTGACATAGTGTTTCACAATATCCTGCTCCCGGCCATATTCACTCAGAATGGAAGTAGTGTAATGATCTTGAACTGATTCGCTATTTTTCTTTTCAGGAAATTCACTGTTTAACTTTCTTTCAGGAGATGACAATTTATGAAAATAGAATGATCTGTTTTCCCAGCTTGTCTGCCTCGTGTGAAGTACCTCAGTGATCTCTTTTGCACCTAGCTCTGTTCACCTTATACATAGGACCACTGGGGTCAGAGTACCATCAATATGCATATAACACTGCAGACTACTGGAAGGTTTTCTTCACGGATAGCATCCATAAAGCTCGTCTTATACAATGCAAAACTGATGGCTTCATTCTAATTAAACCTTGACCTGATTAAAATGGAGTTCCTCTTCACCTAATTTTAGTCCGAATAGAAAAGCTGGTCTGCAATAGCGATTATTCCTACTTGAGCCAAGTGACTATGCTTAACGCTGAGTATTCAGCTATTTCTTCACTCCTTATAGCCAGATTCTCGAAAGCTATAATCGGTTTCCTCTACAGGGGAGAGTGAAGCAATCTGAAGAAAACAATGCTATGTTATATTACTATTATTCAAGCTGCACCGGCTCTTTAAAATCTTCTCCCTAATCTTCATAGCCATGCACTTCGCTCATCCACCCTATTTGAATAACAAACACCTCATTGCAGGTGGCTGCAGATCTACATGCAGCAAGTCTTTATAATCCCTTGATGTACGTGATACAAAGCTCTGAAACAAACATTTTCCTGCTTTGCCTACAAAATGTTTCACCATCTCCTCGATAAATTCTGCTTAATTTCCAGTTTGCTCCCTTGTTGTAAAACACTAAAAAATGATCTTTTCTCAGCCTTCCTAATTTACCTTTTTACCTGCAGACCTGTCTTTTACATCACATCTATCCAATACTCTATTCATGTTATCTTCCAATATTCACTCTTATGATCCTACTATTGCAACTGATTTAACATTAATTTTGGTAACAGTGTTATTTAACTGGCTCTGGTGCCTTACTGGCTAGGGCTGCACTAAAAAAAGATGTTCAAAAGTAAACCCGAAAGAAAGAAAGATTCATGTTGTATCTCTAATATTCTTGCCTTGATGGATCTTCCATCATCCTGATGTCAGATTATTTTCTGTTTCCCAAATTTGTAAATTGACTAAAATACAATACAAGCATGGGTTTTCATGTACTGATTCTTGTATGTTATCTTTAGATAAAGTGTTTTCATATGTTCTTTTCTCATTAATATATTTTATTTTGTGTGTGTGCACACGCATAGATATACCAGAAAAAGTTTGCTATTATATAGCATTTGCTGATACAGTTTTGCTGGTCAGAGCACTGAAGGTTTTGTATTTTCCAGCACTAGTTACTACTACTTAATTTATTGTGATTTTATTTGAGTGGTTTGTAAGTTAACAGTGCTTCCACAGAAATGTTTCTGTTCCCAAATGAGAACTGTGGAGAATAAGACTGGCTTTATTTGTACATAATGGTGTTCTGTTTTTGTTTCTCTCCAGAGCAAATGTGTCAAGTATTGGCCTGAAGAATTCGCTCTAAAGGAATATGGAGTTATGCGAGTCAGGAATGTCAAGGAGACACCAGCTCATGACTACATATTACGAGAGCTCAAACTCTCCAAGGTTGGACAAGTAAGTACATCTGCGTTACCCATTTCACTTGGACCTCACAGAATCTCTTTTGGGTCTCTCCAGCTGCTCGTTCCCCTAACATCATTCATATCTGAGAGCTGCTCGAGCACTGTTGAGTGAGGCAGGCTGGAGAAACCTTTAACGATGGACTGATCACAAATCCTTACCTGATTGACATCCTATCTGGCATCCAGCAAACCCTTGTTTGGAGACAACAGTGGAGCCCAAGGCAGAACCTGCGCCAGCGTGCACTCTTGAGCCACTTGTTGCACCACTGGCACCCTTGCACAAAATTTTGGAGGCAGTAATGGATACCAGCAGCGAAATACCTGAGCCGCACCATCTCTGACCACAGCCGCTCCTCTTTTCCTTGAGTAGGGACTGGCACCCATAAGCCACTTGGCAGCCCTAACTCGATTATAACAATTTTTTTACACAGAGGGTCCGAGGGATTAATATTTAAAGACCAGGCAGTATTCTATCCCCACTCTAGAACTTGGAAAAACACAAAGAAACTCCCGGTCTAAGAAAAGTGAGACCAGGATTAACAGGAAGGCCAATGTGTCTGGGTCATTCAAAAAACATAATGAAAGGAATCCCATCAGCCCACCATGCTGGCTAATCTTATCATCTGGGATTATCTCTTGATTTCAACACTAATACAACCAAAAGAGCTAGAAGTAGGACTAAGCTTGGTTCAAACCCCAGTGATTGGTAGAGCCAAAACTTTGTTACTTCCGAAAGTGGTGCTGATGGTTTGCAGTGCAAAAAGTGAAAGTGAAAAACGTGCGAAGATTAAAATTGACTACTAGGACACAAAATATTTAGCCAGATACTGTCACAGTATATCTGCAAGATTATAACTGCTTGATTGACTTAGCCAACAGAAGGAATCTCTGCAAAGTCCTGTGATTTTTTTACTTTATGAAGGGTCCCAACAGTCATGTAATAGAAGAGTTTAGGGAAACTCGTTGGAGTGCTGTTTTCCTCGCGGATAACAGTTCTCATCCATGTAAGTAGAGACTCACACTTATTTCTGGTAGATGACAAAGCCTTTTTATAGTAAGTCTTTGGTAGTATAGAGGAGTAGAAAATTGACATTAGACAATTGCAATTGCTCTGTGATCTTAAGACAGGACACCATTGTTCGTATGGGAGATTTCTTATGTTTTTAGACAATTGTGTTGGGGGTTTGTGTGAGAGAAAGAGAGAGGTCATCTCACCAAGTATGAGAGGCTGTATATTTTTATTATGTGATCAAATGAGAATATTTCTTCTTTGTCTTCTCTCATGATTGCCAGATTACTTTGTCATTTTTTCTCAACTCGTGGTGAATTGTCTTCATAGTAGACCATACTTCTGGTAGATGGCAAAGCCTTTTTATAGTAAGTCTTTGGTAGTATAGAGGAGTAGAAAATGGACATTAGACGATTGCAATTGCTCTGTGATGTTAATACAGGACACCATTGTTCGTATGGGAGATTTCTTATGTTTTTAGGCAATAGGGTTGGGGGTGTGTGTGTGTTGCTTGTGTTGTTTGTGTGTGAGAGAGAGAGAGGTCATCTCTCCAAGTATGAGAGGCTGTATATTTTTATTATGTGATCAAATGAGAATATTTCTTCTTTGTAATTATCAATAAGGACTAGCTGGAGGAAGAATTAAGAAATTTAGGAAGACTCGGGTAGGTA
The DNA here is from genome assembly GCF_964263255.1 of Lissotriton vulgaris. NCBI lineage: Eukaryota > Metazoa > Chordata > Amphibia > Caudata > Salamandridae > Lissotriton > Lissotriton vulgaris. The sequence goes on from NC_141699.1 coordinate 178,475,248, forward strand.
CGTCAACATGCAGGGAAAAACATAGTTTTCCTCATAAAGCCCTCACCCACCGACCTAGTCGGGGGCATGCTTCATCATCGGGCCCACCACAGTGGCACCGAATGTGCCCCTGGTGTGCTTCAACGCCAGGAGACTGCGGAGCTGGTATGTTGCTGAGTATGCAGTGAGAAGGGTGAGAAAGTGAAAGGTTTAAAAGATATACAGACGGTCCCAGCACCCGAGGGTTACTTACTTTTAATAAACTGGGCCTCTGTTAGCGAATAAAAAGGCAGTTAGACGTGATATTGGAGTATGAGTTATGACCTCCAACGTCTAGTGTGGTCTACATGTTTCAGCCAGTGCCTTTGTTTAGGCTGGCTTTCCTCAGGACCAAATTATATGTGTGAAAAGGTGCAAGTTAGATAATAAACTTAAACTTAAGTGGTTGTGTAGTTCCATGACTATGTGTGGCACACGCTAAGGCGCTATAACTGTTAGAGGGGGATTCCCTCAAGCTTGACTACAGATAACACATAGGACAAAGACAAGACGTACATGGTAGAGTCATGTTAATATGCTATATTGTTGCACTTTAAAATGCCGGCATATAAGGTGGTGAACGACCTATACTGGGCTAAGGTGATTCCATGCCAATTGCATGAAATGGGTGAGAATTCTAGATAAAACCGCTAGTGTTTGGTGGTGGGCTAAAGAGCGTATTTTACAAGGTGAGGTACAGGTAAGTATAATGTTAGGTCCTCACTCTGTTTTGTCTTGTAAAAAGCTTCAAGGGTCGCCTGGCAGAGAAAGAGACCCTGTATGGATGAGAGTATGGTCAAAAAGTATCCAACCTGTAGGGAGAAAGAGTGGTGGCTTACCCCAGTTGTCGCTGTAGTTCTACTCACGAGAATTTCGATCTGGTTCCTCCTTGGACCTATTCGTCCTTCCGCGGCGCCCGTTATGGAGGAGGGGGCCGCCGGTCTCTGTTTTATACATTCTATTTGATTGGTTTCACCTGTATGAGGTAGAAAGAGAGGGAGGGGTGCGCGCTAATCGCCATGCCATTGCTTCCCTGTTGTGCACAGTCACCTCCATTTTAAAGAAACCCTTGGCTGATCTGTCCAAACTTGCCAATAACCAACCAATATCACTCCTTCCCTACCCAGCCAGAGTCCTGGAAAAAGCCAGTCAGGATTCAGCACGAAAACAACCCTTCTAATAACAACAGATGACATCTGAATAATCTTCAACAGGGGACAACTGCAGCCCTCATTTTTGCTAATCTATTAGCAGCCTTCAACACTGACTCCCGTCCCATCCTAATTCAATGACTCCACAAAGCAGGCATCGAGGGATTTGCCCTCAAATGGATCTGCTTCTTCCTGACCAAAGAACACAACCCGTCAACATGCCCCTCCTATGCCTCTGAAGCGCAAGATCTTATTTGCAGAGCCCTGCAGGGCTCCTCGCTCAGCCCAACTCTCTTCAATATCTACATGACCCCCCTGGGTGATGTCATATGAGCTCACAAAAAAAAACATAACAATGCAACATAAACATCCTCAAGCTGACACAGCAACATGAAGTTGACACTGTCTCTCTCAGACAAAACAGCCAAGACCGGGGAAACGTTCACCACATGCATGACAGACGTAGTCACCATGATGAAATCCAGTTGCGCGTGGGAAGGACTGGTGAGTGAGCTGATAGCCGGCAGTCAGGACAATGGTAGTGTGGCAAGCACTCTGCATCCAGCGGCACTAGAACACCGTAGCGGATGAGGAGGAAACTGAATATGGGCCGGCCACCTATCCGCAACATATTGAGACTGAAAGCCTGACTCATGGGAACCCAAAAACACACAGGGATTGTAAATCCACTTATTGCAACACAAGGAGGGAGAGGGAGACGTTTCTGTTAAATGGGTATGTTAAGTTAAGCACACCAGGGTGTAGCGATTCTGTGTAATTCGTACAACGTATGGGGTATGACATGACCTTTGAGCAATGTATTTGTATACTGACTATGTCTTGAAAATCAATAAAATCTGGTTGAAAAAAAAACCCAGATGAAATCCAGTTGCTTTAAATTGAACTGGGACAAGACAGAGGTGTGTAGCCTTCAGGAAGAACGCCTTACCTTAAGACTCCACCTGTGGCCCACGCCCCTTGGAGCCACCCATGCTCGCAAGTGAGAAACCTCAGAATCAGCATAGGAAAGAACTGGACATGACCACCCAAGTCAACAAAGTGGTCTTGTCCTGTTTCAACTCATTAGGAATTCTAAAGAAAATCTTCAATTGCCTACCAGAAAACAACAGGAAAACAATCACCAAAGTCCTCCTCACCAGAAGACTAGTCTATAGAAATACCCTGTACGCAGGTATTAGCAACCATTTCACAAGGACTGCAGACCATTCAAAATGTAACAGCTAGACTAGCCCTCAACCTCCCACGCCAAACCCACATCACCTCACACCTTAGGAAACTACACGTTCTCCTAATACACAAGCGTGCACACTTTCAACCTCTCACCCAAACCTACAAAGCTCTCCACAACACTGGTCCTGCCTACCTGATCAGCCTCATTCACTTCCACCAACCTTCTAGACACCTCTGCTCTGCTGGTCTCTCATTATCACACACCCCACGCATAGAAAAAAGCAGAGCAGGGGACTGCACCTTCTTGTATCTGTCCCCTGAAGCCTGCAATGACCTCCTCCAACACATCAGAGCCTCCCCCTCTTTTCCTGACTTTCACAAGAAGCTAAAGATCTGGCTTTTCGAGTTAGTCTTCATGGCTGGTCTCAAACACCTACTGAGTGCCTGGATACCCTCATGGGTGATTAAAAAAACACTGATAACATAACATAATGGAGAGGGAAGGGATTCTCGTTGTCCAGTGCAGCATCCTGTTCTAGGCCATTCCATGAATTCACATACCTCTGTGTATTACAGAAAGTACATATGTAGCACTTCTATGAAGCATGTGTGAGGCAGCACGTTTATTAATACAGTAAACACAAATAAATACAAGAAATAGACTAATCTAACAGTTGGCAGGATATCAGGTATGTTCTACTGATTACTATTATCTTTGAGGCTGAAATCACTGAAAAAATGTATTTAGTAACCAATTGACTGTCTTCCAAAGAGAAAGAATCCTGCTTTTCATAGTTTGTGAGATCTTAAACATAAGGCTGTTAGACAGTGATTTTAGCCTTTATTGATGTAAGAGTATCATGTAAATTTTAACTAGTCGCTGATCATGGATTAGTTTTATTCTTGCCTTCTTTTGTGTAGGGAAACACTGAACGAACTGTATGGCAATATCATTTTAAAACCTGGCCAGATCATGGTGTGCCAACTGACCCTGGCGGTGTTCTTGACTTTTTGGAAGAGGTCCATCATAAACAAGATAACATCAGTGACCCTGGTCCAGTTGTGGTACACTGCAGGTAATGTGGCTAATATGTTGTATTCTTGCGTTTTTATTTATTCAACTGGTGGGTAACAAAAATGTTAGCTTTGAGCTGCAGCTCTTAGTTTTATAGTTTTCTGTTGGTGCATTTAGCAAAGATACAGCTGTTTACTTTTTACAATTAATTTTATGGTTGTGTAATTGAGGATGTTTTCCAGCCCCAGCCACTGGACAGCCTTCTCCTTCAAGCTGCCCTTCCATTATTCATCGAGCTGTGTGCATTTTTGAAAGCAGGAAAAGGGCATTATATAATTGCAAAAGACCCTATCTTACTGTCTCTATCAATACAGCACCAACTGATGTGATATTGAGTTAATTGGCTTTCTCTTGGAGAAGGACATTTCCTGTAGTCTTTATGGAAAAGATGTAAACCCACCTTGGTTATGGCATGAGATCGCTTAAATGTTTCAACAGTTGCTTAAGTATTGACAGTTTAACTGTCTCAAATTGGCTCAAATAGTTGTGCTGATCTGAAAATGTTTTTGATTTCTGGAATGTTTAATTTTTTAAGAAACCAAATAGCTTACAGTCTCATTCTAGTGATTGGAATTTGTAGAGATATGTTTCTTTCCAAGTTATCGTTTGAGTACTATAGTTAGTTTGTAATAGTGTAGCTAATAAATCCTCAAATACTGATAGAGAACAATATGTTCTTAGTCTTTAGGCAGATTGATACTGCTGTAGTCTTTAAAACAATTTTGGTGCCTTAGTAAAATACCTAAATGAGATTGGTGAATACACCACTGGAGCCTTCCGACAGGCATGCATCTGTTGGTGCGGTTCACTCAAAAGGCAGAGCAGGAAAGGGGGTTGTGCATAGGATCAGACTCTCCATGTCCACTGCATATTTACTCACCTTCACAAATGACATGCTCCTCCTACAGTAGAAACTAAGTCAATAATACTTTGAGGCTTCACCTCTTTGCCTTCTATGTTGCTTTTGGATCTGGTTGGCCTTTTTCTATGACTTGTCCTGACAGCCTCTCTAATGGCATAATCAAGACAGATAGCCAGAAGGGTAGGGTGTTTACCTCTGTACTCCCATGGCTCTTAATAGTGAATACACTGCCAAAACTTCAGGCCAAGCAAATCCACTGCACCATGTTTAGTGGACACTGTGAATGAAGCATGTACATCTAATTGACCTTTTCTTTCTGAAGCATATTATAGACTTCATCATTGAAGAACAAATGTATATTAGCATTCTTTACTGTATATTGCTGTTTGGCAAGAAGTAACAGCCTCCCAAATGATCAGACTAATAAGTAAAAACGTAATACAGGATGTTTATATATTCTGGAGCAGATTAATCCACGTTATAATAGTATCGTTGCTACTTGGGAGTAAGATGTCTCGCTAATTATTTGCGGTTAATCTTGTTTGAAAGGTTTGAGGATGCTGCATCATTCGAAGAGCCTATTGGTGTGACAATTTATATCTAAAAAGACAGCACACTTATATTCACCTAATTTGCTTTGCCTCCTGTCTTGTGGCACTTGCTGGCTGGATGAAGAATAACTGTCTGCGCCTCAATGGCAATAAGACGGAAATCTTGGTTATCGGTCCGTTTCCCTCCGTCTGGACCTCAGCCTGGTGGCCAGCTGATTTGGGTACTATGCCCATTTCATCAGTTACGGTGAAAAATCTGGGGGTCCTTTTAGATTCTAATCTCTCTTATTCCCAACATGTGGATTGTAGCCGGGAAATGCTACGGCACACTAAAGGTCCTCAGTAAGATCTTAGATCTTCTTCCTCTTAAAGCTAGGAAAACCCTAGTGCATGCCTTAGTCACCCCACACCTCGATTATGGGAACTCATTGCTCTGTGGGCTTAGTAAAAAGGGCCTGAGCCAACTCCAATGTGTCCAGAATGCGGCGGCCAGGTTAGTTTTAAAACTACCTAGGAAGTCATCTGGAAAGCGTGCTCTTCAAATCTTGCACTGGCTTCCCATGCAGGAACGCATTCGGTTTAAAACCTTGTGCATTACCCACCGCATTGCTCATGGCCGTGGCCCTACATACCTCCAGAAGATGATGACCATATATCGCCCTAGACGGTTGTTGAGATCTATGGGTAGTGTGCAGATGATGGTCCCTCGTATCCGTAGAGCACAGATGGGAGGGTGGTCCTTTAGGTTCCTTGCCAGCAAATACTGGAATGAACTTCCACTCGAACTTTGGATGGAGCCTTCCGAATTGCGCTTTAGGCTGAAATTGAAAACACACTTGTTCCCCAAGGTCTAGTTGTATCTGGTGCCTTTTGCTCTTTCCTCCCTGTGTTGCTGGGCCTGCTTTGGAGTTCTGTCAGTATGCATCCACAGCGCGGGGACGCACTGTTTTCCTGTGTAACCAGGTGCTTAATAAATGTTTTTATTATTATTATTATTATTATTATTATTAAGATTGGGAACAATATACTTTTCTGCAGTGTAACATTAATTTTGTTTATTTTAACAGTGCTGGGATTGGGCGAACAGGTACTTTCATAGTCATTGATATTCTCATTGACATCATCAGAGAAAAAGGTAGGATTTCAAAGCTTTCTTTAAAAAAAAAACATTTCTTTTGTGGTTTTGTGTATAAATGTTTGCTTGAAATAATATTGCCAATATTGAAAGGGAATGGGCTGTAGCCTTTTTTGAAACCATGGTGCATCGGGGTGTGTGCGGGGAAGGCCACTGGGTTATTGATTATTCTGTCGTGTTATCTTGCTCTTATGATTAAATATGGGCATAATTTGCATAATTCAGTCAATTTCATGTTACCCTCGCTACGTAAAATTCCAGACATTGCGCTGTATGACACTTCAGATAATTACGTCCGATTCTCACATTGGGCCCGATGCACCCCAAATTCTGCAGGCCATCGGCGACGTGGCAACAAATCAAGGCCTTCAAGTGAAGCCATGCTGCTCATCTTTGGCACTCTTCGGGTATCTTCCGATGCTCCTTTGGCCCCCAGGAATAAGTAGAGGCCACCATTCAGGTTGCCAACGGTGGATCCATTCTAAACATGTCTGTTCCATAACGGCATCAGTGCCACATTCCATTCTTGCATCAAAATCTGTGCCACTCCCTTTGACTTCGACACAGCTGCTGCTGGTGCTTATACTGATTCCGGTGTCTAATTCTGAGTTGAACTCACCTTAGTGTCGACCGGTGAAGTGTCTGGATTCCACATTTGTGTGTCCGGTTCCCATTCAGTCTGAGTCTGATAGAACACTAACCCTGCCGCTGACGATCTCTCAGACTTCTACCAGCAAGGTAGCAAGGTGAATCCCATCTTCTTTTCCATGCCCCTCCTCCAATGCAGCTACCCTGGCCTTGAGGTCAGTCAGCACCATTTCTTTGCTTGGCTGAAACACACACCCACACCCTTCGAGAAACTGTCTGTGAGATCTTGCTGGCAGACTCTGAAGACCTTACAGCCTCCCTTGCACAAACCATTTGCAATGGCCAGGATGCTGCAAAACAGGTCACTCAGTCGGTCCTCGACATCACCAGTTATCTAGGCCAAGTAGTCAGTACTAGAGTGGTTCGGGTCTCTGGCTAGACTCATCAGAGACCATGGCTTTACTTTGGTCTCGTATGCGGACAGTTTGCAGCTTGTCATAACCGTATCCAAACAGCCGGAGACCACTGCCATTAGCTTTCACACCTGTCTGACTAAAACCATGAGCTGGATGAGTCAAAACTTTCTTAAGATCAACACCGATAAAACGGAGGTTGTGGAGTTTGGCAAGAGCCAATCCCTGTGGAAACAAACCTGGTGACCAATTGAGGCTGGAGAATGTCCCTGTCCAACAACTAAGGCCAAGAATCTTGGAGTGATCTTTGATGGTCAGCTAAATTTCGCAGCTCAAATTAACTGTCTGACATCTTCCTGTTTCTTTTTATTGAAGATCTTACAGAAGATTGTCCCTTTCATTCCTCAGGAACTTAGGAAAACTGTGGTACTGGCTCTTATTCTCTTGAAAATAGACTACTACAATGCACTCTTTATGGGCATTGACAAGGCGCAGAGGAGTAAATTACAATTGTTACAAAATGCTGCAGCACGATTGCTATTAAACATTCCTAAAGGCACTTTCACCTCTGCTGGTATAAAGTCATTACATTGGCTCTCTATCCAGCAACAAGTATAATTTAAGGCCCTCTGTCTGGTTTATAAGGCACTATATGGAGGTGGTGCGGTTGATTGTTTTCATGGTACACTCCCACAAGAAATCTTAGATCCACAAATACGGGTCTCCTAAAAATCCCCAGAATTCGCAGAGCAAGATGGGGAGGTAGGAGTTTATCACACTGTGCAGCAAACCAGCAAACCTTGCAATCAGATGTCAATCGCTATGAGACTACAGTCCAACAGGCAGCATTTTAGGAAATTGCTAAAATCCTGGTTGTTCCCCCCCTAACTAAATCGCCGGATTTAACGGAGCAGTCCCTCTTCACACTTCTCAGCGCCAAGACGCCTCAGCAATCAAGCACTTTATAAATCTAGCTTATCTCTGTCGCCATGCATGGATAAGGTTGATTGTTTTTTCTTCATTTGGTCCTGAAGTTTCTCATGTGCACTCTCTTGAAGCCAATGCATATCTATAGGAAACTGGGTTTTAGTTGCAGTAGTATCCCCACTTTTTGCCTGGTATTTGATACAACTTTGGCTGAAGTGCACTGGGCTCATTCTAGTCAGCTCCCCAGTTACAGTGTTAGTTCCCCAAACAAATTCACTGGCCAGTTGATCCCCAGTTGACGAGGCCTTTAGCACCTCTATAAGTCCCTAGTAAATGGTACCCCTGGTATCTAGGGCATAGATACTAAAGAGTGTCCCTAAGGGCCTAAGGGACCCAGCACTAAACCCATGCAGACTGGCACTTCAGGCTGCGTGACAAGATGGTTTTAATAGTGAGAACACGACATGGACCACACCCTGTGTGCCATGTGCCCTAACACGACATGTAATGTTTGTAAGTCACCCCTACAGCAGGTCTATCAGCCCTAAGGCAGGGTGCATTATATTACATGTGAGGACATATGTGCATTAGCAGATATGCCCCTGTGCTGGCCAAGTCAATTACTGAAGGTACAAGTGAACAGGTAAGCAATCTTAAGGTATGCACTGGGCACTGGTCAAAAAGAGTTCCCCAGCTACATAATGGCTTCACTGAAACCTATGGTGTTTAGTATCAAACACCTCGTATTAATAAACCCACACTGATTCCAGTGATGGATTTATTAATTCCTACACCACTACTTACCTCTAGTGTTTTGGCTGACTGGTCCTGTCCAGTCTGTCACCACAGATGTGTTTCTTACCCCCTGGAGGTACGAGCCCACACTCTTTGAGGTCGGAAACAAAGCCAGCTCTGGCAGGAGGTGTTGTCATGTCCTCCAAGCAAGATGACAAGTTATCTGCATATCAAAGCAGGAGGCTTCAAAGGCCTCAACCACCTGTGATATGCAACCCTGGCTTCCCCCAGACAGGGAAAATGCCACCTCCTGCCCAGGGCCAATGTGGCACCCTGACATGTGGAAAAATTAGCTAGTCGGGAGGCGTGTTCACCCATGCTAGTACCACCCTTAAGGTGGGCTACCTGAAGTGAACATGACTAGGAAAATTCCATCATCTAGGTTTTTGGTGAAATTGGTCCTCTGGGTCAGGGTTATGCCCACTTCCCACAGGATTTTTGCCTCTCATTCAACAGCTGTCAGCAGCCTGGTCATGGCTTCTAAAACCTTAAGACCTATCCTTTGGAGCCATCGGGCTATAACGCTTATACAATTAATTAGCCATCAATCCTATCAAAAAACGCATCAAAAAATTTCAAGCACAGACTCCTAAAAGTACACCCAGAAAACCCTAATCTCGAATGCCTACTGCATAAGAAAGTGTGAGACAATAACTGATCTTATCTCCTTTACGAAAAGATGTGCTAAATTGAAGCTGGCATTTACTCACTGCTTCAAATCACCACAGCCTAGAAGAACCCCCATGGGCTTGGACTTATGGTTACCCCTTTCCTACCTACGAAGCTGATGCAACCATCTCCCTTTATAACACTGGGACCAACCTTATTCAGCCATCTGCCTACAACCTGGTCATTTTCTACACTACCTTCCCCATCATCAAGAACTCAATTTTTTAGCAATGAATCCTCACCTTCCCATGGTCCCCCTAATTCCTTTGGCAACCCCTTAAATCCACATATAGTGGCCTCTCACAACCTCAGCATCTCAGATGACCCATCCCCTTCCCTCCTTTGCTCTGCTATATGGACCTATGAACTAGCAACTCTTCTTTGAATTATTTGGACCAGAATCTCTCCCCTCCCATTCCCTAACTAGTCAACATGCTCACCACTCTCCTAGAGCAACTAGGTCTGAGACACTTAGCCCCTTACGGCACACCTTCACCCCTTCTACACCCCAACCCCATGAATATTATTGTGGACTCTCATAAAGTGCCCATGTTTGTCCCCAATGCATACTCCAGTATCACACCTATATCCTGTTCTCTCTAACCAGACCGACCGGCAACTGGAGTCATAAGACCCTGTACCTCTTCTTAACCAAGTGCTACACTACCCACCTCACGACGTACCTCACTGCCCTTCCACGCCTCCGCAGCTCTCAAACCTCTCCTCACCTAGACCCTCCACCATAACTCCTGTCCCCAAGTACCAGGAATCCGCCCACATGCAGCTTTTGAATCTAGACTGGATGAGATCTCATTTGCCCTTCAACAACTCATGCTTAATGTTCAACGCCTCTTACACCTTACCTCCCAGCTGTCTGAGAATCTGAAGTCTAATGGACCCTCAAAGACTGAGTGCCTCAACTACACACATCCCTCTAATTCTTGCCCCAGGATCTCTGTCCATCCCTTACCCACTGTGACCTCATCACAAGTGGCCCATACACATCACAGATGGAAAACCTCTCCCCTTTCTAATGACCCCTCTCGTACTTGCAGAGTTAAAGACCCACTTCAAGATTAGGATATTACTACCCTTTTTTCTCTCTTATTACCCATCATAAGCTGGTTGCACAGAGAATTTGTGCCAAATCTATACGATCCATTCAGACCCGTTTAGAGTACCTTTGGTAAACTCTAGATCCTTAAATGTGAACAACCTCACCTGTGTCCCCACAACTACTCCTCCCTCAGTTGATCACAAATCACAGCTTAAATGCATGCGTCTCAACTGTAGATCAGCAGTACGGCATGCTACGAACATTGCTGCCCTCATCCTTGCTCATGATCCAGACATTTTAGTGTTGACAGAAACTGTCTTATCGATTCTTCTGCACCCATTATCTACATACTAGTGCCCCCTAACTTTGACATGATCAGGCTGGATAGATCGGGAGGACAAGGTGGAGGCATCACTTGTATACATCGTAATAATCTATCAGAACTGCACTCATATTTCTTGTCTTTATGCGAATATCTGTGCTTCGAGGTCTCGTACAACAACAGGCCAGCTTGCAAATTCCACGCGCTCTACCATCTTCCTTGAGACAATCTCCACTTCCTAGAACAGATCATGGAAATCATCTCATCGAACACTGTGTGTCATGGTACCCAGATCTTCCGTGGCAACTTTAACCTCCATTGGAATGACATCAATGCTTCGTCATCAATAGCCTCAAATCTTTCCTAGCTGACCTCAACCTCACTCAAATATGCGACAGCCCTACTCACATCAAAGGAGCTATCTTAGATCTGGTCATTGGTAAGATCAACGCCATTCAACTTGAAACTATCGCCCCTGTGATTGGACGACCACCATTGCATCTCCTTCCTTGTCACAGAATTGGTAAGATCCAATAAAGTTCAGCTAAAGAAACCCAGACACAGGCAAAGAAGTCTTAGAAACATTAACCTATATGATTTGAAATCCTGCATTGATAGCAGCCTGCCCCCTCCCCCCCTTCTGTATGTGTCTGATGTTGGTGACTCTACAGATCACTATAATAGCTCCATGACTAACATTTTAGACTCAATCACACCCCTACAGCTAAAAAGAATGTCTTCCAAAATCTCCAAACCCTGGTATAATGGTAGCTTAAATACTGAAAGAAGAAATCTGAGAATGGCAGAAAGTCTGTGGAAATCCTCTCCCTCCCTTGACAATCTCACTCAGCTGAGATCGCTGAGAAATGTATACAACAAACACATCCAATGCTCTAAAGCTAGTTACTTCAGAAGACAACTACAGCAAGCCAAAAACCAGCCAAAGAAATTATTTGAACTAATCAAGCTTCAGTCAAACAGCCAAACCTCCCTCAATGGAACTCTGTTCACAGCCTAATTGTGAGGAATTTGCGGCCTTCTTCCAGGAAAAAACAGCAAAGATTTAACTGGGACTAGAGGCAGCTTCGGAGAATCTTCCTGTCTCCTATCCTATCTCTGGGGTTCCCCCACCCATTCTGGACCCCCCCCAATAAAACAATGCTTCCTGGAGCATATTCCAAACTATGGACAAAAGTACCATTCACAAAACTCTGGCCACTTTGAAACCATCCAACCATTTCAGCGATCCCTTGCCATTAAATCTCTTCAATGAGGTCAGATCATCCATGCTACCTTTTTGGCCGAAATTAATTAACAGCTTGTTTCTTCAAGATTCGATTCTGGATTGCCTTAAATCCGGGCAAGTCAGCCCCATCCTTAAAAAAACGATGGCTGAGTGACTAATGCGCTCACGCTGATATGGGGCCCCATGGACATATTGTTATCAACTGTAGAGATGTGCACTTTGAGAAAGTCGGAGTAACGAAAACCCCTACATTCTGTTCCGTCTACTGCACTACCTTGTATAATGTATGATCTGAATACTACATGTGTCTTTTGTAATCAGCAATGTTATAGGCAAATAACAATAAAAAAATACAAATAAAAAAAGCTATGGCGGACCATACTAACCTTCACAATTTTCGTCCAATTTCCAACATTCCTACTCTGAATGAATGAATGAATGAATGAATGAGCAATTTGTATAGCGCAAACTAAACCCAAGGGCGTCAAGGCGCTGTGTACGGACCGCCCACAGATAGCTTCGGAAATCGTCCTTAGACCTTGCTCTTGGGAAACAACCAGGTCTTAAGGGACTTGCGAAAAACAGGATGTTCTTGTTGCACCGAGAGGGAAACAGGGAGAGAGTTCCACGCCTTGGCAGCAGTCAGCGAGAAAGCTCTCCCCCCCTACTTCAATCTTTTAAACCTCGGAACCACGAGGAGATTACGGTTTGCCGACCTAAGGTTCCTTGAGGGCGTATACCTTTTAATATTGGCTTTTAGGCCAGATGGGCCCGACCATAGTATGCGTTGTGGGTGAGGCAGAGGATCTTAAACAAACTCTACGGTCCACCAGAAGCCAATGCAGCAGACTGATAGAAGATGAGACCGAATGATGCTTAGGGAGATTCAAAACCAGCCTTGCGGCGGCGTTTTGGACCAGCTGCAAGCGGTGAATCTGACCCTTGTTGATGCCCAAATAAAGGGCATTATAATAGTCTAGTCTGGCCAGGATAAAGGCCACAACCACCTTTTTCGGGCTTCAAAAGACAAAAACTGGGATATTTTTCTTATTATACGGATAAGCCCGAAACAGGTGGACACAGTTCTTGAGACCTGCAGAATCATGGAGAGGGAATAATCAATAATGACTCCAAGGTTTTTTCCATGGGGAGCAGGAGTGGGACAGGTACCCAAGGAGTCAGGCCACCACTCACCCGACCAGATGTCCGGGCCTTCCCCAAAGATCAGGACTTCCGCCTTTTCACCATTCAGTTTAAGATAGTTGTGAACCATACAAGATGAGACTGCTATCATACAGTCTTTAAAATTTTGTGGGGAGTTCCTGACCTTTTGCGTAATGGATACCATGATCTGGGTGTCGTTTGCATAGGATAATACCTCAAGCCCAAAGGTGTTCACCACCCTTGCTAGCGGGGCCACATAGATAGTAAACAGGGTAGGGCTCAAAGAGGAGCCCTGGGGCAGAGGAGCTATGGCTAAGCTCCTAGAACAATGCATACATTTCCAGCTATGTAGGCACATTGAAAAATCCCAACTGCTGGACCAATTCCAGTCTGGCCTCCGTCAGGGTCATAGCACGAAATCTGCTCTTACCCACATTGTTGATGATGCTCTACGAATGCTGGACCTAAATGAATCGTATCTTTTGATCCTACTTGACCTATCGTCCGCTTTTGATACAGTCAAACATGATACCCATATCAAGCTTCTGGAGCATAGGATGTGGCTCTCAGGGACTGTGCTAAACTGGTTCTCCTCATTCCTACACAATAGAACACAAACACTCAAGGTGAATCCGGATCTGTCCAAACCCGCACAACTCACTCCGGGGGTACCACAGGGGTCTACGCTTTCGCCCACCCTCTTTAACTTGTTCATGGAGCCTCTAACAGAAATCCTGAATCTGTCCAACATCCATTATCACATGTATGCTGATGACACGCAACTGTTCATGAAAGTCTCCTCCCCTGAGGACATCAGTTCCCTCAACTCTATTCTTCAGGAAACGCAACGTTGGTTGACTCCTAATTACTTGAAATTAAACGCTCTCAAAACAGAATTTCTCCTTAGAACATCCCCAGGCGTGAGACTGAATCCGGAAAACTTTTTTGCCACAGCATCCCTGTGCCCCGGGGGAATGGCACCACGTGACTCCTCCCTGACGTCGTCCGCGCACGTGACGTCAGCGAGGATACACCCCGACGCGCCGACGTCTGTTTTTTCTCTTTTCTGCTTGCAACGCGGATCCGGATCGTGCCCGACCTGTTTTCAGGTCTTCTTTTTTACGTTTAGGCATTGTGGAACAGTGTGCAAATGCCTTCGGGCTTCAAGACGTGTACCTCTTGTGCACGTCCCATGTCGGCGACGGACCCTCACCCGATTTGCATGTGGTGCTTGGGCGAACACCACGACTCGACGGATTGCGACGCCTGTCAGCACCATAAACCGAAGTCACGGCGAGAGCGCCAGATTAAATTGCTGTCTCCCGCTTGTCCAGGTCGGTGTCGTCCCAGCATCCGTCCCCTACCTTGGAAGCAATGAGCCGCCGGTTCCGTCTGCGACATCGTCCCTTGCCACGGCCCCAAGGGCGCTGCTCGCCGACTGGTAGGTCCTTCAGCTTGCCTCCGAGGCCTTGTCCTCCTTTGGCGGAGGTCCCGTGTTCCCCTCAGGACATGCGCCCCCGCCAGTCGCCACCCTACCCGCCGTTTCCTGGCATCGGGCGACTATAGCCCAAATGACAGCCTGCGCTGCGGCTTTGCAGGCTTCTTTGACCCCTCCTCCACCTCCTGAGACGTCCGCGGATCCCTTCCCTCGGTCGGGGTCTTCCGCGGAGCCGCCGTCGGCTCCGGCCCTGGCGCCAAAGGTTTCGGCTTCAGGTCGTAGGAAGGTGGTGTCGTTGAGGTGTAGTCCTTCGGGGCCTCCCTATTCGGTGCCTCCCTCTTCGGTGCCTGGATTCCCTGCTTCGCCGCAAATCCCTACAGGTCTCCCTGTGATGTCGCAGGAGATCGCTGGGACTCCGGGCCAGCCCCCGAGTCCCCCTCGGTCCTCTGAGCAGGCGGCTGCCTCGCCAAAGGCAGAGCTGGCGCCGTTTCGGCGCCGAGGTCTTTCCTCTCCGGCTCTGGCGGAGTCGCGGGTGGAAGCTGGGACCTGGAGTGCTTTCCCAAGTCCCTCTCGGTCCTCGACGTGGGTGGCTGCCTCGTCTGAGGCTGAGCCGGCGCCTCTTCGGCCCCGCTCCTTAG
This sequence comes from Lissotriton vulgaris, assembly GCF_964263255.1. Taxonomy (NCBI): domain Eukaryota; kingdom Metazoa; phylum Chordata; class Amphibia; order Caudata; family Salamandridae; genus Lissotriton; species Lissotriton vulgaris. Next base: position 178,490,488 of record NC_141699.1, read on the forward strand.
CCATACCGTTTCGACCCCGCCCCTTTCTCCTGGGGTGTCTGGGCGCCTCAAATGCCCACTCCAGCGCCGATCGACGCCGAGCAGGCGCCTGTGGCAGACTCAACGGCGCTGTGCCGAAGTAAATGTAAATTGATACTTGTATAGCGTACTACTCACCCGCAAGGGTCTCAAGGCGCTTGTACGAATACCGCTGTGGAACCCATCCTGGCTTTCCCTGTGAGGCGTCCACTCCTGGGCACCCCCAAGGTGGAGGCCAGGCATCCTTAGCGTTGTTGGGGCCGTTGTGGAGATTAAGCAAGCTATTGCCCAGAGTTACAGAGTTGGACTCCATGATTGGAATAGGCACCGAGGCGAGAATTATCAGATCCGTGAAAGTTTGAGCCCAAGACCCGCCGAGGCGGGGAATTGTACCTGGTCCCGGGCTAGACTTCTGCATCAGGGTCTGCCGCTCTAACCATTGAGCCACACTTCTCCACAGTCGGGTCCTTGATTCGTCTCCTGAGGCTCCCTCCTCTCCAGAGGTCTGTCATCAGATGGTTTCTTCCTCCCCGGAGACAGGGCGCCAAATAGTTGCCTTTTCACCGGCATCTTCTAGGGAGGGCTCCTCGCCGTCCCCGCTGTCTAAATCCTCAGACCCTCTTTTCCGCAGATCACGGCTGTCTCTTCCGCTGGCTTCTCCTCCTTCCCCAGGGGACCCTTAGGTCCCCCACTCATCCGTGGATCCCCCACCATTCCGGGGCTGGCCGCTTCCCCCTGTGGCTGGACTTGGGGACGGACGGCTCTGTCTGCAGCCGTCGCTCATGGAGGAATTGCTTTCTACTCCACGGTGCCCACAGAGGCCAGTGTTGCCTTTGTCCGGGCTATTTCCATGGCCGATTGCATTTTGCCAATGGGTGAACCTGTCACCCCTTTTCCTATAGATAACCTTCTGGAAGTTCTCCATCAGGGCTCTGTGGGACGGGAGTTGTTCCTTCCTTTTGAAGTCTCACTCCACAATTCTCTTATGGGGGCTTGGGGTGCCCTGCCACGGGTGATCCGGTGCCTCAGCTGCTCCTGCATCGTCACCGCCCTTCCCCGCATGACCCAGTCTGCCTTTCCTTCCACCCTTCTACTCAAGGCTCTCTTCTACAGACGGCTTTTCCGTCCTTGCCTGTGGTGTTGTTCCCGCCATCTTGGGAGACCCGGTGGTTGGATTCATGGCGGCGTCACGTCTTTGCTTCTTCTAGTGCTGCCTTGAGGGCACAACGCTCTGTGCGTGTTGACTAGGGCTACTTCCAGCCTGTGGGATTCTGTGGAGTCCATTCTTTCTCATCTCACCCATGAGGGTGCCCGTGCTGATCTGCGGCACCATATGTTGGATGGTAGGGAGTTGGCCGCGTTTATTGTCCGTGCAGCCTTGGATGTTGCCAATACTCTCGGCCGTGCTATGGCCACTTCTGTGGCTCCCATGCTATGGGCACTTCTGTGGCTCTCCGTCGCCATGCTTGGCTGCTGGATGCTGTCTTTTCTGAAAATATTAGGGTTTGTCTGGTTGATCTGCCCTTTGATGGGGTCCTTCTGTTTAACACTCATGCGGACTCTGCCTTTTAGCGTCTCCTTGCCCGTTAACTCAGGCTGTGTCAGGTTCAGCTGTCCCGTTCACTGTGTGTGTGTGTTCCGGTGGAGGGCTTTGCCTCCGTTTCTGCCTGTTCTACTTGGAGTCTTGGCGTGATTCTTCTTCTTCGGTACTCCTCTGCCGTTGTCTGTTCCTCTGGTGCTTCTGGCAGGGGTTCCTGGTGCCTTGACTGAGCTTGGGGTGTACTGACCTCCATTTGCCTTGTCCTTGCTTCCTTCTGCTTTGTGGGGGCTGGGCTGCCCCTCTTGTCCCCATGACACATCCCCTTGGGGCCCTGTGGTGTTCGAATCTGGTGAGATTCTCTACAGCTTGGGGGGGGGGAGGGGGGTGACTGGGTTTTTCTCCCTGTTCTATGACTGGTCCACTGTTGGGCCCTGTATTCTTACAAGCTGGGGAGGTCCTCTTGCAGACCCTACTCCCCTTTGGTTATGGCTAGGGTATCTATTCTACATTAAGGAATATGCAGCTAGTAGTCTCTATCACATGTACGAGGTACTTACCTCCGGTAACAATGTATCTGGTAGAGACGATTCTAGCCGCAGATTCCTTCACGACCCGCCCTTCCTCCCCGTTCTGCAAGGATCCTTAGTTGATCTTCGGCACTCACCTGCCTCTGTGGGGTTCTCTTCTGCAAGTGCCTTCTCTCGCTTCTTCTCTAGTGAGGAGCTGCAATTTAGGCCAGAACCATGCTGTTTTATTGGATCCAGTATTTTTTTCTGGATGAGTGTTTTTGGAAGCACTAAGTTAAGTGTGCCTTCAATCCAGAAGGTGAAGCGTTTGTAAGCGGTCACCGGGTTGGGATCTAGTGTAGGTATGGTCTTTTCAAGTTTATGGGACCATTCCTCCAGCTGGAGTTTGGACCATGGACAGCTAAGGGTTTGAGACAGCTGAGTATGTGGAACTGTAGTAATGTATCCAAAGGGAGGCCCTTCAGCAACCCTGTTCCACAGACATTGCTATCAGCAGACTCATCGCTCACTGGTTGGGGTGCTCACTTACAGGATCACACAATTCAACGATTATGGAGTCTAAAGCATAAAAGTCTCCATATAATTCACCTAGAGTTACAAGCAGTGTTTCTAGTGCTCAAAGCCTTTCAAACTCACCTCGTGGGCAAAGCTATATTAGTCCGAAAAGACAATATGACAGATGTGTACTATGTACAAAAACCGGGGGGGGGGGGGCACTCTCTCCAACTTTAACGTCTAGCACAAGCCATTTGGAAATGGGCTATACACCACAAGATTTATCTCCTGGCAGGTGTTCTGTCAGGAGTAAACAATCAGATTGCAGACCTTCTCAGCAGACAGAAGCAGCAAATCCCTGAGTGAAAATTTCATCCTCAGTTACTCCTTCCCTACTTTCAGGAATGGGGATTTCCCACTCATTCCACTGGTAGTTCGGAAGCTCAGGCAACCATCCCTCACACTAATTCTCATAGTTCCAACGTTGGCACGTCAACCCTGGTTCACAACACTATCGGGTCTGTCAATAGTTCCACACCAAAAGCTGCATCTCACCTCCAGTCTCCTTACTCAGAGTCATGGAGAAATCAGGCATCCAAATACCAAAGAACTCAACATGGCGATCTGGCTTCTGAAGTCATAGAGTTTGGTTATTTACACTTACCACCAGACTGTATGAATGTTCTGAAAGAAGCTAGGAAGCCTACTACAAGAGCATGTTATGCAGCAAAATGGAAGAGATGTTTTATCTATTTAACAATAACAATATCAATCCTCTTGATACTTCTATACAGAACATCATCTGTTACCTCTTGCATTAACAACAATCTGGACTAGCCTACACATCCATTCGCTTACATCTAGCAGCAGTAGCAGCATACTTACAAAGCAGACAACACTTATCTCTATTCAGAGTACCCTTGTTAAAGCCTTTATGGAATGGCTACAAAGAGTGATACCACCAAGAGTCCCACCTGCACCAGTGTGGAACCTAAACATAGTCCTTACAAGGAGAATGGATCCACCATTCGAACCAATGCATAGGTACCAATTACAATTCGTCTCATGGAAGGTTGCTTTCCTCATCGCAATAACTTCACTGAGGAGAGTTGGTGAACTTCAGGCATTAACTATACAGAAGCCTTTCTTTCAGCTTCATAGAGACAAAGTGGTTCTTCGCACCAATCCTAAATTTCTCCCTAAAGTACTTTCTGCCTTTCATATCAGTCAATCGGTTGAGTTACCCATGTTCTTTCCTAAACCTGATTCTGTAACAGATCGAGCTCCACACACCCTTAATGTTAGAAGAGCTCTAGTATATTACATTGAAAAACAAAAGAATTTCACAAAACAATGCAACTTTTTGTTACTTTTCCTCCACCACACAAAGGCAATCCCGTATCTAAATCGGGCATTGCAAGATGGATAGAAAAATATATCCAAACAGGTTATAAGAAAAGCGTAAATAATTTTGGGCCAGATGTACGACCCTATTTTGCATGCGCAAATGGGTTTGCAACCTGTTTGCACATACAAAATACTATTGGGCCATGTTCAACCCCTATTCTAATAGCCACTCGCTACCCTATGAAAGAATATTTTTCAAAACACTCACAATTTACCACCCTCTTCAAGAGACTGGTAAAGCACTTTCAAAAGAGAAGGGGACCCCTTCCCCTTTGTGAATGCAAGGGAAAATATTTTTAGGGGCAGGCAGTTGTCCCAGGGACCACTACCTGCCCTTAAAAAATTAAACGAAAAAGTCAAATTTGTATTTTTGTAAATGCTTCCCGTTTTCCTTTAAGAAAAACAGGCTGCATTTTTTTTTAAAAACTGCCTATTTAAAAGCAGTCCCAGACTTGGAGGTCTGCTGAACCCAGCAGCCCACCATACCTAGGAGGACCAAACATTCCCAATGGGGTCGCAAATTGCGAGTGCCTCGTGAATATTGATGAGGCATGCAATTTGCGACCCCATTGGGAATCACAAACAGTGTCTCAGACACTGTTGTACATGGCATTTTGCGACTTGTATATTGCGAATGGCAATTGAGCGCAATTTGTGAGTCGCAAAATACCATTGCCATACATCTGGCCCTTTGCTAATACCCCCTAGAGTGCATTCCACTCCCAAAATAGGGGCTACTATATTCCCCTAGCTGACATCTGTAAGGCTCTACACCGCACACCTTCACCAAAAACTATTGTGTAGATATGTTAGCGAGGCAACAAGCTAATGCAGGCCAAGCAGTACTTAATACACTGTTTCAAACGACAACTGCAACAGCTATAGGGTTGCCTCCGCTTTGGGAGTATACTGCTGTATAGTCTATGCAAACACAACAGGTGATGGACCGAATGTGGATCAATGTCACACACTCACCCCAGTCCAAAGATCTGGCCCCAAATCCATCATTTTTTTGCACTCCACACCACCCTGGGTTAGACAATGGCGATATGCAAATCAGCTCTGACCCTGTGCCCCATGGGAACAGTCCAGTCCGAACTACAAAAGCCATGTCCTTCCCAGACCGGAATCAAGCATCCGAGGACCGGACCGGTTTCGAGGTAACACCTCTCATCAGCCCGGCTAGCTTTACTCCAGTGGTGTGGAGTGCCTGGGACCCACGTCTGGGCATCCCCAGCGCACTTAGGGCGGAATATGCAAACACAACAGGTGATGGACCGAATGTGGATCAATGTCACACACTCACCCCAGTCCAAAGATCTGGGACCAAATCCATCGTTTTTTTGCACTCCACACCACCTAGTCTATGCAAAGCATGTGATCTACAGCTCACATGCCTTGAACGGGTAATGTTACTTACCCAGTAAGCATCTGTAATTGGCATGCAGAGCTGTAGATTCACAAGTGCCCACCCGCCTCCCCGGTCTCCTGTAGTTGTTGCAGTTTCTCATGTTTACATATATACTCTATTCTACACTTACTAACTCCATTCTCACCCTCTGCGGGAAAACAATCTAACAATGGACTCAATGCCCATGCGCACTATCACGAAAAGGAGGAGTCATCTTACCTTGTGACTGGAAAGACTTCTTTGAAGAAAAACAACTTGCAAACATCCGGACCCAAGATTAGATGGCAGAAGTATGCAAAACATGTCAATCTACAGCTTTACAGCCCAAGAACAGATGCTTAATGAGTAAGTAACATTATCCTCTCCTTGCCACCTCAAGGACTGCTTCACGGTCCCTATAGTGAAGTAAGTGGGTGATAAAGGTCCATAGCGGGGTGCCTGCGGAAGCCCTCGCAGTCAACGAACGATGCACTCGCTATATAATAAGACATTAGGAAAGCTTGTCCAGAATTAAATGCAGGAGGTGAAGAATTGTGTGGGTTGAGGGCCTTCCGTTCCCTCCGATATCCCTACCACACAGACGTTTTTCCTCCGGGAGTGTACATCAACGCCTTCCGCCCGATCCTCCAGTTACCTAGCCGTTTGAAGCAACTAACTGCCAGGAAATAGTGGTTCAGTTATGGGAGCCCGCCCGGCACCCTCTGAGGGAGGGCACATGCAGTTCCAGCAACTCCAGCTCCTTGAGACCCTTACTGGTGATTTGCAGCGCTTTATAAATCCTTGATTGATTGACGTTCGGATGTGTGAGTTGGCTCCTTCTACACTTCGGGGCTGGCAAATCTCAATCGTCACCCAGGAAGGAGGATGGGGCAAGGGACCCTAACAGTCTATTATGGGTGTGGCTGTCAAGTCTTGTATGAATGGAGCCAGCAGAAATGCTACAAATCTGTAGGAGGGGGCTATATGCAATGCTGATGTGGCACCCCAGTGCCAAGTATGTCTGTGGATTGAGGTAAGTGCAGTCAGTTACAGCTTCCAGACAGTGTTTCTTTCACATTCGCTGGGATCCTCCTCTCTGACTTTGTCTAGGATCATAGTCCTCTGGCACCTGCAGGCTCGCCCACCCTGTGGTTCAACATACTGCCAAGTGCTTGCTGCCTGGGGGATAATCAGTGCTGCTCAGCTCTCATCTCAAAACCTGAGGCTCGTGTTGGGGATTTTTCCAGCCCAGACCGCCTTCAGTTGTTATTTGCTATGCATTGCCTGAATACTGACTATGTAGTTGGGCAGCAAAGCCCAAAACAAACCCAGCCTCTGGGATCATGCTGCACAGCTTGGCATGGCCACCCCAGTTTGTAGCAGCTTCATTCGGGCACAGCAAACCCAGGACTGTCTTCATGGGTGGCCCGCTTCATCAGGGCAGCAGGGATCCGGTGATGGCAGTTGGCACCCTCTCTGATCCTTCTCAGCAATCAGCCTATGAGGCAAGGTCCACTTCAGGTCTCAAGCTGGGTTTCAACATGGTCTCTTCTGTCTCCCTAGAGTGGGTGCCGGCTCCAAAACTTGGCCAGCTGTTCAGTGGCACGCCAACTGCTTAAATGAAACATCGGATGTCAGGGCTGCAGGTCGGAAGCTCACTAAGGCGTGGCCGCCATCTTCAGTGGCCAAGCTGCACCCTTAGATCTGTTATCTTTGAAACTATACCAACATCAAACATGACATTTGGTTTTTCATAGACATATCTGTTAATATTTTATTTGCATAGTACTCATTATCTTAAGAATAACTTCAAGGGGGGCGTGGCTAAGATGGCGGCCTACCAAGACGTGTCTCTCTCGGCTCCCCAGCCCTGAACCCCGTATCGCCCCTTATACTCGCTGTTAGATCCCCCAAACCTCGGCGCCTCCCCCTGGACACGCCTGCAACTCTCGGGGCGACACCCGGAGCAATCACCTGCCCAACACCGAGGCCTTGCCGGGGGACGCGAGGCAGGGGCAGCCGAGCACAGACAGAGGCGGAGACGGAGCATAGACGTGGGAGCCCGGCCGAGTGCTGCCTGAGCACCGCGGCCCACGCATTGTCCAGACCGGGACCTGGTGCGGTCAGTAAGGCACTAGCGCGGACAAGGCAGCAGAAGGGAGAGGCGGTGGAGCCCCGCGGGATCTGGTGGGCCGCTGCGAAAATCTAGACCCCGGCTCCGGGCCGCTACCGGGAGAAGAGGCGGGGCCCTGCTGCGGTGCTGGACCGGCGGGGGCTCTGCAGGGCGGCCGCCGCGGGGGGCTCTCACACTGCCAGAGAGAAGCGGGCCTCCCCTGCTCCCCCCCTCCCGGGGACCCGCCAACGGGGGGCCAGGGCCGGTGCCAGCGACGTGGGTAGTCGTGAAAATTGAGGCCCAGGCTTTGGGCCTGGGAGGACCTGGCAGCCGACCTGAAAGCTGCGACCTGCGGGCGCTCTGACACCGGTCTGCGGGCGCAGTGGAAGACCTCTCCAGACTGGAAGACCCCCCAAGCAGTCATAAGTGCTCCGACGACCCGGGATACCCAGCATCAGCAGACCTGAAGGCCGACAGGTGATGAGGGGCACAGAGGGAGTGGAGATGCCCAGTGGCAATGCGCACACCGAGCTGACCGGCCACAGCAGGGGAGTCCTGGGAGAGAGTGGGGAGACGGTCCCCTTGCGGAGTCACCCCTCAGTAGTCGCATGCACAGCGGGACCGGCGCGACCATCGTCGAGGAGCCCAGCTGCTTTGGGAGGGTCCACTCACAGCTCCTAACCCAAGGGGACAGCACGTCCACCCCAAACCCTCAGAGACAGCGCACTCACGGCGCAATGGCCAACAATGGGCACAGGGGAGGCCGGACTATAACTGACCTGTTGGTAAACACCCCAAAGACGGAGAAAACTCAGGCACCCCCTTCCCCGACGATATCCACTAACGCCAGGGGGCAGGAAGATGGAGGGGCCACTATCATCAAAGCCTTCCTGGAGACGCTCTTTAATACCGGGAAGATTTCCAGACCTTGAAGCAAGACCTGGCCGGAGAGCAACGCGAGATCCGCCGGGATGTCGACAGCTTAGGAGAAAGGGTGGCAACGATGGAAGAGGCGGACCAGGCCCGGAGCGAGGAGATATAACTTTTACAACAAGAGGTCCTCAGCCTCCAAGAGCAACAAGTGGATCTCCAAGCACATGCGGAGGATCTTGAAAACCGCTCCCGGAGAAACAACATACGGGTCCGGGGGGGTGCCATTGAAAGCGGAAGGGAACAGCATCACTAGCTACCTGCAAGAACTGTTTAGGTAGATTCTCGGCGAGCCCGCCGACTTCGACATTCGCATAGACCGGGCGCACAGAGTCGGCCTGGCGCGACAAGCGCCTGCGCCCCCACCAGACATCCTGGCCTTTCTCCCAGACTTCCCTCTGAAGGAGCGAATCTTGAAAGAAGCCCGTCTGAAACAGCCCCTCCACTTCCAGGGCCACCCTGTGGCCTTATTTCAAGATCTGTCGGCCATTACCCTCCAGAAGAGGAGATCTTTCCGAGTGGCTACGACATTTCTGCGGGACAACGGGGTACCCTACTCTTTGGGCCACCCATTCCGACTAGTCTTCAAATGGAAGGGGGCCTTACACCAGCTCCGCTCACTTCGAGACACATGTGCCCTGCTGGACATCGACCTCCCAGAGGAAGAGCGGGTGGGAGAGGCATCACCACGACCATCGCAAGAGAGATCCACACAGCAGGCACGCGGCGGATGGCAACAAGTGAGACGTCAATGCTCTCCTAAGGCGAATCTCAAACCGGACCCTAAGACCATGACCCAGGAACAGGCGGCGGCCATAAAAGAGGTGGTCAAGGACATGATGGCTCCACCATGAGGTATTGTTGACACAGGATTTACCTTCTTCGCATTGGTTCCACGGGTGGGGGAACGGGCGGGGGGGCCAAAGGGGTTGCCACTGCCACATACTCCTCCGAATTGAGACTCTCCGGGTCTAGACTGTGGTCTGATAGGCCTGGGACTATGGTTTGTTCTTGGGGATTCCTAGTTGGGGTTGGTGGGGGAGGGGGGGGTTGGCGAAGTTGGGGGGGATTGGGGTAGGGCTGGGGGGAAGGGGGGGCTCTGGTGTGGAGCACTGCAGGCAGTGCAGGAGAGGCGACACAGCTAATGATGCCTAGACGCGATAGGGTAGCCACCTGCAACTCCCAGGCGACTGACTCCACTATGCAGGTTATTTCCCTCAATGTTAAGGGGCTTAACAACCCCATTAAACGCAGGGCCGTCCTCTCCTTCCTGGAAAACTCCGGGGCAGAGATCTGCCTCCTACAAAAAACACATTTATTGCCTAAGGACTGGCACCGCATGCGCTCTAGGGCGTTTCCAACACAATACTATTCCTCCACCACAGACAAAAAGGCGGGAGTAGCCATTCTGTTTGTGCGTCACTTCAGGGGTTTGGTTGGGGACAAGGTCGCAGACATTAAAGGGAGGCTCCTAGCATACAAAATTCAGCTGGGAGGGTGGTCAGCCGTGATATGGTCGATCTATGCACCCAACACCAAACAGGAATCCTTTCTCACGGGGGCTTTGGCGGATACACTCACTCACAACATCAACTCCACGCTCGTTGGGGGCGATATTAACCTAGTGATGGGTCGGGACAGAGATTTGGTTACACAGAGCAATCTCCAAAGAGGGGGAGCAATGGTTAGAGACTAGAGGGTTTGTAGACATCTGGAGGATGAGGCACCCAGACAACCCGGGATATATTTTCTACTCACACGCACACCACACATATGCCCGAATAGACCACTTCCTGGGATCCTCAGAGGTGGCTTTTCTGATCACAGACACTGAGGTCGCCCCTGCAGCACTCTCTGACCACGACGCGCTAGCAGCACACGTTCGGATTCCCAGACCCAAAATGCAGAAGGGTAAATGGTGCCTTAAGGAAACTGTCTTGCACCGCAAAGGGGTTACACAACACATCAACACGCGCATTACCGAGTATTTAGCTACAAACGACGCAGCAGACATATCCCTGGCGGCGCTGTGGGGGGCGTTGAAGGCGGTGGTGCGCGGGGAGCTAATAGCGATCGCAGCGGCGGAAGCCGGGAGCGTCGAGAAAAACGATAGGCGCTGTCCGAATAGGTGCTCGAACTCGAACGGGTCCATAGTAGGACCGGGCCCCAATGATATGGCGCAAGCTCAAGGGAGCCTGGGCCCAACTTGCGAGACTTTACCTGGACCGGGCAGAATATGCAGCACTGCGTCTACGCCACAATTATTCTGTGGGCGGCGATAGGTCAGGCTGCCTACTAGCCAGCAAACTCAAAGCCAAGGTCCTGCGTTCGAAAGTCACATCCATCCGGGATAGCAACGGGCAGAAGCAGTGGGACGACGAGCAGATCGCCGAAAAATTTCGGGCATTTTACGCGTCATTATATGCCGCGGAGCCTAGCCCATAGGGAGGGAGTGCGGACTCTTATCTTGACACGGCGGCAGTCACGGCCCTCAATGAGGCGAATGCGCGCTCTCTTGAGGTACCGATAAGGACAGACGAGGTAATCTCTGCAATAGCGCGCCTCAAGCCGCTCAAACCGCCGGGACGAGACGGCTTCTCTGCAGGCTTTTATAAAACGTTTTGCCCTCTGATAGACCTGATCCTGGCCAGACTGTTTAACTCTTTTGAGGGCCCCGCTCCATCCCACGCGACATGCTTGAGGCCGATATCATTGTTCTGCCGAAACCGTGGATAGACACTGCCAACTGTGCGGCCTATAGGCCCATATCGTTGCTCAACCTAGACCTCAAGCTATTTACAGGCATCCTGGCCGCAAGACTGGGCCCATGCCTTCCCGGCATCATCGAGCCGGACCAAGCAGGATTTATCCCCAACCGACAATGGGCGGACAACATGAAACGTCTGTTGCATGTCATAGACAAAGCCCACTTTAACGATTCGGATGCGGCCCTGGTATCGGTCGACGTTGAGTAGACGTTCGACCGGGTCGATTGGGGGTACCTAGACGCCACCCTGGCGCGCTTCGGAATGGGAGAACGCTTTCGTGCCTGGGTCGCTGGTTGCAATTCTGCCCCGCAGGCGGTCATTAGGGTTAATGGGGTGTGTTCCAAGCCATTTACCATCCAAAGGGGGACGAGACAGGGGTGCCCCCTCTCTCCACTGCTTTTTGCTCTTTACATCGAACAATTCGCACAAAAGGTCAAGGGCAACCCAGCGATTGCCGGAGTTAAGTTCGGGGGGGAGGCGCAGACCATAAGCCTCTATGCTGATGACATCCCTATTAACTCGATCCCAGCCCTCTTGTCGGAAATGGAGACATTTGGGAAGGTGTTGGGGTTTAAAATAAACGTTGGAAAGTCGCTGATCCTGCCGCTCGGTGTAATGCCCGGGCGTCTAGCAAACTTCCCCGCAACCTAGGGGGACTTTCCTCCAGCATGTCCGTGCCCTATTTGGGCATATCCCTAACACCGAACACTGCGCAAACCGTGGAACAGAACTACTCAGCCCTCCTCAGTCAATTATTGGGCGACCTAATGAGATGGCGCCAATACTCACTCTCTTGGCTAGGATGAGTGGCGGCGATCAAAATGTCTCTACTACCGCGGGTCCTATATTTATTCCAGATGCTGCCAGTCACCCCCCCCAATAGGTCTACTTACAAAACTTCAAGATGCCATCCGACAATTTGTCTGGGCCGGTAGACGACCGCGGTTACACAGGGACCTCACTAGTCACAACATGTCAGTGGGCGGCCTGGGAGTTCCGGACCTACTAAGATACTTTCAGGCGGCACAACTCCGATACCTCCTGAAATGGTACCTCCCCGAATCTGAAAAGAGGTGGCTGTTCCAGGACCGCGTGATGGCCCAAATGCCACTGTGGAGGATTCCCTTCCTCAGACGGCAGGATCGGCCCATATACATGGGAAAATCACCTATCACTTGCACTACTCTGCAGATGTGGGACAAAGTGGCGGTGTCCCGGGGACTTACCACATACCCATCGCCTCTGACGCCCCTGTTCGATAAACCGGCCTTTGAACCAGGCACGGTACATGGATCCTTCCAACAGTGGCGGTTGTCGGAGTCCAGGTCGGCTGGCCACCTCTTTGATCTCGAAGGCTTTATGACGACGCAAACCCTACAGGACGCCTACGCGCTTCCACAGATCTCACGCTTCGAGTACTTTCAAATTCGTCACTGGCTCACGAGCAGGGACATGTTAGCTCAGGTCAGCAGACACCTCACCCCGTTTGAAAAATGGTTCCATACCAAGAAGTCGGATAAGCAGGCGATAATGGAACTGTATGCAATTCTATGTACGCCGTTACCTTCCTCGCGCTCAGCGGGTCGAAAGAGATGGGAGCGGGAACTAGGTCTACCCCTCACTAATAAAGAGTGGCAGGATATATACTACAGGGCACATCACACTGCCAAGAATGTAGCTAGCAAAGAATCGGCAGTCAAGATTGCTTATTATTGGCACGACTTCATCAGAGCAACCCGCGTTGTGATCCCATGTGTTGGAGGGGGTGCGGTCAGCCAGGCACCCTGACCCACATACTGTGGGAATGCACAGAGGTGCAAGAATTCTGGGAACAAGTACTTAGGGACATTGACAAATACTTTGAAACTGAAATCCCTCGTTTCCCTGCCTATAAACTACTGGGTTTACCCAACAAAATCACCTTCCCGCTTAAATCACCCAGAGGCAAGCGAATGGGTTTAGCAATGGGGGCGGCAACACAACACATTTTGCCGCTATGGGGCTCCACACAGAAACCCACACACACAGTGTGGCTCCACAAGCTATGGTATACGATGGGTATGGAAAGGATACAGGCCTCCCTAACCCAGACGCAAGACACATTCCTTGATACTTAGCAATCCCTGGTAGACCTACTAGCCGATGAATTCAATGAGCGCACCTGTCCGAAATACCTCAGGGTTCTGCGACTGGTGGACGAGTTCCGGAAAACCTCTGAGATCCCTGTTACCGACGCCTCAGCTTAACAAGCTGGCACATCGTTCTTCTGCAAGTGACCACACCTGGGGGGAGGGTTCCGGGGCAAGGGAAAGGTAGGCAAGGGGAGGGGGGCTGTTCACGGGGGGAGGGGGGTTTGTTCTGTTGGGGTTGTTTGGGGCATGGCCGGTCCATATCCAGCCCACACCCGCCCACATGGACACATTTCCTACCACAATCCTACTGGACCTTCTTGGGGGAGGGGGGCTGTGGGTCAGAAAAGGGGTACGCCCCCGACATGCACATTCTCCGACCGGTGTTATTTCTTCTTTGTTTGAAATGCAATAAAAATGATTTAAACAAAAAAAACAGGACATATGCTTTCAGTTAAGCAGGTGCACGCTTGAGTCACCTCAAGGCAGTATGTTTGGAGCTATAGAAATAAATACATTTTTAAAATATAGTTTGACCATGCTGCTTGCCACAGTTCATTGGTGATGTTCTTTTCCCACTGCACAACATTGTGGTGGCCTGCTAATGGTTTATGTATTTGACTCTTTAAGAACTAGTCAAGATGAGATGGTTATTGACTGGGATGTTGGTCTAGACTGTAGTAATCTGTACGCCAAGTAAGTAACGTCATTCATTTTAAGCAGTACCATCTGCTGTAGGCTTTGCCTCACTCATTCACAGAAACAGAAGAAAGAAGGAATGATGTGGAACTGTTGTTTAGTTCCCCAGGACCTGTGATGCATGAACACATACATTCATACTTGCGTACATAGATGGATACAGGCATTCATAGGTTTCTGCTATATTAAAACTCATGTACATTGATTGGTTATATTGTCCAAAGTAGCGATGTAACAGTCAGTGACATCAGAGTGCTGACCCATTACCCAACCCTCTACCACTCTGCAGCCTTCTGTTAACTGCTGGCTCGAATTGGGAAAGGGCAAAGAGTGCAGTAAGTAAACTGGTCTCTTACTTTAGTTTCTGTATGTCTTTCTACCCTCATGACTCTTGAGACCCAGGTCACCAAGTACAGTGATGAGGTACCATAGATGAACTCAGAAGTAGCAGCTACTACACCTGACTACCCCTAATTCATGTTCGTAATAATTATATGGTTAAAAGTTTCTTAAATTGACAAATACTCTCACAAATTCACAATCATAATTGTGTGGCTTACCCATAGTGGAATTTGATCTTCTCTTTCAGCCTGAGTTGGGTGTGTTTATCATTTGTAACCTATTTTAATATTTGCAACCCTCCTGCTGCACGACTCATGAGATTTGTTATTGCATTTCTCAAACTTTAATCTGCATCATTAGAATTAATTGAGATTTGACTTCCATGACTTTTAGTTTTTTTAGCAACATTTGACAAAAATGGCAATAGCACTAGACCTGTTGCTTTGAGACAGCCAGTATAAAAGAGATGATGTGGCTGATTATAATTCGCTTGGTGGGTTGTTCCAAAGGGCTTCGACTAAATTGAGGATCCCGACCCTCACAGGTGAGTAATTGTGCTTTATAAGAATCCTGATTGATTAAAAGAGCTTGCAAATGTGGCCGTGACACAACTGAAGCACTCTGATTTGAATAGAGTGCACTGTGCATTACATTCAGCATACGTTGTTTAATTGGACAAGAGGAAGAACATGTTGAATGTGAATTAAATAGCATACTTGAATAGACTTTGATTCCATGTTTTTCTGTTGAGTGCTATTTCCTTTAGTAAACAGCTAAGTACATGAAGTGGGTCTGAGGGTTCCTTGAATGTTGCTATTTGTTGTCAAATGGTACCCAGTCCAGTAGAAGGAGTGTGATATTGTCTTATGAAGAGATCACAGCCATGATTTTCCTGTTATGAGCAGTACTCGAGTCTAAAGCAAACTAATGTACTTATTTTCCAGGTGTGGACTGCGACATTGATGTCCCAAAGACCATCCAGATGGTGAGGTCTCAGCGGTCAGGAATGGTTCAGACGGAAGCACAGTACAGATTTATATATATGGCAGTACAGCACTACATTGAAACACTGCAGCGTAGGATTGATGAAGAACAGGTATTGCACATAAGTTAATGATGTACCAAGCACATATAGCTTCTACTTGTGATGGGACTTTTATTGGATGAATAGACCACTGATCTATACAAGAATGTAATAATGTATGATTCATTATTAAGTTGAGCCTATAAGACAGAGCAAGCTCTGTGTTTGGAAACAACCTGTTGTCAGCTTACCAAGGTCTGAGGGTGGGCTTAAAGTATGCTCATGATATACCATTGTTTGGCCTTATTGTCACTCTGATTTGCTTGGTTCCTATTCAATGACTTGCCTTGTCCATCTTGTGGTTGTCCCTCCTATGATGCATACCTCCTTTACTTTTATCCTTCCACTGTTCACTTTTTGGAAATAATTTTTTATTATTTTTGTTGAAGCACACCACCAGAGTACATGTGTTTTCCAGCTGTTTCCCTTGTGCCCTTCTCTTCCCTTCTCTATGTTGCTTTCTCCTGGTGATGTGCTTCTCCCCACACGTATTGTTCCTTGTTACCTGCTGTCTCTAGTGTCCTAGTGCAGTATTCTCCCCCTCTTGTGTTTCTCTCCCACAACCCCGTGTGCGGCTTTTCATCTCCCCCTCTTCCCCTACACCTGTTCTTATTTTGCTTTAATTGATACTTTTATGTTGAAAAATCTTAGTCTTTTTATTTACAGATTGTAAAAAAGTAAGAGGCTCCTTTACATAAAAATAGTAATTTATTTCAAGTTGGATGGAAAGAAGCACAGCACATCCGTTAAGTAGAAGATACAGGGAGATATAACAGTTGGGGCAGAATCTGGAACCAAGGATGTAAGATGCAGGCACGCATCATACATTCCAGGCTCCAGCACAATGGGGCAAAACACAGTAAATAAACAAGCACAGGAAAAGCAAGAATGCAACACATCTTACCCCAATAAAAGAAAAGTCAACACTGATACCTACTAGGTGTTTTCTTGGGTCTAACATCAGATTTGACCCGAGAAGCAACAGACAAATCTTTATGAAGAAAACTCTGGAGAGGTGCGTTAACTTGCACATGAGAAGAAGCATTTACCTGTGCACGAGAGGGCATATTGATCTGCACTCGTGATGGTGATGGAAGTGAGTTAGGAGGAACAAGAGAATTGGAAAAGTTGGAGGGATTAGGACATCTGGCAAACCTACGAACATTCCAAACTCTCCCATCTTGTGTGGCAACACAGTTTTTGAACACTTTGACCACTTTAATAGGAGGGAAGAATTTGGAAAAACCTTTAACCAAAAATCCAGGTTTTTTACTCTCACCCACTCACCTACAACGAAATCATGAAGCTTAACATTCATTTTTGAATCGAATGCAACTTTCATACACTGTTGTTAGTCTTCAACACGTTTAGCAACACTTTCGACATCAATTATAGAATTATTCCTGTTAAGTTTTTTAACCCACCAGGGGCAAATGACGGAAGAAGGTTCCCTACCCTTCAAGAGTTTGAAAGGACTCACACCAGTGACAGAGTGAGGTGTGATGCGGTAGACCCAAAGTCTTTTCCTGACCACTTCCAACCAAGAATCGTCAGAAGAATCAATCCCAGAAATGCAATCCTTGAGGACACGATTAAAACGTTCCACCTGACCATTCTCCCTAGGCTCGTACAAAGAAACAGTATGATGTTTAATTCCACAGCCGTCAAGAAACTGTTTTACCTCAGAGGAAATCAGCTGTGTACCGTTATCAGTAACAAAGGTCTCAGGAAAGCCTTCCCTAGCCAAGGTCTCTTTCAAAAAAAATAAAACAACCTGAGAAGAAACATTATTTACAAATTTAACTTCAGGCCATTTCGAATGGTAATCAACCAAAACAAGGGCAAAACGGGCATTAGAAGGCAAGTGTTTAAAAGGGCCTGAGATGTCAAAAGCCACTTTTTGCCACGGAAATTTAGGCCAAGCTACAGGTTTAAGAGGAGCAGAAGACAAATGAAGCATTTTGTCGCTGCTAATGCACTGAGAACATTCCCTTACCATTCTATCAACCATTTTGTCAATACCAGGCCACCAGAAGTTTTCTCTAACCAGACGCTTCATGGATGACATACCAATATGACCTTGGTGAGCTAACAACAAGATCTTCTCTTGTAAAGAAGCAGGAGGAATTAACTTGCCAGTCTTGAACAGAAAACCACCAAACTCTTCCATTTCTGAAGCGACTTGGGAAAAGGAAGCTAAGTCAGAAGGAATAGACTTATTATTAGGCCATCCACCTTTTACAAAGTCCAAGATTTGTTGACATACAGAATCTTTTGCCATTTCTTTAAACCATTCCTCCTCAGTTAACGTTAAGAACTCCTGAGATATACAATCTTCAATGGAAGCAACAACATCCACATCCTGGTCAATGGTAGAAACCTTATCAACACTACATGGCAATCTGGACAAAAAATCTGCTGTGACATTGCTTTTTCCCGGAACGTACATGATCTCAAAGTCATATTCCTGAAGACGTGAGGACAAACGAGCAATCCTAGCAGTAGAGTTCCAACCACCACCAGGGGACAGAATTCCTACTAACGGTTTGTGGTCCGTTCTCAAAACAAACCTGTTCCCCCACACATAGTTTCTAAAATGTTCCACAGCCCAAATACATGCTAGTAGCTCCTTTTCGATAACAGAGTATCTTCTTTCAGTGGGAGATAAGGTTCTAGAAGCAAAAGCTACGCACCATTCATCCTTACCAGCAGTCTGACTCAACACAGCACCAATGCCATACAAACTAGCATCAACAGTGATGATACATTTCTTACTTATACAGAATGATTTGAGTGTAGGGGCATTAACAATCTCACTCTTAATTTGCTTGAAAGCAATATCTTGCTTGTCCGTCCAAACAAATTTGGCTGAACTTCTAGTCAACTCTCTTAAAGGTTCCATCTTGTTAGCGAAATTTTGAATGAATTTATTGTAATATTCGCACAACCCCGCAAAGGAGAGCAACTTCTCTTTACTATCAGGGGCTGGAGCATTCATAATGGCATCTACAAGGTTTTTCTTTGGTACCACACCATCCCCAGAGAGGGTGTGTCCCAAATATTCAACCGATTTACAGAAAAATTTACACTTGCTGGCCTTAATGGTCAAACCAAACTGTTCTAACTTAGAACACACCTCTTTAAGATGAGCATGATGTTCACAGTTATTCTTGGAAAAAACAAGAATATCGTCTTGAAAGCATTTGACGAATGACAGGTCTTTAAAAATGTGGTACATAGCTCTCTGAAACACTGAAGCAGCCGAAGCTAGACCGAATGGCATTCTCTTGAACTGAAATAACCCATGAGGGGTGATGAATGCAGTAAATTGCTTAGAGTCTTCAGTGAGTTCGATCTGGTGATATGCAGATCTAAGGTCTAATGTTGAAAACACCCTAGCCCCATCTAACATGCAAAGCATTTCTTTAATGTTAGGAAGAGGGTGACAGTCTGTAACCAAGCTCTTATTGAGCGCCCTTAAATCAACACATAGCCTAATACTTTTATCAGGTTTAATGGCTAAAACAATGGGGGAAACCCATTCGGACGATTCCACTTCCTCAATTATACCATCCTTCACCATGGTGTCAAGCATATCTCTAAGTTCGTCCCTAATACTAATAGGCACTCCCCTTAATTTCTGTTTAACAGGGACAGAGTTAGGTTTGACTTTAATCTTATGGCTAAACCCATTCAATTTGCCTAGCTTGTCAGAAAACACTTTAGGAAAGGCACAAGAAATCTCTGTGAATTCAGGTGAATCAGTAGAGTCTCCGTCAGATATAGCCAAAACTAACACAGGACCTTTAAGTCTAGGATTTAAAGAAACACCAAGTCTCGCTTGGTCCCTCCACCCCAAGACATTCACTCCCTTCCATGCAATATAAAGTTTCACATTAGCAGAACTACTTTTGATTGTAAGCATAACTTCTTTAAAGCCAATAATATTAATCTTGGACCCATCAAAATTGTAACCACATATATCAGGCTTCGATAAGGAATTAATATCAATTAGATCCCCAAAAGACTTAATACAATACTCATGTGTGATAATGGTCCAAGGAGAACAGGAGTCCACCATAAGCTCTAACACTTTACCCAAAATGGTAACTGGACTCTTAGGAGAGGAAAGTGTGTCTGCTTGAGATAAGTCAATTGACTCCTGTACAGAAATGACAATACCAAATTCCTTAATATCTGGATCATTGCATGCTTCGTCATTGATATATAATACATTTCCAGAAGGACGTTTAGATGAAGAAAAAGAAGATCTTTTTGTGTCTTGGAACGGTCTTGCGGGAGTTTTACACATTTTGGAAAAATGTCCAGAGCGTCCACACTTATTACATTGTCTAGAAATGGCTGGACATTGTGGAAAAGAAGCAATGTGGTCCGGATTACCACATCTAAAACAAAAGAATTGTCTAGCCTTCCCATCATTCTTGTTGGAAGGCACAACACTTCTTGGTTCCTGGGGTTTAACTACACTAACTTCGCTAGAAGAGGTAGAAACACTCGAAGAGGTGGAAGCAGTAGATGCTTTATCTAATGTTTTTATCCATTTATCGGACTGTTCAAGAGCTTTAGCAGTACTGATCGCTATATCCAAACTAGGATCACCTAAGATCCACAACAGCTCTTGAACTTTCTTACTTTTTACATGTACAATGATCTGATCTCTGATCATTTCGTCTGTCATAAGGCCAAAGTTACAATGTAAAGATAACGCACGTAAAGCTGTAAGGAAATCATCAAAACATTCTTTTTCATCTTGAATTCTGGTATAAAACTTAAACCTATTCAGTGCGACACTAGTGATAGGTTTGAACCTCCCTTCAATTCTAGAAACCGCTTCGTCATAAACATTGCTATCACCCCCAGATCTTACAGGTGGTAAAGTTCTAAAAACTAATTGCCCTTCTGAGCCGAGGCAGTGTAGAAATATGTTCTTTTTTCTCTCCGCAGACATGCGTTCTCCATCCATGGCTTTGAGATATGTAAAAAATTCCTCTTTCCATCTTGTCCATGGAATAGGTGGATCACCCTTAGACTGTAAAAATTGTGATGGCGGATCAAATTGCATGTCAGAAAATAAATGTCAAAATAACTGCCTGAGAATAACACAAAAGAAGTGAAATAAAAAAATAGATACCAAAAATATCCAGTAGATGGCAGTCTAATAAAGGAGTACAAACTTCCACTGAAGATTTCCACAGAAAATTTCAAGATAAAATTTGGAACGTAGAAACAGTCTGGAGCCAAGTAATAGTAAATAAGTCACTGAAATAATATTCCCAAAATAGTATTGTTGAGAACAGTAACAAGTTCGTGTTCATAAAAATTATTCATAAAATAAATAAGTATAGGAACACACGCAATAAGAAAGAGCGTGTAAAACAGTACCTTTATCTTTCCAGTTAAAGCGAAATGATTGAAATGCGCTTGCCCGGTGAAATTGAAGCAATCCTTCGTGTTACACACACTCGGTGATTTGGTTGCTATGGAAACGAACACGGAAGGCCTGCGTGATGCGCAATGACTTGGGATGTAATGTGCGATCATACGCGATGACGCGCGATGACTCACAGAGGCTGGTTCCCAGTAGCCAATCAGGGGTAGCAAACACTGTAAGATGCTGATTGGATTAAACGTCGGTGTTTGCTGACGTAGGGCAGCTGCCGTTTTCACGAAGAAAAACAAGGAAAACACGAAGAAATCACTAATAAGTAGAATACTTAGCGCAGCTTCACCGGATTTGAAGGAAAATAAGTAGGAAATACTCCGCTTCACTCCTGAAGTAGACAAAACGACTTCTGAGGTTGATAACGTGGATTCTTTAAATTTCTGCTCCTGTGCTTCGAAGAGATGTGGCAGAAAATTGATGAGAGTCCCTCGTCGCCAGTGTAAAAAAGTAAGAGGCTCCTTTATATAAAAATAGTAATTTATTTCAAGTTGGATGGAAAGAAGCACAGCACATCCGTTAAGTAGAAGATACAGGGAGATATAACAGTTGGGGCAGAATCTGGAACCAAGGATGTAAGATGCAGGCACGCATCATACATTCCAGGCTCCAGCACAATGGGGCAAAACACAGTAAATAAACAAGCACAGGAAAAGCAAGAATGCAACACAGATTCATATGCCACCCACCATCTTAGGTCAGTAAATAAAATATTTAAGCAAATGGCACCCGAATCAATCCACTGGCACACGTATGAGTGTTGATGTGACTTCCATTTTATTTTGAATATGCTACCCAGTATTGCCAAAAGCAATTTGTAAAGCATTTAGGTCTAAAATGCAAGACCTATTGGGCTTGCCAATGCTTGTTTTGTAGATGCAAATGCTCACTGGAGTAAACATTTTGGAGCCTGCAGTATCTGTATACAAAATGTCTCATTCTCTTATTACAATTTATTTTGGGGGCCTAGTTGACAACATTGCTGAAGATGTGATTCCTAGGTCTGCAGCTGCCCTGTCCTAGACATCCAACATAATCCTACACAATACCCAACCTCCCTGCTTGACATGAGGATACCGTGCTAGGGGTACTTGCTCTGCATCATCTGAGATTGAAAAGGCTCAGTTGCACGACTGGAGGCCAACAATATTAGTACAAGGGTGGGGCTTCATCTGGAGCTGCCCAGCTTAAAATGGTGTTGTGTCTCTTCATGATTGAAGTGGCATAGTTGAAAAATGTGGTGTATTCTCCTGTTTCTGGGTGAGGTGACTAGCAGAGGCGTAGTTACTGGAGTCTGTGGATCTTGCCTCCCTGTCCATTTGAGGTTCTTTGGACCTGTGTGTGATCCCCTCTTGCGACAGAAGAGATGCTGAAGGACTGTCAGGGAGACGTGGATGGCACAAGCGCTGGGATTAGTGTCAGAGAATACAGCTGTGGGGGTAAGGGACCTTCTCCATCCCCCTAACCTCTCCTCACTTTCATCAAGATGTGCTTTAGAGCGTGACACAAATCCTCCTCTATTTTGTGGGTGAAGATAAAAGGGGGGATCGTAAAGCTGCTCGCAATGTAAGCATGGCCCTAATTCTCCGGGCTGCGTGGACTGCACCCTGGCTACCATACAAGAAACAAGACTGGTAATAGAAGATAAAGTAGACACAGCGGTATTGGATTTAGACCTTCTGTGCACTGTTCAATAGAAAGTCTCCAAAAGGGTTGGACAGGCCGGTATTGGCAGAACTGGGGCCTGGAATAGGGGAGACCTCTTTATAAACATGTCTGTCTTATGTGAGAGACTGCAATTTGTAGAATTCAAAACATAAGTAACATCTGTATCTTTCTGCAGTATTGTTTTTTTATTGATTCACATGCTTGAATCTTGAATCTTCCCCTTCGTCATGGTGGGAGTCCTACAGTAACAGTAGATATAGTAGTACTGAAATACATAGACCTCCATAGAGAGAAAATTCAATTGAGCACTCTATCAACCTCATTTTATTACATCCAAAGTTCAGCCAATCACAGCAGAGACCTCAGAGTAACCCTCTCCACAGAGCCACCACACCTCAGACTCCTTACCGCACGTGGTGCAATTGGGAGTTTCTCTGAGCTCTGCTCAGTGACAGTTGGCTTTTTCAACTTTTGGCCTTCAGCTTTCAGCTCAAGTTATTTCTTTCTGTGGCTTTCATAATGCCAGATAAAAAAGAGTTGTGTAGCCCCTGTAAGTCTTGTGGCAAATCTAGACGTTTCTCAGAAGATCCCCACAAGGAATATCTCTATTGCCGCTACCCTGACCATAAGCCCAGGGAATGCAAATACTGCTGCACCTGCTCCGCCAAAACCCTCAAGGATAGGGAAGGAAGACTGCTCCTTTGGCTCCAGAAGAAAAAGGCAGTTTCTGAATCTGGCTCTGACATTGAGGAAAAGCCCCACTCTTCCTCCAGAAAACGAAAAGAATGTAGCTCCTCTCCTCACCAAGGGGACTCCAAGAGTTCAAAATCAAAGGAGCAGGAAAAAAGAGAAACGTCACAGAAAGCAGACAGAAGGAACTCTAAAATCATCTTCTGCTCCAGTTTCTGCTCCTATTACACCTGTGAGAGATCTTTCTTCTCATCTGTCGACGGCATCGCGACAAGCGCTATTTCTGTGGGACCTGAGACGATTCCTTCGCAATCGACTGCTGGTACAGCGACTGCGACAACGTCGACGGTCACTACGTTGATGGGCGCTGCGTTGGCGGGCCCACAGTTCACTCTGACGATGGAGTCACTGTCCACGAGACCTTTGATGACGAGAATTTCTCAGTCTACAACCATTCCGTTGACGACGACATCCTCCTTTCCGCTGAAGGTCGTGGTGTCGGCGTCGATGGTACCGTCGACGGGAGAAAAAAATCCATTTGGAACTATCGAAGGTCCTGGACTATTCAAAAAGTTCTCCGCTGCCACCTACACGTTTGCAAGACTTCCAAGAGTCTGAGGATGACAGCACGTTTGACTTGCATATAGTCCTTCCCAGCTAAAAGTCAAATATCAGGGCTTTGATGATGATGATGACTACTATAGACGCTTTCCTGAGGCAAATGCTCCGCAGCATCCTCCACCGCCTCAGCAGGCCCCGGTGGAACATGCAGGACAAGTGACTCCTAGACCCACGAAGGAAAAGGTTTTTCCTCCTTCTGTCGCTATTCCTGATGATTCACAAAACGTGGACAACAACAGAAAGAGGAAGGAGAAATGCTGATGTTGACACCCTGGACGAATGGGATAATTGCGAAGTTCCAACACCGTCATCTCCTATTCCTTCCTCCTGCAGACTCTCCCCCTGCTGACATTGGGAGCTTTCATGACCTTTTAGAACGTGCCTCGAGGCGCTTTGATCTACCCATGCCAGTTAAACAAATTAAGTGTTTCTTATATGACTTTAAGCCAGGCACTCAATGATCCATTAGGGCAATTTCCATAGTGGATTACTTATGGCAGGAGGGTCTAAAACTGATGTGGACACCAGTTTCTTTCCCAGTAGTAATCCTAAAGCTGGAGAAAAAGTACAAAGCACCAGATAATTTACCCACATGCCTCATCGGTCATCCTATATCGGATTCAGTAATCATGCAGGCTGCTCAAAGAAGAGCTAAAAATCCAGCATCTCAATGGTCTGCACCTCCGTATAAAGGAGGACGCTGGCTGGACAACATAGGGAAGAGGTGTGCCACCCTGGCAGCCACTTATATAAGAGCTGCCAATGCTATGGCCATTCTGGGTAGGTACGACCTACAGATGTGGTCGGACATCTCTTTGCTCCTAGCACATCTTCCCGAAGATAAGAAAAAGGAAGCAAGAGATATCTAATTTAAAGGGGAAAGAGCTTCAACTGAGATGATAGAGATTGCAACGGACATCTCTTCGACTTCATTCCGTCAAATGGTAGGAGCAGGAGTGTTAAGGCATCAGGGGTGGCTGAAGGCAACTAGCTTCTGTCCTGAGGTTCAGACTAAGGTGCTAGATATGCCTTTTGACAGTGAATGTCTATTTGGAAATCATATAGATGAAGCCCTTCAATCTGTAAAAAAGGACACAGACACGGCTAAATCCCTGGCAACGCTAGAACGACGACGTTTACATTCCTTACAGCGGTTCCAACACTACCCTCAAACATCCTATCAGGCATACAACCAACCTTACAGGTCCGGCACTGAATCATCATATTCGTGACCCACTGGTCATAAAAGGCAGCAATCTGCCGGAAGACAACAGGATTCTAACAAGAAGCAATGAGTTTCTCCAGGCCTCCGCCCGCTACAGTCCCACAGCAATTTGAACCAACCAACCTCAAAATTCTTAAAAAATTGGACGTCCATCTTGTCAACAGATGAGTTTTGGATGTCTTCTGTTACGGTCATACCTTAGAGTTTGTTCAGTATGCTCCAACTACCCCTCCTCCGAAGGTACTACATTGTCATCTGCCAGATCTCAAGAGGCAAATAAAAGTTCTTCTCTCCAAGCGTGCCATAAAAAAGGTACCCTTACGTCAGTGCAATCAGGAGTTTTATTCCCACTTCTTCTTAATCTTATAGAAGACAGGAAAATGGAGGCAGGTTTTGGAACTTCAGTTACTGAACAAATTCAGCAAAAAACAATCTTTCAAGATATTGTCTCTGCAGGACATCCTTCTTCTTATGGAAAAAGGGGATTATCTGTCATCTCTCGATCTTCTCGATGCTTATTTTCACATCCCCATTCACCCCAAGCATCGAAGATATCTCAGGTTCGAAGTGCCATTATCAGTTCAGAGTGCTTCCCTTCTGTTTGAAGTCGGCACCCAGAGTATTCACCAAATGCATGGCACCAATAGCTGCCTTTCTGGAAGAGGTGTGGCGCCGCGGCTAGGGCGACTAACTCCGGAATCTGGGGATCACGGTTCGATCCCCGGCACTGGCGACAGATTAGCCCAGCACCATGAGACACTGGGCAATAGCTTGCTTAATCTTCCCGACGGCCCCCAGGGCCTAGAGACCCTTACGGGTGATTGTGCGCTTTACAAATGTGGATTATTATTATATTATTTCTGAGGCACTTCGCTAAACTAAAAACATTGTGCTGCCAATTTTTTTTTAAATGGTGATTTATAGTTCACCAAGTTAACACTGGGCTAGGTAGGTTTTTGGGGAGGAGTTGGTGGAATGGAGCACAGCAGTATTATGGTTGCATCACAAAGATGGAACTATAGCCATAGAATTGTATGCAAATAGATTGAGTAGTGCACTTCAGCATTGGGAACATCTCTTGTATACTGCCGTGCTGACCTTACATCGTTGTACTGGAACAATGAACACACCTATTTCTAGCAGTGCCTTTGCATAGGCAGAGACAGCAAGATTAATAACCCCCACAAATGTCCTGGTTATGATGATACCCATATGTCAGGGGTATGCCAGTGGCTACCAAACTATTCAAGGAAATTGCTTTTGATTGGATCTTAGATTGTGAAACTGTGTTAGATGGTTGGGAAAAGTATTTCCAACTAGTTTTTCCATCTATGCCTGTGTTGATTTGATATGGGAAAAACCAGGGGTCCCACTAGAGGTACACCAGGACATAGTAGATTCGGATGGAAAATGTTTCATTGTGAAAGTTAATGATAAATGGTGATATTGGTATGTGTTTATCCTCTAAATATTTAACCTGGTTTATTACTGCAAACAGTGATATGTTGTGTATTTGATGCTGGGAACACAGCATAGTATGTGGCAGACTATAATTGTGTTCTTGACATGAGGCTTGATAGGCTGTAGCCACCACTGCATGCTACTTTGGCAATACACGAGTGGCTGACAGAGTAGAATATCTGTGCTTTGTAGAGAGAAAAACTCCTGGAGACCAGAGAATGTTCCCATTTTGATAGAGACATCTAGCCGCAGATTCCTTTCCTATGACCTTCCAGGCGTCAGACTGGATCCAGAAGATTTTTCTCAGCAGTACCCCTGAGCTCTGGTAGGTGGCGTTGGTCGATTTCACGTGATTTCGGTGTTGTGTTTGTCGTCATCATGACATCTTCATCGTCAATATAACCGCCACTCCAGCGCCGATCCGTTGAAGAGCGATACCCCTATCAATTTTTGACAGGATTTTTTCAACCCTTTTGTCGACTTAATTGGTATGTTTACAACGAACACGATGCCGAGGACGTCACGTGGAGTCGACCGACTCCACCTACCACAATGGTAGGTGGAGTCGGTTGGGGTACTGCTGAGAAAAATCATCCGGATCCAGCCTGACGCTTGGAAGTTCAAAGGTAAGGAGTCTGCGGCTAGATCATGTCTCTACCAGATAAGGTGTTACCTAAGGTAAGTAACTTGTACTTTATTCACAAGTGCATATGCCAATATCCCAAACTGATATCTTCCTAGTGTGAGTAGAAACAGGGCACACAGTAAATTCAGTGGAACATATGTGTAAACATTTTTGCCCACAATCCCTCACTGTGAGGCAGAGCTCTGACATGCATCCCATCCCAGCAGTTACCAAGCACTACAGGACCAAACCATTGTGCCACAATGGGGGAAATGATTAACAATGTCTTTGTAGAAAAAGAAAAGTCTGTGGGCAACAAAGGTGCAGAATTGGAAATTTAGGGGTGATCAGAATGATATGCATTAAGACATCAAAGGAGATTAGGGATACCTCTTGAAAGAACTAATAAAAGCCAAAAGAGAAGGGAGACAAGTTGACTTTTATCAGACTCGAGATCAGATGATTGAGAATGGCTGGGTGTTGAAGACTGGCTGTTGTGCCACCTGATCTATAGCGGTCCATGATGGCGGCTCGCGGCTAGTCACGGTTAGGTCGACCCCAAAGGGGTGCATTTGACGTGCATCTAAGGTCCGCTGATCTGCTGGCTCATTTTGTGTTTGCATTGTGACCCGGGTGGATCTGCTCAGGCTGGTCAGTGGTGGCGACTTGCTGTGCAGAAAAGATGTTTACCATGTTCCAATAAGAAGCAGAAGGGTGACATCCCTTTCCGACTTGAGGTCGTTCGTCAGTCCTGCGTGAAAGCATTGAGCCGGCTACCAAGGCAACTTTGTGATACCTGTGGGATTGAAGAGACTGTGAGACTGCATTTCTACTTTTACTCGCTGCACTCTCTTCTGTGGCTGCCGGACAGACTGCCAGACGTACTGCTACATTGTTGCAGCTTCTCGTGGAGCATCAATCCCAGCGGGAGTTGTTTAAAGGGGAATCGTATGAGACTGTCTCTTTGTGGTTCCTCTTGTTGATAACTGCTTTTTCAGAGGTGACTTATTCTATTTGGGTGAAGCTGTGGTTAAGGGTGCAGCAAGGGGGGGCGGCATATTATGGTCAGCCATTCCACCCCGCGAAGAACATGGAGGAAGCGTCTTTTGCTGGGTAAGTCAGCTGCCAATAAAGTCAACAGCTCAGGTGAACCCAGAGATTCTGTTCACCCTGCTGCCCCCCGCACTTTGGGTACCTCTGGTGCAGATCTGGGCATGCTTGGACCAGGTAGCAAAACTTGGGGGGAATGGTCAGACCTGCCTACACCGACCCAGGTATAACACTCCCTTCCATGGGAGCAACAGAAGCAGGTGCTGGAGTGGTGACTATGTACTCTCAGAGGACCACAGATGCCCATATATCTCCTCTTCTCAGTACTACGAGGGGTAATGGTATTGAGGACGTGCCTCTGATGCTATATCCAGTATGAATGTGTCCCCTGATGCTACATCCAGTAGGGCGGGGTCTTTTATACAATTCCCTTGATGACAGCACCAGTCTCGACAGAGATGTCAGTTAGCACAAGTCATGCTTTATTAATTCCTATCTCCCTTTGGCCTGAACCCCTTATTCTGGGGACGGATAAATATCCCTTACCGGGCGGACGTCTCTGGGGCCCAGCAGAAGGAAGTGGGGTTGTGACCTCTTTGGCTCTGTGAAAGGCCAACGGGGAGAAGGAGAACCCACAGGTACATACCCTACAGACTTCTTCTGAAGAGAAGGCTGCTATTTCAGGAGATTCAGCTTTTCCTGTTCTTCATGCTAATGTACAGGAACCCCAGGAGGCATATTTCTCCCTCTCAGACTTGGTCAGCTTGTCCGATATTGAAGACCAAGTTCAGGACATTCATTTAGATTCCTCTGGGAGATGACCTGCATTTTCGGAGCCTCAAGATCTGCTGATGCCCCTGTGCTTGGTCCAGATTGAATGGTGGCTACAGGCTTGTATCGGTCCTAGGACAACTACTCAGCTGGAAGACGACCTGGATTGTCTGCTTTCGAACAGGGGGTCCATGACCCAGCTTTTCCACGAGCTGCTTTGGGACCCAGAGGGAATTGAACTAATGCCTACTAATCCCCTTCTACCGGTGTCTGTCTCTGTCCTGTCTACTACCCCTTGGAAATTGACTCAACTGCTTCTGTGGTTCTGGCCTCGGGTGGGTCTCTGCTGGAGTCTTCATCGGATCTGGATGCTCCTACACTGGCTGTTAATTATAGTCTCCTCAAACTTAGGGAGGAATATCGGAAAGACTCTCTTGCACTGAAAATAACTCATTTGAAGACTAAGGTAGTTTTGAGAAAGCTGTCAAAAATATGGACATTATGGGGGTGTGGCTAGCATCCGAGCAAGATGGCCGCAGCCTAAACGAGCTCCGGGACCACTGGAGTTTCTCCCTATAAATTCGGTTATTTATTCTGTCCCTGAACGGCTGTAACCGAACGGATCTGGTTCCGCTACACCTGCGGAATAGATTGTGCTGCTTTGAGTCCAGGAGACGCAGCGGAAGCTGTCTATTGGACGACGGTCTGACTGCAGCCTACATACCACGCCGAGACCAGGGCCTCGTGTACTTTCTTGGCCCGCTGAAGTTCAGTGCTGGGCAGCTCGAGATGCAACTGGGAGCCATGAAGAGTTAATATCCCTACCGGAGATGCAGCTGAAGTTTTGTGATTGACGAGGACGACGACACGCGGGAGCGTCCGCCCCTGCTGCCGCCAAGAAGACAAGGGGGAGCTGCGTGAGGGATCCGCAGGGGCTCCTGTGTCCTCAGAGAACGTGAGTACAGGCCCGATTGGATTCTGAAGATAAAAACCCTCGAGGGACAGGAAATACGGCCTGGAGCTGGAAAAAGAGAATGACTGTGTAGACTGAGGCCCCGGTGAACGAAGAGGCCTGTAAACCATAGCGCCAGAGCTGCTGTAAGATCGCCTGGCACCATCCGAGGGCCAACTGAGAGGAAGCAGTCTGATTGGCCGCATGAGTTAAGTTGCTCCAAAGGCTAGCACTGATGACTGATACAGCCAGCGATTACACACTGTGACAGGAGGTCCCCTACCTGAGTAGGTACTGGAAGTTGCCGAACAATTGAACGAGAGACGCTGGGACGGCCTTCTGAGTAAGCCCTGCATTGCGTAGGCACGTGGCCGAGCACAGATTTTGGGACTCCACTGCGCCAGGAACATAATTACACCCGCCCACCAATTATAATAGACGCTATGAGGGGAGTTGGTAGGACACCCACTAGGCAGCGTGCTATGGAAAATCACACAGCAGGCAGCGGCAACTAGTGCCCTCACCCAGTGAATGTGGTATTGCTCCTGGTGAGTGGGAAAGGATGGGGGGCAGGGGCCCAAGAGGTCCGCCAACTGCCAGACTGGACAAATATGCATATAATAAAGAACCGTCAGAGACATCACAAACGGATGCTGCCCGTGCAGCCTCCTCTGCAGCGGATAAAGCAGATGAGGTCACACTGAGGGATATAATGGCCTCCCTGCAAACAGTCCAATCCTCCATTGGCACGATCTCCACAGATATCTCCCTAATACAGGTAGACTTTTCTAAAATGACTGAAAGACTGGTAGAGGTCAAAACTACAGTGGCTGCCCTATCCACGGACGGCCACGGCTACCCTTCAACGACAAGTGAGACGCCTGGAAGCAGATAACAAACTAATCATGGGTAAACTGGATGATCAGGAAGGCCGCTCACGACGCAACAATGTGCGACTCGTTTGCGTGCCGGAAAATACAGGTGGACCAGACCTAGACCTCTTTATGGAGGACCCAATTAGGAAGCAATTGCAATCGCGGGCCTGTCCAGCTTCTTCTAAGTCGAGAGGGCACATCGCGTTCCAGGTGGCAGACCGCGCCCAGGGCCCCCCAGACCAATTTTGGCACACATATTCAATTTTTGAGACCGTGACACAATTCTGCAGGTTGCAAGAATAGCCCCCCAATCCGGATCGACAACAGTGCTGTCACACCCTATCCAGACTACACAGCTACGGTCACCAAACAGAGCCATAACTTCCTGGAAGTGAAGAAAGAGATGCGTGCCAGAGAACTTAAGTACTCAATGCTTTTCGCAGCAAAAATGAGAGTGGAGGCGGAGGGAAAGACCTGGTTTTTCGCGACACCAGAAGAGGCCAAGAGTGGTTGGAGGGATGGCGCCCAGCTGCAAGAGCCAGGATATCAGGGAAACATCAGCAACAACAAGTGACAGAATCACAATCATCCAAGAACAGAGAGCACAGTGAATCGGGAGACTGAGCATACTTGATGAACAGACCCACAATCGATGCTACAATCCCTGCCGTCGGCATATGCCGGGGAAGGGGACCGCTATCGCCATCATGGACCACTGAAAAGACAAGTCTCATACTGCAAGAACTAAATGTAAGGGTTTGACTGACCAAGAATACTGGGCGCTCCTTGCAGGTATGAACAGGCTATACATAGTGGTGGCCGTGACAGGATATACATTCCAGGGAGAGACTTTTGAGGGTCAGAGAAAGACTCACCCCCTTACCACGGTACAAGTTATGGTGCTAAAGCACTCTGCTCAGTTGGGGTGACGGCAGTTCTAGAACCACCGGGCAGGGAGGAGGGAGGGGATTGGGACTAAGTTTGCGGATTGTTTTTGCTGTTCAGATCCACGAATTCTTAGAAGGTACTATATGCTATGCAATGTTGATCTATATGTCGCGCACCATATTGCACTGGTTGACTAAAACACTTGCACATGGCACACACACTGACATGACCTGACATAACGGGCACCCACTCGCTGACTTCCGATACACTAGGCCCCCCTGTCTATCATACCTTATTTTTTTTTAAGTTTTATTATTTTTCCACCCTGATACAATGTCCAATCAAATGAAGATTACTTAGTTAAGACTACCCCCCACCCCTCAAGACCAGTAAAAACCATTAATAAAGGCGATAAAAAAACTGAGAAGAAAAAGAGCAAAAGGCAAGAGGTATAAGCAAGTACCAAGAGATGTTAAGAGTTCCTTAAGGCATCACCTACTATATCTCCTGGTCGTGTTGCCCTTGTTGCTCAATCCAGGAGGAAAATGTCCCCCAAACCACAGAGTTTATCTTCCTTATTCTTCGTCCTTTCTTGGTGTATACTGCCCTTTCTAGGTGGAATGTGGCTACCAACCTGGCCATCCATTGTGCGAAGGAGGGGGAGCCGGTGTCTAGCCATCCGGAGGAAACACAGATCCTCCATACTGCCATTGCTATAAAGACCAACCCTTCCTCCTTAATTCTTGGTGAATCAGATTGGGTCCCCAGAAGGATGATCGTAGGGTTTAAAGAAAGTGGTTGGTTAGTTATTTCGCTAAGTAGGTTCTGTATTTTAAGTAAGGTCGGAACTAATTTTGGGCAGGTTGCGAAGATATGTATCGAGTCCGCCCTCTACTTCGGAACAACGCGGACATAGTGTTGGTTACCCGGATCCCCATTTGATGATTTTACTGGGTGTCATATAGAGAAAGAAAATTGTTTTGAAATGTTGTGCTTGTAATTTGGGGGAGATTAGAATCTGTTGTGATAGAAGCAAAGAATTATAAAAGAAGCTTTGGGGTGAATCGAGTTTGACATGCCATTTAAGAGAGATGGATTCTAAGTCGTCTGGGGTTTGCCTGTTAAGCATTTGGTAAATGCCTCCAATACGACGGGTGGTGGTGTTGCGTAAAGCATGTAAAAGTTCAACTTCGGCGAACCCTGCAGTTCCACCCACTTTTCTGGATAGGTAGCCATGAATGGACAGATACTTAAATAAGTCTTGACTTTTTAGTTTAAATTTAGATTGTAGGTTTGTAAAAGTTTCAATCCCCCTGGTTGTGATCAGGTCCCCAAGTTTCACTATTCCGGCCCTGTGCCAGTCAGAAAGGTAAGATGGGCTAAAAATAGCTGGTAAGTTGTTATTATTAATTATGGGAGAGTAAAAGTTAAATCTGCCAATTCCAAATATTCTCCGGATGTGGCGGAAGACCATATATGAGTTCATTAGTGTCTTCAATTTTACATGGTTGTAGTACCCATATGTTGTTTCGCGGAGAAGGCAGCCCCAATGTTGATCCCCTAGTAAGAGCTGAAAGGGTTAGGGTAGGGATGGCCCTATTGTTGAGCCGTAAGTAGATTCTCTTACTAGTACTGAGCTGTACTGTAGTACTGCCGCCCAGTAGTATAGAGTGATATTAGGAAAAGACCAGCCCCCTCTTTCTTTTGGAAGTGTGAGTTGTTTCAGTGCTCGACTGGGCTGAGCATAGGCCCAAATAAATTGAGTGAAGATTTGCTGAAATTTGAGGGGTATACTACGAAAAAAATAGAGTAATTTTGGAAAATATGTCATTTTGATGACGTTGCATGTGCCGACTAGCGTTAAATGTAGGTTGTCAATCTGCTTTAAAGCCTTCTTTGTCTGGGCGGCAAGGGGAGCCAGGTTGTCTGTGACTATTTCCTCCGGCTTGGGTGAGACAGACACTCCCAAGTATTTAGCCTTGGGTACCACCCTGTCATCGGTCGAAGTAACTTGCTATTTACTAAGATCTGCGTTTTGTTTTTATTGAGGGCATAACCAGATAGCCTCCCAAATTTCTGGGCCTCCCCTTCTAGTGCAAGTATGGTGTGGGCAGGGTCTGGAGAGGTGATGGCAAGGTCGTCGGCATAGGCCAGGATTTTACAGCTATCATGAAAATAGGTTACTGGGGTGATATTGTCATTTTTCTCTATCTGTTTAATGAAAGGATCCAGATAAAGGGCGAACAGTACAGGCGAATAGGGGCAGCCCTGCCTGGTACCCCGGGAGATGTTAAAGGGATCAGTAAGCTGTCCATTTATGGTGACACTAGCTGTTGGATTAGAATAGAGTGCCTGTGTTGCCAGCATGAGCTTGTCCCCGAACCCCATTCTACACATTACCCCCCACAGGAATCACCAGGAGACCCGGTCAAAGGCCTTTTCGGCGTCGAGTAACGTGAGTGACATCGGGTCTCCGGCAGTATGTGCAGTGTCAAACAAGGTAATCACTCTCCTGACATGTTCCATGATCCCTTTTTCGGGTATGAAGCCATGCTGCCACTCCGAGACAAGAGATTCCACTACTCGGGAGATTCTGGAGGCTAGCACCTTGGAGAATATTTTAGAGACACAGTTAATGAGGGTTATGGGTCTGTAGGAGCTCATATTACCTCAGTGAATATAGCTTTGATTTGATG
Source organism: Lissotriton vulgaris (assembly GCF_964263255.1). Lineage (NCBI taxonomy): Eukaryota > Metazoa > Chordata > Amphibia > Caudata > Salamandridae > Lissotriton > Lissotriton vulgaris. The sequence goes on from NC_141699.1 coordinate 178,524,913, forward strand.
AGCAAAGAATTTGAAGAATTCAACGGGTATGCCGTCAGGGCCTGAAGCCTTCCCATCCGGGAGGATAGTGAGGGCGTCCAGAATTTCCTCCCACGTGGGGGTAAGATCTAAAAGCTTACTATCTTCTGGGCTAAGTTGTCTTAGTTCGATCTCACTGAGGTAGTTGGAAATTTCCCCGTCTAAGACATCCCCCGTGGAGCAGCTTTCTTCCGTGCATAATTTGGCATAGTACTCCTGGAATCTCTTCCGAATAAGACTAGGATCAGTGATCTTAGTACTGGAGGGAAGTCTGATTGTGTGGATTTCACTACTAGTAACCTGTTGTCTTGTCCTAACGGCTAGGTGGTGTCCAATGTTATCACTACACTCGTAGTTCTTTTCCCTTGCTGCTGCCCACTTTGCCGCGATTTTTTCCATAAAGACAGCTCCTATTTCAGCTTCGGCCAAGACTTCTTCTTTTTGAGCAGGCTGGCAGTCTAGTCTAGTTCTGCATTCTGTCCATCAACTGTGGTTTTTGCATTTGTCACCCCGAGTGGGATGGGTATGCTCAGACGTGAGTCCCATGCTCTCCGCACCACTGGATTCAAGCAAGCCGGGCTGAAGACGGCTGGAATGCCAGAAACCGGTCCTCGGAAGCTTGTTTCCGGTCCAGGGAAGGCATGGCTTGGCGGTTCGGGCTGGACTGTTCCCATGAGGCACAGGGTCAGACTGATTTGCATATGGCCATGTCTGAACTGGGGTGGTGTGGAGTGCAAAAAAACGATGGATTTAGGCCCAGATGTCTGTACTGGGGTGAATGTATGACATTGTTCTGCATTCTGTCCATCAACTGTGGTTTTGGCAGTCTAGTCCTGCATGGATTGCTTGGGTTAGCTTAATTTCTATGTTTCTTAGTTTTTCTTGTAGATCCCTGATTAGAGTTTTTCCCCTTTATTTTTCTGAATAGAGAACCTTAGGTTCTCACCTCTGATCCCTGCCTTTAATATGTCCCAGACTATCATTTGAGAGGCAGAGCCAATGTTTATCTCCAGGAACTCTTGAATCCATCCCTCCATCCCTGCATATGGGTTGCATAGCTGCTATCATACAATAATGCTTTCTCAAAACTCCACTTAGTAGCCTCTTTGGGTTGTCCGAGCCCCTTGATGGTAATAATGAGAGGGTTGTGATCGAATAAGAAGCGAGGTGCGATGTCAATTGTGTAGTTGTTGGTGAATGAGGCGGAGATAAAGAAGTAGTCTAGTGTGACTAGGACTTGGTGCGGGGCAGAGTAGAAAGTATACCCGGGTTGAGAAGGGTTTTTGGTTGCCCAGCTGTCTATTAATCCATGAGTCTGAATAAGATTTGTTAGGGCCTGAAAGACTAGAGATTTTTTACCTTTATAGCTTCATGTTGTATTAGTAGCCCAGTCACAAGGTAGATGTATATTAAAGTCCCCACAAAGCACTATGGGAGTGGGCCAGTGCACTAGCTCGCCGGAGACTTGGTTAATGGCCCCAGGGTCATCAGCGATACTCCCATATATTGAGCCAAGGGTAATAGAAGAGTTGTTGGGGAGTTGAATCTGGGTAATGAACCCCCTCCCTAGTGGGTCAGATTTAGTCTTTGGTTACTGGTGACAAGTCTTCTGTCTGCTAGGACTCCCACTCCCTTTGTTTTCGCCTCCTGCGTGGTGGCGCCCACTACCTTGAACCCAAGAGTGTTTAGTAGGTGTTTTTGCGACTGTTCTACATGGGTTTCTTGCAGGCATATGATGTTCCCCCCAAGTGTACGAAGGCCCAGAGCCATTTTCTGCCTCTTAGAGGCGTCATTTAGTCCACAAACGTTGACTGAGACAATTCGTAATGAATCTAGCCTAGCCTTTTAAAAGGTATGAAGGTAAAGGCCTATTAGAAATCAATGAGGTTGTTTTTAGAGATATAATCGTGCTACCAAGAAAGTTTCGTGAGTGTTTTGCGCCTGAGTGTATTTTCTTGTGTCCCTTCCCACCCCTCCCCCCAACCCACTCTCCCCGCCCACCCCCATAAGTGAGCAATCAGGCCAGGCCTGAATGATGGAGGTCAATCTTGAGCCTCGGCTGCTGGCCACGCCAGCCAAAAAAAAGAATGAAGAATAAATAACTTTGATCTTGTGATCGGCCGCTAACCTTACCCTGTTCTGTGCGCAGATTGAGAGCCGAGTGTTAGATACAAGTGTGTGAGTACATAATTTTTTCGTTCTAGCCCTCTCTCCCTCCCCTTTCTTTTGAGAGCTCACCCTCAGTTGTGCAGCCCTTCTTTTTTTTAATATATTTAGTTTTTTCTTTCCTGAGAGGGAAAGTAGAAAGCGGGCAAAAAGAGTCAGGATTCAAGATTCTTAAAGATTAACAGAACATGTAGAAGAGGTTGTAAGCACAAGAGAGATTGAGTTTATTAGTGAGGACGCCCCCCCTGGTTAGAAAAATTAGTTGGCTGCAAAAATTACAGGAAGAGGGAGAAGAGAACAGCAGCACTTCTTTTTTTCCTTTCCCCCATTTTAGTCTTTGTGTCCCTTCTTAAGCTTAGCTTCTTCCAGGTGCTCTCTGGCTTTGATTTCGGACAAGAAAACCTTGGTGGTGCCATGCAGGATAACCTTCAGCCTAGCCGGGTTCATAAGATATACCTCGGCGCCCAGCTGCTGAAAGGGGGAGATCAGTTGTCGCAAGTGCCACCTTCGCTCCACAGTCTGGTGACAAAAGTCTGGTTTGGCGAAAAAGGTAATTCCATTGGCCCCTTTCTTAGAGTTGGGGCGAGCCTGGTCATACACCAACTGTCTTAAGAGAAAGTTGCCGAAATACACAAGGAACACCCGAGGCTGTCCTTCGGTTGAGTTACCGTTGTTATATTGCCGTTTAAAAAAAAAGGGGAAGCGATGAGCTCGCTGCACTTCCTGGTTCCAATCCCAGCCTGGGTGTTCCGGAAAGGAGTCTTGTAGTAGCTTGACTATGATTTGTCTAGGATCTTCCCCCCTCCTTCCCTTCCGGAATGCCAAGCAGGCTGAGGTTATTCCTGCGTTGTCGGTTTTCTTGTTCTTCCATTTTGGCCATTAGGTCTGTAAGGCAAGCAGAGTTGGACTCAATCAACTGTTTAGCATCCACTGCTTCGGTTTCCAGGTGCTCCGTCCTAGCTCAACCATACCCACCCGGTCGCTGATGTCTGTACAGGTTTTGTTCAGTTTTCTAAGGCCGGCCTGTAATTTTTTTGCTGCGTTCTTAGCAGTCCGGTTATCCGCTCTCACCTCCTCTTGGAAATCCTTGATAGAAGTGAGTATAGCCGCCAATGAGGGCTCCATTGTCTCGGTTGTTTTGGTTTGTGGTTTTCTCAGGCTGTGCCACTCGAGTTGGTAAGACATCTGCGAGTCGGAGTAGTCCCATTTAAGTTGGCTTCGCCACTTAATCTTATTTCTTGATTTTTTGGGGCGCACAACTGTCTCAGGGTTAATGCGGGAGGCCTCCCTGTCCTCTTCAGTAGCACTGTTGCTGTTGTCCTCAACTTCTGTACCCCCATCCGCAGAGGAGCTCGGGGTGCTGTCAGAGACAGAGTAAAAATCCTCATGACTGATTTCTGGGGTCCAAGGGGTTGGGGTTCTGGAGGGGATTTCCAGTTTTGAATAGCGACTTCTGTCCCTGTTGGTTGCACCCTGGCGTTGGGATTCTCTGAGGGTACACAGGCCCCATCACTGGTGATTCCTTCAGGTGGTTCCGGCTGTCCTAGTGCAGCGGGTGGGGCAGATGGCAGGGTGACCGGTAGCATGGGAGGATCGGAGGTAGCAAAGGGCCCCTTAATCGGGAGGTACCTGTGGTCATGACCTTTGGTAGGAGTATGTACGGAGAGAGCGGACTCTTGCAGGCTTCCTAGGAGACAGGGGGGGGGGGTGATAGCAATGTCCGTACAGTTAGTGGTGGTTTGAGCTCTATCAATAGTAGCACTGTCCTGATGTGTAGTAGCGTTAGGTGGTGTAGAAGAGGGCGGTTTCCCTATACTGCTTTTAGCATTGGCAGCCTGAGTTTTAGCTACCAGAAAAATCTTGGCAGGGAGGGGTTGTGTAGAGCCAGAGTCTTTGCAGGTGGCCCCCACCCTTGTCTTCCCAAGGTTAGTTTTTGTTTACCCCACTCTCCCCACTGACCTGTTCAGATTTGGTCTTCCCAGGTCCGTCCCCTGCCGCGGGGTCCTTCCCTGGAATGGGTGTCTTCTGTTTAAGCCCTTTCTTGGCTCCACGTGCATTCATCTTTATGTCCAGCAAATCGCCGAGTTTGGCTTTCTCCAAGGTCAGGGGGCAGCTTGAGGGCCCGTGCGCGAAGATCAGCACTGCAGCGGCAAAGAACAAAGAGCTCAGGTTCGAGCAAAGCGGCACTGATCCAACACAGCGCCTGTCAGTGCTCCCGTCGGGTGCCTCCCTTTCGTGCACGCAAGCCGCGTGAAAAGTAAAAAGTTCAGCCTCCGAAACAAATGAGGCAAAAGAGTCTAGGGCACAATTCACCCGTCTCCAGCTCTTCCCTGCAAATCCGGGAAATGCGCCGAGCATTCCCGCACCTCCTAGCGAGACCTGCGGCGTCCTCCGTGGTCTCCGTGGTCACTGACAGCCTGTGCGCCCGAGAGTCAAGCTTCGCAGATGTGGCAGGGCAGCTAGCCGATCATCACAGCAGCTGGCGTGAGCAGCCGAGCAGCGCAGGAAGTCACGCTGACTCCATCTTGCCCCCAGCCTTTCATACCTTGGAACGTCAACGGCCTAGGTAATAAGACAAAGAGAGGGCTGGTCCTCCAATATCTTCAACGCAACTCTTGAATCAGTGCCACCGAGCGGTGGCACTGATTCAAGAGTCTCACTTGATAGGGCCGGCCTGTAAAGCATTGGACAGATGGGGCTTCAAGATGATGGCCTTCTCTGCATTTACCTCTGGTTCCTGGAGGAGGGGAAGGGGAGGGGGAGGGGGAGGGGGCAATACTGATACATTAAAGCTTTCCTCTTATTGTCAAAGGATCGTCAGGGCCATTTTGCAGCAATATCTTTTCAGTGGGGGGAGAATTTATAACTTAGTTTTGGTTTACATTCCACCAAACGACCTTCCCCGCCTTGGGAAAATTCTTGTTGAACCTCCCGCAGGGAGAACTGATCGTGGGAGGCGATTTTAATGCCACGACAAACGCTACCATAGATTGTAAACCCCCCAGAAACCCTACCAGCATTAATCATACATTGAAGGAGTTCGTAGACGCGCTGGGACTCGTTGCTGTCTGGCGCTCACTGGTTCAAATTACTTGCACATCACATATCCCAGGTCGGAGACAAATCTTTCCACTCTACCCCGGATATCTTAAGATCCCAAAGATCGGTAAGGGACTTTTAAAGGCCACAGGGCAATATTTTATTGAGAATGAGCACTCAATAGCATTCACGACCACCTTATGGGAGACCTACAAACCAGTGATACGTGGTCACAACATCTCGTTAATTACCAGACATAGGCAAGAGCAACAACAACACCTAGACACCCTGGAACAGGGAGTGTTGCGGGCTCAGACTGCCCACGCTGCAAACACTAATGACACCACGGCACATGATCTAACGCTGGCGCACCAGGAATACAGGGCATACACATGGGAGGCGGCCAAAGCTCGAAACACTGCTACGCAACACACAATATACAAAATAGGGAACAAGACGGGTAGGCTTCTGGCTTGGCTAGAAAGACGGGAGAGAGCTAACCACTGGGTACCACAACTAGACTTAGAAGATGGCACTTCCACTGCAGACCCACAATGAATAGTGGACATGCTCGCGGCCCACTATGATAAAGTCTATACACCCACAGCTACCATAGACGACAACCTAGCCTTTCTCCGCAACATTTGATTGCCCACATTGTCACACACAGAGATGCAAGATTTAGAGACTCCTCTGACGTCTGACGAATTGACGTTAGCGCTAGGATCTCTTCACACAGGGAAAGCGATGGGTCCCAACGGAATACCAGTAGAATTTTACTAAAAGGCGGTCACATCTATCATGCCCCATCTGCTTAATATGTACAACGATAGTCTAGACGAAGGGGAACTGCAAAGGAGAAGTGTGGCTCAATGGTTAGAGCGGCAGACCCTGATGCAGAGGTCTGGCCCGGGACCAGGGTTCAATTCCCGCCTCGGCGGGTCTTGGGCTCAATTTCCTCCGACCTGATAATTCTCGCCTCGGTGCCTATTCTAATCATGGGTCCCACTCTGCAACTCTGGGCAATAGCTTGCTTAATCTCCACAACTGCCCCAACAGTGCTGGGATGCCTGGCTTCACCTTGTGGGTGCCCAGGAGTGGACATTTCACAGGGAAAAGCCAGGAAGGGTTCCACAGCGGTTTTCGTACAGCGCCAGGAAACCCCGGATGGGGTATAAGTGCGCTTTACATATACAAATTCATTTAATTTCATTAGCCACAATTGTAGCAATACAGAAGCAAGGTAAACCACCACAAGATTGCACATCGTACCGGCCGATATCCTTAATAAACGCTGAAGCTAAAATATTGGCGAAAATGCTAGCACTCTACCTGCAACCGCACCTTGCTACCCTGATATACCCGGACCAATCGGGCTTCATGCCGGGCCGTAACACAGCCCTCAATTTACGGCGTTTGTGCGGAGTAATGGCACACATACCTACTATACAAGAAGATGCTGCAATCCTTTCCTTTGACGCGCATATGGCGTTTGACCTTGTCGAATGGCCATTTTTTTACACGGTCCTTCAGCTGGTTTTGGCCCCAAGTTTTGTGCGTGAATTTAACTGTTATACACCAAATCCCTGGCAGGTGGTGGCGAACGGGCGCATCTCGAGAGACTTTTCACTGGATAGGGGTACGAATCCACTCCTCTTTGCATTAATATTAGAGCCGCTGGCGGCGTGGATAAGGCAGGATCCGATGATGAGTGGGATGAGATGGGAAATGTGATGGGAAGACCGCATCTCGCTATTTGCGTATGATGTATTGCTCTACATGACGTCCCCGGCGCATTCCATTGTCTACTGGACATCTGTACCGCATACGGGAAGGTCTCCGGGTACACTATAAATTGGGCGAAGTCATTTTGCAGCGTGAATCTTTCTGGATTCACTATGCTGTGCATATTCCGCGGTCTTGTGGTTGGGTCCGGATTCGTAGTCTTTTCTCTCTCTTTTTTTTTTTTTTTTTTTTTGTGGCCCAGGTGGGCGTCGGCGTCACCCTTCCTTGGGTGTATTTCCGGTGACGTCGGCATGCTTCCTGCGGAAGCTCCCATCCCTGGGCGCCATCTTCAGATTCTTTTTTCCGCGGTCGGGTCTGGATCGTTCCCGTTGGGCTCCAGACATTTTTGGAGAAAGTACTGCAAAGCGAGAAGTTCGAGAAGAAATTAAAAGAAGAAGACCAAGGAAGACTTCGCAGACCATTGGCGAAGAGAGAAGGAGGAGAGAACGTCGAGAACTTCGACGATCATCGACGTCCACGCGGTCAGGGAAGCCTGAAACGCTCGAGGATGGACAACACGCCGTTCAAGTTCTGCCCGAATTGCAGACACAAGTACGCGCAGAAAGATCAGCACCCGGTGTGCAACCTTTGCCTACCGGTGGACCACAGAACCGAAGACTGCAACGCCTGCTCCGTCTTCGCCGCGAAGACCCTTCGTGTGAGGAAGAGCCAGAGGGTAGCACACGCCACCCTCGGAGGAAAAGCCCCGATGCCTTCGCTGTACGACCTGGGGATGTCCTCAGAGGAGGAGGACAACGCTGCCGCCGAACACGACAGCTACACGGTCGTAGAGACCGATTCCAAGAAGACGCCTGATAAGGTAGGAGACTCGACGTCCCACAAGAGCACGAGAGACCCTGAGTCTCGAAAGAACGAGGGCCAGACCCCGAAGGCGCCGACGCAGCGACATCTGCAGTCCGCGACCGCACACAGGCCCAGCGGATCCTCAGAGAAGGAGTCCCTGGCGCCGAGAGCTGTAGAACAGCAGAAGGCTCCGAAGATCGCCTCCGAAAGGGGCCGGGCTGTTGAACAGCAGAAGGCGCCGAAGATCGTCTCCGAAAGGGACCGATCGGCGTCGAGGGAGAAAGACCCGAAAGCTTTGACGACGTCCAAGGACCCGAAGCCAAGTTCGACGTCCAAACCTTCGACGCCGAGAGTCTCGCCGCCGAGCCAGGTGACGAAGAGAGGGGCCGAGCGTTCCGAGGCCGAGAACGCGGCCGAAAGGGAAAAGAAAAGACGGCGTTTGGAGGCCGAGATGGCGAGCATCTTGCAGCGGAAGAAGGATTTTGACGCAGAGATGAGTGCCTTTACAATTCCACACAAGACCAAGCACGTGCTGCTAGATCTGGTCGAAGAGGAAGAAGAACTCGGCGACGGACATGGCCCGGCCGCCGAGATGGTCGACGACCAGGGAGATGAGGAGAATCCCTACGAGGATTACGGCTATGACGAGGAGGAGGGCAGTAGGTTGGACGCCGAGTCGGCCACCTCTGACCCCATCGAGGAGGATTACCTGGATATCGACACCGAGAGCCCGGAGGAGGCGGTCGACACATACCCCTCGAGGCCCTCGCCGCCTGACGACATCGGGGCATACAATTCGGCGATACAATCTGCCGCAGCGGCATTTAGGTTAAAGCTCGACGAGGAGAAGCAGAAAGCAGACTTCCTGCTCGAGACTTTGCTCCCAACACAGACAAGGAGCCAGTTCCTCCCAATGCTCGAGAGCGTCTTGGCTCAAGGACGAGAAGCATTCAAGGAGCCCGCAACATGCAAGGCGGTAACCCCTAGAACAGAGAAAAAATACAAACACTCCACGAAGGACCCGGCCTACATTCGAGGCGAGGTCTCCGCAGACTCCATTATCACGGCCACGGCTAGGAAGAGGGCCAACGTATCCACTACCTCGGGCCCACCACCGGATAAGGAGAGCAAGAGGATGGATCTGGTGGGCAGAAGGATCGAACGGAATGCTGCGACCCACTGGCGCATGGCTAACTCCAACGCTCTTCTAAACAGGCACATGTACCAGATCATGGACGGCCTGGGGCACTTGGTGAAGGACCTACCCCAGGAGGCCAGGCAGAAGGCCGAGATGTTGGTCGAAGAGGGGAAAAATGCGGCAAATTCGTGCCTTAAGACGGCCCTGGACGGGGCAGACACAGCCAGCAGGCTGATGATGATGGGTGTCACGGAAAGGAGACACGCCTGGCTCAGGATTTCAGGGTTCAAACCCGAGGTGCAACACAGTATCCTCAACACACCGTTCAACGGCGACACGCTCTTCGGGGCAACTGTGGACGAGAAACTCAGCCAGCTCAAGAAAGATAATGAGACGGCAAGGTCTATGGGGGCGTTGCAGTTCAGAGGCAACAGAAGAGGCACCCCGTCACGGAGGCCCGGCGGGAGAGGTGGAAACCAACAAGGTACATCACACCAGGTTTTCCAGCAAACGCACCAGGCAGACTCACAGGGACAGCAAGGTCAGCAGAAGCAGTCCTGGCAGTACCAACCAAGAGGTCAGTCCTTTCGAGGAAGAAACGGACGTGGCCAGAATAGGAGAGGGGGGCAGCAGCCCTCCTCGAAGTGACTCCACAGAACTCTGGGTGCCCAGCCACAGAAAGGACCCGGGGGGGCACCACGTACCAAGGGGTCGGGACAATCAAAACACCTACGACCACATGACACCAGTGGGAGGAAGATTGAAATTTTACCTCCAGGAATGGAGAGAAATCACATCAGACAAATGGATCCTAAACATCATCCAATTCGGGTATTGCCTGGAATTGGAGAAAAGGCCAACAAGCAGGAAACCAAGGGGAAGACCGCCAGCAGGAGACCAGCTGGCGAGGCTTCAGGAAGAGGTAAAGGAACTTCTGCAAAAGCAGGCCATAGAGCGAGTCCCATTCAAGGAAAGGAACAAGGGAGTCTACTCGACGTACTTCCTGGTACCAAAGGTAGACGACAAGATGAGGCCCATCCTAGACCTGAGGTTCCTCAACAAATTCATAAGAACACAGAAATTCAAAATGACCTCCCTGCAGGAGGTGCTACCGCAACTGCAGGTCGGAGACTTCATGGTCACGATAGACCTCAAGGACGCCTACTTGCACATACCGATGAACAAAAAGCACAAGCATATGCTCAGGTTCACAATCGGGGGAGGCCACTACCAGTTCACAACGCTGGCCTTCGGACTCAAATCAGCACCAAGGGTATTCACGAAGTGCCTCGCAGCAGTTGCTGCACACCTACGAAGACAGGGGATACACGTATACCCTTATCTAGACGACTGGTTGGTGAAGGCGAGTTCGTACCAAAGGTGCAAACACCACGCACAGACAGTGACGAGCACGCTCATAAACCTGGGGTTCTCCGTCCATTGGGAAAAATCGTCAATGGAACCGGAGCAAGTGAAGACCTTCCTGGGGGCAGTGATCAACACCGTGCAGGCCAAGGTGTTCCCCAGCGAGAAGAGAGCAAGGGCGCTGGTCAAGGAAACTCGCCTCTACCGGAAGGGGCAAGCTCGGACAGCGAGGACGGCGAGCAAGATCTTGGGGATGATGGCATCATGCATCCACCTTGTGCCGAATGTGCGGCTACACATGAGACCCATGCAGGAATGGCTCCAGGAACAGTGGTCACAGGCGTCAGGCAGTTGGGAGGATCTTGTGGTGGTGACGCACGCAGTGCAAAGGGAGATGACATGGTGGAGCATGGAAAACCTAACAAGGGGAAAGCCTCTAACACCCCCAACTCCGACAGTGACCATCACCACAGACGCATCCCTGAAGGGATGGGGCGCTCACATGGAGGAGCTCAAAGTGAGAGGACTGTGGACGCCAGCAGATGCGACAAAGCATATCAATTACCTAGAATTGAAGACAATCTTCCTTGCACTGAAAGCCTTCCAGACAAGACTGTACAAGCAAAGGGTGTTACTGCAGACAGACAACACCACGGCGATGTTCTACATCAACAAGCAGGGTGGAGCACAGTCAACAACGCTTTCAACACTGGCACAGGAGATATGGAGATGGGCCATCCCTCTACAGATAGACCTGCTAGCCATACACCTACCAGGGAAGGAGAACATTCAGGCAGACTGGCTGAGCAGACAGACATCGGCATCCCACGAGTGGGAGCTCAATGCTCAGGAAACGAGGTGGTTATTCAACAGGTGGGGAACGCCGTCAGTGGACCTGTTTGCAACACGCCAGAATGCGAAATGCCAGTACTTCGCATCCAGACTACCCGAAAAGGGGTCCCTTGGGAATGCCCTATGGATAGATTGGTCCGGGACATTTGCCTACGCTTTTCCCCCGATACCACTGATACACCGAGTACTGAGCAAGTGCAGAGCGAGCAAGATGACCCTGATACTGGTCGCGCCACAGTGGGCGAGGCAGACATGGTACTCACAGATCATGGAGATGTCACAGAGTGCACCCCACAGATTCGGCAGAAGAAAGGACCTGCTCTCCATTCAGAACGGAGAGGTGCTGCACCCAGAGCCAGAGACCATGAGCCTAGTAGCATGGCTCCTGAGGACATAGAGTTTGCACATTTGAGACTGCCAGAGAGCACCCTCAGGGTCCTTCGGGAGGCACGGAGGCCGAGCACACGGCGGTGCTATGTCGCAAAATGGAAAAGATACACGATGTGATGCAAACGTGAACAACTTCACAAGAAAATGAAGAAAGACTCCACAGTGCTGCGATACCTGACACACTTGCTGGACAAAAAACTCAGTTCATCCTCCTTGAGGGTTCACTTAGCGGCTATAGTAGCCTACACTAGGGGTGAGATGGGCAGGAGCTTCTTCACATCCCAGGTTGTCAAGAGGTTCCTGGAAGGAGCGAAGAGGATCGCACCGCCCAAGCGGGTGCCACCACCAGCATGGAACTTGAACGTAGTTCTCACGGAACTCATGAAGGAGCCCTTTGAACCACTGCACAGGGCCTCCTTAAAGATGCTAACCATGAAAACAGCCTTCCTAGTTGCTATAACGTCATTACGCAGGGTAAGCGAACTACAAGCGCTGACGCTACAGGAACCCTGCATACAAATACATAGTGATAGGGTTGTGATGAGGACGGACCCACACTTCATGCCGAAGGTGGTCTCCAGGTTCCACATGAACCAGTCCATACAGATACCGAGTTTTTTCCAAAAACCAACCAATAGCGCTGAGCGAGCTCTGCACACCTTAGACGCCAGAAGGGCGGTCATGCATTACATTGAAAGGACAAAGGAGCACAGAAAAACGAAGCAGTTCTTTGTGTCATTCGCCAACAGTTACATGGGCAAAGCAGTAACGAAGAACACTATTGCACGATGAATAGCACAGACGATTCAGCTCTGCCACAACAGGGCAGGACAGGAACTAGACGAGGGAGTGCGTGCACACTCCACTAGGAAGAAGGGGGCCACAATAGCCTTCCTGGCTAACACGCCCATACAAGACATATGCCTGGCGGCAACATGGGCTTCAGTGCACACGTTCACAAAACACTACTGCGTGGATGTGCAGATGAACAAGGAAGCGCAAGTCGGACAAAAGGTGCTCCAGCACATATTCAGACACCAGAACTCATCTTCCACCCAGCCGCCACGGAAATGAGAAACCGCTACAAAATCTATGCACAGCATAGTGAATCCAGAAAGATTCACGCTGCAAAACGAATAGTTTCTTACCTGTCGGTGTAGTTTTGCAGCTTGATGATCTTTCTGGATTCACTAGCGAACCCACCCACCTCCGCCAGAAAGATGAGGCTGGAGAGAAAAAGGGGTGGTCAAAAAAAAAAAAAAAAAAAAAGAAGATGAAGAGATAAAATGGATTTTACATACAAGGCGGTTAAGGAAAAATCACCTACATAGAACATTGCCATCACTTCGGAAGCGAAGGAAACACGAAAAAAAGAATCCGAAGATGGCGCCCAGGGATGGGAGCTTCCGCAGGAAGCATGCCGACGTCACCGGAAATACACCCAAGGAAGGGTGACGCCGACGCCCACCTGGGCCACAAAAAAAAAAAAAAAAAAGAGAGAGAGAAAAGACTACGAATCCGGACCCAACCACAAGACCGCGGAATATGCACAGCATAGTGAATCCAGAAAGATCATCAAGCTGCAAAACTACACCGACAGGTAAGAAACTATTCGTTACTATACGTCCTCCACTGCCCCACCCCGAAGCTACCGCCGGGCTGTAAGCTACAAACTGCAACCAAGGGATTCAAATATCTAGGGATCTACATCACGCCCCAACCAGCACATTTTATTGAAGAAAACCTCATGAAACCACTAACAAAGTTTTGCCACGATGTGAAACATTGGCGGTCTTTACCACTGACGTTACTGGGTAGAGCTGCCCTCTTTAAATTGATATACAGAACAACAAGAAATGCCAATACTGATATCTCATCCAACATCACTTCAAAGGCGCATCAAAATGAAGTGTATGACAGCCTTATTTCACAGTTGAATTTTTTTAATTTATTTCAGAATTCTTTTTAGCTCAGAGAAGCTTCTTTTGAATTCGCATCAAAACTATATAGAAAATATGACAATAAGACGCACTCTTTGTACAAAAAAACGTACACCATTTTTAATACAAACTCACCACAACCTCTTCCTATCATCTCCTTCATACAACTCATTTGCTAACACTTATATAACCCACACACGCCTCCAGCCATACGCCACAAACTCTTCCTGGTTGACTAAACCTATTTAATATTTTGAAAAACCAGGGGTATCAACCAAACAACACAAAAGGTTTAGACAATAGTCTTTTAAGTGCACTCCTACACAAAATATATAACCCTTACAATTGACATCAAATTTACAGTGCACGAAAGCAAAACGGTTAAATACATGTTTGTCTGACAAAATAACGTTAGGTCGGCACGTTTCAAACCCACTTCTCATGGGGTTCTCTTCAGGACCAGAATAGCTCTAACATTATGTGGTAAAATCCACTGCTCGTGTCCAAAAAGTAGAGATTGTGAGCTTTTGGTAGTCCTCTGTTGTTGTAAAGACTTTTCAGGCCGAAATTGCAAAAAGCTTTGCGTGTAATAATCCGTAAGCATTGCTTCTAATGCATCCATTTTTTGTCAAGGCCAGCCCCGGAGTGACTCTTCCTGGCATGCTGCTTCTATTGGTATAGAATGACTTTCTTCAGTTGAACTTCAGCGGTGCGCTCACAGCGCACTGCTGAAGTTAAACTGAAGAAAGGAATAATGTTAAAGCTATTCTGGTCCTGAAGGGAACCCCAGGAGAAGTGGGTTCGAAAAGCTAGTGCCGGTCTGGCTGGGCAGAAGCAGCCATCAATCTTGGAGATTTTCCCAGCGGCCGGCCAGGGTGTGGGGAAAGGGCGAGGGATCGAGTGTGCCTCAGACCTCATAAGGTTGGACGACCCCTAGGGGAATGGGCAGGAGGATGCGCCCCTGATGTAGGTGAGTGAGGATACCACAGTGCCTCTTCTGCAGGCAGCTACCAAAGGAGATGGGACAAAAGAAAATACCCAAGTGGTTGTTATTAAGGAATCCAATGGCTGTGAAACACTGGTAGCTTTGGGCATGCAAGGATAAGAGGAACCTGCAGAGGACTTGAAAGGAGGGGATGTAATGTACACAACTCCCCCACTGAGGGCTGAAGAGAACTCCCAGGCCTCACAACTCCAGATGGGACTAGACTCTCCCTACTTTGTTGAGGAAATGTCCTCCCTCACAGATGATTCAGAGGTCTCTGGATTAAGTACAAGCTCGGCAGACGAGAAGTTGAGTTCTCCAACTACAGAGGAAAGCAATGACAAAAGCAGGGGCAAACCAGCTACACAGAAACGAAGGCTGCCCCAAAAGGGAGGGAAAAAACAGAAAGATAAATCGAGCATTAATAAGGCTGGGCTAGATTCACATTCAGCCATCGCCCAGATATTAATGTGGGACTATTCCGCTACTCAAATGGTGTATAATGAGGAGGATAACAGGACTACTAGGGTATCCTGTGGTGGGACAAGTGAATGCTAAGCTCCTACACAAACTCCCTCCATAGAGTTTGTTTATGCCACATTAAAGCAAATGCGAGGAGAAGCTCGTATCGAGAATTGCAGGGCTCATTTGGCTACGAAAAAGGTGGAAGGGGCAATTTGATAAGTAAGCAAGCTTTTCTCAGAGATGGCCGAGAGAGTCACAATTGTAGAAGATCGTACCGCTGTGGTGGAGGCAGATGCCAATATGCTGCAGGAATATAACGTTTTGCTGGAGTCTCAAATAAGCGATGTAATGTAGAAGCTGGAAAAATTAGAGAATCCGCAACAGAGGAACTATTTAAGGTTCTTGGGCCTTTCAGAAAATATCGAGGGGAATGGCATTAGATCATTTATGGTGAATTTACTTAAAGGGGCCTTCCCAGAACTTGCTCATTGGGACTGGGGCGCTGAGGTGCAACAGACTCATTGGTTCCCATTGATGATCAATAAAGACCGTAACACAGAGCAACCTGAGAGGCCTAGAGCAATCTTAGTGGTCTTTGGGAACTTTCTGCTTCTCCAGGGGGGTTTTGACAAGGCCAGGCCTGAGGCTAAGCACTTCTTTCATGGCCATACATTCTTTGTTCGACCTGATTTATGCCACACCACAGTGGTAAGAAGATAGCACCTGCAACAGCTGTTCTCACCTTTTCAGAGTCTGGGGTGTGAGGTATTTTTACTGTACCCTGCAAGGCTCAAAGTTATCTTAAAAGGAAAAGTATGATCATTCACTTCAGAAATAAAAGCGCTGAATTTACTTGGCTAGTGATTTATGGCGGGCGGGAGAGGCGGTGGGTGGCATACTCAGAGTCATGCGTGACCTGTTTCCTCGGTGGTGGTGGGGAAGGAGTTGGAGGGAGGGAGTTTGGGTGGGGGAGATAGGAGAGTTGGAAGGGATGGGGGTAAATAGGGTGGGGGAGGACGAGTCCCAAGCAAACAGTAATAGAATGAATGGGGCCAGATAGATGTAATGCAGTAAATCTAGGTACTGAAAGTAGGTTACCTAAAAAAGGGTAAGATGCATATTGCGGCAATCAATAGTTGTGGGATAAATAACCCCAAAAAAAGGTTTGCGATCGACATGAAATATTTAAAAACAGACATAATTTGTCTGCAGGAGATGCACGGAGCTTCAAGACAGTATATTCTAGAATCACTGAGGTATCAGTTAGTAAGTAGCACCTCACAAGGGACAAGCACACAAGGGGTGGCCATTCTAGCCTGGAAAAGTAATGTGTTTCCGCGGTGTAGGGCAGATAAGTACGGGCGATGGGCTATTGAGGAGTTTTGCAGCCCCAATGGGGCTTTTATGCTTTGCGCAATGTATGGATCTGTACTGGATGACCCAGACGTATTTGACTGGTTGAATGGTGAACTAGCCTTATGGCTATTACCGCTTATTATGTGTGGAGACTTTAACATCAACATAAGGAAGGACTTTTGGGAGGGGGGTACTAATCAGTATGTAGGTTGTAAGCCCAATGTTTTAGATCATTATTAGATTTAAGAAAGACCTATGGACTAAAAGTTGTATGGGCATAAAAATGCACCACCGATCCAGGGTTCACGTTTTATTTAGCGCCACATCAGGTACATGTAAGGCTAGACTTTTTTTTTTTTATATCTCAAGGTCTGTTGTAGGGGAGTTCAATTTAGAAATACCCGTGAGCTATGTCAGACCAAAATCCACTGGTTCTGGAGTTGTCATTGATTAATACACCATGCCTACAACAGAGCTGGTCTTATGATCGGGCTCTATTGTTGGACAGTGATTATATTAGCCACATGCGGGAATGGATTCCAGTATTTATGACAGAGAATTTAGGCAGCGCCCCTGATACCTTTGAAGCAGCGCCCCTGATACCTTTGAAGCAGGCATTCGGGGGAGACAACTCAGTTTAGCTGGGTTAAACAAAAGAAGGAAAAGGCATTACTTATACAATTGTATAAAGAATTGATGCTCGCGGGCACTGACCTGATAGATGCAGTAAATAGGGGAAATGAGGTTGATATGATGCAACAAAAAGTTGCGGTTGCTAAAGCAGCAATATTAAAAATGTCAACAGATAAAGCAGCTAGTAAATATATAGGGCAGAAACATATGTTTTATGAGTACAGCAAGAAGGTGGGGCACTTTTTAGCTATATATACTAGACAACAAACAACATAAAGTCAAGTTAAAGAAATGGGGTTAGTCTCCGAGGTGGAAAGGATGTGGGCTGCTTTTCAAAGATTTTATTAACGAATGTATAATGAAGATGTGGAAACAGGGACGGGAGATTTAACAGGGTATCTAGATTCGATGTTACACGGAAGATTAGATAAGGAAGATCAAGAGAGTTTAAGATCGACCCTTCTCTGAAGATTACTGCTGCTCCTACGGCTTTCACCTGGGAAAGCCGTAGGAACGGATTTTATTCCTGGGGAATGTTACAAGATCTTCTGTTCTAGTCGTTATAAATATATGGTAGATATATTTCAGAAAATACAAGATGGGGAGGATCCCCCTTCGTGGGTTTCAGTAAACATTGTAATCTGTCCTAAAAAAAGAAAATCCCCACAAGAAATAGGTTCATACTGACCCATTACGTTAATGAACAGTGACTCCAAGATTTATTCATAAGTGCTCGCAGCAAGATTATCAGAGACAATTAGCAGGATGATATCACCTAAGCAGCATGGGTTCATTCCTAGCCAGGGGACAAGGGATCACATTGTAAGGGTAATTATTCTGCTTGATGCATCATCAGTTACCAGGGACCCTATGGCTTTAGTCCTTTTGAATGCGGAAAAGGCTTGTGATAGGGTCTCCTGGACAACTATGGGGAGGATGGGTATAGGGCCGGGGTACATACAGGCTATAAAAGCACTATATCAGAGTCCGAGAGCTAGAATCTTGTTGATGGATGGGTATTCTGATCTATTGAGGATACAACAGGGCGCAAGACAGGGATGCCCATGCTCCCCATTATTGTTTGCTTTATATATTGAACCACTGATTAAGAGGTTAGAAAATAATATAAAAAGTTTACCTTTAAAGTTTCATGGATGGGATACTAAAATCCTTGCATATGCTGACAATACAGCTGTTGTTATGCCAGATCCTGGGGAAGCAATGATAAAAATAGAGAAAAAGGCTGGCTGGGTTGACCGGTTTTCCGGCTATTTGCTAAACCAGGATAAAACTCAAATTATAAAAAATAGATATGTGCAATACAAGGATAGACAAGTAGTCGAGGGGGCGACCTACCTGGGAGTTAACATTGTAGGAGAAGTGGGAAAAGTAGTTGAGACCAACCTAAACCCTTTAATTAAGAAATTAAGAAAACCAAAGCAGATTTTGGATGAATAAATAATTTACAGCTGTCTCTGATAGGGAGAAGTAATGTAGTCAAGATGTTTTATTACCAAAAGACCTTTGCCTTTTAGGGCTATCCCCCTCAACGTAGGGAACTCATGGTTTAAAGTGATAGATGGGATGATCTCAAGATTCCTGTGGGCCTATTCTAGGCCTAGAATGGTATTGAAATATCTGACTTTAACTAGAGATAGGTGGGCAGTCCCTAACTACTGGTTCTGGTGGCTCAGTGGACTAATGCGTCCATTGCAGGGGCCTGTGTTCGACCTCATGGTCAAAGATTCAAATCCCGGTGGGCCACTCAGCCTTTCATCCATCTGAAGTCGATAAAATGAGTACCATTGAGTTGGGTAACAATAAACATGTGTTATTCAGTGCCAAGATCCCTACGGGTGAACATACGCTTCACAAATACACGTTATGTTACGTTACGTTATGTTATGTTATGTTACGTTATGTTATGTTATGTTATGTTATGTTATGTTATGTTATGTTATGTTATGTTGTGTTAAAGGGTACTTTTGGGCTACTACCCTGCAACAGATGGCCATTCTTTTCCGGACCAAGGAGGAGGTGGAGGTTAATGAGAATTACTCCCCTACATTTTATGAGCTGCTGATTTGGGGGAAAAGCGTGGGAGTGTTTGCTACGGTAGATGGAATTTGGCTATTTAAGAGTTAGTTTTAAGACTCTTCAATGTGCATACAAGATCGGGTCGGTTGTCTGAAGAAAAGTGGGCATTGGTTGAGTTAATTATTATACCCCTATCTAAAATAACCCTATTTTACCAGAGATATATTGGGATTCCCACGTGAGACGGCGGAGAAAGCAGGGCCCTTTTAAACTGGGGGATTTTTTGGATGAGATTGAACTGATTACATTTGAGACTGAAACTGAATTTTAATCTGGGACATAATTAATTTTTTTAAGTATCTGCAGATTTATGATTTCCTTAGGAAGAAGGGAGGAGGGGTCCTGGGATTCTCTAGGGCAGAACTTGTGGAAATGATAAGAGAAGGGCAGACCTCTCTATAGGCTCAGTTAATCAGGTTCTCAATAGTCTGATGACGGATGACAACGATAAACATGATTGATGGTCGCAAGATAAGGTACAGATAGGGGAGTTTTGGGTGAATCTTTGGTTAGTCTCAGCAAGTTTACAAGTCCAGCATTTTAAAACAATCTTTAAGTCATATTATACTCCAGATCGAATTGCAAAATGGGAGGGGGGGGTCTTTTGGGTTACATTGCCACCGGTCTAACCTCTATGGTGCTGATCGGTTTCATATGTTTGCAGAGTGTGTGGCTTGGGTGGTAGGAGGTATTCATGATTATATTTAAAGTTCAATAAAGAAGTTAAAAAAATAATTAAGAAGGGTTGGAAAAAGGATTTTCTGCCCTCTGACCCTGAATTGTCCAAGGCCAATGTCAAAGATAGGAAATAGGAGAGAATGGTGGAGATACTCTCATTAATGTTGCTCAGGGGAGTAGGGCTACCTTCCCCTTCTTGGAAGGATTAGTAGATAAGTCCATTCGAGTTTTTTAGAATGCCTATAGTCATTTCTCCATTCCCTCTCTGCTTTTTTTTAAAGCTCTAGAGGCAAGAGTACCAGGGGTGGACTTCTTTCTACTTTGCATCAATAATGTGTGGTCCAGCGTGTAGATTAGAGGCAGTATAGTGAAGTCCTACTGCGAATACTTCTCCAGTTCTGGAGATTTAATCGGGCCCAGCAGCGACCTTCCACCATCACTGGTTGCGGGTATGGAGGTGAACCCGGAATCATAAGGATTTAGGGGATTAAAAAATGGTCGGTCCAGGGGAGAGGAACAGGGTCCAAGACCTGAAACATGGGGTTATTAGGAACGCGTCCAGGTCAGCCGGAAGACCCGATGCCTAGGTGTCGTCTGGTTGGTCCGGGTGAAGGTTCGGATAACCTAAGACTGTGAAATAGGTTTTATTAAATGTCAGACTGGCTAACACCTCTAGTAAAGCCTGGGTGAACTGTCATGGAAAATCCGGGGGATGATAGATTAAAACTCTTGAAAAGGAAGACGTCTGGGATAGGGAAATAGAAAAGACGCCCCCCAGTATCAAAAGGAGTAACCAAGCGTTTCCAGGCTCCCGGGGTCAGACAGTACCTCACTGGACACTAGTCTGAGAAAATTACCAAGTTTTGGGTTCCCAGTCTGGCCCTGGCTACATGGGACATAGAGTAGCAGGAAGTCATGAGGGCAGGTGCGTGCCCAGGTAGTATTTGTTTCTTCATGCCATCCCACACAGATCCTGCCATCTGCTTTTACTAGACGACCCTCTGAAGGCTTTGCCTTTGATATTAGGAGATAGGTACCTGCGTTTTGGCCCAGCACATACCAGGTCTTAGTTGATGCGTATGAGTGTCTTGGAATAACCTGCTGCTTTTTGGCAGTGTGCGTCTTCCCTCACAAGAGACACACTCCATCATGCTCTAAAAATGCACATTCTTTCATGGTGTGGGTGTGTGTGTTGGAGAGTGTTTTGCTCAGTAGCTCCTCTCATACCAGACTCAGCAGTGGGAGGGCAGCAGGCCAGCCTGTCAATCTCTCTTCCTCATGGATTGGTGAAATTCTTCATTAAATGTCCCCAAGGGCAAAGAATGATAACACCCTTCCTTTACAGATTATTTTTCCTCCCCCTCTACTAACATTGTAACATAGTTCAGACCATCTAATGACCCTAAAATATATTTTTCTTCAGTGGCCTTCATATCATTACATTCTGTGTGTTCATGTATAGTGTTCTATGAAGCTCTATTTTTCAGAACAAAAAGGCATTTATTGGATGTTTCCTGATTTACTTACTCATTTTATGCTATCCTTCTAAATGTTTGTTTTTTGCAGTTATTAAATTTTTGTTATCTAATATGTTAATTTTGCAGCTTTACTTCTATTTTCAGAAGAGCAAGAGGAAAGGGCACGAGTACACAAACATTAAATATTCTTTATCGGACCAGACAGCTGGGGATCAGAGTCCACTCCCACCATGTACTCCAGTTCCAACTCCCACTCCAACACTTCCAGAGTAAGTCAAATATTACATTAATGTGCAGTCACATTTTTTGTTTTCATTTGCCCTCCATCTTTTCTTTTGTGTATTATGCAACAATGAGCATTTTCAGTTTCTGCATGTTTTTTTATCACCACTTAGTACCCATGGGATTTCCCAGCATAACTACCCCATCATCCATTGTTCTGACAGTATTAATGGTGAGATTTACCTCCAACTACATCAAAAGGATACCATTGCATGCTGTTCACCACTTCCACCTACATTTTTAAATGTGTTCTTCAAATATTTAATTAGACATAGTTTTTGATGATACATTTTCATGCAGTTACCTTATAAATTATCTTTCCAGGCATGAGACCGGTCTGGAAATGCATTTCCCAAGCACTAATAGATAATTGATTGCTGCTTCAGACATGACAACACCGAAATATATTAGGTGTCAGTCATTTTATGAACATCAGTTAAGAATTTCTCTGCTATTCTCCTGCAATTAGACAGGGACAACTTCCATCCAACTCCCGGCCATGACCATTGAAATCGGTTCCAGCACTGATACATTCAGTATGCTACTTGGGTGTCTATTTTGACGAACAGCTCTTAAGGTTAACACAGGTAAACAAAACAGTAGGTTATGCTATGGTCTATTAAGAAACTTGAAGATAATTGTCCCAAAGCTTCCACAGCCTTTCAGAAGACTTTAGGTACAGGTCTGTATAATGAGCAGCTTGGACTGTTGCTGCGCCTTACTTCTAGGATGTCCAAAATATCTGCTCAAAAGGATCCAGGTACAGACTGCTAAGCGAACGCTAAACAAAGGGAGAAGGGACTCCACAACCAAAACGCTGCAGGAACTTCACTGGCTCCCTGTAAAGGAACGCTGCAAATTTAAAGCCCTCTGTATATTACATAGGGCGTTATATAGTGCAAGACCATAAACCCTATGTTTTACAGCGAAAAAAGTAACACCATCAGCCCGAAGGCCGAGGTCATCCCAGGCCCACCTAATACTTGATCCCCCTTTTAAAAAGCACGACAGGGAGGCAAAGCCTCCCAGGTCAAAACTGCTCAATTATGGGACAACTTGCTATTACATCGAAGGACTAATTCAAATCTGCTAAGTTTCAGGAAAGACTTAAAGACGTGGCTTTTTTCCTGGTAGGAAGGACAAAGGATAATCGTACACATTTTCGTCTCACTCCCTCTGACAGTAGTCCCTTAGAACTGATAGTCATGCAGCACCAAGATGCCCGTTGGCTGATAATGCGCTTTATTAATGGCAAAAAATAATAATAAAAAGTTCCTGTTTTTCCACGCCACATTTGGAGCTCTTTCTTGGTGTCTCACTGTTGAAATTCCTCCGCATTTAGAATTGATTAGATCAAATGTCATCCTCAGAACTTTTAGGCTCCACGTTTTGTCACAGATACAAAACATTGTCTCTTTCGGATCCATGTCATGATTGCATGTGGTACCCGGTAACAGAGTATGACGCGGCAGCCTTCGCTTTTTGTATATCCAAGCAAACAGAAGCAATTAGGAGTGGTAGCCCAAACTGTCTCTGGCTACGGCCCACTGAGAATACATAAGTGATCTCCTTCTTGCACTGGTAAGTATTGTGTAAGAGAATTACCAGCTAAAATATCTTCCCATAAAAAACACCATAGGAAGGAAAGCATTTCTTCTTCCTTGAGGATACTGTCCTGCTCCCAGGACCTTTCAAAGTCTTGACACCATTCTCTAAAGCTGAAATCTTCCTTGCTGTTGTACATGATCCAGACGTTGAAAAAGAGGTGGCTGAGATTTCTGGTTCTGATGGCTGACCCTGCACAGGTCGAGGCCTTCCTGGGTGCTATGCTGGAGCTGTTAAGGACAGCTCCGCCACCCTGTGGGATGCTCCCCAAGGGAAGCACTTCCCTGTGAAGTTGTCAACTCCTGATGCCATGCCTCCACAGGTTCCAATGCCTGTGAAAAACTCGGAGCCTGCCAAGTTGCCATTCCTTTGTTTGGTTGAATCCCCCTCCACTACCAACATGAAAATGTGCCCAAATGAGATTGTAATGGCTGATGAAACATATGGAAATACGGATCATGATGATTCAGAGGACACTAAACTCCTCCCACATTATACTTCCAATCCTTGGATAATGTGAGTGACTTTTACTCTTCACCAGAAGGGGGACATCCCTTAACCTTGTGGCCATCCTTAAGATTTACTTTCCTCATTTGCAAATGTAGTACAAATAAGTGCTCAAACCTTGCAGTTGACCTTGGTCTGCGCAGACGCAAAGTCTAACATTTTGTCTGAGGTCCTGCTAACTCTCCTGCTTGGGATCTCCACCAGACAAGGATAGTAAAAGGCTGGATGCATGGGGCACAAAGATGGAAAGAGTAGCATCCACACTGTGGCGTATAGACCAAGGCCATAGGGGCTTGTGAAACATTCATATCAATCGGCTTCCGTCAAGGTCACAGCACAAAATCTGCACTTACCCACATAATGGATGACATACTAAAAATGTTAGACCAAATCATGTCTATTGATACTTCTCGATTTATCCTCCGCTTTCGACATGGTTAAGCACGACAACCTATTGTCTAGAACGAAGGATGGGCCTAACTGGCCCAGTGTTACAATGGTTCACCTCCTTCCTAAATAACAGAACCCAAAGAATTAAGATGAAGCAGTCACTTTCTCAACCCTCCATAGTCACCATAGGGTTTTCACAGGGCTCAGCACATTCACGCATTCTTTTTAATCTACTCCTGGAACCCCTGGCAAACGCATTAAACTCTGAGAACATTCTATATCACCTGTATGCAGACGACACACAACTGTATATGAAAATCTTCTCTCGAGAAGACTTCATCTTCCTCAGCACTATTCTACATAATACTCAAAGTTGTCTCACTGACAACCACCTCATGCTTAACACCAAAAAAACGGAATTCCTTCTCATCTCCCCCCCCCATCACACATCCAAGATAGACTTATGGCTGAAGCATCTAACTTCCTTTTGTTGTACTCCCCTCATCATTGACTCAGTGAAATCCTTGGGAGTGACCCTAGACAAACACTTGAATATGCAGGCGCAAATCAATAATGCCACCAAGGGTGCTAATCATCAGATGAGTATCCTAAGTAAACTTCAACCCTTCCTCCCACAGACCGACTTAAAAATGGCGGTACAAGCCCTAGTGTTACCAAGATTGGACTATGGAAGCACCACTCTATGCGGTCTTCCCAAATATAAGCTGGCCCCGCTGAGTGCATCTCTTACTGCTGCGGCAAGACTGGTCTCAGGAACTAAAAGAAATAACCACATTCCTCCGACCTCGAAAGTTCTGAACTGGCTACCCTACGAGGCAGGAATACAACTAAAGATCGCCTGCATTACCCATAAAGCCCTGCATAGCAATACCCCCAGTTACTTAGCACAAAAGCTAGAGTGGTCGGGAGGTTGCAGACAATCGCGAAGTGCGAGTTCACTACTACTGAAACCACAATTCTTCCATAAAAAGAGAACTGGTTGCAGAGCATTCTCAGGGATCGCACCGAAGATTTGGAACTCCCTACCTCCAGATGTACGCAGAATCTCCTCCTTTACCTCCTTCAAAAAATAAGTAAAAATGCTTCTAATTAACAAATTCACATCCTAAGACTTTAATTCTTTAATGACTAATAGCCACCTATGCTATCCATTTACCACTGTCTACCTCTTTTGTATTGAATGGCGAATTTCGAATGTATGTGTATTACCCCAATCATCTAATGTTTAATAACTGTGTACTGTAAAGTGCTCTGATACCCTCGTGGGTCATGTTCGCGCTATATAAAACTTTATAAGTAAATAAAATAAATACAAATTCCCTTGCAGAGGGGCTTTTAAAGATAGATGTCTGCAGGAAACAGCTAGTTTCATCACTGACTCCCAGAATTCTGGTGCATGGCCACACTTTGGGCAACCACAATATTGAAAACAACAGCACCAACAGAGCAAAAGTTTTGTTTTTCCAGGGACAAGCACAGACTCCAGGGAGCAGCCTCTCAGTCCACCAAGTGCCTTTTTGTAAACCTCCTCCCACACATTCAACACCAGTAGGGGCAGGATAAAGGGCTTCAACACTACCTGGAAGTCATGTACTGTGAGACAATAGCCCCTGCCCATCAATCCACCTGGATTCTTTCACTTGTTTATCACATGGTTTTTTACTTTTTTCACTGTGGGTGAAACTCTCAACTGGTGACTCACCCATGGTAAAACTCCTGGTAAATGGATTGCGCATGTTTACCACCAGTGTCTGCCTATTAAAATAAGGCCTCTGTGATGCAGCAAAGGTAAGTGGCACTTGGCTGGCTACACATAAATATGTGTACACATGTTAGGACTGCTCGTGGAAGACTCCTGCCATGCGCAGCCTGGTCATTCCGCAAAGGTAGCTTGGCGCAGAGGGGACTGTACAGGATTGGAAATAGACCTGAGGTAAGCCTCATAATAGTAATGTACACTCATAGGGAAAGTTAGTGTGGTTTACTGTTTTGTTTGCAACAACACTTCATTATACACCTATGGGGAAGACATCTGTAGAGTGCAGCTTCGCTTCCCTTTGGCCTACAAAGACCAGTGACTTATCGAACTAGGGTGGAATCTGTAAGTCAAACCCACATATAAGAGTTCCAAAAAAATATCTGTACCGCTTAAGAGTCATCCAGGATTGTCATATTTCTCTGGTTCAGCTCAGGATCAGAGTCCAGGCCTTTTGTCACCCGGCTGTACCATTACTCTGTGTTACCCCATTTAGAATTGTCCCCGCATGCTGTGCAGGAGGGTTGGGACAGGGGCAGAGAGGTGATGTAGCACGTCAGGCGAGGCAGATGTGCCTTGCTTCTAGAACCTTCCGCCCTCACTTAAAACTTCTTGCGCAAGACAGAGAGAGCTCTTTCTTGATAGTAATTTTCTGCTGGACACGGGGACTGGAGGCAGCAGCCATGGACAGCTGGAGGAGGAATCCTCAAATATCTAATTGGACTAAGGATTCTGACCACAATTGCTCACCTGCGTGCATTTCACTCTTTTACCCGCATCATACTGTCAGTCTGTGTTATGAGCCTCGCTTCAGTGTCCTCACTGGAACTAATGAAGCAGTCCAGTATATCACATTACATTTTAAAAGTAAACCCTGTTTGTGCAGGACTGCATTTGTTGCTTTAAGATTTCTTTCCACTAAAGTTTTGTGAACTCTCTTGAACCCTTGTGATTACAAGCTCATCAGAGGGAAAGCAAGGCTGGGATTTCTTTCACTAAACCTTACAGCCCTGTATTTATGGTGTACATGTTTATGTTCTGCCAAATAGCTTTTGCAGCCTTAATAAAACACCATGGTTTACTGCAAGCAGGCATTTGACATGCAAGCAATAAACACCAATTGTCAGGACATAAAGAGGAGCCTAGAAACAGATGATGGCTGGCTGCATTTGATGGGGTGGGTAGATAGGGGAGGTAGGCTTGATGGGCTGAGACTGTAGTCTGTAAATTTCGGGGAAGAAAATCCCAGCCTTACCTTTGTGACGCAGACCTGAGGTTTAGCAAATTTGCAGTGCATCTTGATTTGCACTGCACAGAATGCCCAACCATCATTTGTATAACTCCAATGGTTGCGTAGGATGGCATTGCATTGGTAATAACCTTTGCTGGTTCAGCATTTCTTTGCAACTTGCTAGCAATAATAGAACACCTTCTAGAACTAGTAAATATGTTCTGTTTTAATAAGGTGTTCTATAACTTCTTGCAAGTTGCAGAAGGAATGCTAAACCTGTCTCCCAAATGTTAGCTTGACTGGTGACATTCAGAACATATTTCCTGCCGTGAAGGTGCCGTTCATTCAAAATGCATCCCCTGTATGCAGAAGTACAAGCTGCTCAGAATACTCCGAAAGTTTTCAAAATGTGCTCTTCTTCAACATGCATGATGCACTTCCTGCTCACTGCAGCTGCGACAACGCAGGGACAATGAGAACTCTGCAATGCTTTTATTTAACTGAACAGCAGATGTGCAGCTTCCATTCTGGGCCTGAGGATGCTGTTGAAAAAATGCAGCACTTACCATCAGCATCCTCAGGCCCACAATGGAAGTGCATCGAGTCAAGGTCTATGGATCTGGTTTCAAATGCAAAAAGAAGAATTGATGGACAGAATGCAGAACAATGTCATACATTCACCCCAGTACAGAGATCTGGGCCAAAATCCATTGTTTTTTTGCTCACCATGCCATTCCAGTTTGGACCCAGCCATATGCAAATCAGTCTTGGCCCTGCGCCCAATGAGAACAGTCCAGCCCGAACTGCCAAGCCAGGTCCTCCCTGGACTGGAAACAAGCATCCTAGGAACGGTTTCGGGGGTTCATCCCTCTTCAGCCAGGATAGCTTGACTCCAGTGGCATGGATAGCACAGGACCCACGTCTGGGCACACCCGGCCCACTCGGGGTGACAAATGCAAATAGAAGAATTGATGGACAGGATGCAAAACAATGTCATACATTCACCACAGTATAGAGATCTGGGCCTAAATCCATTGTTTCTTTGCTCACCATGCCATTTTAGTTTGGACCCAGCCATATGCAAATCAGTCTTCACCCTGCGCCCAATGGGAACAGTCCAGCCCGAACTGCCACGCCAGGTCCTCCCTGGACTGGAAACAAGCATCCTAGGACTAGTTTTGAGGTTTCACCCCTCTTCAGCCGGGATAGCTTGACTCCAGTGGCTTGGAGAGTACGGGACCCACATCTGGGCATACCCATCCCACTTGGGGTGACAAATGTAAAAAGAATTCATGGACAGAATTCAGAACAATGTCATACTTTCACCCTAGTACAGAGATCTGGGCCTAAATCCATCGTTTTATGCCTCACCATGCCATTCCAGTTTGGACCCAGCCATATACAAATCAGTCTTGACCCTGCGCCCAATGGGAACAGTCCAGTCCGAACTGCCAGGCCAGGTCCTCCCTGGACTGCAAACAAGCATCATAGGACTGGTTTCAGCCAGGATAGCTTGACTTTAGTGGCATGGAGAGCATGGGACCCACATCTGGGTATACCGGTTCACTCTTGGTGACAAATGTAAAAAGAATTGATGGACAGAATGCAGACCAATGTCGTCCATTCCCCGCAGTACAAAGATCTGTGCCTAAACCATAGTTTTTTGGCTCACCATGCCATTCCAGTTTGGACCCAGCCATATGCAAATCAGTCTTGACCCTGCGCCCAATGGAAACAGTCCATCCCGAAACTGCCAAGCCAGGTGTCCCCTGAACCGGAAACAAGTATCCTGGGACTGGTTTCTGGGTAACACCCTTCATCAGCCAGGCTAGCTTGAATCCAGTGGCAAAGTGAGCAAGATCCCACGTCTGGGCATACCCTGCCAACCTAGGGCGAACAAAGCAAACACAAGGAGATGATGGACGGAGCGCTGAATTTTTCAAAAACTCACCCCCAGTCACAGATATGGGTTGAATCCATCATCATTCTTTAGCTCACTTCGCCACCACAGTTCAGACCCAGCTTTATGCAAATCAGTCTTGACCCTGTGCCTCATGGGAACAGTCCAGCCCGAACTGCCAAGCCAGGTCTTTCCTGAACCGGAAACAGGCATCCTGAGACAGGTTTCTAGGTGACGCCCTTCATCAGCCAGGCTAGCTTGAATCCAGTGGCAAAGTGAGCAAGGGACCCACGTCTGGGCATACCCTGCCTACCTAGGGCGAACAAAGCAAACACAAGGAGATAATGGACGGAGCGCTAAAACTTTTCACACTCACCCCCAGTCACAGATCTGGCTAGAATCCATCATCATTCTTTAGCCCACTTTGCCACCTCAGTTCAGGCCCAGCTTTATGCAAATCAGTCTTGACCCTGTGCCTCATGGGAACAGTCCAGCCCGAACAGCCAAGGCAGGTTATTAGGTATTCACACTCCCCGAGGAGGGCCTCATAATGCCCTTTGGGGGATTGCATTTGGCCGAAAGACTCCTTGATGCAATGGCCCCAGGATGGCAGGGGCACTACCAACATCAAAGGAATGTGTATGGGCGGATGTAGGAGTGCAGCAACACCCCTCAAAAGAATTCAAAAGGATACTGACCCTAAGTTAAGAGGATCTAAAAAAGTATGCAAAACCCACTATTCATTTTCTTTCCAAGCACAACCCAGGTTGGAGATAGAGCTGTACAGCTGGGAGTGCAGCGCCCTCTAAGGGTTAAGGGTATGACTGCAGTTTTTGTGGTCTGAAGGTGTTTAGAGAAAGATACATGTTGTAAAGCGCTCTTAGGGGCTAAGTCTGTGGTTACATGTTGTGCGATCAGATTGTGATGCCCTCTAGGGACTGTTTTTATAATTGCGATTTTATAGGTTGGAAGTATACTTTGTCAACAGGTTTATCAAGACAAAAAACTTGCTAGAAGTTAAAACTGTTTTGGAAGTAAAAGAATATCTGTCAAATGTCGACTTAAAGGATGCCTACGTTCATTCTCCCATTCATTTCTCGCACAGACGATTACTTGTATTTGTGTTGAAAGGGACTCATGATCCGGTCAAAATGTTGCAATTTGGTATCAAGTCTGTGCTAAAAGTGTTCTCCAACACACTGGCAGTAGTTGCAGAAAACAGATGCATTTAATGAGCCAAAAGACTCTTCCCCTTACGTACTCATACACTACCTCAGTCAAACCTAAACCTAGTTGTAAGAAGACTCATGAGACCACCCTTTGAGCCCATGCGCTAACCTTCATTTAAGTTTTTATCTCTTCATTCCTTGTAGCAATCACATCTATCAGTAGAGTAATTGAATAACAAGTACTCACTGTACAGGAACTTTACATAACAATTTGAAAAGATAAGATCATGAGGAGAACAAATCCAAAGTTCCTACCAAAGGGTGTGTTACTGTTTTAAATCATCCAAACCATTATATTACCAGCTTTCTTTCAGAATTACATCAATGCTGCGAAAAGGACGCTGCACACCCTAGAGGTGAAGAGAGCAATGATATATTATCTTCAAGAATCAAAAGAAGATAGAAATTCTACACAGTTGTTGATGGCACATTCACCCTGGCACTGGGCCCAACAGTAACAACAAGCACTGGCGTTGCCAATAGGTCTCGCAGTAGGAAAGTTGGAGCTATTACAATTGCAAATAACAATGCCTTTTATTTTTAAGGGCTTTGTCATTTACAAAACCAATAGCTCCAACTTTCCTACTGCGAGACCTATTGTGCACTGCACAGTGTGGGTGAAAGTGGCACTGCGTGGGTGTGAGTGGCTTTGAGTGAGTGGCGTTGCGTGGGTGAGTGGCGTTGCGTGTGTGAGTGGCGTTGCGTGTGTGAGTGGCGTTGCGTGTGTGAGTGGCGTTGCGTGTGTGAGTGGCGTTGCATGTGTGAGTGGCGTTGCATGTGTGAGTGGCGTTGCGTGTGTGAGTGGCGTTGCGTGTGTGAGTGGCGTTGCGTGTGTGAGTGGCGTTGCGTATGTGAGTGGCGTTGCGTGGATGAGTGGCGTTGCGTGAATGAGTGGCGTTGCGTGGATGAGTGGCGTTGCGTGGATGAGTGGCGTTGCATGTGTGAGTGGCGTTGCATGTGTGAGTGGCGTTGCATGTGTGAGTGGCGTTGCATGTGTGAGTGGCGTTGCATGTGTGAGTGGCGTTGCGTGGATGAGTTGCGTTGCGTGTGTGAGTGGTGTTGCTTGGGTGAGTGGCATTGCGTGGGTGAGTGTGGTGTTGCGTGGGTGATAGTGGGCTTGCGTGGGTGTGAGTGGCGTTGCGTGTCTGAAAGTGGTGCTGTGTGGGTGAAAGTGGCACAGAGCCTTTGATGTGGCCTGGGGCAGGAGAAATGCTGCTGCCGCTAATTAAATATAAAAAGTGTTTAGGGAGTCACGGCTGCCGAGAGTAACAAGGCAGTGCTGGGAGGGGGGCTGCGCACCAACTGAAGTGCTCTGGTTGCACAGCCTGCGGCCGTGTGAAGTGATAAGCCTTTGAAGTACACAGGCATGCTGTGACGGAGGTGTGAGAGATCTGGCAGGGAACAGATGGCCTGGCCGTGAAGCAGGGGGCGGGGCCTGTGGGAGGGTGATTGATGCCTTTGATGTGGGGAGGGAGGAGAGCCTTTTGCGAGCCTTGTGCAGGAGAAATGCTGCCGATGCGCGTGCATGTTTAATCACGTGATTCACGTGAACTTCATGAAAACCGCAGGGCTGAAAGCCCTTGGTTTGACGATGATTTTGGCCACTTGAATTCTCGTTCCCACAATGCGCTTGCGCGCATTCTAGGTCATGAGACCTAAAAACCGCTGCCCTGTTATTTGCCCTGGATCACAGATTTGCCCAGGATTGCAAATAACAATGCCTTTTATTTTTGTTTTCATTTTAAAAACATAAAGGGCTTTGTCATTTACAAAACCAATAGCTCCAACTTTCCTACTGCGAGACCTATTGGCAACGCCAGTGCTTGTTTTATTTATGTGTTGGCTTTGAAAATAGCAAAATTAATAGCTTTGTCAGTTACAGTGTCAATAGTTTTAACTGTCGCAAATGTGACACCTATAGCATTTGTAAGGCAATGTGTGTTGTATTTACGTGACTTAGATGTATTGATATTACAAATAACAATGGCTTTTAATTTTGTAAATAATTAATACTTAAATAAAAGTTATTATAATTTATAATTGCAATAGCTTAAACGTTTGTAAATAACTTTTGTGAAGATTATGTTCAGTGTATTTTATTGTGACGAAAATCCAAGAACATTGCATTTGCACCTACACACACACAGAGCCACACACACACACACACATATAGATGTGGTGGTGGTGGATGTGGGGGATATGGTGGTGGGGGATATGGTGGTGGTTAATGTTAATGTTAACTGTCATTTATTGAGCGCTCGTTCGCCCGGAGGCTTCAAGGCGCTGTAGGAAGGAACAGGGCGCGTCAGTCATTTGATAGAAGGAGGAAGCTCAATGATGTGCCTGAGAAAAGAGCCAGGTCTTCAGAGGATGTCTGAAACTAAGGAGATTATCACTTAGTTTTAGATGAGGGGGGAGAGAGTTCCAGAAGGCAGCTGCGAGATGGTCAAAGCAGCTGCCTCCGAGACGTGGTGGATGTGGTGGTGGTGGTGATGGTGGATGTGGTGGTGATGGTGATGGTGGATGTGGTGGTGATGGTGGTGGATGTGGGGGTGGATGTGGTGGTGGTGGTGGATGTGGTGGTTGTGGAGGTGGTGGATGTGGTGGTGGTGGAGGTGGTTGATGTGGTGGTGGTGGATGTGGTGGTGGTGGTGGATGTGGTGGTGGATGTGGTGGTGGATGTGGTGGTGGATGTGGTGGTGGTGGATGTGGTGGTGGTGGTTGATGTGGTGGTGGTGGATGCGGTGGTGGTGGTGGATGTGGTGGTGGTGGATGCGGTGGTGGATGTGGTGGTGGTGGATGCGGTGGTGGTGGAAGTTGTGGTGGATGTGTTGGGTGTGGTGGTGGATGTGGTGGTGGTGGGTGTGGTGGTGGATGTGGTGGTGGATGCGGTGGATGTGGATGTGGTGGTGGATGTGGCGGTGGATGTCATGGTGGATGTGGAGGTGATGGTGGATGTGGTGGTGGATGTGGTGGCGGATGCGGTGGTGGTGGTGGATGCGGTGGTGGTGGTGGATGCAGTGGTGGTGGTGGATGGGGTGGTGGTGGTGGATGGGGTGGTGGTGGTGGTGGATGGGGTGATGGATGTAGTGGTGGTGGGTGTGGTCACACATATAGATGTGGTGGTGGTGGATCTGGGGGATATGGTGGTGGTGGATGTGGTGGTGGTGGTGATGGTGGATGTGGTGGTGATGGGGGTGGATGTGGGGGTGGATGTGGTGGTGGTGGTGGATGTGGTGGTTGTGGAGGTGGTGGATGTGGTGGTGGTGGAGGTGGTTGATGTGGTGGTGGTGGATGTGGTGGTGGATGTGGTGGTGGTGGATGTGGTGGTGGTGGTTGATGTGGTGGTGGTGGATGCGGTGGTGGTGGTGGATGTGGTGGTGGTGGTGGATGTGGTGGTGGTGGTGGATGCGGTGGTGGATGTGGTGGTGGTGGATGCGGTGGTGGTGGAAGTTGTGGTGGATGTGTTGGGTGTGGTGGTGGATGTGGTGGTGGTGGGTGTGGTGGTGGATGTGGTGGTGGTGGATGCGGTGGATGTGGATGTGGTGGTGGATGTGGCGGTGGATGTCATGGTGGATGTGGAGGTGATGGTGGATGTGGTGGCGGATGCGGTGGTGGTGGTGGATGCGGTGGTGGTGGTGGATGCAGTGGTGGTGGTGGATGGGGTGGTGGTGGTGGATGGGGTGGTGGTGGTGGTGGATGGGGTGGTGATGGTGGTGGATGTGGGGGTGGATGTGGTGGTGGTGGTGGTGGTGGATGTGGTGGAGGTGGTGGATGTGGTGGTGGTGGATGTGGTGGAGGTGGTGGATGTGGTGGTGGTGGATGTGGTGAAAGTGGTGGATGTGGTGGTGGATGTGGTGGTGGTGGATGCGGTGGTGGATGTGGTGGTGGTGGTTGATGTGGTGGTGGATGCGGTGGTGGATGTGGTGGTGGTGGATGCGGTGGTGGATGTGGTGGTGGTGGATGCGGTGGTGGTGAAAGTGGTGGTGGATGTGTTGGATGTGGTGGTGGATGTGGTGGTGGTGGGTGTGGTGGTGGATGTGGTGGTGGTGGATGCGGTGGATGTGGTGGATGTGGTGGTGGATGTGGCGGTGGATGTCATGGTGGATGTGGAGGTGATGGTGGATGTGGTGGTGGATGTGGTGGTGATGGTGGATGCGGTGGTGGTGGATGCGGTGGTGGTGGATGCGGTGGTGGTGGTGGATGCAGTGGTGGTGGATGGGGTGGTGGTGGTGGATGGGGTGGTGGTGGTGGATGGGGTGGTGATGGTGGTGGATGGGGTGATGGATGTAGTGGTGGTGGGTGTGGTGGATGTGGTGGTGGTGGGTGTGGTGGATGTGGTGGTGGTGGGTGTGGTGGATGTGGTGGTGGATGTGGCTGTGGATGTGGCGGTGGCTGTGGATGTGGCTGTGGATGTGGCGGTGGCTGTGGATGTGGCGGTAGATGTGGTGGTGGATGTGGTGGTGCATGTGGAGGTGGATTTGGAGGTGGTGGTGGATGTGGTGGTGTTGGTGGATGTGGTGGTGGATGCGGTGGGTGTGGTGGTGGTGGATGCGGTGGATGTGGTGATGGTGGATGTGGTGGTGGTGGTGGATGCAGTGGTGGTGGATGTAGTGGTGGTGGGTGTGGTGGTGGTGGGTGTGGTGGATGTGGCTGTGGATGTGGCTGTGGATGTTGCGGTGGATGTGGCGGTGGATGTGGCGGTGGATGTGGTGGTGGATGTGGTGGTGGATGTGGTGGTGGATGTGGTGGTGGATGTGGTGGTGGATGTGGTGGTGGATGTGGTGGTGGATTTGGAGGTGATGGTGGATGGATGCACACATGGATGGATGCAAATGTGAATGGATGCATGGATACGTTTATAGTTGATAGGTGTATACTTGGATGAATATATGGTTGGATGGGCGTGCCTGCATGCGAGGGTGGATGGGTAGAAGTGGCAGCACACGGAGATGGATGAAAGTGTGAATGGGTGGATTTATAGAAACTGGATAATTTCAGATACAATTTATAATAAGAGGCGCTTTGCAGGCAGAGAAGGTAGCATTTTCTATTGCCTCAGAAGACATGGTTGATAAGTAGGTCCATCGCACTAGTGTTAAGATAATTTTGAGCCTTAATATTTTTTAATAGATCGGTTGGGAAAATCATCCATCTATAATACCATGGAACGGTGTAATCATTCTAAAATGGACAGTTCTTTTTCTAAGCTAACAAATCAGCCACTCATTAAAATGCAATTCCTGTACATTTTACATGTCTCCGCAATTCGAAATAGAAAGAAAGCCGGGTGGCAGAAAAAAATGACGTTTTCTAGCCCAGAGTCTGTCTGTAAAGGTGTTAATTCTATAGCCAAAACGCCCGACTACAGTAATAAAAGTCACACAAAAACTCTTAACCAGGCGAGGTTGGCGAAATTACATCAGCTTGATTCACCATAAACACTTTTTTAGCAAATGAAATCAAACGTAATTTACCGAACCGCCTGTGTACAGCAGCCTCTGTTATTGTGAAATGGTAAATATTTGCTTAGGAGTCAGTCCATGACAGGCCGCCGCGCTTCGGCCTGATGAGAGATCAACATTATCAGAGGGAGGACGGTCCAGGCAGGGGCAGTCCTCTTTTAATATCTAACGCCTCTAAGATATAGCACCCGCGCTTAGATGCTAGCTGACAATTGTTCACGGGCGTTGAACAAACATGCTCTATTGTGCATATTCCGCAGCTGTTCCAGCCCCAATCAAACAATAACACAGGGTAAAATGTGTCAAAGCATCCAGCATTCCCTACCCTTCGCTGGAGTTTGTTCCACTCCACGCGCTGTAGCTCTTGCTTGACACGGACTTTGTGACAGAAGTATTTTTTTCTGCTAAAAATAAATAAATAAACACAAAGTAAATAAATAAAAAAGGTGTCTCTCACACTTCATTCATCGCAAAGAGCTTGTACAATGCGGTAGTCATCACGCGCGACATGGAAATACTCCCCACATAGGATAACAAGTATGTGGATCAAAAGAAAAATGCGATTTAGTGCATGGGGGAGGGGGCATATTTACAAGGCCGGGAGAGAAAATAAAGAAAAAAAATGAGGTGAGAGTGGAGAAGATAACGAGATAGACGAAAGGAGGGTCCGGCTGGGAGCTGGGAAAGAGGCTAAAAGGGCTGAAAGGGAGGGGAGAATGCACGTAGCACATTCCAATGAAGTCTGGTGGGGGGCGGGGGTGGGGAGCAGGCATATAGTGTTTGAGTGAGCAGCCTTTGATGTGCGAGCGAGTGGGAGGGAACAGCAGGGGGCGGAGAAGCAGATTGCCTTGAAGGCAGGAGGCAGGCAGAAGGCTCGGGCAAGCTCGTGCACGAGAGCACATGCACTCGTGAAAAACCTCTTTTTTGGGCTCATGGTGAAACTCTTGGTTTCACTGCTATAGACTCGTCCTATTCCATTCCTGCGGAATGGAAATAGTCCGAGACCTAAAAAACCCCAGTTCCTTAGGGTTTCCTTCTTGCGGAAACTTATCCTGAGAGTGTGACCTGTGACAGAAAACAAATCCTGCAGATTAACATGGCTGGGTCATGGTTTTGCAAGGCATCGATGGTTCATGGGGAAACCTATCCCCAAACAGATTTGTGAAGTCTTCAAATCTTAATGGAGAGCGAGAATTACTGCAGTGGAAAAAGGTACTAGCAGCATATCTTATTTGAGTCTGAAAGGAACAATGCTTTATAAAATCGAATGCAGTACAGCTAGAAGAGGTATCCCAATCAATAGAGCCTCCTGCAGTCTCACAGCTTCGATGGAGCTAGTAAAAGTGATGTAAATGTCAAGAGACCACTGAGTGGTGCTGTGGTGGTGCTGATTGGTGCTTTGGTGGTGCTGAGTGGTAATGTGGTGGTGCTGAGTTATAATGTGGTGGTGCTGAGTTATAATGTGGTGGTGCTGAGTGATAATGTGGTGGTGCTGAGTGATAATGTGGTGGTGCTGAGTGGTGTTGTGGTGGTGCTGATGAGTGGTGCTGTGGTGGTGCTGAGAGGTGCTGTGGTGGTGCTGAGTGGTGCTGTGGTGGTGCTGAGTGGTGCTGTGGTGGTGCTGAGTGGTAATGTGGTGGTGGTGCTGAGTGGTGCTGTGGTGGTGCTGAGTGGTGCTGTGGTGGTGCTGAGTGGTTCTGTGGTGGTGCTGAGGGGCGCTGGGGTGGTGCTGAGTGATACTGGGGTGGTGCTGAGTGATACTGGGGTGGTGCTGAGTGATACTGGGGTGGTGCTGAGTGGTGTTGTGGTGGTGCTGAGTGGTGTTGTGGTGGTGCTGAGTGGTGTTGTGGTGGTGCTGAGTGGTGTTGTGGTGGTGCTGAGTGGTGCTGTGGTGGTGCTGGGTGGTGCTGAGTGGTAAAGTGGTGGTGCTGAGTTATAATGTGGTGGTGCTGAGCGATAATGTGGTGGTGCTGAGTGATACTGGGGTGGTGCTGAGTGATACTGGGGTGGTGCTGAGTGATACTGGGGTGGTGCTGAGTGATACTGGGTGGTGCTGAGTGATACTGGGGTGGTGCTGAGTGATACTGGGGTGGTACTGGGTGATGGGTGTGTGGGGTGTGAGGGTGAGGGGTGTGAGGGGTGTGAGGGTGTGTGAGAGGGTGTGAGGGAGGGTGAGGGGTGTGTGAGGGTGAGGGGTGTGGGGGTGTGAGGGGGTGGGGGAGTGTGGGGGTGTGGGGGGTGAGGGGGTGTGAGGAAGGGTGAGGGAGGGTGAGGGGATGTGAGGGTGAGGGGATGTGAGGGTGAGGGGTTGTGAGGGTGAGTGGGTGAGAGGGGTGTGAGGGTAAGGGGGTGAGGGGATGTGAGGGCGAGGAGGTGTGAGGGTGAGAGGGTGTGAGGGTGAAGATGAGGGGGTGAGAGGGTGTGTGAGGGTGAAAGAGTGTATGAGGGTGAGAGAGTGTGTGAGGGTGAGAGGGTAAGAGGGTGTATGAGGGTGAGAGGGTATGTGAGGGTGAGAGGGTAAGTGAGGGTGAGAGGGTGTGTGAGGGGTGAGAGGTTGTGTGAGGGTGAGTGTGTGTGTGAGGGGTGAGAGGTTGTGTGAGGGTGAGAGGTTGTGTGAGGGTGAGAGGGGGTGAGAGGATGAGGGTGTGTGTGAGGATGAGGGTGTGTGTGAGGGTGTGTGTGAGGGTGAGAGGGTGTGTGAGGGTGAAGGGGTGTGAGGGTGAAGGGGTGTGTGAGGGTGAGGGTGTGGGTGAGGGTGAGGGGGTATGAGGGTGAGGGGGTATGAGGGTGAGAGGTGTAGGTGGTAAGGGTGAGAGCGTTCTGAGGGTGAGGGTGTGAGGGTGAGGGTGTGAGGGTGGGGAGGTGTGTGAGGGTGAGGGTGAGGGGATGAGGTTGAGGGGGTGTGAGGGTGAGGGGGTGAGGGTGAGTGAGAGTGAGAGGGTTGTGAGGGTGAGGGGGGAAGGTGAGGGTGTGAGGGTGAGTGAGTGTCTAGAGGCAAAGCATAGTGGATGTAGCATTGCAGCTAGCAAGTCAAGTGTTTTCAAGCTGAGTGCCCTGTGCAGGAGCATCGCTGGAGTACAATGTCTGGCAACTTAGTTAACATGGTACATCCTGGATACTAGGGGACTTCTTGAGCCATTTCTGTGTGAGGTTGGACCCCCCTCTCTGTAATTCTGCGTGCTGGGATTACCTGCAGGTTCTAACAATACAAGAATGGCCTCGCCATCTGTAAGCCTAAACACTGAAGTCCCTGCAGGAGCCACTCTCACCGCTGTGATCATACACACCGAGAGTCCACATAGGACCTTGCAATGCAGGGGTCATTCCCACCTCTGTGATCATTCACACTGAGAGTCCCCATGGATAGGGTGGACAGAATTTTAAAGCAAAAAAAAACGGGACGTTTCAAGGAAATAGAAGGAGGACTACAATTTTACTTCAGGGATGTCATCGCTCCTCAGCAGAGAATTACAGATTAGGCAGTAAGAATATACATAAAGACCATTTAAACCCAGTAGCGTGCCCGATAATTGAATTGTTTTCTTTAAATAACTGATAACATTCCCTGCTTTGCTTGGCCACAAACTAGTATGGCATCTAGGAGGTGGGCGAGTCCACAACTTACAGGGAGAGCAGAGGCAAACGTCCGCTCCGACCGCCTCTCAGTCTTCGTGTAGGAGCCCAGACGGTGACCAAATTAAGCATGTAAATCACTCAAAAAAACAAAATACGGGCTAAAATGTCTTTCAAGTTAACAAAAAATATTTCTTTAACATGCAGAAGCTTTTCAGAGTAGTACATCAGATTACGACTGCGTTGAGAAGTATTTTTTGAACATTAACTGAGAAATG
This sequence comes from Lissotriton vulgaris, assembly GCF_964263255.1. Classification (NCBI taxonomy): domain Eukaryota; kingdom Metazoa; phylum Chordata; class Amphibia; order Caudata; family Salamandridae; genus Lissotriton; species Lissotriton vulgaris. The sequence goes on from NC_141699.1 coordinate 178,564,339, forward strand.
TTCCTGCCTTGATGACAATGCTATTAGTGCCTTAGGAGGGAAGTCAGTCGCACTGTGAACACTATAAAAGGCCTAGTTATTTATTATAGATTTTACATTTTAAAATATTAAAATCAAACACAAGAGAGGTTTTTGAACAGCGCACACCCCGAACTCACACATTCAAAGGTTCTGTCATATGTGATGTACACAAAGGCGGCTTGGTGAAAAAGATTTTGCCCAGGATCACACACATTAGTGAAGCAGGGATGCCGGGATTAATCTTAGACTCTTCAAATTCACGCTGCATTTCAGCCATCTTTCATTTATAACGTGGTTTCACTTCAATAAAAGACCATAAACAATGAAGAAAACGTTGTTATAATAATAATCTACAACTTAAATTAAAACAACACATTACTGAAGCTTCCTAACAGTTTGTGCCGATCAAAGATGATTTTCTTTGGAAGAGTGAGGTGTATGGAAGCCGATGGGCAATGAAAGTCGGTGTGCTTACTGCCCTGGTGCGGGTGCAGCATGCAGTATTGTTGTAGGGCTCCACATCATATATAACACCACACACCCTGAAAATGGCGAGGAGGGGGGGCAAGGGAGGTGGTGAACTCGGACAACGGGAGGGGGCGGGAGCAAAGTTAACTTGGACAATGGTGGCGCACAGAGAAGACCTTGAAACGCAAGCAGGAGGACGGGACGGGCTGAACAAGAAGTATAAGCAAACTTCCAGATTAATACTTTCTTCCCCCAACACGTGTCCCTATCAAAACGAATGTAACCCACTTACTCGGGATACATCGTCATCCATGGGCGTCCACAGAAACTGAACAGATCGCACAAGAATAAGATTCCAAAGGCAGGGGAGAGGGGCTGCCCCAGGACCAGGGGAGCCTAAGATAGCAGGGGGAAGGAGAGCGAGCTGTGAGGAGAGGGTAGAACGAAACCAGGGGAGTCTGAGATAGCAGGGGGATGGAGAGCGACCTGCAAGGGCTTGTTTAATAGAACATAGGTAAGCATTGGAGGTGAACACTTGCTTACATGCTCAATCTCAGATGCGTGCACTTGTTTAATTTTGTATTTACAGCTAATGTTCGTAAGAGACTTTGATTGCATAGGGAATGTTTCCTCATGTAAAAAGACTAGGTGGTTTTGACATGATGAAGTTAAAGCGCGGAGTGAAAAATAAACAAATGAAAGACATCTGGACTAACCAATTAAGCCTCCTAAAGACAGCAGACATATGCACTCTTCTAGAGTGAATTTAAAAGAGACAGAGACAGTCTGCAGAAAAGGGGAGAGAGAGGGGAGGTGCTGGGGAACAGATGGCCGTGAAGCAGGGGGCGGGGCAGCGGAACCCTTTGAAGTCACGGCCTGCGACCGTGATGGCAAATACTGCTGGCAGGGGAAGCCTGTTGGTGAAATGCAAGCTCGTGCACGAAGGAGCTTGTGGTCACGTGATTTCACGTGAACTTTCGAAAAACCGCTCGTAAAAAGTCAGCTTTTGGTTTGACAATAATAGGTCCGAGTTTCACTCGACCTAAAAAGCATGATTGCTAGGTGGATAGTACAGACAATTGAACACTGCTATATCTGACAAACAGTTGCAGGAATAACCAACAACTCAGCCTATTAGGATGAAAGGGGCAACTCCAGCTTTCTTAGCCTATGTATCTTTACAAGATATATGTAGAGTGGATACATGGTCCTCAAAACACATCTTCACAAAACATTACTATGTTGATGGCAACAATTGAAAAGAATTGGCAATGGAACAATCTGATCTCAAAAGCATATTCTCATTCATCACCTCATCAAACTCCCCTCCACAGGGTTAATCACACTGCCACTTAGTTGATGCACAGCATGTGAATCCAGCAAACACCTCACACTGCGAAGGAAACCAGAAATTATAGGTTTGAGGCATGGGGCCAGTAGATCACATGCTTTGCATACTCCTGCCATCTAGTGCTGGGTCCAGATGTTTGCAAGTTGTTTTTCTTCGAAGAAGTCTTTCCAGTTACGAGGTAGGGTGACCTCTCCTTTCGGTGATAGTGCGCATGGGCATTGACTTAGTGTTAGATAGTTTTAGTCCGCCATCAGGTTCGGACGTGTATTACTGCGCTCCGGTTCAAATCGTTCTTCTGGTTCCCCTCGGTGCGCAATCCACTTTACCTGTGTCAGTATTTTCTCGTACGCGGGATAATCGTGCAAGGCCGTCGGGCCTAACCGCGTATCCCACTTCTCCGTGTATCATATCGGTTTAGAATTTTTTTATTTCGATCGGGACACTCGTGGAAGGCCGTCGTGCCTAACTGTGACAGTACACCTCACAGTCGGCGGAACAGACTCCATTTAAATTCTGTCCTCGGTGCTACGCAAAGTATCCGCGCAGCGACTCACACGAAGTGTGCAACTTGTGCTTATCTCCAGAGCACCACGAACAGGACTGCGACTCGTGCAGATCATTTTGATTGAAGAAAATGCTTTGCGATCGTTGTGCTCGACATCTTGAAATGCGAAGCCAGAACATTGAATGCATGCCGGACATCTTCGGTGAAGGATCCAAGCAAGGAAAATTCGATGCACAAGGGGCTGAAGAGGAGCAGGAAGAACCTGTATGTATTCCAGAATCGGACTCCGAGATGGAAGACGACATTCCGCAAGGTCAACGTCCCGTAAGTACAGAACACCCCTTGCCCCGAAATCAAATCCAAACCAAACAAAAGGCTTCGGTTCCACCTCTGCCTTCGGGTGACGGTTGATACTGAGAACATGTTTCTAATGCCCCGCCTCTCGGCTCGAAAATTGCAAAAAACACAGACCGGTTTCTGGCTATCAGCCTTCTTCAGCCTGGATAGCTTGACTCCAGTGATGTGGAGAGCCTGGGACTCACGTCTGAGCATACCCAGCCCACTCGAGGTGAAAATTGCAAAAAACACAGTTGATGGACAGAATGCAGAACAATGTCTTACATTCACCCCAGTACAAAGATCTGGGCCTAAATCCATAGTTTTTTGCACTCCACACCACCCTAGGTCAGACACTGGCTATATGCAAATCAGCCTTGACCCTGTGCCTCATGGGAACAGTCCAGCCCGAACTACCAAGCCATGTCTTTCCTAGACCGGAATCAAGCATCCAAGGACCGGTTTCTGGCTATCAGCCTTCTTCAGCCTGGATAGCTTGACTTCAGTGATGTGGAGAGCCTGGGACTCACGTCTGAGCATACCCATGGCCATGTCTGAACTGGGGTGGTGTGGAGTGCAAAAAAACGATGGATTTAGGCCCAGATCTCTGTACTGGGGTGAATGTATGACATTGTTCTGCATTCTGTCCATCAACTGTGGTTTTTGCATTTGTCACCCCGAGTGGGATGGTTATGCTCAGACGTGAGTCCCATGCTCTCCACTCCACTGGATTCAAGCAAGCCGGGCTGAAGACGGCTGAAATGCCAGAAACCGGTCCTCGGAAGCTTGTTTCCGGTCCAGGGAAGGCATGGCTTGGCAGTTCGGGCTGGACTGTTCCCATGAGGCACAGGGTCAGACTGATTTGCATATGGCCATGTCTGAACAGGGGTGGTGTGGAGTGCAAAACAGCGATGGATTTAGGCCCAGATCTCTGTACTGGGGTGAATGTATGACATTGTTCTGCATTCTGTCCATCAACTGTGGTTTTTGCATTTGTCACCCCGAATGGGATGGGTATGCTCAGACGTGAGTCCCATGCTCTCCACACCACTGGATTCAAGCAAGCCAGGCTGAAGACTGCTGAAATGCCAGAAACTGGTCCTCGGAAGCTTGTTTCCGGTCCAGGGAAGGCATGGCTTGGCTTGGCAGTTCGGGCTGGACTGTTCCCATGAGACACAGGGTCAGACTGATTTGCATATGGCCATGTCTGAACTGGGGTGGTGTGGAGTGCAAAAAAACAATGGATTTAGGCCCAGATCTCTGTACTGGGGTGAATGTATGACATTGTTCTGCATTCTGTCCATCAACTGTGGTTTTTGCATTTGTCACCCCGAGTGGGATGGGTATGCTCAGACGTGAGTCCAATGCTCTCCACACCACTGGATTCAAGCAAGCCGGGCTGAAGACGGCTGAAATGCCAGAAACCGGTCCTCGGAAGCTTGCTTCCGGTCTAGGGAAGGCATGGCTTGGCAGTTCGGGCTGGACCGTTCCCATGAGGCACAGGGTCAGACTGATTTGCATATGGCCATGTCTGAACAGGGGTGGTGTGGAGTGCAAAACAACGATGGATTTAGGCCCAGATCTCTGTACTGGGGTGAATGTATGACATTGTTCTGCATTCTGTCCATCAACTGTGGTTTTTGCATTTGTCACCCCGAATGGGATGGGTATGCTCAGACGTGAGTCCCATGCTCTCCACACCACTGGATTCAAGCAAGCCAGGCTGAAGACGGCTGAAATGCCAGAAACTGGTCCTCGGAAGATTGTTTCCGGTCCAGGGAAGGCATGGCTTGGCTTGGTAGTTCGGGTTGGACTGTTCCCATGAGACACAGGGTCAGACTGATTTGCATATGGCCATGTCTGAACTGGGGTGGTGTGGAGTGCAAAACAACAATGGATTTAGGCCCAGATCTCTGTACTGGGGTGAATGTATGACATTGTTCTGCATTCTGTCCATCAACTGTGGTTTTTGCATTTGTCACCCCGAGTTGGATGGGTATGCTCAGACGTGAGTCCCATGCTCTCCACACCACTGGATTCAAGCAAGCCGGGCTGAAGACGGCTGAAATGCCAGAAACCGGTCCTCGGAAGCTTGTTTCCGGTCCAGGGAAGGCATGGCTTGGCAGTTCGGGCTGGACTGTTCCCATGAGGCACAGGGTCAGACTGATTTGCATATGGCCATGTCTGAACAGGGGTGGTGTGGAGTGCAAAACAACGATGGATTTAGGCCCAGATCTCTGTACTGGGGTGAATGTATGACATTGTTCTGCATTCTGTCCATCAACTGTGGTTTTTGCATTTGTCACCCCGAATCGGATGGGTATGCTCAACGTGAGTCCCATGCTCTCCACACCACTGGATTCAAGCAAGCCAGGCTGAAGACGGCTGAAATGCCAGAAACTGGTCCTCGGAAGCTTGTTTCCGGTCCAGGGAAGGCATGGCTTGGCTTGGCAGTTCGGGCTGGACTGTTCCCATGAGACACAGGGTCAGACTGATTTGCATATGGCCATGTCTGAACTGGGGTGGTGTGGAGTGCAAAAAAACAATGGATTTAGGCCCAGATCTCTGTACTGGGGTGAATGTATGACATTGTTCTGCATTCTGTCCATCAACTGTGGTTTTTGCATTTGTCACCCCGAGTGGGATGGGTATGCTCAGACGTGAGTCCAATGCTCTCCACACCACTGGATTCAAGCAAGCCGGGCTGAAGACGGCTGAAATGCCAGAAACCGGTCCTCGGAAGCTTGTTTCCGGTCCAGGGAAGGCATGGCTTGGCAGTTCGGGCTGGACTGTTCCCATGAGACACAGGGTCAGACTGATTTGCATATGGCCATGTCTGAACTGGGGTGGTGTGGAGTGCAAAAAAACAATGGATTTAGGCCCAGATCTCTGTACTGGGGTGAATGTATGACATTGTTCTGCATTCTGTCCATCAACTGTGGTTTTTGCATTTGTCACCCCGAGTGGGATGGGTATGCTCAGACGTGAGTCCAATGCTCTCCACACCACTGGATTCAAGCAAGCCAGGCTGAAGACGGCTGAAATGCCAGAAACTGGTCTTCGGAAGCTTGTTTCCGGTCCAGGGAAGGCATGGCTTGGCTTGGCAGTTCGGGCTGGACTGTTCCCATGAGGCACAGGGTCAGACTGATTTGCATATGGCCATGTCTGAACTGGGGTGGTGTGGAGTGCAAAAAAACGATGGATTTAGGCCCAGATCTCTGTACTGGGGTGAATGTATGACATTGTTCTGCATTCTGTCCATCAACTGTGGTTTTTGCATTTGTCACCCGAGTGGGATGGGTATGCTCAGACGTGAGTCCCATGCTCTCCACACCACTGGATTCAAGCAAGCCGGGCTGAAGACTACTGAAATGCCAGAAACCGTTCCTCGGAAGCTTGTTTTCGGTCCAGGGAAGGCATGGCTTGTCAGTTCGGGCTGGACTGTTCCCATGAGGCACAGGGTCAGACTGATTTGCATATGGCCATGTTTGAACTGGGGTGGTGTGGAGTGCAAAAAAACGATGGATTTAGGCCCCGATCTCTGTACTGGGGTGAATGTATGACATTGTTCTGCATTCTGTCCATCAACTGTGGTTTTTGTATCCGCCTCTCGGCTCGGCACGGAAATACATTGTTAAGCCTTCTGTCTCGGGATCGAGTTGGCCAAAGTCAGGCACTTTGCCGAAACCTTTGGGCTTGAAACTGAAGACTGCTTCAGAGCCCAAACCCTTGATGCCGAAATCAAAAACGGCTTCGAAACCCAAACATTCCGTGCCTGAAAGTCATTCCACCCCAGCACCGATGTCCTCTGTGCCGAAACTGAAAAATTATCCTTTGAAGCTGCAGTATCCAATTTTCGACGTCCCACCTCCCTAATCAGACCCATAACAAAAGGAACTTTACATTAATCCTGATACAGGACATCTTTTTACCAAACTTCCTCAGAAGCGCAAACCTGAGTCAGAGGACATACATTATACCATTCCTTTAAAGAGGAAACATTTTGGTACTAACCGTTTCTCTCCTCTACCACGTTACCCTGAACATTCACCACCAGCATTAGAACATTTACTTATTACACCAACTAACTCTCCACCACCAAAGCATGATGATGGTGATGGAGATACTCACTTACCAGTAGATCCATGGAGAGACTATAATGCTTCTTGTGCTCAGAGCCTTTCTAATTCACCTCACAGGCAAAGCTGTTTTAGTTCGCACGGACAACATGACAGCTATGTACTATATACAAAAACAGGGGGTGGGGACACACTCTCCAACTGTCACACCTAGCACAAGACATTTGGAAATGGGCCATACACAACAAGATTTATCTCCTGGCAGACCATCTTCCAGGAGTAAGCAATCAGATTGCAGACCTTCTCTGCCGACAGAAGCAGCAAATCCACGAGTGGGAACTTCACCCACAGGTTCTCCTCCACTACTTTCAGCAATGGGGATTTCCCCACATAGACCTGTTTGCCACATCATGAAACTCAAAATGCCCAAGCATCGCTTCCAGGTTCCCACACCAGCTCTCCAAAGGCAATGCGCTAGGAATGAACTGGTCGGGATATTTGCTTACGCTTTTCCGCCTCTCTCACTCTTCCACTGGTAGGTCGGAAGCTCAGGCAAACATCCCTCACACTGATTCTCATAGCTCCCACATGGGCACATCAACCCTGGTTCACCACCCTGTTGGAGCTATCAGTAGTTCCACATCAAAAGCTGCATCTCATCTCCAGTCTCCTTACTCAGAGCCATGGAGAAATCAGGCATCCACGTCCCAAATAACTCAACCTGGAGATCTGGCTCCTAAAGTCATAGAGTTTGGTCATTTACCATTACCACCAGACTGTATGAATATCCTAAAAGGGGCTAGAAAGCCTACTACTAGGACATGTTATGCAGCAAAATGGAAACAGTCTGTTATCTATTGTAACAATAGCAATATCAATCCTTTTGATGCTTCTGTGAAGAACATCACCTGTTATCAATTTACAGCAATCGGGACTAGCCTATACATCCTTTTCTGTTACATCTAGCAGCAGTAGCTGCACACTTACAAAACAGACAACACTTATCTCTATTCAGAGTACCAGTGATTAAAGCCTTCATCGAAGGATTACAAAGAGTGATACCACCAAGAGTCCCACCTGCACCAGTATGGAACTTAAACATAGTCCTTACAAGGCTAAGGGGTCCACCATATGAACCAATGCATAGGTATTAATACAATTCCTCTCATGGAAGGTTGCTTTCCTCGTAGCAATTACTTCCCTAAGGAGTGTTGGTGAACTCCAGGCATTAACTATACAAGAGCCCTTCTTTCAACTTCACAAAGACATAGTGGTTCTTCGGACCAATCCTACATTTCTCCCTGAAATGTAGTTTCTGCTTTTCATATCAATCAATCGGTGAGTTAACTGTGTTCTTTCCTCAACCTAATTCTGTAGCAGAATGAGCTCTACACACACTTGATGTTAGAAGAGCTCTACTATAGTACGTGGAAAGAACAAAATAATTTTGCAAAACAAAGCAACTGTTTGTTGCATTTTATCCACCACACAAAGGCAATCCCATATCTAAATCGGGCATTGCAAGATGGATTGTAAAATGTATCCAGACATGTTATATCAAAGCAAAAAAAACTTTACTTATACTCCCTAGAGCACATTCTACTCGCAAAATAGGGGCTACTATGGCCTTCTTAGGGAATGTTTCCCGAGCTGACATTTGTAAAGGAGCAACATGGTCTACACTGCACACATTCACCAAACACTATTGCGTAGATGTGTTAGCAAGGCAGCAAGCTACTGTAGGCCAGGCAGTGCTTAAAACAATGTTTCAGACAACTACAACTATAGGTTAGCCACCGCTTTAGGGGTGTACTGTTGTATAGTTTATGCAAAGCATGTGATCTACAGCTCACATGCCTCGGTTGGATAATATTACTTACCCAGTAAGCATCTGTTCTTGGCATGTTGAGCTGTATATTCACAAGCGCCCACCCTCCTCCCCGGTCTCTTGTAGTTGTTGCAGTTTCAAGTTTACATACATAAGCATGGACATCTGTATTCTACACATACTAACTCCATTCTCACCTTCCACGGGAAAACAATCTAACAATGGAGTTGATGCCCAAGCGCACTATCACTGAGAGGAGGAGTCACCTTACCTAAGTCATCTTACCTAGCGACTGGAAAAATATCTTCGAAGAAAAATAACTTGCAAACATCTGGACCCAATACTAGATGTCAAGAGTATGCAATGCTTGTGAATCTACTGCTCTACATGGCAAGAACAGATGGTTACTGGGTAAGTAACATTATCCTTTTGCAGCTTGATGGTCTTCTGGATTCACATGCTACCCTCCCTCATCCCCAATGTAGGGGCATACTGGAAAGAAAAGACAGACATCTAAAAAGGTCACATTTTGGGGCATTGAGGACCTGTGGTCAGCAAAATATGCAAGTTCCGCCTACATTTATTTTCATTAAGGACAGCAAAAAATGACTTTTATGACGATGGCGCTTTTGGATCTAATTGAACAAAAAAGAGGGGGGGACCAAGGAGCTAATAAAGGTCCAGTGTCCATGCTCCTAATGCAAATCTGATAACAAAAAGGAGGACAAAGTTCCTATACAAGGGTGCAAAAGTCACCGGTGTATCAGGGTGCAAGCAGTCACCCATGCATTAAAAACAGGGAAGGATAAGGGAAAGGTAATCCTAGGTATAAAGTACCCTTAATATGAGAGGGAAAGACATTCAACATCCTCTGCTGCCCTCACACACCCCGAAGGATGTCATGCTTCATCATCGGGCATTTTTCTCCTCGTAGGGCCGGCGCTGCAATTCCCTACGGGTTCCCCGAAGGGTCACTTTATCGGAGATCTTTTTGAGGAAATGCTGGATGTTGCATGAGGGTGTGTGGGGAAGGGTAAAGGAGGGTAGTTCATGTACGAAGACGTGATTGTGTAATAAAATTCCAAAGGTATGAAAGCAGCGTTAAGTTTTGCTAGATAAACCCTTGGCAGTTAGGAATACTGCTTAAAAATGACTGACCCCAACAGGCCCACTATGCTTCGGTGTCTATAGTCGCGGTCGACATGTTTCGCGCCTTTGTCGCCCATAGGTCATTGGCGCTTCTTCAGGACCAAACAAAAAACAGTGAAGTGCACGTGAACATAATACAAAAAAGTTAAAATGAGACCCTCTTATCTCAGCCAGGGCGGGTAAGGAAGCCTGTATACCCTCTATGTAAATTCAGCTGCTACACAAAAGCTGCTCCTGGTTGATGCTTAGGAAACAAGAAAACAAGATAAACCACATGTGAGCGTCAGTAACTACTTGATGCATCACGAGGTGCCACTTTTTTGTACACCTAGTTTCACAGAGAAATTGCGCAGGCACACGGGAAAGGTCCACCATGAGGCGGGGGCCGTTAGTACAAAGAGCAATTAGCTCAATTAACACTTATTTTGTAAAAACAAGGCACCCAGCTTAGGCTACATGGAAGTGGTTAACGTGTAACAACCAAGAGGCAGAAGCCTGCTAATGTTGAAATATGGTAGAATTACCAAAACGTGGAAATAGGTGGAACACCATCACCATGCTTACCAAGCACTAGTAAAAGCACTCCTCCAATGGTCAAGAGAATGGACGCCCGCGTATAGTCGGGCTGTGGAAACAATAAACACAGGCCAAACACATAAATAAAATTGTGTAGGCACCAAAGGCGTTAGGTGAAAATGATGGCAACCATTAAGTAACTAGAACGAAATGGTACTTACAAAGATATACGGTGCTTCCTCTAGCGCACCTACCCCTGTCCAAACGCTCGCCGTAAGTGAAATAAGGACGGCGAAACACGGGATTTTAAATAAACAAGTAGGGCAAGGGGAGAGGCGGAAACTCTTTTCGGTGATGTCAGAATAGGGAGTATCCCAAAGCGCGTGTGCAGCGTGGCGTGGCGGCGAAGAGGCGCATGCGCATCAATTGCATACACTCTTCCCTCGCTCATGCGCACTCGCTTGAATGAAAAGGAAGGTGTCAGTACCGGTAATGTCTCAAAACAGCTATCAGGAATCAATCAGGGGACCCCGATGATGAAGCTTGTCACCAACCAGGTTGGTGAGTGAGGGGTCTTCTAAAGACAAAAGCTGTCCCATGTTGAGTGGCACTACATGCACCTCGATATCTTTCTAAATAGAGGTAGTAGCAGCCTCTAGGGGGTACTCCTCCATTTGTTGTTAAGTATTGATTTAAGGGCACTAGGAGTTTCCTCCCTACATTCATATAAATACCCTTTCTCTCTCATGTTGAGTAATAAAGCTAAATTTGGGCACCAGCTTCAAAATCTTTTAAAAGTTGGCCAGTGAATATTGAGAAACATTGAACAAATTAATAAGGCTTTAAGCTGGATCGAACTTAAGCTATAGTGACAGCTCATTAATTATTTTTCTTTTAATGCATTTTTAGGAGAAAAATGTGGTAACTTATAATGTGATAATTTTTAGTACGATGATGCCATAGTTTTGTAACAATTTTTATCAATTGAATCAAATAAATGTATTAATTCGTTCATTCGACCTAAATATCAAGGACCAAAATGATGGGTATGTGTATATATATATAGGGAAGTATTTGTTTACTAGGACTGAAACAGCTAGTCAGCACTCCCACCCACAGATTAGGACACACCCTTGACCCCATCTTCGCAGAAGGATCAAACATCCGTTTCAGCCACACCACCCAACCTTCCTGGACCGACCATCATTGCGTCCATTTCACCTTCAACACCACCACCGTGCCCAAACTCGAGCGGAACTGGACTAAAGTCACCGCGGACCACCTGAAATCCATGCTCCTCCAAAACCCCATCAAGGCCACCACAACACCAACTCCGCAACCAGGGAATTCCACCACTGGGTCGCCTACTGCGCCGACAAGCTGGCCCCCCTCTTACAGACTGCCAAACAACATTCGCCCAAGGCCGACTGGTTCACCACCGAACTCCAAGAAGCCAGACGCGCCTGCAGGCGTCTCAAAAAACCTGGCGGAACGAGAAGACCACGGAAGCACTGAACAACCACAAGATCGCCATGAAGGACTACCACCAGCGTATAAGAAACACCAAAAGAACCTTCATCAGTGATAAGGTCAAGACAAACAAAGCCAACACAAAGGAGCTGTTCAACGTAATTCAGCAGTTCGCCAACCCCACCCACGCAGCCACTGACATCGCACCCTCCCAGGAACTCTGCGACACACTCAGCTCCTACTTCCACCTGAAGATCCAAGCCCTCCACGACAATTTCAGCGAGCCGACAGACATCAGCACCACACCACCCACCACCGCAGAGAAACAGACCATCACCTCCTGAGACACCTCGTCCATCAAGCTCATCACCTCAACCATGAAGAAGACTCCCTCAGGAGCCCCAACAGACCCTTGCCCCCACACATCTTCCACAGGGCTGCCGCTGCCATCGCTCCCGAACTATGCCACACTATCAACTCCTCCCTCACATCCGGCACCTGCCCCGACGACTGGAAACGCGCAGGGGTGAAACCTCTCCTCAAGAAACCAACGGCCGACCCTACCTACCTGAAGAACTACCGTCCTATCTCTCTCCTCTAATTCGCAGCGAAAGTTACCGAAAGACTCGTGAAGCCCAGCTCACACCTTCATCGAGGAAAACTGTATTCTGGACACCTCCCAGTCTGGCTTCCGCAGGAACCACAGCACCAATGCCGCCCTCCTCGCTGCCACCGACGACATAAACATGCTGCTCGACCAGGGACACACCGCAGCTCTCATCTTCTTAGACCTCTCCGCCGCCTTCGACACGGTCTCTCATCGCACACTAGCCGCCAGGCTGCACAACACGGGAATACACGGACCCGCCCTCGACTGGATACGATCCTTCCTCTCCGGCAAAACCCAGAGGGTCAGACTACCCCCTTTCCTCTCTGACCCCACTAACATCGTCTGCGGAGTACCCCAAGGATCCTCACTAAGCCTGACACTCTTCAACATCTACATGGCCCCCATCGCCGCCATCGTCAGACAACATGGGCTCAGCATTGTATCCTATGCTGACGACACCCAACTCATCTTCTCCCTCACCAAGAACCCAGAAATGACCAGACTCCGCTTCCAGGAAGGGATGAGAAACGTGGCAGCCTGGATGAAGGACAGCTGCCTAAAGCTCAACTCTGAGAAGACCGAACTCCTCATCCTCAGACTCTGCACCTCCGCCTGGGACAACATGTGGTGGCCCTCTGCCCTCGGGAGCCTTCCCACCCCTACAGACCACGCCCGTAACCTCGGAATAATCCTCAACTCTTCCCTCTCCATGAACCGCCAAATCAACGCTGTCTCCTCGGTCAGTTTCAACTGCCTCTGCATCCTCTGTAAGACATTCAAATGGATTCCCCCCGACTACAGAAGGACCGTCACCCACGCACTCATCATCAGCAGACTCGACTACGGCAACGCCCTCTACGGCGGAATCAACAAAACTCTTCTACGTGAGCTCCAGACCATCCAGATTGCTGCAGCAAGACTCCTCCTGGGGACACCTCGCCACGAACACAGGACCCAACACCTGCGGAACCTTCACTGGCTCCCGTCGAGAAGAGGGTGGCCTACAACCTCTTCACCCAGGCCTACAAATCCCTTAACAACATCAGACCCAAATACCTCAACGACCGATTATGTTTCCACGCACCCAGGAGGAACCTCCGTTCTGCCGACCTCGCCCTGGCTGGGGGCCCCCACATCCACAGAAACAGGACGGGCGGGAGGGCTTTCTCCTGCATTGCAGCCAAGACCTGGAACGCCCTTAATGTCAACATCAGACGCTCCCCTACATTGCACATGTTCAGGGAAGACCTCAAGACCTGACTTTTCGACTGACCCGGAGCAGCTCCCCCCCGCCCCCCAAGCACCTTGAGACCCATGCGGGTTAGTAGCGCGCTTTATAAACCACTGATTGATTGATTGACTATTCTTAACTTCACATATATATCCATTGGCGATGTATATATTTGTAGCATGTGTTGTTGTAGATAAACATGCTCTACATACTCCTGCCACCAAGTGTTGGGCTTGAATTTTTGCAAGTTGTTTTTCTTCAAAGAAAGGCTTTTGAGCTATGGGATACATTGTGACTCTACCCTGAGTAGGGAATGCACATGGGCAATCAACTCCATGTTAAATAATTTTTTCCTCCCTCAGGTTTAGACCTGTACAGACAGGGCTCCAAGACTCAATGTGTTTGTTCACATTTCTTCAGGTCTGCTTTAGTCGTCTGCATTTCCTTTCTTAATGGCACTATTCAGAGACCACCAGCACTTATCCAGTCCCAGAATTGCAGGGCACTAGTACCCTCTACCGGGGTGCATTCCCCTTTGCATCATTAACTTCCACACCGGAGAATGCAGTGAGAGATCAAAGTCCCACAGGGATTTGGAACACATGCACTTCCAGTACTGTCCCCTGTGCCACCTGAAATACCTGTGGTCGTGGTGAGGTTTGTAACATCTGCTTTTTTCCAGATCAAATCTACTCCTACGGAGGAGGAGCTACGCGGACATCCAAGATGGTCGCGTGAGCAGAGAGCTCCCGAGACCCGCGCCGCCCTCATCGATCTATCCTTCCGATATCCTGGTTACTTTGATGGGCTTTTGAAGTACTACTCGTGCTGATGCTGCTGCACTTTTCAGGGCTGAGATCGGACTTCGGGAACCATCTCTACGTCGTCCTATGTTTTCTGGCCTAGCCCCAGACGGGGCCGGGGTCTCTGTTGCTCTGGATGGCCGAGCAGTAATTGAACAACAACGGTCGCCTGGCATCTGCTCAACCGGTGGTGTTGTCACTTTCACTTTCGGTTTCCATTATACCTCCGGGCTGACTACCTAGGGGGCAATCTGCATTCCTGGCTCCGGTAGTCTAACCAGTTGTGCGTTCTGACCATAGCCCTGGGCCGGCAGTCTGCGATTTTTCGTGTAAGTGCTGCTTTGGAAACCAGCGGATCGCTGCCATTTCACCAGGACCGGGAAGACCCATCGGGGCACCGATTCCAAAATGGCGACAAAACTCGAGATGGAGAAGCGCAGGACAAAAGCCACTACTCGTGGGGGATTAGTCCAGTCCAACGTAATAGATCGTTACACTCAACCAAGAGGCTCCCCCAGCGCTGCTGGCCGCAGTCTTGAGAACCCGAGGACGGACCTGGTGTCTACATCAGAGGTGTCCTTTCAAGACCTCATGGCCGCCATTTCTGGAATCAAGACAGACATGGGTCAACAGTACGAGGCCATCGTATCCAAGATAGACACAGTGGCGATTGATGTTACCCTTATTAGAGCTGGCTTGGCTAAGACCAATGAGAGGGTCAAAGCCTTGGACCTTAAAGCCACCAGTCTGGTTAACGACATGGCGGACGCACAATCGGAGATCGGTAATCTGCAGTCATCGCATGATTTGCTGGCCAGACGTATGGAGAAGTATGATAACAGGGCCCGACGGAACAACATCCGCCTGGTCGGGGTACCGGAGGACAGTGGCGCTGCTTCTATCGATCTATTGGTCGAAGAATTAATTGTGACCAAACTTGCTCCCGCAGGCCTCAGCAAGTTCTTTGCGGTTGAGCGTGCGTACCGCTTCCCGGGTGGACAGCCCAAGCCGGGGGCTCCCCCGCGGCCAATTATTGCTAGGCTATTCCACTTTCGGGACAGGGACGCCATCCTTCAGGCCTCTCGCAGACATGGCCTGCTGAAATTTGAGATCAGCTCCATTTCTATCTACCCTGACTTCACTCCTCAAGTGCAGCGGCAACGATCGGGATTCCTGGGAGTGAAACGTCGACTGCGGGACTTGGGACTTAAGTACGCGATGCTGTTCCCAGCTCGCCTTCGCATCGAGTATAGAGAACGTACTTTCTTTTTTGATCAACCGGACACAGTTGGCGACTTGCTGGACTCATTGCCTAAGGAGGACACCGAGAGCAGGGGCCCCGGAGGCGCGGACGGAGGTGACATTTGGGTCCTGAGGTCCGATTCTGGGTCGTAACTATTTGCAGAGTATTATCTATATGTTTTCACCGTTAGGCCCGGGGGTGGGGCGGGGTGGGGTCGTCTCTCCCTTCCTCCTCAGGGGTTCTTTGTGTAGATTCTATGAAGGGGCGACAGGCACACTACAGTTTGGGGTGGCCTTTGAGTCAGCAGGGGTGCAGGGTGGGGGGTGTTGTAACGGGTTCTTGGTTGGGGGGTGGGGGGAGGGGTTTTGGTCGTTTTTTGTGTTCTATGTTTTGTTTCCCACATGGTATTTTTTCATCTGCTTGTATCCTTGCTCTGGGGTTTTGGGAGGGGATGGTTTGGAGGTCCTACAGGGATGAGGGGGGTGACATGAAAGTGCTGTCTTGGAGCGTTAATGGTCTGAGAGACGGGATCAAGCGTGGTATTGTGCTTCAATTTATTAGATGCCATTCCCCTGATGTAGTTTTACTCCAAGAGACCCACTTGATTGGGAATGCTTGTAAAGCCCTAGATCGCCGAGGATACCGACTGGTGGCGCACGCTGGTTTTACATCCGGTTCCCGGGGGGTTGGTATAATGGTGAAATCCTCCTTGCCCCTTGAGATAGATGAAGGCGCTCTCGATGATCGGGGTCGATATGCTGCTGTTTCGGGGAGATGGGAGGGGAGGCTGATTGTCCTTGTTGCTGTTTATGTTCCTCCGGGACTCCAGGCTACCACCTATGCTGACCTTGGCAAGACTCTTCTAGGACTTCCGGATGGTGTCCTTATAATGGGTGGGGACTTCAATTCGGTGGTTTCGGGTGAGTGTGACCGGCTACCCCCTAGGGTTTTCCCGTTGTCCCAGATGTGGCTGACTGAGTTGATTGAGACTTTTGGGTTAGTGGATGTCTGGCGTATGTTGCACCCTGCACAGACTCAGTACACTTTTCACTCTGGTGCCCACGGCAGCCTCTCGAGGATTGACTACTTTCTGATGTTAACTGCCAACACCTCCTCGGTGCGTGAGGTCCGACATCTACCTAGGGGTATTTCTGACCATTCCCCCCTGCTACTTGAAGTTTCGGTGGGAGGCTCCTCTGGAGGTAGGGTCCCTCCTCTTCATCCTTGGCACTTTAGGAATCCTCAACTTCGCTCGGACCTGGTTAAGGCAATTGACTGTTATTTTGATGAGAATGAGGGATCAGTCGCTTCCCCTTCGACTTTGTGGGAGGCTTTCAAAACCGTTATATGGGGTTCCGCGTTGTCCCTTATTGCGGCTGATAAGAAGGCCAGGAGAGAAACTGTGTCAGCTCTTGAGGCGGAAATTACTACGCTTGAAAGTGAGTTGGGTGGTGATGATACGCCTGCAATTTTGCACTCCTTAGCGCTGAAACAGGCAGACTATAGGGCCTTGGTAACTGTCGCTGCTAAAGTGATGCGTATGAATCAGCTGGGCCGGCTTTATGATGTGGGCGACAAGGCTAGTAAGCTCTTGGCGTGGTTGGATAAATCTGAGAGATTGAATCGTGTGGTGCCCGTAATAACCCGTGAGTGTGTGTGACTGATCCGAGGGAGATTGTTGAATGTTTTGTGGACCATTTTCAAACAGTGTACCGATCTGTGAGTGACCGAGATGAGGCAGACTCCCGCTTGCTTTTGCGCGATATCGCGCTGCCTTGCGTGTCGGAGGAGGATAGATCCACTCTAGACGCGCCTATCACGGTGGATGAGATCGCTATTGCCATTCGGTCCTTGCGATCAGGCAAAGCAATGGGGCCCAACGGTTTACCTATCGAGCTATACAAGCTGCGACCGGACAAAATGGCGGCTCATCTGCGCACTATGTTTGTTGATGCATTCGAGGCGGGCCTCCTCCCTTCCGACCAGCGTTTGGCTACCATAGTAGTCATCTACAAGGATGGCAAGCCTCGTGATCGATGCACCTCTTATCGCCCCATCTCGTTGCTCCACGCCGAGCCTAAGATTCTGGCTAAGGTCCTTGCTAATCGCTTACTGACAGTGATCTGTGACTTGATCCATCCGGATCAATCCGGTTTTATTCCTCATCGGAATACAGCGCTCAATCTTCGTAGACTCTACAGCGTTCTCGCGAGAGCTGAGACCCTTACTGAACCTGCTGTTGTGGCCTCCCTGGATGCCACGATGGCCTTTGACACCATTGAGTGGCCATATTTGTGGGCGGCTCTTTCCAAGTTTGGTTTTGGCCCTAACTTCATTGCGTGAGTGCGGCTCCTATATGAACAACCGTTGGCCCAAGTTGTAGTTAACGGCAGAGTTTCTGAATCGTTTACATTGGGACGTGGCACCTGTCAGGGGTGCCCGCTCTCTCCACTTCTTTTCGCTTTGGCCCTGGAACCACTGGCGGCGTGGCTTCGATGGGAGCCCTCGATTAAGGGGATCCAGTGGACACCGGACCTGGAGGATCGCGTCTCGCTATAAGCAGACAATATTCTTCTTTACTTTACCTCACCTCAGAAGTCCCTCAACGTGCTCTTCGATGTTCTCACCTCCTTTGGGAAGAACTCTGGGCTAGTTATTAATTGGAGCAAATCTTGTGTGTATGTTATAGCGGGGGTGTTGCCTCCGCTACCTCGTAGATTCCCGATCCAAGTGGCAGATATTGGATTCAAATATCTGGGAATTTTCATTTCTATGGACTCCTCAGTGCGCTATGACCGTAATCTCTATGCTCCTCTTTGTCGCCTTAAACAGGATGTACGGAGGTGGCGTGGCTTGCCTCTGTCCCCATTGGGACGGGCGGCACTTTTTAAAATGATGTCCCTCCCTAGGTTTTTGTATGCCTTACAGAATTTTTTTGACCCTGTTCCCTCCCGTTACCGTGAGGTTGAGGGCCTTCAGAGGCAGTTAATTTGGGACGGACGAGCTCGTATCTCCTTATCTAAACTCACGCTCCCATGGTACGATGGTGGCATTGCCCTACCGGACATCAGGCGTTATTACTGGGCCTCACAATTGAGTGCGATTAACCACGTGACGTATTCCCCGGGGCCCACTCCCGCTTTCGCTATGAATAAACTCCTGTTGCCGGGCGGCAACTTTAATAGGGCCCTATATTCGAAGGCACCACTCCGACTTCTGACTGGACCTACGAAATGCGCCGTGCGTGCATGGAGGGATGCTACTGTGGCCACAGGTTGGAGTGATAGATTGACGCGCATGACCCCGTTATATGACTCTGAGCGGCTGGGTAACCTGTGACGGACGAAAGGATTTGACAGATGGGACATGATCGGTATTAGCAAGGTGGAGGATCTTTGGGCCAAAGGCACAGTGAAGTCCTTTGAGGCCCTGAAGGTAGAGTATCATTTGGATGATAAGGAGTATTTTCGTTATCTTCAGGTGCGTCACGCCCTGCTCTCTGCTTTCCCCCCTGGGATGAAAGTCCCCCAGTCGTCCCGTTGGAGGATCGGATTCTGGACGGCCATGTGCCGGACAGTACGATTTCTTTAATTTATAAAAAGCTCATTAACACCAGGGCTGATCTTCTGGGGAAACTCAGGGCCTCTTGGATAGCAGATGGCCTCGAATTGGATGACGAGGACTGGCAAATGGCGATTTCCTCCCCCAGGGAGGTGGCTATTCCGGCTCAACTTCGTTTTGTGCAATTGAAGATCCTCCACCGAGTCTACATGACTGGTATGCGTCTGGTTCGGATGGGGCTCTCAACTGATGGGTTGTGTAAGCGTGGCTGTGGTATGGATGGCACCTTTCTTCACATTCTATGGGAATGTCCGGTTATCTCTGCTTTCTGGTCCAGAGTGCATGATGTAATGGGACGAGTCACCGGGGTCTCCCTCCTTCCTGAGGCGAGGCGCTGCCTGCTTAATGTGTGGGAGCCTACGGATTGTACGGCCGCTCAGACCTTTTGGATCACTCTGGACAACATGGTTGCCAAGAGGGATATAGCGCAACTCTGGGGCTCCCACAGACCACCTGGAATAAGTGCTTGGAAAGATAACATGGATTGGTGCATGTTTCGGGAAAAGACAGTATATGAGGCTCAGGCCGTCCCAAGAAATGGGGTAGGGTCTGGTCACAATGGAACGAATACCGTGGAGACATTTGTACCCCACAACTTGATTACACTGCTAACATTCCCTCGTCCCCGTAATTGACGTTCCTTTAGACTGGCTGCCATTCCTTTCTAATGCTCCTTTTCGCCATCTCCCCGCCCCTTGGAGAGTTGTCTTTATTCTTAGAGATTGTTCTCCCCTTTTCCCCCCTCCCATGCCCTGGACACTGGTTTCACCATGTGAGTGTTTGTGTTGTTTGTTTGTACATCATCAAAATTATAAAATGAAACCTACGTGATCCTTCTTATGATGTTTGATGCCACTGCACCGTAATGAAGCGATTTATTGCTTTGTCCGCAACGTAATGTTGTTGGTTACTCTGTCGATTGTCATAGCGGCCGGCCCGGTTGGGTTGTAGGCAGACGCTGTGTACTGTGCATTCAATAATAAAGGTTTAAAAAAAAAAAAAAACTACACCTACTGTGAAGCTTGCCTCGCCTTTTGGACAAAGAAACCTTTATATTACTGAAGGGAGAAGTAGTGGGCGCACTAAATACTGTGCCAACAATTAGTCGCCGACACAGCCTTGAACTTCCTTGATCAGGACCCGTTCAGCAACAAATAAAGTGAGGATGAAGGCCATTTGGGCAAACTGTCCCATCAGCCGTTACCTAGCACAGATGCTGTCTTTACCAGTGTGTCGGACCTGAAGGAAGAAAAAGAGGCTACTTCTACCTCCAAATCTAGTGGCACTTGAACAAATGCTCCAGCATCACTTGAAGTCCCTATAGTTGAATTACCATGTAGTTTGTAACCTCTGCATCTCTCCTAGCCAAAACTGCACCTGTGTGAAGCTTGCTTCACCTTCCAGTCAAGGATAACTCTGTGGTACCGAAAGCAGAGGTTTTGAGTGCACGGGAAAATGCAACAGAAGTCTGCCACAGACACACCCAATATCTTTGTCACACAGGACCCCTTCATCATAAAAAGCGTTAGGATTTTGGTCCTTTAAGTATCCAGCCCCATCAGCCTCTGCCCAAGCAGGAGGCTGTCTTCTCCAGTGGTTCTGGTACAGCGGAAGAGTAATCTCCAAGACCATCGGCCCTCGAGCGAAGACCTCCACCAGACAATGTTATGGTCTGCTCCATCACCCACTCCAAGCCTCCCTAGACCTCTGACAACGAGACCGAGCACTGCTCCTGATGAAGTCGGGCGCCAAGCCCCGTGTACAGTGTCACAGCCGCCAGGGGCCACTGCTGCCTTAGGTCTCCAGTTGGCACTAAATGTAGGCCTCAGATCCAAAAAAGGACCCAACTAGGGTTGACGACCCCTCCCGGCCATCAAGCCCCAAGACTAACAACAAGCCTCGACTCCACTTGAAGCTGAAGTCCTCTCTGACACCACCGCCTATGCCGCCGTCATCTCCTATCATCGAAGTGGAGAACACCCTCGATGACCGACTCCAAAGACCCGAAACAGCCAATCCTTCAAAAACTGTAGGAGGAGCTAAACACAGGCCAGAAGTGTCTCTTTAGGCTTCCCCTTACTTAGAAGATGTCATCAAATCCACCACCACCAAAACCTAAAGATACTGCCTCAAAAGAGGAGACTGGCATTTAAGCAGGAACCTGCATTGGGGGCTCCCATGGCCAAGAACCATAGACACCAGGGCACCAACCCCCCTGTTTTTCTCCACCTCCACTACCCCATACTCCACGCAACCATGTACTCCACCTCTACTGTCTCCACCACAGACGCTAGAGGGATCTCCACACTTCCCTTTTGACCCTGGCAGCTCTTTCGGCCCTGCTGACCACTATGGTACACCTTCTGAGCCACAGAGTACCCTTGCAATCACTGCTGTGTCACCTCACCGGGCAACCCAGACCTTGACCATTACACTGTCAGGGCATCTCCCTCCTGGTGATACCCTGGCCTACCACTACTTCATCCAGTGGGCAGCCTCCTTCCATAATCAACAAGGAAGACTATTTCCCCATTGAGACATTGTCCAGGTCGGAAAAGACATTTCAAATTTTACCCATGTTAATAGGCATGTTAAAGTTCGCCTTGGAGACTTTGAGGGAACCCTTTAATGCCAGGGTAGTTACACCAAGTGAGGAGAAGTTGTATGCAGGAATACCTCTTGTCTCAATGGTCACAGGCAGAGGGTTACTGAAAGGATATAGTGTTAATAAAGGCCAGCCCATCTCTGTCTTCATTAGTGGAACAGCAACAACCTGTTGCAGGGCAGCCCTTTCTCAGACACCATATCACAAGTCCCCATTACCACGGAGACCTCTCTTTCCGCAGAAGGGGGTGTGTGGGAGGAGTAGCTAATCTCAGCAAAATGACAATACAGAGCGTCTGTGCCCACCCCCCGCCATCACAGGATTTGCTCATAAACTGCTTTTGCAAGTAGCTATACCCCTCGCTCTCATGGCCGTCATTCAGAGCAAAGTAGTCCTGTTCAAAACAGACAAGACGACAGCCATGTTCTACCTTCAGAAACAGAACGTCACCCATTTTCCCCTGCTCTTAGCAGTGGTTCTCCGCCACTGCATACCTCTTTTGGCAGAGTACCTTCTGGGAGTAGATCACGACTTGGCAAATCTGCTCATCAGGTTGCATCAACAAGTACACAAGTGAGAACTCCACCAGAAAGTCTTAACATTTTGCTCCAGTAATTCCAGCGCAGGGGCACCCCACAAAACCTCACAGTCCATGTGCAATGCACTATTGACGAACTGGTCATGGGTCTTTGCCTATGCTTTCCACCTTTCTCACTCTTCCATACAAGGTTCGGAAGACGCAGCAAGTTGTCGTGTCACTGAGTTGAAGACCGTAACACTTAAGAACCAGACATTCCGTTTCACAAGGGGAAGGTAGTTGTCAGGACCAACCAGAAGTTCCCACCCAAAGTGGTTTTCCCTCCCCCCTTCCACCTTAATCAGACTATAGATCTGCCAGTCCCCCCACCCCCCGTCCCACTCAACCAGACATGGTAGCAGAGAGAGCCCTTCACACCCTAGATGTTAAATGTGCTCTCATGTTTTACATCGAAAGAACCAAGGCTTTCCACAGGACCAATCAGTTATTTGTAGCCTTTGGAAAATCCCACAGGCAAGCATATTTTCAAGGCTGAAATTGCCAGATGGATAGTCCAGTATATCTAGACCTGTTACCATAAAGCTAAACGAGCCATCCCTGTTACTCCCAGGGTGCACTTTAAAAACAATAAGGCAGCAATATAGCCTTCCTTGATAGCATCTTGCTAGGTGACACATGTACGGCGGCCACTTGGGCAATCCCGCACACTTTCACTGAGCACAATTTGTGACCATCTTACCCTGCCAGCAGGCTGTGGTTGACCAGACAGTCTAAAGGACTTTATTCCAGACATCTCCATCGTGGCAGGGCATGTGCATCTAAAGCAACACATGCTGTAAACTGAAAATATCACCCTGTAAGCATCAGTTTGTAGGGTGCGGTGCTGTAGATTAAAATGCACCCACGCTCCTCCTCAGAAGCGTATATCTCAACTTGCAGATCTCTGTATAATTGCGCAATTCAGATGGTGCGCCATACTGCATTCAGTCACTACTCCATCTTCACTCTCACCCAGTGTGTGGAAAGCAATCTAACATGGAGTCGGTGCCTATGCCATTGCCTTCTGAGGGTGGAGTCGCATTGCATCCCTTGACTCAAAAGCCTTTCTTTGAGTCTATGGTTCTACAGCACTGCAAACAGATGCTTACAGGGTAAGTTACATTTTCCATCTTCAAGGTACGGAGATATAGAGTTAAGAATAGTAAATCTATACTTACCTACTTGCATTCATCTTCACAAAATTTAGTTTTTCGATATTCGTGCTCAATTATGTTTTTGTCCTTGATAGTCTGACAATCTCGCCTATTCGCCTATAGATGAGAGGTTGAGGTGTACTTCATTAACACTCATAGGGCAGGTAAACCAGTGTATCATGCTGCTCACCCTGTTATGGACTGATACCAAAACAGGATAAGTCACATGCCTATTTGGCTTTTTTATTTTTACAACGCTGTTTTATTCTTTTACATGTAGTTCAATATAAACCTGCAGTCAGAAGTTGCATCACAGAGTACAAAATAGCCAAGTAACCCAATTTGCCAATGTCTGTTTGTCTTTGATCTTGCAGTGGGTGATGGTATCAAGCACTGTAAACTGCAGCAATTTTTCATATGCACCCAGATACAATTTTATACGTTGTGCACACTATACCTCCATGCTACTGTTAGTAAAGTACCTCTCAAGTACAGGCAAGTGAACCATGTCACTAAACAACATTAGTGAACAGGCGACACACAATTGTTCATAATTGTATTCATTAAATGATGTAACTTACTAAGTGTCTTGTTCTGTAAAACCATTTTCCCAATACTATTTCAATATGATTTGAACTATACATGATCTTTAAACATACAGCTATCTTAAGATCAGTATCATTTTTTTCCCAGACTGCGAGAAGATAATTTGAGGGTGTATGAAAATGTTGGTTTGATTCAACAACAGAAAAGTTTTAGATGAGGACGATACCCTGTGTTATTGTAAAGGTAAGCACTTTATTTTAGAGCAGATTGACATTGATTATTATGATTAATTTAATTGCTTTGCATCGCTAAAGGTTTGGAGTACTTTGAATTAATTGAGAAATGGAGTGTGGATTGATGGCAGCTTCTGTCTAGTAGTGAATCTTTGTGGGTGGCTTTTGAAACGGATTTCCATTGATCCATAATCAGAAAGGAATAGAGAGACTGATTTGCAAAGGACTGTTCCGGTTGTAAGTCTGAACTATGACTGGAAAACGTTTTACATACGTAAATTACACTTATTTTTCAAAATGTAAACCGATGTAAATACATGTGACACACACCTATTGAGACTATTTACTCTTGTGTAGACCACATAGACATTTTTTTAACTTTATACTTGTTGGTGTTCCCAGGTATGCATAAGATGGATGGTCAGGGAAATTCCTTATGCCAGTTTTGAATACTCACTCAGACAGAACTTAATGATAGTTTCAAAACATGTTTAACACTATTCAGCAAATAACGTTTTTGCCTGAGTCATAAGGTGTACATGATTTTGTTTGAGTAGGAGCATGTACCAAATTGTGTATTGGGTGAATATAAGAAGGGGAGACACTTAAATAAAAACTTAACAGTGAAATTCATGTAACTTACTAACCCTACGCCACACATTGCCTAGCTTCTTGGAGCTCTTTAAAAGCTAGTCCAAGAAGGAGTGGAGGAACATCTGCTGTTCTAATGGACTGTCAAGCAGCCTATCAGAGTGGCCTGAAAACATGGACCATGTCTTACTGGTCTAAAGAAACCAGGTCATGATGCTCATCTCACCCCTTCCTTTTCTGGACTCCTTTGAGGACCATGAAGATACAGTGAGCCTGTGCAATTGTGGTGAGCACAAATTATGGCAGTGAGGAACTCAAGTGCGGTTCCCTTGAATTGCGTTCCTCTGTGATTTTCCCTATTGCCCTCTCCCCTGATTGTGACATATATTAATGAGACCTATTTGTTAGGAGGTTTAGAAAAAATGCTAAATGGATGTTAATTGCAACAATAAATAGATGCCACCATGCATGTTGTGATTTTTACTTGTTTTTGTCAAATAGACCAAAGGTTAATGCATCAGATTTCTTGAATACATTTCATTTATTGAGGCTGCATTTACTATGTCTCTCTTATTTTTATGTATATTTTCTAAAACCCTAATTAAAATTATTTGAACTCAGAAGTAATCGATGCAAGCTAAACTCTGTTCAAGTATAAAATGTTTGTGATCAGGGGACTGCAGTCTTGGCCTATCAAGTTTAGATAATATCTGAAAGAGACACGTTAGTGATAGATTCCTTACCTTAGAATATCCCCAGGCGTCAGACTGGATCCGGAAAGTTTTGCGTAGCAGTACCCTTGCGCGTCGGCAGGCGTCGTCTGCGGCTCCGCGTCCGTCGTCGGCGTCGTGGGCGCCGTGATGACATCGTCGGAGTACTTAGTGCTGACGTCAGTTCTTCTTTTTTCCGCGCCAACCAGCGCAGATCTGGAAAGAGCAGTTCCCTAGTCACTTTTTGACTAAACTTTTGTGATTCTTTTTGATCCATTTCGAAGTCTTTCCGACTCCGACAGTGCCGTTAGGGATGCCCGGCTTCAAGCATTGCGACGAGTGCGACCCTACCATGTCGGTCACGGATCCCCACCGCTTGTGCCTTATGTGTTTTTGCGTCGACCATGACGACGAGGCCTGCTCCGACTGTCGGGCCCTCTCGAGGAAGGACAGGCGGGAGCGGTCCCGCAGACGACTCGAGATCCGCCAGTCGGCCCCGCGCCGTGTGAGGTCCCGGTCCTGGTCCCACGGGAGGTCGAGGGACAGGTCGCGGGGACGGAGCCGTCACAGCTCCGGGAGTCGGCGCCACTCCTCCGGGTCCAAGTCGTCAGGTAAGAAACATAAGAAGTCGAAGAGACATCATCGCTCTTCTGACTCCCCCCGACGCTCGCGCGATGCGGCCGGGGGTTCGGGTGACACCGCCCACGCGGCTCCTCGTGAGTCGCGAGTCGCGGGCGCCGCGTTCCGCCCCATACCCCCCCGGTCCCTGGGCTGAACGCGACGCCGGAGGAGATTGAGCGCTTCCTCATGGCCATGAGGTCCCTTTCTCCTCCGACGGGTTCCGCAGCGCCTTCGGGCCCAGTGAACCCGTCTGGGGGCCCTAGTGGGTCGGGGGCTACGACCCCGACGCCGTCGGGTGCTTCGGCCTCGACGCCGCCGGCGCCTTCGGGCCCGGCGCCGCAGGGCTCCACGATCCCGAAACCGCTGGTGCCCTCGGGCTCGGCGCCGCAGGGTACAGCGGCCCCGGCGTCGTCGGTGCCTTCGGGCCCGGCGCCGCAGGGCACCGCTGGGCCCTCCTCGGGCGATGGATCGTCACCGGTGGACCTTACGACCCCCCCGGCGTCGGTCCGTGTGGTGTCCCCTCCGGCGCCGTCCTCGGGCGGCGCCGTCCCGATGCCTCCTCTCACTGGGTTCCGACGTCGGGACGACGCCTATCGGCGCCGCTCTCTACGCCGTTCGGAGAATTTCAATTCTATGAACCCACCCCATTCACTTATGACCCTGAATCTCAGGAGATGGGGGATGAGGAGAATTGGGAGGGGTCTGAGGACCCTCTGACCAGGGAGTGTCAGTCTAACATGGACTGGACAGGAGACCTTGGGGAGGCGAGTGGCCTGGACACCTGTCCAGACACTGGATTTGTCTCTCCCCCTACCGTGGCTTCGGAGGAGGGTGCTACTTATAGTGTGGTGTTGACGAGGGCTGCTAAGGCCTTGGGCCTTGAGCTCCCCGTCGCGGTCGTGAGGATTAACCTCCTCACTGAGGTCCTTAAGCCGCAGTCATGCTCCATGAAGCCTCTGCTGCCGTTTAATGAGGCCTTGACGGACGTTCTTTTGGGCACTTGGTCCAGGCCCGCTACAGGTTCGCCTGTAGATAGGAACGTGGCCAGACGCCACCGCCCGGCCCCGGGCGACCCGTGTTTCCTGTCCACCCACCCCACCCCCGAGAGTTTGGTCATCCAGGCCTCTAACTCCCAGACCGCATTCCTGATCGGGAATCCAAGAGGTACGAGGCCTAGGGCAAGAAGGTATTCTCATCCCTTAGCTTGGGACTGCGGTCTTCCAACACCGCATGCCTCTTGGGCCGTTACACCCACTCTCTGTGGGAAACGGTGGCGGAAGTGCTGCCAGAGTGTCCGTTGGAGTTACGGGCCAAACTCGGCCAAGCCCTAGTGGAGGGCCGGGACGCAGCAAAGTATTCAATCAGGTGCGGACTGGATACTACTGACTCGCTGGGCAGAGCGATGGCTACGACTTTGGCGATACGACGCCACGGCTGGCTGAGGTCCGCCAACTTCTCGGCAGACGTCCAAAATACACTCATGGACATGCCGTTCGATGGCCGTCGCCTCTTTGGCGACAAGGCAGACCACGCGCTTGAGCGCTTTAAGGACTCCAGGGCTACGGCCAAGTCCTTGGGCCTCTCGGCCCGCGCCAGCAAATGGGTGCCTTTCGCGGCTTTCGTGGCCAAGGAAGGGGCGCCCCCACACGTGCCGCCAGCCACTCGCCGCAAACTATCGTCCAGCGCGGTGGCGGCCGTGGCAACCGCCGTGGAGGCAGTCGGGGAAACAAGCGGAGCCAGTCCACACCTGCCCCCGCAGCATCCGCCTCTAAACCCTCCTAGTCCGTGCTTTTCGGCCCATGTGACGCCAGTGGGAGGCAGGGTTCGCCATCACCACTCTCACTGGCGCACAGTCACTTCGGACAGGTGGGTGCTGCAGATCGTCCGAAGGGGCTACTCCCTCCCCTTCGAGACGACCCCTCAAGCCATGCCACCGCAACACCACCGCGTATCGGGGGATCACTTGCGGCTCCTGCAGGAGGATGTTTCGGCCCTCTTGGCCAAGGGGGCCATCGAGCGCGTTCCTGGGCCAGAAGTAGGACGTGGTTGCTACTCCCACTACTTCCTGGTACCCAAGAAGGGCAAAGGGGGCCTACGCCCTATCTTGGATCTGAGGAACGTCAACGGCTTCCTCCGGAAGGAGAAGTTCAAAATGCTGACTCTGGCTCAGGTCTTGGCTGCCCTAGACCCAGGAGACTGGATGGTAGCGTTGGACTTGCAGGACGCATATTTCCACATCCCCGTCCTGCCGGCCCACCGGCGTTACCTGCGGTTCACGGTAGGCCTCGAGCACTTTCAGTTTACCGTGCTCCCCTTCGGCCTTACCAGCGCCCCACGGGTGTTCACGAAGGTGATGGCGGTGGTCGCAGCTCATCTGCGCAGGTTAGGGGTCTCAGTCTTCCCCTACCTAGACGACTGGTTGTTGAAGGCGGGCTCGCCCCAGACAGTCGTCAGCCACCTCCAGACTACGGCGGATCTCCCACACCAGCTGGGATTTTCCATCAATGTGCCGAAGTCACACCTGTGCCCCTCTCAGAAGCTCCTTTTCATCGGAGCGGTTCTCGACTCGGCGCAGTTTCGGGTTTACCCGCCCGAACAGCGGGTTCGGGATATACAGGCTCTGATTCCGATCTTCGGGCCGTTATCCCGGGTTTCGGTCAGGTTGACGCTGCGGCTTCTGGGGCTGATGGCCTCCTGCATCCTTCTGGTGCATCACGCACGGTGGCGGATGCGGGCTCTGCAGTGGGACCTGAAGTTTCAGCGGGCCCAGCACCGGGGCAACCTGTCCGACCATGTCCTGATCTCGGAGGGCACTGCGAGACAGCTGCAGTGGTGGCTCACGGACCGCGATTGGGTCAACGGCAGATCCCTCTCTCTTCCCCAACCGGAGCACGTTGTTGTGACGGACGCGTCCCTCCAGGGCTGGGGAGGCCACTTGGGAGAGGCGGAGATCAGAGGACTCTGGTCTCCGGCAGAGTCCCGGCTCCATATCAATCTGTTGGAGCTGCGGGCGATTCGTCTGGCACTGAAAGCATTCCTCCCGTCTGTCCGAGGGAGTGCAGTGCAGTGCAGGTGTTCACGGACAACACCACCGCCATGTGGTACTGCAACAAACAGGGCGGTGTGGGGTCGTGGACCCTTTGCCAGGAGGCTCTGCGCCTCTGGCAGTGGCTGGAACATCAGGGCGTGACTCTGGTGGTTCAACACCTGGCAGGTTCTCTGAACGCCAGGGCGGACGAACTCAGCCGTCGGTGCTCGATGGATCACGAATGGCGTCTGAACTCGGACGTGGCGCAAGGCCTCTTTCTGCGATGGGGAGAGCCTTGGTTAGATCTATTCGCCACCGAAGAGAACGCGCAATGTCATCAGTTCTGCGTGTTGGAATTTCCAAGGCGGCACTCGCTCGGAGACGCTTTTCGTCGCGAGGGGAGCTGCGGTCTGTTGTACGCCTTTCTGCCTACACCTCTTCTGCCCAGAGTGCTGAAGAAGATCAAGCGCGACCGGGCACAAGTCATCCTTGTGGCTCCGGACTGGGCACGAAGGTACTGGTATCCCGAGCTACTCAGTATGTCAGTCGATCCCCCGGTTCGTCTGCCTCTTCAGGAGGACCTTCTGTCGCAGCAACAGGGGACGGTCCTCCACCCGAACCTGTCCAGTCTCCACCTCCATGCTTGGAGATTGAGCGGCGACAGTTGAGGCCATTTGACTTGCCTCCTGAAGTTTGCAACATCATTCTGGGAGCCAGGTGTCCCTCCATAAAGTCGGTATATGCCTGCAGGTGGAAGAGATTTGTGGCATGGTGCACAGCAAAGGCTGTGGATCCCCTCAATGCCCCTCTCTCTGAGGTTCTTCTCTTCCGTCTCTCTCTTGCCCGGCAGGGCTCTGCTCTGGGCACTATCAACGGCTATCTTTCGGCTCTTTCAGCCTTTCTGAGGCTGCCTGACCAGCCTTCTTTGTTCAAGTCCCCTATCGTAAACAGATTCCTGAAGGGCATCACTCATACCTTTCCTCCTGTTCCCTTCGTGATGCCTCAGTGGGACTTGAACCTGGTTCTAACATTTCTGATGTGCGCTCCCTTTGAGCCACTTCACAACTGTCCACTTCGCCTTCTTTCTTTAAAGACTGCCTTCCTGGTAGCCATCACCTCTGCCAGGAGAGTGAGTGAGCTCCAGGCTCTCTCTTGTAAGCCTCCTTTCCTTTCAGTCCATCCGGACAAGGTTGTTTTGAGGTCTAGGCCCTCCTTCTTGCCTAAGGTGGTCACGGCCTTCCACATTGGGCCGTCCATCACATTCATCCAACAAACAATTGAAAAAGGGTCCAAGGGCAAGTTTACCGACCGACCAGATATGTGCCCCGAACACAATATACAACAACAATTAATACCTGGGGGTCTAAAAGCAAGTGAGGGAGTCAGACAGATCGGATCACTATACCAAACTATGCAAAATAACACCAGTGAGAGAAAGTTGGTAACTACTGGTCTGGTCAAGGCCCAGGAGTATATGGAGAAAAATAGTTCCCATCAGAAGCCACACTGTACCGCCCTCGTTGTCATCATTTGGGTTCTCCTTACCCAGGAGACAAAACGGCCAGTAAGTTGTTACCGTGACCGGAATGTGGTGTGCGGGAAGTACAGGAAAGAATATGAGTGGCTAATGAAAAAGCAGTGTATAGTGATTAGAGTGAACAAGTGAGGGGTAATAATAAAATTAGGTGAACTGGGTAGAAAAAGAAAATTTATTGATATCTCCCAATCCCTAAGATTAAAAGGCAGGTGTGGGTGCAGGTTTTAAATAATAACCGCACTTCATAGTGGTCGACATGTTTCTGCATTCAAAAGAAAGTACTGTACAGTACTGAGGACTGCCCGGAGACACAGACGGAAAGAGCGGTGCTCCTTTTACCTGCGCTGCAGCCAGGTGGGGTGAAGCCTCTCAACCAACATACATGGTATACGGTTGAGCACGCCTGGGATCCCCAGGTGATATATTTTTTCATTATTTATCATTGACAAAGCAGTAGTGTATTTCCAACTAGGTCCTGAAGAATGCATTAGAAACTTTTTTCTTTTGAATGCAGAAACATGTTGACCACTATGAAGTGCGGTTATTATTTAAAACCTGCACCCACACCTGCCTTTTAATCTTAGGGATTGGGAGATATCAATAAATTTTCTTTTTCTACCCAGTTCACCTAATTTTATTATTACCCCTCACTTGTTCACTCTAATCACTATACACTGCTTTTTCATTAGCCACTCATATTCTTTCCTGTACTTCCCGCACACCACATTCCGGTCACGGTAACAACTTACTGGCCGTTTTGTCTCCTGGGTAAGGAGAACAACCCAAATGATGACAACGAGGGCGGTACAGTGTGGCTTCTGATGGGAACTATTTTTCTCCATATACTCCTGGGCCTTGACCAGACCAGTAGTTACCAACTTTCTCTCACTGGTGTTATTTTGCATAGTTTGGTATAGTGATCCGATCTGTCCGTCCATCACATTGCCCACCTTCTTTCCGCCTCCGCACCCCTCGAGAGAGGAGGAGAGGCTCCACCGTCTGGACCCAAAACGTGCGCTCTCGTTCTATCTGGATCGCACACGCCAGTTCCGAGTGGATGATCAACTCTTTGTTGGGTACGCGGGCGCTAAGAAAGGGAAAGCGGTGCACAAGAGGACCATTTCTCGATGGATGATCATGTGCATCCAGGCGTGTTACTCCTTGGCTAAGAAGGAACCCCCTGTTGGGCTGAAGGCTCATTCCACTCGAGCCACGGCCACCACAACTGCCTTGGGCCGAGGTGTGCCCTTGCAGGACATTTGCCAGGCAGCTACGTGGGCCTCGTTGCACACGTTTGCAAGGCACTACTGCCTGGACAGTCAAGTCCGGAGGGACGGCTACTTCGGCCGTTCCGTTCTCCGGGACTTTCTGGTGTAAATATTGGTTCGCAGACCCACCACCACGGGGATGGTATTGCTCGGGTATCTATTCTAAGGCTAAGGAATCTATCACTAACGTGTCTCTTTCAGATGCACAAGTTACTACTTGTGTAACGATATATCTGTAAGAGACATTAGTTAGTGATAGATTCCTTACCGACCCACCCATCCTCCCCGTTCTGCGAACCGATATCTAGGGTTAAGGTCACCCCCTTTCAGGGCCCTAGTTTCTTGGCACCAGTGTCGGTTTTTGTCATGGCTCTGCGCTTCTGGCGTGGAAAAGCTGTGGCTAAGAACTGACGTCAGCACGCGGAGGCGGCGTCTAAGTACTCCGGCGACGTCATCACGACGCCGACGACGGACGCGGAGCCGCAGACGACGCCTGCCGACGCGCAAGGGTACTGCTACGCAAAACTTTCCGGATCCAGTCTGACGCCTGGGGATATTCTAAGGTAAGGAATCTATCACTAACTAATGTCTCTTACAGATATATTGTTACACAAGTAGTAACTTGTGCTTATAAGACAGAGCTGCAAGTTCCATTGATAGTTCCCTAAAATAATTTCTGTAGCTTAAAATAAATGTGAAATAGAGTTCCATGCTTGGATGCAGTACTGCGAGTTTACCAGATTAATTTACAGATTAATTAAAAATCTGTTGGATTATTATGCAGTTAGCCTTGAGAAAAGAATTCATTATCAGGTGATTTATTCTACATTTAATAGAAAACCTGAAAATGCTGAACAAATGAAGAGCTTCAACTTATATGGAGTACAAGGTTACAACTATGTGAGCCCCGTTTGGCATTTAATAAGTAGACTTTCTGTAGAAGTGCGATATCAATTTTTGAGACTTTCTTTTCTAATATTATCAACTTTTCGAAAATATAGGATCCTTATGTGGCAATTAAGGGCGTTCCTAAAAATGTTAGCTTCTCTAACTATCCAAATGAAATGCATACATCCCACAAAAGAGGTACTGAAGCTTTGTTTAAAAGGGGGTACTAATACAATCTGTTATAGAGTTGTAAAATGTATCTGAGTAACTGCAGAAGCTCTCCTTAAATGGGAGAGGGAGCAAATGCTATGGATGTATATGACTTTTTATTGGATTAGAACATTGGAATGTTGACTACTGTTGAGGTGAGGGAAGTGGGTCAGGGCTAATAATGGCTAGCATAAGCCTTCTGCTCCAACTTTCCAACGATTGTTTATCTGCTTCTTCCATTTCAATCCAGAACATTCTTCCCTCAGTGGGGGAATGAGAGGGGGGCGTTCTTATAGCCCTTAGGGCTACACCCATTGTTACAGGCCGGCTTCCTCATTATAGACTGTCACCGCAATCAGACTCCGGACCTTTACCAACTAGTATAACCCTCAGCAGCAGGCTATATTCACATGTTCTTGGGTGATGAGCGTGCAACTGTGACTAACTCGATTTTGACTTTTTGCAGTGTTAGGATTAGTTCATAAATAGTTAATACTAAAACGTATTCATGCATGTAAAAGCTGAGATTAACATTTTTTTTCGTGTTCTATGGCTGATCTGCATATACTTTATTCTTGTGTGCAGCTACACCCATTGGAATGGATTATATTGTAATGATCCTATATAAACTTCATTACTGACATTAGTTGATTTATGTGGGTACAGGTAGAAAGTCTGCACTATAGCAAAATGTAATTTGCATTGTTTGCTTTCCAGGATTCTTTTTTCTCCGAGTTTATTCCTCGTAAAAGTTAACCTTATCACTGGATTTTAGATAGTTATCCAGTATTGGAGTATCTTTCATTGATTCACATGCCTGAATCATTCCTTGTCGCCGAGGTGGGAGTCCCACGGTAAAAACTGTAAAAGCAGTACCTTAGTAAACAGTAGTAGACTAAACGAAAAGCCCAAAGGCCTAAAACTTAGTAGCCTATCTACCTCATTATATAAAAGAGCTAAAAAATAGCTCGAACCAATCAGCTACCAGCACCCTCTAGAACCTTCCCAGCAGAGGCAGTTCTCCTGAGATTTTCTTAGCACAAGTGGGGAGTAGGGATCCCAAGTAAAGAACTGTCTCGCCGGGGAGGAGGGTGGGTGCATGTGAATCTATGAAAGATACCAATTCTGGATAACTAGTTACAGGTAAGTTACATGTTTTCTTATCCAGTATAGGGGTATCTTTCATAGATTCACATGCCTCAATCAGAATAGCAAGCAATAAGCTAACATATTGTCGTTTGCGGATGGTGAGAGACAGGGTTTATATATATATACTCCCAAAACACATCCGGGAAGGTTAGAACATTAATAAGGTATATACAGTTTCAGATCTAGGAATGCATACAAAGAAACCATACCTATGAAAAGGCAAGTTTGAAATAAAAGTATAAGCATAAATTGAAATCCATAAACCTAACATACATACATATACAATGCAGCTTAAATAAAAACGTAATTCTAACCTTATTGAAAAAGATGTTGAAGAACGGCTTGTCCTACAGCTGCATCGTCCTGCGACGCAGATTGCAGACAGTAGTGCTTCGTGAACGTGTGGACATTTTTCCATGTCGCAGCACAACAGATATTTTCCAATATAACTCCAGCAAATAGCGCAGTAGAAGCTGCTACAGTTCTGGTGGAATGCGCTTTGACCTTTCTCTGCAAAGGTTTGATGGCTATAGTTGCCTTAGTTACAGCAGCCCCAAGTGTGGCTTGACCATAGGTGACTAATAATTGATTGGATCGCCTGATGTCCTTAGTTTTCTGTAAATAGAATTTAAGACAACGCTTGACGTCATGTGAGTGTAAAGCTCTTTCCGCTGGCGTGGGTGGATCCGGGAAGAAAGTTTTAAGCTTTACAGGCTGATTTAAATGGAATGGAGACTGTACTTTAGGGATGAATTTGGGATTTGTGAGTAGAGTTACGTAATCTCTGGAGAAATGCAAAAAGGGTTCTGAGATAGTGAAAGCTTGAATTTCACTAACCCTTCGAACCGATGTAAGAGCTAATAAAAGTGCCACTTTCCATGTTAAAAATTTGAGCTGAGCCTTGTGTATGGGTTCAAATGTTAAAACGGTCTTCTCAATAATTGAGCTGATACTGAATTCAACTCCCACTCTGGAGGAGGTGCACGTATTGGGGGAAAAACTTGAAAGAGTCCTTTCATAAATTGTTTGATAAGAGAAGAGGAACAAAGTGAAGGTTTGTTAGAACTCTTCCGGAATCTGGAAATCGCAGCAAGATGAACCTTGATAGAGGAGAACACAAGTCCAGCTTTGGCCAGAGATAATAAATAAGCAAGAATATCCTCCACTGGAGCTTGGATAGGATGAACATTATTTACCCGCACAATCAACAACCACATTTCGTACACATATGCACACAAACACAATTATTGTTAATTCAGTCTCTCGCTTGCTCTCCCCCACTTCACCCCCTTAGTCTCCTTTCCTTTTGAACCACATCTTTTCCATTGCATCTGCTTTCCATTCTCTACCTTTCCTCCGTTTCATTTACTTCCATTCATGTTTTTGTTTGTATTCTGGATCCCAAATCTTATGATTTATAACTTGAAATAAAAAGCTACAAATTTCCAGTGTGCAAAGAAAAAATTACTCATAGGAAGTTGGCGCACCCCAAAAGCGTTTTGATTTGTCATAGGTTTGGAAATCTTAATTGTTGCGACAGCTGCTGACCTGCACCAATAAAAAAAAAAAAGCATAACTAAAAGCTAAACGTTTTTTGTCTCGTAAAGCCGACATTTGCTATAGTAGTCTGTGACACTAAGTGGAACTAATTTGTGTGCTGATGTACTTTTGTAAAATATTAGAATGCCACCAATCCCAGTAAAGTTAGCCAATGGCTGAAATGGTCTGATCGATGCTCCGTACTATATATTGTAGTGGGCTGGAAAAAAAATGTGAAAGACACAACAATAAACACATTAATGAAAAGGGATGGCAGTAAGCCCCATTAAGAAAGTATAATATTGTAAAATCCAAAAGTCTTGACTAAGGCTAGGCCAAACAATAGACTGTTCTTCTTGCATCCCCTTCCTTTCTCTCTCACTGACCTCTTTGTCTTCCTGCCATGTCCTCTGTTTCCCACTTCCTGTTCACCCCTTGGCACTTCTTCCCCTCATCCTCAGTTTCTCTCTCAACCTCACCACTTCGCTTTTTTGTCCTCACACCGCAGATTCTCGCTCTTGTTGTAATCCCTCGTTCTTTATCAAAGTAGCCCCCTGTCAAGTGTAAGTTCTATTGAACCCCTGCTTCAACTGATCACCCCTTGCACCTGGTCAGACCACTACTTTATCTCCTTTTCTGTTGACCTTCCCAGCTTTCACCGCCCTCCGCGCCCTGCTAGCATCACGGCCCGCAATTGGAAGAACGCCAATGTTACAATACTTCATTCTCTTCTGGCAGCCTCAGTTCCACCAGCTTCTGAATCGGTCTCTCACCAAGCCTCTACTCTTGAGCATTGGTTGAAGGCAGCTGCCGACGCTGTAGCTCCTCTAAAGACTATTAAAGTCTCACGCCCCCATGACGCCCAGCGATGGTTTACTGACCAGCTGAAAATTGACAAACTAGCCCTCCACCAGGCTGAACGTCGCTGGTGTCACAAGTACGATCCCGTACTCTAAACTGAATTTACGACCTTACTAAATAAATATAAATCTTCCATACTAGAGGCAAAGACTTCCTACTTTTCACGTAAAATCCTGGAGTTGGCTTCAAAAACCAAAGACATCTTTTCGATTGTCAATGAGCTCTCCCTTCCCGATCGCATTACTCTCCTGCCCATTCCCACCCAGGCCTTGTGTGATGAGCTCAATGCTTTCTTTCAGGACAAGATTTCCACAATTAAAAACAATATCTCCTCACCTTCCCCTTCCAAATCATTTCTCCTCCCCTCTGAAAACCCCCAGAAATTCCATACTTTCCCTCCCATTTCCATCACCGAATTTCACAGTCTTCTCCATAAAGTCAGTTCTGGCTCCCCCAAGGACTGCTGCCCCCCACATATTTTCAAAGAAATCTTTAGGCTCTGCCCTGATCCCGCTCTGGCTCTTCTCAACTCCTCCTTAACATCAGGAGTTGTTCCAGAAGCTTTTAAGCAGGCCGTAGTGCTTCCTATTTTGAAAAAACCCAGCGCAGACCCACTTGTGATGAGCAATTATAGACCTATTTCCCTCCTCCCTTTCTTGGGAAAGATCTTAGAGACTTACGTAACCAAGTGTCTGAGTACCTTTATGGAGACTTCTTTTTTCCTCGACCCCCAACAGGCTGGTTTCCGCCCACTGCATTCCACAGAGATGGTGATTGCGGCAGTAATGGACACACTTAGAACTGGCGCCGACAACAATATCCCCCAAGCCCTTGTACTGTTAGATCTGTCGGCGGCTTTTGACACGGTCGATCATACTATTTTGATCGACCGTGTCAGCAACGCCGGTATTCGGGGCATCGCCCTTGACTGGGTTCGATCCTTCTTGCAAGGTCGATCCCAGGCAGTCCACCTTTCCACCTTCTCTGCTCCTTTTATCCCCCTCACTTGTGGTGTCCCCCAGGGCTCAGCTCTTTCCCCTCTTCTCTTTAATCTATATATGCAACCACTTATGGCTTCCCTTCGTCATTCCCCAGCTACAATATATAATTATGCAGACGATTTGCAATTGATCTTCCCTCTGGACACCTCACTTTCTTCTCGCCTTAACATCCAAACCACAATGTTACTCATCTCTGATTGGATGGCTCACAGCCAGCTCAAGTTGAATCCGTCTAAAACGGAACTTGTTCTGGTGGGTGGCCCCACCAATCCATGGGATGACAACTACTGGCCCCCTTCTCTTGGCCCCCCCCCCCCTCGCCCGGTCAGCTCTGTGAAAAGCCTAGGAGTGATCATCTCTGAGGATCTATCTATGAAACCTCAGATCTCAGCAGTAACATCATCCTGCTTTTTCCAGCTGCGCAGGATTCGCAAGATCTGCAGATTCCTAACCAGAGAGGCACTCATACTAGTCATATTGGCTTTGGTCATCTCCAGGGTTGACTTTGCTAACATCTTGTATGCGGGGATTCCTGTCTACCAGCTTCAAAAACTTCAGTTAATTCAGAACCAGGCCGCCCGCCTGGTGTTCCACCAACCCAAACACCAGCATGTCTCCCCCCTTCTGAGGAGCCTTCACTGGCTCCCTGTGGCTAAACGGTGCTCCTTCAAACTCGGATGCACCTTATTCAAATCCATTCACAATCACGCCCCTGAGTTCATCTCCTCCAAGCTTAAACGATACCTCCCAACTCGCAATTTACGATCCTCTGCTGACAATCTTCTATGCATCCCATCGAACCGCCGCAAAAAACACGGCGGTCTACGTTTCTCTTTTTTAGGCCCTACTTTCTGGAACTCCCTCCCCTCCTCCTTTCGCCAGTGTCCTTCTTACGAGCTGTTCCGAAAAACCCTGAAAACTTACCTTTTCAAGGCGGCCTTTGAGTAAAACCTTCTGTCCTGGCTAGCTATGTCTGTTATGAGCGCCAAGAAACCGTCTCGGTGTACGTGCGCGGTATAAACTTTTTAACATAACATTTAAACTCTGTTTTATGGTATTTGAGGTTTTGTATTCTTAGCTCCAAATATCAAAACGCAAGGGAATACAGATTTCGATATGCTATTTATATGACTTGAAACAAGTCAGCCTCTTTAGAAGCTCTCTTCTTCCTCCTTCACAACTCTTCTTTCATCCCCGTTCATCATTACTTTCTCTCTTACTTTCACTCATTTTTTAGGTCGAGCCTACAGTGCGCATGCGCTGTCTGCAAGACGTGCTGTGATCAAATAATACCACTCTATTCCCGCATGCTACTTACCATTGGTTCAACTCCTGCATCGCTCTTCTTTGCTGCCTCCTAACTGGTACAGGCAGCGATACGTCATTTCCATTGTTCAACAGAGGAGCAACGGCTAAGTATCGTGTCTTTACACTTGCAGTGCTTTTCTGTTGTTTTTAGAGAAGTTTTTTTTAATTGTAGCTTTCTGCCCAACTCTTTTCCACCTAGTGCTGCTTCTTTAATTTGTTATTTCTTTAACAGCACTTTTCACAAATGCTGCCATATACCGCAGTGCCTCCCCCGGTTCCAATTTTCACAATGGCCACTTGCTGCCACGGCCTCAAAACAACGTGTCCTTATTCTACCCCTCCCACCGGCGTGGCATTCCTTCTCATAGATTGACTACACAGACCTATATGTCCCAATCCTCCCCTTCCAACCAGTGCTCGGCCTGTAACAGTTGATTGCTGTTCAGTTGCCAGGTCAGTAGTCCACTGCCGCCACTTGCATGCCAGATTTATTTTCCTTCTGTGACGGACTTCCTGTGACAATTCTCGAGGCCCCCCTCTTACTCCCCTTCTCTCACCACCACCACTCCCAGCCCCCTTCTTCTGTCTCTCCTAGTGTAAGAATACATTTGGGTCACAGTCACACCCAGCATCTATTGTGACGGAAGTGCGTTCTGGATACAATCTGAGGCAGGATTTCTGTGACAGTAGCACCAGCCTTATAAAATATATCTTGGGTGCGAAGGTATGGTTAATGCCACCTCCTTTATGTACATTTTCCACGTTGTGCATATGCACTCCATAAAACTATAACATTCCTCTGCTTGTATTAATGTTTTTGGCATTTCATGGTGTTCAATTTTCTGGCATCCCAATCGAATTATTCATAACTTGGTGCTTGTAGGCACTTTCCGCTGAACTAGTGCTTCTCGGCATCCATGGTCTGGCTACTATCTAGCACTACCAGGCGTTGGCAGTGTGATGCGCACAATTAGATTTTCAGATTTGCTCAGCTGCTGCAGGGAATTTACTTATTGCTGTGCTAACGCTGATATTTTGTGGCACCCCACCCCTACTCTCTGTACCAACAGGTTAAACCACTTTAAAGATTTGTTACCTTTTGTGTACCATACCAAGGCAAGTGAGTGTTCGCTATTAATCAATGCTAATTGTATATATTCCAGTAGTTCCAATGTGGGAATGTAATGGAATGGTCAATATATATATATATATATATACGATAATCAATTCGAGCAGTCCTAAAAACAGATGTATGGCTTAAAGACTTGCACGCTGTGCATGACTTGGGGGACCATGAACAGCATTGTAAATCTACCCGTAAAGCTTTACATAACATAAAATACCAGTTAGGTCAGTTCTAAAAACAGCTGTGTGGCCAAAAGACTTGCTGCACACCGCCCATGAACAAGGAAGAAACAGCCAGTTTGGGTAACATGAGCAGCACTGTTAATCTGCGCATAAAGCACTACTTTAGCACAGTGATAAAACCTACCTGTTTCAAGGAGGGGGACATGGGGGCATACAAGGGGATGCTGGTAGCCGTTTTTATCCCGGACCCTTGGCACAAACC
The DNA here is from genome assembly GCF_964263255.1 of Lissotriton vulgaris. Classification (NCBI taxonomy): domain Eukaryota; kingdom Metazoa; phylum Chordata; class Amphibia; order Caudata; family Salamandridae; genus Lissotriton; species Lissotriton vulgaris. The sequence goes on from NC_141699.1 coordinate 178,604,966, forward strand.
TTTTGAAATGGGACCACGCTGTACATTTAAAGAACATCTTTCCCAGAATTTTGACCAAATAGTCAATGGATTGTAGAGGCAGATTTGATGGGCAATTCATGGAATATTCTTGACACTCCAAGCTCAGCCTCATTACCCCAAAACATTATATCTGCGGCTCAGCAATAGCACTTTACCATTGGAAAATCTGACAGGTCGAGGCACTGGGCTTTCAGATGTGGATGTGTGTCCAGGTGGAAAAGGGATACACATAAATCCTGTGCCACATCTGTGCCCTACTTGTAAATAATGTTTCAAGAGATGGATTACAGTGTCATATATCAGGTGCAGCCAGGCTCTTAGTCAATTATGTCCAAATGCTGTGTGTCTGAATGTTGTTCTAATGTTAGTGCTTGGCATATTTCACATTGTGATGTCCGTAGCAATAGGGTACTGCTAAGTGTGTGCACCTACTGAAATTGGGCACAGTGCTGATCAGTGCTAAGTTCTGCTCACTGTACCCCTGGTATTGTTCAGCTATACAAATTATGCAATGCTGCTGCTGAAATGCAATATTGCATATATGCTTAAATATGCTATCGACCGGGAGGAGCCAAGCTGGCGACCAAGATGGCCGCTTAGGCTCCCGGCTCCGTAGACCTCCTTATCCTGCCACAAGATCCTGTTACTTATCCTGAGCCTATGCAACACCCCTGTATGAATGATCCACCAGCTTTGAGGACAGAGAAACGTCGCCTTGAAGTTTGCGGCCTACTTCAGCTTTGGTGCCGGGGCCTCGAGTATGGGAGCAGCTGGCCACTAGTTGAACAACATCAGTCATGAGTGTCCGGGAGGGACCGGTCAACTGGTATGTAGGTGGAGTTTTGCCCGATTCCAGCGGCAAACATCAGAACTGATTAGTGGCACAAGTGGAGCGATATGATAGCACGGCGAAAGTAATTGGGTTGCCCCAACTCATGCAGCCCGGTGTATGAACGGCTCGGACATCATTTGGGACTCGGCCCATTGGATACGGGCATAATCCTGAAATTACTCTGAAATGTCCCAACAAATCTATGGGTGAATATATGGACTGTGACTTTACAGCAGTGCGGGGTCTATATCTATAGACGCGGGGCTCAAACCGCGATCGAGAAGAACGAAATGGCGCCCGATTTCGAACTAATCACTATATAGACTCGCTCCTCCACAGTGACCGGGAAAGATCGATCGGACCACTTGGGTCGATATATCCTGTCTAAGGATGGTAAGAATGACGATAATGAGGGAGAAGAATTGGCACTGGCCGAGGCTAGACCGACGATTGGAGCTGTCATGGCAGCTATTGGTGACTTACATTCTTCCCTGGGCCAGAGAGCCTGAGCCTTGGAAAATAAATTGGTCGCTATAATATCTGAACTGGGGCTAATGAAAACGACTATCATCTCACCGATTGACAAACCGAGAGCCAGTATACCCACAGCAGCCAAACCAACCAGCGACGTAAACCCCAGAAAACGGGAGATGCAGGAGTTTCTGGACCACAAATCTACCAATTTCTGAGCACTGTAGGTCCCGGATGAAGCATGGCACTCAATATCAGCTCTGGTGGGTGAAAATCTGCGTGGCGCTATTCTCCTGACTGATCGGACTGAGAATCAAAGGTGGTTTGACTATATGGCCCCTTCTTCCTTCCCGGATTCTACACAACTGGTCTGGAAACAATGCCGGGGGTTTTTGTCGGTTCGGACCGAACTCAGGGACAGTGTGATCGAATGTGCCCAGTTGTTGTTTTTTCTTTTTTGTTTCCTTTCCTTGGCCTTCCCAAGTACAAATATCCGTCATTTATCCTGATTATATTCTAGTGTCGGGTGGCAATACAAGCTCTACTATTCTGACTCGTTTACGATATATGTCGATGTCTGTAATGTATCCTGTTTATGGCTTCAGTATCGAGGGGGCTATGTAAGCTTTGATATCCTGACTTTAGTGGGTGGGCGGGACCTGAGTGCTACACGCTGAGGATATATCGTAAGTTTCATTTGTTCTTATATTTTTGGCTAACTATGGGCATTGGGTCTCATTCTCCTGCTTGTTGTCCTGCTCTTATCCTGATTTTTCAATTGTCTGATTTAACGTTCATAATTGACTGTATTGCACTTGGTACGCCTTTCTTATTTTCTGTTTTTATATAAATAAAAAGATTTTTTTTTTTTAATATGCTATCGACCTATTCAGTGTCTATTGATGATTCCCAGTTATACCAGAGCCAATTAGTGTACCAATACTGGTGGTCTTGGACTCTTTTTGGCAGGTTCACCCCTAGACTTTTTGCCTTAAGCCTCTGGCATAGTAGTAGTGATTTTAGGCCTCTGCGCACTTTAGCACTGTGGCCCAGTGTACAGTGTGTGCACACCCTGAGTGCATGTGGTGAGATGGCCTTCCCTCCCATAGGAATGCATCGGGGATATGTGTGTCCATGGTAATTCCTGATATGAGAGGAGTGCAGGGACGAGTTTGGTATGTGCGAACTCGTGAGAATAAATGCTGCGCAATGGTGTGCGCAGATTTATTGTGTCTAGTCGAGAAGTGCCGCATTTCTGTGTGCTGTGAGATGTGAATTTCCTGTCTGGCTTGTGAGTGACAGGGGCTGGCTGGTGTGGTTGGCTCCAGGCGCCAGGATGAGTCTGCCCGGTGGTAAATAGGGAGATCTGCATGTAGATGGGAGGTAGGAGTTGCACCCGGGACCTGAATAGGGCTGTGCCTTCCCTCCACAATGCTGGCTCCACCCCCTGTGGTGCGTCTGATGTCCCTGGCCTGTCTTGTTAAAGGGAGAGAGGAGCTGGGCAAAACAAAGTGCTCCTGAACCAGTTGTATCTGGTTCCCCCATGCCCTACATTGCTAGAACAAAGGATTTTGTGGTATAAGAAGGGGCTGTGACCCCATGTAAAATGCTCTTGTTTGTGGACTTGAATCTACCAGGGGCGTGCTGCTGCTGGGGCCCGGGGGAAGACTTGCCTCCCTGGGCTCTGCCCTGCCCCTGGATGCCTGGAGGAATTCTTGAGACTCTTTTGCTCCAGTTGCTCTTTTAAACTAGGTGTATTTACCCTTACCTCTTGGGAACGCTTTATCTTAATTTGCCCCTTATATTGAGGGAGCCTACCCCTCATTGCCGCATTTATTATTGCAAAGCGGGTGCCCACCCCGCTTATTTGATGATCTCTAGTGCGCAGGTGCCCACCCTGCGTCTTCATTTTATTTTATAGACTAATGCGGGAGCCCGCCCCGCTTATGGAAGCCCTAGCGGGTGGCCACCCTGCATGCTAACGTTATTGCTCCTGTTGAGGGAGCCTACCCCTCGAATCATCGCCATGGCTTGGGCCGCAAAACCGGAAGTCAGGCCCGGGCATGGACAGGGCCTGCGATCCGGCAGGAAGAGAAGCCGACCGGGCGAAGAGGGAAGCTTGGTTGTAAACTGGGGAGCACGGTACCCTACCCCGCCTCCCCGAGTGCTGGTGAAGAGTCCCGTGTCCCAGGAGGGGGCCAGGGTGAAGAGCGGGGCTGCCGCGGGCAGCGAAGCCCAGACGGAGAGGGAGAGTCCTCAAGAAGAGGTGGGGGGCTCTCCTGTTGATCCCGCAAGTGCTGCGACCCATGGAGATAGAAGCGGAGGGGGCTCGAGGCACGTTGTCGGTGCCTGCCCCCGCCGCACTTGTGAAGCTGAGTACCGACGAAGAGTTCTTCCGCCAGTGAGAGACCGGAGCAGCCCCACACAGGAGCCAGTGAGTGGTTCTCTGTATGTGCCTATTCAAGGCCCAGTGCTCACCCCGCATCATTTCCTGAGCTGCCCCGGCTAGCAGCGGGCCGCTCCCACGAGGCTCCCTAATTATAAGGGGGCAGTGGTGGCTCCAGAATCTGCGGGCCAATTCCTGAGGGGGCATGATTATTTTTCAGTAATTGACTCCCATGGGCACATTTATTTAAAGCGCTAGTGTTTGGGGGCTAGTTTGTTTTCTCTAGTTGGCGTATAGTTATTTCAGGAGCCAGAGTGCTCCAAGGGACATGATTTACTTTTAGAGCCCCGTGGCTCCAACGTTGGGCCCATTTTGTTCTGAGGGCCACTGAGAGCCAATGCCACATTTTCCCTACTTCCCAGCTGCCCAGCAAGTAGTGGGTGGCTGCACCGTTCAGGTTGCTCTTTCTTTTAGGGGAAATGTTTTTAACTCCGAAGTGAGACGAACTCCTTCTCCCCCACTATTGCCTGTACAGCTGCGCAGCGCTTAGTGCCAGCTGCTACGTTTAGGCCCTTCATTTGAGATTCCCAGCTGCCCAGCAAGTAGTGGGCAGCTGCAACGTTTAGGTTTGCGCCAAGTGCGCACCCTTGACTATCGCTGCATTGGCAGTGCGCCCTGACTTTGGACAGAGCGCGTTTGAGCCCCGTAGAGATGGCCAGTTGGCCCTGGGGACTATTAGGTTTATAAGGGGCAAGGCCCTAGTGTGAGTTATATAGGTGCTCGGAAATGTAAGGTTTATAGTATGTGTTATGCACCTTGATTTATGCTTATAGATGTGCTTTTATGCTTATTAGGTTTTACCTACTGTAGGAGAGTAGGGTCTGCTTCCTATGGTTACCCCCCGTTTTGCTGTGTTTCACTGGTTTTTCGACTTTAGTATGGCTGTGGCCCTGCTAATCAGGCCCACAGCCTATCTGCACTCTCTCTAAATTGATACCATGTACTTTAGGTACATACCAGATTGGTTTCTGGGTCACCCTTGTGAGCCCCTGTATATGGTACCTTAGGTACCCAGGGCATAGGTGCACCCATGGCCTACCAGGGGCTGCAGAATGTATTGTGCCACCCGAGGTTACTTATTTATTTAATTAATTTATAAAGCGCACTATCACCTAAAAGGCATCCTGGCGCTAGCAACTCAGAATACAGAAAGGAAGAAGTGCCCCAATACCGACATCCAACTAAGTTTTAGGAAACAACCATGTTTTTAGTCTCCTTCTAAAGACACGGAGGTCACTAACTTGTCCAAGCTCCAATGGGAGATGATTACAAAGTTTATCAGCAGCTATCCCAAAGGATCTCCGACCTACCCTAACTTTCCTGAATCTAGGAATCTTTGCCAGTCTCGCCAAAGAAGAGCGAAGACTTCTCACAGGAGCATACCACTCAAACTCTCTATGCATAGACACAGGCCACAGCCCATGCAAGGCTTTAAACACTATACAAAGAGCCTTGAACTGAGCTCTGTCTCAGCGGAAGCCAGTGCAATTCTGCCAAGGCCAGCGAGAAAGCGGACCTTCTAGGCCAACCCAAAGCCAACTTGACTGCAGTTGACTGAATCCTCTGCAGTCTGTCAAGCAGAAATTTAGGAGTCTTGAGTAGCAGAGCATTGCAATAATCAAGTCTACTAAGAATAGTACTACTTACTATTAACGCACGCGCATGTGAGGGTAACAGAGGGAGGATCTTCTGCAGTGATCACAGTTTTCGGAGCCTGAGCTTCCATAGTAAGTTTGTTATCAACATGACGCCTAGGTTGCGGACCTTCTTCACTGGTTGAACTATGGACGAGGTAACGGTGGGCCAAAAATTACTGGGCAACACCGAGGTTAGCCTTCCAAACTCACAAAACAGGTCTGTATTTACAGCCTGGGTAAGGTGGTGTAATCACCCCTTACTTAGATATAGTATATCTATATCTACCTTATATATAGACACATAGTAACCTATAAGTCACTCCTAAGGCAGGCCTTGACAATCCTGGAGGCAGAGTGCTTGGGTGAGAGGGTGCCCTAGCATGAGCTGAGCTCCTCTACAGCTTTCAGAACCATCTCCTTATAGCTGTTCTATGATATAGCCATACCATATACTCTTAAGTGCATTATAATCCTCGCAGTTAATGCTAACTTTGGTTTGGCTTTATCAAAACATGTTGTGTAAGGTGTCAAACACTTTGGAATACTGCCCCCCCCCTGCCAGTTCTGGCGGCGGGGGTAGCATTCCACCCTTCTAGAGGGAGAAGACATGTAGTTACTGTTAAACCCGGTTAAAGTTAAACAGAGCCCCAGCATCACAAATTGGATACTGCTGCCACAGACACGAGTCTGCCCTCCTGCTGCTGGACGAAACTCTGGCTGGGGAGGCCTGGACAATAGGTTTCCTGTCCAGGGAGGTGCTAGCCCCTCCCCAGACAGGCTTTAGTGTAATGGGGCAGGGAGTTTTGCATACAGTGAATGTTTTTTCAGACACTGCCTGGGGCACACAAGGTGCTCCATGCATTTCCCAGTTCAAACCGGGTGCTGGGGCACTTAGCCCCAGCTCTGGCGCGAAACTGGACAAAGGAGAAGGGGTTTAACCACCCCCTCCCCAGGTCCACCCATCGGAGGGACCTTCGAGTTAGTCCAACCCCTAAACTTACTATAAGTATAGAACCCCAGTCCCTAGGACTTTAGATTGCCCTGGACGTAACTCTGATACATAATTCCTGGACCTTCGACATTCCATTTCGACTGGAAGACGGAAGAATCTCCCTTGTGGTCAAGGAGTGACCACCCTGTCCAAACAGGTACCAACAGCATCTTTGTCGGTCTGCATTTTCGAGGCTCCCAGACTTCCAGACATCTCTGACTCTGACCTACGCTCCCAGCAAAGCTGAGACCTGTGGCGGACACGAGAGACGCGGGACCAGAACTTCTGGACATCCTGCATTTTTGCTACTGCACCCACTTCCCGAGGAATCCCGAAGGTGTGGATTGGGGTATTTGAAGCCCCTGCCCGAGCACCTTTTGCACCGGAGCTCAGAGGCCCACACTCCACGAGTGTCACGTGGGCCCGCTTTGTGCATTTCAACTCCAGGCGTCTTCGTGGTTCCCTGTCCGTTGGCTAGTGAGCCCCCACGAAGACCAATCATCACTTTCTTCAGCTTTCTTGGTTGCTTCAGGCTTGCTCCAACTCCACTCCAAAGGGGGAGTTCCTCAGACCCTGCTGGTCTGCACCGAAGCCCATCTCGACATCTTGCGTGGATTGCGTTTGCCAATGCTTGTTGGGTCCAATCCGGATACCGACACCGCAGTCAACTAGATCCTTTGTGGGACAGCTCGAATCCAGCTCCTAGTTTTTGTTGACGCCTCCTGGTCCTCGTGGCTGAAGAGACAAGCTTCACCTTCTCACCTGAAATCACCCGACATCGGCTGGCATCTTCCTATCGCCATCCTGGTCACAGGCTAGTAACCCAGACTCTGTCTCCTCTGCTTTCAGGTTCTTCACATCTCCGATCCACCCTTGGATCCACCCGGACATTGTTCCTCTGGTCGCCTGCAACACTTCTTCGCAGCTCTCCATTGGAATCGATGACGAAACCCGACACCAAAAGGCACCTATGCACCCGGCTTCCCTGGGTGAGGTAACACGAGTACTCTGGTGCTCCCGTGGGTCTTGACTCTCGAAGTGTCCTAGTCTAAGAGGGTTCCATCGTAGTTCACCTAGAAGTACCCTTAAAATGTAACTTTGTAACTTGTTCGTTCTCCATAGAAAGTCAATGGTAACCCACGGCTATGTTTAGACACTTCAACATCCTAACCATTGGTGATTCTAGGCCACCCCGGTGATTCCAACTGCCCTAGGCCCTAGGCCTGCTTTCTAACTCTCACGTGGTTCTTATACCACTATTTTAGTATATGGTTCGTGAGTCCCCTAGGGCATAATGTATACTGTGCAACTTATCGTATGCAAATTAAGTTCCTTGTGTATTGTACTTTTACCTCTGACCTCATAAAGAGTCCAGAGGGGTTGTGTTTTGAATAAATACATATATATTTGATATATACCTTGTGTGGTGTGCTTTCATTTGATCATTCAAGAGATTATAATTGGTAAAACAACTTGCTTAACTCGTCTCCAAGTCTTAGCCTGAAGGCTGCTTTCCACAGCTACCACTAGGATAGCTTTCTATAAGGTTGACTTTATAACCTACCATCAATAAGGGTAGTTTGAACTGGTGCAAGGTGCCCACTAGAATAGTGGAAATCATATACCAGGCCAACTTCTCACACCTATTGTCTTATGTTTTTTTTGATTCTATACTGTGGTCTAGGTTTGATTTATTCCCTATTGCAGGTTAAGTTATTAAGTTATTTCCTAATGCAAGTTATGTTTAGGTAATTATGGTCCACTATATTTAGGCGCAGAATAGAATTCTCGTCTTAAGTGATACTGTACATGTTATGATTTATGTTACAGGTTGACACTGAGTGTAGTGTCTCCCAGTGATTACTGGCTGTGTTCTAAGTTCATGATACATTCTTACTTTTACTATTTCTACCAAGTGACAATTCTGACCGTGGCCCTGTTATGTTTAAACAATCCCCTGTAAATATTGCCTGTGCCAGTTGGCACAATGTATATTGTGTGATTACTATCTAATGTATTTTATTATAATACAAAGGCTATTTTTATAGATAACCTTGTGAGGAGTTCCTTTTGTGGTGTGCCTAGTATGTTGTTACTGTGTATGTTGTGCAAATGCTATACACATCGCCACCGGGATAAGCCTAACTGCTCGTGCCAGCTACCAAGGGGGTGAGCAGGGGTTATCTTTGGCGTTCAACTCCCAAGCCCTGACTAGAGTGGTGGTCTCTGCCTGGCTTTGGCGCAAGCCTTAGCCAACCAGAGCTCCCCATTTCTAACAAGTACCGTTGTTCAAATATGTCAAGATTACTGACTATATCTTGGCCACTTGAGCCAAGGCTGCTGCTCTTATGCACATGTCTTGCCTATATATATATCTGTGCAACTGCTGATGTGACCGGTGGCTGTGCTTATCCTTTGTCATCATGCTGTTGCATCATATGACATTTGTTTGTACATGTTGGTGGGCCCTTCTCACATGCCTTGGCGATGATGCTTACCTGTGCTTGACCTAGCTGTTGGGCACTGGACTGCTGTACTGAAGTGTTGGATGGCTGCCCATAAGTGACTTATGTGTTGCTGAGGCTTCATTGTCTTTCATGAGGCTGCCTGCTGTGTACAGTGGGGATGGCTGTTGACCTGATCCAGGTGGGAAAGCTGAGGTGTGTATTATTAATTCTAGTCCCTGCTTCCTGAGGCAAGGACTGTTGTTTAGTCTGAATTAAATCAAGTTAATTACCCCTTCCCACACCAACACCTTCTGTTTTACCACATGATTTAACAAAAGGGTAATGTCAAATCTTTACAGAAGTTAGTAAATCCTACCTCTCATGCTTGACTAACCTATAAAATAACAAATATGGTGTTAAAGACTAGATGTGCTGTTAACTTGAAACTTAGCAGCATATATGGACATCCGAACAATAGGGTATGCACTTGGACAACATCCTTGTGACCATGTTATGTCGCCACATTAATTTTGCATTTGCGACTGTACTGGATGCTCATTCTCCCTGCCAACTGTAAATCCTTATTTGTAAAGTGCAAACTACTCACCCTTGCGGGTCTCAAGGTGCTGGGGGCCATCGTGGAGATTAAGTGAGCTATTGCCCAGAGTCATAGGGTGCTGACCTGAGCTGCCGCCGGAGCCGGGGATCGAACCGTGAACAATGTGCTCCGAAATCAGCTGCACTGGCCGCTGCACCACACCTCTCCACATCTGAAAGTCCAAGAGCTGACTACCGCTGACTATGGTCCGCCACTCATGCATACCGTAGTCGACAAGGTAGCTAACTCCTACTTTAACAGAAACTGGGGTGTGATCTGTAATGTCTCTGCATCCTCTCAGACTTTCTTCTTTAGTCCCTCTAGCATTCACCTTCTGGAATTACTAAAACTGTTTGATTGCCTTGCTATTTCCCGAGTGTCAAATCATGCAATTGACCTGCTCCACTGATCCACCTGTCAACAGAAACAGCTGTGGCAAATCTGCACCCCTTAGTCTCTCCCCAAGTGACCGTTCCAGAAAATTTGGTTGCATTTTTCTGGCCGATATTCATTTGCGCTCTGTAGCCGCTACTTACTACCTTACCTACACATACTACATGTATGACTTTCCAGCAGACAGATACAGGGTTATTAATATGATTTTCAGCAGTCACTTTGTCCTCATTATGAGCCGGTTCCCAGTTTTGCTGTTGCAGAATGTGAATACCTGATTATTCGGTCGTCCATCATTTCATCTCTAACAGTATTTCCCTATTTGCCGTTGTCTTGTCATTGTGTAAAAATAGAAGACTTTTTTTGTTTCCAGTAAAACTCAGGAGAGTTGCATTTTTTTGTTAAAATATTTCACTGCAAGCCACACATAAATCGCCCAACGAACTGTATTTTCATCTCTGGCTTCCATTACTAAGTTTGTTCAACGCATTCTTCAATCTAAGCTTTTGCTAAGATGCCCTAGTCATTCTAAATTATGCACAGAACCCATATCACCAGCCATGGCACCACGCCAAGGTTTGTTTTATCTGACGGCCGCTAGACCCATTTTGCACTGCTGAAGGCACTACTGGAACTGGTACATCTGAAATTGCCATGGCCCTTCTCAAAGCGTTCTCTACTCTACCTGTTGACTCATCACTGATAAAAGACATTGTGAAACTACAGCGCATATGTGTCTATACTCGTTACCACTTAATGCTTTCTTTTCATAATTGCGCTCTTTGAAATCCTTCTACTGGTAACAACTAGGCTAACTTGGTAGGAATCGTATTTTAGAGGTGAATGGACCATTCTCAATAAACTTGTGTGTGGTTTGTTATTCCCAAAGTGAAAACTATTAAAACCTCAATCAATCTTTTCCACCTTTATTCCAATAATTTGAAATACTCTGCACATTTAACGACCTCAAACTCTTTATTTCTTAACCTTATCTTGTAATACAGCGCTGTCCCAGCCCAGCTCTACCTCACTCTGTAATCTTGTCATGTTTGCGAATGCTACAGGTACCTTGCTTAAAGATTATGTGCATTGCTCTCTAATATACCACTTTTTAATCCTCACGTATTGACAGTTTTAGCTCTGTTATCAACAACCTATTGTTTCTGATACACTAAACTATGCAAATATAGTAGGCTTTTTGTCAGCCCCATGTTCTTGATTGCTGGCTTTCTTGTATATCATTTACCTGCTCCGTACTCAATTGTTATCCTTCTTATTGTTTGTCTTGCCAATAGAGAACTTCTTCTTTACTATATTCTAATTGGATTACATGTGTGCTTCCATGCCTTGCATCCATTCAACTACCCTTTTGTTTGTCTTTTAGCACCTCCTGCAGGTTGTATTTTATTTCTTGCTCTCTACCTTGTGTTCTGTTTCTCGCACTAAAGTGCCCCCCGAGCTCAATTCCCTCTGCTTTTCAATGTCTCGTCACCATGCCTCAAAGTCTTTTTTAGGCCTTGGCCTGATCCAGCGCATGCGCTGGTCTCGGCCGAGACATTTAGTAGGGCTCTGAGAAATACTACTTTGCCAGCGATCAGCTTGCTAGAACGCACACAAGAGCGCACATGCACATGCGCGTTATAGCAAGCTGATCACCTGCAAGGTAGCACTTGCGGTGATGCGCATGCACACAACGCGCATCACCACTCGCGTTTTTTTGTTTGTTTTTGCGATCGCGCTAGGCGCATTTGCAGCCCGCGCACACAATTCCCGCTTCTCCCCCTCCGCCACCTCGCGCGCGGCCAATGCTTGTTTTGTTCTTTTTCCTCCGTGGAAACGATAATCATGCATGTTCACTGAGGGCCCCTCACCGAGAGTGCACCGCTCCTTTGGAGAAAGGGCTGCTGTCCTCTTGAAAAGCTGAACCTTGAAGTAGCCCCACTGGTAATTATAGTGAAAAGCACAAGTACGTTTTCCCTGTCATCTTCATGGGAGAGACACCCTCTGCTTTCCCCTAGCGCAGTCCCTTGCCTCCTGAGATAAGATGCAACTGCCACAGTGATGTCCCTTTGACCCCTCTCGGCCCTCTTGTGTCTCGCGTTCTACTGGAACGTTCGTGCTTTCTGCACTGCAGCCATGTGCCGGGGCTGATGGCCGGGATAGACCCTTGATGGAATTGTCTTGTTTTTGAGGCATTTAATTTAAATTGCAGAAAATATATTGCGTTTCCTTTCCTTATTATATATTTTGCCAAGTGTTTCTCAAAAGAGTTTTGACAAGCAAAATAGTTGGCCTCTGAGTTTGAGGACAAGGTGAACGAGCTGCCTTGATTCAATAGCAAAACCTGTAGGGATATTTTAGAATTTGCTGCGGCATCTCTGCCTTCCTTTAAGGTTTACAAACTATTTTCACATTCCATTCCCTGTTCCCTTAACTTTTCCGCTGCACAACTTTGTTCCGGGCCGCTGTCTGTGTTCGTAAAGATTTCACCTTATATTGCTAAGTTAATTGCATCATACATGATCTGTGCGTGTTTTGAAGTGCCTGCAGAGGTGCTCTTAAAATGTATTGTGGCTGGTTTACTGCAAGGACTGTTAATTCTGTGCAGGACGCCGCTTTCTTAAAGAAAAGTTTGATAAACCTAATATCCGACACGTTATAGACCTCCAAAATCAGGAATAGCGAGGAAAATAACAGATTGTACCAGCTGTCCTTTGCTGGGTCCGTTTTACAAAAAAAAATATAATAATTTTTTCGTAAAACAAAAGTTCCGTATATTGTTCAAACATTTTCAATTTGCTCCGTGCAAAAATACAAACTATTACGCCCTAGCTCCTCCAAACTCAATGACAAAACGATTACTTACTTGGAGAGAGAACTGGGAGCCACACTCAGCGAAAAGGAGCGCAACCTGCTCTGGGCACCCCCTTGCAGAACGAAATCTCCCCGGCCTTAGCGCAGACTAAATTCTGGCTACTACACAAACCATACTGGAACCCAGCACGTCTGGCGACCCTGGGTCTGAGGGAAAATGACCGGTGCTGGAACTGTGACAAGGACAAAGGGGACTTGGCACATCTCATCTTCCACTGCCCCAAATTCAAAAAATTCTGGGATTTTTTTTCACATTTATGAACAAAACATTTGGGTGCACACTAAAAGCAGACGTTTCTACTCTCGCCACGGCATTCATGACAACCGAGATACACTCACAGCAAGACAGAGACCTGCTTGATCTCCTACTAACAGCGGCAGTCAAAATAGTACTCACCACCTGGAAAGACACCTCCAAGGCAACTTTCAGGGGCTGGCTCAACTGGGTGATGTACCTTAGAGGCACTGACAATACCGCCCTCCATAACTCACCATGGAGAAATCCCAACAGGGGGGTGTGGGGGTCCCTGGACAAGCTCTTTGACTCATTTGACCCGCCGTGAAGAAACACTAACAAATCTAACAAGCAGCTCTATAATACACCTCCACTCCTCCACAGGGTCAAAGACTCTGCTGCGTAGAAAATAAACTTTGGTATGATAGCTCAGTTCCTTCTTACCTTAGCTCCTTTTCTTTCCTTTTCCTTTCCTCATTAACTCATCAGTGGATAGGGGAGGCAGCCATACCCATATACTGTATAACTGTTTCAACAACAACACAGACATTGTGGCTGCATCCTGTACGATTATGCGCTGATGATTATAAGTTTTATTTTTTATGTTCTATGTTGTGGAAAATGAACAATAAAGATCATTGAAATAAAAAATAAAAATCGACCTGTATCTTGCTTTTAAATTCCGGCAAACGAAATGCTAAATATTTTAGGTGTGGGGTAATTTACAATTTCATTTAAATTTGACAACCCTGGTCCTCCATTGACCGACCACCCTTCCCTGTCCCTTATTTAGGCAGCTCTTGTGCTTTCTCTTTGAGACATACTGTATTCAGGTATGGATGTTAACCATTGCACATTTTCCCTCCCATCTTTTCAATTGGCACTTTTTAGTCTCCTTTTTAAATAGTGGCTTTTAATTAATCAATAGGCTTAGTAGTCCCTCCTTAGTACATCCTTTTCACCTGTTGTAACCTCACACGAGGACTGTCCCTGTTACACGTGTTGTTTCTGTTGATGTTTTAATTACAGTCTGAGAGCACTATTTTCTTAAATCACTTTCTCTTGCGGGCTGTACGCTCTCCTGCAACACTTTTTTTTAACCAGTTTGGCACGCCTCAGCTGCAGTAATGGCGGCTGCGCCTTTCTTTCTTATTTGCGGCTCATGTCCTGCCTGTAACAGTGGAAAAAACATCTTGAGCTAAAGCGCAGGTGCAGCAATTGCTTAGAAGTCAATAAATAGAAGGAAAAAATGGCACAGCACGCCTTTTCCCCCATATTTCTTTACTTTTGTCAGTTGTGCAATCCCTGCTTTAACTTTAAACATCTTAAGCTAAAGCCAGTGCTGCGATTGCTTAAAAAGAAAATAAATAGAAAAAACAATCATTTGCAATGTAATAGGTTTTGCATTACTGAAAGCTTAAACTATTGGCGTTGCATTATTATTAGTAGCACCAATAGCTCAAACTTTCAGTAATGCGAGATCTATTACATTGCAAATGCGTGTTTCTCCTGTAGCCATCTATCATTCTTTTTCTCAACCCTTCACCTTGTGTTCTCTCTTATTTTCTCGTTCACATGACATGCTCCCTCTTTGTCAGTCTCTCTCAACATCTTCTGTCGTGCCTGCTTTGTTGTTAAACTCCAGTAAGTAAAATGCTCCTGCTTAGCACTCGATTGACACTTCAGATTGTATTGATTTTGTTCAGCTTGGCAGCCTTCATTTTGATATTTTTCAGATGGCTGCCCCTTCAGCCCATATTTCTTCTTAAACTTCTCTTAAGGGGGTCGGGGGCAAGAGCCCGCTTGACCCAAAACATTGCAGCAAGTGAGTTGTAGAATGTGTTGTCGCAGTGAAAGGCAGTGGTCACAGCTACTTTGTAAATTGTCTACATTTCATAGCAGTCTGTTCTTCACTGCCTTTGAAAAATGTTAAGAAAGCATGGTATGTAGATTTTTTGTTTTTTATGTTCACAAAGACCTTTCGAATGGTGATATGTATAATTGGGGGCTGTAAAATCTGCATAAAATATTGGAAAAAGTGAAAGTGACAATCACACATACCCTTCACGAGTTACTAACTTTTTATCTTTTCTTCATGCCAGAGCCTAATTTTGTAAAATTGTCCAGAAAGTGAAGAAGGTGGTGAGAGAAGTTTCACATGAAGAGTGAACTTTCATGGATTGGCACTGTTCCCATAAATGCTGGTAAACCCTGCAGCCATACTACAGAACTGAAGTCCATGTAGAAATTCTTTCTCAGTACGCCCTGTTTTCCAGCTGCTCATTTTCCAGACACAAATGAAAACCGCCGACTCAACAAGTTAGACAACAATATTTTTGGGGAACTTTCAAATCCAGGGATCAGTCCGCATTGTCAGTTTTTTTCAAATTGTATTTCATTGCAACTTTAAATTTGGATGATTTTTTCCCCCTCCTTTTGGAAATACGTTATTGATTTATTTTTTTTCTTTTGGGGGAAATTATTATTAATGTAGGAATCTGCGATATGGAATGTACAGAACTTATGGGAACAACTTTCTTTTTACTGTTTTGATGCTGACAAGGTTGTTGGACTTGAAGTCAGTATCCTTTGACCTTTGAAAAAAGTGATCACCAGTGACTTTACAGTTAATTCTTATTTACCAGGGTAGAACATTGTTGCGTGGCCAGTTGAATGCAAATTGCCTTTTTGGGGCCATATGAAGCAGTAATTTAATATATGAAGGTCCTTTTTCGGCATCTGCTGATTTGTGTGTTCTTCAAACAACATGGAAATGAAACCTACAAAAAAAGGCAGCAAATCTGCAACAAAGCATCGTAACCCTTTTTGTGGATTCTTAATCCTTCCAGATAACCCCCAACATCAAATATGAAGCAGGTGCTGATGCTGCCTTTGGAGGACATGACACGTTTTAAGGATCAGTATTGATGAATTGAGCAGGAGTTTCAATGTACTGAAGCAATGGAATGTTTTCCCCTTTACTTTTCACTTAGAGGAACATATTAACAAACATAATAAGCAAACTCTCAACATTTTGAAGCCATTGCTTCTTATTGCATCTTACCTGACTCTTTAAATAAGTTGTACGGTATAAAAGCTCTTCATGTGCCATTGGAGATACACTACTTTAATTTTTTGGAGCACTTGAATGTCGCCTTTGTGAAAAAAGGGCACATGTAAGAAGCAATTGCTGTTGGTGGCAGCAAATTCAATTTACTTATTGGATTGGGTGATTCCGCCACATATGTTTGTACCTAAAGTGCCTTTTAAAGTCACAGCCTACCTTTAGTCCATGCTTGCTTCAACAGAGGTCTATCCTTACTTGATATACTATGGGCCATATTAACAGTATGTGAAGACCAAGAATGTGATTACTGCTAAACCCTTCTGTGTGAAGGGTGGATTACTGGATAGCTGAAAGATATGCAGTTACCACGTTGGGCTGCTCTGAAGGATTAATAACTTGCCTACAGAGGTTGCTGCTGTTGGTAGCAAACACATTTTGATTTCTGTTCTTCTTTAGGGTGCTGCATAGCATTATATTTTCCATACTTCTTTGAATTTAACACTTTTTTTTAATACAGCTCTTTTTACGGCAGGACATGTTATTTTCTCGTTTTTGCTGTAGTATATTTTACATTTTTTAGTTTATGGGTCACCTGCATACCAGCATATTTTTACGAGTCTGTTTATTAAAAAATACTGACCGTAGAGTGTAATCCATAAAACATAGCCATTCTTTGATCTTGCAGAGCCTGCTTTTATGTAATGTGGAATGTAGTGGCTGTAAGAATGGAATCCTAAGGATTAGGAATTGTTTTATTCAATCATGAATGTTATGTTATAATGTTTCAGTAAGCCTTCTCTTTACTTATATGCTGTGCTTGATTTCCTGTCAGAATTTAAGCTTGGTAGTGATTTTATCTGAAAATGTCTAATGGTGTTAGAAATACACAGTGAGGACACATTTTACTTTCTGCCAGAGGAGCTCATGAACGATGTGTAGTTAGTATGATCTACACTTTCTTTTAGTGCTAAACTTGTACTCTTTCTTAGGTACAGACTTTATTTAAGCCATATCCATTCACATTGAAATCCTCAAATAGAAATGCCCGGTGTTGAAATTAAATCATCAAAAAAAGATTGAGTAAATGCGGTAGAGACGCGGGGGAGGGGTAACTTGATGGAACAAAATTTTTAGAAATCATTGAATGTAATGTTCTGTATCAAACTGTGTGTGTGAAGGGGTCAACATATTTTTCTATTAATGGGCCATTGTTTTTGGAACATTGACTAGTTCTTCTTTGAATGTGGCAACTTTCCCAGATAAATTAGATGAAATCAGATGGATCAAGGCATACATAAATTACAATAGAGTTTTATTTTATTGAAAAGTATGTTACCTGTTAAGTAATCAGTTGCATATGTGTTTGTTTGAGCATGTAACTGTAGAGAACCCAGCCTGGTAGATGGTGATATGCCTTGATTACATCCGTTCCAACAATCTTACAGTGACTGTGGATTATATCTTATTGTATAAAATTTAGTTAAGATGATAATAGCTGAAATATTTTCCAAAACGATTCTGCGCCCAGCCATTCTGAAAACCACAGTGTCTTAGAAGTTGCAGCCCTTTGCCTTTTAAACGAGTACTATAAACACCAATCATCGATTTACATTTGTTAATTGAAGTTGCACTGTAAATAATTGAAAGCATGTATGCCTTGCTTTGGCAGATGTTGGAGACTCCAGTAATGGTTTTCATGTTTGAAATTATTTTTTTAAGTATTAGTCATATGAGCTTTCAAATTTCTAGCACTTTCAAAAGCAAAAGGGATGCTGTTCTGGAGTACTTGGCCATATAAGTGCACTCTATATTACAGGGATATTCAAAATCCCTCCGCACAATATGTTTTTTAACCACATATGATTTTACATTTCAGTTAATATTGTTGGTATCTGTTTGCTATCATATTAGTTTTGACTGATTGACTTTATCTAAAGGTAAAACTATAATTGCAACTTATTCTGTTTGCTCCCTTTTAAAACATGTTTTTTTATGGTGGGCAGTCTAAATGTAAAAATAAAGCTATGCGGTAGGTACTAAGACAGTGTTTTACATGACTTCATCATTCAATGCTTGTTTATATATTCCAGTTTCAATATTGGAAAAAATGATATCATTGCATTTTGGCAGTTGTTGTGACACCGTTGTGACTATGGAAGAATTATGAAAAAAGATCATGGCTGTAGAATACGTGACCTTTTTCTTCAAATGTCTGAAGTATTGTAACAGAGTATTAGATGAAATATAATATTTTATTAAACAGTTCTATCCTTTAAAAGGAATACAGTTTGGATGTCATTGATTTGATGTGAATCATGTAAATGTTGATAATAGTATTAATAAGCGCTGTATTATACATTGTGTTTCATAAAAAAAACTGCATCACTTATTGCCTTTTTGCCCACATACAGAGCATTATGTAATCCGTTCATAATTGTGAACATGCCATTAAAATTTAGTTTATGTATAGAAACTTAAGTGGATGTGGATTTATTTGCCATTGCCTTGCTCCCCTACACAGTCTGTTGCCTGATTCATTACATTTGTATTATGCTGCTATTTAATCTGCACTGCCTTATTTTTTTAATACATGACAAAAATTGGTAGTAGGGAATAATGCGCAAAATAGTGTAAAATTATCTCTTCTCTTTATATATCTAACTAGCATATGCTCTAAGGTAGAGATACAACCACTACCAAAGGTTGTAACAACAGATAGACAATTGTCTATCCTAAAACACAACTTCTCAACCTGAGCAACGCTAGTAAGTACAAATGTCCATATCAGTGACAGTCTTTTTCAAATTATAAAGTTTCTGTGTCTTCTTTATTTTCCAGTTCATATATTTTCCAAATGTATCATTTCATAATTCAATCCAATCACCCAGTACAAATCATAAGATGTTCTTCAGCATTACAAATAGCCAACAGATTTGGCTAACACGTGTTTCGTCTGGCTCTTCGGCCAATGATTTCGTCAGGGCTAAAAGCAAGCAAAATATATCCCTAAATTCATATGGATACAAACCATGAAAAAATTCACATGGATAGTCTTTTTAAGAAGCTCAACAAAGAGAACTTACAGAAAACAAGATAGTGTTCGAAAGAAATCACCTCCAAAGTGAAAACCGACAGTTCTATTGAGAATAAAATTCTATTAAAATAAATAACATAAAGCAAAGAGAAAGGGAAAAAGAGAGAACCAACACCTCTTGTGTCTAAGATGCCAATAAGAGTGAAACACTTTGAAACAAAGAAGTTGGTATATACATCAAGTAAAAGCAGTGAGACTTGTGCCACTAGACCACCAAAAGCGGTACAAAAGGGGGTGGTGATGGACGGAGCATCTGAATCAATCAAACACTCACACCCAGTCAAAAGATCTGGGTTTAATCCATCACCGTTCTTTAGCCCACTCTGCCACCCCAGTTCAAACATGGCTATATGCAAATTGGTCTGACCCTGTGCCTCATGGGAACAGTCCAGCCCGAAATGCGAAGCCATGTCTTCCCTGGACCGGAAACAAGCTTCCGAGGACCGGTTTCTGGCATTCCAGCCGTCTTCAGCCCGGCTTGCTTGAATCCAGTGGCAAAGTGAGCAAGGGACTCATGTCTGAGCATATCCTGCCACACTTATGGCAGCCAAAAGCGGTACAAAAGGGGGTGGTGATGGACGGAGCATCTGAATCAATCAAACACTCACACCCAGTCAAAAGATCTGGGTTTAATCCATCACTGTTCTTTAGCCCACTCTGCCACCCCAGTTCAGACATGGCTATATGCAAATCAGTCTGACCCTGTGCCTCATGGGAACAGTCCAGTCGGAACTGTCAAGCCATGTCTTCCCTGGGCCGGAAACAAGCTTCCGAGGACCGGTTTCTGACATTCCAGCCGTCTTCAGCTCGGCTTGCTTGAATCCAGTGGCAAAGTGAGCAAGGGACTCACATCTGAGCATACCCTGCCACACTTATGGCAGCCAAAAGCGGTACAAAAGGGGGTGGTGATGGACAGAGCATCTGAATCAATCAAACACTCACACCCAGTCAAAAGATCTGGGTTGAATCCATCACCGTTCTTTAGCCCACTCTGCCACCCCAGTTCAGACATGGCTATATGCAAATCAGTCTGACCCTGTGCCTCATGGGAACAGTCCAGCCCGAACTGCCAAGCCATGTCTTCCCTGGACCGGAAACAAGCTTCCGAGGACCGGTTTCTGGCATTCCAGCCGTCTTCAGCCCGGCTTGCTTAAACCCAGATCTTTTCACTGGGTGTGAGTGTTTTATTGATTCAGATGCTCCGTCCATCACCACCCCATTTTGTACCGCTTTTGGCCGCATTAAGTGTGGCAGGGTATGCTCAGATGGGAGTCCCTTGCCTACTTTGCCACTGGATTCAAGCAAGCCGGGCTGAAGATGGCTGGAATGCCAGAAACCGGTCCTCAGAAGCTTGTTTCCGGTCCAGGGAAGACATAGCTTGGCAGTTTGGGCTGGACTGTTCCCATGAGGCACAGGGTCAGACTGATGTGCATATAGCCATGTCTGAACTGGGGTGACAGAGTGGGCTAAAGAACGGTGATGATTTAACCCAGATCTTTTGACTGGGTGTGAGTGTTTGATTGATTCAGATGCTCCGTCCATCACCACCCCCTTTTGTACCGCTTTTGGCCGCCATAAGTGTGGCAGGGTATGCTCAGACATGAGTCCCTTGCTCACTTTGCCACTGGATTCAAGCAAGCCGGGCTGAAGATGGCTGGAATGCCAGAAACCGGTCCTCGGAAGCTTGCTTCCGGTTCAGGGAAGACATGGCTTGGCAGTTCGGGTTGGACTGTTCCCATGAGGCACAGGGTCAGACTGATTTGCATATAGCCATGTCTGAACTGGGGTGGCAGAGTGGGCTAAAGAACGGTGATGGATTAAACCCAGATCTTTTGACTGGCTGTGAGTGTTTGATTGATTCAGATGCTCCGTCCATCACCACCCCCTTTTGTACCGCTTTTGGCCGCCATAAGTGTGGCAGGGTATGCTCAGACGTGAGTCCCTTGCTCACTTTGCCACTGGATTCAAGCAAGCCGGGCTGAAGACGGCTGGAATGCCTGAAACCGGTCCTCGGAAGCTTGTTTCCGGTCCAGGGAAGACATGGCTTGGCAGTTCGGGCTGAACAGTTCCCATGAGGCACAGGGTCAGACTGATTTGCATATAGCCATGTCTGAACTGGGGTGGCAGAGTGGGCTAAAGAACGGTGATGGATTAAACCCAGATCTTTTGACTGGGTGTGAGTGTTTGATTGATTCAGATGCTCCGTCCATCACCACCCCCTTTTGTACCACTAGACCACCAGGCAGACCAATAGTGTCTACTGAAAAAATCTTGGAATTTGTGGACACCTTTTTGCAGCCTTATGTTGCTAATCTTCCGTCCACCATACGTGACGCTAAACATATCCTTAATATCATCATGGATATCCCTTGGGACGAACCATGATCATGGTGACTTTAGATGTTATCGCCCTTTATACTAATATATCTCATGAACAGGGCCTTGAATCACTGCGCCACTTTCCATACAAAAGACCCGTGGAGTTACTTGATCATTCCAACATGTTGGTGGACATGACCTGCATGATATTGGAACATAATGTTTTTTTGTTCAAATCTTATTGGTAGCTGAAGTGTGGCACCGCGATGGGTTCCAGATTTGCGCCGTCTTTTGCCTGTCTCTTTATGGGATGGTTCGAGGCGGCTCATATCTGGGGCCAGTCCGGTGCTATATGGCACGACTACATAACATATTTTGGGAGATACAATAATATTTTCGATATGAAATTCACTATGAATTTTAGTGCTGAATCCATTATATTCCTTGATGTTGAACTATTTGTGGAAGGAGGGAAACACGTGTTGGCAAAATCTATTGGCTATTTGTAATGCTGAAGAACATCTTATGATTTGTACCCGGTGATTGGATTGAATTATGAAATGATACATTTGGAAAATATATGAACTGGAAAATAAAGAAGACACGGAAACTTTATCAGTTGAAAAAGACTGTCATTGATATGGATATTTGTACTTACTAGCGTTGCTCAGGTTGAGAAGTTGTGTTTATTTTTTTAATAGAAGTATTAACACGTTCGAACCAGTATCTTGGCTGTAAAATAGAAATACCAATAATTTGGTTGTCAGATTATTTTTCCAGTCAATTCAGTCAGGTTTACAAAGTAATTGAAAAAACCATACATTTGCTGTATATTTATTCCTTTTTCCAAGACATTTATGCCTTGTTTGGCATGCTCACTGATTTGCAGGAGGAGTCCATGAAATCAGACATATTTATACATTCCTTTAAATAGCTTAATGCATGATTGTGCCTGCATTGTTAATTACAACAGCTGTTCAGTTCTGAATGTTAAAATTGAAGGTAAATGTACATTTGCACACTTTCCCTTTAAAGAATCCCCTTCTTCTACAGCCGTATCGCTTTTGTTGGTGTTGCCTCCCTTCATAGATTTACACTTCCTGCCCTTGACAGGAGTACATATGCTTGAGGTTACAGCGTGAAAACTAACTGCAAATTGTTGGTGAATATTTACAAACGTATATGTTTGGTGGTGTTCACTAGCTTTTGCTATTGATCCTCCTAGAAACAACCAACAACCGTATTTGAGTTATTGATGCAAGTATGGAAATTCCACCATATTGTTTGAATGTAGTTATTGACCTAACCCATTCCCGGTGGTAATGGTCATCCATTCATGTTTTTGTTAATCAAAAATGGCTGACTTCCACCTTCCCATATATATATTTTTTTGTAGCCTTAAGTAGAATTTTGTCAATCTCACCTTTATGCTTTCAAATTCTAAATATGATCAGTTGCCAAGAAATTATTTAAACATTGCATCCTCTTACTCCAACTTCTAGGATGAAGAACTTACAATACCACTCTTGAAAATGATGTTGTATAGGAGTAGTCACTTAATGTTCACTTTGTTGCTTGTATTATAAAATTGTCAAAGGGCAATTTCGGTCTTCGCTTTTTTGATATTGGTTATACATAGTTATAATTGATTTGATTTAAGAGCATGCATACCTTTTGCGTACTGTACAACCAGCTACTTTGGCTTTCAGGAAAAAATTATTGTATCCATAAATAACACGCTTTGCTCTGCTGATTACATGAATATTGGTTTACAGAAATGTGTACATATAATTTAATAAGCTGACGCAGTAAAAATGTGCTGCTGTTAACAAAACTAGGAAGTCACTTATTTATCACACCGTTATCTCACCTTTCCTACTAGAAAAGAATATGCTACTGTGAATTACATTGGTCTTGAGTATTGATTTGATTGATTCAAGCAGCACCCGCCTCACGGGTGGCGGTCACATCCTAATTGCACCGGAGGGACCGCCGCTGCCCCTGCGGACGGTCCCTCCACCTCGGGGGTGGCGGACGGACGCCGGTCCGTCCGCCATCCTAATGAGGCCCTTAGTTGGGCTATATGAGGTTTCAGGCTTGGGTCACGCAAATAAAATCTGCCAAGGTAAGGATAGATTCATACACACTCCTTTGTGTCATTACCTAACTTGTAACTGAATGTGCTATTTTCCTTCAACCTTTTATATTATTTTATCATCTTAAATCATCAGAATATGGTAGCAAATGACCACAAAAGGAACTAGTTGTGGTGAAAAGTTATTGACACAACAAAATGAATCGGTTTAATCACAAAGGTAGAAAGAAAGAAAATTAATGGGGCTAAGCGGCAACCCTGTTTTAGTCCATTTTGTGTTTGAACTCCACTTAAGAACCCTCTGTTGCTTCCTAGTAACACCCTTGCCCCAAGTAGAGAAACGTAGAGGCAATTTCCACATTACTTATCTTTCCAAAGTATAGGACAGTCTAAATGCTGATATTATCAACGGTCTAGCAATATGACTTGAAGCCCGATTGTTCGAATGGTATAACATTTTCTTTGTGGACCCAATCTTGCAGTTTTTGTAAAATTCTACTGTTGCAAAAATCTTTCCCTCTCAGCTAAGTAGGGTGATTTGTCTGTAAATATGTTGGTGTTCTGTGAATCTTTGTTTGTAAAGTGAGATGTCAGAACCCCTCTCTGAGGCCCACGAGGCAAGCAGGCTTACTTGGCACAACCATGAGTATTGTGGCCCTTTCCTGCTACTTTCCCAGTCCCGACTTAATAGATCCTAAGTAACTGGAGCCAAATACTACCCCATTCAGGATTTGACTCTCTATTGTAGCGTGGGACAGTCATTCCAAGGCTCTTTGATAGGGAGATACGTGTGAGGCATATACAGGCGCAAGACCTAAAGTCCAGACACAAACTGCAATTAAATGATTGGCCAGTCAAATACTGGTTGTTATGAAAAAATTTGTATTTTAATATAAGCACTCAAAACATAGAGGCAGCACACTAAATGACATTCAAAGTCTCTTAAAGTCTGTGTGCTAGCGTTATCCTGGGTGGTATGGCTGAGTCCTTCCATCCTTTCTATTGAGGCGGGTTATTCCATATTCAATACTAGAGGTGACTTTCAGATGCTGTCCATGCTTATCCCCATGCGGCAAAATTAAGTTTAGTCTTAAGAGTCTACTTCAGCAGCGCTATACACTAAATTCATGCACGTTTCCAGCTGGTCTCGAACAGCTATACTTGACCTCTGGGAAGTGAGGTAAGACTGGGGCACATCCATGCGGTCTCCAGTGTCCTGATGCTGAGGGTCCACAACCTCTCACGGTCCTTCTGCAATGACGTGTCGGGGCTCCTTAGTCATTGGGCGGCCCTTGTTAGTTTTGGACTTCCTTCTCTATTACTCCTCACAATCAGTAAGTGTTCTTCACAGCAGCCTTGGCATGACAATCCAGGCTAACAGCCCTGCCTCCCCATTGGCCCCCTCCTGGCACACAGGGTTCATTGGTTTCTACCGCACATGGGCAATGACCCTTCCTTAATGGTGACTCCTAACGGACATACATGTATCGCAGACTGGTATTGCAGAAGGGCGATGGCGTTAATATAATGGTGGACTCCTCCTGGCGCATTGAGGGTCACTGATTTCATCTGTACAGCGGTCCTGACCAGACCAGGTATCTCAGATTTTGCTCACCGGTATCCCTTCAATAGGCTCTCGCTGGGCCTCGCTTTCCCCAGGCGTTCTCCTCCTAGGGTTCACTGATCTTAGCAGACAGGCAGAAGGCTAGTTCTCCAGGCTCAGGGCAAGTGGTTATGACTTACTGGGTGATGGCTTCTCATTCAGCAGCTGTCTCTGGTCCCTAGTAGTGGCTCCAGCAGCTAGAGGTCTTGGTGACAGAGAAGGCACCTGAGCACCCAGCTTGTCACTTGACAGTGACCTCCAGTTCCTGCTTGATCCATTTGCCACCTTTTCACCAAGTGACACCTTTGCACCCTTGGTTTTCTCGCCCAGGTTTTCCCACTCACAGTTCTTCCTGCCAACAGAAGACCCGCTCACCCAGGACCTACTTCAAGTAGGCCGTAGCATTACCATGCTGAAGAGGCGCCAAAGGCAAGCCCTTCTGCACCAGTCTATGCTTGGACCACGCCCAGCACCAGTAACCCATGTTCCAAGACCTCCCAATGCAACACCACAGCTGTAGCTGCCACCCGAGCTAATGAACGCCACCAATACTCCTCTGCCATCCTCCACGACTTCAACAACATGCACCGGCAAACACGCTGCTGCTGCGCCTCCCCTAGCACTACAGAAGAACCTTTCCTGTAATCATTGTGATTTCACCTGCAACACCGCAGACGCAGAAACCACCACCAAACAAACAACCAACGCATGCCGTCACCACCACCCCGCACAAACTGTCCGCCATGCTCCTCAAACTCTGATCCCTCTGGAAACACTCTACTGAAATCTGGGACCTCCACAACAGCAATGCACCCGATCTTCTCTCCTTGACTGAAACGTGGCTCAATCAAGCCTCCAACCCGGACATTGCCGTAGCCATCTCGCTTGCCTACAAAATCATGCACGAAGACTGTCTCCTCAAAAGAGGTGGAGTCCTCGTGATCATCTACAAAAACACAATTGACTCCACGGACGTAGACACCAACCTTATGGAACACCTCCACTTCAAAATACGAAAGGACTGCTATAGCACCCTTAAGGGAACCCTCTCCTACCGACTCCTGGTGGATTTATGCAAACACATTGCATACTTAATCGCTCCCCTTTCCATCAGATCAACCAACTGCATCCTGCTCTAGAACCTCAGTTTCCACCTGGAAGACACCACAGACTCTAACTCCATGGCCCCCCTCGACAGCCTCAGCAACCTTGGACTCACCAAGCTCGTCAAAGATCCAACCCACACAGCAGGCCACACCCTCAACTCTGTTTTCTCCTCTAACAACATGCTCACAACACCCACGCGACCCCGCTCACATGGTCTGACCACTATACCATACATTTCGAGATTACACGCCACCCACCAGAAAAACCCAAAGCACCATCAAGATACTGAGGCAAAGTATCCTAAGAAAGCTGAACCAAGACCCTACAGGAATGCCCCCCCCCCACCCCCCAACCACACTGGGAACCTCAATGTCGACACCAAGCTCTTCAATAAATGGCTCACCGACTGCTCCAGCTGCATCGCTCCCACCAAAAGCAAGACCTACAAAAAAAAACCTGCTGTTATAAGAATGATTGCAGGGAGTTCAAACACCACCGCAAACAATTTGAGAGAAAATGGAGCCTTGACAAAAACACCACTTCAAGATCTACATGCAAAGCTTCCCTCAATCTCTGCCACCAACATCTATTGGACGCAAAGAAAAAGGCCCTAACTCTGAGACTCGAAGCCCGCTCCAAGAACGACAAAGAAATCTTCACCATTGTCAATGAGTTCTCCAATCCCACAGCTGCTAACAACATCATCCAATCCCAAGTACTGTGCAGTGACCTCTCAAACTTCTTCGAACAGAAGATTTGCAAGATATACAAAACATTCGACCCACAGCATACTGATGCGAACTCCCACGACCAGCTGGACACCTTCATCGCCAAACAGCAGCTAAACAACTGAAAGCCCCTCTCAAATGAAAAAGCCACAACCCTGATGAATACCAGCCACTCAGGCGCCCCCTCAGACCCATGCCCTCACTTCATATACAACCTTGAAAAAACAATTATCGCCCACGCGCTTACCACTTTCATCAACACCTCTATAGCGTCTGCCACCCTCCTGTCTTGCTGGAAAAATGCAGAAGTCAATGCCCTAGTGAAGAAACCAACATCAGACCCACAACATCCTCGGCAGCTACAGACCCATCTTGCTCCTGCCTTTTCCAGCTAAAGTCATGGAGCAACCCATCAATCCCCAACTCGCAGACCACCTAGAACTCAATCACCTTCTAGGCTGTTTTCAACCAGGCTATTGAACCAACCATAGCACAGAGACAGCACTGATTGCGGCCTTTGATTTCATCAGAAGCATCCTTGACTGAGGAGAAATGAATGAACGTATCCTCCTAGACCTCTTCGCAGCTTTTGAGACAGTCTCCCTCAAGTCCCAGACAGAACTCAGTGAGCTAGACCCCCCCTACACCTCAGAACCCAAGAAACCCATCTGCACAGGGCCTCAAGGATTGTCACTCGCCCAAGACTCTTCATCGTCCAGGATGTCCCTTGCGGACATTGTCAAAGCCCAGGGCATCAACATAGTATTCCAGGCTGATGACACACATCTCATCCTCTCCCCTACTGACACAGCGAGCACCGCCGAAGCAAACTTCACCAACTGCATGAGCATTGTCTCTGTTTGGATGAAAAATAACTGCCTCTAGCTCAACACAGCCAAAACCAAAGTCTAATCTTCAGCAACAACCACTGCCCCTAGGACTGCTCTTGGTGGCCTTCAGAACTTGCCCCACCACCCACCCCTGTGGACCATGCCGAGAACCTTCGGATTATCCTGGACACCTACCTCTCCATGAGCAGACAGATAAACTCCATCTTCTCCTCCATCTTCTCATGCTTCCATATCCTGTCATCGCTACGCAAGATTTTCAAGTGGATCCCACTGAACACTAGACAAACGTTCAACCAGACTATTATCACAAGTAGACTTGATTACGGAAACACCCTCTACATCGGAATCCCAGCCCATCAACACCCAGATACCCCTATGGATGACATTGCTTCCAATACAAATGCTAATTAATTGATTGATTGATTGATGCCCTGTGCTGACTCCAAACCATCCAGAATGCCGCTGCCAGACTCATCCTGAACATCTTGCGAAATAACCACATCTCTCCACACCTTAACCATCTGCACTGGCTACCAGTCCAGGAGGGTGTAAGTTCAAGCTACTCACCCACGCTTACAAAGCTCTCCACAACACCGGACCAGCTTACCTCAACCACTGCCTCAACTTATACCAATCCACCAGACATCTGCGATCTGCGTCCCAGGCAAGAGCACACCTCCCTTGTATCAAGACGACCAGAACTGGAGGACGCTTCTTCTCATACCCCGCAGCCAAGAATTCGAATGACCTCCCGAAACACCTCAGAACCTCCCCGTTCCTCATGGACTTCCAGACGACACAGGCATGATCTCCTTCTTCTCCCCCCTCAGGCCTGCCCCACTCAGCGCCTGGATACCCTCACGGGTGATTCGCTGCGCTCTACAAATTCACATGACATAACATTTTCTCCCCTGATGAACAGTCCTATTGAGCAAATTGTTTGACTTGTGCTCCCACCTTTATCATCGAAATACAGATACAAATGCGATTTTGTGTCTGGCCCTTTGAAATTCGAGTTGTGGGCGTCAGCTCCTCTGCAGTGCTCTCTCTCCTCTGCCCTGTGCTTCACCAAAGGGACAGTGTGTCGCAGCAGGAAGACACACATGCGAGTTTGTGTCTTGTCCTTTGAAATTCGAGTTGTGGGTGTCCGCTCCTCTGCAGTGCTCTCTCCTCTCCCCGGTGCTTTGCCGAAGGTTCAGTGTGTCGCAGCAGGAGGCTCCCATTATTACTGGCTCCCAACACAGGCTAAGGGAGTAACCACAGATCAACTCTGGTTGTCAGCCTCCACTGAAATATGCCTCATAAAGGTTCAAAAGCCTAAACCTTCCTTTCTTTTATGATTCCCTGGTCATAGAGTGGTAATCTTATCAGACTCATGTTCTTGAGAACGATTCCAGGCCCCACTAATTAGTAACAATTCCTGAGATCAAAGAGACTTTTGATGTGCATTGAGAATGCTATCTTTCCCTTTCTCCAGTATGTATGTTCCCACCCCCTTCACCTTCCTCAGGAATGTTACTGACTCGGGGTTGCAGTCTTCACGTCCAGTAGCCTTTCCAGGCCCTGTGTTTCTAACATGGAACCCACAGACATCCATGGTATGGGCCATGCAGAGACAAGGCACACACACATCCGAGCACCCACACACATGTATCATGCTGTCCTGCACTACACACAGTCACCATTTAGGCCAATGGGGAACCCACAGGTCTCCCTGTTACGCACTATGCACAGACACACACACATCCTAGCACGCACACACACCTATCACAGGCTGTTCGGTGTTACACAGCAGCAGAACTTTAGATGAGTGGGCCTGTCAGCATCACTCCAGTGACACAGGTTAAAACGCCTGGTCTCACTACTGATCGCTATTAACCCCTTCCATGCTGGTGATGAACCCCAGCCGTCACGCTCTGCGGCGCTCGTGTGCTGATGACGGCTGGGGTTCGTCATGGCCCCGCCCTGTTCTTTTGTTTACCGCGCAGCGTCGGAAACGGCCCAGCATGGAAGGGGTTAAACACAAAACTGGTGTGCTGCCACTTATGCGCTTGTGTCACCTGACTCCAGGTAAGGTCAGTAGCCCTCTATCACTATGAGGGTATAGCATCACTCCAGTGACACAGGTTAAAACGCCTGGTCTCACTACTGATCGCTATTAAACACAAAACTGGTGTGCTGCCACTTATGCGCTTGTGTCACCTGACTCCAGGTAAGGTCAGTAGCCCTCTATCACTATGAGGGTATTTCTTTTTGCGCCCCTCCTGGTCTAACAAGACTACATTACCATGAGACAGGGCTAGGTCATGATGCACACACATGATCCTTGTTTGCCATGAGCACAAATAATTTCAGGGATCCAGATATCCATGCAGCTGAGGCACATAGGGCTAGGGTGCATGTCTGTAACCATGCAGGGGACTTTTCCGTGCAAGATAGTTCCTATTTTATAACACTGATTAAAAACTGGAGTCAACGGCTGTCTGACAAAAATGCAATCACTATTTAAAACAACTGCTGGAATCTGATCTGGACCACAGTGTCTTGTGGTGTGGACGTATTTAGCAATCTATTTCAGTATCAGTATAGTTCAAATTAAAAAAACAGATAACTCTTCAACATCCTGCTCAGAATTTGTTGTATATTCAAACTAGCCACTCCCTCTGCGGAATGGCAACAGCAGAATTGTTTGTTCTTATTGAGCATTTTTTTCCATTTATTTGCCAAAATTATCTTGATTTTTTTGCCTCGCTGTGATCTCTAGACCATGCCAAAGTAGCTTATTGTATTTTTTCTATAAAAACAGGTAGGGATTTGTTTACTAACAGCAAGGCTTGGGAGTTCCAAGTTACAGCGTCTTCCCCAACCAGGTACCAACCAGGTACCAACCAATGACAACGCTACACACAGAGCTTAGTTTTACACATATTTATTCATCTGCATGTAACTGCAAACTCAACATTCTAAACCGCCCTTCAATGTATTGCGTTCTAAAACTTTCATCAAAGTTCAACATAGTTCCTCAGGAGCCAAAAAGGGTTCATCATTTTTAACTCGCAAGTCCCTACATCTTCCCACTGTTAAATACAAAATTACAGGTTTTTACAAAATATGTAGATGGATAGACATATCAAAAATAACAAGAGCGGTAGGGATAAAGGACACTCCTGTCCCCCACAAAAAGCTATTTAAATAACAAAGGACTGACCGAAACGTTATAGAGGAATCGTCAATTCCAATATTTTAGTGTGCACGTAATCATGAGGACTGTGAGTCTCACATTAGGTGCTGAAAAATGATGTACTTAACAAAGACACAGCAAACTAACTATAGTGGAATAATTCAAATTTTGAAAGTAAAACCCTCACTCATCAACATGGTTGATGACATGCTTCATCATAGGGTTTTACCAAGGAGACGGAATGTCTCCCTGGACTGCTACTACGGCTGTGTTGCAGCAACACAGCCGTAGTAGCAGTCCAGGGAGAATATTGGAATTGACGATTCCTCTATAACGTTTTGGTCAATCCTTTGTTGTTATTTAAAAAGACGGATAGACATATACAATTAAATCTCTCCAATCAATCTTTTTGGTGCTTTAATTTTTTGATCTGATCTTCAACTGTCATCTAGGATCTGCGTCACCGGTGTAGAGGTAACAGCAGTCACTGATGGTTCAGACCCAGTCTCTCCTTCAACAGTTAGATCTTATGACCGATTAGTTAAAGGCCTAAAGTGAGAACAGTCTCTGGTAATAGACTTCCCACTGCGCTGGGCAGTCACTATGTGTCCCTTGGTAAACACCACTTGAAAAGGTTCTGCATCAAATGGAGCATTACATTTTCTTCTCTGCATCTGTTGTGCAATCACTCGATCTCCTTCCCAAAAGATAATGTTCTTCGCATGTCATATTTGGGCAGCATGTTTTCATCTTTTGTTTGTTCACTAAGTCTTTCTCATGCGTTGCTTTCTCATCTCTCTTGTTCCGATTGGTCCATTGTGGCAAATTGGTGTTCATTGTTCTCCCGAACATCCGTGTCACAGGATTTTCACCCGTGGTCGAGTGGGGTGTAGAATGATAAGATCTTTAGGTAGAATTCAGCACAGTTTTCAAATCGAGCTATTTGAGATTGGCACACTGCACTACTTTCTTTAGTGTACTCATAAACCTCTCAGCAAGTCAGTTGACCTCCGGCTACAAAGGTGTGCTCTTCTGATGCTTTATATTCAAATGCTCCAATAAATCTTTACGCTCTGAGCTATTGAAAGGCGGACCAATGTCAGACTTCACTGTGACTGGAACACCCCTTGTCGCAAAGATGCCATCTACTCTTTCAATGACTCGTTGTTGTGTAGTAGATGAAAGATCATCAGTTAATGGAAATCATGAATACTCGTCCATAATCACTAGTATGGGATGCCCATCGTCGATTCCACAGAAAAGTCCATGGTTATTTTCTCCCATAAATGCTTTGAGAGTTCTGGCATGCTCAAGGTGTGGTGAGTAGTTTTTGTAGAATGGCAGTTGCATAGGGGACTGGTCTTTAATTCCTTTTCAACCTTGTTATTAAGATCAGGAAACCAGACATGGTCTTGGAGAGCTCATATTGTGGCAACGATTCCTCGATGTCCTTCATGGGCCACTTCAATTATTTTCGCTCTCTGACTCTCAGGAATCAGAATTCTCGACTCTCGTAAAATAACTCCTTCCTGAGTTATAGGCAGTTCATCCTTGACATTTTTTTATTTTTTGACATTCACCATCACTAGTGAGCGGTCGAAGATGTTGGTTCCACAACTGATGTATAATTATATCCTTCAGCTTTACCATTTCACTTTCATGGCAGTGATAATCTGAGCTAATAAAATAGCAGCTGGTGTGTTTGATTTTACAATGAAATTGATATAGCCCTCAGCTGTCTTTTAGGGAGTACAGTGACCTTGTATAGGTACTCTGGAAAAGTAGTCCGTAGGATTCTAACCTTATCCTGGATGGTGCACAATGGTGTAATTATACTCTTGTAGCGGTAGTTCCCATCTTTCATTACGAGGAGGAATTTCCGCTTTTGGATTGCCAAATATAATCAGTAAAGCTTGATGGTCCGTTACTAGTATAAACGGCTTTCCGTACAGGAAGACGTGGAAATGATCACAAGCCTGTACCACAGCTAAGCTTTCTTTTTCAGGTGTGAGTAAGCATGTTCTTTCTGAAACAAACTTCTACTTGCATATTCCACAATATGCCTTTGAACATTCGAGTGTCCACTGTGCTGTGCAAGGATAGCGCCTAACCCGACAGGCCTCATTTCAACAACAATCTCGATATGAAGCTTAGGATAGAAGTACTCCATTTCCGTAGCATTCTCAATGGCTTGGATAATTCTTTTAATGCTTCTGCACATTGATGTGGCCAATTAAATGAATTATTCTTTTTCGTGAAGTCTCTCAATGGAGCACTTACAGTGGCAATGTCTTGTAGGTGTCTGGAACAGTAATTGGCCTTGCCAAGAAATGAACACACTATAGAAGCAAAAAAAAAAAAAAATTATATATATATATATATATATGTATAAAGGAGGGTCTAGGGGACAATATTTATAGACCAACTGAACTCCACACCCCTATTCACAGACATATAACTACGGGGAGAAAGTCTGTCTGAAGAGTGACGAAAAAACCTCAAATGCTCAAAATGGACTTCTCACCAGGTCGACATAGTTTGCCCCAACACTGGCATGAGAAAAGTCTCCATCAGCCCACCCATTTGGCGGAGCATCGTCATCTGGAGGACTAAGAGAGGAGGGTCAGATGTAGCCAATGTTGCTCAAAGGCTAACAGAAATGGATACTTGACCCGATGCTCTCAGAAATTCTCAGCCACAGTTGTTGTTCAAAATATGGGACCACTAATGGAGTGCAGTGCAAGTGATAAGTGTATGTGAGATAAAAATGACTAGGAGGACAAAAAATATGTTTATTAAGTATTGTCCTAATGCCATGAATAAAAACCGCCTGATAGTTATTAAAAAATTAACTATCTCCTGGCAAAGAGTGAGGTCGACATGTTTCAGCCGTTAGGCCAATTTGCCCGGCTTTCTTCAGGACCTAAATGATGTTAATTGCTACTGCAGGAAAAGACAATGATAAGTGAAGTGTATTATACAACTAATTTTTCAAAAAGAAGTAAATAGATCAGTGGTATATTACCACCCTACCAGGTACAAATTCAATGTATACGAGGATAAGATCTATCTCTTCATTCTTGGTATAAAGAAGGGGGTTTTAATACAAACCAGGTAAGACCAATGATGACGAATAGAAGTATTCGGAGCATAGAGGTAAAGAGGTCAGAAAAATCGATTACCCTTTGTGATCGACTGCGCCCATTCATAATATGACTCTAATAGGGCAATAGAAATTTCGATAAACAGGTAAGTACTCACTCAGCTTTCTGTGGGAGTAGGCCTCCCCTCACCCGGTAACTGCTCGGTGGTTGAGGCCCGCTCTATTTGTAGGTAAAACAAGGAATCAAATGGTAATGGCATCATCCATCTTATGTCCCCTTATTTTACTCAAAATCAAATTATTAAAACCAAAATCAAAAAAGGCTAAGACCGTACCATTCAACACCATGTAAGACAACAGGCTGGCGCTTCTGCGTCAATAATTAGTATAGATCAGTTTCTATATGTTGTGTTTTGTTTTATATTGATTGTAATTCAACATACAAAGTTTTTTAAGGAATAGAGACAGTGTGCCAGGTATATGCAAAACACACTCTCACTAAAGTACCCCAGCTTATTAAAGATTTAGCTCAAAATAAGAACAAAGTAACCCATGAAAAATGTGTTATTTCATGAGTAATGTCAGCCATAAACCCCGATCAATATGTAAAACTAAGGTTTAATCTATGGCTTGAGTTACACTGTTCCCCATGTAGTCATTAGGCTAATAATCCAAAGGGGCAGAACCAGAATTAAAAGTTTTGCAGAAATAAAAGAGTATAAGGCCAAAATAGCAGAGCCATCGAGGATCACCTTACCTGTCCGTCGGTATCTCTCAGCAATCCGGAAGCAGTGTGGGAGGTACCGAGGAAGGTTTGATGTACTCTTAAGTAGTGGCGCTAATTGTTTCTAATTTGTTCTTTAACCAATGGGTTTCCGCGTTGTTATCGTGTATTGAGCGTATAGTGGCTCAGTTCGCTTCATGCCCAGACGTAGGTATTGTCTAATCATCTATCGTGCTCATGCGTCGACAGTTGGATATTCTCTGCGCATGCTCAGTCATTCTATGCTAGTGAGACACCGTCGTCAGCGTCTCAGTACCGCACATGCGCGTAGCTGACAACGGGCGAAAAGATGCGCGTTTACGTGTAGCTACAGAGCCCGAGAATTTAGGATTCGTCAAATCCGTCTAAATTCTCCTACATCAAGTAGTTTTGGAAATAATCGTATTGTTGGAAATAACTATATTGTTGACCCGATGTGCATCAAAGTACACTATCGATCATTAGATAGGGTGTTTACAATATAAACGCACAGGTTAACAGAAATGGCAAGCATGTATCATTAAATGTTATGAATGTTATAACCACGTTTAAAGGTGCTGTAAATGAAGTTTGTAATCAGCTATCAGCAAAACTGGCACCTTGAATCAAACCACAAAGATCACCAGTAGAGGTCTAAATACTGGTTATTGATTACATACAGTCTAACTGTTAATTGTGGTGTATTGATGCTCATGAGTTATAATAGAATGACCATAGACTGAAGGACAGACTTATCACTATATGAAATTGTCAATCAGGGGCCGCGACAGCTGCAAGATGTATTGCAAGTAGATCAAGCCTGATCTAACAACTGGCGCTGACACAATATACACTGATGACCAAATATCGCTTTATGACGCTTATTTAGATTGAGACCCACGGAATATTGTCATTCAGGCCTTCTGTATCAGTTTTGAGCCTAAAAATCAATTTTTGTTCCTTAATGAACAGAAACCTGGATATGTCAGTCACGTGTTGGGGGATCATGGGATGTTCAAGAATCAACCATCTCATGTCGTCTGCTTGATGTTTGAGGCATAAGAAGTGATTAGTGAGATACGTGGATTGTTTTTTACAGCGTATAGTGCTTTTTTGTGCTCGCTAATGCGCAGCTTGATTTTGCGGGTGGTGTGACCAATGTACGTGAGTGAACAAGGACATGTGATCATGTAGATCACACAGTCTGTGTTACAGTTGGTGTGACTTTTCAGGATCCACGGCCGATCAGTTCCAATATCCACAGAATCTGTTTTGATGGTCTGTGGGCACACACTGCATGACCCACATGGATGGTGGCCACGTACAGGGGGAAGCCCCCAGAGCGTGTTAGACTCTTGTTTGTGCTGCAAGCGGGGTCGAGTATGTACTAGGCTGTCACGCAGACTAGGACCTCTTCTAAATGCGAAGAGTGGTAGAGGGATGTTATCAGTGGCAACATTCAAAATGCGCCAGTGTCTGCGTACTGTCTTCTGCACTTTATTAGATAGTGTGCAAAAAGTATTTACAAACGTCAGTCTGTTGTTTACAGGTTTAGTGATACTATTATCAAGTAAGGTCTCTCGGCTTGTGTTGCAAGCTCTCTTCCAGGCTCTGCGTACAAGACGTGTAGGGTAATCTCGGGCCTGAAGTTGTAGGGAAAGTTCTTTAGCATGTTTGTCAAAAAGTGCTGGTGTTGAACAGTTTCTGTGCACCCTCAGGAACTGGCCAACCTGAAGGTTTTCGTGCAGGGCCTGAGGGTGGTGACTGTCAAAAGTCAACAGAGAATTTCTTGACATAGGTTTCTTAAACAATTCACATTGAACCTGTCCATTGTCAAGGAAGATGGAGATATCCAAGAATGCTAGTCGAGATTCACTGTGCTCAACCGTAAACCTCAGAAACGAGTTTTGTTGATTAAGCCAAGCATGAAAGGCATTCATCTCATGAGCAGTGCCTCGCCAAATCAACAGTACGTCGTCTATATACCTCTTCCACAGCAACACTATAGAAGCATCTTGCGAGGGATCAGCATTTGACAGCGCTTGTACTTTAGCAAGATCTGGTGTCAAACCTCCATCAGAAAAGATGTGGCCAAAGATTGTAAGCTTTGTCTAATGGAACTCACACTTATTGTCATTCAAATTCAAACCTGCTTCAGCAAGCAAACAACATACTAGTGTAAGAGCTTTATCATGTTCTTTTTGTGTAGCTCCAAAAACCAATGTTTTATCGTTGTAATTGAACACATTCATGACAGGCTGTATGATACGTCAAATGATGTAGAATGTGTACAAAAGGTTGTAATGTACCTGCACTTTTCTATCAATTCTAACGGATGACAACCTTTATGTAAATTAAGGCATGAAAATAACTTTACGCCTTTTAATTGCACTATAATGTCAGCAATAGGTGGACCTGGATGATGTTCTCGTTCATTTGCCATGTTTGCCTGACGCTTGTCAATGCATATGCATACAGCTCCTTCACTGTCATTTTTAGGCACTACCACTAAAGGAGAAACCCATGGCGTTGGACCAGCTGAACGCTCAATAATCTCATGCTTAAGTGCTTCAAGTTCTTTTTCAACAGCTTCTTGCAAATGAAAAGCAATTCATATATGTCTCTGATCAACAGGACAGATGTCCTCATTACTATGCAACTTTAGTTTCCTAGTCCTAAGTCTTCCCAAGCCATGAAATAACGAAGGGAACTGACTTAAATTATTTTGTGGTGAGCATTCATGTAGTAAATCATGGAAATCTGTCCCATATCAGCGGCTGTGCTGAAACTGAGTAGACAGGCACTTGATACAGTGCCCTAAAGCACATGGATGGGTGTTTGTATCTTACTTTTCTTGTGTTTCATTGTCGCTGCAAATTAACCGTGACTTTTTAAGGGCGTTGATGCAGACCAAGGTTTTCAATGGCGTAAGTTGCAGCTGGAGAGATAGTTCATTGTTTTTCTCCTCAAGTATTATTGTTTATCAATGCACCACAGTTGATGATGAAAGGTATCGAACAACCATTTACTTTCAATGTAATCTTTGGACTATGTTTAAATGACTTTGGTGATTTGGCATGTCGAATTTTTCTTGACTGACATTTTTCTTCACAAGTGTCCAACTACGATGTGCACGCTTTCCTGAGTTAACCATGGACATTGTGCAATCATTCCCATCACTTTCACATGATACTGATAAAGAAGAACTGATTTAGATGATAATCAACTTCGTTCAGTGTTGATTTGTTTCAACTGATGTCATCGATTGGCCTTGTGAGTGTGCATCGAACATGGCTTTTAGAACGCTCTGGTGGTTACTTTGTCTTCGGACGTGACGCCCATAGTTTTTCCTTCACTTTTGAAAACTGTCACACTATGGTTCTCGTTCCCGCAGCCTTTTCATATCTGCACGTTTACCTTTGTGTGGAAATGAAAATCCACATCTAATACAAAACTTCTTTTTACGTGTTGACATCACTTTGTGTCCTTCAGTCTTTTGTTTTGGCTTACTTTTCACACTTATGAAAAGGGTAGAGGCAGTTGCTTCATATAAATATTTTGGATTCAAGGTTGAACAAAAACGGAGTTATAAATCACAGCTCACCGATATGCAGGTCATCAAAATTTTATATATGGCTTTAAATTACTAAAAAAGAAATTAAGCTGTCCATCCCACGGCAACCTTTTATCCGTTATGCTCGCACAGCTAATGCCATCAGTGACCTATGGATCAGAAATAATGAGGAATCGAGAAATCCCAGCTTTGAACAAAATACAAACAAAAGTCTACAAAAACATCTTCCACATCCAGCATTGTGCATTACCGGCTCAAGTCCAACTTGAGTTTGGTCTGTCCAACCAAATATTCGAAGTCAAGGCACAATCATTAAATAATGTGGGAGGCTGCGTGCATCTGAAACTGGTTCCATTGAAAATCTGTGCTGGAAAGAAATAGATAGGCAAAAAGAAAAGAAAATTCAAGGATCTTGGGATAGTTATCTAAACCAGGTGATAGAGGACCTGTGCGTTCAAGACATTTGGAATTCCAGCATCGGGAAAAAGGCCTTTAACAAAGCAATCAACTCAACAATAAAACTTCAGTCGTATTCAACAGACGAGAACATTTTACTACAAAGACATCATGCCTGGACGGTGATCAGCTCATACGGTACAAGGAAGCCTCAGGAATATTTATTAGCTTATTTTTCAGCTGCTTTAAAACATCACTTTATGAGATTTCGATGTTGCATGTGTGAAACAGGATCTCCTCCCTTCCTGGAAAGATCAAAGGCATAACCCGAAACTGCAGACTGTGTGGCTATAAATATGAATCTCTCCAACATATTTTCTGCGCATGCCCAAAGTTATTAAAAGAAAGAAAGTTATTATTAAAAAAAATATTTAACAACATGAACATTCGAACAAGCAGAGAAGCAGTAATTACCTGGCTAGGTGGGACTTCAATCCCCATAGTCTGTAGGGATTACAAATTTTAAATCTATATTTAAAGGAATTAGGTCGAAATCCTGTGGAATTCCAAACTGATTCTTGAAAGTACTGGAAAACAACAAGAATTTGTAAGGATAACGACCTGTTGATTTTATTTATTGTCCATCGAATGCAGAACAAGGATTAATAGTTTTAAAATTCTAATAAGGATATTTTATTAGGATGTTTCTATGCAGTAAAACATGTTGCTTGGTGTAATGGTTTTTAAAAAGACCGAACACTTGACTAAATTGAATTGGACACTCATCACGGATTTGTTCTGGGCACCTGCGGCCTCCATTTCAGCAGGTTTTCTATCAGCATGCTCTTCAGATCTGGCAGCTATTAACACTCGCTACATACTAAGGGTTTCTTTCAGCATTCTTCTCTTGAATAAATCTGATAAGCATCTGTCAATTACTCTCAAACGCATAGCTTCTTTATCATTAAATTCATTACACTTTCAATGTCTGATGAGTATGCTGAGTCTGTCCTTACATTCATCAATGGTTTCATCAATTTTCTAGCATTCTTGGTTGAAGATATATCATTCGTAATCCACATTTAGCATTGAATTAAACTTGAGATTCAATACTCTGTAATTTGACGATATAAGACGTCTTCATTTTCTTTAGGACTTCTTTTGCGCCTATCACCAGCAAGATTTTTTAGATACTTAAAAATCTTTTTGTTTTCAGTCTTCAAGTCTATCCAAGCAGTCCTTCTACCACTTATTTTATGCTTTTTGGCTGTACCAAAATGTGGTGGTGATTTCAGGAAAGCGGCAGTGTTGTAGCCATTTCTGGGAAAGGTTGATATTGAGGGTGGAGTTCTCTCTAGCTCCCTCTATTGATCATCTTGAGTTGGTTTGTGTGAGCCATCTCTAAGGCCTTGAGATGTGCTTGCATCTGGATAATCCTTGATGACTTTTGAAATGACGGCCTCGGTCTTTGCCTCCATTGGAAAAAACAGTATTTCACTATACCAAAGACTTCAGAGTCTTTATTATTATTATTATTATTATTATTGGGATATTTGTAGAGCGCTGCGTTACGCACACCGGCGTGTAATGTTGCATGTCTGTCATACACAACCTATGCTAGGTTTGGGTTGCGATGCCTGGCACTGAGGTTGTACTGGCGCATTTTACCTGGATTTGGGTCAGTAAATAACTGTTTTATTCTTTGACGTCTCTTTGCATGCACTTTGTCTTCACCGTTTTCAAATTATAACGTTATGTTACAACTTGTGATTATTAATAGCTGCTCTGTGAAAACCTGACTGTATAGTGCGTAACAGCACAGTACCTTGATATACCGTCTGACCAGCATGTTCTCGGTCCCTGATATGTAGATTTCTTTGCAATGCTTTAGTTGTTTTCAACTTCTTTACAGCAACTGGAGTTGCAGTTTGACTCCAAATGCGTTTAGTGTTGGTTCCCTCCTCCAACTGCTGCAGACATGGCATGCACAAGCAGTTTGCTTGGACCGCAGTAAACTCTCTGGGAGAGCACTGTCAATCGTCGGGTTGCTTTTCCTCTAACTCGTTGCCATGTGTAGGATTTTCCCCAGCCAGAGTACTCGACAATGACTACTCCACACAATGAGCTTAGTTTTACTCTTCTTTATTCGTCTG
Organism: Lissotriton vulgaris; assembly: GCF_964263255.1. Taxonomy (NCBI): domain Eukaryota; kingdom Metazoa; phylum Chordata; class Amphibia; order Caudata; family Salamandridae; genus Lissotriton; species Lissotriton vulgaris. Next base: position 178,645,924 of record NC_141699.1, read on the forward strand.
AGTGTACCTGCAAACTCAACATTCTAAACCAGCCTACAATGCATTCTGCCCTAACACTTCCCTCACAGTTCTACAGATTCCCTCAGGAGCCAAAAGGGTTCCATCATTTCTAACTCGCAAGACACTACACAAGTTACATGATCACATGAATGTACATTATAGTCTCTTCAAATTATAATCCAATCAGGTGCGTCTAAATGTAAACAAGAAAGAGGAGATGCATTTGAACCAAGTGTATAATCTTGCATTGTTTTACTACCTAAAGGCAGTAAGAACAATGCAAGATTGTTAACTTTCCTTGAATTAAACATTTAATGACAGACAAGTAGATTTCTTATTCGAGAGAGGTGTATTGAAAACAAGTTTTAACCTCTACATATGACTATCCAGTAATGAAACAGTTTTGTCATTCCAGGCAAGATGGGTTTATAGAAGGACTGATAAACCTTCACTTGCAAGGCTCTTCCTATGGGATGTTTTTTTTAGCTGGGATAGATTACAACCTAGTCTATCTACTTGAAGGTTGTTGGGCTTCGGAAAATTGGATATGCTCTCCAGGGAGAATACATTAATCTTATAAATGAAGATCTGGAGATACAAAGAGATTGGGTTCCGGATCAAATCTATTACATGGTGTATTAAAAAGAATCTGTTTCTCTCGAAGGTCCAGATTTTATTGGAGAGGTTACTCCAATAATTTCAACAACTGGAAGGGTATAATCCATCGGTACTCCGTTTATTGAATTTGAAGTTTATTTAGTTGGCACCAAGTTTAACGCTGTTGAAGCTACAGTTTTTTCAATATTATATTTGGGTTTCTGATTCTGAGGAATAGTTCCCAGGTGGGTGACTTGTTTGACCAAGTTCCTCATCTCCTCAGTTTAATATAGATGGTTGTGAGACACTAAATGGCTTCTGCCTGACAAAAAAAGAAGGGAATAACAAGGAGAGCTGTTTTGGGATCTTACGTGAGATGTTTTCAGACTTGGGTATTTTTGTGAACTGGATTAATGTAGATCTTCATGTAGCTTTTGTTCTTATTGTCTTGATGATTGAATAATTTGTGGTTTCCCCTGTGCTACTTGTGGATGTTAATAAAGGAAATAGCGGGGGGAGGAGCCACGGCGGCGACTAAGATGGCCGCCTAAGCGCTCGGCTCGCCATCGCCTTCCCTATTATCCTTACGCCCATCCTGCGTTTCAACCGCATACCCGTGCAGCTGAGACGGTGCGGTGCCTGGCCGTGTAACTCCGGGCTAGCGGCCGCCCCGGACGGCCGAGAAACGTCGTCGTGAAGATCGCGGCCTGAACTGGTCATAAGCCGGGACCCCGAGTGTTGGTGCAGCCGGTGCGGAGGTGATCAACAGCGGCCCTGGCCGGACAACAGGGGCCGGTGATCCTGGTCGGAAATTGCAGCTTCCCAATTTGAAGGGCTGGCATAGGCTGTGCGCAGTGCAACAACCCGGATCCTTGCCTCATTCATTTGGCTGACCCCTCAGTGGTGACTGTCCCGGAGATCGGAGATCGGCGGTAAGCCCTCCGCCTGTGACAGACATTCTTTGCCGGTTGTCCGGGGGTGACCTGGGCATCGGAGTGATCGCCCGTCAGCTATATCAGGCGTTCTGATGTGTTCCTTCTCCCTGATGGGTGGGCGCTAACGCACGATTGTAAGCTATTTTCGGTGTACTCCGCAGTAACCCACTCGTACGCCACAAACATACAAATTTCTCTCGTCTGCCTGATCCGACTTCCTCGCTGTCTGAGGGATCCCCAGAGACAACGGGCTCAGCATATACCGGCAGCGCAGCAATGGAGCCCACGCTGGGAGATGTCCTTTTGGCTATCCAGGACTTTCGCTTCTCCCTGACCCATCGAGGACTGATTGTCCACGACTCAATGGCGGCCATCGCTCCTGGAATGAGACCTGGAGGAGCAGATGAAGATGCTCTCGACCTGGCACATGACTATTCCCACTCCTTTGATACCGGAGACTTTCGGAGACACACAGTTTTGGATGAGGTGCCTACTGAATTTATCGGCCTGATCAGTGCGATTGCTGCTCTTTATATTTGCACGTCTAATGTGCCACTCATCGCACTACAACGCCATGTGTTTCCTATGCTGGAAAGCGTACCCTGGAATGGAGGTGACGATACTGTGTTGCTACCTTTGCTTAGCGCCTGGATGGCTCTCATAAGGCAGAACTGCTCGCTAGGCTAATCTGCTTCTGGTACTATTGGGTCAGGGAGTTTGTTTACTTCTGTTCGAACTGGCCAGGGATGAGCGCTGACTGTTTCCTGTACTGTGTGAAGGGTCTCGGTGGCGATGCAAGACTCGGCTACTGTGACTTTGGGGGGGTTGAAATGGATGTACTATGATGCCCGCTTCCCATCCCGATGGGCTTACACTTCCTTCTATGGCGCGATGGAGCGGGTGGGATTTGTGGCCGGCGCGAGGGCCCTCCTCCTTTTCCCATCTTCGGGGTCTTTGCTGGGGCGACAGGCATGCCTATGGGGGGGGGGGGGGGGGGGGGGGGGGGTAGGCCGTAGCCTTCCGCTGGTATGCAGGGTGGGGGGTTGGGGCTTGAGTTTCGTTTCTTTTTGTTTCTATGGCCTTTTTTCTTGTGCTTTCTCTTGTTTCTTTTCTTCTTTCTTATGTATTTTGGGTCAGACGGGGGATCCGGGTTTGGTTCTTTCTGGGACGATTTTTGCGCTTTGTGTTCATGTCTTTTTCGCATTGTTTATTGATTCTATGGCTAAGATATCGATTTTAATGCATAGTCACTGAATGATTACATATCCTGCTTTTCCTTCCCACCTGTACTTCGGTTTGAGGGCGCATATCCTGTTTACGAATTGTTCCACGTAACACGTGCGTTTTTGTATGTCGTCGGATCCTTTCATTAATGCTATAGAGTGAACCCTCTTACATCCTGTTATACCATAGACAAGCTGGATTCTGACTCCTGAGGTGATATATTGATTAGGCGGGCACTAACTGGGGCGAAATGCACTTCCGCGCTTGTGTATCCTGCTTGTAATGACTTACGCCAGTATTTTGATAACGCTGTTCCACTTGTGGATATCCTGCTATGTGGCTCGCCCTCTCAGCTACCCGGTCTGACTTTAGGACGATTCGCCAAAATTACAAAATGAAACCCTCTTTATCCTTTTCCTGCAGTTCCTTGCCAGTACACCGTAGTGTTGTTATTCCTGTCATCTATTGCAGCGCAAGGTAGCTTGGAATGTTTTACAGTGTCATAGCGGCCGGCCCGCAGTGGTTGTAGGCAGACGCTGTGTACTATGTTTACGATAAATAAAGGTTTTCAAAAAAAAATAAAATAAAGGAAATAGTTTGTGTCTTGGGGAGCAATGTAGAACTTTACTAATGAAATATGGACCAAGGGACCTACAAAATGTTTGCAGTCCTCAAAGGGAGGGAGACACAGTGAGGTTGACGCAGTTGTCTAATTTCCTCACCTCCTCAGCAGCTTGACTTTCCAGATCCCACCGTCTCAGTAATAAGCAGTTAATCGGAGCCTACTGTGCCTTTAGCGGATGTTAGACTTGACATCTTTGACGTGGTTCCCCCTGACCTTTTGCCTCTACCTCCTGTATTTTTTGTGGTTGTGCTGGATTTCGTTTTTGCTGGTTTAGATGGTTTAGTCACTTTGCCACTGCTGATCAGTGTAAAAGTGCAAGTGCTCCCTGTGTAAACTGTTGTTACAATTGGTTCTCCCTGATTGGCATATTTGATTTACTGGTAAGTCCCTAGTAAAGTGCACAGAAGTGTGCCAGGGCCTATAAATCAAATGCTTCCAGCGGTCCTGCAGCACTGATTGTGCCACCCACATGAGTAGCCCTGAAAAGGTATCTCAGACCTGCCACTGCAATGTCTGTGCACAGTTTGTTAACTCTCATGTCAATATGGCAGGTGCACCCACTTGCCAGGCCCTAACCTTCCCTTTTCTCACCTTTCAGGCACTCCTATGGTAGGCGCAAGGTACCCCTCTGGGCAGGGTGCAGTGTATGTGAAAGGTAGGACATATATTGGTTTGTGTGACGCGTCCCGATAGTGAAATACTGACAATTACATTTTTCACTATTGAAAGGCTATCTGCCCCAAAGGATAACATCGGAAATACTTTGTAACTTCTTACAAGTATAACTTTCCATTGGACAAGATAGAGAAATAAAGTTTAGGCTCTCTGAACTAAGATTTTAAGAACACATCTTTTAGTAAAGATGGTTTTTAAATTGTGTGTTTGAAAATGCCACTTTTAGAAAGTAGGTATTTTCATGTTTAACCATTCTGTGTGCTTCTGCCTGTTTGTGTATTGACTGTCTGGTTTTGGAGTGACAGGGGCTGGAGATGTGCATTCACTGTAGACAGCCACTGGGGGGGGGAGGGGGGTTGAGGTGTGCCTGTCCCTTTCTAGATGACTCAGAGCTGAGCTGAATGGGGCTTGGCTGAATTAAGTGTAGTGGGAGGAGATTTCCTTGCACCTGAATAGGGCCTGTCTTCCTTGCACAATGCTGTCTCCACCCCCTGTGGTCATACTGCACCAGTGAGGACAGAACTGATTTGAACTGTGCTCAGAGACCTTTGCACAAAAAGAACAGATTTTTTTTAAAGTCTGTCAATCTTATTTTAGTACATCAAAAACGTCCAGAAAGTCCCCACACCTAAGCACATCTGTTGAGTATAACTGCTCATGCTCCTGATCTTGTCTGGCAACTGGGCTACACAACATTCCACAATAGCAGTTCCATTTCCTCCAAATCTTTGTGCATTTTTTTGGACACCCTCTACTCTCATAGATCGTCCTTTCCGTCTGCATACACCAGTCCAGATCCATTTCCCAATACTTCAGAGTCAGGGTATCTAGCACCCTCCATTTATTTGCGATATTACGTTTTGCGACCATAAACCTCAGCGTTACCAAAGTGCGCTCAGCGTTGATGTGGTCCAAATCGCCCCCCTCTGAAGTTCAAACACTCTAGACCCATTCCCATTTTCCCAGACCTATGCCAGGGTTTCCGCATATAAGAGCCTGATCTAGCTTAAAAAATTGGGCCCGAAACCCAATCTCTCCAGTACTGCGAACAAAAAGTGCCATTCCACTGTGTCGAACGCCATGCGAACGTCCAGTGACACCACCAACACATCCTCCTCAATGGTCGCTGCTCTGCCGATCAGCCCGTGCAATCGTCGAATATTAAGGGCTGTGTTACGTCTCGGCATGAAGCCTGTTTGGTTGGGGTGGACCAGAGAGTCTACCACTAGTAGCAGGCGGTTAGCCAAAAGCTTAGCCAAGATTTTTGGTTCGGCATTCAAAAGAGAAATCTGTCTATATGAGCCGCCGTCATTAGGGGGTTTGCCTGGCTTTGGAATCACTGCGCTATTCGCTGATCTATGGGGAGCATTCCTTATTATAGCTTTCGTTAAACATTTTATGCAATATGGGAGTCACTTTAATCGATGTGATTTTATATAGTTCAATTGGCAGCCCATTAGGGCCTCCGGCTTTACCTAATCGAAGATCTGTCATTGCCTTGGTTATTTCAGATTCTGCCAAGTCCTGCTCTAATGAGTCCTTCTCCTCCGGCCCGAGACGTTGCAGTGTAAACATAGCCAGTAACTCCAGCTATGTCTCAATTTGTAGTGCTGGAATCTGAAGCATAGAGATGTTCATAATAGTCTACAAATTCCTCTGCGATCTGATTCCCACCCCGAACAGTGGTTCCGTCCCTCCCCTGCACTTCTTGTACCCAGCTAGAGGCCTCTGATTTCCTATCCAACCATGCCAGCAATTTGCCTGCTTTGCCTCCCACTTTGTAAAAGTTTTGCTGCGTCACCCGATCTCTCGCTTTTCCGGCCTCTTTGGCTATTGCCTTAAACTCCGTTTGCTTCAACATCAACTGATGCTTTACTCCCCCGTCATTAATACTGATCAGGCTTGCCTCCAAGGCCAGGATACTTCGTTCTATCTCCTCTAATTGTATACGTTTCTGTTTTTTTCACCTGCTATCAGAGAAATTCCCTGTCTCCTGATCACCGCCTTGTAAGCCTCCCAGAGCAAGCAGACCGAGTCTACTGTGGCAGTATTTTCTATTATATATTGATCAGTAGCTTCATACATTTTGGCTCTAATCGTGGGGATGTGAAAGAACCAGGGGTTAATCCTGCCTAGACATCTTGGCCTGAGTTCTGACATTTCGTAAGGGACAAAGATTGGAGAATGATTTTATATTCCCCGGGCCTTATTGTAAACATCTCTACTATGGGGTGCCTGCTGAGCCAGTGTGAAAATGTAATCTATATGTGACATGCTACCATGTGTGTCAGAAGCCAAGACCTGCTCCACAGGAGTCGAAGATGCTCCCAACGGCCCACCACCAGCACGGCACCCGAAAAATATCATCTCTCTATGCAGCGTGCTGATAGGGGGAAAGGGTAAGTGGAAAACAAAGAGAGACAGCCTGAAGTGGTGATTCTATTGAGCACGCCGTTGAACCAGCCGAGTCTGCTACTGCTGTAATGTGCTGTGCCTGTAGTGAGTGAATACACCTTATTACCTATTCAACAACTAAACTTGTTCTCTAGTAGTTTAAATGATTATACTTCATTTACCAATTAACCCCCAGGCTAATGCTCCTCTCTGTTATTAGGTGTTGGGTGTGGTGTTATCTTCTGTACCTGTAAATGACGACACAACATGAACCAAGTCCTAACTCACCCAAACATTTGAACTGTAATTTTCTATACCCCTCTTGACCTTTACCTTCTATGCAGATAATCTGCGTGTTGATTATTATAAACTGTGTTGAGTCTTGTATTATTCAGGATGTTCGTAATCTCCCAGGACAACTTGCACAACTAACTTTAGAAAGTAAGCATCATCAAATAATAGCAAAATTGTTGGGCTGTTGAATTGTGTCAGACACCTCTTACCACCGCCACAACCGGAACAAATAGCTGACTAAGTTCATTGAGTTTTTAATCTCAAATGTTGCTGGAGCGTCCTGGAACGATCCTCCGACGTTCCTGAAGAGAAGATCCCACGTTGCGCATGTGCGAAAAATTAACTCGAACCAAAATACACGGAAACCTCTGTTCCATACCAGACAACTAAACACCTTTCTACTAACTAAGAAATAGATACTTGAGTTCTATACTAGGGGTATCTCTGTTATAGTCATAAGCGCCCGCCCACCTCCCCGGTGGAGATAATTATTCGTGTAAGGAATGCTACAGGTCTGGCGTGCTACGCCTTCAAAAAGAGATGAAAGTAAGAGGGACCTGCTATGCATTCTGGGATACTGGGGGAAAGTTCTGGAAAGTTCTCTTAAAGGCGCAGTATCCTATTGTAAACCACATAATGGCAGCCTATGAGGCTTGTCTGTCCATGCCTTCCTCTCTATCATTCCAGAGGCTTTTGCTGGTAAAGGCAAGATTCTCTATGGAAGAAACTGGGCCAGCTGTGTTATGTGTGGTTTTTTTGGTGGAATTTCTAGTGGAAGTACTGGACAATGTAGCCTGTGGATATAGGCTGCATTATTTGTCTTTAATTCTCTCTTAAGTGTCTTGCAGTTCTGCATTTCTTGACAATTTAAGAGATTATTTTTGATTGCCGGGGTCCACGCACATGAGCGGGACTATTCACTAGATTATGACTATAACAGAGATACCCCTACTACAGAACTGGAGTTACAGGACAGAAACTACTCCTTCCTTCAAATTCTGGACTTTTTATGTCGTAAAAATGTTATAATGGCACCTAATCCACTTGTAGAAGCTGTAAGGCGACAGGAGAAAATTGGGGTGCTGTATAAGATATTATTATAGTATAGATCAGATGATCTAGGAAAGCACTATGCGAAATCGTTCACAATTTTGGGGGAACATAACATATCTATCGAGAATGCTATTGCTAGATCTCGGGATGTTTTACTGTCCGCTAATTTGAAAGTGCAATTTTTCAAAACTGTTTTTAACCTGTATTACACTCCAGCTCATATATGTTCAAGAGGGGGGCAGGTATGATGGAAAAGGTTTTCGTTGTAGGTGGATAATGCTGATAGTCTTCATATTTTCTTTAGTTGTAGCAAATTGTCTAGATTTATTGCGGATATAGAGAAATTTCTGTCCTCGATCATCGGGATTCCGAGGAGTATTACTCCTACCATAATGCTATTAGGGATTGGGTCAGATATTGAAAAGGGGTCTCAATTGTATAAACAACTACATTTGATTTTTATTGCAATGACAGTGACCTGGCTGTGTATTGCCTCTGATTGGCTTCAAACGAAACCCTACACATTGGAGCTGACTGGCTAAAATGTATAATCTTTTTATTTTAGAATTGAGTTTATTTTCTGTGAAGGGGGTAAAGAAACGTAAGATTGGTCTGAGCATTTGGGGGGCTTTCTGTGACAATATGAATTAGTAAAACTGTTAAACTTTTATGTTACTATGTTTTAATGTACTACTGTGGAGCAATAAAATAAAAAAAAATACAAAATTGATGGACTCCATTTTTCAAGTTTAATAAACTTTTTCACATTTTCTCTATACTTTCCCAACAATTTCTGCCCTTTTATTAAAAGTGATCTATAGAATTAAATTAATTTAATTATATTTTAATACAAAAATTTTAAATTAACTTTCTTAATACATTTTTAAAAATAAAATACAAAATGATTTGGTTTTAGATAAGTTTATGACAATAAATTACAGATATGTATATTTTAACAATTTTGATTAATTTATTATTTTCTATTGTTTTTTTAGGTGCGCTGCTCTCGCCATGCGAGGCTTTTTGGAATCAATACAGTTTGCGAAGTTGACTTTTGGCTCTGGTCGTAATTTTCATTGGTGTGCGTCATTTGACATAATCAATTATGCTAAACGGGTTGTACTGATTTCCAGGAGGCTTTTTAGTCCTTCCTGGTTACCACCCTGTCCGCGTTTGGCCCCGCCCACCAGGACTGGATCTTTTACAGGCAGATTTACACGCTCTCCTTTAAAGGACAGTAAGCACTTTTTTTTTTCATTGCGGCTCAAGCCACACGCTCCTAATGGCCGCTCAGACAGCGTCTCCTGCTTCAGCCTCCCACCCCTCATTGTTTTATATTTTTTAATTGCACATGTAATCGCTCGTTTGTGTATTTAATTATTTAAGCGCGGTACGCTTCAGCCATGCTTGTTCTCTTTTATGTGCCTCGCTGTTCTCGGAGGAGAGCTCTGGCTGCTAGAACAATACTCGGCTGCTGGCTGCAGAGCACACTGCACGCTCATAGGCAAGGCTGAAGGCCTTGCACTCAGGATTTGCCACAGGTGCCCTCACATTGGCAGGGCAATCCTTGTTTTTTTCTCTTACCTTTGGCATCTTGCATGATCAATCAATCATATCATTTGTAAAGCGCACTACGCACCCTTGAGGGTCTCAAGGCGCTGGGGTGGGGAATGCTGCTACTGCTCGAAAAGCCAGGTCTTGAGGAGTTTTTTGAAGGTCAGCAGGTCTTGGGTCTGCCGTAGGTGGATGGGGAGGGTGATCCAGGTCTTGACGGCGAGGTGGGAGAACGATCTACAGCCGGAGGTCGCTCTTCGGAAGGGAAGACTGTGGCGAGGGCAAGGTCGGTGGAGCGGAGCTGGCGAGTGGGGGTGTAGAAGCTGAGTCGTCTGTTGAGGTACATTGGTCCAGTGTTGTGGAGTGCCTTGTGTGCGTGGGTGAGGAGCTTGAAGGTTGTCCTCTTGAAGACCGGGAGCCAGTGCAGGTCTCTCAGGTGTGGTGTGATGTGGCTGCGGTGAGGGATGTCTAGGATCAGGCATGCAGAGGCGTTCTGGATGTGTTGGAGCCGTCTCAGGAGTTTGGCCGAGACTCCTGCGTAGAGGGCGTTTCCGTAGTCCAACCTGCTGCGGACGAGGGCCTGGGTGACCATTCTTCTGGTTTCAGTGGGGATCCACTTGTAGATCCTGCGGAGCATGCGGAGGGTGTTGAAGCAGGAGGAGGAGACTGTGTTGACCTGTTTAGTCATGGAGAGGGTGGAGTCGAGGATGACCCCTAGGTTGCGTGCGCGGCCAGGTGGGGTATTGGAGCGGTTCACAGTGTGGTCAGCCACCAGTAGTCGTCCCAGGCCGAAAGGGGTGGATCCGAGGATGAGAACCTCCGTCTTGTCCAAGTTCAGCTTCAGTCGGCTGTTCCTCATCCATTCAGCGACGGCCATACTTCCTTCATGAAGGTTGGTTTTGGCGGTGTGGGGGTCCTTGGTGAGGGAGAGGATCAGCTGGGTGTCATCGGCGTAGGTGATGATGTTGAGGTCGTGCCGCCGGCCGACTTGGGCGAGCGGTGCCATGTAGATGTTAAACTGAGTTGGGCTGAGGGATGAGCCCTGGTGTACGCTGCAGATGATCTCTGTGGCTTCGGAGAGGAAGGGGGGAAGGCGGACGCTCTGTCTTCTGCCAGAGACGAAGGAGGCCGACCAGTCCAGGGCCTTCTCTTGGATCCCGGCGTTCTGGAGGCGTGTTCATAGTGTGTGGTGGCAGACCGTGTCGAATGCGGCTGACAGGTCCAGGAGGATGAGGGCTGCCGTTTCTCCATTGTCCAGCAGGGACTTGATGTCATTGGTGGCGGCGATGAGGGCAGTCTCAGTGCTGTGGTTGCTGAAGAACCCGGACAGGGAAGGGTCCAGGATGTGGCTCTCCTAGAAGTAGCGAGTCAGTTCTTCGTTGACGGTCTTCTCGATGACATTTGCCGGGAACAGGAGCAAGGAGATGGGCCGGAAGTTCTTGAGGTCCTTGGGGTCCGCTTTGGGTTTCTTCAGTAAGGCGTTGATCTCGGCGTACTTCCATCTCTCAGAGAAGGTTGCTGTCTCTTAGGTGGTGGTGATGATTTTCCGGAGATGGGGTGCGCTGGATGTGCAGGCTTTGTTGAAGATGTGGTGTGGGCATGGGTCTGACGGAGATCCGGTGTGGATGGTGTTCATGATCTTGATGCTGTCGTCGTCGTTGATGTTGGTCCAGCAGAGCAGGCGGTTGGTGCGGATGGTGGTCGTGGGGGCGAAGGTCTCAGTGGTTGTCGGGCGGTCGTGGCGTTGAAGCTGTCGTGGATGTTCGCGATCTTGCGGTGGAAGAAGGTGGCCAGCGAGTCGCACAGGTCTTGCGAGGGTGGGACGTCGTCGGTGTTGGAGTTGGGGTTGGAGAGTTCCTTTACGATGTTGAAGAGCTCGTTGCTGTTGTGCGTGTTGTTGTTTAGGCGTTTTTTGAAGGAGGCCCTTTTGGTGGATCTGATGAGGTGATGGTGTCTGCGGGTGGCGTTCTTGTAGGCTGCACAGCTGTCCGATGTTCGTACACAGAGCCAGATCTTCTCCGGCTTTCGGTAGGTTTGCTTGGAGGCCCAGAGGTCTTCAGTGAACCAGCTGGATTTCTTGTTGGTATGAGTGTTGGAGGGTTTCTTGATCGGGCGAGGGTGTTGGCGCAGTTGTTGATCCACTGTCTGAGATTGCGGGTGTCGGTGTCGGTGGGGTCAGCGGGTGGGCTCTGGGCGAAGGGGGTGGTTAGCTGGTCTACGGTGACTTTGCTCCAGCAGCAGTAAGGTATCTGTTGGGTGCGGTGGTGCGTGGTGGGTTCCTTAAAGGTGAGGTGGATGCAGCGAAGGTCGGTCTAGTGGAGTTCGGTGGTGTGGTTGAAGGAGACGTGGGGGCTTGCGGAAAAGATGGGGTCAAGCGTGTGACCGATGGAGTGGGTGGGTGTTGTGACGAGTTGTCGGAGTCCGAGGTTGGCTAGGTTGTCGGTCAGGGTGGTGGAGTTGGTGTTGTTGTTGTTCTCGAGGTGGAAGTTCAGGTCCCCGAGGAGGATGTAGTCTGTGGAGGCGAAGGCGTGTGTGCATCTGTGGCTGTGCATGCTCAGCACTTCTCTGCCAGAGGTTTGTCTTTGTGATCTAGCCAGGGGTGTAACACAGGCCCCCGCAGCCCATGCAGTGCGGGGGGCCCCTAGCTCTAAGGGGCCCCCTCGGCACTGAACTCTGGACGGAAGAGCTCTTGATTGATCCCAGAGGGGGCCCCCCTAAGTACCGTGCAGGGAGGCCCCCTCACTTTTCGTTACGCCAGTGGATCTAGCTCATGATTATAGTTTTAGTTTAGTTGTACAGATCTTTAAGAACGACAAACCGTGTTTGTTTAAGTTAAAGGAAGCAGGGTCTTTACTGTCGTACTGGAAAGATTTACTCATATGTTGTGTTGAACCCATCTTGTTTCAGTAATGAATGACTTTACACCTGAATCATACTCGCTCTGTGATAGTGAAGGGCTGTTTAAAAACGCGGTAAATGCGAATGGTTTTTGATGGTGCCATTTCCGCCTCTCTACAGGGCTCATTGCAACATTGTTCACTCTCTCTGTAAGGGTGAACTTCTTCTTGATTAATCTGTGCTCTCCCTCCACCCCTGCCTGCGTAATTTTTCCTCCATTCCCACATTTTGTCCCCCTGCCATGTTGCTCCCAGAGCTACTTTGCTTCGTCATTCCATGCCTCCTCTGAATATGAGCCAGGGGCAACAACCAGGTCTCCTAGTCTTCTTTCCACTATGTCTTTCTTGTCACTCTGTATCTCCCTGCTGCTGCCCTGCTGTTCCTTTCTACATGTCTCCTTTACCCTTCCATGAACCCCCTAACCCCCTTACCAGAGATTCCCATGTCCACTCCAGAATCTGGCTATGACGACTCCCTTTATGGCTCCCATCTGCTTCCTTCTACCATGGGGGTGTTCGTTGTACCCCTGCCTCAAATGCTCATCTCCTCTACTTCCTGCTCACCCTGAGCTTCCGCTTCTAATCACACACGCCCTTTTAACCTTTGTCCTTCCTTCCATCCCCCTCTCAACACGTCTTTCTTCCCTCGCCCGCCTCAACTTTCCCACCCCCTGCTTGTTACCCCTTCCAAAATACCACGGGCTGCCCTGACCGGCCAGGCAGGGATCATTTCACAAGCTCATTTTCGGGTGACAGCAATTAGGATTTCACTTTTGGAAAGTGCTGGTCACGCACAGAGCGTGCATATTTCCCACATAAAATTGAGATGAATTGGCTGCTCACAGGGTTTAACTATATTACAGGGTCCGTTTTAATGTTTATTTTATGACAACAAATATTTCCGCACCAAACTACAAACTAAGGTTAGTTTGGACCAATGGATGGAGGGTATTAATGTTTAAGGGGAGACCCAGAGCAATTGGACACCAAGGACGTTGTGTTACAATCCAGTGCATTCTGGGAGTAATAGTCCAAAGACATTACGTTTAATATAATTGACCTAAAGCACAGGAAAACATGATTTATAAAAGACCATAGTTGTCAAGTTCTCAGATTGCTTATGTAATATTTCCCTGTTCACAGGGCTTTAAGTAGGATAAAAAACTGCGTGTGGGGTCTCTCAAAGGGGCGTGGTCGATGTTATTAAGGGGGTGGCGAAAAAACACCTAAACTAAAATTCTGTGCTTACCAAAGTGTGCCACCCCACTGGTATTTTGCTGCTTCTATCATTGCATCTAGATATATATATAATACAAGTAACATTACACCTACAACAATCCAGGACTATTGGCTTTGTCAGTGGGTATTAGTTGCATAAGATAAATAATTATTAAAAATGCAATAGGTCTCACCTTTCATTAAGTTAAAGCTATTTGCTTTGCTGTACATTACCATTAGCAAAGCAAATAGCTTTAACTTAATCAAAGGCAAGACCTATTGCATTTTCAATGCTTGTTATTTTAAGTCCCTACCTCCATTATTTTCTGTGGGAGTGTTTTGCAGTACCGGTGGTTATGTGTTGTGCTGGACTTTCTCCTGCTCCGAGCTGGCATACATTCATGACTCTTTTAGGTCTTTCTTGACTGTAGTATCTTTAGAAGTGCAGTTTGTGACTAGAAATGTGCTTGCTCTTTTGCGAATGCTTGCATGCCCCCCCCCCCCAGCTGTCCTTTAACACCTACCTAGTCTTCCCTTAACCCATCACCTTTAGTAGTAAGAATTCTCAATTTTTCCAGCCACATCTTGCTGTCCTGCCCACATTTACTACTACAAGGTAGACATGTGCAGAGTCACCAGTTGGAGTGCAGATCTCCACTCGGAAAACGATAAGGAAATGCAGTGTGTAACCTCCGCAAGCAGGGTTGTGATTAGCATTTTGTAGTATGTTAGTAATACTATTGTAGTACTATTAAGCATGCTACAAAATGCAGTTAGAGAATAGCCCCCTACTGTGGAGTGCAACTGATTAGAAGAAGAAAGATCTGTAGTCTTGCTTTTCCATTACGTCTATAGATGTCTCCATAGAATTGCAAACACATTTTGATACCTTCACACCTTTCCATTTGTGAGTTCCTTTTTTAGCGGTCAGTCTTCTTGGTCACCCTTTCTTCCAGCAGTGAGCTGGCCTGGCAGCATTGCAGAATATAGAAAGATCTTGGCGCACAGACTCGCCCAACTGCCACAGCTGAGACTGCCTCACCGTCAGCTGCCAAATGAATGCCAGCCTGGCTGGCCTGCACCACATATCGCAGAATGGACACCGGCCTGCACTGTTACTTTAGAGGCCTCCTGAGGTAAGCTAGGATGCTCCAAGAGGATGAGAGGACCCGTAAGCCGAGAACCCACACCACATGATAGCAACTGCGTCTGAGGACTGAAGAATTATTTTGCATTAAGTCCTCGCATATACTTGTTATCTTTTTATCATCATTTTTGGGCTTGTGAATTTAAGCTTTTGAGCAATACCATTGGCCTTTCTTCTGTCGGTGTTCTAGATATGCTTCTCATTTTGCCTAAAGTCTCGATTATTTAGGGCCTTTAAATCACCAAGCCTTCTTTAGGTGTTGTTTACGTAGCCTGTTAGTCAATTAACCTTAGATACTGCCAGTGCTCTGCCTTTTGCCATAATTAGCTTTCCACTACCCTATTAGTACCTCCCACAAAAGAATCTTTCGAGGTTATATCACATTTCTCCCCAAGGTGTTGTCTAGTAGATAATCATCTAATAGAGACTTCTAGATGCAAATTTCTTACTTTTGAATTTCCCAGGCCCAAACTAGATCTGGAAACCTTTGCATGAGCAGTACGCGCCCCGTCAGGTTGCTTTGTACGGTTCCGCACGGGCTCGTTGGTGCCAGAAGTGATGTCCCGATCACCTATATAGGCGCCATCCAGGCACGCGGATGTCAGTTCTTTTATTTATGCGCCAGTTAGCGAGCCCTCTGTCTCTTTTTGACAGACTTTTTTCAGCATTTTGTGGAATATTTTTCCTGTGTGTCGAGAATGTCCTCTAGGAAAGTAGGGTTTAAGCCGTGTGGCACCTGTCACTATGCCATGTCGGTTACCGACCGGCACCTTGTGTGCTTATGGAGTCTTGAGTGTGACTACGGCTGAAAGTCGCGCTGAGACTGCCTGGCCATGGCGCCAAAAGCTTTGTGGGAGCGGTCCTTAAAGCTATGTGTGGCCCGGCAGTGGACACCATCTAGCGCAACTCCTAGGAGGTCTCGGTCCCGATCGGTAAGAAGGTCGCGGTACCACTCCAAGAGCACCAAGTCCTCTTCGTCGCACTTGAGGTCCACTCAAGTTCCTTGGGACACTCGGGGAAGAGGCACAAGAAGAAGTCAAAATAGCTTTGAGTTCGAAACCTGGCGAGACGATTGGGGAAAATCAGCATTCCAGACATGGTTCTGCAGAGCCTTTGCCAGGTCAGACTTCACTCCCCCCCCCCCCGTTTCCTTGAGCCACAGCGACCCCATCTCAAATAAAGGAGTTTTACGGGGTCATGCACCAAGCATTTCAGCGTGCCAACCCCTCTAGAACGCCTTCTGTCCCCATGGGGTCCCCTGATGGGGGTTGGAGGAGACCCCCATCAGGTTTCATGCCGATGGCTCCAGCTCTCATTGACCCGATCCTGGATCGGGGCTGGTCGTACCAATGCAACCTTCTCCGGAGCCAGTCCTGACATCGATGATCCCGGCACTGCCGATGCCCACCAGTGGCGCCAGTTCCATTCTTTGCCCCGACAATTAGGCTTCTTAATGGTGTTGGTCGACGTTGAATCTAGCGCCGGCAGAGCTCAGTGGCTCTTGGTCATTTCTTGAGTGTTCTGGGGACCATACTAGCATGGGGGTAGAGCTGGAGGGGTCACTTGACCAGTTGTATAACCCTGGTGAGACAGTGGACTGGTATGAGGAACTCGGAGAGGCCAGTGGACTGGACACCTCTCAAGATACTGGTTTACTCTCTCCACCTACCATGGCTATTGAGGAGGGAGCATCTAATGCAATGGTGGTGAAGAGGGCAGCAGAGGTCTTTGACCTTGAACTTTCCTCTGTGGCAGTCAAGACTAACCTCTTGACTGCAGTACTTCAGCTTGGGGCTTTCTCATCCGAACTCCTATTGCCCTTTAATGATGCACTGACTGATGACCTTCTATGAACTTGGTCCAAGCGTACCACAGGGGCTCTTGTGAACAGGACAATTGCCCGCCGTAATCGCCCTGCCCCCAGTGATTCTCGTTTTCTCAGCTAACACCCCACCCCTGAGATCTTAGTAGTCCAAGCCTCGACTTCCCATGGAGCTTTCCCTGCCACTACCCCGAACAGGTAATCCAAGAAGCTGGACACACTTGGGAAAAAATATGTTTTCTTTCACCAGCCTGGCATTATGGTCGGTGAACACTGCATGCCATTTGGCCCATTACTCCCATACCCTATGGAAGACGGTTGCACAAGTCCTGGCATAGGTCCAGAGGAGGCCCAGGCCATCCTCTCCCAAGCATGGAAAGACGGGAGGGATGCAGCAAGGTTCACCATTAGAGGTGGTCTGGATATGACTGACTCACTGGGCAGATCGGTTTCATCGACGGGGGCCTCTCGACGCCACGCCTGGCTGAGAACATCTGGCTTCTTGGGGGATGTACAAGCCAACCGCTTGGACATGCCCTTTGATGGGACTTGTCCCTTTGCAGAGAAGGCAGACCCGGTGCTGGAGCGCTTCAGGAACTCGTGTGCTATGGCCAAGTCCTTGGCACTCGTAGTGACACCTCGACCCCAGTCTGCCTTGTACCCCTTTCGTGGCTAAGGAATAGGCTTGCCACCACACTAACCATAATACAGCCATAGTCCTCCACAGGTTTCACAAGTTGTGCGAGAAAGTGGACATGGTGCATTCCGACCCCTTGGTAATGGTAGCCAGAAGTCATCCGCGACTAACCCCTGGCAGCTACAGTCTCTTCAGTCCTCCTACTTTGGTTCGGCAAGACCATGGGTGCCCAGTTGGAGGGAGAATCCAACATCATCTCCTCCACTGGCAGTCCATACCATTGGACAAATGGATCTTGCAGATTGTTCGGAAGGGTTACTCCCTCCCTTTCCAATATCCCCCCTCCTTTACCGCCATCTCAAGAATGGCTGGCTGAGGATCATCTGATCTTGCTCCGAGAGGAAGTTACAGGTTTTCTGGCCAAGGGGGCTATAGAAAGGGTTTGATATCAGACGCAGGCAGTGGTTGTTATTTACGCTACTTTGATACCCAAGAAGAACAAGGGTCTCTGTACTTATCTAGGTCTCTGAACCAGCAATTTCTTCCTCAAAATTCACAAATTCAAGATGTTTACTTTTTCTCAGGTTTTGTCTGCCCTAGATCAAGGAGACTGGCTAGTAGCTTTGGACTTGCAGGATGCATATTTTCACATCCCCATCCTGCCTGCCCACAGTCATTACCTGTGGTTCAAGGTAGACCACGAGCACTTTCAGTTCACTGTGCTACCCTTTGGCCTTACCAGGGCCCCTTGGGTGTTCCCCAGGGGTGATGGCGGTGGTCGCAGCTCATCTGCGCAAGTTAGGGGTTTCAGTCTTTCCCTACCTTGACGACAGGCTGTTTAAGGCTGCCTCACCCCAGACTGTTGTCTCCCACCTCCATTCTATGGCAGACCTCCAGCATTCACTGGGGTTCTGTATAAATGTGCCTAAGTCACACCTGACTCCTTTTCAGATGCTCCCTTTCATCTGAGCTGTTCTGTACACAGTTTAGTTTCGGGCTTATCCTCTCGAGCAGCGAGTTGAGCACATTCAGATTATGATCCCAATGTTTCAGCCTCTGGCCTGGCCTTTGGTGGGAATGACTGAGGCTGCTGGGTCTTATGGCCTCCTGCATCCTGTTGGTAAACCATGCAGTGGGTGCAGCATCTGGGGAACCTCTCCAATTGTGTCAATATATCAAAGGGTACTGCAAAAGACCTGCAGTGGTGACTTACGAACCGTGATTGGGTAAAGTCAGTGTCCTCTTCCTTCCCCAACCAGGCCTGACGGTAGTGACAGATGCCTTTCTCCTGGTATGGGGCGACCATGTGGGTGAGGTAGAGATCAGAGGACAGTGGTCTCCAGCAAAATCTGGACTCAATATCAACCTGTTGGATCTACGGGCGATCCGACAAGCATTGAAAGCATTTCTTCCTTTCATCAAGGGGAAGTTAGTGGAAGTGTTTAATGACAACAATACCACCATGTGGTACTGCAACAAGCAGTGTGGGGTGGGGTCATGGACTGTTTGTCAAGGGGCCCTGTATCTCTGGGCATGGCTGGGCACAGCAAGGCATAACCCTGGTGTTTTAAAGCCTGGCAGCTTCTCTGAACGCCAGGGCGGACAAACTCAGCCATTGATGCCTAGCGGATCATGAGTGGTGTCTTTAGTCTGTTTGCCTCCAAAGAGCAGGCGCAATGTCAGCAGTACTGTGTGTTAGAATTTCCATGGTGGCTATCGCTCCGAGGTACTATTCGTTGCGATTGGAGCTCAGGCCTCCTGTACGCTCCTTACCAATACCGCTTCTGCCCAGACTTTCCAAGAAGATCAAGAACAACTGGGCCCAAATCATTCTTGTAGCTCTGGACTGGACAAGGAGAGTCTAGCATCCTGAGCTTCTTCAAATGAGAATTGATCCTGTGATCAGGCTGCCCCTTCGGGAGGATCTTCTGTCTCAGCAGCAGGGGAGGGTCTGCCACCTGAACCTGTCAACTCTTATCTCCTTGCGTAGAGATTAAGTGGCAACAGTTGATAGCTTTTGACCTTCCTCCCGAAGTCTGTAAAGTTATCTTGGCGATCAGGCCTTCCACCAAAACGATATACGCCTGCAGAAAGATCTACTGACTCTCTTTCTGCCTCTCTTTCTGACAGTCTTCTCTTCATTTTTACTGTTGCCCAGCAGGGCTCTGTTCTGGGCTCTCTCAGGGGTTATCTCTCTGCTCTGTCCGCTTTCCTATGGCTGCCTGGCCAACCCTCTTTATTTAAGTGCCCAATTGTACATAGGCTTCTGAAAGGGCTTGCACATTTGTTTCCCTCTTCGCCCTTCATCATGACTAAGTGGGATCTAACCTGGTTCTCACTTACCTTATGTGTGCTCCTTTTGAGCCGCTTCACAATTGTCCCCTCCGGCTACTTACCATCAAGACAGCTTTTCTAGTGGCAATAACATCTGTCCTGAGGCTGAGCGTGCTGCAGGGTTCATCATCCAAGCCTTCCTGTCTTATGGTGTTCATTGACCAGTGCCTCTTTCCTACCTAAAGTGGTGACATCATTCCATTTGAGACAATCTGTCACCCTGCCCACCTTTTATGCTCCTCCATATCCCTCTAAAGAGGAGGAGCGACTCCGCCATCTGGACCCAAAAAAAGAATGTAGTTCTGCCTTGACCGCACAAGAGTTCTGGGTGGACAACCAATTCTTCGTGGGCTATGTAGGAGCTCAAAAATATTAGGCAATTTGGAAACGGATAATTTTATGCTGGATTGTTCTCTTTATCAAGGTCTGCTTCACCCTTGCTGAAAAGCAGCTTCCTGAAGGCTTCCACCAGAGAAAAGCTGTGACAGCGGCTTTAACTCGTGTGGTTCCAGTCCTGGATATCTGCCATGCAGCAACGTAGGTGTTCCTGCACATATTTGCTAAACACCCCTGCGTGGACTGTCGGGTCTGCAAGGACGGGCATTTCGCCCATTCGGTTGTGCAGGACTTCGTAACATAGTCAGTTTTTTCCGCAGCCCACCTCTGGGATGGTTTGTTTTGGGATGCAAAGGTAAGGCATCTGTTGCTAGAAGTCTCTATCAAATGAACAAGTTACTTACATTCGGTAACACATTATCTGGTAGAGACAATATCTAGCTGCAAATTCCTTACAGACCCGCCCATGCCTCCCTGTTCTGCGGACACATTTCTAGGGCTAGGTTAGTTCCCCTTTCAGGTCCTAGTTTAGACACACACTAGTCAGTTCAATTCATAGCTCTGCACTTCTGGTGCATAAAGTTGTGAAAAGTAACTGAGGTCCATGCGCCTGGGTGGCGCCTATATAGGTGACAGCGATGTTACTTCCGATGGCGACGATACCGTACAAAGCTACCCAACCCCACATAGGAGTATTACTCACGCAAAAGTATCCGGATCCAGTCTGACCACTGTGAAATTCAAAGGTAAGGAATCTACAGCTAGATATTGTCTCTACCAGATAGTGTGTCACCGAAGGTAAGTAACTTGTTCTTTGATACTCACAATTGCCATTCTAAATCATTTTCATAAAGGAGGTTTACTTAGCCAGGCTAGCTAAAATCATCTGCATAGTTTGTTCTTATGGCACTACAGCACTAGTGCTCCCTGGACTGTGACTGAATACATGCATCTCTTTTTTACTTTTAACCCTGCCTAGGTTTCTTTAACTCTGCCTAGGTTTTTTAATGCCACAAGATCCAACTCATGGCTAGTGGGACCTTATCCTCTCATATCTCTCATATCTTCATGACCAGTACAAGCACCCTTTTTATTGATTTCCTACAGGATGATCTACCTCCAAACAGGCCATGCAAAGTGGGCTAGACAGAGCTGGTGCTTTCTTTTGGTCTGTGTACTCTAGTGTAATTCTCTTAATCAGGGGGAATTATAAGTGCGCTACTCACCCATGAGGGTGGCAAGGCGCTAGGGGGGGATGCCGCTCCGGTCAATCGAAGAGCCAGGTCTTGAGTGTCTTCCTGAAGATGTGTTGGGTGGGGGCACGCCTGATGTTTATCAGTAGCTCTTTCCAGGTCTTGGCCGCGATGTAGGAGAAGGTTCTCCTGCCCGTTCTTGTTCTGCAGATGTGTGCGGGGGTTCTGCGAGGGCGGCAGATCGGAGGCTCCTCTTGGGTGTGTGGAAGGAGATTCTGTTGTTGCAGTATTGGCGTCCGGTATTGTGGAGGCATTTGGAGGCGTTGGTGTGTATCTTGAAGGTTACTTTTTTCTCAACGGGGAGCCAGTGGAATTTGAGCAGGTGCTGTGTGTGATGTGTTTGTGTCATAGGATGCTGAGGACAAGCCTTGCATGCATGCGCCGGCTCCCGCGCATGTACAGTTCCAAGAAGAAGGCGCGATGGACAAGGATGCGCCCGCGATAAGGTACGTTTTATTTAAATCTTATTTTAGGCTTTTTAATGTAATTTAATACTGCGGGCGGGATGTTGGCGGCCAACTTCCGTTACGCCCCCGAGTGTGCGGAGATTTGCCTAAATTCTCCGCCTTCATTGCAAAAGGCGGAAGGGGCAAATCTCCGCACATTCCGTGGGCGGAACGGAGATGTCCGCCCACCCCTAGAGTAGAGCGGTCTCTGTGCTGTGGTTGCTGAGGAATCTAGATCGGGAGGGGTCAAGGATGGAGTTCTCTTCGATGAATTTCGTTAGCTAGACGTTGATGGTCTTCTCGGTGACTTTGGCCATGAATAGGAGGAGTGAGATGGGTCGGTAGATTTTGAGGTCCGTGGGGCCTGCTGAAGGCTTCTTAAGCAAGGGGGCTGACTTCTGCGCATTTCCAGTTGTCGGGGAAGATGCCGGTTTTGAAGGTAGTGTTGATGGTGTGTTGTAGTTCTGGAGCAATGGCAGAGGTGGCTCTGCGGAAGATGTGCGAGGGCCAGGGACCGTCATGTAATGGATAAAAAAAAAAAAATAATTTGAGGATCTGAGCGCACTCACCCGCACCGCGCTACCGGCCCCGGGACAAGCCCGACAGAATCAGGCATCGCAGAAGGAAATGGGCCGTGGGGGTGGGGCTGCGGCAGAGAGTAATAGCGGAGCAGCAGTGGTGTGTCGTGTGCGCATGTCAAATTCAGGAGAAGTCGTTTTTAAGACTGGCCCGCGCATGCGCACACATAGTAGACCTTCACCCCCCCCCCCCCCCAATAGAACTCAGACAGGAAGGGACCCGGGCCCCCGGTCTCATTATGGACAGTTAGCAATCCTGCTCATATCCAAACCTGGCGCAGTGGCGCTGTTAATGCTGCACCTGGATTGGCTGAGCAGAAGACACTGCTGCAGCAGAAAGGTGTCACGCGTGGGTGGTGGCTGCTTTGCTCAGGGCTACACTGTATGGCCAATCACATATGGCTATATCAAGCCATGTAGAGGTGATTGGCCAATTCCTTACGCTGTCGGGCACGTCACTGCACCTGGCCGCGCACCAGCACACTGGCCACAACAACGACGAGTCACGAGGGGGAGTGACTGTGTACACTACAGACAGTGTGTGTGTCGAGTTGTAGACCTCGTGACTCCCGACTGAGTCATGCCTGGCGGCCTGGCCTGCTGCAGTCAGTGTCTTCGTGTGTGCAGCAGAAGTCAGTCGAGTCGAGTCAGTGACAGACAGTCAGTACTGCTGTCTTCCAGGCAGAAATCTAATCCAGTATAACATCGTGGTCACGTAAGTTTTTTCAACACAGTCAGTGACTTGTTGAGTGTGTATGCAGTTACAGAGTACCAGTACAGAGTCCAGCAGTGTGTGCTTAGCGGTGTGCGTGACTACCCAGTGCCTGGATGAGTCAAGAGTCATGACTGACTGATGAACTGCACTGGCACTGCACTGCACACGGTCACACAGTGCACGCAAAGTTAGAGCTAGGCCTCGAGCGAGGGAGCCGGCGATGCGATGGGGAGGCAAGGCGGCGGCAGGAGGAGAGGAGCAGTAGTACACGCAGTCACGTACCTCCTCATAAGTCATAACTGCAAACAACTACTAAGCTTGGAGGCGACGATGGGTAGGCGACGCGGCGCCGCGGCAGGAGGGCCGCATTAAATAAATCTCTATTCTACCGAGACAGTGGACACATGATGGTTCACCGATTGCCCCAATAAATGCCCTGCCCTGGCCCTTTCCTGGCCTTCACCGTGACTGTCTGTGGAGGATGAACTGCAGAGTGCAGGTGCCACGCAGCACGACGCATCGTAGTTAGTTAGTTAGTGGCACAGTAAACAGTGTTAGCAGTGATTAGAATGAACCATCTGTAAAGTTAGCTGCTAGACGCCCGAGACCTCGGATGGAGGCGGCGAAGGGGAGGCGAGGCGGCGCCGCGGCACTGCAGGTCAGGGAGAGTCAACCTCATCAGACATCTTCATCTTTCTATCGACTATCTAGTATCTACACTACACAACCCCCTCATTATTATCACTCACTGCCTGGCTGGCCGCAGGAGACACACGATTCACAATCACGGATTGGATTGTCCTCCTGACCCCTTCACCGATCACCGTGAACCAACTACACCGTGAACCAACCAACAGGTGCTTAAGTGGCTGGAATCCTTCCTGTCAGGACGAACTCAGAGGGTGCAGCTGGGAGACCAGTTGTCTGGGATTAGTGATGTGACTTGGGGGGTGCCCCAGGGGTCGGCACTATCGCCCCTGCTTTTCAATATCTATTTACAACCGCTGGTGGAGGAGCTCACGCATAGGAACTGCGATATCTTTAATTACGCAGACGATACCCAGCTATTGGTTCAGCTGGAAGACACCAAAGAGGCCCAGGAATCAGTGAGGAACCTGCTCAGTTTCACGGTCAACTGGATGACTAACAATCTGTTGAAAGTGAATGCTGAAAAAACGGAGGTGCTGGTGATCAGCAACCGAGAGAATCCCTGGAGTGACCTGTATTGGCCCCCAGAGTTAGGAACCACTCCTTCTCCTGGGTTGGTGGTAAAAAGCTTGGGGCTGAGGATCGACGCAGACCTCTCGATGGCCCCGCAAGTTTCAGCTATGGTTGGCTCTTGCATAGGTGTGTTGAGGCAATTACGAAAGCTAGTCCCCATCCTATCAGCCCCCACCCTGCAATCGATTGTATCTGCCACAGTCATCTCGAGACTTGACTATGGCAACGCCTTATATCTCGGCTTGCCACAGAAGTTGTTGAGGAAGCTGCAGGTAGTACAGAACGATGCAGCAAGACTGATCTACTCCTCACCCAGAAATTCGCACATAACTCTCCTGCTCCAGAAGCTGCACTGGCTACTAGTGAAATTTAGAGTTCAGTTCAAGTGTCTCTGTGTGGCCCATAAGGCACTCTTTGGGAAAGCCCCAGAGTACATTAAGCAACGTCTGAAGAGGTATGTTCCTGGTAGACCTCTGCGCTCAGGAAAAACTTTCAATCTGATCCAACCCAGGTTCAAACTAAAAACCAGAGGAGGTAGGGCCTTGTCTGTGCTTCTCTTGCAGTTGTGGAATGAGCTCCCGGCCATTCTGAAGGAAGAATCACAGCTACTACCCTTCAGAAAAAAACTGAAAACCCACCTATTCAGAAAGGCATTGACTCCAGCTTAAGTGGTGGAACGGCTAAGGGTTTGGGGTACCAGTGTGTTATGTTCTTCTGTTAAGCGCTCAGAGACCGGCGGTAATAGGCGCTATATGAATAATCCTTAACATAACATAACTATGCACATGCACTACTACAGACAGAGAGTAGTAGACAGCCTGACAGTGCACGCATTGCATCTGATTCGTAGTTAGATGCATGTGCGTGCGGTGCGTGCCTGCCTTCCGCCTGCGTGGCCCGTGGGATGTATGATGAGTCTGAGTCAGTCGAACACGGGTGGGCACTGGGCAGTACTGCCTGGATGGAGCCAAAGGATGATAAATGCCCGGCTCATGGCGGGAGACATGCCTGTGTGCTATGTGTGTTGTATGTGTCTCTGTGTGTGTGCACTTGTGTGTTGTGTTTGTGTGTGAATGGTGGTACCCCTCTTGACTCTCCCAGGCAGGCACCGCACGTGCAAACAGGGCAGCACTGCCATTGCTCCTCAGACTCACAGACTGCTGCTGCCGCGCCACTATTTTTGCCAGTGCGGCTGGTTACGCAGTGTTTAGTGTGGGAACCGAGCCCAGGCTCTATTTGCACTATAGAGCAGTGGGTTCATTGTGCAGTAGAGTAGGGTCTACCTATGCTGTAGTAACAGGGCCGGGTGACTAACAGGTGCAAGGGTAATGTGTTTGTTTCCACTGCAGGTACACAGTTGCTAGTTGTGCTGTAGTCCTGAGGCTCGTGTCAAGTTGTGCTGTAGAGTGCGGCCTTTGGATATAGATGACGCTGTCCTCCTGTAGTGCAGCCTTTCGGGGTTAGTTCTTTAGGGAATGGAGTCTAGATATTGTGTAGCGCGACTGTGCGAGTGGTGTAGAAGACCACCTGGAACCTAGCTGTCTAGTATGGGGGTCGAGTGTTTATTCGATCTGCGGACGGTGTCGGCTGCAGGGGTCTCGTTGAGCTGCACGAATGAGTGTGTCTGTGCATGTCCTGTGCTCTGGTGTGCCTTTAGCATGCCGTTCTGCTGTGTTCTGTGCTGTCCTGTGTGTGTATGCTGTGCACGGTGCTGTGCTCTATTAAGCGCTGCTGTTTTGCATTGCATTGCACCGTGTACAGTGTTGTACTTTAATGCGCTGTGTATTGCTGTGTTCTGTTCTGTTCTGCTTTGATGTTCAATGCTTTCATCGGTTGCCAAGGGGTTTTCCCGTATTGAATTGGGTGTCCGGATTTGTGCTTTAGTTGTGTGCTATGTTGCACTGTTTTCTGGACTGTATTGTGCGGTAAAGTTGGGCACTGTGCTTTTTATACCAGTCTTATGTTTGCTGCACAGTGCTGGGCTGTGCTGTGCTTCGCTACACTATACTTGGTGGTGTTTTACTATAGTGCGCACTATTGATGTATACAGCAATGGCATTGGCCAGCAGTCTGTGCTTTGCTGTACAGTGTTACACCAATCCGCGGCAGCGCTGCCACTGTTGAGCTCACAGACTGCTGCGCCAGTGCTTGCAAACTGGATCCAAGCATACTTTGCTGTCACTGAAATAAATTAGTTTTGCATGAAGCACTGACTATGCAGTGCTAAACCTTACAGACACTGTTATATAGCAACAGGCCTCAGTCTCCTTGTAGTAGTAAAGGGGGGGGAGGTCAACATTTATGTTTTCACAGTGAGCTTTGGGAACAAAAGGTTCAAACTATGGAAAATAAATAAACAAAATAAAGCAAGTCAGAGTGTTCGCAAAGTGGCTAATTGATATTATTCACATCCAAACATATTAGTGCTACTTTGCAGAGTTTGTCAGTGAAGCAGTACTTATGCTTTCTTGTCTTTATTTAAACAGCATTCTTTTCCCTGGTGGGGAACTGCACCAATCCTGGAGCATGCAATAACTGATGGATGGGTGGATTGGTAACCATGTTCTTCCTGCTTACATTTCACATTCTTTACTTTGCTTTTTCCAGGATGTTGGTACTTTTTATTTAGGCAGCATAATGCTCTCTTGTCTAGTGTGTAATTTTAATGGAGTTGCAAGTATATTATGGTACTAAAAGCACTGCTACCACTGGCCACTGGCAATTTTCACAAACAATAAAAATGTCATGATAAGGCTGATGGTTAATGTTTTTACAAGAGAGAGATCAGAGTTGTGTCTAGTGGAAGTTTTTACTCATGGAAAGGTAGCACAGAAGGTTAATGTGCCTGCTGCAAAGAACCTGATGCAGATCACAAAATGCACATGATGTAAATAGGTCAGTGAGTCTCTAAGTCTGTTATGAAGCTCTGTGGTTATACTGAATAAGCAGCTGTCTATGTTAAATGACATCTATTTATTATTGTAATAACTGCACTTTCACAATTGCTTTATTAACCTTCCTGCTTTCTGAAATTGGCTTGAAAATGCACCATTTTCCCACTCTTTTTTCAAAATTTTCGTGAATAAAGAATCTCCCTGAACCCCCCCCCCTTAGGTTGTTCGGGCTCGCTCGCTTGCTACGGTGCAGTATGAAATTAATTTTACGCCTTACCACTTTCAAATGTCACCAGCCGCCCCTGGCGAGGGCAGTGTTCCATTGGGGCTCTTGAGTGGATGCCTTTCATGGTCGATGCAGTGTTTTCGGTGGTGACCGGGGTCCAGGATGAGATGATGGGTTGGCTGGCATTGCTGGAGGACTGAGTGGTTTCGGAGTCGGCTGTCTGGTCTTTGAAATTGTCATAGAGGTTCTTGATCTTCAGATAGAAGTAGAAGCCAAGCTTGTTGCAGAGGTCCTGGGAGGGGGTGATGTCCGTTGTTTAGCTGGGGGGTTTGGTGAATACCAGGATGAAGCAGAATAGTTTCTTGGAGTTGCTGGAGTTGGCGAGGATCTTGTTCTGCATGAATTTCCGTTTGGTGGATCTGATGCGTAGGTGGTATTCTGTCCTGGCGTACTTGTAGGTGGTGCGGTCTTGTGAGGATTTGCTGTTTCTCCAGTTCTTCTTGAGGCGTCTACAGGTGTGCCTGGATTCTTGGATGTCGACAGTGAACCAGGTAGTCTTTCTGGGGCGTTGTCTGTCGGGGTTACGTAAGGGTGCGAGCTTGTCTGCGCAGTTGGAGATCCATCTGTGCCATTGCGGTTGGAGGTAGAGGTAAGCTGTTCCTCAGTGATCTTGCTCCAGTTTCTCTGTGGAGGGCAGGGTGTAGGTTTGGGTGCCATTGATTTTTTCATGTGGAAGTGTACGCAGTGGTGGTCCATACATAGTGGTTGCGTGGTGTGGCTGAAGTGGACATTGTTACTGCCTGCAAAGTTGGGGTTGAGGGTGTTTCCTGCCTTGTGGGTGGGGGTGGTGACAAGTTGTTTCAGTCCGAGGTTGGCGAGGTAGTCTAGGAGGGTGGCTGAGTTGGGTGGAAGTTGAGGTCTCCAATGAGTATGTAGTCCATGGAGGCGATGGCATGGGGTGCGAAGATGTCGGCAATGGAGCTGGTGAACTCAGTTCGGGGTCCGTGCGGTCTGCAGGCGAGGGTGCCTCTCAGGGTCGTTCTGGGGCTTGTCTTGATCTGGAAGTGGAAGTGGAGCTGTTCGGTGGTGGGCGGTTTGCCGCTCAAGCTGGCGGTTGTGAGTCGGAGGGAGCTCTTGTGTACAATGACAAGTCCTCCTCCTGGGCGGTTGGGGCCGTCCTTTTTCTGGATCTAGTATCTGTCGGAGATGGCTGTGGCAATATCAGGGGCGGAGGTGGAGTTGGTCCAGGTTTCTGTGAAGAAGGTGACCTCTGGTGTGAGGGTGTCGAGGAGGTCCAGATCTCTATGGTGTGTGAGTGCAGGGAGCGCACGTTGAGGAGGATGCATCTCAGGGCTCCAGAGGTGTTGGCGTTCGGTGTGTGGGCGGTGGTCGTGGGAGTGCGGATGGTAATGAAGGTCTGGTGGCAGTGGCTGCAGGAGAACTATCTGTGGGTGGTACTCAGCATGGACAGATGACAGTTGTTGTTCCTTCCTGGGTTGAGTGTGAGGAGGGCAGCTGAGTTGTAGCGATGGGTGGTTGGAGATCCAGGGTCCCTGGCGCTGGTCGGGCTCCCATTTGGCATGCAAGCAGCCACCATTAAGTAGGGAAAGGGGGAGGGAGGGAGGCGGGAAACAGCCGGGGGGAGGGGCCACGGGTCAGCAGCAACAGTGGGAAAGAGAGCGGGAAATAGAGGAGAAGAAAAGATGAGACTAGTTATAGGGCGCACCAAAAAGCAAAAGCAGGCAAAATAAAATCAGGGCAAAATTACAATCAGGGCACAACACAGGGCTCGAACCCCTACCTGTACTGATCACTTTGCGGGGCAGTGGCACAGCAGTGAAGCTGCAGAGGGAGAGAGTAGGACTCTTAAGGCACATGTGTGAGAACCACCATTGTTTCTTGTGCTGTACGAAACCCAGCTACTTTATGCATTTGACACAGTTGATCATGTGATTCTGATTGATCGAAGTAGCAAGTTTAGAAGGTGTAGTAAGCAAACCTCAGCTAGGCCTACTTAGTGCAAGGGTTCGCCCTTCTCTGCACAGACTCCTCGGACCTTAGGAAGAAGTTGGCAATGAAACTGGAAATACAAAAACAAAGTTTATTAAACCTTTAAAGGTGGTACTACAGTCCACACAACACTCTTCAGTATTGTATCGAGTAGTACAAAGAACTGAAGCACATGGCCCCTTTTATACACAATAAGGGGGCTCAAGAAAAGGCGGTACAAAAGACAAGAGCAGATTCATGACCATACAAGGACATTTTAGAAGGCACAATCAATAGATGGGCGGAGCTAACAGTCTCCGATCACATTCCTGTCTGGAACCAATTAAAATGGTCACTGATCCTACTGCGCATGTCTGGACATGTTGGAAGCGGAGACTGCTAAAAATAGCCTGTTGCCGAGCAGACTCCAGGCGCAATGAACATGGAGGTAGGACCAAACGCATGGCGAGCACATGGCAATATATGGCATACAACATGGCCGCTACAAATTCAAGCTGGAGTCGGTACATTTGTTACGATAATGGTTAAACAAAACATGTCTTCTGCTAATGCTTAACTTAATTGCCGTTGATTTACAACAGACGACCCTTGCAGCATTAGCTAAAGACATTCGATTTCCTAGGAAAGGCCAGATATTCATCTTTTATATCAATGGCCATCATACTAGCTATTTCCTTCTTCAGATCATTCTGCATTTTGACTTCTGTAATATTACTTTTTGTTGGTATACAAGCATTGACACACATAGAACAAATCATTGGGCTACATTGAATACAGACACAACAAGAAAAAGTTATCACAATAATTATACATAGGACTGTTAATACTTTCCAGCCCCAAGCAGAAATCAAAGTCCAAAGCCATACTGTAAAAGTCCATGTACCATTTTCTGTGTGAATGTCTGCAGCGATTTTATAAAGTTTATAAATCGCTTTATGCACTGATGGGGTGTGGTCAGGAATAAACATGCAGCAACTACTACCAATGACACGGCATGCACCACCTCTATCTACTAATATAACATCCAGAACCATCCGGTTCTGCAAAGCTACAATTCTAGCAATTTGTAGTTCCTCAGTAATGTTTCCTAAGGCGGCAGCTGTTTGAACAGTGACAGCCTCCACCACTCTAGTTAATCGTCGTATTTTCCTGCTATTTAATACAGCACCTACGAAAAAGAACAATCCTAAATTGAAATCGACATACTGCTGTAGGCTGGTGTCAGTCTGATCAACATCATCGGTAGTCAATGTCCTTTTATATCTGTTTACAGTAATATTATTGAACAATTTAAGATTTCGGTGGTACATTGGAGGAGCTAAGAACACAGGGGGCAACAGAAAAGAGACATAACAAATTCCAGTCTAACCAGCTGGCAATCGATAATATTCTCTGTTTAAGAACACAAAATACGTATTATGCGAAGCCAGAAAAGAACTATTGTTCAAGCCATTTATATTTAACACAGTAATACATTCGCTGATCCCCACAGGGATATGTCCAATGCTCTGTACACAAAGTTCTGCTTGCGTTTGGGTAACAGAAATAACAAAACGTTCAGCCTCAAATGAGTCTCTTGTATTGGTAAAGATATATAGTGTTGAAACATTGTCCTGTCAATATTCTTCCCACTCCCATATAGTTCCATTCACTTGAGGATACCCATCTTTGTCCTGATGGCACTCTTTATTCAACCGGAAAAGCAGTCTGCCCACTGTAGGCTTCCTAGTCGCAAAGAGCAAAGTGTGCCAGGCTCGACAAGAGCCATTGTGCGAAAAAGGGAGAGGTATAAATGGTGTACCACCTTTCTTTTGATGTGAAGGCATCATCCCACAAATCCAACAGTTAGTCGCGTTAGTAGCGATGTGGGTGTGATGCAACATTTGAACAAATGTATTATTCAAATAAGATTGTCGATGTTTCAACTCCTGATATGGGAGCGTAAAGAAATAATGCTCCTCTGGTGCAGGTGTAGTAACAACAAACAACTCACGATCAGGAGTCGTTTCCTCAACAGACCATGTTATTGCTGCCACAATCATCAAGGCAACAACAAACCCTATAACACAAAAAATCTTCTTCTTCGTCTCCATTCTGAGTCTCGAAACAAAACGAATCTTCCTGAAACTAAAGTAGTTGTCAGAGCTCTTACCCCTTGGGCAGCCGTTGATTTCTTCACCACCGGCCAAGACGGGTGTCACTACTCTAATCCAGGGCTGATCCCCCCCCCTTGCAACATCGGCTCTCCGTTTCACTGACCCAGGGAATGCTCTGACAACTTTCACAATGCTGCAGATTTCTCTCTAGGCCTCAAATTTTATCTGGTTGCTCCAGGGACTGTCTGGTCCGGGAAGAACTCCTCAGATCCGTCAGGCGTCACATCACGGCCTTTCTCCGCAGTCAGAACTTCTTGGTGGTCGGTCAATACAGCAGGCTCCACCAAAGCCGGAAGTACTCGGCGACAGTGGGTCCCATGTATCCAATTCTTCCGATTGGTGACCCGAACAGCAGTTCTTGTGACAAGTAACACCTGCTCCGGTCCACGCCACCTCGGTTCCAAACTGCTCGACCTCTCAAAGGATTTTAGAAGATCAAAATCCCCAGGTCAGCGGTTGTGGCCTACTCCTGTGTATCTGTCGGGAAGTGCTTCTCGAACATGTTGATGAATAGAAACCAAGTTATCAGTTAATTGTGCCAAATAGTCTTCATTAAGACACAAGGTACATCATACACAGAACTTGGTTTAGGAATTCCCCAGATATTCATGGGACGGCCAAAAAGAATCTCATAAGGTGTAAGGCCCGTCCGAGAATGAGGTACAGATCTAATTGACAACAATGCCAGTGGCAACACATCTGGCCAAGTCAGAGAAGTAGAAGCTTGTATTTTAGCTAATTTCAGTTTCAATGTTGCATTGTATCTTTCCACTAGACCTGCTGATTGTGGGTGGAATACTGCATGAAACTTTTGTTTAATCCCCAATCCTTTCAGGACATACTTTATAACGTCCCCTACAAAATGAGGTCCATTATCACTCCACAAAATTCTACAAACTCCGTACCGAGGGAAACATTCCTTCAAAAGCACCTTTGCTGTAGAAATTGCAGTGTTGTCTTTTGTGGGGTACGCCTCAATCCATTTACTGAAGGCACATACCACCACCAAGACGTACTTCAAATTATTGCAGCGTTCAAGCTGAATATAATCCATCTGCAAAACTTCAAACGGTGCAGTAGGTGTAACAAACCCTCCTGCTGGAGTTCGGGTCCCTTTTCCAGGATTAAATCGTAAACAAATCATACAGGACTGTACTACTCTCTTAGCTGTGCTAGCAGTCTCTGGATGCTCCCAAACTTGCGTAAGCAATTTCAATATTGCTGAAGCTCCAACATGTGCTAGCCCATGTGCCATCTGAACCATAGGTTGCACAAAAGCTATAGGCAACTTCCATCTGTCCATCTGCTTGTTTCTCCAACATCCTTCATCATCCAACTCTCCATCTATGGACCATTGCTCTCGTTCTTTGTCGGAAGCGGTCCTCTGTATCTCTAATACTTCTTTCCTAGCATCATGCCACCGCTCAGCTTGTGACTTCATTACATACATGGAAGTAGTGTCAGGCTGCATCGCAGTTTCACGTGCCACTCGATCTACAAAAGCATTTCCTTGTCCCACCTTGTCAGTCACTTTCTTATGCGCACTACACTTCACTATAACTATCTTCTTTTGGGTATGTTAATGCAGTCAAAAGATTATGCACTAGTTTACCGTGCATTATCTGCATCCCGTGTGATGTCAGAAAGCCTCTTTCCTTCCAGAGCAGGCCAAAATCATGCGCCACTCCAAAAGCATAGCGACTATCTGTATAAATATTCACACACAATCCTTTACTAAGCTCACACGTTCGTGTCAAAGCTATCAGTTCTGCTGCTTGAGCTGACTTCTGTGGTATGCGAGCTGTCTCCACTATCGTGTGAAGAGTAGTGATTGCATATGCAGCTGAAGTTGTACCATCCGGTAACTTCAGACAAGATCCATCCACCCACAATTCTCCATCCACATCTGGAAGGGGCGTATCCTGCAAATCAATGCGACCCTTTGTCTGTTCCTCAGTCAGAAAAATACAATCTTGTGTTTCTTCTGCCTCAGGCTGAGTCGCCGGAAATGGCAATAACGTGGCTGGGTTTAGTGTTGCACATCTCCTTAGTGTAATGTGAGGAGCTAACAGTGTCAGCTCATATCCTGTCAAACGAGCACTAGTTAAATGCTGCGTCTTTGTCTGATTCAAAAGGGCGTCAACAGCATGGGGTACCAACACCAAAAGCTTATGTGATAAAACTATCCCTTCACTCTGGCGTATTGACACAGCTGTTGCTGCAACTGAGCAAAAACATCCAGGCAACGCTCGAGCAACGGGGTCAAGTACTCCTGAAAAATATGCACAAGGACGTTGCTTATCGCCATGTGTATGTACTAAAACTGACAATGCACATCCATCCCTCTCATGTACATACAATGTAAAAAGCTTTGTGTTATCTGGAGTACCTAACACTGGTGCTGAACAAAGGGCTGGTCGTAACTGTCGAAAAGCATTCTCACATTCATCTGTCCAGGGGAGCGCTACTGGAGTATCTTTCGTCAATAGTGCTAACAAAGGTTTAGCGATGTGTGAAAAATCCTAATATCCATTGCCTACAAAAAGAAGTAAGACCCAAAAATGCTCAAACCCTTTCTGTGTAGTAGGTACTGGTGTGTCTAGAATTGCTTGAATGCGATCTGATGTGAGTGCACGCCCCTCCTTAGACAAAAGGTGACCTAAGTAGGTTACCTTTGGTCTATAATACTGCAATTTCTTTCTGGAGACTTTATGGTGGTGCAAAGCAAGGAAAGAAAGCAAAGACAGCGTGCATGTCTCACATTGTTCGGGGGTATCAGCTGCTAACAGAATATCATCAACGTACTGAATGAGCGCCACACCCTCGGGTAAAACAAAAGAATAAAGTTGTCATTTCAAAGCTTGGCTGTAAATACTGGGACTCTCAGTATAGCCTTGAGGAACTCTACAGAAACAATACGATCGATTATTCAAAGTGAAACCGAACAAATATCGGCTATCAGGATGAATAGGGATCGAAAAGAAAGTGTTCTTCTATAACAGAGAACGTGGTTGCAGTGGGAGGAACTAAAGTAAGAAGTGTCGTAATATCAGAAACCACCGGATATTGTGGCACCACAATCTTGTTTACCTCCCGTAAATCAATAATGAATCGATAAATCCTGGTATCAGTGTCTTTCTTCAAGATTGGGAGAATCGGACTATTACAAATGTTAAATTGCACTTCCTCAACAACCCAACTTGAATAAGATCTTGTACAATTCGTGTGAGCGCTTCCTCACCCTCCAGTGAAATTCGATATTGAGGCAGACACGGCAACACAGCTCCCTCCTTTACACTAATATGCACTGGCGGAATAACCATCTGACCCACATCTGTATCTGAAGTGGCCCACAGAGTATCAGGCAGGGAAGCTAATGCAATATCTTCTTGAAAAATGCAAACTCTGTCCATAATTGGGGGATTGTCATTCAAAATCACACGCACTCCTTCAGGGGAACATCGTATTGTGGCTCTGAAAAACTTGAGCATATCAAAACCCACAATATTATCCGGTGTGTTCGGGGAAAGCAAAAACGGGCATGGGGCAGTAAACTTATCAACATGAAACGCAAGTGGTTGTGACAATGGGCTAAGGGAAGGAGTTCCATCGAACCCTATCAATGTAATCGTTAAGCCAGACAGGGGAGCTCTTGGAACCAATTGTTTAGACAAAGCGCTACGAGTAGCTCCTGTATCAACCAGAAACTGATCAGTAGAACCCAAAACATGTGCTGTAACATAAGGACCCCTCTGATCTACTGGAACTTCAACTGATTCCTTACCCCCATCCTACGCAATACTATGTTTTTTAGTTTTAAGTTTATTTGTTTGATTAATTAAAATCTTACAAAAATGTGACCTTAGAGAAAATATCAGCATCAATACACATTTAAAACATCATGCAAATAGTAAATGTAATTAAAAAGAGAGAGAAACAGAGAAAAATATAACTAGATAAAATTTTCGTTAAGACTTTTGGCAATCACATTTAAAAATTTTACAAAAGCAACATTCATTGGTAGGTCATTCGGGTTTAAGCACGCTATTATTGCTTGTCTACAGGTTGTTATTTCTCGTGCGTTTAACAACCTCCTGAGGATTAACCTCCTTTCTGAGACTATGGCAGGGCACAGACATACCAAGTGCACAATGTCTTCTTTTCCCCCCTTGCACAGTCTACATAACGTATGCCCCTCGTTTGACTTCCAGGGTGGAAGATGACACAAACCTGGCCATAGACCAAAGCGTGCTCCTATAAATGTTCGCTTACTTTGGACTGACCATGCAGTATCAAGGTATGGTTGGACTTGTTTTTTTTTGTAGCCGTTTATGATTGGCCATGAGTGCTTACGTTTTACTAATAGAGCTTTGTCTTTTAGCAGCAATAGGTGAGTAACCAGCTTATTGATTGTTTTTTTAAAGCTTTCCTGCGTTATTGTGTTTTCCCAGATTGCTGATATTCCGAATTCTTCTTTTGCGTTGTTTAGGTATTTCCACGCTTGCAGTTTCTGGTTATCTTTCACCTCTCTCCACAAAGCTATAGACAATTGATTATCCTGATCATTCTTTACTCTATTCCAAACTTTTAATATTTGGCCTTGCCGGACATATAGCTGATTGTTCATACCGAATTCCATCCTTATTTGCGCTTGTGAGGCATTACATGGTAGGGTGAATAATATTTTATAGGTTTTTGCCACAGCATTGTTGATAAGTACGGCATCCTTACCGTTTAGCACTTCAGCACCATATGTTAAGGATGGTAATAGCTTGGCAGCTATGATTTTTAACAGTGGCCCGTATGACAGTGCAGATAGATTCTTTTGAAGGGTTCTAAATGCCGCAATCAAGCTGTTCGCCTTCCTTACAATATCTTCCCTTTGTGGTACAAAACTTCCGGTCTCATTGAAAAGGACACCGAGATATCGATAACTCTCCACTTGCTCTAGTTGTGTTTGTCCCAGCAACCATTTCATCTTTTTCTTTTTCTTCCTGTCACAACCATTATTTTTGTTTTAATCTCGTTTATTGTCATTTGGTTATCCTTTGCATATTTAACTGTACGATCGATCAGTCTTTGCAGTCCCACTTTGCTTTTGCAATACTATGCAAAAGCAGAATCACGCATTTCAGGCTGCGCATAATCAGACATTTGATATTGGTTACGCCTATCAAAAGCATTAGACCCATTTTGTACTCGCACATTAGAATCAAACCTAGCGCGATCATGCATAGCGCCTCTAAAGCCTGAATTCCCCGAGCGGTTCCTCATGGATCCTCGGCCACGGACATAGCGCTGTGAGCGCAACAATGGGCACTCCTCTGCCCAGTGTCCAAATTTCTTACAGAACATGCATTGATCTATAGCCAAAGAGTAACGAGTAGAGGGGGAGTTAGAAAATCCTCATCCGCCTCTATCATTACCTCGAAAAGGTGGACCATAGGCCTGAGATAACATGACTTTTGTTTTTAATTCTTTAGATTTCTTTTCCTCGTTACCCATTGCTTCTAATTCCTGGCTCATAATATTGAGCCATGGTCAGGAGGGATGCCGGAGAAGGCGTAGTCCAAGAGCTTTCGCTGGCTTTCAATCGGCTAGCCACTCCTGGTAATAAATTCGAAACATACTTATCTACAAATAAATGTCGGCCCGTATCGTCTGTTAGTGACTGGCCACTAAAATCATGAAAAGCTTCCTCAAAACGTGTAAAAAAATCAGAAACCGATTCATCTGTCTTTTGTTTGCAGGATGCTAAAATAGTCCAATCAATCTTTTTGGGGGGAATAATTGTTTTTAATTTAGCTAATATTGCACTAGAAAGATCCAAAATCAATTGAAATGGCTTTTGTGCTGGTTCCCTATTCGCATCTTCTCTCTCTATCTCTTTCCATACCGCTCCATATGCTGTGCCATCATCGACTTTACGCACAGAGCGCCACATATCGGGCGGATATATGAGCCCGAAAAATAAATCGATATCAGCCAGCGTCATGGTACAAGAATTTAAGG
Source organism: Lissotriton vulgaris (assembly GCF_964263255.1). NCBI lineage: Eukaryota > Metazoa > Chordata > Amphibia > Caudata > Salamandridae > Lissotriton > Lissotriton vulgaris. Next base: position 178,683,177 of record NC_141699.1, read on the forward strand.
CTCCCTCATCTTCTTCATAAAAGGCAGCAGGGTTTTTTTGCGGGTCAGGCAATGCAGCTTTAAGCACCATAACATCTGCTCTATTCCAGGGGGTATACACCCAATTATAAATGAAATACCCTTTAGCATCTACAGAATATTGATCGTCACTCGTACCTGCTCTTTTAGGAGGAACGTATAAAGGCGCGGCCTCTCGCATAGGCTTTGCATGCACTATCGCGTTCTTATCTGTTTCGAAAATAGATGATTGTTTCCCGTCGACCGATTCCGTCCGTTCATTTGGTTTAGCTTTCCGGTGCTCCTCTCGCAGCTGAAGCGCATCGTTTCGAACTTTAACGAGTCGCCTGATGATATCAGTCACCTGGGAAGCAGGAAAAGAACCTTTACGTAATTGCTTACAATCAGTTGCCACATCATCACGTTCAAGAACATTAGACACTTTTCGAAACAATCCAACGACTTCCTCTGCAAAATACTCAGTCACATACAACTGCTCTTTATCATGCCACCCTTTAAGAGCTTCTATAATCTCTGAAACTGTAAACGTATCCTTAAGTGACTTCCGAGCCATGTTCCTAAGGTCAGCCGCCCGTTCGACCGAAATCATGGAGCGAGTACTCAGTTTGTTTTGATCAGCATCAGAATCCTCATCATCGCCAGATGGGACAGACGGGACAATATACGGAGGCGGAGGGCGATCTAACAAAGAAAAATCATCTTGCGGTTTATTAAGGACAGGATAAAGAGGTTGTCGAACAGCATATTGGGCAGATATCTGTAATCTACGGTCCTTTTCCTGTCTTTCTTCCAACTCTTTCTTTTCTTTCTTTCTTAGTTCTTGCGCTTTTTCATAGACATTCTTCCGTTGTTCTTTTTCAATCAGCGCTTGCTCATGTTTCTCACGCTCATGTACTTCTTTCACCCACATTCGCACACTCTCAAACATATCTTGTCTAGATTTTCGCTTAAACATACACTGTTCCACATACTCAATTTTGCGCATATCAAATGACCCATACTTCGGCCAACATTACTCAGGATCCTTTCGCGTGTATTTCCTCCACAACGTGCTGTACATTATAGAGGAAAGACCATATTTCACGTACATTTCTCGATGAGGCGTCCCTTCTGCGAGAGCCGGCTGCGATTCCTCAAGTTTTAAGCGGTTATCTCCAAAAAAGCAGCACAACCTATGAAGTGCGCTAAGAGCAGGCATGCCAAAAATAGTGCAGAATATGCAATATTATAATCAAAGTAGCACTTAAGGTATCTGTAATACGTTGTGCCGTTCAAATCAAAATCGTATCATGGAGAAAAATCTCCTCATTACCTGCCTATATGTATTGCAACACATATATTTCACATACGCATACACATACACATCAGGGACTAGTCCTTCCAAAATTGCCACAGCAAGCGTTCCCTAAAACTGCCTTGGCACTCACAGGCTTCCAAAACCCACAGCAAGTACCGTATAATGGTTCTTACCAATCACAGGGTCCAGTCTCCAACTGCCAAGTTCTAAATTCGACCAAACGGCCACTGCACGGCCAGCCAACAGAAGAGATCTCAGTCGAGGACCGGCACCACCTGGATGGTCAGATCGGAAAGAAAGGAAAAAACGCCTTGGATGCCAAGACTCGGGTCTCCTCCGATATGCGTACACTTCCGCAGCGAGATTCCTATCCTTCATCACGACCGCTCCTTCGGGCATCCGAGTCGCCGATGAGCCCCACGTGTCGGGCGCCAATTTGTAGTAAGCAAACCTCAGCTAGGCCTACTTAGTGCAAGGGTTTGTCCTTCTCAGCACAGAGTCCTCGGACCTTAGGAAGAAGTTGGCAATGAAACTGGAAATACAAAAACAAAGTTTATTAAACCTTTAAAGGTGGTACTACAGTCCACACAACACTCTTCAGTATTGTATCAAGTAGTACAAAGAACTAAAGCACATGGCCCCTTTTATACACAATAAGGGGGCTCAAGAAAAGGCGGTACAAAAGACAAGAGCAGATTCATGACCATATAAGGACATTTTAGAAGGCACAATCGATAGATGGGCGGAGCTAACAGTCTCCGATCACATTCCTGTCTGGAACCAATTAAGTAACGGTCACTGATCCTACTGCGCATGTCTGGACATGTGGGAAGCGGAGACTGCTAAAAATAGCCTGTTGCCGAGCAGACTCCAGGCGCAATGAACAAGGAGGTAGGACCAAACGCATGGCGAGCACATGGCAATATATGGCATACAAAATGGACGCTACAAATTCAAGATGGAGTCGGTACATTTGTTACGATAATGGTTAAACAAAACATGTCTTCTGCTAATGCTTAACCTAATCGCCATTGATTTACAAAGGGACTGCCCTAGATTGGAGGAAATCCTTCCACAAACACTGCACCCAATCTGTCCATCTATCTCCCTATTGGTCAACTAAAGTTCTTATTAACTGTGGAGTACCTCATGGATCTTCTCTACCCCCCCCCCCCCTCTCTTCAATCTTTAAATCCACCCCTTGATAAACATGCACCAGCAGAAAAAGGCATAACTGTATAATTATGCTGATGACATGCAGCTGATCTTCACCAATGATGATACTTCAAACTCAAATGAGTTCTTCCAGAACACCGTGCAATACATCAGAGACTGGATGAACTAAACTCTGATAAGACAGAAATTGTCAAAACGAACAACAAGATAATCCATTGGAACCCCGCTTACTGTCCAACAGTGATAGGCTCTCCTTCCACACCCAAGACAGCTGTGAAAAGCCTAGATATCCAAATTGATGAGAACCTGTCCATTAAAACCCAGATAGGCACTGTAACGTCATCATGCTTCTTTCAATTAAGGAAAATTAAGAAAATCAAGAAATTCTTCTCTATGGAAGCAACTATCCAAATTATCAATAACATTAGTCATATCTAGAATTGACTAAGCAAACATCCGCTACCTAGGACTTCTTAAAGGCCTCAATCACAGACTTTAAGTGGTGCAAAATCAAGCAGCAAGAATCATCTTCCAACAACCAAGACACTGCCAAAGAAGCTACACTGGCTCCTGTGACTCAACGTACCATATTAAAAACAAGATGTATCATCTGTTTTTATTATTTGTTTTTTTTATTGGCATTACAGTAAAAATACAGCATTCACAGATAACCAATTCCACTTACTGCAAGTTGACATTATAAATTGACCGGAAACACAATATACGAGTCAAGCTTAGCAGTGTGTCAAATGTGTCCTGAGTCTTACATAGTTAACCTTCTTAACTGCAATCTGCGGGACCATATCAGGATGTGTGATAGTATAGAAAAGTCATCGCACCAGGACCATGTCAAATGGTCGGTGGGGGGTCTGTGTCAGCGGTGTCTGCTTGCTCCAGGAGATATGCCTGGAGGGGTCCCAGATGCCTCGGGCAGGAATATGGTAGGAGGAGTTCAGCGTAGGTGGTTAGCTGTTCCTGGCAATAGATTAAATCACCCAGCCACACTTTGAATTTAGGCACTCTCCCCCGTCCCCACCTGCAGGCCACCTGTCGTTTAGCGAGAAGTAGTGCCAGAGAGGCTTATTTTCTCAGGGAGGCGGCCAGCGCCTCGGTATAGCCTAGTAGTGTGCCTAGAGGGTCTTTAGGGCTATACAGTACAGTCATGTATTCAAGCGTACCCAACACCTCCATCCAGTAAATACAAATGGGAGTATAGTCCCAGGCTAAGTGTCTGAAGTCGGCTCCCTCCCTCCGACACAGATTGCAGCGGTCAGCGTCACGTAGGTGGAGGCGCATCAGGCTCACAGGAGTGTAATAGAGATGGTGTAGGTAGCGATAATGAATGATGCGTAGTCTACTATTAGCGGATATTTTCCCGGTTTGCTGACAGCAATAGAACCACTGGTCGTCAGTGATGGGAGAGTCTAGTTCTGCTTCCCAACGAGCTCTAGCCTGGGGAAGGTCATATTCACATTCAGTTCGGGTGATGCGATAAAGCATTGATATGGCATGTGCAGGGGTGTCCTTCTGAAGGAGAGTGTGAGGAGGAGCAAGTGTAAGAGGTTCCTGTGGGAAGCTCGGTTTGAGAGTTCTAACGTCCTGCTTCAATCGAATATAATAAAAGCGTTCTAAAGGGGTGGGTGTGGTGGTACCAACGAAGTCCTCACTATTGCGGAATATACTGTTGATGTTGAGCTGACCCCATGTTTGAATCCCAAGTTTGCAGAGGAGCTGGCAGCATTCTCCCTCTCGCGGGATCAGGAGGTCAAGCTGGCCGCGGATAGCGAACAAAGGGGAATATAGGATGGTGGTATGGAGGCTGCGGGCCAGGCATGCCAAGCGCTAGTGGTGCAATCGACAGTGGAGGAAGCCAGTCGGCGCAGTATAGCAGGTGTGCTTAAGTATGCGGAGTAGGGGGTTGGGGACATGTAACTGTCCTCAACTGCTATGTGAGGCATGTAGGGGGGGTCGATCCAATATACGGCAAAGTGGGCCTGGGCGCAGCTGAAATACAGTTCCAGATCCGGGATCTCAAATCCTCCCTCACTAAAGGACCATGTGAGCATGTCCCAGCGTAAGCAGGTGTGTTTCCCTCCCCAGGTGAGGCAAATGAGTTGAGTCTTGAGGGCTTGAAAAAAATGTCTGCCAGGGGTGTAGGGGATGTTGATAAAGAGGTAAAGCAGTTTGGGCAGGATTACCATCTTTATGAGTGAGGCTCTCCCAGCCATGGAGATGGGCATGGCAATCCACCTGGTGATTTTATCAGTGAAGAGATCCAATTTCTTGTTCAAGCTCGGTTTTAAAGACAGGGTCTAGTAAGGCTTTGTACAGGTTGGCGCCAAGACCGGTATGGGTGTAAAGGTGGGCCTCAGCCAGGCCTACCAGTGCTAATCAATCAATCAATCATACCACTTGTATAGCGCACAACTCACCCGGAAGGGTCTCAAGGCGCTTGGGGGAGGTGGTCCGTTACTGCTCGAACAGTCAGGTCTTGAGTTGTCTCCTGAAGGCGAGATGGTCCTGGGTCAGCCGAAAGTGGGTGGGGAGGGAGTTCCAGGTCTTGGCCGCCAGGTAGGAGAAGGATCTGCCTCCGGCGGTGGCTCTTCGGATGCATGGCACGGCGGCGAGGGCGAGGCTAGTGGATCGTAGCTGGCGGGTGGGCGTGTAGAATGTCAGGCGGTCGTTGAGGTACTTGGGGCCCAGGTTGTGGAGAGACTTGTGTGCGTGGGTGAGGAGCCTGAACGTGATCCTCTTGTTGACGGGGAGCCAGTGCAGGTTCCTCAGGTGGCCGGAGATGTGGCTGCGCGGGGGATGTCCAGGATGAGTCGGGCGGAGGCGTTCTGTATGCGTTGGAGTCTTTTCTGTAGCTTGGCTGTGGTTCCGGCATAGAGGGTGTTTCCGTAGTCCAGTCGGCTGGTGACGAGTGCCTGGGTGACCGTCTTCCTGATCTCGGTCGGGATCCATCGGAAGATCTTGCGGAGCATGCGGAGCGTGTTGAAGCATGATGACGAGATGGCGTTGACTTGTCTGGTCATCGAGAGGGAGGAGTCCAGGATGAAGCCCAGGTTGCGTGCGTGGTCCGTTGGTTTGGGTGTGCTTCCCAGGGCGGGGGGCCACCAGGAGTCGTCCCAGGCGGAGGGTGATGGTCCCAGGATGATGACTTCCGTCTTGTCCGAGTTCAGTTTCAGGCGGCTGTTCTTCATCCACTCGGCGACGTCTTTCATCCTTTCGTGTAGAAGCATTTCCTGGTCGGTACTCCTCCCATTCCCATTTAGTCCCTTCAGCCTGGGGATTGCCATCTGGGTAACACACTTTATTGAGATGATAGTTTATTCTCCCTACAGCCATACTCGTAATGTTAGCTCTTTGAGAAGCAATTAGAAGTGCAAACCAGGCTTGACAAGGACTGTTATGGGAAAATGGAAGAGGAATGAAAGGTGTTCCTCCCTTTTTCTGGTGAGCAGGTATCATCCCACACACCCAACAGTCAGTAGTGTTCATAGCGTTGTGAGTGTGGTGTAACATCTGGATGAACGTGTTGTTCAAATAAGATTGTCTATGCTTCTGCTCATGTTATGGAAGAGTAAAGTAATAGTGTTCAGCTGGTACTGGGGTAGTGGCAATCAGCAGTTGTCGAGCAAGAGCCACTTCCTCTTCAACCCAAGTTATCACTGCCATAGCAACCACAGTGACAACAAATCCTGCAATGCATATAGTCTTTTTATTACAAATCTTCGCAGCAGTTGATTTCCCCACAGACATGATCGCTTTGTTGCTAAAATAATCGTTGGAGCTCTAAAGTCCTGGGCAGCCGTTGATTTCTTCACTGAGGGTCAAGACTGGTGCCACTATGTTGGACTGATCCCCCCTCCCTTGCCACATCAGCTCCCTTTCACAAACCCAGGACGGTAGCTCAACCAGTCTTTTTCGACAATGAAGGTTCTTTCCGGGGTCTCAGTTGGTATCGCTATACGCCAGGGATCGTGTTGTCCGGGAAGACTTCCTCAGGTTCGTCAGGTGATATGGCTTAGCCTCTCTCCGTATCTAGGATATCTCGATGGTCGATCAAGGCAGCAGGTTCCACCAGGGTAGACGGCACTTTCTTGCAATGAGAGGAATGCACCCAGTTCCTCCTGTTCCTCACTCGAACGGCAGTTCTCATTGAGAGGAGGACCTGCTCTAGGCCACGCCACCTAGGCTCTAAGCTGCTCAACCTCTGGAAGGATCGGACCGTTACATAGTCGCCGGGCCAGAGTCCATGGGCCTCACCTGAAGACCTGTCAGGAAGAGCTTCTTGAACCTGTTGATGAATAGAAATCAAACTGTCAGTCAACTGTGATAGGTAGTCACTCATCAATACACATGGCACATCATGTATGGGGCATAGTTTAGGAATTCCTAAAATATTCATAGGCCTTCCAAAAACCACCTCATATGGTGTAAGCCCGGATCGCGAATGTGGCACTGATCTAACGGACAACAGTGCTAAGGGTAGTGCATCAGGCCATTTCAAAGATGTGGAAGCCTGAATCTTAGCCAGTTTCAACTTGAGTGTAGCATTATACCTTTCCACTAGTCCTGCTGATTGTGGATGGAAAGCAGCATGGAACTTCTGCATGATCCCTAATCCCTTCAGGACATACTCGACAACTTGCCCAATAAAATGAGGTCAGTTATCACGCCACAGAAGTTTACAAACACCAAATCTAGGGAAGAATTCTTTTAAAAGCACTTTTGCTGAAGTAAGAGCTGTATTGTCTTTCGTAGGGAATGCCTCTATCCACTTAATAAAGGCACATACCACTACTAGAACATACTCAAGTCTACATGGTCCCGGAGTGATTGTGGGTCGGAACCCAACTTCGATCGTGGGCATTGTATAAATGTCTCAATGATATAGAGACACACCATCCATGAAGGATGGCCAGATGATAGAATTGATCGCAACAAGACTTTGATGGGAATCCAATATGCTTTATAAGTTTCACCCACAGTCACTTTTGGTTCTGTGTGTATAGCTTTAAAGCTTAATTTAGCAGTAATATTACTTTGGTATTCGATAGACTTGATAGATATCGTTACCCCTCAGTAGAGGTTCCCTGTTTTCCTCATACTTAGACCCCTAGGTTTTTCTGTTGAGAAAAAAAGTGCACCCACTTGCCAGTCCCTAAACCTTCCCTTTTCGTCATATCAGACACCCCTATGGTAGGCCCAATGGCAGGGTGCATTGTAAGTATAAGGTAGGACAAGCCCTGATGTGTGTGGCATGTCCTAAGAGTGAATTAGAGCCATTTTTGTTTTTCACTATTGCAAGGCTACCTGTTCTCCATAGGCCAGAATGGGCAGAAGATTATTACATTTTATAATCCTAACTGACTCCGGGAACATGGTAGAAATTCGAGTGTAGTATGCCTGAACTCAGAATGATAAAATTCATCTTTTAGTGAAGTTGGTTTTAACATTCTGTGTTTGGAAATACCACTTTTAGAAAGTAGGAAGTAGGTATTTTCTTGTTTAACTATCCAAAGCCTGCCTCTGCTAGGTTGTGTATTCCTGGAGTTTGAGTGACAGTGCTGGGGGATTCCAGGAGGCAGAATGAGCCAGCCCAGTGGTGAATAGAGAGATCTGCATCTAAATGGGTGGGAGGAGTTACACCTGGGACCATAGGGCTGTGCCTGCCTTCCACAACGCTGGCTCCACCTCCTGTGGTGCGGCTGATGTCTCTGCCCCGCACTGTGAAAGAAGAGAAGGAATGATGTCAACAAAGTGTTCCAGGGCTGTGCTTTCCTTCCACCGTGCTGGCTCCACCTCCTGTGGGGCGTCTGATGCTTCTGCCATGCACTGTGAAAGGAAAGAAGGAGTCTTGTAAACAGAGTGCTCTAGAAATGGTTTGGACTGAGCAAAGGCCCCTCTGCCCTCAGAGGACAAAGGATTTTGAGGTATAAATATTGGGACCCAGATCCCAAGAAATGTGATCACTTTTGGACTACAAGAAGAAATTTCTGCTGAGGAGAGGAACCTGAAGAAAGTGAGGAGAGACTATTCCTAAGCTGAAGTGCTGCTTAGGGGATTGGCCTGCAGTCGTTGCCTGACTGCCAAAGAGAGGAGAAAGGAACATTGTGTACTTTATTTTCAACTTGTGAAGGATCTCCAAGGGCTTGGAAAAGAGCTTGCCTCCTGCTTAAGTCTCAGGGACAACAGACTTCAAACCCCCGCTCCCCAGAATTCTTTGGAAGTGCCTGCTGCTATTTTGGGCCTTCTTAGGGACTGCGTGTCGCAAGGAGCTGGAAGCGTGACTCATCGAGGAAGAAGCGTGTCGTCGTCGCTGCTGCTGCCGTCGCATTCTGAATGTTGGCGCTGTAGCTGTCGTATTGCACCGCATCGAGAGAAGCGTCTCGCAATGAAGAGGAAGCGTGTCACTGCTGCTGCTGTCGCAACTCCATGGGAGGGTGTTGCCACTGTAGTTGTCATATTGCACTGCATCCAGAGAAGAGTCTCGCAACAAGGGAGAAGCGTGTCACCGTCGCTGTTGCTGCCGTCGCATCGTGGATGTCGGCGCTGTAGCTATCGTATTGTATCACATCAAGAAAAGCGCCTCGCTTCCCTGGAGAAGCGCTCTGCAGTCGAAGCTGCTGCCGTCGCATCTTGAATGTCGGCGCTGTAGTTGTCGTATTGTGCGGAAGCTTCTCGCAACATCGGAGAAGAGTGCCACAGCCAAGGCTGTTGCGGTCGCATCGCTGAACAAGGGTGTTGCCGCTGCAGCTGACGCATGGAACCGAGACTCCTCGCATCCTCGGAGAAGCATGCCGCATCTGGAAGATCTTTTAGTCTTTATTACTTTGCACCAGAACTTTGCCGCATTTCCATCGCTGCAACATTACTTGTTGTGGAAGCGCAACGCATCGTAAGGTACATTGACGCAAAGTGTCACATCTTAAGAACTGAACTGAACTAAGCTAAAACTACAATTTTTAAGTATACTATTGTGCATTTCTGTCGTTTAATGGTCTTGTGTTAATTCTATATAAAGAATATTTATTTTTGATATAAACCTTATGTGGTGTCCATTTGTAGTGTTGTCACTGGGTTACTGTACGTGGTCACAAATGCTTTACACACTGCCTCTGAGATAAGCCTGTCTGCTCGTGCCAAGCTACCAAGGGGATGAGCAGGGGTCATTTTAGGAGTGTACCCCCTTACCCTGACTAGAAGCAAGGGTCCCTATTTGTCACAGGTACCTACCTGTGCCAACTAGAGACCCCCAAATCTAACATAATCCATTTGCAAAACTTAAAATGGTGCAGTTGGTGTAGCAAACTCTCCTGTAGGAGTCCGTGTCCCTTTACCAGGATTATACTGAAGACAAATCAGACAGGACTGCACCATCTTTTTAGCTGTACCGGCAATTTCTGGATGCTCCCAAACTTGCGTGAGCAATTTCGTTATCGCGGACGCTCCAACATGTGCCGGCCCTTGTGCCATATGAACCACATGCTGTAAATAGGCTGTGGGCAATCTACACTTAGTCATATCTTTATTCCTCCAACATCCAATGCTCCCTCCTTAGACCATTGCTCAATTTCTTCTGCGGAAGCAGATCTCTGCAGGTCTAACACTTCCTATCTGGTATCATGCCAGTGTTCAGCATGTGACTTCACTACGTACATAGACGTGGTGCCCCGTTGCATTGCAGTTTCACGGGCTGTGTGATCTGTGAAAGCATTGCTTTGTCCTATCTTATCAGTTACCTTCTTGTGTGCGATACACTTAACAATCGCTATTTTCTTCGGGTATGTCAAGGCAGTCAAAAGGTTGTGTACTAATTCTCTGTGCATTATTTGCATCCCGTGGGATGTAAGAAAGCCTCTCTCCTTCCAGAGTAAGCCAAAATCATGAGCCACTCCGAAAGCATAGCGGCTATCTGTATAAATGTTCACAGACAAGTCAGTACTAAGTTCACACGCTCGTGTCAAAGCTATTAGCTCAGACTTCTGTGGAATACAAGCTGTCTCAACTACCGTCTGAAGTGTTGTAATTGCATATGCAGCTGATGTTGTGCCATCTGGTAACTTCAAACAGGACCCATCAACCCATAGCTCCCCATCAACGCTTAAGAGAGGCGTGTCTTGCAAATCGACACAACCCTTTGTCTGTTCCTCAGTAAGGTATATACAATCATGAGACTCCTGTGGCTGAGACTGAGTCACTGGGTACGGCAACAAAGTAGCTGGATTCAAGGTTGAACACCTTTTTAAAGTGATATGAGGGGCCAAAAGTGTTAATTCATATCCTGTCAAATGAGCACTAGTTATGTGCTGCCTTTTGGTTTGGTTCAGAAGGGCGTCAACTGCATGGGGTACTAATACAAATAGTCTGTGTGACAAAACTATCCCTTTACTCTGATGTATAGACACAGCTGCTACTGTAACAGAGCGGAAACACCCAGGCAATGCACGGGCAACTGGATCAAGAACAGCTGAAAAATATGCACAAGGACGCTGCTTATCACCGTGTGTTTGTACTAACACTGAAAGTGCGCAACCATCTCTCTCAGGTACATAGAGTATAAAACCCTTAGTGTAATCCGGAGTGCCTAATACTGGCACAGAACAAAGGGCTTGTTTCATTGTAGGAAAGCATTCTCGCATTCAGTCGTCCATGGAAGGGGCATTGAAGTGTCTTTAGTCAGAAGAGCCAACAAGGGTTTAACAATGTGTGAGAAGCCTAATATCCATTGCCTACAAAAAGAAGTAAGCCCAATGAATTAAGCATGGGCAAATTTTGCGAATTCCCAATCCGCAAATTTGCGGATTTGCGAATTTGCAATCCGCAAAATTCGCGAATTCGTGCGAATTTGTGGATTGTTCGCGGGTGTTCGCGGGGCACTTTGCGTGTTCGCAGGTGTTCGCGGGGCGCTTTGCGTGTTCGCGTTTTTTTTTTGGCCTTATTAATCACTGCCACCCTCTCGTTTTTTATGCCCTTCCGCCCTCTGTACCACTCGTTTCTGTGCCCTTCTGCCCTCTGCCCCACTCATTTTTTATCCCCTTCTGCCCTCTGTCCCACTTTTGTGCCCTTCTGCCCTCATCCCCACTTAGAATGGCACCGGCAAGCTGCCAGCGCCATTCTAAAATAGCTACAAAGAGCTTCACCAGGAAGCTCTAATAGATAAAGTAAAGCAGGTGCTCGAGTTGAAGGTCAAATTAAGTTACACAATCATTAATCACCCCAAGTTTGGGAGGATTAATGATTGTGTAACTGAATTTGACCTTCAACTCGAGCACCTGCTTTACTTTATCTATTAGAGCTTCCTGTTGAAGCTGACTTTTGTAACTATTTTAGAATGGCTCTGGCAGCTTGCCGGCGCCATTCTAAAAGAGTTACAAAAGTCAGCTTGAACTTTTGACCCAATCCGTTCCTCTCGCGGATTTTGAGGGAAATTCACGAATCTCGCCGATTGCGAATTTACTGACAATCCGCAAAAACTTCGAGCGGAACGGATTTTCCGCCCATGCTTACAATGAATGCAAGGACATCTTTCCGAGTACGAGGCACTGATGTGTCTAAAATAGCTTGAATGGGATCTGATGCAAGTGCACGTCCCTCCTTAGACAGAAGGTGACCTAAATAAGTCACCTTCGGTCTACAATACTGCAATTTCTTCCGTGAAACTTTGTGATGATGTGAGGCAAGGAAATGAAAGCAAGGACAGTTTGGTTTTGGTACCCAGAAGGAACATTCGGGTTAGCTCCGGGACTGTCATCTGTCTGTCCTGGGCCTCTGTTTCCTCGAGGTTGCGATGCACTGTCCAGCGTGATAGCCACTGCAGCTGTGCCATTAAAAAATAAGCTTCAAATGACGGGGCGCCCATCCCTCCCTTATCGCGAGGTAGCCGCAGGGCCGACAGGGCCACTCTGCAGCGGCCCCTCCCCCAGATCAGGGAGATTAGTAGTGAATTGAGCTCTTGGAAGATGGTCCGCAGTGGGATAACTGGGATATTAGCAAAGTAGTACAGAAGCCGGGGCATCATGATCATTTTTGATAAGGCTACCCTCCCAATGGGAGCCAAGGGTAGGGTCTAACAAAAATGAATTTGACTTTTAAGTCCACGGAGGACTCGATAGTGGTTGCCTTCCAGGAGGTCCCGGAGCTCATGGTAGAGCCTGACACCCAAGTAGCACGGGGCGTCGCCCGTCCATGCCAGTGAGGCATCTCCTAGACGAATTTCCCTGTGTGGGGTATTCGGGTGCAGAGGATAGAAAGAGGATTTCTCCCAATTCACCCGTAATCCTGCAGCCTTCTTGAAATCTGCGAGCGTGGTCCAGAGGGTGGTGAGGTCTGCTGTGATGTCTCTAACATAAGTAAGGAGATCATCCGCATAGAGGGAGACGCAATGGGATGCCCCAGTGCTCGCCCACCTCCTGCAGCCTTGCTGCCAGCGGCTTCATAGCGATGGCAAATATGACGGGGGACAGGGGGCACCCCTGATGTGTGCCGCGCATGATCGGGATGGGAGAGGATATGTAGCGGCCTATTCTAACCCTTGTGGTGAGGTCAGTGTATAATAGCCGGGTGTACGCTATAAATTGGGGCCCTATGCCCACCCTCCGGAGCACCTCAAAGAGGTATTGCCACGCCAGGGTGTCGAACGCCTTCTCAAGATCCAGTACAAGGCATGCCGCTCGTGGGAACCTGCCCTGCACCCCGTCCTGGATCTGGAACAGTCGCCGTATATTCTGGGAGGTGTTTCTCCCGGGGACAAATCCACTCTGGTCCATGTGTACCAGCCTGGGGAGTATCTCTGTGAGTCTATCTGCCAGGATCCTCCCTAGAATTTAGCAATCGGTAGTCAAGAGGTTGATAAGGCGATAGGAAGCTCGGAGCAGAGGATCCCGGTCGGGCTTGGGGAATGTTACCAGTACGGAATCCTGCATTGATTGAGGGAGTAGTCCCTCTTCTAATGCCTCCCGAAAGATTGTGTCAAGCTGCAGGACCAGCTGCTGGGAGAATGTGGAGTACAGTTCTATTGGGAAACCGTCATGTCCCGGAGCCTTGTTTTTGGTCAGGTGGCGAATGGGGGATTTGATCTCCGCCGTTTGTGAGTGGGTCATCTAATGTTGTGCGCTCCTCGTCCGTGATTTGGACTATGGTGTCTGTGTTTAGTATATTCCGAATGTGTTCCCCCCCTGTCCTGGGTCGGCTCCTTGTAAAGCATGGTGTAGTAGTCACGGAAGGCTGATAAAATGTCCGCTTGCGCGTAGACCACCTTCCCCACAGCATTGCGAATGCCAGTGATCGGTTGTGTGTGCGTGTCCTGATGAATGAGCCAAGCGAGCAGGGTGCCAGCGTGGTTTCCTTCATTGTGGATTCTAGTGGTGTATGTGCGAAAGTTATAGCACCGTAGATCGGCACACGTCTCCTCATATTTGGCTTTGGCCTCCGTTAGTTGTGTGGGGGGGATCTCCCGTTAATCAGCTGTTTTAGATAACTGTGCTGCTTGTTGTTCTGCGTTTTGTACAACCCTCTCTAGTGTCTGTTTCACTCCTGTAATTTGGCTGATGCATGCTCCCCATAAGACTACGTTGAAAGCGTCCCATTCTAGGGACCTAGCCGTTGTAGTGCCTGTATTTTCAGCGAAGTAGTGTTGTTGAGTGGTTTCTGACTGCTCGCGTTTGAAAACTGGGTCCATAAGGCAGTCCTTGGGGAGGCGCCATGTAGGGATCAGTGGTACCGGTGGCAGCCATGCGAGTTACAAAATATGCGCGTCGTGATCTGAAATGACCCTGCCCAAGTAGTCCGAGTGTCTGATGCATGGAATGAAGAGACCGTGTGCACATAAAGCGTCCAAAGCGGACTCGTAAGTTGTGAGGTATCGAGTAAATGAATATATTTTGGTGGTCGGGTGTGTATATCTACATGCGTCCGCTAGGGACCAATGGGCAGCCCTGGTGCAGAATGTGTCTGTGTGCGCGCAGGCTGGGGAGTGTGTGGTGGGGGGTAGGATCTATCCAGTGCAAGGTCTAGAGAGCAATTTTAATCCCCTCCCAGTACCCACGGGGACTGTGTGTATCCCGCTAATGTGCTCGTCAGGGTTCCCCAAAATGGTGTCTGATCTATATTTGGTGCGTAGATGCTGCCTACAAGGATGGGCTGCCCATCCAATCAATCAATCAATCAATTATAGAACTTGTAAAGCACGCTACTAACCCGTGAGGGTTTCAAGGCGCTGAGAGGGGGGGTGCTGCTACTGCACGAAGAGCCAGGTCTTGAGGAGCCTTCTGAAGGTGAGCAGGTCTTGGGTCCGCCATAGGTGGGTGGGGAGGGTGTTCCAGGTCTTGGCGGCAAGGAAGGAGAAGGATCTGCCGCTGAAGGTCGTTCGCTGGATGTGTGGGACTGCGGCAAGGGTGAGGCTGGCCGAGCGGAGCTGGCGCGTGGGGTGTAGAAGTTGAGTCTGTCGTTCAGGTAGGCTGGTCCAGTGTTGTGGAGTGCTTTGTGTGTGTGGGTGAGGAGTTTGATGGTGATCCTCTTGTTGACGGGAAGCCAGTGCAGGTCTCTCTGGTGGGAGGTGATGTGGCTGCGGTGGGGGACGTTGAGGATCAATCGTGCTGCGGCGTTCGGGATGCTTTGTAGTTGACACAGGTGTTTGGCCAGGTTTCCAGCGTAGAGTGTGTTGCCGTAGTCCAGCCTGCTGCTGATGAGGGCTTGGGTCACTGTTCTTCTTGTTTTGTTCCGGATCCACTTGTAGATCCTGAGAAGCATGCGGAGGGTGTTGTAGCAGGAGGAGGAGATGGCGTTGACCTGCTTCGACATGGAGAGGGAGGAGTTGAGGATGAATCCTAGGTTGCGTGCATGGTCCGTGTGTGTTGGAGCTGCTCCCAGTGTGGTCGGCCACCAGGAGTTGTCCCACGCAGAGGGAGTGGGACCTAGGATGAGGACCTCCATCTTGTCCGAGTTCAGTTTCAGGCGGTGGCTCCTCATCCACTCGGCGACGGCTTTCATTCCCTCATGGAAGTTGCTTTTGGCGGTGTGTGGGTCCTCGGTGAGGGAGAGAATGAGCTGGGTGTCGTCAGCGTCGGAGATGATGTTCAGGTCGTACTGGCGGGCCACTTGTGCGAGGGGGGCCATGTAGACATTGAACAGGGTTGGGCTGAGGGATGAGCCCTGGGGTACGCCGTAGATGATGTCAGTGGCTTCGGATTGGAAGGGCGGGAGGCGGACTCTCTGAGTTCTGCCGGAGAGGAAGGACGTGGTCCAATCCAGGGCCTTCTGGATGCCAGCTTCTCGGAGGCGTGTTCTTAGTGTGCAGTGGCAGACCGTGTCGAAGGCGGCTGAGAGGTCCAGGAGGAGGGGCTGAGGTTTTGCCGTTGTCTAGCTGGCGCCGTGCTGTGGTTGCGTCTGAATCCAGACTGGGATGGGTCTAGGATGTTGTTGTCCTCGAGGTGGCGGGTCAGCTGCATGTTGGCGATTTTCTCGATGACCTTTGCCACGAAGGGAAGCAGGGAGATGGGCCGGAAGTTCTTGAAGTCTTTGGGGTCCGCCTTGGGTTTCTTGAGGAGGGCGTTGATTTCGGCGTGCTTCCAGCTTTCCGGGTATGTTGCTGTGTCAAAGGAGATGTTGATTATCTTCCGCCATTGGGGTGCGATGGTTGCGTCCGCTTTGTTGAAAATGTGGTGCGGGCAGGGGTCTGACGGGGATCCTGAGTGGATGGAGTTCATGACCTTGCGTGTCTCTTCGTCGTAGACGTGGGACCAGGAGGTCAGCTGGTTGGTGCAGGTGATGTTCGGGGTGTGATTTGTTGTGGTCGAGGTGGCTGAGGATTTGAAGCTTTCATGGATGTCAGTGATCTTGCGCTGGAAGAAGGTGGCCAGTGAGTCACACAGATCTTGCGAGGGCGGGATGTCGTTGGTGTTGGCGCTGGGGTTGGAGAGTTCCTTCAATATGTTGAAAAAAGTTCTTTGCTGTCGTGTGCGCTGTTGTCCAGTCTGACTTTGAAGGATGATCTCTTGGCTATTCTGATGAGGTGGTGATGTCTGCGGACGGCGTCCTTGTGGGCTGCGCAGCTGTCTGTTGCGTGGTCGTGGAGCCATTTCTTTTCCAGCTTCCGGTATGTTGTTTGGAGATCTTGAGTTCTTCGGTGGACCAGGCGGCTTTCTTGCTGGGGTGGTTTATGGAGGGTTTCTTGATCGGGGCGAGGATGTTGGCACAGTCGTCGATCCACTGTCTGAAATTTCGGGCGGCGCGTCAGTGTCAGTGGGGTCGGTGGGTGGGTTCTGGGCGAGGGTGGTGATCAGCTGGTCTTCGGTGACTTTGCTCCAGCAGCGGCGAGGCAGCTGTTGAGTATGGTGGTGCATGGTTGGTTTCTTGAAGGTGAAATGAATGCATCAGTGGTCAGTCCCGTGGAGTTCGGTGGTGTGGTTGAAGGCGACGTGGGTGCTTGGGGAGAAGACAGGGTCGAGCGTGTTGCTGGCGGCGTGCGTGGGTTCGGTGATGAGTTGTCGGAGGCCGAGGTTGGCGAGGTTGGCGATCAGGGCAGTGGAGTTGGCATTGTTGTTATTCTCGAGGTGGAAGTTCAGGTCCCCGAGGAGGATGTAGTCCGTGGAGGTGAGTGCGTGGGTGCTGGCGAGGCCGGCGACGGAGTTGCTGAAGAGGTCTCGGGGTCCTGGAGGTCTATAGATGAGTGTTCCTTCGAGGGCGGTGTTGGGGTCGGTGTGGATCCGGAAGTGAAGGTGTTTGGCGGAATTGAGGGGGTCATCTGCAAAGGTATGGACCTGGAGGGTGGACTTGTGGACGATGGCTATTCCTCCTCCCATCCTGTTGGTGCGGTCTCTGTGGGAGATCTTGTAGCCGTCCGGGATGGCTATGGCGATTTCAGTTGCCCAGGAGTCATTCTACCAGGTCTCGGTCAGGAAGGCAACGTCTGGTTCGAGGGTGTTGAGCAGGTCCCAGAGCTCGACAGCATGTTTGCGTGCGGAGTGGGTGTTGAGGAGTATGCAGAGGAGGTGGTTGGGTCCCGTCCTTGGAGGTTTAGTGGTTCTGTTGCAGGTGAAGTTGCAGGTGTGGCAGGAGAAGGGTCCGTGGGTGCGTTTTGGGATGGCCTGGAAACAGTGGTGGTCTTGGCTGGTGTTGAGAGCATGGAGGGTGTTGGTGTTGTATCACAGTCCGGGGGTGTGGAGAGTGTGGGGTCCAGGGGTTCTGGTGCTGGGCGTGGTCCAGGCACGGATAGGCGCAGACTGGCTTGCTTTTGGCGCACCTTCGCGGCCGTGCAGCGGCTGCCATATACGGGGTGGAGGGAGGGAGGAGCAGCTGGGAGGCGGGAGCGGAGCGGCGAGGGGGCGTGGCCTCAGGGGTATCGACGGGAAGAGCGGGAGAACAGAGAGCAAGGGGGGGTGTGCCCAGAGCGAGAAAGGGCTGAAAGAAAGGCACAGAGGAGCTAGCAGCGCACAGAGCAAGGGTGGGATAACAAAGCAAAGCATGGTCTGACCCAGGTCACGGCGGTGATCAGTGGCAGAACGCTGTGGTAAATAATTTTACCGTATCATTTTTCCATATAATTAATTATCAATAAGGAAGCTCATTCAAATGAGAGGCAGAGTCCGTGGGATCTGAGTCATACGGGCTTTAATGAAGGATCCTCGAGGATCGGATATCATGTTCCATCACCGCTAAGGTTCAGGAAGGGACATTCAACGTTTTATTAACATTACACATTATATATAGTAAAACAGTACAATTGAAATGAATGCAGTAGGCTTAACAGGTGATAAGAGAGAGATAAGAACACATGTGCGTAACAGAAGGCGTGTAAAAATGCGTACACATGGGCGTGCACTGGACATGTCAGAGAAACGTCACAAGAAACGTCACACGTGGGTGGATGCATAGAGAAAGTTTGCAGGATCAGCAGAAACCTATGACCTGGATGCGCGCGCAACTGAGCATGACGTGTAACTGGGGAGAACTGGGGCTTTGACTTTAGCACTAGTGGAAGAGACTGGTGTCTGGGATGTCAGGGCAAACTGTACCTATGGCATATCTGGTATCTCATGTTTGGAGGATGTAGTGTCTGAAGTAAAAGGTCTCTCGGGCAGAGGCCGTTCAATACCGAATGCTAGTGCGTGCATACGTGTCTTGGTGCAATGCGCGGGGCCATGGGCCTACCATGGTAACGGGTTCAGTAAAATCACTTGCAAGGAGGACAGCAAGGCCGGGCCCTTTGCTCTGAAGCCGGGAATATGTTTACCTATTTCACTAGACTGGAATGTGTTTTCGAGGAGGCTGAACAGATAACTATAGGTTGCCATTGATTTTAAAGACTGCTAATTTCCCTTATACCTCGCACTTGTGACAGTACCGGTCAGCCGATTCAGGGCTGAGACAGCATCCTGTTACTAGGGCAACGCCGCGTCACTGCAGCGGACACGCCCACCCACGTGACCTTCACGTGACCACGCCCACTTGTTCTATTTGAGCGCGCGCAGACCGATTTCGCGCGTTCAGAGAAACTCCACTCCTGAGGCGGAAGCCGGGAGTTAGCACGATCATTTTAAATTGCATTTTGTTTTTGCCATTGATTTTAAAGACTGCTAATTTCCCTTATACCTCGCACTTGTGACAGTACCGGTCAGCCGATTCAGGGCTGAGACGGCATCCTGTTACTAGGGCAACGCCGCGTCACTGCAGCGGACACGCCCACCCACGTGACCTTCACGTGACCACGCCCACTTCATATGCCAGCCCATAGACATAAAAATGTGCTGTAACAGGGAGCGCAGCGGACGAGCGCAGCGGGCGCGACGAATGCGCGCCGAAGGCGCGCATAAGGCGGGCTCGTCTGCGCTCGTCCGCGCCGAGGGAGGGCCGATGGCCACCCCCCCTGCAACTCCAGACCCACGGCCTCGTGCACATACGGTGAGATTAACCTACTCCGCCGGCGAATTACGCCAACTAAGACATCTAGCGGATCAACCGCACTCAATCCCTATTTTAAGACACTCCAACCACATTGTAGGCCCAGTGTCATGTCCATCTTGCATCAAACTTTCCAGCGAATCTTCAACAAATAACATACCTTCCATACAAGCGGCACTAATAAATGCCAGATCCCTCCCTAAACACAAAACGGAAATAGCCGACTTGATCGACGCGTATAAACTTGACCTATTGTTTATTACCGAAACGTGGGGCGATGAGGCCTCAGGACCCGACTTTGCTGAAGCTACTCCCAACGATTTTAATGTCTGTAGACTCGATAGACCAATAAAAAGAGGTGGCGGCATTGCCATCATTTATAAAAGCCACTTCAGACTCACAACCAAACCTTATATATGTTCAGAATACGAATCTCTCACATTCACATTAGGCCTATCAGCAAAAGCATCCTTTAAGGGATTGCTGATGTACCGCCCTCCTGGCTCAAGAGCTAAGTTCTTATCTAACTTAGGCTATTTACTAGAAGCAGTTGCGGACACCCCCCAGTTTACGTTACTAGGTGACTTTAATTTTCACCTTGAGATCTCAAATAACCAAGACACCATGCAACTTATCTCAGACCTGGAAGCTGTGGGACTAATACAGCTCATTAACTCTCCAACCCACCAGGCCGGTCACACATTAGACGGCATATTTACAAATAGCCCTCTTGTAAAAATTACCCAGATAATCCCTTTGATCTGGTCAGACCATTCAGCCATCTGCTTCACAATACAGACAACTAACACTAAATTGAACACCGGTGTACCAGCTCGATCAACACACCGAGACTGGAAAAATATTGATATTTGTCAACTAGCAGAGATGATACATAATACATATATCCCTATCGAGCAAGACCCTACCAAAGCATCTCTAAACTACCTGACCAATCTGGACTCGGCCTGTAACAAACTAGCCCCTCCCAAATCTACACGCCGAAACAGAACAACACCTTCAGCCCCATGGTTCACGGAGGCCTTACGCATGCAGAAACAACACTGCAGGAACCTGGAAAGACAATGGCGTCGCAACTACAGCCCGACAGACAAATCCAACTACAAAAATGCCCTCGCCATTTACAAAAGAGCGATAACTACCGAGAAAAGTCACTACTTTACCACTCAGATCAATCAGGCAAAAAATTCATCAGGAGAATTATTCAGGGTAGTTACTACATTATCCAACCCCCCGACGCCGCCCTTAGAGACTTCTCAAGCTCTGACCGATGCCTTGGCTACTTTCTTTGAGGAAAAAGTCAGTACCATCTTCCAGACTTTTTCGCGATCTACCCCTCTACAATCTGTGACTTCTCCCTCTACTAGCAAGTCATCAACGTTCCTATCTTTTAACCCTGTAGATAAAGATTATATCCAACGTCTAGTAGCTAGCACCAAATCCGGCTCTCCCCTGGACCCTTGTCCCCCTTCCATTCTCATCCGCATACCGGAAGCAATTTCCCCTTCATTATCCTCTATATGTAATGCCATGTTCGCCACGGGAACATATCCTTCAGTCTGGAAAGAAGCGATCATAAAACCATTGCTGAAAAAACCCACGCTAGACCCTCTCCTTCCAGCAAGCTATAGACCGATCGCTTGTCTCCCATTCCCAGCAAAGATTTTTGAAAAATCCATGAACCAGCAGCTGTCAAAATACATAAATGACAACAATCTATTAGACGACACTCAGTTCGGTTTTAGGCAGGGACACGGGACCGAGACGGCACTACTGAAAGCCGCGGACGAGATTAGAACTACTATGGACAAGGGAGGATCGGCCGTCTTGATACTCCTGGATCTCTCCGCTGCTTTTGACACGGTCGACCATAGCACATTGATCGACCGTGTCACAGCCCTGGGAATAGGAGGAACAGCCAAAGAACTGATTGCTTCATTTCTCGCCAATCGACCACAGACTGTCAAAATGGGAAACTACACCTCACAGACCTTCTCCCTCCCCTGTGGAGTCCCTCAAGGCTCCTCGCTAAGTCCGACGCTTTTTAATATCTATGTATCGGACTTGGCGAGGGTGATAAAATCCTATGGCATAGCACTAACAACATACGCCGACGACACGCAATTAGTGCTATCGGTGCATGATAACGGAGCTAGCGTAGCAGCCAACTTCCAGGAGGGTATGAAGGCAATAAGCTCCTGGATGTCATCTAACTGCCTCAAGCTTAACTCTGATAAAACGGAGGTGATGACATTCGGGAGCTTGAAACCAGCATGGTCCCCACATTGGTGGCCACCGGAGCTGGGATCCCCCCCCGAACCGGTGACTAAGGTCCGCAATCTGGGAGTTATCTTCGATAACAAACTGACCTTCCACCACCATGCCAATGCCGTGACCTCATCTGCATTCTTCATACTCAAAAAAATCAAGAAACTTCTCCCATATCTACCTCAGTCAGCTGGCAAAACTCTCATTAGTAATCTTGTGTTCTCTAAAACGGACTACTGCAACTCTCTGCTTCTTAATGCGCAGGAAGGAGTCCTTAACAAATTCCAGACCGTTCAAAACGCGGCAGCAAGGATGTTACTTTCAATTCCCAAATTCACATCAGTATCTCACCGCTTCAAAGAACTTCACTGGCTCCCAATCAGGAAACGAATAAAATTCAAGGCTCTTTGTATAGCCTACAAGACCCTTAATTATCCAGGGCCTAAGTTCCTAAAAATAGCTCTTCATCCTCTGGAGCATCGCAGAACTCTTCGATCCTCTACTACTTGCATGCTGTCTGTCCCGCGAACAAAAAAAGCCACTTGGGGAGACAGGTGCTTCACTACAGCCACTGCCAAGTTATGGAATATCCTCCCACTGCATATCAAAACTGCCCCAACCCTCATCAAATTCCGAAAGAGCCTTAAGACATGGCTGTTCTCCTCTGCCTAACTACCCTCAAAGAGTATGGAGTTCTCTGATCACTAGCGCCGAGACACCCTTAGGGGTATTTGTGCGCTTTAAAAATAGCAAAAATAAATAAATAAATAAATAAATAAAACACGATTTTGGCAGGCAGTCCAGGCCGAGCCGGGCACCGCTTCGCTGGCAGGAAGTAAGGCAGGGGTCAGGGATGCATACAGTTTTCAGAGACAGGAGAGATGAGACTCGGGGCCTCGTTTAAGGGCCTAGCTCGACTGAGCCAGGAAACATGGAAAAAAACGTGTGCGAGATTCAAAAGTGTACCATGTAAAGACGTTGGCACCATAGGCCTGGAAGCCTAATTAGCGGGATTTTCTTGCAGAACTGGATAGCTGACATGTTGAGGATGGACGCAAATGCATATGCGTCTTTCTAGCATGTACGGGACAGAAGTTACACGACATACAAGGAACATGGGTGCATGGATAGGGTGCGAGTGGGGGACACATTAGCTACCTGAAAATTTCTATTACCTCATTCCCTCCTTGGACCCTACTACACCCTTTAGGATATATCTATATTCATGAGACCATCTATCTGTTCGTAAAGCATCATTTGTTCATCTTTCTTTATTCGGGAACGGGGACGTGTACTTGGACGGGGAATACAAGCTGTGGCGCACAAGCCGCAAATCGCTGGCCCACATTGCAGACAGAGACAACAACTGAATACTATGACCAATATTATTCCTAGGAATGATAACAATTTCCATCCCCAGGCGGATATTACACTCCAGAGCCAACCGGACCAAGTCCAGGAGCCTGGATTCTGGTGTATCAGGTGAGCAATTTCATGAAGCCGAGTTATGGCCTTATACACGGATGGCGCGTTATTAGGAATAAACACGCAACAACTGGATCCGATGACTCTACAAGCCCCGCCCCTATCGGCCAGGATGACGTCAAGGACAAGGCGGTTTTGAAGAACAACAAGTCTCATAGCGGACTGCTCTTCGGTCAAGTTACCTAAAGCAGAAGTAGTCTCATTCACTACTGCTTCCAAAGTTCGTGTTAACCTACGTATTAATTTACTATTTTGAATGGGGCCTATGAAGAAAAAGAATCCTTTATTGAAATCTGTATATTGCTCCAACGTTGTTTCAGTCTGATCGACAATCGGGGTCTTGATCTCCCTTCTATGTCTTACATGCACAAGATGTGGTTTTCGATGATAATCAGGTGGGGCTAGGAAAACCGGTGGTAATAGGAACGCAATATAACATGTCCCATCCCAATCTAATGGCAGACGTACATAAGCTGTCTGACCACATATAAAATAAGAATGGCGGGAAGCTTTGAAAGTAGACTTTCCTTTATCACTGAATTCGACCACAGTATTACAATCACTGTGTCCTAGATGTACTGAACCATTCTTTCTGACGCATAATTCGCCTTTTACTGGCAAAACTGTAATAGACGGCAAGTCCGAATTAGTCTCAGACTGTACATTCAGGATCATGAGGTTAAGTGTAAAATTACCTAATCCATACACTTCATTTTCTAGATCGGTCCCTGTCCTTTGGGGAAGACCTTCCGTGTCTGGGAAACATATTTTATTCATAACTGTATTCAGGTTCCCCCATATCCAATTGCCTTGGGAAACCTTGGACTTACTATCTAGGGAAGACATTAAAGTAAACCATGTACCACACGAACCATTATGTGTGAACGGATAAGGAAAGAGGGGCAGAGCTCCCTTGTACTTCTGATAGGGAGGGAGTCGGCCACATACCCAGCAATCGGTAGCATTGCTGGTCTGGTGAGAATGGTGTAACATACGGATGAATGTATTGTTGCGCATTGCTAGACGATAAGATAATTCGTGAGGAGGCAGGTCACTAAAAGTGTGCTCTACAGTGTCATTAGAGGAAGCATGTACATGAGAATCAAGAGGAAAGAAAACATGTAGCATTAAACTTATGCATATGATCGTAAGACTCAGAAGAAACATGAAAATTAATGCGATGATGCATCTGCTGTGCAAATTTTTACAGTACTGCTTTCTCTTTTCGCTACGCCTATCTCTCTGACTACTTGGGTCTATCTTATACATGTCAGAAACCTGTCTAACCGCTTCACCCGAGGGGGACTTAAACAATTAAACGCTGTCTGACTTACTAGACCTTAATTTGGAACGATACTCCTGTTGTGGAGTTTTCTCTAGCAGGGGGAGTTTAGAGTCAGTGTCTAAAAGTGGGCAGTCCTTAATCGAAGTCTCTGGACACAGTCCGTGAAATTTCTTAATATGACTGGAGTGCAGCCATCCCTTGCGACCTTCCAGCTTGACGGCGGTCCTCGTTGTCATCAACACCAACTTTGGCTGTTTCCATCTGGGTTCCAGCGGACTTGTCCTGTCGAAATTTCTCACGTACACGTATTCTCCTGGAACGACTTCATGCGGTTTTACTTGGGTGTTGTCTGGAAAGGCAGCCGCGACCTGTGAACGACAAGATTGTAGTGCAGACATCAAGGAAGCCAAGTAATCTGTCAGCATATTACTTTCAACATCTGTAATCTTTCTAGGCATAGGCGTACCCCACATGTTCGGGGGACGACCAAAAACAATCTCATACGGGGACAATCCTGTTCTAGAATGAGCTACCATTCGCATGTAAAAGAGTGCAACTGGCAGGGCAACTATCCAATCTACACCTTTTTCTGCACAGACTTTTGCTAGGCGTGTTTTCAGGGTTTGATTATGTCTCTCAACGAGACCTGCGGCTTCTGGGTGTCGTACGCAGTGGAACCTCCACTGGTAACCTAACAGGAGTGATACCTGTTTCATAAACTCGGACGAGAATGGCTGTCCATTATCAGAGTACACGACACGGGGCAAACCATATCGTGGGAAAAACTCACGGACCAGCTGTTTGGCAGTGGTTACAGCAGTGTAATCGGGGACTGGATATGCTTCTGTCCATCGGGAAAGGGCACATACGACTACGAGGACATACTTGAATCCTCGGCATCTGTCCATCTGGATATAATCCATCTGGAGGACTTCAAAAGGATGGTCAGGAGGATGAAAACCACCTTGTTCCACGGGAATACCTTTGCCTGGATTGAACTGACAACAGATCATGCAAGTACTCACTTTCTGTTTCGCTGCTGCTCGTAAATGTTTGTTGAACCAAAGATTCTGTAAACTGTCTAACATGGCTTTCTCTCCTAAGTGTGCTGGACTATGTGCTGTGTTAGTGATAACTGGAACCATAGAGTCGGGGAGGAACCATGTGGCTCTTCCCTTCGTCATCCATCCCTGATCTGTCTGGATCCCTCCTTGTTCAGTCCATTTCTTGATTTCATCTGGAGTGGCATGTGTCTGTATGTCGAGTACTTCTAGAGTGGGATCCTTAACTGTCAGGCAATGTGTCAGTGAAGTTACTTCAGTTTTTGTCATGTCAGTCGGAATGTCTGTCTGAGCTGTGAGTTTGGCTGTTCGATCTGCCAGGTCATTACCCTGGGAAATAGTATCGGTGACTTTAGTATGTGCTTTAAACTTCATAATGGCTATGGCTGTAGGCAAGTGTATTGCTTCTAACAGGGCTTGAATGAGGGGACCGTGTTGAATCTTGGCACCGTGAGAAGTTAAAAAACCTCTCTCTTCCCAAAGGACACCGAAGTCGTGAACGACTCCAAATGCGTACTATGAATCTGTGTATATGTTTACTTTCTTGTTCTTGGCTAGTATACAGGCTTGGGTCAGAGCAATGAGCTCTGCGGCTTGAGCAGATAATGTGTCAATACGGTGTGTTTCTATGACTTCAGTTTCAGTGGTCACTGCATACGCGGCCACTAACTCTCCTGTGCTTGTTCTCATACATGAACCATCCACGTAAAGTGTCAGGTCTGGATCGGGCAATGCGATGTCTGTCAAGTCTTGTCGGGGCTTTGTCACTGTATTAATGACTTCTACACAGTCATGTGGTGCTGGATCTGCTGTACTCGAGGGTAACAATGTGGCAGGGTTGAGTATGTTGCAACGTCTGATTTCTATGTGTGGCTGGAACAGTGTCAGTTCATAACCTGTCAGTCGTGCTATGGTCAAGTGTTGAGTCTGGGTTCGGTTCAGAAGAACTTCCACGGAGTGTGGAACCTGTACTGTCAAGGGATGTCCTAACACTATTGAATCGCTTTGTCTGATAGCTAGAGCTGTTGCTGCAACTGATTTCAGGCACGCAGGCAGAGCCTGGGCTACTGGATCCAATGTACTAGAAAAATAAGCACAAGGCTTATGGTGTCCTGCTTGATCTTGTGTGAGAACAGATAATGCTGTGCCATCGCGTTCTGTGACAAAAAGTGTAAAAGGTTTGCTGTAACATGGTGTCGCTAAAACAGGTGCTTGACATAAAGCTTTCTTCAAGTCATTAAAAGCTTGTGTATGTTCCTGAGTCCAAGGGAGGACAGTCGAAGTCGCTGCCTCCTGTGTTGTCAACTGTATGAGTGGTTTGGCTAGATATGCATACTGAGGAATCCATTGTCTGCAGTAAGAAGTGAGGCCAATGAAGGCCCGTACTTCCTTTTGTGTCTTGGGTTGTGGCAGATGTGCAATTAACTGGATACGATCTGGTGTCAACTGTCTACCCCTCTTGGACAGCAAGTGTCCAAGGTATACCACTTGCTGGGCACAGAATTGTAGCTTCGAAGGGGACACTTTATGCCCCTTTTCGGCCAGAAAATACAAGACTGTCAGTGACGCGCGTTCGCAGTCACGTTCGGTCCGTGCTGTGATTAACAAGTCATCGACATATTGCAGTAGAGCAGTGTCAGTAGGCATGTGAATACTGTCTAGTTGTCTTTTCAGTGCTTGGCTGTAAATACTAGGACTTTCCGTGAATCCTTGAGGTGCACGTGTAAATTTGAAGCTTCGGCCATTTAAACAGAACCCGAAAAGGTATTGGCTATCGGGATGAATGGGGACACTAAAGAAGGCGTTCTTAAGATCAATTACAGTGAAGAACGCAGCTTCGGAATCAATGGCAGTCAATAGTGATGAAATATCTGGGACTACTGGGTACTGTGGTATTATACATTTATTGAGTTCTCGAAGGTCAATCACTAATCTGTAGACAGGAGGTGCATTTGGGTCTGTTCTTTTAAGAATCGGAATGATTGGAGAATTACATACATTGGAGTCAGTTTCTACAACTACTCTTTGGGCAATGAGTTCGTCAATAATTTTCAGTAAGGCTGCTACAGCCTCGGGGGGCAATTTGTATTGTCGGATTCGGGGCAGTACAACACCTTGCCTGAGTGTGACACGATAGGGAGTAATGTGCATACAACCTACATCAGTTGGACCTTGCGCCCATAAATGCTGTGGAACATTTTTCAATCTTGGATCAAAATCTCTCAACACATAATGACCCTTAAAGTCACGTAAAAATAATCTCACTCCTTCCGGAGAACAACATATTACTGCTCCTAGAGCTTTCAACGTTTTAATACCAAGCAAATTTTCAGGACATGATTTCGTAAGTAATAAATCTGTAGTTCGGGACAATGGACCAACTGCAAGGGGAACTGGCTTCCATACTTCGTTAACAATAGGCTTTCCTGAAAATCCAAGGGAAACATTCTGTGAGCCTGAGAGGGGTGCCCCTGGAACCTCGTCATGACTAATGGTAGTTCTGCTCGCCCCTGTGTCAATCAAAAATTTTCTGTCTTTCCCTAATACCTGACTATGTACATAGGGACCATCTTGATCTACAGGAACCTCGATAAGGGGCAAGCCAACCTCCCTCTCTAGGCTGTTTCATGTATACTGCTGATAATCGGGGTAATCGGACTGTGCATACTGGTACATTTGCTGTGTGACATGCTGCGTTGCGGCAATGGGTTGGGGTTGGGGTACAGCTACTGTCTGTTGTTGTACATTCTGTGGGGGTTGCGTATTCTGTGGAATATTCTGTGGAACGTGTTCTGGTCTAGACGGACGCGGTCTTTCTTTCGTTTTGCCTGTAGCAATATTGTGTCTTAGAACGGCACATTCATTTATGAAGTGACCTGGCTGTTTACAATAATTGCAATTCCCTTTAACAGGAGCTGCAGAATGACTAGTCTGTGTGTTACCTCTCTTCTGACCATCTGCTGGGACGGACTGGGCAACTAGTACTTTCATTTTCGTATCTTTCATACGTCTCTGTTCATGATCGTGTTCCTCTCTAATTCTATTCTGGTGATACTGTAACATTTGTAACATTTGGGAAGGCGTATTTGCTTGCCATGTGCTTTCGACTTTTAATACTCTGTTTTTAACCTGGGGTAAGGAATTCTCGACTAATTTGGTCACAAAAAGATGTGGATATGACTCGCTACTTGTTTTCAGGCCACTATTAATAATGAAACATTTCTCGAATCTAGAATAAAAATCACTAGTGTCTTCGTCTTGTTTCTGTTTGCAGGCGGAGATTGCATCCCAGTCTTCCTTTTTAACTGTCAATAACCTAGGCAAAACCTGTACTAATAATCCTGGTAATGCTTTAGTTTTGGTCCCGAGACCTGTACCTGGAATACGTGTATTTTCTTCGTCCTCTAATTCAGTCCAGATAATCTTTTTATCTCCCACCTCCCATTCTTTCTCTTTCAGTTTCTCGTAAATACCGGCTGGCAATAGTACTTTTAACATTTTAAGAATATCGGGATATGTGTAATCTCCCATGAGTAACATGTCTTTTAATTCACGGTGAAACCCTGCAGGATCTTTATCGTGACAAGGCACTATTTTCTTCATTTCCAATAATTCCATTTTGCTTAATGGTGTGTATACGAATACGCGTTGAAGCGCACCCCCTGGAATCTGGACGGGATGAACTTCTCGTAAGGGATTTTGTCTGTCTATGTGAAATGATTGTCTTACTGGAGGCGGAACAGAAACAAAATGTGGAGTCAGGAAAGTTCTGTATTTGTGACGTTGTTCTAGAATGGTATTAATTAAATCGGTACCTAGGCCTCTCCATCTTTTCAGGAGTAATTCTTCCAGTATATTATATAGGGGACCTGGATCAGAATGCTGACTTTCATATAGTGTAATGAGATGTTGGATCATGTACATACCAGCTAGTCGCTGTTCGTCTGGGGTAAGACTCAAAAACGTTTGCGCTACTGAATCATCTTTATATATGCTTTCATTTCCAGCCCATTGGACTGCTGAACGTGCTAGTTCCTGATCACGCATTGTACTAAGTTCATGGTAACCTATTCTTTCTTTCAGTATTTTATCGGTGTCTTGGAATACATGTTCAAGAGTACATTGTTCTGGTATGGGGGAAAGGAAACGTTTCTTGTTTTCTAGACGGATGGGTCTGTCAAAAGGTCTGTCAAAAGAATACTGTTTAGGAAGCCTTGCTTTACCTACGTACGCTATTCTGCCTTGGTTTTCTGCTGTATCATCTAAATTCTCCTCCTCTGAGGATTCATTCTTATCGGACTCTGCTTCCCTTTCAGCCTTTCTTCTTTCGTGCATTGTTACGATTTCTTTACGGATCTTTCTGTACATGGCATCTATGCAATTTTGTTTATCATGTTTACCATCAGCTATATTATTACTCCAATTTATCAGTACACTCATCGCTTCCTTACTAGCACCTGGCCGATCTCGTTCCCTTATCAAACAATTTATCAAAAATCGTAAGATCATACTTTGTGTTTCAACCTTCTGATGAGCCATGGCCTCGCGAATACATTCTGGTCTCTCCCCTGTTCTAATAAAATGATATATATTGTCTAGATGGTTAGTCATTTCTGGTAATAGAATCAAATAATCTGTAACACGTCGTAGACGTAACGAAAATAACATCATGTCTCCTTCGCCAGGTACTGGGTCATATCTACAATCTGTAATGTACCTTCTAAGGTTTTCGTATGTAGCCGCTTTCGGCGTACGTTGCATTGCTACTTCTCTGAGTGTCATTCTTTTTACTTGAGGCGGGGTGGTAGGCAGACCTCCTACGGCACCTCCTGAAGCGGAAGCGTAACCATCAGCTAGCTGTGTTGAGACTGCTGGTGTCATAATTTGAAAAACAGGTGCAGGTAATGTAAGCGGACCCTGGGTTGTCGGTATAGCGAAAGGGTTGTAAGGACTGGTAGTAGGAAGAGCAGCAGCAGTAGTAGTAACAGGAATAGTCGTAGTTGTGACAGGGACAGTGGTGACAGGATGGGAAGTGGCAACGGATGGGGAAGTCGAGTCTTGAGCGGGTGGGGATGACGTGTCATGAGCAGACTGAACGGGCTGAGTAGGCTGCTGTACGTTATTAACGGGTGGTACGGGTACATTAGTATATGCTGGAGCTACGTCATCTAAATAGGAAGAAAGAAAAATGTCTGCTGCGGTCTGTTTGTGACGGAGTTTAGTCGGAACCAATGGTGGTGGCAAGTTACGGGGTACTTCCGGGGTCGCCTTGGGCAGGCCCTCGGCAAGAACTGGATACATTCCTGTAATGAGTGCGTTTCTTCGACGGTCTAATTGTTCTAGTCTGACCTGTTCTCCTTCTTCTAGTAACTCTTTTTCTCTGGCTTTTTCAGATTCTTCTCTACTTTTCTCTGCTTTCCTGATTTCTTTCTCTGTTCTTCTATGCGATTCTTTACGCCATAATTCTATGGCATCTTTCTGGGATTGTTTGGCTTTCTTTTTCCACAATGCTTCTTCTACTCTCATGATGCACTCAGCATCCCATGTCCCTGAGACAGGCCATCTATACTTCTCTTCCAGGTCCTTGGTGTGATCAACCCACAAATCTAGGTACAGTACGGCATCTAAGCCATGTTTATGGTACATAAAATATCCTGGAGTGTCCCTAGGCGGGACGGGAACTGCTTCTTCGAGTATCCCTTTCCTAGTTCCTATCTGACGTAATTTTGAGAACAGTGGCATTTCCGAACTGATTTAAACGTGAGCACAGTAAACACAGTAATGAATAGCAAACAATCATTCATACCACGACATTAAAACACATTAAAACATGTCAGACTGAAATTACCTGGTACACAGAAAACACAAATTCTGAAAATCTCGAGATACAACACTAGAATACTGGATTACTAGATGCACTGCTAAAACAGTACAGACAATACCGGTCCCATAAAGAGACACGTCGGACCGTATTCACCTAAGTGAACACGTCTGGACCAGGTCTGTGTACCCAGACCTGTCTTGACCGGGCTCAAATTAATGAACCCGTCTAGATGCGTTCCCAACAACGGTACTCACCGGGAAGCAAGAAACTGAAGGCCTCGGAAACTGGACTGGACTGGACTGCTACAACGTCTGGCTGCTACGCATCACGCTACCACGCATGCGCTTCGGAACAGGTGGGCCTCCGGATACCTCGGACCTTGCTCTCTCGACTTGGGCTCTGGTCGGGATCCTCCGCATTCCTCACCGCCTCGTCTGGACGCCGGACCGCAGTCTCCGTCTCCTCCGTGGGCCCGAGGGAGAAAGCAGGAAAACCCGCAGACGTGCATGGTTTCCGTCGCGGCTGTAGAAGGGGTCAAAGCCTGCGTAACATCACCGGCGAGTGGGGAAGGGGGTCCCTGTTCGGGCGCCAAATTATGTGGTAAATAATTTTACCGTATCATTTTTCCATATAATTAATTATCAATAAGGAAGCTCATTCAAATGAGAGGCAGAGTCCGTGGGATCTGAGTCATACGGGCTTTAATGAAGGATCCTCGAGGATCGGATATCATGTCCCATCACCGCTAAGGTTCAGGAAGGGACATTCAACGTTTTATTAACATTACACATTATATATAGTAAAACAGTACAATTGAAATGAATGCAGTAGGCGTAACAGGTGAAAAGAGAGAGATAAGAACACATGTGCGTAACAGAAGGCGTGTAAAAAGGCGTACACATGGGCGTGCACTGGACATGTCAGAGAAACGTCACAAGAAACGTCACACGTGGGTGGATGCATAGAGAAAGTTTGCAGGATCAGCAGAAACCTATGACCTGGATGCGCGCGCAACTGAGCATGACGTGTAACTGGGGAGAACTGGGGCTTTGACTTTAGCACTAGTGGAAGAGACTGGTGTCTGGGATGTCAGGGCAACCTGTACCTATGGCATATCTGGTATCTCATGTTTGGAGGATGTAGTGTCTGAAGTAAAAGGTCTCTCGGGCAGAGGCCGTTCAATACCGAATGCTAGTGCGTGCATACGTGTCTTGGTGCAATGCGCGGGGCCATGGGCCTACCATGGTAACGGGTTCAGTAAAATCACTTGCAAGGAGGACAGGAAGGCCGGGCCCTTTGCTCTGTAGCCGGGAATATGTTTACCTATTTCACTAGACTGGAATGTGTTTTCGAGGAGGCTGAACAGATGACTATAGGCAAAACACGATTTTGGCAGGCAGTCCAGGCCGAGCCGGGCACCGCTTCGCTGGCAGGAAGTAAGGCAGGGGTCAGGGATGCATACAGTTTTCAGAGACAGGAGAGATGAGACTCGGGCCTCGTTTAAGGGCCTAGCTCGACTGAGCCAGGAAACATGGAAAAAAACGTGTGCGAGATTCAAAAGTGTACCATGTAAAGACGGCACCATAGGCCTGGAAGCCTAATTAGCGGGATTTTCTTGCAGGACTGGATAGCTGACATGTTGAGGATGGACGCAAATGCATATGCGTCTTTCTAGCATGTACGGGACAGAAGTTACACGACATACAAGGAACATGGGTGCATGGATAGGGTGCGAGTGGGGGACACATTAGCTACCTGAAAATTTCTATTACCTCAACGCGCACAGGAGCAGGAGCGGCAGTTAGCTGGTGGAGCTGTTCGGCAGCAGGGGGGTGACCTGGCCTGCAAGCAGGGACCGGGGTCTTCTAGCCCTTCTAGTAGCGCGTAGCGGCCCTCGGGGTCCACTCGTCTACCGGTTTCGCGAAAGGGCACTCCGGGCCAAATCCAGATCAGTGCTCCTCTCGCGAAGGGGGAATAGGTTGTGCCGCAGAATGTGCCACGCCATTTCTTTTGGAGTTTGCGCAATTCCTCCTTAGTGAGGTGGGTCTCCTGAAGGGATATGATCTGCGCCTGTTGCCGCTAAATATACGCATATATCGCGCACCGTTTCCTGGCTGAGTGCATACCCCGTACATTGAGGGTTAAAAACTGGAAGTCTGCATGTGCCATGTTGGATACGAAGTTGTGTCATGACAGCGCCTGGTCTCTGAGGGAGTGGAGTCTCCTATTCCTAGCCGATGGGTGTTGCATGCTATGTGGGGTTGTAGGTGTGCTCCCCTGCCCTGTATAAGGGAGGTAACAAGAGATCATGGTAAATGGGGTGGGTAAACTGAGAACTGGAGTCGGGGAAACGTCCCAATACTGGGGACCTATCGCTGGAAGCGATACATCCAAACTGACGCTCTTGAGGAAGGAGAGTGTCAAAAAACAATTAACAACCATGGGGTGGTAGTGTGTGCATGCGAGGGTGGTCCTTGGGTGGGTCCGTGAAGGATCAGTGTGCGTCATCTGGTCCCTGACAGTTGCGGAACAGTGTTATCTGGGTATCATGGGAGAACTACAGTTGTGTAGGGGGCCCGACCAGCTGTTAATAGGGCTATCCTGCGTCTACGTGCTACTAGAGACTGAGGACAGTGTCTCTAGGGCAGTCTCCTTTGTGTTAACCTGCGTGTTTCCTAACTTATGAGATCTGCTGTCTGGGGGGTGACTTGTGGTAGGGTGATTGATTGAGTCTCCCTTAGATGATGTTCCCTTCCTGTCTTCTTCACCCGTGGAGGAGAACATGTCGTAATTGGCCCGCTTGGATTAGCGACTAGCTGAACCTACACGTTGTCCTCCTTAACTTGGCTATATACGATAAATGCCATTTTGAATGTCGCAGCGGCCATCTTAGACCATGGGCGGCCTCGTGGCCGACGTGCCCTTTAGTCCTTTGTCCGTTCCACTGACCACTCTCATCTGCCCAGCAACAGGCTATTTTTAGTACTGGTCAAGCCACACATGCGCAGTTCTCACTGACCCGTAAACCTTTAGGAATGTGCCGCTAACTGACCAGTGGGTTTGAAACTCTCCAATGAGCTGGCAGTATTCCAAAACATGACCATATATGTCTCTAAAACTGTGTCTTAACTTGTGCCGCCTAAACTTTTATTGCCCCAAAAACTGTATATAAACGGGGTCACACCGGTGTTCGGTGTGATACCTCTTGCATTACCGAAGGGTGCTGTTTGAGTGTACCACCACCCCATGGGGTTTTAATAAACTTGTTCTTTGCATTTTACAGTTTCCGTGCCAACAGTTCTTGTGTAAGTGGGTAATCTCTGGAGCGTGTAGGCCTTGGGAACCACGAAATACTTCAATTGGCGACCACGAAGGGACTCATCGGCGACTCGGATGCCCGAAGGAGAGGTCGTGACGAAGGCTTGGAAATCCGCCATGGGCGCGCGCTGCCACGAGTGACCCGAGTCTTGGCTGCCACGGTGTTTTTTCCTTTCCTTCCGATCTGACCTTCCATGTGGCGCCGGTCTCCGACTGAGTTTTCGAAGTGTCCGCATCCCTGAGAGAGTGCCGTTTGGCTGATTTGGCTTATAAGACCTTGGCAGTTGGAACCTGGACAGTTGAGTATTTGGTAAGCTTTGTGTTTGGTAAGGTAGTCTTCGGACGCTTACTAAAGTCCTATGAATTATGTTTGGTAAGGTAGTCTTCGGACGCTTACTGGAGTCCTACGAATTGTGTTCGGTAAGGTAGTTTTCGGACGCTTACTGAAAATCTGTGCTTTGTGATCGGTGAGGACGCTTGCCGAATTCTATGAACTTTGATTTGAGTTAGCTAACATTGTGAATTTGTGATCTTTGAACTTATATGTGTAGTGCACTTCACATAGGCAGGCATGTAGAGATGTTTCTCTAACTTTGTTTTTTCCTTTGAGCGGCACAATCGTGAGAAGAACTGTAAGTGCCATTTGGTCCGGTGTCACGCTTTCGTGATACTCTTTGAACATGCCTGTTTTTAGCACACTCCGGGGAATGTGTTGTTTAGGAGATGGTACCTCAATTAGGTTAGCGGAATCACAGCCGGCTCCCCCAGAGGGAACACCAAACAGGGAGATGTATATTAAGTTTGGCCTCCCCCCTATTATGTACAGTAAATTATGGCATAAGTACACTAAGGCCGATCCCGAATTGCAATGGCCCCTACACGGGTCGTACGATTTGAGTAAAATCCAATTTGTAGAGCAATGTATGTTTCAACGCAGGTCTAGACAAAACATGTTTGATTGTGTGCGAATGTGGGAGAAAGCGGCGCGTGAACGAATGAAGCGTGAGGTTGCCTTGGCGGACAAAGAGCAGCGCAAGGCTGCTCGGGATAAGGCTTTACAGCTGGAGGAGAAGGAGGCTCAGGAGAAGAAAGAAAGGGAGGAACGGGAGCGTAAATTGCTAACGACTGGTCAATTTCCTATTCGCCGACCACTTTATCCTGTCCTTAATAATGAAATTGATGATTTTTCTTTGTTAGATCGGTCACCGCCTCCGTACGTTACGCCGACGGCTCCAGCTGTGGATTCTGATGATGATGGACAGGATAAGTCGAACCAAAAGGGTGTATCTGCTCTCAGGTTTACTGCGGATAGGTCCGCTCATTTACGTAGTTGGGCTCGTAAAGTGAATAAGCATTGTGTTACTCAGGAGCAGTTGTTAACAGAGAAGAAAGGGTGGTCGGATCTTGAATTAATGTATTTTCTGTCCAGTTTGGCGGATGAAGTTGTAAACGCATATCGTGAACTTTCTGATACGCTTGAGCCTAAAGTGTTGTCGGTGTATCGTGAGAATTTGGCTAAAGGTGATTTTGATCTTACAGATGTTGATGACCTGTTCAAGCATTTGATCGCGCTGCGGGATGAGACAACCCATTTGCGACAGGAACGGAAACGGAGGCAAAAGGAGTCTGAGCCGGGAAATGATGAGGCGGTTAAGGAGTGTTCTCTTCGTGGTTCAGATAAGAGCTCTGCGTTGCATGTTATGCCTATGCGTGAAGCGGCGCCTTTGTATGTTCCACCAAAAGGGGAAGGTACGGATGATGATAAGTTGTCGAAGGATGCGAAAGGGTATTTTGTGTACAATTGGGTATATACGCCATGGAATAGGGCAGATGTTATGGCACTGAAAAACTCTTTACCTGATCTCCGAAAGAACCCAGCGGCATTCTATGAGGGGGTAGAGGGGGCTATATCGTCTTGTGTGATGACTCTTGTAGATATAGATTTGTTTTTTGGGTTGATATTACCCCCTGATATGTGGCGGCAGATTCGTAAAAATAATGATGAGACAATATTGGGAGGGACATGGAAAGAAATAAATGCTGCAGATTTAGACAGGGCACCAGCATGCAAGCCTTGTCAGCTAATCCTAGAACTCCCGGCAGCTATTTTGCGTAAATTAAAAACGCTTGTTCCCGCCAAAAAGATTGATTGGACTATGTTAACGTCGTGTAAGCAGAAACTCGATGAAACGGTTTCCGATTTCTTTACACGCTTCGAGGAGGCATTTCATGATTACAGTGGTCAATCTTTAACTGACGATACGGGTCGGCATTTGTTTGTAGATAAGTATGTGGCTAATCTCCTGCCAGAGATTGCAAAGCGATTGAAGTCGAGTGAGAGTTCCTGGGCCACGGCGACCCCTGCGTCCTTGTTAACTATGGCTCAGTATTATGAGCGGCAGGAGGTGGAGGCTAAAGAAAGTGTAGAGAAAAAGACGAAGGAATTGAAAACGAAGGTGATGTTGGCGCAGGTTCGGGGAACACAGGGTAGAGGGAATGAGAGAGGTAGACGAGGTGGAGGTAATGCGTCGTATGGTCGTACGGACATTGCGGAGGATCAGTGTGCTTATTGTAAGGAGTTTGGGCATTGGGCCGACGATTGTCCGGTACTTCGTGAACAGCGTAGCCAGCGTGGGCGAGGTAGTGGAAGGTCAAGAGGAGGTTATACTGGAATGAGAGGTGGAGGAGGAGATCGTAGACAGGTTGAGGAGAGGGGCCGTGGCCAGGACGAACGAAATACGTTTGATAGACGGAATCAATATCAGATTTTGGAAGGAGAGAATGTGGAACATCAGGATTATGTGCATGCATAGGATTGCGTAGGATGGGGTAAGGAATCAGTTGAAGTGCCAGTAGATCAGCAAGGTCCATATGTAACAGCAGGTATTTTGGGTTCTACTGATCAGTTTCTAGTCGACACAGGAGCTACTCGTAGCGCTCTGTCGAAAAACTTGGTTCCGAGGGCTCCCCTGTCTGGCGAAATGATTACGTGTGTAGGGTTTGATGGCACGCCCTCCCCCAGCCCATTGTCCAAGCCCCTTGCACTATGCATTGACAAGTACTTTAGTTTTGGCCAATTTTTGTTATCGCCCCATACCCCAGATAATATCTTGGGCATTGACTTGCTTAAATATTTTCGAGCAACAATACGCTGCGCTCCAGAGGGAGTGCGGGTTATTCTGAATGACAACTACCCTGACCCCGATGATTGCCCTGACCCTGACAGATTTTGTGTCATTTTAGATATTCCCGCTTTGGCCTCTCTGCCGCACACGTTGTGGGCGACATCAGATACGGATGTGGGAGAGATGCGCATTCCACCAATACACATTACTGTTAAGGAGGGGGCCCCTCTACCACGAGTACCACAGTATAAGATCTCGAAGGAAGGTGAAATTGCACTGACGCATATTGTTCAGGATTTGATTTCTGCAGGGGTGGTGGAGGAGGTCCCTTATAATGTTTGCAACAGCCCTATTCTACCGATTCTTAAGAGAGACTCAGATGGCAAGATCTATCGATTTATTATTGACTTACGTGAAATAAATAAAATTGTCATTCCCCAATACCCAGTGGTGTCTGATATCACGACTTTGCTTACTTTGGTTCCGCCGACAGCCACCACTTTTAGCGTTATTGACTTAAAGAATGCGTTCTTTTCTATCCCTGTTCACCCAGATAGCAGATATCTGTTTGGTTTTACGCTCAATAATAAATCGTATAGATTTTGTCGTGTTCCCCAAGGATATACTGAAAGCCCTAGCATCTATAGCCAGGCTTTGAAACGTCAACTAGATTCCTTTAAATTGCAGTCTGGCGTGGCGCTCATCCAGTATGTGGATGACCTTCTGCTTGCCGCCGACTCTTATGCACAATGTGAACAGAGTACGCTTGCGTTGCTTTCCTTTTTGGCACAAAACAATCACAAGGTTTCCAAGAAAAAGCTTCAATACTGTAGACCCCAGGTGACCTACCTCGGTCATCTGTTGTCTCAGGAGGGGCGGGCATTAACATCTGATCGAATTCAAGCAATTTTAGACACACCAGTCCCCCGCACGCAGAGAGATGTACGTGCTTTTATAGGGTTGACATCTTTTTGTAGACAATGGATTATGGGTTTCTCATATATCATAAAACCTCTGCTAGCATTATTGTCCAAAACTACACCGATGCCTCTTGAGTGGACAGACGAATGTCAGAAAGCCTTTGAACAGTTGAGACAGGCCCTTTGTTCTGCACCCGTGTTAGGAACACCAGACTACACAAAACTTTTCACATTG
Organism: Lissotriton vulgaris; assembly: GCF_964263255.1. Classification (NCBI taxonomy): domain Eukaryota; kingdom Metazoa; phylum Chordata; class Amphibia; order Caudata; family Salamandridae; genus Lissotriton; species Lissotriton vulgaris. The sequence goes on from NC_141699.1 coordinate 178,722,112, forward strand.
TACGTGCATGAGAATGATGGGTGCGCGTTGTCAGTGTTAGTGCAGTTACACGGGGATAAGCAGAGACCATGTGCATACTTCTCTGCCATTTTGGATCCTGTAGCACGAGGGTTGCCTGGGTGTTTTCGAGCGGTAGCGGCAACAGCAGTAGCCATACGACAGAGTGAGGGCATAGTGTTATCACACAAACTGTTGGTGTTAGTTCCTCACGCAGTAGATGCCCTGTTAAACCAAACAAAGACCCAATACCTCACGAGTGCACGACTTACAGGATATGAGCTGACACTTTTAGCGCCACATATAACATTGAAAAGATGCGCTACTTTGAACCCCGCGACTTTATTGCCCTATCCGGCCGAGGAGGGTCAGGAAGAAAAACATCATGATTGTGTTTTCCTGACTGAGGAACAGACAAAGGGTCGTGTTGACTTACAGGATGTGCCACTTCCAGAAGTGGATGGGGAACTGTGGGTTGATGGATCGTGTTTGAGGCTGCCAGATGGTACGACTTCCGCAGCATATGCGATCACGACTCTTAAGACGGTGGTTGAAACAGCTAGAATACCACAAAAATCGGCTCAGGCAGCAGAACTGATAGCTTTAACAAGAGCCTGCGAATTGAGTGCTGGCCTATGTGTGAACATATACACAGACAGCCGGTATGCCTTTGGAGTGGCCCATGACTTCGGACTTCTCTGGAGGGAACGTGGGTTTCTGACATCACACGGAGAGCACATTATGCACGGAGAGTTAGTGCGTGATCTCCTAAACGCATTGCTCTGCCCCAAGAAAGTAGCGATAGTGAAGTGCAGTGCCCATAAAAAGATCACGGATAAAGTGGGTCAAGGAAATGCCTTCGCAGACAGCATAGCAAGGCAGACGGCTATGTCCCGAATTAGCTCCCCTATGTATGTGGTACAATCACAGGCTGAGAGATGGAGTGATGCTAGAGCAGAGATACGGGATATTAAAAAATCAGCGACAGAATCTGAACTTGCGGCTTGGGCAGTAGATGGGGTACTAGATGACGAAGGTTGTTGGAGAAGCAAAGACATGGAGAAGTGGAAATTGCCTGCGGCTTATTTACAGGCGATGGTCCAGATGACTCATGGACTGGCCCATGTCGGAGCTCTTGCAATCACCCGGCTTTTAACACGAGTTTGGGAACATTCTGAGATTGCGAATACTGCAAAGAGAGTAGTGCAGACCTGCCTGGTATGCTTGCAACACAATCCTGGGAAGGGGACCCATACTCCGAAAGGAGGGTTCGTTCCACCTTCAGCACCGTTTGAAGTGCTTCAAATGGATTACATCCAACTCGAGCGCTGCAACAACCTGAAGTACGTCCTAGTGGTGGTGTGTGCTTTTAGCAAATGGGTTGAGGCCTACCCCACGAAAGACAATACAGCTTTGACAACAGCTAAGGTGTTGCTTAAGGAGTTCTTTCCTCGCTTTGGAGTTTGCAAATTTCTGTGGAGCGATAATGGGCCCCATTTTGTTGGAAAGATTGTGGAATATGTACTGAAGGGGTTAGGGATTCAGCAAAAGTTCCACGCTGTATTCCACCCTCAGTCAGCAGGTTTGGTCGAGCGGTACAATGCCACCTTGAAGCTTAAGCTGGCCAAAATCGTGGCGTCTACATCGTTGAAGTGGCCAGATGCATTGCCGCTAGCACTGCTCTCTCTTAGATCAGTACCCCATTCACGAACTGGCCTTACGCCCTATGAGGTGGTGTTTGGCCGCCCCATGAATATCTGGGGGGTGCCCAAGCCGCGATTAATACATGATGTGCCTTGTGTTATGATGAATGATTATTTGGCACGATTAACAAATGATTTGCTCTCTATTCATCAACAGGTTCGAGAAGCGCTCCCTGATAACTCCACTGGAGAAGGCCACGATCTTCGTCCTGGGGACCACGTGATGATCCGCTCGTTTGAGAGAGCAAGCAGTTTGGAGCCCAGGTGGAAAGGCCCCGAGCAGGTCCTCTTGGCGACCCGCACCGCAGTACGAGTGACGAACAGGAAGCGGTGGGTGCATTCGACCCATTGTCGCCGTGTCTCTCCGGACCTGGTGACTCCTGCTGTGCTGACTGACTATAAGGAGATCCTGGAGAAAGAAAAGAGCCCAGCTGTGACGTCGGCCGAAGTGGAGGGAGTCTTCCCGGACCAATCTGCTACTGGAAGAGAGCGCTACAATCTACGCCCGCGATAAGAAGATTTTTTGTTCCTTTTTTTTTATGACTGGTTGGTTACCGCTCCAGGTTTGTGAAACGGAAACCGGGAATTCCAAGGGGGGGGGATCAGTTCTGCCAGAGTAGCGACACCCGTCTTGGCCCGGAGAAAAAAACAACGGCTACCTCGGAGTTCAGCACCGCATTTTTCTTTTTTTTTTAGGTATACACGCACGTGTATCTGGGACAATTTGTGAACAATTTGTGAACAATTCGTGCTACTTCAGACTCTGTACGAACTTTCTTGAACTATGGCATCAACGGCATCCCGTGACAAGAAAATATTGGGTGCCTTTCTTTTTGTTCTAACTATTGTGGTGATAGCTGTTATAGCCTGGGTAGTCGAACTTGTGGTGCCTGTACGAGAACATTTGCTGCCGACTACCCCGGCACCGTCTGAACATTTCCATTTTACATTGCCATTCCATGAAGAACGCCATCGCCAAACGTACTTAAATAACAGCTTCATTCAGATTCTTCACCACACGCATAATATGACCAATACCTCTAACTGCTGGGTGTGTGGAATGTTGCCTGGGCACCAGAAGAGAGGGGGCACCCCACTTATTCCACTCCCGTTTTCGCACAATGGGTCATGCAATGCCTGGTACACCCTCCTCTTTACTTTGAGATGGCCAACCAAAGGGGGGGTGCTTTTCCGTTTGAATAAAGTATGTTCCCATGACAAGGATGGGTTTCCCCGGGCTGAGGGTACACGTTTTGAGTGGGAAGAATACAGGCCTGATAATGTATCCGCTCCACGAATATATAGCAATCAGCGGAATGTGAATGTATCCAGTGCTCATGTCATAAATGTCATTGCCACAAAAGCCAATTTATGTATCCGAAACAAGGGCACGATTGCAGTGGGGAAAAGCGAATGTAATATTACTCTCACGTTTGATAGCCCGAATGGCATTTCATTTGTTGCATCTCGAAACACCTACTTTATCTGTGGAACGAAGGGGTACCATCAGCTTCCAGTGGGGTGGTTGGGCACATGTTATGTATCGTTTGTGCTACCTCCTGTATTCATTGCCCCACCGATGTACCACAACGACTATACTCTGTACCATGATTTTGTTTTGAACAGAGTTAAGCGAACTGTTGCTCTAGAGGACATTGATCAAACGGACACTGCATTACAACAGTATGTGGATTTCAATCTGGGACTATTCTCCTTTGTGGGGGCTGCATTGAACAGCCGGAAAATCAGACGGCTGACTCGCGTTGTCGAGGCTGTTGCGAATGACACTGCTATTGCCCTGGGGAATATTACCGAAGAACTGCAGATTTCCAGAATTGTCACCCTTCAAAACAGGATGGTGCTGGATGTTGTTTTGGCTGATCGTGGGGGGGCATGTAGAATCATTGGAAGCAGCTGTTGTGTTTACGTGCCTGATAATTCTCCATCTGTGTATGATGCGATTTCCAAGCTGCATAAGATAGCTGCCGAAATACACCCGGACAATGGAACTTGGACACTTTCTGGATGGTTCTGGTCCATGATTGCAACTTGGGGCTGGAAACTGTTGACAATTCTCTGCATACTTGTGGGAGTAATGTTCTTTATATGTTTGTGTATCCAATGTGGCCCTGCCTTATGTTCAATGTGTCTATCAGCTTGCTTATCATCGAGACGAGCTCTTGCCCATGACAAAATAATGCTACACAAAGAGGTGACACAAATTATGTTAATAGACATCGAGGACGAACATCCAGAGTATGTTCATTATGAGGTAGATTCAGCTAAACGCTAAAAGGGTCGTCTGTCGTAATTGGCCCGCTTGGATTAGCGACTAGCTGAACCTACACGTTGTCCTCCTTAACTTGGCTATATACGATAAATGCCATTTTGAATGTCGCAGCGGCCATCTTAGACCATGGGCGGCCTCGTGGCCGACGTGCCCTTTAGTCCTTTGTCCGTTCCACTGACCACTCTCATCTGCCCAGCAACAGGCTATTTTTAGTACTGGTCAAGCCACACATGCACAGTTCTCACTGACCCGTAAACCTTTAGGAATGTGCCGCTAACTGACCAGTGGGTTTGAAACTCTCCAATGAGCTGGCAGTATTCCAAAACATGACCATATATGTCTCTAAAACTGTGTCTTAACTTGTGCCGCCTAAACTTTTATTGCCCCAAAAACTGTATATAAACGGGGTCACACCGGTGTTCGGTGTGATACCTCTTGCATTACCGAAGGGTGCTGTTTGAGTGTACCACCACCCCATGGGGTTTTAATAAACTTGTTCTTTGCATTTTACAGTTTCCGTGCCAACAGTTCTTGTGTAAGTGGGTAATCTCTGGAGCGTGTAGGCCTTGGGAACCACGAAATACTTCAAACAGGTGTGGGGGGTCTGTCCATGTCATCTGAGGGCGGTGAGGCCTGTAATGCCGTTACGGCCCGTAGAGCGTCTTGGCATTCCTTCATAATTTGCTCCAGATATGGGGAGTCGAATGCGGGATCCTTGCTATAGTGTTCTCGCCAGTCCGTCCCCTGTTTGGGTTGTGCTTCCTGGGCCGTCGCACCCTGTTTCTCTGCCCTTGCCCAGTTCATGACCCTGATAGCTGCGGGCAGTGCAGGTCTGCCCAGTCCCTCGCCTCCTCTGCACATGTAAAAAATAAGGTAGAGATGTTGTAGAAAATAATGAGTCTGGTGGGAAATAACAGGGAGTATTGAATGTTATTCACCCTTTACCGCCGTTTCACCTCCAGAAAGAGCGATCTCTGCTGCTGCACTGCCCGTGCATAATCTGGAAAGACCATCACCTGTTTGTCCTCGACCCAGAGGGGGCCTGATCGTCTAGTGGCTCTGAGCACTTCATCTTGGTCTCTAAAGTGTAGGAATTTTACTAGCATCGGTCAGAGGGGTTCTCCGAGCTGGGGTCAGCGTGCCGGGACTCTGTGGGCGTGCTCAATGGAAAAGAAAGCTGACCGGTCAGCAGCTGGGGTAAAGGACTTCACCCATGCCTCCATGTGTCCCACCGGGTCTTGTCCCTCAATTCCTTCCGATAGCCAAAGCACTCGTATATTACAGCACCTTGAGCGTCCCTCCAGGTCGACAATTCGCACCTCCATTGTGGACAGGCGGGTCAGAACATCGCGGATCGTCTTTTGTTGGTCTTTTCACTGCAGGTTGCAAGTCCGCCATGATCTTTTCCCCTTTGTTGACCTTGTCAGATAGTTTCCGGTGGAGTGCCAAGCCTCTCCTCCATAGACACTCTGGAGGTTTCGATGGCTGCCAATACTCGGTCCAGTTTGTCCAATATGGACGGGTCGGGCGGGGTCGTTGACCAACTTTGTCTCCGTCTTGGAATGTGGCATATTTTCCGGCGCTGTCACTGGCACCGTGGTGGTCTGCGTGGCTCTAGGTTTCCCCATTGTGCCTCCTGTGGTGCCTAGTCCCTCTCAGGTCCGCGTGCTGTGGTGATGGGGACTGGCGAACACTGTGCATGGTCTTTTCTCCCCTGATGTAGGTTCTGGGTAAGCCCGACTGAAGACGGCTGGAATGACAGAAACCGGTCCTGGGAAGCTTGATTCCGGTCCAGGGAAGACATGGCTTGGCAGTTGGGGCTAGACTGTACCCATGAGGCACAGGGTCAGACTGATTTTCATATGGCCATGTCTGAACTGGGGTGGCAGAGTGAGCTAAAGAACGGTGATGGACTAAACCCAGATCAGTTGACTGGGGGTGAGTGTTTGTATTGTCAACGCTGCGTCCCTCACCCCCTTTGGTTATTCTTTGTTCACCCTAAGTTGGCAGGGTATGCTCAGACGTGAGTCCCTTGCTCACTTTGCCACTGGATTCAAGCAAGCTCGGCTGAAGATGGCTGGAATGCCATAAACCGGTCCTGGGATGCTTGATTCCGGTCCAGGGAAGACATGGCTTGGCAGTTCGGGCTGGACTGTTCCCATGAGGCACAGGGTCAGACTGATTTGCATATGGCCATGTCTGAACTGGGGTGGCGGAGTGAGCTAAAGAACGGTGATGGATTAAACCCAGATCCGTTGACTGGGGGTGAGTGTTTGTATTGTCAACTCTCCGTCCATCACCCCCTTTGGTTTTTCTAAGCTCTGTCCCCTGTCTGCTCCGCCGGGCATGGCGAGTGCTCCAGCTGCCCGATCTGAGGGTGCTTCTCCCCGTCCTCGCTCTGTGGCGGGTCCCATATGGGTCACTCTGTGGGGCACAGCCGTCGTGGGCACTGGTCCTCCCCTCCATCCCTGCCCACTCTCTTTCCTGGTGAGAGACTTGTGTAGCCTGGAGTGCTGGAGGGCCCAGACCGGTATGGCTCCCCAATGTCTTGTGGGGTCATAAGGAATGTGTAGTGTGCACTCTCTGCGGCTGGCCGACTGGTGAGGGCTAAGCTTTGGTCTGGGCGCCAAGCGACCTGCTAATCTGCCATCTTAGGGTCAGGCATTTGTCGAGTTGGGCCTCGGTGGTGGGGAGGGTACCACGCTCTCTCCCCAGTATCAGGCCAGATGCTCAGATGTCCACTCCCAACCTGTCCGGCTCTTTGCTCCGTCCGCAGGGAGGCTCAGCAGTCGCGCTCGCCGGGCGCCATTTTGGAATCAGGCAGCCTCGGCCTAGATGGTGCTCTGGTTTCCGACGGCCCGGGAGGGGGCAGGCGACCCGGTGCCACTGGTCTCCCACTGCTCAGTGCGGTGCCTCCTCTCAACTTCGTCCGGCCATGTTTGTTCTGTGTGCCTGTCCGTTACTATTCGCTGTGGCTTATGTGGCGGGGGCTCCAGGGGCCCGTTCGATGTTCGGGGTTTTTGTTAGTGTCTTATCTGCTGAGTGCTGCCAGGCACGTGGGCTTCCTCCATTCTTCGCAGCCCGGTCTCCCCGGACTCGTGAGGGGTGCCTCGTGTCGTGCCTTTCTCAGCATATCCAGACCCCTGGATGTCGGGCGAAGGCCCGGGCGGCAGCCATCTTGCCGCCCAGCGTTGGGTCTCCTAACGGCTCAGTTTTGCTTGTAGTCCCGTGTTGTGTCAGCGGGGGCTCATCATCGTCGAATGCCCCTTGGGTTCCGATTATGGAACGTCCGTTTCTTAGCGGAGACCGACGCTGTAAAGCGGATGAAATGTCTGCTCGCCGTGGGGCCTCAGCAAGGCACGTCCACCATCGCAGCCTGCTTGGCCATGCCCCTTGGGGTTTGTAAAGATATGTTGTTTTCCCTGATCGGTGACTTTAAGGCGCAACGGGAAGAGCATTGCGTAGGGAATGTACTATAAAATTCCTAGGGCAACTTCCTTACATATTTAAATATACATAATAGAAATAGTTATGAGAGAAGAGAGACCATCACTCAAAATTAGAAAAATACAAATATATATTTTATTAAATAATATCTCCAAAAATTGTTCAGTATATACACTTTTGTAACAGAGAAGTCACCATTTTAATGTACATGCACACTGCATGGTCCATCATCCATACATACATATCACATACATAATTAGATAGTTCAAAATAATCAATGTGTCTGATACACAAATGCTATCCCGTGAATTGACCGGCATAAGCACGTCTTGTTCAACCCCTGCGAACAGGCACACGAATATTCTAGAGATTTTCCATGAATAGAAGGGCGATCTAGAAACGAAGTATTCTGATCCTGAAAGCTCATTGAAATTGATCAGTGAAAACCTGCCACCAATGAAATCAAACTAAGGAGTCCCCCCAAATGTGACTGTGGGCTATAGCATGCTTTCCTTCTTTCCTTCTTTTTTTTACAAGGGTCATCGGCTTATACCCAACAATTTGTCCTGATGATGGTCTTGTGACTAATTTTGATAAGACCGAAACGTCGACCTTCACGTCCACTCCTGCTATTGTTGACACTTTGCGGTCAGTGCCTTACTGCGAATTTAGTAGTAGTCATTGTACCATATGTAACAGCTGGGACGTATTCTCATGTACTGTTGGATTAATGAATGTTTTCCTTGTACATCAGAATTTTTTATGTTTGATTCTAATAACTGATGAATAACCCTTACAATTGTTTCTCAATAATAACAATTTTTGATACATAATCTCTTTGTGTTGCTACTCTTTATTGTTTGGCTAGTGTGGTAGCCTCACATTGTGACTCTGTGCACTGTCCCAAATAATTGGACCTTTCTAATGTAATACAGCAACTGATGTTTACAGCTCGTATCTAAAACTCTTTCCAATAGAGGTCCCTAATGCTGCTTAGTAAAGTGTGAAACAAATCCCTTGCTGGCAATTTGTTTTTGATTGATATACAAACTGGCAAGAACAGAATTGATAATGATAACATGATTGTACTGTTTTTACATCAAAGTGAGGAATGCACCAATAAGAGATGTGACAAATGTTCGTCTTTCTATGTGCGTTTTGACAGAGACCTGCCTTCTTCAGGAATGCCACCTTCAAATTACTTCTCAAATAGTGCTGGTCACACTGAAAAAACAAGGTAATGTTCTCTGTGCATTAGAGTCAATTCGTCAGGGATGGTTCTTATTAGATTACTCAGGGTCCAATCGGTAATTCATGACAGAGAACTGGGAAAGTCACTTTGTAATTGTAGTAGGGGAAAGTCTTGTTAAAAATGTACTGTGATGAACTAATTCTCTATAGGCTGGATGCTCCGAGTATAGACGAGCTGTATATCCATGTCTCAAAGACAAAATATCAATGTACTCTAGGTACGGGATGATGTGCCTCCGTGAAGAGTCACCTTTCCGACAGCTCGTGCTTATGAATTACCGCTAGGGATCCAGAAATAGTCCTGGTTTCCAAAAAAACATGACGTAGGGAATGTTCGGGATGCCTATCACCCCCTCCCAACACAATCCCCAAGGATGGGAAGACGGACACCGATCTGAACTTTTGGAAGGCGGGAGGGAGTTACCCTCCCGGCCGTATTTATTAAAATATGAAACAAAATTAAAACATTAAAATAACAGTTTCATATCATGTACAATTTTCATTTATACATTTCACTGCAGTCACGTTTATTGGCTAACCTTAACAAATCTCTAATACAAAGGTTCTCCTAGCCGAGTCTAAACATCCTGCAAATGCATACTTTCTAAAATAAAATTGTACATCCTAACATTACGGGCCAACGGCAAGGTCGTAACCGGTGTCAGATCCCTACTACCAGAACTCCCCCCTCACGGTGTGAGGGGCGGTCGCACAGAGGACTGTACCTCTGTGCCAACTTCCAATTTCCCTTGTCTTAGCGGGGGCCCCTTATTTAACTCGACGCCATCTTAGTGGTCATCCGAGGACTCGTGTGAGGTGTCTAGAAGGTAGCGTGGACCCCCCTCCCAACCCACACTGTTCACCACATCCGCCATCGCGGATATCCTGGCCCCGGGAAATTCTTAGGAGGGGCATCGAGCCGCCTCCTCCCCTGGGAGGGGCCTATGACCGCCTTCCCTTCGGCGACCCCATACTTAGTGGGTGCCGCCTCCCCATGTGAGGGGCCAATGGCCGCCTCCCCCCGGGCTCTCCCATCCATAATGGGTGGCGCCCCCTCTAGGGACCTTGAAAATTACTGCTCACCGATCATGACCTTACCGCCCGACCAAAATAAATACGACGTTTTTGACCTAATGAAGAGAGCGATAAACGGTTAACTGGACATTGTCCTATTCCTCCACTTATCAACACATGCCACACATCTAAATCGACTGTGAAACCTCGCTCAACTGGATAAGAGAATTGTTATGAAGAAAATAACTTTATTACAGTTCAACATTGACACCTTTATTACATACTAAAATAAAACCTGGAAAAAAGATACTGTCAACGCAAATCAACTTTATTGCATTTACTAACGTTGCCCTAAGGGGTTGGTGGGTGGGTTAAAATTGCTCCTTGTTCCGTCTAGGGCTCACGTGCAACGAGAGGGTGCAGCTTCCAAGCACAGGAACAAGAGGATGCTTCTCTGGATTGTTGCTCCTTTTATTCCTCTTCGGGAGGGCGTGTACCCTCCTCTGGTACGCCTACGGGGCGTGACCAACGGTGTAGGTGTCTAGGACAACCCCTTCTTGGGCGGGAAAAGGCGCGCCCCGGCTACGCCGCTTCGGGCATACCAGCCGAGACACGCCCCCCCACCCAAAATGGTTTCCCAGGGGGATCCGGGCACCCTGCCATACGTTCGGGGGGACCGAGGGTCGCCCCTTTCCATATGGCCGGGATGCCTATCATCCCCTCCCAACACAATCCCCAAGGATGGGAAGACGGACACCGATCTGAACTTTTGGAAGGCGGGAGAGAGTTACCCTCCCGGCCGTATTTATTAAAATATGAAACAAAATTAAAACATTAAAATAACAGTTTCATATCATGTACAATTTTCATTTATACATTTCACTGCAGTCACGTTTATTGGCTAACCTTAACAAATCTCTAATACAAAGGTTCTCCTAGCCGAGTCTAAACATCCTGCAAATGCATACTTTCTAAAATAAAATTGTACATCCTAACATTACGGGCCAACGGCAAGGTCGTAACCGGTGTCAGATCCCTACTACCAGAACTCCCCCCTCACGGTGTGAGGGGCGGTCGCACAGAGGACTGTACCTCTGTGCCAACTTCCAATTTCCCTTGTCTTAGCGGGGGCCCCTTATTTAACTCAACGCCATCTTAGTGGTCGTCCGAGGACTCGTGTGAGGTGTCTAGAAGGTAGCGTGGACCCCCCTCCCACCCCACACTGTTCACCACATCCGCCGTCGCGGATATCCTGGCCCCGGGAAATTCTTAGGAGGGGCATCGAGCCGCCTCCTCCCCTGGGAGGGGCCAGTGGCCGCCTCCCCCCGGGCGCTCCCATCCATAATGGGTGGCGCCCCCTCTAGGGATCTTGAAAATTACTGCTCACCGATCATGACCTTACCGCCACAGGCCGGATAGTTGACCGGCTATCCAGACCCCCCACAAACTCCTCCTAAAGGTCATGGATTTACAAACCCCTTAACCAAGCTAGGAAGTCTCCTATGAGTAAGACATTCCCCTCCCGGGACAAATGAACCCCATCTTCGAGATACATATTATCACCCCGGATACAACCATGCGGAATACAGTGCAACTGTCCTGAACGAAACAATCTAGCCAGTTTGTTATTAACCTTCTTCACTGAATGATTCAAAGCTGACACAGAGAGGGCCCCCCGCCACACCTTCCTTGGAATCATGTGTGACCATGCTATCGTGCACCCCGGTATCCTCTTTGCCAGCCAGCTAACAGTGGATAGAACCCACTCGAGGAGTACTCTATGACCGAGCGCCACCAAGTCATTGCCCCCCAGATGCACTATGAGTATAGACGGCGGTGACCTTGTCCGCCCTAACAATTTCTCGAGAAAATACTGAAAGTGGTCAATACAGAGCCCGCCCCTTCCATGGAAGGTCACCCTGTACCCGTATTCCCCAGCTGCGTGAATCATGTCACCTGCTTTGAATACGTCCGCGGCTCGCCTCACGTATGAGTGGCCAACGACCCACACCACTCTTTCCTCAGACGGTGATCTTTGACCGCTGGTTCCCAGGTGTCGGGTCGACTGCACAGTCCGCCCCGCCTCGCAAGCTCGCGAAACTGTAAACCAAACAAAAAACAAGAAGCGTGAGTGCATGACATTAGCTTCACAACATGTGCAACCGCACATACCTTTTATAACAGTTCGAGGACCATCGTCCCAATCGTTTCACTGTTTCCACACTCTGACCCCTGGCTGTAGCTTCTGTAGCAGCCCCTATCCTGAAGGAATGGGTCCCAAAATCGCTCGGGTCCAAGCCCGCTGCCGCGATTGCCAGTGTTAACACCCGCTGAAACTGAAACTTCGTCAGTGGGGTGGCGTCAGTGTGTCTCAGCAAGCTTCCCCCCCATGCTGCCACCGTTTGCGCCAGGTATTCCTCAACACACTGTACCGGGCACATGGGGGTCCCTCGCATGCGCTGGACCACAATACTATCCCCCATCGCACTCTGGTCAGTCTTTGACCTAGCTATTGTGATTACCATTGAATCACCCTTGATCTGAACGTGTTCCCGACATAGACCTCCCCCTACATCCTTCTTATTTCTTGCCACCAGCTCGCTCACCCGCATAGCCCCATGGAATGCTAATGCGAAAGCGGCCCGGAACAGCACTGCCTCGGACTGGGAGGAACAGGTCGCGGGGAGCACTGACATCAACAGGGACAGTCTTTCTAAGCCAATCGGGCGCCTCTCGTCTACTTTATGACCCTCGAGGCGTTGCCACCCTCGTAATGCCTTCTTAACCAGAAAGGACGATGTAGGGTCCCTAATGCCGTAAGCCTGCGCCATGAATGCAATGGCGGCCCGGTGCCTATTGGCCGTCGCTGCAGATCGGCCAGCCTTGTGAAGTGCTACCAAAAATTTCAGCACGTACTCCTCCTCTCCCCACTTATCCCCTCCTGCCGGACCCAAAAATGCACAATAGGAACGAAACGCTCCTTTGTATGCCTTCCATGTCCTGGGGGCTAAGCTGGCTCCCACGAGGTCCTGTAATCCGGGGCACCGAGTGACCAGAGGGTTTCGGGAAATGGTGCCGCCACTAGATCCGCAGAAGGTAGATAACCCCTGAAGGCCTGCATGTGAGAACGAGAGAGTGCATCAGCCGCCTGGTTCAATACACCCGGCACATGCCTTGCCCTAAACTGAACGTTCAGTCTCATGCACAGTAGGACAATTTCTTTCAGCAATCTCAAAATCAACTTGCAGCGTGCTGCCTGGTTATTTATGCATTCAACAACGGTCATGTTATCGGACCAAAACATCACTGAGCGATCACGGAAATTGTCCGGCCATGTTTTCAGGGCCACAAAAATGGGGAACAGCTCAAGAAACCCAATGTTACCTGTTAACCCATTGGTGTGCCACCACGTCGGCCATGTTTGCGCCGACCATCGATTACCAAAGATGGCGCCAAATCCCATGCTCCCTGCCGAGTCGGTCCACAAACCCAGCTCTTCCGAGGATGCTGGCGGTTTGCTCCATACCACTCGACCGTTGAAATCCGCCAGAAATGCCAGCCATATGCGCATATCCTGGCGAACCTCTGCCGACAGTCTCGTACGGTGGTGTCCTTCTTTGAGACCGACCATGGCTTGTGCAATAGAGCGGGAAAAGGGGCGGGCCATTGGTATCACTCTGAGGGCAAAGTTAAGTTGGCCCACTGCTTGCTGCAACTGATGGAGAGTTACCTTGTCTCTGCTAATGCATAACTCTAGCGATGCCCTAAATTTCATTACCTTGTCCCTGGGCAAACGGAAGCATCCCTCCACTGAATCGAGCTCAATTCCAAGAAACTCGAGTGAAGTAGATGGCCCCACTGTTTTCCCCGGTGCCAATGGCACGCCGAATCGTTTCATGAGATTGCAAAATTCAAATAAAGCCTGTGCACATTCCGTGTCCCCGGCTGGCCCCAAGAACAAGAAATCATCTAGATAATGCATAACCTGCGTATAGCCCGTAGCTCTGGTGAACGCCCATTGCAGAAAACAGCTGAATTTCTCAAAATAAGCACAAGAGATGGAGCAACCCATTGGCATACATCTGTCCATGTAATAGCGTCCTTGGAACACAAAACCCAACAGACGCTGATCCTGAGGATGTACCGGGAGCAACCGGAACGCTGACTCAATATCTGATTTAGCCATCAACGCTCCGGGCCCCAGGCGATTCAACATGGCGACGGCCTCATCAAAGGATGCATACCGTACCGAACAGACTCCTGGATCGATGGCATCGTTTACCGAAAGACCCCTGGGAGCCGACAAGTTATGAATTAACCTAAATTCACCAGGGTCCTTCTTGGGGACCACTCCCAGCGGTGAACAAATGAAATTAGGAACCGGCGGGTGCCTATATGGGCCGGCGACCCGGCCCGGGGCAACTTCCTTCGCAATCTTACCTTCCACCACCCTTGGGTGTTGCTGAACGGACAGTTGGTTTCTGCACAGTGAGTCCCCCCGAAAATCCCCCGCCGGGATGCGGAAACCATTCGAAAAACCGTCCCGTAACACCCCAGCGGAGACATGATCAGGGTATTCGTTTAGCCAGGGGATCATTGCCATGATATCTACGGGGGTAGGTAGTGGTACCCCTTGGCCGATATTAGACCTGTTTGGTACCTCCTCTACCCCCGGTATCCCCATTCTTGGCTCTGCACGAACTTTCCAGGTGTGAAGAATGTCCGCAACCTGCACACTCATGCCTGAACTTACATGTCCCATGTGGCCTGGTGCACTTGCCTCTGTTAAAATTCCAGCAAACTCCTTTTCTGCCCCCACTCCCACTACTCTTGGGTTGGTGATCACCTGCGGGGTTTGCTCGAAAGGGCGCCGCCGATTGATGGCGGGAAGGCGCCGATCCATACTCACCAAGCGAGGACGACTTTGTCGTGCCCGGCATCATCTGCTTCTGCCAAGAGAGGGAGTCGAGACAGTCCCATGTCAGAGACGAATCGTGCTCCTTGGCCTTACGAAATTTACTATCATAACCCCTCCATTGATCGCCCTCATATGTTTCGTAGAAATCCAGTATACGTGTCTGAAAACAGGCTAATTCAGTCATAATCTCTGGCTTACGTTCACCCATAATAGCAGTAAACATCCCAAAGGCCTTGGCCCAATTAGAAATCGTCTCATCCACCCTGAAGCCCGCCATTTTGGCGCGCCACACACTCGGATGCAACAAATCTTTCTGAGCCTTAACGTACTCAATCTCGTGATGATCCGTCAGGAGCGAAAACATATTTACATATTTATCAGCCCAAATCATCTCTTTCGTGGCCAGAGGAATATGCTGAACTACTTTCTCCCTCCTTGAGGGCAAAGACCCCCCGTTCGCCATTGGCAAAGGCTGCTTACCAGACTCCACAGCTGGTCCTGCTGATTTTCCACCGCCAGCCGCTGGTTCTCCCGTGGGAATCTGTGAGGGGACAAAAGGAACATTCGCCTTCGCAGCATCTCGCGATTGCCGCAACTGCTTCATTAATAACCTAGCCTCTCTGGCCGTGTCTCCAGGCGCTGCTGCCCCCTCGGTGTTTTTCCCGAGCCACGGGGCCAACTGGGCGGCCAACTCAGGAGGCATTTCCTCGTCGCTGGTGGGCGGAACTACAACCGGGATCGGCTGACCCGCATCCGGGATCGGTACAGGTACTGGGGCTTCGACTGGACTAACTGGGCTTACCGGGGGTGACTCGGGAACTGGAGACTCCCCCCCTGCCGCCCTATTCCTGGCCCTTTTACCTCTCCCTGCAGGGACTACTCCCGGCAATGCTGGTCCGATAACCTTCTTCGGCCTGCCCGTATTATCCATTGCCGCCATTTTCTTTTTCATGTTCGCCATGTCCTTCACCAACATGCGGAGCATCTGCTCCATCCCAGCCTTCTTTCCGACCTTCTTGCCAGGCATCGTTGTCAGAGCCTCGACCCTTGCTGCTCCGCTGCTCGACGAGGTCCTGGCTTCAGAGGTCCAAAGATACCGGAAGAGAAGGATCCTGGAAGAAAAACACAAAAATCAAAATTGCTCCTTGTTCCGTCTAGGGCTCACGTGCAACGAGAGGGTGCAGCTTCCAAGCACAGGAACAAGAGGATGCTTCTCTGGATTGTTGCTCCTTTTATTCCTCTTCGGGAGGGCGTGTACCCTTCTCTGGTACGCCTACGGGGCGTGACCAACGGTGTAGGTGTCTAGGACAACCCCTTCTTGGGCGGGAAAAGGCGCGCCCCGGCTACGCCGCTTCGGGCATACCAGCAGAGACACACCCCCCCGCCCAAAATGGTTTCCCGGGGAGATCCGGGCACCCTGCCATACGTTCGGGGGGACCGAGTGGTCGCCCCTTTCCATTCAGTTGCTGCAGTTTCTCTTTCATAGCTAGATATTTTCTGCGCGCCTCCTGAACAACCATAGTGAAATCAGGGTATAGCGACACCTCAACCCCATCAAAGTGTACCTTGCCCGGTTCCCGTGCGAGTCTCAACGTGGTGTCACTGTCCATGTAGTTGAGGAACCTCTCAATGATGGGGCGAGCGGGGGCAACCGGAACAGAGCGGGGGGCAAGTGATCTGCGCCCTCTCAATAATGAAGCCTGTTTAGAAGGTCTCTCTGCCGAAAGCCGCAGTGAGCATACGCTACACATATTCATCCCATTTTCCCATGGCGGTAGATTCTGGCACACCTAAAATCCGTAGGTTGTTACAGCGGGAGCGGGATTCCAAATCCTCATTCTTCGCAGCTATGACCTTCAGGATTTCCATGTCGAGTGTTTTATCGACAGTTGCGATAGAGTTGTCTTCCAGATCCGATATGCAGCGCTCTGTTTCGTTGAGTCGCTCTTCATGGCGATCGCTTTTGTGTGTGAGATTGTCTAAGCGAGCGCTCATTGCGTCCATTTTAGACTCTATGAACGTTAGGCTGGACTGCAAGATCAAAAGGAGTTCTTTCAGATCCTCTGTGAAGGTCGGTGGATCAGAAGCGGTGGCCCCATGTTGGTCTACATCTGCCTACGCCTGCATCTGTGCCAATTTGGGGGCTTTGAAGGTGAGTTTGGGTTGTTTGCTGTCCTCTTTGCCCATAGCGGAAGCTGCCAGGCAGAGGGGAGCAGGCGATGAGGTGACCCCCTGGCCTAGTCGCTGATGACCTGGTGAGGTGCAGCGATGAAGGCAAGCGCCAGACGTGGGTGTAGATGCCCTCAGGGCCTGTAAATGTAAATTGATACGCACTACTCACCCGCAAGGGTCTCAAGGCGCATGTACGAATACCGCTGTGGAACCCATCCTGGCTTTCCCTGTGAGGCGTCCACTCCTGGGCACCCCCAAGGTGGAGGCCAGGCATCCTTAGCGTTGTGGGGGCCGTTGTGGAGATTAAGCAAGCTATTGCCCAGAGTTGCAGAGTGGGACTCCATGATTGGAATAGGCACCGAGGTGAGAATTATCAGGTCCGTGGAATTTTTGAGCCCAAGACCCGTCGAGGCGGGGAATTGAACCCTGGTCCCGGGCTAGAACTCTGCATCAGGGTCTGCCGCTCTAATCATTGAGCCACACTTCTCCTGCTGGTAAAGCGGGAGAGGAGGTGTGGCAGGCAGTAGTACATGTGCTTAAGAGGTTATCCAGGTCGTCTTGGTCGATTGGCGGGCCCAGCGAGATGGGTGTCGGGTGAGGTTAGGCCAGTAAGCAAATAGGTGGGTCCCTAGAGGTTGCCCAGGGGGGGGATGGTCACCATGCGGGGACAGCAGCGAGGAGATGAGGCGGCGGAAGGGTTTTGTGGGCAGAGCGGGCAAGAAAGACTTCAGGGTGGACCTCCCCGAGGGTAGGAGCAGCACAGACTCAGCGGGAGGGCAATCTTGTCGAGAGATGTGGCAAAGAAATGTAGGGCCCCCGTCAGGGAGTGGAGGTCCTCTAGCAGAAGCAGTAAAGCAGGTTGAGGTTGTCCGCCTAGAGGTGGCATATGAGCAGGAGGCAGCGTACTGGGAAGACATAGGTGCAGCCGAGGGGATGTCCAGCGGACCTCTCACCGCTGGTGCGGGGTAGCAGGCAAGGGAGGCGGGCGCCGCAGGTGGACCCTCCAACCCCGGCGTGTGCAGGGCACCTCAGCAATGCAGCAATTGGGTTGACCAGTGTCCATGTGGAGTCGGGCATCAGAGTTCTTCAGGTGCCCATAAGGGCCGGCAGGGGGCAGTGTGGGCCAGGACCTCCCAGTCTGTCCACAGGCTCAGGAACGGCCAAGTAGGTAAGTCCCAGTGGAGAGCAAAAGTGCGGCTGGAAGCAGGGCGTCAGAGCGGCAGCTCGCACCAGAGGAGGACGGCAGGGCCGAGCGTCGCAGGCATGGGGTGGCAGGAGAGAGTGGACTCACCGATGCAGGTGAGTACGGGTTCTGCGGCGGCGGAATGGTGGGCCGCACAGCATCCATGTCTTCAGCACTCCAGGAGTGCCGGCAAGGGCCACCCGGACAAGGGCCTCACAGTCTTTTAACCCCGATGTGCCAGCAGACTCTCCAAGCTGCAGCAAGGCACCGGCTCAGCTCACGCAACCCCCACCAACAGTCCTCCGTGCAGAGTCGTCAGGGTAGGAGGTACCGGGGAAGAGCGCCGGCCGCCGATGTCTCCTGAGGGTGAAGTGCGATGTGCCCCAGCGTCTCCCAGGTCCCGGGGCAAGATCAGCCGTGCAGTCGACAGCGGTAGCGGGAACGGGACCTCCAGGCATCCGGACTTCAGGCAGGGCAGCTCAGTTTCCCAATCTGGAAGGGCTCCGGGGCCAAAACTGTTAGCAGTGGCATGGCAATGAAGAAGGAGGTAGCGCCACACCGACAGTTCAGGAGGTTGCAATCCCCAGTGCTCACTGCTGCCATTTTGTACCAGCTAGGCCTGGAGGGGACGGAGTCTGTCTTCACAGCTGTGGCAGGATATGCAGCAGTGCTCTCACAGGAGCAGGTTGTAGTGGTGCATGCTACTCCCCCGTCAGTTTTGTAGGCGTTCAGGGCAAGAAATGAGGCGGATGGCTAATGGATTGGATCTCGAGCTGCAGGAGCCTCACATAAGTGCAGCCATCTTGCTAGGCACCCTTTAGCGCCCCTCCCCCCCAACGGATGTATCATTTTTAAATCACTCCACAACAAAAGCTCAAGATACATATCTGAAAGAATGCAGAGCTACACCTGGAGACGCAATGTCAGGTCAGCCCAAATGAACCTCTTAATGGTACCCAGATTCAAAGGCAAGAGGTTGGGAGGAACCAGATTCTCAGTCCTGGGTGTCCAGGTCTGGATTGCAATCCAAACCACCATCAGACTAGTAGAAAACTACATACGCTTTAGGAGTATGCCCGAAACTTGCCATTCTCCCAAGCTTACAACTTATTCCTGGCCAGATGGCGGCCTCTTTACCCACCACCATGAAACCTGTTGGTGCACATTTGCTTTATAAAATGGATATAACATAACATGTAAAAACCAGTCCCAGGATGCTTGTTTCCGGTCCAGGGAAGACATGGCTTGGCAGTTCGGGCTGTACTGTTCCCATGAGGCACAGGGTCAGACTGATTTGCATATGGCCATGTCTGAACTGGGGTGGCTGAGTGAGCTAAAGAATGGTGATGGATTAAACCCAGATCAGTTGACTGGGGGTGAGTGTTTGATTTGCTCAAACGCTCCTTCCATCATCCCCTTTTGTATCGCTTTGTTCTCCCTAAGTTGGCAGGGTATGCTCAGACGTGAGTCCCTTGCTCACTTGGCCACTGGATTCAAGATAGCCTGGCTGATGAGGATTATGAATCCGAAACCGGTCCTAGGATGCTTGATTCCGGTCCAGGAAAGACATGGCTTGGCAGTTCGGGCTGTACTGTTCCCATGAGGCACAGGGTCAAGGCTGATTTGCATATGGCCATATCTGAACTGGGGTGGTGTGGAGTGCAAAAAAATGATAGATTTAGGCCCAGATCTCTGTACTGGGGTGAATGTATGACATTGTTCTGCATTCTGTCCATCAACTGTGGTTTTTGCATTTGTCACCCCGAGTGGGATGGGTATCCTCAGACGTGAGTCCCATGCTCTCCACACCACTGGAGTCAAGCTATCCTGGCTGAAGACGGCTGATAGCCAGAAACCGGTCCTAGGATGCTTGATTCCGGTCAAGGAAAGACATGGCTTGGCAGATCGGGCTGTACTGTTCCCATGAGGCACAGGGTCAAGGCTGATTTACATATGGCCATGTCTGAACTGGGGTGGTGTGGAGTGCAAAAAAACGATGGATTTAGGCCCAGATCTCTGTACTGGGGTGAATGTATGACATTGTTCTGCATTCTGTCCATCAACTGTGGTTTTTGCATTTGTCACCCGAGTGGGATGGGTATGCTCAGACGTGAGTCCCATGCTCTCCACACCACTGGAGTCAAGCTATCCTGGCTGAAGACTGCTGATAGCCAGAAACCGGTCCTAGGATGCTTGATTCCGGTCCAGGAAAGACATGGCTTGGCAGTTCGGGCTGTACTGTTCCCATGAGGCACAGGGTCAAGGCTGATTTGCATATGGCCATGTCTGAACTGGGGTGGTGTGGAGTGCAAAAAAACGATGGATTTAGACCCAGATCTCTGAACTGGGGTGAATGTATGACATTGTTCTGCATTCTGTCCATCAACTGTGGTTTTTGCATATAACATAACATGTACCCATATATTGACCACTCCTGTTTGATGAAAGAGCAAATACTTCACTTGAGACATTTAATCAAAGGTACATGTGACCGCTTGGGTACTAGACTTAGCTTCTCAGAAAATTAGAACAAACATATCGAACATGTAGGAACTATAACACCAGTTGGCGAAAGAGCACCCCCACTACTACATCCTTAGCAGCAGTCTTTTCGGCTTACTGATGCAGGAGTCTCACAACAGGTTGCCAAGCCCTATCTTCATCTTCCTCTTCGTATCTAATATTAACAAAACCTCTCTGAGATATTTTTTATGCTGAAGCACAGATCAGTAGTTCAAGGAAAACTGGTAATCCACATACAGAATTAAACTCTCATAGTTCCAGACCTGGACCACTGCAAGGCCAACGTATCCTGTAATAATTATTTATTGCTCATTGTTATTTATTGTTCTGAGACAAACTTCCCACCTTTTACATCTTAACCCCTCCTTTCTACATTTAAACCTTTTGATGCGAAAGATCACTCCTCTTTTGGAGAAAGAGCCAATTGCTTTGGACTCCTTTTCCGACATAGGAGTGGGTGTTACTACAGATAATTCCTCACCCCCAAAAAAGGGTTTTGCCAACTCTTAGCTCTAAGATTCAGCCTCAGATTTCTGAGGAAGGACAAGTTCAAAATGTTTACCTTCCTTCATTTCCTTCAAGCATTGCAAGAGCACGACTGGATGATGTCTCTATCTTCAAGATACATGATACATGGGCAACTAAGGTATGCCCAACTGCACAACCCAAACAGTTCTCTACACTACACAAGTATTGCCCACCTCCATGGGTCAACTGCCCCAACAATATAGTGAATTCTGTCCGTCAATCATACTGTGATTCAGTTTAATTGAAGGAAACGCTCCAAAAAGGTTGAGCCTGTTGCAAGGTACATTTCTTTATTTTTCTTCTGACACGACATAAAACACAGCAAAACAGCCAACATGTTTCGCTCATGCACCAACGAGCTTCCCCTGGGTTTCAGCTAAAGTGGTTGAAATCTAGGTTGATAATTTCCATCAGACAATAGTCCTGTCAAGCTAATATATGTGGCAGCAACTTCACAGAGAATACGCTTATCATCAATCTGTGATTTAACCGTGTTTGATGTGCTAATTATCAGTACAGCAATGCCTACTTCAACATTGTGATTACTAGGAAGGTTGGAAATATCTACGATTTCTGGTGGGGGATAGATACCATCAGTTTGCACTTCTACCCTTCTGGTTAGCCTCAGCACCCAGAGTTCACCAAAGTGATTGCATTGGTAGTGGTACATCTGAATTATCAAGACTACTTCATGTACCTATTTTTGGTCAACTAACTGTTGACTGCATCCATTGGAGCAAATGTGATTCCATCCAGTTCCCAGAGCAGCCGTGTAGGGAGAGACTGCATCCCGTCGAGCATTTGTCCAGCTCACTAGGAGCCAAAGCTTTCCAAGGTGGCTCAAGAAATGCATTCATCAGCAATGGAAGATGCTGTGGACAACAATATCCATGGGCCATTAACGGGTCCAGCAGTGCATCTATGTCCAATGTCGCAACTAATTGGGATCCTAGGCATATGTCAAGGACACATTTGTGGCCGCAAAGCAGGCAGTAGAATACAGGTCGTATGTAGTTAAGCCAAACAAGTCTGAAGGACAAGAACCATTGCTCGTCCAGTTCTCAAAGTCGAAGTGTGCCAAAAGTGTGAACCATGTGCTCATGGCATCTTAGCACAAGCAGTGCTGTTTCCATTCTGAATCGAACTGAGATGTCCATTGTGGAGCAGAATTAAAATCAGGATTCCCCCAGGACAAGCGGAAGCCCTCCACAAATGCTTCACAGCACGGAGTCTATAAATGATGGAATAACTCCAAAGATTTTCTGAAAGGTGCTAACCAGTCCAGAGCGGACACATTTAAAAAAGTGCAGTATTCCCCTTGTATCAGAAACACTAAAGAGATAATGGACTAGCTTTACAAAATGCAGCTGGAAGTTAGTTTGGAGTAGTGTCTGTATCTCAGATGAGGACCGTGCAACCTGAAGATCAAACGTCTCTTTGGCGCACGTTAAGTTCACATCTTGCTTAAAAAGCATGGATTTCAGTCTGCTAAGGGAATCAAAGCATAAGTTGAAAACATTTATTGAAGGCCACAGCGTTGCCTCCCTAATTTTGCGGACATGTGGACACAGTAGTTGTGTACAACAAGTGACTAAGGAATTAACCGTCACCAGATAAACGATGCCCGGTTCCATTCCAGAGCAACCTTGATCAAACAGCATCAAATAGCTCCGATTGGACAGTAGTTTGAAAACCAGATGTATCATGGCAGCTGGGTAACCCTTCAGATAACAAAACAAGTTCGCAAAAGAAACATTACATGCCCTATGAAGAGAAATGTCCCGGCAAACCAAGGAACCACTCAAAGTGTATTCACAGTCAGAACCACTAAGGAAAACTTCAGTGTCCCCTTTCCTGCACCTAAACCTGAAGGTAATTCCCAATACTCGCGCACATAACCTCCTCCTGGCACTTCATATCTGCCGATCTATTGGTATTGGAAACAATATTGGAATTGGAAGGTCGTGACCAGTAGGGTGATATATCCATTGATAATCCAGTCTGTGGATGATGTCTCAGCCACAGTAAAAGGTAATTGGTCTAATTTTTCATCTTGCAGCATAGTATATTTTGCATCTCTGCGTGCCATAGTTATTTGCCTTTCTGACAGATCATATTCAGAAAACAGACTGGTAGTGTTGATATAATGCCACAGCACGTGGCCACAATGTAGTGTTTGTAACGTCCAGCTCAGTATTACGATTGATCTTAATTGCGACTGTCCATGTTGTAAAATAGACATGTCCTGCTGAATTATGTTGATTGCAGAAGACATAGGGGTCAATTCCGACTCGGGAAAAACCGCTCCGAATAGCCGCTCGGAGCGCTTTTCCCGTAGGAATCGTACCCTGCAATGTCCCCCGTACGTACAACGAAGTACGATTCGTACCAGGAGCCGTACTCCGTACGAGTCGTACAAGACACCGTACGACTCTAATCTCCGTATGATTCTCCCTCGGAACCTGCTGTACGCGACATCTGTACGGTTCGCGGCTGGTTTTTATGACCCAGCAAGTACGATACGTGTCGGGTACGCACCGTACGACCCTTTTTCTACGGGAGCTGAAAACAGCCGTAAAAGCAGAGTTCGTGCCGAAACAGGTACGGAACGGCCCCCCCGGGTACGGTGCGTACCCCCCATGATCGCAGGGGTACGCACCGTACCCCTGCGATCATGGGGTGTACGAGCCGTACCCCCATTGTACGATCTGTGTACGAGCCGTACCCCCATTGTACGATCGGTGTACGATCGGTGTACAAGCCGTACCCCCATTGTACGATCGGTGTACGATCGGTGTACAAGCCGTACCCCCATTGTACGATCGGTCGGTGTACGAGCCATACCCCCATTGTACGATCGGTGTACGAGCCGTACCCCATGTACGATCGGTGTACGAGCCGTACCCCATGTACGATCGGTGTACGAGCCGTACCCCATGTACGATGGGGGTACGGCTCGTACACCGATCGTACACCGATCGTACATGGGGTACGGCTCGTACACCGATCGTACAATGGGGGTACGGCTCGTACACCGATCGTACACCGATCGTACAATGAGGGTACGGCTCGTACACCCCATGATCGCAGGGATATGTGCCGTACCCCTGCAATCATGGGGGGTACACGCTGTACGGGGTGTATGTAATCGCGCGCTTTTCCGTACGAATCGCCCTCACTTGACGTGGACCGTACGAATCGCATCCTGATTCCCCGGTTCGGATCGTACTCGCCGGGTCGTACGGCTTGTGTACGAGTCGTACGGTTCACAGTCTCAGCCTTGCAATACGTACGGATCGCGACGATTCGGACGGATTCACGGAATGCGGACCGTACTACGCGACTCGGACGGACGGGTATGGAAAGGGCTACGAATACGAATCGTACGGTTGATTTTTTTACCGGATCGGAATCGAGCCCATAATGTTGCCAAGAGAATAAATTCTGGATGATAATGTGGTCATACCGTTGTCTGCTAAAGCCTTTTCCATATTAACCCTGCCGATCTTGCACAATCTCTCTGCAGCTTCCTGCTAAACATTCTTTCATAGCTCGTTGTATATACCGTACAAGCGCTTTTGGCATGGGTTTCTGGGACGTTGTAAAAAATTCCTAAGAACCCGGTCATCAGAAGGAAGAGACAAGTGTTTCACGTTGGAAAGTGTTTAAGTCTTTAGCCAATCTAGGCATAACTTCCCAACACTATATGATATCACCACCACTGCGTGTTCTGATTGTCCATAGCGTAGGTCAGGCCTGTTGATCTTAAACCCTCCTGTATTACCCAGGAATCTAGACTGGCATTTATCTGTGTCTAAAGGCCAAACAAACCAACCCTGTTGATCGACGTCTGAAGTATTATATGATCCATTGCAGATCATGGCATCTAGTTTATACTCACTGTGTTTTGTGTATTGTTGCCAAAGTTGAAAACATGCAACTGTGGGAATGCAAGGTGTGCTCAAATCTTTTGCCTTAGCTAAACCAAGACAGGAAGTCTTTTGCACTGTTTTATTCAGGAAAATCATTTGATGTGGTATGAAGCATGCTCTGAGTAAGGCCACTTGTCCCTGAACTTGCCAATCTCTTGTCCCCGTATAGACTTTGAGTCTATTGTGTCTTTCCAAAAATGGAAACCCTGTACAGACAGTTGGGAAATAAAGGGAGCAGAGTAAATCAGCGTGGTGTTTGTGAGGATATTTTTCATTGTAGGTGTAGGTAGAAGCCTATAGTAATGAGAGGCTAGGTCAGATGTGTCAAACCTGAAAAATACACACACTTTTGTGCAAATGTTTTTGAACTAACTTTCAGCTGTATTAAGCATTGTCCCCATTGGGTACAATTGTAACCAGCACATGGGATACTAGCTTTGTGTAAAAATTGGTGACCATATTGGTGATAACAGAACATGTCGCCAAACTTAGATGTACCATCATATAATTCATCATTAGAAAATGTAGTTGATTTCTCTAAATCTCAAAGCAAATTATGCACAGTTCCAATGACCCAATAATCTGAGAAAGTACTAGAGGTGATGATATAATTTAAAGAAATTTTAAATAAATATGGAATTTGCAAAAGTTTAGTAGGACCATACACATCATACAAAACTCTACCCCAGAAAATTCTTTCAGAAACTGGAACCGTTCTAATGTTCACCAGGGACAAATCTCTTTGTTCATGATGTGATGATGCATGTGGTTTTAGAACCCAATTTATCTTTTGGACTGCAAAGCGTTCTGGGAGATAGTGTCTATTCAGAAATAGAAAAAAGACAGTTACCATACCAATCCAAAGTACCAAGAAAAGTAAGCCAATTGTAATCCATAGATGTATTCAGGGAACAATGAGGGTAAGTACTTTTCAGGGTAAGTCATTTTCAGCCAAAGATAGAAAGACTACATTGAGTCTTGGAAGAAAGAGGTGGTGTCTGCAGCTCACTTTGATCTTATGAAAAATCGTCATAATGCATGAAGTAGCCAGACGGCCTCCGGTCCATTCTTGGTAGCTCAGCAGGTTAGAGCTGGGAAATGATTTCATCTGTGACATGTTGACATAGAAGTCAATTTTTTGAATTCAACTTTCTGTACTTGTTGACTGTACAGTTGTAGTTTCAATAGAGGAAAGCATCATCTAATTTTTGTTGATAGCCTCTCTTTCAGTCGTTATTAAAGCTTTCATCTGAACTTCCTATAGGGTAGCAAGAGGAGTCTGGCTGCTACCCAGGAGCCCACATGGCCTGCTGTTGAGAATCGGCCACATAATGGGGTTTGATCAGATCAATTGAGATGAACCTTTTATCTCGATGGCCAGCAAGAGGCAAAAGAAGGACAGTTCTTGTTCCTTCGACAGCTAGGACAGGTACAGGCGCTCTGTAAGATGGCACAAATTATTTCTTGTCCACTATGTACTCTCTGACCAGGTCCCCAATCTTCGGGTCCCAGGCAGGTCTGGCTTTTACCGTTTTCACTTCCTCAGTGGCGGTGCATTTTACTTTGACCTCTCTTCTTTTAAGGTCCTGTAAAACATCCAAACGATCATTGAGGCCAAATGGGGTTTCAGCTGCCACTGAGCTGACACTATCTGGGTCGGGTACCCACATTCTTACCCCGAACAGGACTCAGAAGGTGTAAGGCCCACCAGGGATTTTCTTGGCATGTTGTTTAGTCCCCTCTGGACCCCATATAAGTGATTGACCCATCTGCCATCCAAGCTTAATACCCTTGCTGTTAAGGACTGTTTTAAGTCACGTTTTTTCCTCTCGACCACCGAATTTCCCACAGGATGATTGGGGGAGTAGTACTGCAAGGCCACATCCAAGCTTCTTTGTAAGCCAGAGAGCTAAACGCCGGGCCTGGTCGTAATGCAGTGTGCCATTTGCGTATATCCTGATAAAGACTCGCAAATCCTTAATAACAGTTTGAGCGTCAGCTGAGCACTGTGGCCAAACCCACAGGAATCTAGAACAGGAATCCACTGCCATCAAGATGTACTTGTAAGCCCCGTCAGAGTATAAGGGGTCTCAGTGATCCAAATAGACACATGCAAGAGGTTTGTACTGAGACCAATAAAGGTGTTTGTGGTGGACGTGCTACGGTGGAGCCCTTCATCTGCTGGTAGATGTCACATTTGAGAACAAAGTAATTGGTCTGTTTAGTTAGACATGGCCACCAATAGCGCTGCTTTAGTACTGAAACTGTAGCAGTGATCCCTACATATGCGGAACCCAGACCCTAATGTGCAGCTAGTAATAATCCCAATCTGCGATCCGTGTTTGGTAATACTCTACCCCTCACTCCTGGAATTTGAGCATACAGAATGTTTTGCTCATCTAACTTGTATGAGTACTTGAGTAGAAAGCCTTTTGGCAGTTCTGAGCTGATCGTGTGGCATTGACAGCTATCATAGTTGCTCTGTCTATTCTTGTGCTAAACATGTTTTTGCAGCATCGGCAGCAGTACGAACTGTTGCCTTGTTCGCTTCATCCGCCAGTGAATTCCCTTCAACTGGATCGCCAATACGTTGATGACTGAGTGTATGAATAATTTTAGCCCATGGCAGGCATTCTTTCAGCTTTGCCACTTGTTCCCAAAGCATCTTGTGCTTTACTGTGCAATCTTTGAAATCCCTAAATCCATTCTGGTGCCAATAATGTAAATATTAGTTATAGGACTGGATGCATTAAAATAAATCAAACACTATGATTGTGGGGAATTTGTGATCCATATTTTGTAGCGCCAGTATTAGGGCTTTCAGTTCGGCCAGCAGCACCATACAGCAGTGCTTAATTTGTAAAATATGAAGTCCAGATGCTTAAATGTTTGTCAGAGGCCACACCTACTTTTCCTCAGCTCCACCCACTTATTCTATTTGCTCCACCCACATCCTCAACTGGCACTGCTAATAGTCAGAGGTAATAACCTATCTGAATTTCAGCAATGGAGCCTTCCTCATAGCAAAGTTCTGATAGGAGTTTCCCCTACCCTGGGAAATTTTGAAAAAGATTAAATCACATCATATCATTCATCCACATGTGAAGGAGAGCAACATAGAATGTGCACTTGAGAACAGCGTTGCTCAGCCAGTATGCGATAAGATCACAAAAGATATTGCAAATTACATTAAGAACACTTTAATAAAAATACAGAAAGATAAGCTAAACCTCTGATAACTAAAGAGTTCATCCAGCAAATACAGATGTTCTCCACAAAGCACAAAAAGGTCAGCAAAATATTTAATGTAAAATGTATATGTAAATCCTATTTGCATGATGGTAAACATTTGTCTTCATCAGAACATTCTCAACTTGCCAGTCGTAGTGCTGAGACGTTCTTGCTCCAGGGCACTGGTTTTAAAAGAGGGAGGAGTCCAGGTGAGAACCGAAGTGATAAGTGACTAGTGACTCGTGATAGAATGAAAGAGGATGAGAGGGAGCTGATACAGACCGGGGAGGAGAGGATGTTTGAGAAGAGAGAAAGATAGGAAGTAAGAGTTATGAAAATACTTAAAAAGGCAAAAAGAGGATGTTGCAGAGTGTGGGAAAAGAGTTAGAGAAAAAGAGATGGGGGTTGACACAGTGACAGAGGCTTAGCCCACATCGTTTCTATTCATTTTATGTAACCAAGACACACTGACCCTGGGTAGGTTTGGGTGCACTTGGTTATATTTCTTCCCACTGAGTACCAGTGGCTGGAGAGTAAGGTTCAGTATGGAAGGGGCACCTGGGACACTCTGAAAGCCTTACTATAAAGTGATATAGGCACACCTCTGTAGTGCAAGGTGGGGGCCGTGTTCAAAGGTTCCTAGATTGGCAGCTCCAGCCCAGACACTGGTAGAAGGCTAGAATTTAACAATCATAAAACTAAGGAGGTAGGAGAAGGGTTAATGGGAATGAATGCCGTGGGTAGCTAAATTGTCAGGGCCACAGACACTACTGTGGTGTTTGGTCACATCACCTGTATTCTAGGTAGTGTTTCAGGATCATGTTTCCGGTCCTACCCCGATGTTGGTTGAATTTAGTCTAATTACTCAAGATAGACCCTTAGTTTGGTGACTGCTAAGAAAGAATAATTTTTGGTTTCTTCAGAGAAAATATCGGAGGCGGCCCAGTTTGAGAATCAAAGCACTGCACACTTTATGCCGCACTGCCTTTCAGACTTCACCCTGCCAGCTACAGAAAGCATTCTCCCACATTTATTTATTCCACACGCTCTCCCCACAGGGCCGGCTCTAGGCTCATGGTGGCCCTGTGCAGGGAGAGTAGGTGGGGGCCCCGGAAGAGGGGGTCCGGACGGGGCGGAGCTCAGGAAGGTGTTTCAATAATACGTCCAGAAAAGTCGTTAGATGACCAGTACCTGCGGCTGCTCCTACCCTTCCGAATTCGTCTCAGAACGATTCAATTTAGGAGGAGGAGGGCATTGTGACACACGACATGAGGGACTGGGTGCACAGACAGCTGCAGTGCCAGGGCCATGACAGGGGCACCGGACCCCCACAACCCCCCACAGAGAAATAATCAGTGGCTCTTTGCCCGGAAACAGTAATATCGATGCCATGGGATGCAATGCCTCCTTGGGCCCCAGAGCCGACTTCACCGTCATGCAGGCTGTGTCAAGGGCCGGACGGGTCTTTGTTGCACATATTATGCATATGGCCCATTTTGCAACAGGCATGCAGAGAGCTTTTACGCAACCCCTGTAATGTTAATGGAGTTAGAACATGCTGCCAAGCCTCGCTGTTCTGCTTGTAAGGCCGGAGCCCACAAGTAATAGCTTGCCTGGTAAAGTTTACTATCACTGTGGAGCAACAATTTAAAGAGGTCGTACCATCAAATGGAGGAACTGTCCTAAAGGCTACTCATCTGCGCTTCCATGCACCAGCGCTTAACTGTCTGTTTGTCTGTCTCAACTAAGGAGACTTGATGAAGAGTTTGTTAGTGATTAGCACGCAACTGCACTTTTTAATTGTTTTACTCTGGTTGAATGCGTCCCATTCTTCAGTTTTATCTGCTGTACCTCCGCTTTTTAGGTAGCATTAGCGACATTTACTAAAGAGCAGGGCTTTAAGTGGGATGAAAATACTGAGGCGTCTCTCAAAAGGGCGTGGCCGATGTAATTAAGGGCGTGGCTTAAAAACACCTACGCTAAAAATCTGTGCTTAGCATAGTGTGCCGTCCGACTGGTATTTTGCAGTTTCTAAATCATTACTCAATTAGGAAGGGGAAAGAGCTACTGCTCTTTTTCCATCCTCCCTGTAATTCTCATACCGTAACCATAAAATGAGGAGAAGGAGGGAGAGGACGGTGGCCAAGATAACACCCTTCTCTTTAGAAAACCTGGGGTTTATTAAAAGACTGCTCTCACCCACTAGATAGTGGCATGCTTCATCAGAGGCCTGCTACAACATCCATGCAATGTCTGGGATGGAGCAAAGAGAGCGGAGGTCATAACAATCATAAAATGTGTCGGGATCCATGCAGTCATTTGAAAAAACGAAAAGACAGTGATTGTGCGAGTGTAAAACGAACTCAGAGATACCTTTCCAATTGTTTTTATTCCTGGAGTCCCTGGATAGGATTCAAAGGTAAAACATCGGAGATGGTCTAGAGGAAGTTAGGACCCCTTCCTCTCCTATACTGCTTCTATGCTGTTTCTGTGATTGCATCCAGAAATATGATACATCAAGTCACATAACTACAACAAGCTAGGAGTAGTCAGTAGTCAAGAAACTTTATTCGGTTGTTCTTATTGACAACCATAAAAGCATTTACATTTTACATATATTAGCACATGTTATCATTAAAAAAGGAACCAGTTAAAAATAGTAACTTTAACAAGACAAAAATATACACAAGATTTGCAGGCACATTAGACATTCAGGCTTAATAAATAAGAACATTAGAAGACCTTAAAAAAATATCATTTCATTTATCAATACTATTATCCTTCCATACTATTTCTGAATTTCAAAGCCAGTTTTTTTTAAAAAACTACATATGTACAAGGTATATTCACTTCTTAGCAGCTGAAGGTAATGGAGTGCTGGTCTATATTGAGAAAAGTTCAGTTTTTTTAGGCAGGGTTTTAAATATAACTTCCTCGGTACAACATAAAAGGGGCAAAAAAACAAAAAGTGTGTCAGGTCTTGCGGAGACTTTTCGTCGCAGCCGCAAGCCGGCAACACTTGTCCACGGTGAGATCCCTTGGGTACAGCCAACAGTAAGTGAAATAGGTTAAACCTGAACCTTGTCAATAAAAAACGGTCATAACTAGACATTGGCCATGTTAGATACGGTTCCAAGAGCAGGGTACTTTTTATTAGTACATGATTTCGTACACTGTCTTTTCTTAATTCACATGTCTCCCTGTCTTGGTATCTAGAAGAAATAAAAGCCTTTTTAACCGCAATAACATCTAGTTTAGTGATAGAATCAGGGAATAAAAAGAGTTCAGGTCGACCTAAATCATTAAAATATATATTCAGGTACTTTATCCATGCAGCCTATTGTCCCAAGTGAGTGCTTCTCTCAGTATAAGCTGGGTAAGTGGTATATTATCGTTTAGCCAGCAATTCAACCAACATAATAGGGGATTTACTGCCATTTTGTCACATAAGAAAGGAACACCCAATTCCTCATGCACAGAAAAATTTGCCGTACCCCTGGGAACTCTTAGTAACTGTTCTAAAAAACTGTTTTCAACTATCTCTAGGGCTCCCAGAGGGACATATCCCCATATCTCACTACCGTAGCATGCCGTAGTAACACTCTTGGCCTGGTAAAGTTGGAGTAGTGCAGCAACTGGACTATATCCCATTTTTCTTGAAAAATCAAATATAGCCGCATTAGCCCTGATTACCTCTCCCTTCTTTTTTTGAATCACGGGTCCCCAGTTCAGTTGACTGTCGAACAGGACTCCAAGGTAGGAGAATGTATTTGTTACAGGGATTTGTACTCCGTTAACATTTAAGCGATTTAGCTTTTTATTTCCCTGGCCAACCTTCATTATGTAGGATTTAGAGTTATTAATGCTTAGGTCTCTGGATTTCATAAAGGTAAAGAAGGAATCTAGTAGGATTTGAAGACCATTGGCGGTTCTAGATAAAAGCACTGCGTCATCCGCATAAAGCAGAACCAGCAGTCCCTTACGGCGAATGTACGGGTAGTCTGTATTAGTACTTAAAAGGTGCTCCTCCAATTCATTTATATAAAGATTAAAACGGAACGGGGCCAGAATGCATCCTTGACGAACACCCCGATACACTCCAAAGTCTTTTGTCACATTTAGATCTTGTGTGTATCTAACATTCGCTTTAGTGTCGGAATGCATATCTTCTAACAAATTAATTAAATTCTGGTCCACACCCATTTTCACCATGGCGTCCCAGAGCTTCCCACGGCCCACACAATCGAAAGCCGAGGAAAGATCCATGAACGCCATGTGAATTGTTCCTTGTCGGGCCTTAGTGTACTTCCCTATGATTAGGTATAAATTTAAACATTGGGAAATCGTAGAGTGACCAGGCCTAAATCCATATTGGATTGGGGATATTATTTTATTTTCCTCTGACCATGTGACCAATCTGTTCAAAATTACTCCTCCCACAACTTTGGCAACAGAATTTATTAGCGATATTGGCCTATAGCAGAGGGGGCTATTGCGGTCTCCTTTTTTGAACACGGGCACAATGGTAGAGACCCCCCATGACTTTGGACATCCACAGGACACAGCCGCATTAAGTACCGCTGTGAGAACTGGTGCCCAAAGTGCTATACGAGATTTAAAAAGATCTGGTGGAAGACCATCCGGTCCTGGGGCCTTGTTATTTGACAGCCCTTTGATTCCCTTTACTACCTCATCAATTGAGAAGAGCAACGAGTTTTCTCTAAAATCAACTAGAATGTGTTCTGCCTGCGACTCATTATTTTTAAAAATGGAGCTAAAATGGTTGACCCATTCTTCCTCTGGGATATTAGTACCCACATTGGGATTGCTAGAATGATCAAATAAAGGTTTGTTAATAATGTCCCAAAACTTCGAGCTGTTTTTCAGTGTTTCAGGGTCTAACAATGTCTCCCATACGCCTTTTTTTACCACTCTCTTGCGGTTAGCGAGGGACTTCTTATACCTAGACCGCAAATCCTTAATAAGCATCGAATCTCTAGGTTTTATTTTTAGTGCTTTCTTAAGCTCGTGACTGGCCTTGGAACAATCACTATCAAACCATTTTGGATTATTATTTGGATTTACTTTCCCTTTGCTTGGTACCGTTAACAGTGACTCTACTTTTTTGGCAACCTCCTTGAAAGATGCTAAGATTTGTTGTGGCGCTGATACAGGAGATATACATACTGATAATTCAAGGCTACACTCATTATTAATAGAGGAGTAAAAGTTTTCACAATCCACCATTGACCATTTTAAGAGACGCTTTCCGTTAATACATTTTATGGAACCACGATCCACACGTGGATTGCGTTTTTCAAATGTATTCTCACCCATTTTAATGCATATGGGGTTGTGGTCGCTATAAATGCTCAGTTGAATGGAGAAGTCCTGAACAATATTAACAAAATCTGCCGATAGTAAAATATGATCTATGTATGTTCCTGTTGCATGTCCTTTAAATGTGGGAATAGGGAAGAGAGTTCGATCCGATACTGTGGACATTGCTGTGATGAAGTTATTTTCATTCATTAGCACGTTTAGTTCTGTTCCACGCCGCGAGTGATCAAAATGAATTCCTTCCATACTATTACATCCCAGTTGACCAACAGTTGTCAAACTAGGGTTCCCACATGGATGTGTGTTAAAGTCACCTACTATTATTTTTTGGCGAGGCAGAGATCCAACATTTTCCCTTAGGAATTCACGTAAAAACCCGATATTACAATCGCCAGACTGGTTCACTGCGTTATAAAAGTTGATCAATATGAGCTTTGTTTTACCCCTCTTTAGCTCTAAGGCCTGAATATTTCTATTACCGGAGTAGTGTTCTACTTTGTGGCATATAAGAGTTAAGTTAACAAAAATTGCCAAACCCCCTTTTGCTCTACCACTAGCTGATGGAACTGCAGGGATTACAAAACTTTGATAGCCCTCAATATGTACGTTTTTTTCCACCACCCAAGTTTCTTGGAGACATATTATCGCATATTCCTTAACAAAAGATAGCCAACCGTTATCACTGAGTTTGTCAAGGAGCCCGGCTATGTTCCAAGATATTAAACTTTCATTAGATATTTGTGGTATACGTTGTGTTATGTCAACATTCCCATGTTCATCTGAATTAGGGGGCATTGGACCTATACTGCAGCATACCCGCACTTCAGCAGGATTATACCTAGTAGGAGCTAGAATAGGGGCAGGATTTATAACATTGTGTGAACTAGTTGGAACAGATGTCTGGTTCAAAAGGCCCAACATCACAGCGTTACTACCTTGCAATTCATGTACTTGGATGTCTATTCCTAATCCTGCATCTCCTTGCAGACGATCGTTGTGGGCAGGGTTAAATAGTGTATCAGATAGTCATTCCACCCCTTCCAACCCACCCTCATCATAAAAGACATCAAACCTGTTGGAAATAGGGATGTTAAACCGGTTATTTAAGTGGCTAGGATATTGATGTTCTTGTTGGTGTATCTGTTTTGGACAATCCCATCTGTCTAAACTATACCCCCAGTTGTTAGTTAGGGCGCCATGGCCCCAGCCATTCGTTGTTCCTGGCCATACTGGACTAGTGTGGGTATAATTTGGCTTGGGGTATGTCATACTTCGCTGCTTTTTACCAAAAAATTCTTAGGTGAGGGGGACGATGGTACCTCTCCTGCGATGTGGCGGGAGGATGTTTGGTAGAATATTTGGTAATACAGCGGAGTTTACGAAATATAAAACTATACAGTCACCTTTAATTTTTTTTGGATTTTTGCCCTATCCAGGATACCCTTCTGGCTGATTTAATGTCTCCTGCTAGTTGTTGCTTCCCCCAGGGGGCCAACTGCATATTGCCAGACAACCA
The DNA here is from genome assembly GCF_964263255.1 of Lissotriton vulgaris. Taxonomy (NCBI): domain Eukaryota; kingdom Metazoa; phylum Chordata; class Amphibia; order Caudata; family Salamandridae; genus Lissotriton; species Lissotriton vulgaris. The sequence goes on from NC_141699.1 coordinate 178,757,157, forward strand.
ATGCAGGGCCTTACTTGTCAATGCTGTGGGGGATTCTAGTTGACCTGTTGCTAATGGGGGGCATTTGCCAATACCAGCACTAGTGGTGAAGCATCTTCTATAAAGTGTAATGTATCTTCTTCTACACCTAATACGGTCGATACGGGAGGGTTTAGGGGCTGAACCTCTCTTGTCTGTGAATGATTAATCACTGTTATTGGGGTCTGTTCAGTGGGGTTTGCATGTATATTATTATTATTTGTGCCTCCCTCCGTTCCTAACTCGAGGGGCTCTTTTGTAGGGGCAGCTAAATTTGTGACTATGATTGATATATTTAACACCTCTTCCACTATCTTTTTCTGATCCGCGCCTAATTTCTTTACGTCAGCAGATAGCTTATCTAATTTAGCCACTACTGGTTTAATTAGAGCTTTAAATTTAAGATCAATCATATCAGCTATCCTAGATAGAAGCTCTTCATCCACATTTTGCTTCACAACATCTTCTCCTTTCCCCCTATTTTTTTCCTTAATTTTCGGTGGCGACACAGCCCTCTTCCTCCCAGAGTGAGATCCACCTCGATGTATTTGTGGTTTTCTACACTTTCTAAATGCCCGTGTAACTGGGACTTGAACAGGGGGGTCTACATCTTCAATATTTACCTGTGCACCCTCCTGCACAGGGAGATCTTGTTCTGTATCATCTATCTGGGAATCAGAATCATTATCCTGGGCTAGGTCATGACCAAGTTCTATAAGAACGCTCTGGTTTAGAGTCCCACTATCATGTGTGTCAGTATCTGGGATTTCATTTCCCACATCCTGAGATGGTATATCTATCCACGGTGAATTTGGGGGTGGGCTTAAGGGAGATAGATTGGGGGATTGACGTAGGCCTAATGATTGTCTCCTTTCATTATTGATCTTTGATACTACATGTACCATATAATTGTCCATAGTATTTCCCCCCGCAACTGGGATCTTTTTTGGCATCCTCTGTTGTTTTAATAGAAGAGCCAAAATTTAGCGTTCAAGAAATATGAAGGAGCACAGAAAATACGATACAAGTGAAACCAGGATGAGAATATATTCAAGGGTAAATAGTCTTACTGCAGCCGGTCAAATCGTGTTCAGCAGGGGCAGTATGACATGTCCAGTCCAGTCACGGCCTGTCTCGGACTGTCTAAGACTGTCCGCCCTTAGTCCGGGCTTCGTCCGGCGTCCCGCACACGCGTCCCACTATGCGTCAGTGATGCGTTTTTGTAGGAGGAGCAGGGGGCGGGAAGAGACTCCAGGTGCGCTGCGGTGATCCTGCGCGGAACCCTGGGTCTCGCAGTCCCGGCCCTTGTTAGAACAGCCTCACTCCCTCCTGGAAAAGGATGTCACCTATCCACAAAGCTCGGCAGGCAAGGAAACGAAAAAGGCAAAGTTGCAGTCTCTTTATTCAGCTACGAGCGGCTCCCGCGAAGCGGGGGCCGCGAGAGGTTATGAAGGCAGGCAGGCAGGCAATGAGGGAGGAGCAGGGGGCGGGAAGAGACTCCAGGTGCGCTGCGGTGATCCTGCGCGGAACCCTGGGTCTCGCAGTCCCGGCCCCTGTTAGAACAGCCTCACTCCCTCCTGGAAAATGATGTCACCTTTCCACAAAGCTCGGCAGGCAAGGAAACGGAAAAGGCAAAGTCGCAGTCTCTTTATTCAGCTATGAGCGGCACCCCAGGACTATTGGCTTTGTCAATTGTTGTTAGTTGCATAAAATAAATAAACAACAACTATGGCTTCATGGTAATTTAATATTGAAAATGCTTCGGTTCTGAAATGATGAGACAGAAAGAACTAAAATGAGTCTCTTTGAAGTGACATCAAAGGCTTTAAGCAGTGGTACTGCTGCAAAGTTAAGATTTTTTTTCATCCTGAGGGCGAGGGTAAACATGGAGAGCCCGATAGGAACCCGTTTCAGCACCTGCTTGTAAGAACGAAGGTGCTGAGCACTGGCAGGACCCGGCCCACTGAAAGCCCTGCTGAAGAGTGTATGCACTCGCACTTTACCTTGCATAGACTTGTATTAATTAGGACATTTACTGAAGTGCTGTGCCCTCATGTTTTTGCATGTCCTTCTTATTTTTAACGGATTGTTAAGAGCAGGGCTTTAAGTGTGATGAAAATACTGAGGCGTCTCTCAAAAAACTGTCTGTTTGTCTGTCTCAACTAAGGAGACTTGATGAAGAGTTTGTTAGTGATTAGCACGCAACTGCACTTTTTAATTGTTTTACTCTGGTTGAATGCGTCCCATTCTTCAGTTTTATCTGCTGGACCTCCGCTTTTTAGGTAGCATTAGCGACATTTACTGAAGAGCAGGGCTTTAAGTGGGATGAAAATACCCCAGGGGCCGCCACGACGATCCTCGTCGTGGCGGCCCCTGGGGTTTGGCGGCCCTGTGCAGGTGCACACTTTGCACATGCCTAGGGTCGGCCCTGCTCCCCGCTCTTGGCTTTTCGCTTGCATTTCGGCCTGTTGCTCTTCTCTGACCCCTTCCCTAGTGTGAGTCATGAGCCCAAGAGGTCTGGGCTGTAAACCAAGAGCATGTACACAAAAGTAATTTGCAAATTAATTGTGTGCTGCTGTAGTCACCATTCAGGCGCGCATTGAATAAAATATTGGTTTCATTTCTGTTGTGATTGGTCTTCAATATCTTTCAACGAGGCGCTTTAGCTTAGCCCAGAGCCTCAATAAAGTTTCAGTGGTTTCTAATCTCAGCAAACCGTGCTGTAGGCGTCTTTAGCTGAGGTTACCGCACAGGTGAAATAATCAGTGGGCTGTGGGATAATTCTTGAGCTACTATGTTTATCAAATGTTTAAGTGGCACGTTGTCTTCATTAGCACCCTGGCCAGGATGGCGAGGCTGGAAGGGCAGGGGCTGGGCAGGGCGTTTAAATTAACCCCGGGCGGCCCACCCTATCATGATATAATGTAGGGCTAGGGCAGGGCCCCCTGGGCATCGTCGAATTTTAGATTGTGGAGACGGAGCTACCGAGGTGTCTGTCACGCCACCACACTTGGCTCAAGATAAAAATAGCACTGTTGGTTTAGCAATAGACTGCGCCCATTTACTTAGTAGTACTTACGGTTTACTGGTAGTTGGCGGCTGGAGCACTGCCTTTATTTATCTGATAGACCTGGTGCAGCTCCTGCTGCCTGCCCTCGACGTCATCGAGCTGACCTGGCTAAACCGCTGATGCCTTGTGAGGTGTGGGCTCGCTGGGGCATGCCATTCTGAAAACAATCTGTGCACGCTGCTTGTAGCACAGCCCCCACCCTGCAGAAACCTAATCCAGCCCAATCGGTGTCACGCCCGGCACCCGCCCACCGGCAACACTGAACTAAGGGCTGCCTCTGAGCCGCCAATAGCAAATTCGCAATGCGCATGCAATATGGAGGATATTCGATAAATAATTATGGTGAGACCAGTAATCAGAAAAATAACAACAAAAGAGTTACTTGGTTGAAGAATACACAAGTAATGGAGGTGGTGAATTTAAAAATGCCTTGAATGTATCAAAAATTAATTTAATGACTGATCAACAAGGACATATTAAAAAATGTGTTGGTAAACAAGGCCAACTAAATTGAATGGTCTGTTTCCAATATCATTACGTGATGGTCAACATGTTTCTGCCAATGTTGGTGTAATTAACCTGGCATTCGTCAGGACCTATGGTGAATAAACCCCGGCGGTATGGACACGCTAAGGCCCACCCTACCAAGGGACGTGAAAGTAAAAATTTGTCTGTGAAAGCGCAATGAGGAGGGGGCTTCACCGAACAAAAAAACGGGAGGCACACACCCTACTTGTCTCTGGATTAGAGACTTCAAAAATTAAATGCACTTGAAAGGTGAGAAAATGTCACCACATAGACCGCAGATGGCGTATTTGGCACATCGCCCACGACGCCAGGCTCCCGTGTGTAAACCTGTTCGACCCTCTGAACCGCGTCTCGACGTCCCTTGGTAGGCCTTGTTTACCAACACATTTTTTAATATGTCATTGTTGATCAGTCATTAAATTAATTTTTGATACATTCAAGGCATTTTTAAATTCACCACGTCACTCTATTCACGTAATCTATCACTTAGCCTTCACATCTTCACATTACCCGCTCCGCAGCAAATCTGGCGTTGAAGCACACTGGGGTGACATTCGGTCACACCCAGTGGGGCCCGATGATGAAGCATGTCACCGACCAGGTCGGTGAGTGAGGACTTTCTAAACAAACCCAATTGGTGTTGCTTCTCTCTTGTGCTCCATTACTTGTGTATTCTTCAACCAAGTAACACTCTTTTGTTATTTTTCTAGTCATAGTGGGGACTAAGAGTGTTGCTCCTTCCCTACCTCTCTTTTTGTTGATTTGATACCAGTAATTAATCATATCATGTGAATCTTGGCTTTCACAGCTGTAACACTTCACTGGGACTCACTCGAGGGACAAACAAGTACAACACTTTCTGCCCGAGTCAATGTGGTAAATATATCATCAATGCCATTGATGTGCGCATACGTGTAGACCCGGCCCTGATAAATAAGTGCCAGTGCTAAGCACCGGCAATCACCAGCACAAATTAAGCACTGCCAGACAGTCTCTTAGAGACTGTGTGTGTGTTTTTCCAGGAAGAAACTTTCCGTCCTGGTTGCGCCCTTTTCCATTTGTGCATGCCTCAGAATATTGCTGTTTCATTCCTACGGATGGCTGGGCAGATCCATCAGTATAAATGATGCATTCATATTGATCTAAAGCCATTATTTCATTCGGTAGAAGGTATTCTTGCTCATACTGGATGAATTATTGTTTGTAATGTGGAATTAAATCTGTAATCTACATGTGTTGCAAGGAAAGAGTTAGCCATTCTTTATTTTGTAAATTTTACACTGTCCCAAGAAAGAGATGGATTTTACCTATTTTCAGGATATTAGGCTTGAGACAATGTTGCCCAGCATTTTAAACATTACAACTTTTAGAGTATGAAGTGTTTACTAGCCCTTTAGTACTGTATGCGAAAAATTTAATTAGATGTAGGAAAACAATGTGGAATACGAATTTGGTATTTTATGGTATCCATACCACTTTAAAAAAGGTTTTACTATGTTGACTTGTTTCTTTTTCATAATATGTGACATGCTGTGCTTTTATGATTTATTCTTTTTAAATCGAATAAAGCTTAATTGAATTTGAATTTGATTTGAGAGAGTTAATCCATTGAATCCATTGCGGATGCAATGCTTTTCACTTTGTAACGGCCTCCAAGGTCGGTACTGGGGTTATGACAATTATGCGTTTCCCCTGAGCTAGCACTATCTCTCTCTCTCTCTCTCTCTCTCTCTCTCTCTCTCTCTCTCTCACTACAAGAGTCTGTACTGCTGTGAGTATTTTTTCAGTTGGTGCAAAACTCTGTTCAGCGTTTGTGTACTAATGTAATTTGTATGAAATAGGTACTGTATCACCTTCATTGAAAGTGATGTAGGTGCACACGGTAGGTCCAGCAACTACGTGGATCAAAAGATTAGTTGTGTTAACACGTGTGTAAATGCCTTAACGGTAATATGTCAGCTTGTACGTAACATAAAATACCAGTATGTTCCTGTGTCCAATGTTGTTCTAAAAAATCAGGTCTAATTAAATCGTAGAAAAGGTTTTACCCTTTCTACGTAATCCAAAATGTATGTCCAGCCAAAATGCAAGAATCCTAAAATGGATTGTTGTCTTTTCAGAGTTGTTGGAGGTTGGAACCTTGCACAATTTTTCTAAAAAAAATGTGTTACCAGGCTTTTGCCTTCACTGTGTCAACTCTTACCCTAGAAATAGGACACTGAGGTGGGCAATTTTTTTAAAATTAAATTTGTAACCCAGGTGAGAAAACCCAAGGAATATGTGGTTCACTCTGGCCAGGTGTTCCATTAGTTCATCGTCCGTCAGATAGATATCTTCTACATAGGACAATGCCTCCTCGTCAAAGGTTTGAGGTAACTCTGTTACCATGGCTGAAAAGAACCCTGGGCTGTTCTTATACTCCTGGGGTAATCAACAAAATTGGCGTTGAGAGCCTAGTGCTGCAAATGCAGTCAAATATCTGCTCCCAGGCACTGCATTTTGGCAGAAAAATTAATTTGAGTTGCCCAGTGTTGTTTTGTATTCCTTCCACACGATGTTGTTCATTATTGCAGCACTGTGTGCATTCTGTACTGCAAATGTGCATGTGAATGCGTTTAAATGTCTATAATACAATACTAGACAATCTGAATGATCAGGTTTCATTACGACAAACAAGGGGTTATTCATAGGTGAGGTGAAATTCTCTATTACACCCTGGTATTCAAGTTGATCTAACATCTCCCTGACTTGTTTCTTTGCTTCATGTTTAATCGGGTATTGCCTCTGCGGTAGAAGAATTGATTTTAATGGGATTTCGTGATGCGATGACTCATCATCCCACCAACATGACACAGTTGAGAGCAGGAGCTAACGACTTTTCCTGCACGTATGAATTTTAGACTGATTCTAGTATGATGCTGGAAAAAGCAAGCAAAATTAATTCTTCTCCCATTGGACAATCCATTAGGAACCAAGGTGGCCAATCGTTTTCGGTCAAAAGAATGTCATAAAAGAGACCCCTCAGTTTCCTGGATATGTCCCCCGCCATTTAGAGCGTTATTTCATATAAACAATGTGGGACACTTACCCTTGTATCAGGTGTTTTTGTACTGTGATATGTACTCTCAGCGCTACTACCCCCAGAAAGTCCATCAGGTTCTGGCAATCTTTGGTGACTTAAGCTGCGCTGTCTAGCATCGTCGCTGCCCATTCCCCATTCAGAAGCAGAGTCCTCAGTAGTCTGAGCATTTCTGATTTTAATTCCTGCTACTTTTTTCTTTTTAAATTGAGGTTTAGAAGTCTTTTATTTATCTAATTCAAAGTGAGATGTGCATCTCTTTTTTGTCTTGACTCGCTTTTCCGATCTGTGTTCTGACCATCGGTCTCTCTCCAACCGTTTTTTGGACTGATCCTGAAAGAATCGAGAGGGACAGGTATCAGTATCCCGACACCTATAAGGTTTTTTAATATTACAACAGTGGAGCAAATGACATTTCTGGTCGTTGGGTTCCTGTTTAGGAGACCTACCTGGTGTACTGTGTTTTATTTTGTCTATTTGTTTGTTTATTATCCCATTTCATCTTTGAAGAATCAGTGCTTGCTTAGAGTTATCCTTTTCAGAACTTCTCTTAACTATTGGTTTCTCTGGTAAGGCTCCCAGATTATCTCTGCCTACAGAGGCACATGTTTCTTTGATAATCTTGGGTAATTTGCGCTCCTGCTGTGTGGGAGAATTCCCTCTGTCGTTGGCGTATAGCCACTGCTGCGGCCTTTCCTTTTATGTTACTCAACATAATGACAGATACCAGGGAAAATTGCTCATCAGTTTCATTCCCAGATCTAAAGAAAGCACTGCCCCGTACTCATTCAGAATCTGTTTCAGAACATCTGGTGTAGGAGAGTAGGGTCTGCAATCCTATGGTCACCCCAGATTTTTGCTTTTTGATTCACTGGTTTACAACTTTCCCTGGCTGTGGGCCTGCTAATCAGACCCACAACCTAGCTGTTCTCTCTCTAAATTGACATACATGTACTTTAGGTGCATTTACCAATTGGTATTGGGTCACTCTTGTAAGTCCTTGTACAGTGTACCATAGGTACCCAGGGCATAAGTGTACTCAAGGACTATCAGGGGCTGCAGCATGTATTGTACCACCCCTGGCTGGCCATCCAAACAGACACAACTGGCTGGTAACACAGCTGGGGCAAGGTGGTGTAATCACCCTTTGCTTTCGATATAGTATACCTATATCTAACCCTAAAATGGACACATATACTCCTATAAGTCACTCCTGTGGCAGGCCTTATCAATCCTGAAGGCAGAGTGCTTGGAATTATGTGAGATGGTGCTCTAGCAGGAGCTGAGCCTGTCTGCAGCTTTCGGAACCATGTCCTTATAGCTGTTCCATGATAACGCTATACCATATACTCTTAAGTGCATTATAATCCTTGCGGTTATTGCTAACTTTGGCATTGCATTATCAAAACATGTTGAGTAAGGTGTCACACGAATTGGAGTACTACCCCCTCGCCAGTTCTGGCGACGGGGGTAGCATTCCACCCTTTTATAGGGACACGACATGTAAGTAACTAGAACCCCGGTTAAAGTTAACCCGAGCCTCAGCATCACAAAATGGATGCTGCTGCCACAGACACAAGTCTGACCTCCTGCTGCTGGGAGTCCTTCCAGCAACGGAGGCCTGGACAAAGGATTTCCTGGCTGGGGAGGTGCTAGCACCACCCCAGGCAGGACTTTATGTATGCAGATAGGCAGGGCTGAAAGGAATGAGACATGCCTGGGGCACACAAGGTGTCCCTGTGCATACCCCGGTTCAAACCAGTTGCTGGGGCACTCCAGCCCCAGCTCTGGTGCAAAACCAGACAAAGGATAGGGGGTGTAACCACCCCCTTCCTGGTCCCACCCATAGGAGGGACCTAGTCACAGTACAGCCCCCTTTAGGAGAATAAAGGTAGGAGCTGGTCCCATTCCGAATTAGATTAATCCTGAACAATTTTACAAGAAGAAACTCTGGACTTCGACGTTCTGCTCCACAGAAAACTGAAGAAATCTCCCTTGTGGCCAAGGAGTGACCACCCTTCATCTGCAGGCACCATCAAGTGTCCTAGCGGTTCACTTTGTCATCCTTCCTGCTGGAACCAGACTTCAAAGCCCGACGAGACCCGGACTTCCAGACCTCTACGACCTCTACCTACATCTGCAGCACAGCTGAGATCCGTGGGGGCGACGAGATACGAGGGACCGGCAATCTTGGGGATACTGCACTTCGCTTCAAGCACAACTTCAGAGGCATTCTCGAGAAAGTGCTTTGGGGATTGAGAAGCCCCAGCCCTGAGCAGCTCCTGCACCAAAGACCAGCCCTCCAGCATCCACGAGATCTGCATGGGGCCCTTTTGCTTGATTGCTGCTCAACGCGTTGTCTGGTCACTTGCCGGCTGGATAGTGGTCTCCTAGACGACGATCCACAAAATCTACACTGCTGGTCTGGTAGCTCCAGACTGGCCCTTGCTTCCCTGCAAAGGAGATTGAAAAAAGACAAGGGGAACCCAATAAATGGCTCGGGACCATGGGTATCAAGTATTTAACAAAGTAACAAGTGGTCCTTAGCATATAAGAATAGGAGAAAACAAGGATATCATATAGACCACAATGGGCTGCTATATAGTTCACAATCCCTTGTCCAGCCGGGCAGGGAATTTTTATTGATTTGATAAGTTGTTTGATCTAAAAATGCAACAGATAACCCAAAACAATATAGGGTTACAGTAGGGCACAGTCCTGTGCCGTACGTAGGGAGGAAGTGAAAAGGAAATGAAAGGAGCAGTGGGTGAAAGAAATATCAGGCAAACAGGGTGAGCTTGCAGGTCACTGGTATGGATTTACATTAGCAGTGTATCCTGGAGTTACTCATACGTACAATAATACAGCATGGTCACATGTATGAATCACTCAACAAGGAGTCGACGTTTCGATCCCAAGCTCAGTTATAAAGGGATCATCTTCAGGACTTGCTTTTTTCTAAACAGGCGTTTAAAAAGCTTAATTCAGGCAAAATTATTTTCAAGTCCTGAAGATGATCCCTTTATAACTGAGCTTGGGATCGAAACGTCGACTCCTTGTTGAGTGATTCATGCATGTGACCATGCTGTATTATTGTATGTATGAGTAACTCCAGGATACACTGCTAATGTAAATCCATACCAGTGACCTGCAAGCTCACCCTGTTTGCCTGATATTTCTTTCACCCACTGCTCCTTTAATTTCCTTTTCACTTCCTCCCTACGTACGGCACAGGACTGTGCCCTACTGTAACCCTATATTGTATTGGGTTATCTGTTGCATTTTTAGATCAAACAACTTATCAAATCAATAAAAATTCCCTGCCCGGCTGGACAAGGGATTGTGAACTATATAGCAGCCCATTGTGGTCTATATGATATCCTTGTTTTCTCCTATTCTTATATGCTAAGTACCACTTGTTACTTTGTTAAATCCCTGCAAAGGAGAAGCACCCCAGATCCTCCTGGTCCGCACCAGACGCCATCTTCACTCACCGCATGGGTTGCCTTTGCCAAGGCCTGTTGACTCTGAATCCGGATCAGACACCGCCGACAGCGAGAGCCTGCGTGGGACAGCTCATTCCTCCATCCTGGTCATCGAAGACACCTCCTGGTCCACATGGCTGCAGAGTCAAGCGTCCACTCTTCACCTGATCGCGACGACAGCATCTGGTTCCTTCCTGGTTCCACTCCGGTCACTGGCTAGTGGCTGTGAACATTGTCCCCTCTGCTTTCAGGTCTCCATCTTCCTCGATCCACCCTTGGATCACTCCGGACATCTTCCTCCTGGTCGCCTGCAGCATCTTTCTTCAAGGCTCCATTGACTTAAACGCGGAAACCCGACACCCTTTCACACCTATGCACCCGCAGCCCGTGGGTGAGGTAACGAGAGCGTTTCGGTGCTCAAAGGTAGATTGACTCTCCTAGTGTCCAGGTATCCTGTAGTTTTAGTCATAACCAGTCGGACCTGTCCGTATTCACCTATTTTGTAACTTGTTTGGGCCCATTGACTTTGTACCGCATCTCGCGTGTGAGTTCACCCTCTGCACGCGCGTCCCGTGGGCCTCCTGCTCCTTATCTAAGGTTAGGGTAGTGTAGTCCCAGCGATCCTACAGCCTCTGGGCATCTTCATTTCCTCTATCGTTCACCTTATGCCATTTACTTAGTATATGGTTTGTCGTGCCCCTGGGACACTCTTGTTATTTGTGCGACTTACTGTATTTTTCTTAAGAGTCTTGCTATGTGCTTAGCCCTCTGATCTCATAAAGAGTTCAGAGGTGTTTCTTAGTAATAAATATATTATTTATTTTTATAACAACCTGTGTGGTGTCCGTTCATCTGGTATTCAAGGGGTTATATGTGGTAAAACAGCTGGCTTCACATGCCAAAAGAGTTTAGCCTAAGACTGCTTTGTCCATGCTACCATTAGGATAGCTTGTCTATAAGGTTGACTTACAACCAATCACCATAAGGGTTGTTTGGACTGATACAAGGTGGTCACTAGAACTAGTGAGCATCATAGATCATGCCAACTTCTCACATTGGTGTGCAGCGGTTGGGATTTGAGCTTGCTGTTGTTTTTACCAAATATAATCTTGAGATATCATTTGAAAGAGCACAAAAGGTACCATAGGTACATATAACAAAGCTTAGAAATACTCTGAGTTCTACTGAACCAGCTGTTGTAGTAGAAAGGGCCTAGCACACCCTGACTACAACTCTTAGCAAGGGATCAGTAGGAAAACCCATAGTGTAGGTAGGTGCACACACCTCCCCTAAACTAGAAAGCATGTCTATCACAGGAGAGACCTCAGTGACTCCCCTTGTGATTAGTGACCCTCGACAGGTCCTTTCCAGATATGCAGCACTCAGCTTACATGAGATGAGACAATTGTGTACCTCCAGGAAATTGAAACAAGGTTCTAACCCTACCCTTCCTTTTCTGTCAGGTCTCTTAGAGACATATGATGCTAGAAGAACCTCTAACCCAGGTCCCTCTGATCCAGCAGATGGAAGCATGCCCCCCATAGAAGATGACTCTAACCTCCCTGAAACAGAAGATGTAGATGGTAGGGAAGAAGGGAACTCATTTGAGGAAGAGGTAGACAATGGCCAACCTTTAGTCAGCAGACTTACAAGGGCCAACTTAAGCCTACATGGGGATGGATCTGGGGGAGTCTCAGACCTAACCACAAGCAGGCCTAACCTTGGGAATAGAAGAGGTAGGTCTCACTCCAGAGACTCTAACAAATCTATTCACTCCCATGTCTCTCATACATCTTCTCAGAGGGGGGTGACTTCCCCTCAGAAGAGAGAACATGAGGCAAAGATGAAGGAAGTTAATCTGAGGATCCAAGGGGAAGAACTTGCCCTTGCCAGGAGAAACTTGCCTTTGCCAGAGAGCAGAAATTGAGTGAGTTAGAACCCACTGGTGGCAGCAGTATCCCTAGGGATAAAGACAGGAGTTTTGATAATAGACACCTGAGTAAAATAGTGCCCTCCTATAAGGTAGGAGATGACATCCACAAATGGATGACTGCTCTGGAGAGGGCCTGCAAAGTACAGCAGAGTCAGTAGGCAGCTATATTGTGGCTCTCCTTTGAAGGTAAAGGTAGAGATAAGCTCCTCACTGTTAGAGATGAGGATGCTAATGATTACCAAGTCCTGAAAAATGCACTGATTGATGGGTTTGGCCTAACAACTGAACAGTACAGGTTGACGTTCAGAGACACAGAAAACTCAGTCTCAGGATTGGACTGACTTTGTTGATTGTGCCACTAAGGCTTTGGAAGGATGGTTACTGGGAAGTAAAGTTACTGATTGCACAGGATTGTACAATCTTATTATGAGAGAACAAATATTAAATAATTGTCAGAACCAGTTGTTGCATCAGCACCTGAATGACTCAGATCTGACCTCTCCCCAAGAATTGGGAAAGAAGGCAGACAGATGGGTCAGAACAAGGGTCAAGCAGCAGAACCAGAACCAGGGAGGTGGCCAGAAGAAAGCAGACCAAAAGGGTAGTAATCAGAATCAACAAAATGACCAGAAGTCTTCAACAGGGCCCAACAATCTAAGGAGGGTGGGTCCCAGAATTCCCAAAAGAAGAAGACTGATGTTCCTAGAAAACCATGGTGCCAGTACTGTAAAAGTAAGACTCACTGGTTTAGTGAGTGCACCAAGAAAGGCTCAGCTCCTACCACTACTGCCCCTAAGGCACCTGCACCCCCTAGTACAGTTAGGAGTGGTAGTGTACCCCCAAGGCTATAGTTGGGTTAACCCTGGGAACTGAGGTGGGTTCTGACTTAGTCAGAATACCTACTCAGGCTGTTCTTGTTTGTAGTGGGGACATGGATATGACCCCTACTGTAAGTCCGAGTACTCTGGGCAAATACAGGCAAACGCCTTTAATCAATGGAAAAATGGCTCAGGCCTACAGGGACACATGTGGACACATGTGCCAGTGTCACTATGGTAACACCAGCCTTTGTGGACCCTGATCAGATCATACTAGGTTCAGACTACCTAGTGACCAATGCTAGCAACGTCACTACCAATTACAGTATGGCAGTTGTTAACTTCTCCTGGGGAGAGTTACGTTGTAGTTAGTTCAGACCTCCCAGTGGAATGTCTTTTGAGCAATGATTTGGAATCCTCCTTATGGTCAGAAGTGGAGTACAGGACTCATGTGGAAAAGTTTCTAATACCAGTACTTCTGACAGGCTGTTTATTTTTGTTTCTTGATTATAGTGTCCTTTCCCTGATGAAGGGGCGAAGAATAGCCCCGAAATGCATTGGATGTATATAAAGGAATGTGTCATATGTTGAAAAAGTTCTAATGAAACAAATATCAAATGCATGATATGGAGACAGTTTATGAACTACTTGATGAATAAAAGATCAGTAAATCATTCAAAAAGGAGTGTGAATCCTCTGTTTCAATAGAGGAGTTAAAGTGTGCACATAAGGATGGGACCAGTAGTCCACTGGCCTCACAATACTAATAAATGAAATGTTAGGTTTGTCAGCACATGTCCTTGCTGTGACCAGGTCACAGGCCAGAAAATGCCCAGCTGAACAAGTGCTGGATCCTGGAACAATGGACCAGACACTACCCAAGAGGAAGAGCAGTAGGGTTAAGGCAGTGCCTTCCCCCTGCCTCAGGTTGGGGATCAGCCCCCTCAGGAGGCTGACCCAAAGACCCCAGAAGGAACTGTCCTAGAAGAGCTTGAACCTGAACAGGTTGAGTTTCTTGGAACAGGGGGACCTTCCAGGGCAGACTTGATACAGGCACAGTTAGACTGTTCCTCCCTTGAACCCCTCAGACAGCAAGCTGCTGCTGAGGCTGCAGGGAATGCTATAGGTACCCACAAGGTGTACTGGGATGATGGACTCCTATACTCTGAGGCAAGAGACCCCAAGCCTGGTGCTACCAGGAAGCTGGTCATCCCCTTGTCTCTTAGAAGTTTCCTTCTTACCTTAGCCCATGAAATTCCCCTTGCATGTCACTTAGGCCAGAACAAGACTTGGGACAGGCTTGTCCCTCACTTTCACTGGCCTCACATGTCTGAAGACACCAAAGAGTGTTGTCGCTCATGTGTCACCTGTCAAGCCAGTGGCAAATCAGGTGGCACAACAAAGGCCCCCCTTATACCACTACCTGTGGTGGGGGTACCCTTTGAAAGAGTGGGTATTGACATTGTTGGACCAATGGACCCCCCAACAGCATCTGGGCACAGATTTTTACTGGTGGTAGTGAATCATGCCACCAGGTATCCAGAAGCTATTCCCCTTAGGACCACTACAGCTCCTGTTGTGACCAGGGCCCTACTTGCAGCTTTCTCCAGAGTGGGGTTTCCTAAGGAGGTTGTCTCTGACAGAGGTGCAAACTTCATGTCAGGATACTTGACTGCAATGTGGGAGGAGTGTGGTGTAAATTACAAATTTACCACACCCTATCACCCACAGTGCAATGGGCTTGTGGAGAGATTCAACAAGACCCTAAAAGGGATGATAAAAGGGTTACCTGAAAAGCTTAGACGAAGATGGGACATCCTTTTACCCTGCCTTCTGTTTGCTTACAGAGAGGTCCCACAGAAGGGGGTTGGCTACAGCCCTTTTGAGCTTCTATTTGGGCATCCTGTAAGAGGACCCCTATGTCTTGTGAAGGAAGGATGGGAGTTACCTCTCAAAAAGCCTAAGCTTGACATAATGGACTATGTACTTGGTCTCTGCTCCAGGATGGCAGAGTACATGGAGAAGGCAACCAAAAACCTTGAGGCCAGCCCAGAACTTCAAAAAGCTTGGCATGACCAAAAGGCTGTCCTAACTGTTTACCAGCCAGGACAGAAGGTGTGGGTGTTGGAGCCAGTGGCCCCAGCAGCTCTCCAAGACAAATGGTCTCGACCCCACACCATCATTGAGCAAAAGGGAGAGGTCACCTACCTGGTGGACCTTAGAACTCCCAGTAGCCCCCACAGGGTGCTTCATGTGAACAGGCTCAAGGCATATGTTGACAGGGCGGACATGGGCTTGCTCATGGCCACAGATGAGAGACAGGAGGAAGAGAGTGACCCTCTCCCAGACCTGCTCACTCAGAACCCTGATGATGGATCAGTAGATGGTGTGGTCTTTTCTGACAGCCTCTCTGAACATCAACAAAAGGATTGCAAACAGGTTCTTCAATCCTTTAGACATATGTTCTCTCTGACCCCCGGTCATACAAACTGGTGCACTCATGAGATGGACACTGGTGACAGTCTCCCTATAAAGAGTAAAATCTACAGGCAACCTGACCACGTGAGGGACTGCATAAAGAAAGAAGTACAAAAGATGTTGGAATTGGGAGTCATTGAACCCTCAGAGAGCCCTTGGGCTAGTCCTGTAGTTCTAGTGCCAAAACCTCACACCCAGGATGGTAAGAGAGAGATGAGGTTTTGTGTAAACTACAGGAGTCTCAATGCTGTTACTAAAACAGATGCCCATCCAATACCTAGGGCAGATGAACTCATAGATAAATTGGCTTCTGCCAAATTCTTGAGTACATTTGACCTAACAGCTGGTTATTGGCAAATCAGGTTAGCTGAGGATGCCATGGCCAAAACAGCATGTTCTACCCCAGGAGGTAATTACCAATTTGTGGTGATGCCCTTTGGTTTGAAAAATGCACCTGCCACTTTTCAAAGGTTGGTGAACCAAGTTCTCACTGGGTTGGAGGTCATTTGTGCAGCATATCTAGATGATATTGCCGTCTTCAGGCTCCACCTAGGAGGATCATCTGATCCACCGGAGGAAAGTTTAGGAGGCCCTGCAGAAGGCAGGCCACACTATCAAGGCTACCAAGTGCCAGATAGGGCAGAGTCAGGTTGTGTACCTGTGCCACCTTGTAGGTGGAGGCCAGGTTCAACCATTGGAGAGCAAGATACAGGCCATAAAGGACTGGGCTCCTCCAACCACCCAGGCACAGGTCAGAGCTTTCTTGGGCCTGTCTGGTTACTATAAGAAATTTGTCAGAAATTATGGGACCATTGTGACCCCACTCAATGACCTGACAAGCAAGAAAATGCCAAAGAAAGTTCAGTGGACAGTTAGCTGTCAAAAGGCATTCGATGACCTGAAGCAGGCCATGTGTACTGCACCTATTCTCAAGAGTCCAGACCACTCCAAAGCCTTCATTGATCAAACAGATGCTTCTGAGTTGGGTGTGGGAGCTGTTCTATCTCAACTGAATAATGATGGTCATGACCAGCCCATTACTTTTATAAGTAGAAGGCTGACCCCTAGAGAGAAACATTGGTCAGCTATTGAGAGGGAGGCCTTTGCTGTGGTTTGGGCCCTGAAGAAGTTGAGGCCATACTTGTTTGGAACTCACTTCAAGATTCAGACAGACCATAACCCCCTCTTGTGGCTAAATCAAATGAAGGGTGAAAACCCCAAACTTCTTAGGTGGTCCATTTCCCTACAGGGGATGGACTTCAGTGGAACACAGACCTGGTACTGACCATGGCAATGCAGATGGGCTATCCAGGTATTTCCTTTTGGGGGGGGGGGGATGGTTATGTAGGAGAGTAGGGTCTGCAATCCTAGGGTCACCCCAGATTGTTGCTTTTTGCTTCACTGGTTTACAACTTTCCCTGGCTGTGGGCCTGCTAATCAGACCCACAGCCTAGCTGTTCTCTCTCTAAATTGACATACATGTACTTTAGGTGCATTTACCAATTGGTATTGGGTCACTCTTGATAAGTCCTTGTACAGTGTACCATAGGTACCCAGGGCATACGTGTACTCAAGGCCTACCAGGGGCTGCAGCATGTATTCTGCCACCCCTGGCTGGCCATCTAAACAGACACAACTGGCTGGTTATACAGCTGGGGCAAGGTGGTGTAATCACCCTTTGCTTTAGATATAGTATACCTATATCTAACCCTAAAATGGACACATATACTCCTATAAGTCACTCATTTGGCAGGCCTTATCAATCCTGAAGGCAGAGTGCTTGGAATTATGTGAGATGGTGCTCTAGCATGAGCTGAGCCTGTCTGCAGCTTTCCGAACCATGTCCTTATAGCTGTTGCTATATCATATACTCTTAAGTGCATTATAATCCTCGCGGTTATTGCTAACTTTGGCATAGCATTATCAAAACATGTCGAGTAAGGTGTCATACCAATTGTAATACTACCCCCTCGCCAGTTCTGGTGACAGGGGTAGCATTCCACCCTTTTAGAGGGACACAACATGTAAGTAACTAGAACCCCGGTTAAAGTTAACCCGAGCCTCAGCATCACAAAATGGATGCTGCTGCCACAGACACAAGTCTGACCTCCTGCTGCTGGGAGTCCTTCCAGCAACGGAGGCCTGGACAAAGGATTTCCTGCCTGGGGATGTGCTAGCACCACCCCAGACAGGACTTTGTGTATCCAGATAGGCAGGGCTGAAAGGAATGAGACATGCCTGGGGCACACAAGGTGTCCCTGTGCATACCCCGGTTCAAACCAGTTGCTGGGGCACTCCAGCCCCAGCTCTGGCGCGAAACCAGACAAAGGATAGGGGGTGTAACCACCCCCCTTCCTGGTCCCACCCGTAGGAGGGACCTAGTCACAGTACAGCCCCCTTTAGGAGAATAAAAGTAGGAGCTGGGGGGAGGAGCTTCGCGGGCAACCAAGATGGCCGCGTAAGCCCGGAGCTCCGTGGACCGTCCGACCCACCGCAAATATCCTGCTTGAAATCCTGACCCACGTCGGTGGAACCTTATTGCTGGTGGTCTGCTGAGGCGGGGACTGCCCTCGGCTTCCGAATCGGTGGTTCCTGTGCAGAGTTACGTCGAGCTGAACTCCGCTCCGAGACGGTGCCATTGTCCCTCCGGACTTCGCCACTTCGCATGATTGAACGGCGTAGTGGCCGTCTGATGTCCTCACTGGCGGAGTGATAGTGTTCCAGCTTGTGCCTTCTACACCCTGGTTTTGTCTCCTCGGCCCTGCCTGCCTGTCGGCTGTTGACCCGGACTTGAGGGGCGCCTTGCCTTTGTTCTCTCGAACCCATCATGGCGGGCAGAGGCGACTCGGACAGGTCATCGAACAAAGGTGGCCGGGGCAAGTCGCAAACGCAACAGAGTCGCATTGAGCGCTATGTGAACCTAAAGTCACCGCCTACATCGGGGGCCGTATCTAAGGGGCCCCCATCGACGAGCTCGCCGGATGGCTCGGACCCTACCCTCGGCGACATCATGGGCGCCATCACGAGTCTCCGGGCCGATATGCAACAACAGCACGAAACTCTAAATCACAAGGTTGACTCAATGGCCGTTGACATTACTCTTATAAGGGCCGACTTGGGCAAGACCAACGAGCGTGTGAAGGCGCTGGATATTAAGACCTCCAGCCTGACCTCCGATGTTTCAGAGCTGCAGACCGAGGTCCGCAACCTGCGGATGACCACGGACCTCTTCTCGAGGCGGCTGGAGGACTTTGAGGGGCGAGCCAGGCGGCAGAACGTCCGCATAGTCGGCGTACCGGAGGGATCCGAAGATGCTGCGACGGACCTGTTCGTGGAGGACTTGATCAAAACCCATTTGGCACCCTCTGGACTGAGCAACTTTTTCTCGGTGGAACGTGCCCACCGGGTACCGGGTGGCCCGCCGAAGACAGGGGTGGCGCCACGGCCGATTGTGGCGCGCCTCCTCAACTTTAGAGATCGGGACGTGATCCTGCAAGCTTCTAGATCGCATGGGCCACTCCACTACCAGAATGCGGAGGTGCACTTCTATCCGGACTTCACTAGGTCGGTACAGCGCCAACGCCAGAGCTACATGGGAGTGAAGAGGCGCCTCAGGGAAATGGGTTACAAATACTCAATGATGTTCCCCGCTAAACTCCGTGTTGAACATAAGGGACGAGCCCTTTTCTTTGACTTCCCTGAAAACGTCAGTGAATGGTTGGACACAGTCTCGCCTCATCGGGATGAACAGGAAGATAGAGATGGAGGCGCCTCTGGTGGAGCGGAACAGTGAGGCTAAGTGAGGGGCTGGTGGCACCCCCGCCTCGAATGACTGCCGGAGCTGGTACTCGTAACATAACCTGACTCTCCTTTGCTTACATGGTGGGTGGCGGGACGTATTCATGGAGATTCCCTACTCCTCTGGGTCTTTCGTAGATTAGTTAATGGGGCGACAGGCACACTGCTGGTTGGGAGGGCTTTTTAGTCTGATGCAGGGGTGCAGGGTGGGGGGTATGTTAGGAAGAGTTATCTTGTTTGCTGGTTTTTTCTTTCTTTTCTCTGTCTGGCAATGGGTCACTTATGCTCCTGAACTGTATTTGAAATCGGTGTCTTATGGGACTGGGTGGGGCGGGCTGCGGGGTGATGGGGGGGTAGGAAGTTAAGGATTCTCAGTTGGAATGTCAACGGGTTGGGTGACCGAGTCAAAAGAGGGGTGGTGATACAACTGATCAAACGTCACATGCCTGATATTGTCCTCCTTCAAGAGACACATCTGGTGGGTAACACATGTAAAGCTTTGAATCGTAAAGGCTACAAAATGGTGGCTCATTCGGGGTTCTCTTCCGGATCCCGGGGGGCGGGTATCCTTATGCGCGCGTCCCTTCCCCTAGAGATAGATGTCACCATGATTGACAGGGGGCGTTACGCTGCCGTGGCGGGTAGATGGGAGGGGCGTTCCCTTTCGTTGTTTTCTGTATACGTCCTCCCGGGGTTGCAATCCAGTACCTTTCAGGACCTTGGTGGTGCCATTTTGTCTATGCCGGCTGGCCTGTTAATAGTGGGGGGTGACTTTAACTCGGTTTGCTCTGGTCTGCTTGATCGCCAACCGTCTCGGGACCTTCGTAGCTCTCAGATGTGGCTGCCCTCCTTTCTTGAGTCCATGGGCCTGGTGGACGGCTGGCGTCTTCTACATCCGACGCTCCGACAATTTTCCTTTCTCTCGGGTGCACATGGGAGTCTGTCCCGCATTGATTATATCCTTACACTGGCATCGCACGCATCGGCCGTTTCCGAAGCCCGCTTCTTAGCGCGGGGCATCTCTGACCACTCCCCGTTGTGGGTCTCCTTTGACTTTGGCGTGGTCTTGTCGGAGCGACCGGCGACGGTCAATCCGTGGTATTTCCGCAACATCAAGACCCGCTCCCTCCTGGCCAAAGCCATTGACCTTTATTTTGCTGAAAACGTGGGCTCGGTTGGGTCGGCCGTTACGTTGTGGGAGGCCTTTAAGACTGTGCTCCGGGGCGAGGCCCAGGCGCTCATTGCGGAGGCCCTTCGGACTAGGGATTCCGACTTGCTGAATATTGAGCAAGAGGTCTTGAGTCTCGAGTCCCAGCTGGGGCCCGAGCCAGACCCCTCGGTTTTGCATACCCTCTCATTGAAGCAAACGGAATACCACGATCTTGCCACGAATGCCGCACTCACTCTGGCGAGAGAACAGCAGGGCCGTGTCTATGATGTAGGCGACAAGGCTGGGAAGTTGCTGGCTTGGTTGGACAGGAGGGAGATGGCCAGCCGAGTGGTGCCTGAACTCTTGGGGGACGACGGGGTGGTCCTTACGGACCCGAGTGCCATTGTCGACTCCTTCGCTGGTCACTTTCGGGGGGTCTATGAGTCCGCTTCGGACTTTTCTGAGGCGGACTCGTCGGCTTTCCTCTCGGGTATTGAACTTCCCTGCCTTTCCAAGGACGAAAGCGCGGATTTGGACAGAGAGATCACTGCTGACGAGATTGCTTTGGCGATCCGTTCATTACGCACCGGTAAGGCCTCGGGGCCTAACGGCATCCCGGTTGAACTATATAAAATCCGCCCTGACGCGGTGTCTCCGCACCTGCGGAAAATGTTCCTGGAATCCTTTGAGAAGGGCCGTCTCCCCCTGGATCAAAGGTTGGCCACTATTGTGGTCATCCACAAGGAGGGTAAACTGCGAGACGTCTGCCGATCGTACCGCCCTATCTCTCTCCTGAATGTGGAACCCAAGGTCCTCGCCAAGTTGCTCGCCAACCGGCTGATTGGTGTCATTGGCGACCTCGTACACCCTGACCAGTCGGGCTTCATCCCCCACCGGAATACCGCCCTCAATCTACGCCGCCTCCACGGTGTCATGGCTAGAGCCCACACCCTCGAAGAGCCAGCTGTCCTCGCGTCCCTTGACGCCACGATGGCTTTCGATTCTCTCGAGTGGCCATACCTCTGGGCAGTGCTGTCCAAACTCGGATTTGGGCCGGTCTTTGTGAGCTGGGTGAAGCTGCTGTACGCTGAACCGATGGCCAATGTCACGGTCAACGGTCACCTGTCGACGCCATTCCCCTTACATCGGGGTACCAGACAGGGTTGTCCCCTGTCGCCCCTTCTGTTCGCCTTGGCCCTTGAACCGCTCGCAGCCCTACTGCGTACGCATCCTGATTTACACGGTATTACTTGGGCCCCTGGTTTTGAAGACAGGGTATCCTTGTATGCCAATGACATCTTACTTTACTTGACTTCCCCCTGCAAGTCCCTCATCGTGGCCTGTGACGTACTCAGACTCTTCGGACGCTATTCTGGTCTGATTATCAACTGGGCCAAGTCGTCCTTGTACGTCCTTAAAGGAGATACTCCACGACTTCCCAGGGGCTGCAACATTCAGATTGCCGTACGTGGCTTCAGGTACCTGGGCATTTACATCTCCGGTAATCCCAAGTTACGGTACGACCTCAACTTACTCCCTCCTCTCCAGCGTCTTCAGCGCGATGTGGCTAGCTGGCGTAAGCTCCCGCTTTCTCTCCTTGGCCGAGCTGCGTTGTTTAAGATGATGTCCCTGCCCAGGTTCTTGAACGCCCTGCAGAACGCCCAAGATCCGGTTCCGGCGCGCTACTTCCGAGACCTTGAAGGTCTCCTGCGAACCCTTCTCTGGGACGGTCGACCTCGTGTTGCCATCCATAAACTCACGCTTCCATGGTATGACGGCGGCATCGCCCTTCCGGACGTGCGCCGCTACTACTGGTCCTCTCAACTTGCTGCCCTCAACCACGGTTTCTATGGCCCTGTTGATAGTCCCGGCTATGCCATGGATAGATGGCTCTTGGGTGACGGCAACTATTATCGGGCCCTGTACTCGGAGTCCTTCGACCGACGGTTGACGGGTCCTACACGGACGGCGATCCACATTTGGCGGGCGGTCACCAAGGCGCAAGGTTGGCAAGGCAGACTGACTAGGTTCACCCCCCTTTTTGATTCAGACATCCTGGGTAGATTGTGGCACACCAAGGGGTTTGATAATTGGGACCTCATCGGTATCAGCAGAGTTGAGGACATGCTTTCCAGGGGCACGATTAAGACCTTCCCCCAGCTGCAAACCGAATACCAACTGGGTGCGACGGAGTTTTTCCGTTACGCCCAGCTGAGGCATGCGCTGCTCTCGGCCACACCGCCGGACGGCGACATTCCTGAAAGCTCCCCTCTGGAGGACAGGATATTGGATGGGCACATGCCGGACAGCGCTATTTCCCTATCATATAAGAAATTGATAAACGTGCGCACAGATCTCCTCCTTGGCTTGCGGGACCAGTGGGTGGCGGATGGCTTGGAACTTGACGATGAAGATTGGCAGAGCGCAATTTCCTCCCCTAAAGAGGTTGCAATTTCCTCTCGTCTCCGCCTCGTGCAGTTCAAGATCTTGCACCGGGTGTATGTGACAGGGCCCCGATTGATGCGCATGGGATATTCGCCTGATGGACTCTGCCGCAGAGGTTGCGGGGCCCTCGCCACTTTCCTACACATCCTTTGGGAATGCCCCGTAATAGCCTCCTACTGGAGGAGGGTGCACTGAATCATGGAGGAAGTTACTGGCGTGATTGCTCACGCGGAAGCTCGTAGATGCCTCCTGAACGTATGGGAACCTTCTGATCACAGCGCAGCGCAGACTAGGTGGGTGACCCTGGGGAACATGGTGGCCAAAAGGGACATTGCTCAGAAGTGGGGTGCGTCCACGGCCCCCCTGGTGGTACAATGGAAAGCCAATATGGACTGGTGCATGTTCCGGGAGAAGACAGCTTATGTGGCAAGAGGAAGACCTCGAACATGGATCAAAGTGTGGGGGGCTTGGAATGAATATAGGGGGGACGTGTGCTTGCCACCTGAACCAGTCTCTCTGGACGAGCATGTGTCACCCTGACCTGTACCACCAACTGAGCTTTGATGTACTGCATTCTCCTGTTGTCCTCCCCCCCCTCCTTCCCAATCTGACATCCTCTCCTTTATGATCGCTTCCCTGCCTTTCCTCCCCTACCCGTCCCTGACGCCCTGATTCATATTGACTCTATTGCCATCTTTTCGCGCCCCTGGGCGCTCTTTTGTTGAGTTCTTCATCTTAATATAAAATGAACCTTCGATGATTATGTGTGGATCTTTTTGCACTACTGCTCTCCTATTACCCATGCTGCCTTGCCTCCGGGATGTCAGGCTGAATAGCTGTGTGCTCTGCTCTGAATAAAGGTTTTCAAAAATTAAAAAAAAAAAAAAAAAGTAGGAGCTGGTCCCATTCTAAATTACATTAATCCTGAACAACTTTACAAGAAGAAACTCTGGACTTCGACGTTCTGCTCCACAGAAGACTGAAGAAATCTCCCTTGTGGCCAATGAGTGATCACCCTGCATCTGCAGGCACCATCAAGCGTCCTAGTGGTTCACTTTGTCATCCTTCCTGCTGGAACCAGACTTCAGAGCCTGACGAGACCCGGACTTCCAGACTTCTCCGACCTCTACCTACATCTGCGGCACAGCTGAGATCCGTGGGTACGACACATGTGGGACCGGCCATCTTGGAGAAATTGCACTTCGCTTCCAGCACGACTTCAGAGGCATCCTCAAGAAAGTGCTTTGGAGATTGAGAAGCCCCAGCCCCGAGCAACTCCTGCACCAAAGACCTGCTCGACGCTTTGTCTGGTCACTTGCCGGCTGGCTAGTGGCCTCCTAGACGACGATCTACGAAATCTACACTGCTGGTCTGGTAGCTTCAGACTGGCCCTTGCTTCCCTGCAAAGGAGAAGCACCCCGGACCCTCCTGGTCTGCACCAGACGCCATCTTCACTCACCACGTGGGTTGCCTTTCCCTTTGCCAAGGCCTGTTGACTCCGAATCCGGATCAGACACCGCCGACAGCGAGAACCTGCGTGGGACAGCTCGTGCCTCCATCCTGGTCATCAAAGACACCTCCTGGTCCACGTGGCTGCAGAGTCAAGCGTCCACTCTTCACCTGATCGCAAGGACAGCATCTGGTTCCTTCCTTGTTCCACTCCGGTCACTGGCTAGTGACTGTGAACATTGTCCCCTCTGCTTTCAGGTCTCCATCTTCCTCGATCCACCCTTGTATCACTCCGGACATCTTCCTCCTGGTTGCCTGCAGCATCTTTCTTCAAGGCTCCATTGACTTCAATGCAGAAACCCGACACACTTTCACACCTATGCACCCGCAGCCCGTGGGTGAGGTAACGAGAGCATTTCGGTGCTCAAAGGTAGATTGACTCTGTCCAGGTATCCTGTAGTTTTAGTCGTAACCAGTCGGACCTGTCCGTATTCACCTATTTTGTAACTTGTTCGTGCCCATTGACTTTGTACCGCATCTTGCGTGTGAGTTCACACTCTGCACGCACGTCCCGTGGGCCTCCTGCTCCTTACCTAAGTTTAGGGTAGTGTAGTCCCAGCGATCCTACAGCCTCTGGGCATCTTCATTTCCTCTATCGTTCACCTTATACCATTTACTTAGTATATGGTTTGTCGTGCCCCTGGGGCACCATTGTAATTTGTGCGACTTACTGTATTTTTCTTAAGAGTCTTGTTATGTGCTTAGCCCTCTGATCTCATAAAGAGTTCAGAGGTGTTTTTTAGTAATAAATATATTATTTATTTTCATAACAACCTGTGTGGTGTCCTTTCATCTGGTATTCAAGGGGTTATATGTGGTAAAACAGCTGGCTTCACATGCCAAAAGAGTTTAGCCTAAGACTGATTTGTCCATGCTAGAATTAGGATAGCTGGTCTATAAGGTTGACTTACAACCAATCACCATAAGTGTTGTTTGGACTGATACAAGGTGGTCACTAGAACTAGTGAGCATCATATATCAGGCCAACTTCTCACATCTGGTATGACTGCTTTTGAAGGGGTACCATGTGTTCTGGTGAAGACTGTACCCCGAGTAGGACAACCTTCTAACTGGTGAGCCATCCCCGTCTGCAAGCAGATTGTCAGTATTCTGTGTTTTTCCTGTGGTCCCGTTTGGGGAAAAACTGCTTCAAGCTGTGCTGTTTTTTGTGCTATCCAGAACTGGATTTGCTCCCGGCTGGTGGGAACCTTTCCCATACTTGCAGTGTTTGTGGGCATAAACCGTTAGTAGCCACGTGTGGTTGTGTAGCCTGAGCAGCCACCGCAGGTTGGACTGTTGATGTTCTCACTATGTATTGCGTTAGATTCCTGTACATTTTTACTAAATCTCTGTAAACTTTGTGCAAACCTTCTGGCATTAGGGCAGCAACGTCTGGATGCAGCATGTATGATACTAAGACCGGCCTGGTTGCTTCTTCTCTACTGAGCGGACCGAGTCTCATGTGTTCTATTGTATGGGGTAGGGTACCTTTAAACCAAGTAATGTGGTCTTGGTAAGTTAATGGGACTTCCAAGTCCAGGTATGGAAAGTATTCTTCAGGTCGTTCATTGTAGTGAGAGAGCCACTCTTGTGGTTGGGCACCCTAGGATGACCTTCAACTACCACCATTTTCACTGACTTTAGTGTGTTATTTTACCCAAGCCTTAATGTAGTACAGTCCTGCATATGCCTGCTTCTCTTCTGTCTTGTAATCTTGTTGTCTTTTAGTGAGAGCTGTCACAGAATAGACCAGTACATTTATATTATGAGTGCGTACTATTGGCTTTGACATTGCCACATGTCATCTGGTTTTCTGACTTTGACTATTAGCTTTGACATGGCCTCATGTCAATTGGTTTTCTCACTTTGACTATTGGCTTTGACATGGCCTCATGTCATCTTGCTTTCTGACTTTGCCTTACTTCTGCGTGCACAGCAGTATTTGCGATTCATATTCCAAGTCTTTCTGCTCCTCACCGACCAGAGTGAACAGGAATATGTTGTGGAAGTGACTGTGGAATGTGCAACTCTGCATCGAAGTGAAAAAACAGGAGCTTGGCCAGGCTCCGTCTTGGCCTTGACGCAGACTGGTACAGCCAGCTCGGTTTTTTCTAATGAGAAGGGGTGAGGTTTTCTAGAAGCTTCGTCCTACGTTTAGTAATGATATTTAAGCTGGGCACCTGCAGGGCCATGTGAGAAGTTCACCACAGAATAGACTTTTTGCTGTGGAATGGTGACGGAACTGGAGTCCTGATTGAAACTCCTTCCTGGGCTGTTGACGGACTTTCCCCAGCTTGAGCTGGCAAGGATGATGCAAATTCAATCGGTGAGGTGTTCCTAACCACTCTCTCTTGTATATATTTTCGATTCTTTGCTACTTGTGTATATGCATTGCATTCTATTTTAATTGTTCATTTGTGTCTGCTATTTTAATTCATTCATTTGACATTTGGGAATCTGCATTACTGATATATTTGGCTTACCTTTTTGAACATTGCATTAAGCAACAGTTTTTTTGAGTCTGCCATGACTGATATATTCGGCCTGCCTTTTTAAAATGGTGCATTAATAAACTTGCGTGTGTTACTTTACCTACATATGGGTTTGTTTTCTTACCTCGCCTTAAGGAAGTGCTGGGTCTTTCCTTGCGGGAGTATTGGGTTAGGGTGTGTTCTTTTAGTGAAAAGCACATTCATTACATTCATTTTCACTGTATTGATGAAATAACCTTGTGTGTCCTTCAGCAGGCTGGAATTTAACCCAAGAATAGAATATCTCTGTTCTGAATACTTCGTTTGCCTCTACCACAAAGGTAACATCTTCACCCGTCGGCATGAGGCCATGTTGTAATAGTTTCATAGTAACTGCCTGTCTGCAATTTCTTGAAATATGTAGTCCTACTAAGTGTTCTCCAATGTCATCATCTTGTTCTGTCATTGTCACAGTAGTATTATTGTATTAAATTTCATAGAGATATGGTATGCACAAGGCGGGAACCTTTTTGATCCTCCAAGTTTGATTATCCAATAGCCAATACTTAGGGTAAACCTACTCAGCTGAGGCAGATTTGTTTCCCTTCCCACTACTTACATTTCTGGTTTTAATGTGAGTAGGGGTCTCTGAGAAAGCACGACCGAACTACTCAGAATTGACCATTAAATAACTGCCTAACCAGCGTTAGCGGGACCATGTCGTGTAGTCCCTACCAATCCGTAGGACCTGCGCATTGTTCGGACAACATAAACTAAGGGCTTGGTATCCAGACTGATTCCAGACACCTGCTTAGGCAGGATATGTTGACCTACAGACCAGCTAGCTTACAGTGCCACTGTAAGTCCTCCTAACCTACCAGGGACGAATGATTTCTGGCAACGACTGAACATGACAACCCGGCTTCCTCAGGAATCGTGGAATTAGTACAGAACCTGTCACTCATGCTCACTTATTCTCAGAGAAGTATATAGAGAATACATAGTGGGACGTTTTCAAATATTTATTGAACTAACGTTATTCTTGTATAAAATACGTGTGCTGCAATGATTAGTAGACAGAAGCAGATAAAGGTGATTACAAGCACCCAAAGAGAAAACAATAGATATAGCTCTACCATGGTGCTAAACAATTGTATATATGCAGGCATATAAATAAGGGAGTAATCTAGCGTATTACAACTATGCGGCTTTACTATAAGTGTACCTAGAGTGTGTGTAGGTGTAGAGCCAAGAACCCCCCAAGAGACGCTCCAACCGCATTACATATTGGGATAGAGTAAAGGTCCCCATCTTGGTCACAACCTGGACACCCCTCATGAGATGTCAGGTTGCCGCATGGTGATTTCTCAGCATGCAAGGTCTCTCAGTGTCAGCGGAAGTACCCCCTCTACTAATCTATTGGGATGCCAATCATTTATGATAAAAGGCGCTCTCGCAATGTGTGTGTTAGATTAGTGATGTTATGGGTTTGTAGATAGCATTGTCGCCTCTTGGATGAAGATAGGACGACTTTTGTACTCAGTGCGTAGAGAGGCCTAGTACATGATGTTCAAGGTGTCATGATTAATGTGAAAATCTGGATGTGTATATAAAGTAGTTTCAGAGAAACTAATACAACATTGGCTTGCATGCAAATGTGTGCAAAATTTCACAGCAGAAGTGTTATTTTCTAGGACAATGTAAGAAATAAGCTGCTTCGCAACTTGGGCCTAACTTGTGGAATATAACACTTGGGCATTTGTTTCACAACCATTTGTGACAGTCACACTTTTTCAGAAGCTGGGCTTATCTTTAGATGAGAAGAAATGTGCCTTACACACTGCAAGCAGATACAATTCATAGCCACAATATAGGATCTGATCCAACCTCAAGGTTAACCACCTCAAAGGAGACTGGACATGAGAAAAATAGATGGTGAGCAAGTTTATCACTCCTCTTAAACAAAAAGAGAGAGCTGTTACAACACTTGGACCTCACGGAAGAATGCCTTGGTATGGTTTATGTAAGTAATCTGTGCTATCCATCCATTAGGAGAGCACATTGCTTATCTTCTGTAACCATCTATCTGATAAATGATTCAGCTCTTGCAGGTTCATTATAACACCTATACAGGATAGCCTTCATTGGTGTTTAAGGTTTTCTGATTCAAAATATGTCTCTTTCCTCTCTTTATCTGACTTAATAGATGGGTGGAATAAGGGACACACCTACGTCACCAGTACCCACTGGATACCTGCAATGTTGTTTTGCCCGACCTGGCTCCATCAATCAGCTATTCCAGTCTGTCACCTGAGCATCAGATTTGTGTAAGATAACAGATTCACAGCATTCACCACGATCTCCAAATCAAATAGTAGCAGATAAGTTGATGTGTAAACAGTGGAAAACGTTAATAAGTTATATATCTGATAGAGACTTCTAGACGCAGATTCCTTAACTTTTGAGCTCTCCCCAGGCGCCAATCTAGATCCGGAAATGTTTCAGCAGTACCTCTGTGTGCCAGGGGACGGCATTGTACTGCTCTGCGGGGACATCATCTCCAGATATGACGTCAGTGGAGCTATATAAGTCCCCTCCGGTGCAAGGATGTCAGTTTCTTTTTTTCTGATCTGTAACACAGATCCAAGGAAGCGGTTCCTCAGGTCATTTTTTCACGACCTACTTCGACACCTGGTGTCGGTGGAACAGTGTGCCTTTGTCGAATGTCGACAGGTTTCAACACTTGTGGGTCTTGTAGCGGACATATGTTGGTGACTGACCCGCATACAATTTGTATGTGGTCCTTAGGTTAGCACCACAATGCCACGGATTGAAATTCCTGCCAGAAGCTAAAATCCAAGTCGCTGAAGGAGGGCGTTTGAAATTGATGGTGGCACGTGTATCGCAATCTTTGGATGCTTTCCAGTCTTGGTATTCATCGTCCCGAGAAAAACATTTTCAGGTCGGTCTTGGAGCCGAAGCTGGTCTAGGGGACGCCGTTCTCCAGAGAAGTCAAAAGGTAAGAGGCGGTTGAAGTTAATGCATTCTATGACTTCCCCATGCAGGAACTCTGTCTCCTTGGGCTCCTCCTGCTTGATAGCTGAGGAAGCCGTACGCGACTCCACGCAGCTTCCCCTGTGTTTCCTGGAGCCGGTGCGTCAATGGCTCAGACTAGGGAATATTATGATTCCTTACACCTCATCTTTAGAACCTCATCTCCCTCTGGAGCGCCTCTAGGCCCCAAGGAGGTGAGAGGGGTGCCATCGGTGGATTTGTCATCTGTGACGGTTAGGCCATCAGAGTCGATGGATCGGTGCCAGTCAATGTTGACTGACATCTCTTTTTTGCAGGCTCACAGTCCTCAACTGGCACCGACATTGACGTCGGCAGGGCCGGTCGAAGTCGTTTCTTCTCCCCAGTCGACATTATGATGGCACCACTTCGACGTCATGCAACATCGGAAGCGGAATAGGCTGGGCAAACTGAGGGAATTTTGGATTTTGTGGCCCCTTTCCAGGAAGAGGCGTTGGGAGGTCCACCTGTATTGACTGGAGCTTGACTTATTCAGCCCATTTCTGATGCCAATGTGTTCCGGTTGAAAGAGAGTTGGCTTACAGATCTTGATGAGGGCAGTGGGCTGGATTCTCCACCAGCCTCGGGGTTGCTCTCTCCCCGAGTCTTGCCATGGAGGCAGGTTCCTCTTTTGCAGACATGCTGGGGAAAGTTCAAAGATAATATCACAGCATTGTTTTTAATCACAACGTGTACAAAAGTATTCAATAAAACGCTGTTCATAAAATACATCAATATATAATCATAAGTGGTGCCCCTAACAGGATGGAAAGGGAGGGGTAGTGATGTGGAAGGTGAGGGAACTGTAGGCTTGGTATATATGTTTTTGTTGGTCAAAGAATAGCCTAATTAGGATGTCGGGTATGTCCAATTCTGTTCCAGTTGTACCACGGGTACTCTGGTGAGGAGTAGTGGTTATAACCTCAGTATCATTTTCTATTTCTTTTTTGTATTGATTTAAAAGATTAAGGGAGGTGCCCTTTGTTTCCTGGACTCTGAGGAAGGGCTTTATGCTTAAGAGGCTATTAATAAGAGAGCTGTCTTCCTGTATGGAAGTAAATCTGTTACGTGCTTCATCGAAGTAGTACAGTATGCAAGTTGTATGGCTTTCTTCATCAATGCTTCTTTAGAGGAATATGGTTATGTCAGTTGTTGACTGGTGTATATCGACCAGAGTATTGCTCTGACTCCGAATATAGGTTTAATGCTACTTTGCTTGTGAGTTCTTCCTTTAGGGTAAAGGAACAGTGTCTAGTAAACGCATAAATATTACCTCAACTGCATGCAATTCCTATACCTGCTCCATTTTGTGATGCTGTAAATTGGCATCCAAAGGTTTTTGATGCTTCGGTTGAGCCAACTTGTTGCAAGACCAATGTAATCTGGATGGCTTGTTGTCCTTGACATCAGACAATGTGTTCTAAGGTGTTCGGCTGTTTTGTTCTCTAACAAGGCAGCCAATTGTCAATAAAAGTCTTGGAAGACACTAGAAGGATTCTTGACTTTGTAGTAAACTTTTCTTCCACCTATGATATTCTTGATATGAATCAGGATTGTTGTTTCTTGCGGTGTCAGTTCCTTGTGATACGATTTTACAGGCAGCTTCTTCTTACGGCAAATCACCTAAGGTGTTGTGTTGGTGGCGTACTACCCCTTTTTTTTCACTGGGTTGGGTACTTTTTCCCAATCGCTCTTTCAGAGTAGCTTTTTGTATACGGTGTATACATGATATAATGTGCTGCTCTGTTTTACAATAGTTGTCTTACAATCGTCTTTGTCTTGTATAATAGATGTATGTGCTTGTTGTTGACAAGTGCACTAATAGGTGCGTTACTACTTTTAAAATTATTGTAAAAAGCTTTCCTGAACTGTCTCTCGGTTCTAGTTAGTTATTAGGTATACAGAATATACATGACTGTATCATATGTGTTATTCTTGTTTGTTTTTCCAAACAAAAAGGGGGAAAAGAAAGGGGTTTCAATCAAAGATGTGGTTGATTCTCTTTTTCTTGCTTGCCTTCGTGTTTCAAGCTTCTCTGCAGCTCGAGGTAGTGTTCAGACCTTCAAACTATGGCACTGAAAGCCATACGAGGGCAAGTTTAATACATCCTTGCGGCCTAGCGGTAGTTGACACATTTATGTTTGTCCTTCTTTATAGACAAGATCTTCATCAGGGCGATTATACTGCTACTAGTTGTTTTTAGTCTGGAGACGCATTCCTCAGGATAGTTCAGCTAAGAGATCTCCATGCGCCTCCACTTCTTTCTTTTCAATTTGAAACAAAGCACTGGGCAGCCAACGCATTTCGTTCTTTTTAGACAAGAACTTTGTCAGGGCAATTATACTGCTACTAGTTGTTTTTAGTTCCTCAAGGGTCGACTCTATCGGACCTATAAGCTTATTTTATGTTTATATGTTGTGTGACAGTGATCATAAATTCTATGGTGAGTTACGCTCTTGATCCACTATTCCTACGTACATTCGGTCGGTTCTTGGTCATGACCGGCTGGTTCTCTGTGAGAGCTTTTGTTGGATTAGTTCGCAGACCCTCCTGCAGTGGGGAATAGCTATGGTATTTAATTCAAAAGTTAAGGAATCTGCGGCTAGATTTCTCTATCAGATGTAAAAGTTATTTACCTTCGATAACGTTATATCTGGTAGAGACACAGTCTAGCCGCAGATTGATTAACTCCCCTCCCATCCTCCGCACTCTATTAATGACCTATGAGGCAAGGGTAATACCCTTTTTTAGTACTGGTTTTATTTACAGGTATCACATTCTCCTCTTATGTTGGGACTCAACAGATCACTTGGCCTGGCCACATAATTTTTGTTAAGATGTTGCCATACTATTCATTCCCAAATGTGGGTGTGTGTTCACTATACACTGGATTAGACACCAGTGGGCAGTATTGATTTATTTGTTTCTTTGAAAGTCTTTGTTTGGTATCATTATACCTTGAATTGGCACTGTTAATATGTCATGTAGTGGTGTGTTTCAACAAACAGTTTGGTGTTATTTTTGTAGATTTTGTTTTGATATTGCCATGCCCTTCAGTGCTATTGATAAATGGTCGCTAGAGTTTGATATTGGCATGCCATTCAGTACTTTTGATGTATGGTCTATAGAGTGTATGGTTTTCTTCCCTTACATAGGGGTTATTCACCAGGTCACAGAGTTTCATGCAGCCCTGTGTTTTGTTGATTTTGTTGGAGTTTTCTTAAAAATCCATGTCTGATATTAATTTGCCAATTGATATTTCTTCTTTATTAATGTTTCAAAGTTTTCACAGAAGAATGTGACGTCCGCGCTCCTTACGGGACTTATATGGCTCCACTGATGTCATATCCGGAGACGACATCACCGCGGAGCTGTATGGCACCATCCCCCGGCACGCAGCGGTACTGCTAAAACATTTCTGGATCCAGACTGGCGACTGGGGAGAATTCAAAAGTTCATGAATGTGTGGCTAGACTGTGTCTCTACCAGATATCACGTTACTGAAGGTAAGTAACTTTTACGTCAAGATCCATAAAGAAGAAGTATTAAGACGATCAAAAGCACTGCTCAAATCCATAAAAGCTAAATGGATAGAGGTCTGTTTTAAGAGAGTACACTTATTGATGATTAATTACTGATTGAGGGCTTGTTCCATGCCCCCCAAGCCATATTGGACATCTCCAAAAATGTTATCAGAGGACCAAGCTAAATATGTTTTGAAAATTACCCTGCCAGCTACTTTAACACCAGAATTAATTAAGGAGATAGTCCTGTAGGATTTTATATTACTATAATTATCCTTTCAAAACATCATAGATAAGGAAACTTAGAGCATGGAGCCTTTTGAGTGCAAGCATCACCTCCACCCCAATCAACACTGGCATAGTAATATGCGTTGTAAACAAGTGGGAAATCCTCATAGAACTACTTCGGGAAATATATGCCAAAAGCAACAAACCTAACCAAGGCAACAAAGCTCAGAAGGAGGCCTTTAGCGCAATTCATGACCCAAGATTACAGGTGTACAAAACTGGAATAAATAAAGGTATTGGAACTCTAAGGAAAAGACCAGGGGATTCAACCGCCTTCGTGGACCTAAGATTTCATAACAAATTGACCAAGAAGCTAAGATGGTCAATAAAAAGAGATCAGGAGAGTCAACTTTGGGCTAAGTTAAAAACCACTCCTCAAACCTGCTCATAGAGGCATTGACTTGTATATTACTTAAGCATCAGGCGCCCAATTCTTTAAAAAACACTATAATCACGAAGAAATACATAATCTGCAGTTGGCCATTTGGAAAGCTTCAATCACAGCACAAGATGAATGTCAGACTGAGGCTGACGCAGAGAGCATTAAAAAACCAAGGGTGAAAAGAAGGAGCTCTGAGCCCCAACAGCATCCCCCTGGCAGTATTCAAACATGACCCAGATCTTTGGGCAGAAATGTTGGTGTCAGTATTTACACAGGTCAGGAGCACACATAATATACCAGCGTCATGGAAAGGCTCAATCATAACACCAATTTTTAAAGAAGGAGATAGGTCTTGCCCAGCAAACTATCGCCTAATAACCCTGACCGATAATGACGCCAAATACTTTGCCGGAATTGTGCTTCAAAAGTTAACAGCATGGGCCTCGAACAATGCTATCATACCATATAAATGGACTGGGTTTCGAAAATCACCTGGTACTATCACAAACATACTAGCAATTTCTCTACTAATGGATGTTGCCCGTGCATCGGGCACATCGCTATTCTTTTGTTACATTAATTTTAAAGCAGCCTTCAACTCCGTGGACCAAGAGAGGCTGTGGCAGAAGCTAGCTAGTTGGAGAATATCAGAAAACCTGCTGAACATGCTGATAATGCTGCACAGTGACACATGGGTTCAGGTGAAGGAAGGTGCCGGAACACACCTCTCCTGTGAAATCAAAACCACACGCGGCCTAAAACAAGAATGTGTCCAGGCCCCAACTTTATTTAACCTCTTCCTGGCTAACCTAACTGAACAACTACAAACATGTAACTCCAACACTCCTAAACTAGGCGGTAAAGCAATATCTAGGTATCTGGTCAGCCTGACTCGGGTGTGGCTTCAACAGCTTTTAAATATCATGAAGACCTGTTCACTTGCCAATGGCTTGACGGTCAACCTTTGCAAAACAAGCATCATGGTCTACAACACCAAGAAAAACCAAACGCAGGCTTGTTTCTGGTGCAACACGGCTGGAAAGCACAGTGGAGCATAAATATCTTGGAGTCCTCATCGACAAGGAAGGCACTTTTATAGCCCAGAAGGAAGAGCTATAAATGAAAAGTCTGGCTCTAGCCAAGGCACTCAAATACCTGAAGAAAAAACTTGCCGGCCCTTCACTAAAGCCCCTGCTTGAAGTTGGAAGAGCAAAACATCTGCCAACAATCTCATACGGAAGCAAATCACTAACAGCCTGATTCATCATTCTCCCGTTTTGCGAGCCCCTAATAGCGATTCATAGCGAATCGCTATTAAGGACTCGCAAAACGGGATTCATGTAGAAATTGCATAAAGAAATCTTGTTTGTTGGCTGCCATTCTTTAGCGACCCTACCTGCTGCAGGACAAACCTTTGGATCCCGCTGCCTGTTTTCGCCGCGATAGCCCACCTCCCGCTGTCACACACTAATTGCACCACAGTGTGGCCGCCGAGTGGAGGGGGGGCCCGTGGCAGGGTCGGACTACAATTCCCATCAGCCTTTGCGGCCGGAAGCCGCACCCGGGATAATCGCGCCAAGCGGCGCTTAAATCATGGACTCATCTCCCGCGTCGCGGGACCGCGCGCGGGCGGCGCCGGGCGAAGCCCGGGCAAAGGGCGGGCCCTCTGTGGCCCTCAGTGGCCGA
Source organism: Lissotriton vulgaris (assembly GCF_964263255.1). Lineage (NCBI taxonomy): Eukaryota > Metazoa > Chordata > Amphibia > Caudata > Salamandridae > Lissotriton > Lissotriton vulgaris. The sequence continues at coordinate 178,792,891 of NC_141699.1, forward strand.
GGAAGGCCGGGCTGGGCCCTGATATTTGTATTTTGTTTTCTGATTAACTCCTATTAGTAACTGGAGGAGTGAAACCTGTGAAGGAGATATTTCTGTATACTGGCCGAGTATTTCGCCTCAATTCCTCTGTGGAATCATTTTTATGGACTAACTATTGCTATTTATATATACTTTCTGTATAAAAGCCTGCTGCCTGGTTAGCTACTTTTCTATTGAACATGACTGCAAAAAAATTACACTCTGGAAGAGTCCTAGGGGGGAGGTCATGTATAAAAACTAGATCTAACCCCTTGAGGAATAATTATGATAATAGTGTATTACTGAAGGGACAGTTGCAACTATTGAAATTATGGGAAAAACCTGTTGATAAGACTGTGGCAGTCCCAACAGCCGCTGATTCTGAGATGATAATATTAACGGATGCACAGTCTGATATAGAGAAAGATCTTAATCTCGAGCCAGCTCTGGAAAAAAATTTGCCGTCTCTGTCTCTAACTACTGATGCTAACCTCCCATTATGTTCGCTGGGGGTGGTCAACCCTGATATTATAATAGCAGATACGAAAGTCCCTCTGCCTAACATTCTTAAGAATGCAGAAAGTCTGGAATTTGCCATAAAAGAAGACTCTATTCCGTCCAGTATCGATCTTGAATTGTGTGGTCGCTATATGGACAAGAGAATTTTGAAACATCTTGATCCCAGTAAAACACCAAATGGAGCTACGCCGTCAGGATTATTGTTATATAGTAGTACTCCATCTATAACTCCTAAAGACATTCCTTCATTGCAAAATGATTCCAGGACTCCACAACTTAATTTATCCGGTATCTGCTCTCTTTCTGCATCTGGGTACCCTAAAGACGATAAACCTATCTCTGATTCCCTGATAGCACTAGAACATTTATTGGCTTCCATACTGTTTTTATTGGGCAAATTTGTTGGGAGCTCTGATTGCATCTTGGACTCAGTTACACAGATATTGATAGTATTATTGGCAAACAATACTGAAAATGGTACTACTTCTCCCCTGGAGACTGTTGTCCAGAATGTCCTAGACAGTAATAATTTACTGGTAAAAAATGAGCCGGTGGGGATGCCAGTAGTGGTTGACATACATGAGCCTACAGAGATGCCTATCTTATCCGCCTTAAATTGCGGGAAGGAATCTGAACCTTCCTTAAAAGAAGAAAGTTTGGTGGAAGTTAACCAGAATGCTGGAAATGAACTATTTCCGATTTTCAACCAGGATAAAAAAGAACCTGAAGGAAGTCCATCTGTAAAGGGAAAAGTAAAAGAAAAAAGCAGAAAGAACAAAGGGAAAAATAGGAAACCTGTTCGCAAGTATAAAAAGAAAAGACAGAGGCAAATTATTTTTCAAAAGCACATAAATACAGAAGTGCTTGATGTTGTGGAAATCGTAGATAATCTTTTATTGGACACTTCTTCTAATGAGGCTGCTGTTTATACTACTGGTTTTGTAGTTGAAGGTCCCCTTGATGTTTGCACTATGGATGAGGGAGTCCCTTGTCAAGAGGATAATGGATTAGTGTCCCCAGCCCCAGTGGAAGAGGTGACAAGAACTATTCCTGCTGTAACAGAGCCACTTAATCCATTAGCGCCTATTTTTCTGCAGCCGGTTGTTGTGGCCACGAACGTTTCCCCTGTATTCTCAAAAGCCCCTAATTCTTATGTGGATACTTTGACATTGGACTTCCTGCCCTTATTTGACTCTGACCTATACTTAAATAGGTCATGGCTGCTCAACTACTTTAAGGATATTGACAGTTTAAAACGTATTTTGTCGAGCAATATTGACTTGATTTCCTTAATAAGATTTGAAAATGGGCTACGAGTACGGGCAAAATTCTGTTCTAAAATAATTGCTAATCTTGTCCTTCAACAAGCGGAAGCATTTCAATGTAGAGGGATTGATGTGTTACCTTTTTTTAATAACGGAAAGTATACTTTCTCTAGAGAAAGGGCTACAAAGTTGGGTTTTAGGCAGGAAGACCCGTCCCCTTATAATAAAGACCTAAAAATCTGGGTCTCTAGAGGTAAACGTATGGTTTCCCAGGTACTCCCTATTCCCGTGAACTTGACTAGTCCCATAACTGAAGATAATCATCGGTGGAACTGGTTGCCAGGAGTTTTATCTAATAATACATCGAATAATCCAAAACTGTTTCAACATCTTTAACAGTCATTTAAAAGTCATATCCTGGAATGCAGCAGGGCTACATAATCATCCAGAGAAACTTGATTTTTTATTTTCCTTGAATGCAGACGTGATATGTATTCAAGAAACCTGGTGTAAAAATATCCTATACGGGGGGAAAGATTACTTTGTGCTTGAGGCTGCAGCTACACCATCAAAAAAAGGTCACGCAAAAGGTGGAATTGCTTGCCTCTTATCTAATTCATTACAATGGCAATTCTCCCACCATGTTGATACAAGTAACCTTTTCCAAGCAATAACTATTAATAATCTAGTTAGTGTAGGTAGCCAGTCTTCTTTGGTTATTATAAATGCATATATTCCACCTGAAGATATTTTTAGTATTGTTTTAAAGCGTATGTTTTCCTACAATTATTAGAGCTTGACCAGCCCCCTTATATTTTACTCATGGGAGATTTAAATAGCAAAGTTTCTAACTCAAGCATGGACTTGTTTAGAAATAAAGCTAAGGAGGAAGCATATAATATACCCGAAGCAATCTTTCCTAATAAAATAAAAACCAGTAAAAGAGGAAAGATACTCCTAGAAGAACTTAGCTATTTAGAGGGGCTAATTGTAAATGGTAGGATGCCATCTGATATTCCCGCTAATTTCACTTATATGTTCCCTAGGGGTGAATCCATCCTGGATTATATAATCACGGACTATAATACTTTCTCTTTTATTCGAGATATAATGATTTCCCAATCCTCCTTGAGTGACCATAATGTGATCAGTATAATTGTCTCATTACAACCTCCAGACACTGATTCTTGGTCCTTAAGTAATAGAGGAGTTTCTTTTCATTGTAAGTCCGGAAGGTGCTTCTGGGACCCTACCACTATGAAGGATGTGCAAAATTTTCTTGCACAAACTTTACTTGTATTAGAAGAGTGGCAGGGTAGGGAATTCTTATATTTTGAAATTTTTATGAAGAAGCTTACTTCGATTGCAAAGAAGCCAAGATATCCTAGGAAGTTGAACTTCGTTCCTAGTATATTATTACCCTTAAATAAAGAAATAAATAAACTTGTGAGGAAACAGTTCCTATGTAGATCTAGGGAAAATAATCATAAGTTAGCCTTACTAAAAAGAAGAAGGACCAGATTGAGAATAAAATTAAAAAAAGAAAAAGAAGACTCACTCTGGATTAGTTTAAGGGAGGCTTCTGTTTTCGGTAAATCTAGAGAATTCTGGTCCATAATTGGTAAGGGATGTGGTGCAAGAACTTCACCTATTCCCATCTCTATTGCTGAAGATGTTTGGATTTCATTTATATCGAATCTGTATGCATCTAATGGCGTAGAGGGCGAAAATTATGACCCTGTCTTGGATAGTGGGCATACTATAGACCTCCCGTCCGAGAAATCCATTGCTTCAGTGATAAAGAGTATGCGCTCATCCGGAGCAATGGGTCCGGATGAGTTGCCCATTTCAATTCTGAAGCAAGATATCACCTCATGGAGTAGGATTCTCCTTCCTTTGTTTCACGCATGCTTCTTATTGAGATTAGTTCCTACATCCTGGAGGGGAAGTATACTAATACCAATATTCAAGAAGGGAGAGCGGGATAAACCTATGAACTACCGTTTAATAGCTTTATTGGATTCTATAGGGAAAGTTTTTGCTAAATGTCTTTTAATATTAATCACTGATTGGGTGGAGGCAAATGGAATCTTACCCTTGGAACAAACCGGGTTTCGTAAAGAGCATGGTACACTTGACAATTTAACAGCTCTTCAAGTGATCACGGACAAATATGTACGTGTTCGAGGAGGTGGAATATATGCGGCATTCATAGACTTCTCCACAGCGTTTGACAAGGTGGACCGTCCAACGCTGTGGAGAAAGCTAGCTGCATTGGGTATTCCACCACAGTTACTCGAACTTGTAAAATCCCTCCACTCAAACACATGGTGTAAGGTGTTGCAAGGCGGAGAAAGGGGCCTTTCACAGTCTATCCCGTCCCCGAACGGATTAAAACAAGGGTGTATATTGGCCCCTATATTGTTTTCATTATATACTGTAGACCTTCCTGCTTCCATTGCAGCTTGTGGTGGGTTAGCCCCGGTAATTGGAGGGACATCCATTTCGGTTTTAATGTATGCGGATGATATTCTCATCTTAGACTTAACTCCGAAGGGCTTGTCTAACCGCTTGCAAGCATTACATTTATTTGCAGAAGCACATTTTATGAATATCAATGCTTCTAAAAGCAAAATTATGTGCATTTTGGAAGGAAAAATGTAGATCTGAAAACTTTGGATGGGCTATAGGAGGACAGAAACTAGAGGTGGTTAAAACTTACACCTTCTTAGGTAAAATAATTTCAGCAAACCTAAGTGAGAAACCCCACATTGAGCATAATTCGCGTAAAGCATTGGCTCATGGTATGGGGTTATGTTCCCTGTATTCTGCTACAGGAAAAAGACACTTTGCACGATTTTTGGAAGTATATAGAGCAAAGATCCCTCCAACTCTACTGTACGGAATAGAATTGGTGGAGTTAAGACACTGGGGATTCTTGCAGGTAATGGAAGGAAAGGTACTAAGAAGAATTTCCTCCCTTAATACAGCTTGCTCTGTGTCATCATGCAGGCTGGAATTTGGTCTCCGGAGTTGTTGGGTACAGGGGTTGATTGCCCTAGTAAGGTGGGTGGCCTGCTTGGCCAGAGGTAAATCGGGTTCCTTACGGGGATCTATCAAAAACGAACTTCTGGGCAATTTAAACGAGTTTTCCCTATTAGTAAAAAACTTTAGAAAAGCGGTAACATTGCTAGAGTTGGATGATAGTACTTTGTTTCTACTTTCTCCTTCCCAACTAAAGTCCCAGCTGAAATATGCATCTTGGGAACTCTGTTTTAAATTGGATATGACTGCCCTACATGAAAAAAAAGGAAGGGATTTACTTTTAAGTACGTACGCACCAAAGCAGGCCCAGCAGTATCTCACTTGGAATATCCCCCACAGAGTCCGTAGGCTATGGTACCTTTTAAGATATGATTTGCTTCCTCTAAATCTTCTTTTAGCAAAGTGGTATGGATCATCTCCAGTATGTAATCTCTGTAATAATACAGTGCAAGACCGAAATCATGTGTTGTTTATTTGTCCTGCATTACGATCACTACGCTTAAAATGGTTAAAACCCATTTGTTTACAATTAGGAATTTTAAATGTAAAAACGTTTTTCCATGCACTTTATTGTCCGCCTAATGAAATGTTTTGTTTTAAAAATTTTAACTTTTTTAAAGGGTTTTTAGATATTTATTAATGATACCTAGAGATGTTGTTGGATAATTGTTCGGCCAGTGCCTATGAAATGATTCCTTTATATTTAGTTTTTTGTGATTTTATTTCAAATAGTCGTGTATAACTATGTGTTTGTTTTATGTGGCCCTCTTTTGAGAGCCAAAAACATAATAAACTTGAACTTGAACTTGAGCATAAAGAAATGCGATTCCTACATAATCCTTATTTGCGATTAGCAAATTGCTAATCGCAAATAAGGAATAACTCGCCATTCATTCCTATGGGCCAAAAGGCCCATAGGAATGAATGGGGAGTATTCCTTATTTGCGATTAGCAATTAGCTAATCGTAAATAAGATAGCGATTTGAAGGCTGCCAGGGGTGTCCAAAGGACACCCTGTAGCACCCCTCAAATGAAATTTTACACAGGTGTTGCACACACACATGTCCAAAGGACATGTGTGTGTGTAACATGCAACTCAGAAAAATGCATTTAAAAGCATTTTTCTGAGTTTTCGCAATCTACCACGAGGTCTGACCTCGCTGTAAATTGCGGCCAGAAATTGCGAATTCGCAAAACAAAATTGGATGATGAATTGCATTTAAGGAATCTCAAATAGAGATTCCTTAAATGTAATTCCTCGCAAAATTGCGAGATCGCAATTAGCGATTTTTGCATTTGGGATGATGAATCCCAAATGCAAAAATCGCACTCGCAAAGGGCCAGATTCTCAGAATCTGGCCCTTTGCAAGCCGATTTCGGCTTCATGAATAAGGCTGTAAGAGAGCAAGATGCCAGCATCCTAGACACCACAATCACCTGAGTCTATAGAATCATTTTTTCTCCCTGCCAACTACACCTCACCGGCGCAGATAAGATTGGAATTCGGACAGTCGCTAGCCAGGCACGAAGCATACATAACATTTTGGAAAAAGATTCGGAAAGCTGAACCAAACACCCTGAACGATATGCTATGGGAAGAACAACAGTATCGTAATACCTCATTGGCAAGAGTATACTTACAAGAGTCTCTCAGCCTAACAGGATTGACAGAACTTTGGGATTCACCTATCAGTTCCCAGATCTTCAAGCACCTGGTTACAAGGTCTCTCAATATACAGTCTGCTATAGAGGACAAGGCTACACTATCCAAAAGAGATCCTGGATGACGGTAAATAATTATACAACCCTTGCCCTACAAAACTATTTTGCAACAGGCTGCCCAGCATTGATCAAGCTGCAGTTTTTAAAATATAGGGTGGGGCTACCAACAGTTAAAGATCATTTGGCACCCTGGCTGTGCCGAAAACATCTCTCCATTTGCCGCCTTTGAGGGACTGGAAAGGAAGACTTGACTCATTTAATCTACTCCTGCAACACCTTACGCAAAGAAAGATGATCTCTACTAGCAATGTGTAGCATTTTCACTTCATTCTTATTCTTTTCGTTTCCCTTTTAAGTTTATCTACTTTTCTTCCTTGTGTTTCCCTTTTAAAGATGCTGTTCTTTTGTTCTATGCACTTGCCTATGTCTTAGAATTCTCTGATGGAATTGTTTATCTGTAAATGTGTTGTACTGGCTTTATTCTGCTGGGACTTGAACATGAGAGTACTGTGCTGTTTTCATTAAACCAGTACCAACTATTCCTGGATTATTTGGATTATTTAGTTCTATTTACTACACAAAGGCTTTCAATCAAAAGGAAAATCATACAATAAGGCAGGCAATCCTGGCCTTCATCGGCCCAGGGGATCACCAATTGAATTGCTGCTTTGTTCAATTTTTGGTAAAGGTAGAGCAAAGTTTGTACCAAAACACTGTTCACCCAGACCAACAGATCCAGACTGCAATATAAAGGACATGTATTATTTAAGAACAGTTGGATCGTCTACCTGATAACATTGTGTCAGTCTCCGGGCATTAAAAACTTTATTTTACCCTTCATCAAATTGATAACTGTAAATAGGCACATGTGTAAAGGCTCTAATGTTAAAACTGTTATTCATTTCAGTTCAGTTCAGTTCATAAACTCTTTTCGGATAAACATTGTATGCATAAAAGTACAAAACAGTAAAAACAATGTAGGTGACAGGAGAAGAGTAACAATAAATGTTAATACGAATTTACAATTATAAAACACAATGATACAAGCTCAGGGTTGTAGGTAAGATGAACAATCATTATCAACAATTCTAGACTTAACCATTCATGACTTAAAAACTCAAGGATTGAGCACTGTCTTGCGTGCCCTAGTGGCAATTCTCAAAAATGTGCTTAGACGAAAAAGCAGCTCTTCATTGGTCAGGGCAAGCATACTTAAATGGGCAGATTCCAAGCTATTAGGCCTGCTCCTGTTGAAAAAAGGGTAAAGAAGCCCCTTGCTGTATTTGATGTAATATTTACAAAAAAGCAAAAAATGTAGAGCAGATTTGCCACTCACCCCGTCACAAGGACAGGGTACTGAATCAAGTTTCGGATGGTAGCCAAGAGGAAAACACAATGTGAATTTGACTGTCCCTGCTCTCAAGCGGAATAGAAGGCTCCTTTCCCAGTAGCTCATGGGTAAAACAAGATAATTTGGTAGGGGGTGGTAGAGGTAGTACTGCTCCAGAGACATGTAACTAGAAACAAAAAGTTTCTTCGATTCCTGCGCAGTTCTTTCAGTGCTATATAACAGATAAAGGGTGCTTCTGAGGTCTTTTTTATGCAGAGTTTCAGCTTTACCAGGATTTTAAAAGATACTGCCTTTGTTGATGCTGTATAAACTCTGATAAGCTCCAGATAGCCAGGGTATATCCATCCCCTTCTCACACTTCAAAGAATCAGTAATAATATCTCTGGTGAGAGTCGCTGCCTCATTCTTCAAGACCGATAGCTAGAAAAGGGCTGGTCGGGCACGTATAAAGTCAGTTATATAATTTAAATTTAATTCTTTGTGGCAAACATATTGTGGAGTAGAGATTGGGATACCCAACAGCTTCCTACAGAATCTGTTTTCTTCCTTCTGAATGCAGGTACTGTTCGCAGTACCCCAAATCTCAGCTCCGTAAGTGGCCACTGGAACATATTGTAATTTAAAAAAATTTAAGATAGCTTAAATGGCAGCTGTGTTCTTTGGACAAGGGAGACTAAAAATTAAATTGATGGACTTTGAGAACTTGCTCCTCGAATGGGTAATGCGTTCGCAGCAAAGACCACCCCAAGGTAGGGAAATTTACAGGTGCTTATTAGTTTTTGACTACCAACAGCAATAGAACTGAGCTGGCGTTTCCGCCTTTTTAAATATAGGGACCATAATACTCTTCGCCCAATTGTCAGGTAACAGGGCATACATTAGGTTATTAAAGACATTCAGAAGAAGCGGAGCCCAAAAATCCGGTTTCCACTTAATAAAATCTATTGGTAGCCTTTAAGGACCAGGGGCCTTGTTCCCAATACTCTGTTGAATAGCTTCTTCTACTTCAGAGAGAGATATCTGAAAGCTAGTGAATGAACCATATTCATACTGGCCGGTCTCTGAAGGGGGGATTGCATACATTTTAGAAAAGTGGGATTCCCAGGATTAACTAGCGATAGTACAACTAATGGGGGTTAAATAACTGTCCCATAGATCGGAGATCCCTTACAGCAGACCAAAATGATTTTCCCTTTTTATCAGTAGCGGCCTACAATAGAGTTTCCCAACGGATCCTAAGGAGTACTCCCTTCCTATTGGAAACTGCCAAATTATACTACTTCTTAACCAGTTTCACATCTGTGACACACCTAGGTTCATCTGACAACACCCTACGCAAGTTCCAATTAGCCCGCAAACATTCTTCATCAAACCATCTAGAGCCCTGCTTTCTCAAAGATACGGGTTTTGACAAAAGGGTTTTAATAACCAGACAGAGTTTAGAAAAATCTTGGACTACCTCTGGATGCGAGGTTTGAAATGACAAACAAGAATTAATGAGGGACAAGTTGTCCTTAACTAGTGACTGAAACAAATCCCCGTTATCAATGCCCCTCCAAATTAATCTTAAATTGTCAGTTGTTGGCGTTAGGTCTCTGGCCCCGCATTCAGATGAAAACGCCGGTCGTGAAGCTAATCTCAATGCTATTTTAATAGGGTTATGATCCAGTGGATAGTAGCAACAACCTCTGCGTTAATTAAATAATCCACGATCAAAGGAAAAATAAAAACAAAAATCTATTGTGGACGAATAGCCCCTGCCTCTGAATCTCGGATGGTGATTATTAGTCACGTGTAATGCACCCATCTGATCCATAACATTAACCAGGCTATGGGAACTCAAAAACACTGCCAGCTCAACTGCGGGAAGAAGGACCTAAATTGTATGACTCTGCACCAGAGTGCGTATCATTAAGTTTTGCATTAAAATCTCCTCCTAAAATAATCCCAACAGGATTGCCCGAACGTTGCTGATAGTCTAAGTTGGAAATAAAATCAAAAAGCTCAATAAAATTCTTGTTAGGACTGGAAGGAAGTCATTATTATAAAAATTGTGGCACCTTTCTCGCCAGGACGCTGCTGCACATACCTGTCCATCGGTCCTCGGTGACTGCAAAGCAACGGTTCTTTCCTGCTCCCACTGCCTCGCCGCCACCACCAGCATGGGTCGGACAAAGGACTTCAAGTCACGGCATCCCTTCTGTGGCGCCTGCTATCTACTCCATCAACAAGCGCAAGGAGGCGCTTGATAAGCGGAGTAGGGCTCTCGCACCGCAGGACGCACACGGGCACGCGCCGGGCAAAGCCCGGGCCAAGGGTGAGCCCGTCTGAGCCCGTCTGAGACTAGATGAGACTGGACTGGGCCCCCCCTCTGATAAGCTGTGTAAAGTGAGTCTCATTGTGACTGTTTGAGTGTTATTAAATTGTAGATGCTCATTACAGTTAGTTGAGGGGTTTAGTAAGTACAAAAGTTATTGGCCTTTAGAAGTATTATAGGGAGCGTGTATATTTCACTAGAACTCTTTATTTTTTTAATCAACTTTGAGCAATTTCAGCTATCGTACAAGTATCGGGGAGAGTCCGCCCCCGCTTCCAAGGCCTAACACCCGATACAAAGGTTCTGCGTGCACACCAATTACTAAACCAACAGCTATTGACAAAATGCTACGGCAGGCGATAGGAGCTGTCTCTAACGAGATAGAACGAACAGAACGTTGGCTCTCCTTGACGCCAACAATCCCATGCCCATCCATGGCTTTGGAAGCAGGAGTCTCTGACTTGTCCCAGACAGTAAACTTGTCAGATACTCCTGATCTAATGCCATTTTCGGAAAGGGCATCTCTTGTAACTGTTGACAAATCTGACGTGGGGGGGGGCAACTAGGAAAGGTGCCCAAAGGAAACAAAAGGTACACAAGGGGGCGGGAGCAAGTGAACTCCTCCTTGAGAGCAGCGCCAAAGGCCCAGACTGAGAGCAATACACTTGGTGGAAATAGTCCACCAGCCTGGAGCCCCCGCCAAGGGTCACAAATATGTCAAGAGATATCAAAGCGCATTTGGAAACCTTCATCCATAGCGAGATAGAAGCTCTTTGAAAACATCTAGAGAAGCTTACACTGCTGGTTGATTCATGGGGGAGCAAAATTGACACCCTCTTCAATACTTTTGTTAATTTTAATATTTCTGAACAAGCCTCTACACAACAGAGTAACTGAGCGACCACATCCCCCCATTCTGCCCACAGAGAATCTAACACTGTAATGGCGCCCCTATCTCTAGTCAACCACCCTACGGTTTTGGGGGGGCCTCAACCTGGGGCTCCAAAGGAGGGGGTGGATGGCCAAGGCCCGTTGACAATGCTAACAGCATTGGGCTCGCAAGTGGAATGTAATTTTTCCACTAAAAGTAGAGGAGATTATGGGAACAATGATGGTTCTAATAGACCTATACCCAAATCGAATCTTCAATGCATTGACCTTCCTACGGACTCAAACCCTTATACTGTCATTTTAACTAGAGTCCCTGAGCTGGAAAAAGACAGAGGGGAGTTATATCCGGAATTAAAAAATAAAGTTATCTTCTGTTTAAACAAAAACAGACCACTGCCCCCTTTAATTCAGAGCGAAATTCTTTTTGCTAGGCAGGTCAGTTGGTTGGGACAGAGGAAGAAAGATATACAGGGGGACTGTGTAATGATCAACTTTAGGGATACTAGGGCGGTTTAACATATTTTAAATTGGGATTATGTAAGGGAGACCAGTGGTATAAGGACCCTTCTCCTCGTTACTTCTATCCTTCCACTTCTCTGACATAAATAATGGGAGGTGTATATAAAAAATGGGAAAAGAGAACCCAGACTGACCACCTGACAAATATGAGACGGGGGCCAGAAACAATCCCATTTTTAACATCCCAGTTAGTAACAGATTTAGCAGCCTAGACCTAGTTGATTGACTAGATCCCCCAGCAGAAGCAGTAGAAGGTATAACCATCCAGCCACCACTGCTACAAAAATGTGAAAGATCTGAGCTTGAGGTTTGTAATTTTGGGGACACACCTGAGGTTATAGTAGATCTGGATGGACTGGGAGCCCCATTGAGTACACTGGGGGACTCCGCGGGAAATTCACAAGTCTATGAGGGGATACCTTGTCAAATACCCCAGTAGAAGGTGGAAACTTCTGACTTCCGGATTGAAAATACATTAGACTCACACAACATAAAGGTCCTTTCATGGAACATAGCAGGTCTTGCTTCTAAGCTGGATCATCCTGATTGGGGAGCTTATATTGACATGCATGAGCTATGTCTCTTACAAGAGCTAAGGTCTGATACTGCACTATATAGGCTAGGATACATAGCTTATTCAATCCCAGCTCAACAGGGCCATAGGGGGAGACCCTCAGGGGGTCTATGTATTTGGATTGCCACCCATTTGGAGTGTTCTATTAAAGTCCTTGCTACTGGATCCTTGGACATACTTTGTATTCTCTCGTTTAATGACCAATCTAGTTTGGCTATTATAAATGTATATTCCCGCCCAGTAAAGTTGGGGCAAACCTTACAAACCTTAGACTTGTTCCCTCTTTTCTACTGACTCTTCCGGAGTCTGTTCACTTAGTTGTTGGGGGGGGATTTTAATTGCCATTTTGAACCTCTCAATGGTATAAGTTCCAATATTACAAGTGAAGAAGACTCTGTTTGGTAAGTTCCAGATTGTAATACTTATCCAACTAGGGGGTGGTCCCTTCAGTTGACCTCACTTACACTTATTTATTCGCTTAGGGCCTGCAATGGTCGATTCCCATCAGATAACCCGGGAAACCCAACTTTTAACAAAATAGGACAGCCCTCCATAATTGATTTGATTTTGGATGATGTTGAGAATTGGTCCAAAACCGGGATTTTACTGTACAACCACGATGTGAAAGTGATCATAACCCATTAATACTTGATTTGTATATTCCCCAACTCAGGAAAGTTCAGGGCCAGCCTACCCAACCCCCTCCAAATGTAATCGTAAGAGAAGGGCGCAGAAGAGTTTGCTGGGGTACATTAGCTGCATCAGATGAGAAAATGGCGTCTTTGTACACTGAGATTATCCCCTTTTTAGAGTTTGCTTTCGGTATGACTCAAAATTACCAAGGCCAAGAATCTATTCTGCTGATGAAAACCAATCATCGGGGGATGTTTTTTAAGTTGGCAGCCTTCTTTTATAAACATGAATGAATGAATGAATGAATGAATGAATGAATGAAATTCAATTTATATAGAGCGTTCTACCCTGAGGCCTTGTGGCGTTTGGACCGGGCGGGCATGAAAATGAGACCAGAGTATACAGATTAGTGGAAGAGGAAAGTTTTCAAGAGTCTGCGAAAAGTTTGTAGATTGGGTTCACTGCGCAGAGTGGGTGGCAGAGAGTTCCAAAAAGTGGCAGCATTCCACGAGAAGAACCCCCATCTGGCTCGTTGTACTTTCCGTGGGATTGCAAGGAAGGCTGTACTGGAGCGCAAGCTTCTAGAAGGGTGGTAGGGGGTCGCTAAAGAACAAATCATCGCAGGGCCTGATTTCCACATGGCTCTATGAGCAATACACATCGCCTTAAACCGGATTCTGGCCTGAATTGGCAGCCAGTGTAGCTTCTTCAAGGCAGATGAAACAGACTGCCTCTGAGGAAACTCCAGAAGTAAACGGGCTATGCAGTTCTGGGTCACCTGCAATTTTTTGATGGTGGCCAGTGGTTCACCCAGATACAAAGCATTCCCGTAATCTAGGCGGGACAGGATGAGAGCCTGCACCATAATCCTACGAGCCTGGAAAGGGAGAAGGGGCAACATTTTCCTCAGTAACCTCATCAGGCCGAAGCAAGTGGTGGAGAGCTTGGTGGCTTGGTGGTTAAAGCATAGAGTGCTATCCAACCATACTCCCAGACTCTTAATCTGCTCTTTAGGCAGCGGCATAGTGCTGAGACAGGTAAGCCAAACCAACGCTGCTCTGGGAGAGGGAGACTTACCCAGGAACATCAGTTCTGTCTTGTCCCAGTTTAACTTAGGATGAGAGAGTGACATCCAAGCGGCTACCGCTTCTAGGCAGATGCCCAAAGTGCTAGATGATCCCTCAGGGTGGTTAAGAGCAACCACCAGATGGGTATCATCTGCATAGGTGACAATTTCGATGCCGAAAGGGAGCACTATCCCAGCTAATGGCTCCATATAGACTTTAAAAAGCGTGGGGCTCAGGGCAGATCCCTGCGGAACCCCACAGCTAAGGGGCCATCGTTTAGATAGAGTAACACCCTCTGAGACCTGAAAAAAACGGTCTTCCAAAAAGGATTGCAGCCAGGTGAGAGCCGAACCTGTCACCCCAAGATGTTTTAATCGAGAAAGCAAGATGTTGTGATCCACAGTGTCGAAGGCGGCACTAAGGTCCAGCAAAATAATTGCTGCTGTGCCGCCTTGGTCCAGGATCTCAGGCGCCCTCTGTCACTGTCAAGAGGGCTGCTTCCGTCCCAAGCTTAGGACGGAAGCCTGCTTAGGAATCATGGAGTAGATTGTTAGACTCCAGGTGGTGGACCAAGATGGTGTTATAATATGTTTCTCAAGCAGCTTGCCCAACCAGGGAAGGAGAGAGATAGGGCGATAATTGGCCATGATGGATGGATCCAGATTGGGTTTTTTCAGTAAAGCTCTAACTTGGGCACATTTCCAAGCAAATGCCACCTTTCCTGAGGTGATGGAAGAGTTTAAAACCTTCAGGATCACTGGCCGAATTAAATCCTTAACTAGCATAAGGTGGCGCGGAGAGGCTGGATCGATGGGAGAACCAGATGTTGCTCTAGACATTAGTAAGGACAGTAGTGCCTCATCAAGCAGAGGGAACTCACATAGAGGACACTATGGACTCACAAGGCTGCTCTCAGAACCAGGGGAGACACATGAAAATAATACTAAGGCCAACCCCAAACCGCAACATCAATGGCTTAATAAGGCGTGCAGGGAAGCCAAAAGCGCACTGGTAAAAGGAGTTAAGAATAAGGATGTCCTAGGTACCAGAGCAGCCAGGTCTCATTACAAAAATACCCTGGCTGAAGCTAAAGCAACCTGGAAGAATGAAAAATGGGAAGCGATCAGAAAAGCTTTGGACACTAGAGACATGCAATGCTTTTGGAATCCAGTGAAGACTGGTCACTCCAAAGGCAACTTGGTTATCGCTCCAAATCTAGCGGAAGAAGCTTGGAGATCATATTTTAAAATGTTATTCTCTAGGTCTCTGAACGATAGTATAGCACAAGGGTTAGTGGATGTTTTCCATATTCCCCTAAATATGGTACCTCCTCCTTGTAAACTGTTGGAAGTCACTTTGGCATTGGGCAGGATACTTCCTAATAAGGCACCGGGTCTGGACAGGATCCCTAATGACTTGTTCGGAACAGAACCGGCTGTCTGGGCTTCTTATTTGCAGTTTTTATTCAACACTATTATTCAAGTTATGGAATTCCCTGCGACCTGGGCTGGCTCGGAGATTATTCGAATTTTTAAAAAAGGCTCCCCATTAGACCCGGCAAACTATCGGCCTATTAGTCTTATTGATGTCACCCAAAAGATATTTGCCCACGTCCTCTTGGGGCAACTACAATCATGGATGGACGAGTCAAATACCCCCTTACAAGCAGGATTTAGGTCCAAAATTTCGACCATAGACCAAATCTTTTGATTGCAACTAATCTACTGGAAGACAGTAACCTTGGGAGGGGGTAGTCTCTATTTGACCTTTGTGGACCTTAAATCCGCCTTTGATTTGGTCCATCGTGAGCAGCTATGGGGACTCCTGTATGATCTAGGGGAGTCGGTCTACCTTTGCCAGCTTTTAAAGCCCCTCCATGAAGGCACCTATGCAAGGGTAAGCTTTGGCAAGAATGGAAAACTGACTGCGTCTTTTCCTGTGGAGAAAGGGGTGAGGCAGGTTGTGTGCTAGCGCCAACCCTCTTCTCTCTCTTCCTGAGCGGCTTAATTGACCCCCTCTTGGCTGTGAAGGACATAGACTCACCAAGGTTAGCAAACAGTAAAATACCAGCTTTAATGTTTGCTGATGACACGCTACTCCTGTCTAAATCATCTATATGGATGCAGCGTGTTTTGGATGAGTTTAGCTCATTCTGTAGGAAAAGGAATTCGGTGATAAACTTTAAAAAAAACAAATATATGGTTTTCCATGCCAAAACTAACAACTGTCCACATCCTCAAATGGATGGTAGGCCCCTAGAGAGAGTGCCCATTTTCGACTATTTGGGTATCACATTGAATGATAAAATGGACTGGAGGACGCGAAATAATGAAGGCCAATTTGAAATTAACACAGTCAATGGGAGGCATCCTTAAAGTGCATAAAAACTGCTCCTAAAAAGTGATTGGCCCCCCGGCTGAAATTTACAAAACTCAAGCAAGGGGAGCATCCCTCTATGGTGCCGAACTCTGGGGCCACTGCCCATCCCACTCCTTACTGGTGACTGAGAATACATTCATCAGGCAATTGTTGGGTCTCCCAAAAAGCACGCCCTTAGGATGGACCTGGGTATTGGCCCCATATCAGACTTAATTGCCTCTCGTCCTCTCCTTTTCTGGCGTTGTATTTGGAGTGCGCCAGAGTTAATTAATTACAGGGAGTAACTGAGGGATGTTATGTGTAAATTTGGGGCTACCAACCTACCATGGCTGTCCTACGTTAGGAGTCTGCGTTTTTCGTTGGGTTGTGGTAACTTGTGGTTAAACCCGGAGGAGATCTGCTCCAGTACTTCCAATAAAACCTTAGCTTTAACCTTGAAGGAATTCAAACTTGCCCAATTAATTCAAAGTACAACCACATGCTCCTTGACATCAAGGTTTCTGGCTGCCTAGCAGCAGTATAAACTGGAAAAGACCTTGGACAGTATCCAACCATTCATGGCAAAAAAACTGTTCTTACAATCTAGGCATGGGACATTTCCGTTAGGTGCATTTACGAATAAATGGAAGGGTACAGCCAAAATAGATTGGCCTGGCTGTTCCCCCTCAGAAGAAACAGAACTCCATTTAATACTTTTCTGTCCTGCATACCGTAGGTCTAGATTGAAGTGGATTCTTCAATTGTGCAGAAACTTAGAGCTTAGAAACCATATTGAGGTCTTTAGGCTACTTAAATACAAAACACTGCCATTATTTGTAGTTGCCACCTCGAAATTCCTTTTTGCAATGTGGTGTACTCGTAGAGGAATTTTGAAGGGGAAAGAGATGGGCAACAGTTGATGCTATCCCTTATATTATCTCCCCATTGCCCTTTGCTGCTATATAGTATTGCTCAGAGATTCTGATGATAATAATTGTGTTCACTTTGTTTGTATGTGGTATTGGGTTCTCCAGGCCTACATATTCCGCAAAACCCTCTACACCATAAAACAGACGTTGGCACGGAAACTGGAAAATGCAAAAGACAAGTTTATTAAGACCCCATGGGGTGGTGGTACATTCCTACAGCACCCTTCGGTAATGCAAGAAGTATCACACCGAACATCGGTGCGAGACATCTTTTATACAGTTTTACAGTAATAAAAAGAGTAGGTGGAACACAGTTGCTCAGTTTAGGTACATATAAGGTCATTTTTGGAACACAGCCAACTCATGGGAGGAGTTACAACACTACTGGTCAGTTTGAGAGAACATTCCTAAGTGGTGACTGTCCACTCGTACAGAGGGTTAAACTACGCATGTGCAGGTTTGACCAGTACTAAAAATAGCCTGTTGCTGGGCAAGCTAGGTGGTCAGTGGTAAAGAGAAAGGACAAAAGGGCATGCTGACCACGAGGCAGCGCGTTCATATAAAATGGACGCCAGTGTTCTCAAAATGGCCTCCAAACACTATAGTCAAGATAAGGGGAAATTCGTGTAGCAAAGCTTAACGCTAACCCGATCACCGTCAAATTACGTCAGACGACCCTTTTAGCGTTTAGCTGAAGCTACCTCATAGTGGACATAATCAGGATATTCGTCATCAATATTGATTGACATAATGTTTGCTACTTCTCTATGGATCATTTGTTCATTCTTAACAATAGCTCGTTTGGATGGAATACAAGCAGAAAGGCATATGGAACATAACATAGGGCCGCACTGAATACACAAACATAGAAAGAATAGTAACCCAATTATTATACATAGGATCGTTAACAGTTTCCAGCCCCAAGTACTAAGCAATGTCCAAAACCAACCCGAAAGTGTCCAAGTGCCATTATCAGGATGTATCTCAGCAGCTATCTTGTGTAATTTAGAAATAGCATCATATACAGAGGGTGAATTATCTGGCACGTACACGCAGCAACTACTTCCGATAATGCGGCATGCACCCCCACGATCAGCTAACACTACATCTAGAACCATTCGGTTCTGGAGCGTTACAATTCTGGTAATTTGAAGTTCCTCAGTTAAGTTCCCTAAAGCAAAAACTGTCTCATTAGCAACAGCTTCTACAACATGTGTCAGTCGTCTAATTTTTCTGCTATTTAGGGCAGCACCAACAAATTAAAAGAGACCTAAATTGAAATCGACATACTGCTGCAGAGAAGTATCGATCTGGTCAATATCATCGAGGGCTAACGTTCTCTTCACTCTATTCAATATAAAATCATGGTAGAGTACGAAATCATTATGGTACATAGGCGGGGCAATAAACACAGGAGGTAATACAAAGGATATATAACAGGTTCGTAACCATCCTATAGGGAGACGGTGATAACCTTTATTTCCGCAAACAAAGTAAGTATTTCGTGAAGCCACAAAGGTGATACCATTTGGAGTGTCAAAGGTGAGAGTAGTGTTACATTCACTTCTTCCTACTGGGATTGTACCTTTATTACAGACATATATGACTGATGACTGTGATCATATGCAGGCTAGACATATTTACATTTCTTTGATTAGTATAAATTCGAGGCGAGGATACATTATCTGGTCGATATTCTTCCCATTCGAATTTAGTTCCTTCAGCTTGTGGGTGACCATCTCGATCATTAAAGCAAATGTTATTAAGTCGGAAAAGTAGTCCACCTTTTGTCGGCCATCTCAATGTGAACAGAAGAGTGTGCCAAGCATTACAAGAACCATTGTGAGAAAATGGGAGAGGAATAAGCGGAGTGCCTCCTTTCTTTTGATGTCCAGGCAACATTCCACACACCCCGCAGTTCGAAGTGTTCGTCATATTATGGGTGTGATGCAAAATTTGAATGAAACTGTTATTCAGATAAGTCTGTCTATGTTGGTCTTCGTGATAGGGCAAAGTGAAATGAAAATGTTCAGATGGAATTGGGGTAGTAGGCATTAAATGTTCTCTTGCCGGCTCCAGCAGTTCTACCACCCAGGCTATTACCGCTATCACCACGATGGTCATAACAAAAAGAACTGCACCAAGAATTCTCTTATTCCGCATCGTAGAAGATGCCATAGTTCAAAGTACAAATATCTCAAAAGAAAGCAACTAAAAAATAAAAATATGAGTGCTGAGCTCCGAGGTAGCCGTTGGTTTCTTCTCCCAGATTCAAGACGGGTGTCGCTACACTTGGCAGAACTGATCCCCCCTCCCTTGATATTCCCGGCTTCCGTTTCACAAACCTGGAGCGGTAACTCAACCAGTCTCGCACAAAACAACTGCTTTTCTTGGCCGTAGATTATATCTCTCTCTACCAGAGACAGTGTGGTCCGGGAAGGCTCCCTCCGATTCAGTAGACGTAACAGCTGGGCTCTTCTCCTCATCCAAGATGTCTCGATAATCAGACAGCACAGTGGGGCTCACCAGATCCGGAGAGACACGACGACAATGAGTAGAATGCACCCATCGTTTCCTGTTTGTGACTCGCACAGCCGTTCCTGTTGCTAACAACACCTGCTCGGGGCCACGCCACCTCGGCTCCAAGCTGCTGGTTCTTTCAAAAGTCCGGACCATCACATGGTCGCCAGGACGAAGATTATGAGCCTCTCCAATAGAGTTGTCGGTGAGCGCTTCTCGAACCTGTTGATGAATAGAAAGTAAATCATTTGTTAATCGTGCCAAATAATCGTTCATCATTATACAAGGCACATCAAGTAACAATCGAGGCTTAGGAACTCCCCATATATTCATAGGCCTTCCGAACACCACTTCATAAGGTGTGAGGCCAGTTCGGGAATGGGGCACTGATCTAATAGATAGCAATGCCAGAGGCAGAGCATCCGGCCATTTCAAAGACGTGGATGCCACGATCTTTGCTAGCTTCAATTTCAAAGTAGCATTGTACCTTTCCACCAGACCTGCTGACTGCGGATGAAATACAGCATGGAATTTTTGCTGAATTCCTAATCCCTTCATGACGTATTCCACAATTTTCCCAACAAAATGAGGACCATTATCGCTCCACAAAAATTTACAAACACCATAGCGCGGGAAGTACTCTTTGAGCAGCACCTTAGCTGTTGTCAGCGCTGGATTATCCTTCGTGGGGAAGGCCTCAATCCATTTACTGAAAGCACACACCACCACTAAGACATACTTAAGGTTATTGCAACGCTCAAGCTGGATGTAATCCATTTGTAGCACTTCGAATGGTGCAGTAGGTGGAACAAACCCTCCTTTCGGAGTATACGTCCCTTTAGCAGGATTGTACTGCAAGCATATCAGACAGGTCTGCACTACTCTTTTGGCCATATTGCCAATCTCAGGATGCTCCCAGACTCGCGTAAGCAATTTAGTAATTGCAAGAGCTCCAACATGTGCCAATCCATGTGTCATTTGAACCATTGCTTGCAAGTAAGCTGCAGGCAATTTCCATCTCTCCATATCTTTGCTTCTCCAACAACCCTCATCGTCCAACACTCCCTCCGTTGCCCAGGTTGCGAGTTCTGCTTCAGACGCTGATTTCTGAATGTCTAGTATCTCCTCTCTAGCATCATGCCATCGTTCAGCCTGCGATTTCACTACATACATCGGCGAGGCATTTTGTAACATAGCAGTTTTCCTCGCTATACAATCTGCAAAGGCGTTTCCTTGTCCTACTTTGTCAGTCACTTTCTTATGTGCGCTGCATTTAATTATCGCCACTTTCTTTGGACATAGTAACGCATTTAGGAGATCACACACTAATTCTCCGTGCATAATGTGTACTCCATGTGAAGTCAAAAACCCTCGCTCTCTCCAGAGTAGGCCAAAATCATGCGCTACTCCAAAGGCGTACCGGCTATCAGTGTAGATGTTTACACATAAACCAGTGCTTAATTCACATGCTCTTGTTAGGGCTATCAATTCCGCTGCTTGGGCCGATTTCTGTGGTATTCGTGCTGCTTCTACCACTGTCTTAAGTGTCGTGATCGCAAATACTGCAGAAGTTGTGCCATCTGGCAACCTCAAACACGATCCATCAACCCACAGTTCCCTATCCACATCTGGAAGTGGCGTATCCTGTAAGTCAACACGACCCTTTGTTTGTTCTTCAGTCAGGAAAACACAATCATGGTGTTCTTCCTCCTGGCCCTCAGCAACTGGATACGGCAATAAAGTAGCAGGGTTCAGAGTAGCACATCTCTTTAGTGTGATATGTGGCGCCAACAATGTTAGCTCATATCCTGTTAAACATGCACTCGTTAAGTACTGTGTTTTCGTTTGGTTTAGCAGAGCGTCTACTGCATGGGGAACTAACACCAACAATTTGTGTGACAAAACTATTCCCTCGCTCTGTCGTATAGCCACTGCTGTTGCTGCAACTGCTTGAAAACACCCAGGTAATCCTCATGCTACTGGGTCAAGTACTGCTGAAAAATACGCGCAAGGTCTCTGCTTATCCCTGTGTGTCTGCACTAAGACTGATAATGCACACCCATCCCTCTCATGTACATATAATGTAAAAATCTTCGTATAATCTGGTGTACCTAGCACTGGTGCAGAACAAAGGGCTTGTCTCAATTGGTCAAAAGCATTCTGACATTCATCTGTCCATTCAAGGGGGATCGGTGTAGTTTTGGACAACAATGCTAACAAAGGTTTTATAATGTGTGAAAACCCCATTATCCACTGCCTACAAAAAGACGTTAAACCTATGAAAGCACGAACATCTCTCTGAGTGCGGGGGACTGGTGTATCTAAAATCGCTTGGATTCGATCAGATGTCAATGCACGTCCCTCCTTAGACAAAAGATGACCGAGGTAGGTCACCTTTGGTCTACAATATTGAAGCTTTTTCCTTGAAACCTTGTGATTATTGTGGGCAAGAAAGGAAAGCAAAGCAAGACTACTCTCCTCACATTGCTCCTGTGTGTCTGCTGCAAGTAAAATGTCATCGACATATTGAATGAGAGCCACTCCAGGCTGTAAATCAAAAGAATCAAGCTGTCTTTTTAAAGCCTGACTATAAATGCTAGGACTTTCTGTATAGCCTTGAGGAACTCGACAAAATCAATACGATTTATTATTTAATGTGAAGCCAAATAGATATCGGCTATCAGGATGGATGGGAATGGAAAAGAAGGCATTTTTCAGGTCAATCACGGTGAACGTGGTGGCTGTGGGCGGAATCAAAGTAAGTAAGGTGGTAATATCAGACACCACCGGGTATTGGGGCACTACTATCTTGTTAATTTCTCTCAGATCAATAATAAATCGATAGATTTTGTCATCAGTATCTTTCTTTAAAATCGGAAGAATAGGGCTGTTACGGACATTATAGGGGACTTCCTCCACTACACCTGCAATAATCAAATCGTGTACAATATGCGTAAGGCAACTTCACCGTCCCTGGAGATTTTATACTGTGGTACCCGAGGCAGAGACGCTCCCTCCTTTACAGTGATTCGAATAGGAGGGATAATCATCTGTCCCACATCCGTGTCTGAAGTAGCCCATAACGTTTTTGGGAGAGAGGCTAACGCCTCGATTTCTTGCATGGAGCACAATCTCTCTACATCTGGGTAATTGTCATTCAAAATAACCCACACTCCTTCAGGAGCGCAGCGTATGGTTGCTCGGAAATATTTAAGCATATCTATTCCCATAATATTGTCTGGGGTGTTTGGTGACAATAAAAACGGGCACGGACCAAAGAATCTGTCAATATAAAATGTAAGGGGTTGTGACAATGGGCTAAGAGAGGGTGTTCCAGCGAACCCTATCGATGTAATCATTTCGCCAGACAGGGGAGCCCTTGGAACCAAGTTTTTAGACAGAGCACTACGAGTAGCTCCTGTATCAACCAGGAACTGATCAGTAGAACCCAAAACGCCCGCTGATACATATGGACCTCTTTGATCTACTGGTACTTCAACCGATTCCACACCCCATCCTACGCAATCCTATGCATGTACATAGTCCTGAGACTCTGCATGTTCACCCTCCGCTATCTGATACTGATTCCGTCGATTGAAAGCATTATCATCAACCTGACCACGACCCCTCGCTTCAAACCTGCCACGATCACTTGCTCCGCCCCTCGCTCCTGAATAACTATTACGTGTCCTTCCACCTCCTCGACCACGCTGATTACGTTGTTCTCGAAGCACCGGACAGTCTGAGGCCCAATGTCTAAACTTTGTACAGTATGCACACTGATCCTCAGAAATGTCGGTACGACCGGAAGACGTACCGTACGATCCACGCCAACCTCTATCATTCCCTCTTGACTGTGTAGCATAAACCTGAGCCAACATCACTTTCGTCTTTAATTCCTTCGCTTTCTTATCAGTACTTTCTTTAGCCTCCAATTCCTGTCGTTCATAATACTGAGCCATAGTCAGTAAAGAAGCAGGGGTCGCCGTGGTCCAGGAACTTTCACTAGTCTTTAAACATTTTGCAATCTCCGGTAGGAGATTCGCTACATACTTGTCAACGAACAAATGCCTACCCGTATCTTCTGTTAGTAACTGCCCACTGTAGTCATTCAATGCTTCTTCAAATCGTGAGAAGTCAAAAACCGACTCATCCGCCTTCTGTTTACAAGAGGCTAGCATGGTCCAATCAATTTTTTTAGAGGGAACAAGCGTTTTTAATTTATTCAAAATAGCCGTCGGGAGATCTAAGATTAATTGACATGGCTTACATGCAGGCTCCCTATCTAAATCAGCTTGGACTAAAGTTTTCCAATCCACCCCCAGGATCGCTCGATCATCGAACTTACGAACCGCCCTCCACATATCAGGAGGCAATATTAACCCAAAGAAAAGGTCAATATCAACTAACGTCATAACACACGAAGAAATAGCCCCTTCCACTCCTTCATAGAAAGCTGCCGGATTCTTACGGGGGTCAGGCAAAGCATTTTTAAGTGCCATGACATCTGCTCTATTCCACGGTGTGTAAACCCAATTATATATAAAATAACCCTTTGCATCCACATACATTTTATCATCTCTTGTACCTTGCCCTTTAGGAGGGACATATAAAGGTGCAGCTTCACGCATAGGCATAACATGAACTGTAGAACTCTTATCTGCTCCAAAGATAGAACACTCTTAGGATTTCTCCGTCGATCCTGGCGCAGGCGCCTCTGATGCTTTTCTCGCCTCCCGTAATCTTGACGCCTCATCCCGTAGCTGGACCAACCGCTGAAAAAACCGATCCGCATATGCAATAACAAAAAGACCTTTACGCATATCCTCACGACCAACTGATACATCCTTAGGCTCAAAATCATTTGAATACTTTCTAAATCGGTCTACAACTTCATCTCCAAACTGACTCAAGAAATACAACCGTTCTCGCTCGGACCACTGACGCATTTGGTCATCAATTTCTGCAATAGTTATTGCGTTAAGATTAAGTTTACGGGCAAAACTACGCAATTCCGCAGCTTCACCAGCACTTAACCTAATACGACTACCCCCTTGATCATCTCCGTCCGAATCCTCAGCTGGGGCCATAGGTGGAACATACGGAGGCGGGCAACGATCTAATAATGAAAAATCATCAGTTTCATTAGTAAGGACAGGATAAAGAGGACGTCGAATAGGAAATTGACCATTCGTTTGCAAATTACGTTCCCGTGCCTCCCTCTCTTTCTTTTCCTGCAACTCTTTCTCCTCCAGCTGTAAAGCCTTATCCTGAGCAGCCTTCCGCTGCTCTTTGTCCGCCAAGGCTAATTCACGCTTCATTCGTTCACGCACCGCTTTCTCCCACATACGTACACAATCAAACATATCTTGTCTAGACCTGCGCTGAAACAAACATTGCTCCACATACTGAACCTTTCGTAAATCAAACGACCCATGTAGTGGCCATTGCAATTGAGGATCTCCCACTATCTGCTATCTCCCACTGCTCCCCTTCACATCCCCCCTTCCCTAGTCAGCCCCCCCCCCCTTCTCCTAGAGATAATGCCCTCCCTGCAACCTCCAAAACTCTTACGGCATTCTATCTCAATACCCGGTCTGCAGTAGCCCATGCGCATGAACTCTCGGTACTGCTAGACCTTCATGCCCCAGATCTTCTTTTTCTAACGGAAACCTGGTTCTGCGATGACTCCCTCCCTGCCCTACTAGCCACTCTACCAGCCCCATATTATGCCCTCCGGGCAGATCGCTCTACTGGCAGAGCCGGGGGCGGCGTGGCGGTCATCACACATACCGACCTTCCTTTCCAAACTCTGTCCCTGCCAAAAATCGCGACTACCGAATACCTGGCTATCCGCACTACTTCTACTACTCCCCCTCTTACCTGTTTCCTTATTTACCGCCCTCCCCAATCCCCTTTGCAGTTTCTCTCTGACTTTTTGGAAGTTCTGGCTACAACTACTGTTAACAACTCCTCTATCCTACTTCTTGGCGACTTTAACTTCTGGCCCTCTGACCCAGCAGAATGTTCGTCTTCAAAAGAATTTTCTGAAACTCTCCAATCCCTTAACCTCACACCTCATGTTCATTCCCCTACCTACATTAAAGGTCACACGTTAGACCAGATCTGGTCCTTGAACTGTCCTGTGGAGTCCCTCTCAATTTCGCCTTGTACATGGTCTGACCACCACCTGATCTCATTCGCCCTCCCCATTCACCCTCCAATCAAGCCCCCTCGCCCCAAAAACATCTGGGTCCGAGCCTGGGGCCGAGTTAACCCGCAAGATCTATCTTCCCTACTCATCACCTCCCTCCCTTCCCTGCATGGCCTATCCATCCTCTCCCAGGTTAAGGCCATTGAACAGTGGCTTTCCTCAGGCTGCGATTCTGTTGCCCCTCTAAAACGTATCACCTCCAAGCGTGAGAAGGACGCCAACCGGTGGTTCAACGAAGAGCTTAAGGCCACCAAACTAGCGGTGCGTCGCGCGGAGCGGGCTTGGAGGAGAAATTATTGCCCCACTTTACGATTGGAGTTCATTAACACCCTGACCCAATATAAAAAAGACATCTTGGAGGCCAAAACCACTTACTTCTCCTCCAAAATCCTCGCTGCAGAAAACCAGTCCAAGGAAATATTTGCGATCGTTCACAACCTGGCGTTCTCAGATAGAACTACCCTAAAGCCCGCCCCGTCCAAAGAACTCTGTCACTCCCTCAACAACTATTTTATCCAAAAAATAGCTACCATCAAAGCCAACATCCCCCCCCTCCCCCTCTTTTGTTGACCCCCAATGTCCCCCTCCTAAGGGAAAACTCACCACCCTCCCCCCTATAACCAAGGATTCTTTGACCTCCTTAGTACCCCTCGTCAAATCTGGCTCTCCACTCGACCCCTGTCCTGCCCATATTCTCCGCCACATCTTCACTACCTGTCCAGACCCCCCCTCCACCTCCTCAACAGCTCCCTTTCTCAAGGCGTAGTACCTAACCCTTTAAAATCTGCGGTAATTGTGCCCATCCTGAAAAAGCCAGGTGCGGACCCCTCAATCCCTGCCAACTTCCGCCCCATCTCCCTTTTACCATTTCTGGCAAAGGTGCTTGAGCGCCATGTCACCTGCGCTCTGAGCTCCTTTGTGGAGAAGCATGGAGCACTCGCTTCCCGCCAGGCCGGGTTCCGCCCCGCACACTCTACGGAGTCCGTAGTCATGGCGGTCCTGGACAACCTCAGGGAGGGTAGGGATACTCACCAGCCCCAGGCCTTGGTGCTCCTCGACCTCTCTGCCGCGTTTGACATGGTGGATCATACCATCTTGCGTTCCCGTGTCGAGGCGGCGGGGATCGGGGGCACCGCCCTGGTCTGGCTATCCTCCTTCCTGAGCGACCGCACCCAGGCTATCCGCCTGGGTGACTTCACTGCGGACGCTCGGAAAGTTCAGTGCGGGGTCCCCCAAGGTTCTTCCCTTTCCCCTCTTCTCTTCAATCTTTATATCGCCCCTCTTATCTTCTCTCTGCAACAAATGGAGGTCGCCGTATTTAATTATGCGGATGACCTCCAGCTTGTTTTCAACCTGTCTTCTTCTCCCTCTTCTGTCCTAAATTTCCAATCTATCATGCTCCATATCCGGGACTGGATGAACCACAACCACCTGAAGCTCAACCCTGACAAGACCGAGCTGGTGCTGACGGGTGGTTCATCCAGCCCCTGGTCCTCCCTATTCTGGCCCCCCTCTCTTGGCCCCTCACCTGTTCCCTCTACCTCAGTCAAAACTCTAGGCATAAAACTCAACTCTCAACTCACCCTCCACTCCCAGGTCAGCTCTGTGGTTTCTTCTTCTTTCTTATCACTGCGCACCATACACAGGGTGTCTCCTGTTTCTTTTCCTTTACTGCTCTCAAACTTATCATTTTGGCCATGGTGGTGTCCCGCCTGGATTACGGCAACGCCCTATATGCGGGTATTCCTGCATATAGCTTACGGCGTCTGCAACAAATCCAAAACCAGGCGGCCCGCCTGGTCTTCAAACTCCCAAAATTCCACCACTCCACCCCCCTCTTGAAATCCTTACATTGGCTCCCTGTGCGGGCTCGGGTCCAATTCAAGCTCGCCTCCATCACCTTTCTGGCTCGACTAGGCTCGGCACCAGCGTTCATCTCATCCGAGATCACCCCTTACGTTCCCACCAGGGAACTTCGCTCATCCTCCCAGTCCCTTCTTACCACCCCTCGTTACCGGAGAAAGAAATGGGGAGGCTCGAAATTCGCGACCCTTGCCCCGCTCCTCTGGAACTCCCTCCCCCTTGAACTCCGATCCCTTACCCTGTACCCACAATTTCGGAAACACCTCAAGGCTCATCTATTCATGAAGTCTTTTGACTAATACCTCCCGCAGTTTATCCTTGTCTTTTGGCCCCGGACCTTTGTTAGCTGTAGCGCCAAGAAACCGCTGGTGTATGTGCGCTTTAAAAGTAATTTTAAACTCAAACTCAAACTCAGACTTAGTGTATTTGTGCCACAATGTACTGTATAGAATAGGGGGAATGCCAAATTTAACGTACATTTCGCGATTAGGTGTCCCCTCTGGGGGAGCCGGCTGAGATTCATTTAATCGATAATTGGTATCTTTTCCAAGACAGCACATTCCTCGGAGTGTGCTTAAAACGGGCATGTCAAAATATCACGGAAACGTGATATTACAAAAATGGCACTTAATATACTTCACACAAGGTGTGCCGTTCAAGCAAATACAAAGTTAGAGAAATATCTCCACATTGCCCGCCTATGTGAAGTGCACTGCACATATAACTCAAATCATAGAACCAAATGTTAGCTAACTCAAAACATATTCAAAGAGCCACAGTAAGCGTCCGTAGACTATCTTACCAATCACAAGCTTACCAAATTCTCAAATATCCAGGTTCCAACTGCCAAGTTCTTTAATCGAATCAGCCAAACCGGCACTGTACGACACTCAAGCAATCAGGATCTCAGTCGAGGACCGGCGCCTCCTGGAAGGTCAGATCAGAAGGAAAGGAAAAAACACTGTGGGTGCCAAGACTCGGGTCACTCAGTGGCAGCGTACGCGTCCATGGCGAGTTTCCAATCCTTCGTTGTGGTAAATAAAATTACCGGGACTATTTTTCTATACATTAAATGATAATAAGGATAGCTCATGAAAAAATGAGAGGCAAAGTCCGTGGTATCTGAGTCATACGG
Organism: Lissotriton vulgaris; assembly: GCF_964263255.1. NCBI lineage: Eukaryota > Metazoa > Chordata > Amphibia > Caudata > Salamandridae > Lissotriton > Lissotriton vulgaris. The sequence goes on from NC_141699.1 coordinate 178,821,831, forward strand.
GCTTTAATTAAGATGACTCGAGTCACCGAGAATCGGGTTCCATCACCACTAAGGTTCAGGAAGGGATATCTAATGGTTTATTAACAACACACATTATATATAGTAAAACTGAACAGTTGCATTGAATACAGTAGGCGTAACAAGTGAAAAGAGAGAGATAAGAACACATGGGCGTAAAAGAAGGCGTGTACAGGGGCGTACACAGAGGTGTGTGCTGGAAGCGTCACAGAAGTGCCATAGGTGGGTGGATGCATAGAGGAAATCTGCAGGGTCAGCAGAAACCTTTACCATGGATGCGTGCGCAGCTGAACATGACGTGAGATTGACGTGTAACTGGGGGGAGCTGGGGGCTTGACTTTAGCACTAGTAGAGGAGTCTGGTGTCTGGGATGTCAGAACGATCTGCACCTATAGCATATCTGATATCTTGTGTTTGGAGGATGTGTTGTCTGAAGTAAAAGGTCTCTCAGGAAGAGGCCGTTCATCACTGAATGCTAGTGGGTGCATACGTGTCTTCGTGCAATGCGCGGGGCCATGGGCCTACTATGGCAACGGGTGCAGTAAATTACTTGTAAGGAGACAGGAAGGCCGGGCCCTTTGCTCTGCAGGCTGGAATATGTTTACCTATTTCACTAGACTGGAATGTGTTTTTGCGGAGGCTGAGCAGATAACTGTAGGCAAAATACCGTCTTGGCAGGCAGGCCAGGCCGAGCCGGGCACCGCTTGGCTGGGCAGGAAGTAAGGTAGAGGTCAGGGATGCATACCTAAACTGCAGCTTTCTGAGACGGAAGAGGCTCGGAGCCTGAATTAAGGGTCTGGCTCGATTGAGCCACAAAAACGTGTGCTTCGCGTTATTTAAAAGTGCACCATGTAAATGCATTGGAAACGTAGGCCTGGATGCGATATTAACATTAGAACCATGGAGGGCCTAATTACTGACATGCTAACATTAGACGGAAATGCAGGGACATTATTAAAACAGGCACGGGAAAAGGAATTACATGATAACATGGACATACATGGGACATATGTACATAGATAGGGTGCGAGGGGGGGACACACTGGCTACCTGAAAATTTCTATTTCCTCATTCCCTCCTTGGCCCCTACTGCGCCCTTTAGGATATATCTATTTTCATGAGACCATCTATCTGTTCATATAACATCATTTGTTCGTCTTTTTTCATTCGAGCACGGGAACGTGAACGTGGACGGGGAATACAAGCCGTGGCGCACAAGCCGCAAATCGCTGGGCCACATTGTAGACAGAGACAGCAACTGAATATTATAAGCAATACTAGTCCTAAGAATGACAATACGGTCCAGCCCCATCCTGCTATTACACTCCAGAGCCAGCCGGACCAAGACCATGGGTCCTGATGCAATTCACGGGCTATCCTATGGAGTCTTGTTATTGCAGCATACACCGACTGTGCGTTATTTGGAATAAACACACAACAACTGGAGCCGATCACTCTACAAGCTCCACCCCTATCGGCCAGGATGACGTCAAGAACAAGGCGGTTCTGAAGGACAACAAGTCTCATAGCAGACTGCTCTTCGGTTAAGTTTCCTAGGGCAAAAGTAGTTTCGTTCACTACTGCTTCAAGAGTTCTGGTCAATCTTCGTATTATCTTACTATTTTGGACGGGACCTATGAACCAGAAGTATCCTTTAATGTAATCTTTATACTGGTCCCACGCTGACTCGGAATAGTCGATAACAGGGGGAAGGTCTCGTTTATGTTTAACATGCACAAGACGGGTATCTCGATGATAATTGGATGGGGCTAGAAAAACAGGTGGTAATAGGAACGCGATATAACACGTTCCATCCCAATCCAGGGGCAGATGTACATAAGCTGTCTGACCACAAATAAAATAGGAATGGCGAGAAGCTTTGAAAGTAGACTTTCCTTTATCACTGAATTCGACCACAGTATTACAATCACTGTGTCCTAGGTGTACTGAACTATTTTTCCTAACGCTTAATTCACCTTTCACTGGTAAAACTGTTATAAACGGTAAGTCCGAATTAGTCTCGGACTGGACGTTCAGAATCATGAGGTTAAGGGAAAAATTACCTAAATCATACACTTCATTTTCTAGATCGGTCCCTGTCCTTTGGGGAAGACCGTCTTTGTCTGGGAAACAGGCTTTATTCATAACTGTATTCAGGTCTCCCCATATCCAATTGCTCTGGGAAACTGTGGACTTACTGCCTAGTGAGGACATTAAAGCAAACCATGCTCCGCACGAACCATTGTGTGAAAACGGATAGGGAAAGAGGGGCAGAGCTCCCTTCATTTTCTGGTAAGGTGGGAGTCGGCCACATACCCAGCAATTCGTGACATTGCTGGTCTGATGAGAATGGTGTAACATACGGATAAAAGTGTTGTTGCGTAGTGCTAGTCGATAGGATAGTTCGTGAGGGGGCAGGTCACTGAATGTGTGCTCTATGGTATCATTGAAAGAAGAAGGTAAATGTGAACCAAGAGGAGGAAAGAAAACATGTAACATCCAGCTTATACATATGATCGTAATACTCAGAAAAAACATAAAAAGCAATGTAACGATGCATCTACTACGTAGATTCTTGCAGTATTTGTTTTTCTTGACTTTCTGTCTACCTCTCTCACTATTTGGGTCTATCTCATACATGTCAGAAACCTGTCTAACCGCTTCACCCGAGGGGGACTTAAACAAATAAACGCTGTCTGACTTACTAGACCGTAGTTTGCTTCTATACTCTTGCTGCGGAGTTTTTTCTAACAAGGGGAGCTTAGTGTCAGTATCAGAATCAGGGCAGTCCTTGGGAAATGTCTCTGGACACAGTCCATGGAATCTTTTTACGTGACTGGAATGAAGCCAGCCTTTCCTTCCCTCGACTTTCACTGCGGTCCTCGTGGTCATCAACACCAGCTTCGGCTCCCGCCACCTGGGCTCCAGAGGGCTTGAGCGGTCAAAGTTCCTTATACAAACGAGATCACCCGGAACGATTTCATGCGGTTTCACTTGGGTGTTGTCCGGGAAAGCAGCCGCGACCTGTGAACGACAAGAAAGTAGTGCAGACATCAAGGAAGCCAGGTAATCTGTCAGCATATTACTATCAACATCGGTGATCTTGCGCGGCATAGGCGTACCCCACATATTTGGTGGTCTTCCAAAGACCACTTCGTACGGGGATAGTCCGGTTCTGGAATGAGCTACCATACGCATGTAAAAGAGGGCAACCGGCAGGGCTACCATCCAATCTACACCTTTTTCTGCACAGACCTTCGCTAACCGTGTTTTCAGAGTCTGATTGTGTCTCTCTACGAGGCCAGCGGCCTCTGGATGTCGTACGCAATGGAACTTCCACTGGTACCCTAGCAGAAGAGATACTTGTTTCATAAGTTCGGAAGAGAATGGCTGTCCATTATCTGAGTACACGACACGGGGCAAGCCGTATCGTGGGAAAAATTCACGGACCAACTGTTTGGCAGTGGTCACGGCAGTGTAATCTGGGACTGGGTAAGCTTCTGTCCATCTGGATAGGGCACATACAACTACGAGGACGTACTTGAATCCTCGGCATCTGTCCATCTGGATATAATCCATCTGGAGGACTTCGAAAGGGTGGTCAGGAGGATGAAATCCACCTTGTTCCACGGGAATGCCTTTGCCTGGATTGAACTGACAACAGATCATACAGGCACGTACTTTCTGTTTTGCTGCTGCACGTAAATGTTTGTTGAACCAAATGTTCTGTATACTGTCTAACATAGCTTTTTCTCCCAAGTGTGCCGGACTATGTGCTGTATTAATGATAACTTGAACCATAGAGTCGGGGAGAAACCATGTGGCTTTCCCCTTTGTCATCCATCCCTGATCTGTCTGGACCCCTCCTTGTTCAGTCCATTTCTTGATTTTGTCCGGAGTGGCATGTGTCTGTATGTCGAGTACATCTTGTGTGGGATCTCTGACTGTCATGCAATTCGTCAGTGATGGTACTTCGGTCTTTGTCGTGTCAGCTGGAATGTCGGTATGAGTCTGAGCTGTAAGCTTGGCTGTTCGATCTGCCAGGTCGTTACCCTGGGAAATGATGTCAGTGGCTTTCGTATGTGCTTTGCACTTTATGATGGCTATGGCTGTAGGCAAGTGTATTGCATCTAACAGAGCTTGAATGAGGGGACCATGCTGTATCTTGGCTCCATGAGAAGTCAAAAAACCTCTCTCTTGCCAGAGGACTCCGAAGTCGTGAACGACTTCGAATGCGTACCGTGAATCTGTGTATATGTTTACTTTCAGGTTCTTGGCTCGTATGCAGGCTTGGGTCAGAGCGATGAGCTCTGCTGCTTGGGCAGACAGGGTGTCAATACGATGTGTTTCTATGACTTCAGTTTCAGTAGTCACTGCATATGCGGCCACTAACTCTCCTGTGCTTGTTCTCATACATGAACCATCTACATAAAGTGTCAGGTCTGGGTCGGGTAATGCAATGTCTGTCAAGTCTTGTCTTGGCTTCGTCATAGTGTTAATGACTTCCACACAGTCATGTGGTGTAGGGTCTGCTGTAGTCGAGGGTAACAGTGTAGCAGGGTTTAATATGTTGCATCGTCTGATCTCTATGTGTGGCTGAAACAGTGTCAGTTCATATCCTGTCAGTCGTGCTATGGTCAAGTGCTGAGTCTGTGTCCTGTTTAAGAGAACTTCCACAGAGTGTGGAACCTGTACTGTCAGGGGATGTCCAACACTATGGCGTCGCTTTGTCTGATTGCTAGAGCTGTTGCTGCAACTGATTTTAGGCACGCAGGCAGAGCCTGAGCTACTGGATCCAATGTACTAGAAAAATAAGCACAAGGCTTGTGTTTTCCTGCTTGATCTTGTGTAAGGACAGATAATGCTGTGCCATCGCGTTCAGTGACAAAAAGTGTAAAAGGTTTGCTGTAACATGGTGTCGCTAAAACAGGTGCTTGACATAAAGCTTTCTTCAGTTCATCAAAAGCTTGTGTATGTTCCTGAGTCCAAGGGAGGACAGTCGAAGTCGCTGCCTCCTGTGTTGTCAACTGTATGAGTGGTTTGGCTAGATATGCATACTGGGGAATCCATTGTCTGCAGTAAGAAGTGAGGCCAATGAAGGCCCGTACTTCCTTTTGTGTCTTGGGCTGTGGAAGATGTGAAATTAACTGAATGCGATCAGGTGTCAACTGTCTACCCCTCTTGGACAGCAAGTGTCCAAGGTAAACCACTTGCTGGGCACAGAATTGTAGCTTCGAAGGGGACACTTTATGCCCCTTTTCGGCCAGAAAATACAAGACTGTCAGTGATGCACGTTCGCAATCATGTTCTGTTCGTGCTGTGATCAATAGATCATCAACGTACTGGAGTAGGGCAGTGCCAGTAGGCATGTGAATACTGTCTAGTTGTCGTTTCAGTGCTTGACTGTAAATACTGGGGTTTTCTGTGAACCCTTGGGGAGCTCTTGCAAATTTGAAGCTTCGGACATTTAAACAGAATCCAAAGAGATACTGGCTTTCCGGATGGATGGGAACACTAAAGAAGGCGTTCTTGAGATCAATTACAGTGAAGAACGCAGCTTCGGAATCAATGGCAGTCAATAGGGAAGAAATGTCTGGCACCACTGGGTACTGCGGTATTATGCATTTGTTTAATTCTCGAAGGTCAATCACCAGTCTGTAGACCGGTGGTGCATTAGGGTCAGTTCGTTTAAGAACCGGAATGATAGGGGAATTACACATATTGGAGTCAGTTTCTACAACCACTCCTTGTGCAATGAGCTCGTCAATAATTTTCAGTAAGGCCGCTACAGCCTCAGGTGGTAACCTGTATTGTCGGATTCGGGGCAGTACAACTCCTTGTTTAAGAGTGACACAGTATGGTGTAATGTGCATGCAACCTACATCAGTTGGACCTTGCGCCCATAAATGCTGTGGTTCATTCTGTAATCTTGGGTCAAAATCTCTTAACACATAATGTCCTTTAAAATCACGTAAAAACAATCTCACTCCTTCCGGAGAACAACAAATCACTGCTCCTAGTTCTTTCAATGTTTTTATACCAAGCAAGTTTTCTGGACATGATTTCGTAAGTAACAAGTCTGTAGTGCGAGACAATGGACCAACTTCTAGGGAAACTGGCTTTGATACTTCGTTAACAATAGGCTTTCCTGAAAATCCCAGGGAAACATTTTGTGAGCCTGAGAGGGGTGCCCCTGGAACCTCGTCATGACTGATGGTAGTTCTGCTCGCCCCTGTGTCAATCAAAAATGTTCTGTCTTTCCCTAATACATGACTATGTACATAGGGACCCTCTTGATCTACAGGAACCTCAAAAAGGGGCAAGCCAACCTCCCTCTCTAGGCTATTTCATGAGTACTGTTGATAATCTGGGTAATCTGACTGTGCATACTGGTACATTTGCTGTGTAACGTGTTGTGTGGCAGCTATAGGCTGGGGTACGGCTACTGTCTGTTGGGCGTTCTGAGGAGGTTGCGTGTTCTGCGGAACGTGTTCCTGTCTAGGAGGACGCGGTCTTTCTTTTGTCCTGCCTGTAGCTATATTGTGTTTCAGGACGGCACATTCATTTATATAGTGACCTGGCTGTTTACAGTAATTGCAGTTCCCTTTAACAGGAGCTGCAGAATGACCGGTCGGTGCCGTACCCCTCTTCTGACCATCAGCTGGGACAGACTGAGCAACTAGTACTTTCATTTTCGTGTCTTTTATACGTCTCTGTTCGTGTTCGTGTTCTTCTCTAATTCGGTTTTGATGGTACTGTAACATTTGTAACATTTGGGAAGGGCTATTTGCTTGCCATGTACTCTCAACTTTCAGTACTCTATTTTTAACTTGTGGTAAGGAATTCTCTACTAATTTGGTCACAAAAAGATGTGGATACGATTCACTACTTGTCTTCAGGCCGCTATTAATAATGAAACATTTCTCGAATCTGGAATAGAAATCACTAGTGTCTTCGTCTTGTTTCTGTTTGCAGGCTGAGATAGCATCCCAGTCTTCCTTTTTAGTAACTAGTAATCTTGGCAAAACCTGTATTAATAACTCGGGCAATGCTCTGGCTTTTTCTCCAAGACCAGTACCAGGGACTCGTGTATTATCTTCGTTTTCTAATTCTGCCCAGTCAATCTTTTTCTCTCCCACCTCCCACTCTTTTTCTTTAAGTTTTTCGTAAATGCCGGCTGGCAACAGTACCTTTAACATTTTAATGATATCGGGATACGTATACTCCCCCATGCGGAGCATATCTTTTAATTCACGGTGGAACCCTCCCGGATCTTTATCGTGACAGGGCACTAATTTTTCCATTTCCAATAGTTCTATTTTCGTTAAGGGGGTGTAAACAAATACTCGTTCGAGCTCACCACCTGTTGTCCGGATGGGATGAACTTCTCGTAAGGGATTCAGTTTGTCCATGTAAAAAGTCTTTCGATCTCGATTAGGGACAGGAACGAAGTGGGGAGTTAGGAAAGTTATGTATCTATGTCGTTGTTCCAAAATTCTATGAATTAGTTCGGTACCCAAACCTCTCCATCTAACTAGCAATAAATCTTCCAATAAGTTATATAGGGGGCCTGGGTCAGAATGCTGACTCTCATATAGTGTAATGAGGTGCTGGATCATGTACATATCAGCTAGTCGCTGTTCGTCTGGGGAAAGATTAAAAAATGTTTGCGCTACTACGTCATCTTTATATATGGTAGAATTGCTAGCCCATTGAACTGCTGACCGGGCTAGTTCCTGTTCGTGCAAAGAACTAAGCTCACTACTCCCTATTCGTTTTTTCAATTCTTGGTCAGTGGCTTGGAATATGCGTTCAAGGGAATAGTGTTCTGGTATGGGAGAGAGAGAACGTTTCTTGTATTCTAGACGTATCGGCCTATCAAAAGGCCTTGCTCTACCTACGTAACTTATTTTACTTATGTCCGCTGGAGCTACATCTTCGTCCTCTGAAACTTCGTCGTCCTCTTTCTCGGTTTCGTTCTCGTCGGCCTGTGCCAAGGCCCGTTCTTTCTCACGTATGTCAAGAATTTCCTTACGGATTTTCCTGTACATTGCCTCTACACTACTTTGTTTATCATGCTTTCCGACCGCTATGTTATCACTCCAATTTAACATACGTTTAGTTACTTCTCTGTGTGGTTGATCTTGTTCCCTGATCAAACAATTTATCAAGAACTGTAAAACCATGCATTGAGTTTCCACCTTTCTGTGTGCCATGGCCTCCTGTATACTTTCTGGTCCCTCCCCCGTTCTAATGAAGTGATATATCTTGTCTAATTTCTCTCTCATGCCTGGTAAAGTGATCAAATAATCTGCAACGCGCCTTAATCGTAGTGAGTGTAAGACCAATGAGTCCTCACCCGGTACTGGATCATATATACAATCAGTAAGGTTCTTTCTAAGGGTTGCGTATGTTGCCTTTGGCGTTTGTTCCAGTGCTAAATCTCGTAATGATATTCGTTTTACTTGAGGAGGGGTGGAGAAACCCCCTCCCGCGGCTCCTAGATGTGAGCCGCCGGGGCTTGCAGGGTGCACTGGCACTGGTAATATTGGTGCTGGTAAAGTAGGTGTAGGTAATGTAGGTTGGTCCTGGGTTACAGGTGGATTAAAAGGATTGCCAGGACCAGTGGCAGGAGGAACAGTGGGGGGTATCACATCATTAACAGGGTTGTGAGGATGAATATTTGGAGGAGGATTTGTATTTGCATACTCTGGGACAGTGTCATCTAAGTAGGAAGAAAGGAAAATTTCCGCTGCGGTCTGTTTATGACGAAGTTTAGTCGGGACCAATGGTGGCGGCAAGTTACAGGGTACTTCCGGGGTCACTTTGGGTAGGCCCTCGGCAAGAACGGGATACATGCCTTTAATAAGGGCATTTCTTTGTCTGTCTAATTGTTCTGCTTTGACTCGTTCACCTTCTTCTAGTAACTCTTTTTCTTGGACTTTTTCTGATGCTTCTCTACTTTTCTCTGCTTTCCTAATTTCTTTCTCTGTTCTTCTATGCGCTTCCTTACGCCATAATTATATGGCATCTTTCTGGGATTGGCTGGCTTTCTTTTTCCACAATGCTTCCTCTACTCTCATGATGCAATCAGCATCCCATGTCCCTGAGACAGGCCATCTATATTTCTCTTCCAGATCTTTGGTGTAGTCAACCCATAAGTCTAAGTACAGTATGGCATCTAAGCCATGTTTATGGTACATAAAATGTCCGGGAGTGTCCCTAGGCGGGACGGGAACTGCCTCTTCGAGTATCCCTTTCCTGGTTCCTATCTGACGTAATTTCGAAAACAGCGGCATATTTGAACTGGCTTGAACAAGAACACATTAAACACAATAATGAACTGCAAACAATCATTCATACCACGACATTAAAACATTTCGGACAGAGATTACCTGATACATATAATGACACAAATCTGGAAAACAATACTAGAATACTGGATGCACTGCTAGAACAGTACAGTCATACCGGTCCCATAAAGAGACACGTCATACCGTATCCATCTAAGTGGACACGTCTATACCGGATCTGTGTACCCAGACCCGTCTTGACCGGGCTCAAATGAATGAACCCGTCTATATGCGTTCCCAACAACGGTACTCACCGGGAGCAAACTGAAGGCCTCGGAAACTCGACACTGGACTGGACTGGACTGCTACGGCGTCTGGCTGCTACGCATGCGCTTCGGAACAGGTGGGCCTCCGGATACCTCGGACCTTGCTCTCTCGGCTTGGGCTCTGGTCGGGACTCTCCGCATTCCTCACCGCCTCGTCTGGATGCCAGTTCACAGTCTCCGTCTCCTCCGTGGGCCTGAGGGAGTTAGCAGGAAAACCCGCGGATGTGCACAGAAGGGGGTCCGTCACGGCTGTAGAAGGGGTCAGGGGCCTGCGTTACATCACCGGCGCGTGGGGAAGGGGAGGGGTCCCTGTTCGGGCGCCAGATTTATGTGGTAAATAAAATTACCGGGACTATTTTTCTATACATTAAATGATAATAAGGATAGCTCATGAAAAAATGAGAGGCATAGTCCGTGGTATCTGAGTCATACGGGCTTTAATTAAGATGACTCGAGTCACCGAGAATCGGGTTCCATCACCACTAAGGTTCATGAAGGGATATCTAATGGTGTATTAACAACACACATTATATATAGTAAAACTGAACAGTTGCATTGAATACAGTAGGCGTAACAAGTGAAAAGAGAGAGATAAGAACACATGGGCGTAAAAGAAGGCGTGTACAGGGGCCTACACGGAGGTGTGTGCTGGAAGCGTCACAGAAGTGCCATAGGTGGGTGGATGCATAGAGGAAATCTGCAGGGTCAGCAGAAACCTTTACCATGGATGCGTGCGCAGCTGAACATGACGTGAGATTGACGTGTAACTGGGGGGAGCTGGGGGCTTGACTTTAGCACTAGTAGAGGAGCCTGGTGTCTGGGATGTCAGAACGACCTGCACTTATAGCATATCTGATATCTTGTGTTTGGAGGATGTGTTGTCTGAAGTAAAAGGTCTCTCGGGCAGAGGCCGTTCCTCACTGAATGCTAGTGGGTGCATACGTGTCTTCGTGCAATGCGCGGGGCCATGGGCCTACTATGGCAACGGGTGCAGTAAATTACTTGTAAGGAGACAGGAAGGCCGGGCCCTTTGCTCTACAGGCTGGAATATGTTTACCTATTTCACTAGACTGGAATGTGTTTTTGCGGAGGCTGAGCAGATAACTGTAGGCAAAATACCGTCTTGGCAGGCAGGCCAGGCCGAGCCGGGCACCGCTTGGCTGGGCAGGAAGTAAGGTAGAGGTCAGGGATGCATACCTAAACTGCAGATTTCTGAGACTGAAGAGGCTCGGAGCCTGAATTAAGGGTCTGGCTCGATTGAGCCACAAAAACGCGTGCTTCGCGTTATTTAAAGTGCACCATGTAAATGCATTGGAAACGTAGGCCTGGATGCGATATTAACATTAGAACCATGGAGGGCCTAATTACTGACATGCTAACATTAGACGGAAATGCAGGGACATTATTAAAACAGGCACGGGAAAAGGAATTACATGATAACATGGACATACATGGGACATATGTACATAGATAGGGTGCGAGGGGGGGGGACACACTGGCTACCTGAAAATTTCTATTTCCTCATATTTCCATTAAAATCACGTAAAAACAATCTCACTCCTTCCGGAGAACAACAAATCACTGCTCCTAGTTCTTTCAATGTTTTTATACCAAGCAAGTTTTCTGGACATGATTTCGTAAGTAACAAGTCTGTAGTGCGAGACAATGGACCAACTTCTAGGGAAACTGGCTTTGATACTTCGTTAACAATAGGCTTTCCTGAAAATCCCAGGGAAACGTTTCGTGAGCCTGAGAGGGGTGCCCCTGGAACCTCGTCATGACTGATGGTAGTTCTGCTCGCCCTTGTGTCAATCAAAAATTTTCTGTCTTTCCCTAATACATGACTATGGACATAGGGACCCTCTTGATCTACAGGAACCTCGAAAAAGGGCAAGCCAACCTCCCTCTCTAGGCTATTTCATGAGTACTGTTGATAATCTGGGTAATCTGACTGTGCATACTGGTACATTTGCTGTGTAACGTGTTGTGTGGCAGCTATAGGCTGGGGTACGGCTACTGTCTGTTGGGCGTTCTGAGGAGGTTGCGTGTTCTGCGGAACGTGTTCCTGTCTAGGAGGACGCGGTCTTTCTTTTGTCCTGCCTGTAGCTATATTGTGTTTCAGGACGGCACATTCATTTATATAGTGACCTGGCTGTTTACAGTAATTGCAGTTCCCTTTAACAGGAGCTGCAGAATGACCGGTCGCTCCCGTACCCCTCTTCTGACCATCAGCTGGGACAGACTGAGCAATTCAACAGGCTAGAGCTTGGCAGACCCAGGACATTCATTTATTGGATGTTACACTTCTTTTTTTATAATCTGATAGTTTTTTTAACATGATTGTAAAGACCTAATTTTAATTTTGTTATTTTTATGTACAAAATGGAATAATGTAACATATCTAGAAATGTTATTGCAATAGTTTTATGTAACTTAGCAATCAATTAATAAACTTAAACCATGTATCTATATTGACGGAACAAGAGCAGACATTGTGAGACTGAAAGTAAGTGGCTGGTCATGTGGTTGGACAGCACGTATTGGCTTCATGAGGTATTCAACTGCATGTAATTTTGTATGAAATAGAGGGCCTTGAGTAAGTCCCTCTACTTGATTGATGACCAAGGTAGCAAACTTTTTAAATTTATGCACCCAGGATCTGGAACAGTATGTTCATATTAATCAGGACTGCCCCAATGCTGCACCAACTTGGGAAATAATTGGTATTTCAGCACTTTAAAGAATGCTACCTCACAATGCAGTAACAGTACACTTCTGCTCAGGTACCTCTCCTATAACTCACTGACCATATACTTGTCTTTGGCACTGTACAGCAGTCTGCTGCCTTTTAGCTAGGTTTACAAGTACCACAAATGTGCATATTTCGTCCTTGTGAGGCACTCAGTTCTCCATAGACCCTCCACAAGGGGCCCAGCATAGCTTTGTGCCTGTGGGTCACCCCTTTGTTTTGGCATAGAGCCAGTGCTTTAAATTGGCTGGTACTCACCGGTACTGAGTACTGGCACTTCTGAAGTTTTTTGCGGTCAGTACCAGCACTTCTCTGTAGCCAGGGAGAGTACCGGTACCCTGATCGAGGGCAAGGCAGGCTCATGTTAGGTTTCTGCTCCAGTGCAGGGCAGAGGCCGCTCTGCTTCAGAGCAGCTTATAATGAACTCGGCTGAAGTATACTTTTCCAGAGTAGCTGGTGAAGATTCCAGCAGCGCCCATTTGAATGTCCCCAAACCTGCAGGGGGTGAGAGGGCTTGTGTCACCCTGATTAACAGGACAGGGTTTCTAGACAGACCCCACACTGTCAATCAGGTGAGCGGTGACCATTCGGGTGAAAATGCCATCATATGGGGGGCGTGGCTTGGACAGCAATGAGGACGGGCGCCTGAGTCCGTTACCTCCATCAACCCGAGGGAAATAACGGTGATTTATTGAGCGAAACTAAATCAGCGTAACAGCCAAACTACAAGCACGGACATCAGAATATCAGGAGCACAGACTGAGGTACCCCATCACAGCCAAAGAAAACCGCAAAGCCAAGAAACGGTCTTCAACACAAGACCAAGACAGACACGAAGAGGGGTAGAAATGGCGCCGCACCGGTGCTAGCCCTGGTAGGAGAAGATCGGGCCCCGAAAAGAGGAGAGTGAGAAGGACCGACAACAGAACACCCACCTGTGCTACCAAGCCAGGTTAGTGCTAAGAGTGTGGCGAAAGGAGAGCACCAAACCGCTAAAAAGGACTAATAAGCAATCGGGGCAAAACGAAACTGAAGGTGCACTCTGGCAGTGGCCATCTTGGCCAGCACATACCCGCCGGAAGCAACTTGGTAAGCGGAATAGCACAGAAGTACTCAGGTGCGCCTGCAACACCGGGGACAAAATGGAGGGGAAACATCTGAAAGCACAGCCCTGTGAGCCGACGAGCCTGCGACCCTGAGAGTGCGAACAAGTAATAAGTATCAAACGGCAACAAAACAACGGGTAATACGAAACTGAAGGCGCACACTAAGAGCGGCCATCTTAGCCAGCAGACACCCACCAAATACATGAACAACTTTGGGAGATGGCGTGCTGGTGAGCCGTGAGTGCGAACAAGTACAACGAATCAAATGACAACAAGACAACGGTGAATACGAAACTGTAGGTGCACACTGGAAGCAGCCGTCATCAAGTCAACCGGTCCACACGAAACTGAAGGTGTCCACAGGAAGTAGGCTCCCGGGCCCACACGGACCCACCCAGTGCGACAAAGTAAGCGAACAAGAGCAGAAGCCAAAACGAGTCCGGTCCGGTGGGCGCAAGTAAGGAACGTAAGAAACGGCAAAAACTACGGCAAGTACAGCAATGGACCCACGGCGAATACGAAACTGAAGGTGCACACTGGCAGCAGCCATTTTGGCCACCACACACGCCCAGGGGGCGCAAAGTAAGAAAAGTAAGAAACTACAACAAAAAGACGGCGATTACAGCAACAGCCAACGGGGAATACGAAACTGAAGGTGCACACTGGCAGCAGCCACCTTGGCCAGCAAAAACGCACCCAACGCGTCAGCTTGGTGAACAAAAGCAGATCAGCCCGGTGGGCGTAAACGACAACAGAACCACGGCAATAACGGCAACGTAACCACGGCGAATACGAACCTGAAGGCGCACACTGGCAACGAAGTGGGAAAGCAGCTAACAGTCCGGTCCGGTAGGCGCAAGTAAGGAACAGAAGAAAAGGCAAAAAACTACGTCGATCACAGCTAAAGTCCCACGGCGAATACGAAACTGAAGGTGCACACTGGCAGCAGCCATTTTGCCCACCACACACGCCCAGGGGGTGCAAAGTAAGAAAAGTAAGAAACTGCAACAAAAAGACGGCGAGTACAGCAACAGCCCCACGGGGAATACGAAACTGAAGGTGCACACTGGCAGCAGCCATCTTGGCCAGCACAAACGCACTCAACGCGACAAGCTCGGCGAACAAAAGCAGTCAGCCCAGTGGGCGTAAATGACAACAGAACTACGGCAATAACGGCAACGTAACCACGGCGAATACGAAACTGAAGGTGCACTCTGGAAGCAGCCATCGAATCTAGCATCAAGTCAACCGGCCCCTACGAAACTGAAGGTGTCCACAGGAAGTAGGCTCCCGGGCCCACACGGACCCATCCAGTGCGACAAAGTAGGCGAACAAGAGCAGAAGGCAAAACGTGCGCCTGCACATAGTGGGAAAGCAGCTAACAGTCCGGCCCAGGGGGTGCAAAGTTAGAAAAGTAAGAAACTGCAACAAAAAGACGGCGATTACAGCAACAGCCCCACGGGGAGTACTAAACTGAAGGGGCACACTGGCAGCAGCCATCTTGGCCAGCACAAACGCACTTAACGCGACAAGCTCTGCGAACAAAAGTAGATCAGCCCGGTGGGCGTAAACGACAACAGAACAACGGCGATTACGGCAACGTAACCACGGCGAAAACGAAACTGAAGGCACACACTGGCAGCAACCACCCCGCACAGAAGACACCAATCCCTGGCCGCTAAATCGGTGAACAAAGCGCAGTAGACACAAACAAGGACTAGCTCTGGCACCAGCAGAGAAACTCTTTAACACACCAGCCCAGCAGCAGCAAGAAGAGCGAACCGAGGGGGAAGCAAACCTGAAAGTACGGAGAGGAAGAGGCCACCTTGGCCAATAAACAGCAAGAGAGCACGCATAGAACGGAAATACCTCCGCTAACACCCTCAAGAGGAACTGGCGGGAGCAAAAACAAGGACAAGGGCCATCCGAGAGCCTAGCAGGTACAGACTAGACCGCCAGCACATGAGCAAAGCCACACCTGGTCTAAGAGGAGAACACTCTAGCTCGGCCACACAACGTAAGGGCAGCAGATTGGACAGCTACCTAGCCAGAAGGCGCCTTAGCAAGATGTCTAACCAAGAAGGGAAAGTAGCCAACGAAGTAAAGAAATACAAAAACAATCCAGACTCACCCTTGAAGATCAAAAATGACATAATGCTGGACACAATCCTCAGGAAAGTCAATTAAGGCAACGAGGTTGCTAGATCCACCAAACAAACAATCGACAACATGCAATTAAAGCTAACAGCCATTAGAGCAGACCAACCCAATACAAACACCAGGATTGACACAGCGGAAGTGAGAATCAGCAAGATCGCGGACGCCAAAACACGCAATCTAGCAGAGCCCTGCAGTCAGTCTCCAAAGCCACCTACAGCCTACAGAAACAGCTGGCTGAGCAAGACGACCGCACAAGAAGGGGCAACATAAGACTTCTCTGCGTACCAGAAGGGTAAAAGGATAAACCCGGATCCTGCGCAGCCCTCCTAGAGGAGCTCATCCCGCATATCACTGGTCTCAGTTTTGACAAACACTTTGAACTAGACAAGGCCTATTGAGTACCAGCGATGAAGCTCCAAAGCGCACGTGGCCCGCGCCCGATTATTTGCAGACCCCTTAGATCGCAGCAGACCGAGGCAATATTTGCAGTGGCCAGGAAGAACCAAACAGTAAAGTGGAAAGATACCAAAATAATAATCACCCAAGACTTCTTGCGCCAAACTGTCAAAACAAGGAAAGGCTTCCTAGCTCTGAGAGACAGAATGAGGAAGGACAATATCACCTTCAGCTTTGCAGGCCCGGCAAGGCTGAGAATCGTGGACAAGGGGCACCCACTGATCTTCGACGACCCGGCAGAACTGAGAAGACACTTATGCGGCCCCCCAGTGGAGGACATGGAGTCGCAACGCACAGAGACTGCGAAGAGAAGAGCATCATCGGACAACACGAGTGCAACGGACCAGGCCTGCAATCGACAATAACCAGGCACACAAAAGAACTCAAGCACATGATCAACGTTTCTACCTCAAATGTTATGTTATGTTATCACTCACTTATAAAGTGCACGGTCACCACAACGTTTCATGGCACTACTCCTGCTTAAGTTGTTACATCAGACCTGATTAGTAGGCTAGCCCAAACAGCCAAGTTTTGAGTGCCTTTCGAAAGCCAAGAAGGTTGGCCTCACAGTATAGCCTGTACCTAGAACATGAACTCACAAAGAAGACATTCCCCTGTCCCGGGGTGGACCCTGTCAATGACTCTGCAAACTGTCACTACCTCAAGGTAGCTCGCCTACCTCAGCCACCTTGGGACGAGTGGGAGCCCAACACTGCTTCATCTTCCACACGGACCAAATGTATATCCTTTACTGATGATCCCGGGTTTAGCCCGGGGCAAATATCGTAGACAACTGGTATCCCTCGGGGGAGGAGTGGGGGGAGGGATCTTTGCTGTCACACGCCCAATTATCGAAATGCATGGGGAGGGAGGGAGGGGGGTAGGGGGTTGGGGGGTCAAGGGGGGTAGGCCAGTACAGACCATATATTCCTTTTTCTTTCTTTGTCTACTTCTTACATTCTCAACAGACACACATTCCCAGCCATCACGCATTGCAGACAGTCCAGACAGGGCACGGAGGGAGGCACCAGGAGAGGGGTGGATGGACCAAAACGCAGAGGAGCCAACCCCTTACAGACAGCACCAAACAAGAGTGATAATATACACTTACCATGACAACGCACAGTGACCCCCAACCACTATCACACCTGAAAATAACCTCACTTAACGTCAAAGGGCTCAACCACCCGATAAAGAGGAGGAAGATAATGAACTATCTAACTAAACCAAAAAGCGATGTATATGTCCTGCAGGAAACAAAACATTCCGAAGAGGATGCACAGCGCCTAAAGGCGAACTGGGTTGGACTAACCCTGTGCTCGCCAGCCATTCACAAAAAAAGAGGAGTAGTAATGCTAATAAACAAGAAAGCCAGACTGACCGTACTCGAGCACCAGGCGGACAAGGATGGACGCCTGCTAATAACCAGCCTGAAGCGGGGGGAGGAAACGATACACATCGCCAACATCTACGGCCCCAACACGGAGGACGAGTCCTTCTGGGGAGAGGTGGGAGACAAACTCGGCAGTCTCCCCCAAGAGGAACTACTGATAGTAGCAGGGGACCTTAATCAGGTATTGGACCAAACTCTAGACAGACACCCACAAAAGACCAGTCACCAAACACAGCCCCAACACACACTTAGGAACCTATGCACCAAACTCCACCTCAGAGATCCATGGAGACTCCAGAACCCAGACGCCAGAGACTACACCTTTTACTCCCACCGCCATAACTCATAAGTCAGGATTGACTACATCTTAATATCTGCCACTCACACTCACCTCATAGAACACACAGAGATTGCGCCAAGAACAGTGTCTGACCACTTCCTCATCAGCCTAACACTTAGCGGTCGCCACAACGAACAAACTAGCTGTAGATGGAGATTCAATAGCGATGTCATTAAGGATCCAACCAATGCTGCAGCCATAGAGGAAGCCCTCAAAGAATATTTAGAAATTAATGACAAGTCAAACATAGACAAGGGAGTACTCTGGGATGCTATGAAGGTCACAATAAGAGGGAAAATAATAAGCACCAAGACCAAAATGAACAGGGAAAGGAACAAAACAATAGCAGAACTAGAGAGACAAATCAAAGACCTGGAGATGCACCAGAGTGTCAACCTAGCCGACAGGAACACACTAACTACCCTGACAAGGAAATATACGAACTAAATAAGATTCTAAGCGAGAGAGCAGGCACATGGATCAACAGGTGCAAAGCCATAAATCTCTGTTCCGCAAACAAAGCAGGCAAGGCCCTGGCCTCCTACCTTAAAAGCAAGCAAAGACAATACGCCATAGCAGCCATGACCGACGCCAACAAGAAATCTCAAACAACCAACAAAGAGATTCTCAGAGTTTTCAAAGACTTCTATGAGGAATTATACAAAGAGGACAAAGACCTCAACCCCGATATGGGTGCAACCCTCCTGGGCAAGCTTAACCTACCCAAACTAACAGAGTCACAATGTGCATCACTAGAGTCAGAAATAACAGGGGCAGAAATAGATATGGCAGTAGCGGCCCTAAAAGATAATAAGGCAACGGGGCCGGACGGCTACACAGCCAAATTTTACAAACACTTCCTCCCCCAAATTAGAAAAACACTGAAAGAGGTTTTCGCACACTGCATCAAAGTAGGGAAAATGACAAACTCAATGGCAGAGGCCAATATCATAGTCATCCCCAAAGAAGGCAAAGACACGCAATTTCCACAGATCTATAGACCCATCTCTCTAATTAACGTAGACTGCAAAATATACGCAAAAATATTAGCGGGTAGACTCAACGCACAACTTCCAAACCTCATACACAAAACGCTAGTGGGCTACCTTAAAAACAGACTATCCCAAGACAACACAAGACTCCTCTGCCACATAATTAAGTGTGCCTCCTCCAACACTAAACCAGCAGTGATGATCGCGCTAGACGCTGAAAAGGCCTTCGACAGAGTTTCATGGCCCTTCCTTGACCAGTGTATGCAGAAGTTCGGCCTAGGCGAGAAGTATAGGTCAATGGTCATGGCACTGTACAAGGCACCCAAAGCCCGAGTTGTTTTGAATGGAGGCACATCAGAGGCCCTATCTCTGGAAATAGGAACCAGACAAGGCTGCCCACTATCCCGGCTCTGTTCCTACTGACCCTAGAACCCCTACAGACCATGATCAGGGACAATGCCGATTCAAGGGGGTGGAGGTCAACGGCAACATGGTCAAACTAGCAGCATATGCCGATGACATACTCATCATGACAGAGATCCCCGAGCCCTCAATAGAAGCACTAATGAACACCATTGAAGTGTATGCCAAGGTAGCAGGGTACAAGCTTAACAGAAGCAAGTCAGAATGCAAGCCACTCAACGTCCATACCACCAGGGAAGTGATAGGAAACTCCGGCCTACTCTGGCAGAAGGGGGCACTAAAATATCTAGGTATCTACTTTGACAGGGACCTCAAGTCAACACTTGAGCATAACGAAAAATCAATACTAAACAAAATAAAAGACAGACTAGACACGTGGTCCCCCAAGTACGTCGTTGGTAGGGCAGAGTAGAAACTATTAAAATGATGTTAACTACCTGCTGAGCATGCTGCCACTGATAATTATGGAAGAATTCCACAAAAAAATGAACACAATGATAAACTGGTTCCTCTGGAGAGGTAAAAAAGCCAGGATTAGCCTCCAGAAACTCAGGCTCAGCAAGGACCTAGGGGGGCTCAACGTCACAAACTTTAAGACTTTCCAAACAGCCTGCCTCGCCAAGCAAGGCATATACTGACTCACGCAGAAACAGGGTTACACACCAGCTTGGCTGGAACTAGAGAAAGCTCTGCTGGGAGGCATAAACCCGGCAGCCCTCCTCACGGCTAACAAACACCCGGAAGCCATCAACACAATCCTCAGAAACACCGAAAATGCCCTCCTGCAAGTAGACAAAAGAATGGGAAAGAGTATAAAAAACACAAAACACAAATCCATTTGGTTCAACACAAAAATTAAATACAAGAACAGCATACTTAACCCTTTTAGTGCTGCGAACGTTCAGCGGACGTCGCGTGCACTACCTCGCTAGTGCTGCGCACGTCCGCTGAACGTTCCGATCCCGTTCGTGCAATGGAACGTCCGCACTGGGGCGGAATTTGCGGCGCGCTTAACGGGTTAATATAACCCCCTGGCTCCAGCGAGGTATCCACACCCCATCCCAACTAGAAGAACGAGGGTCCCCTTCCACCTTCTCCAACTTACAAAAAGCGCACGACCTCCCAGAGATAGAATTATATAACTTCCTCAAAATCAAAGCGGCTATCACTAGAGCAAAATTAAGCAAAGAGGGGCCAACAATACACCAATACATGTCAAATCTCAACAAACTTGGGCACCAAACATCTTACCTATACAAATTACTCAGGGCCAAAACAACCAATTTAAACAGGAAAGTCATAGATCACTGGGAAACACTAAACGCAGGGCGGTTTCGTGAAAAAGAAAAAGCCCTCCTCTGGGCCTCGGCAAGCAGGAGCAAAGTCACCTCCACACTAGCACAAACAAAATTCTGGCTCCTGCACAGAGCGTACTGGACCCCGGCACGCCTAGCAGCGGTCAGGCTCTTTGACCTATGCTGGAACTGTCAGAAACAGAGAGGTGACCTAGAACACATGATAGTCCAATGCCCGAAAGATAAAAATTTCTGGGGGAAAGTAACAGATTTCATCCACAATGTAACTGTGTACACTCCAAAAAGGGACCTCCTCGGCACAGCAAACGCATTCATGGCGCCGGAGATTCAATCTGCCAACGATAGGAGCCTCATTGACCTGCTCCTCACGGCGGCAACCAAGACAATCCTGTCTAACTGGAACGATACAGGGAAGGCCACTTTCAAAGTATGGTTCAACTGGGTCACCTTCCTAAGGGGAGCAGACAACATAACGAAAAATCGAACACCACAAGTGGGACGCAGCAATGAGATGTGGCTCTCCCTGGACAAATACCTTGCCTCGCAAAAACCGCAGTGAATGCACCATTTGGCCTTACACAGACCCACCCCCCCCCCCGGCGTAACCTGTCTGCAAACTCTCTCTGGCCATGCAAACCTCTATTCACCGCACCTGTGTCCGTCCTTTTTCTCACTTCTTCTCATCTCCGCCCTACTTACCTCTACACACGATCTCTTCCGACCGTAGGGGGCAATGTATATGACTGGTATGTAATAACAAGGACTCAGGCAGCCTATGTATAACCAGCACACAAGCGCCATAACAAACCCGTATGTATTATAACCGATACGTATGTTTACAGTTAACAGTGTTGCCTTCGATCGGCTTACTCAGTACTGTTTTGTAAAAACTTCTCTAATAAAATCTTTTGAAATAAAAAAAAAAAGAAAATGCCATCATATGAGTTAATCTGTGTTTTTTCACATAAACACATTTCTCATGTGTTTTAATATGTGCTGTAACTGGTACAGAAGTTTCTATGTATGGTGGTATTTTGCACTTAGACCAGCCCCTTGCCACACCTCTATTTTAATGAGTACCTGCACTTATTTTTCCCCATTTAAAGCACTGCATGGAGGCCCTTATAGGCTCTTTTGCAAGTCAGTACGACTCCTAGAGAGTGAAACAGAAGCAACAAAACCACTTCACAAAGTGGGTGCAAGTTCGACGGTAAAAAACACTACGCTGCAGACCCTGTCGAAACATCGTTGTCGCAAATAACGTTTATGTCGGCTGCTGTGTATCTTATGCACTCAATATGGGAGTTTTTTTTTTTTAGTTTTTTTTTACCTTTTCCCGCTAATCCCTATTTTTTCACTATCTTCCACTTACAGTTGCCACCAGTTAAAGACTGGTGTTAATTGCGTGTGCCAATCGAGCTCAATTTGTTAACAGGTCTTAATTTTTGCTAGTGTTAAATCTGTGTCTCCACTTTAGACACTTTCGCCGGGTGTAAATACCCTATTAGGGCTCGATGACAACTCTGCAGGTAACACAAGTTTGCGCCCGAAACGAGATTGAAATTCCGCCTGCATGGGTTTGGCGAAATCAGGGAGGGCAAATAGCGCCAAATATGATGTGTGCACACCTATTGACTGGAAAAATCACGACAATGTTCGTTTATCCTCATTCCGAGCTCTGCAACACAGGTTCGGGAGTTCAATTCCTCCATAATTTGCAGTTTGCGCTAGTTATACTGTTGCCCTTAAAAGTAGAGCGGTTGATTGAATTTCTGTTGTTTGACGCATTCTTCTGCTGCATACATTCCTGCTCAAAGGTGTATAACATTTGTCACAGAATATTTTAAAATTCTACCATCCCATATCACATGAGCAATATGATCACCACAAAACGTACTTTCTTTGTAGGCGGTTTCTTTTCAATTAAATCACGCTCTATTCATTTATTTTTAATTTAATTTATTTTGCAGTAGTTGCGCTTATTTCTCGAATCACGATCAGCACCCTTTTCAACCAGCAATAAAAATAGCGCTTCCGGTTACTCTTTTTTTTTTTTTTTTTACAATCTAAAATGCAAAACTCAGATTTGCTTAGCAGAGCGCCATGGACTACCACCTGCAGGGATTTTTTTCCCGTGCCATGGGGTTTACATATAAATAAAATTAATCCTTAATACTAAAGGGCCGGCCGTTTCCAAACAGCTATTTCAGTTAATTACTTTAGATTTAATGATTTTACTAGCTGTCTTGAATACTGCTGGTTTAAGCAACCCTGCCAGGGATAAGAAATCACGCCTTGACACTTCAATTAGTTATAACACTGCGAACATCAAAGCTTGCAGGAAATGCAGTACCCTACTTTTCTTCTTTTCATCCGATGCAGTAGTTAGGGGAGAGCCTTAACATTAGCATATTTGTAATCCAAATATGCCGTTCGGTCTTTACGGGGTTTGTTCAGCGCGCGCATAAATATGCGAGCACACGTGTTACGTTTTCTTTCCCCTCCCCCTCGTTAGCTCACTCTCTTCCGCTTGTAAGGGCCGTTGTCCTATCAGGCCCACCCAGGATGTTGCAGCATGGATCCGGACATTTTGCAGCACAAAAAAAGGAAAGTTTGCTATACACAACTGCTTTTGTTGCAGAATTTATGCGGCATTTTATTTTAGTGACAATCAATAGCAATGTCCTAATAGAAAGGGAGTCTGAGGGAAAAACCACATGGCGTATGCCCTCCTAATTACAAGGGCGTAGAGTTACTCCTCACACCGAGGGAGAGGTGTGGCGCCTGGCTGCGGCGCCGCGGCCAGGGTGGCTGACTTCGGAATCTGGGGATCACGGTTCGAGGGCCGGCGGCAGATTAGCCCAGAGTTATTGCCCAAAGGCACCATGTGACTCTGGGCAAGAGCTTGCTTAATCTTCCCGACGGCCCAACGGGTGATGGTTCGCTCTTTACAAATGTGTAGTATTATTAAACACCACAACATCAGTTCTTTACCGTCAGGAGGCACTTCGGACCAGGCGGCGTTCTAGAGGCGGACACGACCCACATCTCGCCGCACCCGCTCCGCGGGTGCCGCTTCGCACAGGTGTGTGTGTCATCGGAGGGAGCAGCACAGCAAGGCGGGTTGGGTGTGAGGCTCGGCGGGGCTGCGAGTCGGCAAAGAGCGGGCCGTTTGAGGCCGTTCAAGGACTGAGAGGACTGGACTGGGCCACCCCCTATCTCCCTTTGCTCAACTACCTGGATTACTTGGGTTATTATTGTATTCCCCTTATTGTATTGCCGGTTTCGGTGGTGTGTCTATCTTGTCAAGTCATGTGCTCTCGGACAACCCGGAGTAGGGCCGCCAAGGGTGGGCCACCAACAAACGGCCCCATGGACGATTTTATTACTCGCACTAATCTAGCCATAGACAAAGAAATTTCCAAACTACAGACTCGTGTCTCCTTGGATTTGGCTGCTGCTAGAAGGCTGTCCCAGGTTATTGCCAGGTCAAAAAAATCCTCCTTGGGACATATAGCATCTGCTGTTACTCCGGAGCGTCTGGCCATTCCCCACTGCGTAATTACGCAGGCAGACGTCCATCAGTCCCCGATCCCACCCACTTCTCCCCCAGCTTTGTGTCCAGCAACCCAGTCAGGCAAACAAAACCTATCCGTGGCTATCTCCAATCAGCAAGTTACCCCTAACTCCCCTCGTCTGGTAATCCCAAACACACCTGTATGTAACAACACTAAAGGTAAACCACCCAAAAGGAAATGCAATTCTAGGTCCGCTTACTCTCGTAAGAAGGCCAAAATTGCTGTGGCACACCAGCTGAATGTGGGAAGTGTACCCGTGCCTAATGCAATAGGAGGGTGTGCCTCTCTGGCACAGGCACAACGAGAGGGGGGAAAAGAGGGAACAGCCTCTGCATCCATCATCACAACTGCAGAGGAGGAGGGCTTACACCTAGAGGGCCAGGAAGGGAAGGACGGGGAATTCATAGGTATAGTCTGGGAAACCTTAAAGAAACTTCTCTCTCCCCTAGACCTTAGACTTTCACGCATCGAAAATAATCTGCTAGAGATGGAAAAGAGCATTATTGCCTTGGCCACTCTTGGCTTGAGAAGTCTAGAAAATCAAGGCCTCCTGGTAGAAGACCCAGCGCCACAAGCCCTACAACTTCCTCCTCCAGCACCCGCTATAACACGGCCGGTTCCAAAACCTAGGACCATGGGTGTGGACCAAAATATTGCTGCTCTCCCAACTAGGACTCCTAAGCTCCCCACTTCTCAAACTCCTGTATATCCCAATGCTGGCGTTCCCCTAAGGCCATCTGCCAGCGAAGCTGTTCACCAATCGATCCAGGGCCCACGCATTAAGAATAATTTTAGAGGGGGCTATATTGATCTTCCTCCGGAGGCCAATGATTACGTGGTTGCATTGACGGGCGACCCCAGATTGAAAATGATCACCACGAGAACCATTGGTCACTGAAGAATAAGATAATGCACTGGCTCAATGTGAAAAGACCAATTCCAAATGGTCGGAGAAGCAGAGTCCTAATGGTTCGTCGAGTTCCCTGGGTAGGTCCCTCAAGGAAATCCAGTCCCGGGGACTGTATAGTGGTGACTTTCGAGGACCCACATACGGCCCACCACATTTGCTCATGGCCCACTGGTGAAGGTTCTCCCATTATACCTAGGCCGTTGTCCTTCTTCTATCCGCCACGCCCCATGCATACCCAGGAAGGTGACTGGTCATTGGTACGTCATCAGACATGGAGGAGGCACCCGAACAAATACCAACATTTCCCTAGACGCTGGCATGGGCTACCAACCACAAACAGGTTTGGTTGTCTCGAAGATGTAGACTGACTTACAAGGCAAGCTGTTTTTAGATCTGCGAAAAAGGCTCCTTCACCTCTAGCCTTAGGGACCTCAGAATCCTTATTCCTGACGACAGAATCTGCTGACATTAACCCCACAGCTCTAGAAGAAATGCCACAAGCTCTGTCAAAAGAGGGGGGATTGAACACCTTAAGCACTCTAGAAACTCAAGAAGTAGCGCAGGAGCTGGATGCACCCCCTATGATCCCCTTGTCACCTTTTCGGATGCCTCCAGCAGATGGGAAGCAGATCACTGCAGCCAGGGCTCTTACCCAATCACAGAACGAGCCCTCCCAAAGGTATATTAGAGCTGTTGCAGTGGAGGCAAGATTGGAGTCTATTCCGGCTATACCTGTCATTTCGCCCAGGCGGGTTACCCCAGGTAAACCTCTGTTAAAGATCTTAAGTTGGAATGTGGCAGGGCTTGCTCGCAACTTTGACATCCCAGAGTGGAACACCTTTGTGGACCCTTTTAACATCTGTCTCTTGCAAGAAACCTGGTGCCTAGAACCCAGGCACAGAGTAGGTTTTACAACTTACTTCGTTCCAGCTTCCCAACAACATGGTAGTAAAGGTCGCCCGTCTGGCGGCCTTCTTATATGGGTTAGCATCGCACTGGGTTTAAGTGTAAGCCATAAAACCACTCAATTTCCTGATCTCCAGAGGATAACCATACACTGTCAGGGGGGTAGGAAGCTAGAAGTGTTTAACCTCTATTTAAGGGGGGCCAGGGGAGGGGTATCATCGCTATCTTCTACAGGATTAAACAGCGAACTAGAAGCCTGCAGCATTGACTCCTATGTTCTCCTCGCAGGTGATTTTAATTGTTGCTTCGAGCCACTGGCTAGGGAGGACATTTTGGACACTTGGGAAGATGATACAAGGAGAGGTATTCCCACGCTGACCCTAGAACCGATTCAAAAATGGACGCAGAGTGCAATAGACATCAACACACTCTGTATGGAATACGACCTGAGAGCAACTAATGGTCGTTCCAAATCAGACCTCAGGGGAGCGCACACTTACAACAGGGTGGGACACACCTCCAGAATAGATTATATTATGTTGAACCACAACCTATGGCCGTTTCACCAAGACATGGAAGTCATATTTTCTTGCGACAGCGATCACAATCCTCTATCCTTAACCCTCACCCCGCCGTGGCACGACAGAAACCCAGCCAAGGCCGCTTACACGTGGAAAATATCCCATGAACTTGTTCCTTCAAACTGTGGTAGGCGGTTAAAATGGGCTAAAGTAGCAGCGGATGAGGGAAGGATGGCGCAAGCAAGGACTATAACGACAGCCGTGGGGTCGCGTCTTGACGCCTTGGGAATCAAAGGACAAGCTGTTCTAACGACATTCACAGAAACCATTGCGGCCCTAAGTGAACTGTTTATCATTCCTCAAAATAGGGTGAGGGCCGCAACGAGAGGTGCCTCCAAAGCAAGAGACAAGTGGTATTCCTCAAAATGCCGGGTTGCTAAAGGGGAACTTATTTCTGCAGTGAAATCCAAGGACCCAGGCAATATCAGACTTGCCAGGAAATCATATAAAAAAACTATAGCCATGGCTAAGGAGGCTCATGAATACAACTTCTGGAGTGAGTTAATGGAGGCGAGCACTAAAAAAGACTCTAAGGGGTTTGGGGATCTGATGAGAGCCAGGGATAAGCCACTTGATGTACAACTTACCTGTAACATCACTGGTGAGGCCTGGTTTGCCCATTTCTCTAAGCTATACTCCGTCCCACCAGGTGTATTACAACCAAACATGGGTTTTCTATCCAGATCTCCAGATGCCACCACAATCAATGATTGCCCCTTCAGTATTAAGGAAGCAGAAGGGGCAATCAGGTGCCTTGTTGCCAACAAGGCTGCTGGCCCAGACATTATCCCAGGCGATCTGTTGAAGGAAAATCCATACTTGTGGAGTAGACTAATTGCCTCGCTCCTGAACGAGGCTGTGTTGGGAGGTTCTCTTCCTGATTCTTGGAGGGGCGCTGAGGTCGTCCCGATCTTTAAGAAAGGCAGTCGGGACGACCCAGCTAACTATCGACCAATTAGCCTGCTTGATTCGACACAAAAGGTTGCAGGCAAAGTAGTACTAGGTAGGATCCTGCAATGGGCCGAAGAAAACCAGGTTTTGTCAGATTTCCAGGCTGGATTTAGAACAGGGACAGGCACTATCGAGCAGACATTTCGCCTTCTAATGCTGTATTGGAAAGTGGTCGTATTGGGCAAGGGCAGTTTGTATTTAGTCTTCATAGACTTGCGGACTGCCTTTGACCTGGTCCCACGAGTCCAACTGTGGAATGTCCTAGATGGGTTGGGTATCCCCCCTTATTTGTTGGGATTGCTCATCAAGTTCCATGAAAGCAACTTTGCCCAGATTAGGTGGGGTGACCAGGGGCAAAAAACATCCCGCATCCCTGTAGATAGGGGCGTCCGCCAGGGTTGTGTGCTAGCCCCCACTCTGTTCTCACTTTATGTGAACGGAGTGGTGGAGCATCTTCTTCAACAACCAACAGACGCACCGTCCCTGGCTGGCAGAAAAATACCTACGCTCCTATTTGCAGATGACACCCTCCTAATCTCAAAATCTCCAGCAGGCATTCAAAAGTTGCTTTCTAGCTTTAAGGTCTTCTGTGACACCAAGGGCCTAACTATAAATGTAAGCAAAACCAAATTCCTTGTTCTAAACCCCCCTAGGAAATCTGTTATTCCTCCTGTTCTAGACTCAGTCCCACTTGAAAGAGTCAAGGAGTTCGACTATTTGGCATTCGACTCTGTGACACCATGAATTGGAAGGCCCATGACTCATAAGAGGGTCACAGGGGCCCTGCTAAAAGAACAACGTGCCTCATCTCTCAAACCCATTGGGGCACTATTAGACATCTACACGGCAAGGGTGGTGAGTGCGGCACTGTATGGTGCGGAACTGTGGGGTGTACAGAGAGTCGACACCTTAACCTACCTCGAAAACAACTTCCATAAAGATCTTATGAAGTTACCACACAGTACCCCTACACTCCCTCTCTTACTTGATGCAGGTACACGCCCAATATGTGAACAAGCTAGGCTACGCCCCCTCTTATTATGGGCCCGGATATGGAATGTACCAGAACTGTGCAGCTATGCTGATGCCCTAAGAGAACTCCTATCCTTACCGGGCTGGCATAAGGTCGGTTGGCTCAGGGAAGTCAAGCGGCTTCTCTACGAATTGGGTCTAGGAGACGCTTGGGCCAATAGAACAGCTCCACCCAAACAGATGCTCAAGAAGATTTACTGGTCATGGGTGGCTAATGAGAGAATGTGCAACTCTAAGCTATGCAAATCTGTTGTTGAGTTTCTTTTAATCAAGGAGCTCCCTTATAGAGAACTATACTTGGACTTGATTTGTAACCCGGGTGACAGATCATTGTACTTCAAATTTAGGGTGGGAGTACTTCCCTTAGGGCTGTTAACTTCTACTTGGAAGCCACCATTACAAACTATCCCATACTGCCCCTTCTGTGATTCAAGGGTTGAGTCTATTGCCCATCTGTTGTTTGAGTGTCCCGCATATGCAGCGCCCAGGTCGAGATGGCTGAAGCCACTATGCAGGAGCCTGGGCACCAGATCGCACCTGGAAGCATTACGCATATTACGATCGGATGCTCGTCCCTTCTTCGCCTGTTGCATGGCAAAATTTTTGGGCTGGGCTTGGCGGATAAGATCTGCAAAGAAACTGCTGCTCCAGTAATGTGTTTTTTGCTTGAACCTGCTTTAATTTGTTCTTATGCCTGGGCAAATAATCCACTTTTTTGATACTTTTATTGATCTTGTAGATTTTATATAATGTGTACTGTTATATTGATTTTACCTACTTTTGCAATGTAATGCTTTTATGATATGTTAATATATCGAAATAAAGCTATTCAAACATTATTAAACACCACGTGAGGTTGCCAGTGTCCTCCCTTACCTTGTAAGAGGTGGAAACTGGTTGTAGGAGGCTCCTATATAAGGAGTGGTGTGGGTTTCTTATTAAGTAGACTCTACAGACGAAAAACTGAATGGAAACTGCCAAAACTACCTTCTGGTAGACCCCATATTTTATTCTTGTCCCTAGTAGGTTTTGGTGTGAGGAACAGCCTTACAATGAAGCATACCACCCTATAATGAAGCATGCCACCCTTGGGTGGGTGAGGGATTTCATCCTTAAAACAGAACAAGTCCATATGTTTGAGATTAATGTTTCAGTTTGAGACAGGTAACCTGGGCTATACTTTGTTATTGTTATTGTTAGAGACATTTGTAAAGCGCAGCAGTTACCCTAGGGTGTCCTGGCACTAGCTACAATCCTCTAAAGCATAGTTTGAGACCGGATTATAAATCAAAAAGCCACGTTTTTAAGGCCTTCCTGAAGACTAGTAAATCTGTAGTATTCCTCGGGTAAAAAGGGAGGTCATTCCAAGCCTTTACAGCACAGGCAGCAAAACTTCTGCCTCCCCACCTGTTTTTTTGTGGGTGGTACTATCATCAATTTTGCTCCAAGAGAGCGGAGCGGTCTTTTCCGCACATACCTCTGAAATTGCTGCTTCAAGTGGTCAGGTCCAGTGCCTTGTAGGGCTTTGTGTACCATAAAGAGGGATTTAAACTGCACTCGTTTCTTAATGGGTAGCCAGTGAAGTCTACAGATTTCACTAGAGATAGATGCACATTTAGATGTGCCGGTAAGCAGTATAGCGGCCGCGTTCTGCAATAGTTGAAGTTTATGCAGAAAACAATCCTGAATGCTCAGGTATAGACTATAAAATAGTCCAGCCTTGACATAGTTAGTGCTGTAACCACAGTTTGCTGACTGTCTATTGCCAAAAAAGGCAGTATTTTTTTACATGTTCTAAGAACGTGCAACGTAGCTGAGGCTATTGCATTAACTTGGTCACCAAAGTTGAGTCTGTCGTCTATTAAGACTCCCAGGATTTTTACTTTCCTGGTGGGTTTTCGGAGAGAACACATAGTATCTGGCCATCAGATTGGGGTCCAAAAATTGGCATAGTTCCCAAACAGGATGACCTCTGTTTTGCTTGAGTTGAGTTTGAGACATCCACCTCTCCACTGCTTTCATACAATCATGGAACCGTTTTCCTATTCCTTTTTCCTACCCAGGTAGAGGCAACAGCACAATTTACGTGTCATCAGCATAAAAGGTGAGGCAAAAACCAAAGGAGTCGATAGAGGGGGGCCAGCGAGGATACAGACACATTAAAGAGTGTAGGGCTACCGGACGACCCCTGTGGGACTCCACAAGACAGTAAAAAAGGTTGGAAATAAAATTCACCTAATGAGACAATTTGCAATCTGTCCGAGAAGAAGGACTTCAAGAGTTTCCATGCTTTATCCTGAACACAGCAATCCTGCAAACGGTCCATCAACAAATCATGATGGACCATATCAAAGGCCGCAGAAAGGTCCAGCATAATCATAGCGGCATTGCCTCCTCAATCTAGGGCTGCCCTGATCACTTCCATAGATTTTAGGAGTGCAGAGTTCGTGCTGTGCCCTTCTTTGAACCCATATTGAGTAGGATTGAGAGCTTGAGCTTCGGGTAGATAAGCACTCTACCGTGCATTCATTCTATTCTTGACCAGTTTTGGTGGAAGTGGGAGGCATGAAATAGGTCAGAAACTGTTCGGATCCTTGGGGTCCAAACTAGGCTTCTTTAGAAGTGGTAATATCAAAGCAATTTTCCAAGATTTGGGAAAATACCCATTGTGTTAAATATGGAGGTAAGTGACAAGGCGAAAGGTTCAGGGGCCAATTTTAACACCGCGACAGGATACGGGTCATGAGGGGAACCTGATTTAGCTGACAAAAGAAGATTATGAGTGTCTATAATGGATATTGGTGCAAACTTGTCAAAAGTAGGCTGGGAGCTGGAAGCTGGCTTATGCCCCTCTGTTGAGTCCACTGTCCCATCAATTGTTGGACCTCTGAAAGTTGAGAAAAGGCCTCAACTTTTTCCGGGAAATACCTGGCTATTTCCTCACATGATTCCTGGCTCATTTGAATATGTGCTGAGCAAGGGTGCGCCAGGCTGATTACTGTTTTAAAGATCTCTTTGGCTGAATTGTTGGCTGAATTAATTCGATTAGCAAAGAACTCTTGCTTTGTCTTGAAAAGTAGCTGTTTATAGATTGTGAGGCTTTGTTTATAAATATTTTTCTCTGTTAGTTTATACTCTTTCATCCAGTTTTGTTCCAGACGTTTAGAAATCAATTTTTGGTCCTTGAGTTCCTGCGTATACCATAGAGTGGAGAATTGTATCCTATTGGGAAATAAGAATTTCTTTGGGGTTAGCTTATAAAAATCTGCCTTCAGCCAGTTTGTGTATAGGGTGGTGGCCTCCTCCACTTCTAGGGGCCTTTGGTGCGCTGTTAAGTTTAGCACTTCTGCTAAATCAATACCCTCAACTTAATTCCACGCTCTGATTTCCTCTCTGTCTCTTAGGGAGCCTTCCAACAGCACAATAGTCTGTAAGGGCCAGCTCAAATAGTATGGCCACATGGTCTGACCAAGCTAGGGGCAACAGGCCTGTAAATAGGAGGTGTGGCTCGTTAGAAAAGATACCATCCAACCCTGCCACGTGAGTAGGCCCGATTACTTGCTGCCTAAGATTGGCTGTGTTCATCAGGTCTATAAGGGTCGCAGTGTCCGGATTGGTAAGTGCCTCCAAATAGACGTTGAAATCTCCCAATATAGTATAGGAGTTAGCACAGAGCCCCTTTTCCAGCAAATTTCCCATAGATGTCTCAAAGGGGCTCCTAGGACCCGGAGGTCTGTACAAAAGGATACACTTAAAGGTGTGATGACGGGAATAGGTAAGGGTAAAATCCAATTCCTCACAAGCTGCATTTGAGGCTGTGTGAAAGGCTGCATTTATTGAATTATGATAAATTACAGCTGGTTCCTACCCTTTACTATTCGGCCTGTTTAAGGTATGGCAGAAGTATCTGGGGGGTGTGGCTTTGACTAGATATGGACCAGAGGCATGTCCATGCTTCAGTAATAAATGACATCTTTATTTCCCCATCCTCAATTAGGGCTGCACACTCAACACTGTGCTTCACCAGGGATCTTGCATTCAACAGTATACACTTTAGCACATGTTTTACCTGATTAACTTTTACTGTCTTTTCTTGTTTTCGAGGCTCAATTGACCCGTATATAGTTTTGGTAGAGTAATTTTACAATTAGGGCCGGTCACTGGGCTAGATGGAGGACTTATATTAAGGCTAAGACACAGGGCACCTAGTGGCTTTACCAGTGATATTTAAACCCAACAGCAGATTTCTGGGGTATTGTAGAATATTAGGCTTATCTCCTTTCAGAAGGGCAGGGGTGCTGGCGCTGAGCGTGGACCAAGCATGGACGGGCACAGACGGGCTTGCCTTAGACCCACCAGCGGCGCGCCCACTGCGTGCCAGCCTCTCCAGATATAGTGTCAGGGGCGGAAAACACGAGCTCGCTGACCGTACTTACCCCAAAATAGCAGCTCCGCTGTATCAAGTGTGGACCCCCGGTATTGGCAAGGTTTACAATACAGTCAGGGCAAAGGGCAGTACAAAGCAAGTTAACACAATCTTTAAAACTAAGCTCTATTAAAATGATTCAAACATAAAATAGTCGTTCAATTTCCAGTACAAAATATCAAATTCAGCAATGTCACTCCCAGCTCAATGCTAAGGAGGGAGTAGCAATGCGTACTCGTGCCAGCCTCTTTACATATAGTGTCAGGGGGGGAAAACACTAGCCTGCTGACCGTACTTCCCCCAAAATGGCGGCCCGCTGTATCAAGTGCGGACTCCCGGTATTGGCAAGGTTTACCATTCAGTCAGTGCAAAGGGCAGTACAAAGCAAGTTAACACAATCTTTAAAACTAAGCTGTAATAAAATGATTAAAACATAAAATAGTTGTTCAATTTCCAGGGCAAAATAGCAAATTGGGCAATGTCTCTCCCAGTTCAAGCCTCAGGAGGACGTAGTGTTATTCACTAGCCAAGCACACTTTTATCTTGAGATTGATAGTGGGCTTGGGAGATGATGCATATGATGTTCACATTTTATTAAAAAAAGGATGGTGGGCAGGGAAGATGTGACAGCTTGTGGTAACATTTCAAAAACAAACATTAACAAAGCCAATAGGTCTGGCGTTGGTTGCCAGCCCTTTGGCAGTTCTTGTTTTGTTTTGTTTTGTAATGGGTTTTGCAAAACTTTGTTTGGTAAGATGGGGTGCCCTAAGGAACCTAAACACACACATTGGATAGAGGTCACAATTTTGTTTTGGTCTCAAGAAAGTGCACATTGAGTTAGTTCACCTTGACACTGAACTGAACTACTTTGTGGTTGGAAGGCTCAGTGTGAAAGGAACAGAAAGCCATAACTCAGTGTGCAAAGGCAAGAAAGGAAGAACGTGAAAGACAAGAAAAAAGCGAGGAACAAAAGGAAGAAACAAAAAAGCAAAGAGTGAAAGAGGAACAAAAGAAGGAATTACAGGCAGGGTTGCCAAGATACAGCACATTTGTGAGCTTATATGCAGTGAAAAATCAGCTGTCAGTTAGACAAAGGCCACTTCAAAAGGATTTTACAACAGCATTGGCAGGAGACCAAAACTCATAAAAATGGGATGTGTCCTATGCTCTTATCTGGTAGAAAGAGTAATGTTGTCACATTAGGCCCTACAAACAGGGCACACTAGAGTAAAAATAAAGTAAAAACAAAAAAATTGGCACTGGTGGTGTCTAACGTGTGTGCAGATGTTGTTATGTGTTTGAGTTAGGCCCATGTAGCAAAGCTGCGCATTGACCTACATTGTCCAATTATTGCACAATAACATTTTACTGTAACTTTTTGAACACATTTGAGTGCGTGACAATGTTGGATTAGTTTCTCTGAAACTGCTTTGGTTAAAATTTCGCTCCGCGCAACATTATCATAATGCCTCAAACACTGAGTACAAGGCCTTTACTCATGCTGTACAAATGTCGTTCTATCTTCATCCATGTGGGCGACAAGGCTATCTGCTTAACCATAGCAATGCTACTCTGCATACACATTGCAAGGTTCCTATGTATTATAAATAAATATGCATTTCCAGGGGTTAGCAGAGGAAACACTTCTGCTGACATCAAAGCTCCCTGCGTGCTGAGGCTTCGCGAAACAGCTACCTAACATCGTGTCTAGTTCGTGACCAAGACAGGGTCCTATATTCTGTCCCGCCAAGTGATGGGGTTTGATCATCCAGTGGGGGGTTTCTTGGCCTAGATGTATATACATCTACACACACCCACGCAACCTAGGTGCAAATAGGGTAGGGATTGCATAGTAGGAGTACGCCTGATTACCACTTTGTTTTATATGCCTGCATATATACACTGCTCTAAGCACCATAATGGAACTATACTTGCTATTCACTATTTTGGTGCTCGTAATCACTTTCATATGCTTCTGTTTTCTGATTATTGCAGCACATATATTCTATACAAGAATCATGGTGGTTCAATAAATATATTGAAGAATGCCCCATTGTGTATTCTGTGTATACTTCTCTGAGAACAAAAGCACAGGAGTGATTGAGAAAGGGTTCTAGATCTGTTACCACGATCCCTGAGGGCAGGGCCGGGTTTAGTCCTGGTGGCGCACTGTGCGACAATGTTTGTTGGTGCCCCCCCAATGACCACTTCGCCATGGATTGCCTCACTACCACCATTTGACAATGCCCCCAAGACTCCATAACCACTGTCTTTTAGATTCATGCAGTTTTATAGCGCCACTCATAACAGTTTAAGGTGTCAGAACACTTTACATGAGTTGCATGGAGACAATCATAGGTGTGTAAATCAGTGTATAGGAAATGTTACATAAGACAAAGGCCGACAAGGTGTAGGAGTCACATGTCATCCATATGGTTAGGCATTATAGTTTCCGTCCTTGGTCTGGAAAAGCACAAATTCAGAATTTTAGATTTTACACCATTGTTAGGGGTTTTCGTTAATAATCAGAATTGATGTCTACTCAAATAAACCCTTTTTGCAATAGTAGGATAAGGAAAGACTGGGTAAAAAATATGTAGATGTAATGTATTCCTTGCATTTTGCATGCAGCTCTTTAACAACAGTTAATAGCTCACTGCTCTATATTAGGATTTTAACTTTTAAACTGCCAGTAACAAAAGGATCTCTCTGACAAATGCGATAACACATTGACTTAGTTATAGTATATGCACTTTGTGATCTGAATGGGACACTTTCTTTGCAGCAGGCGTATTAACCCTCTGCACTAGAGTGAGTCAAAACCTCCACTACCAGACAAAACCCGTCTCTCTCCACAAAGAACATCAATCACCAGAGTTATCTTGACATTTTTATTGATGCTTGAAAATTGCTGGAACATGGCACCAGGTGCTTTTATAACAATAAACATGGCACCACCAGTCAGCGCCCAGTGCGGTGGCACCGATTAAACCCTCCTAGAGCTGGCCCTGCCTGAGGGATCAGAGTTGTCATGTTCAGTGGTTACCAAAAATAACTTGCTCCCTGTTTGTGTTAGGGGAGCTTATGGTGGCACTGTGAGCTAGCTGGTCTCTAGGACAACTTATACTGCGGGGTGCTTGGAATCAGTCTAGGCTCCTCACCCAACGTTTATGTTGTCCACAAACAGGCAGGTGTAAAGTTGACTCAGTTCAGAATATTAATTTGAACATACTTTTAAATGG
The DNA here is from genome assembly GCF_964263255.1 of Lissotriton vulgaris. Lineage (NCBI taxonomy): Eukaryota > Metazoa > Chordata > Amphibia > Caudata > Salamandridae > Lissotriton > Lissotriton vulgaris. The sequence continues at coordinate 178,858,032 of NC_141699.1, forward strand.
GAGCCATGTGATACTTTGTGGGGATATTCCAATATTTCATCCCAGTCCATATCATGCAGAGGTTTTGAAATGTCCGTCTCCCAGTTAGTGAGGAGGCAGTCCCGGAGTGGTTCCCATGTTGTAGGAACGTTCTGTACTTTCATCTTATCAATTTGCTGCCAGTCCTTAGGGTGTAGAGCATCTAGAATCCTTATGTGTGTTGGTGCTAGGTGGTGGGCATGAAATAGGGCATTCAATGATTGTTTAAGGTGTTCATAAGTAAGGACTTGAGGCAGGTCAGGTTTGCAGTCCACTTTAAGGGTTTGGAAATGTAGTGGCTTGCCATCAATTCCCCCAATTTGAGAGACGTGCAGCATGCTATTGACGGAGTTGCCATATGCGAAGCCGTCCTGTGAAACTGGGGAGGCCTAGCAAAGGCAGTACAGGAGTGCATGGTTTCTTATTATTATTAAGGCAGGAGAAAGCTGTGCGGAATAACCCCGGGTGGTGTTGGGTAGAATGGTCATTAGGAAATAATAAGTAGTGCAATAAGCCCTCCTTAAAGTCTTTACTGGGTAACCCCATCTAATGCAGGGGGCGGCCAGACAGCCTGAGAGCCACGAATTGGAGCTGTGCAGCTAAATATTTTAATATCGGTCTATGTCCGGAAGGGCTAATCCACCCACAGTCACTGGTAGCTTTATCTCCAAAGTCAGATGTGAGATGTGTCTAAAGAAGCAACATGGGTTGAGCACCGGAAGGTTTGCAAAATAATACAGTAACTGGGGTAGCACCACCATCTTCACTAGTGCAATGCAGCACTTTACTGAAAGTAGAAGAGAACACCAAAAAGAAAACTGGGCTCGGAGGAGCTGTGTTGCGTTGCCCTGATTTCCATCCTGCAAATCAATGAGGGAATTGTAGATATTAATCGCTAGTTATTGAAAGGTAACTGGTTCCCACTTCAATCTGGGGTATAATTGTATATAAAGGGGAAACACTACGAAATGTTAAAGAAACCCTTCCTACATTTTAAAATCTTCATCATGTTCTTACATTTATGTTTTTGTAATTTACATTCCAAATATTTTTAATATTCTACATGTAGTTTGTCACTTAGGGATGAGCCAGATCACAGGTTCAGCCTTGGCTCGACTGCAGAACCATTTTAGGCCATGGACAGAGTGGGCAATTGCCCAGGGCACAACTTTCCAAGGGGTCTGGCCCCTGTTCACCCTTCACAAACACGACCATCAAAACAGTTTACCAGGATGGAAGGATTCTGCTTGTTCAACCACTTGATAGTGCCTCTCCTGCTTCTCTCCTCTCTGCTGAGACGACTCCCCTGGTACGCAATACTTTACAAGACTCATGGCAGGCCCATCTTCTCTGATTTCATGAATTGCCCCACCTAGTTCTTCTCTTCCTTATTTGTCCAGTTCTAAGGAACAACCCTTTGAAACAGTTGCTGTGAATCTCCCATTTGAACTTGATTTCATCCTCCTCTTTTATTCTCTTTAATTGGTAGTCTGGGCTCCAGGGGCGGCTCCTTCATAATGGCGGAAACATAAATGATAGTAAAACAATATTATCATTTTTCTTTCCACTGCTGACTCCGCCATTGAATCTAGGGCGGGCCTGGCCATAGCAGGGAGGAGAGTTGTGCACTGTAAGTGAGCATGTCAGTTCGGCCGGCCGTCTTAGCATGGCCAAACTGACATGCACATTTACATTTCTCCAACCCTGCTGTGTTCCACAGCCAGGTGAAGAAATGGCACAGACTCCAGCCCGCTCAGGCCAATCCTGGCGCTGCTCTTATGCTTAGTATAACACACAAGATGATGGACGCAATGTTGCACAATGGCAAAACATTCACCCCCAGTCACAGACCTGAGTTTAATCCATCGATATTTTGCTCACCAAGCCACCCCAGTTCAGACATGGCCATATGCAAATCAGTCTTGAACCTGTGCCTCATGGGAACAGTCCAGACCGAACTGCCAAGCAATGTCTTCCCTGGCCACTGGAGTCAAGCTATCCTGGCTGAAGACGGCTGATAGCCAGAAACCGGTCCTAGGATGCTTGATTCCAGTCCAGGGAAGACATGGCTTGGCAGTTCGGGCTGGACTGTTCCCATGAGGCACAGGGTCAAGGCTGATTTGCATATGGCCATGTCTGAACTGGGGTGGTGTGGAGTACAAAAGAATGATGGATTTAGGCCCAGGATCTCTGTAGTGGGGTGAATGTATGACATTGTTCTGCATTCTGTCCATCAACTGTTGTTTTTGCTTATGCTTAGTATAGCATGAGAGCAATGTCTAGGTTGGGTGGGGAGCCTGTGCTTTGTGCCCACGTGAATTTTTTAGGAGGAGAGGAGCACTAAGACAGCCGTCAGCGTCAGCAGCAGGACAGGTAAAAAAAATTCAAAATGATTATCAGCCTAACACTCCTTTTCTCCCCGCTGTCTATCACTTTGGATTTGCAGCAGCCACAACTTCCAGGCTCCCAGTTCTGAGATAAACGTAGAGCTACAGACGCACACTCTATTGCTGGGAGACTACAGGTAAGTTGTGGATACCTCACATCCTGACACTAGGCGTGAGACTGTCACCCTTACCATCTGCTCTGGTTTAAAGTCCATTGGAGGTTGAGGTGAGCCAGATGTTTTTTTTCAACTTTCTAAACTAGTAGAAGGGAACTTACTTTAATGTTTCCCAAACTGTTCACCATGGGATTGAAAATGTTTAGAAACATAATCAACATGTTGCTTCTGCTTTCTCTTCAGGAAATATTGGGTACATTTTGGTAGAAATGATAGCCTTGACACCGTGCTCAAGAGCATTAATTTACTAATGAACAAGGATATAATGGGCCACCTGAATGTAGCATACGTAGAGGCAATCACAAAAAGTCTGTAGTGAATAAATAGTGCTATGTAGACAATAGTAAATAGATGCTCTAATAAAGAAGTGGGTATGGCCTCTCCTTGGATGTGTCTGTAAATTTTACTTTTTGTCCTGAATTTAGACTTTTTGTTCTGAATTTTGTTCCTTTGTCCTGAATTTTTTCCAGTCCTGTCCAGAATTGGCCTCCATGCAAGGTGGTCACCCTAGTTAAGTAATATATTCATTGTATTCTGTTTTCCTAAATTGGTGTGGGATTTTTCTTGTGCTTTTACGTTACTGCTGTTTGTGTGCTGCATTAAATACATTACACATTGCCACTAAGTTAAGATTTACTGCTTTTGTGCCAATAAGCAAATGTTAATTTAGTGACTCTTTGTGGTTCACCCTGACCAGACCTGTGGTAGTTGCTTGAAAAGGGCTCTCACTCTCCTCAACCAATAACCTAATTTCTCACACATGCCTTATACCAATATGGAATATGGAATATTACAGTTGTCAAAAAATCACCACTTAACAAAACAACTTTGACACACTAGTAACCATTTTTGTTCAAATCTGTTTTACTGATTTTTATGCAACAATGTGTAGGGGAACAGTTATTTACATAATCTTTTCATACAATCAATATATCTGTGTCGGTACATGCTTGTGTGTTACTTAGCGGTGCAGTATAACATCAAAAACATCAAATGGTATTTACACATTACATGGCAGACTGTCCATTAAGTCCTGACAGCTGTTTCTTCAACAGAAAAGAGATACATACATATCTAGAGTTTCATTTGTCTCTAAGCGTTGTGTAGAGCTATGGCAGTTCATTGTGAATTATAAGCTATCCGGATGTGGTGTTCTACAAAAGTTCTCCCTGTTCCGACACCGTGATCTTGTGAACAGATAAATCAAGTACGAACAAACGAACAAGACAAACAAAAACAATGACCTGCCCATGATATCGTCTCGTCTTCAGTTTTGTGTGAGTTTACATGAGTGTCCCCCCTCTCTTCTGACTCATTACTCAGCATCCCCCATATGTGGTGTTCATGTTTGTTCGCATTATTATATAATCTATGTGTGCCCATGGAATATCGTGATGCGCTTGTTAGCACTGCCTACGGTTCGCTACATCTACCCTCTCGCCTCCGTCTATCTGGTGCAGTTCTTTTAAGAGGTTGTCCCAACGCGTTGCTATGGATTCTTGACGTAGTCTTAATGTTTCCTCACGTTTAATGGAGACGCTTTCGGCTTTAGCCCATGCCAACAACGAGTGGTGCCAGGATTATGCATGTGGCGGGTCGCCGCTTTCCACCGCTTAGGAGCCTTTTGGCTACTATGATCCTTAGCTCTAGGAATCTAGACACTACTTAGGTGGCAGTCGACCTCCTGAATTAGTGCAGCAGGTATACCGGCCATTCAAAAGGTAATTCTCGACTTATGGAAGTGTGTAATATTCTGGTGATCGTGTTCCAATATGATCCTATTCGGGGGCAGCTCCATAGCATGTGCACCAGTCGTGCCTCAGGTGCAGCACACCTTGGGCATGCCTCGTCTGTACGGTCAAAATATCGATTGACCAGAGCAGGTGTGAGGTAGGCTCAGTGAATGATGAATAGTTGTAGTTGCCTGAATCGCATATTTCTGAGTATACGTGTCGGGCTCTTGAGTATTTGTGACCATTCCTTGTCAACTAGCTGTCTCCCTAAGTCTAGCTCCTATTTGTGGCGTAGAGGGTCAAGGCTTATTGTTGCATGGGATCTGAAGGAGGCAGCTAACCATCGGATGAGATGTCTGCAATTTCCCATGACATGTAAATATTGTATGGTAAGGTGAGACTGTGGCTTAGCAGTCATATCTCCCCATCTAGTTGCTTGTGTAGTCAGCAGTGAGCGATGTGTGATGAATTGGCCCAGTGGCAACCCTTCTTCTTCCACCAGAGTCATGTAAGGTTTGATCGTTCCATCATGGTTGAGATCCCCTAGTGTTTGGATGTATCTATCCATTGCGATGTAAGTGTTTTCAGCCCGCTCGGGACCCCTCTATTGGTATTGCTGGTGCATAGGGGACGATGCCTCTGGTAATGTAGAGGGACCTACAAAAGCATTTGTGTGCCACTACTAGTAGTAAGGATTTTGGAGCCTTCGACTTAACAGCAGGGTGGAAGAGTCTAATGATTTGTGCTAGGGAATATGGCGATCGTGTGGTAGCTGTGTCTGCGCGGTTTCTGTCTGCGAGCCAGCGAGTTATCCATTGCAGCAGGCCGCCAAGTAATAGTGTTCAAAGCACGGCACTGTGAGGCCTCCTTGATCTGTGGGTAAGTATAGTTTTGCCAATGCCATTCTATGCCTTGTAGTGCCCCATATGAAATCTCTGACTAACTTACTTAGCGGGTCAAAAAAGGACGCAGGGATGTACAGTGGTAGGTTTAGCAAAATAATATAAATGTCTGGGGAGGATCACCATCTTTGTCAAGGCTACCCTTCCTGCCACTATTAGTGGGAGTTTGGCCCAAAATCGCATTTGTGACTGAATTGCTGCCCAGGTTCCCATCAAACATGTCTTTTGGTTGCTGATAGATTCAGATGCCCAGATAACGGAAGGGGCCCTCTCTCCACTGTACTTCTCTGCCGGACACGCTAGTAACCATCATTAAAACCAATAGATTTCAAAACCATATTAAAAAATATTCATCAATAATAACAAGCATTGCAACGTTTGTAAATAAACATTTATATAAACCAACTGTACTGAAAACGACATTAAACGGTGTGTTACTGCTACAACGCATCTTTTACAACGTAATGCTGTTACAACGCAGCTATTACATCGCAAATACCATTACAATGCATGCCATTACAACGCATGGCATTACATAGCAGATGCTATTACAACGCATACCATTACATCGTAAGTATTGGTAAGTATTTAATTTTTTTTTTATTTTATTTAATATTTTATAATTGATTTAATTATTATTAATTATCAAAAAATATTTATTCCGTTTTTAAATATTATAAATTAAATATATTAATTTAAGTATTTTTAAAAATAAGTATGAGTATAGGAGTATATGTTTTGGGGTACTGGTGTATATGTTTTGGGGTGTTTGGGTATTTTTAGGTTTTAGGGCAGTGTTTGGGTTTTGGGGTACAGGGGTGTTTTTAGGTTTTAGGGCAGGGTTTGGGTTTTGGGGTACAGGGGTGTTTTTAGGTTTTAGGGCAGGGTTTGGGTTTTGGGGTACAGGGGTGTTTTTTAGGTTTTAGGGCAGGGTTTGGGTTTTGGGGTACAGGGGTGTTTTTTAGGTTTTAGGGCAGGGTTTGGGTTTTGGGGTACAGGGGTGTTTTTAGGTTTTAGGGCAGGGTTTGGGTTTTGGGGTACAGGGGTGTTTTTTAGGTTTTAGGGCAGGGTTTGGGTTTTGGGGTACAGGGGTGTTTTTAGGTTTTAGGGCAGGGTTTGGGTTTTGGGGTACAGGGGTGTTTTTAGGTTTTAGGGCAGGGTTTGGGTTTTGGGGTACAGGGGTGTTTTTAGGTTTTAGGGCAGTGTTTGGGTTTTGGGGTACAGGGGTGTTTTTAGGTTTTAGGGCAGGGTTTGGGTTTTGGGGTACAGGGGTGTTTTTAGGTTTTAGGGCAGGGTTTGGGTTTTGGGGTACAGGGGTGTTTTTAGGTTTTAGGGCAGGGTTTGGGTTTTGGGGTACAGGGGTGTTTTTAGGTTTTAGGGCTGGGTTTGTTTTTGGGGGTACAGGGGTATTACGACTTTATATAAATTAAATTTATTAAATTAATTTTATTTAATTTAATTACATTTATAACTATATTTACAATTATTAATTTAATTGTATTAATAAAGGATTATAATTAAATTATATTATTTAAAAATGTTTAATTAATTAAATTCTTTTAATTTTATTAAATATAATTATATTATGTATTATTTATAATTTAATTAAATTATAATTATATTTATTGTAATTAATTACATTATATTATTTTCTATTTATAAATTTTTAATATTTCATTAATTATATTATTTTAAATATATTAAATTAATATCAATTTTAATATTAATTAAATTACTATAATTAAATTAATTACTGTTTTAAAAATGTTATATTATTTTTATTATTTTAAATTAATTTAATTAACTTTATTACAATTTTTTAAAAAAAGATATACTTACCTATACTTACGATGTAATGCCATGCGTTGTAAAAGTATCTGCTATGTAATGCCATGCGTTGTAATGGCATGCATTGTAATGGTATTTGCGATGTAAAAATCGCGTTGTAACGGAACGCGTTGTAATACATCGCGTTGTACTGACACCAATCCCATTAAACATGTGTCAGAGTTGTTCTTTTATGCCCCTTGGGCCACATAATGCAGCCATAAGACCAACCACGAGTAATCACATGCATTCCTGAGCAGAAGAGCAAAAGCTTTACCTCTGGGAATGCTCAGGTTGGTCATAGAGGGGTTAACTCCCAAAATAAGTTGGACACTTATGGACAGTTGGTCTTGTGTTACTCCCACAGTATGGTACAATGGTAGCCCCAGGATTCAGTTTTGCGCTACTTCCCTGATAAAGTAAAAAAAAATATTTGAACCTGACTGAGGGAGCCTTTTCTCTTATTGCCATTTCGGTCCTGCAGGACTGGTACTGGTCCCCCGGTACTGGTATGATCAGAATGGCTGGGAACATTGAACAAAATGTCATGGTTGCCATTACAGGACTCAGGAACTTGGTCCTAAGTCCTGAATTTCAGCTAAAAGGACTTATAAGAGGACAGGGTGATCACACCCTGACCCCCAAGTCTCTGTGGGGAGCCCATAGGAACTCCCAGTAATTATTATCACTATTTTTTTTTTAAAGTTGATTTTTGGTGCCATACCGCTGTACTTCCACTGGGATCTAGTACCACAGTAATACTATCAAGGATAATAAAAAAAAAAACATGGCAGCCTCTTGTGGGTTGGGCACAGAGCCTACCAGCATGTGAGGCCCTGCGTCCAAACCCTTCTGCTGCATGACCTATCCTGCAGTGGGTTGGGTGCTGGGCCTGGCCACAGAGCAGGCCTTGCAGCCAAAGGCCATGCACAGCAAGCAATGGCCAGTACATGGCGGGTTGGCAACAGGTCAGGCCGTGCATCCAACTCCCACTGCGTGCAGCTGAAAAATATCATTAGATTTGCAAGAAGTCGTAAAAATATTGTGAAACCATTTGCCAATTTTACAAATAGGGACATACATGACAAACAACATATTTGTTTTTTCCTTTTTTTAACCTTTGAGGATAGTTCTGATCTAACCTTATTTTTCTATTTTTGTTTTAAACTATTTTAAATTGTGTTTGTAACTTTTCTTTTTTGGAGGATTAAACTAATAATAGCTGAAAAAAGGTATCCGAACTTGGGAAGAGAAAGAAAAAAATCACTTTTTTAAATGGCCTGGCGAGCTACCACATGCTTCTTCCAAGTGGTAGGAGTCTGCTCACCAACAGAGATAACTTTGCTCCAGCTCAGACAAAAGATTCCTGCTCTGGCAAACCATAGTCCACAGTCCTGCTATTGAGTTACTAGCATATCCAGGAGAAATGCGTCTCCAGGAGCCACCACGTGCTAGAGGGAAGTGCCAGATGTAGACACCCCCTGCTCCTCCTGCCTTCTTTTTGCTGCTTGCAACTGCCTGGAATGCCCTGCGTACAGGTGTTTTGGCATTCCGGAAGAACCAAAGGTGTAATTCTTCTTCCAATAAGATGTGGTTTAAATGTGGGTCATTGGTACCGAAGGACTATTTTCAGATGTGCAGTATCGCAACACCTAAAAACGCAGACATTTTAGTCAAAACTACAAAATGTATTGGGATCTGTCAGCAAACCCCCTAGGTTCAAACGTAAAAAATGTAATGCCGTCACAGTAAACATCACTTAAAAAAAAAAACATTCTGGTCATGCAGTACTATTGTGGGATCCAGAAACGATCAGTGCTCCGGGTATATGAGCGGAGGGCAAACGCACCTGCAGGCTTTGCATCCCTACCACATAGCTGATACAGAGTGAGACAGTACACAATAGGGAGGAGAAAGAGAATACACTGCAATTTTGAAATTACAGCGTAAACAGCTAGAGGAGGACACTGACAATATGCTGTATTTTGCTACAGAAAGTATTGTGTCTCAAAGTTGGGGCTTCTGGGGAGGCCAATAAACAATTTTTTTTCTGAAGCTATGGAAGATCTTCTAAAACAAAACACAAAGACTTGTTAAAAACACAAGAAATAAAAGAAATCATTGCATAAAAAAAGAATTACAGGGTTAAAAAAAACACAGTAGCCGAACACTGTTAAAAAGTTTCAATCCAAAAAGTGGTTACAAGATAAAGCAAAATTTAAAAAATCAACACACAATATTGTCCTGAGACAAACCCCTACGCCCAATCTTCTCTGCACACACAGCTAGAGATTGTATGAAGAAAGGGTCAAGTTGAAAGCTTGTAGAGGGTTGGGCGCAAGTCCTGGCTGGGGACCACAGGTACAGTGACATTTAAGTCATTTGCACAGCTAGTGTTGGGCACAGAAGAAAACGTTTTACCCAGACTATGACTGCAAGTATAGCTCTTCTGTCTAAATTGTATTTATACATTACTGTGTTTTAAATCATTCCCATACAGATTACAAGCAACATTTTCTTCAAGTTAACATTCAGCATCTGTGCAGCAGGAGATGTTGGAGCCACTTCTTCTGAGATGAAACAAAACCTCTGACCACAGCTTCTGGAGCAGCCGCTTGCACCATAACCTGACAACGCACCAAAAACATGGAACGACCTCCCACAACATGTCAGAGCCTCCTTCTCATTTCTCGAGTTCCACAAGAAGCTGAGGACCTGGCACTTCGAATTACTTTGAGAAGACACCCACCTAAACACCTGCTCAAGCGCCTGGATACACCCACAGGTGATTAGTGCGCAATACAAATACACATAACACAACCTCTGTCAGAGTGTCATAGTGCAAAACACAGAAACAAAAGCAAAGCACCTACATTGTACATGAACCTACTCAATGCCTTGACAAGGCAGCAATGATTTCTAGAAAAAAAGTTCAGAATTTTACACCCGAAAACAAAGCATGGTTTTTAAGTGACAGCTCTTTTCAGCGTCTACCTGGGGAAGTTCCTAGGTATAAAAACATGTTTTGAAACACAATTCACATTACACTTTAAAAGCATTCAACAAGTAAAGGGTTATTACTCATTCAAATAATGGTAGCTGATCGCTGTGGACCACCTGGGTTTTTATCGTAGCACTAGCAGTTTTTTGAACATTTGGATGGTACAGATCTTAAGCAGGAAAGAAGGGGTAATATGTCGACAATGTGGGGACGTACTTTAATGTGACCATCCTCATCACAAACACAATCTAGGCAAAAAGACAAGGATAAGGTGTAGGAAGGTACATCCTGACTATGGTTGCCCCCAACTTTTTGCACTGTGTTTTAGCTGGTTTTGGACATAGTCGACCTGGGACCCTGCCAATCAGGACCCCAGGCCTACTGCTCTCTCTTTAAAATGGATTCCATGTACCCTAGGTACAGTTCCAATTGGTACTGGGCCACCTTATCAGACCCTGTAACTCAGGGCATAGGTGTACCCAGGGCCGCCAGGGGCTGCAGCATGTATTATGCCATCCCTGGCTGGCCTCCTAAATTTGACACAACTGGCTGCATGACAGCTGGGGCGAAGTCGTGTAATCACCCTTTGCTTTAGGTATAGTAGCTCTATATCTAACCATACAATGGACACCCGAGTTCCTATCAGTCACTCCTATGGCAGGCCTTGACAATCCTGAAGGCAGAGTGCGTGGGCTCGTGTGAACTAGGTTCTGGCCCGAGCCGAGCCCGGTTGCAGCTTGCGGAATCAAGACCCAATGGCTGTTCCATGATAACGCGTACCACATCGGTAACTTCGGTGTCGCGTTATCAAGGCATGTCGAGTAAGGTGTCATACGAATCGGGATGCTGCCCTCTCACCAATTCTGGCGACGAGGTTAGCATTCCGCCCTTCTAGAGGGACACGACATGTACGTAACTGTGAACCCCGGTTAAAGTTAACTAAAGCCTCAGCTCCACAAGATGGATGCTGCCACCACAGACACGAGTCTGACCTCCTGCTGCTGGGAGTCCTTCCAGCGAGGAGCGCTTGGACAAAGGGTTTCCTGTCGAGGGCGGTGTTCGCACCGTCCCAGACAGGGTTTGTGTATTCTGGGTAGGTAGGGCTTTTGCGAGAAGGTGACTGCGGAGTGGCACCCCGGTGCTCACTACGCATCTGCCGGTCAGAACCAGTTCCAGGGGCGCCAGCCCTGGCCTGGGGAAAGTCCGGCAGGGGAGAGGGGTGTAACTACCCCCCTTCCTGGTCCCACCCTTAGGGCAGGACCTAGTCATGTACCCACCCCTTTCTTTAGAATAAAGGCCGGAGCGGGGACCCTTCCAAATTAGATCATCTTTGAATCAAGAACTACTTTCTACGAAAGGACATTCGAGACTCTTCTCAAGATTTCTCCCTTGTGACTAAGGAGTAGTCACCCTGCATCAGCGGGCACCATCTAAGAACTCTGCGGTTTGCTGCAAGTCCTTCCTCAAGGATCCGACGGCCCAGCTCGACGAGAACCGGCTTCCCTGGCACCTCCGACCTCTACCCACGTCATCAGCTCAGCTGTGATCTGTGGGTGCGACGAGACCTCGAGGGACCAGCCATCATCAAAACCTGCACGCTTTTCTTAACCAGCACGACCATCGAAGCAATTCTCTGGTGAGTGCTCTGGGGTCCGAGAAGCCCCGACCCTGAGCAGCTCCAGCACCGAAGTGCAGTCTCCCAGTATCTCCACGATCTGCGTGGGGCCCTTCTGCTCGCTGCTCAACACGTTGTCTGGTCACTAGCCGCTGGCTTGTGCCCTTCCTTGACGACATCCGACAACCAACACTGCTGGTCTGGTTGTTCCAGACCGGCCCTTGCTCCCTTTTTCGAGAGGAGCACCCCGGACCCACCTGGTCCATCCAAAGACGCCATCTTAGGCCCACAACGTGGCCCGAGATCTGCCAAGGCTTGTTGCCCCAATCCTGGGCCCAGCGACGCCGACAGCATCATTCTTCGTGGGACAGCTCGCACCTCCATCCTGGTCGCCGAGAACGCCTCCTGGTCCGTGAGACTGCAGAGCCTAGCGTCGCCCACTCACCTGGTCGAGGTGACGGCCAACCGGTGCCCTCCTGGCACCCTCTGACTACTGGCTAGTAGTACGAACTTGGTCCCCTCTGCTTTCAGGTATCATCGATCTCTGATCCAGGCTTGGATCTCTACGAACTATTCATCACTGGTCGCCGGCCAGCAACTCCTTTTTCTTCCGGCTCCTGGCTCGTCAGCGAAGACCCCCGACGCCTGTAAGACTTGTGCAGCCGCAGCCCTCGTGGCTAGGTAACTTCGGCATTTCGGTGCCTGCATAGCCTCTTTACTCTAGGGTCCCGAGTCCCTCGCTTCCGACTTGCCTTATCGGGTCCGCCCGAGACCACTAAACTTTCCGTGTCCTCGGACACTTGTTTTAATCGTGCACTTGAAGTATTTTCCTAAGAGATTTGGTTTGTGCTTAGTACCCTGTCCTCATAAAGAGTACAGGGCTGTTGTGATTCTTAATAAATATACTGTTTATTTTCATAACACTTGTGTGGTGTCCTTTCACTTGGTGTTCAAGGGGTATGTGATGGTATAACAGCTGGCTTAACATGCCCTCTCGAGTCTTTAGCCTTAGACTGCTCGTATCCACGCTACTAGGATAGCTGGTCTGTAGGTTGACTTACAACCAATCACCATAAGGGTCCTTTGGAACGATACATAGCGGTCGCTAGAATAGCGAACGCTGCATATCGGGCCAACTTCTCACATAAGGCATCGGTGAAAATTCCACCATTAATGTATTTGTCACAAAATGGGTCAGGTTGCATTTTCTTTAATGTCATACAGCCTTTGCTAATATCACATAGTGTGAACTTTTCTTTTCCAGCTCCCAAGGCCTCTCTTGCGCTGTCCGCTGGGTTGAAAGTAGCTGAGACAATTTATGAATGTATTTTATTGTGACAGATGTTCATGAACATTACAGTGATGCTCGCTAACATCATATACGTAATTAAAAATGTAAATTATCCATTATTATAGTGATATGATTAATACTGGCAAATTGGTAATTTCTAAAATGTGCATTCATGACATGTTAAAGTCAGTAGGGAAGAACCACTATTGACTTAGTGCAATGTGTGATAAATAAAGTGAGTATTGTTATACATGCCCTGTCAAGATACAAAACCTTCCTTTCATATTAAACAAGAGTGTGAACCTGTAATATGTTTATTATCGTTACCAGTTAAAACAATTACATTAGGATTGTACAGACCTGAAATATTCTCTAATGTTAGAAGCACTAAACTCCATGTCATGCCATGAAATCCAAACCACTTTGCCATAATTCCTGCACGACCCATATTTGGTGCTAAATTATGCGGAACAGCATCTAGCCCAGAAGACCAAAAATCTCGGTGAAGCCAAGCTTCTAGAGACCTGTGGTGAAACATGCTCGTAGTTTGATAAAAAATGGAAATTACTTGAAAAACATGCACTTCTGAAATTAAAAAACACATGAGCGCTGATTGGTTAAAAAATGATGTCACTAACAAAGATGATCAAATTAGCAAATGAATTTAGTAAGTAAAGTAAATTTTGTTGGATAATTATAATCATGTGTACAGTGACATCGTTGAAATGTTTGTGAACACAAATAGACATATGTCACATATTTGATAAATGCATCTAATTTGATAATGTTCCCAAACATACATTTAAAAAATGTTTACATTATTTATTTTGAACAAAACACAGTAAAAAAGATAAAATATATTAATTTCGTTTATTACATATGCTATCAGGTAATATATTAATTACTTTTGCACCTAACAGAGTAAAAGGTAAGCATTATAAATATTTTGAATAATGCTAATGCTCTTCATTTGCAAATATTCACAAACTGAAATCGCAATGTTTTTTAAAAAAAAAACATATATATTAATAATTGAATAGGGATACTTATAAGAAAAAATAAACGAACACCTTTCTATCTGTATTTATTTTTACATTTAGAGATTGGTGGATATCACTTAAAAACTTGGAAAGTACGCTTCGTTGTTCTATTTAATTCGATTACTCACAATGAGTGCATTGCATAGCTTCTCAGTTCGTGTGGCAAACTAAAGTTTAAAGGGACATAAGATTAACAAATATGTTTATAGTGGCACCCAAAGTTAAAGTGCTATGTTCAGCTCATGAACCAGTCACGACTTACTGAGTCACCTTAACTAAAAACCCATCATATATTTTCCCCCCAATATGATTCACATTTTGCAAATAAATGTGACAGGTTAGACATCTCACACCCACTACACTATATACGCATCCAAACAATCAATGAACACACTAAAATATGCAGATACCCACCATCAAATCATCACAACAGAAGTACCATAATAGAACCTCCCGCCCAGTGTCAAATATTAAGACACAATCAGTGTTATAATTGCACACAACCACAAACAGTGACACACCATAACAATTACATATACTCATACAATCATACATTCCAACAAACATTCGTACACCTGCCATTAAATTCACAGACGCCCACTATTCTACACCTACACATGTTCTGTCACAACCAACACACAACTTTATACATCAAACGACCCACCGTAGTATATGCTCACAGCCATTACATAGCAGCATATCCACCTTTATGTACCAACACAATAACCATCATACACTCACACTACCACCATTTGAAAATGCTCGACACTGTTAGTACAATGTGTTAACCAGGCTGTGTGTTGTATTCTCTGCACTTATGTTTCTCTGTATCCCTTTAAGTCCTGCATTCCATTTTCCCTGTATTCTCTGCACTTATGTTTCTCTGTATCCCTTTAAGTCCTGCATTCCATTTTCCCTGATGTCATCTTCTCCTATGTTCTGTCCTGTCAGTTAGCTCCTGCTTTCTGATGGGAACACCAGCTATTCTCTATGGTGCTTAATAAACAGGTATTAAGCTTTACATCTGTCTACTAACTTCATTTACAACACTGTGCTACATCTTTTAAAACAATAATACAAAGAATACATTATTTTCATTACCAAATCACACTTCAAACTTTGTCAAAGAAAACATGTATTACGCAGCTATCATCTTCAACAAACAAAGCAACAACTACAGGGGTGAGAGAGCGCAAACTGACCTAAATGTATAAGTACACCACACTTACACGTCACAAGTCATGAAGAGAAATGCCATGAGTGCTGATAGTACCTACATCTATATTCTGAAATGTGTAGTTAATGTAGAGATTTAAGTAGAAGTGGAACTAATGCAGAAATGTGTGAAACTATATGACTTTATTAGACGTGATTATTCCTGAATCCATGTCGTGTAGCTGCTAAAATGTAAGATGGCATACGGTTAAACGTAGAACGTGGTAGGCCTCAGGGCCAGAGCTAGAAGGGAGGGGGAAGGTGGTTCATTTCACGACATGGATTGCACTAATGTTTTAGTAATAACGTTAATGGGCCATGATTTATAGATGTGTTTACCGAATAATAGAAGAAGAGTACTAACATGCTATTAATTAATGAAGGAGTTGGATGCTATAATCATTATGAGAAATGCTGTAGGCCTGAAATGTTTTAGCCATTGATTTACACGTACTGGTCTGGGCCGAGAAATGTTGCAAACTTTTGTTGGAAGTCTATGAGAATTGGGATCTTGGCTGCAGGTGTCTGTCTGCAAGAGAAAGGGGGGATCCAATTATAAATGGAATGAATAGAGGTTTGTTCAGGAGACGGCCCAGACATGGAGGAGGGTTCCGGAATGTTTTAAGGGGTATCAGCGGGCCGGAGAAGAGTCTGAGAAGCAAGGTCAACTCTAACGCACGAGGCCTCATCATGGAAAAAGCCAGAAGCTACACCACGTGAGGGGCGTCTCACGAGGGGCGTCCCAAATGTTGTTGTGTTTTTTGTATTAGGGACAGCACCCCTGGGTGGAGTTAGAGCAGATGCCTGAGGACCCTTTAGAGAGCGGATGGGTAGGCAGAGAGGGGTCATGACTGGAAAACTATAGGTTTTCACCAAGAGACTGAGAGTGGGTGACTTCCCTTGGGGGTCATTCACTGCTGACACCTTTTGTTAGGTTGAGACCTGGTTAAGTAGGGATACCATCTAGAGCAGAGTAGGGACAGCCTAACCTGTGTTTTCCCTCCAACTTAAATGACGGAGAGATCCCAGTATGTGTCAATGCTGATAGCTTTATTATTCTTAGAACTTGTACTCGTAGTTTATGTTGCTCGTCTGAGGGCTTTCAGAGAGCACATGTATGTAGTTGGGCCTGTGTATCTTGTGAATCTCATTCTGAGATGCCTGTATTTGCAACTTATCTTAACCTTATAATAAATCTTTGAAAGCTAGAAGTTGTTTGTGATCTTTTGGAGCGGAGTCCTTTATTGGGTGAACTAACTTGGTAAGAGGTGCACTTTTTTCCCTCAATGACAGGCAACAAAGGTTCAGTCGACCAGATCGGGGTTTTAGATCAATAGTGATAAGGTATCGATCAAAATCTCGCCCTTCCAGTTGGTAGCAGAGGATGGTTGCCTTCTTGAGGAAGGTGATCTAGGCCAGGTTAGATTACCCCAAGGCCCCTAGAGATCGATGATCGGAAGAACCGCCCGCCGAAGAAGGACCGGATGACGTGAGACAGAAAAAGCAGCAGTATCGGTCGAGAGTGAGTATAAAGGGTCATGCGTGCTAGATTGCGGTGTTTTTGTGTTGTATCTATGTTGTAATATCTGGCGGAGTTGAATGCCTGTAGAGAGACTGTGGAACAGGTTGTGAGCGCGCGCAACCGGTGGAAATCTTAAGTTCAAGGAGAGCTTAAGTGGTTCGGGTGTATCGGACACCCAGAGTAATTGTCAACTAGTGTGAAGGGGGTCATGAGGTACCATTGATCACCCGAAGGACCGAGATAGGGGGAACGTAAGAGTGAGTGCGTGAGTAACGGACGCTGGTCGGAGGTTACTGTGTGTGTAAAGAACCTATCAGAGAGACGATAGACATCTCGTCAGTTGTGTTGACAATTACAGATAGACTGTGGACGTACAGTCGAGGGAAGTGACCGCTTGGTCGGAAGTAGTCATTTTTCAGGGTATGAATGGGACGCATGCATGACCGGGAGGAGAGCTGAGAAAGGAGGGGTGCTGCTGCGAAGCGGAGACCAGTGACGTCAGAAAGTGCCGCGCTGGGATTGGCCGGCCGGAGAAAGACCGCGCTGC
The DNA here is from genome assembly GCF_964263255.1 of Lissotriton vulgaris. Lineage (NCBI taxonomy): Eukaryota > Metazoa > Chordata > Amphibia > Caudata > Salamandridae > Lissotriton > Lissotriton vulgaris. The sequence goes on from NC_141699.1 coordinate 178,875,306, forward strand.
GATAGGCCAGCTAGCATAGCCGCGCTAGGATTGGTGGATTGTCATCAGGAAGTAAACAGAGTATTCAGGCTGGAAATTGTGCGTATAATTATGAAGTGTTTTAAATGGTTGAGAGCGGCGTTCAAAAGAGAGAGGCGGGGATCGTATGAAGGGGAAGAAGCCCAGCCGGAGGGTACGCCGGCTCGTTACATGGCGGTACATGTCGGGCTGCATACAATTTTGTGGATCTCAGAGTGGAGTAAGATTACAGAAGGAAATGAGGAACTGACGTTCCCGAAGTACGGGACGTTCAGATTAGAGGTGTTACACAGATTAAAAGCAATTATGACCTCAACGAGACCCTTGCCTAGACCGACCCAGTTTGAAGCCCTTAATGCGTGGATTAGGGCAGCATGGGAGATGGGAGCAAGGGAGATGGGAGCAAGGGAGAACACTCCCCAACTCTCCCGAACCCAAACGTAGGGCTCGGAGTTGGGATGGGAGAGAAACTTGTGAACCTCCCTCGAAAGAGTTATTGCAGCAGAGATAAAAGCCAAAAGACTCGATGTCTCCAGCTTAAGGTCAGATCTGGATGACATGGTAGACGGTACCCTGCCCTTAGAAAGAATGGAAATGTATGAGCAGGATGAAATTCTGTTCATGGCAAAGGACGTAACTCGAAAGGCGAGAGCAATCCATGAGAAGTTAGTCGAACTAGCAGGCAAATATATGGTGGACCTGTCAAGGACCAAAGCATTACAGGGTAACCACAGGCTACATTACTCAGATCGAGACCTAGATGAGAGGAGAACGATCGGATTGAAAACGCACATAAGGGAACTGATCACTGGAATAAGGACATGGAGGGCACTAGATAAGTGGGAAGAGAGGTGGTCCAAGAAAGGGACCGTCAGGAGAAGCACACTTGGTATGACACCAGGAAGACTGCAGGGAGTAGAGGCATACCCTTTGCGTGAAGTCGCAAATGGGACCTATGTCCACGTCCCTTGGAGTAGGGGAGATTTAGCTGCTTTTACCACCTCCTTCCCCAAATTGCGGGAAAACCCAGTGGAGTGGTATAAGCAAGTTGAGAGATTCGTAAAAATCTCAAAGGTCCTATGGATAGATCTGAACACGCTGTTTGACATTGTAGTGCCTGGAGATTTGTGGACCGCATGCAAGGTTAGCGCTGAGTGGCCCACCACAGAGCCAGAGAGAGATGCTAAGACTAATGGGCCGTCTGAGATTGTGATGGCAAAATTCGAGAGAGTAATGACTTGGCTGAAAGATAAAGTGCCAATGCAAGACATAGATTGGGTCAAAATAGACCGAACAAGACAGGAACCCAAAGAGACGGTTCACGAATACTATGAGAGATTGCTGAAGGCGTTTAAACAGTATAGCGGTCTGGATGTAATGGATCCAAAGGACATAGGGCAATTTGTGTCCAAGTTCGTCTTGGGCCTAAGACCGGATATTAGTTTAATGATTCAGCAACACTTGATTTGTTGGCAAAATAAGCCCCTAGATGAAATACTGAGATATGCCAGGTACTGCTGTGATGAAATAGACTCCAAGGCTAAGAAACTAAAGGAGAAACTGATGGTGGTACAGATGCAGGCAGCAGGGAAGGGGGGACAGCAGCAACAGCAACCAGGAACAGGTACTGGAGGAAAGAAACAGTACAGTCAGAACAAGGGCAATGAGGAGAACTCCACCTTTAGACCCAGGATAGATATAGCTGCCTTAAAGAAAACGACTAGGTGCCACCAGTGTAATGAGGTGGGGCATTGGAAACGCGAGTGTCCCTATAATGTTGAGATAGGAGAACAAGAGGTAGAGGAGGAAGAGACCCAGAGTGCGCCTACAAGAGGGGTAACACAATACCAGGGAAAGGTGCTCAAAGGGGGGGGCCCTCCTCCCCGAGCCCAGTTCCCGCAGCCACCCAGAGTAGGGACTATGGGTAAGACATATAGACAGATGCCCCTGTTTGTCGGAGGAGAGGAATGCTATTATGTGGACCCACTAACTGGACAGAGAGTGGAAAGGGAAGACTGCACCCTCGGGGCAGCTTTGGAGGTGGACCAGAGGGGACCCTATGTTGAGGCCGAAGTGGCAGGGTTCCCCACGACATTTCTAGTGGACACAGGAGCCACTCGATCCACGATCAGATCAGCCGCAGTTCCAGGCCTGCCCATGTCTGGAGAGACCATACAAGTGGTAGGGGTCGCTAACAGGAGAATGACCAGTCCTCTGACTGAACCCGTGCAGGTGAAAATAGGGAAGTACAGTGATGAGCACCAGTTTGTGGTTTGCGATTCTAGTCCTGTATGTCTGCTAGGAAGAGACCTCTTGTGCAAACTAAATTGCACCATATACTGCACACCACAGGGAGTAGAGGTATTGACTAATGACGATGATGCTGACTTAAAGTCGCGAATTCCAGAATATGTGTGGAATTGTATCCCACTCTGACAGTAGATGAGCTCCCCTGGGATCTGAGAGAGACAGTAGCTCCAGAAGTGTGGGATTTCACTGGGGAAGAGATTGGGTTGGTGAAAGGGGTGGACCCAGTGAAAATTGTAGTGAAACCGCATGCTGAGTTTCCAAGAACACCTCAATATAAATTGACTCCAGAAACGATTGCAGGCATAAAACCCGTGATCGAGTCCGTGATTAAGCAGGGAATACTGAAGGAAATCGTGGGTAGTCCATGTAACTCCCCGATTATGGGTTTGCAGAAACCAAATGGGAAATTCCGGATAGTGCAGGACCTCAGAAAGATTAATAACATAGTCGTTTCGTGTTGTCCAGTGGTACCGAATCCATCAGTGATACTGTTTCAGATACCGTTCCAAGCAGAATGGTTCACTGTAATTGATCTTTGCCAGGCTTTCTTTTCGATCCCTTTGGACGAAGAGAGCCATTTTCTTTTCGCATTTAAGCTGGAAGGTCGCGTCCTAACATGGTGTCGTATTCCTCAGGGGTATACAGAGAGCCCATCGATCTTCAACCAGCTTCTGAAGAAAAATCTTGAAAGTCTAGTGCTGCCCCAGAGGTCAGTTCTGGTCCAGTACATAGACGACCTCCTTGTGGCGTCAGAAACAGAGGAAGCTTGCAGGGAGGACTCTATTGCTTTGTTAAATCACCTAGCTGAGAATGGGCACAAGGTGTCCCCGGGAAAATTGCAGTACTGCCTGACAGAGGTGCAGTACTTGGGACACAGAATTGAGAAAGGTAAACGAAAAGTGTCACCAGACAGGATAGAGGCCATCATGAAGATGAATGCGCCTAAAACACAGAGAGAAGTCAGGATGTTCCTAGGGATGGTGGGATATTTCCGACAGTGGATTGCAAACTTTTCACTGAAAGCAAAGCCCTTGCAAAAACTGACGCACAAGGAGGTGAGTGATCCGGTACCATGGGACAAGGACTGTTTGATGGCGTTCCTACAGCTGAGAGAGGACCTGTGTCATGCTCCGGCTTTGGGAATGCCGGATTACGATAAACCATTCTTGCTTTACTGTTGTGAGAGAGAGGGTTGCGCGCTGTCTGTGTTAGTCCAAATTCATGGGAATGCCCGTAGACCAGTCGCTTACTTCTCGGCTACTTTAGATCCAGTAGCCGCAGCGTTGCCCGGATGTCTCAAATCCGTTGCCGCAACAGGTGTCAGCATTGAGAGGTGTGAGAATATTGTCATGGGGCATCCGTTAGAGGTGCATGTGCCCCACTCTGTTGAATTGCTAATGACCAGGACCAAAACACAGCATCTGACCAACAGCAGGCTCACGCGCTATGAGCAAGTTATTCTTGCTGCAGAGAACGTGACCCTCAGGAGATGCTCTGTTTTAAATCCTGCCACCTTGATGCCACTCCCAAACGATATTGAGGATGATGATGAATGTACAGACCATGACTGCCTCGATGTGACTGAACTATGCACCAAACCAAGACCCGACATCGTAGATGAGCCACTGACTGACCCAGACGAAATTTTCTTTGTCGATGGCTCATGTGTAAGAGACGAAGTTGGGCAGTTGAGAGCAGCTTACGCTGTTTGTACAATTACTGGAGTTGTGGAAGCTGGATGCCTGGAAGGAGTACACTCCGCACAGGTAGCCGAGATTATTGCCCTGACGCGTGCCTGCCTGGCAAGCAATCAAATCCGAGTCACCATATACACCGACAGCCAATATGGTTACGGGGTAGTTCATGATTACGGGCAGTTGTGGTCTCAAAGAGGTTTCATGACCTCTTCAGGCTCTCCCATTCGCAATGGAGAGTTTGTGCGCCTGTTGTTAGAGGCGTTGCAATGTCCAGCAGGTATCGCAGTTGTGAAGTGCACCGCACATACCAGAAATATGGACTTCGTGTCACAAGGCAATAGATATGCCGACGAAGTCGCGCGGTATTGCGCGGAACAAGGGTACTCTTTCACAGAGGTGGAAGTGGGTGGAATAAATGTAAGGACTGAATTAGCCATGATATTAGAAACTGTTGATACTTGGGACGAACTGAAAAACATGCAAGAAAATGCTCCTGATTTTGAAAAAGAAACATGGCAAAAGGCAGGATGTGTGATGGGTGAGGCCCATTTCTGGGTCTCAGCAGATGGCAGAGCAGTGTTGCCCAATGAGATGGTGAGCCCAATGGCCAGACAAATACATGGTCCCGTACACTTAGGAAGAGACGCTATGCTGAGAGTGTTTAGACAGACCTGGTACAACCCTAAGTTCAGAGTAGCAGCCGAAGCAGTGTGCCAGCGGTGTGTGACTTGTCAGCAGTTGAATGTAGGGAAAAAGACACCAGTTGCACTGAGCCACATTGGGAGGTCAGGGGGTCCCTTCAACCGCATGCAGTTGGATTTTATCGAACTACCAAGGTGCAACCGCCTCCGTTATATCCTGGTGGTTGTTTGCGTATTCTCCAGATGGGTTGAGGCATACCCTACACGTAGGTGCGACACCCTCACAGTAGCCAAGTTACTGCTTAGGGAGCTCATCCCGCGCTTCGGGGTGCCGGCCTCTTTGGAATCAGATAGGGGAACGCATTTCAACAGCTCGCTTGTGAAAATGATTTGTGCGGCTTTGAACATAGATCAGAAATTGCATTGCAGTTATCGACCAGAGGCCTCAGGAATTGTGGAGCAGATAAATGGCACCATCAAGGCCAGAATTGCAAAAGTGTGTTCATTAACATCCTTGAGTTGGCCTGACGCTTTGCCATTGGTCCTTATGAGCCTCCGTAGTACCCCAGATAGGAGAACGGGGCTGTCTCCCCATGAGGTGTTGATGGGGAGAGCAATGAGGTTGCCTTCTGTCCCAACTGCTGCACTGATTAACATCACAGATGATATGATCCTGGACTATTGTAAGGGGCTGTCTGACGCCATTCATTCTGTGTCCCTTCAGGTGCAGGCTGCTGAGGTTCCATCGTGCCAGGGCCCGTGTCATGACCTGTTTCCTGGGGACTGGGTCCTGGTGAAAAAACACGTGAGAAGAAGCTGCCTGGATGTTCGTTGGCGTGGGCCCTTCCAGATCATCCTGATCACGAACACGGCTGTGAAGGTGGGAGGCCTGCCCAACTGGATCCACGCGTCGCATACGCGGAGGGTTCCAGCACCTCTGGAAGAAACAGCTCCTCTCTCGGATAGACGTCCAGCTGCGGACCGAGAAGCCATAGAGGGGGCCAGCCAAGCTGTAGAGGTGCCAGCGGAAGCAGGGAACGAGTCTGACCAAGCTGAGGACGGTCAGTACAACAGCGAAACTGACGACGCTACTGAAGGAGAAAGTAGCTGGGAGTACGAGTCAGACACTGACAGGTCTGACACAGAGCGTGAACCAGCAAGAAGGAGGAGGAGTAGAAGGGTACGTGGAGAAGCTGATTGGCCGCAAAGAAGGAGCTCTAGTCTGAGGTCAACTCCAGAGAGAACCCTTCCTCCGATATCAGAGGACTCAGACCCGGAAGAAGGTGCTCAGGGCGCTGAAGCACCGGACTTGAGGAGGTCAAGAAGAGTGCGTGTGCCTAGCAGAAGATATTCCACCCCTGAGTGGACATATCTGGCGACAAATGTCTTTGAAACCGGAGACAGGGAGGATCCGAGCGGTGGTGGTGTCCAGTTCTGAGCCCATCGTCACAGTGGAAATACGACTGTTAGTACCCGGAGTCGAACAAGAAGGGTCACTAACTTTCATGCTCCCCAGACCTCCCCGCCTCAGCAAGTTAAAGCACATGTTTCTCACAGAATTGCAATTCCCCGATTTTGGTACAAGGATAACAGACCATGAAGAGCACAATCTTCGTTTGGAAATATTGAACTTTGCTGTCGAAGCTGCAGGCAACAGCCTGATAGTAGATGCTTAAAAGACTTTGTAAATAAGCGTGAAGAAAAGAAGATTACCTAGCACCCAGGAAGCAGAGAATCTTAGGGACTTTCCCTTGAGTTGATGGAGAAGGGCTAGGGTTGTCTGTATTGAACTGTAAAAGGACTTTTGCGAAGAAGGTTGTCAGCTTCCAGTTGTGTGGTTCTAAAGACAACAGGAGTAAAAGAGACTGTAAAGGAACGAAAAGAAAAGAACTTTGTGCTGAATTGCGAGAGAGCCATACTGTCTGACGAAATGGAAGCCGGCACCCAGAACCGCAGAGCTAAATGTATAATAGGCACACTAATAGTAGGAGTGATAATATTAATAGCTTTAGTGGTAACAGTTTCTTATGTAAAGGGACGTGAGGAAGAGGCAGAGGTAACCGATGTGAAATCTGTAGAGGCGCTTACACCCACCGTTGCTGGTGAGAAAGGGGAAAACACTCAAGAGAAAGCGTTATTAGCTGCAGAAGCCCGCAGGTTACACGTAGATGAGTCCCAAGGCGACTTTAGGTCAAATGCTTATGCTAAACTTTTATATGAATACGTGGATGCCATGGAGGTTAAGGACTGCTATGTCTGCATGCAGTTGCCGGCGTCTGTAGATGAAGGCATTCGATATCATCACCTCCCGCTGACATATGGCATTACATGTAGCTTGTTGCTTAGTATATTTTATGGGAGAGATAGTTTTGAATACTATTTCTCCAATTACGATGCAGTGTTACCAGAAGTCCCAAATTATAAACAGATGAACAAATGGGACTACTGGAAGAGTGAAGACAGGTTGGCAAAGTTTTTCATTCCTTGGATTACCTTAGATACTTCACATGCCCGCAGAAATAACCTGACATGCAAGGTGTCAGAAGTCGAGAAGAGGTTCATAGGGCAGGTGGATGATCGAAATAGGAGACAAAAGATTTTGAAAAAATCAGGACAATGGAAAACAGATTGGACCGAGGAAGAGAAGGCACACAAGAGAAAGGGTAGTAGTGGTCCAATAGCTTTAGATAGAATGCAGAGAGGAAAGTTATGTCTTCACAGAGCCAAAACGTATTATGAAAATGTATACGTGGGAGAAGTTAGCTGTGAACATGCTTTCAATCTAGAGTACTATACCAAGGACTTCCTGAAGGGAATGCAAGTGATTCCAAATGTATATTTTGTATGTGGAAGAAATGCCTACGTGAGACTACCTGACAACTGGTATGGATCATGTTACTTGGCAATTATCTTCCCCAAAATATATCATGCCCAAGACTTAGAGATAATCGAGGGCAAGACATCATCGAGAGGAAGGAGAGATATAGGAGATGCAGAAATGGTTGGAGATGTCTTTGGAGCTGTGTTCCCTCTTTTGGGACTAATCCTTAATGATGTTAAAATTAGACGACTGGCAACAGTCGTAGACAGGTTGTCTGCCAGCACTGCCCAGTCCTTAATGCTGGTAGAAGGAGAGATGCAATCGATAAGGGCTATGGTCTGAGTCTGTAAGGCTTTGAAGGTCCAAGAATGTTGCACTTACATTCCAGACAATTCGAAGCCCCTTGAGAAAGTTATTAGGAACATAACTGATATTCACAAGGAGATCGAAGACCTGAGTAGAGAAAATGTCTGGGAAAAGGTGGGCCACGGAATGAGTGAAGCAGGGGGTTGGCTCACCACCTTAGGCAAAAGCTTTGTGTGGTATATACTAAAACCTATCATCATAATATTGATCTGTGGGATCGTGTTGTGGGGATTGGTGAGGGTATTCAAATGGTACAGAGCAAAAAGGTCAGAGAGGGCCCAGAGAGAACAGCTGCAGAGATTGGCTGCCATACAAGATAGTCAGTACAGGAGTCTGAGGGCTCTGGAAACACAGAAACGAGTTATGCTAGCAATCACTGCAGTTTAAATGTTAATGATGACCCCGAGAGGTCATCAAAGGGGGGAACTGAGAGAGCGCAAACTGACCTAAATGTATAAGTACACCACACTTACACGTAGTAAGCACAAGTCATGAAGAGAAATGCCATGAGTGCTGATAGTACCTACATCTATATTCTGAAATGTGTAGTTAATGTAGAGAATTAAGTAGAAGTGGAACTAATGCAGAAATGTGTGAAACTATATGAATTTATTAGACGTGATTATTCCTGAATCCATGTCGTGTAGCTGCTAAAATGTAAGATGGCATACGGTTAAACGTAGAACGTGGTAGGCCTCAGGGCCAGAGCTAGAAGGGAGGGGGAAGGTGGTTCATTTCACGACATGGATTGCACTAATGTTTTAGTAATAACGTTAATGGGCCATGATTTATAGATGTGTTTACCGAATAATAGAAGAAGAGTACTAACATGCTATTAATTAATGAAGGAGTTGGATGCTATAATCATTATGAGAAATGCTGTAGGCCTGAAATTTTTAGCCATTGATTTACACGTACTGGTCTGGGCCGAGAAATGTTGCAAACTTTTGTTGGAAGTCTATGAGAATTGGGATCTTGGCTGCAGGTGTCTGTCTGCAAGAGAAAGGGGGGATCCAATTATAAATGGAATGAATAGAGGTTTGTTCAGGAGACGGCCCAGACATGGAGGAGGGTTCCGGAATGTTTTAAGGGGTATCAGCGGGCCGGAGAAGAGTCTGAGAAGCAAGGTCAACTCTAACGCACGAGGCCTCATCATGGAAAAAGCCAGAAGCTACACCACGTGAGGGGCGTCTCACGAGGGGCGTCCCAAATGTTGTTGTGTTTTTTGTATTAGGGACAGCACCCCTGGGTGGAGTTAGAGCAGATGCCTGAGGACCCTTTAGAGAGCGGATGGGTAGGCAGAGAGGGGTCATGACTGGAGAACTATAGGTTTTCACCAAGAGACTGAGAGTGGGTGACTTCCCTTGGGGGTCATTCACTGCTGACACCTTTTGTTAGGTTGAGACCTGGTTAAGTAGGGATACCATCTAGAGCAGAGTAGGGACAGCCTAACCTGTGTTTTCCCTCCAACTTAAATGACGGAGAGATCCCAGTATGTGTCAATGCTGATAGCTTTATTATTCTTAGAACTTGTACTCGTAGTTTCTGTTGCTCGTCTGAGGGCTTTCAGAGAGCACATGTATGTAGTTGGGCCTGTGTATCTTGTGAATCTCATTCTGAGATGCCTGTATTTGCAACTTATCTTAACCTTATAATAAATCTTTGAAAGCTAGAAGTTGTTTGTGATCTTTTGGAGCGGAGTCCTTTATTGGGTGAACTAACTTGGTAAGAGGTGCACTTTTTTCCCTCAATGACAGGCAACAAAGGTTCAGTCGACCAGATCGGGGTTTTAGATCAATAGTGATAAGGTATCGATCAAAATCTCGCCCTTCCAGGGGCATCACGACCCCCCCCACATTAGCAGCAATGGCTGAGGCAGGGAACTTTATGGGCCTCTACTCTCTGCAACTCTGTAGAAAAAATCTCCGAATTAAGTGAAGGGGAAGGAGAAAGATAAATGAAAAAAAAAATGGGGAAAAGACATGTATGATAAAATAGGAGAACAAGTGGGAGCAAGGAAGAAGATGAGTTGTTAGAAAAGAGAAAGAAGGGAAGAATATTCAATGGCTAAATGAAAGGAGGGAAGGGGGATATGGAAGGATGAATGGATGGATGGAAGAGTGAAAGAATGGGTAGATGGATAGGTGGATGGATGGATGAGTAAAAGAATGAGCGCATAACAGAGTAAATGGAAAGGCAAGAGCTTGGATGTATGTATGAAAGGATTGAGTGAAGGACAGAAGGATTGCATGATAAACTGTTAAGTCAATGGATAGATTGTTGTATGGGTAGAGGGATGTATGGATCGATGCATGCATAGATGATGGATGTTCAAATGGATGGATACATTGAATGGTCCGCGGATTGATGGAATGGTGAAAGATCGAATGACGAATGTAAGAACGAATGGATGAGAAAGCGAAAAGGTGAAATGGTGGTTATCAGCAGGTGGGTGGAATAGGAAGTGGATGAATGGATAGATGTTCGGATGGAATAGCCAAGGGAACTCTTCAAGGGTTTGTCACCCTAACTTGCTTCACTTGTTTGGTGTCATCAGAGCTATGGTACAAATTGAGATTTTTGAAATTTGGGGCTACTCTCTTAGCAACTATACACCAACACACTGCCATCAAACTTGTAAACTCATATCATAGTAAACTCACTCATCTATCATCATACTACCACACGCCCACGGTTAAGTGCCAATAAAAATCATCACACATCCGGACGGCTACTATTTAACAAGGCACAAAAATAATTAATGTGTGAAAAGCAACCTATTTCAAGCTTTTTAAAATAAAGGGTGAGAGTTAAGTTTTACTTATACAGTGTGTTTATTTAGAGCAGCTTTACTTCTTTATTACGTCAGCGCATAGGTCAAATTCTGGTACATGTAACATGACGGAAACACTTTTTACTGCCTAATAACACTTTTTACATGCTACTAATACTCTCCACAAATTTAACCTGTGCTTCCGGTTTAATACCAGTTAAAAAACAATAATATAATCTTTAAGATTATTTAACATTTGTAATTGCATCTGTCATGCAATTGGTGCGCACGTTTGGCCTGCATGTCTTTTGTTAGGGATTGCCATAAACTGTGAATTTCATATTTTTTTGGTTTTATTTCACAGCTAAAACTCCACTTTAACTGTAGGTTTAAAAACATAATTTCGTCACTTCAACACTCCAAACCAAGAAGTGTCGGCAGCCATCTAAAAAGGGAATAAAATGATTTAAAAAAAGAAAAGGGAGCAGGGTAGAAACACCCTGACCCCCTAGGCCTGGTTAGGGGGCCCCCCAGTGACCTCCAGTGCCTCAGAAAGCATTTTATTTTTAAAAAACTGGTAGGATTCGCTCTGGGTGCGGAAATCCCACTGTGAAAATGAAAAAAAATGAAGCGCGGTCTCCCGCTCTTCATTTTAATCAGCCCCGGTTGGGCCACGTCCCAGGGGCAATAAGTAAAATATATGCAGGGGCCCCCATAGCCCCGGGGACCATTGTCTCCCTAGGCATGATTAATATTATGCAGGGGCATGTGGCCCCCCGCAACCCCGGTGACTGCCACCGTCCCGGGGCTTTTATAATTCATGCATAGGGGCTCCTCCCCCCGAGTTGCCCCAGGGACCACCACCTTTTGGGGGCATTAGTAAAATTATGTGGGGGGTCCTCACTTGCCCCCATAAGCCCCGGGGACTGCCACCTCCCCGGGGCTTCAATATAAATAAAAGTCACACTGCCCCAGAGACCACCACCTCCCTGGGGCTTTAAGTCTGTTGGAGGGGGGCCGGCGGGGAGCCAGCAGGGACCGTGGGGGATTGTGGCTCCCAACGTGAGGGCTGCCCCTGGGGGATGGGGTCCGCAGTGCTAAAAGTGGCCCAGGGAAGGATGCCACGTGGCCCACCTTGCAAATATCTAAATTTGAGACGTCATCAGTGATGTCACTGACCATGACATGGGTGATGTAATATGTGACGTCATCAGCAGTGCATTGCTAACTATAATGGCCGAATTTCTCTGGTTTTGTACGAATGAAATGTCTAACTAACTATAAAGTCCCTGAAACCTATGGTTCTTTCAGTGAATATATATATATCCATCTATCCATCCTGCTGGCGGTCACCAGTAGGTAGTTATAGTTAGGACCATGGTTCCATCTGAAAAGCATTTGTGACTTGCCTATAAATATGGGCAGTATCACGAATCATCAGGAATTTCCCCCCCAAAAGTGTCAAATTGAGCCTTATGTGTGAAAAGTTTCAGGGTGATCCGTGGGGGCTGAGAAAAAGGGGGGGTAAAAAATAGTATGTTTCCCATGTTAATTCCTATATAATTCTTTAGACACGTCTGCCTCCTGAACCGTTGTACGGAATTACACCAAATTTGACTGAAAGGTAGATTTTGTTCTTTAGATCCTGCATTTTGCTGTTTGTTGTACATCTGTTCAGTAGTTTTTGAGAAATTAAAGGAAATTCAAATGTGTGTATCTACACACACAAAGCCTTCATGGATAATGATGAGCTTGTGCAGTGATCTGTAGAGCTGTGATTGCCTGCCAACACTTCAACAAGGAATTGTTGCCAGCCCCCCAAAAAAGCAAAGAAAATGGGGCAAGGTACGAATACCCTAACCCCCTAGCTTTGGTTTTGGGGTCCCAAAGGGACTCCGCCAGGTCAAAAAAGCATTTTTTTTAATTCACAGCAAAATTCAAGATTTTTTGCGGTCTCTGGCGCTTGTTTTTAATAAAGCCCCTGGGTGGGCCAGATCCCATGGGCATGCAGAGTCTAATAAAAAAAAATGGAGGGAGGTGTACAGGCCCACCCCTCCAAGGGCTTATTTATGCCCCAGGGACCACTGTCTAATGTTAAAAGTAGTGGTGGGAGACCGGGACAACCTCGGGCACCGGGCACCACCACCTCCCTGGGGCTATTAATAACAAAATACAAAGGGGGGGCTCACACCGACCGCTGCCCTGGGTACTACCAGCTCCCTGGAGCCAATTACTTTAAAGAAAAGAGGGAGTGGGGCCCCACGGCCCCTCTCCTGAAGCCATATATGGCCCTGAGTACTGCCCTCCCAAGTGTCAGGTCCTGCTATCTCCCGAGGTGTCCCCCTCCTCGGGAGATAGCTGTTTTCTTTTGCTTGGTGGGAGCTGTGACGGCTCCTGCCAAGCAAAAGCAAACACTCCACTTCGCCAAGCAGAAACTGACAAACTGCTGCTGCTTGCTGGAAGCGGAGTTTTCATCTTTTTACCTGCCTGCAGACATGCAGGCAAGGAAAGAGGTGAAGCTTTTGTCCTTGCAAGCAGGGAGCTGCATTTCCAGCAGCTCCTTGTGTGCGGGAGCAATGCAGGAGACAGGGATCCAGATGGGATCGTGGGAGCCTTGAGGCTCCCCCCGCGGTTGCCAACACGCACCTTGGGTGGGGCCAGGGCACCCAGGGAGACTTGACGAGGCCCTTGGGGATGGTGGGACGCACGCCCCCCTCCCCCATTCAATATTGACCAGGGATGGGGTCCCCGGGGCCAAAATTGGCCTGGGGAGGGGGACGCGTGGCTCTCCTCCCCATTTTCCTTAGTAATTTGCAAAGGTCTTCTCCCATTTCTGACATTCATGGACTAACAAAATGCCCAGAAGAGCATTTTCAGATGATTTTGGTGATGCATTATTAATGCAGGGAATACGAGGACATCTCCACCAGACAAAGAAGCACTTACTTCATTTAGTTAAGTTTGATGCAGATTCACCTCTTTAGTCTTGTTGGCTTCTCTTGATGAGGATTCACGGTATCATAAATTTGGGGATGAAGACGCTCAAGGAACAATCACATTGCTGAAATTACATGCACGCAAGGCCACTGGAAACATTATCTCATGGTGCTTTACACAGCTATAGTGCAGAATATGCACATGACGTTTACCCAACGAGGTAGCACTTACTAATTAACCAAATGAAAGTACTAAAGGTGGGAAGATGTTTTTGACAAAACTGGGGATTCTTTTTGGAAAAAATGAGGTTCGATTCTGGCCCTAGTTTCACAGACATTAAACGTCAGCGGGAAGCACTTACAAATATAAACGTATTAGGTGCCCCAGTTTTAGTTCCACATCAGTAAAGCACAATTTATCCTAACTTCTTGTGCTTGGCAAAGGCAAAGCAGTGTGTTTCCTCTTGTATTCCGCATTAAAAAACAATATGAAATCCTTAATGGGGGGGAATTAATTGTTGATTTATTGAAGCACGATCTGATCTGTAGCGACTGTGATGAGTGATTTCTTTCTTGTTGTCTCCTGGTGAGAGCAGAGTCCATAGTGCTAAAGTGCATATGCTCTCTGTGCATATTACCTGGGTATGCAAATGCCCAAAATGCATTGCACCACTGACACACTCACTCACAGACCCACACAGGCACTTACACATCTACTCAGACAGGCACTCACAGATTTATTTAGACCCATTCACAGACCCACTCACAGACACAGACACACACTCGCACATCCACTCACACAGATACTTACACAGACACTCACAGACCCACACAGACACACACCTACATACATGCAGGCACTCACAGACCCTCTAACAGACCTACACAGCCACTCACTCAGTCACTCTCAAAGGTGTCAGTTTACAATTAGGATTAAAAAGTTAAAAACCTGTCGAACTTCACTGAAAAAAACAAAGGTTAGAGGGACGTTATAGTTAGGCTCACCTTTCACTCTTACAAAAACAGTTAAATGCAACAGTTATAGTTAACTGAGCTAACTATAACTTACACCCCTGCAATGCACTGCTTATGACCTAACATATTACATCATCATGACATGGTCAGTGACATCACTGATGATATTTCAAATGCCATCACTGATGACATCATCCACAGAACCACTCACCCCCACTCACATCCCTATGCAACCTCTCAAGCACCCACTCACACACCCACACAACCACTCACATATGATTCACAAACCTATACAAGTATTCACACAACCACTCACTCATCCATAGGGCTACTTATATACCCAATGACTCCCTCATACAGCCACTCACATATCCACACAACCACTTACATAACCATTCACACATTCATACAAGCACTCCTACATCCGCTCACTCACTCTCACAGCCATTCATATAGGCAAGGCACTCACTCTCCAATACAGCCACTCACACACCAACTCATTTACCCAAACACCCACTCAAACAGCCACTCACCCATACAGACACTTACACACCCAGTCACTCAGTCATACAGCCTTTCAGATACCCACTCACTCACCCATACGGTCACACATCTACTCTCCAACCCATACAGCTTCTCACCCACACAGCCACCAATACAACCACTTGCACAGCCACCCACTCACACACACAGCTACTCACACACCCATCTATACACCCATACAGCCACTAACACATGCATTTACACACCCATACAGTCACTCGCACACCCATACAGCTTCACACACCCACTCACACACAGATATACACAGTCATACAGAATCACACATAATATGTGCTAGAAGTAGTATCACTCATTAGTAGTACACCTAGTATACCAATTTAACTTTTGTAGTAGGTTAGTACATGGGTTTAACAATCATAAACTCTCAGAAAATACTTACACTCACTGGATGATATCATCAGTGATGTCATTTAAGATATCAGTGTTAGAAATGGGGGTCTCTAGTTGGCAGGAGTTTGCACCTTGTCCAAGTAGGGACCCTTGCTTCTAGTCCGTATAAGGGAGTTACACCACCTTGTTAGCTTGGCACGAGCAGAAAGGCCTATCCCAAATGCAATATATAAAGTATTTGCACCCAGACACACAGTAATACATTGAAAACATTGCAAATGGACACCACACCAGTTTAGAAAAAAGTATCTTTATCTAAACAAAACAAGACCACAACTCCAACATACACAATTCAAAATATGACTTTTAAAAGGATTCAAGCAATTCCGTCCAAAGAAACTATAGATGAATGGGTTTTACACAAAGTACCTCAAATGTGTCAAAATCCACAAGGCAAAACAGCCCCAGAGAGGAGAAACATTGGAAACTACAGTGATTCATCAGTTGCCGAGTCCTTGGGGGAGGCAATGCAACTGTTCTGCTGCACACAGGCAAAGTGATACATCAGATCTGGACTGTAGGGGGAAGGGATGCGTTGATTGCAAGACGGTTCTGGTCTTCGGGTGATGCGTAGAAAAACTTGCCGTGTTTATGTTTTTTTTAGAGTGCTTAGCTGCCCAGAGGCTACCCAGCGCTACGAGGCAGGAGAGAGCTTATACCAGAGACTCAACCTGGGAATAGCCATGTCTTCAGTTTTTTCCTGAAGATAGTCTCATCTGTAAAGAATCTTAGTTCTTTGGGCATGGAGTTCCAAAGTTTCGCAACAAATGCGTAAAAGATCTTCCTCCCCATCTGGATCGCTTAATCTTTGTGGTTTTGGCCACACGATCTGAGGAGGATCATAGGGCTCTTTCCGGTGTATAGGGTGTGATCAGGGCCCTGAGTAAAGTTGGCCTTTTTCCGTTCAAGGCCCTGTGTGCTATGCACAGTGCTTTGAATTTGGTGTGGGTGAGATGCATGGAAATCTGGATGTGCTGGAGGTCAAGGCGGCGGCAGCAAACAGGCACTGAGTCCATATCTTCAGCAGTGGTCTTGTGATGGGTTGATTCATTCAGCCACACAACAGGGCCTGCATGGGAGTTGGTGCAGTGATCTCAGACTTCAGAGATCAGTGAACTGGACTTAGTGTGTGATGGATTTCTCAGCCACTGGCAGGCATTGCAATGATTCTTCAGCAGCAAAAAGAACAATTGATGGACAGAATGTAGAACAATGTTATACATTCACCCCAGTAAAGAGATCTGGGCCTAAACGCATAGTTTTTTTGCTCAGGATAGCTTGACTCCAGTGGCATGGAGAGCATGGGACCCACGTCTGAGCATACCCGTCCCACTCGGAGTGACAAATGCAAAAAGAACAATTGATGGACAGAATGCAGAACAATGTCATACATTCACCCCAGTACAGCGATCTGGGCCTAAATCCATCATTTTTTTGCTCACCATGCCATTTCAGTTTGGACCCAGCCATATGCAAATCAGACTTGACCCTGCGCCCAATGGGAACAGTCCGGCCTGAACTGCCTGGCCAGGCATTGATTCTTCAGCCGCACGGCGGGCAAGCATGGAAATTTCTCCTGCTCGGCGGTGCTGCTCAGGAAAAACAGGCAGAGAAGGACATGCATTGATTTTCTTGGTGTCTTCAAGCTTTTCCAGTTCCCAGCAACAGGAACAACCTCCAGAGTCCCAGAACTGCAATAGGCATTCCCTGGCAGGTCAGAACTTCCAGAAGTGGAGTTCAAGGACGCTGGTGGTGAAGTCGTTGTGTCCCTGAGACTTCAGAACAGGAGGCCACAACCCACAAGCCCTTGGAGATTCTTCACAAGCAGGTTTACAACAAAGTTCCAGTCTTTGTCCTCCCCTTGGCAGCAACTGAAGGCCAACCAAGCAAAGTAACACATGGCAAATGGGCAGTACTCCTCCTTACATCTCTTCAGCTTTTCTCCTTGGCAGAGGTTCCTCTTGATTCCAGATGTAATCCAACATTCTGGGGTTTAAGGTCTAATATTTATAAACCATGTTGTCTTTGTAGTCATTGCTGCAAGAGTCTCTGAGCTCAGTAAAAAATTGTTCTGTCCTCTTTGATCTAGTTTCACTACAGGAGGTGGAGACAGTATTGTGCAGAGCAGACACAGTCTATTTAGGTGCTAGTGAAAATGCATCCCACCACTGTAAATGCAGACCAGATCTATTCAGCCTGGCTACAAGTCACCCAGGAAAAGCAGGACACACCTCAACCCCCTCTTGGGGCTGTCTAGAGTGAATGCACATCCCCAGCTCTTGTCACTCCAAACTAGATAGTGAATACACAAACAGGCAGAGGCACACAGAATGGTAAAGCAAGAAAGTGCCCTCTTTCTAAAAGTACTAGAAAAACAGGGGTGGCTGGGCCCAATGGGAGAGAGGGTAGATAGGGCCACACTGAAGTGAAAAAAAAAAAGAATTTTTACCTATGCCTCCAAACAGTGAGTTAAACAACACTTAATTGTGGATAAACAACAGTTTATTAGTTTACCCCAACAATGATTTATGTCTTTGAGTCATACCTTAGTTAGCGACAATTATCTTCATTGTTTTACAACAACAGACATGGGATCGCCATCAACCTCATATCTACCCATATACGATTCAAAAGGTGATTTGTGCGTATATACAGTGCAAAAAAACAATACTAAACATTTAAGGAAAAACATTCACACTCTATACATGGACAAAAATTGTCATGAACAGAAATCAGCAAAAAGAACAGTTCACAGAAACAAATCACAATTATAGGGCGAGCGAGAGAAAACAGTTTTTGTCAAAATTCAACCCTCAACTCGTCAAACACAATCAAAATGTATTCTTCAGGAAAGAAAGCCCATTTTATGCATCAGTAACATTGACCATTAATGACAGAGAAAATGCCGACGCGTTTCGAATCCTGGAAATTGTTTACAGGATTCTCATCAGGGCGCTGTGATTGTAGTCCATGGGAACTGTTTATGAAAAGAGGAAAAGGGGATTTTATTTAATGGATATGGTCCTCTAGCCAATTGTAACGGTAAACAAACTCGCATAAAAATGCGGGTTACCTTTTGTTTTGGTGCCACAGATGGCTCCTGTTTGAATGAAGGATCACAAACACAAACACAAACAGAGTGTGCCGGTTCGAAGCAGGATTCACCAGCAGTGTTCCCCGCGTCAATAGACGGTAAGACCTAGACCCTTTCACACCGCAACTCGTCTCTGGAATGTAACGCTTTTCCAAATGAACGAGACAAGTTACACCCGTTTCCCTCTTTGCTCTGTAGATCCAACACCAAACAGCTTGCATTACCGGCGAGCCCGCCAGTGCGTCACCGCATACAAGTAAGTTCCCCGGCGAGACGCCAATTCCCTTGCATTCGGCCGAGCTACTGTGATTTATTCCAACCCTCCCTTTCAAAATTCTCCATTTTCAGATAAAATACGCAAGCATGGAGATTTAAACCCCGATACCGGCACACCTGCCGAAGGTCGGCTTGAAATAAAGGTAACCTTTAATTTTACGTAGTTCATTGCCAGCAAGCACCCCCGACCAAGATGCAATGCTTACAAATTGTGCTCTGTTGCAGCCCAAAATCCACTTGGCATAGACGATCCTTCATTCAAACAGGAGCCATCTGTGGCACCAAAACAAAAGGTAACCCGCATTTTTATATATAAAATGAATGTGGCCCAATAATAAATGTTATTTTTGCAAGAATGCTGATAAATGCACAATCACACGTTTAATGCTACAAAGAAACCTTGTTATTACCAGTGTTATGTGTAATTGACTGGAGAAAACTTTGCTCATTGTCACATGGAACTGAAGACTTCACCTCTCGAGAGTCATGCGTCCTCCTCACATTCAGCGATGATAATAAACGACATTAAGGGAGGAGAGAGAAAGAGAGAGAGAGAGAGAGAGAGAGAGAAAGAAAGAAAGAAAGAAAGAAAGAAAGAAAGAAAGAAAGAAAGAAAAAAAGAAAGAAAGAAAATATATATATATATATATATGTGACAAAGACACCGGCTATGGTCGAAACGCGTCTTTCTCTGCCGAAATAAATACCTGCAATTTGAATTCCCAGGCTCGTGGAGATTCTTTCCTTTGATATTCCCTGTTCTATGATATATATTCATTCTCTCTCTCTCCCTCTCTCTCTCTCTCTTTGAATTATTATGCAGAGGTTTCCAGAACAAGTATATAAATTATGGTTGGGGTAATGATTTAAGTAATTAAACAAAATGGCCCCGAGGCCGCAGACATTCCATGGAATACTGATTGTATCAGGGCCGGCGCTAGGCCCCACGCCTGATCTCCCTCATGGGGGCCTCTCAACACTGTGGCACATTTTCAAGGACCTCAGTGTTATGACGCCCAGGGGACAGATGTAGCCCCCTCTCCTATGCCTTCCAACCATGATTAAGTACTACGAGGCCCAAAAGAGGCGGCCCCCACCCCCTGGGCGTCCCAGGCGGTAAGAGAAAGGGTTTCAGCCGATTGCCAGGTGCTTGGCCGGGACTGCTGCCTGATATTCAGTCGCCTCCTTCGATGTATTTCAGCTCAGCAAGTTTAATTTTTTGTTTTTTTATCACATTCTCATCTTAGCCCTTCCCTGCCCCTCATGAATGAAATCCAAGGATGTCCTACAGAGCTCACACTCAAAACAAAAAGTGTCTCACAATGGACACTGCTTATCAAGAATGAAGGGAAAGGGGCCAAAGCAGAGCATAACACGGTGAGTTGATTATAAAATGGGTAACACAAATGTTACAAGGTGCGAGGAATAGAGAGAGGTGATAGTAAAGTCGGATAGAGTGACGGACAGAATCAGCACAAGGGCTGGAGGAAAGGGAGGCAGGAAAGAGGGAAAAGGCTGGGAGAGAGCCGTAGCGTAGCAAGGATGTCAATGGCCCCAGTGCAAGGAAGGAAATACCCCTTTGACTGCTCTTGTAAACTACAGCAATTATCAGAACTCAGGAGGCACCTTAGTGCTCTGGACCCTGGTGCCACTGCACCTGCTGCATCAAATGGTAGATACGTACCTGGAGGAGAGATGAGATGACGGGCATATCATGGAAAAGAGAGGGATGTAAGAGGGGCAGAATCTGCTCAAAAAGGTATGAGGGTTTGGGAGTGCAGAAGGGGTGGTGGTATAAAGGAGGGGAACAGGTGAAGTGAGGTGAGAGGCTGGGGGAGAAAAGTAGTGAAGATCAGCACACTTAGGAGAGAAGTGGATATTATAGGGTCAGAACCAGTGAGAGGATGGTACCATGAGTATAGCTTGATAGGAATAGAAGAGCATGGGGGGGAGAGGTAAATGTTAGAAGGATAGAACGAGCAACAGGAGGGTAAAGGCAGGGGAGAGAATACACTTGAAGACTAGATAATGATGAGAAGAGGATGTAAAAAGGGCCGAACCAGCGAACAATGTTGATGCTGGAGGGAAAGATGAAAGATGAAAGACAGAGCATAGATTAGAGCAGTAGGATCATAATAACTTAAGTGGTGGGAGAGGGAATGGTGAGAGGTACATCATGATGCAACAGACAGGAGCACAAAGAACAGGTAAGAGACTGTGGGAGACATGCAGTGGAGAGATAGATGTAAGAGGGGCAGAACAAACAAGACAAGTTTGAGGCGAGAGAGAGTTGAGAGAGGTGGATGTAAGTGTACCAGAATCAGAGAGCAGGTGGTTGCCAATGGGGGCTCGCAACACATTTGTTTCTGCATCAGTAATTTACCGAAACTAAAAGACGAAGACATAGTCAAACTGGAAAATAAGAGAAAGATAGAAAAAAAGGAATTGGAGAGAAAGCAAGAGCCTCTAAGAGTTAGATCAAATGTTTGACGGTGTCTAGCAGTGGATTAAAGAAGCTTGAGGTAGATTCAGGACTATGCAGCCTTGGTGTTCGGCGTGCTGATGTTCAATAGTGCTGTTTATGAGCGCTTTGGGCATCTGCACTCATTTTTTTTTTACAAATTAAGGTAAGAGGCTGGAGGAGTGATGAGGTGAAGTGTAAATCATGGAAGTGAGCGGAGGATGTAAGAGGCAGAAACAGTGAGAAGAGTTAAGAGGGTGAAAAGGGAGAGGTGGGTGTGAAGGGGGGACACACCAAGGAAGAGGCTTGAGGAAGAGATGAGAGGTGAAGGGCAGTACATGAATGGGAGATGGAGATGTAAGAGAGGCAGGGAAACTCACGTGGAGAGGAGAGGGAGAAAGGAAATTGTGCGGGGTGGATGTAAGAGGGACAGAATCAGTCAAAGCAGTTGGAGGCGGAGAGATGAGGTGAACTGTAGGGAGTGGAGGAGAACGGTGGATATCCCAGGGACAAAACCAGTAAGAGAGGAGTAAAAGAAGGGCAAAAGATTGGAGAGAGGGGAGAGATGGATGTGAGAGGGGTAGAATGCATGAGATAAGGTAAGAGTCTTGGGTAGAGACAAGAAGAAGAGCAAAATATGGAGGGGAAGGTATGTGTAATAGGAGTAGAATCAATAAGAAAATATAAGATGCTTCAGGAAGAAAGTAAGGGAGAGGTGGATGTAAATGCAGCAGAACCAGTGAAAAACGTTATGAGACTTGGAGGGATGAGAGGGGATAGGTAGCATGTGGGTAAGAGGAGTGAAAATAAGATAGACAGAACCAGCTAGAGAACATAAGCAGAGTGGACAGGACAGAGAAGCAGTTGTGAGAAGTGGATGGAAGAGAGCACAATCACTAGAAGACGGTAAGAGGTTGGAGGGAGGGAGAAGAAGGGGGAAGGCAGATATTAGATGGGTAGAACCAACAAGAGAAATTGAAAGGGTTGGTGAGAGAGGAGAGATTAAGAATTGGTCAGTAAAGTAGAAGACAAAGAAGGGCAGAAGCAGCCAGAGAAGGTAAGTGGAGAGGGAAGGAGGAAGAGGAGAGGTTATGCAACAGGGGATGAACCAGCAAGAAGAGTTAAAGATAAAGTAAAGGTAAAAAGGAAAATGGATATTTGGATTTAGGAGGGTTGAAACAGCAGAAATGATAAAAGGTTGGGTGGAGAGTTGAATTGTGAAAAATCGAGCAAGGAAGGGAGCTGTTGCTGTAAGGCGGGCAGTAATAGCTAGATAAGTTGAGAGACTGGATGGAAAATTGAGAGGTAAAGAGTAAAGCATGGAGAGGAAATATTGCTATAAAAGTGGATGAACCAGAGAGAGAAAGTAAGAGACTGAGTGAGAGATATAAGCACCTTTTTCTGCCATTCTATTTCCATCTTTTAAAATGTGACTAATAGTACCCCAATCCTCAACAAATATCCTACCATGTCTCTGTGTCCCCAAAGGGCCTTCGTCTGCATTGGCTGCCCCTCGAACACCTTGTTCGTTTCAAGGCACTCTGTACCACGCACAAGATTCTGATAGGGATCGGCCCAGACATTCTAAGTGACCTGTGCACCCTTTACTCCCCACCGCGAGCGTTGCGCTCGGCAAATTTGCTCCTCGCACGAATTCCACGCATACGAAGGACCAGATCTGGCGGTCGCTCCTTCAGGCAACTGGCCCCCGCCTTATGGAATTCTCTTCCTCTATACATCCGCAACAACCCTAACCACCAGGTCTTCAGACGGCTGGTGAAGACCTGGCTCTTCTCTCAACTTAAACTCCTCGTTTGCTCCCTGCTTTGTCCTGCTTCAGCGCTGGGACGCCCCTTTGCGCAGGCAGCCATGCGCTTTACAAGTATTTTAATCTAATCTAACCTATAAGGAATATAAGCCACCCAGAAAAACTTAAGTGTTGTGAGCCCCAGGAAAAGGGGTCAGGCTCAGGTAGGCAAGAAGATGGAAAATATAAATTTGACCGATGGGCTTATGGTTGGGTAAACTGGCACCTGGTCTGGACTGGCTTGCTCATTCGTCTTAACTCCAAAAGGCTGCTTCAAACTTAGGGTTGGTGTGCAGAAAATAATTTTTGACACTGTTTACACACTCATCTAGCTCATTGCCATGTGCACAATGACACTGGCCTGGCCTGGACAGGCACAGAACGGATGCACCTTCTCTCACAACAAAGAATCCCAAAACTCAGGGAGTGACAGCGAGGCCTGCGGAAATTGCTGCTTTTCAGCAACACTTTTAGAATTGGCCTCATGTTGGAGGTGAGGTAAAGAAGGGTGAGCGCACACGGAGGGGAGGGACCTGAGGAGAGGGGGGCATTCCAGAGAGTACATTGAAGCACATGAAATGATCTGCTAATCATTGAGCCTATATGAGTAGATGTCCAGAAGGATCAAGGAAGCAGGTCTTGCATTGGAAGTTGGAAGGTTCAAAAGTGTTTGGTTAGGAAGGTTAGCGCATGACTAGAATGACTTGTGGATGATGGAATGGATCTTGCAAGAGTCTTGTATTCATTTATCTCTTTAAGCAAAATCCTGATTCAATTTGGTTATTACATCCTAGACTAAATATGAGTTGAGCAGCTTGGATATTTAACCTTTGCATTTTGGCAAGTGTTGTCCTTTTTTAAAATTGGAAATCTCTGGGATTTTGGTAGCTTTATTTTGCAAGTCACACACCAGCTCCCCAGACTATAGATATTCCACCTTGCTGTTTTTCCTGTACTTGTAGATGTAAACTGCACAGTGCCTACTATATTAAGATCCTCTTGGTTTTTTGCTTTAATTGACTTCTTGCCTGCTTAGTAACTGGCCCAGTGTAACTTTTGGAAATTGTATTTATTTTTGCTAATAACCAATTGTTGTCTCTTTTCAGCCATTTCTTCTTTTATCTTAAAGTTAGCTCTTTGCATCTCTTAAACATGGAGTTTGAGAGTAAATGATTTATCTAGGTGCTCAGTGTGTTGCTGTGGTCCTGCATTTGGTGCTTTTCTCTGCAAATACATCAACCACCCCGCTTGTGTAAGACAGCTGTGCCGTTTGTAGTTCACTCAGCTCATCTAGCACATATCGCTTTGTGTTGAGCCCCCATGCCTGCTGAAAACCAAAAATGCCTTATCCATCGATCTCATTGTCGCTTTAAGATCTGCTGCTGTATAGCTATGAAACAATCTGTCCTGGAATTTTAGCCATTCACTAATCTGGAAACAATCGGTGAACATTGCAGCAATGATATTCGTTTTGGAGAGACATGTGCCTAGCTTTTCCACCTAGTTCAATCGTTTTAATGCATTTCACTTACTAGAGCTTTACAATATATGTCCTTATTTTATTACGATTGTTATTTATATTTTTAGCCTTTTATTGTTATCCACTCTAGATAAATAGCTTTTTGCAAAGTTGCTTGAGTGATGCCAGAGAATGAATTGTCAATTGATGTTATTTTCTGTGATGTCACTGCCTCTGATGTCACTTGCTGTGAGGCTGCCTCTTATGCGAATTATAGAGACCCCTCATGTTCCTATTCTGCCCGGGGCCCTAACATCTCAGGACCGGCCCTGGATTGCATTACTTCTGTCCTCATGGTTAAATCCAATTGGGGAGTGAGATATCCTTGGGCAAGGTTTTTAGGAAGGAAACATTTAGACAGACAAGAATGAAAATGATCTATGGAAAGGGTGAAATATAGCTTTTCAATTTCATATACAGACGGCAAACAGCAAGAGTTGTGGCAGAAGCATTCAGCAGCATATGGCAGCTAGCAGCTAATTGCCCATGGCGCCCATCCTCTGCTGTGCAACTGGCACTGAGCCCCTCTGACTGCAGGGAAATACCATGGGGAGGCTTTCTTCAAAGCTACACAAGATATGCTGACATATCGGTACGTGTACAGGGGATCTGGGATAACACGCCGCTTCCCCTAGCCTGCTGTGTAGATAGAATACATTTACTCTGGAACTCACAGACTTTTCTTTGATAGACAATTTGCTTCGACACCAGTGAGATCGTTGCCATGTCCAAGGAGCTGGCTACAGACGCGCTGGTGCAGCAGAAAGTCCGTGTGACTTCCCAGGAGGCGGAGAGGCTCAATTGTGAACAAAGGGATGAATTGCGATAAATATGCCTGCGTCCTACTCACTAAAGTTTACAAAAAGTATATAAAAAAGTGATGGATGGAATTAATGAAATGAATGAATCTCAGCCTATGGTAATTACTCTTGGCCACGTCCCAGTCTGTCATTGTTTTGCACATCATGGCACCTTAGTTTGGACCCAGCCATACGCAAATCAGCCTTGACCCTGCTCCAATGGGTACAGTCCGGCCCAAAATGCCTGGCCAGATCCTCCCTGAACTGGAACACAAGCAACCTAGGACCAGACCTGATTAGAGATCATCAACCAGTATAGCTTGGATCTACTTACACTGTTTCAGCGCTCCGCCCATCATCTCCTTGTGTTTGCTTTGTTTGCCCTCGTTGGCAGGGTATGCCCAGACGTGGGTCCGTTGCTCACTTTGCCACTGGATTCAAGCTAGCCTGCTTGATGAGTGATGTGAGCCCGAAACCGGTCCCAGGATGCTTGTTTCCAGTCCAGGGAAGACATGGCTTGGCAGTTCGGGCTGGACTGTTCCCATGAGGCACAGGGTCAAGACTGATTTGCATATGGCTGTGTCTGAACTGGGGTGGCGAAGTGAGCTAAAGAACGATGATGGATTCAACCCAGATCTGTGACCGGGTGAGTGTTTGAAAAGTTTCAGCGCTCTGTCCATCATCTCCTTGTATTTGCACTGTCCACAGGTCTCACATTTGGCATATCTTCCCGTTTAGGGCGACACACTAAAGTATACAAAAAGGTGAAAGGGCATTTTTTTGTATAGTTTAGTTCATTCTACTCACAGCATGGTGGACTCAGCCTCCCCTAAGCAGGGTGACAACTGTGATATTGAGATATGTAACTGTAAGACTGTATCCACAGGAACTTGAGTTTTCGGCTAATCGGTGTGGGGGGGAAGACAACTTCTAGAAAGTTTGTCCACCTGTCCAAATGTCTGTGATGTCATTTGATAGCAACAACAGGGATTACACTAGTGGTGACCATGTGTTACATTTGGGAGAGTATAATAAAAATCAAGGTCATTCTTCCTTTCCCTCCCAGCTTCCCTCCTCTTCTCCATCCCTCTTGTTTGATTTGTCTCCCTCCCTTGTTCTTACTCTCTTACCTCCCACCCTTTCTGTTGTTTTCCTTCTCCTGTAGTCTCTCTTCATCAACTCTCCATTTATCCAAGATTCATCCTCTCAAAAACCCTCTACCTTTCTCCAATCCCAGACTCTGTCCAGTCGCATGTTACTCCTGTAGCCTTTCCTCTTCTGCTGCTATCCTGTCCTACATAATTTCTTCTCTCCCAACTTCTCCCACATCCTTCTTCCCTTCCCATTTGTCTTCTTTCTTCCGACACACGTTTTTCCCTCTCCTCTCCATATCTCCTTCATCCACTCTCCCATTTGTCCTTCTCCGCCTTACTCCCCAATTATCCTCCTTACCTTCTACTATCATCGCTGCCGAGTGGCATCATGGGATAAGTGAAACCTTGAGTCTCGCCCGACTTTTTAGCACAGTCATTTATATACTTTTGTGCAGTGTTTGAAGTGGGCGGGATCGGAGGGGCACGGCGTGCCAATACTTTTTTAATTCAAGGAAAACCGTTCCCCTTCTTTTCGTGAAATGACACGCGTCCAGGGACGGTTAATGCCGGATTGGATTGTGAAAAAGGCCATTCGGCCGGTGCAGAGTCCAATTGGTTGAGGATAGCTGTGAGCCATTTTATTCCCACCTACTTTTCAGGATGTTAGAGACTGTTAGAATAACAATAGACCCCTGGAGCAACGACAACAGGCCGGTCGCCATCTCCCGCCCCGTCTGAAGGCACAAGAGGGCGGCTCTCCACGGGAGAGCAGCAGAGCTCTCTCTCTCTGCCTTACGACGGGGAGAGAGTCGAGGCGATGCCAGGCTTCAGGAAAGTGACTTCAGTGCAGGGTGACAGAACACATCATTTGTCTCCACTCCCTGGTTGCAGATAATCAATTCTTTAAAATGACTCGGAGTCATTTTAATACTTGTCCTTTTGTTTATTACTGCCGTTTTTTATAGTCAGGAGAGATGTGCATTACCCGAGCCATATCGCCACCCAATCTTGCTTAACTAATAAATATTATTAGAGAAACAAGGATATTTCTCTTATTTTACACAGAATGTTGGGGTAAACTTGATGTGAGGAATCGGCTTTATAAATGTGATTGCTATGATTGTCTTTGCCAATGCTGGGAAGACCTGGGGCAACGGATAATCCCCTTGCTGCTACTCTCTTGGTTGGATTGCCAGCAGATATGCTTCTTATTCAGGGGCATAGGTACAAATAGTGCAGCAGGTGCAGTAGCACCGAATGCCAGAGGGGTAAGGATCCAATTGCACCCCAGGTATGCCCCTTTATGGTCAAGATAAATGTGCTGCTGCAGCAGGTGTACAGTGCACTGGGATTACAGGCAACTTTAGTAAGAACTCTAATGAGAACTTTTGGGGCTGATGAGAAGTTGTAGAAAGGGTAATGCAGCTGGGTGACAAATAGTCACACCCAGCGCTAATAAAGAGTTTAATGTGCGCACATCTTCTTTTCTTCCGCTCTTTATTGCAGGAGCAGAGGCCAGTAGGAACACCCACAATAACCAACTAACCTTTTTTTTGCTTAAAAAACCCCATAAAGAACATAAGCAAAGCATGCTGTGTAATGCGTGTTATCCAATTTAAAATGTATCTTGCTTTTATCCAGCGCAATGATACTAGTTTCAATAGTCTTGAAAAGATAAAAGGCTGAGTTGGCCCTTCAAGAGTCCAAATTGTGCCCCGAAGTGTGCACATGAGCTTCTCCAACAGGTATTTAAATAATTCAGTGATTTTACAGGCTTGTAAAATACCGTAATCTACCTGTTCTGGTCACCTGTTTTACTCACAGGTGGGAGTCTCACAGTCTAGTATGTCTGAGTCTGTGTAGTTGGTTTTTGTGCAACTTTCTAAGTGCCCTACGATCTTCACATGGCAGGATGGCCACTCTCTCTGGCTTCACTAAATTACATATGAGTCTTGGGAAGCTTCCAACTGCAGCTGCCAAGTAAAAGAGGTGGATGATTGAAGCTAGCATTTGGGGATGAGCAGAAATGTCTCATTCAGTGGGGGTGCATTTCAGTCAAGGCCTTGAAAATAAGTATAAGTAAACCTGGAGACCACGTAGAGTCTTTCAGCAAACAGGATAAGCAGAAGTTTGGGCCTTCATATACGACTAGGAAGGGCAGTGAGCCGCAGGGTAAACAAGAACTTCAGAAACCTAGAAGTGAGAGGTTTTGGGCGAGTGAGGTTGAGAAGGGCGATGAGTCCCTTGAAAGTGAGGTTAACAGGAGCCTCTGCAAACTAAGATTGAGGCTGGACACTAAGATATCAGAGTGTAAGATGAAGCCTCAAGGAGCTAAATTGAGCTGGGCATTTGCTGGGAACCTAAGAGTGAGAGGGAGCCTGTGGTGCTTAGGTTTTCACAGGAGTTTGAAGATGTAGAGGTAAGTGGGAACCTCAAGGCCATAGTTTGCACAGAGCATCAGTTGAGCTGAAAGAAAACAGACACCTCAGAGATTTTCAGAGTGAGCAAGTTCTTCACTGACATGGGAGTCAGCAAGAGGTTCTGGTAAGAGTAAGCAAGAGATAGATAGAGAGTCTACGGTTGAAGGGCAATAAAAGTGGACCCGAGGGTGAGCAGGATTGCAAGGGCATGTGGAAGTGTGCAGAAGACTCTTGTCAACTTAGTGTGAGCAGGAGTCGGAGGGATGTGAGGTTGAGCAGGAGCAGCAGGGGACCAGAGGGTTGAAATGAGCTTAAGGTTCCTGATGGCGAGTGGGTAGTCTTTGGACAAACTGATGATGAACAAGAGCCCCACTGTCTTCAAGTGATCAGGGCATCAAGTCCTCGAAAGTGAACAGACCCAAGGATGAGCATGACCTTCTGGTGACCTGTTGATAAGTGGAAAGTGAGGATCCATACAAAGAAATAGGAGCTTTAGTACCTAATGGCCAGGAAGGAGTCATGGACCTGAGAGGGGGCGGAAGGGGGGGCACATTAATGAAGAGAGATTCATGGACCTGAAGATGAATGCTCCGAGACCAGTGGGTGAGATGGAGTGGAATAATGATGTTTTCAGTCCCAACCAATTTTACTCACACTAGAAGCTATAACAACTTTGTCTACCATAAAGTTATTCGAAAGTTAGCCCCATGATACTAAATGTGCAAAACTTCATGAAAGGTTGTGATCCGCAAATATGGGCCACTTTTTATTTTTTGGTTTGGTTGCCTGGGCCAATTTCTGGTCCCAATCCAATTCTGAAGGCAGGGAATCTCCTGTGCTGAGAAACCTAGGGAGGGACAGACAGCTAAACAAGCCTTCTTGTCCCAGTGGCTGCTGCTTGAAAGAAATGTAAATGTGTACAACTGGTTAACCTGCCCATGTAAAGGGTGCTTGGCTTGAATTAATGGAATCACGTAGAGCCTCCTGATGACACAAATGTATTCTTTTTGAGTGATATTACAAGAGAGTTACTAGCTGAGGTGTATTGTGTGTGCTTTTAAAGGACAGTTATAAAATAAATGGCACTACGTACAGTCTGGGTATTATTAAAATCTATATTTTGGAAGCACTTTATCCTAAACTTTTTTGCGCATTTCGTATCAGCTTATCTTATACTTAGTGTAATGCAAGTTAAAAATAATGACTTTCATATTCACAATGCTTTCACAGACAGGACCTCGTAGCACTAATAATACACAAGTCACTATTCTCAATCAATGCTCAATTCTGTGGCCCTCTGGTTACAGACACAGATCTCTGCCAGTGGTGTGATGAAACTTGAGGCCCCCCTACAAAGTACATGGAGAGGGCTCCCCAAACTCCGGGCCCAGTCAGGAGCTCTCAGTACAGTGCCGGCGCGGGCCCGCTGGATCTCAGGCTCCCCAGCACAGCGGGGGCTCATGTTACATCACTGACCTCTGCAGTGCATTAACTAATAAATGTTTCATAGTGTCCAATTGTGCATTTCCCACTAATTAACTTAATTTGCACTTAAGTTATTTTTAATTTGAGGTGTGTTTTTTTGTATGTCGTGAAAGACCGAAAAAAGTTACAGAATATTTTGCTTTTTTAGCCATGCCTTGGACTCCGCCCTCACCCTCACTCACCCCGCCCCCACGCAGCATCACAGTTCCCTTACTTTTATTAATGCACTTCGACCACTGCTTTTGTGCCTATACTTTACAATGTTACACGCTAAACTACAAGTTCCAGAATGCAACGTGCTGTATAAAGAACCAGGACTGGCTTAACATACCAGCTATGATAGGCTGTCCATCACCTGCTTCTCATTACTTTCATTTGCATCTTTATCCTTCTGTTCCCCTGTCCTTCTTCCGTCCTTTCCTCTTCCTGTCTGCTGCCTCTCTCCCCTCCCGCGCTCTGCATCCCCCTCTACCGCCTTACTCTCTCTTTGCATATCCCCCGCCCCCCGCTCCCACTTC
Source organism: Lissotriton vulgaris (assembly GCF_964263255.1). Lineage (NCBI taxonomy): Eukaryota > Metazoa > Chordata > Amphibia > Caudata > Salamandridae > Lissotriton > Lissotriton vulgaris. The sequence goes on from NC_141699.1 coordinate 178,906,271, forward strand.
CCTGCCCTTTCAGCCTTTCCTCTGATTTACTCCCTCCTCGCCAGTTATATTTGACAAAGACAGGGCTAATGTCATTGTCCCTTCACCTATGCTCCGGATAATTCATAGGCCTACTTTTCCACAGCGTATACGTTTTAGGTAAAGCTTAAAACATCTTTGAGAGCAGCAATCTCCATGGATACCAATCACCAAAATCCTCTGTTGCTATGGCAATATTATTTTCATTTTTTCCAATTTACGCTGCCGCTGACAAACCGCGTCTTATTCGGGATGACACACAGGACTCGCTAAAACACGTTTCAAAGTTAATAGACGGTCAAAATGAGGGAACTTGTATGTTGGGCGCTCAGTGAGCGGTCGAGTGTGCAGATAATTAACGATGGGCATATCTTCCATAATCGGATTCCTTAAATCGGCGAGGCAAAGAAAAGCACATCTATCAGAAAAGACACACAATTGCCCCATTTCTGCTTTGGTGAATCAAAATGTTGAATGTTTTTCATTTAAATACATGAGACGTTTAGAATGTTCTATTTAATCTGCTTCAGTTGAACAAACAGGAGGGCAAATGTGGCGCAGTTTAGCAACATATAAAGCAAGCAATTGCCATGAGTGAAGAAAGGAAAAGTGTGTGTGTTTTTGTGTGTTAGTGTTTGTTTGTGACGGGGGCATAGGAGGAGGGGAATGACATAGTTTTGATTTAACAAGAAATTATCTGTAAAGACACCTGGCATTTTCCATTTTGTTAGGTTTCTATGGCCCTGCCCTGTTTTATTTCAAGATGGACAAAAGGAAGGATGCATTACCTCCTCATTAGGTCCCAGACCTAAAGTCTGGAAGGTGAGTACGTTTTTGCGCGACAGGTAAGCACCTAGCCTTCAGTCGTACCCTTTAATTGTAATTTTTGTTTACTGGAATTACTGAGACTTAGACCCAGATGTACGACCGTTTTGTTTATGGTTGCAAAAGGGAAATCAACCCTTTTGCGACTGCAAAAAACGCTGATGGTATGTACAACCGCTATTATGCCAGTCACTGACTCGCAAAAAAATCGTTCGAGACTCGCTATTAGGAAGGGGCGCGCCAAGCGTGTCCTTTCCTAATAGCGACTCTAACACCAATGCAGTATTGGTTTACAACCACATTTGCAGTCGCAAAACACTCACAGTTTACCACCTACTTCAAGTAGGTGGTGAACCACTCGCAAACAGGAAGGGGTTCCCAGGGGACCCTTCCCCTTTGTGAATGGGTGCAAAAATATTTTTTAAGGGCAGGCAGTGGTCACAGGGACCACTGCCTGCCCTCAGAAAGTGAAACTGAAAAGTTTGACACATTGTTCTGTTATCTCCTGTCTCCAGCCGAAGCAGTCCTCTAATTTCCTCTTCATCCTCTGTGCCGGTTTCACAGAAGTAAGGCCCTCAATATGAGTGGCCTCTTTATTCCAATGGGACAGGTAACAGCAATTACTTGCCTCCAAGGAATTTAGGGGCATATCATCAACGAGGCGATAAAAAATTATCGCCGCTTTTGCGTCCGTTTTCGGATGAAAAGCGGCGATGATTTTATCACCTAATCAGCAAGGTCACGCTATTGCATGAAACCTTGCATTAGCGCCTGTTTTCTGAACGCCCAGCTTTGCATCTCTAATGAGATGCAAAGTGGGTGTTCCTGCCCTGACATAACTGGAGAAATGTCGCTAAGCGACATTTCTCCAATTATCAATGGGCACGCTAACCTGCAGAGCGACAAGTAAAGTAGCGATAACCTCTGTTATCGCTACTTTCCTTATGCCTGCTTCAAGACTGACTTAGCCATGATATCCTATGTAAGGTGGATATCATGGCTAAGTATGCCTTGCCCTATTATCAAGCTATAGCCAAACCTTGTGAGATTATCGCTGGATTTCCATCGATAATCTCACATTTGGGAGTTAGCGCTTGGAATTTTATCGCTTTTGAGATAAGCATTGCTAATAGCAGCTATCTCAGCGATAAAATACTACGTTACCCGGCGATAATAATCCTAGCGCTAAGTGCGCTTAGCGATAATTATCACCGGTCCTTGATGATATGCCCCCTAGTTTTTAACTTCCACTCAAAGATTTTGGCTTCTGTAAACAATTCCCCAGGTAATTCCTCATTTTTTAATGGTCCCTCGGGATCCAACTGAAAATGTAGCAGATTTGCTCCACCCCATGAGTTACGGGTAACTCCCCTATTGGTAACTCTAGGGGTGTAGAAACCGAACCCCTTTTCTAGGCAACTCATAGTAAGTGCCTAGGTGGGGTTGGGTGGATGCAGGGTTTGTACCGTATATTGTTTTATTTGCACACCATGCTCAGTGTGTTGGCTTATTCCTGTGGCTGCTGTGCTGGAAGCCCGATCTGGTGCTTTAGCAGGGATGGGGCCTTTATCATGCCGTAGTCAGGACTGGCTAAAGGGAGAAGCCCTGGAGTTCATGTCCCTGCCTCCCCCTTTACAGTGCTTTAAATGCAGAAACATTTTTAATGTACTCTTCCATTGGAAATGCCTGTCCATTTAAAGCACTACACTTTTGGTGTGTAAGCTTACACTTTACCACACACACACACACACCAAAAGACGCACACAACCACATGGCTTGGGTAGGCTAACCGGTTGCCTGGACCTGGGCCTGTCATGGATGGGTGCCTCTCAAAAGTGGGAAGGACCTAACATGAGGGTTGGGTAGTTTAAAATGGGTTACAGCTATGTCTCTCCCTCGTCAATCAAAAGACTGATGCTCTGGAGCGCAGCAAGTGCGTTGAAAAGACAAGACACACACATTCTGCTCCTATTGCCCCGAAATGAAGGCGGGACTGTGACGTTTGTCTCTTGACTCCTGAGCAGTCGCAGAAGACTGTGGACAGAGCTGTAGTAGCAGCACTGCAAAAAGGGAGGACAAAATGTCCTAGACTGGAGTCTGAGGTCCAGAAGGAACCTGGGGTTCTGGAACCAGAACCAGGCTCAGACTGGCTACCGGGCGTTTTGGTGTGCTGCAAAGCTGGGGGCTGATTTCGTTGATGGGGACCTGTGTGTGCTTCTAAATAAACAAAGCAAAACGTATGGTTTTAAGCACACGCATGTCCCCATCAACAAAATCAGCCCCCAGCACCAAAACGCCTGGTAGCCAGTCCGGCCCTACCAAGACCTAAGAGAGAATAACTGGATAAGGTCCCACCTCCAGGACTTGGTCCAGGGCATTATGGGTACGTTAAGCTTTGAGTTGTCAGGACTTGAATTTGTAGCTGTTTTTCCTCAGTCTCTCGTTATTTACTCTTTCTTTGGCCACAGTAGCTTCTAATTAGGTGGCATTGTACTGCTTGCCTCAGGATGTGGAGGATAAAAAGTTGGAAGCAACTTTAAAAAGGACATATACGGCTTCCAGTTTTACCTGTTGCGCTGCCACATATTTAGCCTATGTTTCAAAGTCCCTTTTGAAAGACTTTCAAGACTAAATTGAAGGAATAAAGCAGATTTCCTAGGCACCATGCAATGACAATCCAATTACCAGCAAACACTCTGGGGCCAATTGACAAAGGTTTTGCTATGAGTAGTACTTTTGGAAGGAAGTAGTAAGCCAGGTATACAAAAATAACAAGTCACAGTAAAATCTTTGAGATTTTAGCCCAGTGACAATGAAACATTGTGTATCTTGGTGCTGCACCTTGCAGAAGTGTACAACATTCCCCGAACGGTGGTATACACAGTGGACGATGGTGTCAACCATGCTGCCATTAGAGAGATTAACAGGGCTACTGGGGAAAGTGCTCAACAGACTGGGCTGACTGGTGAGCACCCTTACAATTAATCTCCTGATGAGGAGATCAAACCAAAAGCAATTTAAATGTGTCACTCATCCAAATTGGAACTGGGTTTGATGTTTGAACTGCTGAAGGCTCTCACTACATACATGGAGGCAGGGTTCAGTTCAATGTAGATCAAGGATGAACCACTTGAGAGAGCAGGGAGAGACTAATCACCAATGGAGAGCAAGTCAAGTCAAGTCAAGAAACTTTATTCGGTTGTTCTTGTTGACAACCATAAAAGCATTTACATTATACATTTATTAACACAATTATTCATTAAAAGAAGAAATCAAGTAAAAATAGAGTCATAAACAAGACAGATCTACATTAGACATTCAGAATATTTAAAAGAGACCTTAAAAGAAAAAGGAAATAGCAATTCATGTATCAATACTTTTATCCTTCCATACTGTTTCTGAATTTCATTGCCAGTTTTAAAAAACTACATATATACAAGGTGTATTCACTTCTTAGCAGCTAGAGGAAATGTAGTGCAGGACGAAATTGTACAAGATTCAGTTTTTTCAAGCAGGGTTTTAAATATAACTTCCTCGGTATAACATAGTAGGGACAAAAGAACAAAAAGTGTGCCAGGTCTTGCGGAGACTTATCGTCGCAGCCGCAAGCCGGCAACACTTGCCCACAATGAGATCCCCTAGGAACAGCCAACAGTAAATGAAACAGGTTAAACCTGAACCTTGTCAATAAGAAACGGTCATAACTAGATATTTGCCATGTTAGGTACGGTTCCAAGAGCAATGTACTTTTTATTAGTACATGATTTCGTACACTATCTTTTTGTAATTCACATGACTCCCTATCCTGGTATCTAGAATCAATAAAAGCCTTCTTGACCGCAATAACATCCAATTTAGTAATGGAATCAGGGAATAAGGAAAGTTCAGGACGACCTAAATCAGTAAAGCACTTATACAAGTACTTTAACCAGGGAACCTTCATCCTGTTATCCCATATAAGTGCTTCTCTTAATATAAGCTGGGTGAGTGGTATGTTGTCATTTAGCCAGCAATTCATCCAACATAATAAGGGATTTACTGCAATTTTGTCACATACAAAGGGAACCCCCAATTCCTCATGCACAGAGAAGTTTGCCGTACCCCTGGGAACCCTTAGTAATTGTTTTAGAAAGTTATTTTCAACTATCTCTAGGGCTTCCAGAGGAGCATATCCCCATATTTCACTACCGTAGCATGCTGTTGTCACACTTTTGGCCTGGTAAAGTTGGAGTAATGCAGCAACTGGACTATTTCCCATTTTCTTGGAAAAGTCCAGTATAGCCGCATTTGCCCTGATGACCTCTCCCTTCTTTTTTTGAATCACGGGTCCCCAATTTAATTGGCTGTCAAAAAGGACCCCAAGGTAAGAAAATGTGTTTGTTGCAGGGATTTGTACTCCGTTTACATTTAAGCGATTTGGTTTTTTATTTCCTTGGCCAACCTTCATTATGTAGGATTTAGAATTATTAATACTTAAATCTCTGGATTTCATGAAAGAAAAGAAGGAGTCTAATAAAATTTGAAGTCCATTGGCGGTCCTAGATAAAAGGACTGCGTCATCCGCATATAGCAGAACCGGCAGTCCCTTTCGGCCAATGTACGGGTAGTCTGTATTAGTACTTAAAAGGTACTCTTCCAAATCATTTATGTAGAGGTTAAAAAGGAACGGGGCCAGAATGCATCCTTGTCGAACACCCCGATACACTCCAAAGTCTTTTGTCACATTTAGATCTTGTGTGTATCTGACATTCGCTTTGGTGTCAGAATGCATATCTTCTAACAAATTAACTAAGTTCTGGTCCACACCCATTTTTGCCATGGCGCCCCAGAGCTTCCCGCGACTCACACAATCGAAAGCAGAGGAAAGATCCATGAACGCCATGTGGATCGTTCCTTGTCGGGCCTTAGTATACTTCCCAATGATAAGGTATAAATTTAAACATTGAGAGATCGTGGAATGTCCAGGCCTAAATCCATATTGGATTGGAGATATTATTTTGTTTTCCTCTGACCACCTGACCAATCTATTCAAAATTACTCCTCCCACAACTTTGACCACAGAGTTTATTAATGATATTGGTCTATAGCAGAGAGGGCTGTTACGGTCTCCTTTCTTGAATACGGGCACAATGGTAGATACCCCCCATGATTTTGGGCATCCACATGACACAGCCGCATTAAGTACTGCTGTAAGGACCGGTGCCCAAAGTACTATACGAGATTTAAAAAGGTCAGGAGGAAGACCATCAGGTCCTGGGGCCTTGTTGTTTGATAGCCCTTCAATTCCCTTTATTACCTCATCAATTGAGAAGAGCAATACATTTTCTCTACTTTCATTTAAACTGTATTCTGCCTGCGACTCATTACTTTTATAAATAGAGCTGAAGTGGTTAATCCATTCTTCCTCTGGGATGTTAGTGCCCACATTGGAAATGCTAGAATGGTCAAATATAGGCTTATTAATAATCTCCCAGAACTTCGAGCTGTTTTTCAATGTCTCAGGGTCTAACAAAGACTCCCATAGACTTTTTTTTACCGCTCGCTTGCGATTGGCAAGTGACTTCTTATACCTAGCCCGCAGATCCCTGATAAGCATTAGATCTCTTGGTTTTATTTCTAATTAGGTGGCATTGTACTGCCTGCCTCAAGATGTGGTGGATAAAAAGTTGGAAGCAACTTTAAAAAGGACATATACGGCTTCCAGTTTTACCTGTTGCGCTGCCACATATTTAGCCTATGTTTCAAAGTCCCTTTTGAAAGACTTTCAAGACTAAATTGAAGGAATAAAGCAGATTTCCTAGGCACCATGCAATGACAATCCAATTACCAGCAAACACTCTGGGGCCAATTGACAAAGGTTTTGCTATGAGTAGTACTTTTGGAAGGAATTAGTAAGCCAGGTATACAAAAATAACAAGTCACAGTAAAATCTTTGAGATTTTAGCCCAGTGACAATGAAACATTGTTTATCTTGGTGCTGCACCTTGCAGAAGTGTACAACATTCCCCGAACGGTGGTATACACAGTGGACGATGGTGTCAACCATGCTGCCATTAGAGAGATTAACAGGGCTACTGGGAAAAGTGCTCAACAGACTGGGCTGACTGGTGAGCACCCTTACAATTAATCTCCTGATGAGGAGATCAAACCAAAAGCAATTTAAATGTGTCACTCATCCAAATTGGAACTGGGTTTGATGTTTGAACTGCTGAAGGCTCTCACTACATACATGGAGGCAGGGTTCAGTTCAATGTAGATCAAGGATGAACCACTTGAGAGAGCAGGGAGAGACTAATCACCAATGGAGAGCAGGCCTCAACCTTAAGTGAAACAACAATATTCGTACCTCTGGCAAATGCACCATCATGGCAAGGCCTTATCAGCCCTCTTGCTCACTTAGGGTTAAAGTTCAGCGCCACCCATTTCTGAACGTATTAGCATCATTTATTCACCTACTGGTTTGTCCCACAATCTGCTGTGAGGCTACTTTGAACATATTCTGTTCCAATCATCCCTGCACTGTTCTGGAAACATTGCTGCTGCCAAGCTTTTCTGAGCCGAGCCTCTTGCCCGCCAACACCACATTTAGGTATTGTATCACATTTTCATATCAGTCCCAAGTTAAATCGTATTAATCTCAATCATCAAATATGAACAGAAATCAATGAAAGCAGAACTTCCCATGAAGAAAGGTACAAGAAACTCAGTAGAGTCTTTGAGCAGTGTGGAATGGGGATAAAGAATACATGGAAAGTCAAATCTCTCCAAAAATAAAAAGCCATGGTCTTCTCTAGTAACACACACTATTATAGACAACACATTTTATCATTGTTGCAGCTTGTGGTGATCTTCCTTCTTCAGGCTGCCAATCATCTTTCGATGCTCTCATGGGAACAGGATCACTCCTCATCTTCTCACAGAAAACACAATGACTCCACCTTTTATGCACAATAAGCATATTCTTGGCATTTGAGCTTCCCAGGCACTGTTGCTTCAGTCATTTGAAGCCTAGTATGAGTAAATATGGTTGCTACTACAATTCTTGCATTTAAATGCACTTTATTTTTTTATAAAAGCCTACACATTAATTCTGCACATTATTGTCACTTCCCCACTCTGATGGTTAACTAACCATCACACTTTCTTCACAAATGAATCTTTAGCTTTCCCTCTCATCATCAGTTGTTTTTTCTCTTTCTTTTCAAAGTCTCATATTATTTTACCTTCTTGTATTCTCAATTGATGTGACCATTTCATTCTAAGTCCTTCTTTGTCTGTTTCTGTCTCTGATCTTTCTTCTATTAAAATGATATCTACAACTTTTATAATAAGAAAAATGGTTAATAAGCAAAACCCTGCTATTAATATTGGCACAAATATTTTTTTTATTTCAAGTGAATTTTATTTAGAAAAAAAGTTTTTTATATACAGAATACAGTATACAGGAGTACAGTGTGGGTCCCCTGAGGGGAAAAAAGCTCGATCACATTATATGCCGGTTGGGTTACATACGGCCTCTTATTAGAGCATGCATGCAACATTCGTATACTTGGTGTGTGGCGTTGTGAGCGGCTTGTGTATGTACCCCCAGGTGATGAGGAGAGGAAAGGAAAGTGGGAAAAGAAAAGTGAGAGTGCGGGAGGAACACCTGGTTGGAGTGGAGATTGGGTCGGCCAGGCTATGCGCCTACGATGTATGTGGGGGTGCTGTACCCCTTGGATGGCAGCCTATGGGGGCTTGTGTGTCGACAGGTAGTTATCTAGGGAGAGCCACATTTCGCCCTTTGTGCGGGTGTTTGGTGTTTGGTTTGAGGTTATGGTGTCCGCCCCCCGTAGGAAGGTGATCCAGTTGAACCAACTCCTGAAGGATGCATTCCCCGTGTCTTTCCAGTTATTTAGGACCGTCTTAACCGCTGCTGTGAGTAGGAGGTCAGTCAGATCTCTGTCTTCTTTGGATTGGATTGACGGTGCCATGAAGGCCGTGGCCAACCCGTGGAAATCTAGCTGTAGTGAGAGACCTAGAGCGTTGTTTATAAAGTCGTTTATTCTAATCCAAAATCGTTTGACCTGCGGCAGTGGAAAATTAGGTGTGCCAGGTCCCCTTTTTGTTTGTTACAGTTCCAACACACGTCGCTGTCACGTAGCCCTATTGTCGCTAGGCGGGAAGGGGTCCAGTATGTTTTGTGGAGTAGCCAGCATTTAGTTTGTGCTAGAGTGTTGGTGACTTTGTTGTGTGATGCTGATGCCCAGAGGTTAGACTTTTCCCTCTCGGTGGGACGTCTGTGGAGGAGTGACTCCCAGTATTCTAAAGCTTTGTTATTGAGTTTGGATGTCCCTGGGCTTAGGAGCTTGTAGAGGTGCGACGTCTGGTGTCCGACCTTGTTTAGGTTCGCTGCGTATTGTAGGATGGGGGGGTCGCTTTGCTAAGTTCTGCTCTTGTAATTGCCACCTTTATTTTGAGGAAATTGTAGAGCTCATTGTCAGTTAGTTTGTGTGTGTGTTTTATGGTGTCGAAGGTGATGTGTGTGTCCTGGTTGCTTAGATGGTTGGGGGTGGAGATGCCAAGCTTGTTTACCAGGAGACCATGTTGAGCGTTTTCTCGCGGTATTTTATTTTAGGGTTAAACCATATCGATTCTCACCTAGGGTTTTTAATGCTAGCCTCCATTTTTTTGTCTACTTTGAGGAGGGTGTTCCTGGTATTCTTCAGTATGGGATTGTTGGCAATCTCAGGATGTTTGCTCGCTGTTAGCAGGGCTAGGGGATCAAGGCCATTTAAGGTTCTCTTCTCTAGTGAGAACCATGCTGGTGTGTAATCTTGTTCTGGGATTAGCCAGTATAGCCCTTGTTTGGCTATGCATGCTGTTTGAAATGTTTTAAAGTTGGTTAGGTTTAGCCCCCCCAGGCTTTTGCTTAGCCTGAGTTTCTGTAGACTTATTCTGGGTCTCTTGACTCTCCATAGGAATTTGTTTATTATTTTGTCTAGGCGTTTGTGGAAGTCCTCTGTGTTGATCAGTGGGAGCATGTTAGCATAATTTTAATTGTTTCCACTCTGCCCCACCAGCTGATGAATCTAGGTGAGCACGTCTCTAGTCTCCCTTTCAGTTTGTTCAATAGTGTCATCTCATTGTGGTCTAGCGTGGTCTTGAGGTCACCCCCAAAGTGTAGGCCAAGGTTTTTCAGGAATTTCTTCTGCCAAGCCTAGGAAGAGGGCTGGGGAGAGTGGACAGCCTTGTCTTGTGCCCCTCTCTAGAGTGAGTGGCTCGGATGCTCCACCATTCACTACCACGCAGGCTTTTGGCTCATTATAGAGCGCTAGCACCATCTTTCTGAAGTTAATCCCTAAACCGAATTTTAGCATGCAGCCATCCAGGAAAGGCCATAAAACTCTGTTGAAGGCTTTTTCTGCGTCAAGGGCGATCATGACCACTGCATTGGTGCTGGTGGAGGCATGATTTATTAGGTGGCATAAGAGTCTTGTGTTGTCATGGGACATTCTATTTTTGAGGTAGCCTACTTGAGAGCAGTGTATGAGTTTGGGCAGATGCGTGTTTAGTCTTGTCGCTAAGATCTTCGCATAGATCTTGCAGTCTACGTTGATTAGGGAGATTGGCCGGTAGTTCTTGGGGTGTTGTGGGTCTTTACCTTCCTTAGGGATCACTATAATATTGGCTTCCGCCATTGAGCATTGAGGGGGTCATTCTCCCTTTTTGAATGCAATTTGAGAAGACCTCTACCATTGTTGGTCTGATTAAGGGTAGGAATTGCTTGTAGAACCTCGCTGTGCATCCATCTGGGCCTGGGGTTTTGTTGTCCTTAAGGCTCGCTACTGCCTTTTCTATTTCATCTCCCGTGATGTCTAGTTCTAGTGTCTCCCTCTGTTTCTCTGTGAGTGCGGGCAGGGGGATCTTGTCTAGGAGCTTGGTTCCGCCATCTGCGCTAAGGTTCTGGTCCTCCCTGTATAGCTCCTCAATGAATTCTTTGAAGACCCTGAGGATCTCTTTGTTTGAGGTTTGGGATTTGTTTTGGAATCTGTCACTGCGGCTACCGCATGCTGCCTTTGCTTGCTTTTTAGGTAGGAGGCAAGTGTTTTCCCAGCTCTGTTAGCAGTGCACAGATTAATAGCCTTGTATTTATTCAGCCAGGTGCCTGCTCTCTCACTCAGGATTTTATTCAGCTCGTATTTCTTTTTCGTCAGGGTTGTGAGAGTGTTCCTGTCTTCTAAGTTGGCTATGTGGCCTGTTTCCAATTCCTTGATCTCTTTCTCGAGCTCTGTGACCTTTCTGATTCTTTCTCTATTCGTTCTTCCTTTGATGGAAAGTAGTTTTCCTCTTATGGTGGCTTTCAAGGCGTCCCAGAGGATGCCCCTATCAGTGTCTGGGTTGTCATTGAATTCTAGGTAGTCTCTTATGGAGTCTTCTATCTCTGCTGTGGTGGTTTTATATCTAAGGAGGTCATTGTTGAGCCTCCATCTGCACGTAATATTTTCATTGTGTCTCCCTGATAGTGTTAGGCTGATGTGTGAGTGGTCCGAGATTGCTCTGGGTGCTATTTCTGTTTGATCTATGAGGTGGGTGTGTGATTCCGAAATTAGAATGTAGTCGATCCGACTGTAGGAGTTGTGGGGGTGGGAGTAGAAAGTGTAGTCTCTGGCGTCTGGGTTTTGGAGTCTCCATGGGTCACTAAGTCGGAGCTTGGCGCACATGTTTTAAGAATGTTTTCCCCCTGTGAGCTGTGACTAGGCCTTTGTTGGCGTCTGTCTGTAGCCTGGTCCAACACTTGGTTTGGTCCCCTGCGACTATTAGGAGGTCATCTTGTGGAAGTTTGCTCAGTTTGTCTTCTACCTTGGCCCAGAATGCCCTGTCTTCTGTGTTTGGAACGTGGATGTTTGCTATGTGTATTGTCTCTTCCCCCCTGGTTAGGCTGGTTATTAGGACTTTTCTTCTTCATCGGCATAGGAGTCCTGCAGTGTTAGTTTGGCCTTTTTGTTTATCAGTGTGATAACCCCTCTCTTTTTGTGGCATGCTGGTGAGCCTATTGATTGGTCTATCCAGTTTGCCTTGAGTCGTTTTGTGTCGTCGGCAGACAGTTATGTCTCCTGGAGGAAACACACGTCCCTTTTTAGCTTGGCTAGGTACTCTATGACCTTCCTTCTTTTCACAGGGTGGTTGAGTCCTTTAACGTTGAAGGAGACAACTTTGATATTAGCTAGGAGCTGTCCGTGTTGGGTGTGCGTCATCCTGTGTGCTGCGTGTCGCTCTTGGTTCGTGTCTCTCTGTGTGTGTTGATATGTGTTATTGCAAGGTTCCATGCCCTCTTTGTCCTTACTGTGCCCCCTCTTTTGTGGCTGTGTGGGCTAACCGAGCTGTTTGGTGGTCGTTTGTGTTCGTTCCCGAGTAGTGGGGAGATGATGAAGAGAAGGAAAGTGAAGAATAGATTAGTAGATATAGGAAGCCCATATAGCTGTATCCGGTGTCCCCCCAGCCCCCTCCCACACCTCCCCCCACCCCCGCTGCTTGGTAAGTGGGTGTGCGAAAGCAAAGTTCCCTACCCCCTTCCCCCGAGGCTCGGTGATGAGTTCTTTCAAAGTTCTGTGGTATCACGCCCTGTAAACAATTTGTCATAACATAAAGGATATATATGAGACTTTATCAGTTCTCCTTGGGGTGCTTGCCCAGGTTCCCGTGGCACAAGGTCGCCGCCTCCTCTAGCGGTAGGTACGCTGTGAGGTAGTTCTGTTATGAGGTAGATTGGTTGGCTATGTATGTACATAGCGTAGTTGCGTCAAGAGGTACAACGTATGAGGTAGATCAGTAAAGAGGTAGCTCTGTTTGTTACATTCCTGAGTCTGGTAATCTCTTCTTTTAAACATTCACTCCGACTTCTCCGCATTGTCCGGGGATGCGCTTCTTTTTGCCGCTCCTAGGTTCTGGGCCTCCATGTCTTCTGCTGGTGGGCCATGGATGTACCTTCTTAGGTCGTTTGGATCGTCGAAAGTCAGTGTCCTCCCTTTGTCAGTAATTCTGAATCTCGCTGGGCCCGCGAAGCTGAAGGTGACGTTGTTCCTACGTAGCGTGTCTCTTAATGACAGGAATCCCTTCCTGGTCTCCACTGTTTATCTTTAGAAGTCCTGCGTGAGGATTATTTTGTTGCTTTCCCATCTCAGGTTCACGGTTTTACGAGCAAAAGTGAAGATCGCCTCTGTGTGGTATGATCTCAGCGGACTGCATATTATTGGCCGAGGTCCTTTACCCTGAGGTGGTTTCAATGCTGGCACTCTGTAGGCCTTGTCTATTTCAAATTGTCTGTCGAATTTGAGGCCAGTCAGCTCTGGTATTATTTCCTCTAGTAGAGTTGTGCAGGCACCGGCTTTATCCTCTGCTCCCTCAGGGATACCCAGGATGCGGATATTCCCTCTCCTTGCTCGATCGTCCTGCTCTGCCAGCTGTTTTTGAAAGGGCTCTTGAGATCTTGGTGCTCTCTGCCAGCGATTTGTTGCTTTTTAGCCTTACGTCCTCAATGTCGCTGATGCGCTTTTTTGCTGCCTCTATCCTGGTGTTTGTGTTATGTAGGTCAGCTCTTATTGCTGCTAGTTCAAGCTGCATGTTGTCAATTGTTACTTTTGTTGACTTGGCCACTTCGTTGCCATCATTCACCCTCTTTAGGATCATGTCCAGGGTAGTTTCATTTCTTTGTTTCAGGGGTGATTCCGGTGTGTCCTTCCTATGCTTCTTGATGTCGTTGAAGGGTTTCCCTTCCTGTCCTGCCATTGTGTCGAGGCCTCTTCTGGATTGGAAGCTGCCTAGTCTGCCCTCCTTTTGGAGCGAAGATAGGGCCTTGTTTGTTTCGCCTCTTGGTGTTGGGATTGCGTGGTGGGTTCTATACCTGCTGGGTTCTCTGATACTCCTCGTCCTTGTCTTTGCTTTTGCCCCTGCCAGCGCCTCAGTTGTGGCACACCTTCTTGTGTCTGTTGATGGGCCTTTGCTGGCCTGCTTCCTATTTTCCCCTCCACGACTGGTCTATGTTCTTTATGCTGTGGTCTGGTGTCCTCCCCCTTCGGCGTAGTGTACTTAGGTGAGGTGCTTCTAGGGCCTGATCTAATCTTGGTGACCACGTTGTTACCTCTATTTGGCTCTGTGCCTTGTTGTCTCCCGCACACGGAGCTGCTTGTTTAGATTCCTCACAAGTTCCTTTTTGCCGCTTGTCTTATCCGTTATCGGAAGTTGCTGGGCTGCGGTTATGCTTGGAGCGGGAGCTTGTGGTCCTATACTTTCGATTTCCGCTTGGGGGGGGCACCCGTAGCCTTGTTAATGGGTTTAAGGCTTGTGTTGTTCTCATTTGGAGGGGAGCAAGATGGCCGCTCCCGGTGTTGCTTTTGGTTTCCTTCTTCCGGTTGTGGCTCTGTGCTCTCCCGGCTCAGATGCGGGTAGCGGAGGGCTTTGGAGGTTTCCTTTGCTTTGCGCTTCTCCGGGGTGGGAGCTGCCTATGTCCGCCCACTATGTGATTGCTGCCTTGTGGTCGCTTCGTGGTCGGGGGGAGCGAAGCTAAGTAGGTTCGGCCGTTGCAGGTAAAATGGCGGCGCTCTGTGTTTAGTTTCTCTTTCGTCTTTCAACTGTTGCTCGGTCCAGGTGACCGGCGCTCTCTTGTATCCCCGTTCGCTCTCTGTGTGCCACGCTGGGCAGGGTGTGTGATCGTAGCGCTAGGCGGGTGCTGGCAGGGTCTTGTTGGTTGCGGGCCGCTCGCTGTACCTCTATCGGCACTCACCTCCTCTGCCTCCCGTCTCCCCGATCACCATCTTGGGTGAGCTGTGTCTCTCCAAACATCGGGAGAGGAGATTGGCCGGTATTTTGTTATCGGTTGCCGATGGAGGCTTCTCGTGGGCTCCTCTTGTGCCCCAGGTATTTCGACGCTCTGGGCTGTTTCCAGTTCCTGGATCGAACTCGTTTGGCTGTGTTTAAATCGCCGCTTTGTGCCTCGGGGCTTTGGAGGCAACAGACTTAGGCACCCGTCCGCATTGCCGTCCAAGCCATGTCCAAATATTGGCAAAAATATAAATTGAAAGATTCCTCCTCCAGTGGTCGGAACCCAATTTCCAATAGCAGCTCCTGGTGAGCGGCCTCTTACCTGAAACCAAATCCTCCTTTATGGTGAGCGACCTCTCACCTGAACACATTGCCATAGTACATATTCTTTACATTTAGATGGCTGTCATGTTAAACGCATCTTGATACTGGCATTGCATCCTACTTCCGTTCTGCAGTGTGGTTTGGGTTCAAATTACAATGCTGCACCCGCATTGACATATTTTCAAAAGTCACTGAGACAGTTATTTCCACCACTTTGCTGTCCCATGTTAAAACTAGTGCTGCTCCAGTGTAAAAACTACAGCACTAAACCCTGCGCTCATTTTCTGTCACGTCGTTCACCAGTTACCTCCTTGACCAGATCATTTCCAGAAAATGCAGATCATTCGATACATTTGACTTGCAGCACCAAAAACAGCTCCAAGTGCATCAAGTTGATCCACACTCGCGTGTGAGCCCACTTAAAAAAAATAATAATACGCTTTTGAGAGAGTACACACTGCTCTCTCAACATTACCTTCTGTGTCAATCTCACCTTTAACTGCGCTCCCTTCCTGGTCTCGGCCCGTTCCGCTACTGCACCCTCGTCCCCAGTATTACAATTAATAAAAGCTTCTCTGTAGACAGAAGCCAGGTAGCCACGTCTCGTAGGTTACTGGAAAGTACATTTATGGAAGATAATATCTCTTAATTACAGGCGATAGCCCAAATATTTCAAAAACACTTTACATGACCCTTTTACCGATTTGGTGTAAAAACCTGAATGTGCACATTGCACAAGATGAGTGAAGTGATACAACAGTAGAGACTAGGGAAGTAACATGAGCGTAAAAGCGTGCTTAAAAGTTTTAGAAAAGTAGAAAATACATTACTATACAGTTATAACGATTATTAATAGATTTTACTAACAAGATTACTCATGAAATGATGTTTTACTATTCACATACTGATGAGAACTAATGAATCTGATGATGAGGCCTAACAGCCTTACATTGCAAATGCATTATGGATAGGTTGTGGTGCAATTATGCAATAAAATTAGGAATTAAAACTTACAGATGTAACATTAGAGACCATAATGGTTATAAAAATTAGGAAATGATCTTAGTAAAATGGTTTTTAAGAATAATTTACATCTACGGACGTTAGACACTTTGTGGCAGTAGGCTGTAGCTCATGCTTATCAACTTTGTGTAATAATACATTGGTGAAACATTTATTATTCTTCACTTATTATGAAATGATGATTTGATGCAATGTATTTGATTCTAATTAAGTTTAATTCATTTAAAGCTGATGTATCCATTTTAAGCTTTAAACATGTTCTTTCTTGAGTTACAATTTTCCCTTAGCAAGCATAATAATTCATTGGCATTTCTGCAAATGTTCCATTATAAAGGTGTTCAGGTGAGAGGTAGCTCACCATAAAGTTCGCTGTAAGATGGCTCAGTGGGACAATCATCTTTAACTTGACCCCATATTTTGTAATTTTTTTATTGATTTATTTATTTATTTTTATTTTATTTATTTATTTGAGTTTTATATAGCACTGGCTAGACCCTGAGGCATCAGAGCGCTTTACATAAGGATTCAAAAATGACAAAATTACATCAGTTACAAGTTACAATGGTGACGAGAAAACATTTCAAAGAGCGTGGGAAGACAGAATAAATGAAGCTTAGAAGGGTAGGGGGAAGGGGTAAAGGTGTAGGAGGGAGAAAGGATGGATGAAGAGACAAAGGAGAGTTTGCCCAAAGTCCGGCTGGGTAGGTGACGGCTGAGGGGGAAGTCCACAGCGCATCTCCTCTATAGCTATCAGGTAGCTCCACCGGGCATCAGTCAAGCAGCTAGGTCTCAATGAGAAAAAAAATAAGAGAGCAAAGAGAAGGGATAAATGGAGCGTAAAGGGGAAAGTGGGTGGAGTAAAGGGGTAGGAGGGAGAGAACAACAGAGAACAACAGAGAGACGAAGTGAAGTCTGCCCAATGTCCGGCTGGGTAGGTGACGGCCGAAGGAGTAGTCCACAGTCCATCTCCTCTATAGCTATTAAGTAGCTCCACCGGCATCGGCCAAAAAGCTAGGTCTCTATGTCTCCACAATGTTGTTTATCCCAGTGTTAAAACAATGAGGTCCTACAAATGTTTGGGTTTCCATCAGAAAGGATTAGCTTGACGCTTTGGCAGAAGGAAAAAGACACATTAAAGGGCTGAGCTCCATGAGGGTTGTAGAGGGTGACGGTATTTTGCGGGATCATCTGATACGAAACTGGCAATGTTGGTGAAAAGCCCCAAGGATGATTTAACAGAACAGGGTTTGAACCAATCTCTGTCTTGTTGCAATGTCCGACAGGGATATCACCAACAGGATAAGCCAAAATCGGAGTCACGGGCGCCAACTTAGGGTCAGGCTCTGCTCGCATGAAGATCGCTGTGGTGATGAGGTCGGCTTTGCAATGAAGCACTCTTTAAAAACAGCAGGCACTGGGGGAGGAGCTATGCGCGGATCCAAGATGGACGCGTGAGCACAGGGCTCCCGAGACCCCTTCCACCTCCCGCATCTATCCTGCCACATATCCTGATTTGGACGACGGGTTCTATTAGCTGACGCCCTGCTGGCATAATATCTCTTTTCAGAAATTGATTTGGCCGCTGGGAACCGGACTCTCTGCATCTTGGAACTTTGTGGCCTACACCGACGAACCTCCGCGGCCTCGAGTCTCTGAAGAGCCCAGGTGGCAATTGAACAACAACGGCCACTGAGATCCATCTGTCGCCCCTGAGGTACTTTCAGTTTCATTTTTGGTCATCATCTACTGGGACTCGCTGTCTGTTGCGACTGTTGGCCTCGCCCGGCTGCTGGCCCTACACTTCTTCTTCTCTCGCCCTCATCCCTGCCTTTATTGGTTGGTGCTGCGGGGAGCCATTCTCACCAGATCTCGAACGGCCCGACTGGGCTCGCTACCCAACATGGCGGGCAGGTCGGATAGCGAGAAGAGAGCCACCAGGGGTGCATTCCGAGGGGGTGTCGCCCAATCCAATACTATTGATCGCTTCGCCCGCCCGAAGGGATCCCCTGTTGGAGCAGGTAAAGTCTCGGATGAGACTGGAGATGGCTCTCCTGTGATGGAAGACTTGACATTGCGGGATGTCATGGGCGCCATTGCCGGTGTGAAGACCTCGCTGGGCCAGCAGTATGAGACCCTGGCTTCAAAGATAGACACGGTTGCGATTGAAGTCAACCTTATCAGAATGGACCTCGCAAAGACCAACGAGTGGGTCAAGTCGCTGGACATTAAGACTGCAAGCCTCACGACAGATGTCTCTGATCTACAGGCGGAGGTTCGTACTCTTCGATCATCAAATGACTTGTTTGCCCGTCGGCTGGACGACTTCGAAAGCCGGGCCAGGCGCAACAACGTCCGTATTATCGGTGTTCCGGAAAGTTCCTCGGAGCTCTCCATGGATCTTTTGGTGGGGGATCTTGTGCTGCATCATCTCGCGCCTAAGGGACTCAGCAACTTTTTTACCGTGGAGCGTGCCCACAGAGTCCCAAGTGGTAGGCCTAAACTGGGCGCCGCACCAAGACCTATTATTGCCAGAATTTTTAATTTTCGAGATAGAGACGCTATCCTGCAAGCATCACGCACCAATTGACCCACTAAATTTGACAATGCATCGATCAGCTTTTATCCGGGCTTTACGCAGGCGGTGCAAAAACAACGCATGAGCTTCACCGGTGTGAAAAGGCGCCTCAGAGACATGGGACTAAAGTATGCCATGCTGTTCCCGGCTCGCTTGAGGATCGAATACGAGGAGCGTGTGCTCTTCTTCGATTGCCCGGAGGTTGTCAGTGACTGGCTCGATACTTTGCCGGCACACCGTGATCGACAGGACCAATCGACGGGAGCTGAAGGTGCGCTGGAGGAACGGGTGGAGTGAGTCCCCACCGGCGTGCCACCTATACGGACTTGCAGCGGGGGTTTGACTATTACTATGTGCATGACGTGTTGATTGCCCGGGGATGGGAGGGCTCGGGATTCTTCCTCCTCTAAGGGGTCTTTCTCTCTCTTTTCGTAGACTAGTTTAATGGGGCGACAGGCACACTGCAAGTTGGGGTGGCTTTCGGGTCTAACGCAGGGGTGCAGGGTGGGAGGTGTGTGTTCTACGGGGTTTCCTGGGGGTGGAGGGGGGCTTTTCGTTTCTTTGTTTAGCCCGAGGTTCTATTTCGCTGCACACTTTGACCACTGTGTCTGTTTCTCTATGGGGGGAGCACAGCTCATGTTCTTGGAAGGGGGCTTAGGGGGCTGCGGGTGCTGAGCTGGAATGTCAACGGTCTGGGTGATAGGATCAAGTGGGGGATAGTTTTACAGTATCTGAAAAGTCTTTCACCTGATATAGTATTACTGCAGGAGACACATCTGATAGGAAATGCTTGCAAGGCACTGAATAAAAAGGGATACCGTTTGGTGGCACATTCAGGATTCACCACTGGGTCGAGGGGGCGGGTGTCCTGGTTGTAAATGTATTTGAGCTTATATAGCGCACAGCTACCCACAAAGGGTTTCCCGGCGCTTGCTTAGGGAACCCGTCCTGGTATTCCCCTGTGAGATAACCCCGGCAGGGTATCCACAAGGTGAAAGCCAGGCATCCCGTCGCGAGGGGCCGTTGTGGAGATTAAGCAAGCTATTGCCCAGAGTCGCAGAGTGTGAACCCGTGAGTTGAGAAGGCACCGGAGCGAGAATTATCGAGTCCGTGGAATTTTTTAGCCCAAGACTCGCCGAGGCAGGGAATTGAACCCTGGTCCAGGGCCGATCTCAGCTTCCGGGTCTGCCGCCTCTAACCCCCTGAGCCACACTTCTCCACATTCTGCCGCCTCTAACCCCCTGAGCCACACTTCTCCACAGGAGCTCCCTCCCCTTGGAGATAGGTTAGGAGCTCCCTCCCCTTGGAGATAGATGACACTGTGTTAGATGATAGAGGCCGGTACGCGGCCATTACGGGTCGCTGGGAGGGGAAGATGATCACTATTCTTTCTGTGTATGTCCCGCCGGGTTTACAATCCGTCACGTTTTCTGATCTGGGTAGAGTGGTGCTGAGCTTCCCTCTGGGCATGTTGGTGGTTGGTGGGGATTTTAAATCGGTTGTTTGTGGTAGCGAGGATCGGCACCCCCCCGGACTCTTTTGAGGTCACAGTTATGGATGAGCAACTTCATGAATGCGCTGGGTTTAGTGGATTGCTGGAGGCACCTACACCCTGGGCAGGCACAATATACCTTCTATTCAGGAGCACATGGGAGTCTCTCGAGGCTCGATTATATCCTGGTGCCAGCGGTGCAGATGGTCTCTGTGAGGGAAATTCGACATCTTGCTCGGGGGATTTCGGATCACTCTCCTCTCTGGCTTACGATTGATGTACAACTGGAAACCGGGGGCCGGGTTGCCCCAATCCACCCCTGGCACCTACGCAATCCGAAAACCAGGGCTGAGGTGGTTAAATGTATAGACCATTATTTTGTGGAGAATGTTGGGTCTGTGTCCTCTTCGGTTTCCGTGTGGGAGGCCTTTAAGACAGTTGTTCGTGGTCAAGTCCTTTCCCTGATCGCTAGCACGAGGAAAAGCAAGAATGAGGAAGTGGTGAGATTGGAGACTGAAATTACGTCTCTGGAAGAAGAGTTGGAATCTGGGGTCACACCCGAGGGTTTGCATGTTTTGGCCCTTAAGCAGGCCGATTACAGGGCGCTGGTGACGGATGCGGCGAGGATGATGAGTCGTGAGCATCAGGGGCATCTGTATGATGTTGGTGACAAGGCCGGGAAGTTGATTGCGTGGCTGGATAAGAGAGAAAGGTTGAATCGTGTGGTGCCTGTTGTAGTAAGAGAGGACGGTGAGCGGGTTGTGGACCCGGATGGGATAGTTGCGGTGTTTGCTCAGCACTTTCAGAAGGTCTACTCGCCGGTCTCGGACAGGCCGGAGGAGGATTCACATTTGCTACTTAGGGATATCGCGATGCCTAGCCTTTCGGAGTCAGATAGAGAGCTTATGGAGGTGGATTTTTCTACTGATGAAATAGCGCTTGCTATCCGATCCCTTCTTTCAGGGAAGGCCTCCGGCCCGAATGGTCTCCCGATAGAGCTGTACAAATTGTGTCCAGACAAGATGGCGTCACACCTTCGCCAAATGTTTTTGGAATCGCGAGATCTCGGGGTTCTTCCCCGGGATCAGAGGTTGGCGTCCATTGTAGCCATTCACAAAGATGGGAAGCCTCGTGATCAATGCTCTTCATATAGGCCGATCTCGCTTTTGAACGTCGAGCCCAAAATTTTGGCGAAACTTCTGGCGAATCGTTTGATCACGGTTTTCGGTGATCTGGTACACCCTGATCAGCCCATGTTCATTCCTCATCGGAATACGGCTCTCAATTTACGCCGCCTTCATGGTGTACTGGCAAGGGCGGGGTCACTTTGTGAGTCGGCCATTTTGGTCTCATTGGATGCCTCGATGGCCTTCGACACGATTGAATGGCCGTATTTGTGGGCGGCCCTCGCTAAATTCGGTTTTGGTCCTCATTTTATTGGCTGGGTCAGACTCCTTTATGAACAACCAATGGCCCAAGTGGTTGTCAACGGTAGGGCCTCGGAGCCTTTCGTCCTAGGAAGAGGCACGCAACAGGGTTGTCCGTTATCACCGCTCCTTTTCGCGCTTGCTCTTGAGCCCCTTGCCGCGTGGCTTAGGTGGGAACCGTCGCTTAAGGGCATTAGTTAGTCCTCTGACTTCGAGGACCGTATATCGTTGTACGCCGATGATATTCTGTTATACCTTACTTCCCCTTGTAAGTCACTAGGAGTGTTGTTTGACGTGTTACGTTCCTTTGGAAGGAACTCGGGTTTGGCCATCAATTGGTCTAAGTCCTGCATTTACCCGCTCACTGCAGAAATGCCACTGTTGCCCCGTGTCTGTCCGATACCGGTATCGCGTGACGGCTTTAAATACTTAGGGATTTACATCTCCTTGGACTCAGCCGTGCGGTATGAGAGGAATCTGCTTCCGCCACTCCGCCGGCTTCGGTCCGACGTTGCAGCGTGGTGCGGTTTGCCGCTGTCCCCGGTTGGGAGAGCGGCATTGTTTAAGATGATGTCCCTCCCTCGATTTCTGCATGCCCTCCAAAACACGATTGACTTGGTGCCTGCCAGTTATTTCCGGGAGATCGAGGGCCTCCAGAGAAAGCTGGTGTGGGGTGGGCGACCTCGCATTGCGCTGGCGAAATTGACTTTGCCCTGGTATGATGGTGGTATAGCGTTGCCCGATATAAAACGGTACTATTGGGCGTCACAACTGAGTGCTATCAACCACGCAATGTATGGTCCGGTCCCGAATCCGGCATTCGAGATGGATAAACGGCAGCTGCCGGGAGGAGACTACAATAGGGTGCTGTTCTCTGGGTCGGCGGGTAAGAATCTCACTGGTCCCACTAGGGTTGCGGTACGAGTGTGGGGCGCTGCGACTGCTGCCACGGGATGGACAGATAGGCTGACCAGAGCCACTCCTCTTTCTGCGGCGGAGAGACTGGGCTGTCTTTGGACAACGAAGGGATTTGACAAATGGGAACTTATTGGCATTAGTAGGGTAGGAGACCTCTGGGTCAAGGATAGGATCAAATCCTTCATGGAACTTCAACAAGAGTATAAACTGGGCGATAGAGAGCAATTCTGGTATATGCAGGTTCGTCACGCACTTGGATCCGTCTTCCCGACTGGTACCGCTATCCCAGAGTCTTCTCCCTTGGAAGACAGGGTGCTTGACGGGTATGTCCCGGATAGTACCATCTCCCTCATTTATAAAAAGCTAATCAATGACCGCTCGGATCTTCTTGTACAGCTTCGTGGGGCCTGGACTGGTGACGGGTTGGAGCTAGATGACGAAGATTGGCAGGCCGCGATATCATCCCCTAAGGAAGTCGCGATTCCGGCGCGTCTCCGGTTGGTGCAATTGAAGATTTTACACCGCGTGTATGTCACGGGCCCAAGCCTGATGCGCATGGGTTACTCTAGGGATGGATTGTGCAGGCGCGGCTGTGGTATGCTTGCTACTTTTCTTCATATTTTGTGGGAATGTCTGAACGTGGTGGTGTATTGGAGACGAGTGCATGGATTGAGGTTATGGAAGAGGTTACAAGTGTTTCGTTATTGCCTGAGGCCAGAAGGTGTCTGTT
Organism: Lissotriton vulgaris; assembly: GCF_964263255.1. NCBI lineage: Eukaryota > Metazoa > Chordata > Amphibia > Caudata > Salamandridae > Lissotriton > Lissotriton vulgaris. The sequence continues at coordinate 178,929,403 of NC_141699.1, forward strand.
GAACGTGTGGGAGCCGAATGATTATAGCGTAGCGCAGACTCAATGGGCCACCCTCGGCAACATGATTGCAAAAAGAGACATAGCCCAGCTGTAGGGGTCTCAACGGGCACCCCTGGTTTCAACCTGGGAGGAAAACATGGATTGGTGCATGTTCAGAGAAAAAACTGTGTACATCGCCCGTGGAAGACCTAAGAAATGGGGGAGGATATGGGGTCAATGGAACTCATATCGTGGAGAGATTTGTACCCCCCCCTTTGTAGAAACCAATGATATTCCTCTGTCCCCGTGACCGGGCATCCCATGCGTCTCTATCCCATTGTACTTTACTTGCTCGCCCGCTCCTGACCCCTTCATTCCCTCCTTGTGTTTCCATATCCTTTTTATATCTGCCTTTAACTGGGTCGCTCCCCCTGCTATCTGAGACGGTCACATACATTTTAAATGTCACCTCGGAATTATGTTGTTATGTCTGTTTTAAAAAAATATAAAATGTGAAACCTTTCATTAATCCTCCTCTCATCACAAGAACATCGTATGGGCATATTTTATCGCTGCCGAACCCCCGGCTGTGTACTGTTTTTTGATTTCGATATTCACTGCTACTGGCCGGCCCCTGTGGTTGTAGGTCTGTATTTGTACTACTTTGTCGAAAATAAAGGTTTTGAAAAAAGAAAAAAAAAAACAGCAGGCACTGAATTTACAATGATTGCCCCAAATTATCTTACATTTCAACGCACAGCTCCACAGGAGAAGGTGAAGCGCTCCCCATATTCCTCTTATAGCCGACATCTTAGGGTCAGACCGCTTTAGACCTAGATCATTATAGGTCATAATTTTTTTGCAAAGCTGTAAAAGTTAATATACCTTATCAAAAAATGAGGCTGTTCAGATCTTCATGAAATGGGTGCACAGGAGTGCGATCAGGCAATTACTGATCCTTCGGTATTGAGATTGTTAATGTTGCTCATCATCTGCCATTTTGGGCCGTCGCCTTTCTTCGGTCGGCGGAGTTACCAGCGGTAATTATGCTGTAGCCAGCAACATTATATAGATCATTGATGGCACCCACTGTAGCAACGCTTCACACCATCGGGTCGGCCCCACACCATCCGTCGATTGACTCGAAGGTGTCAAAGGCACGAGTCCCGCTCTGAAGCCTGCAGGCAGACCAACCGGGACAAGTTGAGATGCCCGGATGATTCCCCAGTCGCCCCTAGTCTTTCCCAGTTGTTACCAGTCTCTCTCCCAGGCCGTTAGCAAGCCTGTGAGGTCCAGAACGCCAAGTCATTCACATGAACTACTAAGGAAAGCATGCAACAGTAACTAATTGTTTATGGTGACTACATATGTAAACTAATCATGCGATGGACTGACTAGTGGAGTGACACCACGTCATTACGGTGTCATAAGGACTATAAAAGAAGAAAAACCAAAGGAACGGAAAGCCATTGTTTTATTTTTTCTTGCCTTAGCGGAGAACCTAACCCTTTTCTTATGATTTTATTATTATCTTTTGAATTTTTATCTTGGACTACGTTTTGCTGATGTTGCTGCCTGTATGCAGAAGCCCTGGAATCCGTCTTTGCAAACAAGTACATTTTTGCTTCATATTTCCTTCTTGCTCCTGGACACGCCCTTAGAGGACTTAGAATTTTGATTCCTTTTAACCTTTTGCTTTAAATCTTTAGATGCTGTTAAAGAGAATCAAATTATCCTTCTGCCTTTAATTGGTGGTAGGAATCTAACCTCATATCAGATGTTTGTTTTAAACCATCCTCTTTGGATTTGAACATCCGATGAAATGTGGAGTCTTGCAGTACATGCTTTAATATTCTTGACTGAGATGCTTAAGAAATTGCTTATCTGTATCGATTTTGGAACATTAATACACTAACAAACTACCTATTTTAATTACCAGAGCCTATTATTGTACCCTGATGTTCTTTATTCAAACTGAGCTAAATGACTCCTTTAATCTAGATGTGTTGTAGGGAGAATCAGCTAATTTTTCCAGTTCTGCTTCTTTTATTCTATGTTGCATGGCAGAGCTTCTGGTGTGTATCATTTAGTTAGACTTAACTTCTTCAGGAGATTGGGTTTCCCCATTTTGATGCATTATTTGTACAGTATGGCCCTGACAGAAGTGTATTTGAACCTTATTTCAAACTTGTGAGTTAGTGTTCATTGGGTGACTAACATTGTGTTTTGGACATCCTAATTCCCACCCCTCCTACCGGCGGAGAAAGATCCATTAGAGGACCATTCGTCTCTATGGTGAGAGTAATGCCATAATCTGTCTAGCTGTAGGAGGCCCAGTACAGTTAGAGGGACAAATGAGTAATTAGTGAATTGAAATTTAAAAGTTAAAAAATATATATACTGCTTAGGCTGGATCACAGGTTAAGTATAAATAGCCCCACCAGGAAAAGCAGAGTCACTGCTCAGCTCACTCTCTCCAGCTGACAATCTTACCAACCAGGCACTCATCAACATTCCATTACATCACACACACACACACACACACACACACACACACACACACACACACACACACACACACACACACACTGGCTGAGCAGCAGGGAACTGGGAAACTGTGGAGAGGATGCTTTGCAACAGCACAGGTTGCAACATAATGACTATAACTCACTGCATGAGAGCAGTAGTAGGATCCAGGAAAACCCTAAACAGACTGGACAAGATTGTACATGATTTGCAACAGGAAATACTTTTAACAGCCTTAAGCTCTTAAGTGCAGTCATTGGCCACTACCCCCATAGTGCATTTGTCAGCCATTGCCTGACACTGAGGAGGTGTATAAAGGCCCCTATGGTGCTTTGCACCGGAGGCATTCCTTTATTATATTTTTACCTCGGACGGCTCTGGAAGAGCTTCCCGAGCAGCTCAAGGCTTTTTTTTTTTTACGGTAAAGCATACAGTGCACAGGGCTCACTGATGTAATTACAGTAAAGTGAAAGTAAAATGAGTCGATGGGCTTGTTTCACTTTCACTTCATCAGTTCTGGGGGCGGCATATCTCAGCCCAGAGCACTGGTTTTCTTTGGAGAGGTATTGTTGGAAAAGGGAGAATCTCCACTTTCAAATGTTATCTCCGCTCAGTGGATCCCTGCTGGGGATCGCCAATGGAAAGCGAATTCCAAGCAGGCACCCACTCACTAGGCAGCAGGGATATGGGGGAGCAACCCTTAGGCAAGGGCTTGTGCTCCCGCTAACCCCCAATACTGTAAGTCTTTTTGCCCCCCAGGGGGCAGATAGGGGTAATTACCCCCAATGGGCCCCCCGAAGTGGTCAGAAAGGCCACTAGACACCATGGACTTAAAAACAAATCTAGGGGTGAGGGCTGCCCACCATGGGCATGGAAATGCCCCTACCCAAAATAAATGTGCAGACAGACAGTCTTTCTGCTCCCCCCAAGAAGCAGATGGCGTTTGTCACGTTGGAGTGTGGAGGGGGACTAGAAGACACCTTATTTACTCTTGGCTAAGTTGGAGAGTGTTCTCTACTTTGTGCCTTTGTTTCAGGATATAGTGTGGGGAACCGTGGTGGTGCACTCCCTTGGTGTAATCCCCATCCATGTCAGGGTTCAGGTATTGCGCCTACAATGCTGTGTGTACTGGAACACCGCCCACGCACTACGTAGGGGAAAAGACAAGTAATCACTACGAACTACATCTCCCAGACTCCTTGGAGGAGGGGAGGTATTAAATGAAAGCACGACACGCTTCCTGTTGCGTGTAATTCTCTGAGTCTTCGTTCCTTGCCTGCTGGTAGGGGAGCTTCCTGCACGTCGTCGTGACCCCCTGCTTCCGATGACCGAAGCAGCTGTTCTTATTTCCCCGACTTGAGGTAGGACCGGAGTGCCACTATCTGGGTCATCGGTTACGGAGCGCGTTGCCTTCCGCCACGCTGCCGTTAGGAAATAACATTTACTTTGTTGTGACTTTAAAGCGGAACGCTGTAGTTCATACTACGCGTTGCCGTTCAGCCCCCGGGTATAGAAGTAAGTTCATAACTTCTAGGGGCATTTGCGTTTGCATATTGGGACATTTACAGTACAAGCGGATTCCTGCGGAGCGCGGTAGTGGTCACAACTACGCGCTACCGTGAGGTACTTTAAGAGAACTTTTGATTGTGTTCATTTTACAGAGCGGAGTGTTGTGGTTCTTGCTCCCTACACACTACCGTATCTGTTAAGGCTACGTTATTTATTTTTCTTCCATCACCTCAAAAAGGATTGCCTTACCTTTTATTTCTATTGTGGATCTACAAATAGAACCCAGTTTCTACGCACTCCTCACACTCTTGTCATGGTAGGCTGGAGGGTTGTTAATGATATTACTCTGGTGTAGGTCATATGTGTTCTGTGTGAATCCTGAGCATTCTTTATGTTTCATTTAGGCAAAGCTCAGTCCAGGCTGGTGATGAATGAGGAGGTTTTCAACAGAAGATTGTTTCCTTTTTTGAGCAGGTATAATAGTTCATCTAGTGAGACCATTCGAGAGTAGCATGATACTATATGTTCTGTTTCTAAGTATATGTTTTGTCGTTACAGGTTTTCTCCTTTTCCCTGCTGTCCCTTCCCTTTCCCTTCCCCTTTTTTCCCTCACCTAATGGCTCAAGCACTCTGTGAATTTTCAACCAGAGTGTTTGTGACGTTGGGAGGCGGACCTTTATATACTACAACCGGATTCTGTGGAGCAAAATCGGACAGAATTACACGCCCAAGAATATAGCTCTACCCGATCCGGTTGTCATTATAATGGCCACAATGGAGGATGTTCTCCAGGCACTAGTTATGGTCCAGCAAGAGTTAGCCTCTTCTAAAGCAGAAACAGCAGCCTTAAGGGAAAAGGTAGAAAAGTTAAACAGAAATCCCTTTGATGCTTCCTCCCCTCAGATACAGGTTACAGTACCGCCGCCCATCCCTTTGGCCAGCCCAGAGCGCTATTCAGGTGATCCAGCTAAGACACAAGTATTTCTTACTCAAATCATGCTTCACTTTTCTTGCAAACCAGCTTCCTTCCCAAATAATCACTCACAAGTGGCTTTTGCTATTTCTTATCTGATAGGTGATGCGGCTAACTGGGCGGTACCCTTAGTAAGGAAAAATGACGCCATATTATCAGATTGGTCGGCGTTTCACACCGAGTTTGAAAGAGTGTTCGACAGAAGGGCCACCACCTTCAGGGCAGACAGAGAACTTCTCACCCTTAGACAAGAAAGACGTGATTTAGTGACCCATCTCACTGATTTTAATAGACTGGTGGCGGAGACGACTTGGCCAGAAGAAAAGAGAATGTCTCTTTTTTACCAAGGGTTAAGATACGGACTAAAAGATATAATTGCTCAAATTGATCCACAACCAGTCACATGTACCGATATGATCAATTTGTCCCTGCGATTGGATGGTAGACTAACTTAAAGAGGGGGTGATAGGAGACAGCAGGATAGGGTCTCTTTCGGATCTGAGGTTAACCCTCGTAGAGCACTACCCTCGACAGAACCAGGCACCGAACCCATGGAGATCGGTGCAGTAAGAGCGCCTTTACCCAGAGAGGAGAAAGAGAGCCGCAGAGCCTTAGGGTTATGTATGTACTGTGGAAAAAAGGGGCATTATGTAAAAGAGTGCCCCGCCAAACCAAAGACCTCGGGGGTATGGAATCGGAGTAAAAAGTTAGCAGGCTCAGTTATGGGTACACCTGAGAGTAAGTACGAGACTCTTCAGGAAAGGGAAAAAGAGATACAGCCTTTGAAAATCTCTTCTTTAACCATTCTGACTTTGCAAGACACCGAGACACATATCATTCTTCCCATGAGACTGGAGAGTCAGCTACAGGTCCATCAGGTCAGGGTTCTGATAGACTCCGGGGCCACGGGTTATTTTATAGACAGTGGTTTAGTTTCCACCTTATCCTTAGACAGAGTGCCTCGCACCACGCCTGAAGAGGTATTAGCGGTTGATGGGAAACCATTAAAATCCGGTCTTATCACAGAACAGACTGATTTGTTGGTACTGTCGGATGAAGTACCTGAGGGTAGACATAGAGAAGAACTGTCATTGAACATCATCGAGGCCACTCAGTATGAGATCATTTTGGGAATGCCGTGGCTGAGCCATCACAACCCCGTGATAAATTGGAAGGCCAAACAGATACAATTCTTGTCGGATGAATGTAAGGAGCACTTGGAAGATCATGATACATTTCATACCGCAGCATTATTGTTTCCCGTGGTAGTGGCTACTGCAGCTGAGAAAACGGTTGGTTTGTCTCCTGAATACATGTGTTACAAGGATGTGTGTAGCGAAAGCAAGGCAGAACAGTTCCCACCACATAGAATGTATGACTGTCGCATAGACCTAGGGGAGGGTGCCACCATTCCATCATGTCGGGTGTTAGACCTGGCACCTTGGCGTGAGTCTCCCTTCCACTTTTTGCTGATGTGCCTCAGATGTTTTGCTGGTGTTCGATGCTCAGGGCACTGCGCCACGGCCGATCCATGCCGCAGTGCAAGTGCTCCCAATGTAAAGTGTATGTGTAATTGATTTCCACGATTGGATTATTTGGTTTACTGTCAGTCCCCAGTAAAGTGCACGAGGCGTGCCGGGGCTTGTAGATACAAATGCTGCTAGTGGGCCTGCAGCGCTGGTTGCGCCACCCACAGAGGCGGCCTCGTAAGATATGTCTCGGGTCCGCCATTGCTGACCCCGCGTACAGTCCCGTACTGTCACGCTGACTGTGCAAGTGCCCACACTTGCCAGTCCCAGAACCTTCCCTCACCTTCATATCAGTCACCCTATGGTAGGCCTATGGGCAGGGTGCATTGTAAGCGTAAGGTAGGACAGGCCTAGAGTGTGGCATGTCCTAGTAGTGATTTACCGCCTCTCTCGTTCTTCACTATTGAAGGGCTACTGGTTCTCTTAGGCCAGATGAGCTGACGGAGCTATTACACGCTATAGTCCCGGAAGGCTCAGGGAGCACGGTAGCAAGTCGAGTTTAGTATGCCTGAACTCAGAATAATAAAATACTTCCTTTAGTAAGATTTATTTTAATATCCTGTGTTTGCAAATGCTACTTTTAGAAAGTTAGCCTTTGCTCGCCTAACTGTTCAGCCCGCCTCTGCCAGAATGTGTATCTGCTGTCTGGGTTTGTGTGAGTGACAGGGCTGGGAGATTCCCGGGGGATAGTCGAGTGCTCAAGGTGGTGAATGAGATGCTTACACCAGGATGGGTGGGCGGAGTAGTCCTTGACTCTGAATAGGGTTGTGCTCCACCACCACAATGCTGGCTCCACCTCCTGGGGAGCGTCTGATGTCTCTGCCCTGCACACTGAAAGAAGACGGCAGCGTCCTGTCAACAAAGTACTTCAGAACCGGGTTGAACCAGGCTCAGGCCCCCTGGCCTGCAAAGACAAAAGAAATGCAGTATAAATATAGGAGCTCCGCTCCTTACAAATCAGATCCAGTTTGGACCACAACGAACCTCTGCCTGACTAGAAGCACCAAGAGAAGCTGAAGGACGGAAACCAGTCTGTATCCTGTAAGACTGGCCTGCAGTGGTGCCTTGCTGAGAACGGAGAGGAAAGAACCAGATAGGACTTTGTAGACTTGTGCCTGAAAAGATCTCCAAGGGCTTGATCGAGAGCTTGCCCCCTGAACGGAACCCCAGGACCATTGGGTTCTATCCGCTTGTGCCCATTTGCTGTTGGGCCTCAGTTCTTATTCCCTCGCCAGAGTTGTGACTCGGGTGCCTTCGCCCTCTCCCAGGTCGTGACAGCTCGGAGCTTGGTCGCCCCGCCGTAGAGAGTCCCGCTCATCCCTGAGCCGCTCTCCGCTTCAGTGCCGGGCCGCCTGCTCTCCTGTCACCTCGCCGCTTACGGAGCGAGCTTCGCATCTCTCATCTTTTCCAGCCGGAATCTGCACGGAGAGATTCTCATAGCCTCGGATGGTCCGTACGTCGTAACGTACCCGACTGTCTCGCTTTGCGCTCCTGCATACCAAGGCTTGTGCCGCACCTCAAGAAAGGCCTCCCCGTACCGTGGTACCGGAAGCCTGGCGCTGAACCCGTATGCCCGAGAACTCGATGCCCCTCACAGATCCACGAGTCAGACCTGGCGTGCTAAGAAGTAGTATGCCCCGCAGGCCTGAACGGTGCCTCGCCTTGTGAGCTGCACCGATCCCGGATCGCCGCAACCCTCCACAGTCTAGCTCCTTCACCTCGCTCCTCGAGGGGGATTGAGCCAGAGAGATCCTCTGGAGAACCGTCGGCCTCATTCGGGGTCCGCCCTCACAAGTAGCCACGCCTGAAACGCCTCGGGCTTCCACCAGCAAGGTACACTTGAACTCCGTCTCGAGTTCCTATCGGATCCAGGGTCCGCAACGTTCTTATTTCCCTGTCATCGTACCTTGCTAAACAACGAAAACTGAAAGACTAAGCTTGCCTATTGTAATCTGGTGACCTCAATTTACTAAACGTTATTCTGGTCTTGTGATAATCCTGCTTGAATCTATCTTTTATATAAAGTATACGTATTTTTGATACAACCATACGACTGGTGTCCATTTGTGGTGGTTCAGTGGGTTTACTGTGTGTGATCATGAATGCTTAACTTACTATCGCCCTGAGGATTAGCCTTGTCTGCTCGCGCCACACTACCTAGAGGGTAAGCAGGGGTTTTTCAAAGGAGTAGTTCCCTTGCCCTGACGTGGAGCTGAGGGTCCTTGCTTGTCACAAGTGCATACCTGTGCCAACCAGAGACCTCCGGTTCTAACATCGGGTATACGCCTTATCGGTTCCGGAGACCAAACATTTGAAGGAATATCTGGATCATTATGTGGAGATAGGGTTCATTAGACCATCCCGATCTCCTGCGGCCTCTCCTTTGTTTTTTATCAGGAAAGCGAATGGTGATCTGAGAGCGTGTGTGGAGTACCGCATGTTGAATAAGAATACTGTACGAAACAGGTACCCCTTACCACTCATATCAGTTCTTTTGGATCAAGTGAGGGATGCCAAAATATACACAAGACTGGATCTCCGGAGCGCGTACCATTTGGTGGGCGTTCGGGAGGGAGATAAGTGGAAAACGGCCTTTAAGACACGTTATGGGTTGTATGAGTATACTGTCATGCCGTTCGGGCTATGTAACGCCCCAGCGGCATTTCAGTACTTCCTAAACGATGTCTTGAAGGAGTTTGTGGACATCTGTGCTGTAGTATACATAGATGATATCTTAATATACTCAGACAAGACAGAAATGCACATGCAGCATGTCTCTAGTGTTCTACAGAAATTGAGAGAACATAAACTTTACTACAAGTTGAGCAAGTGTGAATTCAGCGTGCACAAGGTGGAGTTCTTGGGGGTTATGCTTTGCCCAACAGGTTTACAAATGTCTGACAGAAAGATGCAGGCCGTACAAGAGTGGCCTGTCCCCACCTGTGTGAAGGATGTCCAGAGTTTCCTGGGGTTCGCAAACTATTATCGCAGATTTATTCTACAGTTCTCTCAGGTGGCAGCGCCATTATCAAGACTTCTTAGGAAAGGGGTGTCTTTTCTTTGGACTAGTGAGGCAGCAGAAGTCTTTAGGAAACGGAAGGAGGCATTTACTACAGCTCCAATACTAGATCATCCCAAGCCCGAAAACCCTTACATAGTTGAAGCTGATGCTTCGGATGAAGCGATAGGAGATATGCTGTCGCAGAGAAGTCAAATCACCGGGCAAATGCATCCGGTAGCATACCTATCCAAGAAACTGACCATGGCAGAAAAGAACTATACGATTGCTCAGAAAGAGCTGTTAGCAATAAAAAGGGCTTTTCAAGAGTGACGACAATATTTGTGGGGAGCAGCCTTCCCGATAACAGTATAATCTGATCATTGGAACCTCCAATTCATGAAGACCGCACAACACCTCACTCAGAGGCAAATGAGGTGGATGCTTTTCTTTCCGGAGTATGACTTTGTGATCACTTTCAGACCTGGGGTGGACAACCGGAAAGCAGACTCATTGTCTAGACAGGACCATGCAGACAAGGCCAGCAGCCAGGATGCATTGGAGGCGATAGTGGATCCTGTAAAAGTGATTTGTGTGATTCAGGCAACAGCTTTTTGGACATGATCCGCCGAACAAAAGACCCGGATGCATGGGTGTTGTGGGCCACAAAAGGTATAGACCGAGCATTAAAGCAAGGGCTGCCTTTTCACAATAACAGACTGTTTTTACCCACTAAGGCATTGCAGAAGAAGGTTTTTGAGTGGTGTCACGATTCCCCTTTAGCAGGTCATCAAGGTGTGATCAAGACTGTTCAATTATTGCAACGTCACTTCTGGTGGGAGACTGACAAGGACGACGTCTCCAAATGGGTAAATCAGTGTGAAGACTGTGCTCGAGCAAAAAACGAGACGGGAAAGAAGAAAGGGCTGTTGATGCCTCTACCCACGCCCAAAAGACCATGGCAAACCATTAGCATATACTTTATTACGGGACTACCACCGGATCAGGGCAAGACAGTCATATTGGTGGTTATAGATAGCCTCACAAAAATGGGACATTTCATTCCTTGTGTAAACCTCCCCACTGCTGGACAAACGGCACAATTGCTGTTGAGTAACGTTATACGTTTACACGGAGTGCCAGAAGCCATAGTGTCTGACAGGGGCCCACAATTCATCACCAAGTTCTGGAAAGTATGGTGTCAGGCGATGCACATCCAACCCTCTTTTGCCACAAGCTTTCACCCGCAGACGGATGGGCAAACGGAAAGGCTCAATCAAACCCTGAAGAAGTACCTTAGGTGTTACGCGGCGGATGCTCACGACTCGTGGGTCTCTATGTTGTGGATGGCTGAGGTAGCATATAACAATGCCTGGCATAGTTTAGTGGGTGTATCTCCTTTTTGTGCCACCTACTGGTTTGATGCTCGGATACTTCCTGTCAGCATCCCGGAGGGGACAGCTGATCAACCTACGGTACTGGGACAAATGCATAAATTGCAGGCAATACATAGGAAGGTCAGAGTGCATCTAAAAAAAGCAAAGCTGGAATACAAGAGATGGGAGGATAAACACAGGAGAGAGGGCCCGTTGTATCAAGTGGGTGACAGGGTATGGCTGTCCACCAGGAACATCAGGTTCAAGTTGCGAAGTATCTTTCATCCTAGATATATCGGTCCTTATGTTATCCTGAGGAAGATCAATCCTGTGGCTTTCAAACTGAAGTTACCTGGTACTCTGCGGATACATCCAATGTTCCATTGCAGCCTGCTAAAACCTGCCTTCTCAGCAAGGAGACGTGCACCTCCTCCGGTGTTCTGTGATGGAGGATTTGAGTATGTGGTGCGGAGCATAAAGGACTCAAAGTGGAGGAGGGGTGTGTTGTGGTATTTGGTTTCCTGGAAGGGGTACTTGGCGGAGGATGATTCATGGGAACCTGTGCATAACATCCATGCCCCTGAAGCCATCCGTTCCTTTCATTGTAGATTCCCCGCGCCGCCTGGTCCTAGGAGGCGCTAGGTGGGAGGACATACTGTCAGGGTTCAGGTATTGCGCCTACAATGCTGTGTGTACTGGAACACGGTCCACGTACTACGTAGGGAAAAAGACAAATAATCACTATGAACTACATCTCCCAGACTCCTCGCAGGAGGGGAGGTATTAAATGAAAGCACGACACGCTTCCTGTTGCGTGTAATTCTCTGAGCCTTTGTTCCTTGCCTGCTGGTAGGTGAGCTTCCTGCATGTCGTCGTGACCCCCTTCTTCCGATGAGCGAAGCAGCTGTTCTGATTTCCCCGACTTGCGGTAGGACTAGAGTGCCACTATCTGGGTCATCGGTTACGGAGCGCGTTGCCTTCTGCCGTGCTGCCGTTAGGAAATAACATTTACTTTGTTGTGACTTTAAAGCGGAACGCGGTAGTTCATGCTACGGGTTGCCGTTCAGCCCCCGGGTATAAAAGTGAGTTCATAACTTCTAGGGGCATTTGCGTTTGCATATTGGGACATTTACAGTACAAGCGGATTCCTGCGGAGCGCAGTAGTAGTCACAACTACGCGCTACCGTGAGGTACCTTAAGAGAACTTTTGACTGTGTTCATTTTACAGAGCGGAGTGTTGTGGTTCTTGCTCCCTACACACTACCGTATCTGTTAAGGCTACATTATTTTACTTCCATCACCTCAAAAAGGATTGCCTTACCTTTTATTTCTATTGTGGATCTACAAATAGAACCCAGTTTCTACGCACTCCTCACACTCTTGTCATGGTAGGCTGGAGGGTTGTTAATGATATTACTCTGGTGTAGGTCATATGTGTTCTGTGTGAATCCTGAGCATTCTTTATGTTTCATTTAGGCAAAACTCAGTCCAGGCTGGTGATGAATGAGGAGGTTTTCAACAGAAGATTGTTTCCTTTTTTGAGCAGGTATAATAGTTCATCTAGTGAGACCATTCGAGAGTAGCATGATACTATATGTTCTGTTTCTAAGTATATGTTTTGTCGTTACAGGCTTTCTCCTTTTCCCTGCTGTACCTTCCCTTTCCCTTCCCCTTTTTTCCCTCGCCTAATGGCTCAAGCACTCTGTGAATTTACAACCAGAGTGTTTGTGACGTTGGGAGGTGGACCTTTATATACTACAACCGGATTCTGTGGAGCAAAATCGGACAATCCACGTGGGCCCCTCCTGCTTCCCAGCCCGAAACCACAAGTGGTTACGCACTTGTGTTAGCCCCACTCCTCTGGGAGGGTGGCTGGGCAATACATCCAGCCGACGGCCCTCCCGGCATAGACTGCTGCTCTCCACTTCAGGGTTCCTCAGCGTAGAAGTTGCACTTGTTCTTCTCCACTGGCATGGATTCCATGCTGTTCTTCATTCTCCTCAGAGCTGGCTTCTGTTGGTTCCAATCCTTCTGGCCTGCAGTGAGCGTTGTGTGTAGCGTCGTGACACCAACTCCTGTAATCCTAACCTTCCTTTTAGTCCCTCTTCCCTTGTCCTTAGGTACCGTTCTGTTGCCTCACTTTGTCCCTCTTCCATGTCCTTACTCTCATGGGAGGCCTGCATGACAAAACTGGTTTGTTGCAATTATGGCGCATGGTGGTGACTCGTAACACGGTCCAAGGGGAGCAGTAGGTAAATCCTCCACCTCTTAACACCCTCCTTCCTGACACAGCGATTACCCTATCTGCCACAGTGGGGGCAGAGATCCCACTGACCATGTTGCCACCCCAAAAACAAGGCAGCAGTCTTTCTGCCGCTCTCTGGGGTGGATGGGTAATCAATCTGCCTTCCAGAGGCGCAGAAAGCAAGAGAATTAAAAGAAAATACATATTCATATGCTGCAACCACCCCACATAAATGTGCCAACAGTCTTACTGCACCCCCTGGGGGCAGAAAGCCCACTGGACTCCAGGGAAATAAAAAACATATAGGGGTGCTGGCTGCCCTCCATGGGTACGGCCTTGCCTCCACTCCAAACACAAGCCAGACCATCTTTGTTCCCACAGATGGGGAGGAGGGAGGAGATGGGGTGATTTCCCCCAATTTGGCCCCACGGCAGAAAGTCTACTCCACTAGATACCAGGGATTAAAATACATAAACATGCTGCCCACCATGGGCATGGCCATGCCCTCACCAAAATAAAAAGATAGACAGTTTTTCTGCCCCTCATCTGGAGAGGCAGATGGGGTTGATTATCCCCAGTCTGCCCCCGAGGGGGACAGAAATTCCACTAGACGCCAGTTAAAATAAAATAAATATATATAGGAGTGAGGAATGCCCACTATGAGCATGGCCATGCTCCCACCATAAATGTGCCAACAGTCTTTCTGTCCCCCGAGGGGCAAATAGAGATGATTACCCCTAATCTGTCCTCAGCTGAGGCAGAAAGCCCAGTACACACCAGGCACATTGTAAGAAAATATGGGGGGCTGCCCACCATGGGCAAGGCCATGCCTCCATCCCAAAACCAATGCAGACAGTCTTCCAGCCTGCCCGTGGGGCTAAGATGGGGGTGATTACTCCCAATATGCCCCCTGGGGGGCAGAAAGCCCACTACACACCAAGGAAAATTGTAAAACAAATATAGGGGTGTGGGCTGGCCAACATGTGCATGGACCTACCCCCAACCCAAATAAATACACCAGAAGTCTTTCTGACCCCTGAGAAGTAGATGCGGCAATTACCCCCAGTCTGCACCCCCGGGGGCAGAAAGCCAACCAGAAACCAGGGACTGCATGTATGCTGTGTTTTGGTGGGGGAAGCACCACCTTCATGTGCCTGTGTTCACCATCCCTGCGCCCTATCGACTTTCTGCCCCTCGGAGAGGGCAGAAAGCCCACTATACAGCAGGGATTTCAAAATGGCACCAAAGCAAGCAAAAGCATCGGGCGTCTTACCCCTGCCCCAATAGGGGGAAAAGTGTCTTTCTTCCCTCATGGGCCAGACAGGAGGCTTTTTCCAGTAGGGGAGGTTGCCCCAAATCTGCCACCTGTTTGGGGTAGAAAGCCCATCAGTCACCAGGGATTTTGCATTTGGGGCAAAGAAAGAGGTGAGGGTGTTTCACTATGTCATTGGCCATACAGACACATCAGTCTTTCTGCCCCCTCAGGGGCAGACAGGAGGGTTGTCCCTAATTTGCCATGGGTGGGGTAGAGTTCCCACTAGACACCAAGTATTTCAAAATGGCACAAAAACAACAAACAGGTTTAACAACCTACAATTGCATCGAGCCATACCCTTGCCACAACAGTGACAATATTGTCTTTCTGCCCTCCTGATGTGCAGATAGGAGGCTTAACCTAATTGGGGAGGCTGCCCCAAATCTGCCCCCTGGGAGGGTGAAAGCCAACTAAACACCTTCGTTTTAGCTTTTTTGGCAAAAGAATAGGGCGCAGGCTTTGCACTCCAAATGCAGGTCATACTCCCACCCCAAAGGGGACCAACCAGTATTTTGGCATCCCCTGAGGGCAGAGAGGGAGTTGGACCCAAAGTGGCAGAAAGCCCACTGGAGGCAGACTATTTTTTAAATAAAATAATATAGTGGGTCTGGCCCATCCTGACATCAAGCCTAACCCCTAAACCCCCAACAGTTTTTCTGCTCCACTTCGGACTAGAACATTCCATCCAAAGACAAGTGAGAAGACATTTGATTCTTTTGGGTGTTGTTTTTACATATGGGCCAGAAGAGTGTGACTAAATCCCAATATTGTCCTACTTGCCATGGTATATAGCTAGACTTGGGCAGCCTCCACATGGAGAAACCTATTAAACCCACACATTCCTGGAAATTAGACATTCAAGGGAGACCAGGGAGATGTGCTTCTCGTTGATTCCATGATGTTTTCTTACTAAAAATGCCATGTAAACCTCAAACTGCCTAATATCACAACAGTGACGATGCGCTGGTGCCAATGCGATGTGGAGTTTGGGGCTTCGACATTGATGCAGTTGTAGAGGGAGATGCGAGGATTTGACTTGAGGAGTGTCACACAGTGCTGGTTCTGAGAGTGGAAGCTACGAGCCAGGCAGATGCAGCGATGCATCGGTTCTGATCCACACAAGCAGGGGTGATGTGCCAGTTCAGATCCGCACAGTGGATGTTGGTGCTGACAAGGCAAAAGAGACGATTCGCCAGTTCCAGCTCTGCAGCGGTAATGTGTTGAACAAGCACCTTAGGCTCACTTCCAAGGGTACAGGACTGGGGTGGTAAAACTTGGCAGAGCAGACTCACAGAGGGCAGAGTCCAGGTGAAGAAGTAAGATAGTTAGAAATCTCTTATGTCCCAGGGACTTCAGATCAGAGAGCAAGCCATCAAGCCCTTGGAGTTACTCTGGGTTCAAGAGGTGTAGGCCCAGTCCTTCTCAAGCAGGCCTGAAGGGCAGTAGCTCGGCACAGCAAGAAATCAGTGCTTCCAGCAGTCCAGAAGAGTGGCAGTCCTTCAGCAGCACAGCAGTCCTTCTTCCTGGCAGAGTCTTCACAGGTCCAGAAGTGTACTGAAGAGGTAGGGTCTGAAGTCCAGTTCTAATACCCGGCACACAGGTTTAAAAGCAAAACAATACCATCTTTCTGAAAGTATAGAAAAGTATAGAAAAGGTGATGGATGGAATGCTTGAATTAATCTCAGCCACTGGTAATTACTTGGACCACATCCCAATCCATCATTATTTTGCACACTATTACACCTTAGTTTGGACCCAGCTATATGCAAATCAGCCTTGACCCTTTTCCAATGGGAAAAGTTCAGCCTGAACTGTCAAGCCAGCCCTCCCTGAACAGGAACACAAGGAATCCAGGACCAGTTTGCCCTTGTTATGGGCTCATCAGCTGGATATAGTTTGTTCCCAGTGAGCACAGGACTCAAGTCTGGGCATACTCGTACCACTTAGGGTTACATATGAAAGTGTACAAAAGGTGATGAATGGAATGCTTGAAGTAATCTGAGCCACTGGTAATAACTCAGGCTGCATCCCAAGCCATCAGATTTTGCACATCATGCCACCTCAGTTTGGACCCAGCTATATGCAAACCAGTCTTGACCCTCCTCCAATGAGAATGGTAAAGTCTGAACTACCAAGCCAGGCCCTAAGTGATCTGGAACACTAGCAATCCAGGGCAGTATTCGTCCTTGTTATCGGCTCCTCAGCCAGATATAGCTTGGTTCGAGTGACACAGTGTTCATGGGACCCATGTCTGGGCATACCCGTCCCACTTAGGGCGACATATGTAAGTATACCAAAGGATGGAATGCTTGAATTAATGTCAGCCACTTGTAATTACTCATGCGGCATCCCAGTCCATATTTATTTTGCACGCCATGCCATTTCAGTTTGGACACAGGTATATGCAAATCAGTCTTGAGCCTGTTCCAATGGGATCAATCTAGCCCAATTTGCCAAGCCAGACCCTCCCTGAACCAGAACACAATCAATCCATGACCAGTTTTGTCATTGTTATAGGCTCATCAGCCAGATACAGCTTGGTCCAGTGCCACATCTGGGCATACCGGTCACACTTATGGTGACATATGAAAGTATACAAAGGTGATGGACGGAATGCTTGAATTAAACTCAGCCACAGGGAGGACCTGGCCTAGCAGTTCAGGCTGGACTATTGCCATGGGGAACAGGGTCAAAAAAGATTTGCGTATGTCTGGGTCCAAACTGGAATGGCATGACAAGCAACAAATGATGGCTTTAGACCCAGATCTCTGTACTGGAGGTGAATGTTTGACATTGTTGAGCATTCCATCCATCAATTGTTCTTTTTGCATTTGTTGACCTACGTGGGACGGGTGTTCCCAGACGTGATTCTCATGCTCACCATGCCACTGGAGTCAAGCTATCCTGGCTGATGAGGGGTGATACCCCGATACCGGTCCTAGTATGCTGTTTCTGGTCCAGGGAGGACCTGACCCTGCAGTTTGGGCTGGACTGTTCAGGGTCAATACTAAGTTGCATATGGCTAGGTCCAAAGTGGAATGGTATGGTGAGCAATAAAAAGGATGGATTTTTAGGCCCAGATCTATGTACCCGGGGTGAATGTTTGCCATTGTTCATCATTCCGTTCATCAATTGTTCTTTTTGCATCTTTCAAAAAGTGGCATTTTTAAAATTATAATGATAAATTCTAATTCACCATAAAAGAGGATTCATCACTACAATTCCAGAGTTACTAAACATGACAAATCTACCTCCTTCCAATTGGCAATTACAGTTTATTAGATTAAATAAGGAATTCCTGATGTTAACCTATGGGAGATGTAGGCCTCATAGTAGTGAAAAATGAATTTGGAAGGTTTTCCCTAACAGGACATGTAAAACGTACACGTACACATTATATCTCTTAATTACATAGCACCCTGGCCTATGGGCTACCTAGGGGTGACTTACATGTAATAAAGGGGAGTTTAAGGCTTGGCAAGGGTTTTAAATGCCAAATCGACATGGCAGTGTAAATGCACACACAGGCTCTACAGTGGCAGGCCTGAGACATCTTTGAGGGCTACTTAAGTGGGTGTGACAATAAGTGCTGCAGGCACACTAGTAGTAGTTAACTTATAGGCCTTGGGCACAGGTAGTGCACATTACTATGGACTTATAGTTAAATTAAATATGCCAATTTTGGGTAATAATATCAAATCATGTTAGGGCACTGAGGACAAGCACTTTAGCAGTGGTTAGCAGTACAAAGAGTCCTAAGGCCAATAAGGTCAGCAAAATTGGAGGCAAGCAAGAGGAAGGTTTGGGGGAAGACCACCCTAAGGCTGATAGGTCTACACCCCTGAACCAGTAATCCAATTTACTACATATATGGATAATGTAATGGAAAATATCAATAAATCTTGATAGAGTAACTGTGATTCAAATTAGACAGGAAGACTGTAAATGTTTGATTCATCCCAAAACTGACTATGAAATTAAAGAAGCCATGAAGGCAAACCTCAGGACCTGACCTGTAGAATTTTATTGCACATACACTAACATACAGGCACCATGCCTGGCCATAGTCTATACCATCTTACCATTGCATGAGAGATGAGTGCCCTTACTATCACTACCAGGAAAGTGGCCATAATTGTACTACTTAAACCTTGATGAGAACCACTAGACTGCGACACCTATACACTGTTTTCTATACTTAATTTAGATTAAACAATGTTCAGTAAGCAAGGTGCATAGGACCATTAAGGCCACACCTGGTGCACCCATATCAAAACTAATTTAATTCTCAAATGCAGCACCTTCCTGACTCTACTTCATCTTTACAAAATGGGGAAAACCCTTACACAGAAGTGCTGCCAATTGAACTAAAAAAGCTTTTGGATAAAGTAAACTGGTGATATTTGCTGTACTCTGATATATGAGCTTCACAGGAAACTACATGTGCTGGAGTTCCCTATTATACACTAGTACCTCTGCAAGAGTCAATGCCCACAGAATAATATCACCCCTCATAACCTTATCTTACAGGTCAAGACAGGGCTGATTGCTGTTGCCTATGCTACTTGAATCGACAATGGAATTGTTGCTGATATTGCTAGAAAGGAAGTGTGCTGGAGGGGACTGATTCTGGTGGATAGGGTGCACACCATCTTCTTATCCACAGATGGTCTACTGCTTTTTGTCGAAATTCAGACCTGAATGAATAACAGCTTCAGTGAATTCAGACAACACCTGGGTCTCAGGGACAATTGAAATAAGACATGTGGCTTCTCACTTGAGCCAACATATAATGATGCCCTACATTGGATTTTAGACAAGAGAATGCCTTGGGATACTAATACATTCAAATACCTGGGTATAGAACTGCACCACTTGGACCCTGACCTATTGACTGGGATGTTGGGAAGAGCTCTGTAATCCCTTAAGGGTGGTGTAGAATTCAGGGGCGTAACACAGGCCCCCGTAACCCACGCAGTTCAGGGGGGCCCGTAGCTCCAAGTGGCCCCCTCGGCACTGAACTCTGGCCTGCAGAGCTCCTGATTGAGCCCGGAGGGGGGCCCCCTAAGTACCGTGCAGGGAGGTCCCCTCACTTTTTGTTACGCGAGTGGTAGAATTCTGGAACACCCTACCAATACCTGTTAAGGGGAAAGTATGCCTGGCCAAGATGCTTATGTTGTCCTGCTTCTTGTATTATTTTGCAACCGGCCATTGTGGGTACTCAGCCCATTCTTCGGATAACTGTACTCTCTATTATTCCATCTGATCAAGGGATCAGGAAGAAGCTGGGCCGCCGTCACTAAAATCAATCTCCAGATAACGGAGGGTAGCCTGAGTGCACCAGATTTTGAGCACTACTACCTATCGACACAACTGCAATGGGTGGCACCATAGTTTGCGGGAAATAGCTCCACAGAATTGGTTTGAAAGAGGGGACAGGACTGATGAGAGACTCCCCGCCATACTCTATAGGGATACTGAAACATCTGACTCATAGATGATATTTCTAAGAACAGCATTAACATGCTGATAGGAAATGTTCGGTCAGTGCCTTGCACCTCTGTTATTTGTTCCATCTCTCACACTGACATGCCTACTTAAATCCCAGGGTTACTTTACGTTTAAACAGCTTGAGGCTTGGACTATAGTTGTAGTGAAAATATTAGGCGACTGCTATATCGCCAGTGTTCTAAAAAGAGTGGAACAGCTGAAATAGGAAAACAGCATCCCAGCAGGCCAATTTCCAACATAAAGCTTCCTTAATAAGGTCATACATACACAGTTGAACAATGGGTAGGTAGAGCCCTGAACCCATGAGCTGTTACTCTATATAATCCCACTCTGGGAAAGCAGGTATGACGCATCTGCAAATCGGTCGCAAATGGCTTGAGGATGTACGAAAGCAATTTACAATTTTGTTCTTGCGAATCGTTAATTTTGGCGACCCAAGTTTTCAAATCGTTATTATAGAATCTATAATTGTGATTCACAAACAGTATATTCAAAGCTGCTGCAATTTGTGACTAGTTGCAAAAAGGCCAATTTGCACATGTAATTTACCACTAAAACAGTGCTTGTGGTAACTGTGTGCAAGCTATAAAAGCTGGCCCAGAATGCATCAGGGGTTTCCACAATGGCTGCATTGTATGTGATTGCGAGGAGGATGTGATTACTGGCTGTTCAGCAGGGGAGGAGGCGGACCCAGGAGAAGAGTCAGGTTAACTATTTTCCAACAAACAACGTAGGAGATGCGCTTAACATCCCTTGGCTTACATTTGTGCACAATTTCCTGACAGACCTCGGCCATCCCGAATACTTTAATCTTCCTGAGAGTCTGGTCAGCGTCTAAAGAAAAGCCTTGAAACTGAAATGCATTTTATCATTGGAGGAAACCAGATTATCTTCTGAAATTTGAAAACCCTCTGTGTTGAGGAATCAAATAAGTCTGACGAGTTACTATATGCAACCATATTTAGCCAATGTGTGCAATCCACGCCACAGGCTCGTGTTGACCCGTTTTCGGTTGGATACCTTCCCCCGTTTAAATAGTTTTCCTACTATTAACAACTGGTCACCTGACCTGGGGAATTGCCCCTGTGATGATACCTCACCACAGAACACCATGCATACTGTGCTTTTGTGTAAACATTTTTCAGGGCTGAGAAAGAAATTCCTCAAACCTTTGTTATTACAGCTGGGGTTTACACAATGCCACCCAGCTTTTATTTACCTGCAAATACTACTGAAATTATTCACATGTGTAGTAATGTCACGATTTCTGCTGCCCGTTATTAATTACAGGAAGCAGCTGTAAATAGAAATTGAGTGATCACGCAGTTGACAACTGTTTTTATATATATGTTTTTATACAGAATAACTTTTTGTACTCTGTTTTAAACTTTTATTCTGGTTTTTAAACTCTGTCATGGATGTGTTTTTTTTAGCTTTTATGATTCACTTTGTGATTTCGAATAAAGCTTATTTTGATTTGATTTGAGAAATACAGGCAATAAGTGCTGTGATATTGGAGATCATTGCACTTTTGAAGCCTGTTAGACCTGACAACCTTGGGATGGTCTTCCCTCCAACTTTTTTCCTTCCTCCCTCCATTTTTCTAACCTAATTTTTGCTGGCTTTAGGAGTCTGTGAATTGTATCACTGCTAACCAGTACTAAAGTGCTTGCGCTCTCTCTCTTAAACATTGTACCATTGGATCATCCACAATTGGCATATTTAATTTACTTATCAGTCCCTAGTAAAGTGCACTACGTTTGCCCAGGGCCTGTAAATTAGATGCTACTACTGGGCTTGCTGCATTCATTGTGCCACCCATTAAAGTAGCCCTTTAACCATGGTCAGGCCTGCCATGGCCTGAACTTTTTACTTTGTCCCGGTCCAGCGCCACCAGATATCCCAAAAGGCACTTATTGCTTCGAAGTGCTATTTTCCAGTTTATATTACAAAAATTCATATCTCGACTTCTACTTATTGGAGTTTTGTTGTTTTGGTCTTGTTTTATATTCATAAAATTAATTTCTATTTTCTGTTCTGGTGTAAAGTCTTTTTAGGGTGCTTTCACTGTGTTACTGTTTGACGTGTTACAGAAATATTTTACACATAGCCTCTTAAGTAAAGCCTGACTGCTCTGTGCCAAACTACCAGAGGGTGAGCTCAGGATGCGGGGTCTGGTGGCTCAGTGGACTAATGTGTCCATTGAAGGGGCCTGTGTTCGACCTCATGGTCACAGGTTCAAATCCCGGCGGGTTCACACAGCCTTTCATCCATCTGGGGTCGATAAAATGAGTACCATTGAGTTGGGTAACAATAAACATCTGTTATTGAGCGCCAAGACACCTACGAGTAATCGTGCTCTTTACAAATACACCTTTTATGTTAGGATAATTTAGGGTATGTTGTGACTTACCCTGACTGGGATAATGGGTTCTGCGTAGACAGGGTGTATACCAATTTCTAACAAAGCCACATCTAGAAAGCAGAACTCTACGCAGTAATTCTATCCCCACCCATTTTCACGTAGTGTGGTTTTTATGCCTTTTGGCCTCTGACAGTCACCAACCTATGATGGCTATTGCTGGAGGGGGTGAATCAAAGTGCACTTTGCCGTTTTTTCCACAGATTTCTAGATGCCATGCTTATCTATATCAACCACTACATATACAGTACAAGTACAGTAGAATGTACAACATTTGTTTCATGCTTCATAGTACAGCAACCTTTATTGCCAGGTTTTCTTTAAAAACGTTTAACCAATTTTTAACTATCACATGCAAATGTTACATAATGTTGACATCCAATGTCGGTTACATCACCGAAAACACAAATAGACCGCATTAATGGTACTTCATGTGCTGTGCCCTTCACTGCTTCTTGCAATTGCATCCCGAATTGGCTGTGCCTTGCGGTCCTCATCCTACTAGACATGCCCGCAGCCTTCAACACTGTCTCACATCACACCCTTGCAGCCATAATACACAATACCGGTGTACGGGAAACCGCCCTCGACTGGATCCACTCCTTTCTCTCCGGCAGAACCCAAAGGTTCTGGCTCCCTCCCTTCCGATCTGAACCCGCAGAGATCAACTGCGGAGTACCCCAGGGCTCCTCGCTCAGCCTCACGCTTTCCAACATTTACATGGCCCCCCTTGCCGCCACCATCAGACAGCATGGGCTCAGCATAGTATGCTACGCTGACGACATCCAGCTCATCCTCTCTCTCAAGAAGACCCCGAAGACACCAAACTCAGCTTCCAAGAAGGAATGAAAGATGTCAGTCTGGATGAGCGACAGCTGCCTAAAGCTGAACTCAGAGAAGACAGAGGTCCTAGTCCTTGGACCCTCCCCACTGAGTGGGATAACTCCTGGTGGCCCCCTGCTCTTAGAAACCCACCCACCCCGATGGACCACGCCCAGAACCTCAGCATCATTCTAGACTCCTCCCTCACCTTGACTCGCCAGATCAACACCGTCGCCTCCACCTGCTTCAACACCCTTAAATCCTCCGCAAGACCTTCAAGTGGATCCCACACACACTCTAACCAGCAGACTGGACTACGGCAACGCCCTCTACATCGGAATCAGCAAAGCCCTGCCACACAAGCTCCAAATTATCCAAACACCGCAGTCAGACTCGTCCTCGGAACCCCATGACATAAACACATGACTCAGCAGATACGAGACCTCCACTGGCTCCCCATCGAAAAGAGAGTAACCTTCAAGGTACTCACCCACACCCACGCCTACAAATCTCTCCACAACATCGGACCCATATACCTAAATGAAAGAGTTTCTTTCCACGTACCCAAAAGGAACCTCCGCTCCGCCGACCTCGCCCTGGCAGAAACCCCACGCAGCCGCAGAACCAGAGCAGGTGGAAGAGCCTTCTCCTATGTCGCAGCAAAGACCTGGAACGAGCTCCCAGTCAACATCAGACTTTCCACCACTCTGCACACCTTAAAGATCTGGCTCTTCGACCGACCTGGAGCTGCCCCTTCCCCTCCCCAGCGCCTTGAGACCCTCACAGGTGAGTTGCACACTTTTCTAAACTCATGATTTATTGATTGAATGTGCCCACATGCTCAGCAGCAAAAGTATGGCTGCCACTGCATCACAGTGAGCATGCATCTGCAGCAGAGATGCTGCTGACGCTGGAGTTCTTGAGGTTCAGCACGTATCGCACTAGCTATTTGGGCAGTTTTTTACTGCTTCAACTGCAGAGGTAATCTGCCCGGAGCCCCTTAAGAAGTCCGTGCTAAAGTACCCCATTTCCTCCTGAAGAGTTACTGTCTCTGCTACAGTTTAGGAAACGGTTAAAGACGTGGCTTTTTAACCAATAATACCCTCACTTTCCTGCACGGTTAAAATTAAAATATATTCTGAGCCTAGGCCATAATGAGTCACAGCGCCAAGACGCCCATGGGCATACGTCGCGCTTTATAAATTTAAAAAAAAAAAAAAAAAAAAAAAAAAAAAAACTGTCTGGATAAAGTTGAAGTGGCATGTGCCAATCTCCCAATTAAACAGGTTAAATCACTCGCTGCAGTGCTTCTCTCTATGCCTTTGATTGGCGTTATCCTCTGTCATCTGTTTCTATCATTTTTCAAGAGCATTGGTGAGGCTGTTTATTTTAAAGTCCATCTCTGCTTGGTTTACGGCCAATTGATTGGGCACATTATTGAAGCCAAATTAAATGCAGAGTTGCATGTTCTGTAGTTTTTTGTTTACTATTTTCATCACCTTATGTTGCACACACTGCATTTGCAGCATGGGACCCTCATTGCCACCAAACAGTTGAACATTTTCTACTGTAACTTCCGACAACAATACTTGACTGCCATGAGACATCCTACAACGCCGACTGCGAGCACGCACTTGGACATGGTGATGCTGTAGCCTTACAACTGGCTGTAGGATTGGACTATGAGACTGTTGGACATCATCCTCATCCACTGATGGTGCCTCTGGGTAGTATGAAGCTCTGCTACAATGACCTTGAAGTGTGTTTGGCTGACTGTCTATTTCTATGGGATCTTCCACCAATATGTGCTTTTATTTTACTATCATTTGCTAAATACATTTCAAACAGTGACTACAGTGAGTGACTTTTTGATTACAAGTCCCATAATGCACTATGATGGTCTTTGTACGACTCCTTCCTAAAAACTCTGCGTTATTTTACTTGATTAATGCATGTAGAAGACAGTTTTATTGTAACAGATGTTAAAATACAAAACGTTTACACTTACTTTGAGATGTTGCAGGTGCTGATGTATAAATACTTGCAAATCCCATAACACCTCTGACTGCAAGGTAGTCTCCATCATAGACTCCAGTGTAGTGGGTGGGTGGACAGTAGAGGGGCCACCTCCTGTTGTCCGCGGGACTTAATCAGCCATGTCACAATCTTCTCCTTTGTACACGACCTGAGGTCATACCACCTCTTCCAAATGTATTCTCTGGAGCACTCGGTTACCCATACATCATTGATTTTCTATGTATCTCCTGCCAGATTTTCTTTTTCTGAAACTCTGGGACAGTCATGGATGGCCATCCAAACAAGAGGTCAGTATTGTAGCAGCACTCCTCAGTTAGAATCTCAAGTTCTTTTTCTGAAAACTTCAGTATTCTTTTTCTTGCCCGACTCCTTCTTTCAATCAATCAATCAATCAAGACATTTGTAAAGCGCGCTACTCACCCGTGAGGGTCTCAAGGCGCTGGGGGGAGTGGGGGCGGTGCTGCTACTGTTTGAACAGCCAGGTCTTGAGGTGTCTCCTGAAGGTGATGTGGTCCTGGGTCAGGCGTAGGTGGGCGGGGAGGGAGTTCCATGTCTTGGCGGCCAGGTAGGAGAACAATCTTCCTCTGGTAGTGGTTCTGCGGATCCGTGGGTTGGTGGCGAGGGCAAAGGGCGCGGAGCGGAGCTGGCAGGTCGGAGTGTGGAACGTGAGTCGTCTGTTGAGGTATTCGGGTCTGGTGTTGTGGAGTGCTTTATGTGCGTAGGTGAGGAGCCTGAACGTGATTCTTTTGTTGACGGGGAGCCAGTGCAGGTCTGTCAGGTGAACTGTTATGTGGCTGTGTCGGGGGATGTCCAGGATGAGGCGTGCGGATGCGTTCTGTTTGCGCTGGAGTCTTTTTTGAAGTTTTGCTGTGGATCCTGCATATAGGGCGTTTCCATAGCCGAATCGGCTGGTGACGAGCGCCTGGGTGACCGTCCTTCTAGTTTCAGTGGGGATCCATCTGAAGATCTTTCGGAGCATGCGCAGGGTGTTGAAGCATGAGGACGAGATGGCGTTGACTTGTTTGGTCATGGTGAGCGAGGAGTCCAAGACGAATCTGTTGTTGCGTGCGTGGCCCGTGGGTGTCGGTCGTGAGCCCAGCACAGTGGGCCACCAGGAGTTGTTCCCGGCCGATTGCGATGGTCCCAGGATAAGGACCTCAGTCTTGTTTGAGTTCAGCTTTAGGCGGCTGCCTTTCATCCATTCAGTGACATCTCTCCTCCCTTCCTGGAGGTTTATTCTGACTGTGGCTGGGTCTTTGGTGAGGGAGAGGATCAGCTGGGTGTCGTCGGCGTAGGTGATGATGTTGAGGTTGTGTTTGCGTACAATGGAGGCGAGGGGGCTCATGTAGATGTTGAAGAGGGTCAGGCTGAGCGAGGAGCCTTGGGGTATGCCGCAGATGATTGTGGTTGCAGTGGACCGGAAGAGAGGGAGGCGGACTCTCTGGGTCCTGTCTGAGAGAAATGAGGTGATCCAGTCCAAGGCCTTTCCTTAGATCCCTGCGTTGTGGAGGCGGGAACTTAGAGTTCGGTGACAGGTGGTATCGAAGGAGGAAGAAAGGTCTAGGAGGATGAAGGCGGCCGTTTCACCGTTGTCGAGCATGGTCCTGATGTCGTCTGTGGCTGCAATGAAGGCCGTCTCGGTGCTGTGGTTGGCTCGGAAACCGGACTGGGAGGGGTCGAGGGAGCCATTAGCCTCAAGGAAGGTGGTCAGCTATTTGTTGACGGTCTTCTCGATGACCTTTGCTGGGAAGGGAAGTAGGGAGATGAGCCGGAAGTTCTTGAGATCCTTTGGGTCCGGTGTGGGTTTCTTCAGTAGGGTGTTGATCTCAACATGCTTCCAGCTCTCCGGGAAGGTGGCGGACAAGAGGGAGATGTTCATGACGTTCCGGAGGTGGGGTGCGATGGCGGCGTCTGCTTTGTTGAATATGTGGTGAGGGCAGGTGTCTGTTGGTGAGCCGGAGTGAATTGTGTTCATGATGTGGGTGGTGTCCTCGATGCTGGCAGGGGTCCAGGTGCTGAGGGTGGTGGTGGGGGGTGTTGCCTCCGTGGCTGGTGGCAAGGTCTGGGCGTCGAAGCTGTCGTGGATGTTGGCGATCTTGCGGTGGAAGTAGTTGGCGAGGGAGTCGCAGAGGTCTTGCGTGGGTGGGATGTCGTTGGAGGTGGTGCTGGGGTTGGAGAGTTCTTTCACAATGCTGAAGAGCTCCTTGCTGTTGTGCGCGTTGTTGTCTAGGCGTTCTTTGAAAGCAGTCCTTTTGGTGGTGCGGATCAGATGGTGGTGTTTGCGGGTGGCTTTCTTGAGGGCTTTGAGGTTCTCTGTTGTTTGTTCGTGGCGCCAGGTCTTCTCGAGGGTCCGGCATGATTACTTTGAGTTCTTGAGGTCGTCGGTGAACCAGGTGGCTTTCTTGTTGCTGGGCTTGTTGGAGGGGTTCTTCAGTGGTGCGAGGGTGTTGGCGCAGTCCCTGATCCACTGTGTGAGGTTGCGTGCGGCGGCGTTGACGTCAGTGTGTCATTTGGTGGGTTCTGGCTTAGTGATGTGGTCAGCTGGTCGACGGTGACTTTGTTCCAGCATCTGTGGGGGATCTGTTGCGGAAGGTGATGGGATGTGGTCTTCTGAAAGGTGAAGTGGACGCAGCTGTGGTCGGTCCATTGTAGGCTGGTGGTGTGGCTGACGGTGACGTTGTTGCTGGCGGAGAAGATGGGGTCCAGTGTGTGACCGGCGAGGTGGGTGGGGGTGTTCACCAGTTGCTTGAGTCCGAGGTTGGCGAGGTTTTCAAGTAGGGAGGTGGTGTTCTTGTCGTTGTTGTTCTCCAGGTGGAAGTTCAGGTCCCCCAGAAGGATGTAGTCTGCGGAGGTGAGGGCATGTGGGCTGATGAAATCGGCGATGGCTTCGCTGAATTGTGTGCGCGGTCTAGGGGGTCTGTAGATGAGGGTTCCTCTGAGGGTGGTCTTGGGGTCAGTGTGGATCTGGAAGTGTAGATTTTCGGCGGAGGGGAGGGCGTCCTCTGTGTTGGTTGTGAAGCTGATCGAGTTCCTGTGGATGATGGTGATTCCTCCTCCGGTTTAGTTGGCGTGGTCCTTCCGGGTGATCTTGTAGCCATCCGGGATGGCTATGGCGATGTCGGGGGCTGAGGAGGTGTTCATCCAGGTTCCGTGAGGAAGGCGACGTCCGGTGCGGTAGTGTCAAGGAGGTCCCGGAGTTCGATGGTGGGTTTGTGGACGGAGCAGGTGTTGAGTAGGATGCACTTGAGGTGGTTGTTGTTGCATGGTCCGGGGGGAGGGCTGGCGGAGCGAAGGCAGGTGAAGTTGCATGCTCGGCAGGAGAAGGGTCCGTGGGTGCCTTTCGGGGTGGCTCTGTAGCAGATGGATGATCGGCCGATGTTGAGTGCATGGAGGGTGGCGGTGTCGTATCTCAGACTGGTTGCATGGCTCCAGCGAGGGCCAGGGGTTCTTGCGCTGGGCGTAGTCCAGGTGCGGACGGGCGCAGACGGGCTTGCCTTCGGCGTGGCCTCGGCACGCTGGCGGCACAGCCGCGCACTGGCCTGCATTATAGGGGTCGCGGGAGGGAGGAGCAGATGGTAGGGGGGAGCGGGGACGAATCCGGGCTCGGGGTGGCGGGGCCGCAGGGGACGCAGCGGCGGGAAAGAACGTGGGGCAAACACGGGGGAGAAAGACGGCACAGGCAGCAGCAATACAGAGTACAATTACAGAAACAGAGTACAATTACAGAAAAACAGTGGGCAAAAGCAAGCAAAAAATGGGAAAGCAGAAAAAGGCAGAGTAAAATCTTTAAAAACGATAGGGAAAGAGACCCACCAGGGATCGAACCAGCAGCAGCAGGGCTCAGGGGCACGGCGAGAGCAGGGTGTGCTACCGCATTGGGGAAGCGACCTGGCCTGAAAACAGGGTCAAGGGTCGCTCTTCTTTGGGTCTTGGCTGGCCATTGCTGAGGTAGAAAGATGTGGCTTTGTGGTCTAAATCACAGTTTGCACAGGCAGCTTTTCAGTACCTCCACTCTGGCTGCTTTCCCTGCTTGAAATGAGAAGCACTTTCTGATTTTTAGGTCATTACACACAACCAGGAAGTGCTTTTCGGTCTATGTGGTCACATTTGCAATTTGCAACCTGGGATGCAATTTTAGTAATCATACATTGCGATTACCAATTTAAAGAAGCAACTACTTTGCGAGTTGCAAATTGTGAAGGCAAAACGTATGTACATACTGTTTTGCGATTTCCTAACTGTGATTCCCTAACAATGGCTATTGGGAGATCGCAAATCAGTACTTTCATACATCTAGCCATTAAATAAGGGAAAATAATTGACTAATAGGGAGTACCAAGACAACTGGGCTATACTCACAAAGTATCCAGGAACACTTGATTTGAGTATATTCTGTTCTATTACATAGAAAGAACATTTTTAGCTACTAAGCTGCTCAACAAAATATATGCACAAGCAATCCCTCACCATTCCCCATGCTTTTCCATTGCTCTCCCTCAGCTCCCAGTCCATTTTTTTTCTTTTTAAATGTATTTTTGTTTGACCTTTTTAGGAGAGTCTGGCAGCTGCAATATGCAAGACTGCATATTTTTTTTTAACATACTGCTCCAAGATGGATGTCCACCATCTTCCAACAGTAACTTTAAAAAAAGGTGGTGATGCATTAGTTTGCATGTGTGATATTGCACATGCGTGTATAGCCATTTATTTTTCCTTTGCCAAGTGAGATGTATGTGAGGGTATTGGAAGACAATATATTGGTCAGCATGGTTGGATGTGGTAGTTACCCGGACTGTGCTTGGAATAAGGAACTAAGGGGCAGATGTATCAAGCCTTTTGCGACTCGCAAAAGCCGAAATTCGCAGAATTTCGGCCTTTGCGAATCGCAAAAGGCCTTTTTGCATGTTTTGGCATGCATCAAAAATTCGCAAAATAAGAAATAGCAAAAATGTGCGATTCCTTATTTTGCCATAGCATTTAAGGAATCACAATTTTTCGATTCCTTAAATGCTATGTATTTAGCATTTTTGAATTGCGATTTTTGTTTAAGAATTCGCAAATTGCCACCAAGTTGTAGTTGATGATAATTTGCGAAGTCTTTAAAAAATTCACAATTTAGCATTTTTGATGGTGACATGTGACGCACACACATGCCCATAGGGCATGTATGTGCGCCATATGCACACACATGTACATTTCAGGGGTGCAGCAGGGTGTCTTTGAGACACCCCTGCACCCTTGAAATAATTCTCAAATTGCGATTAGCAAATTGCGAATTCGCATTTTGAGAATTACTTCACAATCATTCCTATGGGCCTCCTGGCCCATAGGAATGCATGGGAAATTATTCCTTATTTGCGAATTCGCAAAATGCGAGTTCGCAAATAAGGAAGATTAAGGAATCGCAAAAAAATGGCGATTTTTTTCATACATTCCATTTTGCGAATTCTAAATAGGGATTCCTTAAAAATCGCTATTTAGGAATCGCAAAATGGAATCTTGATACATCTGCCCCTATATAACTAGTGTTATCACATACCCAGACAGGATTTGAATCTATGATCTGCAGGTTTCACACACCTCTGAATAGCAGACTGTAGTTTCTGAGCTGTAATGTTTATCAAGTTCTGTGTCTTAAAGCGCCATCAGTTCTGTTATTTTAGGTTTTACAAATAACTAAATGCGAATTAAATACAAAATACTCCCTGCAGTGGCCCTCAATCCAATGAGCCTCTTTACTGTTCGTACAGCCCACTGCAGAACTTCATTCCTGGCATTCAGATCCTCAAACCTATCAACAATTATATTAAATTAGCTAGTTACAAGCGCTGCAAAATGTTCCTCCTGGAGAACATTCAGGAAAGAGATAACTGAATAAGTATAGCCAGCATCTGATAAAAAACACTAATGAGCATCAGCTCTTGTACCTTAGCTTTTGTCTTCCTTGTCTCAAATTGCCTACGTGCTGCTTTGTGTTCTCTGTAATAAGGTTGTAGTTAGTTTTGAAAGCATTTAGAAGAGTCTTTGGTCTGATTATGAAAGAATATGACAGGAGCAGTTGAACTAAAAATACAATAAAGGTCATGTTTGAATCCTTTTGTCCCATGTCTAATCGAATGTTTTGGTAGCCTTTGTTTTTTTTAAACAACATTCATGGCAAAGGAGAGCAACAAATGAATTCACAAGCAAAGGTGGCTATAAATATAACGATTTTCCTACAAAATTGAAACAAAATAAATGAGTTACAGCACCAGTAAAATTACTCAGAGCATATTTGAAATACACACAACTTTCTTTTCATGTAGACAGCATGGTTCATATAATCATGATGCATTCTCAAGTTCTCTCCCGTACTTACCATGAATGTACTGAAACCAAAATTATCAGTATGAGAAAGTGCCTCTTTTTGTGTAGTAACTGCCACTTTTTGCTGTTGGTATTACTGGTTTTAGAACTCTGCACACTGATACACTGCTGCCCAGACCCAAGTGTATATGCTCTAAACCTTAAAACATGATAACATTAGTTAATCTACAAATGACATATTTAACTTTAAAGTAGGGACATAGTATATTGTGTAGGAAAAGACACCAATGGCATGAAAAATTAAATGCCACCTGTGACCTGAAGCGCATATTGTGCCATCCACTAGACTTAAAAAGAAATGTGTAGCCTGACTCCTGCAGCTTTCAAACTTGCAGATGAGTCCATCAAAATAAACTGTAGACAGAAAGTAACCCTACTTTTAAATATTATATACGTACCCCGTCAATGGACCTTGTTGCCCACAACGCAGGATGCCCCTATTGTCAAAAGTGTTACATGTAAGAAGGTAATGCTGGCATGTAACTACAGTGATTAGCCCCTAAGCCTATTTCCACTGTTAAGGCTGAAGCTGCCCTATGAAAAAACCTAAAGTTCAGAATAAAATCAAAAGCCTGCTAACTTTGGATTGTGGTGAGTTACAGGCGTGATTAAACCACTATTTATAATACTTATTAAAATAAAATGTATTGGTAAAGTCAGATATTTACTAAATAATTAGCTAAAGTGGCTTTTAAAATGTTACACTTTACCTGCCTGAACCACCAGTAAGATAATTAGCATCAGGCTGCTGGCAGCGCTTCCCCTTAATAAGGTGTAAAAACTGCTCCCAGAACAGAAAGAATGGGTCTCGGTCCCGGCTGAGATGGATGCCGTACACCTGGGACCCCCTCCTGCGAAGGTGTCACAGGACAACTGATAACTTAGGTGTGGGGGCCTGGTGTATCGGAAGAGGAGCCAGTGGCTAATTATTACCCTGACTTCTGCAAAGGTTTAACCTTTGTGGTGTAAAAGATGATCTGACACCTGCTCTGCAGCACTTGAGTCCAGAGGAAGGTCAACTAAGGAGTATCAGCACAAGGAACACTAACCTTGCTTCCCTGCTCGTTTGAGGAGACCGGGACATTTCTTCATCAGTCTTGGACAGCCGCCTCGCAGCTCCCGCGGACCGTCACTGCCGGGGCACTACATCCCCCAGGTGACAGTGCCAGCATTTAAAATCGGTCGGGAGCCCCCATGGCGCTGGCTCGCCCGGGCAAAGCCCGGGCCAAGGGCGGGCCCGTTCTAGCCCGTCAAAGGCCGGAGGAGGCCGGACTGGGCCAGGTCTCCTGGATCTATCATTAGCTGTGGAGCGGATGGAATATTTGAACTACGGGTAATTGACTTTATCGTGCATAATTCCTGCTGTTTGTAATAATCCACTATTGACTAGGGGCCTGCATTTTTATACACCTATTGGGTCTGTGAATCTATTCAGCGGGTCAACAGGGGTCTGTGAAAGAAAGCCTGTGGCAACCATCAATAGCCCGGTAAAACAACTTTATGTATCTTGACTAACTCCTTGTACAGTCCGTCTAGTTCGTATAGTGTGTGCACGTAAGAGGGGAGGGCGTGCAGGGCTCTTTATATATTAGTACCTATCAACCTTTCTGGTGAAGCATCAGTAGGGGTATAGCATCATCAACCGATTAGCGCATAGTTGCTACTTACTGGCCTCCTAATAAATGGGGAAAAGAGAGCTATATACTAGCCTACAGGGTAAGAGAACGTCCAATGTAAAAGAGGCAAGTACGACCCTAATGAAATATTTGACGGGTGCAGTTGGAGCCATAGAGAAACAAATTTCTAATGTAGAGGAAAAACGTAATAAAGGGCTGTCCGCCACTAGTATTAATGAACCGGCTAGAAATGAGTCGAATGATGTACCTGCCATTTTTATAGCAAATGTATCCCCCCTCGATCACCATAATGGGTGTGTACAACAGGGTGACAACAAGATTTTTGCAATTGACCTAGAGGGCTTGAATTCCCCCCCTCAAAAAAGAGAATGGGTGCCCAAGAATCCCCCACCTACTATCTTATTACCCCAGATCCATGAAGTTCCTGCAACCCCAAATGTTCCAAAGACCAACAGTAAATCTCAGATAGGGAAAGAGGCAAAAAAGGCGGCTAGGAACAAAAGAAAAACATGCCCAAAATCCTCCGGTGATGAACGTTTAAGCAAGGGCCAAAATAATACTGATTATGGTCACATCATCAAATCGATTGTTGATCTCACTACGTTTGTGAAAGAAGCCATAGCCTCAATGGGGAATAGACTGGGACAGATAGAGTCCACTCTGTCTACCCTCACAGCGCAAGGGAAAGAGGTATATAGTAAACAGGCTGCTCCTGATAGGGCAAGCTACACTCAGCCCAGCCAGTCTAGCAGTCCGCACAGAGTTAGGTTCCCCGTATCGGCCAATCAAAACTATATCGGGCTTCGTCCTTCCTTGCCCACGGTAGATGGACCTAGAAAAACGGTTAATAGAACACTTTCCCATCGAGATGAAGGCTATATTTTGCCAAACCTGAAGCTCCCACCCGCGGCAGCTCCTAACACATTGGTTCTGGCCAACGTTCCCATAGTAGAGGATGGGGAGAGGGAAGACTGGGTAACTCTGAGAAACAAAGCTATACATTTCCTGGGACAGAAAACGGGATTAACACAAGACATGTTCCATTCATTTAAAATGGTTAGGAGAGTAAGGTGGCTTGGTCCAAGTAATAAGTCCCTTGCTGGGGATTGTATAGTTTTATCTTTTGCCTCTCCACCCTTAATCAAAGAAATTTGGATCGGGCAGGTGATAATAGAAGGTGGGCGGTGGGTATAAATGTGCTCCCACTTGGTTTTTTCTACCATCCTAAAATGACAACCAAGCCCAATATCCCCCCTTTGGCCATCCTCTTAATAATTTACCGAGGTACAATTTGGAAGCCACAAACAGGTTTGCCCCCTACACTTGCTAGATGAAGTAGATTGACCCACACTAGTTGGGGTCCCCCGGGAATGTAGTACCCCATCCAGTTACCCATCCCCTCCAACATTAGAAGACTTGTTTAAATACTCGGTCGAACTTTTGTCCCCACGTTTAACCCGAGTTCTTGAAGCTAGTTGCGAGGAGGGCTTCATTAAAACACGGTCCGAGTCGGTAATTATCCCTATATTTAAAAAAGGGGACCGGGATAATCCCTCATGTTATCGCCCAATATCCCTGCTTGATTCCTTTATGAAAGTCACGGGCAGGGTCATTTTGAACAACCTCCAACAATGGGTGAAGATACTAACGTATTAAGCCCAGTACAATATGGGTTTAGGGAGGGACGGGGCACAGTAGAGCAGGTGTTAAATTTTTCCATTTTACAGGGAAAATACATTCAGGCCAAGGGAGGCAAATTATACGCAGCGTTTGTTGACCTAAGCACTGCTTTTGACTGTGTAATTCATAGTCGATTATGACAGATTTTATCAGATTTAAAGGTGGATGAGGCACTTATATCATTCTTAAGACAACTCTATGCAGGTGCAACAGCCAAGGTGAGATTCGGGCTAAAAGGTGAATGCACCAAGCCTTTTCATGTGAGGAGAGGAGTCAGACAAGGCTGCGTACTTGCCCCTTTTCACTTTTCATTTTACATTATATACCAATGATTTGGAAAAAGAACTGGTGGCTAAAGTACGAGACTCACCCCAGGTTAACCATAACCAATTAGTATCGCTCCTGTATGCCGACGATGCCGTCTTAATGTCAAGAACACAAATGGGCCTTCAGTCGGCACTTGACACTTATATAAATTTTATGGACAACAGGGGCTTGAAACTTAATGTTAAAAAAACTTTTGTCATGACCTGTGGGAGGGGCAAGAATAGATCCTGTCCCCTGTTCGCTGGGAAAGAGAAAATTGCACCCGCTAAAACATTTTCCTATTTAGGCATTGTTTTAGAAGAAAAGGGATCCTGGGGACTAGCTATTAGAAGCAGGACATTAATGTTTAAGAGAGCAGCGGCAGCATTAATGATATTTGCAAAAAAATGGGGAAAAGGCCACCAGAAATCCTGCTAAAAATCTATCAGGCTAAGTGCATAAGCCCAGCTATCTATGGAGCAGGGGTTTGGGGAGCCGATGACACCTCATCCATTCAAAAAGTAGAAAATGCTTGTTTAAGATTTATTTTAGCTATCCTTCAAGGCACTTCTGTTTTTAATTGCCATTCTGAACTGGGCATCTGCTATATTAGCGGTGTAATAAGCATGCAACCTTTACTCCTATGGCACAGAGCCTGGACCTCGCCTGACCTAGTTTTAAATAGAAAAATAATCAAAGATTCCGTGGGCTTGGATCAGGCAGCTAAGATTCCATGGTTGAGCTATATATGCAATTTTACAAATGACTTGGGGAGACCAGAGTTTTATCATAAGCCAGACTCCCGTCAGAACATAACGAGGAAAGATTTAAAGTCAATCTGTTGGAACCATCTTGAAACACTAAGGCTAGGAGTAGAAAATTAAAAAAAACTGTATTACAACACCAACTCACCCTGGTCTCTGCCTCAATCCAACCCTATTTGGTCTGGTGTAAGGAGGGGTATGATAGATATATCCTGACAAGATTTAGATTTGATTATTTTTTTCGCCTAATCACATTCCCTAAAGTAAAGGATTGGTCCAGAATGCTCTGTAAATGCCCGTGTGACAACTTATCAGACCAATCCACACTACATGTAATATGTTTTTGTACATTTTATTCAGCAGAAAGGAACAGATGGATTAAACCATTCTTAAAAAAACAAGGTTCATGGCGTCAATGTCGCCCGGCTCTATTGTTCCTACAATCCTTAAATGATGTATACTGTGCTGGAATAATGACAGGTTTTTTAAAAAAGTATCTTGAGGAAAAGAAAAAGTTTAATCTGTTCTTAAAACTTTTTATGGATTTATTTATTGTTCTCATTTGTAATTCATGGGATTGTATGATTTAATGAATGAATTGTTGCTTTTATGATTTTATATTTTTGTGAAATCGAATAAAGCTTTTCTACTACAGAAAGAATGGTTTAAGCATTTTCACAGGCACATCTGAGTGTGAGGCATGTGACACTGGATGAGACCTGCCTATTCATATTTAAGTGTGAAGGAAGACCTGGGGAAGGGAAGGTTTTTGTTCCATAAGCCCTCTGTAACTCGTAGGAGAGGGAGATGATCCCAGAAACTGTTTGGTATAGCTGAAGAGAAGCGGCGTGCTCATTTTCCTAAACTCATCCCTAGCTGACACACAAGCTCCCTTAAGGAGCAAAAGATTCTGCCATGCTGGATATCCCCCATAAAAGTGCACTGTGGGATAGTTTGCAGTAAGGCAAACAGGATGGGCAGCAAAAGTGATAAGGGTTGCCCTTTAGAACTTTGTTCTCATTGGTTAGGTACTGTCCTATAGTCATCCCCACCCACTGACTAGTGAAACCTACAAAGCTGTCACCTCATCCATAGTTCATCAGAACAGTTTCTGAACCGGCGGCAGAACAGAAGAGGACTGGATCTGCTGATTGAGACTTTTGTGGAGACAAGCTGGGAGTTCTGAATATAACCTGGGAGGAACCAGAGTCTTTAAAACATTGGAATTCTTCCTGCACACATAGCATAGCATTGCTTTACGACCCTTTCCACTTCCAAGTTCAAACATCATTGGCCCCAAAATTACCTTAGTGTGCTAGGTCAGTTATTTCTACCTGAGAATGCTTTGTGGGATTAGCCTGATACCTTTAAACAACAAACTTTACTTTTCTCCCAATTGCTCCTTAAAGCTCCAGTATGACCACAATTCATTCATATCCATGATTTCCCTCATTGGAATTTTGTTGTTGTGGTTCAATTTTGCACATAAAATGTTCTCCTTTTATATAAATTAGTTGTGTGATTTTATTATGTTGTGTGCTGACTTTTTAACTGTTTTGATACTACTAAGTGCTTTACACATTTTCCTGCTCTGTGCCATACTTTCTGGGGGATGAGACCTTGTTTAAATTATTGAAACTGCCTTGTGCCATAACATTTTTGTGGCCTTATTACTTATGGTAGAGTCTCATCCAACCCAATTAATAATTACAGTCAGCTATTTTGTTCATTTTTTGTTTTGTTTGTTTCCTTTCCATACCACCAAGCATGCTGTTTACTCACAACAGGCAACTGTTCTGGCTTATACACCTGGCTGTGTTCAATTCTTGGTGACATTTCACTGAAAGGCTCTTGTGAAAAACTATGTGGCACGTAGTAAAAGATCAATAGGGCCCTAAGTGTTGGTTCAGATAAAACTACAGTTCAAACAGTGGACATCACCTCTTGCTACTGTTTTTACAATTTTGTTTTCTAAATTTAGCTGGTACTTTCTCTTACAGATTTTTGCATTTAACATTTTCTAAATAATTTAAAGTGTGTCAATACACACCTTATTGTGCACTTTTTCCACATTCTTAAAATAAAAACAGGCACAAAAAGCTGATGGAAGGAGTGAATTTCTGAAAATCAAGAATAACCAATAACAAATAAAAGGAGAATTCAAAAATCACAAAGTCGATTTTTCAGGTCACTTTAAAAAGTGATTTTTGATTTTAGCTTTAAACGCTAAATGGTACTGCAAACCTCTTGTCATGTATCCCACCATTGAACTCCAATGTAAGATAATGGGGATATTAGTCGAGGGGGCGGGGGTTACCCACCTCAAATAATAACCGCAATCCTTTTTAGGGTAAACCACTAAAGTCACTAAATTAACCTGGACTCAACCCCGAAGCAACATATAAATTATTATGCCGTACCAGAACCCTAATAAAGTCAAAACACACCAGAAAAATCCTAAACCGATTTAGAAAAATAAAGTAACTTTTAGTAACCACCAAAATAACAAAAGTCCAAAAAAGGGAAATGGGGATATGAGATGAGTTTTTAAGGTTTAGAAGAGTACCAAAAAGTGTTAAGCACCAAACGCGGTTAACTGGTCATGGTATACTGGGACTTTGGTGCAATTTAAGGTCGACAGTGATGATTCGTGGGTTTGCTTAAAAAACCAGGTTCGACCTAGTCAAAAGTTTCACCTTTGGACTTAGGGCCTGGTTTAGATCTCAGCTGATGGGTTACTCTGTCACAACAGTGATGGACATCTCGTCAGCCTACATATAAATCCCATAGGACATAATGGGATTTAGACTTGTATTCAGCATTTCTAAGAGATCAAGTATCAGATCACAAATGCGCGATCTTCACTGGCTGCCCGTGGTCCAGCGGGTGCAGTTCAAGGCTCTTATTTTAGCGCACAGAGCTTTACATGATTCAGGTCCTTCTTACATCAAGAAAAGGGTGGCCTTCTATACTCCTCGACGAGCTTTAAGTTCTGCTTCTCATCGACTGATGGCCATCCCCCACTTTCGTCGCTCTAGGATGGGCGGCCAGTCTCTTTCAGTCAAAGTAGCCATTCTTTGGAATACCCTCCCTGCTGTGTTGCGCCACACTCAGGATTTCCGGTGCTTTAAGAAGCTTCTCAAAACTCACCTTTTCAAGCAAGTCTATTAATTCTCTTTCTAGCCATATGTCCGAAACCACATTGCGCCAGGATACTCAAGAGTAATAGTGCGCGTTATAAATTTCATATAACATAACATAACATAACATTTCGGCGGACGGGATATGTGTCACTGTTGTTAAGGAGTAACTAGTCTGCTGAGATCTAAATCAGACCCTTACTCTCTGAAATGGAATTAAAAAATACTCACTGGGCTATGGCAGCAGGGTGTGGCCGAGGAGGTTCCACAATGTCAGATAGCTGCTGGACATGGTCTCGTAAACAATTGACTTTTGGTGGAAAAACTGAAGATCAGGAGAAATTAGAATTTCTCACCCAGAGAAGGTCCATCTCTGGCTGGATACTTTTGCACCTTCACCGGGTGAAGATTTTTATGTTCAGACTTTTTTGGAGCTCTGATTCCTATAGCGGGTAAAGCCTGCAGGCTGTAGCCAGATAAGGTTCTTACAAGGCTATACTTTCCTGAATTGGATTTGCTCCTGTGGAAAATCTGCAAGCAGAGAAAACCTGAATCTTGAACCCTGCTGCAACACACTCTCGCTGGATTGGCTTAGCAGTTTTGTTACGGTCCTCCGATCATCTCAGGAGCCAAAACGTTTCTATGTCCTAGGTTTCTCAGGATGGTAGGAGGAATACATTTTGACACAACTCAAGGTTCCAGGACCTCAGAAACAGCAGTTGGGGGTCAAGACTCACTCCAGTATCACAAACAATAACATAAATGACTGGATCTACCCCTCTAGAGAGGACCCTGTACTCAAATTAGAGAAATCAAGGTTAATTATACTCTTGAATATACACTATTTCTATGGTGGGAAAGGGAAGATAAAAGTATTGCCAGAACTAGGGGCACAGAGCCTGGGAGAAAGCTATGCGATCCATAGGCTGCCATAACAAAATTATATGGGAAACACCACTATGGAAAGGAAAGAACCTGAAAGAAGTTGCCAAATTATAAAGGTTTTAAAGCATGGAACACCGTAAGCATATAAAAATAGAGAATTTGCTTGAGGTGGATCCTTTAAATCCTATCTGAGTCTCCAACAGGACTATGAATAAACCAGAACAAGAACTTTAAATGCACTCAACTGAAACATGAACACCTCGCAGAGGACGGGGGGAGCTCCTGGGAAACACCCCCATGGAAGGTAGAATATTGTGGGAATGAGCTTTGTGGGGGTAGGCTCTTACACCTACAAAACACTTATTAATAACATGCCGGATGGACTTGTGAAACTAAGGATTAAATGGGAGGAGGAGGTGGGTGCATCTGAGGACATAAACTGGAAGGTTGCATTGCTACATCCACAGGAGATTGCAATACAGCAAAGTTACGCCTCATCCATTTAAAAGTTCTGGGTATATTATAATCGAGGCAGACTTCATAAAATGGGATGTGTGCTGACCCCAACATGTCTGAAGTGTAGCATAGACGATGGAATGTTTACACATTGTGGAGCAGTGAGATAGTGCAAACTTACTGGAGACTAATTGTAGAAGAGCTGAGTTACATACCGGACTTTGAGATCCCTACGTCACCCAGGTTTATTATCATGGGAATCCCAATTGACATTGTTTTAGAGAGACCCAAGCATATATTCTGAATACTGGGACTAATATTCACCAAGAGTGGTCTTACAAAAATGTAGGGATACCAATTTATTCCTACAAGAAGGGACTGGCATCACAATAGAGACATGTACATGGAAGATGAAAAGGTGACATTTGAAGCCAGCAGAAATCCCAGCAAATTTCACAAGGTTTGGGAAGATGGTTGAATTTCTATGCACTGGGAGAGGCACTAGGAAGGGGGGGGGGGCAATCCAGAAAATGGGGAAGAGGAGATCCAAATGGTATAGCAGACATTGAACCTAATCAGTCCCAGAGACCCTGTGCCACTGACACTGTGGGTACTGATCATAAATACAGTAGACAAATGTAATGCGCCCTATTTCTGTTTAAGTGAAATTCTCCACTGCTGGTTAAGACCTATGACTTACTGTTCTATGTATAGACGGACTCAGACGTCTTCAACAAACAGAGTGAAGTGATCGCTACGGCGGCACATGCCCCAAATTTCTCCACTGGCTGTAGAAGAAGGTTCGCATTCACTGCATAAGAATTCCTTGCCCAAAGAAAACCACACAAGGGTATCGGCTGACACCCTTGCCAGTGGAACTACTGAAGCCATATATCTAGCTTCCCACGTGCTTTCAGGCTGTCCTACACACTCCTTGTCCTGATGAAGACCCGACACAGATGGAACTAAGTCTGGACTACTTTATAGGGTTGAAACGTTGACGTTGTATATGTCAATCCGTCCATGCAAAGTCGCAACACAAATAAGAAAAACTTCAATCTGTTGTGACTATTTGGTTTAGAAGTGGACACACAAG
This sequence comes from Lissotriton vulgaris, assembly GCF_964263255.1. Classification (NCBI taxonomy): domain Eukaryota; kingdom Metazoa; phylum Chordata; class Amphibia; order Caudata; family Salamandridae; genus Lissotriton; species Lissotriton vulgaris. The sequence continues at coordinate 178,970,975 of NC_141699.1, forward strand.
ATTTTATGTATTGTTTATATGTCTGAATACATGTCACCTATTTATTTTTGTACAGCACGGTCACCACCTCCCACTACCAGTCACTGGACGTTTTATGTGTTCCATATGTCATTTTGTCTCAGACAGCCATCTATTGATCAATACATTCGAGGTATTTACTAAAGAGATACTTTTTGGTACTAAATCCAGTGTTGTGTGCCATTGTGTACCATACATTCAATGTTGATGCATAATAGGTTCTCAGTACATTGAAGCAAAGAAATTGTTGTTTCCCCGACAGAACCACTATTTTTGTTTAACACTCTTCTATGTTGCATAAAATACTCAATGTTAATAAATACATTAAAAACACTCACTCCAGCAGGGTCCAGTGCAGGTCTAGTTGAAACTGGCCAGCTGGACAGTTGTAGGAATGGACTCTTGTAGCTTTTGTTTTATAAACATCTTTTTATTTGCATTTAATCAATACAAAATAATTGTACTGACAGAGAGCAATTATTCCCATCCTGAGGTAAATAAATGTTCACGTCTTAACAAATAAGTCTCAATACTAATATTGTTATATTCTCATGTAAGACAAGTAGCGGGTGTCCAATGTTCGGCAACCTTCTGATAATACACTGTAGTACTTTCTACTGGCTAGTTTGTGTGACGTAACAAGTATACATATCCTTGTACTTTGTTGGTATGTATGTGTGCAGCCTGGTTACTCAGTAATCGTGGATGGTATTACACAATTGGTGATTACAGCTTTCATAATGGCAAAAACATGTGAGCAATTATAACAAAACGTAAAGCCTTTTTTTTTTTTTTTTTTTTTTTAACCAGCTGCTCCGCACCCTGACCAGGTGCCGCGAGCGTGAGGGGTAGGTGTTCCGCCGCGCCAGTGTTCCCTTCGAGGTGAACTCTACCTTATAACGCTGGCCTCACGGGAGCATGCTGCGAGGCCCTATTTTAATCCTTTTAGGGTCGCCTAAATAGAGCAGGACCCCTTGGCCCTCTTGTCCTCCGACCCAGTGAGGTTGTATTCACTTTCTTTATAGAGATTGAGTATTGAGTCCACATTTGTGTTTTGTGTTTTTGTGTAGTACTTTTTTGAGGTCCTGACGAATCGCCTCTTGGCGAGAAACATGTTGACCACACTAGGGGGTTGAGTTATTGTTCTGTATACCTTTACGGTCTCTAAACTCCCCTCCCACCCCTTTTTAACTAAGGAATCAGCCACGTTATTAAAGTTGAAAGTGGACTGCTTACCTTTTTTATTACTTTCACTCACTATTACACTGACTACACCCTTCTTCATCCTCACCTACATCAACCATCGGCAAGGAACAAAAGAACCCCGCCAAAAGAGTACCTTTGGGGACTCCGTCAGACATTGCAGCCCCGGTCTGACGAGGGGCAGGGAGTCGATGATGACACCGGACACCCTCCAGTAAGGGTGTGTTTCACGCCTATTACTTTGGGTGTGTGAGGCTCTCTAAGTTCCGACTAAGGAACCCTTCAGTGATATCCACGGTATTGACAATACCTACTTCTTGCTCCACACTGTTACACGCTCCCCGGGGAACTTTGTACTCTGCTGTTAGCAAAACGTAAAGCCTAACAGAAAAAAAAACAGTCACACGAAGTGTCCAGTAGGGTTAATTACCAAGAGAGAATCATAATAGGAGGCCTAACAGAGGAGCAAAGTGACTTGTCAGGGCAGGAGTCCCACAGTAGGCAAAACTATATGCTATGAGTGCAATTGAACTTTCTCACCTCTTGGAGTGATCCCACAACTAAGGGGTTCCACAGTGTCCTCTGCTAACTGCTTGTTCAACATAGCGGTTCCTGGTGTAGTATTTTGTCTGGTTCCCAGGAATGGAGAACCTCTGTCTACAATGGCACCAACAGTCAGCACCAAACTCCCCGGGCATTGTCCCTCAGCTTCCCTCTCCTCCACTTTGGCCCATATATCCACATCCTTTCCCCAAGTTGCAACTGGGGGGCATGTCCTGGACATCCATCTCAGGGCTATCCGCTGTTAGGCTAGGATCAAGGCAAGATCTATGAATCTGGTGCCCACCTTATGTTTCTTGGGCCTAGGGAATAAGCCGAAAAGACAAACCTCTGCATTACAAGAAAAGGAGCGCTCCAATACACCATTAAGCGCAACAATCACAGCTTCCCAGAAATCCCATAACTCCAGTAGTCCCATGTCATGTGTTTTTATACCCTACTTTAAGTTCCCCACATGTTGGACAGAACCGTGGATTACCTCCATACATGACCTGCAACCTATGGGGGGGGGGGCAAGTGTACCATGTGCAAGTAATTAAATTGGATGTCTTTAAAGCTGGGGTTTCTAGAGACTCGCATAGGGCCATCTAAGGCCTGACTCCACTCTTGGTCAGTCAGGTCTCTGCCCACAAATAAGGCTCTGATTCTTGTAGTTTGTTGTGTATTTTTTAGCTTGAACAGGAAATCAGCCTTATGATCCATGTGGGCCTCTTCTTGGGTGCAACGGGGAGAGCAGGTCCAAAACCTGTCAAAAGGGTTGGCACAGTGGGTGCTGCTGTCCTCTAGTGACATTTAACTTACAGATCCTGGGTACACTTAGTACCATACGCTAGGGACTTATAGGTAAGTTAAACATGCCAATTAGGGGTATACCAATGTCGTCATGTCAAAAGGACGGACACAAGCACTTTACCCCTGATTAACAGGGGTAAAGTACAGGAGCTCTACAGCCAGAAAAAACAGTCAAGGTAAAAATCTGGAGGTATTCCACTGAAAATATGTTCATTTCCCTACAAAGATCATAATTGCGCGAGGCTGGTGAAGTTTACTACTGCCTGGGACAAGTGAGGGTCACTGCTGCATGGAAGCAACAAGCAAAAGCAATTGAGGCCTACAAATAGAGTCTGAGTGCATTTGCGACAGTAGGTTTGTGAGTGTGGGTGCTCTATTGCTCTGTCTGCATATGTGATATGAGCTTGGGGGTCACTATACTCAGTTGAAAATATTGACCTGCTAAAGTGTAAGAATAGTACATTTATACTAACATTGCCATATATATGTCCCTTGAGCATATAGTGATACTTGCTATAGTAGATTTGATATTTTTGTGGGTCGCTGTTTTCACCAGAATGTTGTGACATACAGCTATGCGTGGTCTCTGGCAGTATGTGTGTGCACCATAACAAAGTCTTTCCTATTGGCCTTGCCAATGAATATTTTTGAAGAGTGGTAGGTTTCATAAGAAGGACTGTTCTGTGGGCTTTCTAATATTTTGTGAGTGTATTGGCAAGCAATTCGAATATCTGAGTGCTTGTGTTTGCCAATAGCATTTCCAGTGAATTAACAGGTGGGTACAATATGGGCACCTGTATAATGGTTTTTATTAGGACATTTGTCCCAGTGGCTATGTTGGAAGCAAGATAAAAAAAGTATTTGCAGTGCAATAGGTTTCACATTCACACAAGTTTGAGCTATTGGCATTGCAAATGACAATGCCTTTTATTTATGTTTTATGTCTTAAAACACAAATAAAAGGCATTGTCATTTACAATACTAATAGCTTAAACTCTCGCAATGTGAGACCTATTGCATTGCAATAAAGGGCCTTCTCGACCACCTGTTAGATTGTAAATATCAGTGGAGGCGACCGGCCTGTGACGTCTTCAAAGTGGTGATAAATAGTGCAGTGAAGAAGATGTGTAAATGTTGTAAATTACAACGACACAAAGGGGCATATTCTCAAGGAGCAATTGCTGAGTTAAAGGCACTTTATCGCAGCCAAAGTCGCGATAAAGGTATCGCCCCAATTCGCAAGCTGGTGCTGACAGCCCATAGCACCAGTTTCCCTGCGATTAGAGACGCAAAACACATAGCCACTGATGACCCCCGCAACTATCGCTAATGAGATGCAGAGTAGGATTTCCCGTGCCAAAAGCCATGACAACACCACTCCCCAACATTCTCGACGACCAGATAGATCGGGGATAAGAACCCAAAACAGGTGATAAGGCGTGTTAGCAGCAGGAAACTAGCACCTGCTCTGACCTGGTGTAAAGTCGGACCACAGCCTGCACCACAAAAGGGAGCCCAGCCCAGAGCCACACCAGAAGGACAACAGATGCCATGGAGCCACTGATCATGCAGCTCAGAGCCCCAACAGGACCACAACACCCTCCGCCGCCACCCCCAGGACCCCCCCTCTCTGGGCACCCACCCCGGGCACACACCACCACCACCGACCAAGACACTGTACATCAACGGACAGAAAACATGGAAAGAAGCACCCGCCTGATGTCACACAATTGCAGCAATCAACACACATGTGAGTACAGAAATCCTGAGTCATCCATGCACCATTGAAAGACCAAACAAAATGTCACATACTAATTTGTCTCCAAATAACTAATATGAAGAGTCATGGCGGGGCATCCCAGGACGATCTGTGAGTCACAGCCAGCAAGACAATGTCCAAGATAAGAAGGTGTGTGAGGAACTCAGCAAAGGACAGTGAGAGAGAGAAAGAGAGAGAAATAGAGAGAAAGAGAGAGACTGAACAAGGAGTGCAATGCCAATCATGCCCTTGGCCCATGCAAACATGCAAACAGCTGCGTGTGTCCCGAAATTCGTGCACCCCAACTCACAGGCCTGGCATCAAAGTCAGCGCGAAGGCCACATAATATCTCAGAAATGCAAGCAGTAGTCATACTAAAATTAGGAATGAAAGCTCCATTGTCCATACACACAAGGCGGAAGGCCAACCGAACCTCCGACCTTGGTCCTGAATGTGGCTGGCACACCCTGCGTGAGATAGCAAACCAGCCTCCGATGATTCCCTTACCACGAACAGCGGTAATGAAAAACCAACATGCCCACACCCCAAACACACTTGTCCCTGCATGACCTACACCTGCAAGGGCTGGCCTTGACACACTGGTCAAAAACTACCCATTGCACACACATACGACTCATTGCCCAGAGCTGTGGCATATCATCCAAAGAACTGCTGCTGGTCTGAGGAGCGCCAGTGCTATGAGACCAACAAACACAATGGCAGGCATTCCCAGGCACATGCACAACCCCTGTCACGTGGAACTGTACCGTGCACAAATGCTGCATCTGTTGGGATCCCTGCCAATGGCAGTGTTGCGAATCAGTTACCGTCTCAGTTTCCGTCTTGCCTAAATCACTTGCGCACAGCCCTGGTTCCACTGTCGATCATGCACATTCGAGTGCCCCATGGAGGTCTGCCTATCCAACGCAAGGGTAGCTGAATTGGATTATGACCTGACAGTGCGCCCCCTGTTGGCACACGAACAGGAGTGTCACCGGGATACCCAAGCATGGGTTGCACTGATCTTTGGCGTATGTGCCGGCAGTTGTGCATGGGAGTTTGCACAACTCCTTGTGTGCTGTGACCACATCGATGTGCTACCCTATTGGGCTGTGCTGTGGATTAGGGAAACGGTGTAGATGAGCACATCTGTCCGTACCAGTTAATGGATTGGTCACCCTGGTGTTCCTTGAACCCGACAACGACGTACTATTGGAACACATTGCCCATGAAGCTGCGCTCGCATTCATGGACGAGTAACTATGTTCCTGCAGCCACATCGGATTGTCACCCACAGCACAGGTCCCAACACCTTGTTGCATCATGGGGAAGGCTCACATATCCCACCACAACGGTGGACATGTCTGCCTTCGTCTGGAATCAGAATACATGTGCAAGGAACTATGCACGTGTACACACACCTGTGCAAGGTGAGGCATTCCCATGGGCGGAGCATCACAGCGTTGTTTGCCAACGTTCAGAAATCGGACATACTGCTGGGGGGAGAACACACATGGCAATGTAGCACAAGATGTGACCTTGTAGGACCCTCCCACAGGATCACTGTCAGCAGAGCAGACAGTCAGCGCAGTATCGTGGGACAGCACTATGCAGACCCAATATGTTGTGAGTCATCTCCCCTGACTCCGGGCAATGGCAGATGCCAAACAATACATGACTCGTCCAGCAAGGCAAGGTGGGCTGAGACCGTTGCCATCCGTAACGATATGTGTACATTTTTGCACCGCCATGTCTTGCACCTCGACATGTTCCCATGCTGCGTGTAAGTGTCTCAAGCATGTACCTACATGTTGTGGCCTTTGCCCTGTCCGTACTGACACACTCATGCCAATAAAGTCACTGCAACTTCACTACTGTCCAAATGTGATGAGTGTGGATTAGATGTAGGAATCGTGTGCCACAATGAGCATCGTCTCTACACAGGGAGGGACTGAGTGACAATGGGGTGGGTACCTTTTGCCTGTTCCACCTCTGTGAGCCAAACACTGTGTTTGGGATTGTGACTGGCAGGCCTGTGTACTTGCGTGTCTCCAGCAATGTGAGTATGGTGTCTAACCTCTGAACATGTGGAGTAATGCAATGATTCCAAACATATTGTGTTCACACAGATTTGTGCGAGTAGGTATGCAACATTAAGTTCTGGTGACACATGTAATGTAGGACACCATTTCTGCCCTGCTACTGATTTGGTCATTCCTACACACAGCTCTATTCAATACAGGGACGTGTGCCTACTTGGGGGTAGCGAGATTTTCGCTAATGTGCAACAAGAACACAGCTACTATTTCACAGACATCCGACAAACAACCCTGAGCCATGTGGCTCCGGGTTCAACATGCGTATTGATGTCATTTACACAGGTGTACCTTCTTGTGCAATCATTGTCCATACATACATACATACTTTCACACTTGAGTGAACATAGTCATGACACATCTGTGTGATTTGGAATGTTTTATTCACATTCTGGTGCATTCCGGAGCTGGAGCTGTACATGGTCATGCCAAGGCCACATTACATGGGCTCCCAGTGGTGGGCCAACCAGAGTCCACTGGGGATTGGTACGAGAATTGGGAGAGGGAGAGTCCAGTCCACTGCAGGAGTGCTGTGTTATTGTCCACCAGTGAAGATATGCCAGTCCGTGTCGGGGTCCAGGTGTATGCCGCTGAGTGTTCTGGGGTCAGTGAAAGGTGCTGTCCCAGGGCATGATGCATAGACCAGAACCAGGCAGGGACAGGTCATATGGCGGTGATGGAGGCTACTGCCTCCTTCCTCACATGCTAATTACTATCCACATATTGGCCCTCTAATTCTTCCTCAGTGTCCGGTGTGTCCGGCGTGTGTGGCGGGGTAATGGCTGCATCACTGGGTGCCACTGACACATCAGGGTGCAATGGCAAAAGGGATGCATCACTGTGTGCCACTTACAGATCGGGGGTCGGAGAGTTGTGTGTTGCAGTTCCCGCTGCAGCCATCTGGGCCTGGCTCAGTGGCAGCAATGGCAGGATGATAAACTGCAAGGTATGGACGATCGCAGCTACATCTCGCTGGTGTTCAGCCATGGCAGCCAATCTTCCAGCCTGCATCTGCTCCATGGTCTCAATTGTATTGCGCTTCTGTGCCAACTCTGTGCTGTCATCACTGGTGCCTGTCTAACTAGACAGTTATTGTATCTGAGAGATGGCCCCAGCGATGTCAGCCAAGGATTGTCGTGGAGCATGGTGCAGACAGTGTGTGTCTGTTAGGGACTGTAAGTGGTCCCTGATGGGACTAAGACACCCACGTATGGCATCCAGTTTGTCTGCCATGAGCTCAAAACCCACCCACAGCTGATCAGCCAACTCCACCTGGCAACCCAATTCACAGTGTTGGAATTCCATGTGTTGTTTGTGGGTGTCCTGGGAGACAGCCGGGGTGGTGTGTGTTTCCTGCTGTGTGGTCTGTGCAGGTGGTGGGGTCACCTTGAGGTAGCTGGGCTGCCCTGCTCCTGGGGGTGGTGTGCGGAGGCTGTCCATTATCCATTGGAGGGTGTCTGAACAGATGTGTCCTCTTCATCACCACTGATGGGATTTGTGGTCTGCTCTGCAGTAAGTATTGTTTGTCCCCCTGCAAAGTGAAGGGGAGATGTATGTTAACAGAGGTTCCCATGTATGTTGCTGCTTTGCAGACGTTTACATGCAGACTGCATGTACATTGTGACTGTTTTGGTGGTGCTGGCTATTTGATGGCAGACAGTGGGCTTTCCGAGCACATGACGGATGTGTGGTGGTACCCGTACATTGTCATCACACAGTGTCAGGCAATGCCAGGTGTGAGTGGCCAGTTACTACGCACAAGCGGAACTTGTTGTGTCGTCTGTCCTGTGGTGTAGGTGTTGCACTCTGTCCCACATTGCAGTCATTGGTGATGTTCTGTTGTTGCTATGTATGTGTGCAGCATTGTGGGGGAGTCGGCCCTGCAGCTTTGAGTTCGTGGACCCATGTCCCTTTGAGGTAGTGTGCGTTTATATGGTGTGATTTTTGGGGGCTGGGATGTTTGTGACGTGGTTCATTTGTGCTCATGCACAGACTTTGTGGCATTGTGCATTGTATGTCTGCTGCGTGTATTGGACGGCAAGGGTTGTAGGTGCACATGGATGTGTCAGAGTGTGACCTGCTCCTTTATGGCTGTGATCCACACAGGGCCACCTCTTTGTTGATTCGTGCGCCAGTGCATTTGTTAGGGCTGCTGCCATGCTATCTGTCATGCAGTGTCACTTGCTTCGTCAGTGTGGCTCACACAGCAGCTGCATTTCTGATTTCATCATATGTGCATGATTGGTAGTGTCATTGGTTATTCGGATAGGCCCATATGTGCACATGGTGGACGGGCCTACTTTGTATTTTTATGTGTGCTGCACTGTGCCAAGGGTATCAGGAACATGTCCCACTGTCATGTGCATGTGCGGCGTGCTTCACATGATTGTGCATGTGTGGCATTGTGCCCATCTCCCCCGTCCCCCCAGTATCAGGTCATCACTCACCCTGTTGCTGTTGGGTCAGGTCATATCATGCTGTATCCATACCCCCGACTCCTGCCACCATCTCTACACTGGTGACTGTGGCCACCATTTCCTCCAGCTGATCCAGCTCGTCCTGTGGCGCAGGCCTCCCACCTCCAGTTGCTGTTGCTGCCTTCCTGTTGGCATCAAGTTTCTGTTTGGTCTGCCTTGGCACATCATGCCAGCGCCTCTTGACCTCCTCCATGGCCCGCCTCGCCACTCAGACTGCATTGACGTTGGTGACGATGGCCTGCGATATTTCTGTTTGGGTTGCCAGTGGAGGTGACGAACAGTTGTTGGTAGTGTCCTATCACCTCCGTGATGATGATCCGATCTTCCTGTGGACTGAACACCATCTTCCTCTTCTCCTTGCCATTACCCGAACATGGGGATCCATGCTGGTCCTCAGTGGGGCTTGTGGGGTTCGGCTTCTTCTCTGAACTTGGTCCGGGTGCATCCATGGTGCTATGCAGTTTGAATTGGTTTTGCCGTGTTTTTTTGTTTTGGCTTTTATAGTGCGCTTTCCAGCATGACGAGTGGGTATTGAAGGGCTGTTACTGGTTATCGTTGATTTTGCTATTGCGCTTTGGGGCATCGCAACTTTTTGGGCATTCGTGTTTCGCATTTTTTGTTAGTTGTGTTGAATTTTGCGCATTCATTCGGCGTGTTATCCTTCTATTATCGCATGGTGTCGCCAGGTTGGGAATTGGACGTTAAGACAGTGTTATTTTCTCGTGATAGACTGCGATATGCACAGTCACGTTAAGTTACTTTTCTGATGGTTATCACATGTGCTTGAGAGAATGCCCCAAAGTGTGAGTGAGAGTTACATATGATCCGGGCTATAAACACTAACAAAGTGCTCCAACACCTTTCGCTCTGTGACTACACTGTCACGGCTCAGAAGGAAGTGCAGGAGGGGGGTACCATTTCCTGCCCTCTCCATGATTTGAGTGTGCAGTATGGCATTGCGTAATGTCATTGCTATCTTTCGCCTAATAAAAAAAACTCCAGCTGTAGCAGAACTCTTGCTTCACCTGTTGGTGCAGGGCAGGTTGTGCTTTATGGCAGGCATCGAGGAAGGGGAGATGGTCTCGGCTGCAGCTCCAGCCTCGTGCAGTGCCCTGCTATTACCAGTGAGCAAGAGGTGCTGAGATGGTGGTATTGGTGGTGGTGATATTGGTGGTATGGGGGATAGTGGTGGTGGTGTTGGCATTGGTGATGCTGGTATTGTTGGTATTGGTGATGGTAATTTTGGTAGTTTTGGTGGTGGTATTGGTGGTGGTGGTATTGGTAGTGGTATTGGCATTGGTGGTGGTACTGGTATTGGTGGTATTGGTATTGGTGGTGGTGGTATTGGTGGTTGTGGTATTGGTGGCGGTATTAGTGTTATTGGTGGTGGTTTTGGTGGTGGTATTAGTATTGGTGGTGATGGTATTGGTAGTGGTATTGGTATTGGTGGTGGTACTGGTATTGGTGGGGGTGGTATTGGTGGTGGTGGTATTGGTACTGGTGTATTGGTGGTGGTGGTGTTGGTGGTGGTATTGGTGGTGGTGGTGGTATTGGTATTGGTGGTGGTGGTATTGGTGGTTGTATTGGTGGTGGTATTAGTGGTGGTGGTATTGGTGATGGTATTGGTGGCGGTGGTATTGGTGGTGGTACTGGTGGTGGTGATATTGGTGGTGGTTTGGATGGTGGTGGTGGTATTGGTATTGGTGGTGGTGGTATTGGTGGTTGTATTGGTGGTGGTATTAGTGGTGGTGGTATTGGTGATGGTATTGGTGGTGGTGGTATTGGTGGTGGTACTGGTGGTGGTGATATTGGTGGTGGTTTGGATGGTGGTGGTGGTATTAGTGGTGGTATTGGTGGTAGTATTGGTATTGGTAATGGTGGTATTGGTAATGGTGGGATTGGTGGTACTGGTGGTAGTGGTATTGGTGGTGGTGGTATTGGCATTGGTGGTGGTATTGGTGGTGGTGGTATTGGTGATGGTGGTGGTAATGGTATTGGTATTGTGGTATTGGTGGTGGTATTGGTGATGGTATTGGTGGTGGCGGTGATATTGGTAGTGATGGTGGTATAGGTATTGGTAGTGGTGGTATTGGTGGTGGTGATATGGATGGTGGTGGTATTGATGGTGGTGGTATTAGTGGTGATAATTTTGGTGGTAGTGGCGGCGGTATTGATGGCAGTATTGGTGGTGGTGGTATTGGTGGTGATGGTATTGGTGGTATTGTTGATGGTGGTATTGGCGGTGGTGGTATTGGATTGGCGGTGGTGGTTGTGGTATTGCTGGTGGTGGTATGTGGTGGTGGTGGTATTGGTGGTGCTATTGATGGTGTAAATGGTATTGGTGATGGTGGTATTGGTTGTGATGGTATTGGCGGTGGTGGTATTGGTGGAGGTGGTGGTATTGCTGGTAGTGGTGGTATTGGTAGTGGTATTGGTGGTGGTGGTATTGGTGGTCATGGTAGTGGTATTGGTGGGGTTGGTATTGGTGGTGTTGTTGATGTTAATAACATCCCTGTCAGATGGCTTTAGTGCAGATGCCATGTAACACAGATATGCTGTTGTCAGCTTCAGCCCATTAGCACATGGTTATGCTACCTCGAATTCACATGACTTAATTTGCTAATCATTTCTAAATCCATTTTACTGGGGGGTTGAAATAGACACAAGATAATGCTGGGTTAAAGTAATTGAAAGTGGGTGCCCGTGTTACGGGGGCGGCTGTGCTGCTTAAAAAAAACCACAAGAGATTTCAGCTAAAGCAGTGCATGTCTGGCTTACAGTAAGAGAAACTCAATAAAATAAATAGTGCTTATAGACTAAATAACAGGTCCCACGTCACAACCGAAATAAAGGGGCCAGAAGACATGGGAGGTTACAAATGAAGACAAAGCTGTACTACGGAAGGACTAACAAGCCTATTAACGAATCCAAAGCCAGCCTTTACGAAAGACAACGACACAAGCCAATGAAAAATATGGGCGGAGAGTGGGAGCTGGCTTCTCTCCCATACTCTACTACAGCAGTCTCACAGAGCGAGCAGCGCATGTGCGCTACTGCTAGGCTCGACCTAAAAATGTGTGAGAATTTAGAAATAGAGTGAACATCAGTATTTTATTTATTTATGTATTTATGCGATTTGTAAAGTGCGCAAATACCCGTGGGTGTCTCGGCGCTGGGGACTGCGGGCATAAACCAGACAACAGAATAACTTATTGATTAAACAACCTTGTTTTTGTCATCTAAAAACAAGCCTCAAATTGTAAAGCGCTGATATCCTTCGGGATCAAGTTCACGCTATATAAAACTTTATAAATAAATAAATAAATGAACAAGTTAGGATTGGCTGGTTTTGATATGCATTGGGAGGGAATTGCAAAGTTTCGCTGTGGCAACAATGAATCGCTTGTCACCCCATGATGCTGTTTTAGTACGAGGGACCTTTAGCAAGTTTGCTGTGGAAGAGCGTAAGGCCCGATTTGGGATGTATCAGTATTATTTATATTTTTTACAAACAATGAATTATTTAGTTTGCAGTGATGTGCTATTTATTTTTGGGAGGAGTGGTTCTGGTAGTACTTCGGAAGGCTGGCAGATGGTGTAGTAACTGCACTGACTATCAGTAAAGACAACAAGAGACATGAACTACGAGGAAGAAAAAGACAAGAAAATGTGCAACACACAGATGCAAAACACCCTGCAGTACTAGCACTTATTATTATTATTATTATTATTATTATTATTAATGAGTTTTATATCGCGCCTGGTTACCCTTGGGCATCCCCGCGCTCATCCAAAAAGAAACGCCAAAACAAGAGACACAGGAATTAGGCAGGGAACAAATGAGTTTTTAAAAGTTTGTGAAAACGTAAAGTGCTCGTTTCCGAGCGCAGGTGCAGCGGAAGGGAATTCCACAATGTTGCCATTTTATGGAGAATCTTCTGCCACCAGTTCTTACCTTCCTTACCCTCGCAACTTGCAGCAGATGCTGATGGTCTGAACGAAGGGCACGGGAGGCCTTATAAGATTGAACCATATCCCGTAGAATAGGTGGGCCTTTCCCCTGCAGAGTTTTGTGGGCCATACAGAGTGCTTTAAATTTCACCCTCTCTCTGACCGGGAGCCAGTGCAGCGCCTCCAGCGCAGGGCGAGCTGACTGGCGCCTGGGAAGATCCGTCAGGAGCCTGGCGGCTGCATTTTGCACTTGCTGCAGTTTGTTGAAGGTGGATTCTGGGGCCCCCAGAAACAACGCATTGCTGAAATCCAGCCGCGAGATGATAAGCCCCTGGATGAGTAACCTCCTAGAGGCCACTGGGAGGAGAGGTAAGATCTTCCGGGCTGACCGGAGCAGACCGAAACACACCTGCGGTCTTTTTAGCGTGTGTCTTGAAAGAAAGGTCCTGCTCCAGCCACACCCCCAAGCTCTTGATCTCCTGTTTGGGGGTGGGTGCCGCTCCCAGGCAGCTAGGCCAGCTACTAGGTGACAAGGAGGGAGGGGAGTTCCCCAGCATCATCAGTTCCGTTTTTGAGCCGTTGAGTTTAAGTGCTGAGCTGCACATCCAAGTAAAGATCTTAGCCAAACACGTGTGCAGCCGATCGGGTTGGTTTGCCGACTGGGGGAGCCCTACCACCAGCTGAGTATCATCAGCGTAGCTGATGATCTTGATACCCAGTGGCAGTACCACACTCTTCAGTGGCGCCATATAAATGTTAAATAGTGTAGGGCTCAACGATGAGCCCTGTGGCACACCACACTGGAGAGGGACCGATGATGACTTCTCATGGCCTTCCCACACCCCAAACGTCCGGCCTTCCAAAAAGGACGCGAACCACTTCAGGGCCAACCCGGAGACCCCCACCCCCGACAGCCGTTGGAGTAGCACCTGATGGTCTACGGTGTCAAATGCCGCACTGAGGTCCAGGAGGATCACTGCCACCGATCCCCCTGAATCCAAAATGCTCCTGGCATTCTCCACGACTGCCAGCAGGGCGGTGTCTGTCCCCTGGCCGGGGCGAAAGCCCGTTTGGGAGTCACCCAGAAGGGAGTTGGACTCCAAAAAACCCGATAGACGACTATTCACCAACTTCTCCGCCACCTTGCTAAGGCCAGGGAGCAGCACTTGATAGGTTTGAGTTAAACAGTTGCTCCATTAAGGAAACTTACCAACTGTACACGGTGCTTGACCTAAAAAAATTCCCCTCTGAATCATTTATTGATGTGTTCCCTCACAGGTTCAATGTCTCACTTACTTTTCACTCATTGACTCACTAATTGAAGGGCTTACTGGCTCACAGTCCAATTCACTGCCTCACTTATTAACAAACACACTCACTCACTCATTGAAATGTATTTATTGACTCAGTCACTCTTTCACTTCGTTATTGACTCACTGATATACAGGCTGACACACTCATTGCATGTCACTGGTTTACTGTCTTAACCACTATCTCACTCCTAAAATGCTTTTTAATTATCTTTTAACAAGTTCCTTATTCGTCGTCCCATAGATTAATTGACTCACTGAAATCCTCGCTGAGTTACCTTCTCACCCTCACCTTCACTTCCTGACTCAATCATTTACTCCATGGTTCTTTATCTCACCTGCTTACTCGTGCACTGCTGACCTCAGTGATTACCTGACCCACTACCTTTCCCAGTAATTGTCTACTTCACTGACTGACTCACATACGTATCTGTTTCATGCACTAATCAAAACACAAACTCACCGGTTGACCCGCCTGTTGACTTTTTGCCTCAACCACTGTTGATTATGTGACTCACTAATTGTCACACTCAATGATTCAATGTATAATTAATTCACTCGTTCGTCCACCCACCGAATACCTGGCTCGGTACCGCGCCCCTCATTCAATGAATAATCCATCGGCTTAACAACACATTCCAAATCAGACGACACACTCACTCCACGGCCCCCTGACTTAATAGCTCACCGATTAACTTAACTCAATTGACCCCTCTACAGGAACACTGATGCTCTTACGAACCACTACTCTCGAGTCAAAGTTTTTGTTTTACTGAACATATCTACCTTCTCATGGTAATGCATTTATCTAACTGTGCCTCATAATTCTCATTGAACAACAATTTTATAAAATTGGTGTCTGACCGGGGCCAAGGTGTTATTTGGCGGTCTATTGAAATTCACCAGACTCCCCTGCCGCCTCGCTGTGGTGTCGAACTGCATGACGCGCCTTGGGCGGTTTGGCATCACTGACTGAAATGCAAGCATTACTAATGACTTCCCGGGCATCGGGTTTGGATTTCTGTTACGCTAAGAGAATGAAGTCTAAATTAAGGGCTTGGGGAGAACCTAAAAATGCAATTATTGCTCTGGGATAAATATGTTGCTGCTAGCGGTAATGACATTTGCGGGAGCCGGAGGCCGGCTCTGGCTGGACATGAAGTTGTTTAACAGATTAACATTTTCGTCTTGGATCAGTAGTTCTTGCTAAATGATACGACAGACTCCGCCCACTGTTTTAAACATTGGAGTTGTGTTTTCTTCTTGACCCGTGGCAGAGTGAGCGTATACAGGTTGGCTGTATGGATCACGACTGTCGAACGATTGCTCTGACTCTTTTTATTTAACTCATGACCTCACAGGCCATACCATAACCAGAAGCAAATACAGGGGGAAATTGACGGGGCTACCATTGCCTCACCCCTACATCCCATCCCAACCATTACCTCATCGTCCCTCCCTCGCTTCCCTTCCTTACAGAATGAGGCATCCCTGCCTCACCAGACACCCGTACCCACGTGATTTGTCACGTGGGGACTATATATAGCCCCCAGCCCCCTCATACCTCCTGTTTTTTTCTGTCTCACCACTGTGAGACGCGCGTCCCACGCGCTGGCCGTTCTGCGGAGCTGCGGTCTTTTCACTTTCTTGAGGGCTTCTCCCTCTCTTGCTATTGCCGTCCTGGGTCTGGCGGCGCCGACCTGGTGTATGCAAGCCTTCCCCACCGCGTTGGTGTTGTTGCGGTGCACTTCTCGGCGGCTGGGCGATCGGGTTCCGGGTGACGGGGTCACCGGCCCTGAGTGGCTGGGGCTGTAGTTCCGGTTCAGATGGCCGGAATGGAGGTGGCGGCTGGCGGATGTGCTGTGGCTTCTCGGCTGGCTGTTCCCGATGCTCCTATGCGGTAGGGGCCTCGTTTTGAGGTCGTTTTTATACATTTTTGTGTTTTTGGTGATTGGATTCAGTGTCTGCGAGGCTTCTTTATTGGTGGCCTCGTGTGTCTTTGTTTCTATTGGTTTATCCGGCTGGGGCTGGGTTGCACATTATTTAAGGGCTTACCTCGGCTTTCTGCCCTGTCAGTTTCACTATGGCTAAACGGACATCGAAGCGCTTGAGGGTTTTGTCCTCCTCTGATGAGGATGGTGAGGTGCCTGTCCCGGCTCGTAGGACCAGGTCCCAGGGTCCGGTGGATTCTTCTGCCCTTCTGTCTGCTTCTGAGGTGCAGTCCATGATTGAGGCTGCTGTGTCTCGTGCTTTGGAGGCGAGAGGTGCTAAGCCACGGCGCAGGTCTTCTCGTGTTGCGGGGGGTCCGGTGGACTCTCCCTCTGAGGACTCTTCTTCTTCTTCTTCGGACTCTGCCATGCCTTCTACATCTTCGGGGAAGTTTGTGCGTAGGGAGGAGGTGCCTGCTATTCTCCAGCACATCAGGGAGAACTTGGGGTTTTCTCCTTTTGCTGCTCCCATGGGGTCCGAGGACATTTTTCCCCAATATGTTAAGCCTCCTGTACTCTCTATGCCCTTTCATGGTCGCATCAAAGACTTGATTTCGGGGGAATGGCGAGACCTTGAGCGCTCCTCTGTTCCTCGCTTTTTGCAGAAGCTTTATTCCCTGGAGGAAGGGGAGGTCTCTCTTCCTCACTCTGTGAAGGTGGATGCCATGTTGGCCACTCTTATTGGGCGCACTTCTATTAATCCTGAGGATTGTTCGCCTTCGGATGCCACGGATAAAAAGGTGGATGGTGCGCTGAAGAAGGCCTTTTCCGCTGGGAATTTGTCTTTACGTGCTGGTATCTACTCAGCGTATGCGGCGCAATCTTTGGTGTCTGACTTTGGCAAGCTGGCCACGGCTGTTCAGGAGGAGTCGGACTGCTCTGGCTTGCTTGTCCACATGGAGCAGCAGGCTAAGCTCTTGGCTGACGTCTCTTCAGATGTTCTTCTCTCTGCGGCCATGACCTCTGGCTCCTTGGTTTTGGCTCGTCGGAACTTGTGGATGCGTGACTGGAAGGCTGATTCTTCGGAGAAGTCCTCGCTCCTTAAGATTCCCTTTGATGGCAAGTTGCTCTTTGGTGACCAGCTGGATAGTATGGTCACTAAGGCGTTCAAGGACCGTAAGCATGCTCTGCCTTACAAGGGCAAGGCGTCTTCCTCTGGTTCTCGCCGTTTTTGGAATCCTGCTCCTTCCTCCTCTGCGTCTTTTCAGTCTTCCCGCCAGTCCTCCAGGAACTTTTCTGCTCGTCAACGCCAATTCAGGCCCAGGAAATCTTCGGCCTTGCCTGGTCCCAAGCTTCCGGCGGATACCTTCAAGAGGAAGTCCTGACGTCGACTGTGTTTCGCCCTCGGGTCCTGTGGGCGGAAGGCTGTTGTCTTTCCTGGACGCTTGGCAGCTGGATGTAAGGGATCGCTGGGCATTGACTATTGTCAGGAGAGGCTATATTATCGACTTTGTCGCCGTTCCGCCCGGCTGGGGCACCATCCTTACTCCTATCCCCAGGTCTCCATCCAAGAGGGAGGCTCTACTGGAGGGGGTTCGGGATCTTCTGTCAAAGAAGGCGATTGTTCCGGTCCCGCTGGCGCAGCGAGGTCTGGGATGTTATTCCATTTTGTTTCTGGTCCAGAAGGTGTCAGGGGGATTCCGGCCGGTTCTGGACCTGAAGAGGGTGAATGGTTGGGTTCGGACCGTTCACTTCAAGATGGTGACTTTGCAGTCCATCATTCCGTTGGTGGGGGTCCGGGACTTCATGACGTCTATCGATTTACAGGACGCCTACCTTCACGTTCCTGTGGCTCGGACTCATCAGCGGTTTCTTCGCTTTGCAGTTGGCGGCTTCCACTTCCAGTTTGCGGTTTTGCCATTCGGGCTGAAGTCCGCCCCTCGGGTCTTCACCAAGCTCTTGGCCCCCTTGGTGGCCCTGGTCCACTGTCAGGGGATATTTTTACATCCTTATCTGGACGACTGGCTGGTTCATGCTCCCTCTTTCCAGTTGACTGTCGCTCACACAGACTTGGTGCTGGCCGTTTTGAGGGGGCACGGCTTTCTTGTCAATCTGGGCAAGTCGTTTCTTGTTCCTTCCCAGGATCGTCTCTTCATTGGGGCCAGGTTTCGGACAGATTTGGGAGTGGTCACTCTGCCCGAGGCTCGGGTGGTCAAGATTCAGTCTCACATCCTGTCTCTGCTGTCCGGTCCGGTGCAGGTGGCGGCACGTTGGCTGCAGGTCCAGGGGGATATGGCTGCCACGGTGTTTCTGGTTCCTTGGGCCAGATTTCATTTACACACTCTGTTGGCTCATGTTCTGGCGCATTGGTCTCCCCATTGCCTTCCCCTCTCTTCTCCGATCCCGGTTTCCCCTCAGATCAGGTCTTCTCTGGGTTGGTGGCTGGTTCGGGATCATTTGCTGAAGGGTGTCTCTCTCTCTCCTCCGGCTCCGGTTGTGGTGACGACCGATGCCAGCCTCTCGGGTTGGGGGGCCTGGCTGGGGGTTCATCAGTCCAGGGGCTTCTGGTCTCCCGCTCAGAGCAGGATGTCATCGAACTGGAGGGAGTTGGAGGCTGTCCGTCTGGCTCTGTTGGCCTTCTCCCAGTTTCTGCTGGGTTCCGTGGTCCTGGTCAGAACGGACAACGTCACGGCCATGGCTTACGTCAACAGGCAGGGGGGGACGAGGTCCTCTTCTCTGTCCCTTGTGGCGAGGCGGTTGTTTGTTTGGGCGGAGTCTCATCTGTTGGCTCTCTTGGCGATCCATATTCGGGGGGTGTCCAATTCCCGGGCGGATGCCCTCAGCAGGGCCATTCCGTCGTCTGTGGATTTCTGCCTTCGTCGGGAGTTGTTTGTGGCTCTGACGTTGCGTTGGGGGGTTCCGGTGGTGGACCTCTTTGCGGATGTGGGAAATGCCTTGGTGTCCCGGTTTGTCTCCCGCTGTCGGGAGGGGTCGGCCTGGGCGGTGGATGCTCTCTCTTGCCCTTGGCCCCGCGGGCTTCTGTATGCGTTTCCTCCTTTCCCCCTTCTTCTCCGCTTCCTGCTGAGGGTCCGGTCCTCGGGGGCTTCTGTGATTCTGGTGGCTCCGGCGTGGCCTCGTGCCTCCTGGTTTCCTCTCCTGGTGGAGTTGAGGTCGGAGGTGGAGTGGTTGCTGCCTCTGTCTCCTCCCCCTTTGGTCTTCCCGGCGTTTCAACAGGATGTTCTGGGCCGGATGCGCTTGGCGGCTTGGAGGTTGAACGCCTAGGTCTTCTGCGACGTGGGGTTCCGGCTGGTTTGACCTCTACTCTGCAGGCGGCTAGACGCGCTTCGACCAACAAGTCTTACCTACGGCACTGGCGTTCTTTCAGTCGGTGGTGTCTTGTCAAAGGTTTGGACCCCTCTTCCTCTTCTTTGTTTGAGGTGATGCTGTTTCTTCAGGAGGGTGCTTCCTTGGGCTTGAAGGTGTCTTCCCTTCGTTTACAGTGGGCTGCGATTAGGGCGTTTAGGAGCTCTTGGGGCAATCTCTCGGATTCTGAGGGGTTGGTCAGTCGCCTTTTTAAGGGTTTGAGTAACGTTCTTCCTACCCCTCGGCGGCATTTTCCGACCTGGGATCTTTCTCTGGTCTTGGACGCCTTGATGTCATCTCCCTTTGAGCCGTTGGTTTCTGTGCCTGTTGTCCTTCAAGACTTTCTTTTTGGTGGCCATTTCATCTGCTCGCCGCCTGAGTGAACTGGGTGCTCTTTCTTCCAAACACCCTTTTTTTCGGGTTTTTGATGACAGGATCGTGTTGCGACCTATTCTTTCCTTTCGTCCTAAGGTGGACTCTCAATTCCACAGGGATCAGGAGTTGGTTCTTCCTTCCTTTTTTGGTTCCCCGTCCTCGGAGTCTGAGGTGCGGCTTCACTCTTTAGATGTTAGGAGGGCTCTCCTGGTCTATTTGGAGCGGGTCGCTCCTTTCCGTCTCTCGGATTCCCTTTTTGTTAATTTTGGTCCTGTGAATAGGGGTTTGCGTCCTTCTACTCCTTCCTTGAGTCGTTGGGTTCGTTCTCTGATTTCTTTGGCATACAAAGAGGGGGGACACCTTTCTCCTTTGGGGGTTCAGGGTTGTTCCACTCGCTCCATGGCTGCTTCCTGTGCGGAGGTCCAAGGAGCTTCCATTTCGGAAATCTGCCGGGCTGCCACCTGGGCTTCCCCGCTGACCTTTGCCTCTCATTACAGGATTGGCCAGGAGGTTGACTGTGCTGATGTGTTTGGACACAGGGTTCTTTCCACTATGATTCCTGAATAGTGGTTTTTCCCCTGGTCTTCTGTGTTTTTTAATAAACCTGTTTTTTGCATACCTTCTTTGGTTGTCCTGTTTGGCTTTGTACATCTCATTCTGTAAGGAAGGGAAGCGAGGGAGGGACGATGAGGTAATGCTTCAATTACTTACCGGTAATTGCATTACTCTGAGTCCTACTCCCTCGCTTCCCTTACTTACATCCCTCCCTCCCTCCCTGATGGTCCAGGCCAACCTTTTGGTATGGTTTCGATCTGTGTGGTATTACAGGAGGTATGAGGGGGCTGGGGGCTATATATAGTCCCCACGTGACAAATCACGTGGGTACGGGTGTCTGGTGAGGCAGGGATGCCTCATTCTGTAAGTAAGGGAAGCGAGGGAGTAGGACTCAGAGTAATGCAATTACCGGTAAGTAATTGAAGCAATACATAAGATCCCGACGTCTCCACACAGTACAGAGCAGAGTCATCAGTCCAGCTACGTTACGAATATTCTGAGGGGACTCTGAGGGCAAAAAGTTCTACATTAAGAGGTACCAAATGTGTACCCTGTGACCTTCAGAGCCCTCTAAATCACATGGCTATCAGGCACATGCATCATTGTTTAAGATTGCTATTATTTATTTGTGATTTTTAAGGAATCGCAAATAAAGAATTGCAAAACCCGATGCAACAAAAAAATTGCGTAAAAAAATCGCTAAAAATGGCAAAAATAATAGCGATTTCGCTATTTGCGAAATCGCAATTACCGAAGTCGCTTTTTGATGCCTCTTGATGAGATCAGGACCAGGAAGTGAGCAGCACAAGTCTAATTTTCTGTGCACAGTCATAGGGAGAGGAGAGATCTGGCTCTCGGAGCTGAACAGGAGTGGGATTGGGACATTGGAAACACCTGGCATTTGTAAAAAAATGGAAACTTCACAAACAGCAGAGGACAGCCAAACAGGCAGGAAGAAGAAAATTTAATTTTCAGAAAAAGAAATTGACACCCTCATTGAGGGAGTTGCCCACAGCCATGATAAGCTGTTTGGGAAATTATCATTAAAAGTGGCAGAGCAGGAGAAACGAAAAATATGGATCCTGATCCAAAACAGGGTGAATGCCATTGGGGTGACACACCGCACCATTGAAGAGTTGAAAAAAGGATGGTACGACTTGCACAGTCGGGCTAAGGTGCACATTGCTAACCGGCTGAAGGAAGCAATGAAGACAGGAGGGGGAACACCGACAGACACTGGGAACACTCCCATGGAGGACATGGTTGAATCCACAATCCAGCCTGAAGCTGTTGTTGGTGTGACACAGCTAGACACGTCAGGAGCAGCAAACACATCTGAAGGTAAGATGAATGCATGTTACTATTGTCCTAAATTATAAAGGTAGAAAATCACCTCAGTAGAGCACAAGTGCACACTTTGAACATCCAGTACACAATGTATTCATAAATGGAAGTGCATTATGGGAGATGTAGGCAGGTCAAGCAGTTACAATGACAAACACACAAATAGGAAAAAAATCAACTCAAAATAGTGTAATATATTCTCAAATTAATAACAAACCAAAAAATTGATTACTGTGACATGACATCACAGACATAAATTAATGCTGTTTTGCACTGTTAAACCTCACAGATACAGAACGTGTAGAAGCTGAGGATAGTGACTACCAGGACATACAGGACACCAGCACAGTTGAAAATATGGACACACCGGTTTTGCCAACAAATCCATCACATACCCCAAACACACGCAGGGCAACTGTCCCACCACTGGTCACCATGGATTCTGATGATGAAGCAAATGCAACACCAGAGGCCAGCCATGGCCAAGCTTCTCCCATTCCAAATCCATATACACAGGTCCGCAAAAGCAATGTCAGAGTCTGGCGTAGAATAGCTAGATCACTCAGAACACAGCAGGAGGACCAACCAAATGATGTCTGGGGTGGTCTTGAGGGACAGATGCTCCGTATGCAGCGCCTACAAACCAAAAACACGTTCAGTA
Source organism: Lissotriton vulgaris (assembly GCF_964263255.1). Classification (NCBI taxonomy): domain Eukaryota; kingdom Metazoa; phylum Chordata; class Amphibia; order Caudata; family Salamandridae; genus Lissotriton; species Lissotriton vulgaris. The sequence goes on from NC_141699.1 coordinate 178,993,368, forward strand.
CAGATACAAATTGGGAAGATGGCAGCCAACATTGCAGTACTGTCAGATTGTGCGCAGCAACTGACCAAAGTTATGCAGGAGGGACATGTATCTCAGAAAAGACACCATTGTCAACTAATGCAGCACCTCAACATCTATGCTAAATCCAATAATAGGCTGGCCACAACAACTGCACTGCTGGCACGTAGGTCTGTGACCATGCAAACAGAAATGTGCCATTGGAGCGGGGATGTAGCTAAGGCACTGGACCAGGTGACCAATGCAGTGGAAATGATGTATGCTTCCACAATTGTGGCCAACATGTCCACGCAGGAAGAGGGTAGTGAGGTGAGGGGGCCTCAAGCATGAGTAGTATAGCTATGCAAGTTGCCACTGCAGGAAGATGCAACGCATGCAGCCTCTCCACTTCCAACATGAGGGATGAAGATGATAGCTCTGACAGGCGTCTGGGTGTTCGTGGGAGAAAGCGCTAGACTGCCATGTACAATGACATTCTGATATGGTGACGTAACTGTGAGAAGTTGGCCTGATATGTAGTGCTCACTATTCTAGTGATCACTGTGTATCATTCCAAACGACCCTTATTGATGATTGGTTGTAAGTCAACCGTTAGACCAGCTATCCTAGTAGCATGGACAAGAGCAGTCTTTAGGCTAAACTCTAGAGGGCGTGTTAAGCCAGCTGTTATACCATCACATATACCCCTTGAACACCACACAAGTTGTTATGAAAATAAAGTATATTTATTTAGAACACAACAGCCCTGGACTCTTTATGAGGACAGGGCGCTAAGCACAATACAAAGCTCTTGGGAAAATACTCAAATCGCACAATTTACACAAATGCCCGAAGGGCACGAACAACCATATACTACAAAAGTGGAATGCGAAATTACTAGCAGGTAAATACTACTCTAATAGACTTTAGGATCGCTAGGACTTGACTACTGAACCTTCAGATTACTAGCAGGAGGCCTAGGGAGATCGGGTGCGGAGTGTGCACTCTCACGCGGGATGCGGGACAAAGTCTATGGATGCTAGATTTCGTAAAGTTAGTGTTATCGGACGAATCCGACTAGGTAGAGCTGAAACGAAAAAGGATCTGGACCTTTAGATAGCAAAGCTATGCTGGAGCACCGAAATGCTGAGTTTACCTAGCCCAGGGGCTGCGGGTGCATAGGTCTGGAAAGACGTCGGGAATCCTCGTTGCAGTCTATGGAGCCTGAAAGAAGAAGTTGCTGGCAGGCGACCAGTGTTGAAGTTCGAAGTGATCCAAGCCTGGATCGAAGATGGAAGACACCTGTAAGCAGAGGGGACCAAGTTCTGAATCACTAGCCAGTGATTAGATGGGCACCAGGATGGCACCGGATGGAGTCACCTCGACCAGGTGAGTGGGCGACGCTGGGCTCTGCAGTCTCACGGACCAGGGGGCGTTGTCGGCAACCAGGATGGAGGTGCGAGCTGTCCCACGATGGTATCTGCTGTCGACGTCGCTGGACCCAGGATTGGGGCAACAAGTCTTGGCAAATGCAAGCCCACGCGGTGGACTTAAAATGGCATCTGGTGTGGACCAGGAGGGTCCGGGGTGCTCCTCTGTTGGAGGGGAGCAAGGGCCAGTCTGGAGCAACCAGACCAGCGTTAGAAATGTCGTCGTTCATCGTCGGGAAGGCCACAAGCCAGCAGCCAAGTAGCCAGACAACGCGGTGAGCAGCAAAGAGCAGAAGGGCCCCACGCAGATCTCGTGGATGCTGGGGGGCTGGACTTCGGTGCTGGAGCTGCTCAGGGTTAGGGTTTCTCACACCCCAAAGCACTCACTCGAGGATCCCTCGGCGGTCGTGCTGGGCAAGCGTCGTGCTGTCCTGAAGATGGCTGGTCCCTCGAGGTCTCGTCACACCCACGAATCTCAGCTGAGCTGACGATGCAGGTAGAGGTCAGAGGTGCCAGGGAAGCCGGTTCTCGTCGAGCTGGGCAGTCTTGATCCGGAGGAGAGACTTACAGCAGACCGCGATGCTTGGATGGTGCCTGCGGGTGCAGGGTGGCTACTCCTTAGCCACAAGGGAGAGTCTTCTGAAAGGTTCAAGAGTTCTTTCGTGGAAAGTCATCAAGATTCGGAATTATCTAATTTGGAAGGGGTCCCCGCTCCCACCTTTATACTAAAGAAAGGGGCTGGTACGGGACAAGGTCCTGCCCATGGGTGGGACCTGGAAGGGGGGTGGTTACACCCCTCTCCCATGCCGGACTTTCCCCAGCTCAGGGGCTGGTGTGCCCCTGGAACTGGTTCTAGCCGGCAGATGCATAGTGAGCACCGGGGTGCCACTTGCAGTCACCTTCCTCTAAAGCCCTGCATACCCAGGATACACAAAACCCTGTCTGGGATGGTGCTAGCACCGCCCCTGACAGGAAACCCTTTGTCCAAGCCTCCCTCGCTGGAAGGACTCCCAGCAGCAGGAGGTCAGACTTGTGTCTGTGGTGGCAGCATCCATTTTGTGATGCTGAGGCTCGAGTTAACTTTAACCGGGGTTCACAGTTACATACATGTTGTGTCCCTCTAGAAGGGTGGAATGCTAACCCCGTCGCCAGAATTAGCGAGGGGTTAGTATTCCTATTCGTATGACACCTTACTCGACATGTTTTGATAAAGCGATACCAGGGTTGGCATATAACCGCGAGGATTATAATGCACTTAAGAGTATATGGTATGCGTTATCATGGAACAGCCATTAGGACTTGGTTCCGCAAGCTGCAAACGGGCTCAGCTCATGCCAGAGCACCATCTCACACGATTCCAAGCACTGTGCCTTCAGGATTGTCAAGGCCTGCCATAGGAGTGACTGATAGGAATACGAGTGTCCATTTTAGGGTTAGTTATAGGTATACTATATCTACTATAAAGGGTGATTACACCACCTTGCCCCAACTGTCGTGCAGCCAGTTGTGTCAGATTTAGATGGCCAGCCAGGGGTGGCATAATACATGCTGCAGCCCCTGGTAGGCCCTGGGTACACCTATGCCCTGAGTTACAGGGTCTTATAAGGTGGCCCAGTATCAATTAGATATGTACCTAAGGTACATGGAATCCATTTTACAGAGAGAGCAGTAGGCCTGGGGTCCTGATTGGCAAGGTCCCAGGCCAACTATGTCAAAAACCAGCTAAAACACAGGGCAAAAAGTTGGGGGCAACCATAGTCAGGATCTACCTTCCTACAGTAATCATTGATGTAATCAGACATTTTGACTGACTTACAAGTCATTATTTATTTTCATACCACTTATGTCCATTACTTAAAACCTGTGTCACTGGTCACATTAAAAGTGTGCTTCAACACTCATCATGTCATAATTTTTTAAATAAAAATTAATTTGATTGCAATATACACTTTTTGTGTCATCATTACTCACCTCAGAAATAATTTTATGTGATGTTCAATCTTCTCCTGCACCCTTCTGCTGCGCTTGACCCTTGTGCTGTACGGCGGTGTGGCACTTGCTGGTTCTCATCCTCCGAGTCGCTTTCAGACACCTTGATTTTCATTGCTCCCTTTGTCGCAATATTGTGCAGCATGGCACATGCTGCTACTATCTTGCAGCATTGTTCAGGGTTGTATTGAAGTGCTCCACCGGTCTTATGGAGGCATCTGAATCCACTCTTCAGCAGCCCAAATGTGCGCTCTAGGATGTTCCTTGTTGAAATATGCGCTGCATTGTACCTCTGTTGCTTGACAGTTGTAGGATTGAGGTAAGGCGTCAAAAGGTAATTACGCAAGGCGTATGCGCTGTCACCTACATGTAAGTAAGCAAAGGGTCAGTGACAGTTTGACATTGGCATACGTACAATGACCGTGAGAATCAATTACACATATTTACCAAGCAGATGTCCCCCTCCAAATTCTCCCCTGACAAGACGGTGTGAATGCCACTTTGCCTGAATATATAAGAATCAAGTGCACTCCCTGGAAATTGCGCCACAATGTCATTAATTGTGTTTTTGGCATTATTAACAACCTGAATATTAAGGGAATGATAACATTTTCTATTTCTAAATAGATATTCCTGTGCTGCAGGGGGACATATTGCCACATGGGTGCAATCAATACAACCTAAAACATGTGTGAAGCGAGCTAACTGGTCAAACTCCCGTTTAGTTTTTGCAAGGTCATGCGTGGTGGTGGGGGAATTGATGTGTGACCCGATCCGGGCCATCATGGCATCAAGGAATGCTTTGCATATTCTTGAAAGTGGGCTTTGCGACACACCTCCAGCTACTGCAATAACCCCCTGAAAACTGCCTGACGCCAGTTGGTGTAGGCAACATAGGACCTGCACATCCATTGGGATAGCATTGGTCCTACGTGTCTGTCTTTGCAGAATAGGATCCAATTAATTGATTAGATCATGGATCATTGTTGCATTGAGCCTATACTTATCGTATAACTCATCCTCTTGCTGTCCTAGCAAAGTTATGGGGACTCTGAAAATGCACTAATTTATTCGCCTCCGTCTGTGTCTAGCAGTTTGCCACCTCATCCTTCTCACCATCAGGTAAATCCCTGCCATTGTGAAATGTGGTAGCTCATTCTGGGTGTGTTTAAATAAGTTTGAGTAGATTTTCAGCTGTATCTGAATTGCACTCATGATTACCACCTGGTTGTGATCCTTCTTATTTACCACTTGCAAAATTGCAATTTTCTGTAAAATCTTAATTTGTGAATTTTCATGTATATATTTTGCAAATCTTTATTTGCGATTCACTATTTGGGAGAAGCAAATACAGATTTGCAAAAATATTCGCAGATTGTTTAACGATTCTTTATATTTGCGAAATCTTGTGTTTGTGCAATTATGCTGTTGATGCATTGCAACACTGTATTTTGCGAGCGCAAAAGCCATATTTTAGCTATTCGCAAATTTTGTGATTTTTTTAACGATTGATGTATGTGCCTTTTAGTATCTAGACTAGTCTCTTTAGCTGCACCAGGGCCTGCATTATTAACAAGAACATCTGTCATGCCTCTCTGGTTTTTGATCTCTGCTTCATTTCTGTTGTCAGACTAATTCTGCCCTGGCTCACTTCTGTGCAAAGGGCTGCACACGATTCTGGCCTTGGCGATTTCTTAAAGTAGGACACTTTCCTGGTCACCACCCTGCCATCTCCTTCCAGGCAATGATAGGGGTCCCCCTGGCAACTGTGACTTTCCGGGGATCTGGTTCAGATGGAAACAGGAGCTTATTCCGCAGGTGGCAGTCTAACCAGGACCCGTCAGCAATGTTATGTTATGTTATGTTATGTTACGATTATTTATTGTGCGCACAGATACTCCAGCCAAGGAGCGTCCTGGCGCAGAGACAAGGTAGCACGTAACACAACAGGAGAGTAAAAACAAAACAGCTAAAACAAGAAGGTTTTTATAGCCCTCCGAAAGGTCAGAAGGTCCTCCAGCAAGCGGATTTCAACAGGCAGGGTGTTCCATGCTAACGCGGCCATTACCCTGAACGAGCGGCCTCCCATGCGACTGAGCCTGAATCTGGGGACCACCGCAAGGGCCAGACCCTGAGAGCGGAGGCTGCGGGTGGGAACATAAAAGGACAGACAACTCGACAGGATTTCCGGGCCAATACCTCTCAAGATTTTAAAAGCAAGGCACAAAACCTTGAAGAGGATACGCTTCCTAACCGGAAGCCAATGTAGGGAGCGAAGGACACCTGTCACCGAGCAGAATCTGGGCAGGCCGACAACCGCCCTTGCCGCGGCATTCTGAACCCGTTGCAAGCGGGTTAGCTCGGCCTGGTTAGCCCCAGCCAGGAGAGAGCTGGCATAATCCAGACGGGAGATGATAGTGACCTGGATTACCAGCTGCCTGGTTGGGGCATCAAAGAACTTGAGAACAGGCCTCAAGCCCCTCAGAAGACCAAAGCAGCAGGCCGCGGTTCTTTTAGTATGCCCTACAAAGGAGAGGCCCGCATCCAGCCATACCCCCAGATTTTTTACCTCCGATACAGGGATCGGAGTAGGTCCCAACTCTGGGGGCCACCAGAGGTCACCCCACAACTCCACTCCCTTACTGACGACCATCACCTCTGTTTTTGTGGCATTTAGCTGAAGGCAATTGCCTGTCAGCCAACTAGCCACCGCCTTCAGTCCAGACTGAAACCTGGGGGCCTCAATCTCCGCATCCCCGCTGAGAGTAACCGCCAGCTGTGTGTCGTCGGCATATGAGACCAAAGTTAGGCCCCACTGCCTAGCGACATCAGCCAGCGGTCTCACGTAAAGATTGAACAACGTGGGACTCAGCGAGGACCCTTGCGGAACCCCAATGCCAGCGGTTGGTAGTTGGACTTGAAGGGAGGGATGGCAACACAGAAGGAGCGGTCATCTAAGAAGGAGCGGAACCATTGTAGCGCCTGACCGCCAATGCCAGTCTCCTCGAGCCGATGCAGGAGGATGCTGTGGTCTACCGTATCAAAGGCGGCGCTAAGATCTAACAAAATAAGCGCCGCCATTTGACCAGCATCCAACCTTGCCCGGAGATGTTCCACCATCACAAGTAACGCGGTTTCCGTACTGTGACCAGCACGGAATCCGTTTTGTGTGGGGTCGAGGGCATTGGTCCGTACCAGATGTTCAGACAGGGCCAGATTGACATGGGCCTCGGTGATCTTGGCTGGCCAGGGTAACAACGAGATGGGGCGATAGCTTTCAGGCTTGGATGGGTCCAGGGTGGGCTTTTTGATAATTGGGGACACCACGGCTTGTTTCCACTTAGATGGAACAATTCCCGTTTCCAAGGAAAGGTTGACGAGGGAACATACAGCTGGACGCCCCATAAAAGCCTGATCTCGGAAGAGAGCAGGCCTTACTGGATCAGATGGAGATCCAGATTTGACTTGCAGCGCAAGTTTGTCAAAACCATCCAAGGTAAGGGGGGGAAAACAATGCAGATGTCTAATATACAGGCCCTCCTCCTCACAGAGGTTTGGCTGTTGAGTTGCTTTCTTCTGGTCGAGATAGCCACCTTGCAGAGTGTCATGTGCAACTAGGAGGGAGGATGAAGGATAGAACCAGGTAAAATCCTTCCCAAGCATGTGGAGGTGGTGGCACCGTTTGTAGTGGACTGTGGAGTACTTCTCTATCCCCTGGTAAGCGTTTTAGGGCTCTGTGAACCCCTTCACTGTGTTTGGTGAGTGCATATGTCACTGAGGCCTTGATTTAGAATCTAGCAGACAAGATACACCACCACAAATGTATGTCCTAGAACATCTCGGGGCATATGTAGAAGGGGATAATGCCCCCAGAACGTCACTTTTATCGACATTCTGTTGGTATTATTCCCTTCTCCATATTTACAAAGTGTCTTTCAGCCACTTTTTGTTGCTTAACTCCGCCTTGTAAATATGGCCCCTTAACAGGCATCATTTAGCATGGAAGGGGCGTGCAATGGGTGATGCTGTGGGGGTTCCACTGCAACACCCATTGCTTTTTGATGCTGCCCCAGAAGGGGCAGTGCCTTAAACTAATGCTATGCAACGGCAGGAGTTAGAATGCATTTCTCCTCATTTTTGCTTTTTGTGTATGTGTGTTGCATTCTGAAGCACACAGCAAGAGCAAAACACCATTAATGATTGTTTATGTGCATGAAGGTCTCCCTTCCTGCACATCGACACTCATCGAATAATGACGATTTGGTACTTTTATGTGTGCTACACATACTGCAAGAAGTAAGACTTAGAACGTTTTGGCCAATTTTCTGACTGGAGAACCATGAGATCGGGCCATCAAAGCCACAGCCATCAATATTCAATCATCGATTAGCTAAGGTTGCTGGTTCCCCCACTCAGGGAGATCTGACTTCTAGAGACGTTTTTAAGCCCAAATGTAGAGAGCTTCATCTGGACCGACTCCAAGCAGCATCCCATTGATGTGAAGGCCTCCCCAGGCAGGACAATGCTTGCTCAGAGCTTTCCTGCCTTCATCAACGACTGCGCATGGACCCGCTCTTCAGCAACTTGCCGTGGTCGAGCCCCGCTTCAGATCTAGTTTGCAGTTTGCCCTACCACCGACTCTTCAACAAACACTTTTTATCAACCATAAAAGTCAGAAGGTAAACTTTCTACAGGATGATCCTAGTCTGTGTATCCGACCCACACTTCAATGTGGTCAGCCTTAACTTTTGATTTGGAACTGGTCTAACGAGACCAGATAACAGTAATTGGTGCTGTGCGCCTTTTTGTGCTATTTTTTATTCAAACTTTAAAAACTCATATCTCACTTCTAGTAATTGGATTCTTTTCATTTTTATGTCTTTTTATTCATTACTATGATCCCCATTTCTCTAAATAGGGTTGGGATTTTTCTTGTGTTATGTTTTCGTGCTGTTTGAGTATTGCTTAAATACTTTACACATTGCCTCTAGCTAAGGCTGGCTGCTTTGTGCCAAGCTACCTGGGGGCTAAACACAGGTTTATTTAGAGACTTTAGTGATTCATCCTGGCAAGGTTTGTGATTATTATTTGACGTTGGTTCTCACCCCCTCAACTAATACTTCATTTCTCACAAAATTGAAGCGGATTATCTGTCATCAGTTCCATTAATAGGCTCTGAATGTCCATTACATTTTCAGATTCGGGTAATACTACTTCTGCAGTCATGGAAAAAGCGTTCTCAACTTCAGGTTACTTGTTGGAGTTGTCGACCATCACTAATCTGTGAAGGCCATCCAGTAAGCTTCCAAAACTGACAGTCGCCCTTACTCATAAGATAGCAGAGATATTTTCTTTGAGCACAGGAGTCATAGGGTCTCCGCCTCCAGCAGCTTGACAGGCACAGCAGTGTACTAGGTCTTCAACCTACGAGTCTTGTTGACAGGTTGGAATCTGACATGTGCAAGTTACATAGTCCTTGGGATTTGGGAGCAGTGGTCTTGTACCTATCAGGAGAAGACTGTATGTGGGGATTGTTTGCACATGCAGTAGTGTTACGAGTGTGCTCTGGACTTCTAGGGTATATATGTATGTATGTATATATATATATACTTTCATTGAAAAAACCATAGGTTTCACACCAGTTATAGTTAGGAATTAGCATTTAAAAAACCTATTAAATTCACTGAAAAAAACATAGGTTTCACACCAGTTATAGTTACCTGGAAATTTTACTGACATAAAACCATTGAAATTCCCACGTTATAGTTAGTTGGACTCACTATAACTTGCGTGTGTAATGCACTGCTGATGACATCACATATTACATCACTCATGACATGGTCAGTGACATCACTCATGACATCACTGATAACACCATCCAGTGAATGTGTGTCTTTCTGAAAAATAAATATGTTTTATATATGTATATGTAAAGGTCGATGGAAGAATACATGTTTAAATAAGTGTCTTAATGGATGTTTTTTAAAAAAAAATTGATTGGTTAACTGGCTTATTAAGTGTATCTTAGAGAATACATATATTAGCGAGTATTGTTTAAATATTTAAATGTTTGTATCAGTGTTTCATTTTGTATATAATTGGCTGCATGGGTTGGTGACTGACTCACTGTTTGTATGAGTTTAGAAGACAGCATATGTGCAGGACTGTATGGGTGGATGAGTGTGTATATGTGTGTGTTAGTGAGTGAATGACTGTCACACTAGTATCTTTATCATTAACTACATTTGTTCTAATCTAGTATATGTGAGTATTGATGTATATAAGTGAGTATATGTGAGAGTGAGAGATTGAAAGAGTTCTTGTTTAAATACGTATGTTTTTCTATAAGTGATTGTTTAAGAGAGTAAGTATGTGTAAGTTTCCTTAGAAGTAAGGTGGTAGTGTGTGTATAGCTGTATATGCAAATAAATGGATGTTCAATAGTTTATTTGCATGTGTGAGTATGTGTGTGAGTTACTTTTTGATGACTGTCGGTGTGTAACAGGATGTATAGGTGTATCACTACATATGATGAGTGAGTATATGTATGAGTGACTATATAGAACTATTGATGAATAAGTGAATGTGTATACAGATGGTGATAATACTGAATTGGTTGTAACTGGTATGGATATCTCTTTTTTTTTTAAATTCTAGTTTTTTTTTAATATGTGTTTCAAGGGTTACATTACACTGAAAGGAAGTCTGTTACCTTGTCACAAGGATGGTGTCATCAGTGATGTCATGAGTGATGTCACTGACCATGTCATGAGTGATGTAATATGTGATGTCATCAGCAGTGCATTACACGCGCAAGTTATAGTGAGTCCAACTAACTATAACGTGGGAATTTCAATGGTTTTATGTCAGTAAAATTTCCAGGTAACTATAACTGGTGTGAAACCTATGGTTTTTTCAGTGAATTTAATAGTTTTTTTTAAATGCTAATTCCTAACTATAACTGGTGTGAAACCTATGGTTTTTTCAGTGAATTTCATAGGTTTTTTAATAGCACATATTACATCATTCATGACAGGAGTGAGTGATTAAATAAATGTGTCTTACTAAATGCATGGGTTAGTGACTAAACTGTCTGAATGTGTGCATCAGTATGTCTGTTGTGGTGTAAACTGCTGCATGTGTTGATCATTAGCTATACGAGAGGCTATATGTGTAATTGATTGGTTGCCCAAGTATTTGTATGGGAGATTGAGTGTGTGTAGGGGTGGCTGGGAGGTGTGTGACTCTGTGCATAGATGTGTGAGCAGTTGATTCACTAGGTGTATGAGTTCAAGAGTGCATGTGGAAACAGCTACATGGGCGGTTGACTGTGTGCATGAGTGTATTGATGAGTGAATGGATATCTGAATGCTACATGTCATAGTAAGTACATATGTAAAACACAGTACATGTGAGAGTTGGCATATATGAATAACTATGCATGAGAGCCAGTGAATGTGTGAGTGGCTGTATGGATCATTGTGAACTTGTATCAGGGATTGTATAAGAGAGTAAATATGTGTTAGTATATGTTTGAATAAGTAAGGTATGTATAACTGTATAGTTGAGGAAATGGAGGTGAGATTGATTCTTTGCATGACTGACTAGGTGTGTGAGTAACTCCATGGATGAGTGACAGTGTGTGAGTATCTGTATACACTGAGTGTATCTAAGATTATATTAGAGTCTGAAGAGGTTCATCGTATTAGCACAAGAATGATGTCATCAGTGATGTGATCCATGATGTCAAATGAGATGTCATCAGTGATGTCATCAGTGATGTCATTTGAAATGTCATCAGTGATGTCATCAGTGATGTCATTTGAGATGTCATCAGTAATGTCATCAGTAATGTCACTGACCAAGTCATGAATGATGTAATATGTGACATCATCAGCAGTGGACTGCGGGTGCGCGAAATATATAGTTAGTGCAACTAACTATATATGGGAATTTCATTGGTTTTGTATGATTAAAATATTCACCTAACTATATATGGTCTCAAACCTATGGTTTTTTCTGTGAATTTCAATGGTTTTGTAATAGCAAATATCATCAGCTGTAAAATAGATACTTCATTAAAATGAATAATGTTTTTTATTTTTATTAAATACAATTTTTTTTTTCATAACGGGAGCGCACCGGTAAGCGCAACTCTGTTTAGCGCCCCGGTGCGCGTAACGGTGAGCGCCCCGTCAGCGCAATTGCCGCGAACGAAAACAACATCGTGACGCGCCGCGTAAGCATGACGTATCGCGTAACCGCGTGATGCGTTCTTTAAGCGCGCTATGTAAACGCACCCGGAAGCACTCCGTGGCGCGACCCGGAGCACGAAACGTAAGCGCGCCGGAGCGCGTAACGTAAGCGCGTCGGGACATGTGACCTGAAAATAACACTTTTTATTGGTTCTCAACTTTTTTTTTTCCAAATGATGAAAGCCCCCACCTTTTTTCCTCATTCTTACTTTCTTCTTTGAGAGAGCAAGAGCTATTTGTGAGCAGAGAAATGGCTTCAGTAGTAGCTGCAGCCGGTGCATCCCCACCACCACCACCACCACCCAGAAAGGAAGGTCCACCACCCCAGATCCTTCCAGGAGTTGAAGAAGAGGAGGAAGAAGATGATGAGGAAGAACAGCCTAGGAGATTCTTGCGGGAAGAACCTAGGGAAAGGCATGTGAAAGTGCATTTTATATTGGAGTACTTCTCCATCCCTGCTGGGTAAAAAAAAGTGAATGCCCAACATGTCACATGTTTGATTTGCGACAAAGTCCTCTCCAGAGGGAACCCAAATAAAAAGTATTCCTTTGGGAATTATACAATGATCCGCCACATGGAGAGATGGCATCCTAACAATTTGGCACAGGCTGAGGTACGGGACATGGTTCAGAAGAACAGAGATCATCAGGCCAGCACCTCCACAGGTGAAATTTCTTTTGCAGCACCAGAAGGGCGCGAAATGGTGCCAAACATACAAAAGAAATTTGGTGGATATAAGATGGTCTGCATTTATTGTGGAAAGACCATCACCTACGGGCAACTAAGTATTTCCCTCATTAATGATGCTATAGACAACCACCACTGCAGCAAAAAAAGAAAGCAGTAGCTTTTTTTAAAATTTTTTGCTCCTGTTGAACCACTGTTAATTCCCAGTTTTTTTTTCTTCCCTAAAAAAAAAAAGTTCATAAAAAACAAAAAAAACAAAAAATGTTCAGAAAAATAAACAAAAAATATAAAACAACAAAAAAAAAGTTCTTTTCAGAACTACCTTCCAATAATAAAAATTTGCTATCATTTTTTAAACTCTTACATACTTTTTTTCACTTTGGTGCGCTTCCTGGTGCGCGCACCGGAAAGCGCTCCGTTCGCTTGCCTATATAGGCCTCCTAAGACCCCCTCAGGAAACCTAGGGGGTCAGGGAGTGTCTACCATGCCCCCTTATACCCATTCCCAACGGTAAGCGCTCCATTCGCTTACCTATATAGGCCTCCTAAGACCCCCTGAGGAAACCTAGGGGGTCAGGGAGTGTCTACCATGCCCCCTTATACCCATTCCCAACGTTGTTACTTTATCACATACACTTTTTTATATTTCTACTTCCAGTCTAATACCATACACTGCCCAAAGATAAAATCACTGTTTAAAAATCCAAACTACCTGTCTAAACTTAAACCCAACAGTGCCCTATCTCTTTTTTTTAAATGCAAATTACAGCACGAAAATGGAAGGAGAGCAAAACATTTCCATCGAAATTGTTCTGGAGAGCAACAATGAAAAAGTTATTGAACCAAATGATAACTTAGAATTCATGGATGAATCACGGGACTATGAACTACTTCAATGTGTACAATCAGTAGATTTCCCAATTCAAAATGAGGACATTTCCGACAATCAAATATTAGAAGTTCTGTTAAATTTGGAAAAAGATTCAGAAAAATAAATTTATATTTAATAATTCTAAAATTGTTTCAGACATTATTTATTTTTATATGTAATTTTTAAACTAGTACCAAATTTATTATAATGTAAAGTCAGACTTATAGTATACTGTGCAACTTTTTTGTGTTACATAGTAAGTTTGCTCATAGTTACATCTTTTCTCCCACTATATTATCTCCAATGTGTATTTAACATCTCTTTATCATCTCCTGCCTCCATGTTGTTTCTGCTTTCCTGACAGACTATGGTATGAATTCCATATTCAACAATAACTTCTGTAACAACATGAAAGATATCTACAAAGGAGACGGTGTATATTAAATTTTAGCTTTAAATTTTTTACCTTTATGTTGGTACTTAAATAAAAAAAAACAACAAAAAGAGCAATTAATAAACATACAATTTTAGAAAAGTCTCTCATTCTTTTTTCCCCATGGTACGCTCCCCGGTCCGCTCCCCGGTGCGCGTACCGGGCGCTCCCCCTGCAAAAATCGAAAAAAAATGAATAACATTTTTTGTCCCGCGGGACCCTTTTATAGCCCCCTCATCAAACCTAGGGGGTCAGGGGAGGTCTACTCTGCCCCCTTATGGTCAATTCCCCCTTTGCTTTGGCCACCTCTTGTGTCTCGATCCTACCGAGACACAAGATGGCGACCGCTCCGGACTGTTTCGAATGTTTACAGACACCCGAGAGCCAATCAGCTTTCCGCGCGGAAGTCGCGTAGCGCGCCCGGTGCGCTCCCCAGAGCGCATAATGGGGGGCGCCTACAGATATATATATTTTTTTGAACCTAAATTACTCAAAATCCACTGGAGCACATATCTTGAGACATAGCAAAGGCACATCGGGCTACCAGTCCCTACAGTTTTGCCAAGTTTGGTGCAAATCCATTCAGCCGTTCGGGCTAAAAGTGAGGTCGACCGCCCTATGGAAATTAACATGGGGAAAACGCGTTTTGGGACCCCCCCTTTTATCTCGGACCCCCCAATACGAATCCCCCCCAAACTTTCAGGGAAGGACCGGAGCTCAGCGAGGCCATTTTGAGGAAATTTTCAGGCAGATTCGTCAACCGGCGCCAAAGTTATTCCAAATAGAATTTTGAGATTTTGCATTGAAAAAAATCCTAACTATAACTACCTACTGGCGACCGCCAGTAGGTTATATATATATGGGCTATATTAATGTAAACAGCATATTGCAGACTGTGCATGAACTCTGTATAGTATAGGACCTACGAGTTGATTTTATATTGAGGATTATGTGAGGAATGCTTCTTAGGGAGCTTAGTACTCAGGATGTCCTAAATCTATTAAGAGATGTATATATATATATTTTTCTATTAAGATTTATATATATAATATATTTTTTTATCAACTAAGGTGTACATTTATGAAATTACTTGTAAATACGTGGGGTTTTAACTGTACATTTCACTGACCGTCATTGTTTCCTTTATAGGCAGTTTGGTCCACTTACATTGTGTTCTTTGCATAGTCTGTCTTTCAGTTTCATTTCTGTAATGTTGCAGCTGTTTACAATTACTGGTTACTGGGCACTTTAAATTTGGCTTGGGTCCGTTGTAACGCGTCATGTGATCAAGGTCCAGGTCGGACCGAAACGCGTCATGGCGGCATACGGATGCGTGGCGAAATAATTTTGAATAAATAATGAAGCACGAAAAAATGGGTCCGCGTTTGTCTATCTGAGTCCTGGCTGGTGATTGGATTCCGTGAGATAGAGTACTGGAATATATATATATATATATATATATATATATATATATATATATATATATCACTCCAACTCGCCTTCAACTTCCAATTCCAAACGTACAGACAAGCGTGGACCCAGTTTCGTGAGTGCATTATTTTATTTTTGCCAATGTCGCCATAACGCGTTTCGGGAGATCCCTCCCTTGATCACATGACATCTCATTGATTTTTTACATCGCTTTAAAGTGCAAGTGCAGTGCAACCTCCAATAGGCATAGATGAAATACTTCCTGCTTATATATCTCGATGGTAATTTATAACAGCTTAAATGCTTAATATGTTTCTTCAATCAAAATGCATGGAATAAATATCTCATACAAAAAATATTTTCTCCCTATTCCCCTAATCTGTTTCTCTTGCCTGGAAAAGTTGAGAATCAGCCTTACAGGTTCATCCGGTCCTTCTTTCTTGCTCAGTCTGTCCTTATATTTAGGCAGATCCTGTCTACACAATGATTTAGATTTGTTAATAGCTGTCTCAATCACTTCAGAACTGTAACCTCTATTCAGAAACCTATCTTTGCATTCCTTTTGCTTTTCATTGCAATCATCATCTCTACTACAAATCCGTCTGATACGGAGCATTTCTCCATATGGAATACTCCTAATTAAATGGGACGGATGTGCACTTGAGGCATGTAATAAAGTATTACCTGCCGTAGGTTTCCGATATAGAGTAGTGGTCAATTCATCTCCCTTCACTTGAAATTTAACATCCAAAAAGGTAACCATAGTCCCACTTATTTCTGCCGTAAATTGCAAATTGACTGTATTGTCATTCAATTTTTCAACGAAATCAGAAGCACTGTCAAAATCACCATCCCAAATTATAAATAAATCATCAATGTAACGCAGCCATGTTACTACACTCCTGTTATATGCTTGTTCATGTTGCTGCCTGAGGACCAGCTCCTCCCACCATCCCATAAACAAACAGGCATAACTGGGGGAGAAGCTGGCCCCCATAGCAACACCCTGAATCTGCTGATACATTTTTCCATCAAATAACAAAAAATTCAATAAGCAGAATAATAGCATTTTAAGAATCATCCTGGAATGTTGAACAAAGGTTACTGGCCTATTTAACAAGAAGTACTCGACGGCTCTCATACCATCTTGGTTCTTAATGCACGTATACAAACTAAAAACATTGAGTGTCAACTTTAAATAGGTAGGCTTCCATTTTATGTGCTGTATTTTACTTAGAAAGTCGCTTGTATCCTGCACAAATGATTTAAGACTTTTGACAAAGTCCTGCAGAAAAAAGTCTATGTATCTTGATAGGTTTTGCAGCAGGCCATCACATGCTGCTATAATTGGGCGTCCCGGAGGCTTATCTGGATTTTTATGTATTTTGTTATAAAATACATGACCGGGACCACAGGGTGTTCTTTCTTTAAATATTTAAATTCATTCATATTTAACAACCCTAAACTCTTCCAAGCCAACAATTGCGCAAACAAGGCCTCCTGGGTATCTTTAAACTTTGTATATGTGACCTTCCTGTAGCACTCAATGTTATTCAACTGGCTGAAAGCCTCTTCCATATAATCCTTACGAGGCCATAACACCAAATTACCTCCTTTGTCAGAGTTTCCTATTATTATTTGGTCATTGTCTTTTAATTTGTTGATTAGCTGCCAATATTTCATTTCATGATTTGTGACTTTCTTTTTCAGATTAGTAGTCAAATTACTCAGTTTCTGTCAGACGTGCCACCTCAAGAGTCCAGGTTCTTTCCGTCTTGGAGATGACTAATCCCAATACCTCCAGGAACCAACAAATGTGACAAGGAATTTTGACACTGGTCACAAGTGCTGACCCCTAAAGGGACAGGGAAAAGGGGGACGGAAAGGGTATTGGGATGGGGGACGGAAAGTGAGAGAGCGAGAAACAAACACAGGATCTCTTCTTGAGATGACTGCCTCTCTCTTCGAAGTACTCTGGGCTTTTGCTGATCAGTAGAGTTTGGTTTGATGCTGAACTGTGTTTAAAAGACCCACATTAATTAACATCATGCCTTCCTATTCCATATCCAATTCTAAACAACTATTTACGTACATACCAACTGTTTGTTAAGCCCATTCCTGTACTTCATGCACAAGGTCTAAAAGAACATTTGCTTCGTTGAAGTCTTTTGTCACCATTGAAAATAATAAATATACTCAGTAAATGTTCACAGGAATATGAGATGCATGAATATTCCAATCGAATCAAATAACTGGTTAGTAGAACTGTAACCACACTTGCATGCAGTAGTCTCTTCTTACCTTGTTCGTGCAGTCTAACCATATTGGTGGCAAAGCTCAAGCTGCTTCAAATATTGAAACATCACAGAAAAATTTCATTTCAAATGGTAATCAGATTGCAACTTAAAATGTTAGAAACCAATCTTGAAAACAAAATACTTGACTGTTAAATCACACTGTGTGCAGTTTCAGTAACATGCGAAAAAAAATTTGAATCAGTTTGAGCTTTTAACAACAAAGAATGTCTATGAGTCTGGTGATTCAACTATGTTTACTGTTCATGACACAACTATAACAACCAAACTCATAAGTGGTGAGAAAGATAATATGTGTGTTAAAGTAAACTGTGAATACAGCATAGCATCACTAGGGTAAAAAAAGTACCCATCAGTTCCCATTGGATACCGCCCTAGTCATCATATGGGTTCTCCTCATTCCTAGGAGAGTATGCTGGCAGCCTCAAGGTTTTATAGAAGCTGTTGCTAAACCATTGAAAATCATGTGTCAGGAGTACCTAAATATATGTGTGAGGGTAACTGTTTTGCAGTGCATAAGTGATTATAAGTGATAAAGTGAAAATGTTTAAAATTGGAGAGAAGAGAGTAGAAAAAGAATTTATTAGTATCTCTCAGTTCTTCCAAATTTAAAAACAGTGCAAACATTAAGCAGAGTAACCATATATCTGCCAATTAGAGGTTAACGGTCGAGATGTTTCAGCATTTGTGGACAAAAGTTCTCCACTGCTTTCTTCAGGACCATACAGTTGCTACTGCAAATTAGTGGGACTAAATATATTTAAGTTTAAACCATGTCACCTGATCATGTATGTAATTCTCAGAAGAGCTGAATATTCAGTTCAGGAGAGTTGTCGTGCCACAGACAGGAAATGAGGAAATGAGGAAAGAAAGAAAAAACAAAGAAAAAACTAACAAAAGAATGTCAATAAAGTGAATGTACATCCTTGTTACCACAAGATTGTCACAAGATGAAGTAGGGGTAACAAACCATTGCTTTGTCAACAGAAACTGCTTACCTAATTAGTAGAAGGATAGCCCATCACCCCACCTGGCTGCAGCTCAGGTAAGTGGAGCACCGCTCTACTAAAAACCGCCAAGCCATGCCTTCCCTGGACCGGAAACAAGCTTCCGAGGACCGGTTTCGGATTCATAATCCTCATCAGCCAGGCTATCTTGAATCCAGTGGCCAAGTGAGCAAGGGACTCACGTCTGAGCATACCCTGCCAACTTAGGGCGAACAAAGCGATACAAAAGGGGATGATGGATGGAGCGTTTGAGCAAATCTCCCCAGTCAACTGATCTGGGTTTAATCCATCACCATTCTATAGCTCACTCTGCTACCCCAGATCTGTTGACTGGGTGTGAGTATTTGGTTGGTTCAGATGCTCCGTCCATCGCCACCCCCTTTTGTACCGCTTTGTGCGCCATAAGTTGGCAGGGTATGCTCAGACGTGAGTCCCTTGCTCACTTTGCCACTGGATTCAAGCAAGCCGGGCTGAAGACGGCAGAAATGCCAGAAACCGGTCCTCGGAAGCTTGTTTCCGGTCCAGGGAAGGCATGGCTTGGCAGTTCGGGCTGGACTGTTCCCATGAGGCACAGGGTCAGACTGATTTGCATATGGCCATGTCTGAACTGGGGTGGCAGAGTGGGCTAAAGAACGGTGATGGATTAAACCCAGATCTGTTGACTGGGTGTGAGTATTTGATTGGTTCAGATGCTCCGTCCATCGCCACCCCCTTTTGTACCGCTCAATCAGAAGGAGACACGAAAGCAAACACTTAGCTAGTGACTGTTAGTGATTTCTACCAACAGGCGTATGCTCATCTCAAAACCAAAAACGTCAACAAGCGTAGTGCAAACAAAGCAAAAGTTACCACGCATTTTTGCTCTACTGCGTATAAAGCTACAACATCTCTACGAGAACCAACCTGTCCGTTGGTTCTCCTCGGCGTCCCTCTGAGCTGTCTGGGGAGGTGAAACGCCGTGCTCCGGAGGCATATTTGTTGACAGATCTTAATGAGCATGTCACATGACCGTTGCTCAGCATTTTGGGAGTTGTAGTTTAAAAAAATGAGACGGCTGGATACTCTACGTTCTACTCGAAAACAAAAAAATATTTTTATGTTAATAATCTCTTTTCATTTTTACTGCATTAAATATCTATTTTCACTAAATTAATCGAGTATCCAAATAATCCTTGCTGATTGTGTCAAGGAAATCACACCAGACGACCGCACGTATTACGAGACGCTGGGGCCACACATATGGCATTTACCTCATCTCTTTAACTTGATGGATATATTGGACTTTTTTGGCACATCTTGAACACTTGATCCTTTTCTTCTTCATTGAAAACCATTTATGAGAATACAAGTTTATAAGCCAACCTGAAGCTGTGCCGTACAGATATAGCTAAATTAAGCCCTGAAGAAGTCCGTTTTTCGGACGAAACACGTTGGCTATTGGTTTTTATCTACAGTTATGAATAAAAGGAATACTTAAAAGAAGAAACCTGGCTTTGGATATTCTTGGGAGAACGATTGCATCCTTTTTGTGAACATATGCATATTAAGCATTTACATTGTGCTAACTAATTGTTCGGGTGTGCAGGGTCAACTTGTGTAATTTTATGTGTAAAACAAAAAGGATTTTTTGTTTTATGTTTTTGGGATCTAGGGGACTGTATCCCAGACCATCTGCACCCACATATATGCACACATTAGGAACTTGGTCACCGGTGCGGGCATAATAGCCTCAATCCCCTTTTTGCTTGAACCCAAATCACGTAAGAGTCACCAGCACTCAGCTACCTGGGAAATGTAGTTAGTTACAGTAAATTCCCTTAGTGAGCAGATAACATTTAAATAACGCCGCACTTTAAATGAGCTCAGAGTTTAAAACAATAATATTCCTATTCATAGTGTAATGTCGGGATATTCTCAGAGAAGGTATTATGTCCCCAGTAAAAGTTAAAGGGATATATTCACAGCATAGGTCTAGTTTCAGCACGGTCATGACAAATCCTGCCTAGTGTATCGTTTAGCTATAGTGATCACTATTAGACAGATCATATCAAATAGCCTTCATGAACATTCGATAAACTCAACTATTTGTGATCTCTAAGTTAGAACCAAGCAGCGTGTCAATTAGTTATTGGGTACATTGAAAAATAAGGTTGTTAAATATTATATATTCAGAAGACAGTAGGGGAGAGTGCTAAGTGCATTTCTCAGTGATGATAGTATCAGCAACATATAAGTACGATTATCACCAACCGTATCAGGCAAACTACGTAAAGGAGTGTAATGCTCAACCTTTACGGATATGCACGGACTGGGATATGGGAGAGAAGATGTACTAATTCTCATAATGACATCCACGGTATGTCTTCATTTAGTCCCTCCTTGTCCGTATTGAGTCTATGTACCCATTTTTGTTCTCTGGTAAATAGGTACTTGTTAATATCTGATACATGTTCCGGAATGAATGGTTGCTCCAGATGAATCCTGTCGGCCCATGTCCAGCTTGTAAAAAGTGAACTGTAAGGCGAGTTGCCTGTTTGCGACACCGAATTGTACTTTTATGTTCCGAAATGCGAACTTTTATTTTCAAGTCAAAGATATGTTTATTGTGACCATAGTCTTTAAACAGGTCAGAACTTTTATCTTCCTTGAAGTCATGCCTACATACCTCAAGTGGCATGGGCATGTGATTAGATAGACGAGATTTTGGCTATTGCAATTTGTGAATCTTTTCTGGTGCCAAGGTCGATTGGTGCCGATGTCCGCGCTTAAAGACTTACTGGTCTGTGGACACGCTGTACACATTCCACACGGGTGGTGCCTTTCCACTGCTGGTAAATCCCAAAGGGTACCTTCTGCGCGCACTTCTTTGCCTTTCTGTCTAGTATGCACTAGTCGATCCTTCAGATTAGGTCCCCGTTTAAATGCGAAGAGAGGAGGAGGGAGTCGGTCTCCTCCCGTGTTCAAGATAGACCAGTGTCTCTGAACTATTTTCTGTACCTGATTAGATCTTGTATTAAATGATTCACGAAGGTCATTCTGTTAGATTCCTCTTTAGGGATAGGAGGTTCCAGCAGTGCCTCACGGTTGTTATTGGAGGCACGTTTTCTCAATTGTTTTATGATTTTTTTGGGATATTTCCTGACCACCAACTGGTTCTCCAAGTTCTGTGCATGGTCTTTGAAAGTATCTTTATTTGAACAATTGCTCTGTATCCTCAAGAATTGGCCAAATGGCAAGTTGTTTCCTAAAGATCTTGGGTGACAACTTTCATAACTCAATATAGAGTTTCTGGCCATTGGTTTCTTATAAAGTTCTGATATTAAGCCAGTAGGAGTGGCTGTAGTCAGAAGGTCAAGGAACGCGAGCTGATGTGTATCATGCTCGACAGTGAAACGGAGATGTTCATTTCTTCCGTTCAACCAATGATGGAAAATAAGTAGTTGTTCAGCTGTACCACGCCAGACAACAAAAATGTCGTCAATGTAACGTTTCCGCAGACGTATGGACCTGAGGAAAGGATTAGTGGGTGTCAGCATGTGCTGCTGTTCGAAGTGATGCACGTACAGATTCGCTAGACTGGGAGCGAAGACACTTCCCATGCTGTTCCTGGACGTTTGTAAAGAGATAGTCTCCTCAAACTTGAAGAAATTTTCCTTCATTGCCAAATGGGCAAGATTCATGATGAAGTGGACAGGTGTTATCGACTGTAGGTCTCTCTCTTGTAGAAAATTACCCACCACTTTCAAGGTGTCGTTTTGAGGGATCGAAGTATACAGCGACTCAACGACGAATGATACTAATAGATCCGTTGAGATATTAAATGCAATATCCGGTAGCAGCCGCAATACGTCCTTGGAATCTTGAAGGACCGTAGGTATTCCTTTAACCATTGGGTTAAAAAAATGATCCACAAAAGTGGAAAGAGGTTCTAAGATAGAACCAATGCCTGATATTATAGGGTATAGGGGAAAGAGGTTCTAAGATAGAACCAATGCCCGATATTATAGGGTGTCCAGGGGGAGGTCGTTGTGGCTTGTGGACCTTAGGCAGCACATTAAAATAAGGCAGAGTGGGATGTGTTGTGCGAAGGAACTGGGCTTCTTGTGGGGTTATCCAGCCTTCCGTCACTGCCTCTTCCACTAAATGTCCGATGGTATTGGATAATCGTATGGTTGGATCCTCTGTGAGGGGACGATACGATTTGGTGTCTTGAAGTTGCCTTAGACATTCACTCCGATAGGTAGTGGTATCAAGAAGGACAGTGGCTCCGCCTTTATCCGCCAGTTTGATTGTTAGTGTATCATTCATTGCCAAAGAAGGGGAGTGCATCCTGTTCTCTCTTCGATAGGTTTATAAAAGGTCTTTGTTTTGTTTGATAAAGTTTCTTAACGTCACTCTCTACTGCTTGTTCGAAGGTTAACACCTTTGCAGGTAGGCCGGCTGTTGGTGGGTTGAAATTAGAGTTTTTTTTAGACCAGTGTTGACATCTGTGTTTGCAGACACTTCTTTCGTTTGTTTGGCAAGAAAGAAGTGTAATCTGATCTCACGAAAAAAATTTGCCATCTCGATTTGTGTCACAAAAGGGTCCCCTGTCTGGGTTGCCACAAAACCCAAACCCCTATTCAATACATTTTCCTCATCTTCAGTTAGTACATGAGAGCTCAGATTTATCACGAGACTGTCCCGTTGCTTGTACTCGCTGACTCCTGCGGTACCTTTTTTCCGTTCCTCAGGTCCATTGACGGTGGAGGAAGAGGCCCCCATTGTACTTGTTGTCCTTGTTGAGCCGGTCTTTGTCGTCTTCTTCCTCGGGTCCTGCCTCGACCGTACCCTAAAAAAGGCTGCATATTAGGATCGGATTGAAATTGAGGAGGGCCAAATGGTCCCATTTGTTGGGAAAAGGAGGGCCACCAAACATCCATGGATTTGGTTGGCACCATTGTGGGAACTGATTTTGATTGTGGTAGTTACCCCTCCATCCACGCCTGTTGCCTTGTCCTCAATTTCTACTTTGTGTGTTCCCATTTGAGGATGAGTCCGAGTCACTTGAGGTCTCATCTGATCCAGAGGTACCGTAGGTAGATCCTCCTCTACGCCCATTGCGATTAAATGCTGGCAGTACGGGGATGGGGACATTGAAGCAAGATTAGCACAACGCGAAGCTATGCTCATCATGAAGTTTAACACTGCCACTAGAGGACTTAACGAAATTTCTGAAATTTACAAACCGATTGTGTAAATCAGCCTTCTTCTGACACTCTGTCTCCAGTGTGTTGCCACTGGACTACAAGTCCCAGAATCCCTGGGCTCCGCTCCGCCTCATACACCAACTAGGTAGCACTGGAGCCACACCCCCATTCGAGGACTCCAGATGGTGGATTCGTACACACCAGCGAGAGAGAAGTACGTCTGCCTTGCTCCAACCTCGGTATGCCCACCCGTTTGAAGTGGAATCTAAATCGCCCACGTTCATTTTATGTTTCACTAACACACGTTCTCGCTCCCGCCCTACAGAATACGAGCAGCCGCTCAAAGCAAACAACAAAGCAGCGCCATTAAAACCGCCCGCTTTCAGGTAAGGTTACGCTCCCCTGGAGAGCAGGATGAATGGTGTTTGAGAGTTGCGCACTATACTAAAACGTGGTTGTACGTGTTTTGTTGTCTCACACAGTTGCTGCAAAATCCTGCTGGGAAATACGGCATTGATTAATCACCCGCACGTTGTCGATTGAATCTATGGATTGAGGTAGGGAGTGCCAGCTGTCCCCCTGGTAGTTGAGCCCTTGTCTTATTGCCTTGATAGTTGCTCGATAACTCTTTTGCTAAAGCTAGTTATTTTTAACATTTCAGAACCAACATCCGGTCCTGAGGAGAACCCCACTTATTCTTAGGGGTTCGAAACGCGTCGACCAGCTTTTCTGTCCCGCTTCTGGCTACCTTTATTCTGTCGAAATAGAGTGTTCATTAACTTGGTTTCATGAGGGATCTCATGACAAACACAACGACATTATAAAACAGAAAATATTCTTTTCTGCTGATTTTTTTGCTAGTTGCTTGGACACAGCGTTGTTTTGTATTTTTCATTTCTTCTGTATTGTATGTGTATGAATGTATGGCCAAGTGTGTATGATATGTCGCATTTATATATCTGTATATATTGTATATAAAATGTATTTCATTGTTCATTTCTGTATTTTTCACGCACTAAAAACAATGTGTTAATATTTGAAAACAAGACCGTTTGCAACAAATAAAATTTGCTCGGTTCAATAAGTCAACCGGTTTTTTTGATTCAATCGAAATAACCCTAATTTAAACCAGTTCTTGCATTGAAACCCCAGTTTTGGCCCCTTTTTTGATTATTAATGGCAGTACGTATGTGTCGCTGGAGTACGGGTAAACATTCTCATTTGAGAACCAGGCTAAATCCTTCTTGAATTTTTCAAGTTACGCAAACAGGATGGAGTCCTTAAATTATTTGTTATTCTTGTTACTCTCTTCCTGATTGGTTTTGAATAGAGTACCCTTAATAGTTGCTTTTATTTGGCCCTCTAGAACCTGAATTTCAATAAGGACTTTGTCTGCCACCTTCTTTGCAGTTTTGATGATCAAGATTAACCAGTCTCTCGTACACCCACACCTATTAGCGACCAGTCTTTGAGAAAGTCTTTGTCGTCTAAGAATAGCCTGGGGGCGTTGGTGACTATTAGGCCTGTGGGGGCACAATTGCCGCGTAGGTATTCAGCCATGGTTATACCTTGTACACAGGTCCTAGAGTGTGTTATCTAAAGTACCAGGACTTTGACCCGTCCTTCATAATTGCTACTGACAGCTACCGGAATGCTGTCAACTAGACTAGGATTTTCAGATAAAATTGATAGAATCTCGTTTTCATCAAACGCCAGGCCCCAATTAGTAGCCATCTGTTATTAGATAAACGGACCAGTCTCAAGCTTTAATGAAAAGGGTACTGGTGTCAATGAAAGCGATCAGTTGTCCTACAATAATTCTCAATATTCTAAATTGTCATATTCCCTATGTTAGATGAGCGGACAGAAAGACAGCAATTTGTAGGTGTCTAGTACAGCAAAAAAAGATCTGCAGCCTCGGCTGCTCATGAACTACAAAAAAACATTTCAAAAGAGGGTCTCAGGGCATTCTTAAAGATCAGAACATAGACATGGCCCCCAAAAACAAGTACTTATAACAACAAAGAATGTCTATGGGTCTGGTGATTCAACTATGTTTCCTGTTCATGACACAACTATAACAACCAAACTCATAGGTGGTGAGAAAGATAATACGTGTGTTAAAGTAAACTGTGAATACAGCATAGCATCACTAGGGTAAAAAAAGTACCCATCAGTTCCCATTGGATACCACCCTAGTCATCATATGGGTTCTCCTCATTCCTAGGAGAGTATGCTGGCAGCCTCAAGGTTTTATAGAGGCTGTTGCTAAACCATTGATAATCATGTGTAAGGAGTACCTAAATATATGTATGAGGGTAACTGTTTTGCAGTGCATAAGTGATTATAAGTGATAAAGTGAAAAAATTTTAAAATTGGAGAGAAGAGAGTAGAAAAAGAATTTATTAGTATCTCTCAGTTCTTCCAAATCTAAAAACAGTGCAATCATTACGCAGAGTAACCATATATCTGCCAATTAGAGGTTAAAGATCGACATGTTTCAGCATTTGTGGACAAAACTTCTCCACTGCTTTCTTCAGGACCATACAGTTGCTACTGCAAATTAGTGGGACTAAATACATTTAAGTTTAAACCATGTCACCTGATCATGTATGTAATCCTTCAAAGAGCTGAATATTCAGTTCAAGAGAGTTGTCGTGCCACAGACAGGAAATGAGGGAAGAGAGAAAAAACAAACAAAAGAATGTCAATAAAGTGAATGCACATTCTTGTTACCACGTGATTGTCACAAGATGAAATAGGGGTAACAAACCATTGCTTCGCCAACAGAAACTGTTTACCTAATTAGTAGAAGGATAGCGCATCACCCTACCTGGCTGAAGCTCAGGTAAGTGGAGCACCACTCTTATAAAAACAATGAAGATGACAATTCAGGGCATAAAGAACTAAAGTTGTATGTATTTATAACAATACGTCCTGTATTTTATAGTTAGACAAAGCCGCTCAATGATTCATAGTAGAGGTCAATTTTTCCTTTTTCATTAATGTCCCTTGAAACATTAGGCTATTCACCTCAGAAAAAGTCTTCAGCAGTGATAGTACTCGTGCTTGATCTTATTGCACGACATTTCTCAAGAAGAGGTATAGTGTATACTCAAAGCCTTCTAATACGCATGTCTCAACAGTAATCATAATCGTGCTTGGTCTTATTGCACTACACTTCTCAAAAGTAGGCAAAGCGTATTTTCTGTGCTTTCTAATGAGCGTGTCACTTAGCCTCGCATTGCAGTATTAATCTTAAACTCTTGTCTAGTTCTGAAAATGTTAGTCAAATAAAGTGTCCCCTTTGGGTAACCTTATGTATCAGACACTCTAATTACAAACTCAAAAAGACATACATGATTAACTAGATTCATACAGACCAGCAAGAGCAAAGATGATGCAGATAATTAAAATTAAAAATGTATACAATTTATTTCAACAACCATTAAAAAAACACCAGCACAGTACATTAATTATGTGTTTCTAACCAATACAATAAAAGAATCACATTAAAAATTCAAGCATGGTGGGAACAAAATATCAACGCGTTTCGGTTTTGGCAACTTCATTAAAAGCCAGCACCTTCCTGAGGATTAAAATATATTTTCCCACATATTACGAAAAGTCTGCAAATAGAAACATATAATATAAGATACATATACAGTCAATTAAAATAATATCTACATCATTTTACAGTACAATGCTCCTGCAGGCTGCATGCTTCTATAGGCTCTAACATTCAAACATTCTATAAATTAACCTTTCATACACTTTATTTATCCATTTTATAATTCAGGCAACTAGCCTTGACCAAGTCAGTTCTTGGGACATAGTATAGCTAAATTGAACTTCATCATTCCGCCTATGAAAAATAGATCTTGGATATAGCACTGTGTTTGTATCTTCTCTCATGTACACTTCAAGCCTGCATTATTCGTGTATTCAGTGTGCACATTTCATATAAGTTAGGGAGATATTAAAAAACACTTTCTTTAAATTACCTTATTGGGGACAACAAACGTCCTCCTAGATATTGCTCATTCAAACGCTCCTTGTAGTGTATGGATGGATTAATCTAAAGAGATTTATTAATTAAATATGTCAGTATCGACATAATCATGATAACACAACGGATTGATGATAAACTCACATTCTAAAGCTCACCTCTTAGATATTCATAGGTAACAAGATAAGTTTATTTGGTTCCCTCACAAGACGAACCAACAATATTGACGCATTACTGGTTCTGAGGATAAAGGAAGGTAGAGTATTTTATTATTTTCGTACTTCTCTAAAATATTTGTGTGTTAAAACATATGCATGATTGTTGCAGTGAATAACGAGAGTCACATGTTTGAATTGCTGACTATCGCTACTCATCTAATAATGATTCTTCAAACGCCAAGCCTGGTATACAGAGTACTGGCGAAAATAAGTGCTTGTAATTCATCTATATTCTAAGACCATTTTAGAGAAGTACGAAAATAATAAAATACTCTACCTTCCTTTATCCTCAGAACCAGTAATGCGTCAATATTGTTGGTTCGTCTTGTGAGGGAACCAAAGAAACTTACCTTGTTACCTATGAATATCTAAGAGGTGAGCTTTAGAGTGAGTTTATCATCAATCCTTACGCATTTTGACCACTCATGTTTGAACTTACATGGGTGCTGAGAACAGAAACCCTTGTTATAGTTCCAGCATGCCCCAACATTGGTTCCTGCTGGTTTCGGGATGTCATAAACACACAGATGATGGAAGGAATGCAGTGCAAATCAAACATTCTCCCCTAGTCAATAGATCTGGGTTAAATCCATTGTTCTTCTGCTCACCATGCCACCCCAGTTTTGACCTAGCCATATGCAAATCAGTCTTGACCCTGTGCCTCACGGGAACAGTCCTGACCTACCCGCCCAGCCTGGTCTTCCTTAGACCAGAAACAAGCATCCTGGGACCGGCTTTTGGGCATTACCCACCAAACATCTATTGGCATAGTGAGCCCGGGACCCACATCTGGGCATACCTGGCGCACTTAGGACGAGAAAGCAAAAGACACACAGATGATGGACGGAATGCAGAGCAAATCAAACATTCTCTCCCAGTTTTGGGATGTAACCTGTCCCCTGTGGGGTGGGCTTAGGCTGAAAAAGCCGATATGTCACGGGTAAGCCGCTGGCCATGTGAGTAGAGGCGGCTAATTATGTTGATGACATCCGTTGCATCCAATGTTCTGAGTCAACCTTCCCCATGGCTTATCCGGGTTCAAGCTTACCCGTGCCTGGAACTTCTTCATCATAGCTAAGCCATGCGAAACCCATTAAATGCATTTGGTCCATCCTGATTATGTCCATATATTTAAACAACTCTATTAGCCTGTCCCCGTGTTTCTCACAATAATTGCTAATATTCTCCATATTACTCAGGACCCTAGGGTGCCTTGTGAGCTCCCATTATTCTTCTTTAGAACCTTCTTTCACCTGTATGTCCTTGTGCAAAAGTTTGAATTTGTCTACGTACTCATGCTTCCATATCCTATTCTTGGTCTTATCGGACAGATGAGACCCAAG
The DNA here is from genome assembly GCF_964263255.1 of Lissotriton vulgaris. Taxonomy (NCBI): domain Eukaryota; kingdom Metazoa; phylum Chordata; class Amphibia; order Caudata; family Salamandridae; genus Lissotriton; species Lissotriton vulgaris. The sequence goes on from NC_141699.1 coordinate 179,022,541, forward strand.
TGGCATTGCCAATCCTATATAAGGGAGTCCCTTTTTGTGTTTATCATCATCTTTGTCTTTATCACCTCGATCCTTGTCTTACTCAGTCGAACTATCTGACTGTCACCTCTTGTTATTCTTGGTTTGTGTCCCACTCATGCATTTGCACGATTCTTTACCACGTGTGTGCTCTTTCTTTTAATCTTTCTTCCTGGTGACTTCTCCGTCACCCACCCCCACCGACCTGTGTTTTGGTGCATCCTTCTGAGAATCCCAAGAGCCCCAAACTAACCTCCATTCCCCCGTACCTGAAGGCAATGGTTCAGTCCACTCTCCTTCCTTCTGACGATCGTCTTTGTTACTCTTCCCTTTGTCCCTCGCTGGTCTCTGGTCCGCACTTGACTTCTGTAGCACATTAACTGGAGTACAAGTTGCCTGTGCCACACTGGTGCTGTGCAGAACCTGCCTGGCTACTTCCTCTTCCTCATGCAGCTCACCCTCCTCCCATTCCTCACTCTCATAATAAAAAATCAATGCGTCCTCACCAGCACCCCCGCACACTCCTTCTTTCATGTCTCTTTCACTCTATCTTGCTCACAATCCTCCTCATGTAAAGGGTAATCCCTGAATTGGATGACATAACGTGCCCATTCCCTTGGGTATGGTTGGCCGATGTGAACCTCCCATTTCTTCTGACTAGCGTCTTGGGGCCTCAGGTGCTGACCTCCACTTGCCCCCCCTGGCTGCACCAACCAGGAGGGTCCTGTGCATCACGGGCCCTCGGGCTGACAAAGTCCGCCCCCGTTTTTCTCTGTGCCACGTCTGCTGAGACCCATACCCAGTGGCCCGGGCCCCCCCTCTTGCCCCTATGTCATTATCAGCTACCCCTGGGTTCCCAACCTTCATTCACTTCACCCGCTCTCTGGCCAAATACTCTTTTATCCACTCACACATCTCTAACCAGCGTGCTACGGTTCCTTGAACCAGGCGGTACTGTTCCCTGATTTGTGTTCAATGTCCACTGCTGTCCATCAGCCCATTTGTTGACTGGGGCCCCTATTACTCGTGCCTCATTTGTTGGGCCCCCCTTACCTGTGTCAGCATCACCTGCCTCCTCCTCCCAAAATGGCCTGTCCCCACCTGTGCCTTTTAACTTTTTAAGGGCAGGGCCCTTGGCTCTGTGCCCTGATGCTGTCTCATTTATGTTTATGGGTAGAGGTGGGGTACAAGGCCTACCCCCACCCCTCCAGGCTGACTGTCACCCAGGCCCACCAGGCCCCCATTCCTGGCGTGCTGGGGCTCACTCACTATGGTGGGGCCTTGCTTCTTACTCGCCTTGGTCCTGCCCGCAGCTCTCGCTAAGCCTCCGGGGTCGGGAAGCTTATTGTTTTGTAATCGGGCTGGGAGGCTGTTACGCCTCCTACCCGTGTTGCCGCTGGCATTCCCTCTCCTCTCGCTTCTTCCCTGCCCACGTGGACTCCCATTGGTCCTGCCTCCCCCACCCTCAGTGAAGCAGGCAGCGATAGCAGCAGCCACGCCGCCTGGGGCGACACTCATGGGTTGGGCCAGGCCCACCCATGCATCTTCCAGGACGCCAGGCCACAGAAGGTTGTGCCAGACCGCCACGCCCAGCATCTGGAGTGTGGCCCATATATCCTCCGTGGAGGGAGACGCCATCCTTTCACCCACCGCAGCTGAAGGAAAAAACGCCGTAAAGGAAGGCTAAACTTTTCCCACAAAACCTTTCCCTTACCAAAACCAGCCCTAATCCTGGTGATGCTCAGGGTCTGGAAAGAGGTAGATCACGCCTCACTGGACTCTTTTTTCTCTCATGTATGACCTGCCCCTTACCCCCTATCCCCTACCCATGTCCTGTTTATGGAGCACAAATTCCACCGGGGAAATATTAGTCTGCGACTATCCTTTTCCCGGGGGCCCTCAATGATGTTGGGGGTCTGGTGCCCTGCGATGATGAATGCATGAAAGACTTTCTGGGGCTCAGACACTGCTTGTGTATCACTCATGCTGTATGAATGCTTATGAGAAGGATTTTTATTTATTTTGTCATAAAAAAGAAGTGTGAGCACTTTCGGTTCCTACTCCAGATCTGGGAAGAGGCCCATTACAACTTTTTTTAAACACTAATGGCCAGATGTAGGTAATCCCATTTTACTGATCTAAAATACAGAATATTACCGATTCGGTATTTTAGATTCGGAAAATGGGATGTAGGAAAAGAATCGGTAAAAAATACTGATTCGGTAAAAATCGGAATCTCCGATTCGGAATTTACCTATTCGGTAAATACCAAATCGGAAATACAAAATACACCCAATTGAGCCTGTCAACCAATCAGGGTCATCCACCACATCCCACAACAAAGCAACAGAGAAACCAACCAATCAAATGCAACGACCCCACCCCACTACCAGGAAATGGCCACACCCATGCAGGTACAGAGTAACTGAACATTCTGGAGAGCTGTGAGACACTGAGGAACTGGCTGCCCTGAGCTGAGCTGAAGTGCACAATGGAGTCCCAGGATTCACAGAGGGATGGATCAGAGCGCAAAAGGAAACTGAAATTCAGCACAGCTGAACTGCAGGTGCTGGTGGAGGAGGTTGTGAGACACCACACCCAGCTATTTGGTAAGCAGTCTCTGCATGTTGCTGAGTCTGTGAAAAGAAACACCTGGCTGGGGATCCAGTCAAAGGTGAATGCCATCGGGGTCACAACAAGGGAAATTGATGACCTTAAAAAACAATGGTATGATCTTAGAATCATAACCAAAAAAAAGCTGTCAGCACTGAAAAAAGAAGCCAGTACCACAGGGGGAGAAAGGACCCGGGCACCTGCACTAACAGACCTGAAGCAGCTGGTGGAGTCCACCCTGGAGCCAGAGAGTGTCCATGGGATAGAGGATGCTGACAGCTCAGCCAGAGCTGCAACAAAACAAGGTAAGCTGCATGGACATCAATCCTCACCCCCTTCCCTGTCCCCCTTCCCCAATGTGGTTGTGTGTTTCACACTCCAGTACAGGTTTTAGGATTTACCTGCAATGCATCATGGAAGTTGTAGTCAGAGAAAGATACATTACTACAATCATCACAGAAAACAGCAAGGCATGCCACACACTACATCCAGAAGCAGTTGAGGTCTATGCAATTGTGTGACAGGAATGTGATTTAATAATGACACACAGGTGAACATCACCACTGAGCCAATGTCCATATCTGTCCACAGGAGAGTCATCGCGCAGGACAGCGCAGGAAAGGAAGAAGAGGGCACCGCTAACGGAGAGGAGTGAGGACACAGGCACAAGTGCCGGGCAAAGCATAGAGCCGCCACCCGCACCCACAGCACTGGCAGCATCAACACCAGAGCGACCCACCACAGCACATCCTTTGTCGCTTCTACTGTACAACTCACCACAGCAGGACCCACCACCACTCTCTCCCACACCAACTTTAGTTTCATCAGAACTGATAAGGCCAAGGAGGCATGATGTGCCCCCTCTCAGAATTTTGGAGTCGTCCGACGAGGATGATGGGGAGGGTAACACTCAAACGGATCCACTGGAGGCAGACAACGCTGGGCAGCAGTCCGCATCTGGAGGTGTGCGTACAGGTGCCATACACCAAAGGGTACAGGAGAGAAGTGATGCTCCGGATGGAGAGGGAGTCTTCTGTGGGCTGGAGGCCACTATGGTAAAAGTGCAGCGCCTGCAAGCAAAAGGAATATTAGCAGTGCAGAGACAGGTGCGCCAAGATGGGCAACATTGACCGGGGGATTGGCTCCATGGCAGAGAGCATGAAAGACATGGCAGAGGGAATGAGGGACATGTCACAGTACATGATGGCTCTCTGTGAAAAACTAGATTCAGACCACACAGAGAGGCGCCGGGATAGGCAGTGTATGCGCCAACACACCAAGGCCATGGACTGTCTTGCTACAGCCATCTCCCTGCTATGTCGGCGCTCTGTCGCCATGCAAGATGGCATTGTGCACTGCTGCACGGATTTGTCTAAGGATATGGGGAGAGTAACCTCTGCCATGCAACTGCTACTGACCAACCAGTCCGCCAACGCTGGGGACAGAGGTGTGGGGGACACAGAAGACACCACCAGCAGGAGCAGCTGTAGCACTCCCATACCAAACATTCGAAGAAGCAGCATGAAGCTGCCAATCTGCTGACCCTGGCTCTACTGCCACCGTTGCCACCCAGCCTTGGGCATCCCAAACTGTTGTGTGTGGGCGCAAACAATAATGCCGCCCACACACCACAGGACTTGTCATGGTGAAGTAACCTGTGACCGCCCAGTGAGGTATTCAGACATTGAAGTAGCATGGGCTGCTATTACTAAATTGCCGGAGTGCCCATTAAACTACGTCATTCACATTCGAAGCCTGGCTGTGTCTCCTTACTTACTTAGAAAAAGCTGCGTGTGACCTCTGCCCGTCTCAGTCTCCCATCTGTGGCTGGCGCTGCTCCTGCTGCATAGGGCTCTGGCTGTTCAGTTCCATCATCAATGTCCTCATGATGTGTCATTTCCACTTCTGTGCCTTTCTTGGTGGCAAGGTTGTGCAGCATCGCACAGGTCGCAATGATCTTACAGCAGATGATAGGAGTGTACTGCCGTGCACCTCCGCTCTTGTGGAGGCAGCGGAACCTGCTTTTTAGTAGTGCAAATGTGCGTTCTACAACGCTGCGTGTTGCTCTGTGTGCCACATTGTAACGCATCTCACTCCTGGTAGAGGGATTAAGGTAGGGGGTGAGGACCAAGGACCGCACAGCATAAGCACTATCGCCTAGATGGAGAAGAGAGTGTCATTAGTTGCATACTCAAAATACATTGATCTGCAGTAACTATCAGGGTGTGTCACAGTTATTTACCTAGCGGGTATCCTTCCCCAAAAACTCCAGCAACAAGGCGTGTGTAGATCCCACTGTTCTAGAATATGTAGGAGTCGTGGGTGCTCCCAGGGAATTTGGCCACAATGTCTGTTATGATGCTGTCAGTGTTGCATATCACCTGCACATTGATTGAGTGTGTTGACTTCCGGTTCCTATATTTGTATTCTGTGGCTGCAGGTGGGCATATTGGGATGTGGGTGAGATCTATACAGCCTATGACGTGAGGGAAGTGTGCCAGTTGATAGAACTCAGTTTTGGTCTTCACCAGTTCCGCATGTGTGTCAGGGAAGCTGATGTAATGATGCATTCTCTGCATCATGGCCTCCAGGAACTTCCTGAATAAACGGGACAGGCAGCTCTGGGACACCCCACCTACCACAGCAATCACACTCTGGTAACTCCCAGATGCCAGGAGGTGTAGGCTACACAGAACCTGCACATGGAGTGGGATGGCGTGCGCCCTTGGTGTTGGGTGCTCCAGGAGTGGGTGCAGGTCCCTGATCAAATCCAGGATGGTTTGTGGGTCAAGCCTGTACTGTTGCAATATCTCTGGCTCAGTGAGTTGGAAAAGCGTAATCCTCTGCCTGTAGACTTGCTCCTCCCTTCTCCAGACCCTCTCTCCTGCTGCCTGTAGCCGTAGCCGCCTTGCAATGACGTAGAAAGCCGCCGTTCTGGTCACACTGTTGCATTTTGGGGCCTTATTTATATCCTGCACCTGGTTACCACCTGATTTCACTCCATGGTAAATACCGACTCTTAAATACCGAATTTCATGAAATTCAGTATTTTTGAGGTTTCCTACATCTCAATGGTAATTTTTTACCATTTCTTATTTACCGAATCGGTAAATAAGAATTCGGTAAATTCTGATTTGGTAAAATACAGACTCGTATTTACCGAATTGGTCTATTTTTGGCTCCTACATCTCAAGAAGCCACTTCTGGTCGGTAACGGCCAAAATTCAGTATTTTCGGCCGTTACGACCGGTATTTGGCTACCTACATCTGGCCCTAGTTCCAGTAACTGCTGATTTGCTGGGTTGCCTACGAACACTGTAGCCATTGCTTTGATAGAATGAGAATAGTAATGGGGTATACACTTAATGTGTTGGTTCCACTTCAGTTGAGACATTGTGAACTTGCACATGCTCGTAGCAACTCACAAGTAGCCTCCTGACTAAGTATGAACAGATTATATTGGTGACAGAGAGCAATTAAATTAAATATTACACTGCCCTTAATCCTCCCACACTCTTGCCTTTGCCAAAGAAGGAAACAAAGATATTGGTGATTTAGAACACACTTGCGCTAATGTAACTGAATTTTGCATCAAGCTGAGACCAGACATTTAAGATGTACCACTCGAGTTGGCTGATTTAATTTTGTTTGAGGATGGTTCTTGTCTCAGAGATCATCATGGAATTCTTTGAGCAGCATATGCAGTTTGTACATCCACACAAGTTATGTAGACTTCATACTTGTAATATAACTTAAGTACAAGTAGCAGAGCTGATTGACATTACAAGAGAGCACTGCCTTACCACAAAACTGAGTGTTACAATCTACACAGATGGCCAGTTTGGTTTTAGTATGGTCTATGATTTTGGCCAATTGTGGTACCAGTTGGGTTTTATTACATCCCCTGGCATGCCAATTAAAGTTGGCACACAAATGTTGGATTTACTGGAAACTTTAAAATTTCCAAAGAATTTTGCTTTTCTTAAATGTGCCACTCACAAAAGTGGAGATGACATGTTTCATTGGGAAATAACTTTGCAGATGAAGTTGAAATGTGCTGTGCTCTTGTGTCTTGTACATTAGAACTGGATGGGATTCTGAAACAGAACTTGAAAATTTAAATAACGTTTTTGTGAGTGTCAGTTCAAACGTCTGGAGGAACTTACGGATCTGCAGAATGAGATGTCAGAAAGAAATGCTGGGAAAAATTGGGCTTAGCTCAAAATAAAGATATTTTGAGGAGGTAAACTGATTCAATGCTACTTCAAATGGTAAGACACATACATGGACCTACAGACAGAATGTTATCCACATACAAGAAATATGTGTTTCCACTTTTTAGAAGTATTGCTGAAAATGTATGGCACAGATGTGTAATCCGTCAGTAGTTGAACGTAAGGAGCAGGATTCATGTGACCCTGAGTCATGTGGAAGAATGGAAAGGCTCATTCACAAGGCTAAATATAAAGTTTGTTGAAATGGCAGTTTGTAATGGCCTTAGATACATTTTAGTGGTCCTTTCATTTTTACCAGATTGAGAGAGACATTCCCGACAAAGCACACACTGTAGCCACACCATCGTTAGAGAGTTGATCCCTGCCAACTTCTTTAGAATAAGATTGGGGAACCTCTTTTGAAAACGAGGCTATGAGGGTCATATGCATGGGCATGGCACTGAAGTTAGACAAAAATTTAATTGTGGTTACCATTTTGAATCATCAGGTGTCGTGAAGAGAGCGAACGATACAACAAAACTGACTAAAGTGTTGTCTTTGATGTCATTGAAATAGCCAGATGCACTTCCTTAAGTTCTACTCAGCAGAAGAAGGACCCCAAATAAAGACACAGGACTACTATCACACGAGCTGCTCTTATGAATAGAACTAATGATCTGGTGTTGGATTACTGCAAAGTTTTGGCTCATTTGATATTCTCTGTCTCCTCTGTCTCTCACCAGGTGAAACTAGGTCCACCTTCAGCAAGAAATTAACCCTGCCATAACCTGAAATCTGGAGACTGGGTTGTGGTGAAGAAGCGCGTTTGAAAGACCTGTCTGGACCCTCTGTGAAAGATGACTTGCAAAGTAATATTAGTGATCACATGGCTGTCAAGTGTGGAGGTTTACCATATTGGAACCATGTTTCTCACACGAAAAGAGTATGGACTGCAAATGATGATGCAGTGAAACAAATTGCTGATTCTCCGAGTCAAGCGTAAGTTCTCTACTTGGTTTCAGAGGGGGAGAACAAAGAGTTCAAGAAGGACAAAGAGAACAAGAAGAAGAATAACAAGCAAATCAATTCATGAAAATCAAACTTTTTCAAAATTGAAGTGCAAGGATTGATGCATTCATGGGGGCGCTAGAGGGCGCACTTGCCGAATGGCTGCTCTTGTGTGAAGCTCCGGCCGCCTGGCATGAATATCCTCCGGTAATCCTATTTTCCCTGCACGCACCCGCCCGAAAATCCACACGGAGGTACGCCAGGGGACAACGCACACTCGGTGAAAATCTGGAGGCAATCCCCCCTGGGACACCGGAGTTGTGAACTGCGGAACTCCCCGGCCGGCGTGTGACTGGCCATGCCGGTGCCTGCTGTCGGCTGCTGACCCTGCGCGAGCCCGGGGATCACCACGAGGCGAGTGGGCCTCCAACGCTTGGACGGCAGCGCTGCTACTACTGGCGGTGAGACTAGCATGGAGAGGGGGCCAGGGAGATACGTGCAGCTCACATAGCTGGCGCAACGGGGGCGGAGGAAGTGCGGAGCCCCCCGCTGGTTTCGCCCGGCTGAAAGCCTCATTGCTGCAGTGCTAGGCGCGATATATATCGGCGCCATAGAGGACTGACTGACACACCCCAATGGACCCGGGACGTCCTGAGGCCTGACCCCCCACCAATACATACGGCCTTCATAACTGCTTACTGCCGCCTTCACGACGTGCTGCCAGGCCCGACAGCCTAGCGCTATTGAGTGGGTCCTCACGGCGCTACGCCTCTTCATTGCTGCGGTGCGAGGCGCGACTTATAGGCGCCATAGAGAACTGACTGAGCACTCCTGCAGCGGATCCGGAACGGCGCTATTGGGTAGGTCTTCAAGGCGCTGCATCTCTGGCCGGCGCTCCTGCACTTGCTCCCAAGGGGCCGACACGAACTGGCAGAGGGATACCAGAGGGCAGCCTGAGAAGCCCAGTAACCTGCCTTGCAGTCACGACACACGACCTCGGAGCCTGCCTGTTGCCGGTGCCGCAGCGAGCGGACGTCTTGTGGCGCCTGGCGCTCCTGCTTCTACCCTGTAGGCGCTACATCACTGGGCTGCCGTCCCTGCGTTGTGAGGCCTGTCTGCTCCTGCACTGTACTCCTTCTCACGGGGGTCACCCCGCAAACGACAGCTACCATCCCCCAGTAATCGGCGCGTCGGCTGCGTGATAGACATTGCTGCGCCGCACTACATAGAGTGGGATCGCTATATCCTCTATCAGCCTCCCTCCAACAGTGGTGCAGACGGCACATAGGCGCAGACAACCCATAATCATCTTGCCACCATGGGGAAGCCGGACAGTCGCCAACCCAAATTGCAGTTTGAGACCGCGGCGCAAAAAAAGGCGACAAGACACACTGGAGACGTGGTACCGCCCCGAAGCCCGGTAACGGAGGCCTCGACATCGACCCAGCTGTCCCCAGATATGACCGCAATCCTGCAAGAAATGCGACAGGGCTTTGCGACGGTGGTCGACAAAGTGGATAGACTCACGTCCAGGATGGACGGCATAGCCCAGAAAATAGACGTCCATGAAGAACGCCTATCTGAGGCGGAACGCAGGATATCGGCACATGATGACACGACCGCGGCTCATGATACTCGCCTTGCCAGGATGGACAACGTCCTGAGGGTAATCGCTGCCAAGAACGAGGAATTGGAAGCTAGGAGCCGACGGAATAACATTCGAGTCACGGGCATTCCGGAATGGACCAACACGGGGAGGATGGAATTATATGTCGAGAAACTGCTGTCAGCAACAGTCGGGGCAGACGCTCTATCGGCTCACTTTATTGTGGAACGTGCACACCGCTCTCTTGGGCCTCAACCCCAACCGGGGACCCCACCGCGACCCATAATTGCACGCCTCCTAAATTACCGAGATCGCGATGCGGCGCTTAAGGCAGCCAGAGCAAACCAGGATCTGGCATATGATGGCGTGCCCTTCTCGATATACCCTGACTTTACCCCGGTGGTCCAAGAACAGCGACGGAAATTTCTTGCTGTAAAGAGGAAGCTTCGAGATTTGAACATTGACTATGCTCTCTTATACCCGGCAAAGCTGCGAGTCACACACCAAGGTACGCAGCACTTCTTTCTCAACCCACAACAGGTCGAGGACTACATTAAATCCTTGCCCAAAAGATCCAGGCGACCTGCGGACGCTGAAGACTTAAATGCATCTGGTCCTGAGTAGGGGGCGACTGGCTCTCTTCGGATACATCCTTTCGCAAGTGGTGGATTCGTCTTCACTCCCCTCGCTGCTGGGGGGAATTCATTCGACTAGGAGATGGCTGCCGCTGCCCCTGGGTACCATGGACGGGTGCTGCATCGTGGATGGTAATGTATGCCAGGCACCACCCCCCCCTCGTCCCTCTCTGCTCCACGGGTGAACCCAGGAATGGACATGCACGGAGTGGGATGGCTGGGGGTGGTAGACCGTGCACCTCTGATGACCCCAATGGGTGTTCCCCAATGACATTGACTTTGTTGCTTGTTTGTTGGTTGCTATCTAGCACTGTTTTGGGTAACGGGTGGGGGGCGGGACAGGGACACTGGCGAGTTGGGGTGGCTTCAGTGGGGGGGGGTGGTGGAAAGACTATCTAGTAGAACGGACTTACACTGGGCGATGTAGATCTTCCGTTGGAACTGTTGATCTGCCTCGCTATTTTTGGTTACATGCTGTGGACCGTTTGTCCCTTTTCCAACTAGGCCTGATGCCTGGAGTTATCCGGGGAGGTATGGGGGGAGGGGACTGCTGGGGTTGCTGTTGGGTTTCAAGTTTTGACATGTGCGTGTGGTGGTCTGAACTCACACATTTGCCCTTTGGAGTGCTCCGTGATTGTGGCCGGGGGGCGAGAGGGCGGGGTGGGTGTGTTGCGCGCTACTTATGGCAGAGTCGTGACGGAAGAGTTGGGGGTGATTCATTTCTGCTTCAGTTTCTGCTTCCGCTTGAGGGCATAGCACTGGTCCGAATGTATAATGTTCTGTTTGTTGGGAGGGTGGGCTTGGCAGCCTTCCATGCTCTGATCCCGCAGTTATGGTACTACACGTTTACATGGATGACACACGCCTGAATGTGATCACTTGGAATGTGAGAGGGCTGGGAGATCATAGGAAGAGGAGACAGATATTGAGCTACCTGGATCGCCATAATGTTCACATTGCTTTCCTACAGGAAACGCACTTTGCGCCCCACAATCACAAGCGTTTGGGAGCAGGTGGGCTTCTCACTCGATCTTTGCTAACTACTCCTCATATGCCCGAGGTACGGCCATACTAATTAAGAGATCCACACCTTTTCGGCTGGCTGGCTCCAAGGTAGATCCCCAGGGGAGGTACTGTGTGCTATGGGGTAGGCTGGGACACATGTCAGTGACACTTGTCTGTTGTTATGGGCCCAACACGGATGACCCGCACTTCTTTACCTCACTGTGGGCGGCGATAGTTGAGACAGGACCACAACACCTCATATGGGGTGGAGACTTCAACATAACCCTGCACCCCCCCCCTGGATAGATCACACCCTGCCCCGCATCACTATACTAACGGGCGCGAAGTCCTTAGAGCGACTATTGCTGGTAACAATCTCATTGACGCCTGGCGGGCACACTGCGGGACTAGAGAGGAGGGTACACATTTTACTGCGCAAGCTCAGTCATGGGCGAGACTTGACTATTTCCTCCTAACCTCACAACTGTACACAGCACTAATACATGCATCTCATCTCCCCAGGACTTACTCCGATCACTCTCCCGTTTTGATCACGCTGGCTGGTTCTGAGCTAGGCCCCCCAGTGACGGCGTGGCGCATGCAGCCCGCTATGTTATTGGACGCGATATTCCAGGAGGAACTCCGTGAAGAATGCCTAGACTTCTTCAAACGCACCAAAGACTCAGTCCAAGACGTTGAGACCATATGGGACGCCTTTAAGGCCACGCTCCGAGGCTTATGTATATCGAAAGGCTCGGGAGTGCTCAAGAGCATACTCACTCGATTACGCAGCATAGAAGCTGAATTACGCAGTGCTGAAAGCCGTCTTAGGACGCACCCTGACACGGCGACCCTCGCTACCATCCGCGATAAATTGTCGGAATTCTCAGAGGAGGCTGCTCGTGAGGTGAAGTTTCGGAACAAATACTGGGTGGCCAGGAGGTATGGAGAGGGGGAGAGGCCTGGGAAGGCTCTAGCGGCAACGGTCAAACTGATGCGATCGCCGACGATAATATTAGAACTTGAGACGGCGGAGGGGCTGGTACTTAGAGACACCACCCAAGTCCTTAACGAATTTGTGCGACATTACAGTACACTATACTCCACTAGCAGACACAATGAACTCACGTTGGATGAATATCTGGCAAATATCTCCTTGGGGTGGTTGAGTGATGCGCAGAGAGCCTTCTTGAACGCCCCTTTTGAGCTGGATGAGGTCAAGGAGGCCATCATGGGCATGAAGTCGGGCAAAGCCACTGGTTTAGATGGCGTACCTATAGAATTCTACAAGACTTTCATCGACTTCATGGCTCCGGTGTTGCGGGAGGTCTTTGAGGATGCCTTGGAGGTGGGCCATCTCCCTGCCTCCATGAGAGTTGCCCTCATCACGTCGCTGCTTAAGCCTGGGAAACCCGCCTCCAGCTGCGACTCTTACAGACCTCTATCCCTGTTGAACTGCGACGTTAACATTCTTGCGAAACTGATTGCGACGCGCATAGGCCTCTTCCTGCCTGCTCTTATTCTTCCGGACCAGTCCGGATTTGTCCCTGGAAGGGCGACGTCGCATAATCTCCGTACCTTTTTTTCGGTATACGACTCCGTCCATGAGGATCTCCCTATGGCAGCCATTTTTTTAGACGCCACCAAGGCGTTTGACTCGCTCGAATGGGACTTTGTGTTTAAAGTTCTGGAGCAAATGGGTTTCCCGCCTCTCTTTATTTCCTGGATTAAATTATTGTATACACATCCAACTGCCAGAGTACTCATCAATGGGAAATTGTCGTCGGAATTCCCGATCACCAGGGGGACAAGACAGGGGTGCCCACTGTCCCCTCTTCTGTTTGCTATAGCCACTGAACCTCTGGCGGCTAAATTGCGACAGCATCATCAGGACAGGGCAATGCGCTGCTTTCAGAGACAATTGCTCGTCTCTATGTATGCTGACGATATCACCCTCTATGTTCGCCACCCAAGCGATAACTTGCATCCTATACTCCGTGAATTCATTCGTTTTGGTGCCCTCTCGGGGGTTCAAATCAACTGGAAGAAATCATGTATCTTCCCCCTTACTGCCTCGACAGTTCCATTCCCACTTGAATTCCCACTTGCCTGGAGCACGGGGGATTTTAAGTACCTGGGTATACATGTGGAAAGGAGTAGAGAAGACCTGATGCGTGCAAACTATGGCACTGTGATGGACAAGTTGAGCGACAATATATCTAGATGGATCATGCTCCCTCTTTCCATGGCGGGTCGTGCCTCATTAATCAAAATGATCATACTCCCTCAACTTTTGTATCTATTCTTGAATATTCCGTACCACCCCGGATCCTATTTTTTTCGTCTGCTACGTTCAGAATTGCTCCGACTAGTGTGGGGTGGTAAAACGCCCAGACTCAAATGGAAGATCCTTGTCCGGCCATTCGCACAAGGGGGATTTGGCATCCCTGACTTTGAACTCTATTACCGGGCTGCACAGGCTCATTATGCGTACTTTTGGGTGCGCCAGCAAAGATACATGCCTCAACTGGCGGCTGAGCACTGGCTAGCACACCCGATCCCCATTGAAGGCGCGCTCTACTCCCAGGTGGAGGGTAGGGACAAGACCCCTTCCACTGTATCGAGCACTGTGACGGCATGGCACTCTATTGTGTCCAAGCTGGACTTGCACTTCTTATACGCACCGAAACTGCCGCTGGCCTACCACCCACAGCTGCCGCTCCTACAGGAGGCTGGCTTTCAAAGACTATTGAAAAAGATTGGTGTCACTACGTGGGGAGACATGTACCTGGATGGCGTCTTCCGAACTAGGGAACATTTCTATGAAGGCATCCACCCGACACCTCTGGACTTGTTTTATTATGTCAGACTCAGACACGGCCTACAAGCTATCACGCCTGATTTCCCCTGCGAGCCCCCAGTGCTACCCCCTTTGCAAAACATGCTGCTTCATGATCATCCTATTAAGCTAGTATCTACACTCTATAAATCTATAAGGGCCAACACGACATACACAGATCTGCCCGCTAGGCAGAAATGGGAACAAGATCTCACCTTGACTTTCATGGACACGCAATGGGAATTTTGCCTGCAGCAAACTGAGCGCATTTCATCTAACAGCCGTTATAGAATAATCCACTATAAATTTCTGCACAGGCTATACCACACTCCAGCGCGGCTGCACAGATTCAAGCTTAGGCCTACAGATGCCTGTGACAGGTGTGGGGCCCCAGGAGCTGATTTCCTTCACCTTGCATGGGGATGTCCTGCAGTGAATGAATACTGGACTCAGGTGTTTCAGACCCTCTCCAAAATGATACCCATGACGGTGGATCCATCTCCATTGGTGGCCCTTCTGGGGTATGTTGCACCTCTTCAAGCGGCCACCGCAAATATGTGGCACTAGCTATGCTTCTGGCTAAACGCAGGGTGGCCTGTAGATGGGGGCGGGGAAGGGCGCCCAAATTCAAGGATTGGTTGAGTGATATGGTATACTGCCTACTGACATATGGGCCCCGTTACAATGTTATTTGGTAACTGATCCGCCCGAGGATGACAGCGTTTGAAGGTGGGCGGTGGAGTACCTTTGCTGATATGTCTTGAACTCGCAATATAGCATCTGGACTGCTGGATATGGCATGATATGTTTGCTGCCTCTCCCCGTTCCCCCCCCCTATTTCCCCCCCCCCCCTCATTTTCCCCCCCCTCCACCTCTCTGCCCCCCTCCCTGCCCCCCCCCGTTTAAGACCCTATGTGAAGAACCTCATCCTCAGTGACGTCCCGGGATGCCTGTCTGCCCACTACTTCCGATACTGTGGCTCAGCCTTCCCTCTTCTGTGGTCTCGTGACTCTGCCACTCTGATATCACAGTGCCTACCGAGAGTAGATATGCCCACCTAGATGCCCATGTGCCCCCCTCCCCCCCCCCCCATCCCCCCCATCATTCCTGAGTTTGTATGGACACTGCACATGTCAATGGTTATATAAAAATTCAAAAAACTCGAGACTCATTTATTTAGCTGTAAGACGCGGCACTTGTCACTTAGATGGAACTGTTGGCAAAATTGTTTTCAACGCACATGCATGTCGACACTGATTTGTATTTCTGTAAGCACTGATAGCGGCCGGCCTCCGGGTTGTTGGCGAGATGCTGTGTATTCCTGACAATGCTCAATAAATGTCTTGAACCAAAAAAAAAAAAAGGATTGATGCATTCATACCTCTGCCCACATTAAAACCTGTCAACAAGAGGAAAATCAAGCTCCAAGAGAAAATTAAAGGGCCCGTGTTACAAGTGTTGCAAATCAAAAGAAGATGACAAATGAGGCAGGTGAAACATATGAAACTGAATATGAAAGCTTGATACGAGCTAAATGATCTGTAGATGTGAGAGAAAGAAAGAGAGTAAAGGTTCAACAGCTTAAAGAAAAAAGGAAGAAAAATCGGCTGAAGCAGTGAAAGATCTAATAGTCAGTAAGGTCTGAAGTCAGAAGATCAACAACAGTAAGAGTGCCAAACAAGAAGTGCACAGCCCCTGCTTGGGCATACCTGACAAACATTGAGTCAGAAGAAAGAAACACTGATCGGAGATATTATTGACTTCTGTTTGAAGAACCTCCATAAATTGACACATGCAATGAGAAGGAGTAGGATCAACTACATTTTTGGTTAGAAATGTTTAGATTTTTTAACATTTGTAAGTGTTCCTGTAAATCTCTCTTACATAAGATTGTTTGTGTTTGCCTGCATATTAGGCAAATGTACTCATCTTAGAAGACTAATTTTGAATCTACTTAGGTATCCGCTGAAGCTGACGAAAATTGGTTTGGGTCTGCATAGCCCCTTTGTGAACCGTTAAACTGAACTTTATTTTTTGTACGTTTGAACAGAATTTTGTGCTATAATGAACTGTTTCCCATGCATGTATGATTATGGGAATATCTGAAGTGCTGGATTCAATTTATTTTATTTCCTATTTGCACTGGTTTCAAGCCGACTAGACTACGGAAACACCCTTTACGCCCGAACCACAGCCAAACTACAGAAAAAACTCCAACGCATCCAAAACGCCTCAGCCAGACTCATCCTAGACATCCCCCGCCAAGCTCACATTTCCGGTCACCTGAGAGACCTCCACTGGCTCCCCGTCAACAAGAGAATAACTTTTCGCCTCCTTACCCACGCACACAAAGCCCTCTACGACCTAGGACCCGAATACCTCAACACGCGCCTGTCCTTCTACTCCCCCACCCGCCAACTTCGATCATCCAATCAACCCCTCGCCGTAATTCCACGCATCCAAAGATCCACCACGGGAGGAAGATCCTTCTCCTACTTAGCGGCCAAACCCTGGAATTCCCTCCCCACCCACCTCCGCCTCACACAGAACCACCTCTCCTTCAGAAAACAACTTAAAACTTGGATATTTGACAAGTAAAGCTCTCCCCCTCCCTCAAACGCCTTGAGACCCTCTGGGTGAGTAGTGCGCTATATAAATTCAAACTTGATCTTGAACTTGAAGGACAGTATTCTAATGCCCGCAAGATTTTCTCACATTTGTTGCTTGAAGGGCCATTTTTGTTAAATGCCCACATCATATTGATTATAACATTTTTGGAGAGTTGTTACAATTTTGCACTTCATTTGTTTTAGACTAAGATTTTATTGAGATGCTGTTTTATAGAAAGAAGATGTCTTTTTGTAAAAACATATTTTGCTTGGCTCTAAAAACAGTTATTATATTTTTTATTTTAAGATTATTAATTGAAATATTGCTGAGTTTATACCCCCTGTTGGATACGCTTCAATCCATGTTAACACTATACAATATAATAACAATACTAGATATGGTAGATTAAGTTATAGAAGTAGATTTGATGGAATATATGAGGAAAATATGTATGCAAATTTCCTTAAGGAGTATAAAAGCACATGGAAAGTTTCTAATTGCTCTGTCTGTACACATATACCTACTAACTACTACTTTTCCAGAAGGAGTTTCCCGTGTCTAGTTTCCTGTGTCATATGGTCTATCATGTAATGTTTATTTTTCCCTTATTATGCCGCACAAATCTTTGAAAGAATACAAAGTAGAATATAATGTTCCTATAGATCAAATGCCTAAAGTTGTAAAATGTAATTCTTCTACTACTAAATATAATAGTCATATTATGTTTTATAACTCAGAAACTAACAACACTAACAATAGGTGTGTTTGTATATCGACTGATGTAAATCATAATTTTATTAGAGAATATAATGACAAGAGTGTGCAAGTTAGTATGAGTGCTGTTGAAGGCATGGAGTTTCATTTAAAAGATGAGACTGTAATTAAGAATTTGCAGGTGGATCCTAGACTTTAGATTTGGCAAGAGAAGAAAGTAGTTGTGTGTATGTGCAATAAGCTATAGATGGGATACTTTAGTTATGATTGGAACAGGTGTATGTAGTTTTAACTATATAAGTGATTGAATTAGTTGTACTTATTTTATTGGGCAAATACTCTATTAGGAGGCATTTAACACAACTGTGTTAAAACAGCTTATTTTAAAATTGCAAGTAACTTGGTAGGTTCATGTTATTTCATTAGTTTTTTCTAAATCTATCATGTAAATATGTTGAATGAAATGAGCGAAGTGAGTTACAAAGGAGTGAAACATGCATGCGGTCGAGTGCTCATAGATGTGTTTGGTGTTTTGATTTTACCTATTGGTGTGGCGTTGAATGATGTGAATTAGAAAGTTGTCTGATTTTGGTGGAGCATTTTTGCTACTAATACTGCTGATGCATTTATTATAAAATGAAGAGATTATTTCCATTTGGGCAGTGGTCATCCAAAACCGCCTAGCTTTAGATATGATTTTGGCTAAAGAAATTGGAGTTTGCAGCGTAATTAGATTACAGAAAAGTGTTTGGCCCAAAGGCGGTTGGGTAGGGCAGGAATAATTTCTCAAACAAGGGGGGGACCCAACCGTCAAATTTGAAGTGCTGGAATGAATTTACCAGACTAAGGGCATTCACTTGTTTGAATGTTCTAAAGCATTATTAGCTTATCATTTATATTTTTTGCTGTTAATTCATTTCATTTGTAGAGCATGCTAAGCATAAGACACACCATTTTCACAGTGAATTACACATATTAAACGAACATTATAAACTCAAACAAAATTGAAATACATTCAATATAAGCAATTATCATAATTACATGAAACATAAATGGTGGAATACATTCTAGTTTAATCTAGTCAATTTAAAATTCAACAACCAGTATTAAATAAGCCGTACTAATTCTGTATAGATTGATGGCTGCTGGGTATATATAATTGTTATCCAGGGGCAATTCATTTCTACTCGCTCCCTGCATTAAGACATATTTATTGGTTGATTTATCCTAGCAGTACTGGATGCAGATGCGTTCCGAGCCCCATCCTAGTTAGGGGGTTCTCCTCAGGGCCTTTAAACTGGATTTATTCTGGAAAAATAAAGCAAGAATATATTAGTGTGGCTCTGTAGTGACCAGATATTTTGTCCTATTTCTGAGTGATGGTGACTTTAGTCTACACCCATGTTAGTATAGTGGATAGATCCCTATTTTCGGCCTATTCTTAGTGTTAGCCTACTGACTTTGGCATAATAATATGCCCTTTCATCACTTTCGGGCCTGAAGGCCTATATTAGAGGGTAGATCCTTTATTTCTGACATCATATTACCTATTGGTAGGGCTTGCTTATGTATTTTGATAGAGCTATGCATCTCTTTCACCTTTTTCGGACCTACAAGGCCCAAACGAGAGAGACTTCATTTTCCTTCCTCCCTCGGCTGCTGGAGTCCCTTGTAGGTCAAGAGTGATGTTTTAGTTATGAGCTGTTGTTCACTGGAGAGGAACCGGTCAGAGCTGGCCCTTATCGGAGGAATGTAAGCAGAGCTCGGGTTTTAGACGAAACAGCAGCTGGTCACTGTGGGAGCGTCGGAGGCCCGGAGCCTGGTACAGGAGTCTGGTGGGCGGCAGGTTACTATCTGGAAATTTCCATGAACGAAGAGCTCTCTATATTATCGAAGTGTAGAGAGGAGGAGCAGGCAGTTGACAGTTGGAGTTTGGGACGATCGAAGGCTGATGATCTTTTGGAAAGACTGAAGTTATATTGTGAGTCAGTCTGTTAGAGCAGTTGGAGCTAGTTAAACGGCGGAGTTAGAACAATCAGAGTGAAGAAGTTAGTTGAACGGATGGTTTTCAGAGCGGCTGAAACTATATCATTAGATTGAAGTCTGGAGGTGAAGACAGTTCGTGGGAGAGAGGAAGCCAGTGCAAAGGGATCGGTGCAGAACTGAGAAACAGAGAAGAAGACGAGAGAAGGGTTCCAGTGCTTTGGAGGGGGACGGAGGTGAAGGAGCATAAAGGTGCAGACGTGTATCCATGGGTGCAGAGTAGAATCTTAGATGAGCCAAGGCACAGACGAGAGAGGGACCCAGATGACAGCTAGAACCGGACTCCATAATTATAAGGTGAAGTCTGTCCTGCTATTATAGTGTGCAATTATACTAACTCTTTCCTTTACTTTTCAGGCTATGCTTAGATTGTTAGGTATTATTGTGACTTTATAATACAACGTTTTCTTTGTCTGTTATTGTGTAATAAAGGGACCCCAGTTTGTAACGAATATATATATTTGAGTATTGTTTCTATGATAAAACTGACCTTTCTTTATAGCCAGATGCCAGCGTATGGAAGGATGGGCGATTCCCTTCCTACAGGTAACTGATGCGGGAGAATGATGTAAGTTTTATGTCAGGGAATAATTCTAAAGTGTAACAATTTGGCAGTTCTTGTGTGAGAGGATCGGATCTCCTATCTATCACATGAGGGATAATAATTCATATAAGATAGAAGGTACTCCCAGTAAATATTAGGGGCCTCATTTATGAGAAATGACGCATCGCTGCGTGAAAGCAGCGATGCGTCACTTCTCAGTGCGCACTCCTTGCGACATTCCTGATGCGTCATATTTAATGTATGACGCATCATGTCGCAAGGAGTTACAGATACACAGTATTTCTGACGTATCTGTAAGCGCAAAAGTGACGCATTGCTGGAGTGTGTCACAAAAGTGACGCAACTCCAGCAATGCGTCCTTTCACATAGGGCAAGCCCCATGTGAAAGGGCCTGCGTCAGTCTTACGCCTGCTGTGAGGCAGGCGCAGGATTTTGACGCAACGGTGTCCTAAAAGTGACGCAGTGAAATCTCATAGATTTCACTGCGTCACTTCTACGACCCTTTCTTGCGTCAATACGCCCCCTTGCATACCTGGTGCAGGTATAATGTGGCACAGGGGTTTACAAAGTGACGCATCTACCTAGATGCGTCACTTTGTAAATATGACGCAACAAGGCGCATTTTTTACGCCACTGGTGCGTCACAAAAAGTGACGTACCAGCAGCGTAAAAGTGACGCAAGGGCTCATAAATGAGGCCCCAGGTACTTAGGAACTTCCCAATAGAGAGAGAGCAGAAGGTATTAATAGGACAATGAGATCGCTCAAGATAGGGCGTTAATGAGAACACCAATTGTGATTGATGTGTAATGAGATTGCTCAAGATAGGGCATTAATGAGAGCACCAATTGTGGATGGTGTGTAGTGGGATCGCTCAAGATTGGGCGTTAATGAGAACACAAATTGTGGTTGGTGTGGTCGATTGGGCTGCTCTCCGATATGAGAGGGAGGGTAGAATAGTCCGGGCCAGATTGTCACGGGGCTATAAGGTGAGATCATAGGATGATTTATGGCCATAAGGTGAGATCATAGGATGAGACATGGAATTCCGTAGTTATTATTGACTATTCTTAGTAATCCCTTAGATCTAGCAGTGTTTTTGATGGTATAAGCTTGTATATTGTGAATTCCCCATTCCCAGGTAAGTACTCAGGTACTGTTGTAAATAAGTTCCGGGAAGGGATGGTGTTACGTTTTGGCCGGGTTGGTTGCATCTAGGTGTAATTCTTGGTCTGAGAATCTGGTCATTACAGGCCCTCCCTTAGTTTTATTCACTACATCACTTTACTTCTTGAATACCATGATTACCCGCACTCTTTCTAATTCGGCAATTTACGTTTTTCTCTTGTTTGAATCCTTCATAATAAAGTGCTCTGCCTATGGCTTAGGCAATTCTGGACACAAAGGGGAAATTAGGAAAAATTAACGTCATTTTAAACTTTCATTTGGCTGTTCTATTCTTTGTTTGAACCTAAATCAAATGTGTTGTTTTATTGACTTACTTCATCAGGTTATTGAGACATGTGGGTTTCTGTGGGACAACTTCTTTATTATACTTTAGTATTCACCAGGGAACATTTTCTTTCTCAGTCTTTGGCTTCAAGCGCTGCAAGGGGTCAGTAAAAGTGTATTGTCAAATATTTCAGTATTGACACCCTTGGTGTACGCTTATTCCTGAGCCTGCATTTTGGCAATGTAGTGAATAAAACTGAGGGAGAACCACACTAATATATTGTGGATTTGTTTTTCTGACATCCTGCAGTAGTGCATCCTTCAGTAGTGTGGTGTCCATTTTTGGGATAGCTTAGTTAGTTGATAGCTTAGTTGGCTCCAGGGCTCATGGATGAATGCTTGTATCAGGCAGCGTATGGTCACATTGATAGTAATGTGTGGCAACACCATTCTTCAGAGGGACAGTTATCACATCTATGGGAGTGTCTTGCTTTATAGATCATGCTTGAGATTGACAGCCTCGAGATCTTCTCATGTGTTGCTCATACTGATAGAGAATAATAATAATAATAATAATAATAATAATAATAATAATAATAATAATAATAATAATAATATATTATGTGGAGAAGTGTGGCTCACTGGTTAGAAGTGGCAGACCCGGAAGCAGAGGTTGGCCCGGGACCAGGGTACAATTCCCGACGCGGCAGGGTCTTGGGTCAATGTCTGCGGACTCGACAATTCTCGC
The DNA here is from genome assembly GCF_964263255.1 of Lissotriton vulgaris. NCBI lineage: Eukaryota > Metazoa > Chordata > Amphibia > Caudata > Salamandridae > Lissotriton > Lissotriton vulgaris. Next base: position 179,044,610 of record NC_141699.1, read on the forward strand.
CTCGGTGCCTACTCTAACCATGGGTTCCACTGTGCAACTCTGGGCAATAGCTTGCTTAATCTCCACGACTGCCCCTTCAGCGCCGGGGATGCCTGGCTTCACCTTGGGGGTGCCCATGAGGGACCATCTTACAGGGAAAGCCTGGAAGGGTTCCCCAGCGGTATACAGCGCCAGGACACTCCGTGATGGAGTCACAGTGCGCTTTACAAGTATACACATTTACATTTATAATAATATTGAAGTTTATAAAGCACAACAGCTACCTCCATAACAGAGGTGTCCTGGCACTCAAGTAGCAAGCAACGCATGCAGGTAATTTCGGAAGCTGGGGGTGGGGGAGATGGGGGGCAGACCTAGTTATTGCTGAAAAGCCATGTCTTCAGTGCTTTTCTGAACCTGGACTCTGTATTTGCTTGGCGGAGGAACCCAGGCAAGGCATTCCACATTTTAGCTGTTCTAGCGGAGTAATAATATAGGATGAATGTTGGCTGTTGGTGTTATGTGCAGTATTTGTTGTGTGTTGGTAGTGATTCAGGCAACACTGCAAGCTTACCACTTCAGCTTGCATGGTGCTTGTTGTATGATGCTATGGCCCTCATTGGAGGTGAGTGTTATTTTCCCTTTAGGAAATAAAAAAAAAAGTCAAAACAAATTTTTGATTGTTGACATCCAAGAGAAGACATGGGCCACATAAGTCACCCAGTCACCCATTTCCAACAAATATAGTAATACATATATAGATCAACATTTCCAGGAATTATGACGGATGAATACCACAGAAAAAGAAGAAGGAAGAAAATACATTGTAATATAAATGAAGCACATAAAAGAAGAGAAAAAAACAACCAACCAAAAAAAAAACCAACTGTGCCACAGTAGTTCTCCTTGACTGACATCCATGCTCATTGCAATTATAAGTACTATGAATGTACCAACTAGCTAGCATCACGATAGTGATTCACTAACATCAATTGAGGAGGGTAGGAGGCTCCAGATATATTCCCCTATAGTGAAATAAATACTTTTGAACATGTTTTACTACAATGTGGGGTTTATGCTAGCTGTATGCTATCAGGTCTTATTCGGACTGCATATAGCAGCTGAGTTTTCTCGACTTGGAGTTGGCATCTAAAAATCCCTCTAGTATATTTTTCGCAGAGGAAGAGATGGATGCACCATTACATGTCTTACATTTCAGTGCTATGCTGTGTGAGGCGGCCACAGATATGTTCTTTTTTAATTTTTAATTTAACATCGAGTTATATAGTCTACATACATACAAGATACATCACATAGAGACAATAATAACGTATTTCATGTTAAAAATTACACCATTAATTATAACAACTTTGGAAAACACCTTCATAAAGAAATTCCCACAAGGCATTTCTAATTTTTACTTGGCCCTGTTCTTGTGGCAAAAAGGTTTATCTTGCCCGTATGGCAATCATTTTCCGAAGTCATTCTGTAAATCGAGGTATATGTTGTAAATTCCAATTCTGTGTTATATTTTATTTTGCAATTAGCATGAGCATCAATGTAAATTGTTATTTTGTCCAAGAGCAACTATACCAATAACCACTAGCGCATGCCTCAACAATGCTCTCTTGGAAAATCTTGGGATTGAATACTTCCCAGAACAATGTTAGGTGTGGGCAAGACCATGCAGTTTAAAGTTAGTTGCCTAATTCAATGGACTAAAATCAGCAGTTCAACATAAAAGTGCATTCTTTGGAAATTCGCCGCACGTATTTAAGTAACATTTAACCTATTCTTCCACATATCTAGTGTCAAAGTTAACTGTGTCTCTTTTGCCACATGTTTTTTGCAAAAGATCTAACCTTTCTGGTAACTATTTTTTAGTAAGTTTGACAGCAATTCTTAAGAAGTGTTTATTGAAATGGGGTCAACCTTGAATAAAAATGCTGCATCAGGTTTTCCAACCACAAAAACAGGGTTTTCAATTCTTTGCAGGCGACTCAAATGCTGACCAAGGTTTACACCCATTACTCAATGTAAAATCAGATTTTTGGGTACTACCATAGCACTGCCATCTCAATGTTTTACTCCCATTGAGAAAACTTTGTTTAAAACCAGAACTTGCAATCTTGGGGCAGAGTTCACAAATAGGATAAACAAAAAATTCTATTTTCTTTAAAGTGCCATTGATTGGTCGTATGGCAATCTTTTTGTGGTGTAAAACCAAAACTAGCAATCTTTTGACAAAGCTAACAAATGGAATAGAGATCTTTTTAAATTGTGTTTTTTTAAAGTACCATTGTAGGGTCCTCTACCAAATGTTTTTCGTGATTTGGATATCTGCTATTTGTTCTCTTATCTTCTTTCTATTTATCATGTCATAAGCAATAATCTGGCTATTAAGAGTTGCATTAAAAGCATCAGATATGACTAAAGTATCTGCTGACGCCTCACTCAAATCAAAATAAACTTTGATTAACCTAATGGTGTCATCGTGCCATTTTTCATCTTTCAACACCAATTTATAAACAAAAATCCATCTTTTGATCTGAGGGAGTTGCAATTGAATTTATTTATTTATTATAGAGTTTTGTATAGCGCGAACAAGACCCGTGGGTATCAGAGCGCTTAACATAGGAGAGGTAGAGGGTTAACATATATAAAAACAGTTAAAGTACAACAACTATATATTCGTAACACATGAGACGTTCGCGTTAAAATATGCTAAGGCTAAACTTATAACAAAAACAGGTATATATAACAAATATGAGGTAGCTCGGTATATGTTCAGTCAAAATATCCATTAGTGAATATAAAGTTCTATGGCTGAATGCTTTGAGGAGCCATTTAGATAGAATTTCTGATCCTTACATTTTAAAGAAGTATAGGTCAGGAACGCATCTAGATAGGCAGTTGAGTTATGCCCTGAGGAAGTCCATGTAATTATTTTTCTGTATTTTTTATTTTCCACGCATCGACCAAGCTGAGATCCATTAAACACTTGTTATGGTTTCTGGGAGTGCTTTGGGGAACAAACCACAGCCCTATTCAACTTGGAACCTACCTTACAGGATCAGAAGGCTGATGCTCTTGCTGAGACTTTATTTGTTTCTCCTAAACGAAAAAAGAGAGAATCTGTGAAATGTGTTGTTTACAAGTTCAAGGTCTTAATCACGTGCTATTTGTGTGTCCGGATTTGCAAAAGGAGAGGCGCATCTTCCAATGACCATCAAATTTAACATTCATTTCACTCACGAGGCCCGCTCATTTATTTTGTCCCCACCAAATAAAATGGTTTGTAATAGGATCTATCAATGTTTTTTAAACCTCTTTGGGTATCTATAAGGAAATGTTAATGTTATGTATGTTGTTATATTTAAATATTTTCTCATCCTGGTATATGTGTTATAATATTTTTACTTTTGCTTATTAGGAATGTTCTGTTACTCCCTGTTCTTTGTATATTGCACTTTGCTGTCTTACATGACTCTTCTATACTCCTCTAAGTTTTGTATAGTATGTATGATAGTTTATTTTAAGGAGGCAGCTTTGTACTAAGGAAAACTATTTATTGAAGAACTTGCATTTTTGTTTCACCTGAAATGTATAAGTATGTGGACCTCTGTCGGCATTCCGTAGCAAAATAAACTTGACTTGACTTGGTAGAGTAGTCAGTGGTCTATTAAGGGGGAGCCTGTATCCATCGCTGGTGAGTGTGTTCACCAGGTTGTTTGAATGGGTCGAGGGGATCACTGGTGTCGTCTTATATGTTGCTTTATTGAGTATTAATGTTTTTTGTGCTGCTGAATGCGGTTTCTGGATATACAACTCAGGGATCTATTTTATTTTTCTGTTTGCATTTTTCTCAATGTGCCTATCTTATTTTGTAACAGAATTACCTTTCAGAGTGAGCGTTTTGACCCACAACCGGTGATGGGGGTTTATACACTAAAGAAGCTACCAGTTTTGGGTTTTTGGGGTACAGGGATATTTTTAGGGTTCAGGGTCAGTTTTGGGTTTTTGGGGTACAGGTGTACAGGGTAAAAACAAAAAAATATTACATTAAATCAATTAAATAACATTAAAAAAAATAAAATTACATTAAATTATTAAGTGTTTTATTTATTTTAAATGTATATGTATTAGTTTTAATTTTGTTTTAATATTTTTATTTAATATTTGTAAAATTATATGTATTTTAAAATTATTTTTACATTATTAATAATACATTTAAAAAAAACGATATTTTTAATTCCGAATTGATATTAGTAACATCGAAGTTATTTATTTCGATATTATTGACATCGATATTTAAAACTTCGATATTACTGATATCATACTAATATCGATATTAAGACTGTCGATATTACTTACCTTCGATATTTTGTCCCATCGATATTTAAACTTCGATATTATTGTATATCGATATTTAAAACTCAATATTTTGTCTGTGTACCATTATAAGGATTATAAGTATAAGCCTCTCTGCTCTGGATGACTCTGGACTGTTTAGAGTATAACTTGGTGAATAGCTCGAGCCCCTGATAAATTAAAATGGGGAAACAATTAACAGCTCGTGCCATAGCAAGAGCGAGTCGTCAACAAATAAAAGAAGATGTGGAAGTGGCTAAAAGTGCTGGTGTGGTATGGGATAAAGGTCCCTCTTCTGTTGAAAACTCAGAGAGCTCCGGTGAGGGGGAAGAGGAGTACCCTGAAACTATATCTAGCTGTGCCCCGCTGATCTGTGCTGAGAGTCCTGGTAATAATCTATTAAGGGAAGCACCTATCCTAGATATGGAGTCGGGTAAACCTGTGGACAAGTCTGGGATCGTAGGGCCAAAAGTGAAGGGAGCGACATGTGCTATCGAGGGTCCTAAATTGAATGGCTCACAAATTGCTAAAGAGGTGAAAACACTCGGGGAGTTAAAAATCGCGAAAGTCACTAAACAGTTTCCTCTATTTGAAAGGAGATCTATGGCACCTGCTAATAATTCTTCTCTAGCATTAAATACGGATTTGACGGCAGACTCAACGGCAGACTCAATAGGCCCTTCAATCTTTAATGAACATGAGGTATCAGTGGCTGATAAGGGAACTGTGGCTCTACCCTTAACTTCAGCAGTTAGCTCACAATCCAGCTCGGCTCCTGTTCAATCAAGTTTGCTCTTAGTCGATGCTTCTAATGCACAGAAGGAATTCTCCGAAATAGAGTTTGACACAACAGGTGACTTTGAGATATCAGTAAAAGTCATGCTCAATCTAATTTTAAGCGAAGTAAGAGAGATGAAACAATTTCAAAAGGCGGAGCTCGCTGTGATTAATCAACGGTTGGATAAAATGGAAGACTCAATGACCTCATTTCCCGCTCGTCTTCAGGAGCAGAAACCAGAATTACGGGGCTAGAAGGAAATCTAGCAGATGTAAAGAAGGACACCGCGAGCGTATCAAAAATCTCTAAAGCTCTTGAATCCAAAGTCGATGATTTGGAAAATTATAATAGAAGGTCAAATCTGAGAATTGTAGGGGTTCCAGAGAATATTGAAGGGTCTGATATGAAACAATGGATTACCTCATTTTTCCTCCATGAGGTCATTCCCGAGTTCAAAGGAGACTTGACTATTACTCGTGCACACAGAGTCCCAACTCATCAGCCCCTGAACTCTACGTATCACCGTACCATCTTAGGAAATTTCTCTGATGTGCGTGTCAAAGAGACTATTGTTTCTGTTGCATTTAAGCAGAGACAATTTGCGGCGAATCCCACTACCAAAGCCGCTGCCGCAAGACGGAGAAAAGAGTTCGTTAAGATACTTCAACTATTTAAAGATAAAGGCGCCCAAGCTATGATTGTGCAGCAATCTAAGCTAAAAGTCTTGGTAAAGGGGAAATTCTACATGTTTACGGAAGTGGATGAAGCAAGGGGGCTTTTGGATAGGATTACCTATGATGTGATATTATGTATCAGCTTTGTGGTGCATATCTGTTTTTTTTTCTCTCGTTTGATTATTTCTACATGGTCAAGGGAGATGGAGGAGTGGGGAGGAACAAGGACGTCACAGGGGTAACGGGGGTAACTACAAGGCACCTCCAAGATAGAGGTTAGTACCTGGTGGCCAGCGTGGCAAGAAGAAGAAGGGAGAGAACAGGGCCACAAGGTAGGGTGTAGGAGGGTGGGGGGATGGCATGGGTGAGGGGGGGAGAAAAAAATAAAAAAAATTGAAGTGTCTTTGGGTAAGGTTGGAAGTTCATTTGGATGGAAAGAGGGCTCAAGGATGATAATGAAGGGAATTATTTATTCTGAAGGCAGCGAAGAATTTTCTTTACAATGATTAGTAGAGGCTTAAAAGTAATTTCGTTTAATGTTAATGGACTGAATAATAAAAAAAAATGCGAGCTATTGAGTCCTGAGTCAGAACGGAGAATCCATCCGTTGTAATGCTGCAAGAACCCCACATTCCTGCTACAAAAATTGATACTTTTTCCATTTTCAAACCCTAGGCTTCATATCGAGGGTTCTCATGTGCTTTAGATTCTCAACGAGGGGTGGCTCTTTTTTTAAATCGTAATTTGGATGTTGAGATTCTCCAAACTGAAAAGGATGGGGAAGGATGATGGTGTTGGGTCACATGTTCAGTGAGTGGCAGACATAGGCCTATTACTTTTGTTTCCTTCTATGCCCCAGTGGATGATTGGAATCAAAAGTACGATGACTTATTTCAATAACTTTATATGATTAGGGGGGACATTTTAATTGGAGGAGATTTCAATATTTTGATGGATGTTAAATTGGACTCAACTGTGCTCACTTTAAATAACAGCCTAAACCCAAATCGCGAAGATCTATTAGCCAGAATATAATTACACTAGATCTTTGTGACCCTTGGGGCGTAGAGAATCCACCAAAAAAAGAGTTTACCTTCTGGTCAGGAAGATATAAATCCTCGTCTCGGATTGATTTTTTTTTAGCCTCCACGGAATTAGAGTTTTCTTCTCAAAAGTTGCTGCACAATGGATTTTTGGACCATGCTATGCTAGTCATTGAATTTGTGGTTGTAGAAGCCGATAAAATCCCTAAAAGATGGTTATTTAATAAGGTATATTTACGGGATGAGAATTGGATTACAACATTAAAGTTGGAGATTTCAGATTTTATTAGTCGTAACGCAGATACTGCCGCTCTCCATATTGTGTGGGATTCGCTGAAAGCCTTCATTCGTGGCATTCTTATTAGCAAGGATGCTTCAGAATGGCGTGCTGTGAAGCAAGCAAGAGATTTACTGTATCTTAAAATAAATGCCTTGACCCAATTACGGCAATCTGATCCCTCTAATACAGTGAAAAATAAGCTTAATGAAGCAAAACGCGAACTGTGTGCAAACTTTTTTAAACAGAGTGAGGAACAATTCTGTAGACAATCTCAGAAGATATATGAGGAGAGCAATTTCACTGGTAAACTTTTGGCCTGGCAGGCGAAAGAACAAGCTGCTGCAAACAAGATTTGTATGTTGAAATGTCCAATACACACACAGAGACATCACAAGCCGTAGCAATAGGTAATATAATGTTGTCACATTATAAAAAGATATACACTCAACATCAAAATATAGATCCGTTAAAACTCAGGGATTTTTTAAATAAATATGAAATACCATCTCTGGCACAAGAGGATCAGGAAGCAAGTCAACTCCTTTTACCAACGCTGAGTTAGAACTGGTAGTCAAAGATTTACCGATGGGTAAGGCCTGTGGCCCGGACGGCCTGCCAGACGAATTTTTTAAGGTTTTCTGTCACTCTTTTTCTGACTTATTACTTCAGCTATTAAATTCTATGCTAAACAGTGGGCAAGTTCCAAATTCTTTTGCGGAAGGCTCTGTGGTTAGCTTTCCTAAAAAGGGTAAAGACCCCAATTCATATAGGCCGATTACCTTACTGAATACTGATTATAAGATCACAACTAAATTGCTTTCCTTACATTTTAATTCCATGGCTGCTGTGGATCTTATTCATCCAGATCAGAATGGCTTCATTGCAGGTCGCCAACTTGTAACTAATACCCATTTTTTGGTGGAGGCTTTAGATTATTTTGAGATTAAAAAGGTCCCTGCTTTAATTTTATTGCTTGATGCAGAAAAGGCTTTGATTTAATGGTCTGGAAAACACTTTTCGTTATTTTGGCACATTTTGGAATTCCCCCACAGATTATTAGTTTAATTCAAAATTTGTACACGGGTGCCAAAGCTAAAATAATCATCAATTCAGCTTTAGTTGGAACCGTTTCGGTACAGCGAGGGACTCGGCAAGGCTGTCCCCTATCCCCTATTCTTTTTGCTTTTTTTATTGAGCCTTTAGCCATAGCAATTTGTAACTCTGTAGATATAGTCCCTCCAATTCCCAATATGGCAAAAATTAAAATGTACGCAGACGACATCATGCTCTTAATTAGACCTGATATTAAATCTCAGGTCTGTGCCTTACAGCTTTTTCAGGAATTCGAAACCCTGGGCGGCTATCGGATCAATAAATAAACAAAACGAAATATTAGTGTGTGGAGGGAATAATCCCAATGTACATCCAGGGCTAGTTGGATGTATTAACTCTAGGCCAAAAAGATATTTAGTTATTTTTTTCTTTGTTTCAGTCTCAGATCTATATACACTTAATTTTGAACCTCTTCTGTGGAAGATACACTCAATGTTTGCTAGATGGAGACCTTTACCATTATCAATCTTGGGTCGGTGGCCTTGATTAAAATGTCTGTGCTTCCACTCTTCAATGTTCTCTTCCTGCAGCCTTTTTTTCAAAAGTAGAATCTTTATTTTCAGGATTCATCTGGGCAAAAAAAACTCCTAGATTAGCATTAAGAACTCTTTATACAGATACAAAACAAGGTGGGCTCTCTTTACCTAATATCAAAGATTATTATAGTGCATATTTCGCTCAATATCTAGAGGTTATTAAAATTATTAATTTCTTTTTTGACCAAATTTTTTATGAGACTCAGATTCCCTTCTCTCTGCAAATACCAAAATCCCCAAAATTAGTACGATATAAGATCATGAATTGTTTTTTTAAACGACGGGATGCTATTCTTAAAAGATACTCCCTTCCGCGTTTCAACTCTAAGACTCCTTTAAAATATGTTTTCAATTATACAGAGATTAAAATAAGTCCAGATATCGTTTCGCAATGGAATCATAGAGTATTCAACAACTTATCAGATTTTTTAAGGGAGGAAGTTTGGTTAACTCCGGGCGAGATGCAACAATTAATTCGGGGGAATTATTTGTTAACAGGCTCTTATATTTTGATTCATAAAATGCTGGAACGCCTGGACCCAAGAACTCTCTGTTTACGTATTCCGCTTTGGGAAGATTTGTTTGTAACTATATGTTCAAAGAAACCGGGGGAATGGAAACGTTGTTTAGCTCTCCATATCGAGATAGATGTCACCCCGAAAGCTATTAAAAAATGGCAAGATCAAGAGAATCATGTTCTCTCTGTAAATGTGTGGAAAACGCTAAATGATTTAAACTTTAGTGTGCTGCGTGGTGCTAATTGGAGAAGAAAGTTATTTTTTAATAAATGGTTGTTATACTATACCCCAGCGGTTATTTCCAAAATGTACGCTAATACATCTGCCAATTGTTTTCGATGTCAGCAATTTTCCCCCGCTAATTGGTACCCCACTATAGTTGATTGTCCTAAAATCGTTTTCTTTTGGAATGAGATATTTAGTTTCCTACAAGTTGACTGTAAGATTCAGATCTCGTACAATGTCAAATTAATGCTTTATGGATATGATCCCGAATTAGAATTTACTGATTATTATTGTTATTATTATTGGGTTTTATAAAGCGCGTAGTCACCCGTAAGTATCCCAGCGCTAAGATCCGATCTGACCAGAGGGAGGCTCAGGAGGGTGGGGGGGGGGGAGATCAGGGGAACAAGTGTGTCTTGAGCCGTTTCCTGAAACGGAGGTAGTCAGGTTCCATCCTAAGGTCCCGGGGGAGGGAATTCCATAGACGGCCCATATTGACGGAGAAACGCCGTCCACCCGTACGCACTTTCTTCACTCTAGGGATAGTGACTAGGTTTTCATGGTCCGAACGAAGGGCTCTCAAGGCTTTATAGGGTCTGATGAATTTTTTTAGAATAGGGGGTCCTTTGTCCTGTAAGATTTTATGTGACAGGCAAAGAGCCTTGAAAGCCACTCTCTCTCTCACTGGAAGCCAGTGGAGCTGCCTCAAGGCTGGTTTAGCAGAGGATCTCATCGGGGTGTTAGTGAGAATCCTTGCTGCAGCGTTCTGGATTCTCTGCAGTTTGTTGAAAGTTGCCTCGGGAGCGCCAAACGGTCAAATTGTTGTTTATTGTAATGGCAGTAGCTAGGTCGTTAATACTGCAAAATTGGAGATCAACTCAGGTTCCGCTGTTCCAAGCCTGGCTGTAAAAAATAAGAAATGCTAGAGGAAGTGAATCCTTATACGCACAACGGATAGGAGGGATGAGGAAGTTTGAAAAAATGTGGGGATTGTTTTTTGAGTAATTATGGACTTGCTTTGTTTTGTCATGTAAAAAAAAAATGTGTAGCTCTTTGTATATTTGATTGTTTTTTTTCTCTCTTATTATCCGGAATGTAATCCTGTCTTTTATGCTTGCCTTGATCCTGATTTTGATATTGTTTATAATTGCTCAGACCTTAAGAACCAAAGAACTTCAATAAAAAATTGTTTAAAAAAAAAAGGTACTGTGTGGCGGTTAATGTGCTTCTCTGAAGGGGGAAAGAATTGGATAGTAATTTGCATCCTTGTCTCTGTGATGGGACTGCAGAACAGTCCTTGTTGCATTTTATATTTTGTTTTGCAAATATTATGATAAATTCTTTCAACTTTGTCTCAAGCACACTGTGAAATCTTTAGCTTTTAAGTAGTGCAGAGAGGCTCGTATGTATCTTCAGTTCTTAGGTAACCAACACATCTGTTTCAGAGTCTGCTGCTTTCTTAAAATGTCTATAAACAGCAGGAAAGCCATGGAGGAATGCTGTTCATGAAGGCAATATAGTATCTCACTAACGCACCTTACCAGTAGTATATTTTGCACTGATTTACATTTTATTATTGATTTTATACCAATGTTTTATTGATTTTTAAATCTATATGTTCAGTACATTTGTGATGAATTGTAATTTACACTTTGTTATGCATTAAGACGGACTCTCAGGGAAGTGTATTGATGGCGGCACTATTCCGAGATTACATCTTTGCATTACGATACAGCTTTCTCTTTGTATAACCTTTTGCTTTTATCTATATCAGTGTTTACTTTTTAATATTTTTACTATAAATTTTGCTGTGTTGTTTGCACTTTGCACTTTTATGAACTCTATGTAAGATTGAATAAAGGTTTTTGATTCTTAATTCTGTTTTTTGTAAGTGAAATCTGCCTCCGAAGCCACATATCTACCCATCCCTCCTACAGGGACCTTAACTAGACATGGACGTTGAGTGGCACACTTCAACTGTGAAAGACATTTTTCATATTTAAAAGTTTCACACACATAACAATATTAACATACAACATGCAAATGTATTTACTGTGCATTTTGACATTTTAACTCACTGTAATTAACATAGATTGTGTATTAAAATAGCCCAGGTTAGTCTCCCATATTCCTTCTTGTCATATATTTTGTATTTTTCCCATTTCAGGAGAAAAGCTGTACAAGCAACTTTGAGCAATGTGTCATTTTTTTCTGCTTGCTCATTTGAATGTTTACATTTATGCAATCCTCAGAGCACCCATTAATGGCAACCTGGGAAAGAACATCTGAATGTATCTTCTTATGTAGAAGAAAAGTAAAGTTGAATGACACTTAGGGGGCGATTACAAGTTTGGGTGTTGTGGGTTGGGCGGTACGCCACCGCCAAATCCCCGCACTGTTGAGACTTGCCACCGCCTGCCCGATTACAAGTTATTTGTAGTGTGACGGGCAGCTGGTATGGTGTTCCCAGGGCGGTGCCTTTTTTAAACCCAAATGCGTTTCCACCTGTTACGAGCTTGAAAGAATAACATACATTCAGATATATAATATTTTGTTGTGTGATCCCAATAAAAATACCAAGATTAAGTTTACATTTTTCCAAAGAACAGAGGAAGCCTTTAGAACATACTAAATATTTTATCACAATATCAACAGGAGATTTAGGGCCATATGTAGGTAAATACTATTTACGGATTCTAAAATACAGAATATTACCGATTCGGTATTTCAGAATTGGTAAATGGTATGTAGGTATTGATTTGGTAAATTTTACCAAATCGGTAAAATTCGGTAATTACCAATTCGGTATTTACCGAATCGGTAATTCCCATTCATTCCTATGGGCCTGGGGCCTGGAGGCCCATAGGAATGAATGGGAATTACCGATTCGGTAAATACCAAATCGGTAATAGGGGGGAAGACTTACAAGGGTGGCAGGGTGTCACATTGACACCCTGTTGCACCCCTGAATAGTGCATGGGTGCCCATGTGGCATGTATGTCTGCCACATGGCACTTTTGGAAAAGCACAAATTTGCTTTTTCAAAGGTTTTCAATATTTACCACCAACATTTAGTTGGTGGTAAATACCGAATCCTTAACTCAGAAATGCACTCTCTTGAGTGCTCCCTACATTAAGGATTTGGTAATTTACCGAATCAGTATTTTAAGGAATCGGTAATTTACCGATTCCTTAAATTGCAGAATCCTTAAATTTGGCCCCTACATCTCAAATGCCCAATACTGGTCGGTAACAGCTGAAATTCGGTAATTTTGGCCATTACCGACCAGTATTGGGCTACCTACATCTGGCCCTTAGCCTTTTATTTACCCTGGAGCTTACATGGGGTACAAGGTTTACAGGGAGGAGGAACTGCCATGTAAACCTCGGAGGAGAGGAAACTCGCAATATGCTTGGCGGGACCACAGCGGTCCCGATAAATATATTGCGGCCTCTGACCGCCACGCTGCCTCCAGGGAATGATGGTTCCCTGGCGGTGGTCTCAGGGTGGTCCGACCGCCTAACTTGTAATGGGGTGATTGGACCGCCGGTGTGGGTGTGGCAGGACTGCCAGGCCACCACGAGTCTGGCGGTCCTCGTATTGCCAGACTCGTAATCAGGTCCTAAGAGAGATTGGATTATGCTTGAGCTTGTGAAACTAATGAATGTGTTTATCAAGATGTAATTTAACTTAATTGGTTCAGTTCATGGGAACTGTGTGTAGGTGTAATAAAAGGTAGAAAACATTGATTTAAACTAATGCAGTGTAGACTTAGTTCGGAGATATGTTCCCACCTGCTAGAAGAAGCTTTACTTGATTCATACTTACTGCCTTACTGCCTTTCAGTGCTTTTCCATGCTGACACCTTCATCCTGACTTCTCCTCAATTTCTCTGGCTTCTCCTAGCTTTGTAGTGTGGGGTTCTCCTTATGGTAAATCAAGTCTGCTTTTTGTTACTTAAAACAACTTTATAACAGTTTGTCTTTGCATTTAAGATTTTGAATTGCTTTGAATATATACATTGATTAATGCATTCATATATTGGCAATTAAAATATATGGTTTAAATTTGTAACTTTGCTAACTTTTTAATACCCCTTCACGGATTGCAAATCGAATACTCTCTGCCATTTGTGTGATGCCTAATGTGCTACACATTATTGAAGTGTATTGATAGTTGTGTCAGCCTCAGGTGGAACTAAAGATCCATCCAAGTGAGTCCAGCCTAAATTTCAGTGTGCTCCAAAATTTTCAGGGTGCAAAGCACTGCACCAACTGTTCAGACGTGGCACCTTCTTTTTTCAGCTGCTGCAGTTTGTTGCCCAGGTACTCATCGGTCTTGAAGGATGTAAGTTCAGAAGCACAGGTTCCGCTGTTGCTTCGCTCACCCCTTTGTAAAATGTTCCTTGTCCATGGGCACCCACAACTAGTTTTTTTTTTAAAACAAAACTTTATTTGGTTTTTACCTTTTATCATTGAACAAACATACTATATGCATAGATCCTGCAGTGTTATACATCTTCCATATATAAAACCTCCATACAGTGAGCATTAAGGCCATCTTTGTGAACATTCAAAGAACATAGAGAAAATGAAAAATTCTTACATAGCCTTCATTCTATGTGCTAGGATATAGACCATTTATTAATACAGTAGAATTTAACTAGTACCCATTAACTCCGCCCTCCTCCCCTAGCTATATCCAACCCCCCGTGCTTGACTCTGGCCACGAGGTATAAAATCCTAAATAATCGGCCCTCTCCAAACAATGTTCCTTGAATACAATAACTTATAGCACTGTTCCATCTAGATCCAACATTGATTGGCTGTATAAAAAAAAGAAACTGGGTATTACATTTACTGTTGGGTATGCAGAACTTCAGAATCATCACCAGGATTGGTATTTTATAGGCTTCTACCATTACATCCCAATCGATGGAGATAGGATTTTTCCATGAACCACGGGCCTCCTCCCTATGCAGCACTGCACTTTCAGCCCCTGCCCACCTGGTCAGTTCATTGTGCCACATACACAACGTAGGGGCTCTTGCTGACTTCCAGCCCATTGTGATAGACCGCTTAGCAACTATGAGCACCAAGTCCAAAAAAGCGTAGCTGGACCTTGTGCGCCTTCTTACGTTTACGGATACCCAATAAGCACTCCAGGGCTGTGCCCCCCATGAAGAGGTGAGTAGTATCCTCTTTCAATCTCTTAACCCCACCCCAAACATCAGCGCGCCATGGGCACACCCATAACAAATGAATTAGGTCTGCTTCTGGTAGTTTACATCGGGGTGCATTGGTGGTCAGTGGTCAGGTACATGCGTTGTAGCCTATGTGGGGTCAGGTAAGCCCTGTGTAAGATCATACATTGAATAAAGTTGAATTTGGCATTGCGAGGTATCTTCCGCGGGTATTCCAATATATCCATCTACTCCCTATCTGTTAAGTCCCGTCCCATGCCTGTTGCCCGTTGTGCCGAGTAGTTTCTGGGGGGATTCTGGCATGTGTACGGATGCTAATGTATAACCATTTTATGAGATGGCTGCCTAGTCCCATATAGTAAAGAGACTTATTGAACTTGTTTGTTTGGGGTTCCTCCCGTTGTGCAGACTACTTTCTTTTAATGTAGTGCAGCAAAGCTGCATGTGTCATATATAGCGCTGTAGGTGCTCCTGTGTCCCGGGTAAAAGTGTCATGGTCCATAAGTGTCCCATAGCCAAAAAGTGCTCCAATAGTCTCTACACCCACATCCCACCAGGAACCAAGTGCCTATTGAGTCAGTCTGCCACTCGCCAGTGGTATTCTCACTAGTGGGATGTTACCAGCGTAAAGTCCACTGTTAGAGGTGTATTTCAGGGCTTTTTTCCAACATTGCAATGCGGTGTGTAGTAGGGGAGGCAGTGTTGTTGGTGATTTGTTGTGCGGTAAGGGTAAAGCGTGAAGCAATCCCTATTCAATAAACCAATCTCCTACAAATTATGTCCCGCCGTCCAGTAGGATAAAAACTGCAGTTGGCATGCATAATAATAAGCTTTAAAATCAGATGCTCCAAGTCAACCCGTGTGTTTATCTGCAGTTTTTTAAGACTTATTCTACGACGATCCGTACCCCTGATGAGTTCTATCAGGATAGTATCCAGCGTGTTAAAAATGGATGTAGGTATCAGCAATGGCAAGTTTGCAAAATATTATAACAGGCAAAGAAGCACCACCATCTTAGATAAAGGTACACAGCCTATAGCCGACAAAGGGAGCGTGGTCCAAAAAGCTGCCTGAGATCGTACACAACAAATGGCCTTGTTTAGGTTACTCCCCAACATGTCCGTTTGCGAGCGGTAGATGTTAATGCCCAAATATTTTAAGATGTGTGGGGCCGTTGGCAGCGTGAGTCTCCCGAAAGTATTACTGTCTGGATGTGCTCGGTCATGAAAGAAGAAAACATTTGACTTGGATTCGTTAATGGCCAAGCCCGACACTAATTCAAAGTCGGCAAAAATTTGGGGGATTGAACCCTGTCCCTCCAGTATGTTTGTCGCCTATATAATTAGGATATACCGATACCAAGTGTGCCGATGTGCCTATTGGTATACCACATTGGGTAGCCTCCAATCGCAGACAGAGTGCTAACGGCTCCAGCGCCAAGACAAATAATATCAGAGACAGGGGACATCCTTGTCGTGTGCCCCTAAAAATGCAGTATTCTCTGAAAATATGCTTCCTAGATCTAACTCTTGCAGTTGGAGCAGCGTATAATAGCCTTATCCATTTAACATATTCAGGGGGCAAACCGAAACATGCGATATCCTCAAACATGTATTCCCACTGTTAGTGTGTTGAATGCCTGTTTCAAGTCCAATGATATACAGCCGACATGTTGATGTTGTGTAAATTCCATGGACATAATCTGGTGCAAACTGCGTATGTTTAGGGAAGTGCTCCTAGCTGGTGTAAATCTGCTTTGATCGATATGGGTCAGCTTCTTGAGATATGGCTGGATTCTATTTGCAAAAACTTTACTTGGTATTTTGTATTCAGTGCCTAGTAGTGACAGGGGACGGTAACCCGACATATCTGATAAATCCCTACCTGGTTTGGGCAATGATACTACCAGTGCTTGGACAGTGGGGCATGGAAGGCACCCTAGTTCGAGCAACTTATTGTATAACTCCTCCAATTGTGGTAGTAATATTTCTGAGTATGTATCAAAGAATTCTACTGGTATTCGCAATACCTCCCCCAGGGAGATTAACATGGCTAATGATGGTGGTAGGGGGAACATTCCTTATAAGTTTCAATAAGAGGGTGCCTGATTTATCCACATCAGAGTGCCGCATTTGAGTATAGGACCTATAGGCTATTAGTCAAAGAGTTTCTAGCAACTCTGCATGCTAAATGTGTGCCTCCTGCAATGGTGCCTGCTTCGTGGGGTCATGCGCTGCGTCTTGCTCTATCTTTGAAATTTTGTTCTTGATATCTTTTAGATTCTTATGTGTCTCTTGTCTGGATCCCACCTTGGCGCTAATTGCCGTACCCCATATAACGGCCTTCACTGCGTCCCACTCGTCCAATACTGTGGACATTAATCTTAAATTTACAGCATATATTAGTAGACAGGCAGTTGAATTTCTAGATATTGTAATCAGAAACAATACAGGTGTATTAGAAGTTGATTTATTCGTTAAACCTACAGCTAGAAATACTCTACTCCATTTTAATAGTTACCATCCTCGCACCCAGAAACAAAGCATTCCTTTTTCACAATTTTTACGATTGCGACGCAATTGTACTAAGTTGTCAGATTTTGATGTACAAACAATTGCCATCAGTCCCACAATCTTTCATAATAGAATAACTTAATATTATTTTAAATGAAAACACTTTTGCACTTGGCCAAAATCTCTTTAGACAGATCAAGGGCGTAAGCATGGGGGCCTCAGCGCCATCGGTAGCAAACATGTATAAGCCTCTCTTCGAAACTAACTTTATATTTAATGAAATTGCCCCATTTTTTATCAATTAAGCATTGGTCAAGATACATAGACACCTTCTTTTTTATCTGGACCGATTAGGAAGAGGCTCTTCAGGAATTTTTTATCATGGCTGAATCTAGTGGACATTTTACTTAAATATACAGCACATATTAGTAGACAGGCAGTTGAATTTCTAGATATTGTAATCAGAAACAATACAGGTGTATTAGAAGTTGATTTATTTGTTAAATCTACGGCTAGAAATACTCTCCTCAACCCTCCCACCCAGAAAACAAGGCATTCCTTTTTCACAATTTTTACGATTGCGACGCAATTGTACTAAGTTGTCAGATTTAGTGCCCATTTTTGAACATACAGTTTTAAAACGTCTTGTTCAAGCTTGCCGCTATATCCCTAAACCGATCTATAATTTGGTCAAAGAAGAATTTTTTAAACATTATCTTGATCTAAAACATAAACCAGAAGATATGCAATGACGAGTGTTGGAAAAAATCAAAAGTGCAGATGAGAACGGGTTTCAGAAATATGCAAAAAAGAGAAATCTATAGGATCTTCTCCTTATATACATCTAGATGCGGGTTAAATAATGACTTACCATGGGAAAATGCAAGTTAACATAGAGACCTAATGAATAAGTACAAACAATCTTTTTTAACATGTCTCTTGTTATTACCAGGAGATGATTATGTTTTGAGTTGAATAATTCATATTGTTTTATTTTCATAATGTAATTATATTGTTATGAAAAGGATTAGTTAGATTTGAAATCAAATTGACTCATTAGACTAATAGATATGTAAATAACGATCATGGAAAATATTGACTTTCATTTTGGATAAGCAAGTGAGCTTCGTGATCTAGGAAGTAGAGACATAATGGAAATACATTTACTTAAGTTGGTGTGCTAGCTTACAGGGCCCGATCCCTTGCCCATTATAGGACTAGATGTGTTTATTACATGATTAGACAACCTCAGACAGTGGATCAACGACTGCGCCAAAGCCCTCCAACAGTCACACCAACAAGAAAGCCAGCTGGTTCACTGAAGACCTCCGGGCTTCCAGGCAAACCTGAAAACTGGAGAAGATCTGGCTCCGCGAACAAACACCGGACAGCCACGCATCCCACAAGAACACCACCCGCAGACACCATCACCTCATCAGATCTGCCAAAAGGGCCCCCTTCTAAGACCGCCTAGACAACAACGCGCACAACAGCAAGCATCTCTTCAACATTGTGAAGGAACTCTCCAACCCCAACTCCAACACCAACGACGTCCCACCCTCGCAAGACGCGTACGACTCGCTGGCCACCTTCTTCCACAGCAAGATCGCAGACATCCACGGCAGCTTCAATGCCATGACCGCCCCGACAACCACTGAGACCTCCGCCCCCACGATCACCGTCCGCACCAACCGCCTGCTCTCCTGGACCAACATCAATGACGACGACACCATCAAGATCACGAACACCATCCACTCCGGATCTCCGTCAGACCCATGCCCATACCACATCTTCAACAAAGCCAGCACAGCCAGTGCACCTCATCTCCGGAAAGTCATCAACACCTCCTTCAAGATAGCAACCTTCCCGAAGAGCTGGAAGCACGCCGAGATCAACGCCTAACTAAAGAAAACCCAAGGCGGACCCCAAGGACCTCAAGAAATTCTGGCCCATCTCCCTGCTCCCGTTCCCAGCAGAGGTCATCGAGAAGACCGTCAATGAACAACTGACCCGCTACCTCGAGGAGAACAAAATCCTGGACCCTTCCCAGTCCAGGTTCCGCAACAACCACAGCACCGAGACTGCCCTCATCGCCGCCACTGATGACATCAAGTCTCTGCTGGACAACGGCGAAACGGAGGCCCTCATCCTCCTGGACCTGTCAGCCGCCTTCGACACGGTCTTCCACCACGCACTACGAACAAGCTTCCACAATGCCGGGATCCAAGAGAAGGCCCTGGACTGGACCACTTCCTTCCTCTCCGACAGAACACAGAGCGTCCGCCTTCCCCACTTCCGCTCCTAAGCCACCAAGATCCTCTATGGTGTACCCCAGGGCTCATCCCTCAGCCCAACTCTGTTTAACATCTACAATTCACCGCTCGCCCATGTTGCACGACCACAACATCATCCCCTACGCTGATTACACCCATCTGATCCTCTCCCTCACCAAGGACCCCCACACCGCCAAAACCAACCTTCACAAAGGAATGAAGGCCGTCGCTGAATGGATGAGGAATAGCCAACTGAAGCTGAAATCGGACAAGACGGCGGTCCTCATCCTCGGATTCACCCCTTCGGCCTGGGACGACTCTTGGTGGCCGACCACACTGGGAACCGCCAAAACACCCACCGACCACGCAGACAACCTTTCCATGACTAAACAGGTCAACGCCGTCTCCTCCTCCTGCTTCAACACCCACTGCATACTCAGGAGGATCCCCACTGAAACGAGAAGAACAGTCACCCAGGCCCTCGTCAGCAGCAGGTTGGACTACGGAAACGCCCTCTATGCCGGAGCCTCGGCCAAGCTCCTGAGGGACTCCAACGCATCCAGAATGCCTCGCATGCCTGATCCTCGACATCCCTCGCTGCAGCCACATCACACCCCACCTGAGAGACCTGCACTGGCTCCCAGTCAACAAGAGGATAACCTTCAAGCTCCTCACCCACGCGAATAAGTCACTCCACAACACCGGACCAACGTACCTCAAGAGACGACTCAGCTTTTACACCCCCACCCGCCCGCTGCGCTCTGCAGACCTCGCCCTCACCACAGTCCCCGGCTTCTGAAGAGCAACCTCCAGAGGCAGATCGTTCTCCCACCTCACCTCCAAGACCTGGAACACTCTCACCACCCACCTACGGCAGACCCAAGACCTGCTGACCTTCAGAAAACTCCTCAAGACCTGGCTTTTCGAGCAGTAGCAGCATTTCCCACCCCAGGGCCTTGAGACCTTCACAGTGAGTAGTGTGCTTTTCAAATGATATGATTGATTGATTGATTGATTGATTGATTTGGGTGTATTGTGTGATTCATTACTCTAGGAACATTGGCTTAGAGCCTGGACCACGTGACCTGACCTTGTCACATGATCTATCCACGTAGGCTTTACGACCAGGTCACGTTGATGCTTCATTCACGCTATGCAATTGGATGTAAGCACGACCCATGGACCAATCAAGATGAGAAATCCATCGAATCTAAAGCGTTTAAAAAGAAGATTGGAAACCAAGTACCCTCCTTGAGGCACATAGACGTGGTCAGTTTGAACGTTTGTAAGCCGACGTGGCTGGTATCTGTAAAAAAAACCTACCCTGCAAGTATGTTCGTTAGTGCTTGGGGAGTGGCTCACAGTTTAGATTTAGCAATTTCTGATTGTCAGCGCCCACCATTTGGTTGGGTTCACCAGGGAACTATGTAAGCTAAGAAGTGAGATTAAAATGTATGTACTAGATATCAGTAGACATGAACCACTATTCGGTTCTCTGCGTTTTAGTCTGTGTCAGTCATAGAACAGTTGCTTTGACCCCTACATCTCTAGCAACCAGCCTTAAAATACTGATATAAAGGCTTACCTTGCGATACTATGCTTTTTTAGATACACCATCTCCTATAAATATATAATTTTAGGTACAACCTACCAAACGTTTACCATCTAACTCAGAGGAGTGGCCCGATGTTTTAAACATACATCGCATATTCTAGATATTCAAGAATGATTCTGAGCCTGTACACTACTTTTAGGGACTAGAGTATATTAATTGCTGTTTTCGGTTGTCCTTACAGAGTAATCCTGAGGGGGATACTAACTACGAAAAGTGACTGAATGCATGCCAGAATGAGAGTTTATTAACTATCTCATCGCAACGATCAGGTGTTGTGAGAGTAACAGGTATTGATCAACATCTATAAGAATAGTAGTTCTTACTAGTTTACTCATCAAACCATGGCTTTAATATTTTATTATTATCTTTTCATATAGATTTTAAAGAAATATACATTGTTTTTAAATAAAAAATATACAATCGTCTTCGGGATATATACACCAATACCCTGAAGGATACACATTAGGGTAATTATTATGCCCTCTACATTTTTTACGACAAGGATACCTCCTTTTCTATAAATAGGATTTAATGTGGTATTGTTTTATTAATCCTTTTAGATTCTGAACGTCGGTCCTTCCGCTGCACCAAGAATCCAATAAGTGTCTTATATACAGAATAAAAAGTAAGTACTAATATTGGTAGGCCTATGGGTCTATGTCAGTTTTTAATTGAGCTGAAGACGGACCAACGTCGGCTTTTGGCTGCTTTCCTATAACTCCGACTAAATCTAAATAGTCACTATATCTTCTTTCTTCCTCACATTTCAAGGATGACACCAAAAGACTTTCTACTATAAGGTATCCCTCTATTTTTATTGCTTTTTAGCCAATATCACTAGATAGTGGTCAATCAACTTTGCATTTATCAAGAATCTCATTGCAACTTTTATTTATTATTTTTTTAGGTAGTTGTGTGGCATTTCCTGGCGAAGCCGCAGATTGCGCCGAAACACGCATAGAAGACACATTTTTGTTGCCACGGTTTAAGTCTGTGTATTTTATGTTATTAATTACCTGTATTGTAATGAATTTATGTGCTATTGACATTCAAAAGACAGCATAATGAGATATTTTATGTACTGTCTATATTAATAATGGTCTTTATTTTGTAATAAGCTTCGTTTTTAACTAATTCAAATTTAAACTGTATTTCTTATATTTTTTTAGTGTTACACTGAGTTCATATCAGAGTATTGCGTATTACATGATGTGTGTTATTTGAGATTTGTAACAATTGTAATTTTAAAATTGCCTAAGGATTTGTTTTCCATTGCATTATTGCCCTGCCCTAGGAATTGTTATATCAATTCAACAGGGGGTCCTTGTTAATTTCACTAGCGCAACTTCCTCTTCACCTCTTGATATGAAGACCACCGATTTTGTACCAGTAGCGTGTAGCCAGGATATAGTGAGATCTGACAATTCTCAAATTGAATCTGTGACCTTTCTTGCGCTTTTTTGGAGCAGCTTATCTGTCCCTGTAGTTGAGGATTTTCACTGTCAAGGGTCTTGGTGGAGCACAAACCCTCGTTTTCCTGTAGGGATTCGGTGCGCCCTTTCAATGCAAAAGAAGTATAGAGAGGCCCTCAGGGGCCACATGCGTGCAGAACCATTGTTCCATGTAGGTTGTCGCCTCTGTCCAATCACTTCTTTCCGGAAGCCCAATGACGCGAATATTGTTACGTCTTGCTCTGCCCTCTGCATCTTCAACCCTGTCCATCAGTCCCGTGGCTTGTTTTTGGAGCGCCTGGAGTAGTTTTGTATGTTCCTCATGTTGTGGCTCCAAGTCCTCTAGGGTGGAGCTATGATCCTTGACCTTGTCAGCTAGTTTGGCATGGTCTGCCTTGAGCAGGGTAAAGCCTGTGGTTAGGGTGCCTATTTACTGTTATATGGATTCCCGGACCTCATTGAGTATCAAGTCCAGTTTGTCCTGGCCTCCCGCGTCGTCTGATGGTGGGACTGTATTAACTGATTGCATACTCATGGTTCGATCCCTATCTTCCATGTCTTGGGAGTTAGTAGCGGCTGCCTCTTGTATTTTTCCCTTTGGGTGGCCCATTTCCCTTTGTAAATACCTCTCACTTCTCAATACTGTGTTAATATTTATGAATGTGCACTGTTCGAGTAGTTCCTTATCAGGATGGATGGCGTTCGGGCCCCTGTGCGAGACGTGCACAAGCCCTCCATTGCTGTTGAAAAGAGCTGCGAGCAAAGTGTAATTAGACCCAGACTCTCCAGTGGGTCCCTGAGTTAGCACAATAATGTGCCAGTGCTGGTCACTCTATCAGCCACAGGAATGCAGTTACAGGGCGGGGCAAAGAAAGCAGGGGCCTTGTAGCAATGGAGTCTCATTATACTTTTCCCTCAATAGGTCGAGGATAGCACACTGTAGGGTCTGGGAGCACAGTAGAGGCATACAGTGTTGAGGTCTCCTCCAGAGCCTCCTTAATCTGTGTAACTGGCTCAACAGATTGCAGTGATCTGCGTGCTCCTAATGGGTTACCCCCAGCAGCACCGGCACAATTAGGTGTTCCCTGGTCGATTCCCAATGCAGTGGGAGGGGGAGAAAAAGAAAGTTGCAATACATTCTCACCCACGGCCGTTGTGTTGTCCTGCTCTTTCAATAATACCTGTGTCTGCCCCAAGAGCCCCGGTGCGCAGGTATCCCTCAACAGGAGAGTCTGTCCCGGATCCGGTGTGCGTTCTCCAAGGCGATGCCAGTCTCCAAATGACCTCATGGGGAACAGAAGTGAACGTATTTGTGTTGCACATGCTCTGGGACACAGGGAGGGGCTCGACCCAGGCCCTGTCCACAATAAATGCAAAAACTACAGTTGATGGACAGAATGCAGAACAATGTCATACATTCACCCCAGTACAGATATCTGGGCCTAAATCCATCGTTTTTTTGCACTCCACACCACACCAGTTCAGACATGGCCATATGCAAATCAGTCTGACCCTGTGCCTCATGGGAACAGTCCAGTCCGAACTGCCAAGCCATGCCTTCCCTGGACCGGAAACAAGCTTCCGAGGACTGGTTTCTGGCATTCCAGCCGTCTTCAGCCCGGCTTGCTTGAATGGAGAGCGGACATCCTCACCCTGTGCCGCTCCAAAGACTTGTCGCAGGCGAGAGCCTCCCACATGGAAGCAGCCCTCCACTGACCCATCAAGAGAGAGCAAGTCAACATGGTGGAGAAAGTGAACGTGGTAAGACCAAAAGCACGCCAAAATGCGGGGAGGAAACAGCAAGATAAGAAGGAGTGTGGATATTGCGGAGGCCAGCCCCACCGCATGCAGGACTGGCCGGCGAAAGGAAAGAAGTGCAGCGCATGTGGGTGGATGAACCACTTTGCCGCGGTGTGCAGGTCAGCGAAGGCCAAGAAAGAAGCTGCACACTCAGTACTGGAGGAACGAGACAGTGAAGACATGGACGACGACAAGGGTGATTACCCGATCCACTATGTGTTCGCGATTGACCAGCCACGACGGAAGAAGCGGCGTCTCCCGAAGTGCCGCATCAAGATTCACCAGCAGGAAGTGAGAGCCACTATCGACACAGAAGCATCCATTGAGCTGATGGCCGCCAATGTGTACAACCAGCTAAGCGACCGACCTCAGTTATGCGAAGCAAGGATCAGAGTGTTTGCGTATGGCCAGAAGACACCTATTCCCCTGATAGGATGTTTCAAGACTGAGCTGCAACACCAAGGCCTGAAAGTACCCTCCACCGTGTATGTCACGAAAGAATGCAGTGGCATGCTAATAAGTGGGCAGTCAGTGGAAGAATTGAGGCTCAGATCGTTTGCCATGGCGGTGCTGGAAGAAGAACTAGAAACCATTATGGAAGAGTTTGGAGAAGTCTTCAAGGGCATCGGATGCCTCAAAGGGAAAGAAGTCTCCCTCCATATTGACCCGTCGGTCCAACCAGTGGCGCTGAGGCATAGGGGCATTGCATTCCACCTGAGGAAGAAGGTCGAAGAAGAACTGGAGGCATTGGAGAAACAAGGTATTATTGAAAAGGTCAGCGGGCCCAACCCGTGGGTGTCCCTGATCATGGTGGCCCGGAAGCCGAAACAGCCGGGGCAAGTCCGCATTTGCGTGGACATGCCCCTCCCAAATGCAGCGGTAAAGAGGGAACGGCACCTAACTCCAACCATCAACTACATCCTGGGAGAATTGAACGGCGCAAGATGATTCTCAAAGATGGACCTCCGCTCCAGTTATCATCAACTACCACTCCACCCAGACTCTCAATATATAACCACCTTCTCCAGGCACGTAGGCCTCAGAAGATACCGGCGCCTCAATTTCGGAATCTCTAGTGCCGCTGAGGTATTCCAAAATACCATCTGGGAAGTCCTCAGCGGACTCCCAGGAGTTCTAAATGTGAGTGATGATCTACTAATCTATGCATCATCAATAGAAGACCAACATCAGAGACTGAGAGGGGTCCTACAAAGGATCAAGGAATCCGGCCTGACCCTACACCGTGAGAAGTGCCAGTTCTTAAAGAACAAGATCAGTTTTTTCGGTTACACCTTCTCCGACCAAGGAATAGCACCGGACCCCGACAAGGTGAGGGACGTCCAAGAAGCCCTAGCCCCATCCAACATCTCGGAAAAAAGAAGTTTCCTGGGAATGGTGAACTTCTTCGGACGCTTTGTCCCCGACCTCTCCAATCTCACAAAACTCCTCAGGGAACTGATGAAGTCCACCACCACATGGCAATGGGGCCCAGAACAGGAACAAGCGTTCAAAGCCACGAAGGCAGCCCTGTCGGCGGATACGACTTTATCCTACTTTGACCCTACCAGATCCACCAAAGTTGCAGTGAACGCCAGCCCCTATGGGCTAGGGTCAGTGCTAACCCAGCTTCAAAGCAATGGAGAGTGGGCGCCCATCGCCTACGCCAGCCGTTCCCTAACGGACATGTAGCAGAGAGACTCGCAAATAGAGCGGGAAGCAATCGTCATTCACTGGGCCTGCCGGTATTTTTATGTCTACGTATATGGACATTCCTTCACAGTATCCACAGACCACAAACCTCTCATACCCCTATTTCAGGGTTCAGTGTCCAAGCCACCACCGAGGATCGAGAAGTGGCTCAACGAATCCAGCAGACTATCTCTCGGGACATCCCAGAGCGGCCACTAAAGCGGAAAGAGAAGAGGCACAGGATACAGAGGTATACATCCGGCTGGTACTAGAAAGGTCACGGCCTCTGCCCATAAGTCTCGAAGCCATCGTTGAAGCCACTCAAGGAGACGAGTGCCTACAACTAGCAGCGGATGGTGTCCGATCAAATGACTGGCGCCCTATTCAAGCCACCCTGAGCAGGCGGACACAACTTGCCAGAGCGACGCTAGAGTCCATGATGCGGGTTAAAGAAGAGCTGTCCCTCGACAGCCGAGGCTGCCTCCTACGAGGACCGCGACTGGTAATGCCACTCAGCCTAGCCCAGCAAGCCGTGGAATTGGCACACCAAGGCATGGTAAAAACCAAGAGCTGGCTGAGAGCCAAGGTATGGTTCCCCGGAATGGACGCAATGGTAGAACAGTCGGTCAGAACCTGCAGAACCTGCACCTGGTGTCAAGCAGCGGGGCAGCCGGATCGCCTTCACCCAGTCCTCACGGAAGACAACCCCCAAAGCCGTGGTAATGTGTAAGTGCAGACTTCGGACACCTTCCCGATGGACGCTATGCCCTAGTGATTATTGACGACTTCACAAAGTACCCGGAGGTAGAGATTGTCGGAAGTCAGACAGCCATGGAGGTCATCACCAAGTTCGAGAAGACTATCACCACGCATGGTATATTTGAAGTGGTCAAGATGGATAACGGTCCACCCTTCCAGCAACAGGAGTTCGCGGATTACCTAAAGAGTTTGGGAATCCATCCCCGTAAAGTAACTCCACACTGGCCCCAAGCCAATGGGGAAGTGGAGAGATTTATGCATACGCTCAACAAGGCGATACGCGTTGCGCATGCTGACGGATCACCACTGGAGAGAACCATCTAGAGTTTCTTGAGAGAGTACCGGCTGACACCGCACCTCACAACCGAAGCAGCACCTGTGCCGGCGACCATAGGGCGAATAGTAAAGGACACCATCCCGAATCACCCAACCTGGGTCCCTGCCCAAGTCGACGCAGAGAGATCCCTGGCCAACCGGACTCACTCTAATGACCAAGCCAGCAGTCGGCGAGGAGCCAAAGAATCCAACATTCAAGTAAGAGATCACGTGTACATCAAGGATCGATATCCAGGGAGCAAGTTCCGACTCCCGTTTGAGCACCGGCCGTGGACTGTCCTATGCCGAACCGGCACCATGGTGACAGCTCAGAGGGGAACTGAAACAGTCACTCGCAACATCTCATTCTTCAAGAAGGTACACCCTGGAATACTACCTCATCAAGGGTCCGATCGCTCGAGGGCCAGTCCGAGTCAACTCATGGATGACGGCGGTCTCAAGCTGCCGGAACAGTACCCCCCTGAAGAGGAGAACCCGATGAACCAGGACACTCAGTCACTGCCGGCAACCTACGGGGAGAACCTGCCAAACTCTACGGCAAGATTCCAAGGAAATGACACCCCAACAGTAATGACACCGGTGGTGCCACCGTCCCGAGGAGAACAGTCCAGGTATGGTCTGTGCAAGAATCCAGCACCATCCTCCCAACTAGCTGATTTCTTGGTGTGATGATCCAGAAACTGGGACTAGATGACCGGTAACAGATCCACCTTTTTCCATTGTATTTGATATGGTTTTGTTTAATAAAGGTTAGAAGGAATGTAGTGTCCTACGGCGTAGGGCAGCGGCTCAGTCTACCCGCGCCGGCAAGGGCACGCTAGCGCTGATGCATGACGTCACGCGCACTGTATAAAATAAAGGAGGCTTGGCCGACGAAGGCAGTCGGAGCCACGAGGAAACGGAGCACGGTGTCCTGAGTGTTATTATTGCGGTGATGCTGCAATTACACGTGCTAGTGCGACCTGGCACATTACAACCTCCACTGTGTCAGGCCACCGATGAGAGATCCGCCGGCAGGGGGGGAAGCTCTCCGCAGACTCCAGAGCCCCAGAGAGTGAATGGCACACACCAGCAGGTGGCCCACAGCTCGACCCCGCTGCCCAGATCTGGCCCACTCCCGAGGCCCACCACCCTCCAGCGATGCAGCCTCAGCAGAGGTCGGGCCGAGGCCCAAGCCACACCACTCAGGATAAGTCGACATGGTGCCGTACAGGACCGATCCTCCAATGCCAGGTCCACTGCACCGCCCACCTGGGCGGCCTTTGACAACCAGGTGGCCATAATAGGTATTTCAAGGTTTCACCGTATTATGGCATAGTTGCATGCCCTCCTCAATATTCAGCCGTCACGCTGGTCTCAGCCTCAGGACCGCTATGTGCTGCGGAATCAGCGTGGCTAGGATTTCTAGATGTATGTTGCTCTTCGTTCTTACCACCCCGCCCATCTAACACGGTGTAACGGGTCCAAAATCTGCTTCAGCCCAGGATAATTACGCGCGGGCTCCGGAGATCGTTCAATTTGTGTCCGCCATGATCGGCGGCTAGCCACGCCCCTGGCACACACAACTTGGTGATGTAGCGGGTAGGAAGCAGGCAACAACTTCACAAGGAAGAATAAAAAAAGAGTGCCCCCTTCCTCCGATTTCAGACACTGCTACTTTGTAACTGATATATAAGCAAGTACGTCTACTGGTAAATGCTACAAATCTTACAGTCTCTGGCACGTTGTCAGAGAGCTAGCGGCCAGCTGTCTCAATATGCAATGAGAATATGGCCAGACTGCACTTGTGGGTCAAGCAGACATCCCCAAAGATCTATTGGAGTCAATCTTCTGTTATATGTGCAATATAATTATTCCATGGTCGTTCTGGGATTGCTTTTTCCACATGAAGAGTGAAGGTAGGCATGATGGTAGCCCATACCCCCATGCACCATCCTTTGTGGAAGGGCAGAGCCTGTTTTGATGTATTCCTTGCAATGTTTTCATGTCTGTGTCTTTCATTCATAAGTGGCCTTTCTTTACTGCCTGCTATTCTAATTATGCGTTTTCTTCTAGTAACAATTTGGGCAGAAAGCTAGGTTCCAACCAAATCATCATTATAAGTAATGCTGCCATCCTCCATCCAGTCTTGGTGTATCTAGGTTTTACTAGTAAATATTCTGCCTGCATACATTGGGGTGCTACCCCATTACATGGTGAAAAAGTTGCAATGTAGGGGTAATTTCATATCCCAAAATTACCATTCCCCCAGTATGAGCTAAATTAATGATGCAGAAATACCACATTTGAACAAATGATGGCCAAAGTCTTATCCTTAACATGACTTGCTGTGTTGATTGCAATGCCTTGGTGTTCTGGATAACCATAGTAATTATTTTTTTCTTTCTCTAAATTTTAGAATGCTATTTTTCATGTTCTTTTACTTACATCAGCCTTAAACTAACACACCCTGACGCTGTTTAAGGAGTTGGTTGATTCTGGAATGTTCATATTATGTTTTTCTACCAAATGTTGCAGGTTTAATACCAACAACAACTACACAAAAAGGAAGGCATCATTATATGTAGGATGTATTTTTAGAAAATTGTGGAGCTTACACGTTGCATTTTTGGGTGTGTATAAACTAAACATTTAGAATTCTATGCACAGCCGACAACAAAAACAAGAAAAATAGGTTGCATGCAGTATTTCTTGGAATAAACACATATAAAATACCTAGAACATGTGTATTTTGGGTGTAAAACACATCTATAATTTAACTACATCTTAGAAACTAATGAAAACTGATGTAGAGAGAAGAAAGCAGCAAGAGAGGATGCCAAGATTGTATGGTATAACTACTGGGATGCTAAAAAAGCACAAAAGATGTAATTAGAAGCAAAAGGTGGATAGACCGTTAAGCTCTGCAGTGGGCTGTAAAACACCAGGAAAATTACATTGTCAGATCAAATAAAGTACATGCAAGCTTGATAAGGCGGATTTATACATAATCAGTGCATTAGAAGGGTGTGCTACAAAATCAAATATTTGAAAATAATTTCTAAATATGTTCTGCCCAGCACGATATAGTTTAGAGAGACAACTGCAGCTATTTTTTACTCATGTTACTAATACAGCATAACATATATACAGAAGAGAGAGTGAGCTTTTGGACAACCCCATTCGGTCATTGATTGTTACTAGTTTTTAGTAGTTGTCATAGGTAGGGTGATCTGCCCTTCAACCCATGGGACTTTTTCAAAGGTTATATGGGGTTTTAAATAGTTTCCTATTGGAACAACTCCACTATTCGCCCTTGACCCCCCACCCTAATCACTGTCTCTGTGCCCCAGAGACAATGAACTTTGAAAACAATCTAGGAAAATCCATTACAAGGTGCCACGCTGTACATGTTTGCATTTAGGGTGGACATCAGCAGGAACAAATAAAATACAAATGAGCAAAGCCAAACAAAGCCAATCAGTGCATTGTCCTGGGTCTGACTCACTTAAATGCATGTATCACATAAAATAAAAGGAGTTTAATGTCTTTCATGTTTAACTTTGTAGAATAAAGAGAATTATAGTACATTTTAAAGTACTTATTGTTTCATCAAAAGTTGAAATATGTTAGAAAACAGTGAAAAATGATTCGTTCCTCCTCTCGAAGCAAAAAAACCTTGATACAATTTGAAGGTATTTTATTTGTAGTGCTTTTGTTATTTTTTTTACAATATATCTGATGTTTAAAAGACAAAATTGCAAATATCGGGTTCCATCCACAAACTGCATTGTGTAGTACATAAACAATATGGGGCCGGTTACAAGTCTGGCGGCCCACGGACCATCAGACTTGTGGGGTTACTGCGAAGGCGGTCTACCATGCCCTATTATGATTAGGGAGGCCGGACTGCCATTGTCCTGCCGCAGCCGCCAGGAGGCTGCAATATGCTTAGCGGGACCGCCACGGTTCTTCCATGCATATTACGAGTTTTCTCTTGGCTGGCAGTGTCATGGAGTTTCCTACTCCATGAACACAGTGGCGGAGAGGATGCCCAAAAGGGGGCGCACCATGTGTCCCCCTGTGTGCATGCGCCCCAGTTCCTGCACAGCATGGAAATTTCAGTCCATGCTGTGCAGGAACTGTTTTTGGTGTTCCTATTGCAGCGCCCATTTTGGAGGCACCGCCATTGGAATGTCAAAAACCAGCCTGCCAGACAGAAGGAAACTCCTAGTCTGACCACAGCTTTGGCAGTGCGGCGGCTGGATGGACCCGGCGCTGCACCGCTAAAGTCACAATCAGGCCCTTAAGGCTCAATTACGATTCTGGCAGTCCACAGACCGCCATACTCGTGGAGGCATGGCTGAATCCTTACCGTTCTATTACAGTTGCCTGCCTCGGTGTAGTGGCAGTCAGGAGGCTTAGTAATATGCTTGGCTGGACTACCGCGTTTCTGCCAAGCAAATTAGAAGTTTCCTCTCCGCTACGGTTTTCATACCGGGCCCCCTTGTGCCGCTACGCTATGTGGATGCACAAAGGGGGGCACAACATGTGCTACCCCTGTTTGCATGCAGAACAGTTCCTGCACAGCATGGACTTTATAGTCTATGCCATGCAGGAACTGTTTTTGGCGTTTTCATTGCGGTGCTCATTTTCAGGGCACCGCTGTAGGAACGTCAAAACAAAAGCCAGACACGAGTTACACTCATAATCTGGTGGGCGGCCCAATCACATCATTGGCGGTGCGGCGGCAAGGCGGACCCAGCGCTGCACTGCTAAAGTTGTAATCAGGGCCTTAGTGACTCATTTATGAAAAAGCCATTCAGCACAGCACAGCACAGCAAGTCACCTTTCTGCACTGCACTGTGAGGCAAGGAAACATCAAGAATGCGCTAGGTGCATTCCATTACTTTCCTATGCGCTGGCAACCTATGGCCCACCTAGCCCCAGTGCAGGCACCCCTGCATTGCATGCAGGATGTTTAGTGGGCAGGAACGGCACATTCGTGCACACCCATAATTCTGGGAGGCGTATTCACTCTTCTATGTGTTAAGAAATAAAGACATTTCTCCTCATTGTGCCTTCCCTGGAAAGGCATAATGTTTTGGTGCTTTCCCATGTTTACCAGTTCTGGTAAGTCTGGGAATGTATAAAAAAACATTTGAGTTGCGTGGGAGCACCCACGCAATGCCCATGGAGCACTTTCCCAGCCCATAGTAATGCAATGCAGCGATTTGCTCTGTGTTGCGCTACTCCAGATTTATGAAACCACTCAGGGCCACACAAAGTGACTATGCGTGGCTTCATAAATCTTACTTAAGGTTTGCGTTGCGCATGTACCAAACATCCTTCTAAATATACCCTTTAGTACTATAGTAGCCCTACTTATATACTACAAAATGCTATTCTCAAGCCTAGGGGCAGAGACCTTCACCTAACCTATTTTGATGTGCGCACATCTCTGCCATGATGGTTAAAGTCTCTGTTCACTTAGTAATACATCTTCAATGTAGATGTGGGTGCGACAAGGTGGAGTAGCTAGAAAACAGGGAATTTTTACTACTAAATAGAAGGGGGTTAGTGAAGCACACAACACAAAAGAGTAGGGCAATTACAATTTATAAACTTCACTTCCAAAGTTACTACAGTCCTGAAGGTTTCAAATCAGGTGTAAATGTAATCCAGCCCAGTAAGTTAAACACCACACATGGCCACTTACACTTGCAGGTCCTTCAACAAACTCCCACAGCAAACAAATCTGCATGGAAAATTAAAATAAAAAAACACCCCATTGGAACTAATGTTATATTAATTAAATTAGTTTGACATTTAAATTATATATATATATATACATATATATATATATATATATATATATATATATATATATATATATATATATATATATATATATATATATATATTCACTGAAAAAACCATAGGTTATAGACCATATATAGTTAGGGATTAGCATTTACAAAACCTTATTTTACTCACACAAAACCATTGAAATTCGCATATATAGTTAGTTGCACTAACTATATATCGCGCACCCGCAATCCACTGCTGATGATGTCACATATTACATCATTCATGACATGGTCAGTGACATAACTGATGACATCACTGATGACATCATGAGTGACTGTATTTTTCTTTAAAGTTAAAATATGTCTTACATATTGAAGATTGAGTGGATGTATAAGTGTCTGGATGAAGGATTTAGTAGGTGCATGACTGACTGTATGAGAGAGTGATTAAATGTGTCTCACTGAGTGCATGGGTTAGTGACTAAACTGTCTTAATTTGTGCATCATTATATCTGTTGTTCTGTAAACTGCTGCTTGTGTTGATCATTTGCTATATGAGTAACTATATGGGTTATTGATTGGTTGGCCAAGTATTTGTATGGGAGAGTGAGTGTGTGTGTGGGGGTGGCTGGGAAGTGTGTGACTCCGTGCATAGATGTGTGAACAGTTGATTCACTAGATGTATGGGTTCAAAACTGCATGTGGAAACAGCTGTATGGGTGGTTGACTGTGTGTATGAGTGTATTGGTGAGTGAATGGATATCTCAGTGCTACATGTCAAAGTAAGTACATATGTAAAACACAGTACATGTGAGAGTTGACATATATAAATTACTGTGTGTAAGAGCCAGTGAATGTGTGAGTGGCTGCATGGATCATTGAAAATTTGTATCAGTGATTGTATAAGAGATTAAATCTGTGTTAGAATATGTTTGAATAAGTAAGGTGTGTATAACTGTATAGTTGAGGAAATGGAGGAGTGATTGATTCTTTGCATGACTGACTAGATGTATGAGTAACTCCATGGATGAGTGACAATCTGTGAGTGTCTGTTTACACTGAGTGTATCTAAGGTTATATTAGAGTCTGAAGAGGTTCATCGTATTATCACATGAATGATGTCATCAGTAATGTTGTCAGTGTTGCCATTTGAGTTGTCATCAGTGATGTCATCAGTGATGTCATTTGAGATGTCATCAGTGATGTCATCAGTGATGTCATCAGTGATGTCACTGACCATGTCATGAATGATGTAATATGTGACATCATCAGCAGTGGATTGCGGGTGCGCGATATATAGTTAGTGCAACTAACTATATATGCGAATTTCAATGGTTTTGTGTGAGTAAAATAAGGTTTTGTAAATGCTAATCCCTAACTATATATGGTCTATAACCTATGGTTTTTTCAGTGAATTTTCAAGGTTTTGTAAATGCTAATTCCTAACTATATATGGTCTATAACCTATGGTTTTGTCATTGAATTTCAATGGTTTTTTAATAGCAAATGTCAAAAGCTGTAAAATGTATTCTTCTTTTAAATGACACTTTTTCCCCAAACTGCCTTAGTATATTCCAATATATATCAAAGACAAAAATGTAAGTGGTCAAATTAATTTTTTTCCACAATTTGAGAAAGCAAATATACAACAATAACTTGCGTTCCAACATTCAACACATCTACAGAAGAGATGGTGTACACTTCTCCGATGAAGGGAATAGAATATTCGTCCTTTATTTAAAAGTGTGCATTGGAACCTACTTGTAGGTACCTAAATTAGCCACAGAACACAATAGCTCTTTTCAGAGCTACCCTACCTCTAATCATTCAAAAGTTTTTTTTTCTTCCCCAAAGTACGCTCCCCGGTTAGCTTACCGGTGCGCGTCCCGGGCGCTCTCCCCGCGAAATTTTTAAAAATTTAATCTTTTTACTCTTGCATATATCAGCGTCCTAATCCCCCCTCAGAAAACCTAGAGGGTCACAAAGTGTCTACCGTGCCCCCTTCTACCCATTCCGTACATTCTTTGTCCTCCATCTTATGACTCAATTCTACCAATACAGAAAATGGAGGACTCCCGTAACGCTACCGGTTCACGTACCGGGGAGCGCACCGGTAAGCGCTCGATAAAAAAAGGTGGGAAAGTAATTTACAGAAAAACTACTATAGACACTTTCATCAAATATAGAATAGGGCCTACTACTTAGCAGTCCCTACCATTTACCCAAATTTGATGGAATTCCATTGAGAAAATTATGCTGTAAGCCTGACTAAATATCCTGAGGTAAATTACCTAACAAAAACACTTATGAAGTGTTAGAATTGACAACCAATCAAAATGCTACTTTCAATATCTTCTATTATTTTATGACATTTGATTGGTTATGTACCTGAATATATATAAAGAAAGAGAGAGAAACACAGCCATTTTGACTACTACTTCCTGAAGTACATATCAAGTGCATTTCAACTGAGAACTTAAACTTCTTTTTGATTGGTAAGATGATATTTTAAAAACTGAAGTATGTTCTGCACTTTAAGTTAAGAAGGAAAACATTTTCTGATACTTATATACTATCCCTCTGTAATAGTTATAGAATAAGATAGACATCTCTGTTTTAGTTATGGATGGAGTTAGCCTTGTCTTGTATAATTAAGAATTAACTTAGGCTTTATCACATACATTTTTTTTATATTTCTACTTCCAGTCTGATACCATACACTGCCCAAAGATAAAACCACTGTTTAAAAAAAAAACTACCTGTCTGTACTTAAACCCAACAGTGCCCTATCTGTACTGATATATTTTTTAAAAATTAGTTTTACAGCACAAAAATGGAATGAGAGAACAAAACTAACTTGGAAATTGTTGCAAGAAGCAACACAGATACAGAAATTGACTCTGAATTCTATGATGAATCACGAGACTTTGAACTTCTGCAATGTGTGGAATCAGTAGATTTCCTAATTGAAAATGAAAAAAAATCTGACAATGAATTATTAGAAGTTCTTTTTAATTTTGAAAACGAATCAGAATTTTTTTTTATTTAATAATTCAAAAATTGTTTGAGACATTATTCATTTTTATATGTATTTTGTAAACTAGTAGTAAATTGATTATAATGTAAAATCAGACTTTAAAAATACTGTGCAACTTTTTTGTGTTACATAATAAGTTTGCTCATAGTTACTTCCTTTCTCCCACTATATTATCTCCAATGTGTATTTATTTATTTTTATTTATTTTAGCTGTTTTATAACGCGCTCTGTTACTACCAGAGTATCCTGGGGCGAACTATTTAACATCTCTTTATCATCTCCTGCCTCCATGGTGTTTCTGCTTTCCTGACAGACTATGCTATGAATTCCATATACCACAATAACTTCTGAAACAACATGCAAGATATTTACAAAGAACACGGTGTATTTTTATTTTTAGACTCTGCATTGGTACCTACATCTTGGTACTTAAATAAAATAAAAAATAAAAATAAAAAAAGAACAATCACATACAATATTTGAACATTCTTTCATCCCATTTTCCCAATATTAGGCTTCCCGGTCCGCTTCCCGGTGCGCGTACCGAGCGCTCCCCCCGCAAAAAAAACGATAATATATTTTTTTTCTTTGACCCGCGGGGCCCTTTTAAAGCCCCCTCATCAAACCTAGAGGGTCAAGGAGGATGTACTCTGCCCCCTTATGCTCATTTCCCACTTTGTTTTTTCCACCTCTTGTCTCTCGATCCTACCGAGAGACAAGATGGCGGCCGTTCCAGACTGTTTAGAATGTTGACAGACACCAGAGAGCCAATCAGCTTCGCTTCGCGAAGTTCCGTTACGCGTCAGGTACGTGAACCGGAGCGCTAACAGGAGCGCTGTCACAGATATATCTGTTTTTAAAAACGTTAATTTCTCAAAATCCACTGGAGCACATATATTGAGACATAGCAAAGGCACGTCGGGCAAACCATATCTACAATTTTTCCAAGTTTCGTGTAAATCCATTCAGCCGTTCGAGCTAAAAGTGAGTCCAACCGCCCTATGGAAAAATGAATGGGAAAAACGCGTTTTGGGAACCCCCTTTTTTCTCGGCCCCCCCTAGACAAAACCCCCCCAAATTTTCGGGGGCTGCTCAAAAACAAAATGTGCCATTTTCCTGAAAATTTCAGCCAATTCTCTCCACAAACGCTAAAGTTATTCGACATAGAATTTTCAGAAATCCCATAGGAAAAAAATCCTATTTATATATACCTACTGGCGACCGCCAGTAGGTAATATATATATATATATATATATAGTGTTGCCTGGGGCAGAAAGGGGCTGGGGGCAGTACACCCGCTCCCGCCTCGACCCCCTCCCGTCCCGACTCCCTCACGCCCCCACTCCTCCCGCCTGTCCCTCTGTGCACACCCACTCGATTTCAATGAATTACCTGAGCTGCTTCTCTTCGCCATGACGTGCCCTATAGTGCTTAGCTGGCTCAATTAAAGGATCTGTGTCCTGCAACAGATTAAAGAGGTATTTCGCCCTGAAACATATTTTTCTTTTTGAAAGAGCATCAGGAAGATATCGCTCCCGCCGCCGACCCCCCCGTCCCGACTCCCTCCCGCCCGACTCCCTCCCGCCCCCACCTCCCGCCTGTCCCTCTGTGCACACCCGCTCCCGCAGCCCGCCTCCCGCCTCGATTTCAATAAATTACCTGAGCTGCTCCTCATCGCCATGACGTGCCCGCGCTCCTCACTTCACACCGCAGCTCCATGTCTCTCCTCCTCGTCATCATGCACGTCCTCCTCACGTACGTCGCAGCCAACGCTACGTCACGGCCAGAGCAGCATCACGGCCGGCGCTACTTACAGGGCACTACTTTGTTTTGAAACTTAATTTTTTTAATTTACTTTTTTTTTAAATTTATATAGCCTATGTCCATCTACACACCCTGACATTTTCATAGATGTATCGGGTGTGTAGATTAGCGCTGTGGTTCCCGAGTTTACCTGGCCAAAAGGTGCAAGTTCTCTCTTTATAATAGTAGTATAGATACATACACACACACATACACTAGTTATAGTTAGGACCTAGTTTCCATAGGAAAAGCGTTTTTTTCTTTTCCCAATAACTTTGGTGCCGGCTGACGAATCTTCGCAAAATTTTCAAAACTAGTGGGGCGCTCCGGTAAGCTCTGGTCTTGAAAGTTTCGGGGTGATTCGCCAAGCAAGGGCAGAGAAAAAAGGGGGGTCCAAACACGTGTTTTCTCCATGTTATTTTCCATAGGAAACTTTAGACACGGCTTCAGCCCAAACTGCTGGACGCAATTACACCAAATTTGTCAAAAAGGTAGCCCTTGGTACAGAAAGAGCCCTTTTTGTTAAATGGTGTAAATTCGTTCAGTAGTTCCTGAGAAATTAAAAAAATAGAGGTCAGAAAATCAATTTCCAATAGGAAACTTTAGACACGGCTACAGCTCGAACTGCTGAACGGAATTACACCAAATTTGGCAAAAAGGTAGTGCTTGGTTCAGAGAGTGTCCTTCTTTTAAATGGTGTAAATCCGTTCAGTAAAAAAAAAGTTTAGATATCTAGAAGCGCTGTGGATCCGCGGACCGTCCCGACCACGAGCTTCAGTCTAATTGCTGTCAACACTCCAAACCAGGATGTGTTGGCAGCCATCTTGTGACTAAGTAGAACCGAGTCAATCAATCAATCAATCAATCAATCAATCAATCAATCAATCAATCAATCAAGCATTTGTATAGCGCACTACTCACCCGGAGGGTCTCAAGGCGCTTGGGGAGGGGGGTCCGCTACTGCTCGAAGAGCCAGGCCTTGAGCTGCTTCCTGAAGGCGAGGTGGTCTTGGGTCAGACGGAGGTGGGTCGGGAGGGAGTTCCAGGTCTTGGCGGCCAGGTAGGAGAAGGACCTTCCTCCTGTGGTGGCTCTTCGGATGTTGGGGATGGCGGCGAGGGCGTGGTTGGTCGATCGGAGCTGGTGTGTGGGAGTGTAGAAGTTGAGGCGGCTGTTGAGGTGTCTTGGGCCTTGGTTGTGGAGAGCTTTGTGAGCATGGGTGAGGAGACGGAAGGTGATTCTTTTGTTGACCGGGAGCCAGTGCAGGTCTCTCAGGTGTCCGGAAATGTGGCTCTGTCGGGGGATGTCGAGGATGAGTCTTGCTGAGGCGTTCTGGATCCGCTGGAGTTTCCTCTGGAGTTTGGCGGTGGTTCCGGCGTAGAGGGAGTTGCCGTAGTCCAGTTGGCTGGTGACGAGGGCCTGGGTGACCGTCTTCCTGGTCTCGGTGGGGATCCAACGGAAAATCTTACGTAGCATGCGCAGGATGTTGAAGCACGACGAGGAGACAGCGTTGACTTGGCTGGTCATGGAGAGTGAGGAGTCCAGGATGAAGCCCAGGTTGCGTGCGTGGTCTGTGGGTTTGGGTGCGCTGCCCAGGGCGGGGGGCTACCAGGAGCTGTCCCAGGCAGAGGGTGACGAGCCCAGGATGAGGACTTCCGTCTTGTCTGAGTTCAGTTTCAGGCGGCTGTTCTTCATCATCCACTCGGCTACGTCTGTCATCCCTTCGTGTAGGTTGGCTCTGGCGGTGGCGGGGTCGTTGGTGAGGGAGAGGATCAGCTGGGTGTCGTCGGCGTAAGAGATGATGTTGAGGTTGTGTTGGCGTGCGATGGCCGCGAGGGGGCTCATGTAGACGTTGAAGAGGGTGGGGCTGAGCGAGGAGCCTTGAGGAACACCGCAGATGACTTCGGTGGCTTCTGATCTGAACGGGGGGAGGCGGACTCTCTGTGTCCTTCCGGCGAGGAAGGAGATGATCCAGTCTAGTGCCTTCTCTTGGATTCCGACGTTGCTGAGGCGCTGCACTAGGGTGCGGTGGCAGACAGTGTCGAATGCCGCGGAGAGGTCCAGGAGGATGAGTGCCGCAGTTTCTCCGTTGTCGAGCAGGGCTCGGATGTCATTGGTGGCTGCGATGAGGGCGGTCTCGGTGCTGTGGTTGGCACGGAAGCCGGACTGCGAGAGGTCGAGGGATCCGTTCGTCTCGAGGAAGGCGGCAAGCTGCTTGTTGACGGTCTTCTCGATGACTTTGGCTGGAAACGGGAGGAGCGAGATTGGGCGGTAGTTTTTGAGTTCGGTGGGATCCGCTGATGGTTTCTTCAGTAGAGCGCTGAGTTCGGCGTGCTTCCAGCTCTCTGGGAAGGTAGCGGTGTTGAAGGAGGTGTTGATGATGTCCCGCAAGTGGGGTGCGATGATGGCGTCGGCCTTGTTGAAGACGTGGTGAGGGCAGGGGTCGGTTGGGGATCCGGAGTGGATGGGGTTCATTGTGCGGATGGTGTCTTCGGTGGTGGTCGGGGTCCAGGCGCGGAGGGTGGTGGTGGGGGTCGGTGGTGCGGTCATAGGGTGCGTCGGTTGTGTGCTGAAGCTGTTGTGTATGTCAGCGATCTTGCTGTGGAAGTAGGAGGCGAGGGAGTTGCAGAGGTCTTGTGATGGGGTGATGTCATTGTTTCCGGCGTTGGGATTGGAGAGCTCTTTGACGATGTTGAAGAGTTCCTTGCTGTTGTGTACGTGGTTGTCCAGTCGGTCCTTGAATGCGGTTTTCTTGGTGATGTGGATCAGTTGGTGGTGTTTTCGGGTTGCGAGCTTGAGGGCGGTCATGTTGTCTGGTGTAGGGTCTCTGCGCCAGGTTCGCTCGAGGGCCCGGCAGTTCTTCTTGGAGCTCTTGAGTTCGTCGGTGAACCAGGGTGCTTTCTTACTGCCGGGTCTGCTGGCCGGGGTCCTCAGTGGGGCGAGGTCGTCTGCGCAGTTGATGATCCACTTCGTGAGAGTGTTGGCGGCCTGGCTGGGGTTAGCAGAGCTGGCGGGGGGGTCTTGGCTCAGGGCTGCGGCGAGCTGGTCGGTAGTGATCTTGTTCCAATTTCTGCATGCGACCTGTTGCTGGTGGTGGTGGGTCTTGTTCTTTTTGAAGCTGAAGTGGACGCAGCTGTGGTCCGTCCAGTGGAGTCCAGTGGCATGGCTGAAGGTGATGTGCTTGCTGGATGAGAAGACGGGGTCGAGTGTGTGTCCGGCGTAGTGGGTGGGGGAGGTCACCAGCTGCTTGAGTCCGAGGTTGGCGAGGTTGTCCAGCAGGGTGGTGGTGTTGCGGTCGTTGTTGTTCTCCAGGTGGAAGTTGAGGTCCCCGAGGAGGATGTAGTCAGCGGAGGGCAGGGCGTGCAGGCTGATGAAGTCGGCGATGTCTTCGCTGAATTGTGTGCATGGTCCCGGGGGTCTGTAGATGAGGGTGCCTCTGAGGGTGGTTTTGGGGTCGGTGTGGATCTGGAAGTGCAGGTGTTCGGCGGCTGTGAGGGTGTCGTCGGTGTTGGTCGTGATGTGGATGGTGTTCTTGTGGATGATGGCGATGCCTTCTCCAGTCTGGTTGACGCGGTCCCTCTGGGTGATCTTGTATCCGTCCGGGATGGCGATGGCGATGTCGGGCGCTGAGGAGGCTTTAATCCAGGTTTCCGTGAGGAAGGCGACGTCTGGGGATGCGGTGTCGATCAGGTTCCAAAGTTGGACGGCGTGTCTGTGGACGGAGCGAGTGTTGAGCAGGATGCACTTCAGGTGGCTGGTGCTGGTGCTCGATTTGGCGGGTGTTGGTGCAGTGCAAGTCCGGATGCTGGTGAACTTGCAGGAATGGCAGCTGAAGGGTCCGTGGATGCGTCTCGGTGTGGCACGGTAGCATCCGGGGATCCGGCCGGTGTTGAGTGCGTTGAGTTCGGTGGCGTCGTAGGTCCTGTGGGTGGGCTGGCGACTGCGGGGGCCAGGGGGTCTGGCGCTGGGCGCGGTCCAGGCGCGGACGGGCTCCGACGGGCTTACCTTTGGCGCACCTTCAGCGCTCAATCGGTGCTCCCGCTGCGTGCATCCGCTGCGCGGTCGCTCTGGGGGCGTCATAAGTGAGGAGCCGGGAGGGCGGGTCAGCTGGGTGGCGGGAGCGGGGCAGCCAATGGGCAGGAGGGGGTCGGAGACGCCGGAGGGCATTGGCGGGACGGAGGACCGAGGGCGGCTCAGCGGCGGCTGGGTCGTCCGGCGGCTGGAAGGAAGCTCACAGGAAGGGGTACAGAAGGCAAAAGGGGAGAGGGGAAAACAAAGTTAAATACACAAGGCGCGAGGCAAAAGGGGAAACAAAGGCACAATACAGACGGCGGAATGCAGAGGGGGAGCGGGGGAATCAAAAGTTAAGTACACAAGGCGAGAGGGGAAACAAAGGCACAATACAGACGGCGGAATGCAGAGGCAAAAGGAAGGCAGCAGCAGGAAGTGCACAGCAGTCAGCAGGGCAGAGTGCTGGCAAACAGCGGGCAGGAGCAGCGGTGTGGGGGCGACCTCGCCTTGAGCAGGCTCAGCGGTCACATGAAAACAGTAAAACAAACGCAAAAAACAAGAAAAGGGGGCAGGGTAGAAACACTTTGACCCCCTAGGCCTGCTCAGGGGATCCCACAAGAACCCCCAGGGCCCAAAAAAGGTAAAAGAAAAAAAATCGGCCGAATTACCGCTGGGTGCGCAAATCCGGCCGAGAAAATTTAAAAAAACGAAGTTCGGGCTCTAGCGCTTCATTGAATTTAAGCCCCCGGGTCAGCCAGGTCCCGGGGGCACTGATAAAAAAAGTGTGGGGGTCTCAATCCCACCCACACTGCCCCAGGGACTGCCACCTCCCTGGGGCAAATTCACAGATTTTGCGGACCGCGAATTCGCTTTCGCACGAATTCGCGGTCCGCAAAATCCGCAAATTTGTGCAAATTTGCAGATTTGTTTATTTTTGCATGTTCGAAGGGTTTTTTTCAGCGCGGCTACTGTGAAGTTACCCATGCGGTCGTTCGTGGGCACGACCATCTTGTTTTCAGTGTTCGCGTTGCGTATTTCCGTTTCTGGGCGCTAGTTGCATGCTCGCGTTGTGCATTTCCTACGTGCGGGCGCAATTGCGCGTTCGTTTTTGCGTGCTCGTTGGGAAAATATTGTGCAAACTTACCCACGTGGTCGCAATGGGCGTGGCCATCTTGTTTTTCATTCATTGCTATGGTTCTGGGCATGCTTTTTCAATCCTCCTTTAATCTTTGTTATCCTTTGTTTGAACTTTTTTTAATCTTTTTTACTCATTATCTATCTATTTATTTTTGTACATCTATATTTTGTGCTTTTTCTACTTTTGGTTACTTGAAAACTACTTTTTTAAACTCTCTTTTCTTTTACTTACTTTCCCTATACTTTCCTATAATATTTTCCTTTAACTCTCCAGGACCATGGCAAAGGGAGGCAGCAAAAACTTTAAGGGGAAGGGTCCCGCACCCCATCGCAGGCTCCCAAGCGGGCGCTTAGGGGGGGAGGCAGTAACTGCCCGGGAGATCTTCAGCGAGGTGGAGGTGCCCACACTGGTTTTATTTGTCCAGTGCCACCTCCCCAAGACCGTCGCGGCAGGCCCGGTCCCGAGTACGGGTTTCGGGAGCATCGCCAGCTATGGGGGAAGGTGTGCCGGGCCATGTATTGGGAGTCTGGGGTCCGGCGCACCTACAACCAGGCGACGCACCAGTAGTCTGACATCCTGGACCGGGAACAAGACCTGCTCGACCTGCTTGGTGTCAGGATCCCTAGGTTTGGTGAGTAGTAGTAGCTATTTAATCACTACTTTGTTTTCTCCTGTTCTGTTTTATGATATTGCAAATATTTGTTTTTTCCGAAGAGCAAGAATGCTGCTGATTACATTGCAGGTAAATTATGTTTCAAAAGCTTCTGTGATTGCAGGTGCTCGCCTGCTCACTGGTGGTGCTACTGTGCTTACTTGTTTTCAAATGTGTGCTCATTTGGCCTGGGTGATTATGTATGAGTGTACTTTACAGAACTGCGTAATGCTAGACACTAGAGACTCAAGTCCAGTCCTT
Source organism: Lissotriton vulgaris (assembly GCF_964263255.1). Classification (NCBI taxonomy): domain Eukaryota; kingdom Metazoa; phylum Chordata; class Amphibia; order Caudata; family Salamandridae; genus Lissotriton; species Lissotriton vulgaris. Next base: position 179,088,455 of record NC_141699.1, read on the forward strand.
CCTTTGTACCCCTGCCACTAAGAAGAGATAGTGGTGGTGGATTGATAGTTTGAGTATATTATGACTGGTTATTTAGTAGGAAACTTTTTAGTGGTCTGCAATCATGACGGACTGTGTCTGTCACTTCGCGTGCTGCGGAGTGCTGCCTGCCAGTCCTAGTAGAACATTTTTTTAGTTGGTTTAGTGAGTTACATAACTTTCCAAGTAGACGGTCTGCGAATCCAGCAATAGTAATATCCTAGTAGTCCACATCAGATGGGTCAATAAATTTAGAGCAATTGCTGTCTATTTCCCCGAAACAATTTTATTGTTTTTTTGAAATGTTTGATTTGGTTGACAACAATCATCCATGTTTGTGTCTTTCTTTCATGTTGTACATCAGCTCCCCCCAGGGGCAAGAGGACAGAGGAGGAGGAGGTAGGGGCTCCGACGGAGCAGGAACAGGAAGGCCAGGATAGGTCCGCCAAGGGCTCCTCTGCTGGCCCCAGTAAGTTTTCCTGTTAATATTATTAATTATACTTCCCTATCTTTTACAGCAACTATTTATTCCAAACGTTCCTCATAATTCTATTTTTCCTAAATCGCCTTTGATCTTCTTGTAGACTGTTTTTAAATTCTTATCCTGCCTCTACCATGACTCTCTGTGCTACTACTAGATTATTATTAGTCTGTCTGTGTAGCTAGCTAAGTTTGCACAGTTGGCAAAAGGTGTTAAACAAAACTCCTATTCAGCAATAGCTCTAGTGCAGTCCTCTGGGTTGTCCATAATGTCTATTGAAGTCTTCTAAATGTTTATGCTTTGACAATTCCCAACAACAAAATGTCAATGGCCACCAAGAATAAGATACTAGTTTACTTTCTTATTGGATAGGAGGACATACTACTACTGTTGCAGGGACTATTCTGCACATACAGAACTATGGACAAGAAATAGGGCATTGGTGATAATAGGCGCAGTTAGACTTTCCACATACCTCAGTCATAACAGAAGTTGAACCCCCAATCTCCTTACTGACTAGCTAGTGTGTCAGAGTCATTATTTAGCTCCCGAATGCAGCGATGATCCCCAATGATAATACAACCCAGAACATAAGACTACGGAGTCAGAGTCCCGACCTCTCAGAGTCACGGACTCATGCTTGCAAATTGCAAACCCTTTTGCTCACTCACTCATGACCAAAAACCACAGAGTCTATGTAAGTTTTAAAGCTTTATTAAAAGTAAAACAGCTAGCTCTGTGTGTACTCTGTATAAAATTGTGCATTAAAAACATTTATTAAAATTAACTTCATAGAAGATAAACGGTGAAGTCATGAAAACTCAACAGTGGCTGATTTACACAGTAATTGTGGGAGACCCCTCACCTGGTTGGAACTTAAAGTCTTGGTGGTTATGATGACGACTCCCACTAACATTCATATGATATTGCTCTTGTTTGTAGAAGGGAAGCTTCTGTCTGTTATGAGAAAAATGGTGCGTGTTAAAAAACAAGCATCATCAGTTGTGCCGAAAAGTGTAGCATCACATGCCACACACACATGTTATGGCTAAGCATAAATAAAAAACACGCTTCCCTGAAGAAAGGGACATTTTTACTTTAGACTAGAGAGTCACAAATGATTACATTTGTTTATGTAGTATTAGTAACATATTTTTTCATTCCTAGACAAAATAGGGAGTGGTGTATATGGCATCTAAAAATATTAAATGTATTTTCTAGGTGTAACATCATCGGCACAGCCCACCACCAGTGCCGGGGCCAGCGCGGAGGCGGTCACTCCAGGGGCGGATGCGGTGACAGCAGGAACTGCTATGGCGGATGCCACGGTAGTGGCGGGCAGTGGTAACCTAATATATTCCTTACTTATTGAGATTGCAGAGTAGGCTCGCTGCAGGGGTGTATAAGTTGTACAGTACAAGTACACTTTACTATTAAGAAGACTTATAAATTTAGAACTAAGTTTTTGTCAATCAGGTAGAAGAGAGTCACCCTTGACTTTGCATTAGCAATAGCATTAGCGGCGGGAGTTGACGAGTAACCAATGGCCTCCTCTAAATTTGACTTCAACTCAGCTGTGAAAGTTTTATTGAGAAGCCAAGTCAGATCAGAGATGAACTTGATGGATGGGATGAACAAAAAGGGAAAGAAGGGGGTAATGAAAGGACGAGCGAGTTAAAATTAATGACTGGCAAAGAATGATACTTGTTTTTGAATGCTGCCCAAGGTGGCTGGGAATCTGATGCATGGCCAGTTGAAGGCTGAAGCAAGGATGGGTGGAAGGAGAAAGAGAAGAGGACTGCCTGGGTGGGTGAAACAGAAACTGTATGTGTGCGCAATATATCCTTTGGTTTAAATTAAAATGCAAGTCAAGCACGGATGCATGGCTGGCCGTTTACAAAATAAAATAAAAAGGTTGTATTTCGGTGAGAAAAAGTAAGGTTTGTCCAGTTGAGACATTAAGAAGAATGATTGACATTTACTTTGAATGGATGGATGCCTGGATGGTATCTTCATCATAGATAGCATAGGTGTATGTAGACAGAGTAGACAGTCCCTTGTTGAAGAGTGTTACTTTGAAGAGCATGTAACACCGCCCATCCGTGCCAGAGTAGCAAAGCTGAGGAAAGAAGTTGTAATTTTTCAGAATACTACCATGACTAGTAACAGTAGTTTGGAAGCACAGCATATATCCGGCAATTACGGGGACCACTCACTACCTCTGTTAATAATTTTTTTACAACTCTGTCATTCATGTGTGGCCTATCGGTGTTCACTCAATCAAAAACAAAGCACCTAAAGTCATCCCATATGTAAGCAATATCCTGTGAAGGGATAGATGATCATATTATTTATCTTCTTCATTTTCATTTTGTAGTAGTCAGGGGCAGGGCAGGGTGAAAGTTAAATTAATTGAGCAGTAGCCCTTGTAACAGAGTATGGCCAGTGCCACCCGTAATAGAAAAGTAAGGGCTTCACCACCTGCATGTACTGGACTGGTAATAGTAACGCAAGACTGCGTCATCATGGCTCTCGTCTGTTTTTCTTGGGTGCAAGCTGACTGCGCTGACATTATGCCGACTTCCACAAGTTTACGTACTAATTTCGCTAAACAAGAGAGAAGAAGACTGGTGTACTGTCTGAGTCTAATGTAGTGAGTCCATATAGTGCTAGTAGAATTCTTGAAACTCCCACTAATGTTAGTGACAACAGCTGCATCCTCCTCCGCTGCCCCTGGATCATACGGTCAGCGCAATCCTCCAGCGGTACGGCGCCGTGGTCTGACAGCCACCCACCGCCGCCGAGCAGCAACAACAGCTGCCCCCCAGAGTGCCTGCAAGGCAAGGATGCACCGTTTGTCCCTGCGAGTGGCCTACCTTGAGCAGCAGGTGGCCCAACTGTTGAGGCAGAAAACCCTGCTCAAGGCCCTCCGTCGAGAGCTCTGTGACCACCTGGCCACAGGAAACCGCCAGCGGAAGTAGATCATGGAGAGAGACTGTCCCTTGCCCCTTTTTTAAAGACTTTTTTGGGGGGGGGGGGAATTGGGCATTCGGGTTTTTGGACTTTTGATTTCACGGTTATTGATTGGGGTTAGGGAGGGGGGTGGGTTGGGTCTTGCGGGATAGTTTATTGTTGTTAGGGACAAAATAATTATTTATTTTCTACTTAAACATAGCATACACGTTTTATGTTTTGTGGGGGAGGCAGGGTGGGGTTAACTCAACTGTACGTTTGTTTTCCTGAAACTTAACTGGCTGCTTGATTCTAATTGTCTAAGTAATCGCCCAAATTTCTACAAAAGTGCCACTGACGGAGTTAGTGAATTCAATTGTCGTACTACTTTACTAGTACTACCGTCAGTCTCTTCTCTCCTCCTACTCCATTATTCTTCCTCCCACAAAATGCTTATCTTACCTGTCATTAGTGTTTGAGAATAGGGCTAGGCACAGGGCTGGCTGCAGGCCAAATGGCGATTAAGGTTGGCAATGGATTCCTGGACGGATGAAATGGCATCGTTGTGGTGGTAGTAGTAGTGGTACACACTGGCAGTAGCAGCATATGAAAAAAAAGGAAATGAGACATTGAGTGGCCTGAGAGGAGCATTAGAACAGTACGATAGTACAGTACACAAGAACAGTGCCATAAATTAAATTGTAGCCTAAGCAATGCTAAAGTATTCAATCAAAAGTTAAGTTAACTAGTAGTTGTGTGGATTATGGCTACTACAAGAACTAGTACTGAAGGACACAGGAGTGTAAACTTTCGTCACATGTAGGAGGAGGTTGTTGTTGATGAATCCACTCAATGGCAGACATGAAATTCTGAAATGATTTGCAAATACTCATGGGTGTGTGTCAAGCAGAATAGGAATATATCCTCGGATTCCTTCACCTGCCTTTAAATTGATTTTCTGTTGCTTTGACCTTATCTTCTCCAGCAAGCGTGTGGAATTATTGCTGTCATTTACTCACACACTTCAATGTTTGAAAATGGAAGGGAATGGGAGTTTCTGGGAAAGTTTTTTGGAGAGAGAAAAAGAAAACACAGCATGGAGAAACAACAAATGAAGAAAAACAAATCTACGATACGACCATATCCATAAATCTTTTAAGGGACTTAAAGGTAGTGCATGCATGAAGTTGTTTGCTAAGTGGACGGTTAGGTTAATGAAAAGTAGTACTACTTATACTACAACTTACTAACTAGTACTAAACAATTAGACAGTACAGGGCTGCAAGAATTACGCAATTTCACTTGCATATCTGTCCTCAGAGAGAAGAAACACTTAGTAGTACATTACACTAGTTTTACAAATAGCAAAGAAATTTATCAAATAGCTGGAGGGATGAATTTGAAGCAGAGAGCAAACTCATAGAAGTTCACAAGCAACAATAACATTATTTAAAAGATAAGGACAAGTGAAGTGGATACTGTAAGTGTATGTTGTAGTTGTCCTGGTCAAATTCGGAAGTTGCATGCATCCAGCTATTCCTCTTATTCGCGGTACTCCTCCATTCCATTGGGCGCTCAGTCGATCAATCTTGGTGACCACACTGTCCACTGCCTGCCTGCGGATGCGGATTGCTATGGTAAGTAATGTGTTTCCCATCGCACAGGGTAAGTGCCGGCCTGTAATTGTCGATGGAAAAACTGTAAGGGAAGGGATATTAAGACACCCCGGAGGAAAAATATAAGATACAGTGTGTAGTTCAGAAGTAACACTTTCACTTTCAGAGGCAACAGTATTACATACATGCATCATTTCTAAAGTGCCTACTCTGAGTCTCTGTTTCCAGGATATGAATTAGCACACAGCAGGCCAGGGTCATGCAAACTGCCAAGGCAGGCACCCCTGAGTGAACCAACCTCCATGTAGCATACCTCTTGACAAAGACTAGACACACATGTAGTTCTACTGTGGTTGTTGTTGACTTGTTTACCTGTTTGCCACTCACGAAATGGCCATAGTTCTTCCGTAAACCGACAATGATGATCCATCCATCCCAGTGAGTGACTGTAAAGATATTATGTAACTTTGATCATAAAGACTCATCATCATCATCATGGTATTGGCAAACTCAATGTTGTTCATGCAGTCACAGTCTACACACAGTGAGTCCAAGGACATTTTCCATATTAAAAAATACAACGTAGTGGCCCCTGCAGTAGAAGTACAATTTGCATTAAACAAGGTAAAAACAGAGTAGACTTGAGTTACATTTAGTGTGTTAAAGATTAAATAATAACAGAACACATAGGATTTATTTCATGCACAACAAACAAACAGCAATTGCTTTCATCAGAACCAGACAGCCAGTGGTGTCCAGTGCATGCCATCTCACCATTCATTCATACATTACCTGTTCCACTTTTTGTCAGCATCTTATTCTTAAGTGAAGGGCCACAGTGCAGCCTCTTGTGTCAATTTCAGAAGTAACAGTCAGCATAGTCAGTAATTCCAGTCCCACTTCTTTTGAGGGGACTCGTCTACGAAGCAACAGTTTCTTGATTCAGCGTAATCCGGCCATCTGCCTTGAGGGAAATGGATAGGGGGAGTCTAGAGGAGGAGGATAGAGGAGCATGACTGAGTTGTGAACTTGTGAACTTCAGGAATGCAGAGTAGACAGCGGCACCTTCAATATGGAAATAAGACAAAGACAGTGCTGCTGATGGCTTTGTTGTGATTAAAGTTTTGTTGTGCTAAAAGTTGCAAATCAAAGAAAGACACACAGAAATAAAAGTCAATAAGGACAGAAGAAAAAAAAGTATTTCAAGCCTAGTTGTCAGGGAAGTAGAGCTCATCCTCAAACTCTGTGAATTGAACATAGAGTAGGTCAGCTAACAGAGAAGAACTACCGTCACCTAAGTCGGTGTCCTCTTCTTCCTGCGTGGATTCACGTATTTTGTAATCTGGTGGTATGCAGTGCTGACTCATCTTGAATATTGTTAACCTCTCCACATTTTTGGGCGAGAGGCGGGTCCTTTTTGAAGTGACGATGGCACCAGCAGCATTGAAAACACATTCAGATGATACACTTGTGAGCGGGCAAGCCAAATAATTTATAGCCAGCCTTGTCATCAGTGGCCATTGAGGTCTTTTCCCATACCAATACACCAATGGGTTATGATGAATGAAGACCTCTGTTGGGTCATCCAGATAGGCCTGCACCATCCGCTCAAGGTCCTCCAGGGGTGCTCCAGTTTTCAAACTATCTGTTGCCTTTGCATCAACACTGGAACGAGCAAACCCTTGATGAGTTTTCCAATCCGCTTCCGACAATATTATGGCTGGGCCTGGTGCAGGTGATGATCCGGTTGCTGGTGTCTTTAACGGCTCTGAGGGAAAGTGACTGCCTTCGGCCACAGAAATGGACCTTGACGCCGGATGGCCTGCTGCTTCAGTAGTACTTGTGGTGGTTTCTTCAATTTCCTGCCGCTCTGTTTCGAACCGAGTGGCTGACAGAGCTAGCCCATGTTTGTACTTTGAAAAATCTTCTTCAGAAAAAGGAGTGAATGCATTGCTGGCCAGTGCCTTTTTGTACTGTGGATCCAGAATAGTGGCACAAATGTAATGTTGTTGTGAATGTATGCCTTTAAGCCTTACATTGTCAACTAGGCGGCTTATTAAGCTCTCCACCAACAGATGTGCGCCTTGTTTTTCAGCATCAACTCGGAACTTTGAAGACACTGCCTTCAGTTGGTGCTCTAGCATGCGCAACAATGGGATAGCTTTCCCCAAACTACAGTCCTCCCTGCTGACTTCACGGAAAAAGACCTAAAAAGGATGAAGCATGTCTGTCAGGCTTTTAACTAGGTCCCATTCCTCCAACTACAGCAGCAGCCCGTGCGTTAAAGACATACTCAATGATTACCAAGTACTGCTCAAACAGACGCTCAAGCATGTAGAAGGTTGAATTCCAACTTGTTACCACCTCCTGGATGAGTCCTCTGACTGGCACTCTACGTTAGGTTGAATGGTCCTCAGCTGCTTCCGGGCCTTAAAAGAATGGCTGAAATGTGTGCAGATTGTTCGGCAGGTGGTCAGTAAGTTGCTGACTGTGTTTTCTTTTTTCAAGAAATCTTGAACAATAATGTTAATGCTGTGCACGGCACTCTGAAATAGCCACCATCATTCATGGCCTTAACTATATTATTGCCATTATCTGTGGAAACATAACCAATCATGCGCCTTTTTGGCAGCAGCCATTTAAAGACCTTATTGTTAAACTCCTCCAAAATGTTTACTGCAGTATGAGATTTCTCCATGGCAAACATGGCTACTGTTGCATGTTTCCGAGTAGCTTGAAAAATTCTGCCACTGTCAACACCTGCAGATATCTTATCTCTAACCCCCGCAAAAGAGACCCAGTGTGCAATGATGCACATGTAATCAACGGCTTGGCAACTGGTCCACATGTCTGTTGTCTGGTGGATAGTGTGAACAGCACTCTTCTGCAAAGCTGCCCCAATCACTTCCAGCACATCTTCATGTAGCGCTGGAACCGCAACTCTGGCAAAGTAGGACCGGCTAGGAACCTTCCATTTAGGGCAGACTTTTGCCACAAATTCTAGAAAACCCACCCCTTCCACGAAAGAAAAAGGGAGAAGGTCCAGCGCTAGCATTTTAGCTACCATTGCATTATACAGACGTGTCGTTGGGTGGTTGCGTTCAAATGGCGCCTCCGACCAAAAAATGCTTTTAATGGTGGTCTGGACCGTTTTCATCATGTGATGATGATGATCCAGACTTCTTCAACACAGTTAGGTTCATTGATGTACTTTTTCCCATTGGTGTCTCTACCAGACTCTTACTGTGCCTCATAGATGTTGCTGGGGTAGAAGGGTGTGGGTGCTACCACTGCAGTGCTGCTGCCAGGGGTACTGTGTGTACCGGAAAAAAAATTTCTCGCTTCTTCACCTCCCACCTGCACGATCAGCTCCTTGTCATCAGATGCAATATCAATGGCTACATTTGGATTTGTACTTTTGGCTTTCCGGATGTTACTTAGGTGCGCCTCCCTCTGGATGCTGTGGTGTTTTTGGAGATGACCTCTCTGGCTTCCGGTACCATAGTTGGAACAAAGCTTACCCCGACTAACTACTTGTTTACAAATCGAACAAATAACTAGGTTTTCCGCCTTTTTGCTAATACTAAAGAAGTCCCAAACTGGGGAGTTGAGATTTCTGGTGGTGGTGGTGGAGGTGCTACTTTCAATGCCAGATGAAGTGGAGGATGGGCATGGCTGAATTTGACTCTGTTGTGCACTTACAGTTAAAGCACCACTACTTGAGGTAACGGAGGTCGAGCTGGATGGAGGTCCCTGACGGCCCTTCTGAAGAGAAAATATGGCAGCTGTAGGTCGTGTTGGTGTAGTAGTTACCTGTGTTGGTGGTGGTACCAGTGCCACGCCGCCCACATCCCGCTCAGCAGCATTTCGGGATAGGGTAAAAATGTCTGTCTGCTGCATGCCCGCTAGGGCTAGAGTGACGACTGTGATGACTGGGTCGTTATAGTCAGACTCTTCATCAGCAGCAGAATACACCACTTCTACTGCTTCTTTGTCATCACACATAAGTGGAAGCCTTGCGGGAACAATTCTTTTACCTAGCTTTGTCAGCTCATGGCGTGCCTCCCTCTCAGACTGAATTTGTCAGGGTTTAGCGCAGCAGCGCCTACCTGGCCATCATAAACTACAATTCCCATGAGGCAAAGGAGCCCAGAAGTACTACAAAGGAAGGCCACTTACGAACGTCATTGTGCGTGATCTATGTTTGGTCCTGTTTTCGTTTAGGCTTGTGGGAACGAGATTTGCACCATCGTGTCTGAGGTTACCAGGCGCGTTTTCTGGAGGTACTTTCCTGTTTGCTGGGATTATATTTGGAGTGATCGTGAAAGCGGCCGCTCCCCCCCCCACTCCCGTGACACTCGCATTCATAGTGGAGAGGAGAATTATCCTGCTGCAGGGTGAGCGTAGAAGACGGTGAGGCTTCCCGTCTGTCTCCAGGGTTTAATGACTTGGCATTCCGGTTACGGCTGTAATACGGAAGAAAGGGAAAGCGGAAAGCAGTGGTTCAACCCACACTTTAGCGCTACAAAGAGAGGGGAATTCAAAGTCCCTCGATCTTTAGATAAACTGAACACACAGGATTTATGCCAAAGCGGAGAGCGGTGGTTGTGACTACGCTTTACCGTGTTTGGTCAAGACTTGGTTACTTATGGTTTTCTTGAAGGATTTGTGAACACCCATTTCTTGTGGAATATAAAAGCTAAAGCGGAGAGCGGTGGTTAGCGCTACACTCTACCGTATTTGGTAATCTGCCCCGTGAAGTGGGCTTTGTTATTTTCTTATTTGCGAAGTGGTGATGCAACCACAGGAACCTTTGCACAACAGCTTCAGCACTCAACCGACGCACGCCACAACCAAGCGTCACGCCACCACCACCCTCCGCGCCTGGACTCCGATCAGCACCGAAGACACCGACCGCATGATGAACTCCATCCACTCCGGATCTCCAACCGACCCCTGCCCTCACCACGTCTTCAACAAAGTCATCGCACCCTACCTGCGGGACATCATCAACACATCCTTCGACACCGCCACCTTCCTGGAGAGCTGGAAACACGCCGAACTCAGCGCCCTACTCAAGAAACCTACAGCGGACCCCACCGAACTCAAGAATTACCGCCCCATCTTGCTCCTCCTGTTTCCAGCCAAAGTCATCGAGAAGACCGTCAACAAACAGCTGGCCGCCTTCCTCGAGATGAATGGATCCCTCGACCCCTCACAGTCTGGCTTCTGAGCCAACCACAGCACCGAGACCGCCCTCATCGCTGCCACCGATGACATCCGAGCCCTGATGGACAACAGAGAAACAGCGGCCCTCATCCTCCTAGACCTCTCCGCGGCATTCGACACTGTCTGCCACCGCACCCTAGTGCAGCGCCTCAGCAACGTCGGAATCCAGGAGAAGGCACTGGAATGGATCATCTCTTTCCTCGACGGAAGAACACAGAGAGTCCGTCTACCACCGTACAAGTCAGAGGCCACCGAAGTCATCTGCGGCGTCCCTCAAGGATCCTCGCTGAGCCCCACCCTCTTCAACATCTACATGAGCCCCCTGCGGCCAACACAACCTCAACATCATCTCCTATGCTGACGACACCCAGCTGATCCTCTCCCTGACCAACGACCCCGCCGCCGCCAGAGCCAACCTTCACGAAGGGATGAAAGACGTAGCCGAGTGAATGACGACCAGCCGCCTGAAACTGAACTCAGACAAGACGGAAGTCCTCATCCTGGGCTCCTCGCCCTCTGCCTGGGATGACTCCTGGTGGCCTCCCGCCCTGGGCACCGCACCCAAACCGACAGACCACGCACGCAACCTGGGCTTCATCCTGGACTCCTCCCTCTCCATGACCAGACAAGTCAACGCCGTCTCCGCGTCCTGTTTTAACATCCTGCGCATGCTACGGAAGATCTTCCGGTGGATCCCCACCGAGACCAGGAAGACGGTCACCCAGGCCCTCGTCACCAGCCGTCTGGACTACGGCAACGCCCTCTACGCCGGAACCACCGCCAAGCTCCAGAAGAGACTCCAGCGGATCCAGAACGCCTCAGCCAGACTCATCCTCGACATCCCCGACGCAGCCACATCTCCGGACATCTGAGAGACCTGCACTGGCTCCCCGTCAACAAGAGAATCACCTTCCGTCTCCTCACCCACGCACACAAAGCCCTACACGACCAAGGCCCGAGCTACCTCAACAACCGCCTCAACTTCTACACTCCCAAACGCCACCTCCGATCGACCAACCACGCCCTCGCCGCCGTCCCCCGCATCTGAAGAGCGACAACAGGAGGAAGGTCCTTCTCCTACCTGGCCACCAAGACCTGGAACTCCCTCCCTCCCGACCTGCGCCTGACCCAAGACCACCTCTCCTTCAGGAAGAAGCTCAAGACCTGGCTGATCGAGCAGTAGCAGCACCCCCCCCCCCCCCAAGCGCCTTGAGACCCTCCGGGTAAGTAGTGCGCTCTACAAATGTCTTTGATTGATTGATTGATTTGTTTATTGTTTGGATATGATGAGGAATATCCCTGAATGAGAGAACGAAAATAAGTTTCTGTTGCAACTTTCATCTCTATACTTTCGGAAAAGGAGGTTGGAAAGTAGGTTATATTCACAACCCCAAAACACATACAGTCACTGTGGAAGGTGACATCACTGTTAACTCGTACTTGTTTGTTTTCACAGAGGTTGGGAAGGACTTGCAAAAATGACACAAGGTCTATAGGTGAATGGAAAGCAATGTGTTCTCTCCAGGTGTTTACATGGGGGGTAGTGAGAATTGATGAGAGTAGACAGCATATGTGCAGTATTCTTAATAGTGGTTTTTGTATTACAGGTTTCCCTTACCCGCTGTTCCCTTCCTTCCCTAGCTTGATCACTCAAATACCTTGTATAACTTATTATCAGGGTGTTGGTGAGGTCAGGAGGTGGACCATTATTGCTACATGTGAATCCCGAGGAGTGCGTCCTGACAGAATCACGCACCTAAGATTTTCACTCCACCTGATTCAGGTGTAGCAAAAATGGCCACCATGGAGGATGTGCTTCATGCTCTGGTTTTACTACAACAGGAGCTGGCATCCTCCAAAGCAGAGACAGCTGCTTTAAAAGATAAGGTAGAACAACTAACCAGGAATCCCTTTAACGCCTCCACAGCGACATCACAAATACAAGTCACAGTACCTCCGCCCATACCCTTAGCTAATCCTGAGAGGTAGGCAGGAGATCCCCGCAAAATCCAGGTATTTCTAACTCAGGTACTGTTGCACTTTTCATGCAAACCAGCTTCCTTCCCGAATAATCATTCACAAGTGGCCTTTGCCATATCTTACCTAGTGAGGGATGCCGCAAATTGGGCAGTGCCTTTAGTTAAGAATAATAATGCAGTGTTATCGACTGGTCTGCGTTTAGGGCTGAATTTGAACGAGTGTTCGAACGTAGAACTACTACTTTTAGTGAAGATAGGGAACTACTTGAGTTGAGACAGGGAAAAGGAGAATTAATCACATATTTGACATCTTTTAATCGTTTGGTAGCTGAGACAGAATGGCCTGAGGAAAAACGCATATCTCTTTTCTACCAGGGTTTGCGGGAGGAATTGAAAGATGTTGTGGCTCAGATAGACCCTCAGCCTACCACTTGTATTGACATGATTAACTTGGCTTTACGTCTAGATAGTCACATGGGATCACTGAGAGAATATCGACAGTCAAAATATCGAGGTAAAAATATAGAATGCCATAATATCGACTTCCTATCTACAAACAGGTAAGTACAAAAATATCGACTCCAAAATATCGATAGGAAAAAATATAGACAGTCAAAATATCGAATTTTTTAAATATCTTAAAAGTAATTTAAAAGTAATATAATAATAAATATAATTAATTTAAACATTCTTAAAATACTTAAATAAACTTAAAATTAATAAATAATTAATGTAACTTTAAAAAAAATATATTTTAAAACACACACATATATATATATATATATATATATACATATTATTAACAAAACATATACAATATTTTTTCCGTAGGATAGCAAGAGGGTTAAATTTACTATTCACACTTCAGAGAGTGCAACAGTAGGGAAAGCGTTGGATAGTGTAGGGGTAAAAATTACTATTCCCACTCCAGAGAGCGCAACAGTAGGGAAAGCGTTGGATAGCATAAGGTTAAAAATTACTATTCCCACTCCAGTGAGCGCAACAGTAGGGATAGCGTAGGGGTAAAAATTACTATTCCCACTCCAGTGAGTGCAACAGTAGGTAAAGTGTTGGATAGCGTAGGGGTAAAAATTACTATTCCAACTCCAGAGAGTGCAACAGTAGGGCAAGCGTTGGATAGTGAGAGGGTAAAAATTACTATTGCCACTCCAGAGAGTGCAACAGTAGGGAAAGCATTGGATAGCGTAGGAGTAAAAATTACTATTCCCACTCCAGTGAGCGCAACAGTAGGGAAAGCGTTGGATAGGGTAGGGGTAAAAATTACTATTCCCACTCCAGTGAGTGCAACAGTAGGGAAAGCGTTGGATAGTGTAGGGTTAAAAATTACTATTCCAACTCCAGAGAGTGCATCAGTAGGGAAAGCGTTGGATAGCGTAGGGGTAAAAATTACTATTCCCACTCCAGTGAGTGCAACAGTAGGGAAAGTGTTGGATAGCGTGGGAAGTATAATTACATTACTTCCCACCCTATTCCCCTATAAACCCACAACCCGCTACAGCAAATAAATTACTAAAATTAACATATTTATCAATTAGTCAATTAAATTTAATTGCCAATTATATTTTAATTAATTACCAATTAATTCTAAATAAATAACAATACATAATATAACATATTTAATTAATTATAATTAAATTACTTCCCACCCTATTCCCCTATAAACCCACAACCCGCTACAGAATCATATTATACAAAAATTAAAAATTAATATTAACTTACCTTAAATTCGATATTTTTGTTGTCTGTATTATGTCTAGTCGATATTATGTCCATTCTATATTTTTGATTCAATATTATGTCCATTCTATTCGATATTAAAATTTTCTAGTCGATATTTTGGTAGTCTATATTATGCCTAGTTGATATTATGTCTATTCTATATTTTTTACTCGATCTTATGTCTAGTCGATAATAATAACTCAATATTTTGACTCTATACCAGTCACATGGCTGAAAGAGGGGGTGAGAGGAGAAAATGAGACAAAGGTTTCTATAGATCTGACCGATCCCCTCGTAAAATGTTGAGCGTACTGGAGGCAGGGGTAGAACCCATGGAAATAGGGGCCCTACGTGCTCCATTATCACGGGAAGAGAGAGAGAGCAGACGGGTCCAGGGGCTATGTATGTACTGCGGTAAAAAGGGGCATTACATTAGGGAATGTCCGGTAAAACCCAAGAATTCTAATGCCTGGACCAGGAATAAAAAGGTGGCAGTATCAACCACCAATAATGAGTCAGACCAGAGACTATACCAAGTCCCTGAGATGGTCAATTTTCAGGGTTTGAAGCTCCCATCACTATCCAAGTCAGGATTAGCAGAGACCGAATCACACATAGTGCTTACCATGTATCTTGAAAGTAAGCAACAAATACATCAGGTTTTGGTAATGTTGGACTAAGGGGCAACTGGCAATTTCATAGACGAAGGTTTGGTTACTCATCTTGCTTTGTCAAGAGTGCCCAGAGAAAATCCAGAAGAAGTGTTGGCAGTGGACGGTCAGCCACTGAAGTCAGGTTTTATCGGGAAAGGACAGACGAGATTACACTGACAATAGATATTGCTAATGGTCGACACATAGAGGTGTTAACTTTAAACATCATAGATGCTCCTCAATATGAGGTAATTCTTGGTATGCCGTGGTTGTGCCACCACAACCAAACAATAGATTGGAAGGGCAAGTCCCTTCAGTTTTTGTCAGATACCTGTCAGGATCATCTGGTATTCTGTTCCCCGTCACAGGTTGTGGCACTGACCACTCCTTTTCTTGTGGCTACAGCTGCAGAGAAAGACGTCATATTACCAGATTCATATAGTTCTTACAGCGACGTGCTGAGTGAAACCAAGGCGGAGGAGTTACCCCCTTATACGGAATACGATTGCTGCATAGATTTACTGGATGGAGCTACCATACCTACATGTAGAGTGTACGCCTTGTCTGTGCCCGAAACCAAGCATTTGAAAGAATACTTGCGTCACTATTTGAACATTGGCTTCATTAGGCCCTTACGATCCCCCGCAGCCTCCCCTTTGTTTTTCATTGCGAAAGCAAATGGCGATTTGAGGGTGTGTGTGGATTATCGGATGTTGAACAAAAACACCATTCGCAACCGTTATCCACTCCCCCTCATATTGGTTCTGTTAGATCAGGTAAGGGAAGCCAGGATTTATACCAGGTTGGATCTTAGAGGGGCTTATCACTTGGTGAGAATACGCGAGGGGGACGAGTGGAAAACCGCTTTCAAGACTCGTTATGGGCTATATGAATATTTGGTTATGCCATTTGGCCTATGTAATGCCCCGGCGGCTTTCCAATTCTTCCTGAATGATGTTTTAAAGGACTATGTAGACCATTTTGTGGTGGTTTACATTGATGACATCTTGGTTTATTCTATGGAGGAGTCTTGTCACACCGAACTGGTATGCAGGGTTTTGGAAAAGCTGCGTGAGCATAGGCTGTTCGTGAAGTTGAGTAAGTGTGAGTTCGGGGTGTCTGAGGTTGAGTTCTTGGGGGTCAATCTCAGTCCCGGGGGGTTGCAGATGTCCAGGCGCAAGGTCCAGGTGGTACAGGATTGGCCTACCCCGAAAAGTGTGAGGGATGTCCAATGTTTTCTTGGATTCGCGAATTACTATCGCCGTTTTGTCCTTCATTTTTCCCAGGTAGCAGTCACTATCACTAGGCTATTGCGGAAGGGGGTGCAATTTCTGTGGTCTCGTGCGGCTGCTGAAGCGTTTGAGTTCCTAAAAAATGCCTTTGTCACTGCTCCAGTGCTGTCCCATCCCGTGCTAGAGCATCCATTTGTGGTTGAAGCGGATGCTTCTGATGAGGCTATAGGGGCGATCCTATCTCAAAGGGACAGCGTTTCGGGGCAGCTCCATCCAGTGGCATACCTGTCAAAAAAGCTAAGTTCGGCTGAGGTTAACTACACCATTGCGGAGAAGGAGCTCTTAGCCATTAGGAGGGCTTTCCAGGAGTGAAGGCATTACTTGTGGGGGGCATGTCACCCGATCACGGTCTACACTGACCACCGCAATTTGCAATATATGAAGTCAGCCAGGCATCTTACACAAAGGCAAATGCGGTGGATGCTTTTGTTTGTCGAATTTGATTTTGTGGTGACTTTTAGACCAGGCAGTGATAATCGCAAAGCTGACGCGTTATCTAGACAGGAGTTGGCATCAGAACCTCGAAACATGAATACCCATGCCATCATTCAGCCATCTAGGGTGGTCTGTGTTGTTCGAGCTGAGTCATTCCTAGAGGATATTCGAGGTCATCAAACCAGAGTTCTTTGGGATCCATGGGTGAGACAGGATGAAGCATGTTCCATGAAACAGGGCCTGCCTTTTTATGATAAAAAATTATACCTACCTACCAGGGAGTTGCAGAAAAAGGCGTTTCTTTGGTGTCATGTTGTTCCTATGGCAGGTCATCCCGGAATACGTAAAACTCAGCAATTAATCAGGAGATATTTCTGGTGGGAGTCGTGTTTGAAGGATGTGGCAGAGTGGGTGGCACACTGTGAGGAATGTCATAGAGCAAAAGGGGAAAACACTAGGAAAAAAGGGAAACTTATGCTAATGCCAACCCCTCAGCTTCCTTGGCAGAACATTAGCTTGGACTTTGTGACCGGTCTACCTACTGATCAGGGTTGTTCTGCTATATTAGTAGTGATTGATAGCCCTACAAAAATGGGGCATTTTATTCCGTGTACGAATCTTCCTACGGCTGGGCAGACCGCTCAATTGCTGGCAAGTAACATCATTCATTTACACGGAGTTCCGAAGGTGATTGTGTCGGATAGAGGTCCCCAATTCATTACACGCTTTTGGAAAATGTGGTGTAAAGCGTTGCATATTGAGTCGACACTATCAACCAGTTTTCATCCTCAAACTGATGGTCAGACAGAAAGGCTGAACCAGACATTGAAGAAATACCTCCGGTGTTACTCTAAGGAGGCTCAAAATTCCTGGGTAGGAATGCTGTGGCTAGCTGAACTTGCCTATAACAATGCTTGGCACAGCTCTATAGGGGTGTCTCCTTTCAAAGCTAACTATGGGTTGGATGCGATGACCTTGCTGATTACTCTGCCTGATGACTTCAGAAATCGCCCTCCGTGTTGGAACATGTAACGGAAGTTAAAAGGGTACATACCAGTGTACGGAAACATTTGCTGAAGGCTAAACAGGTGTATAAAAGGTGGGAAGATCGCCACCGCATTGCTGGGCCTCAGTATCAAGTGGGGGACAAAGTGTGGTTGTCCACTAAGAACCTCAAATTCAAACTCCATAGTGTGTTTCATCCTAGGTACATCAGACCTTACTCTATAGTGAAACAGATCAATCCTGTAGCGTACAAACTTAAGCTGCCTGGTTCCTTACGCATCCACCCTAGGTTTCACTGTCATCTGCTTAAACCTGCTCATACGTCCAAACGAAGGGTGCCTCCTCCAGTGGTATGTGATGGTGGGCTTGAGTATGAAGTAAAGTGTATCCGTGATTCCAAGCTCAGGAATGTGGCACTTTGGTACCTGGTGTCATGGAAGGGGTACTCTGTGGAGGATGATTCTTGGAAACCGTAGCGTAATGTGCATGCCCCAAGGGCGGTTCTTTCATTCCATCTGAAGTTTCCGGCCAAGCCTGGTCCTAGGAGGCGCTTGGCGGGTGTGCCTACTGTCAGGGTTTAGCGCAGCAGCGCCTACCTGGCCATCATAAACTACAATTCCTATGAGGCAAAGGGGCCCGGAAGTACTACAAAGGAAGGCCGCTCACGAACGTCATTGTGCGTGATCTGTGTTTGTTCCTGCGTTCGTTTAGGCTTGTGGGAACGAGCTTTGCACCAGCGTGTCTGAGGTTACCAGGCGCGTTTTCTGGAGGTACTTTCCTGTTGGCTGTGATTATATTTGGAGTGATCGGGAAAGCGGCCGTTTCCCCCCCCACTCCTGTGACACTCGCATTCATAGTGGAGAGGAGAATTATCCCGCTGCAAGGTGAGCGGAGAAGACAGTGAGGCTTCCCGTCTGTCTCCGGGGTTTAATGACTTGGCATTCCGGTTACGGCTGTAATACGGAAGAAAGGGAGAGCGGAAAGCAGTGGTTCAACCCACACTTTACCGCTACAAAGAGAGGGGAGTTCAAAGTCCCTCGATCTTCAGATAAACTGAACACACAGGATTTATGCCAAAGCGGAGAGCGATGGTTGTGACTACGCTTTACCGTGGTTGGTCAAGACTTGGTTACTTATGGTTTTCTTGAAGGATTTGTGAACACCCATTTCTTGTGGAATATAAAAGCTAAAGCGGAGAGCGTTGGTTAGCGCTACACTCTGCCGTATTTGGTAATCTGCCCTGTGAAGTGGGCTTTTCTTATTTGTCAAGTGGTGATGCAACCACAGGAACCTTTGTTTATCGTTTGGAATTGATAAGGAATATCCCTGAATGAGAGAACGACAATAAGTTTCTGTTGCAAATTTCATCTCTATACTTTAGGAAAAGGAGGTTGGAAAGTAGGTTACATTCACAACCCCAAAACACATACAGTCACTGTGGAAGGTGACATCACTGTTAACTCGTACTTGTTTGTTTTCACAGAGGTTGGGAAGGACTTGCAAAAATGACACAAGGTCTATAGGTGAATGGAAAGCAAGGTGTTCTCTCCAGGTGATTACATGGGGGTAGTGAGAATTGATGAGAGTAGACAGCATATGTGCAGTATTCTTCATAGTGTTTTTTGTCTTACAGGTTTCCCTTCCCCGCTGTTCCCTTCCTTTCCTTCCCTCGCTTGATCACTCGGATACCTTGTATAACGTATTATCAGGGTTTTGGTGAGGTCAGGAGGTGGACCATTATTGGTACATGTGAATCCCGAGGAGTGCGTCCTGACAAAATTGGTGGCTGTCAATCAAGATCTAGACCATCAGAAGGAAGGGGGCTTGAAGAAGAACTTGTACTAGCCCTCCTTTTCCTTGCTGGGGATCTGGAAGACAATGGATCATCAGTACTCAGAGTGGCTTGCTCGGCTGATACCTCCGCATGAATCTCGATTTCCTCATGTGCCGCTACTTCTGGAGGAACAAGCAGTTGTGCCTCTCCATGCGTCTCTACTTGCGCCTCTACTTGCGCCTCTACTTGCGCCGCTACTTGCGCCTCTACTTGCGCCTCTACTTGCGCCTCTCCTTGCGTCTCTGCTTGCATCTCTCCTTTTTGCACCTGTGGTTGTCGTTGCGGCGGTGTTTGAACACTCGTCAGATGAGTTACACCCTGCGTTGATTGGATGCTACTTTGCGATGAGTCAACGCCAACATCACTGTTCGATGGTGAAAGAGCAATTAAAGTGGCTGCCTCTGCGGCACTCATGGGCTTGGGTCTAACTTGGTGTGGTGGCACTGAGACCAATGAAGCGGAGATGCTGCTCCCAGCTTGGTCCCCGGCGGACACCTCTAGTTTTTCTAAAAAAAAGTGTCTGTCGGCACACCAGTCTCCTTGGTAAGTGGCGCCACTTGCTTCTTTTGCTCCTTCTTACTGGCAGTGACACTGGCAACTTTCTTGGTAAAGGAGCTACGGCCACCTTTCTTTGGGCCCATCTTCTTCATATGTCAGAACAGCAGGACGCAGTTGCACGAGTTGCAGAGTTGTCTGTGGCCACACCGCAGCAGGACTTCTTCCTGGCACTACAACAAGTGATGATAAAGAGGATGATTTCTAGTTCTTCTCAGTCTTTGTGCACCTAAAAGCAAAGGAAGCCAGAGGAACATCAGTTAAATAAATGTTGCATATATTGTGCTTCAATTAATATTTGCAACTAGGCATTTATTATTATAACACAACACACCCAAAAACGGAAAGACCCAAAATAAAAATTGAAATTCTAATCCAAAATGGATGTTTAAATTAATAGAAGAGAGACCACACAGAGAGAGTTGTTTCATGCACCACTGTGTACCCCTGGGCATAATGGATGAAAGCAAGGCCGACTGGGTGTAAGCCTATGGCACAAAGCACACTGCCTGGCTTCAAAATGGCACCTAGATCCCCACCCACATGGCCAGGCCCTGGACCAGGCCTCAAAATGCCCCCCACCCACATGGCCAGGCCCTGGACCAGGCCCCAACAACACCCACAAAATCGAAATACACACAAAAATCACCCCAATCCAATGCCATCCATGCCCTAAATGATGTTTAAAAGTCAAGAGACCCCACAGAAAGACATGGCCCATGCACCACTGAGTACCCCTAGGCATAATGGATGAAAGCAAAGCAGACTGGGTGCAGGCCTATGGCACAAAGCACACTGCCTGGCTTCAAAACGGGCTCTAGACCCCCACCCACGTGGCCAGGCCCTGGACCAGGCCCCAACAACACCCAAAAAATCGAAATACACACAAAAACACCCCAATCCTAATGCCATCCATACCGTAAATGATGTTTAAAATTCAAGAGACCCCACAGAAAGACATGGTCCATGCACCACTGAGTACCCCTGGGCATAATGGATGAAAACAAGGCAGACTGGGTGCAGGCCTATGGCACTAAGCACACTGCCTGGCTTCAAAATAGCCCCTAGACCCCCACCCACATGGCCAGGCCCTGGACCAGGCCCCAACAACACCCAAAAAATTGAAATACACACAAAAATCACCCCAATCCAATGCCATGCATGCCCTAAATGATGTTTAAAATTCAAGAGACCCCACAGAAAGACATGGCCCATGCACCACTGAGTACCGTGGAGAAGCGTGGCTCAGTGGTTAGAGGCGGCAGACCCGGAAGCTGAGATCGGCCGTGGACCAGGGTTCGATTCCCCGCCTCGGCGGGTCTCGGGCTCAAAAATCCACGGATTCGATAATTCTCGCTCCGGTGCCTACTCGACTCACGGGGTCACACTCTGCGACTCTGGGCAATAGCTTGCTTAATCTCCACTATGGCCCCTCGCGGCGGGATGCCTGGCTTTCACCTTGTGGATACCCGGCCGGGGTATCTCACAGGGGAATACCAGGACGGGTTCCCTAAGCAAGCGCCTTGAGACCCCTGGGTTAAAGTGTTGCGCTATATAAAATCGAAACACATTTACATTTACCCCTGGGCATAATGGATGAAAGCAAGGCAGACTGGGTGCAGGCGTATGGCACAAAGCACACTGCCTGGCTTCAAAATGGCCCCTAGACCCCCACCCACATGTCCAGGCCCTGGACCAGGCCTCAAAATGGCACCCACCCACATGGCCAGGCCCTGGACCAGGCCCCAACAACACTCCAAAAATCGAAATGCACACAAAAATTACTCCAATCCAATGCCATCCATGCCCTAAATGATGTTTAAAGTCAAGAGACCCCACAGAAAGACTTGGCCCATGCACCACTGACTACCCCTGGGCCTACTGGCTAGTGTGGCTTTAACACGCACCCCAAAATTTAAAAAAAGTCCACATATAACAGTGAGCTATTCAATAACATGCCATTAATGATATTGAAGTTCAACAAAACTCACTGAAACAGTTGTATCATGCACCCATGACTAACTCTGGGCCTACTGGATACTGTGGCTACCCACAATATATATTTTTTAAAGTTGTGAAAAAGTTTATAAATTGTAGTTGCAGCAACCGCAATGCCCCAAACAAACAACACCAACTTACTTGTAAAATGTCAAATCCAAAAGTGATCCCCCAAAAAAGTCCTCAAATACAAATATCCAGCAGCAGCCACAAAGAGTAATCCTTCTAGCTCCAGATCCAAATGAAAAGTGACCAGGACATGGACAAAGCACTGGGAGGAGCTTGCTGGAAAGGAACAGGAAGTTGGAGACTTTGGGGCACTTCCTCCCTCCCACCCCCCCCAAAAAATGGACTCCTTGCACATAAAAATGCAGCCAAATGTCAATCTGAGGAGTTATTCTGATCCAAATCATCATTTTCAGGAGGTTTATGCTGCCAGCGATAGATTTCTTGTGAAGAATTGCAATTTGTGCAATTTCGGGAAAGCGAACTGTTCAAATCTCCCGCCGGATGTCAGCTGCGCGTCGCATATACGTCTCCGCAATTCTTTTCTCGCGTGGTGCATGAATGCGGGCCCTTATGACGTATTGGCGTTCAGCAACTCTCTCAGTGCAAGATGGCGGGACGCTATGACGTGGTCGCGGTCGAAAAGTAAAGCGCGATCAAGCAGCAAGATCGAAAATGGCTCAGCGCACGCAAACTGGGAGGAAAACAACCCGGGGAACTCAGAATCACAGTAAGTCAAGGCTGCGCGCGCGAGATTGTATTTTTGAAGCGCGACCAAGCAAAAAAAATCCGCCAACTAGTGAATTGCGAATTCTTTGACAATTTCGCGCAATTCGTGGACCGCGAAATTGTCAAAAATTCACAAATTCCGCAAGCGGAACGGATTTTCAGCCCATGCTTACCAATTACCCAGGTTGTACCCATCCCTCTGTCACTACCCATGCACTCCTCCAATCACCCATCCAGCATCATGTACTTATCTAATCACTTCGCCAAAACCCAAGCAGTTATAAAATCACCATGCACTGTCCGTGCAGCACTCTAATCATCCAGTCGCTACCCATGTACTCATGCAATTATCCAGGCACTAACTCATGGCAAATACAGAGGAGGTTATGCTCATTACAGGGGTACCCCAACGCATAGTGTTCTCTAGTGTATGTAGGTGTTTTCACTGTATTCTAGGTATCTTTTAGCATAGCACTGGCTCCGGTCCTGGTTAGTTAGTCAGTTACCACTAGTAGCCGTCATTAAAAAGTTAGGGGGCACAGGAGGACTTTCTGCTCCTCTGTTGGTTCTTTCTGCACATCTCTTGCTTCTTCCTTCACTTTCCTTCGTCTTTCTGGACTTCTGTTGTCTCTTTCTGTGTTTGTCTTCTTGCTGTGCTTTTCTTCCTCTTTCTTCACATGTCCTAACTTTGTAGGTATAGTTAGAAATTAGCATTTAAAAAACCATTGAAATTCACTGAAAAAAACATAGGTTTCAGGCACGTTATAGTTAGAAATTAGCATTTAAAAAAACAGTTTTGGGTAGCAGAGCTAAAACTAATTTGCACCCGCTATGCACTGCTTATTACTTCACATATTACATCACTCATGACGTGTTCTATGACATTATTTATGACATCACTGATGACATCTTAAATGAGGGTGGTTTCCCTCCGCGAGGCTTGTTAGGCCCTGGTTACCCTATCCCGCATTAGTGCGGGCAGGAAAATAGATCAAAAATCCACTCCCAGTGAGCGGGATAATTTTTCAAGCTCCGGCCTGCTGGGAGCAGACTTGGTGTTTGCTCCTGGTTGACAGGAGATTAAAAAATACACCCACAAAGCAGGAGCAAACACAGGTTTCCCTGCCCATGTGGGCTGGGAAACCACTTTTTCCCGGGGGTGGGCTCCCTGTGCCCATTAATGGCTAAAATTATCATCCCCAAGGGAGGGGTCCCTGGGGATTTAATTGCTTGTGTCCCCCCTCGTTTAAGTAATTTTATCTCTGGAGATTTTGTCCCCGGGGCCTTGCTTTGGGGAAAATGCTGAAATGCAGTGGTGCATCTGGTGTCACTTCTTTTGTCAAACCAAAGTAGGACAGAGCTCCAAACACACTTTCAGTCGGTAGTGAACAATGCTCACCATACGCTTATCTGGTGAATCCTGTTGAAAGCGCTCGCACCTCTGACTCAGGTATGATGTAGTGCTCAACTGGCACTGCAGGCGGCAAGGCAACTGCTCTTAGGCAGCACAACGCGCTCTGTTGAAGGCCACAGGACTAGTCACAGGCCCCAAGAGAGCACTTTGGGCTGCAATGTGTATCTGGTCCTGGCCGCCAGCAGGGCAAGATCAGCAGGCAGCAGGGCAGTTCAGCAAAGAAGGAAAGCAGTTCCTTAGAATAGTCAGTCTAGACAAGGTGGCAATCCTACATCACAGCAGTCTTTACTCCAGCAGAGTTCTTCCCAAGTCCAGGAGTGCACTGATTCAGTAGCACAGCAACACTTCTTGCAGATCATAGTTAAGCATGGGCGAAATGTGTGAATTCGCGTGCCGCGAATTCACGATTTCCCTGTGAAATCGCAAAAAAAATCAGCGAATTCGCGAATTTTCCCGCACAATCGCAGATTTTTTTGGGATTTGCCCATGAGTACTTTCTACTGGCTAATCCAGTAAGTGCTCCCTCATTGGGTAAATGTATAGTGCTTTTACTACACTGCAGCTGCGTAAAGGGCCAGAAGATGTGTCTCCAGTGACCATGTGTGCCTGTAACACAGGCACATATTTTCACAAACAGTTGTCCTTAGACAAAAGAAGGAATGTTCAGGAAATAAATATAGACTAAATAGAACTATATTGTTATGAAATGTCCGGCCAGACAGTTTAATATCTCAATAAAAATAATACAGGAGGAATAAAACACAGAGTGTGATGGACGTGGGACACCAGCCGATGTCCGACTAACACACTGGAGGGACACAAACGGGGAAAAATCAATAGGCAAAAACCGGGCATCTGAATATCATAAATCATAAACAGATAATCTGCATTATACACATATGCATGCCTAATTTATGTCAACTATGCATTTAGTGCATTAAGGTTGATGACGTTTCGAACCATATATAGTATCGGTTCATCCTCAGGACAAAAAATAATTGCCTAAAGAAATAACAATTTCACTTGCACCCACTATGTGGGAGTCAATATACCAAACAATAACAAAGAGAATAAGAAGGGGGATAGAGGAAAAGGGAGACATAAAAAAGATAAAACATGTCAGTAAATCAGACCATGGTTACAACTGCATATGTTGTGCAACATCATACCATGCCAAAAGTGTCCACTGCAACAGAGTACGGTGCACGCTAGATACATGCAGTGTGCTTTAAAGGAGTGAGGAGAGTGCGTGTAGAGAGGCACAACAACCCACGTTTGACTCAGACTGGAAATCATGAAGAAGTGAAAGGTGAGGGTGGTAAGTACGGATTGTGAGGTGGATCTACAACGCATGACACAAACATTAGGTGAAGGACTGCGAAGAAGTGCGAGAGTGAGCGACTGTGAGGAACTGATCTCCATGGTTGGTTACATGGATGCTTACCGATGGAGTGAAGCTGAAAATAGATCAGCACAATACGTAAAATGGAGCCAATTTCTAATGGGAGAAAATGAATAATTACAGTGGTGTCAAATTGTCCAGGAGCAAGATGCCGCCATTGCGGGGAAAACTTACCGCCGCACTCTTGCACTTCTTCGCAGACGCAGCTCCAGCAATGCGCTGCTTTCACCGCACCGATGCGAGACGCATCTGTGCCATTTTTGCCACATGGTGTGCTGCATTGTAAATGCGGCGCACCATGGGTGGCGGAGCTGCGGCGCACAATAACTGGCGCATCCCTGGGGATGCGCCAGTTATTGTAAATCTGCCCCTATACATTTAGCCAACGAGGAAGCACTTACTGATTAGACAGTAGAAAGTACTCCAGTTGAGTAGAGGTATTGCACAAAAAGGTGGCATCTTCGTGGACAAACACGCAGGGCGGGATTCATTCTGCACCCTGTTAGACTCGTTTTTTGTGCCCTTCTGCCCTCTGTTAGACTCATTTTTCCCTTGTTTTTCTGCCCTTCTGCCCTCTGTTAGACTCGGTTTTTCCCTTGTTTTTCTGCCCTTCTGCCCCCTGTTATACTCGTTTTTTGTGCCCTTCTGCCCTCTGTTAGACTAATTTTTCCCTTGTTTTTCTGCCCTTCTGCCCTCTGTTAGGCTCGTTTTTTGTGCCCTTCTGCCCTCTGTTAGACTTGTTTTTGTGCCTTTCTGCCCCCTGTTAGACTCATTTTTAGTGCCCTTCTGCCCTCTGTTAGACTCGTTTTTCCCTTGTTTTCTGCCCTTCTGTCCTCTGTTAGACTGTTTTTTTGTGCCCTTCTGCCCTCTGTTAGACTCGTTTTCCCCTTGTTTTTCTGCCCTTCTGCCCTTTGTTAGACTGCTTTTTGTGCCTTTCTGCCCTCTGCATCACCACATCATCACTCAGCGCTACCCCAGCATCACTCAGCACCACCCCATTATCACTCAGCACCACCACATTATCACTCAGCACCACCACAGCACCACCACAGCACCTTTCAGCAGCACCACAGCATCACTCAGCACCACCACAGCATCACTCAGCACCACCACAGCACCACTCAGCACCACCACAGCACCACTGAGTGCCACCACAGCATCACTCAGCACCACCACAGCATCACTCAGCACCACCACATTATCACTCAGCACCACCACAGCACCACTCAGCACCACCACAGCATCACTCAGCACCACCACAGCATCACTCAGCATCACCACAGCATCACTCAGCGCCACCACATTATCACTCAGCACCACCACAGCACCACTCAGCACCACCACAGCATCACTCAGCACCACCACAGCACCACTCAGCATCACCACAGCACCACTCAGCACCACCGCAGCACCACTCAGCGCCACCCCAGCATCAATCTGCGCAACCATTCAACAACAACTGGTTCAAATATGTTCTCTCAATGTTTCAAACTTTATTACAAATGTCACAAAAAGATGTTAATATTTCACTTCTGTTCTTGGATTTTCGTCACAATAAAATACACTGAACATAATCTTCACAAAAGTTATTTACAAAAGTTTAAGCTATTGCCATCATAAATTAAAATCACTTTTATTTAAGTATTAATTATTTTTAAAAATTAAAAGCCATTGTAATGTGTAATATCAATACATCTAAGTCACGTAAATACAAAACATGTTGCATTACAAATGCTATAGGTGTCACATTTGCGAAAGTTATAACTATTGGCATTGTAAATGACAAAGCTATTAATTTAGCTATTTTCAAAACCAACACATAAATTAAAAAAATGGTCATTTACAAGACCAATAGCTCAAACTTTCCTAATGCGAGACCTATTGCATTGCAAATGCTTGTTTTTATATCTGTCAGTGCTTCCTGTTGAGGTTTAATTTTCGTGACAGGCGCCTCATTGCCTACTTGTAACTATTCTCTGACCCTGCTTCAAGGTTCAGAGCAGGGTCAGAGAATAGTTGCAAGTAGGCAACGAGGCGCCAGGAAGCACTTACAGGCCTACAGCAGCAGGTGCCCAAGTTTCAGTTAATTTCTTTGTAACCCTTTTGTAAAAGGTAACAAAAAATTTGCTTAAGCTTTTGCACCTGCTGCTGTAACCCTGTAAGTGCTTGGCTGAAAATTCGTCCTGCTGATTCGTGGATTTTACCGCGATTTCACGAGATTCCGGGATCGCGAAATCGCGGAAAATCCGCAAATTCCGCGAGCGGAACGAATTTTCAGCCCATGCTTAATCATAGTAACAGGTCCCAAATATGTCTACAACATGGGGTCAGAGCCCCTGTACTTATACTCAAAATATCTTTGATGTGGAGGTAACTTCAAATACACTTTATAAGTGCACAACACCCCCATTCAGTCCATGCCCTGGCCCCAGACACAATACAGTGGCTTGAGACACCATTATGAGAAGACAGGCAGAGCCCTATTCAGGTGTCAGGGACAACTCCTCCCACCACTTCCAAACCAGACGTTGATTGAAGTCAGGCTGCAAAGCACAAAGAGCCATAAGGACACAGAAATGCCCACTTTCTAAACGTGGCATTTCTAAAATAGTAATAAACCACCTACACCAATAAGCATGGGTTTTCACTACTATTCTAAACATATCAAACATGGCAGCACTACTCCTTTCAGATCAGTAATTACCACTGAAAAACATATCAGGGAATTTGGAATTCAAACCTATGAGAGGGGCAGGCCACACAGCAGTGAGAAACCAAATGGGTTGATTGTCACTACCAGGACAGGCCACACAATGAAGGCACATGTCCTACATTATACGTACACATCACCCTGCCCATAGGCCTACCTTAGGGGTGACCCATAGGTAGTAAAAGGGGAGTTTCAAGCTTGGCAAGTAATTTTAAATGCCAAGTCAATGTGGCAGTAAACTGTGCATGCAGGCCCTGCAATGGCAGGCCTGAGACAGGTTTGTAAGGCTACTTCTGTGGGTAGTGCAAGCAGCGCTGCAGGCCTACTAGTAGTATTTAATTTACAGGCAGTGGGCATATGGGGTACCCCTATACAAGGGACTTACAGGTAAATTAAATATGGCAAATAGGGGTAAGCCAATCATACCAAGTTTAAAGGAGAGAACACATACACTTTTGCACTGAATAGCGGTGGTAAACGCAAAAGGTTTGGGGATAATCCTGCAAAAAGGGCAAGGTCCAAGAGAACCTTAAACAGAAAGCGTGAGGCAAACCTTATAGTTCACTTTCTTATGTACTAGAAGTCAGTGTAATGCCTTTAGGCTTCCAGAAATGGAATCAAACTTTTTAGACCTAAAACAACACTAGGCAGTGTTGTGGATATACTGCAGTCTTTTCATCAAGTTTTTCGGCAGACCACAGTGTGTGGAGTTACAAAAATCCATAAGTTAATGAACGGAGGCAACAGACACCATCCACTTTTATATTAGATAAAAAAAACCTGATGAATGCTTCGCCATGCGAAACTGATCAAACAGGCTTTACACTCTGCAGGGATTTGGATGACAAGTCAAAGAAACGTCAGACTCAACTATAAACTCCAAATTTCAAACTAGTCCTGAGGGTGCAGGAAAATATTTCACCCATCATGTAATTAAACTTGTAGTGCATGGTACGTCAACCTTTCCTATAATGTGAACTAGTGCTGATCATTAAAACCACGCTGAGCTACTGCTTAATCTAGGGACTGGATAATGGTACCCAAAAGCTAAGACAGTCACACACCAGGCCAGGAGTTCCCTAGTCCTGCACCATTAAGGACATATAAGAGGTGTATTGCAAACGGTTTGTTTAATTGTTGGGTTCCTAAGGATCAATTTCATCCTAATGCTCTTTTGTATGGATTTTCCCCAAGACTTGAGACTTGAGTGTCTTGCAGGGTCTTGCAGTGTCAATGTCACTGTCATGCTATTCATACAACACGACTCTCATTTTGGGAGCTAGGGTCCGGAAATCTCTCAATATCTGGATAAATGAACTGTAACCCATTGGTTGATGTCCACAAACAAGCAAATCAGAAAGTTATTTTTTTAAATATACACTGCATTCTTAACAAGGACTATTATCAAAGATACATTTTCCAACAGACAGACTTCATAGTTCTCTACAGGTAAAGATACCTCAGCAGTCTGCTCCCCCTGCCCCACACAGGTATATCTTTCAGGCAATTATGACATGCAAATTAGTGCATTATGCATCGGTATTGGAATATCGTGAACCTAGCTAGGAAGCAACAGAGAAAGACAGGAAGGAATGAAAGGAAGAAAAAAGATGGAAGAATTAAGATGAAGAACTAAACAAAGAGGGGGAAAGCAAGAAGGAGAAAAAGAAAGAAAGAAAGAGAGAAAGGAAGAAAACAGAAAGAGAAAGAAAGAAAGCTAAAGGAAAAGAGACAGGGAGAGAAAGACAAAGACCAAGAAATAAATAGAAAAGAGCAAAACATACATACATACATACAAAAAAAAGAAGAAAGAGAGAAGTAGATAGAGGAAAAGATAGAGTGAAAGACAAGAGTGAGAAAGGAGAGAAAGAAAAAGAGAGAAAGAAAGAAAAGGAACAACAAAGGAATAGCAAAAAGAAATGAGAGTAAGAAAAGATGAAAAAGAGGAACAAACAGAGAATAGAGAGAATGGGAAAAAGAAAATACAGGAGAGAAAGCAAAGAAAGACAGAATGAAAGAAAGGAGAAACATAAATCGTGAAAGGAGCAAAAGAAAGCTAAAATAGAAAGAAAGGTAAAAAGAAATAGAAAGACAAAAGAAAAAAGGAATAAAAAGGCAACGATGGAAAGAAAGAATAACAATAGTAGATAGCTAAACAAAGAGCAATAGAGTAATGTTGAAAGATAGAAAAATAGAGAAATAAGGAGATGGAAAGACAATGAGAAATTAAGAAAGAAAGGAGAGTAAGAAAAAGAGTAAAAAAGAAACACAACAAAAGAGAGAAAAAGAAAACAAGCAGAACAAGTAGAGAAGTAGGGAAGAAAAGATAACAAGAAGCAAGTCGAGAAAAAAAGCAAGAAAGAAAGACCAAAGGGAAGAAAAAACAGACGTAAACAAAAAAAACACTATGGAATCAAAGAGAAAGGTAGATTAAGAATGATAGGAATAAAGAGGAAATAAAGACAAGAAGAACAGGAAAGAAAGTGGTAAGAAACATCTAATGGTGAATGGACAGAAGAAAGGAATGAGAGGGGAAAGGAATAAATGAAACAGAACGTGGAAGTGTGCAAAAAAAGAAAACAAAGGTAGAGAAGGAAAGAACTCTTCAAAAGAAGGTCGGTTACATGGTCTTGCACTGTGTCAGCTTCCTAGGTTTAAGAGTAGTGGCACACAACGCTTGATTCACAAAGATAAGTTACACTTTTGAGTAAGCTTACACTTTGTAGTAACTTTACTACTTTCAGTCTAAGCTTGCTACAAAAGTGCATGTTACATGTCCCCCCCCCCAGAGTAATGCAATTGCATTACTCTTATGTTGGAGGGTGACATCTCTCCCTAAACCTGTCCCTGAGCCTCGCTGAACACCTTTTACTCCTCCATAATCCCATTCCCTGTAGTAGTAAGTCTGCCCTATTCTCACCCACTCCCTTATGTCCCTGCCATTTTTACTACTAAAAGCTATAATTTTTTGTTCAAAGATTTCACACATATACGTGTTTTAAGTGTTGCATTAACAGGTGGGCTACTGTACATTCTCAAACCACCTAATAGAATTTTCATCCTGTGTGTACTACTCAAAGGAAGCCTATAAACAAGGCCACTGGAATTATCTGATTGTGCGGCTGCTGCTTTTTTCCCCGCATAATTATGGATTTGCTGCATTTGCCACATAATTCATCATCTACTACATAAACTGCAGATTGTAGAAAAGAAAAATGGTTTCTTTTTTTATTTAAAAAAAAAAAAAATTCTTGTCCTCATAAATGCCACCAGAAAATATCAACTCTAGATGTGCTTTCTCCAGGCCACTAACACAGACCAGCTGTTCCCACCCTGGAGTCTGTGGATAGCCAGTAGAGGTCGCCCAGAGGCAGGTCGTTTCCAAATCCAAGTCCCATTCACGATGTATCTTGCCACTTTGGGAGGACAGGACCACTAACCTCTGGCATAATCATTGGACTCATTGTAGGTTATCTCTCAGACCATGCATTTAAAGCAGACCAGATCTTAATGGCGCTTTCCCCACCACACAACATGTCTAAACGACTAACTGCCATGATGTTTCTTAAGCAGTCTGCGAATCTGGGGGGTTCACAGACTTCCACTCCCTATAGATCTCCCTCCTAGCAATAACAATGACGTAGAAAATAAACTGTAGGGTATAATTTCCAATATCATAATTAAGGGGAAGACCGAAAAGAATCAATCTAGGACTACAGGTGATTGTGGATAACACAACCTTCTCTAGGATTTTGGACACCTCGCTCCAGTAACTCGTAATTTCTGGGCAGTCGACAAACATGTGTCTGTCGTCAGCAGCTGGAAACCTACATCTTGGACAAAAGTATATTTCTGCTGAGAGTTAGAGAGTTTTGCTGGAGTCCAATAAACCCTGTATAACGTAAACAGGTGGTTTCTTCTAAGGTTGGAAGGTTTTATAATTTTTTGAGAAAGAGTAAATGAGTCTGTTCAAATCTTCAGCTCCTCCCCTGGATTCTGGACTGGAAAATTGTCCCAAAGCTTGGTAATTTCAGCGCCTATATTGTCTTTCGCTCCCACAAGTGTGTTATACCAGAGCGCAACCTCCCCCTTCCATCCCCTCCCCCTATTGATGGATTCCAGAAATGGGATCTCCTCTTCGTTAACCCAACGCTGCCTCCCCCACCAAGAAGACAACTGATAAAATGTAAATCTTGTGATGGAGCCCTCTGTTATGTTCGATAGGGATTCCCAGCTTAATGGTGTAGAGTTGTTACACAGGTCCCCCCATTTCGTAAGGCCTGCCGCTCTCAAAGGGAGAGCCAGTCGATCTGATAAGCAATCTGGTGTACCAGGGGAATCCCAAATTGGGGATTGCGAATGGTAGTAGGGTATATCTAAAATTCTATGTATTGATTGCCAAATATTGAGGGCTGTCCTTAGAGCTTCAGACAAACCTTTTTAAAGAACTTCTGATCCCCTGCGGCAAATCAAATAGCATAGCCTGAAAAGGTCTACCATGGGATGAAGAGTCCAACTTATTTGCCAGAAGTCTAAAGTTCTTGAACTGAAAAGCATAACAATAAAGGAGTAAATCAGGAAGAGCCAGCCCGCCTAGTTTCAGTCCCCTTCTCAATTTCCTCCAGGCAATCCTTGGTGACTTAGTTGCCCAAATGAAAGAGCCAATCCTTCCTTGAAGGTTTGAAATATCCTTTTTATTAAAGTTAAGGGGGATGGAGTTAAATAAAAAGGTAATTTTTGGCAAGATTATCATCTTGACTAGATTCACTCTACCAAAGATGTTAAGAGGTAGAGTGTTCCACCTAGTCAGTAGCTTCCTTACTTCCTTAACCACCATCTGGCAGCTAACTTTCGGGACGTCCTCTAGGTTGTGGGTAAGGTGAATTCCCAGGTATCTGATTTTTAATTTTGCTTCTGGTATCTGGGTCAGATTGTTCCAGGTCATGATGTCAGTTTTATCTTAATTAATTCTATACCCAGACACTATACCCAAATCTTCAGCCAGATCGAATAACCTAGGGATAGCCTCAACCGGGTTGGACGTGTAGAGGAGAAGGTCATCAGCATATAATGCTGTGTTAAGCACCAAATCCCCCATTTTGAACGGTAAGATTACTGGGTCTGATCTCAGGGAGCAGACAAAGGGCGCGATATAAATATCAAAGAGAAGGGGAGACAGGGGGCAACCCTGCCTTGTTCCCCTTGAGATGTTAAACCAATCAGTTAGACAGCCGTTTACCAAAACTTTGGCCCGGGGACCCCTATACTATGTAGCAATCCCTTTGATGAATTTATGTGGGAACCCGAACTTAGCCATGGTTTTCCATAGAAATAGCCAGTTAACTTGATTGAAGGCTTTTGCTGCATCAATCGCAACGAATTGCGAGCGGCAGT
This sequence comes from Lissotriton vulgaris, assembly GCF_964263255.1. NCBI lineage: Eukaryota > Metazoa > Chordata > Amphibia > Caudata > Salamandridae > Lissotriton > Lissotriton vulgaris. The sequence goes on from NC_141699.1 coordinate 179,121,897, forward strand.
CCTCTGTCTGTTGCTATGTCTATTGCTCCTACAACTTGGAACGTAAGTTCATTAAGTTGACGGTCTGGTATAAACCCCCTCTGGTCAGGGTGGATTATGGACTTGATTATTTTCGCCAGCCTAGATGTAAGTATGCCTGAGTAAATTTTCAGGTCAGAATTAAGGACTCTATTATTTTGGGGTCTTTGTTAGGCTTTGCTATCAGAGTGATGGTAGCTTTCTGACCAAGAGGGAGGGGTATGCTCCCCCTGCAAGAAAATTTTGTTGAAGAGTGCCAATAGTGGGGCTAGGACTTCGTCCAAATTATCCTTATATACCTCCGTTGGCAGTCATCCGGACCGGAGGCCTTGTTCCTGGACATCTTTTTTAACTGGGCCCGTATCTCCCACTCCGTCATCTCGATAACTAAAAAGGCTTTGTCGGCTTCACTCAGCTGGGGTAACTCTCTCAGAGCCCACCATTTTTCTAGCTCCTCCAACCAGCAGCTATTTTCCTCATGATATAAATCCTCCATGAATTCTCTAGCCTCTCCCCTGATCTCAACATCTTCTGTTATGAGCAGCCCTGAGTCCCGCTGGATTAGTGAATGGGAAACAACCGTTACAAGGCAACTATTACAACGGACTACTTTTACAACGCAACTACTACAACGCAGGATCCTTTACAACGAATGCCTTTACAACGCATGACATTACATAGCAGATGCTATTACAACGCATGCCATTACAACGTAAGTTTAGGTAAGTATATCATTTTATTAAAACATTTATTTAATTTAAAAAAATATTTAATTAATTACATTTTAATAATTTTATAAAGATAAACAATAAAAATAATTATTCATAAAAAAGTACTTTAAATAAATTAAATAAATTAATTTAAGTAATTTTAATATTAATTTAATAAAAGTTCTAAAAATAAAAAAATATAAGTAATTTTTACCCCTACACTATCCAGCACTTACCCTACTATTACACCCCCTGGAGTTAGAATAGTAATTTTTACCCCTACATTCTCCAGCACTTACCCTACTATTACACCACCCTGGAGTTAGAATAGTAATTGTTACCCCTACACTATCCAGCACTTACCCTACTATTACACCCCCTGGAGTTAGAATAGTATTTTTTACCCCTACACTATCCAGCACTTACCCTACTATTTCACCCCCCTGGAGTTAGAATAGTAATTTTTACCCCTACATTATCCAGCACTTACCCTACTATTACACCCCCCTGGAGTTAGAATAGTAATTTTTTACCCCTACACTATCCAGCACTTACCCTCCTATTACACCCCCTGGAGTAAGAATAGTAATTCCCCCCCCCCCCACACTATCCAGCACTTACCCTACTATTACACCCCCCTGGAGTTAGAATAGTAATTTTTACTCCTACATTATCCAGCACTTACCCTACTATTACACCCCCCTGGAGTTAGAATAGTAATTTTTACCCCTACACTATCCAGCACTTACCCTACTATTACACCCCCTGGAGTTAGAATACACCTACACTATTAAAAAAAAAAATATATATATATATATATTTACAAATACATTAAAAAATGTACTTAAATAAATAAATTAATTAAATATTAATTAATTACATTTTTATTTAAAATTATATACTTACCTATACTTACGTTGTAATGGCATGCGTTGTAATAGCATCTGCTATGTGATGTCATGCGTTGTAAAGGCATTCGTTGTAAAGGATCCTGCGTTGTAAAAATTGCATTGTAATATTATGCGTTGTTAAAGTATGCGTTGTAACGTCATACATCCTTAGTGAATTAATGTTGTTCCTGCTCCTCTCGCTCCTAGCCTTCCAGGCCAGGAGAGAGCCACACTTCTCTCCATATTTGAAGTTGCAGAGCTTACTTGCTTCCCACTTATCTTTATTTATCTTGTCAGCTTGTACTTTAAAGCCTGTCTGCAACTGCAAAAGCTCTTTTTCAAGAGCCGGAATCCTGCCTCTATCTTCCATAACTGCTAACTGTAACTGTTGTTCCTTCTTTTTAATCAGATCTAGGTCCTTAATATCTTCTTCTTTCCTAAGTTTTCTTTTTAGTGCCATGTGTGAATCAAGAATACCCCTCAGATAAGACTTGAGAGTGTCCCAAACTGTTTGCTCTGAGGCAGTGCCCACATTAAATGAGAAAAACTCTGACAGACTCCCTCTGATTTTAGTTTTAGTCTCATCGTCTAGAAGGATAGTTCTATCTAGTGTCCACCTGTACTCTGAGGGGCTAGCCTTAAAGTAAATTTTTAACTCAACAACAAAGTGATCAGACAATCCTATAGGAATATATGATATTGAAACAATATCAGGCAAAAAAGCTCGGTCTAAAAGAAAAAAATCTATTCTGGAGTATTGATTATACTTTTTGCTATAAAAGGAGTATTCCCTGAGGTTACCATGCTTGACTCTCCAGGCATCCTGTAAAGTAAAGTCCTTCATAATATTCCTCAAGGCTAAAAGGGATTTATTCGATGAATTATATTTGGCCTTAGAAGTACGATCTAGCTGGGGGTCCAGTATAAGGTTGAAATCGCCTCCTAATATGACTGAAGCTGAGTGCTGTATCATACACTCCTCTAACATTCGGAGAAAGCCTGGGTTGTCATCATTAGGACCGTAGTAGACGGCACATGAAACAAAGAACTGCCGATGGAGAGGACTGCCACCAACCATCGCCCAGACTGATCGGTTCCCCAGATGTGAACCCTTATTCCCTTATTTGCTCGCACAATTAAAGCTACTCCCCTAGTGGAACCCCTTTGCTTAGAACAGAGAATTTCCTGAACCCAACTAAGTTTTGCAAATACTTGACCACACGCCTCTGCTTCAAGGTGGGTCTCTTGTAAAAGAAATACATGTGCCTCAGTATTTTTTAAGAATTCACACACTCTTTGTTGTTTCTTCCGACTTCCTATACCATTTAAATTCCAAGAAAGGAATTTATTACTAGATACCATACTAAGAGCCGTTACCTAGTATAACCATACCTATAGAAGTGGTGGCCTGTGTTCGCATTCTGATTTTACAACATAAGGACTTATGGCATATGAGGACTTTTTTATGTGATTTTTACCCATTCCCCTGTGACCCCTCCCTTCCCTCCCCCGAGGAACCCTCCCCTTCTATCCGGCATAAGCACGCCTTAGGAGGCCCCGCACCCTTGAAAACACCACCGGAAATAAACAATTTTTTCTTTTTTTTTTCTTTTTTTTTTCCCTTACTCAATATAAGAGCCCAACCTTTTGCAATCCCTATTTTTTTCTTTCCTTTCCTTTTGCTTTCCTACATTCATATTATTAGAGGTGGAATGGGTCACTGAGCTCAGTGCATCCTGGGCTGTAGGTAAAGCAGGAGTTAGGCTCCCCAGGGATGTTGGAGAATTCAGATCAGAAGACCCTTGTATTTCTAGTGGTGGAGAGCTAGGAGTACAGTCATGTACAGGATCAGAGTGTACCATAGCCTCTACACCCTCCTCATTAGGGGGCATCTCAAGCACTGCGTACCTGTTCTTCAGGGGTAAGGTGGGGAGAGTAGCCACATTGTTGGGTTGGTAGGTAGCCCCCGCTTCCACTTCAGCTTCTACTGCCTCTGCCTCTACCTCTTCCAACCCCTCCCCCTCTTTTTCTGCATCCTCCATGCTGGCTACTTTTGCATCTAGCATTGCCCCTGATTGACCTCCTGGGCCTTCCTTAGGTTTTACTGATTGCTCCATTATCTTAAAATAGCTTTTGAGTGAGGGGGTGCTTTTATATGCCTGGGGATGTTTAACTACCTTAACTGTTCCTCCTTTCCTTACTCCCCCCTTCTTAATCTGCTTATAAGGAGTCAAAGGCGTTGGACCTCCTCTCTCAGCTGTCTCAACTGGGTCCCAGACCCCTTCCTGGACCAAAGCTGACACCTATTCTTTGCTTCTCCAACCTTTCCTTTAATTACAGGGGCCTCGGAACGGTTGGAAACAGCAGTGGGAACCCCCTGATTGGGTGACTCCCCTTCCCTTACACTGCAGCCCTTAGCAACACAAGTTGTTTTCCTAATATCACTCTGACAAAATATGGTTGGGACTGCCCTTGATGTATCCATGCAGGCCTCCCCTCTTGGAACCTCCTTACCGCAGTTTTCTACTGTTCAAACTGAAGGAGGACACCACAACGCCGGACCTCTATTGCGGAGGATGAGAGCACCCCTAGAGCGACGCCAGTGACTCCTTCGGCTACTTCGACACCCTCCTTGGCAGTTATTGTCTTCCTCAAGCCTCGTACGCCCAGCAGCAGCTTTCCACGACCCGCAGTTCACTCTGCGACTCGGCTCCCTCATCTCCCACTTCCTGGTAAAGCACCACTCGGGCTCAAGCATTCTGCTGGGTCCTAGTGCACTAGAGCGCTCGCCGCCCAACCTCCGAACAAAGGGAAAACACAGGAGAGGAAACTTCAGTTTAGGTAAAAATAGATCGCAGGAAAATGCCCTCAAATCCTCACCGCATAGTTATCAGGAGTTCGGGTCCAAATCAAGGGAAAATTCATCCTGTTGCATGCTTGTTGAGTGCTTGTGGTGATTCAGAGCACGGAGCTCCGCAGCAGCCGTCAGCCTGCCGCCGCCATGTTCCTCCCGTAATGAAAACCAACAAAAATGGTTTCTATCTCAAATGGTTCAAAGTTAGTAAAAATGCACCAAAATGTTTTGCAATGCAGCATAAGGCCCTTGGCAAAGAAGAACTTTTTTACTTTTGAAGGTCAATTATATTGGCAGGTGACGGGAACATCTATGGGTAGCACCTGTGTCCCTAGCATGGCAAATCTGTACATGCGTGGATTTGAGACAGTCCCTATCTACTCAGCAACTAACCCCTTCTAGATGAAACCAATGGCACGTACCCCTTTACTTAGCTACTCAAGTTTCCATGTACAGGCACTACTTAACAACCTTCCCATTGGCCAGTTCCTACGGTTGCGAAGGAACTGTACTGATATTAATATATTTAAACAACATGTTACAAATTTGAGTCAAAATATAAAGTTTCTTAAACACACCAAGAGGTAGTTTTAACTCACTATCACTATATAATCTTTTGTATGCACTCTGTCTCTCACTCCCAAATAAACGTCTATAAAGGGATGACTGAAAAATAACCCCATACTTTATGTGAGAAAGCCTTTGCAAAGATTAACAGGTCACCTTTATATTGCTTATTCCTACATTTAGGTGTTAAATTGGTACCAATGAGGTGCAACCAATGCCCAGATATTGGTAATGCCTCGGTTTCGCCTATGTGATGAACAATAAGCTGCTTTTACCAATCACTGTCTGAAATGAAGAAAAGAGCTCACAGTAGTAAGAAGGGATACCTTCCATCAAAAAATCCTGGTCGCAAAAGTGACAGCTCTGGTCGCAAATGGCTGGTCGCAATTTTGACAGCTTTGATATGTCTGGTCTTAAAGTTCTGGTCTTATTTTTGACAGTTTAAGGTCAGGACTGTTTAAGACCAGGCCTGAGCACTCCCGGACATGTCCATTTTTGCTGCCAGCCACTCCCTGGCATGTCCATTTTTGCTGCCAGAGCTGTCAAATTTAAGGCCAGAAGTTTAAGACCAGGACTGTTTAATGCCTGGTCTTAAACAGTCCTGGTCTTAAACTGCTGACCTCAAACAAGTGACAGGTGGATCGTGTGTTGACAAGGGCCAGCAGGTGTCCCGGAAGGGGGCATATGAGTCACAGGGGGGCGGGTTGTTTTTTGGGGGTAGAGGCGTGGCAAAGCAGCCCTATGGCCATGTGTCCCTGTTGTGGTGTAGAGGTATACGCCTCTTTTAGGGGTGTTGATTTCTATGAATACATATAAGCAGGGGTCAGGAGCCGGGTGTAGCAAGCAGCCGCAGGACAACGTGAAGGGTCACCATGGCAGAAAGGAAGAGCTACAAACCATTTGAGAGAAAACATTGGTTTGGTGGCTCACTGATCCCCGTCAGTAGCTTTTACAGAACCAGACCTTCGGTAATGGAGGAGAATGCTCAACCAGGAGAACCTTCTGGCTGGGGGTTTGTTAAGCAATGGCCGAGCCGGGTGCCCCTGATTAAGCGTGACAGCAGCTCTAGCGAGTGTTCGAGTGACGGTTTGGCGTGTGAGCAAAGCATGCTCTTGGAGTTGGAGGATGAGGAAGAATCCATAGTTCCTCCTAATACACCCGTCTATGAAACCATGGATGTTCACATGACGAGTCCTCAGGAAGTAGGTGTGCAACAGCCTGGTACAAGCGTGGAAGATGAGGGCTCACCAATGGATATTACCGACTCTCAAGATGTCAGAGTAGCCGACGCGGGGTTTGAAAATGTGGAGGTGAGTTAAAATGTTAGGAGCAACTATTTTGCATAAGGATGTATTTTATTTCTTCAAATACCAAACGTTAATCTTACTTTTGGCCCCTCTAGAGAGCACCAGCTCCTAACACACCCATCTATGAAACCCCGGATGTTCACATGACGAGTCCTCAGAAAGTAGTTGTGCAACAGCCTGGTACAAGCGTGGAAGATGAAGGGTCCCCAATGGATATTACTGACTCTCAAGATTTCAGAGGCGCTGCAGAGGATGGTGAAAATGTGGTGGTAAGTAAAAAAAAAATGTTAGGAGTAGACCCTTTACATGAACGTTTGTTGTCTTTCTAACGCTAACGGGTTGTCAATATTTATCTTTTGAACCTAGGATGAAACACCGAAAAGAACTGATGCCCAGGGGCAGACTGCAAAAGGTCGCAGCTTGAATCTGTCTTGTATATGCTGTGCAAACCAGACGGGGAGTTCCACAAATCCGGGGGCACCTATGTCTAAGGAGTGTGAAGAGTGTTCGAAGAACGACGACTCTGAAAAACCAACGCCAGGGTTCACCAGAGTTGGGTTCACCACTGATGACATATCAAGTGTTAAAGGTTTCGCAGCTGTGGTTGTATACACATGCGTCAAAAGGGACTATTACAGCCTGTGTTTCGGCCATCGTATTAACGACCCTGAACAGGGGGCGCACAAGTGTCTATCCGGATCATACAGAGACCGTGTAATCCGGTACATATGTAGTATGCTAGACCCGTACAAGATGCATAAGCTGCTAAGGGTGGTGCACGGCCTGAGTGCTGAAAATAGTTTTGTCCATCCGAACATGCTGAAGATCATGATAGCGACAGTCAAGGAGATATGCTATGCAAACGACCCCTACGCAAAACTAAGAAGCATGCCAGGCACATGTGTGTGCTGTGACAAAAAGATGGCACAGAGACTTATAGAAAGGCGCTTGTGTAATCTGTATCTAAAAAACAGAAAAGTGGTATCCATGGCACCACAAAGGCTATTTTATAATAGATAAATCCTGATGTATTGTGACCATATAGCGTGTATTTAAAGTAAAGTAGTAGAATGTTACACCCTAAAACCGTATATGTGTTAAACCGTACTTGCTATGTATACTGTGAAAAGATATGAAATCCCTTTTGTTTGTGATTTGGTAATACTCATTATTTTTAATAAAATGTTCTTACACAAAACAAGCATCTTTCATTTCCTGTACTGTAATGACCGCTAACATGTCGGAGGGCCTGTTAAGAAAACTGTATTATGATACAAGAGGAGTTGGCAGCTTTGGAAGCGGCGCAGCTCTATATAGAAGGGCTAGGTCTGAAAAGGAGGCGGTAAGCAGAGAAGCTGTGAAGACGTGGTTATCAGGAGAGGAGGCGTATTCACTACATAAACCAGCCAGAAGACGTTTTAAGAGGCGCCCCACAATCGTTAATGCGTGTATAGATTATCAATGGCAAGCAGACATAATCAGCCTTCAAGATATAGCAAAACATAACGACGGCGCATGTTATATATTAACAGTCATAGATGTGTTGTCCAAGTACGCGTATGCAGAGGCGCTGCGTGATAAAAGTGGAGCTAGCGTCACAGCCGCTTTTAAAGCCATCTTCGCTAAGGGTCGTATTCCTCAAAAACTACAAACAGACGCAGGAAAAGAATTCTTAAACAAGTCATTTCAGAAATTATTAAAGCAACACAATGTTCAACATTTTGTAACACACACAGAGGTAAAAGCAGCTGGTTGTAGGAAGGCCTATATAAAAAAGGTAACTGTGTAGAACTTAGGATGGTGTTGATTGTACGTGTTGTTTTTATGCTTTCTCTAATATATATATATATTTTTCTGTTTATATTTTAGAAGCGGCTCAGGAACATGCTGCTGAAGAGAGGTCGGCGCCGCCCTTAACGGACATAACATCCGTCCAGAACAACAGAAGCGGCGCAAAAGTCATGAGTAGGCGTGTACGCCAGGAAAAACTATCTACGTACTACACACCAAGCAACACGCTGAACAACCATCTACAACAATCTATTCTGCACAGGGGTGGGGCCAGCACTGGCGGTATGCTTACAAGCCCTGCCTCCCTTAAGAAGAAACATGGGGACTCAGAGAACCTCCCCAGCCCTTTAAAAAGGGTGAAGGTCTGTAAGGTGTTCACAGACACCCAAACAGAACCCTTAAACCAAAAGAAGACAACGGCGGTGCTCCACGAGGGCCTTGCAAAGCTCTTAAGCCCTGAGAAGAAAAGCCCTAGCACCCCTGAGCCCCAAGCTAACCCCTTGGATTTATCTATAAAAAAGGATGCTAAGCCCTTGAATGAGGCCTATACAATCTTGAGCCCCAAGGAGGTGGTAGTTGTACCGGTGGTTGTAGAAGAGGCGGCACCGCCACAACCCCCTAAAACATCGCGCCTCTCAAGAAAACATCTGAAGCTAAAATCGGGGGTCCCTAAGTTCCCGTTACCAGAGTCCCTCAGCAACCCTAATACAATGCAGAATCCACCAAGCGTCCTGAAACCCCCGACAGTGGCTAATAAAATAACTGTGCATGTAGAGGTGCACGCCCCTGAGCAACCCCCAAAGCCTGTTGTAAGTGTTCAGGCCCAGCCTAGGGTATCAACAGGTGGTAATGCGCAACCCCTAGAAAGTCCTTCTAGCATGAATAGCCACGCTCTTGAGGAGTTGAGGGGGTTGGTAGACAACATTGGTAGAACCCCAGAAGCGGTGTACCAGGGGTCTTTGAGCACAGAGGGCTTACAGAACACAGGTAACCATGCACCACACCCTAACACATATATTTCAGCTATGCCCCAGGATTACAATGACAACTCCTCACAATCCTCAGACCCTCTGTCCCCGAGGACCCCTCCAGGAGCATACGACCCTACCAGCCCCACGGTCATCCACATGTACAGCCCCGTGTCCAGCCCCGATGCCAGCCCCGCGTACAGGCCCTTGGACAGTCCAGCTGCCAATCCCGTGTACAGTCCCGTGTCCAGTCCCGTGTCCAGTCCCGTGGCCATCCCCGCTGCCAATCCCGTGTACAGTCCCGTGTCCAGTCCCGTGGCCAGCCCCTCTGCCAACCCCGTGTACAGTCCCGTGTCCAACCCTGAGGCCAACACCGCTGCCAACCCCTTGTACAGTACAGTGTCCAACCCTGAGGCCAACACCGCTGCCAACCCCTTGTACAGTACAGTGTCCAACCCTGAGGCCAACACCGCTGCCAACCCCTTGTACAGTACAGTGTCCAACCCTGAGGCCAGTACCGCTGCCATCCCTGTGTACAGGGCCATGTCCATCCCCTGGGACATGCCCGTGTACAGACCTGTGTCCAGTACCGCCATAGCTGGTGGCAGTATAGATGGGCCTGAGGGGTTGTCACCATTTATAAGACCTCGCAAGGTGTGCCCCCCTAAGCAGGAACAAGATGGGTCTGTAAACACAGAAGAGGTATTGAAGATACATGTAAAAGAGATACAGATGGCTGTTCGCAAATTAAAACGACAGGCGAACCGTGCAATCATAAGAATGGATATGGGGTTTTCCAATCTCAGGAACAAGAGGGAGGCCCAACATCTGGTCGTGGCAAGGGTTGGGGTGTGTAAAAAAGAGATCATACAGATGTGTCAGGCGGCTGTGGCCGATATACACGGTACACATTCATGACTATGTCAGTACCAGCCCCTAAAGACCCCCACAGCCATTGTTGCTCCTAAGAGGACCCCAAAATATAGCCGTAAGGTCCAGAGGTTAGTGACAAAGGCTGTACGGTTCTTAAAACTACTCAAGCAACGACCATCGGGGGCCCCACAAACTCTCAAACAAGACACCCCTGTTTCCATAGACCCCTTCAAACAAGATACACCTGTTTCCCTAGACCCCTTCAAGCATGGTACCACAGCTTCAAGATCAACGCCTGAAGCATATAATCCAACACTTCACCGCCGACAATACATAGGGGCAGGGTCTAACATACCTAGGGTCGGTCATTTGAAGGGGGTCGGGGGGCTGGCTTTAAAACTCCAAGCACCCCAACATTCAGAAGGACCTTGGGGTGGAACTGTAGCGGAGGCCTCCATGAACAAGACAACAACGACAGCGACCTACCTGTTCAGACAGGCTGGGGCTTGGTATCTCGAAAAGCCTGGGCCCGTAAAAAAAACCAAAAGTGGCTTAATAGTACAAAGCAACGCCGGCTTTTAATAAATAAGCTGAAGAAGGCGAGAATATGCGCTACCCGCAGGCTTACAAGAACCCCTGAGACAGGTCCCACCATGACCTCCCAAAATGACACAGCAGAGAACACCTCCACAAATCACACTCCTACTGATGAGGGCCCAGAGCCCTTGTTTTTAGAGAGTGTTAGAAGTTACACTCGCAATGTAGAGAGGTTTAGGGCCGTAGAACACTATGAGGAGTTTAGATTTGTTAACCTACACCAAATAACATCAACCACTCATGGTGTTCTGGCTATACATCAGGCTGTGCAGGAGCTCATAGAAAGGTTGTTACACGATGTGGGGCCTAATGACTTTTTCCAACTCCGCTTCCAGGGGCAGGGTTTTGACACACCGTTGTTCACCAGGCGTAAGACCCGAGATGTTTTTGACGCTGTGCAATTTTTAGAAAACCTCCAAAGGCTTTTACAGAGTAAGGCGGAACTAGTCGCCTATGGCACTTTTAGAGTCATAGCCCTCATTGTACGGGGGCGTGAGGGGGGTGTTTCCAGACCCTTAAAGAGCGTACTATACAGTAAAATAATTGGTAAGAAACAGATGTGGCTGCTCAATTTTACCAACGCCACTGCCAATACATGTCTGGCGGCCAGCATCGTGGGTCTGCTGATGGCTCGCAAGACCCCTGACGCTGTCATCATGTCTAGAGCTGCTGAAGCCCATGAGGTTCTTGAAATACCTCCTGACCGAATGGTCGGCTTTGGCGATATAGGTCTTTTTGAGAACTATTTCGCCGTGACGGTGAAAGTTCTCTATCACAGCGGTTCCTGGAAGTACTTTACAACCGGGGAACCTGTGAGAAACAAGACCGTATATGTCCTCCACATGGAAAATCATTTTTACGGCATCTTGAACCTAAAAGGTTTTCTGGGGGCCAAGTATGTGTGCGCCCACTGCGACCATATATACAAGAATAAAACACACCACCAGTGTGAAATGTGTTGTAAGATGTGTCAGAGGGTTGGCTGTATAGAAGATGCTACCCTGAAGGTGAGGTGCAGCACGTGTAGGCTGTTTTGTCGCTCGCAAAACTGCTTGAGCATACACGAGAAATCTTTCAAATGTGTCCCTAAAAAGGACTGCAGCGAGTGTGGGCGGTATGTTGCAACGGATCACAAGTGCAAAGGTATGATATGCCCCCGTTGCCATGTGTCTTACAAGGCCGGTACCAACCATCAGTGTTTTATGGTTAAAGGTCCACCTCAGACCAAGACCGAAGACTATATAGTGTTTGATATAGAGTGCACACAAGAGACGGGGGTACACCAGCCTAACTACATTTACGCACACCATCTAACTTCCGACGACAGTTGGGAGTTTGAGGGACGAACGTGCGTTGGTGATTTCCTGAGCACTTTCATTCAAGCCAAATTCCAAGGATATACCATGCTCGCCCACAACTCGAAAGCCTATGACTCCTTCTTTATTCTACGAGACATGATTCGTGAAAAGATACAGGTGGAGCTCATAACCCAGGGGTCTAAACTGATGCTGATGACAGTATGCCCTTTAAAAATACGCTTCATAGACACCCTGAATTTCCTACCCATGAAATTGAGCAAGCTGCCAAAGGCCTTTGGGTTCCCAGGGTGTAAAGGTTATTTCCCACACTTTTTTAACACCTGGGCTAACCAAAATTATGTGGGACCCATGCCGCCTCCTGACAGCTACGGGGTTGAATACATGATGCCTGATGAGAATGTGAGCTTTCTACAGTGGTACTCTGAAAACCGCGAAAAGGAGTTTCACTTTCAAACAGAGTTGAAAGCTTATTGTCAGGCTGATGTAATGATCCTCCGGCAAGCTTGTAACCTCTTCAGAGATGTTGTGGTGTCTATGACTAAAGAAGTCAAGGACTTGAAACCTAAGACATTGCCTAAGAAAGTCAAGGCCTTGACATCCAAACCCCCTGGAATACAGCAAGCGGTCGAATACATAGACCCATTTCAAAACGTCACTCTGGCATCCATGTGTATGTCCATCTACAAACACATGTTTTTAATGCCTGAAACTATCGCTCTAGTACCGCCAGACCTCTATAACGGTAAACAGAAACGTTATTCAACCCCCTCTATCCAGTGGCTCATGCACGTCTCTGAGAAGAAAGACATACAAATTCAACATGCCTTACAGGGTGGTGAATACCGCCTGGGCCCCTATTACCTGGACGGGTACTCTGTAATTAAGGGTGTGCCGACAGCCTTTGAATTCAACGGCTGTTTTTACCACGGCTGCCCCAAGTGTTACAAACCCCACGAGTATAACAAAATGCTGGGTGCCAAATTTGAACACTTATACAGGCGTACTCTGACAAAGGCCCAGTATGTTGAAAACCAGGGCTTTGCTATGAGAGTTCTTTGGGAGCACGAGTGGTTAGACATGTTAAAAACCGACACAGACCTCTGCGCTTTTCTTAAGACTCATGATTTACCCACACCTTTGGAGCCCCGCGATGCCTTATTTGGGGGGCGTACAAATGCCATACAACTGTACAAGGTCGCTGGTGAGGGTGAGAAAATACACTACTATGATTTCACCAGTCTGTACCCTTTTGTGAACAAGATGAAGTTGTACCCATTGGGTCACCCCACCATCATCTATAGAGATTTTAAGCCCCTATCCGAATACTTTGGGCTTATCAAATGTGAAATCTATCCTCCTAAGCAGCTTTACTTCCCAGTGTTACCATGCAGAGTTGATGGCAAGCTGATGTTCCCCCTATGTCGAACATGTACGATGCTTAAAGAGATTGATGGCTGCAGACACACCGATGAACAAAGGATGCTCACAGGGACCTGGTGTAGCATCGAGGTACAAACTGCCTTAGAGAAAGGGTACAGGATCGGTAGAGTACACGAAGTGTGGCATTTTAAGAGCACTACAACACAACTCTTTGCCCCCTACATTAATTTGTTTCTCAGAGACAAACAGGAGGCCTCAGGGTATCCTGAATGGTGTACTAGTCAGGATGCAAAACAGAAATACATCGATGACTACTACGCTCACGAGGGTATCCGTTTACGCCCCCAGCTGATAGAGGTCAATCCTGCACGCCGACAGTTAGCCAAACTCTGTCTCAACTCCTTATGGGGAAAATTTGCACAGCGCACAAACCTTTCAAATACCACTTTAATATCAGACCCTGATGAACTGTTCAAGTACCTGTTTGCCCCCTGCTACAAGGTGTCCAGCTGCGAGTTTATCGATGACGATACCGCAGCTTTGTGTTGGAAATACGCCCAAGAGTACCCCACATCGAGTAACAACATAAACATTTTCATAGCCTGCTTCACGACAGCCCACGCTCGTCTAGAGCTTTACGGGGTTATGGATAAGCTCCAGGATCGCTGCTTGTATCACAATACAGATTCTTTGATTTTTCTGAGCAAACCGGGGGATGAAGACCCTCCTCTAGGAGATTATCTGGGTAATCTAACCAGTGAGCTAGATAAGGATGAGTATATAAAAGAATATACCGCCTCAGGGCCTAAAACATACAGTTGGCGGACCAACAAGAACAAGGTGTGTATGAAGGTCAAAGGGATAACCTTAAATGTCAGCAACACTGTAAAAATCAATTTTGATAGTCTGAAGAATCTGGTACATGAATACGCTACAGCAGACGATTCTGAGAATGCTAAAACCATAGTCGTGAACCAGCCCTGCATAGTCAGATCTAAAAAGAAGTGGGAAATCACAACCCAGCCTCTACATAAAACATTGCGAGTTGTTTTTGATAAAAGGGTCCTAACCATCGACTATAAAACACTGCCTTATGGTTATTAGGTCCATTAGAGAGACAGCCGCCACAGTATGGACACCAGGTTGCAGCATCCGTTCTCCTGCGTGCTAGCAGGACCCTCAAACTGTGGTAAAAGCTATTTTATAAAAAAGCTCTTAGAAAATGCCGCCTCTGCTTTATCACAAATCCCTAACTACATTGTATGGCTTTATTCATGCTGGCAGCCTCTTTATACAGACTTGGGCCGTCGGTTCCCCCATATCAAATTTATAGAGGGTATACCGGATAACCTCAACGATGATGAGCTACTACCACCAACCCTTGTAAATATGATAATTGTTGATGATCTGATGCGTGAAGGTGGTGATCATCCAGAGTTAGAGAGAGCTTTTACTCAATATTCACATCATCGCAATCTAAGCATCTGCTACATTGTGCAGAATTTGTTTTACAAAGGCAAGAACAGCAGGTCTATAGCTCTCAACGCTTCATACCTTGTTTTATTTAAAAACCCCTGTGACAAACAGCAAATAGCTGTCATAGCTAAACAGATGTACCCTGGAAACACACACTTCTTCATGGAGGCCTTTAACGACGCTACAGCAAAACCCCACGGGTACCTGTTGGTAGACTTAAAAAATGAAACTCTAGAAGACTATAGACTAAGGGCTGATATTTTTCCACCAGAGCTACCTGTAGTTTACACCCCAAAGCCCAAGACCAGGCCCTATAAAAAGCAGCGGTGATGTCTTTTAGAACCATTTACAGGCCAGCCCTTATAACGCTCAGTGGTGACCATGTCTACACACCTACGCCGCAATTTAGCTCTCCTGAAAATGCTTGTTACAGCCAGCCCCCAACACCGAAAGGCCATCCTGGGCACCGCTTCTGACGATTTAGTGGCTGCCATTTCAGAAATAGCCCTAAACACCCTAAAAGGCAACGTCCCTATATCAAAGCGTCAGTTACAGGTTCTGAAGAAGAAGAAGGGGCTCATCAAGAAGCTCAGTAATAAAAGGGCCTCACTCATAACAAAGAAGAAACTGGTGAAACAGTCTGGAGGTTTTATAGGTAACTTGCTGGGGATAGCTATACCTGTAATTACAAGCCTCCTTACGGGTCAGTGATGGAGCATGCCACAAAAATGTATCTGGTTCCTAGGCAGCAAATGGAGCAGCTGGGGTCCACCACGGACAACGCATGGGATATCCGTAGAAATGACACTTTACGCCTGGATGCTGAAATTAAAGACATTTTGAGCAGGACTGATCTAAACCCCTACGACAAGGCTAACCTTTACAACAACACTCTCAAAAAATTCTTAAATTACTACACCCAGTGGAATACCGAAAAGAACAAGTTGACTCTATATACCCCAGACTCTGAACAACCAGCTGCTCATGCCCCCGACCCTCAGCCCCTACAACCGCCTCCCGATGATGCGACAGCCTCAGATACCTTTGTTGGAGACCTCCTAAAAAATATAGGTCAAAGGCACAGAGGGGCTGCGCAGATGTTGATGAGTAAACTAGCCGCTTCTAAAGACCTAGTCTCTTGGAATGAGCTAGGTGAGTTTCTCTACAAGGGCCAACCTGTTGCAGGGTCGCATATGTACGATCTAGTCAAAGGTCTCACACACCCCAAAATCCTGACACCTCAAAATGCACCGCGAGGCTGGGAGCAGTTTCTGCAGGCCGCTGCTGAACTCAATATACCCTCCACGATCGTTGGTAATAATGAACACCGCAGACTGCTAGACAATTTGAAGAGTCCCTTACTGCCATCGCCTACAGGTTCTGAGGTCCGAAGGCTATCCCCTAAATGGGCTACTCCTGCACCGTCGGTGCCAGCTCGAGAAAAAAAAGACAGCTCCTAAATCACCCTTCGCATGGATTTATGATTAATTGTGTGTGATTTTTATTCCTATGTTTCTTCAATAAATATTTGTAATAAACACCTTGTTATAACTTTACAAACCGTCTCAGTCATCTTTCAAAAAAACATTTTATGGTGCATGTATATTGAAATAACAAGTCTGAATACATGTTTTTAAAAAATATAATGTCTTTTATTTTATACGTTCAACATTAAACATACAACTGTTATAAACCCTTACAGTTTTGACAAGGTACATATTCTGTTTTCACAGGTCTGACCGATACCCTGGTGTTTTCTTTTACATATTTCGCAACTATAATATCATTGTTAACAAGATCCCCTGGATATAGATTTAAGAAATTTCTAAACGAAAGACCCTGTGACATTTTACTGATAAAATAAATACAGTGTGCCCCGCATGTGATGGCCATGGAATCCTGAACCCTTAGTTTGTTATACTCCACCACAGCTGCAGCTTTTTTCACAAATTTGAATATAGGAGTTGTATAGAGTCTGTGCTCAGGGAACTCTGCGGTACTGTCAAACACCGTAACCTTGTCAACATCTATAAACATTGCTGCCCAATGTGTCCCAGCCTGGTCATGCGGGTCTGTGTTAAAGACTAGGGTGCATGGTCTTTCTGCCCCTATTTCGGCTGGTAAACCGTCGCTAGGGAAAACACCCAAAAAGTATTTCCTAGCGTATTTATGTCTGCTTAAGAAGTCACGTATCTGCACAGTATCCATTTCACAAATGTTTTTAAAGATAGTCAAACAAAATCTGCCTTGCGTGGTTGATCTGAATGATGCTGTCGAATACAGAGAATACGACCATGTTCACATTAGCCACCAGTGGATCTGCGAATCGTATTTCAGCTTTTAGATTCCCATTTTTGACCAGGTTGTAGTGATCACCATCTTCCATGTCAGGTGTCAGGTCGAATGCGAACAGCGTGTATCCACGGCCATAGCCTTCTCTTGACACCGCTACACCGCAGTCCCTTTGATGCTTTCCTGTTATCGAAA
This sequence comes from Lissotriton vulgaris, assembly GCF_964263255.1. Taxonomy (NCBI): domain Eukaryota; kingdom Metazoa; phylum Chordata; class Amphibia; order Caudata; family Salamandridae; genus Lissotriton; species Lissotriton vulgaris. The sequence continues at coordinate 179,139,134 of NC_141699.1, forward strand.
CCAGTCCTTGATATTCCCTGATGTAATGACCGGCTGCAAAACTGGGGGTGTAGGGTTTTGCAGGAATCACATTGCCCTCATGGACCAGCGCCGCGTAGTTGATGTTGTAGTGTTTAAAATTGAAGGGGTTTGAGGCATAGGTGCCACTAAAAGCTGTGTTGTCCACAAACCCTATGATGATGAGCTTTGGTAGTTGTCCCAGAAATAAATTCTGCTGTTGTGTTAAGCGGGTACCTGCAGGGATGCTGAATACCTTCAGAGCTACTCTTTCCACAGCATACTTGGCGTTGGACATTTGCAAAGCTTCGGCGTGCGCTAACCTGACGCTCGGGGACACTTTCACTCTCTTTACAAACAGGCTCGCAGACAGTATGTTCAACTTGTACTGTTCTGCATCCCCGTTGATGAGGCAGAATGAGTCCTTGTTACGATTGAGCTTGACTTTAAGATCAATTCCGTTGATGAGCAGTTTATCTTGGAAGAAGAGGTCTGAATGTATGCGCCCCAGGAGGTCAAAGGTACGACTGGCTGTAGCATGCCCCGCTCTTTTTATAAAGCCCTTATTATCACCATCCAGAGCTGTGATTTCAAAATGTCCGTGTGTATCCCTGTGAAAGAGACCAGCTGAAAGTTGTGTGTCAAGGGCGTCGCTACTGTAATTTAGAATGCTCTCAATGTAGGCTCTGTAGGCGTACATGTTATCGTTCTGGGTGATGAGTCGGTCGCCCAGGGTGATGTCCACTTGATTAAACATTGTAGCTAGAGGGTAAGCGATTGGTGCCACTTTAGCGTCATCGTCAATGTCGGACCCATCCGCTTTTACGATTTTACACATAAGATGCAGCAGAGTGTTGTTGAGATCCAAATACATATCCGTGGCCCCTGACACATAAAACTCTATAGGTGCCAGCGGTGTCAATGCTGCTAAAGGTGACACCTCCATGAAGAAGCTGTTTTCAATGCTGGTCTGCGTGGGTTTTAGACTAAACAAGTCCAACTCTGATTTGGCGCACTCTCCAGATCCACAATGTACGAAGGCCATGGCTGTGTTTACAAGGCTTTAAAAAATATTTACTTTAGAGCCGGTTCGCTTCTTCGCAGCTCTCTTCCGTCTTGGAGTTCTCCTTTTCTGAGGGCGTTTTGAAGATGTCCTCCTTTTTTTATAGGGGGCTGGGGGGCCCCTGCGTCTGGAAACACGTCGTTTCCTTTTGACACTCGCACGTGGTTTATACATCAAACCAGCTCCTTCTTGAGGTTGCTTGTTCATGCGTTCTGCAACCGCCGATGTAACAGACCCCACTACCTCCTGGGCAATGTTCGTGGCAGCCGCCTTCACATGAGGCTTTGCAATTTCATAGCCTCTTCTCAGGAATGGCATAGCTCTTCTAAACAGACTCCTAAAGAATCCTCCTAATCCAGCCCCGTACATATCAGGTGAACCTTGAAAGTACGGTGGTCCTCCATAACCGGCTTGACTTCTGTAATAGTCTCTGTACATAGACGGATCTCCGTAGGTTTTCATAACCACCATGATGGCTGCTTAATACCCTCTGTCGTGTCTAGGCCTTAAATGAAGCTTGACAATAACTTTCCCGTATTTAAAGGCCACCGGCTCAGACTGATCATCGTAGATCATAATTGAAATAGTGTCAAAATGGTTTTTAGAAACTGCGACGTAGTCAGGTTTGTTAAATTGTATGTTGACCATGGTATTATTATCACCCTGTACATGCACCCACCTTAACAACGGCGAGTAACTATCACCTATCCTCTGAGACTCCACAATATCGCTGTACACGTAGAGCGTGTAGAACCCCCCATTAATATCGGGGCATGTGTGATCTTGTTCCACGGGGCTTTTCACATGTTGTACTGTCCCTAAAATCCTTCTTAATTTACCTGAGCAGTTAAATAGGGTGTTTCGATTTATGGATTTAAGAAACACCTTCCTTCGCACATTATCTAACACCAGATGAATATTCGGATGTGGTTCTATACTGGCTATGGATTTGTTGATGGCTTCGATAATGCTTGAAACGTGCGGGTAGTAGCCTGGTGGGAAGGATGTGTGTATGCCCATGGGGTCCTGTTCCCTCTTGATGTGAAACTTGGTTTCGGCAGCGGTAAATGTATTCCATGTTCTAGGGTATTGTATTTCGGTTAGGGCAACCTCCCAGTCCCCCTTCAGGTCCACAGCCTTAGCCAGTTTGACGGTGTAATTAGAAATCTGATTGTTGGGGAACATGTCCTTAGAAGCGTTGGATGGTAAGGTTATATAAAAGGGTGAAGTCTCCATCGTCGCAGCGGCTTTTAGTTCACACACCCATCAGGGAGCTGGCCAATACCCAACTGTTAAATTTCTCAGGCCAACCGCGCCATTTGACATATGCCTGGCTCTTAGCCCCTGTACCTTTCCTTTTCAGAACCTTTTCAACCCTATACACCCTGCTCGGATCATCGGGCACCTTTTGTAACTCTTCCTTGTAAAAGGACCCAGACACCGTTTCCCCATCGTAGTCCTTTAACCTGTAAATATACAGCCCTTCCTTAAGCTCCACACTTTCCACTATAAATATTTCATCACTAAAGGTCTGCTGGTAACCCTTCGTGAAGACTCCTTTCAGTTTAGAAATCCTTACGTGATCACCCTTTTTAAATACAGACTTCTTCACCTTTGTCCCGAAGTTAGGCCCATACACATTTCTCCAAACATTTAACGAATTATCCGGTGTTACCTCTTCAGGGGCCATTTTGATGGTTCTATGATAACTGACATTATATACAGCTAAAAAAGCCTGTAGAGCATCCACGTATCTGTATGTATTGTTGGCCGTAAAATACCGCCACATCTTAGACTTTAAAGTTCTGTTAAAACTTTCTACAACCGCTGCTTTTACCTCTGTGTGTGTTACAAAATGTTGAACATTGTGTTGCTTTAATAATTTCTGAAATGACTTGTTTAAGAATTCTTTTCCTGCGTCTGTTTGTAGTTTTTGAGGAATACGACCCTTAGCGAAGATGGCTTTAAAAGCGGCTGTGACGCTAGCTCCACTTTTATCACGCAGCGCCTCTGCATACGCGTACTTGGACAACACATCTATGACTGTTAATATATAACATGCGCCGTCGTTATGTTTTGCTATATCTTGAAGGCTGATTATGTCCGCTTGCCATTGATAATCTATACACGCATTAACGATTGTGGGGCGCCTCTTAAAACGTCTTCTGGCTGGTTTATGTAGTGAATACGCCTCCTCTCCTGATAACCACGTCTTCACAGCTTCTCTGCTTACCGCCTCCTTTTCAGACCTAGCCCTTCTATATAGAGCTGCGCCGCTTCCAAAGCTGCCAACTCCTCTTGTATCATAATACAGTTTTCTTAACAGGCCCTCCGACATGTTAGCGGTCATTACAGTACAGGAAATGAAAGACGCTTGTTTTGTGTAAGAACATTTTATTAAAAATAATGAGTATTACCAAATCACAAACAAAAGGGATTTCATATCTTTTCACAGTATACATAGCAAGTACGGTTTAACACATATACGGTTTTAGGGTATAACATTCTACTACTTTACTTTAAATACACGCTATATGGTCACAATACATCAGGATTTATCTATTATAAAATAGCCTTTGTGGTGCCATGGATACCACTTTTCTGTTTTTTAGATACAGATTACACAAGCGCCTTTCTATAAGTCTCTGTGCCATCTTTTTGTCACAGCACACACCTGTGCCTGGCATGCTTCTTAGTTTTGCGTAGGGGTCGTTGGCATAGCGTATCTCCTTGACTGTCGCTATCATGATCTTCAGCATGTTCGGATGGACAAAACTATTTTCAGCGCTCAGGCCGTGCACCACCCTTAGCAGCTTATGCATCTTGTACGGGTCTAGCATATTACATATGTACCGGATTACACGGTCTCTGTATGATCCGGATAGACACTCGTGCGCCCCCTGTTCAGGGTCGTTAATACGATGGCCGAAACACAGGCTGTAATAGTCCCTTTTGACGCATGTGTATACAACCACAGCTGCGAAACCTTTAACACTTCAGTGGTGAACCCAACTCTGGTGAACCCTGGCGTTGGTTTTTCAGAGTCGTCGTTCTTAGAACACTCTTCACACTCCTTAGACATAGGTGCCCCCGGATTTGTGGAACTCCCCGTCTGGTTTGCACAGCATATACAAGACAGATTCAAGCTGCGACCTTTTGCAGTCTGCCCCTGGGCATCAGTTCTTTTCGGTGTTTCATCCTAGGTTCAAAAGATAAATATTGACAACCCGTTAGCGTTAGAAAGACAACAAACGTTCATGTAAAGGGTCTACTCCTAACATTTTTTTTTGACTTACCACCACATTTTCACCATCCTCTGCAGCGCCTCTGAAATCTTGAGAGTCGGTAATATCCATTGGGGACCCTTCATCTTCCACGCTTGTACCAGGCTGTTGCACAACTACTTCCTGAGGACTCGTCATGTGAACATCCGGGGTTTCATAGATGGGTGTGTTAGGAGCTGGTGCTCTCTAGAGGGGCCAAAAGTAAGATTAACGTTTGGTATTTGAAGAAATAAAATACATCCTTATGCAAAATAGTTGCTCCTAACATTTTAACTCACCTCCACATTTTCAAACCCCGCGTCGGCTACTCTGACATCTTGAGAGTCGGTAATATCCATTGGTGAGCCCTCATCTTCCACGCTTGTACCAGGCTGTTGCACACCTACTTCCTGAGGACTCGTCATGTGAACATCCATGGTTTCATAGACGGGTGTATTAGGAGGAACTATGGATTCTTCCTCATCCTCCAACTCCAAGACCATGCTTTGCTCACACGCCAAACCGTCACTCGAACACTCGCTAGAGCTGCTGTCACGCTTAATCAGGGGCACCCGGCTCGGCCATTGCTTAACAAACCCCCAGCCAGAAGGTTCTCCTGGTTGAGCATTCTCCTCCATTACCGAAGGTCTGGTTCTGTAAAAGCTACTGACGGGGATCTGTGAGCCACCAAACCAATGTTTTCTCTCAAATGGTTTGTAGCTCTTCCTTTCTGCCATGGTGACCCTTCACGTTGTCCTGCGGCTGCTTGCTACACCCGGCTCCTGACCCCTGCTTATATGTATTCATAGAAATTGCGATTCTCCTATTAACATGACCAGAGAATCTGGATTTCATTAAAGACACGGAGGCTAACATTATGCATTAATCTTTTTAATGCAGCTCACAGCCGCTTACATCACAAAGGTTAAGAATAGAACTAAATGACATAACAGTGTCCATAAAAGGCGTGTGCCCAGATAAATCAGCCTCTTTTAGAATGCATGAACGAAGAACAGATCTTGAAACTTGAAGGAAGTATGCTTGAAACTTGAAAATCCATGCGGGACATCAATTCGAATTGTCTGAAAGAAAATGAGGCAAGTCAAGAAAGGTACAAGGAAACCTTCAGAAGTAAAGAAAGGCAAGGTTAAAGGTATAGAACATTCAAAACATTGTAAACCAAATTAATCCTCAATATCCCTCAAGGGAGGGGCGGGGGGGATAATGTTAGCCTCCGTGTCTTTAATGAAATCCAGATTCTCTGGTCATGTTAATAGGAGAATCGCAATTTCATTACAAGACAGGAGGCTACATTATGCATGTTGGTAGCCCTGAATCACAATATCAGAAACATGTTCAATTGGTTTACAATAATGATGAGCGAAGGTAGAAGCATTAGACCAATCAGCAGCTTTGAGGATAGTATCCAACTTACCACCAGACCAATATGATTTGCTGGCCATTGCACTTCTTAGTGAATGAGCTTGAAATTTTGAAAGGTCAATACCAGCGAAATTCATAGCCAATTTAACCCACCTTGCGATAGAGGAGGATGAGATGGGTTTAAAGGGTTTAACGTAGGAAACAAGGAGTTGATTTGCATCAGGAGGTCGAAGATTAGACATCCTGGAATCATACTCTTTCATACAGTCAACCACACAGAGCTTTTTACAGAAATCAAAACGTGGATAGAAGATAGAATCAGACATGGTCTTAGTTCTCCTAAAAATTTCAAATTTAACACCGAACATCTCATAAGATCTATTGGAGATGTCTAAAGCTTTAACATCTGAAACTCTGCGACAGGAGATTAAACAAAGAAGAGATGCAAGTTTGATTGAAAGACATTTTCTGTTAAGAAGGGAATTATCAGGCCAGGAGCAAAAAAGGTCAAGTAACAGTTTAACATCCCAAACAGATTGATATTTAGGTCTGGGGGGTCTCTTAAGTCTGATACTTTTAAGGATCCTACAAACAATAGGGTTTTTACCTACCGTTTTACCGTTGACGATAGAGTGACCTGCAGAAATGGCAGACCTATAACAGTTAATGGATCTATAAGAGAGGCCACTGTCGAAAAGTTCCACGAGGAAATTGACTATATTAACGATAGGAGCTTCCACGGGATCCAGGTCCCTTTCCAAGCACCAACTAGACCATTTTTTCCAGATGTTATTATATCTGTAGTGTGTTCCAGGTGCCCAAGATTCTCCGAGGAGTGTAAGAGCAGATGACGAAAGTCCAGACAATTGGTTAGATTGCCTGACACTTTCCAAGCAAGAAGGTTCAGGCTCCCTGAAAGAACCAGGTGGTGATCTTCTCCGTTTGCGTTTAGGAGGAGACCTTGAGAGGCCGGGATTAGGAGAGGAATGTCGTAAGAGAGTTCCAAGGCTGTGGGGAACCATGCTTGAGACGGCCAGAAAGGAGTTATCAGGACCAGGGAGCACTGTTCTTGTCTCACTTTCTGAAGAACTCTCTGAATCATGGCAAAGGGGGGAAAGGCGTAGGGTCTGAGAGGTGCCCAAGGTTGGAGAAAGGCGTTGACAGCGAGAGCACCCGGGTCTGGCATCCAACTGAAGTATTGTGGAAGTTGGGAGGACAACCGGCTTGCGAAGAGGTCCACATCGAAGGGGCCCCAAAGGTCGGACAGGGAATTGGAAATGGTTGGATTGAGTTTCCAATCGCTGAAGTCTACTAGGAACCTCGAGTTCCAGTCTGCGGAGAGGTTGGATTTTCCAGGGAGGTATTCGGCCCTCAGGGAAATCTTGTGTTCCAAACAGAACATCCAGAGTTTCTTGGCTAGGTTCGAAAGGTCGGCAGATTTCGTACCGCCAAGACGGTTGATATACGAGACTGCGGAGACGTTGTCCATCTTCAGGAGGACGGATCTGCCTTGGAGAGATTGTCTGAAGCTCATCAGAGCATAGAGCCCGGCTGTCATTTCTAAGAAATTTATGTGGTGGGAAGACTCTGAAGGGGTCCATATACCACCAGTGTCCTGGTTGAGAAGACGAGCACCCCAACCGTGAAGGCTGGCATCTGACTCTAGGACGAAGTCTGGAGATGAACCAAAAATAGCTCTTCCATTCCAGGCGTCCAAATTGTCCAGCCACCAGGAAAGTTCCAGTTTGGCTTCTTCGTCTAGAGAGACTTGGTCTCCGTACCAAAGTCCAGATCTGAGAGCCTTGGCTTTTACTCTCTGAAGAGCACGGTAGTTGAGTGGGCCAGGGAAGATAGCTTGTATCGAGGAAGAGAGTAGGCCAAGGAGTCTGGCTAGCTCTCTCAGGGATAAGGAGTGATGTTTGAGAACGAATCTGATTTCTTTCCGAATTTTGGCAATCTTCTTCTTGGGGAGTAAGAGAAGACAGGTCGAAGTATCCACGGTGAAGCCGAGGAATTCGAGAGATTTTGAGGGTAAAAGGATTGATTTTTCCCTGTTTATAATGAACCCAAGACTTTCTATGAGGTTCATAGAGGTCTGTAAGTCCTCTAGAATTTGAGAGTGAGATTGGGACATTATTAGTATATGATGATAGATGATGAGACGAATACCCCTGGCTCTTAGGATGGAGACTATCGTTCTCATGATCTTGGTGAAACACCAAGGGGCAGAAGAAAGGCCGAAAGGGAGGGCCTGAAATTGAAAAAGGCGATTGTCCCAGATGAATTGGAGAAAGGACTGATGTTCTGTTGCCATGGGAATGGTAAAATATGCGTCTTTTAAGTCCAATTTGACTAGCCAATCTCCATGGAGAAGAAGGTCTCTGAGCAGATGGATGCCCTCCATCTTGAAATGACGGTAGACGAGGTACTTGTTTACCTCTCGAAGGTTTATTACTGGGCGCCAACCCTTGTCTTTCTTTTTGACTAGGAAAAGGGTACTCACAAAATTCTTTTGAGACCAAGGGACCTCTATTATTGCGCCCTTCTTTAACATAGAGGAAACCTCTTCTTTGACGATTTCTAGATGCTCTAGAGAAAGGGTCATGGGATTGGGAGTGGTAGATTGGAAAGGAATCTCTGTGAAATCTATTTTGAAGCCCTGAACTGTTTCTAGAACCCATGGATCTTGGGTCAGGGATTCCCAAACATGAAGGAAGTATTTTAGTCTGCCGCCGACTTTTGGAGGGGAAGAAGAAGGGGGTGCACTTACTTGAGGTGGTGTTGTTGGGAGCACCACGAGCGGGGAAGCCTCTTCCGCGTGAGCCTCTTCCTCTTTGTGGGAAGTACTGTCTGGAGTTGGAGGGGTAGAAGCCTCTACCTCTACCGGACGAACCTCTTCCTCTTCCGTAGGTGAAGGGCCGGAAATTACCACGGCCGGAAGAACGGCCTCTTCCACCGGCCTGGCCAAAGACACGCTTCATGTTGTTTTGGGCTTTGTCTAAGGCTGTAAAGGTTGCCACGTACTTGCCGAGGGTTTTTATCATATCTTGTCCAAAGAGGAGGCCATTAGGTTTAGTTGTTGGTTCCTTCTCTGCAAGGTCCCTGAGTTTGGGGTTAATTCTGATGAGGACAGATTTTCTCCTTTCAATATTGAGGGAGGAGTTGGCATTGCCCAGTAGTACGATGGCTCTCTGGCTCCAGCCTTTAATTAGGTTAATGTCTAGGGGTGTGTGGGAGATATGTGATTCCTCAGCGAGGTCTAGTATTCTGGTAAGGGGACCCAGGAGGTCAAGGAGGTAGTCTTGACATGTTTTAAGGGCTCTTTCTAGGCCTTTTCTTGGGTCCTTACCTAGTTTGAATAGGAATTTGATTAAGTCGGGGTCTAGGTTGGGAGTTTGGCAGACTTTTCCCTCAATAAATGGACGGGGGCACTCAGATCTCATGGTGTTACGAGATTCTCTTTGAAGGGGGTTTCTCAGCCATTTGGTGACGAACTTGGCTACGTGGTCATGTGGGTACCACTTTTTGCTGTTAGGGTGGGAGATGTTTTCGGGGGAGAACATCTCCTCGCCTAGAGGGTCAAGAATTGCGTCAGAGGAGTGCGTCTCTGATAGAGTGTTAAGGTCCCATTCATCAGTATCTTGCTCGTCAAGGTCCAAGACGAATTCGTCGTCAGGGTCCAGGAAGAGTTCATCTTCCTCTGAGCTGGAGTTGAGGGGAGCACTGAGATTTGTTGCGTTGTTAGAGGCGTTCGGGACAACATTACCTTTTGGGGCGCTTAGGCCTCCCGTGCTTTTTGAGGTGCTTGGACCTCCCATGCCATTTGAGGTGCTTGGACCTCCCATGCCTTTTGAGGTGCTTGGACCTCCCATCTCAAATGAGGTAGCGCGACCTCCGTCAGTGCTTAAAGAGTGTTTACTTTTTTTAGTAGCTTTAGGGTGTTCAGCTTCTAAATCAGAAGTTTCTTCATCAGGTAAGAGGGACCTTTTATTGGACATAAATTCACGGAAAGTATTCAGCATACATGTCCTCATTTCCCTTTGAAGGAAGGATTTAAAGTTATCATTGTTGTGATTTGGGGAGCTTGCCATAGCATCATCTGATTCTAGGTCGGAGATGGCAGGTAGGTAAAGTATTAAAATAATTAGGTAAAGTCTTTTTTTTTTTTTTTTTTTAATATTTTTTATGTAAATTAAGAATCTTAGGTAATTCCAAGTAAGGTAGGGTTTAAATCTAGTTAAGAATTTGGGTTGTTTTTAAATTAATTAAATAAATATTGTTTGAAAAGGTTGAGCCAGGAAGGGTAAGAGATTAGGCATAAAATGTAGGCTTAAACCTATTAAAACGTGGATATACACGTCGAAAATAGAAATCAACACCCCTAAAAGAGGCGTATACCTCTACACCACAACAGGGACACATGGCCATAGGGCTGCTTTGCCACGCCTCTACCCCCAAAAAACAACCCGCCCCCTGTGACTCATACGCCCCCTTCCGGGACACCTGCCGGCCCTTGTCAACACACGGTCCACCTGTCACTTGTTTGAGGTCAGCAGTTTAAGACCAGGACTGTTTAAGACCAGGCATTAAACAGTCCTGGTCTTAAACTTCTGGCCTTAAATTTGACAGCTCTGGCAGCAAAAATGGACATGCCAGGGAGTGGCTGGCAGCAAAAATGGACATGTCCAGGAGTGCTCAGGCCTGGTCTTAAACAGTCCTGACCTTAAACTGTCAAAAATAAGACCAGAACTTTAAGACCAGACATATCAAAGCTGTCAAAATTGCGACCAGCCATTTGCGACCAGAGCTGTCACTTTTGCGACCAGGATTTTTTGATGGAAGGTATCCCTTCTTACTACTGCTCACATACAAGTACCACAGGAGTGGAGAGGATGTGGTGCAGCGGCCAGAGTTGCTGACTCGAGAGCTGGGGGTCCCGGTTAGACTCTCAGTGGTGTACCATTCTGTGGCCCTGGGCAAATCCCTTAATCTCTCCCTGTGATAAATTGTGCTATATAAATCTACTGCAAGATGAAAAAGCAGAAAGAGGCATAATTTATGAAAAAAATTGTTCCACCAAATCGGATGTTAACAGCATTTTGACTATGGGAAACTGATAAGAGAGGAAGATGCGCATTGGTAAATGCATGCTACAGCCAAATGAAATAGAGGAAAAATAAGTGGCAAGCATAAGGAACCAATAAAAAGCCAGGAAAGAAAGGGGGTGAGATTTAAGCCCCTTTTAAGTTTATATTTAAAACAATAGATTTCACAAGTGCAGCACAAGCACTGTGTAGACAAATCCTAACAAGGCTCTGGCACCCCACATCCTACGAGGTGAAGAATGAGCCCAATTGAGATACATTTGAAGAGCCAAAACAGCGGGTGACAGAGAGCACAACAGATTACTGCTGGTGGCACCATACTGTAGTCTAACGGCTACCCTTGAAAGACTGCAGGATAGCCCCGGATTAAAGAATCCTGGGCTAGCGGCACTGTTACAATTAAAATAGAAGTGTCTGTGTCCAGATGCATTTCTTCTCCAGTATTAAAGGCAGGCATTCCAACTCAAACCATGGGGTTGAGTACACAACTATTGGGATAAATTGCACCATTTTATTCTACAGATTGTTGGTTGCAAATTAGTCAAAAACAATGGTATTACACTCGTCCACGGCAGCAAGGTTTCTCGCATAATTGACACCACACATTCCGTATGAGTAAATAGTTTAGTGCTAAGAGAGAAAAAGATAGTTAAAAAAAATTGCAAAGCACGTGGTACTGTGCAGTATTCGGCCTTTGCAAAAATTAAGTGGTCAACTATTAGTTGCCTGCTGCGATATATAAACATTGGACTGGTACTAAGAAGGTGAAACCTTTACCCAGACTGTACTAATGTGTGCTGAAATGAAAAAATAATAATGCCACAGAAGGTGCTGGATATTTTGCCTTTTTCACACAGTTGATTCCCCAATTGCCGCATAATTCCAGTGGTGGTGCTGTAAATTGTCAGCCATTCTTATTTTAAGGGATCCCGCTTACTGTCCGCTACTTCGGAATCCTGCTGGTTCGTTTTACTGGATTGTTAACAGCATTCCACAACCTTCAAGGTACTAATACCAATCTCTGCAGCACAAAAGCTAAAAGGCTCATTTGGGCAGAATGACGTCTAGCTCCTAATAGAAGCCATTTTTATCGAAACAAGAAAGCAAAATATTTTCTAAAATCAGCAGACTGAGAGGAAATTACATGATGTGGCAAACCTCCAATCTGGGCTTTTAGTCACAGTGGTGTGTAGTTTCAGGAGCCAGGCAACCCATAAACTGTTGCCATCTGCGGCAGGAAGAGCTAATAAGCAAGAGCCCAATCCACTCCAGTTTAATTTGAGTTGGTGTTACATCGATATTAGCAAAACTGTACCAACCTTCACATCTAGTCTTAACAAGTGTTACTTGTACTGGAATGTTACTTGTGTGAAAATATTTTCCCGTTATGAAAAGGAACAATTGGTACGTTATAGCGGAGAAGGACACCCTTATGAATACAGGATGCTGAAGGGACTTCTCAGACAATATTTACTTATGGTGTCTAACTAAACATCCCCTCTCTCCACTGACAGGGTTTGCCAATGTACAAGAACAGGGAACAATAGAGTGCTGTTTTTTTGGTAAAACAAATTACACATTTTGTATTTATTAAGGATTGCTATTAAGAAATACTTTTTTGTCATTTGAAATAAGGAATTGAATTTTGAAGGGTGCAGACCAAATCTTAGGTGAATAATAGAGTGCGATTAACCGAGTAAACATTCCCAACACAAGCATTGGTAATGCATCGGTTTCGTCTATGTAATGAATAACGAGCTGTTTCATCAATCATCGTCTGGGAGAAGGAAAGAGCTCTCTGACAGATAACACAGGAGTGGAGAGCATGTGGTGCAGTTGCCAGAGCTGCTGACTCTAGAGCTGGGGATCCTGGTTTGAATATCGGCAGTGCCGTGCAACATCCTGTGATTCTATGCAAATCAATTAATCTCTCTGGGTGATACATTCTTATATAAATATGCTGCAAGAGTAAAAGGCAAAATTATATGAAAATATAGTTCCACCAAAGTGGATGTTAACAGTATTTCGGCGGCAGGAAACTGATAAGAGAAGCAGACGAGGAACAGGCATTGGTAAATGTAAGAAAATATGCTACAGCCAATAGAATGGAGAAAAGGTTAGTGGCAAGCACAGGAACCAATGAGAAGCCAGGATTAAGAGGAGGAGGATTTAAGTCCCTTTTAAGTTAATATTAAAAACAATAGATTTGGCAAGCACAGTGCAGGCAAAACCAAAGAATTACAAAATAATGAAATAATACTATCACAAAATGTGCTGCATTATGTTGCATAATTTGCCTTTTCTTGACGCATAATTTAATCAACCCAGCTGCATAATTTGGCCCTCCTCTGCTGCATAATTCCAGTGGCCATGCCTATGAGATGTTGTTAGCTTATGACCACCATGTTGGAGACCACTGTTTTAGCGGGTAGGATTTGTCTATTTATTTTCAAACAGTTTATCACCATTCAGCTACCTACCAGATATCCTGCAGCAAGAGCTGTTAGTAAATCATGGTATCATCTGCCTGTATGATTGTGGAGGGAATATTGAAATAAAATATTGAAGTATCACATTTTTGTGACCACAACATTATCAAGGGACAAAACAACTAAGGTGAAAGTGCAAAAAGGGAGGTATAGATGGATTTACTATTCTTAAGTTCACATCTACGCTCCTTCAAGATATATATGTATCACCAATGTACGTGTAAGAAGGAGCTGGGTAAAGAAATATATACAATCTAAATTTTTTATATTTTGTCCCTTCATAGTCTGCTAATGATACTGTGACCCTTCAATATTATGTCTTCAATATTACCGACCCACACTTGCCTACAGGTAGAATGACAAACCTATGCCATGTATCAGATGAGCAAGGGAGGTGCATAAGACTGACAGCCTCATTTATGAGAGGCTTGCATCACGATTGCACCACGGAACATGGTACATGTGTGAGGCAAACCTCTAAGTCAGATTTTTGAAGTCACACAAAGCCACTTTGTGTGGCTCTGAGTGGCTTAAAAAATCTAGAGTAACGCAATGCAAATCACTGTGTTACGTTACTCTGCCCTAGGTAGGCGTCCATGGGCATTGCGTAGGTGTTCCCATGCAACTCCCATGGATTTTTATGTATCCTTAGATTTACAAGAACTTGTAAATTAGGGGATATGACAAAAACGTACACCCTTCGAGGGGAGGCGTAACAAAGAGAAATATCTCTATTTCTCCTAATTTCTTCGTATTTCTATGTGTGCTACTGGACCCGCGTAATTATGGCTCCACTATTTTTTCATTTTTATCATGCCACATATACGTACACATGGTATCATGTATTTGTGTTAATATCATTATCGTAATGTGGTGCACTTGAATAGTTACAGAAGATGCATTTACTTTATTATCTCGAACTTTATATGAATGTGCATTTTAATTTTAATGTTTTCCTTACAGTGTCACAAGAATTGCAGTTCTCATGTATATCTGCATTTGGGTGATTTGAATGATATTGCTAATTCATGTATAATCATACGTTCATTTAAATGGCAATCAGCATTTGCATTATGACTGTATATGTATTCATAAACATGCATCTAAATGTGCACTGAATGATTGCTAAGTTAATTTGACCAAAGGCCTTAAGCATTTGGATTTTAGTGTTCAACCTTCAATGCAAAAATTGCTTGGGTTGCAATGTTTTTCTATCCAACGCAGGTGCATTCGTATGATCTCACAGTTAGTAAAAGGCACATGATGTTTGAGAGATGGTGAGAGGAATATTATTGGCACGGACCAGAATGAACAAAGGTAGGACCGCTGCCCATGCTGTATCTGGAGATGGAAGGAATCCAAGGATGTTCAAATGTTGGGATCAGAAGAAGGGAGTTTTCAAGTGCAGTTGCCAAAGTCTTAAAGTGAGAAGGTGGAAGAGCCCTGAGACACGTGATATGGGATTCTCGAATGCTCTTTTGCGTGTTAAATTGTTATCACTCCGTAGCTTTATTGTGACTAAAGATCATAGGCAGCCTATTCTTTAATGATAAAAGTATACATTTTTAAAATCATCTCAGTATAGTGGTGACTCCATGTCAGACAGACCTGGTCCTGCTCCCTGAACCCGACCCGTTGACCCTAGGAAGTCCTAACCCTACACCCCAAATCAATCCTCACCTACCTCTTTCACATCAGCAAGACAAATGACTCCAGCAACTGCTTCCTTGTAAAAAAAAAAAAGAAGAAGATGGTTAAGGTCTTCAGCGAGAAGCCGCTGATGAAACTTCAAACTTCAGCCGCTGATGGACTTCGGACACCGATGACCAATCACAAAGAAGGACGGGGAGCCAGTGGAGGACAAACGTATTGGCTGAGGAGAAGTGGGAAAAGGACCTAGAAGACACAGAGAAGAGCAGCGTAGAGTTGAACGGAGTTGAGAGAGAGAGAAGCTCGTCCAGATTAGTGGAGGATGACAAAGGTGCCGTGCGAGGAAATGAAGAAAGACGACCAGCCCCCCAGACGATGACACACCAGAAACCTGGAGTGAAGAGCGGTGGTCGCCCTGGGAAGCGTGACTCCCCGCCGCAACTCAGGAGAGTTGCGGATTTCCTGCTATGTGTGGGTGCAGGAGGGAGAGACATAGGGAGCAGTTTGGGAAAGGAGAAAGGGAGCAGATTGTGACGGGTGGGAAATGAGAGGTCAGATTGAGGCACTGTTCTAATTGTGAGAATTGGGGTATCTGGAAAAAGCAACTGTGCCCAGTAATTTTTTGGACCATCTTTTTGTTTTCCTTGTTTTTCTCTCTCTTTCCTTTCCGGCTCTGGCTGATTTTTTTCTCATTATTTTGGGGATGAAAAGTGCATCAAAATAAAACGGATAACCTAAAGATAAGGAAACCCAAGTTTGGGATAGAAGAAAAGACTATCCTATGAAAGGATAATAATAGCGTTCAAAAGACCGAGAGAAAGAAGGGTGCCGGGGCAGCTCCTCCATGTGGGCGGAGGAGCCTCGCCCCACTGCTTTCTCACAGTGCGAGAAGCGGAATCATAAAATGACATTTTAAATATCTTTTATGTTTCTGCTTCTTGCATTGCGAGAAAGCAGAAGGCAGGGTTTGGTTGGGGGTGGGCGGTCCTGCTTAAGGGCAGGGGAGGAGTGGCTTGCAAACTGTTGTGGGTGCTGACTGTTTGGTCGCCCCCAGGGCCGACCAAACCAGTCATACACACTCTGCATTTTCTTTATGTAGGTTGCATGCAGGTCTCCCACCCCCCAACTGCGAGTCATACCGGCCGCGACTGGAGGGGTGTAGTTGATTTAAAAACATAAAGAGTTGACTGTAGGTTGGGTAAAGCACAAATTCACAAAATCTTCGCAATCCAGTAGATAAAGCGAGAGAACTAGACTAGGAATCACTAGACAACCCTATGGGGAAAAGGGGGGGTAAGGATGTACAATTCACACTAGAAGGCAGTTTTTTCCAACACCCATGGGTGTGGTGATAGTCTCTATCCCTCATAAATGAAATCCGCCAGACCTTTACTTACCTTGCTCTACCTATCTTGTTCCTTGACCAACCGGGGACAACGCACCGCAAAAGCCCACACCTAGAGGAAAAGAAAGAAAAAATAGAGAAGAAGGTTACCATTGGGAGGGGAAGAATCCAGAGACCATAACGGTAACCACAAGATTAATTTGCTTTTCTTCTAAGATGTACTTCTTGCATTTTTTTCTGTTATTCTGTTAAAAAGAATTAAACGCCAAAACAAAGAAGCGCATCCGGCCTCCTAGATTTGTGTTTTGCCCCTCCCTCCCACACTCCATTAATTCAATCCTGTTCTATGAGTAAACTAAATAAAGATTATCTAATCCTCATATCATAATAGCATGTACATTTATACAGGTTATGACCTGTACATATGTACATGCACATGCTATTATGATATGATGATTAGACAACTTTATTTAGTTTACTCATAGCACAGGATTGAATTAATGGAGTCACCACTATAATGAGATGATTTTAAAATGTATGCTTTTGGTAATAAAACGATATGATGAATGATATTCGCTTTGCTTGTCTATCCTTAATTCATTGAAGTTTATAGTTAAAGTCTAGGCTGCCTATGATCTTTACTCACAATATATTTTCCCTCCTTAGGAGCATTGATTATTAGCAGGGGTCATCTTTTGTTCTTAATCACACCATAGCTTTACACAGATTCCTTTTAGAATTTGAGGGGTACATACCTCTTTGCTTCTTATCTCTTGTGTGGCTTTATGCTATATAATACCTTTGACTTGACAGAACTTCTACAGATGGTCTCCACAATGCTGACACCTTTCTTCTTTATTGGATCAACTTAGGGTTTCCCCAGTCATACTAAGTAGGTTAGACTTAGTTAGATAATCAGGCTTTAATCATGCATAGACGAGGAGAATGCAAACCATATTCTGATCATTAAATTCTGTTCCTATTTTTCTGCATTGCCATTACTGAATTTCTTGTTTGTTTCATGCTCTTAAGGCTTAATTTTGTAAGACGGTTGGTCTGCCAGTAGTGATTTTGTATTTTTACAAGTATTCCTAAAACTGGGTTATATCAGCTTTGCTCTGAATTCGTAATAAATCTATATTTAATCTCATCCACCAAATTTGAGTTCTCACTATCTTCCAAATGGGATACACTGTAAATTGAACTTATGGATAATGCTAACTCTTCTTTATTCTTCAGGCACCTAGAAAGTTCTGTTGCAAGGAGATTTGGACAAAGGGGCCACGTACTCTAGCACTGCATACTGCAGCCCACATAGAAATATGAATATTCCTCCCAGGATTGTTTTTTTGCAGGAAAGTGCCTCTACCTGCACAAAACAACACGGCATTCAACAAGGGGTACGGTGCAAGGGTGCCTGCACTGGTGCTAGGCTGCCAAAAGTAGGCAAGGGAAAGGACAGGAATTGCCCGTATTGCCTTAAATATGGCATATTCCAGCTCTTTCTCTGTCATGCAGTGCAAAAAGGTGACTTGCTGCACTGCACTTTATGTGTGGCCCACTGGTGAACAGCAGCACAAGCATCTGAACACTAATAGTCAGAAAAGAATGTTAAATAAACAGGTAAGCATTTATTAACCTGCAACTAAATACTAGCTTGTTTATTTAACATTTTTTAGGTCGAGAACTCAAGACCTCTTGTATATACTTTAGGATATACTTATATGTGTATGTACCTTGTGGGCTCTGGAGATCAGCCTTAGGACTTGTTTGCTTCCGCTTAGGCTCTTTTTTTTCTGTTCGACTGCATCTATTTAACTGTCTTGATAGAAAACTACCAGTAGAGGTCAGTAAAATACCAGAATTGCTTTCTGCTTGTTCAACTGCCTCTATTTAACTGTCTTGATAGAAAACGACCAGTCGAAGTCAGTAAATACCAGTATTGCTTTCTGCTGAGGGACTTTCTTTTTTTTTCTTTTACTTTCTTGATAGAAAACGACCAGCAGAGGTCAGTAAAATATCAGAATCACTTTAGCATTCTCTAGATTCCAGTCCATAGAAATTGTCTTTAACGAGCACCCGTGGACAATAATATTTTTTTCAAATCTTGTATTTTCAGAGATGTGACCATTGAAGGTCCTGATTTTATATTAAAAACAGAGCTTTATACGTAGATATCACTCTTCTATGAGGATCTAATTTCAGAAATACCCGTAAATCGATATGTTGGAGAAACTTTAGCCTTGAATAGAAAAGTAAGGAAGTATACTTGATGTATGAAACGGAAAATATGTTGCAAAGAATATCTGCAGGTATCCTATAACTTACTAGAAATGCCAAATGTTATGTTTAACATATAAAAGCCGATAAAATATGTTTAAATTAAAAAAAAAAAAAGAAAATGCCAAACAGTTGATTTCACTCTATTATGACTGTCTACTTGGTTACAGTAATACACCTAGAGATGTGATCGCCGCCGAGCCTCCGGGATTTCGGTACACAGGCCGTGTAATATTTTATCTTCCATATGATTACCGCACGCTGCCGGCCTCCGAGTTGTAGGCAATACCCAGCCATGTAACTATACCTATTGCAATAAAACTGTTTAAAAAAAAAAAAAAAAAAAACAGAGCTTTAGACTATACCATCCCCAGCTCAAAGGCAATAGTTCTCTAAATGTGTTCTCAACCTTGCGTGCCACGCAGCTTGGTGCCCACTTCTATTTATAAAGTGCCAGAATCGACCCCGGAGTGGTATCTCCGCGCTCTAGACGCCAACAGGAGAAACCTAGCTGTTAAGGGGCAGAGGTAAACAGAAAGGTCTTAAGCTGTTTCCTAAAAAGAAGATGATTCATACATTGTCTTAGCTGTACCGGGAGCTTGTTCCAGTAGCAGGGTCTCAGGTAGGATAGGGCCTTCCCACCTTGCCTGGCTCGTTTGACTCTAGGTACTAGGGCTGCCGTATTCTGGACAACCTGAAGACGGTCCAGGGCGGTCTTGTTAGCTGACAGCAGGAGACTGTTGCAATATTCCTGGCGGCTTAATACAAGCGCCTGGGTAAGCGTCTTCCTGGATGAGTCAGGGAGCAAGGGAAGAATAGGGCGTAATAGACCCAATACATGAAAGCATGAGCCGGCTGTCTGAGCAGCATGCTCTTTTATGGTAAGGGACTGTTCAATGCGCACGCCTACATTTTTCATGCAGATCTTAGGGGCAGGAGGGGTGCCTAGATCTGAAGGCCACCAATCAGGGGACCATCTGCTTTACCCGAAAAGCAGATGTATGATGGTACGACGCAGGCTATTACCACGCGTACCGTTACAACGCATGTTTTACAACGCAAGTCGTTACCACGACTTGCGCTGTAGGGTGCGGACTTAGGAATAGTTTAATTTACTATTCCAACACCAGTCCCCGTGGATAGTAGGGAAGATGTTGGAATAGTAAATGAACTATTCCTTGTCCTTGAGCGCCCTCCAGCGCAAGTCGTGGTTACGACTTGTGTTGTAAGAGACGCGTCGTAATGGTAGCGCGGGGTAACATCCGCGTCGTAAAGGATGTTCTCCCTGAAAAGCATAATTTCCGTCTTTCCCACATTCCACTGTAAAAAATGACTTCTCATCCACTGAGATATATTTCTCATTCCCTGGGAGAAGGCGGCCTGCACTGAAGGGGTAAACTTAGTGAAAAGAAAGAGCAGTTGGGTATCGTCCACATAGGAAACAGGGATAAACCCCCAATTCTTCAACAGATTGGCCAAGAGAGCAACATAGATATTAAACAAGGTCGGGCTCAGACAAGAGCCCTGTGGGACTCTGTTGTAGCTGAACGATATGAACCAAGGTTAACCGCCTGGGAGCAAGAGAAAAGAAAACTCGTCAACCACTTAAGGGCCATGTCTCTAAGTCCAACCTCCTCCAATCTCCCAAGCAAGATCATGTGCGAAACCGTGTAGAACGCGGCAGATAAATCCAACAGCACCAGAATAGTAGAATGGCCTCTATCTAAAGTCATCCTGATATTGTCGGTTACCTCTAGTATGGCTGATTCCGTGCTGTGTTTGGGACGAAAGCCTGATTGAGATGAATCAAGGCTGCCCGTCTGTTCGACATGGTTGGAGAGATGAGTGTTTATGTGTTTCTCCAAAAGCTTTCCTAGAAAAGAGAGGAGAGAGATAGGCCGAAGATTGGAAACTCAGTCAGTGGGGCCTTGGCGTTCTTACGGATAGGCATAACCTGTGCTGCCTTCCATTCCAAAGGGACCACACCCTCTCGCAGGGACAGATTGAGGAGATGAGCAATGGAGGATGAGAGGTGTCTGGCAAGAGAAGTAGTGATTTTTGCTGGCATATGGTCCTGAGGTGATTCCGACTTAACCAAATGGATCAATAGCTCAGTCTCAGCTTGTGTCACCGCCACAAGCCACCGTCACCGTCACAGTCTCAGCCTTTCCCTCCACGTTAAAGAACAGTAGATGTTTTAGGACCCAGGCTAATGTGCTGCATAGAAAAATACACATAAGGTCCCAAAGGCGAGACCGATTGCATTGCAAATGCTTATTTGAACCAGTTAGAGCAATTTTGCGTCATCATATTCACTAGTGCAACACATTTTGCAGCGCTTGGTTGTTGAACGCTTGTGGCCCTCTTTACCTTTATGTGAGGCCCTTTGGTGAACAGCAGCGCAAGCATCTGAACACTAATATTCAGATTTTTTTTTTAAATAAACAAGCAAGCATTTATTAACCTGCAAATAAAAGCTTGTCCGTTTATTTAACTATTTTTAGGTCTCGCATAGGCAGCGCATGCGCTGCCTCTACCAGGCATCAAGTAGTTCCTATTAGTGGTGAAACTCCACCCATTGTGTGTATATTTGTTTCTTAGCTTCCCATTGGTTAAATCTTGCATTGCTCTTTTTATGGAGCTCATTCCTTGGCTGGTGGTCCGAAACTTCACTTCCCTTTTGCTTCCATTTTGCAGGAAGCAGCACCGACCAACTACAGTTTCCTTCCACTGCTCAGCATTATCTACACATTTAGGGACTAATTTCTTGTTTATTTTCCACCGCTGTTCACCACTAGCTGCCGAGTTTGGAAGGGTTGGCTGTGGTGTTGTCGTGTCATACCTGGAAGCAGGAACACTGCTGTATTCCAGATTCCATGGGATGACAGTTACGACCCAGGTTTCTGGTATGGACTGACTTTATCTGCTCGACAAAAGATCATCTTTAAACTGCATTCCTGTCTCTGGAATCATCTTCATTACACTGGCGACGATTGGGCAAGAACCTTTAAACAGACCTGGAGTCCCTACCTGCATCGTTGCTTCTCGTCAGATGCGGAGGATCACAAACTGTCAAGGAGGGCTGTCGGAGCTGTCTGCGCAGTGCCACGGACTGTAGCAGGATCAAGAAGGTGAAACCGCCACAGTTTTATGCCTTTCTGTGACGGATATTTATAATTTTGGGCATTTTCATGATTCGAATCCTGGTGATTAAAACTACGCGAGTCTAGTAACTCGAGCTGGTGCGCATGCGCGTGACGTCACAACGTTTTTTCACGCATTTAAACGCACGGCGGCCATCTTTTGGGACAAAATAGAATGAAAGACAATGAGAATGTGCTAACATCCCGCATTAGCCTCATTGATCGTCTTAAAATTTTGATTTTGGCATTAACTCTTGAATCTGGCATTAACTCTGCGAGAAACTTTAATTTGCCTTACAATATATATAAAAAAAAAAATATATATATATATAAAGCAAAACGACCTTGTTCTATAAGGAACACTACATTTTACCTACCAAATTATTTTATGTTTTTGCTTTATCAAAATGGAAAGTTTTTCAGCTCCACCTCCATTTCTACCAAACCAAGGTGAACCTATCCTTGAATGGAAAAGATGGAAAGAAGGTTTTTATGCTTACATTGAAGCTATTGGTGGAGATGACTACACCGATAAACGGAAACTTGCCATCTTAAAACACTGTCTAGGTGCTGAAGGAAGACATGTCTTAAGTCATTTACCTTTGTCTGCAGGTAGTGTAACATCTTCTGAAGAAGCGATAGATGTTTTCGAGGAAGCGATCAAACAGTTGGATAAACAATATATTAAGAAAGTCAACGTTGTGGTTGCCCGTCATAAATTTTTAAGTAGGGGTCAATTACCAAGTGAATCTGTTGACTCATTTATGAATGACTTAAGAGTTTTGGCATCTAAGTGCAATTATTCAACCTTTCATGATCAAATGTTGCATGATCAAATGGTCCACAAAATTGCTGATGTCAAGCTTCAAGGAAAACTCTTAGACACTGAGGATCTGACTTTAGACAAAGCGTTAGATATCGCACATCGTTTTGAAAACATGAAACTTGGTGTGAAGGAACTTGCAGAAAAAAGTATTGCTGAAGTCAATATTGTAAAGAAATCTAACTTTGAGGAAAGATCTTCATTTAGAAACAGAAACCAACAATTCCAAGAGAGAAGAGAATTTGCATGTTTTAAATGTGGTAGTACGGATCACCTAGCAAATGATAGAAAGTGTCCGGCAATTGGTCAAGTGTGCAGATATTGCAAATTGAAGGGTCATTTTAGCAAAATGTGTAAGAATAAGAACAAGTTTAAAAGTAAGGGTTTTAATCAAAAAAGAAGTTCAGATGAACATGTCAATGAAATTGATGACGATTACTTAGAAGAAGAATTTCTTTTTGCAGTGTATGAAGTCAATGCATGTGATAAAGAGTCTCCCTACTGCACTGTAAATGTTGGAGGGAAGGATATCAGTGTTATGGCAGACTCTGGGGCAAAACGTACACTCATTGGCGAAGAATGGGTAAAAGAGTTTCCGGGTTTAAAATTATCTCCTCCAGACATAAAGTTGCTTGGGTATGGGAAGAAACCCATTGAAATTCTTGGGTTTTTTACGACATCCCTAAGTTTCAAAGGTAAAACTATTAATTCCAAGGTTTATGTGGCTAAAGATGGCTCTTGTTTATTGGGATGGCCTCAACAGAGGGACTTAATGATAAAATTGGATCCCAATCATCCTGAACAAGTGCTTGGGTATTCTGATCTGGTCATGAGTGTAGAGTCTGATCTCGGCTCTGAATGTGAAAAGAAATTTCCTTCTGTTTTTTCTACGTCCGCATTAGGTCTTTTGAAAAACGTTGAACACAAAATCATTCTTAGAGAAGATGCTGTACCAAAAGTCCATAAAGTTAGGAATGTCCCTTTACATTTAAGAGATGCTTTAAAATCTGAACTCAAAAGGTTATGTGATTTAGATGTCATTGAGGAGATAGAATCTTCTGTTTGGTTATCCCCAGTCGTTGTCGCTCACAAGCCCAACGGCAAAGTGAGACTTTGTGTGGATTTAAGAGATTTAAACGGGAACGTATGGGTGGATTGTCATCCGCTTCCTAATATTAATGAAATGTTCACTAAATTGAAGGGGGCATCCATTTTTTCTACTTTAGACCTGTCTAATGCTTATCACCAGCTAGCGTTACACAAGGATAGTAAGCATTTGACATCTTTCATCACTTCAGAGGGTGCTTTCAGGTACAAAAGGATGCCTTTTGGTCTGATATCAGCATCTTCTGTCTTTCAAAGGGTGATGCACAACCTTTTTAAGGATTTTGATAATGTCTTGTACTTCCAAGACGACATTTTGATCTTTGCATCTAATCCATCTGATCATTCTGAAATTTTGTATAAAGTATTATGTGTGTTGCAAGATAGTGGTCTTACACTTACAAAGGAAACATGTAAATTTGGTGTGTCTTCTGTTGACTATTTGGGACATACTATTAGTAAGGAAGGCATTTCCCCGAAAATGAATTTAGTCAGGGCCATTGAATTAGCTCCAGACCCTGTGAACAAAGATCAGCTCAGATCTTTCTTGGGGCTTGCCGAAGACTATTCCAAATGTATTCCCCTGTTCTCTGATAAGACTGCGAGCATGAGGAACTTGATGAAAAAAATGTTCAATTTCTTTGGGATGAAAATTGCAAAAAAGAGTTCATGTTGTTGAAACAAAACATCGCATCTGCACCTGCTTTAGCAACGTTTAATACTGCACATTGTTCATTTATCATCACTGATGCAAGTAATGTAGGTATTGGTGCGGTTTTAATGCAGCGTCAAAAGGGTCAATTGGTAACAATTGGATTCGCATCTAGACCTTTAAGGGATGCTGAGTGCAAATATTCTACTTTAGAAAAGGAAGCTCTTGCTTGCTGGTGGGGTATAGAATATTTCCGCAAGTATGTGTAAGGTACTGTTTTTAAGCTCTGGTCTGACCATCGTCCTTTA
This sequence comes from Lissotriton vulgaris, assembly GCF_964263255.1. Classification (NCBI taxonomy): domain Eukaryota; kingdom Metazoa; phylum Chordata; class Amphibia; order Caudata; family Salamandridae; genus Lissotriton; species Lissotriton vulgaris. The sequence continues at coordinate 179,163,739 of NC_141699.1, forward strand.
GTGGATTTATTTACTACGAAAGGTTGTGGAAAAGCGACTTCAAGGATTGCTAGATGGCAATACAAGCTTCAGGATTTTCATTTTAAAGTGGAGTATATCCCTGGTATTAGGAATGTGTTAGCTGACTGTTTATCTAGATTGCCCATTCCTGATGACAATGTTGTTGAAGAAGATAAGGATGATGATAATGTTGTGTCAATTTGTGAAATCTCCAAAGGTTGTATTGATGAGGATGCATGGAAATTGGCGTGTTGTAGTGATTCTGTTCTTGGTGATATTTGTAATTTTGTAAAAACCCAGTGGCCACGCAAAGTTTTGTTGTCTGATGAGTTTCTTCCTTTCTTTCACGTTGCTCAGGAGTTGTCGGTTGTTGAAGGAGTTTTATTTAGGGGTCTGCAATTAGTGGTCCCTCGTGAATTACAACCTAAGATTTTAGAAATGGCTCACAAAGGACATACTGGAATGACATCTATGAAAAGAAGGATTAGAAGTGAATTCTGGTGACCAGCAATGGATAAGTGCATAGAACGGCACGTCAGAGACTGTTTGGATTGCTGCTTGAGTGATAAGTCTCAAAAGCATATTCCATATGAACGGTTTCCCATTTCCAGACCTTCACGGGTTTGGGAAAGTGTATCATTAGATATTGCTGGTCCTTTGTCATTTAACAAGAGTGTGATGTATGCTATAATTTTGATAGATCAGTTGTCTCAATGGCCTGAGGTAAAAATGGTTTCTAACATAACATCTAGTGTGGTGATCAAGTTTTTAAATGAAGTGTTTGAAAGGGAGAGTTTTCCAGAATCTATTACAACTGACAATGGTGTGCAATTTGTATCCCAGGAGATGAGGGAGTTTTTGGAGCGTCATGGTATCAAACATAAACGTGTGCCAGTTTATTATCCCAAAAGTAATGGCATTGTTGAGAGGTGGATCAGGGTGTTTAAGGAAGGCCTTCAAATATCCTTGCAGAATGGTAGAGATTGTAAACAAACCATTAGTGAAGTCCTGTGGTGTTACAGAAACACACCTAGGAGTATGGGTGATCTGTCTCCTTTTGAGAAGATGAGAGGGAGGAGAAGTGGCTCCAACATGACTCAACCTTGGATGAGAATGCTTGGTACTAGTAGGGCTGTTGAGGTTGATCGTGCTCCATGTAGTGATTCTTCCCAGTTCTGTGTCAATGATTGGGTCCGTGTCAAGAAGTGTAGAAATGTCAAGTCAGGTGAGTCACGGTATTCTAGTCCTTTGATGGTCACGCGTGTTGGAAGACAAGTTGTTGAACTTTCAGATGGTAACGTGTGGAATTTGTCTAAAGTGGTTAAGGTTCCTAGGTGGTTGTGGCCCAAGGATGTGTCACCAGAGTCTAGAGTTCCATCCGGCTTGAGGTCTTCCAATGGTGCTAGCAATTGGAGGAAATTCTCTGGTTCTACAACCCTTCACAGTTTTCCTGAAAACAAGTCTTCCTGTTCTTCTGATGACAATGTGCCTGTCCAACGAGCACAGAGGAAATGTCATGTTCCTGTGTGGTCTAAAGACTATCATCTTTATAGGTGATTAGATTTGTGTATTATGTAATTTGTTCTCCAGATATTCTTACTTATGTCTTTTCTTTTCAGAATTCACATTGTATATTGTTTGTTCTTGTTCTTTATCTATTGCTTATGTCGCTGTATTTTCCCTTACGAAGGGGAATGTGTGGTGTTGTCGTGTCATACCTGGAATCAGGAACACTGCTGTGTTCCGGATTCCATGGGATGACAGTTACGACCCAGGTTTCTGGTATGAAATGACTTTATCTGTTCGACAATAAATCATCTCTAAACTGCATTCCTGTCTCTGGAATCATCTTCATTACATTGGCTTTTTAGTTTCCTGTTCTCAGCGTCCCCATTCGATTTGTTCCCGCCCCCTCCCGCTGTCTGTTGTCTTGCTTCCTGCCCCCTCCCGTTGGCCGTGTTGTTCATCTTCTCACCCCATTTCCTGTTGTCCGTGTTCCGTTCGTTCCCTTTGTTCCTGCCCCCCTCCCGCTGTCTGTTGTCTTGCTTCCCACCCCCTCCCGTTGGCCGTGTTGTCCATCTTTGCGCCCCCTTTCCTGTTGTCCGTGTCCCGTTCATTCCCTTTGTTCCCGCCCCCTCCCGCTGTCTGTTGTCTTGCTTCCCACCCCCCTCCCGTTGGCCGTGTTGTTCATCTTCTCGCCCCCTTTCCTGTTGTCCGTGTCCCGTTCGTTCCCTTTGTTCCCGCCCCCTCCCGCTGTCTGTTGTCTTGCTTCCCACCCCCCTCCCATTGGCCGTGTTGTTCATCTTTTCGCCCCCTTTCCTGTTGTCCGTGTCATGTTCATTTCCTTTGTTCCCGCCCCCTCCCGCTGTCTGCTGTCTTGATCCACGAGGGTGAGCTGCAGAAGCGGGGACTTGTTGCGGGATCGGTAAGCCTTTGAGCAGAGCAGCTGCTGTGACTCTCAACACCATCTATTCAGCCATGTCTACAGCAGCGGTGTTAAGTGCAAGACCGTCTCTGCGTGAGTACCTGCATCTGTTTAGGAATTGGGGCGGGCAGGGCTGTAAATTAGTTATTTGGGGAAGTTAAACAGCCTTCCCAACTACTTTCGCATTGACCACCAATTAAGCGCTCTGCAAGGAGGTAGGGGGGGGCGGCGGCGAGGTACAAGCTGGGACTGCGACCGTCAAGCGTGCAGCGCAAGTGCTCCACTTTTTGTGTGCACACACTATGCTGCAAACGAGTCTTGTCCCACACACTTGTCTGTTTATTTTGTGTAAGTTGACAAGCCCCAGCACATTGGTTTTACAGTGAAAAACGAGTGTTGAGATATTATGTAGTAAACTTGAGTGTCACGCCTTGCCCACGCTGTCTTGCTCATTCCCGCTGAAAACGGCTGTTTCACTTGCCTGAGCACATTCGAGGAGTGCACGTTTGAGACTTTGAGCCCATGTTCGGGAGAATGCCCTTCCTCCCAATGTAACTTTCATCAAATCCATACGATTGGGTACCATCTTTTTGCACAATCATATTGCAGGATTGAAGCATAACCATCATGAGGTAATGAAACTCTCTCTCGATGAATGCATTTGAAACAGTAAGTCATTTGTAACTACTTCAAGCACTATAGGCGCTAATTGTACGGAAAGGCCCTACAGTGGTGTCGAGAAAGTGTGTGTATGTGTGTGTATGTATATATATATATATATATATATATATATATATATATATATATATATATATATATATATATATATATATAACGACATATACACACATGAGCTTGGGTGTTCTACTACCGAACTTGAAGCTGAGGAAACGTGTTGTAGTCTCTGTGTCGGCTCAAAATCCTGTGATTATGGGCAAATCCTATCATCTCCCAGTGCCTACCAAAAATGAATGTGTCACTGTGTAATGTAACTGGTGCTCAGGTAAAGAGCTCCAATACCTTCGGGTCAAATTCGCGCTATACAAAACTGTAAATAAAAATCACTACCACTCAACCCAATTCTCATCGTCTCTAGCCTCCTCCTCCCGATGCTTGCTCCTCGGCTCTCCAGCTTCTATTTCACAATTTCCTTGACCCTCCTCGATCCAAATTTCCTCTGTTACACACCCCTCTGCCCTGCTCAAAGGGAGTCGAAGCAGGCACAGATATGGAGTGTGAGCTCACTTTGACATCACCATGAGTATGTGGAATGCACTTCATAAGAAAGTAAAGCTAAGCAGTGCCCCTGCTGTTAGCAGTAAGACTCCGCTGCTAGCCCCCTTCAGCTGGCACTGGGCAATACTTGGTCTGGGTGCTCCAAGCCTCCAATCCAAGACACCACTCAGTGGCACCCCGTGCCAGCGGTGAGCACTGCAATGGTAGTGGCATTACACCCAAAAATATACTTGCGGGGACTTGGATAGTCCACAACCCCTTTTGCCGGAGTGGGGTGAAGAGGGCATTAGGACAGTATTGGGATGCAGGCAGTGCTTAATTTGAGCCGGTGGCAGTCTGTCGGTGCCATCGGTACTTATTTTTCCGCACCAGAGGAAGAGAAAGAAAAAACGCCCCAAATTCAGATCTTTGTCGCCAAATGTGTTGTTTATATATATACTTCTAGTGCATTAAGCAACTTGTATCAGTGTAATGCATTCCAGTTGGAAAACATGTGCAATAAAGCCATACAGTCCCGGTCAAGCATCCCAGGTTTATTGCTTTTTTTTTTTTAAATACCGTCTGCTTGTGCAATTTGGCAAAGCGCCCACTGCATTTCTGCAAATAACAGCTGATCTTTGTCCCAGGCTCTTCTCCCACTGCTCAATGTCTGCTATGCAAAGATTAGGTAAACAATTCAGGGCCAATACTAAACCTTCCCAGCAAAGTGAAGGTCTCATGCCCTTGAAAATGTTTGGGGACATTGCGAGTTAGGCCTCGGGTTTGTTTTCAACTGACACCAACTAACAGGAGATCTCAAGCATCGATAAGGCAGCTTTGAAAGGCCACAAATCTCTGAACAAAGCTGAACAGGGTCTTTCATTCTTTCACAGTGTTTTCTCCTGAGGCAACCTTGGTTGGGCAAGGGACCTGCCCCTGCAAAAAAACTCCAGAAACATACCTTTATATCTGCACAAATGTACCAGTTTTAATTCTTAAATTAAGAAACGCACAACCAGTTTTTGCACTTCTCACCATGTTTTCACTTAAAATAGACCTGAGTTTGGATATCTAGTGAATTGTCTAATTTTGTGGATTTTGTTAATGTTTAATATATTTTTTCAAAAAACAAAATATTACAACTAAGAACATGTTTATATACAAATCAGTTTGAAACATTTTACTATCACATTGCTTTTTTTGATCTTTACTAGTTCTTTTTCATGAATGTGCATGCATAAAATTGAAAAAAATCCATATTTGAGCATCCATCCATCCATCTATCTATCTATCGCCCTCACTCTATCTATCGCCCCTCACTCTATCAATCTATCTATCTCCCTCACTCTATCTATCGCCCCTCACTCTATCAATCTATCTATCTATCGCCCTCACTCTATCTATCACCCCCACTCTATCTATCACCCTCACTCTATCTATCTATCACCCTCACTCTATCTATCGCCCTCACTCTATGTATCTATCTATCGCCCTCACTCTATCTATCTATCACCCTCACTCTATCTATCGCCCTCATGCTATCTATCTGTCTATCGCCCTCACTCTATCTGTCTATCTATCTATCTATCTATCTATCTATCTATCTATCTATCTATCTATCTATCTATCTATCTATCTATCTATCTATCTATCTATTGATCGCCCTCACTCTATCTATCTATCGCCCTCCCTCTATCTATCTATCGCCCTCACTCTATCTATTGCATCACCACAGCATCACTCAGCACCACCATAGCATCACTCAGGGGCACCTCAACATCACTGTGCGCTACCACAGCATCACTGAACACCACAGCATCACTCGTTGCCACCCCAACATCACTCAGCGCCACCACAGCATCAATCTGTGCAACCATTCAACAACAACTGGTTCAAATATGTTCTCTCAATGTTTCAAGCTTTTTACAAATGTCACAAAAAGATGTTAATATTTCACTTCTGTTCTTGCATTTTCGTCACAATAAAATACACTGAACATAATCTTCAGAAAAGTTATTTACAAAAGTTTAAGCTGTTGCCATTATAAATTACAATAACTTTTATTTAAGTATTAATTATTAAAAAAATTGAAAGCCAATGTTATGTATAATAGCAATACATCAAAGTCACGTAAATACAACACATATTGCATTACAAATGCTATAGGTGTCACATTTGCGAAAGTTATAACTATTGGCATTGTAAATGACAAAGCTATTAATTTTTTTAGGCCTCCTTTCACAATCCCTGACCCACCCAGACCCCCTCCAGCCACCCAGATGGCATTAATGCGGCCCCTGGTCACACCACAGACATACTTTGTGGCCCCTGGGCAAATGTTTGCGAGTACCCATGTTGTAGTTGGACCAGTGCAAAGGCCTGACACCGGCAAACTATGTGATCCGGCCCCTGACTACGTCACGCTTTGCGTTTTGCTTCCGCAGTGTTTTTTTTCTGTCAAGGTTCACTGCGCACTGTTTTGAAGGCTGGCATCCTGCTGATTAAAAAGAGGTAAGCTGCTCTGTTTGACTATGCATTTCAATTAGACATTTTTTCATTAATTTCTCATCAAATGCTCCTGAGGATGTTCAACTTTTTTTTCCACGGACTGTCTTCGAGCAAGAAAGTAAGTAATTGTTAACGAAAAGGATTCGATCGGTAAGTATCGGGTTAAACACTAATTCTTTCTTATTGATTGAAACATTTAATTAAGACTTGCAGAGCTGGTAGCAGCAATGCGTTGCTGGAAAAATAATTAATTCCGCTGCATTTTCTTTTAATGAAAACAACACTTATGTCCCGGGGCAAAATTGGGTTTGTACAGAAGTGCCTGCCATGTTATGTTATCCGCAAAATTCCGGAGACCTGTTACACTTTTGTGGCCATTTCGACAGCGCAATGGCAACATGAAAGCAGAATAAGGCCTTTTAAATTCTTATTCAACAGATCCGACCCCAATATTTCTGTTCTCTAGTGGCTTCTTTGACGTCATATGGAAGGATGGCTATCACATTGGGCTGGTTGGAGGACTGGTGAAGAAACTTCTTTGGAACTTTGCAGATTCCTTCCGAATTTTAGGACATGATCTAAGCTTTCTGTCCTGAAGATATCTTCTGAAGTATTTTCTCCTTTTTATGAAAGAGGTCTGGTGTTGTTTTGTAGATCTGACTGGGACCTTTTTCGGCCAGTCAGATCTGCCAGCGTGGGGGAATACAAGTCCGTCATCACGCTGGGAGTAGATATTGTGCCGACTTCGAGTTTTTCCAGGTGGTGGCATAGGTTTTGTCTCCATTGTGCCTATCACTGCTAGAAGAGGAGCCATTTTTGAATGGCAGACGTCTTGTGGATGTTTTGGCAATGTGGTTTTTATTAAGGCAGTATCTTCTCCCCTTGAATAATTTATTGTCCAGATGGCATGGTTCCTCAGCTATTGCTAATCTTTGGAATAATTCAATCCAGGATTTAACCCATGTGCTTTTTGTTTGCCCAGCCCTACTTTTATACCGGCGTAAGTGGTTGAGACCTATTTGCCTACAATTAAATATATTGTCTGCCACGGCATTCATATACGCGAGTCATAATCCCCCCAATGAAATGTTTTGTCATAAAATGTTTAACTTTTTAAAAAGCTTTTTAGATATATATCAGAGGTTTATAAAATGTTTTCTTCTCTTGTATCTCTTATTATGATTGTATGAAGATGTATACTTTGCTTTGTTATGTTTTTATGTGGGCCTCGTCATAGTTCCAAAATCATAAATAAAATACTTGACTTGACTTGGTGGAAATGCTGCTACCCATATGGCCACTAAACATGTAACCCTGACGCGGGAGTATATTGTCACTGCCCAGGTGGCGTTCTATCAAAAAAGCATAGGGTGTTTTCAATTATGTTAGGGAGACAATTCTCAATTCTCCATGAAAGTCTGAAGTACTTTTCATTGGGCTAATTCTGGGGCCCTGGTGTCAGACCAGTCACCAAAGATTGAGCAGCCATCTTTGGTGGATTGAAAAAAAAGTCCAGGGCGTCTGTTCTGGCTTGGCGGTTTCAACAGGGATGTCCCTAAATACTCAATTTAGGGGCAGGCAGTAGCCATGGGCTGCTTACCTTTAGGGTGAGTACACCCTTTGCATGCACACTCCATTTGGGGAAAGGGAATACCCCTAATCCTATTGGTCTGCTGGATGTGTGCATGGGTTTTTGCAGAATCAGTCTTTCCTAAGAATATTTGACAAATGGATGAAGCTCCCACTTCACGCACTTGACACAACTTCCTGTACCCAAAGGACACCTATGCAGTGCTTAATATGTAAAAAATAAATGCAAGGTCTTAAAGTTTTTCTTATGAGCCAGCCGCTGCCGAATTTCATGGCCACCACATACCAAGGCTACCTAGTCTTAATTCCACCCCCTGATTGTTTCCCCATCACCCTACACGTACTTTCTCTTTATTTCACTCTTGTAGGTCCTTGTTCCTCCTTGCTTATTTCCCCTTTGTCACTGTTTGCCTATCTTTCGCTCCCTTCTTTCTCCCCCCTTTTTTGCCCTCATCATTATAGGGGGAAAGTTTTAAGAGGAATAGTAAGAACTCATCCCCAAAATGAGTGCTAGTGCCCACCACCTGCACAAATTAAACACTGACTTTATGTAGGCGAGGACAAAGGGATCACTTCCCAAATACACAAATAGATACACAATTGTTTGAAAAATTGATTTTATAAAGAAGATTTTTAGAACCTTGAGGTCTAGATGCCCTTTTTGTACACAACTGCAAAACAATATCAAATAAAGAGCACCTCTGAAAATGCTTATGTTTTATGGATTTATAGAGTACTGCCCGTGGGCATCCCAGCGCTGAGAGAAACTGGCCGAGGTTGCATTGATGATTAAGGGAAGAGCCAAGTTTTGAGCTGTTTCCTGAATGCCAGTTCGTCCGTTAGCATGCTCATTTCCCCAGGCAGGGAGTTCCATAGGCCAGGGGCCAGATGCGAGTAGGATCTACCTTCCCATCTGGCTCTCTTTATCCTGGTCTGTTTCATAAGTAGATTTGTGGAGGATCTTAAGTGTTTGCCTGACATGCAGTGTGTGACGATTTTTTTAATTAGCGTCGGGCCTTTGTCATTCATGGCTCTATGGGCGATCCAAAGTAATTTGAACTCTATCCTGGCCTTTATTGGGAGCCAGTGCAGTGCCTTCAGGGCTGTCCTGGCTGACCGATGTCTGGGGAGGCTCAGTAGTATCCTAGCTGCGGCGTTCTGTGCCACTTGTAGTCTGTTTATGACGTATTTGGGTGCGCCAAGATACAGGGAGTTGTCCTAGTCCAGCTGTGGGAGCACTAGAGCCTGTACCACGGTTCTGGGCGTGGTTTCAGGAATGAGCGGTAGGATCTAACCTAACGTAGCATTCGAAGTGCTCCAAAGCATGATCCTGATATTTTTCTAGCTTGAGTCTCCATGGACAAATTTTTGTCCAACCAAATTCCCATTTTCTTTACCTCTGTCTTTGGGACCAGGGGTTCTCCCAGTTCTGGAGGCCAGCTAATCCTGTTTCTTGAAACTGCCTTATTACCCAGGAACATGAGCTCTGTTTTCCTCCGTTCAGTTTTAGGCAACCCTTATTCATCTAATCTGCTACTTGCACCATGCATAGTGCCAGGTTGTAGTGCATGGATTGGGGGCCCTCCGTCATAGATAGTATCAGCTGGGTATTGTCCGTGTAAGACACTATTGACAGTCTGGATTGCTGCACTATTTCTGCTAGTAGTTGAATATACAGATTGTTTAGTGTTGGGCTTAATGCAGATGCCTGTGGGATTCCACATGACATTTGGGGGGTATCAGAGAGATGCTCACCTTCCATTAATTGGAAGGATCTGTGTTCTAGGAATGAGGTTATCCACTTTAATGCAGAGCCAGTGATACAGTCTTCATTTAGCCTGCAGATCATTGTTTTATGATTCACCGTATCAAAAGCAGCAGGAGCAGAATAGCTGGTGTACCTCCCTGGTCTAGGATTCCCTTCAATTCCTCTTTTGCCACCAACACGGCTGACTCTTTGCTGTGTTGGGGTCAAAAGCCCATTTGAGTGGTATGCAGTATCTGATTCTCCTCTAAGTATTGGGACAAGACCTGATTAACGTGTTTTTCGGTTATTTTGCATAGTTATGTTAGGAGCGAGATTGGTTGGTAATGCCCTGGTTCTGGTGAGTCTGGCTGGGGCTTTTTCAACAGTGGCCGGGTTATACCGTGTTTCCAGGGTTGGGGGGTGGTCTCTTGTGTAAGGGAGAGTGATATGAGTGCTGCAGTTGTTGACCTTTTTTTTTTACCTCCTTTCCTCAAGATGTCTGGTGGCATCGGGTCTAGAGGGGAGCCGGATTTAATCTTAATCAGGATGGTCATATCTTCTTCACTTAGTTCTGTGAAGGGGTCTAATCTTACCTCTGTTTTAATTTCCAAGTTATCAGTATTGCTTGGGTGAGCCTCTCCCTGATTTGAGATACTGTTTCCTAGCAGGGAATTGTATATGATTTCTACTTTGTTCTTGAAAAAGTTTGCCATCTTATTACATCTTTCTTTGGATGAAGATAGATTAGTGGCTTCCTGATCAGTGGAGGTGGGGGAGAGCACTATCTTAAAAAGTTCTCTAGCTGAGTTACCTGCTGAGTAAATGTTGGCTTGGGCTTGGAGCATCTCATTATGATACTGTCTGATAGCGATCTTATATTGAATTTTGATAGCAGGGTCTTAATTTTTCCTCCATTGCCTATCCAGTTTTTAACAGGCCTTTTTTTATCAGGATTAGGTTTGTGTTAAACCAAGCCGCTTTTTTCCTAGATGGTTGATTATTTGGTCTGTTTTTTGCAGGAATTGATCTGCTACGTTCTGTCCACATCTTGTCAGCCTCTTCAATGTTGTCCCAAAATTTGGTCCGGCACCACTTGCAAAGTCGATTAAATCAGGTCATATATCTTGAAATCCTTATTGAAGTGTAGAGTCTTGATATTTGTTCAACTGCTCTTATTTTCTTATGTTTAAATACCACAATCAGCCTTAAGAAAATAAAAGCAGTTGAACAAATATCAAGACTCTACACTTCAATAATTGACTTTGCAAGTGGTGCCGGACCAAATTTTGGGACAATTATACTTTACTCTGCGGTGGGAGTGGTGCCCTTGGACTGGCACACGAAATTCATTTTCTCTTTAATACTGATTGGTCTGTATATATTTGGAGGTTGGTGCTGTTTTGGGTTTGTTTGGTCCACTGTCCGGTTTTAGGTGCTTACAGCCTCTTCAATGTTGTCTGTTATGCATGGGGCCTCGGCTTCTAGTTCTAGTGAGAAGAGGAAGCTGCGCCCCACTGATCCTCAATAAAAAGGAAGAGATCGAAGGAAGCTATGTTAGTTGTCTGAAACCATCTAGCGGCAGCCAAGCTTCTAAGTAGTGAGGTGCAAAGTCGTGCATTTAAGGCCCTAACCTACTGGAGAGTAGCTCTGCTGGCTATCTACATCATGGACAGGTTTGTCACAGGAGAGCGTGGGGTCATGTGAGGAAGAATAGGAACACAAAAAAGGAGATTGTCTTCCCACTTAGTTTCACTGAGTAGAAGAACCGTCTCTTGGAATTCCCCACACTGTCTTCTCAACTACTCTACTACTAGTTGTTCTAGGATATTCATTCTGTTTTGAGCTCTTGTTATTGTCCCCTATAGCACCAAGAAGCTTTTGTATAGATGTCGAGTGGATAGTCTCCCTCGTTTTTTTGTTTGTACCATCATAGCCTCCGCAGCCATTGTCCGCTTCACATGTAGACTCCTGAATGTGGTAGAAGTGCATGATGTATGTTGGTCCCAGTCACATAAAAACTGATTTACTTGGTAAAGTTTGCAGTGCTTCCAGAGAGTGTCATGGCAGGAATTACTGGCTAAGGCTGTGATTAATAATGTTTCTCTCTCTTCCCAAAACACAGAGATTAAATGGGTCAAGTACCCTAACAGTTTGTATGTTTGACATGCAGGAGTGAATGCCATGAAGGTTATTAAACCTAATCGGTCGCAACAATAAAGAGGCAATCCCCTCAAAATACCTATGGGGTCTGGCATTTGGTTCTGAGGAAAGCCACTAGGCCCACTGGGGTGTAATAGGTGCCCGAAACATGAAGACCCACATTCAGATGTAGGGGAACATTAATCCCCAATAACATCACCTGTGTTTTTAACCTGGCCCCGGGGCCCAGAAATTAAACACATCAGGATAAGGGTTCCCAAGGCAATTTTATATTCTCAGAACCCACCAGCAGATTAGTAAGAGCTCCCTTGGTTTGCAAGGTTGAGCCACCCAGACATAGCAGTTGTCTAGGTGAGGACTCGATGATGAAACACGCCACCGACCATTCCTAGGTGGTGAGAGTCATTTTAAAAAAAAGAGTAAGGATTCCCCTTGTGGACAGGTTGTTGGATGAGCTTTAATAGTCGAGGGCAAGTGACTCGACTCAGTAGTGGGTTCTCTCTCCCTTTGTTGAATTTACAAGTAGCAAGTCCTTTTTTTATTTCAAAAGATTTTTTATTGGAGTTTTAATACAGAACAAACACTTGGCAGGCATACACGAGGTAAGAGTGTTTACCAATGGTACTCTTGATTAATTATTACATGATGATAGTACAGACGAAAGTCAACGGTTACCAAGTGGCCCAATGAGGCAAATACATCTGTGTTGACCAACCGCAAAGTGGGAAATAAAAAGGAACAGAGAGAGACGGTGGGGGGGGAGAGGGGGAAGGGGAGGATAGGGAAAAATTGCCACAGTGAACAAACTGAGAGTATATACACCATGTTAGATCGGAATAGCCACTGTCAGCATAAAAACGAGGCAGTCTTCATAGACCCAGCGACTGCTGCATGTAACAGCGTATCATGGGTGCTGGCTAGGAGACATCACAGATGAAGAGGATGGGAAGGGGTTTGACTAATTCTAGGTTCGGTCCATATTATTCCATAGAGCTTTATCGGTCAAGTTCCAGGGGTACTGGGTAAACCACATAGAGTGCGCACCCATGATATATCGTAGCCATTCCCACCAAGTGTTACTTGAGGTACTCCCCAGTGATCTCCAAGAAGATAAGATAGTTTTGTGGGCCAGAGTGAACATTAGGTCCAGCGGTAGTAAACCCTCCATCTGGAAGTCCAGCTGTGTGTAAGGAGCTGAAACGACCACAAACGGAAAACAAGAAGGTCCTAGGGAGTTTAGTGTGAACGATTTTGTTGATGATGTTATGTATGTTAGTACAGGACATGTAGTATGAGGAGCATTCATATGGCATATGGTGTAGGTCTGCACCCACAGAGTTGCAATTCCAACAGTTACTTTTATCAATAAGACCCAGGGTGGCCAAATAGTGAGGGGTCCAGAAGGTTCTGTGTAGGATGTGCAGTGTAGTTTGGACTAGATTGGGTGTTATCTTATTATTAAATGGGGAAGCCCAAAATATTGGCCAGTCAATGGGCAGAGGATCAAATAGTCTGACTTGGGACCTGTCAGAACACCACCTCTGGCGAGGTGGCCAGAGGCCTGAGTTTACTGTATATTTTGGAGGGCACATGTCCACCTTTCTTAATTAATGCAAGGAGGATTGGTATGAGGCATCCTTCAATGGGAGAGCCCTGTGTTTGGTAATGGCTGCTTTTAGTTTGAGAAAATCATAAATATCGGTGGAGGGAATATTATATTTTTGTTTGATGTCGGAGAACGAAAGGGGTTATTGCTTAGAGTCAAGGTCACCGACAGCAGAAATGATCTTCTCCTAAATATACTTCAGAACTAGGGCCGACAGTAACATTGTAACAACACATGAGGGACACCAATCACTTTACTCCGCCACTTTGCACTATGCTTTTGTGGGAAAAACATCTTAACTTCTGCAAAACACACTCCTTTCAGTCAGAAAACCTTTGTGTCCAATGCTCTACTGCACAAAGACTTGCCACTATAGATGACAGCGAGTTGCATTTACGCAATAAGTTCATACATTATGTAAGGGTTAACTATACGAGAGAGCCTCCACTCTTTACCCAACTAAATTGCACACCGCTTCAACTGAGACACAGGATTCCAGTTTTTAATAATCAACTCCCGTAATTTTAACGTCTGTTAGGCATAGCATGGTTTTAACACTTCCTTGATTCGTGACAAACACGTTTTTAATTGTTCTATGTATGACTTGCACAGTGTCACTAAAGAGAACAGGTACTAAATGCCAAGATCTTACACACCTTGATAACACAACACCACAGCTTTATACACATTACACAAGGGCAGACCTTTGAGAATCGCTTTTTAATTTCTATGTACCTGTGTGTATTATTTTACGGCGATATTGAAATTACTGAGTTCAAAGCGGTAATTTTTTAAATTGGATTCTCCTAACGCAGCATTTCTGGAGTGTTTGCATATCAGCGCATTATCCCGAGTTCTGCTTTCGAGGCAGACATTTAGCGATCTTCACGCTTGATGTAAACGCACGCAGCGCGACTGACTAATAGCGCCATTTCTTTCTTACCTGCAGATAGCGGCCCCTCTGCCCCGGTCCACCACGGCTCCTCTGCCGTTATAGTGGAGGGCGGCTCACCTACCGCGGCTTCCTGTGCCGGTCTGGTGGCGAGAACGGGCGCCATATTGGGAGGAGCCAGAGAGCACTGGGACCTGAGGCAGCGGTCCAGTTGCTCGAGGCTCACTCACATAAAACACGATGTGTTGGAGGGAGCGCAGCGGACGAGCGCAGCGGGCGCGACGGAGTTGCGCTAGAGTTAAGCTCGTCTGCGCTCGTCCATATTTCATGATTTATAAATTGAGGTCTGTGCGGAGGCTTGTTTTAGCACATATGTACATTAAAACACGGAAGACATACTTAGCCATGTTTTAATGTACATATGTGCTAAAACAAGCCTCCGCACAGACCTCAATTTATAAATCATGAAATATGTATAGGATCTAACAATATATGTCTATATATGTAGATAAAAAGTCACATGTATAATGGAGGCATGCACGCAATAATCATGTATATTTAAATAACAATGTTTTTTACTATAATGAATATTTAATAAAATAATTTTGTATCATGCATTTTGTTTAATCACAGTTTGTGCTGTCATTAGTCCGTCTCTGTCCTTTGTCTAAATATTAGTTCCTAATTATTTCTTTTCAAATATTAAGTGATACAAAACCAGATATGCTGCTGCTGACTGAAACATGGCTCACCCCAGACTCTCTACCGGACATTCTAGCTGCTTTACCAGCTGATTATTACATCTTATCAGCAATACGTCCAGCAGGGAAAACTGGGGGAGGAGTGGCCATTATTATCAGTAAAAAACATCAACTCAGGCAACTACCATCCTTACCTTTGCCCAATACAGAAAAAATAGTTGCCAAACTAGACACTGCCAATGGAACACTAGTATTGGTGCTACTGTATCGTCCACCCCATACAATGGCCACATTTCCCTCTATTTTAGCAGAGCAACTGGCTCTGTTAGCTACAGACCATTCTAAATTACTCCTGGCTGGAGATTTCACCAATAAGTCAAAAGAAATTTTCAGAATTGTGAATGAATTATGTAATGACGATAGAACCTCCCCTCCGGTAGTCCCTACACAAACACTCTGCAATTCCCTAAATAACTTTTTTAGCGAAAAGATACTTGCGATTAAACAGAATATATCCAAACTCCCAGTTTGCGCCCCTTTGGATGACAGCTCTTTCAACCCATCAACACTACACTGTTTTCCTCTCATCGACCCAAAAGTTTTTTTAGACCTATTGACTAGAGTCAAATCAGGATCTCCTGAGGATGTCTGTCCCCCTCACATCATGAGGGAAATTGGTCGTGCCATCTCACACGGCATGATACCATTGCTCAACAATTCACTCATGTCCTGGAAGGTCCCCCGCAGTTTCAAGCAGGCCTTATTGATTCCCCTTACTAAAAAACCTGGTATAGACCCTCTCGACCTCACTAATTACCGGCCTATATCCCTCCTGCCCTACCTATCAAAGATTTTGGAGGCTTATGTCACCAACTGCCTTTCAAACTTTGTGGACGATTCTGGTTATTTGCAACCTAACCAGGCAGGCTTTCGGCCTGGTCATTCCACACAAGCAGTGATATTGGCCGTCCAGAACACCTTGAGGTCTAATGCCGACAAAAATCTACATCAGGCTTTGGTGCTTCTTGACTTGTCTGCAGCATTCGACACGGTTGACTATTCCATCCTGGTCAACCGTGTCGAACAGGCTGGCCTCAGAGACTCTGCCTTGGCCTGGCTGCAATCTTTCATATCTGAACGCACCCAGTCTGTTCGGCTAGGGTCTTTCACAGCTTCCAAAATTAACTCCTTCTGTGGGGTCCCCCAAGGCTCCTCCTTGTCCCCATTATTATTTAATTTATACATGCGGCCCCTCTTGTTTACCTTGAGAGAGCACAAAGTCACTGCATACAACTATGCAGATGACTTACAGCTAGTTTTTACATAAAACTCACCTAATGCTGTTGAAGACTTTCAGGCAACTATGATCCAGATTCAGAGGTGGATGTCCCTAAACCATCTCAAACTAAACCCGGGGAAAACAGAATTGATTTTGCCCGGGAAGCGCAAGATTAGTTGGGGCCCACACTTCTGGCCTTCAGATATGGGCCTCCATCCCAAAAAATCCCAATCAGTAAAGAGTCTGGGAGTGACCATTAATGAGGACCTTGCCTTAAATTCCTACATCGGAACAGTAGTCTCCTCAGGGTTTTTCCAACTAAGAAAAATAAAAAAAATTGCACACCTTCTTACCCACTCTGCCCTGATTCAAGTAGTTACTGCCGTAGTCCTTTCCCACATCGACTTTTCAAACAGTCTCTACCTAAGTTTGCCTGTAGGCCAACTCAGAAGACTGCAACACCTCCAGAATAAAGCTGCCAGGCTGATCTGTAAGGTACCTAAATGGGAATCGATTAAATTAGGCCTAGAGAAACTGCACTGGCTACCTGTGGCTCAGAGAGCCGCATTCAAAGCCGGATGTATCATCTTCAAGGCTCTACAAGGCAAGGGTCCCCTGTTCATAAGGCGCAGTCTGCGATCAGCCCACAAAGACCTACTTGAGGTACCCCGGTTCAAGAGAAAGCGACGGGGAGGCAGTTGTTTCCACTTTCTAGCAGCCTCCCTGTGGAACTCTCTGCCTCTGACCCTTAGACAGAGTAAGGACCTCCTTACCTTTAGAAAGGCATTTAAGACCTTCCTATTTACACAGGCCTACTTGAAATAGTGACTCCTGCTGGTATCTCTCTTGTTATGTTTTTTATCTCTCCTCAGCCCCAAGAAGCCCATTGGCGTATGCGCGCTTTACAAATTTTTATTAACATAACATAACAGACAACTAACCGCACATGGAAAAGGAATACATTTAAGGAAAGCGTAGCATCATGTTGGCTCTCACTTGTAACACTATAATTGTATTGATTGCAAATTTAATGATATCTCTACAAAATGTTGTTTTGTATTTAATTCTATCTTCTTTCATAGTGATTGTTCCAATGGGAAATGATTTGAAGCAATCACACAATAAAAGTTTATTAATTCATTCTCTTCTCCCTCCACAACCCTCCTATCAGGGCCGGACTGGCTGCTGGTTGTTTTGATGTGCTGCCAAGCTGGGGGCTGATTTCGTTGATGGAGACCTATGTGTGCTTAAAACCATTCATTTTACTTTGTTTATTTAGAAGCATCTAGTTAGGATCAAATTTGATAGCTTTATCATACCAGATAGATGCCTTTAGGGAGTGCCTCAACTTCACTTCAGAGAAGCAGAAGTCTATGTTTAGCAGAACATTCCTAGAGTGACTCAGAATAGGGTTATTAAGAATGTGGTGGTCCTTTGATATAGTTAAAAGAGATGGCACAGAAAGACTATCGTAAGTGACTCTTCAAGGGATAGCCATTAGTAGTGTAAAGTCACGAACATTATCAAGACATTTTGCACCCTGGGCAGCCAGGAGAGTGAATTGATATTTTTTAAGTCAGCCAGATTGGCACCATCTAGATGCCTGGGGGGACTGAGTCTTTTTCAAGGAGATGCGTGTTTTTTTAGGTTCTTGGCTTGGGGTCTTTTTCAGCTATCTTGTCGTTTTACGGGTCCTAAAGCAAGAAAAGGTGGCAGCGTAAAAGGAAGAAGGTTCAGGCGATTTCTTTCAGGATTTTACGCAGTAATCGAGAGCCAGCCATTCAGGGTTATTATAGGTGCTTATGAAGTGTCCCCACAGCGTTTAACTTGTAGAGATTGTTTCTACAGTCTCTGTCAGAGGTTATGCGATAGCTGTAGAGGCACTCAGGGGTTTAGAGAGCCCCTATGCCAGAAAGCACAGTATGTGACAAGGTTTTAAGGCATTCTGTTAAAGTACCCCCCTCCCCCATCCCCTCTCCTTAGCAGCCAAGTATAACGGGGAATGTTTCTTTAGACGCGTCTCAGCTTTCGGCTGCTTTGCGCTGAGGTTCAATGAGGGGAGTTTGCTGCGTTGAGAGGAACGAAGGCTGGGTGAAGAAGCAGTGAAAGGCTGCCCGAGAAGCGCTCGATGGGAGTCAGGCTGCATAATATGGTTAGAGCTTCCAATCACTCTTCTTACCCCCTGCATCTGCGGGGAAATATCAAACATATTTTGTATGAGCTGGTGGAGGAGGCGAACGTAGTAACCCCATAGTGCAAGAATAAGGCTATTATGAGCGGGCGGGAGAGTAACCACAAGGCCTGCCAGGGCTGTGGGGAGTCCACCTTCTCCCAAGCGGACGAGGCCTATGTAAATAAGGGCGTGGCTTAAAAATACATGAGCTAAAAATCTGTGTTTAGCATAGTATGGTTTGCAGACTTGCAGTGGCACAGCCTGGTGGTTCTGACAGCACCCGCAAAGGACTGATTGTGTGTGTGGGAGGAATTGTGTATGTTTGAGTAATTTCAGTTGATTGTTGACGAACCTCCAAGTGGGCTACTGTCCTGGTGCAGTGCTTCAGCTTTGGGTTACTGAAGGTTGGGAAGTGATAGGTTCAAAATATTTCTACCCAATAGTGCTTGTCCAGAAGGGGGCAGGCCCCTGGGGGCTCAATGTTTGAATAAGACAAATTCAGCCTAGTTCAAGGTGTTGTAATTGGGGAGGCTCCCTGGTCCCATGCTGTATCTGCAGTAGACAATGTGACTGGAGATTGAGAGTTGTTCTCATAACACAGATTTGCCAGTCCCTGATGCAAAGTGGCAGTAGCGTCTCCTGGAGGGAGTGCTGCGCAGAGGGGCAGGGCGGGGGGTAGTAAACTCCGGCATACGGCAGAACGGAGGTAAGTACATAAATAAATAAAACACATTTTATTGCGCACGCTGAAACGCCAAATGGAAACGCCAAATGGAAACGCCAATGAAATTCGTTTTATTTATTTATTTACATTACTCTGGTCGCCCATGAGAGTTAACTACCCCCCACCCTGGCCCTCCCCTGCCCTGCTCCCCACCACGCAGCACTCCATCAAGGAGACGCTACTGCACAGTGGTTACAATTGGCAGGTCTCCAGTGCAGGGATACCAACCTTGGAGAGGGAGGGACAGAATAGGTTGAGTTCCATTTCTTTGACTCAGGAATGGGAGCTTTGTTTTCAGTTGTGCTGGCAGTGGTGCTGGAACAATTTGTGGTAGTGCTGCCATCTGAAGTAACAGAGATTGTGAACAATCCAAGAGTCACACAAAGTACATTTGTAGCAAATGACCACACCCATTCAGCAGGAGAGTGGTAAGGGTAGTATGTATTCAGTTGTGCATTTTTTAACACCCTCTCACACATATCTTACAAAAGCATAGTGTGGTACTCATCTACAGACAGCACACCTTCCTTTGAAATGGCCGCTAAATTTACACCAATATGAAGTTGTACAGAAAGAACTATATTGCACACAAATAATAATGTGTGGGAATGAGGTTTTAGCGTATATCATTTGTGCGTCATCAAGATAAGTGTCTAATTTGTTTTCATACTATTCAAACCTTTGTTCCCATAACACTTCAAAATTACAAGAAAAATGTGCTTAATTTGTGCTTTCCTAACTGCTTAAGTGTATTGAAATATTTGTGCAGATTATTTACAAGTATTTACATTTTGTTATGTGTTGTAAAGAAATTGACATTGTTGATCTTGTCCCTCTCTGCAGGGTCATCCCCAATCTGTTTGCCTTGACCCCTGCTATTTTTGTTTGTTTTGTTGGCCTTAGGACTGACATATTTAATTTACTTATAGGTCACTTGTAGTGTGGTATGTCGTATACCCAGGGCCTGTAAATTAAATGCTACTAGTGGGCCTGCAACACTTATTGAGCCACCCACAAAATGGCCCCTTCAAACATGCCCCAGTTCTACCTTAGCACCCTGAATACCGTTTTTAACTGCCAATTCGACTTGGCAATATAATCACCTTGCTAAGCCTTAAACTCCCCTTTTATTGCATATAAGCCTCCCCTAAGGTAGGCCCTATGTAGCCCATAGGGAAAGGTGCTCTTTTTAATTAAAAGGTTAGGCATGTACTTTTAAGGTTTTGCATGTCCTGGTAGTAAATATCTCCTAAATTTATTTTCACTACTGTGAAGCCTACCTCTTCAATAGGATAACATTGGTCTATCTTATTACATTTAATAAATGTAAACATTTGATTGGGAACAGGTAAACACTGCATGTTTGAGTCTCAGAAATTGTAATTAAAAATCTTCTTTAATTATAAAGTTGGATTTTAAGTTACAATTTTGAAAATTACACTTTTAGAAAGTTGTCATTTTCCTGTCCTAGCCATTTGGTGCCTGCAACCTGTTCCTTGGTCACGTGATTGGTGTAGTTATCAGCTGGATTAGGTGTGCCTGGATGGGCCATCAACTGGAAGGACTGGTGAAGGAGCCCCACTTGTATCTGAATAGGATGTGCTCTGCCTTCACACAAAAGACTAGGCACCCTTGAATTGTTCATGCAGCCAGCTTGGAGCCAGGGAAGGTGACGTAGGAAACTTCAAGCACTTCAAAGGGAATTCTCTAGAAACTTCTCCTACTTCAAAAGGGGCACGAGGTATATCAATGGGATTCTAAGACCCCCTCTTCAGCTCACTTTCTGGACCTGCTGAAGGACCCTCAGAGGATTGCCTGCTGCTGTGGCCCGCCTTGTACTCCACAAGACTGCTTTGCAGCACCTGGATGGAATGTTTTGTTGCCTCAATCCTCCCTTGAACCCTAAGAAGCCTTCCCTGCTGCTTGAGCCCTATTTCATCACTTGAACTCACGATTACTGGGCTTGTTGGCTGGTCTCCTGATCAGAGCCTGAGGGACAGAAAAGGCTCCTGCCACCTGGACCCAACCTGAGTGACTCTTAACACCCCAGGTGGTACCCCTCCAGTCCTAGCCCCTTGGTGCTAGTACTAAATGTGTCCAGACAAAGTCCAAAACTTTGCCTTAGAAAATGTATGGGATAAAAATGCTCTGATTATCCGGGAGATGACGGGGACCAACCCTCTCGTCTATCCGCCCAAGGAGCATGGCCAGTCGGCCTGACTTTGCGGCAGCTCCCGCTACATTCTTCTCTACAGCAGCAAATCCTGTTTAGCAGTCAATTGCCAGAGATGGTATCTGACCTCATCGAACTCTTGTCGGCTACAGCCTCCAAACTCATCCTGCTGTACCCAGTTTCAACAGGGAGAGGAGGCTTCCGGTCCCTGACAAGACAGGTGAGTGCACTGAATGATCTCCCTGAAGGTTCTGAAAAGATGCCACCGCCTCCAGAGTCGCTTGGCAGCTGTCCTGGGCATGCTCTGGAGAAGGTGTCCCGGGGCCAGTGGCCATCCAGTGCGGCCCTCTCGCTAGCGACGGGGGCATACCCTTCAGTGCCTGGAGGATTCCCACCGGCCAGTCGGCTCAACATAGCTAGGTATTGACATTTCCGGCCAGTGCCAAGCTTCAGAAGGTTCCTCAAAAGAGAAAGTTTTATCATCTTGGATCACTTTCAGCTTAGAAGGAAAGAGGAGGGCATATTTGAGGCCCATGTCACTCAGTTTACATTTGACCTTAAGAAAAGAGGCCCATTGATGCTGGACCGCGAAGGTGTAGTCTGGAAAAAGAAGAATACGGTGGTCATCCATGAGGATCAGTTTTGGTTATCAGGCAACCCTGAGAATTACGTTCCAATTTTTAAAGTGTAGGACGTTGGCAACATTTGGACATGTATGGGCCCTAGTGGTGGGTGCTTCTCAGGGACTCAGTGGGTCCTTTTGATGGAGAAGAACCAGGTCAAGTCCTGGCTGGCACCTGGTCTCAAATCCATTTTTACCCAATAGTCCACCATGTCGGCACTCTCAGTATTCTTGAGAAGGCCAACTATGTGAATATTGCTGTGTCTAACTCTTCCCTCATCATCCTCGGCTCTTGCCTCCAGGAATTGCAGTACCTCCTTCCGGTCCCACAACTATTTTTGGAAGTCTGACACTTGAGGTTGGAGATCAGCCCGGGACTTCTCAGTGAGAGTTACTCTATCAGACAGCTTTCTATGGCCTTGACGAAGGAGGTTTATATCTTCAGCCACTGCATCTACCTTAGTTTTTAGACGGACCTTGGTGGTCTCAATGGGGGAAAAGATGGTTCCCAGTATATCCTGATGACAGGTTTCTTCCAATGCCTTTGAGATCCAGTCCAGGGACCACATTGGTTTGGCCGGCTTCCTCACCCCATCTTGTGATGTGGGGTTGTAGTGAGGAGGCGTATAGATCCTTCAGCACAATAGCATCCAGACAGGGTAAATGACGTAGTCTGGCTTAGTGTTCATCTCTAGAGCTGCCCAAGAAGAACACTATCCACAACCTCTCCGTCTGGGGTGCTTACCGATCAACTAATAGTGTTCCTGCTGAGCATATGGGTCCTCCCTCGAAGGAGGGACCAATGATCTCATTGTGGGGCAAAACGAGCAGCCCCAGCAGGTCCAATCGGATATGTGAATACAAAGTCCTTTCTGGGGTACTCCCACAGTGTAGACGGCAACACCTAACACTCCAATACTGGTGTGGTCCTGCAGGGTGGGGCAGCACGGCCAGCCCTGTCATGATCCCAGACAAGTTGGGCCCAGGCACTTAAAGCCCCCTCTCAGGTTCCTGCTCACCAGTGTGCTTTAAGGAGTCGGAGTCTCCTCAAATCTGCTCCAGGGCTACCCTCGGTCCGAGGATAGGCCCCAGTCACCTCAACGTTCCCCGGTGGCTGCAGCAAAACTCCAAGCCGTCTCTGGGCTGCCTCAGAAACCGAGTCCACCTCAGGGGGCACCACTTACCCAGGGTGGATCTCTGACGCCATTGCATGCCCCAGCGAGGTGAGGACCTGCCTCGCTGAGCTCACCTGAGCCTTCACCTGTCTATGCTGGGGCTGTCCTCCAGAAACCAGGGCGCCACTTGACTGGGCCTCTTGCTACCTCCCTTCAAATTATGTCCAGCGGGAACCTCTCTGCCCATTACTCACCACTGGGGGACCCCCACATTGTGCAACTGGGTCTGGGGGCGTGCAGCACCACCCCCGCCTCCTGCTCTGCTGTAGGGCTCTCCCGGATATCTCCCCCCCATCCCTCCTGAAACTTTCTGATCACCCCAGTGGGTCCCTAGCGCTCCCCTCTTGCAGGATGTCGTCCCGGGTTGCCCTGCACTCAAGGATGGTGACTGATTTCAGGACCAGAGCAGAGCCCTATTCCTACGCATCCACCATGTTCCTCATCTCGGCCACGCCCCCACCCATTTTATTTATTCCGTTATATAAAAAGTCATTTCTGATTGAGAAAAATATGCTAAATAAACAGACAGATTTCAAACCCACGTATCAAATTTAATAGGATGCTGTTCTGAGAGCCATGCTTTTTTTTTGCAATGAATCTTTTAATTGACTTTGAGTAACTATAAAAACTCAAAATGTATAAGAATGCAAGCGGTAGCCTCCGGTTTTCTTTCTCTCCATTGATATTCTCTGCATAATAGCTGTATCATCACAGAATGCATGTTGGTGACAGGAGAATTGCTTCGGATCTGACTCCCTCCCCTCTTCCCCATTAAACGAGTGGACGCTGGGTATTTGGCTCATTTTTCCAATCAAATTATGAGGACAAAGAATTTACCTTACGTTTTGTGAACGCTGCAAATGTCCCCACTTGAGTTATTTTACGTCTCAACAAAATCTAATCACAGAAGAGCTCTCGCTCAGTATCGGCCGGGTCGGCTCTGCACTCTATCACTGAGCTCCATCTGCAAGAAGTGCGCCAGGCCTGGGAGTGTGCAGTCTGTTCTGCACTGGCTGCCTCATTGTCTCAGGGCTTAATGATGCTCTCCGGGAAGCACACCGCAGCACTTCCGGAGCAGCAAACACTTTACAACAATCAATACCGCCAGATTCATCAACATGCTGCAATCATTTTTAATAAATATGGGTTCTGCTGCATTCGCACGCGCACCCCCCTGTTCCATCTCTCCTCGTTCCAAAATGGATGCTGCCCCCTTCCCCTCACCATTATTTTACAGGGTTATGCTTCATAATAAAGAAAATGTCAGACGCGCTGCAATGCCTGCACCAGTAAAGCATGCGTTGCTCACTGGTTAGTCGAAGCCTGCACTGAGCAAATCCGCCAGCACTGTCGTTGGTAGGTTTTATGTATGCTTTTCCTTTATATTCACCTCTGTGCTGCAGTGCTCAGTCGGTTGTCGGGGGACATTGAGAGCTCTAGCAAAGAGACGGCTGACACAAATCCAGGGACCTTGTGTAAGGAAGAAAATGCTGCTGCATTTATAAAAAAACTTTTTTTTTCCAAAAACAGTCACAGACATGGTGGTCTGCCTTAGCCAGCAGGCCACCATCCCTGTGATTGTGGTCAATTGCAGTGAGTCGCAATTTACAACCTACCTCATGAATATTGATGAGGTAAGCCGAATTGTGACTCACTACGATTCTGTAGCTTGTGAACTCACCTATTAGTACATAGGTCAGTTTGCAAAGCTGAAACTGAGTTGTTTAAAAGTCTGTGCGCAATTTGTGATTACTTTTACCAAATCGAATCTATGTAGATGAGGCCCATGTCATCTGACAGCACCTGAGAAACATAGAATGAGCAACACTGGAAATTAACCCTGGGCCGCTCACCAGTGGACAGCATTCTGAATCCTGTGTCCCTAGCAAGGTAAGGCATCAATAACGGCCCTGCGCAGTGGCTGAGCCAAATTACAAAAGCAAAAACAACAGTTGATGGACAGAATGCACAACAATGTCATACATTCACCCAGTACAGAGATCTATGCCTATATCCATCATTTGTTTGTGCTCCCCATGCCATTCCAGTTTGAACCCAGCCATATGCAAATCAGTCTTGACCCTGTTCCCCATGGGAACAGTCCAGCCCGAACTGTCAAGCCAGGTCCTCCCTGGACAGATCTGTGACTGGGGGTGAATGTTTTGCCAATGTGCAACATTCCGTCCATCATCTTGTGTATTTTGTTGTGTGCCAAATTACAAGCATAGGCCTGAAAAAGGAAGACATGGCCAACGCTGCACCATGCAAAAGGCTCTTTTGTCTGGACCACTGAAGACACTCACACCATTCCTGCCTGCTGCCTGTTTCACATCAATTTCCTGAATCCTAGATTTGGAATGTGGGAATGACCACCCCGCTGCCTGCTGTAGAACCCTGTGCTACACTGCAGGTCCAGACTGGCCGTAGCAGGCACCAGGCGTTTTGCCGGTGAGCCGGAGGGGTGGGGGGCCAATTTTGTTCCTGTGGGGGTGGTTTTGTTACTGGGGGCCGGTTTTGCCGCAGTGCTGCAATATCCCCCTCCTGTAACAAAAGCGGGAGCGGTGCTTCTTACTAGCACCAACACCCACCCACTCCCAGGGATGGTCGAGTAACAATCTGCCAGGGCTGGTTGCTGTTCCCAATCCAAATCACACAGACTGTGAGAAGAGAATGTTTGCAGTGTCTAAGGACTGGCAATCTTTCTGTGTAGCATTCCAACTCATAATGTTTCACCCACTGTGCCACTCTACACAAAGACCCTCCTTATGCAAATCAGTACTGCCCTGCTGCTCCTGTTACCAGTCCAGAGGCCCCCTCCAGGAGGTAACACAAGCAGTTCCAGACTGATTTCGGCCTTGTCAGGCCTCGTCAGTGAGGTGTAGCTGGGATCGTGTGGCAGTGATTCCTGTTCCATAGGGTTACTGATATAATTACATTCTTTTGAATGCTTCAACAGCAGAAGTGGGGTACTGGAGGATTGTCTATTTGGTTGATTTCTGATATATCTCTATAAAGCAGACACATTCAATTTTGAATGGACACAATATGAATGTTGTGCAATTACTTTATGATTTTTAAAATGTTTATACACAACAGATGTATTTACGTTTTTTTGTAAGTATTATTTTGGTCAATATGTTTCTGTTCAGTATTGTTCTCACAAACAATTCATAGCACATTTTAATTGATTGATTATATTTTTAGTAGCTAAAACCGTCAGTGACAAGGCAACGGATAGACATCCCCAAAGTGCGAGGATGAGTGGATGACATTAAAGAAGTAAAATATATTGCTAATGTAAATAGCTTCCAAGCAAATACTACTATAGACATTGGAATGTTCTGAAACAGGCAGAGCACAGAGGGATTCGGGAACAGGTAGGCAATAAATCATGTTCTTGCATCTATGAAACCATAAGTAATAACATCTAGGAGTTATTTCTGTGATGTACATGTTTAGGGACATACTCTGTACAGTTCTAAGCATTAAAGGTGCGGGGAATGAGATTTAGGTGTTTTATCTGATCACTTAGATACCTATCTCATTCATCCAATTTTGGATCGATTATTGACTGTCATTGAGTAAAAGGCAAATCCACATGAGTTAAATCAACCCCATAGACTGACGCAACTCTAAAGAACCACTTACGACTGGTAAAGTTTAAAAAGGTTTAATATAAAACCAGCGTCATTTGCAAATACAATCCTCTCAGGATAAGGTTCAACAAGTATACAGGTACTAAAAGAAACATAAATTCCCTAAAGAATCTTAGTCTACAAAAGAAAACGATCAAAACCAATTCCAATATCAACAAATTGAATAGCATAGACACAAAATGAATCTGCTGCGTCATTTACATAAAATGAATAAACAAGTTAAAACTCTCCCTACTCTGTACTAGATGGAATCCCTACTCAGCAAGTTCCTTACCTAAAAAGGTGTCAGCAGTTTGACTTCCAAAGAAGTTCAAACTCTCTTAGTCTCTGATGAAAACATATGTCGAGAAGCAGTACCCTATCTGCCTACCCATCCACTCTCTAAGGGTCCTCGGCCTACTGCTCTCTCTCTGTGCTGACTTCGGCTCTCCTCAGGCCATCTGCTCTCTGTGCTGTCTTCTCCCCGGGGTGCTGTCCCTAAATACAAAATCACAGTATGGGTGGAACGCCCCTTTGAGACGCCCACCACGTACACATTTCACGTAGTCCAGCTTCTGGGTTTTTCCATAGTTCGTCTCTTCGAGTCGTCTGTTAAGTTGACCTTGCTTCCTAGGCGCCATCTTCGTCATCTTGCTGGTAACCTCCATGACATTCCAGTTGACACTTTCAGTCCAAAGTCTATCACCTCAAACAGAGCTCTATTCATTACTGTTGTTTTGGTAACCCTTTTGGTCCTGAGAACGGTCACTTCTAAACAAGACCCCAAATTCCAAGAGTCGCTTATCTCACTTAGGCCATAAACTTCGTCCACATTGTCACTTTAATTTAACGAGGCCTTTGACTCTTGTCTCGCACGTACAGATCAAAGCTATCCCCCTATTCCAGTGAGCCCACTAAATTATACGTAGTAGACTACTCCTGCGAATGCTTGGTCCGTTAGGTTAAAATCACATGTGATCACACCATTCTAAAATTCCTACAAACTCTTCTAGACAGTCTGACTTTTAACACACATATATATAATCGAATTAGCAAATCGTTGATTATACTCGAATCTACGTTACATAAAATACAACGTTATACTCTTGTTCTTATACAGTGCTATATAGTCTGCACATTTCTTCAATTTACATTTCATCTTCTTTCTCCGTTGAATTGTTGCATACATATATGAATTCAGCTTCGCACGTTTTACTGTTCTTAAGCATTTCCATACATTTCTACATTTAGCCCAACCTATATACGGGCCTTTCTAATTCTAATGCACATTCTGGAGTAAATACAAATACATTTCCTTATTACTTAAGTTACATATGCTAACGTTATGCTACACGTGTTAACTTTACGTGGCAGGCTTGTAAATATGGTACAGACATATTTTTCATTCAAATTGCGCTCTCTCAGTTCCCCCCTTTGATGACCTTTAGGGGTCATCACTAACACCTCAATTTGAATGTCACTTTACACAGAACTAGTTACAAGGCTCCCTCTTTTTATCGTTTCGAGAGCTCTCAAACTTCTATACTGTTGATCTTGCAAAGCAGCTAATCTCCTTTCTTGCTCTCTCATGGACCTTTGTAACTTGTTTGATCTATACCATTTGTACAGTCTCACTAAACCCAACAATATGATTATGCAAATCAATATTATTAAGACAGGTTTCAAGATATACCAAATGACCCTTTTACCAAGATTGGCAAACCAACTTCCAACTTTTCCCATTCCATTACCTACTTTTTCCCAAACATTTACCCTTGTTAAATCTTCGATTTCTTGATGTATCTCAGTAATGTTCTGTATTACCTTCTCAAGTGGTTTTGAATTGTCTGGAATATAAGTACAACATTCCTGGACCTTCAAAGCCTTGCAGACTCCGCCCTCTTTTGCTAACAGAACATCTAAAGCAAGACGGTTCTGAAGAACCATTGCCCTAATCGACTGCATCTCTCCTTCAACTAGCATCAATGACCTTGCAGTACTAGCAGACAATCTATCCACAACTGTAGCTAGTCTCCTGATCTTAACATCATTAAGTATCAAACCTAAAAGAGGAAACATAGCTCCAAATATGTCTCCAACTACCTCAGCATCTCCTACTTCCCTTTTCGCTCTTGTCGAAGCCTTTCCTTCTATGATCTCTAAATCCTTTGCATGATATATTTTGGGGAAGACAATTGCCAAATAACATGAATTGTACCAATTGTCAGGCAATTTTACATAGGCATTTCTTCCACATACAAAATATACATTAGGAATCGCTTGCATCCCTTTCATGAAATCTTTCGTATAGTACTCTAACCGAAAAGCATGTTCGCAACTAACTTCACCTACAAATACACTCTCATAATATGTCTTGCTTCGAGTTAAACATAACTTCCCTTTCTGCGTTCTATCCAAAGCTATTGGACCATTACTACCCTTCCTTTTGTGTGCCTTTTCCTCTTTGGTCCAATCTGTTTTCCACTGTCCTGACATTTTTAGAATCTTCTGCCTCCTGTACCGGTCATCTACTTGTCCAATGAATCTTTTCTCAACCTCTGACACTTTGCAAGTCAAATTATTTCGTCGTGCATATGACGTATCTAACGTATCCCAAGGAAGAAAGAATTTTGCTAATCTATCTTCCTTCTTGTGATAGTCCCACTTATTCATTTGTTTATAATTCGGGACTTCAGGCAGTACCGAATCATAATTTGAAAAGTAGTACTCAAACCCTTCTCTACCATAAAATATACTAAGCAGTAAACTACATGTTATCCCATATGTCAGTGGGAGGTGATGATATCTGATACCTTCATCTACGGAAGCCGGCAATTGCATGCAAACATAACAATCCTTGGCCTCCATGGCATCAATATACTCGTACAATAACTTGGCATATGCGTTTGATCTAAAGTTTCCCTGCGACTTGTCTACGTGTAACCTACGAGCTTCATTTGCCAGTAACGTCTTTTCACGAATTACATTGCTCTCCTCCTTCTTCCCAACAAGAGCAGGTTTCAAAGTCGTTACAGGCTTTACATCTGTTGTCTCCTTTACTGTTGCATGTCCTACTATGTATGATATGGTAACTACTGTTATGATGAGAAAAATCACTACTGCTATTAGTGTACCTATTATGCATCTTGCCCTTCGGTTTGGGTTGCCAGTCTCCATGTTATCAAACAACGTAGCTCTTTCTTCTTCGAGGAAAAGTTTTCTTCTTCAGGTCTTTATTTACGTTATTTGATTTCTCAGTCTGTGAAGCGCTCTTAAACAACAAAAAGTCTCTTTCTCAACAATGCCTTTTTATTTTCAACGACAGACAACCCTAAACCTTCTCCGTCCTCTAAATGTAATCCCTAATTTTATTCTTCTTTCCACTCGGCGCTAGGTTATCTTCTTCTTTATAGCTTAATCAAAAGTCTTTCTCTATCTACAATGATTTAGTGAAGGTCAGTAACCTCTCAGACTCGATTCCAGGCGTCAACATCCATGCTTCCACCGTCACAATTGGATCGAAATTGGTTACTTGTACTTCCCTCACTCTCCCAGATCTCTGTCTCCAGGACATCTGCTAGATAAGTCCATTCTGGAGTGGCGTATCTTCGGCAAGGTACACGTACCCTCCTTGATCTTCTCGGACTCTCAGAGCCTGAGTCCGTAGCTCCTTCGTCTAGATCTGAAATTTCAGAGATCGGGACAAGGGTTCTCTCTGGATTTGCTCTCAAGCTTGACCTTCTTCTTCCTTCTGGCCAACTAGCTTCTCCATTCCTTGTCCTCCTGCTCCTTGTTCTTGGACTGGTTTCTTGATCACTTACAGCTTGTTCAGTGTCTGACTCGAACTCCCAGCTACTTTCCTCTTCTGAGGGAGCTTCGGTCTCACTGGTGTGCTGATCATCATCGGCCTGTTCCGACACAGGCTCAGCCTCTTCAATCACCTCTACAGCTTGACTTTCCCTCTCTGTGGCTTCTCCGCTTTCCGCTGGATTTTCATCCGAGAGAGGAGCTGTTTCTTCCAGAGGTGCTGGAACTCTTCGGGTGTGTGAGGCGTGTACCAGTTGGGCAAGCCTCCACACTTTACTGCAGTATTCGTCACTAATATGACTTGGAATGGTCCACGCCAGTGCACGTCTAGACAGTTCTTCCTGACATGCTTCTTGACCAGGACCCAGTCCCCCGGACACAGGTCATGGCACAAGTCTTGTGCTGATGGAACCTCTGCAGCCTGGACCTGGAGGGACACAGAATGAATGGCATCAGATAGTCCCTTGCAGTAGTCCAAGATCAAATCGTCTGTGATGTTCAACAGGGCTGCAGTCGGAACCGATGGCAGTCTCATAGCTCTCCCCATTAGCACCTCGTGTGGAGAGAGACCTGTTCTTCTATCTGGTGTGCTACGTATGCTCATAAGAACCAATGGAAGTGCATCAGGCCAACTCAGGGATGTCGATGAACAAACTTTGGCGAGTCTGGATTTTATAGTGCTGTTGATTTGCTCTACAATCCCCGAGGCTTCTGGTCGATAACTACAGTGGAGCTTCTGGTCTATACTTAAAGCTGAACATAGCATCTTCACTATTTCGCTGTTGAAATGAGTTCCTCTGTCCGATTCCAAAGAGGCTGGCACCCCAAACCTCAGTATCAGCTCTCTAAGCAACAATTTCGCTACTGTAAGTGTATCGCACCTACGTGTAGGGTAAGCCTCAACCCATCTAGAAAATATACAGACAATCACTAAGACGTATCTGAGGCGATTACACTTTGGCATTTCAATAAAATCCAGCTGCATTCTATTGAAAGGCCCCCAGACCTCCCTATGTGACTCAATGTGACTGGTGTTCTCTTTCCTACGTTTAGTTGCTGACAGATCACACAACGCTGACATACTGCTTCTGCCGCTACTCTAAACTTCGGATTATACCACGTTTGTCTGAATACTCTCACCATGGCATCTCTGCCTATGTGTGCTGGTCCATGCAATCTCCTTGCCATTGGACTAATAAGTTCGTTTGGTAAAACTGCTCTCCCATCTGCAGAAATCCAAAAATCCATCTCACTTTTGGTACAACCAGCAGTTTCCCATGACTTTTTCTCAAAATCAGGTGCATTTTCCTGGACACACTTCAGTTCATCCCACGTATCTACAGTTTCTAGCAACATAGTCAAATCAGTGCTTTCCTGTATTCCCCCCACTTCTAGCTTGGTGTGAGAATACCCCTGTTCCGCACAATAACGTGCGACTTCATCTGCATAACGATTTCCTTGCGACACAAAATCTGTATTTTTTTTGTGCGCGGCACATTTGACAACCGCTATGGCTGCCGGACCTTGTAAGGCCTCTAACAACAATCTCACGAATTCTCCATTCCTAATGGGAGAACCCGAGGAGGTCATGTAACCTCTTTGAGACCACAACTGCCCATAGTCATGAACTACCCCGAAACCATACTGGCTATCGGTGTATATGGTGACTCGAATTTTATTGCCTGCCAAACAGGCGCGGGTCAAAGCAATGATTTCAGCTACCTGAGCGGAGTGTACTCCTTCCAGGCAGGCGGCTTCCACAACTCTGGTTATGGTGCAAACTGCATATGCTGCTCTCAGCTGACCGATATCGTCTCTTACGCATGAACCATCAACGAAGAAAATTTCATCAGGGTCGGTCAATGGCTCATCTACGATATCTGGTCTCGGTTTGGTGCATAGTTCAGTCACATCAAGGCAGTCATGATCTGTACAAATTTCATCATCATCAATATCATTTGGAAGTGGCATCAAAGTAGCAGGATTCAAGACGGAGCATCTTTTTAGGGTCACGTTCTCAGCAGCCAATATGACTTGCTCATAGCGCGTGAGCCTGCTATTCGTCAGATGCTGAGTCTTGGTCCTAGTCATTAACAATTCCACAGAATGCGGTACGTACACCACTAACTGATGTCCCATCACCACGTTTTCACACCTTTCAATGCTGACACCCGTTGCAGCAACGGATTTGAGACATCCGGGCAACGCTGCGGCTACTGGATCTAAGGTAGCCGAAAAATATGCAACTGGTCTACGAGCATTTCCGTGTATCTGGGCCAAAACTGCTAAAGCACAACCTTCCCTTTCACAGCAATAAAGCAAGAATGGTTTCTTGTAATCAGGCATTCCCAAAGCCGGGGCACGACACAAGTCCTCCCTCAGCTGCAAAAACGCCATCAAACACTCCTTGTCCCATGGTACCGGATCACTCACACCCTTGTGCCTCAGTTTTTGTAACGGTTTTGCCTTCAGTGAAAAGTTGACTATCCACTGCCGACAATAACCGACCATGCCTAGAAACATCCTGACTTCTCTTTGTGTTTTAGGCGCGCTCATTTTCATGATCGCCTCTATTCTGTCTGGAGACACCTTCCGTTTTCCCTTTTCAATCCTGTGGCCCAAGTATTGCACTTCTGTCAAACAATACTGCAATTTACTTGGAGACACCTTGTGTCCGTTCTCGGCCAAGTGATTTAGTAAGGTAATGGTGTCTACCTTGCAAGCTTCCTCAGTTTCTGACGCAACAAGTAGGTCATCTATGTACTGGACCAGAACCGAGTTCATGGGCAGTACTAGACTTTCAAGATTTTTCTTCAGCAGCTGGTTAAAAATCGATGGGCTTTCTGTATACCCCTGGGGAATACGACACCATGTTAAAACGCGATTTTCCAGCTTAAAAGCAAAAAGATACTGGCTATCCTCATCTAAGGGGATAGAAAAGAAAGCCTGGCACAGGTCTATCACTGTGAACCATTCAGCTTGGAACGGTATCTGAAACAATATCACTGATGGATTCGGTACCACTGGACAACATGAAACAACGATATTATTAATCTTTCGAAGGTCCTGCACTATTCTGTATTTCCCACTAGGCTTCTGCAAACCCATAATCGGGGAGTTACATGGACTTCCCACGATCTCTTTCAGTATTCCCTGTTTAATCATGGATTCGATCACCGGCTTTATTCCTGCAATCGTCTCAGGTGTCAATTTATATTGTGGTATTCTTGGATACTCGGCATTGGGTTTTACCATGATCTTTACCGGTTCTACCCCTTTGATCAGTCCTATTTCTTCTCCAGTAAAATCCCACACCTCAGCTGACACCTTCTCTTTCAAATCCTGTGGAAGCTCCTCCACCGTTAGGGTAGGGTAGAGTTCCACGCATCCCTGCGAGTTTACAACCTTAAAGTCAGCATCATCATCATTAGTCTGCACTTCTACTCCTTCCGGTGTGCAATATATGGTGCAGTTTAGTTTACACAACAGATCTCTTCCTAACAGACACACAGGACTGGAATCACAAATCACAAACTGATGTTCATCACTGTAATTCCCTATCTTCACTGATACTGGTTCTGTTAGAGGATTCGTCATTCTCCTATTTGCGACTCCTACCATCTGGATCGTCTCTCCCGACATTGGCAGACCTGGGACTACCGACGATCTCAAAGTGGATCGAGTGGCCCCCGTATCCACCAAAAAGGTCGTAGGACATCCAGCTACCTCAGCTTCCACGTATGGTCCCCTCTGATCTACCTCCAGGGCTGCTCCTAGGGTACAGTCTTCTTCCCTATTCACTCGTTGCCCCGTAAGAGGATCAACGTAGTAGCATTCTTCTCCTCCTACGAACAGTGGCAGTTGTCTATAGGTCTTCCCTCCATTTGTAATGCGAGGCGGTTGAGGAAACTGAGCTCGAGGAGTCTGAGTCCCCCCTTTGATAAACTTTCC
Organism: Lissotriton vulgaris; assembly: GCF_964263255.1. Classification (NCBI taxonomy): domain Eukaryota; kingdom Metazoa; phylum Chordata; class Amphibia; order Caudata; family Salamandridae; genus Lissotriton; species Lissotriton vulgaris. The sequence continues at coordinate 179,198,122 of NC_141699.1, forward strand.
CTTCGAGACTGCTGTTCCCTTTACCAAAGTGATCTGAACCTCATCCTCCTCCTGTTCTAATTCCCCCGTCTCGACATTATATGGACACTCGCGTCTCCAGTGTCCCACTTCGTTACACTGGTGGCACCTCGTTGTCTTTTTCAGTGTCGCGATATCTATCCTAGGTCTCGGTTTTTCCTCCTCATCTCTGCTTTGAATATTCTGTTTCTTCGCTAGAGTTCCTGTTCCCTGTTGCCGCTGTCCACCTTTTCCAGCTGATTGCATCTGCACCAACATCAGCTTCTCCTTAAGTTTCTTTGCTTTCGAATCTATTTCATCACTGCAATACCTTGCATACCTCAGGATCTCATCTAAAGGTTTGTTTTGCCAACAGATCAAATGCTGTTGAATCATTAAGCTTATGTCTGTTCTCAATCCCAGAACGAACTTTGACACAAACTGTCCTATGTCTTTAGGATCCATCACGTCCAACCCACTGTACTGTTTGAATGCTTTCAGCAATCTCTCATAGTACTCGTGAACGGTCTCTTTAGGTTCCTGAGTGGTTCGATCTATCTTAACCCAGTCTATGTCCTGCAACGGCACCTTCTCTTTCAACCATGCCATTACCCTCTCGTATTTCTCCATGACTCTCTCTGATGGTCCATTTGTCCGGGCATCCCTCTCTGGTTCACAAATGGGCCATTCGACACTAAGCTTACATGCCGTCCACAAATCTCCGGGTACGACAATGTCAAACAGGGTGTTCAAATCGATCCACAGTACCTTAGAGATCTTCACGAACCTCTCTACCTGTTTGTACCACTCGACGGGATTCTCTCTTAGCTTTGGAAAGGAGTTGGTAAATGCCGCTAGATCCCCCCTACTCCAGGGCACGTGGACGTAGTTTCCGTTCGCGATTTCTCGCAAAGGAAAAGCTTCCATCCGCATTAACTCTCCCTCCGGGGACCTCGCAAGTGCGCTCCTTCTGACGGTTCCCCTCTTGGACCATCTTTCCTCCCATTTATCCAAATTCCTCCACAATCTGATACTCACGATCAGTTCCTTTATGTGTATTTTCAACCCAATCGTCCTACGCTCATCTAGATCTTGATCCGTGCAATTTAGTCTATGGTTACCCTGTAAAGCTTTAGTTCGTGATAAGTCTATCATATACCTGTCTGCCAACTCAGACAATTTTTCATGAACTGACCTCGCTTTCCGAGTAACATCCTTAGCCATAAACAGTATTTCGTCCTGTTCATACAATTCGATCCTTTCCATTGGCAATGTGCCATCTATTATTTCATCCAAATCTGATTTTAAACTGATTACATCAAGCCGTTTTGCTTTTATCTCAGCTCTCAGTACCTCGCCTCTTGTTGGTCCACTTACATCCCTCTCACCCCCACTACGAGTTCTACGTCTTGGCACAGGTGAGTTAGGAGGAGTCCTCCTCCCTTCTCTTTGTTCCCACCTCTCTAAGTCCCAAGCTTTTCCATCTTCCCTAGGAGTATGGTGGAACAATGTCCTATTTCCCATCACTGCCTTCGGTCTTTCCGGCTCGGTCTTTCTAGATGCAGGATAGGATCCTCCGTTCTGTTCTGAATCACTGCAACTCCCTTGCTGTCTGGTGTCGCTCAATAAACGATAAGATCCCTCACGGCCCTCCATGTTCCCGCGATCCCGTCCGTGATCACCGGATGCATGGCGAGACGCTTCGCGACTCCCTATACTCTCGTGACTCCAATGTCGCACATTTTCGTCCGGGGTATGATGAGTGCACCTATAACTATCTCGGTACTCTTGTGTCCTTCGTTCTCCCTCACTAAGGATGGGGCGAGGCACCCCCCCACATCCTATGCTCTTGTCTTCACACAATTGTCTATTGCCACCGATGGTATGGCAAGTATCTCCTTTGCTTCCTTGACTTCCTCCCTCCCACTCCGGACTGCTTTCACCAGCTCTGCAGTGAGAGAGGATCCTATTATCTTGATCTCTCCATTTTGCTTCTGTTTCTATTCTTTTATTCTGAGTCTCTACGGAAGCATCCCATTCTTTCAAGTACTCTCTTAACTCCTTAAAGGATTTCGGTTTCGGTCCCCTCAAATCCATCCGTCCTCTCTGACCCCCCTGTTCTATCCAGGGATCCGTTACTGAATCCAATGGGGTACTCCGACTCCTTGGTCCTAGCAACTGCCTTTGGGAATTGATCGTATTATTCCTACTTTCCATCTCTGCCCTTTCCCTGTCCCACCGTGCCTGTTCCTCCTCCTGGGCTCTCTCCGGGTTGTAGATTGACACTATAGGACCTATGGTAACAGGTACTTGTAGAGCATCTGGCAGTTGATACGACTTTGCACGCTCCGTTTCTGGCACCTTCTGGACCACGAATCTTCCTACTACTCTCTGTACGGGACTAGCTTGAGGTATTTCCTCACCTTTCTTGGGTTCCCACTCTGATGTGGGGAGCGGTTTATATTCCCCCCATCTAGCCCCGTCCCCTTGCTGTAGTTCGGGACTTTCGGCTTCTCTGTTGTACGGAGGTGGTCTGTCTAATAATAGCCTCTCTATCAGATCCTCATCCGGCTCGCTATCCTCATCCTCTTCTAGAGGTTTCTTTTCTCCCTTAGCTTCTAGCATTGGGTACAGTTTGTCTGCTTCTATTTTTTGCACCCTTCACTTTTTAGCTTCATCGTCCCATTTAGCATCCTGCACTGCTCTTACCGATCGTCTCACTCTCTCTTTGCGCCTATTCAAGCTCTTGTCGTTTGCCACCTTGAACCATGCGCTAAGGGCTTCGAACTGTGTTGGCCTCGGTAGAGGTCTCGTTGCAAGCATTACCGCTTTCAATTGATTCAATGCTTCTAATCTAAACGTCCCGTATCTCGGGAACGTCAGTTCCTCATTTCCTTCTGTTAGCTTACTCCACTCGGAGATCCATAGTATTGAGTGTAACCCTATATTCACAGCCATATAATAAGCTGTTGTACCCTCCGGTGGGGCCTCTTCCCCTGCATACGAGTTCGCTCTATCTCTCTTAAAGATCGCCCTTAAACGTTTAAAACACTTCATTGTCAAGGATCTACGATTTCCCTTAATTCTCTTCCTTATTTACTTCCTAATGACGAACCACCAATCCCTGCGCGGTTCTCGCTGAACAGCCTATCCCAGCGCGGTTCTACACCGTTCTACGCTGACCAACCAATCCCAGCGCGGTTCTATGCTGACGTCACTCGTCCCCTCTGCAGCAGTTCCCCTCCTTCTCAGCTCGTCTCGCGGTCTTGCATGCATCTCATTCATACACCGAAAAATGATTACTTCCGACCAAGCGATCACTTTTCTTGACTGTACGTCCACAGTCTAACTGTAATTGTCACCTCAACTGGCGAGACGTCTTCCTCTCACTTCAGACGCCCGCCTTAACTGATAGGTTACTTACACACAGTAAACGTCCGACCAGCGTCCGCTACTCATACACTCACTCTTACGTTCCCCCTATCTCGGTCCTGCGGGCGATCAATGGTACCTCATGACCCCCTTTTCAATGGTAGACAATTACTCTGGGTGTTCGATACACCTGAACCACTTCAGTCCTTCTCTGAACTTAAGATTTTATCCGGTTGCGCGCGCTCACAACCTTCCCACAATCACACTACAGGCATTCAACTCCGCTTGACATTACAACACAGGTACAACACAAAACACCGCAATCTGGCAACGCATGACCCTTATACTCACTCTCGACCGATTCTGCTGCTTTTCTTTCTCGCACCGTCAGCACCTTCTTCGGCAGGGACTCTTCTTCTGGTCGTCGATGACTAGGGACCTTGGGGTAATCTAGCCTAGGTTGCCTTCCTCAAGAAGCCAACCATCTTTCTCTGCTACCAACTGCGGGGAATGAGATTTAGGTGTTTTATCTGATCACTTGGATACCTATCTCATTCATCCAATTTTGGATCGATTATTGACTGTCATTGAGTAAAAGGCAAACCCACATGAGTTAAATCAACCCCATAGACTGACGCAACTCTAAAGAACCACTTACGACTGGTAAAGTTTAAAAAGGTTTAATATAAAACCAGCGTCAATTGCAAATACAATCCTCTCAGGATAAGGTTCAACAAGTATACAGGTACTAAAAGAAACATAAATTCCCTAAAGAATCTTAGTCTACAAAAGAAAACGATCAAAACCAATTCCAATATCAACAAATTGAATAGCATAGACACAAAATGAATCTGCTGCGTCATTTACATAAAATGAATAATCAAGTTAAAACTCTCCCTACTCTGTACTAGATGGAATCCCTACTCAGCAAGTTCCTTACCTAAAAAGGTGTCAGCAGTTTGACTTCCAAAGAAGTTCAAACTCTCTTAGTCTCTGATGAAAACTTATGTCGAGAAGCAGTACCCTATCTGCCTACCCATCCGCTCTCTAAGGGTCCTCGGCCTACTGCTCTCTCTCTGTGCTGACTTCGGCTCTCCTCAGGCCATCTGCTCTCTGTGCTGTCTTCTCCCCGGGGTGCTGTCCCTAAATACAAAATCACAGTATGGGTGGAACACCCCTTTGAGACGCCCACCACGTACACATTTCACGTAGTCCCGCTTCTGGGTTTTTCCATAGTTCGTCTCTTCGAGTCGTCTGTTAAGTTGACCTTGCTTCCTAGGCGCCATCTTCGTCATCTTGCTGGTAACCTCCATGACATTCCAGTTGACACTTTCAGTCCAAAGTCTATCACCTCAAACAGAGCTCTATTCATTACTGTTGTTTTGGTAACCCTTTTGGTCCTGAGAACGGTCACTTCTAAACAAGACCCCAAATTCCAAGAGTCGCTTATCTCACTTAGGCCATAAACTTCGTCCACATTGTCACTTTAATTTAACGAGGCCTTTGACTCTTGTCTCGCACGTACAGATCAAAGCTATCCCCCTATTCCAGTGAGCCCACTAAATTATACGTAGTAGACTACTCCTGCGAATGCTTGGTCCGTTAGGTTAAAATCACATGTGATCACACCATTCTAAAATTCCTACAAACTCTTCTAGACAGTCTGACTTTTAACACACATATATATAATCGAATTAGCAAATCGTTGATTATACTCGAATCTACGTTACATAAAATACAACGTTATACTCTTGTTCTTATACAGTGCTATATAGTCTGCACATTTCTTCAATTTACATTTCATCTTCTTTCTCCGTTGAATTGTTGCATACATATATGAATTCAGCTTCGCACGTTTTACTGTTCTTAAGCATTTCCATACATTTCTACATTTAGCCCAACCTATATACGGGCCTTTCTAATTCTAATGCACATTCTGGAGTAAATACAAATACATTTCCTTATTACTTAAGTTACATATGCTAACGTTATGCTACACGTGTTAACTTTACGTGGCAGGCTTGTAAATATGGTACAGACATATTTTTCATTCAAATTGCGCTCTCTCAAAGGCTTGGAGCTAACAATAAACTGAGTAAGTAGTAGGGCCAAGTTCCAATATCTCAACCAACCACTTTAGGTATTAAAAGTGACGTAAATAATTAATTTACTCTCTTAATTTCTATGCAGGTAAGTACTTAATCAATGATAACTCAATCAGAAGGAAAGAAAACAGAGTCCGTGGTGTTAGAGTTTCTAAGGGTTTTATTCCTCATAAAGGAATCAGGATATCATGTTCTGACCACCACAGGGGTGTCAGAAGGGATAGATGAGCGCGCTCTCGTTTATTGACAATACATAGCTTATATACTTGATTTACATCATAAGGTTCAATGTAAGAGGCGTAACAGCTGAGAGAAGACAAGATAACAGTATACACGTGGTACCAATACATCATCAAGAGGCGTAAACTAGGCGTGAACTAGAGGTGTGTGCTAGAAACGTCACTGATAGGTGACGCAAGTGGGTGGCACCAAGGGGTGGTGCTAACAGAATGTTGCAATGTCAGCAGAAATCGGAAGCTTGGATGCGCGCGCAGCTGCATGACGTGTGATTGACGGGGTGCAGGGGTCTTGACATTTACACTGACGGAAAGAGACAGAAGTCTGGCATGTCAGATCAACTTGTACTTCTATCATATCTGATATCTGATGTTTAGGAACTATACTATCTGGGCGGAAAGGTCTCTAGGGTAGAGGCTACTCTATGCTAACTGTAGATGCGTGTATGAGCGCCTAAGTGTCTACATGTGAAGCGTGGGGGCACGGGGCCTTCCATGGAAGCATGGCAACGGAGGCTATGAATTACTTGCATTAAGACAGGTCGGCCCTTTTGGCTCTGCAGCTGGAGAGGATGTTTACAGGATCTAGTAGGCAGGAATGTATTCTCGGGGAGCGGAACAGATAACTCGAAGGTTATAGTCAGTCTTGGCAGAAAGCAGGCTTGAGCTGAGCGCAAGGGGCCGCGCTGAATGTAGGACAGAGTTCACGAGTACAGAGGTAGCCTGGGCAGAGTCAGGAGCCACAAAAGAGGTTCAGATGGCAGGAATTCAGGGCCTACTCTGGCTAGAGCAGGAAAAAGTGAAAAGTGTACTACAAAAAGACGGTGGCATAGCATACTTAGGAACGGACTATATAATCCATTCATGGTGCTTCTGAAAGAGGACAAGTTGACGGTGGACGCAAATGTATTTGCGTCTTCATAGCTGGCACAGGAGGGAAGTTACATGCACTTTAAGCTGGTACATGGAGTCGGTGGGGTACGCGCTAGGGAACACATCATGACCAAAATTTAATTTTCCTCATTCCCTCCTTGTTCCCTACGGACCCTTCATGAAATATCGATCCTCATGAATCGATCAGTCTGTTCTTGTAACATCATTTGTTCTTCTTTCTTTCGGTTACGTTTTGAGTGGAAACTGGAATGTTCAATACAAGAGGTGGCACACAGTCCACAGATCGCTGGCCCACACTGCAGGCACAGGCAACAACTGAATACTAGGACTAGGCCAATGCCTAGTAAGGATAGGATCTTCCATCCCCAAGCTGTTAACGTTGTCCAGAACCAACCGGACCAAGTCCAGGTGCCTGGATTCTGATGTATCTGATTTGCAATTTTATGAAGACGGGTGATAGCTTGATATACAGAAGGTGCATTCTGTGGAATGAAAACACAGCAGCTTGACCCGATGACCTTACAGGCTCCACCTCTATCTGCCAAGATGACGTCAATTACAAGACGATTCTGAAGAACAACAACCCGCATAGCGGACTGCTCTTCTGTTAAGTTACCTAAGGCGGAGGTAGTTTCATTTACTACGGCTTCAAGTGTTCTAGTTAATCTGCGTATTAATTTACTATTCTGGACAGGGCCCAAGAAGAAAAAGAATCCTTTATTAAAATCAGTGTACTGTTCCCATGCCGTTTCTGTGTAGTCGACAAGGGGGGCACCTCTTCTGGCTCTATTCTTTACTAGATTGCTATTTCTATGGTAATCAGAAGGTGCTAGAAAAACAGGTGGCAGAAGGAATGCAATGTAACAGGTACCATCCCAATCTGGAGGTAGGCGAATGTATGCGGTATGACCACAAACAAAGTAAGAATGACTGATAGCTTTGAAAGATGATTTTCCATCATCACTGAATTCGACCACAGTAGTGCATTTACTGTGACCTAAGTGTACTGAACCTTTCTTCTTGATACATAATTCACCAGTGACTGGCAGTACTGACATAATAGGTAGAACTGGTGTGGCTTCGGATTCGACAGTAAGAATCATAAGGCTAATTGTATAATTACCTAATCCATATACTTCATTTTCTAGATCAGTTCCTATTCTAATGGGGAGTCCCTCCTTATCCGGGTAACAGATGTCTAGTAGGACCAAGTTCAGGTTTCCCCAAACCCAACCCCCATCGAAAACAGCAATGTCGGGATCTAAAGAATTAATTATCTTAAACCATGCTCCACAGGAGCCATTGTGAGAGAACGGATACGGAAAGAGAGGCAGTGCTCCCTTGTAATTCTGGTAGGGAGGGAGTCGGCCACATATCCAGCAATTTGTAGCATTGTTAGTTTGATGAGAATGATGTAACATACTAATGAATGTATTGTTGCGCAGCGCGAGTCTGTAGGAAAGCTCATGAGGAGGTAAAAGTGTGTTCAGCAGAGACATTGTAAGCAGATTGTTCACGCTTGAAGATAGGATAGTATATAGGTAACAAGATGCTAGCAACAATTATTAATATACTTAGAATAAACATTATTATTAGTGTCACTATACAGTGACTACGAAGTGATTTGCAGTATGTTCTTTTCTTTTCCTCTCTCTCTCTAACTCGATCTAGGGGATACATGTCAGAAACTATTTAACCGATTCACCTAGGGGAGGACTTAAACAATTAAACTGTCTGACTTGCTAGATCGTAACTTCATACGGTATTGTTCTTGAGGAGTCTTTTCTCTTTTAACTTCGGTAAAATCTTTGGAATCACAGTCTCTGGTGGGGGTGGGTGTGTCTTGTTCCGTTTTTAGTCCTGGGAATGTTTTGATATGGCTTAGGTGGACCCACCCCTTTCTGCCTTCCAATTTGACTGCGGTCTTTGTTGTAAGAAGAACGGTCTTTGGAGACTTCCAGCGGGGCTCCAACGGACTTTTCCTGTCGAAGTTTCGGACTAAAACAACATCTCCGGGGCGGACGTCATGCTCCTTCACATCGGTGTTGTCAGGGAAGGCTGCGGCAACCTGTGAACGACATGATTGGAGTGCAGACATCAAGGAGGCAAGGTAATCTGTCAACATATTAGAATCAACATCGGTTATCTTTTTAGGAATGGGCGTCCCCCACATATTCGGTGGTCTGCCAAAGACCACTTCGTACGGAGATAGCCCTGATCTCGAATGGGCGACCATTCTCATATAGAATAGTGCCACCGGCAGGGCGACTATCCAGTCGACCCCTTTGTCCTGACATATTTTGGCAAGGCGGATCTTTAATGTCTGATTATGCCTCTCAACAAGGCCTGCGGCTTCTGGATGTCGGACACAATGGAACTTCCACTGGTATCCCAATAACAAGGAAACTTCTTTCATTAGGGCAGACGAGAATGGCTGACCGTTATCTGAGTACACGACACGGGGCAAGCCGTACCGTGGGAAAAATTCACGAACCAACTGTTTGGCAGTGGTCGGAGCAGTGTAATCTGGGACTGGGTATGCTTCGGTCCAGCGGGACAGAGCACAGACAACTACGAGAACATATTTAAATCCTCGACAACGGTCCATCTGGATATAATCCATCTGGAGGACTTCAAAAGGGTGATCGGGAGGATGAAATCCACCTTGCTCTACAGGGACGCTTTTACCTGGATTGAACTGACAACAGATCATGCAAGTACGCACTTTCTGTTTTGCTGCTGCTCGTAAGTGTTTATTGTTCCAGAGATTTTGCAAACTGTCTAGCATTGCTTTCTCTCCTAGGTGGGCAGGACTATGTGCTGTATTTATCATGACTTGAACCATAGAGTCAGGGAGAAACCATGTAGATTTTCCCTTCGTCATCCAACCTTGATCTGTCTGGATCCCTCCTAGTTCGGTCCATTTCTTTATTTCGTCTGCAGTAGCATGTGTCTGAATGTCAATAACATCTAGTGTGAGATCCCTGACTGTCATGCAGTTTGTCGGATCTGTTATCTTTGTCGTGTCAGTTGTCTGTGTGTGAGTCAGTGCTGTATGTTTTGCTGTCTGATCTGCCAGGTCATTACCCTGGGAAACAGAATCTGTGGCTTTAGTATGTGCCTTACACTTCATGACTGAAATCGCTGAAGGCAGATGTATTGCTTCTAGCAGTGCTTGAATGAGAGGACCATGCTGTATCTTTGTACCATGAGAGGTCAGAAAACCTCGTTCTTGCCAGAGCATGCCGAAGTCGTGTACGACTCCGAACGCATAACGGGAATCTGTGTATATGTTAACATTTCTGTTCTTCGCTAGAATACAGGCTTGGGTCAGAGCGATGAGCTCTGCTGCTTGGGCAGACAATGTATCAATACGATGTGTTTCTTTAACTTCAGTTTCAGTGGTCACGGCATACGCGGCCACTAACTCTCCTGTACTTGTTCTCATGCATGAACCATCCACATAAAGTGTCAGGTCTGGATTTGTCAATGGAACATCTGTTAAATCTCGTCTGGGCTTTGTTACTGCATTAATAATCTCTATACAATCATGTGGAGCTGGATCTGTCATAACTGTAGGTAACAATGTTGCTGGATTCAAGATACTGCAGCGTCTGATTTCTATGTGTGGCTGGAATAATGTCAATTCGTAACCTGTCAGTCGTGCTATAGTCAAGTGTTGAGTCTGGGTTCTGTTTAACCGAACCTCTACAGAATGTGGAACTTGTACTGTTAACTGATGACCTAAAACAATTGAGTCGCTTTGTCTTATTGCTAACGCTGTTGCTGCTACTGACTTTAAGCATGCAGGTAGTGCCTGTGCTACTGAATCCAATGTGCTTGAAAAATAAGCGCAAGGCTTATGTGAACCTGCTTGATCTTGAGTGAGGACAGACAATGCTGTACCGTCACGTTCTGTAACAAAAAGTGTAAACGGTTTGCTGTAACATGGTGTCGCTAAAACTGGTGCTTGGCATAAAGCTTTCTTTAATTCCTCAAAGGCTTGTGTGTGTTCCTGAGTCCAAGGGAGGACAGTCGAAGTTGCTGCCTCCTGTGTTGTTAACTGGATGAGTGGTTTAGCTAGAAATGCATATTGAGGAATCCATTGTCTGCAGTACGAGGTGAGGCCTATGAAGGCCCGTACTTCTTTTTGTGACTGGGGTCGGGGCATGTTTACAATTAACTGAATGCGATCGGGAGTGAGCTGTCTCCCCACTTTGGACAGCAAGTGACCCAAGTACACAACTTGCTGAACACAGAATTGTAGCTTCGAAGGAGACACCTTGTGTCCCTTGTCGGCCAGAAAATGCAAAACTATCAGAGATGCTTGTTCACATTCGTGCTCACTTCGTGCGGTGATCAGTAGATCATCGACGTACTGTAGTAAAGCGGTATTAACTGGCATTTGGATACAATCTAGTTGTCTTTTCAGTGCTTGACTATAGATGCTGGGGCTTTCTGTAAATCCTTGAGGTGCGCGGGAAAATTTGAAACTTCGTCCATTTAAACTGAATCCGAAGAGATATTGGCTCTCCGGGTCAATGGGTACACTGAAGAAGGCGTTCTTGAGGTCGATTACAGTAAAGAACGTTGCTTCTGAATCAATGGCAGTTAACAGGGAGGAGATATCGGGGACCACAGGATACTGTGGTACAATGCATTTGTTCAGTTCTCGAAGATCAATCACCAGCCGATATACTGGCGGTGCATTGCGGTCTGTACGTTTAAGAATTGGAATGATGGGTGAATTACAGATATTGGAGTCGGTCTCTACGACCACTCCCTGGGCGATAAGCTCTTCAATAATTTTCAGTAAAGCCACTACAGCATCGGGTGGTAACTTGTATTGTCTGATTCTGGGTAAAACAACTCCTGTCTTGAGTGTGACACGGTATGGTGTGATATGCATACAACCTACATCTGCTGGGCCTTTTGCCCATAAGTGATCTGGTACATTTTTCAATCTGACATCAAAGTCACGTAAAACATAATGACCCTTGAAATCCCGTAGAAAGAGTCTGACTCCCTCCGGGGAACAGCAAATTATAGCTCCTAGAGCCTTCAGTGTTTTAATTCCTAACAGATTTTCGGGACATGATTTCGTAAGTAACAAATCTGTAACTCGAGATAATGGACCCACAGCTAGTGGTACTGGTTCTGATACTTCATTTACAATAGGCTGTCCTGAAAAACCAAGGGAAACATTCTGTGAGCCTGAGAGGGGTGCCCCTGGGACTTCATTATGACTTATAGTAGTGCGACTTGCCCCTGTGTCAATTAAAAACTTTCTGTCTTTTCCTAATACGTGACTATGTACATAAGGACCTTCTTGATCTACAGGAATTTCAATAAGAGGCAAATCACTTTCCCTCCCTAGGCTGTTTCATGTATAACGCTGATAATCTGGGTATGCCGACTGGGCATACTGGTACATCTGTTGTGATACTTGTCTAGTTGCGGCAGCGGGCTGTGTTTGAGCATGCTGTGGCTGCGGTACTGCTACTGTCTGTACGGTATGGGACTGATCATGCATAGGCTGTGTATTCTGCATTGGCTGTTCGTTCTGTGAGGTCTGTTGTTGACCCTGTTCATGTCTATGCGGACGCGGTCTTTCTTTAGTTTTACCTGTCTCGATGTTGTGTTTCAGGACTGGACATTCATGGACGTAGTGACCTGGCTGCTTGCAATAATTACATGTCCCTTTAACGGGAGCGGCAGAATGATTGGTCTGAGCCCCACCTTTTCTATGACCCTCGGCTGGAATGGTCTGAGCTACTAACATTTTCATTTTCGTGTCTTTCATACGTTTCTGTTCCTGATCTTGTTCTTCCCTGATTCTATTCTGGTGATATTGTAACATTTGTAACATCTGTGATGGCGTATTTGCCTGCCAAGTACTTTCAACCTTGTACACTCTATTTTTAACTAGTGGTAGGGCGTTCTCTACTAATTTTGTTACAAAAAGATGTGGATATGACTCGCTACTAGTTTTTAGGCCACTATTGATAATGAAACATTTCTCGAATCTTGAATAAAAGTCACTAGTATCTTCATCTTGTTTCTGTTTACAGGACGAGATTGCGTCCCAATCTTCCTTTCGAGTTGTCAATAATCTTGGCAGAACCTGTACTATTAAACCTGGTAATGCTTTAGTCAGATCCCCAAGGCCTAACCCTGGGACTCGTTTCTTTTCTTCGTCTTCTATTTCCGCCCATGCTATCTTTGACTCTCCCACTTCCCAATCCTTCTCTTTTAATTTCTCGTAAATGCCCGTGGGCAACAGTACCTTTAACATTTTCATAATATCATCATACGTGTAATCTCCCATCAGTAACATGTCTTTAAGCTCTCTGTGAAAACCCGCAGGGTCTTTATCATGGCACGGAACTAATTTCTTCATTTCTAACAGTTCTAACTTAGTCAGTGGTGTGTGAACATACACACGTTTCAGAGTATGATCCTCACCCATAACTGGATGTACTTCTCGTAAGGGATTCTGACTTTCAATGCCACCACCGCATTGCATGTGGTACATTTTTCTTTCTGGAGGCGGGGCGGGAATATATTCAGAGCTCAGGAAGGTGTTATACTTACGTCGTTGTTCTAGAATTATTTGTATTAATTTGGTACTAAAACCTCTCCATCTATCCATGAGTAGTGCTTCTAATGTTTCATGTAAGGGACCTGGATCAGAATGATGGTTTCTGAACTTGATGAGGAGGTGCTGAATCATGTATACACCTGCTATTTTCTGTTCTTCCGGGGAAAGGTTCAAGAATGTCTGCACTAACGTGTCATCATTATATATGTCTGGGTTTTCGGCCCACAACACGGCTGACCGGGCTAGTTCCTGTTCATCCATAGAATTGAGTACATGGTACCCTACTCGATCTCGAAGCCTTTTATCAGTTTCCTGGAACTGATGCTCAGAAGAATTCGGATTTGTTAAAGCAGAGAAAAGGACTCTCTTGCTCTCCGGACGGACACCTTTCCTAAGGTAGTTTCCCCTACCTACATATGCTATAATGTCTGTAGACTTTCCTGATGTTTCATCTTCATCTTCCTCCTCGGAGGAATTTTTATCATTTTCTTCCTGATGTGCAGTTAATACTGCCTTTCTAATTTTCTGGGACATAGTGGCTATGCAAGTCCCCTTGTCATGTTTTGCGTCTGCTATATTTTGGCCCCACTTGTTCAATGCGTCTAACTCACTTTGATCTGTCCCGGGCCTATCTCGTTCTCTTATCACACAATTAATGAAGAATCGTAATATCTGTTTTTGAATGTCAATTTTCTGTTTATACATGGCAGCTTTGACACTGTCGGGGTCTTTCCCTGTCTGTATGAATTTGTATAGTCTGTCGAGAGCTTCCTGCATTCCTACACAGCATAGCAAGTTATCGGTGGCAGATCTTAAGCGCAGTGATGCTAATACCATTAGATCGTCTTTTCCGGGTACTGGATCATATCTGCAGAATGACATCCTATCTTTGAATGCCTCAAGCCGGGGTGAGTAGGGAGACTGGAAAGGATTCTGTGTGTCCTTTAAATGCAATCTGTGTGTCGGTGGCGGGGTCTGCAGACCCGTTGTCGCACCTCCTGAGGCGGATGCTTGGGCATTATCTCTCCGCGGAGTCTGTATCTGGACTTGAATCTGTCGTTTAGTAAGATTAGGTAGTACTGGTTTCGTTAGATCCGTCTTGAGTGGAGGAAGTGGCGGAGGTGGCGGAACAGGGGAGGTCTGTCGCGGTACCGGCGGAACATTATCTGGGGGCGCAGTGCCACCCCCATCCCTGTCAGTAGGCAGGGCACGAACAGGCAGATTGGTGTAAGCTGGTGTTACATCCTCTAGATACGAATTCAGGAATATGTCTTTAGTAGTTTTATGCATTACTTTAGTTGGAACTAATGGTGTCGGTAAGTTTTTCGGTATCTCTGATTCAGGTTCGGATGTGCCATCTGCTATGAGATACATACCGTTTACAAGATTATTTCGGGCACGGTCTATTTGTTCTGTTTTTACTCGGATCCCTTCAGTAACTAATTCGTTTTCTCGTTCTTTATCTGATTCTTTAAGTCTGTCTTCTCTACGAAGTGCTTTGTCAGCACGCTTACGTGATTCCTTACGCCAAAATTCTATGGCGTCCTTCTGGGATTGCCTAGCTTTCTTTTTCCATAATACTTCTTCTACCCTCATGATGCACTCAGCATCCCACGTTCCGGTAACAGGCCATCTGTGTCTCTCATCTAGGTGCTTGGTGTAATCGGCCCATAAATCTAGATATAATATGGCATCTATGCCGTGTTTCTGATACATAAAATTGCCTGGAGTGTCCCTAGGGGGGATAGGAATTTCTTCCTCTAGTAACCCTTTCCTAGTTCCGATCTGTTTTAACTTGCTGAGGAACGGCATCCTGCTTACTTATTGCTGAACGCTAGGTCTTTTATTCCTTGATACGAGTTGCTAGTTGATACAAGAAATACAATAATACACAGTAAAACAGTCACATTCATACCACAACATTAATCACATGAAAACATTGAAGACATAGCTAACTAAGTGTACTGCTCAACAGTACGGATACACTGCTGTAACAGTGCAGAAATTCGGAAGACTTGATATACTGCTAAACAGTACAGATACACTGCCTAAAAACAGTGCAGACCGGACTTGCGTACCCAAACCCGTCTAGATACGACCCAGCAATGGTACTCACCGGGAAGCACGGAAACAGAAGGCCTCGGAAAACTCGACTGGACTCGGCTCGGAACTTCGGAAAACTTCGGAGAACTTTCGGAAAACTTCGGAAAAACTTCGGAAAACTTCGGAAAACTGGTGGGCCTCTTCACACCTCGGACCTTGCTTCTTTCGGCTGGGCTCTGGTCGGGATCCTCCGCACTCCTCACCGCCTCGTCTGGGTACTGATCGCAGTCTTCGTCACCTCCGTGGGTCAGAGGGGGATGCAGGAAATCCTGCCAGTACACGTGTAGTCCGTCTAACTGATGGCAGGGGACACGGATTGCAATGCACCTTCCGGCGCGTGAGGTGGGGGAGGGGTCCCTATTCGGGCGCCAAAATGACGTAAATAATTAATTTACTCTCTTAATTTCTATGCAGGTAAGTACTTAATCAATGATAACTCAATCAGAAGGAAAGAAAACAGAGTCCGTGGTGTTAGAGTTTCTAAGGGTTTTATTCCTCATAAAGGAATCAGGATATCATGTTCTGACCACCACAGGGGTGTCAGAAGGGATAGATGAGCGCGCTCTCGTTTATTGACAATACATAGCTTATATACTTGATTTACATCATAAGGTTCAATGTAAGAGGCGTAACAGCTGAGAGAAGACAAGATAACAGTATACACGTGGTACCAATACATCATCAAGAGGCGTAAACTAGGCGTGAACTAGAGGTGTGTGCTAGAAACGTCACTGATAGGTGACGCAAGTGGGTGGCACCAAGGGGTGGTGCTAACAGAATGTTGCAATGTCAGCAGAAATCGGAAGCTTGGATGCGCGCGCAGCTGCATGACGTGTGATTGACGGGGTGCAGGGGTCTTGACATTTACACTGACGGAAAGAGACAGAAGTCTGGCATGTCAGATCAACTTGTACTTCTATCATATCTGATATCTGATGTTTAGGAACTATACTATCTGGGCGGAAAGGTCTCTAGGGTAGAGGCTACTCTATGCTAACTGTAGATGCGTGTATGAGCGCCTAAGTGTCTACATGTGAAGCGTGGGGGCACGGGGCCTTCCATGGAAGCATGGCAACGGAGGCTATGAATTACTTGCATTAAGACAGGTCGGCCCTTTTGGCTCTGCAGCTGGAGAGGATGTTTACAGGATCTAGTAGGCAGGAATGTATTCTCGGGGAGCGGAACAGATAACTCGAAGGTTATAGTCAGTCTTGGCAGAAAGCAGGCTTGAGCTGAGCGCAAGGGGCCGCGCTGAATGTAGGACAGAGTTCACGAGTACAGAGGTAGCCTGGGCAGAGTCAGGAGCCACAAAAGAGGTTCAGATGGCAGGAATTCAGGGCCTACTCTGGCTAGAGCAGGAAAAAGTGAAAAGTGTACTACAAAAAGACGGTGGCATAGCATACTTAGGAACGGACTATATAATCCATTCATGGTGCTTCTGAAAGAGGACAAGTTGACGGTGGACGCAAATGTATTTGCGTCTTCATAGCTGGCTCAGGAGGGAAGTTACATGCACTTTAAGCTGGTACATGGAGTCGGTGGGGTACGCGCTAGGGAACACATCATGACCAAAATTTAATTTTCCTCAAAAGTGTTACCTGTTGCCTGTGTAGTTAAAGGGACAGGCTACTACAATAAATATTATAAGAGAGATTAATGTATTTGTGCCAAATAGGGACACAGGGGATACTTCATAATTATTATTACTACAAGCATCAAAGGCTGAAAGTCATCAGTGTGGTGAAGAGGACTAGAGCTAGATTCCATTGTATCTTCTAAAATCAGAGTTGAAGGGTGGATATTATCATTGGGCTGTAGAGGTTCAGGGCTATATTCTAATTTAGCTGCTGCTAGAATACTACATTCTGAGGGCTATCGCTGTGTTATACCTACACAGGGCTAGGTTCCATTGTATCTATGCTAATCGTAGACTGTCTTATTTCTGACCCGCCAATGATGTTTGAGTGACTGTGTGATTGGCGTGGGATCGACGCCTGTTTCACCAGTGTGTGTTTTATGCTCAATTTGCCGTAGTATGTCACTGACTGGCAGTGTTAAATCACATATATTGCATAGGACATGTATAAGAATGTAATGAACTGTGTATTCAGGGATCCTGGGACTATGTTTGCTGCTGAGTGCTCCCAATGATCGCTGTTGTTTATTGAATTTTCATAATGATACCAGTCTCCGAAATGTTCTCAGGAGTGGATATCCATTTTCATTTCACAATCATTTCGAGGCACTGCTGAGGTTGGTTTGGAGGAACTATAGTTCGGAGCAGAAGCCCTATGGGGATAGATAATCAAACTACTATATGAGATGCAAAACCCAGGCGTGCTTTATTGAGATAAGGGAGGGGCCCCCTTAGGGTTTTGACATAGGCAGCAGGTTGCCTTCACCTAAAGTCAGTGTTCTAATGCCTGATATTTTGTTGTTCTTTACCATAGTATCAGTAAGAAATAGGGTATGAATCGTCTATGTATGTTTTCCATGCACATGTTAGCTCCCTGGAAAGAATGAATATAGATCTGTGCATGATCTGCATGCAATTAACATATTATTCTCCCTTAGGTTCCTTTAGCTCCCAACCCTACCACTATATGATTTTCAATTCCTCCTGATTTCACTTATTTTAGTGTTATTGATTTATAGGCAACTTTCGCCTTCACACCATTACACCCAGATAGCCAGCATTTAGACTCCTTTAAAAATCAAGACCCCCCATAAATCCAAATAATGCCTACAAGGCATTGTAGTCAAGTCAAGGTGGCGGAGGACATTACCTCCTTCACTCTGACAGCCTGCGGTCACCTCTGTGCCTTCATGAAACCACCATCATGGTGGTTATCTTCAAGGTACAAACATTTTGTGTTTAGTTGCAGTCGGTTTTGATGGCCATTCAGCAAACTTTTATACTTTTTTGCTTTCTAGAAACAAACTCCCAAAATGGGAGTTTGTTTTTGGTAAACAAAAAACAAATGCCACCTAACCCTGGGAGTTTTCTCCCAGCGTGTCGAGGTCATTATATTTTTTTCTGTTCCTCACTACCAGGTTTTGGCCGACAGGGAAAGAGGACATTACACCTTCCACCCTAAACAGGGCAAGCAGTGTTTTGCCCTTCCTTTGATGGGAACGACTTTCTTAAGCTGAGTGTTAGCTCTATCGACGGAAAGCGTACAGTTCAACCATCTCAAAAAAGAAGCAGCAAACAGAATTTGACAGACAAGGTACACTGCTGAGTTTGTGACGGATTACCCTGCCTGCCTATCTCCAATCAGGCCTAAGGTCTCAAAAGATAAGCTGCAATGTTTTCAATCTCGAGTGCACTGTTTAGGTCACGTTATTTCCTCAGGGGTCAGGCATATTTCAGCAGAAATAATTAATGCTGTAAAAGCAGTTCCTTGTCCAATGACTTAATCTCAAGTTGGCACCTTTTTTGGAATGACCTGGTATTGCCACTACTGGATTCCAGGTTATGCTGAACTGATAAATCCTTTGCAGCATCTTACTAAGCACTACATCTCTGATCCCATTCCTTAGACAAAGAAAATCGCATATTTATTTATTTTATTTATTATTTATTTTATATTCTTATAAAGCGCCAGACTAGACTCCCGAAGGGGTATCTCTGCGCTATTGCTGTACCACGAGATTGTGCTAGTTACGAGAGCATGACTAATATAGGTTGCAGAAACTGAAAAGTAATTTATTTATCGGGATACAGGTACGTCTTTAAATTCTTCCGAAAACACAGATGACTGGAAATTGATCTGAGTTCTGGGGGCAAGGAATTCCAGAGTGTTGGGCCGGCATAGGCTAATGCACGGCCACCTTGTCTGTTTTTTTTTACTCTTGGTATCTGCAGGAGCTGCTGATGACTGGAGCGCAGAAAACGCCCCGGGATGTAGGGCTGAAAGATCTTAATCATGTACTTCGGGCCCTCCCCTATCATGCTCTTGTGAATCGTGCATAGAGTCTTAAATTGGACTCGCTTCCTCACTGGAAGCCAGTGGAGTCTCTTCAGCAGGGGACTGGAAGGAGTCCTAGCTGGAACATTCAGGACAATCCTTGCTGCTGTGTTTTGGATTACTTGCAATTTACTGAGCTGCTCCTCGTTAGCTCCGAGGAGCAGCCCATTGCAGTAATCCACCCTGCTGATGACCAGAGCCTGCACGAGCGTTTTTCTATGATGGTCTGGTATATAGGGGAAGACTCGTCTCAACATCCCGATAGCCCGGAAGCAGGTACCAGCAACCTGATTAACATGTCCCTTGAAAGTAAGTTGCTGATCAAAGAGCACTCCCAGGTTCCTAACAGAACTCTTGGGGGTGGGGGCAGGGCCTAGCTCCACGGGCCACCAGTCAGATGACCAATATGTTGCCGCTTGTCCAAAACACATGACCTCCGTTTTCCCTACATTGCACTGCAGACAGTTAGTTGACATCCAGTCTGCAATGGCTCTCATGCCATCTGCAAAAGATCTTTTTATTGCAGATGTGAGAGTTTTAAAAGGGAAAAGTCTTTTATTGCACTTAAGCGACCATTAACTTCTGATCCCTCACAAGGGCTCCTGGATTACACCAAACCTTTTACCCTTTAGTGTCATGAAAAAGAGTCTTTTGCTCTGGCATTTCCTACACAGAAGCTTGGGGATCACTCATTGGGTAGACCATGTAGCCGCCAGCTTGCATCAGTGTTTAAGATCTATGGTAGCTACCGCGCTTATGCAGCCTACAGCAAACATTGTCCCTGGAGCTCCTTTAACAGTGGTAGTTCCCCATGCAGGGGCATCTTTGCTGTTAAAAATGTAAAACACAACATATTACCAATACCCGAGTAACATTTGAGCTAATTTGTTTGACACCTCCTAACTTTACGTTGGTGCCTGATGAGCATTTAAAGCCTGCATCACTGTTACCAAACCCCAGCGGAGGGGGGCGGGGCTCCCAAGACTGTGTGAGCAATATTGCTCTCAATGCTAAAACCTGTGTTCAATTGTTTGATGTGCCAATTCCGAACAGTGACTGTGTTTCTTGTGTAGATGCCTCTTGTCTACGAAATGAAAGAGGTCACTTGGTGGCATTCTGTGCCATGTGCACTGTATCTTGTGTCACTGAAAGTAATGTATTGAAAATAATATATTCTGCATAGGTCATTGGATTGATTGCCTTTATAAATGTGCTTTGGGAGCACAGAAAAACATGTAACCAATTTTTATTTGCAGTCATTAACATTGTCTGTATATGCGTCACATCATTGTCAGGATACATTGTACAATAACGGAGGTCCAATCACAGAGCAAGTATTGACATTACATTGTGGAAATATCAGCAGGAGTCTAGGTCCATGCCTCAAACATGAAAATATAGAAATGGAACATAGTAGGTCATGCAGCGGCATTAGCTCAGTCAATAGTACCACCATCACTGGTATGATTCCTTCCCATCTCGGATCTACGCTGTTCTCACCAGAGCCTAACATTGTATCAGGAATACCGACAGGCATCGTTATAACATAGGAGGATCAATATCCGTGATAGGGAGGCGTTGGTGCATAGATAGAGAGAGGCGAAAATAACAACTATTCATAGAGATTCGAAGTATGCCTTTGGAGCTTCCCATGATGTTTGATAACTGGGCTTGTAGAGGTTTCTTTACATCAGCTGGAACGCCAAATAAAACTGGAAAATGGGTGTCTCATTTACTCACTGCTGTTCAACTACCTTCTAAGTAGCATTGATCAAGTGTGCGGCTCATCAGAAGGTCGTGCATGATGTCACCAAAGGGAATGCTTGTGCAGATGAAGCAGCACGTTCAGTTATGATGTCTTATTTGCCACAGTCTCAAATTGCATCCAAGAATCTCAATTGCTTTTCCTCACTTGCCCTGTTTCACCTCCCATTGATTTGCTAACTCTCCAAGACAATTGCACCAAGGGTGAAAAGGACAGATGAGTTAAATGTCACTACTTTAAGGGTTTGTAAAGGTAACTCCCAGGGGTCAAGTAGTGGCACCATCCTCATTGCTACCCTACCTTGCTCTTGTGTACAACGATGTGGCTCACAACTGTAAGGGGGAAATTGTGTCCTCCTCCCAGCAACATTAGGATTCACCCATATTTTCATCTCTAGGTGTGCAGCACTGTAGTTCCCGTGCCCTTAGCCAGTCATACAATGGAGGGAAGACAGCTAAAGAAGAACAGGGATCCCAACCCATGCCATCAGATCCATTTATACAAATTCAAGTTACTTTTATACAGATGCCTAAAGATATAAGTATGTGTTGATTATTGTCTGTCATGTCTTGGGATGAATTAAGGCTTACCCTTCACCCAGGCTGATGCAAGAACAGTTATGAATGACTGTTGAAGGAATTCATCCTGATATATGGAATATTATTGGAAATTGACTCAATTCGAGGCAGTAAGGTCTTGGCGGAAACGATCCTAGCAGTATGCAAGGCCCATAATATTGTGCAACAGTTCCCCTTCCACTACCAGCCACAATCCAAAAGGCTGTTTAATGAACAAAGGTGCTAAAATATTTGTGGAAGCAAATCTGAAGTGGTTGGATGGTTTGCTACTTGATCTTATGAGTATGAGGATCACAACAAACAGAAAGACAGAATTGAGTCTGCATCAAGTCTTGATGAGAAGACCCATGAAGAGTCCAGCAACCTCTGTTCTGGCAAATTAGCATTTGGCTGATGATGTGTTCTTGGTTGATTGCTCAACACTAATGAAAACTTTTAAACCATTCATTAACACATTTCACCGCTCTATGACAACCACCAACAAAGACTGCCAGATCCTGAAGCTTGGTGACTAGTTCACACAAGTGCAGAGCTGAATACTGTGTTAACTTTTTGTTACAGAACCTAGACTGCCCGAGATATGGGTGACTGTTACCTAAAGTTGCAAAGTAATCACACACTATTGGAACATGTGATAAACAGGTGTTCACAAGAAGCTGACACAGTCTCAAGAGGATAAAGACATAGGTAAAAAAACACCTCCTTGCAGGATGAAGAGCTTCAAACGGTTAATAGTGGATTCCAGAGCGCAGGGCCGAATACTGGAAGAAACACCTCATAACAGTAGACATAGGAACTAGCAGGTAGCAAAAATGAAGAGCTGCTGAAGGAACATGGCTGTTCTACAACACACTTCCAACCAGACTGGAGCCCTTATATGTGAAACAAACAGGAACAGTTAATGATTATATACTCCATGTGAGAATTCCCATGATCGACTGGGAAGCCTAATAAAAACTAAAGGAAGAAACGGCTGTACTGGAAAGGGAACACATGTAATGCAAACACTAGGACTGGATACCTGTGGAGTCATTTAAAGCCCACCTGCAAACTTTCAGTCAAGTGATAGCCCTCTTGGAGGCAAGCGTGCCAGAAGAAGGCACGCAGCGCCCAGCAGCAGCAAGGAACTCGGAACAAGGGGCTGTAAACATAGCCTCAGGTAAGCATTCCCTCATGCCTGCGGCTGTAGGCTTATGAACATCAAACATTAAAATGCACGATTGAACGTTAAGTCTTCGGCCTTGCTGGAAGGGACCATGCCAAGTGTTGTTGGTGACTTGCATAGCAGTGAAGTGTCAAGGGTATAACATCGGGGCACATGCCAGCCAGTGCAAAAGTGGCTGGCTTTGCGCTCTGCTGGCCCTTTGCTTTTTCCTGGCCCTTCTGGTTTTTGGGCTGCGGGAGTCTCCTGGGGGTGCCGGGGTTTGCACCCGGGACCTCTTGCTTGCTTGCGCTCTGCCTCTGAGCTACATCCTGGTCGGGGCTCTCCCGGCTTCCCTGCTTACTGGTGCTGGGCTGCTGCCTTTTCCTTGGGCTGCCTGGTTCTGGGGCTGGTGGGGGGCGTGGCTTCTTGTTCTGTCTTCGGTCATTTCTGGCTGCATGTCGGGGTCCTTCTCTTTCTGGTAATGGGTTGGTACCTTTGGTGGCGGGGCGCTCCTTCGGGTTGTTGCCCTGCTGCTTGATGGCCGGTTTCTTTTTTCGCTGGAGTGCTTTGGGTTGGCATTTGGCTTCGGCTTATGTTGCTCCCTTCTGCCGGCTTTGCTGGGGGATGCTTTCTGCTGGGTCTGGTCTGCTCCTGTTGGGTGGCTTTCTGCGGTCTATTGCTTGTGTCACTCCTCTCGGTGTGTGTCCGGTATAGGCTGCTGTCCTCCTTCTTCTTGGTTGGCTTTTTGAGGGCTCCACTTCCTTGCGCTGCTCCTAGCGTTCGCTGCCTGGTTCAGTGCGACTTTGGTTGGGGCTGGGCTTCTCTGTTCTGCTCGTTGCCAGGTCTCTGGCTTCCCCCCTCCTCCCCCATTGTGGTGTGTGGTTGGGGGGGGTCCCGGGTTTACCCTGGTGCTCTCCTGCCGTGGTCTGCGTGGGGGTGGTGTTCTGTTTCCCTGGCGGGCCTTCTTCCTTGGGTCACTGCCTTCGGATGGGGGCTTTCCTCCTGGCCTTGCGTGCTTTTGCATTTTGTCCCGGGCCTTGTTGGTGGTTTCTCCTCTCTGTTGGGCTTGTTTGCTGCCTCTCTGGGAAGTTGGCTTTTTCCCTTCTTTTTGGGGGCCTGCCTCTGGTTTGTGTCGGTTCCTGTCGCCCCTGTGGTGCGCTGGTTCCTTTTTTTCGCTGGCTCTGTCTATGCTTGCTCCTGGGGTTCCCTGTGTCGTTGGGTTCTTCCTGCTTGCTTGCTTCCGGCTTGCCCGCTGCTGCTCTTGTGTCGGGGTTGCCTCTTGACTCCTCGGCCGCGGCCTGTTGGGGTTGATCTTGTCTTCCCCCTTCTTCTGGTTCCTTTGCTGCTCCCGACCTCCGGTTGGTGGTGAGTCGGTGTTGTGGCTCTTGAGGGGGGTGGGGGGTCCTGTTGTCTCCCCTGGGTTCCTGTTTGCCTGCGGCGGGTTTTCCCCGTTTTTTTTCTGTTCCTTTGCCCCTCCTTCTTGGGGTGTTTCCTGGGTGGCTGTCGTGGCCTGGCATTGGTTGTGCTGCTTCTGCCAAATTTCGCGGGTGGCCTTGCCTCCGCTGTGGGCTGCCTGTTGTGTTGGGGCCTGTGCTGCACTTGCGGTGTGCCTCCGCTTCCTGGCGTCGGCTTGGGGGTTTGGTCGGCGGGGGCTTCTGGTTCCTGGAGTTTTTTTCTCCTGTCCCTTGGGGGGTGCCTGGTCCCAGTTCGGTTTTTGGGTATCCTTCCTGGTGCTCTGTGGGTCGTTCGGCCTGCGCCTGGTGGTTGGTGCGGCCTTGGCTGTGGCTGTTCTGTTCTCCCTTGCTTCGATGGCCTGTGCCTTCGGGTGTTGCCCCGGGACCTTTTTGGTCTTGGTTGCTTCTGGGGTCTGGCTGCTTCTGTTCCTTACTCCTGCCATGGCTTTCCCTGTGCTTGCCTTTTTGCTTGCTTTGGGGGTTTTCCTGCCTGCTCCTCCTGGTACTGCCTGGGTTCCTGCCTGGTTTGTTCCTGGTTGGGGTCCTCCTGTGGGTTTGACTTCTCTGTTGGGGGTTGTTGGGGGCCTGCTCTTCTTGCGGTGGTGCTTTCCTCCCCTCGGGTTGTGATGTCTTTCCGGTGGTTTTCTGGGCCCTGGTGTTCCTGCCGCAAGGCTGTATTTTGCTGTTGCCGCGCCCTTGGCGGGGCTCCTGTTTTCCCCTCTTCGGGTCTCCTGTTTTCCGGGTTGGTGGCCTGGGGCCGTGCTGCCTTTCTGCTCTGGCTGGGTGTCTGCTGGGGCTTTCTGCTCTTGCTTGTTGGTCTTCTTTTGGGCTCTGCGTCCTTGCCTGGGCTCTCTTCGTGTCCTGGCTGGACATTCTGCTGTGGTATCCGCACCCTGGGGGGGGGGTCCTTCGGGGTCTTTTTCCTGCTGCCGGTCCTTGGGGTGGTCTCCTTTCACCTGTGTTGTGGCCTTTCTGGAGTCCTTTGCCTCCCGTGGTCTGCTGGGTTCCTGCTCGTTCTGGTTGTCCTCGGGATGTGCCTCCTGGGCTTTCTGGCTGTTTTGCCCGCTCTGGGAGTGTTCTGCTGTGCGTTTCCTGGTTTTGGTATCCTGGTTCGCTTCTGCCTCCCTTGTTTTTCCTACCTTGGTTCCCGTTGTGGGGCTGTTAGGTGCCTTCCCCCCGCCCCCCTCTCTCAGGGTGGGGTGTGGTTCCGTGGTGCTCTTGCCTGGGTGGGGTTCTCCCTCCTGGCTGTGGGTTGTCTGGGATCTTCTGCTTGTTGGCCCTCTGCTTCTCTGCTTCCTCTGGCTTCCTCTTAGGCGGTGGTGTGCTGGGGGTTCCTGGTTCCTTCCTGCCCCTTTGCTGTGTCATGTGCGCTGCGTGGGCTTGTTCCCAGGTTTTGGTTGGGCCTATGGGCCCTCCTGCGTGGTCCGGTTGCTTGGCTCTGGTCCTGTCTTCCTGCCTCCTTAGGCGTTTGTTGCCTTGGTTTCTGCTGGTTTCTGGGCTCCTCTCTGGCCTTGCGGGTTTCGAGCCTTGTGGGATTTTCGGTCTGAGTACTGTGCGCCCTGTGGCTGTTTTTTGGCAGCTGCTGCCCGTGCTGCTTGCTTGGGGGGCTGTGGTCGGTGGCTCTGTCCTCGCCCGGGTTGGGCTTGTTCGTTTTCCGGTCTTGTTGGCGTTGCCTTGTTGGTCGCCTTTCGGCTGGTGCCTCTGGGGGCGTTTCTGGCCTGTGCTCTTTGTGTTGGCCTTCTCTACCCCTGCTGTTCTGGGTTCGGTGTCCTTCCTGGTTGTTTGTTGGCCTTCTACCCTATGGGCTTTTTTGGCCTTCTGCCGGGGGCCGCGTCTTGCAGTTTCGGGGCGGTGGGCCGGTTTCCGGTCCTTGCTTCCTTGCCCCCCTTTTTTTTTTGGTCCGTGCCTTGAGGGCTGGTGTGTCCTGTGGGCCTTCCCTTTGATTCTGTGCCTGGGCGGCCTTCTCTGGGGGGTTGATTGGCCGTGTCCTTTGGGTCTTGGTTACGGTTGCCCTGTCTTGGGTTTCTCTGGTTGGCGGCCTCCTTCTTGGGGTGTTCTGGCCTTCTGTTTATGGGGTGGTCTCCGGTCCTTGTTTGGATCCTGCTGTCCTGTTTTGGGTGGTGGACCGTTTGTTTCCTGCAGTTCCCTTTTCTCCTACTCGGTGCTGCCTTGGGCTGCTACTTTGTGGTGGTTTCCTGGGTGTGCCTGGGGGTGCGGAAGGCCGGTTTTCTGCTTTGGTATTCTCCATATATTAATGAATGGGACGAGGACATAAGGGACCTGGGGGTAATGTTCCATTACTTACCGGTAATCTTCATTAGCCCAGGTCCCGTTGTCCTCGTCCCATTCATGCGCCCCTCCCTCCCTCCCAGGCGGCCGGCCTTCCTGTCTTCCTGGGCTTGGTTGTACAGACGGGATGCTGGGTAAGTACTGCTTATGTACTCCCGGTGGGAGGGGCAGTATTAAGGTCCCAGCATGCCTCTGTTCTTTTTTTCTGTCGGGAGATGGTTATCTCCATATATTAATGAATAGGACGAGGACAACGGGACCTGGGGTAATGAAGATTACCGGTAAGTAATGGAACATTGTGCAATATTGGCTGCCACAAGTCTTTCAGTGCTTTATTTGAATATACAAAGGGTACTCTCTTATTTAACAGCTATAAGATATCGAGCTCAACTTTCAAAAAGATGGACTTAACCAGGATTTGGTAATGATCATTACTGCCAGAGACCGTCAAAAATACTTTTTTTTTTAGATGGGGACCTTTTCCTGAAGAAGGCACGCACACACACACACATACAAGAAATCCACATTGTTATTTTAAAAGGCTTTAATAATACTTTGAAGCCTGGTTTTAATGCAGAATATATGACTTATTGCAAATGCAGATATAAGCACTATGGTAAGGAAAATAAAGGCAATGTATGTAAATATGATGAAAATTGGCAACATATAAGTATAATAGATTTCCATATTTGGATGAAATCCATGATGGAAGACCATCCTTCCGCTCTTGCCCTAGCTAATTTCTACATTAGCACCCAAATCTGTCCGATAATAAGTGCTTCCTAAATGGCCCAGAGCACACATACCTGCTCACATTTCAGTGTTGTTCCAGTTTGCCGACAGACCCAAAGGCAATGTTCATTATGTTATATCGCTTTTCTTTTGAGAAACAGATGGATAGTGCAAGTAAGCACCAGTGTGTGACCTTGACACACACTGTTATGGGCAGTGTTTTAAATAGTAATTCAGAAGAGCAGGTATACACTGTTAGAGTACCCCTTTGCTCCTGGGAAGTGCTGGTACTCTCCCTCTCAAATCAGAGAAGTGCAGGTGCTGAGTACCGGCCCATTTAAAGCATTATCCCATAGCTTATGGGATAGATGTGCTTTTTGGAATGCGTCAAGCTTCACTCTTCCTGCTGGGACTTTGTGTTCTCATCATTATTATGAGAAAACATGAGCCTTGTGATTTGTGATCTAAAGTTTGAATTATCTTGCACATTTGTGTAAGGCTACAATGGTTCTCTCTAAATATCATGATATATCGATATATGGCATAGGAACCTATTGAACCCCTATCAGCTTATAAACAATATATTTATACTTTGGGTGTATATGCAAACGAAATGACAAAGAAAACCATACTTTCTAAAATATATGTAAATGATAAGTCCATGAATATATATACATATGCTTTGAGGAGACTCAAAAGCAGAACGTAGGAAAGGCACTTGCCACAATGAGAGGCTCTCTCCAGGCACATGGACTAACACACCTAATAGCCATTAATTCACACTGAGACCGAAGCACTCCTCTGATCCAAAACAATATTAGAATGACACTGTCTTCAAGCAATTGTCGAAGAATGCTGAACAGAAGCCCTTGTCTTCGTAAGTGTGGGTGCTGATGAAATGTCCTTCGACAGACAGGCAACGTTATCTGCAGCCAGAACTAAAAACATTACAGGATTATGTTTTGCACTTAAATCTGGTCTGTAAATGTAACATGTTTGGAGGGCTTTGCTGAATAAATATAAATATTCTGTGTGCACCAGTCTCTGACTGCTGATGCAGCAACCTCTCTGGTGTCATAACGAGGAAAATGATGGTCGTGTTTCGGTGATTCCTTCCTCGGTTCAGCGCTCTTGTCCACATGTACATGCATATGTGTTCACATTCTAACATACACAGGACCTATCAGGCTCATTTTCAAAACCTCTTTCAGAAGGGCTTTCTTCAAACATTCCAGGACTTGAGTTAGAGTTTTAATCTGCTCAGTCCCAGAATGCCAGAAACCGGTCCTCGGAAGCTTGTTTCTGGTCCAGGAAAGACATGGCTTGGCAGTTCGGGCTGGACTGTTCCCATGAGGCACAGGGTCAGACTGATTTGCATATAGCCATGTCAGAACTGGGGTGGCATAGTGGGCTAAAGAACGGTGATGGATTAAACCCAGATCTTTTGACTGGGTGTGAGTGTTTGATTGATTCAGATGCTCAGTCCATCACCACCCCCTTTTGTACCGCTTTTGGCCGCCATAAGTGAGGCAGGGTATGCTCAGACGTGAGTCCCTTGCTCACTTTGCCACTGGATTCAAGCACGCCGGGCTGAAGATGGCTGGAATGCCAGAAACCGGTCCTCAGAAGCTTGTTTCCGGTCCAGAGAAGACATGGCTTGGCAGTTCGGGCTGGACTGTTCCCATGAGGCACAGGGTCAGACTGATTTGCATATAGCCATGTCTGAACTGGGGTGGCAGAGTGGGCTAAAGAACGGTGATGGATTAAACCCAGATCTTTTGACTGGGTGTGAGTGTTTGATTGATTCAGATGCTCCGTCCATCACCACCCCCTTTTGTTCCGCTTTTGGCTGCCATACGTGTGGCAGGGTATGCTCAGACGTGAGTCCCTTGCTCACTTTGCCACTGGATTCAAGCAAGCTAGGCTGAAGACGGCTGGAATGCCAGAAACCGGTCAGACTGATTTGCATATAGCCATGTCAGAACTGGGGTGGCAGAGTGGGCTAAAGAATGGTGATGGATTAAACCCAGATCTTTTGACTGGGTGTGAGTGTTTGATTGATTCAGATGCTCAGTCCATCACCACCCCCTTTTGAACCGCTTTTGGCCGCCATAAGTGAGGCAGGGTATGCTCAGACGTGAGTCCCTTGCTCACTTTGCCACTGGATTTAAGCAAGCCGGGCTGAAGATGGCTGGAATGCCAGAAACCGGTCCTCAGAAGCTTGTTTCCGGTCCAGGGAAGACATGGCTTGGCAGTTCGGGCTGGACTGTTCCCATGAGGCACAGGGTCAGACTGATTTGCATATTGCCATGTCTGAACTGGAGTGGCAGAGTGGGCTAAAGAACGGTGATGGATTAAACCCAGATCTTTTGACTGGGTGTGAGTGTTTGATTGATTCAGATGCTCCGTCCATCACCACCCCCTTTTGTACCGCTTTTGGCCGCCATACCTGTGGCAGGGTATGCTCAGACGTGAGTCCCTTGCTCACTTTGCCACTGGATTCAAGCAAGCTCGGCTGAAGATGGAACTACTACAGGCCTATAACCTTTCTTTTAGTACAGCTCAAATCAGTGGGAGAAAGCACTACTGTTGACTTTCAGAACAGGCGCTATTGGCACCTTGTTATACTTCCCTTTGGGTTGTTGCAGGAGTTTTAGTTTCCCACCTTGCCCGTGCGACCAAGTTTCACAACAAACCGTAGTGCACTTGACTTACTTTTGGAAGTTTTATGGAAAATAAACGGTTGTTTTTATTGCCTATTTTAAAACTGCGCAATTTTAGGTTGTGCAGACCAGCTCCTATCTTTTTACGGACTCTTAATGATCAAAAAAGATTTTTTGCTGTTTACAGCATTTTAAAAAGCGCCGCACATTGCTGTAAATCTATCAACAAGTAATTTTTATTCTTTTTGCATCTTATTTATTTCCTGCTGTAATGCAACTTATTTTTATGATTAAGTTTCTTAATCGTATAAAGTTTATTGATTGATTGAGAACAATTAAATTGACAAATCCCAACCCCTGTTAATTACAACGCCCAGCAACGGCAACATCGCTTTATCAGGTAAAAATTATATTATTAAAAGAAATGTTGTTATTATACTTTCCATTGGTATTGTTCTCTTGATTTGGGTTTGCGAGTATGTTACCAGCACCAACATTATTACAATATGAGACAACACAGGCTGCTGAAATTCCATCTTCTAGAATTTAAATGAAATATGCTAACACCAAGATAAATCAATTATGCTGCCTCTTTGCTTTATTTATTAATGTTAGATTTCACCTCCACTTTTTTTGTATACTTGGATAGTTTATTGCAGAGCGCAATATAATTTGCATTTCTTAATTAAAAACACAATCAATACGTTATATTGAAAAACTCTAAATCTTTGAATGTTTTTATTCTGAATTACCTGCTGGTGACTCAACGTTTATTTTAATCTCTCAAATGACTTCAGCCGACATCTGCTGCCTATCTAATAGGGTACTCACAAACAATTAGCAGAAAAAGTCATTGAGCACAGTTGTACTAGTTTTGGATGCTAGGTGGCGCACTATCCCACTCCTGAAATAGGGATTGATGGTGGGCAAAATGACCCTGCCTTTGTTCAAAGAGCTGGCTGTTAAATACTGAGGGGTATATTTACAAGCCTCTTGCGTCGCCGGTGCATCACTTTTTATGTGATAAAAAGACAAACACCGGCGGCACAAGGGGCTTGTAAATAAGCCCCCCAGAGTCTGTTTCACAAACTTAGGGGCATATTATCAAGAGACAGCGTTAAAATTATCGCCGCTTTAGCGGCAGAAAACTGACGCTTAAGCGGCGATAATGGGCTTGATAATATGCCCTTGTGAATTCCCATAGAAGCCCAGGTTCTGGTGTCAACATGGGCTTCTATTGAATTTCTCAAAGGCATATTATCAAGCCCATTTTCGCCGTGCTTGATAATATGCCCCCAAATTTTGAAATACGTCAAGTTGTTCTACAGTAGGACTACTCATGCACTGTAAAATGAAATTCGCGATCCTACAGCCGGAGACCTTTGCCTCTCCTATGCTAAAATCTCTGCCAAGATGATCGACATTTCAGCAATCATAGGTATACGAATTAGGAGTAAATGTTGGAGGGACAGAAGAAGTCATCGGAAAATGGGGAATAATTATTCAAAAGTGGGTGGGGTTAAGGGAAAATTGAGGCGGAATTTGGTAGGGACATGTTAATACAAAACACGCACACAAAAGGGTAAGCCCTTTGCAATTCCCAAAATATCCCTCTAAAGTTATTACAGGCCCAAAAGCGTCAAAACGGGTGTAACTGTACTGAGCCCAGCCTTAAGGTAAGTCAAGCACAACATGTGGCCAACCTCTGGCAAAGCAGCGCACTGCTACTGAAAATAGTGGAGACCAGAAATAAAACAATTAGTGATGAGGGTAATTAAAAAAAAAAAATTAAATGAATATGTATGAATTAAAAATAATGGATATGAATTAGTTTATTATCTAATACACATTTAATTTGATGAGGTAATGTGCTATAATATTTTATGTAATCAATTACAGTTTAAGAATGCATTACATTATTTTACATTTATACTATACATTAAAATATTTTAAAATATATTTCTCAAAGAATAATGCAATTTATAACATGTCACTATACTGTACCAGAGGGAGAGCTCCACCCTGGTGGAGAACATCTCCACCTACAGGTAAATAAATATTCCTCTACACATAGGTGTGGAAGTAAATATACACATGTATATTTACCTTTGTTAATTTGACCCAGAAGGTGTAAGTTTTAAATCCACACAAGCAGATTTCTCACATTGCTTTGATGCAGATTTCCAAATTTGTTGAATTCACAGAAATTTCAGATTGCACCTGGAAACCTGAGAATGTTGCACGATTTCACAGGTACTCCTATAAAGTTGTCTGAACTGCATTTTCTCTGGCAAAAATGTAAACATGTATATTTTCCCATGGGATAATCGGCAGTGCAAGTGCAAAAGTGTTTGATAAGTTTTAGGAGTTTTCTTCCCGTGGAAATTACTTTTCATTCTTTACTTATGTTACCAACACTTCTGGAGGTGTTTCCTTCTCTACTCTTCCCCTGAAAGTAATTTACTTCAATCCTGGACAGGAATACAATTCTGGTCTGTTCTAGGGTGGTAAAGAGTCACAGATGAGTTTGTGAATACCCACTAATGGTCCTCTCAGCCTTACCAGGATTTCACACCTGCTTATGCTACCTCCCTACCCCGGATGGGCGAAAGGATCAATTGAAATACAGAAGGATTTATTGCTGTATGGGTGTATCAAAAGATAGATGGATGGATAGATGGATGGACGGATGATGGAATGGTGAAAGATTGGATGATGGATGAAAGAATAGCTGAATGACAGAACTAAAAGTTGCACAAGTGAAGTAGTGTGGCTCACTGGTTAGAGGCGGCAGACCCGAGAGCAGAGGACGGCCCGGGACCAGGGTTCGATTCCCGACGCGGCAGGTTTCTGGACCAGGGTCAGCGGACTCGATACTTCTCTCGCCTCGGTGCCCACTCTGATCAGCGATCACACTCGGCAACTCTGGGTACTAGCTTGCCTCATCTTCACTAACGGCCCCATCAGACCGCCGGGGATGCCTGGTCTCACCCTGGAGATACCCATTAAGGGACCATCTCTCAGGGAAGCCAGGAAGGGTTTCGCAGCGGTCGAAGCGCGGGGACACGCCGGTGCGCGTAAAAACCCAGCGCTATATAAATGCCCCTATTATTATTATTATTATTATATCAGCTGGTGGATGGACAGGCAAATGGGTGAACTGATGTTTGATTGAACAGTCAAGGAAGCTCTTCTTTGGAGGGTCGGGTTCAAATGCTTTGCTTGCCTGGTACCATTTAAGGTTTGGTTCAAAGTGGAGAGTATTTTAATGCTTTAGCTGTAACCTTGGCGACATGTTTAAACCTTTGGAGGGCTAGTTTCATTTCCATTCTTCCAGGGCCTCAGAAAAGATGTCTCTCAACAGAGACCAGAATCCCACAGCAGACGAGTTGCCCCTCATGATGGCACAAACCAATTCAGTATCACATTATGTTGAGTTGACTATGATCATCCGCATGCCAACAGGTCCCTTTGGATGCACAGGGCCTTCTCCAAGCAAACAGTCCTCAATGAGCTAAACTCCAGCCACAAACAGCAGACTGTTCACTGTCCATGGAGGCCAAAAACTTGGATGGCTTACTGGTCTTAGGCTATGTTCTTGGAGCATGAATTCTGACAAAAGATAGGACCAGTAATTCCATTGATAATCTACCAATAGACATTTATAATCTGCAGCCATAGCCAATTGCATCTTACTTTCTCTGTCAAGTTTAAAATATTGATCTGAGGACAAGTGGCAGGTATAAATACAAAAAAGGCTAATTCCCGTACACACTTATTTATTTATTTATTTATTTGCGTGTTTATATAGCGCTATGAATAAACTCCCGAAGGGGTATCTCCGCGCTGATGACAACCGGTAGGACACTGATAAAGGAAGCAATGAAGTTAAAAAAGTGCTGTAAAAGCTCCAATAAACCAATAGGTGCTGGTTAAAATGAACTAAACAGAAAGGTTTTCATAATATTTTCTGAATTGGAGGTGGTTATGACATTGTTGCAATGAGAGCGGGAGTGAGTTCCAAAGATTGGGACCTACTACGGACAGGGCCCTGCCACCTAGCCTGGATTTAATTATCTTAGGAACACTCAGTAGCAACTGGTCACTGGATCTAAGGGCACGGGTAGTGACATAAGGAACAAATTTGCTAGCCAGATACTCTGGTCCCAGTTGATTGAGGCCCTTATGAATGATGCAGCAGGTCTCAAACTTCACTCGTAAACGTATTGTTAACCAGTGAAGTTTGTGAAGTAATGGTTTTGAGGGGGATCTGGGGCGTGCATTTAGCACCAACCTAGCTGCTGTATTTTGCACCACCTGCAGACGATCCAGAACCTCCTCATTTGCACCTGCCAGAAGACCGTTACAATAATCAAGGCGGCTTATAACCAAAGCCTGAACTAAGGTTTTCCTATGAGAGTCAGGGAGGAAAGGAAAAATTCTACGGAGAAGACCAATCACATGGAAGCAGGATCCCACAGTAGTGTTGACATTTTGCTTCATTGTTAGCTCTGGCTCTAATCTAACTCCCAAGTTCTTGATTATTGTTTTGGGCTCAGGAACTGGGCCCAAATCAGGAGGCCACCAATCGGGGGACCATTGAACCCTGGCTTCCCTGAAGAGCATCACCTCTGTCTTTCCAACATTGCATTGAAGAAAGTTGGAAGACATCCACCTTGCAACTGCCTTCATCCCATCGGAAAAGGATTGTATAATTTCCGGGGTAAGTTGTTTAAAAGGGAAGAGCAGTTACGTATCGTCAGCGTAGGACACTGGGCAGAAGCCAAAAGCTCTAGTAACTTCTGCCAAGGGAGCCACATAGGTATTAAATAAGGTCGGGCTCACACAAGAACCCTGCGGGACTCCCTTGGTAATGTTGACCTCTTCCGACCTAAACTCACCCATGGTGACAGATTGGGTGCGGTTGGAGAGGAAGCTCTTGATCCAGTCCAGTGCCCTACCGCCGATTCCACTCGCAGACAGTCGTTCGATCAGGATGGTATGGGAGATCGTATCGAACACTGCCGATAAGTCTAGCAGCACCAGGACAACAGAATAGCCCCTGTCCTGGTACAGCCGCAGATCGTCCGTTATCGACAGCAGGGCCGTTTCAGTGCTGAATTTTGGCCTGAAACCTGACTGTGATGGATCGAGGCTACCAGATTGTTCTAGGTAGGTGGATAAGTGTTTGTTGGTGTGCTTTTCGATGATCTTCCCTAGAAATGGCAAAAGGGAAATAGGCCTCAGGTTAGACATGTTGGTCCAAGGAATAGATGTATTCTTCCTAATAGGTCTAACTAGGGCCTTTTTCCAGCACTGTGGGACAACTCCAGATGCAAGTGAAAGATTCACCAGTCTCTGAACATCAGGGCCTAGTGTACTCCCTAGCGGACCCATAGGTCTGGCTGGAAGCAGGTCTGCCGGGCTTCCACTTTTAATGTCAGTGAACAGTTTCTGGACCTCTATTAGCGATATTTCAGGAAAGTCGTCAAAAGAGTGGGTGTTGATGGGTGCTGTCTGTATCAAAGTACAGTTATCCTGGCTACTTATGTCAGGGCTAAGTGCCTCTATTTTATTATAGATGGCATTGATTTTTTCGGAGAAGAATCAGGAGATACTGTCACAGAGATGCTGTGAGGCCATGTCTGCACTTTTACAAGCTGTTGGTTTCAGAAATGTATTATATTTGGAAGAAAAGTAATTAGGAACTAGTTTTAAATAGAGGACAAAGACGGACAAGTGACAGCAAGAACTATAAGTAAACAAAATGCATGGTACAAAATTGTGGCTTTTATTTTATTCAATCGTCATTGTGATAAAAAGCATTATTGCTTTATTACAAATAATTATTGTGTGCATGCCTCCACTATACATGTGACTTTTAATCTACATATATATACATTATTGTATCCTATACACATTTCAAAATAATTGATTTTAACTTGAAAGCTGTGTGGAAGCTTGTTTTAGCACATTGTACATAAAAACATGGCTAAGTATGACATCTACGCGCGTTTCGGCTGAGGGCCTTCATCAGGGAGCCATGTGAGTATCCAAATGAACCTGGATGAATAGATGGTGCCGATTGTCACAGGAAGGGAAAAGATAGAGTAATCTGAAGTGAAGGGTTGTCTGTCTTGGAGACGTGGGCGCTTTGTTGTATTTTACTTGTTATTTTCTTACAGTGGGTATTGAGGTTCCGTGACAATCGTAAGTGATGTTTTCGACTCGCACGAATATGGTCGAGTCTGGTATCTACGAACCGCAAATGACGAGTTTAGTAAGTGTGCGCAGTTTCGCTGCGCTAACTTAAACCGTTCGTTTGTTATGTGGGTTTTTCATCTGTACCCACGGGTTCCATCTTAGTTACGGCATCCATTTTGTCTCTTGCCCTCAAGTAGCCAGCGAACGGACGTTGTCCGCTTCGCGACCCTGGGACTCCCAAGATATTTGCGGAAGACACATGTTCTTTGTAAGTGTCTTTATGACGAGGGGGATGATACTGTAAGGCAGATGGCCCCGCTCGAGGCTCATCTTGCCGTGCCGGTTTATTGTCTCAGCCGTGCATCTCATTAGGCACGTCCCTTTGATGCCTGTATCTCGTGTTTCCCGATACCTCCTCTTTTACACCCTTTCCGATCTCCCCACTGTTTCCATCTTCCTCTGCACCTGTCTTCGTTCCTATTTCGATCTGTTTCACTGCCGATTGGAATGCACTAATGTTGGGAAGATGGGTTTTTACAGTTGGGAACCGCCAAATGTTTCCGCACTTATGTTCCGGACCTTGTGTGTACTAAAGTGACCAAAACGACCCCTTTGGGGGATAATTATGGGAACCGGGTTGTAAACCTTTGTGTATCATGTTGTCCTATGGGTAAAATCTGTATAAAAGGAGCGATCCACAGAACCAATTTGAAGCAGTCTCCCCAAGTTGCACGTGTTGTACTTGTCGTGACTTCTGTGTTCCCTGCAGTAAATAAACCTTGAATCTTTGACGCTGAAGGGAGTGTCCCGTGTCTCTGTCATTCGTACGCCGGAGCAGGTTACCCACGAAGGTTTCAGGTGTTGTGCCCTGGCACCGCTGGGTCTTAAAGAACCCAGTCCTTCAGTTGGCGCCCAACGTGGGGCTGCATCAGTGGTACCGGTCCAAGCCCGACGATCGTGAGGAACTTCGTGTGAAATCTCCGAGGGAAGGTGCACTCCGCTTCATCGATCCTGTTGTCGAAATAAGTGGCCCGAAGACTTTTCCCGCGAAGATTCCCGCCTCCTGACGGCTGCGACGGACTGCTGCCCTGACTGTAGACCTGTTTTGGCGCCTGGCATAGACCTTGGTATAGCGAGACGATTGACGGGCCTTCCTGATGACGCCATCGATCTTTGAGTTAAGTATTTGTGGGTCGCTCCCAGAGTCCTTGGTTGTTGACACTTTAGCGAGTGTTTTTGTTGTTGACGCTGTGTGAGTGTTTTTGTCGGGGACACTTTGCTAGCGTACTTTGTTGTGTTATTTGACGACTGCAGCCGCCAAAAACCGAGGGTTTTTGCTCTTTGCTGGGACTTGGTAAATCCCGTAACCCTTGAAGTTTGTGAAACTCGACTAGTGTGCAAGATGCCTGGTCGTAGTACTTTGTTCAGTCGTTTCAGACCTTGTGGTGTGGATTCCCGACTGGAGGACTCGTGTCCGATACCTCCGGTTGGAACTCCGACTTATGAACTGTACAGTAAACATGGGCTAGGCCCGATTACCTTTAACGATTACTGGATTCGTTATACAAAGAAGGACGGTGTCCTTAGTTGGCCACCTCATGGTAGCTTTGAGGCCCCGATCCTAGATAACCTAGAGGCTAAATTGTTCGAGAAAAAGTCAAGGCCTGCCATGTTTGATGCCTTTCGGTTGTGGCGTAAAGAAGCCCGACAGAAAGAAATCAGACAGACTAAACGAAATCAGAGAGATAATGTTGCTACTATTGTAAAGAAAGCAGAGCAATTTCAGCATGATAAGGAGGTTAAGGAAAAGGAAGTGTTTGATAGGTTACAGCGTATGACTATAGATAAATGCTATCCTACTTTGCCTACGGAGTCGGAAAAGAAGGAAGAGGCAGTTGAGGATCCTTTAATGTCTTATCTTATGAAGTCGCCCCCTCCGTATGTACAGGGTACCACAGCCCCTGTGATTCCCCCTGTACCTGTTCCTGCACCTATTCTTCCTTTGCCTGTTCCTCAACCTGCACCCGTTCTTCCAACTGTTCCTGTTTCTTTGGCTGCTGCTATCCCTACTGCTCCTCCGCTTCCACATACTCCTGCTCCTGCTACTGCTCCTGCTCTGTTAACTCCTGCTGTTGCTTCTGTTTCTACTCCTTCACTTGTTAGTCCTGTGTCCTATACTTCTCCCTCTACTCGTAGTCGTAATTCTCCTCTTGCGGCTAGCT
Organism: Lissotriton vulgaris; assembly: GCF_964263255.1. NCBI lineage: Eukaryota > Metazoa > Chordata > Amphibia > Caudata > Salamandridae > Lissotriton > Lissotriton vulgaris. The sequence goes on from NC_141699.1 coordinate 179,236,452, forward strand.
TCTTTCATTCGCTCGGACCTGTTTTTGGGTCCGCTGGTTCCGATGGTCCTCAGAGACGTAGTCAGCTTCCTGGTAACAGGGAACGCGCTTCGCTATATAATATGGCGATGGGTTGGATGACGCATCCCCTTAGAAATCCACCACGTATTGTACTCGACACGTTTTGTCAATTCAATATACCAACCCAAAGATTTGTGTTCGAGGAAATGTGTAAGGTTCTTCGTGATCAGATATCGGCCGACGCACCTGACAAGGTGCTGACCGCTTTGTCTGATCTACAACTTCAGTTCTCGACTGGTCTAATAGTGGATACCAATGTTCGACGTGCTGTTGAACGATTGTTATCTTTTCGTCCCACTCCTATACCTCAAGCCTTGTTTGTTGAGGATGTTGAAAGACAGCCAGATGAGTCTGGTCAGTTTCCCATGCGGGAAGTTCCACCAGTATGGATGCCAGTCGATCCCAATGCTCAACCTCCGATATTGGCGCATTTCCAGAGAGTGTGGATACATCTCCCATGGAAACGATCAGAAGTGTTACAGGTAAAGCAATCTTTGCCTGACCCTCGCAAAAATCCTGCAGGGTACTATAAAGAATTATCGCAGCTCGTAGACGCTACGGTAATGAATCTTGCCGATATTGACATGTTGTTTGGTAATGTTGTACCGCAACCGGTATGGGCTAAGATTCGTCAGGAAAATCACGCAAACGAATTAGGTGGTGATTGGGCGGCCATTATAGCGGCGGATGGGTTGCAAACTGGTGGTGCTAAACCCGAACAGTTGATTACTGCTCTCCCTCAAAGAATAATAACGTTAATGAAAACTCTTATGCCAGCTATGAGGGTCAATTGGGACAAATTGTCAGCTTGTAAACAGAAAAAGGACGAGAGTGTCTCCGACTTCTTTACGAGGTTTGAGGAGGCGTTCATTGATCATAGTGGTCAGGATATGAGCACTGAGGGTGGTCAAAGGTTGTTCGTGGATAAATTTGTGTCGAACTTATTGCCCGATTTGAGCAATAAATTGAAAAATTCAGAAAGTGCGTGGGCCGTTTCTACTTCAGCTCAGATATTGGCCACGGCACAATATTATGAGAACAGAGAGAAAGAAGAGAACGACCGTGCTGATAAAAAGACGAAAGAGCTTAAAACTAAAGTGTTGCTTCAGCAAGCGTATCCTCCACGTTCGAATCAGAATACTTCGCAACAAAATAGATCGCAGCCGCCATCGAACCGATCACAATCTCGTAATGACTCCTCTTCCCAAAAATCCTCGTTAGGGTACAATCAATGTGCTTATTGTAGACAGGAGGGTCATATCAAATTCAATTGTCCTGTTCTAAACGAACGTAATAGTGGTAATTCATCTAGAGGAGGTCGTGGTGGTTCACAGCAGGCACCACGTGGCAGAGGTCGTGGTGCTCAGAATGATCGCTTAGATAACTCATCAAATTCCGATAATTGTTTTGATCAACGTGGATCGTCGCAAGGACGATCTGCGCAGTACAATGTGGATGATTATTACGTCGATCAGGGAACTGACGACAGTAATTACTAGGACAGCCGAAGACAAGGAGAGGGAGTAGTATCAGTTCCGGTTGATCAGAGAGGGCCTTACGTCGCAGTTGCTACATCGGGCGTCGTTGAGCCTTTTCTGTTGGACACTGGTGCAGCGAAAAGTTCCATAAAGCATTCGAAACTCCCTGGCGCACCTTTGTCTGGCTTAACTAATGTTTCCGTTGGATTCTCTGGCGCCCCCGTTAGCAATCCAGTTTCACGCCCTTTGCCTCTTACAATTGGGCCTCGTGAACTAGAAGCTCCGTTGATTTTAACCACGGGTTGTGGTGAAAATCTTTTGGGCCTGGATTTGCTTAAACGTTTGTATGCAACTTTGTATTGTTCTCCTGCGGGTGTAAAGCTTACGTTGGGAGAGAGGGTTGTCTCTCCTATGTACTTGTCTCTCGATAAGCTTCCACCGGAATTGAGTTCTCTTCCTGCGTCTTTGTGGGCAACAGGTCCCAATGATGTGGGCCTGCTTGATATCTCACCTTATGTTGTTCAGTTGAAATCCAATGTGCGATTGCCACGTATTCCCCAGTATCGTATCTCTCTTGATGGTGAACGAGCATTGTTAGCGATCATCTATGATTTGATCGAGAAAGACGTTATTGAGGAAACACGGGGAAACGTGTGCAACAGCCCTGTACTGCCCATTCTAAAACGTACTGATCCTTCGAAACCCCCTGTTTATCGTTTTGTTATCGATTTACGGGAGGTGAATAAAATTGTGATTCCTCAGTTCCCCGTTGTGCCTGACATCACGGCGCTGCTGACTCTGATTCCAGCTTCCGCATCGTGGTTTTCGGTGATTGATTTGAAGAATGCATTCTTCAGCATCCCGATTGCAGAAGAAAGTAGAGACCTTTTCGGTTTCTCTCTTGGTGGACGCAGCTTCCGGTTTAAACGCGCTCCTCAGGGCTACTGTGAAAGTCCATCAATTTACAGTCAAGCCTTGAAGGGTCAACTGGATGCGTTTAGGTTGCCGGCTGGTGCGGCCTTAATCCAATACGTCGATGACCTATTGGTGGCTGCAGATACTCAGGACATTTGCAAAATTGCTACGGTATCGCTGCTGCAACATCTCTGCGAGTTAAATCACAAGGTGTCACCTTCTAAACTCCAATATTGTTGTCAAGAAGTAACCTATCTAGGTCACTTATTGTCAAAGGAGGGAAGGCGGTTGACCCCAGAGAGAATTGGAGCAATTGTGCGAATGGCTGTGCCAACAACCCAAAGAGATGTGCGTGCCTTTTTAGGTATTACGTCGTACTGCAGGCAATGGATTCCAAATTTTTCATTGCTAGCGAAACCATTGGTAGCTCTTACGTGCAAGGATGTTTCGACTCCTTTACCATGGACGGAAGAATGTCAGAAAAGTTTTTCTGAATTACGTGATTCATTGTGTTCGGCTCCTGTGTTAGGTACTCCTGACTATAGCAAGCCGTTTACATTATATGTTCACGAAAGGGAAGGTTGTGCGTTGAGTGTCTTAACGCAACCTTTTGGTGGAAAGCAACGTCCATGTGCATATTTTTCCTCGACCTTGGACCCGGTAGCTAGAGCATTGCCGAGTTGTTTACGAGCAATGGCGGCAGCCGCGGTCTCCATCCGACAATCAGCAGGATTGGTCATGGATAATATGCTTACGGTGATGGTTCCGCACGCAGTCGACACCCTTTTGAATCGTACGAAAACTCAGCACTTGACGAGTGCGAGGTTGTCTGGGTACGAGTTGACGCTGTTGGCAAGCCACATTCAAATAAAACGTTGTAATGTTCTGAACCCGGCAACTTTGTTACCAATTAGCTCAGAGTCAGATGAAATAACAGAACACGATTGTTATTTGAGGACAGAGGAGGAAACAAAAGGTCGAGTGGACCTTAAAAACACCCCATTGGAAGACCCAGATGGAATACTGTATGTGGATGGTTCATGTTTCAAGTTGCCGAATGGCGATGTGACTACTGCATATGCTGTTGTAACGTTGAATACTGTTGTTGAGACTGCACGATTAAATCAGAATTCTGCCCAAGCCGCAGAGCTGATCGCTCTCACTAGAGCGTGTGTGTTAGCGAAAGGAAACGTGTGAACGTGTTTACCGACAGCCAATATGCTTTTGGCGTCGCACATAGTTTTGGACGGTTGTGGAGAGAGAGAGGTTTTCTAACATCGCATGGTACGACGATTCAGCATGGCCAGCTTGTGAATGATCTTTTGGATGCACTTACGTTGCCTAAGCAAGTGGCGATTGTCAAATGTAGTGCGCATCGTAAGGTGACGGATGATGTTGGTCGTGGTAATGCTTTTGCGGATGAGACTGCTAAGGAGACTGCCCGGAACCTTAGCACTCGAATGTATGTGACGAGTTCGGTTAGGTGGCCTACAGAATCGAGTTTGTGTGAGGACACTATCGAGAGTGTGAAAGCAATTCAGAATGAGGCCACCGAGACTGAAAAGGCGAAGTGGAAAGAAAGTACGGGAAAGTTGGATGCGAATGGTTGTTGGATTGATTTATCGGAACAGAAAAGATGGATGTTGCCTGATGCGTATGTGCTGGCTGTTGTGACTATGGCGCATGGGTTAGCACATATTAGTGCGAAAGGTATTTGTAAGTTGTTGTCCCCTGTGTGGAAGAATGATGGTATTACGAAATGTGCTGAACGCTTGGTTAAGAACTGTATGGTATGTATGTTGTACAATCCTGGTAAGGGAACCCCAACTCCTCCTGGTAGTTTTGCTCCCCCTTCATGTCCCTTTGAGGTGATTCAATTGGACTTCATCCATATGGAGCGATGCAATAACCTGAAATACGTTTTAGTTGTGGTTTGCGCATTCTCCCGATGGATCGAGGCCTATCCTCTCAAAGACAATACTGCTTTGTCTACTGCGAAAATCCTACTGAAGGAATATTTTCCTCGGTACGGAATGCCTAGAGTTGTGTGGTCAGATAACGGAAGTGAGTTCGTGGGGAGTGTGATGAAGAGTGTGTGTAAGGGCCTTGGAATTAATCAGAAATTCCATAGTGCCAATCATCCCCAGTCAGCTGGTTTGGTTGAAGGGTACAATGGCACCCTTAAACTAAAACTAGCAAAGATTAAGGCTACGACTGGTCTCTCGTGGCCTGACGCTTTACCCTTAGCATTACTGTCAACAAGGGCAACTGTACACTCCCGAGTAGGGCTCAGCCCCTATGAAATAGTGTTCGGTCGTCCTGCCAATGTTTGGGGGGTCCCTAGACCGGGTGCTTTTTGTGATCTTGAGTATCCAATGTTGATCGATTATCTTCATGACTTGACTGCTAAACTGAGGTTAATTCACCAACAGGTTCACGAAGTATTGCCGACGCAGACGGAGGGTCCAGGCCACCAGCTCCAGCCCGGAGATTGGGCGGTAACGCGAAACTTTTCGCGCAAGAACAATTTGGATCCCAGGTTCACTGGACCCTACCAGGTCCTCCTTGCCACGAGAACTGCAGTTCGTCTTGAGGGGCGGAAGAATTGGGTGCATGCCACCCATACCAAAAAGGTCCCTATCCCGTTGCCAGCAGACTCGTGGGTGAGGAAAGGCATTGCATCAACTGAAACCGAAGGATTGCCGGCGTTTGTACCTTTCAGCGACGCACAACCTGTCGGAGAATCCTCAGTGCAGCAGAAAGACACTGTTGAACATTTGTCAGCAAAAGACTCAAGACCAGAATATTCAGCTGATCAACAGGACGTTGTCCCTTCAACGGATCCTTTGTTTGACGAACAGACACGTCCTGGGAAAACCCGATACTTTTTGCGATCTAGCACCAGAGACTAATAAAAGATCCTGTTCTGTCCCTTGACAATTGCATTATCCTGTTTTCCACGATCAGTTTGAACACTCATATCATTGTGATTATTTTTGTATATATTCATTGAGCTTCGTTCTTTACACTTTTTGCTTCCACAGCTGAGAAACATTGTTTTCGCATATATATTTGTGAAATAAAGACCGTAGGGCCGCGCGCGTACTTCCTTCTGGTTAGTAGGTCTTGACACTAGGTTAAAGACCGTCGGTTCCTGGGAACTCCTAGGGATTGACTGCTGCTACACAGAACGAAGTGCGTCAAGAAACGTTGCGGACGGTCGTAGGGAATGGCATTTTCGAAGCTGACGGACTTGGAAGGAGCTCAAGCGCAAAGATTCAAGCTGCAGCAACTCAGTCGTACCAAATGTTTTAAATTCCAGATATTCGTATTGTTTTTGACTGTTTCTGCATTATTGGCGGGTGGGGTGTATTACATGATGTTTTACTCTTACCTTCTGCTATACCTACTCCTACCCCTGACCCTAAACTCACCTCCACTGCATCTCCTCATTCTTTTCATATCTTACCTGAACACGAGCAGGCTAGACGTGCAGAATTCCGCAACAATTCCTTTATTCAGCTCCTCCATCAGCATCAGTTAGTGGTTAACACTACTAATTGTTGGATGTGTGGGTTGATGCCACATACTACGGATAAGGGAATTCCATATCTGGTGTTACCGTATAGTTCCCAAGGGTCTGCTCGAGCATTCCAAACAATGTTTCGAAGCGCACTGGGTTTCCACCCCATTCGAGAACCACGTTCCCCCTACTCTGGTCCTACCTCGTACCAGAAACCTTTGTCTATAGCAATAGAGGATTTAGATAGCGACATCTATGATCCCTCGCTTATTCCTGAAGAAGAGGTACAAGCCTATAGGGTCCTAAGTAGAGGCGAATATAGTGTGTTCACTAGTGAAAAACAGCTTAAAAGCTCGCCTCCGATATGGGTCGTACCCCACATTGGTAATTTTTGTCTAATAGGTCGTGGCCGAAGATCGAAAGCCCGACTTGGAGAGAGTGCTTGCACTGAAAATTACATTCTGCCGATGGTCTCGTCCCCTGTGTTCCTGGCTGCCAAGGGTACCTATTTTATCTGTCATGATCGTGCGTATGCATGGTTGCCCTCTGATTTCATGGGCTCATGTTTTATCGCAAACTTGTTGCCCCCAACGTTTACTGTAGATGCAGATTATCACAAGACTAGAGTTGTGAGAGGCGTAATTAGCGAAGAGGATACTGCCGGTCAAGAGGCAGGAGACTTTTTCAAGGGTTTCCTCCCGTTTTGGGGACCTATGGTTAATAGTAGGAACCTGAGACAGTTGACTCGAGTGGTAGAATCGACAGCTAATATTACTGCCAGTGCCCTTGGTAATATCACCACTGAACTTCAGGCGGATAGACTTATGACGTTACAAAACCGTATGGTTTTAGACGTGATCTTAGCAGATCGAGGTGGGGTATGTAAGGTGATCCATTCGAGCTGCTGTATTTTCATTCCTGATAACGCTCCGACTGTCTATCAAGCCATCTCGAAGTTGCATAAGATCTCCGAATCCATACACGTGGATGTAGGGGATTGGACGATACTTGGATGGTTTTGGGGCCTGATGTCGACTTGGGGTTGGAAGATTCTGATGATCATCGGAGTCGTTGTGGCGTTCCTGTTCACGTGTTGCCTTTGTGTGCAGTGCGGTCCTGCCTTATGTGGCCTCTGTGCTACAACGTGTATGAGACAGCCACCTGTTACCAAGGGGACTCGGTTGGACAGAGCTATGCTACAGCAACACCTCGATGGTCTGATGAATATCGAATATGATTCCGACTAGTGCTTGCCTACATGAGGGCAAAAGGAGCGTCTGAGGTTCCGTGACAATCGTAAGTGATGTTTTCGACTCGCACGAATATGGTCGAGTCTGGTATCTACGAACCGCAAATGACGAGTTTAGTAAGTGTGCGCAGTTTCGCTGCGCTAACTTAAACTGTTCGTTTGTTATGTGGGTTTTTCATCTGTACCCACGGGTTCCATCTTAGTTACGGCATCCATTTTGTCTCTTGCCCTCAAGTAGCCAGCGAACGGACGTTGTCCGCTTCGCGACCCTGGGACTCCCAAGATATTTGCGGAAGACACATGTTCTTTGTAAGTGTCTTTATGACGAGGGGGATGATACTGTAAGGCAGATGGCCCCGCTCGAGGCTCATCTTGCCGTGCCGGTTTATTGTCTCAGCCGTGCATCTCATTAGGCACGTCCCTTTGATGCCTGTATCTCGTGTTTCCCGATACCTCCTCTTTTACACCCTTTCCGATCTCCCCACTGTTTCCATCTTCCTCTGCACCTGTCTTCGTTCCTATTTCGATCTGTTTTACTGCCGATTGGAATGCACTAATGTTGGGAAGATGGGTTTTTACAGTTGGGAACCGCCAAATGTTTCCGCACTTATGTTCCGGACCTTGTGTGTACTAAAGTGACCAAAACGACCCCTTTGGGGGATAATTATGGGAACCGGGTTGTAAACCTTTGTGTATCATGTTGTCCTATGGGTAAAATCTGTATAAAAGGAGCGATCCACAGAACCAATTTGAAGCAGTCTCCCCAAGTTGCACGTGTTGTACTTGTCGTGACTTCTGTGTTCCCTGCAGTAAATAAACCTTGAATCTTTGACGCTGAAGGAAGTGTCCCGTGTCTCTGTCATTCGTACGCCGGAGCAGGTTACCCACGAAGGTTTCAGGTGTTGTGCCCTGCCACCGCTGGGTCTTAAAGAACCCAGTCCTTCAGTATCCTGCTATTTAAGGGTGAGCTTCGAATGCTGAGCTGTAGAGATACTCCTATATAGTTGAGAGGCTACGTGCTCCTGGTGCCAGGGGAATGATGTGCAGGTAACCTGCAAGTTAAGTTCAATAATTCTCTAGGTGGGGATCTTTGAACGGTTCTTGTAGCGCTGACAATCTTTTATTTGCGTCCACTGTGTATACAATGGGGGTCTGTTGGCTTCTGGGATTTAGCCGACGGATGCCGTCATGTTAATGGCGGTTCGAAGACAATCTGATGGTTGCCTCTCGCTCGCCTTCCAATGGGGGGGTCTGCCGACGTCTGTACAAGTAGAGTACACTGTGTGCAGCCTAGCACCAAAGCAGGCACCCTTGCACCACATTGCAAGGGTCCCTACGTAGTGGCATAACTAGAGCTTTTGCCGACCGGGCCATATCTGAGGTTGCTGCCCCACATACACACCAACAATACTACAGTGACACTGGCGAGCACTGGTCCACGTACTGCTGGGAAGCGCATAGGCACTCGACGGCTCCCCTGCAACAAATGGAGTCAGGCGGCAGTAGCTCGGTGCGACTTGTTTGCTTACTCGGAGGTGGCTGCCTGCTCACTGGCTCCCTCTCTTGCATTACCTGCACCCCGCCACCCTCCCGTCACATGACCAATCATTTGCATGCCACTCTCCTCAGCGCTGACCCCTGCCTCACCACAGACACAGCGCTTTTCAGGGGGGTGCCAATCACCTCATGTGAAAAGCAACCGTCCCCCAAAAAAGTGCCACCCTGGGCGGGCTGCCCTCCACCCACCAGTAGCGACACTTTGCCTACGTTACAGGCAGTACACCTTCCTGCACATAAGAGGCATTTTACCCTTTCTACCTATGCTGCAGAATGTATCAAATGAGGGAAGAGGAAATAACAAGGAGGAATAAAGACATTTCTCCTCGTTATGCCTCACTTGGAAGGTGTAGCATTTTGATGCCTTCTCAGGTTTACATGTGTTGGTAAATCTGGGAATGTGCCAAAATCCAAGACGGGATGCCTGGGAAGGTCATGCTCCACCCATGGTTGCCTCCCAAGTTTACATGTACAATGCAAGCAGCTGCTTTGCATTATGTTTCTTTACAAAGCCACACAAGGCCACGTAAACCAGGCCTTGCGTGGCTTTTAAAATATTACTGAAGCCTTTGTGTGGTCCTTGCGTCGCCTTGCGTGAAGCAAGGACAACATAAAGGCATCATGAATATGGGCCTAAATTCATAAACTAGGATGGCAGACAGTAAGATGAAAAAAATCAGTATACCAGCAAGTTTACCTGACAGATTTGCATATGGCTGGGTCTGAACTGGGGTGGCGAAGTGAGCTAACGAACGATGATGGATCCAACCCAGATCTGTGACTGGGAGTGAGTGTCTGAAAAGTTTCAGCGCTCGGTCCATCATCTCCTTGTGTTTGCTTCCTGCAAGGTCTTCAAAAGTCAAAGGGCATTTAATGTCACTTCCACTACCCATTTAATGTTAATGTAATGACTCCACCAGCACACACACACACACACACACACAACACACACACACACACACACAACACACACACACACACGCATGCACACACACACGCACGCACGCACGCACACACACATGCACGCACGCACACACACATACACACACACACACACACACACACACACACACACACACACACACACTCTTCCCTTGCATAGTGAAAGGGGTTTATTCCAATGAGATTATAATGTAGGATCACACCCATCTAAACATAGCAGTGCCTGCCCAGAAGGCTCTCAATGTCAATAATGTAAGTTTGATTTAATCGACGAGATCCCACCAGGACAGACCAACTCCTTTGCTGTAAGTGCCGATAATCAATATGGCAGGCAACCAGCCTTAGGGCCTTCAGCATCTCATTAAGAGAAGTGTGGCTCAGGGGTTAGAGGCGGCAGACCCGGAAGCTGAGATTGGCCGTGGACCAGGGTTCGATTCCCCGCCTCGGCGGTTCTCGGGCTCAAAATTCCACGGAGTCGACAATTCTCGCTCTGGTGCCTACTCGGCTCACAGGTTCACACTCTGCGACTCTGGGCAATAGCTTGCTTAATCCCCACAACGGCCCCTCGCGGCGGGATGCCTAGCTTTCACCTTGTAGATACCCTGCTGGGGTTATCTCACAGGGGAATACCAGGACGGGTTCCCTAAGCAAGCGCATAGATGCCTGCGATGTGGGCGATTTGCGCTATATAAATACATGTACATTTACATTTACATTAATCTAGTTCAACTGATAGTTTCACAGATGTCAATTTCAACGTCCAAGCACAACTATCACCAATGATTCAAGCAGAAATATAAGGTCCAAAAAAGCAAGAGCTGGGACCAATTCTTACCCATATCTAGCCGCAGCGCACTGGAATTTACTGCCTCTAGATCTCCGCTGCACTAATAACTATCTTGGATTCAGAAAGAAGCTCAAAACTAGGCTTTTTCCCAAATAATGATCATTCAATTCCTGCCTTACACATTACTTCTGCCTGTGTTACATGGCTTGCCATAGCGGAATGATATCCCCTTCGGAATGAGTGTTGCGCTTTACAACAAAAAAATCTAAAAATAAATAAATAAAAATAAACAAAGGCACACAAGAGTATATGAAATAGTTCAGTTGTGATACTTTTTAGGGAACTGTTACATGCATGTGTGAATCAGCCACAAAATATCCAAAAAGAGAATATAATGGGGACATTTCAGGTCATATTCAAATCAATTAGTACAAATATAAAAGGACTTTGCCCCCTTTGCGCTTTTACTAATAGGACTTGGACGTTTTAGGCTGATGCATAAAGGTATGTAAAAGTAGGTAAAAGAGTACTCCTGCAGGACTATGTCCCTTTCTCATAAATGCTTTTGCACAGCGGGCCCATTGTGTTGGCTGCTGTGAGAAGTGGATGGGATAGGCTTTACTGAGCACTCGTCTTTCACTCAAGAGCATCATAAAAATTACAATTGGTGAGATTATTTTTTTTTTAAATGATGTTGAGTTGTGTTTTGTCCATAGGGAACATTATTGCAAAACATGGTGATAGTGACATTCAGGCAGTCATGTTTTATTCTCAGTTTTATATTTGGGTCTCTCTGGTCTCTAGTTACTGCATCTCTCCACCAAATACTAGCCACTCTGTTTTATTGAGGTTTCATTGGGTGCACAGACATAATATCGACTCCAAAATATCGTTTGGACAGAATATCGAGTTTTAAATATCGTTTGGACAAAATATCGACTAGACAGAATATCGACAGCCAAAATATCGTTTTTAAGGTAAGTGAAGTAATATCGACTGTAAATAATATAGACAGTGAAAATATCCAAGTATATAATGTAGATAGTAAAAAATATAGTTTTTAAAATAATATTTAATTATTTATAGTGTTTTTATGTTATAATATGTGTGAAAAGTGTCATTTAATTTTATAATTATTTTTAATTAATGATTTTTTTAATTATTGTGTAATTTTATTCTGTAGCGGGTTGTGGGTTTATAGGGGAATAGGGTGGGAAGTAATTTAATTATAATTAATTAAATATGTAAATTCATTAATTGGTAGTAATAATTAATTAATTGGTAATTAAATAATATATGTTAATTATTTAAAATTTAATTGGTAATTAATTTAATTTAATTGATTAATTTCTAATTATGTAAATTAAAATAATGTATTTTCTGTAGCGGGTTGTGGGTTTATAGGGGAATAGGGTGGGAAGTAATTTAATTATAATTAATTAAATATGTAAATTTATTAATTGGTAGTAATAATTAATTAATTGGTAATTAAATAATATATGGTATTTAATTAAAATGTAATTGGTAATTAATTTAATTTAATTGATTAATTGCTAATTATGTTAAATTAAAGGGGTATTTTTAGGGTTCAGGGTCAGTTTTTAGTTTTTGGGTAAAGGGGTATTTTTAGGGTTCAGGGTCAGTTTTCAGTTTTTGGGTAAAGGGGTATTTTTAGGGTTCAGGGTCAGTTTTTAGTTTTTGGGGAAAGGGGTATTTTTAGGGTTCAGGGTCAGTTTTCAGTTTTTGGGTAAAGGGGTATTTTTAGGTTTCAGGGTCAGTTTTTAGTTTTTGGGTAAAGGGGTATTTTTAGGGTTCAGGGTCAGTTTTTAGTTTTTGGGTAAAGGGGTATTTTTAGGGTTCAGGGTCAGTTTTTAGTTTTTGGGTAAAGGGGTATTTTTAGGGTTCAGGGTCAGTTTTTAGTTTTTGGGTAAAGGGTCAGTTTTTAGTTTTTGGGTAAAGGGGTATTTTTAGGGTTCAGGGTCAGTTTTTAGTTTTTGGGTAAAGGGGTATTTTTAGGGTTCAGGGTCAGTTTTTAGTTTTTGGGTAAAGGGGTATTTTCAGGGTTCAGGGTCAGTTTTTAGGTTTTGGGTAAAGGGGTATTTTTAGGGTTCAGGGTCAGTTTTCAGTTTTTGGGTAAAGGGGTATTTTTAGGGTTCAGGGTCAGTTTTTAGTTTTTGGGTAAAGGGGTATTTTTAGGGTTCAGGGTCATTTTTGGGTTTTTGGGGTACATATACAATATTGCCTATTATTTAATTAAATTTTGTTACTATATATATATATGTTTTAAGAAATATGATTAAAAAATATTATTTTTTTACTTTCATTAATTATTTAATTATTAAAAGTTATTTTAAGTATTGTTAATTATATTTTAGTAATTAAATTTTTATATTAATGTAATTAAACATTGTTTTTAGTAAAGTCGATATTTTTTACAACGATATTTTTGTAAACGATATTTTGTACTCGATATTTTTGTACTTACCTGTTTGTACATACAAACTCGATAGTTTGGTTGTAGATATTTTTTCCTCGATATTTTGGGTAGTCGATATTTTGGTAGTCATTATTATTTTAGTGATCCGTTTCATTGATCGTCTTTTCAGTAGAGCAGGTTTCGATAATACTGATAGCAGTATGTCAAGTTCGAGACACAACGGGGTTCACTTCCATCCAACATCAGCAGTGGTGGCCCTTGGAAAGGACCTTGAGCTTGCTTCTGCTTCTCTGTCACTCCCTCCTTGCCTTCTTCCCACCTGCACATCTGTTTCCAGGTGCAAGGGGAGAACCAAACAGCACTCAGGAGGTGATGCCCGGGCTGCGGCAGAACTCTGGACACTACAGGGCCATCATTCCAAGACATCAGATGAACCCAGACTCAGGTACGAATCTGGATTTCAAGTTGCGGGGTAAAAACAGGTCAAACTAAAGAAACCCATGTAGAATTCCGTGCGCTATCCCTGATTACGAACTGAGAAAATGTGGAAGAAAAATCACCCTGGGGAAAACACACGCTGGGGTCACAGATTTACCACATGGCGATTTTACTCTGAGCAACTTGCATAAGAGCTAGAGTGGTAAATCTTCTGTATGCTCCGATTTATAAATCCAATTTACATATGTTTCGTTTTAGCACCGAGATATAGGTAAACATATTGAATATCTGGCGTCAGAGACATGCATGAAACTACCTACATTATAATGCACTACACAGGGACGAGCCACTACAGTGTCGTGTCCCCTTCTAATTACACACACGGACACAGACTGAATCTTAACGAGCTCTTTATTCAACCTCAGGCTCGGTCCCCGTCCCTACTCTATCTGACCCTTTCTTGTCTTGACCCCACCTCTTCCCCTCTGCCCACCTAGCTCCTCCCACCCCAACTACTAGACTGTTAACTCCATAACATCTCCCCCTTTCTTAACAAAAAACAGTGAAAGTGAAACTTAGTCCATTTCTACGATCAGTCTCTTCGGAGGCTGCACTTGGCGTCGGGGTCGAGCCGGTGTAGACACAATGTTCTCTACCACTGGTTCCTGCGCCATGGGAGGTGCAGAGTCAGGTGCGCCAGCCTCTGGGACACTGTGGTTCTCCAGTGTGGAAGCTGCAGGTGTGCAGTCAGGTCTTTCAGGAGGGCACTTCTTAAAGTGGGATGCATTTCGGGTGACTCGCCTGTTCTCTGATTCAGCGGTCACCATGGTGCCTTTTTGCTGCACGATCGTGAGGGGCTCGTCTTTGAAACGACAGTCAGTTTTCTGGCGCTGCTCTTGTCTAACGAAGACCCTGTCACCTTCCTTGAGGGAGGGTGACCGTGCCCTCCGTTTGAGATCAGCATGGTCTTTCATCTTCTCCTTGTGGTATTGATCTGTTGCAGCCATGTCCTTGATCTGGTGGTCTGATAGGGGTTTCTTCAGAGCTCCCTCCCAGGTTGGGATCCGAGTTCTCGGTGTCCTCCCAAGCATGAGAGTGGCAGGGCAGACGCCCGTCGTGGAGTGAGGAGTGGTTCTGTAGGCACAGAGGACTTCATTCAGTGCCGCTTGCAGATCCTTTTTCTCGGCAGTGGCCTGTTGGAAGGTTTTCTTGATGGTAGACATGAATCGTTCAACGGTCCCGTTGGCTTGCCGCCAGAGTGGGGTGACCCTGCGGTGCTGGAAGTCCATCTGTTTCGCAAAGTCACTGAATTCATGCCCGTTGAACGGGGGTCCATTGTCCGTTTTGATGATCCTGGGAACACCCCAGGTTGCGAAAACCTCCTCCAGTACTTTGAGAGTACAGGTGGCGTTGGTGGAGGAGATAAACTGAGCCACTGGGAATCGGGAATATTCATCCACGATGACGACCACATACTTCCCTGACTGTAGAGGCCCATAGAAATCCATTGCAACTTCTTGCCACACTCCGTCAGGTAGTGGGGTCATCTGAAGTGGTGCAGGAGGAGAGTTGGGGCTGGTTAGCTGACAGGGATGACAATCCTTCAGAGTGTTCTCGACTATCTGGTCTAGAGCGGGGAACCAGACACGCTCTCTAAGTGCTCTCTTGGTGGATACGACCCCTCGATGACCCTCATGTGCTAGGTCGACTACTCCTTGTCTCAGGGTGGCTGGGATGACTATCCGGTGATCCCTTAGAAGGAGGCCATCTTTGGTTATTGAGAGTTCATCAGAGACGTGTCGGAAGGCCTGGAGTTCATTCCTAACATCTGGATTCTCGTCTTCATCTTGCGGATTATGTCTCCACCTGTTGGATAGTATGCGTTTCATCACGGTTTGTAGAACAGCGTCCTTGTTGGTTGCTTCCCGGATGGTGTGCATTGGTATGGCTGGAGGGCGAGCATGACTTGACACGAAATGAATGTATTCCTCGGCTATGGATGAAGTTGTCACTGCAGAGTCCCGGGGGTGGCGGGACATGTAATCAGCCGGGTTTTCTCCCTTCCCCGGTTTGTGAATGATTGTAAATGTGTACTCCTGCAGTCGGAGGCCCCACCGCTCGATCCTGGGGGGCATCTTGCTCTTCGGATTCCCGTAGATAGTCACGAGTGCCTGGTGGTCAGTAATGAGCGTGAAGTGCTTCCCATAGATGAAGATGTGGAAATGCTCGCACGCCCACACGACCGCCAGGCTCTCCTTTTCAGGCTGGGAATACTTCCTTTCCGGATCGGTGAGGCTGCGGCTGGCGTAGGCGATGATCCTCCGTTGTTCCGAATCGTCGTCGTACTGAGCCAGGATCGCCCCTAAGCCCACCGGACTGGCATCTACAGTGATCTCTGTCTTCCGTCTGGGGTTGAAGTAGGATAAGCAGTCAGACGATTCTACCGCCTGTTTGATGTTTCTGAAGGCGCGCTCGCAGTCCGGGGTCCAGTTGAAGGGCTGGTCGGCCTTCGTGAGGAGCCTCAGTGGGTGACTTATGGTGGCGTAGTCGCGAATGTAACGAGCACAATAACTCGCCATCCCGAGAAAGGAGCGTAGATCGTTTACGTCAGCTGGGCTTTTGGTGTTGTTGAGCACAGCTACCTTGTCTGGATCGGGTTTCATGCCGTTGGACGAAAAAATGTGTCCGAAGAATTTCAGAGTTGACTGGTGGAACTCGCATTTGTCCTTATTGAGAGTCAGGTTTGCGTCCATCAGAGCCTGGCAGACACGATCAAGGGCAATGTCGTGTTCTCGGAGGTTTGTGCCGTACACCAGAATGTCATCACTGTAGTTGAGTGAATTTGGGATATGGTGGATGATCAGGCGTATAGCCTCTTGGAAAATTTCGGCCGCCGAGGAGACGCCAAAACTGAGACGCTTATATCGGAAGAGGCCAAGATGCGTGGCAAAAGTGGTGATGGGGCGAGAGCTGTCATCCAGCTCGAGCTGGTGGTAGCCCTTGTTGAGGTCCAGCTTGGAAAAGACCGTAGCTCCGTTGAGTGCCGTAATCATGTCGCTCAGGTGTGGGCCGGGGTGTCTTTCTCTCTCGATTGCCGTGTTCGGCAGGCGCATGTCTACACAGAGGCGGACTTTGTCGGGAGTCCCCTTTTTTGGCACGATGACCACCGGTGACACCCAGGGAGTGGGTCCTTCGGTGCGTTCAATGATGTCAGCATCCAGGAGGTCTTGCAGCTCTTGAGCCACTGCGGATTGCAGATGAAACGGCACTCGCCGCGGATGTTGAGCAATTGGTGTGACTCGCTCATTGATATGTAGATGTACTTGCCGACCTTTCAGTTTGCCCAGGCCCTGGAACAGAGATGGAAATTTTGCGGCATGGTTGGAGCTGTCGTTCACATTGAAGAGGATGTGCACGAGGCGCAGGCGCTCGGCAGTCGGGAGGCTTAGTAAGCAGTCGGCATCGGGTCCTTTGATGACGTGGATGACGGCTGGGATGGTGATGCCGCCGTGCGTGAGGGTGGTGTCGAACTTTCCCAGGCACGGGAGTGGTTTTCTTGACATCCAGGTGTATACCCGGACGGGTGCAAAGCGCAGATGAGGTTTAGGAACCATGCGCTCATGTTCGGCAACGGAGATGTAGTTAAGGGATGCGCCACTGTCCATGACGAATTTCGCTGCATGGTTGCCCACCATGATATCAAGCCGTGGGTAGCGTTTGAGCTGATCTTTGTCAGCAATGTTGACATATTCGGTGGTGTAGGCCGATCGCCTGGATGAGGAAGACCTGGACTCTCTCGAGGGAGATCGGCGATCCCATCTGGAACGTCTGGATTCACGACTGGAGTGAGATGACGCCGGGGATCGATCAGGTTCACCCTGAACGGCTCTGACGTGGTGCCGTGTGGTCTCTGTCCTTGAAGATCTTTGCTGGCTGGCGCGTCGGTCATTGCCGCCACGTTTCTCTCGGTGGTAGTCACTGCACATGGCCTCGAAATGATTGGATCGTCCGCATTTTCGGCAGCGTTGGCCCATGGCAGGGCATGAGTCGATGTGAGGGTAGTCATACCCGCACCTGTAGCACCGTCTTGTGCGTTCGGGTCGTCGGTCTCTCCTCTCTGAATCTCTTGGCCGGTTGTCTGTTCGGCGTCTGGGTGAGAATCTGGATCGGCGTGATCTGTCACGCGGGTTGCCTCTGTAGTCCTGACGTCCATGTCGTCGGTCGGAGACACGGTTGGCGTGTTCTCGGCTAGTGCTGGGCTTGACTTCGATATCCGCCGCATTCTCTTCGGCTTGGTCATATATTCGTGAATTCTCCTCGATTTCCGCCAACTCTTGTGGCTTCCTTAGTAGTCTTCGCCTCAGTGATTCTGAATGGCATCCTGAGATTATTTGGGACTTGATGGCCGCATCTGGCGAGAAGTTCGCGAAGTCACAGTACTGGGACTGGCGCCTCAGTCGGTGTATGAAGGACGTTAGTGGCTCATCCTTGTCCTGGCGCTGTTGGTGGAACTTGTGTCGCTCATAATCGACATTTCTTTTGTGCAGGAAACGGTTGTTCAATATATCTTTTACTTTGATGTAGGTGTCACTGTCGGCGGTTGGGATCTCTCGCACTATCTTGCTGATCTCGCGCCCTCCTAGATTGCGAAGGGTTATTATTTTGTCCTCATCTGTCTCGATTCTAGAGCCTACAACGTAATCCTCAAAATCCTCCAGCCATTCCTGCCATTTGAGGCCCATGCTGCTCCCTGTCGTGATTGTCAGGGGTTCTGGCGCTCGCAGGTGCGTGCCCTTGATTTCCTTTTTGGCGGGAGCGTCTTGTGCGTCTTGTGCGGGAGGGTTGGACATCTTGGTGACGAGGTTTCGGTCCTGATGCTTGACCTTGGTCGCAGCTGCTGGTGTCCGCTCCCTTTACTTCTTACGGTAGGTGCCAATGCTTGTTTGTTCCTTGCTACGCTCACGTGGCACTGATTGCTCACCGTCCACTCTTTACAGTAACAATTTGGGGCTGCCAGTGCTCGTTTGAATGGTCCGCCTGACCCAAAGATGGCCGCCCTCAATTCTGATAGAGCCTGTCCTTAGAGCTGCCTGACCTTAAAATGGCCGCTCCCTTCGGCAAGACACGTGGCTCTCTCTTGCTCTCTCGGGGCATTCATGCGTCGCTGCACCGCTGAGCTCGCGCCTGCAGGTGGCTGCCGGTTGCCGCTTTTAGATAAGTTCACGCTGTGGGGGGCGCTCGGCTGGCGGATCACTCGGCGCTGCTTCCTTGTTACGCGCGCGCCGACCTGGCGCTATGCCTCGCGCGTCGGCTTCCTGCACAATGTCACGCGGTGAGTTGGGGCAATGTCGGAGTGGGCTCCCGACTTTCACTCACAGTTTGTCGTGTTGTCGGGCGGGTCTCGCGCCTCCAGCGCGACCGGCACTTTTCTTCTGGCGCCCTGCCTTCGATCCTGGCGGGCTTCGCGCGTCCAGCGCGATCTGTCCTCTTTTTCGGCGCCCTCGCTCGGCGCACCGTCTGTTCTCCTTCCCACGCTCTGAGGACCGCCTGGTCACACTCAGACTTCCCTTAGTCACGTCGGGGCTCTTCCGTGGCGCCTCGGGACCACGGTCACAGCGGAGCTCTGGGCGCTCTACGCTGCGGGACGGGGCTCGTTCTTGGTGGGTTTACAGTTGGATCCCACCCTCGTCGCCAGCTGTCGTGTCCCCTTCTAATTACACACACAGACACAGACTGAATCTTAACGAGCTCTTTATTCAACCTCAGGCTCGGTCCCCGTCCCTACTCTATCTGACCCTTTCTTGTCTTGACCCCACCTCTTCCCCTCTGCCCACCTAGCTCCTCCCACCCCAACTACTAGACTGTTAACTCCATAACATACAGGTCATTTTGTATTATGATCCAATGATGCCTTTGATAGGTTCTGGTTACGTCACAAAACCCCATGCACTGCCCTGTCGGCATGACTGTGTCTGTTGTGTTGTTTGTGTGGAGCACATGATGGCACAGCACAATATTGGAAGTCATGCATGGCAGAGAGCTGCAAGTTGTTACAGCATTTCCCCGGTCAAGATTATGAGCGAAATGTTCATTTTATGTTAACTCTGATTTGCAAGTGCTACATACTCCTAGGTGCATGAAACATGACAAACACATTCTTTCTCAATTCAGATAACTTGAACCAGCACACATGGTTGGAGACTTACTCCTGCGCCTGCAGACAATTTCATTCACATTTTTTTCCTTTGTGAATTGAGCCCATGAGGTTGACCTCCGAAGCCTACTTGCTGTTTTCCTGGCAAGAACCACATGTATGGAGTAGATCACACCTCCCACAATCATCAACCCCGTGGAGCATTTTCCCCATCTACAGAGCTGCCAAGGTTTCAAATTGCTTATGTGTGACATTTCCATGGTTTTAGTACACTTATGAGTGACATTCAACAGCCAAATGTGTGACCCTTCGATTTACATTTCCTCATTAGTCAATCCAAGCAATGAGGTGCATGGGAAGGGATACATATCAGAAATTACACCCTTTTGAGTGATGAGAAGCTCTAAAATATCTTGAAACTGCCGAAAAACTACTGAAATTGAGAGTTAACCCTTGCTTTAAAATAATCACAAAATCTCTGCACATTTTGGTGCAGCTTTGTTATACTGCACATAATACAATTTCATTAAGAAAGGCATGCCTCTGAATGGTGCAAACTGGATTTGCCGGTCTAATATGGTTAAGCATATGCTGCAGAGATAGAAGAACTTGCCAGTGCATTGTCTGAGATTGAGAGTGAATGACTCACCTGACTGGCCGTAGCGGGCACCGGGCAATCCCCAGGTGCGCCGCACGGGTGGGGGACGGTTTTGGGGCCCTGGGGGCAATTTTTGTTACAGGGCAGTAACAAAATCGGCAGAAAATCTGCCCTGGCAAAGAGCTTGGTGAGCACTTCGCCAGGGCTGGCTTTGGTTCCCAGTCCGGCCCTGGCCACTGTCCAGGGTGCTTTGGGTGTGTGTTTGCCAGGTCAGCACTTCCAGCTTGAGCTGTGAGTTCTTTGGGCAGACGGGTCAGGGCTACAACAGCAGGTGGCAGTTTAAAGGTGTGTCTGAGCCAAGGTCTGACTGGCCTACAGGTCAGCCTTACATTCACTCCAGACTAATCCCACCCTTCACATCACCAAGGCAGATAAAGGTGGTGCTTTGGTAATTATGAATAAATCCAAGTACGTAAATAAGGTTGAACACATGATAAACGACACTACCACGTACTTACCTCTACCTGACGACCCGACCAACGAATTTCAGACAGTTTTGGATACCATTCTCACGAAGGCACTTGAAATGAAATGGATTAGCCCCAAAACCAAAGACTACTTATACACTAAATTTCCTCGCAGACCCAAGATTTATATGGTACCCAAAATCCATAAATCTCTCACTGACCCCCCCTTCAGACCCATTGTCTTGGGGTGCGGCTCAATTCATGACGCATTAGGCCGTTACTTGGATACTTTTCTTCAACCTATAGTACAATCAGCAATCACTTACATACAGGACACTACACATTTGCTTAACATCCTCAGAGAAATCACCATCCCTACAGACAAACAAATTTGGCTGTGTACTATCGATGTCATAGCACTCTATACCTCCATCCCACATTGCGAGGGAATGGAGGCTATAGAATGGGCACTTCTGAGAGCAGACACCCCTAGAGCCAACCAAACTTTTCTTATGGAACTTCTCCTTTTTTTGCCTGTTTCATAGTTATTTTAATTGGCAGGACCGCTACTTCCTTCAGTCCAATGGAACTTCAATGGGCTTTTCGGGAGCCCCCAGCTATGCGAACATCTTTATGATGAAATATGAACTAGAGAACATTCTGACACAACCTCAATGGAACGTCCACCTGCTTGTATTCAAGCAATACATAGACAACATCCTCATCGCCTGGCAAGGCACATTCCAGGATCTTGAACATAACATACTACAGCTCAATACCATCAATCCCCGAATTCAATTCACTCACCATATTGATGAACACCAAATTCCATTTCTAGATGTTTTAATCAAAGTAACTGATGGACAGATAGTGACCTCCATTTTCACCAAACCCACAGACAGAAATAACGCTTTATTCTACCAAAGCTTTCACCCATGGTCATTAAAAAGACATCTACCATACTCCCAATTCCTCCGAATCAAAAGGATTAACTCTGACCAAACCACAGGCATGCAGATGATTGACATCTCCAAAAATAGATACAAACAGCGAGGCTACCCTGAAGATGTTCTGAATGAGGCAGCTAAAAGAGCCTCTAAGATAACTCGTGAGACACTTCTAGAGAAAAAGATAGCGCCAAACTCTTCTCCAAGAGAAGTTTTCGTATCCACTTACTCCACAAAATCTAGACAAGTCAAAACCATCATTTTGAATCGATGGTCCTTACTCCAATCTGAACCTGACTTTGGGAACATGTTCAGTGCACAGCCACTTTTCGCCTACCAAAGGGCGAATAACCTAAAAGAGATATTAAATACCAAGCCGTCTCGACCAAATATTCAATACAAAGGTTTACTCAAATGTATGAACTGCTCCAATTGTGAAGTAGTGTGGCTCACTGGTTAGAGGCGGCAGACCCGAGAGCAGAGGACGGCCCGGGACCAGGGTTCGATTCCCGGCGCGGCAGGTTTCTGGACCAGGGTCAGCGGACTCGATAATTCCCTCGCCTCGGTGCCCACTCTGATCAGCGTTCACACTCGGCAACTCTGGGCATTAGCTTGCTTCATCTTCACTAACGGCCCCACCAGACCGCCGGGGATGCCTGGTCTCACCCTGGAGATACCCATTAAGGGACCATCTCTCAGGGAAGCCAGGAAGGGTTTCGCAGCGGTCGAAGCGCCTTGGGACCCTACGGGTAAGTAGTGCGCTATATAAGTGCCTATACATTTACATTGCAACAATGCAATTACAGGAACCACCATGAACCATCCCAGATCAGGCAAACCGATCTCCTTAACATACACAGCAACCTGTAACACTAATTTTGTAGTGTACTACATAAAATGTCCTTGTGACCTGCTCTATGTAGGCAAAACCGAGAGCAGTGTGCGTACTAGAATCACAGAACACAAGAGCAGGATACGCACACAAAATGCTATTTCCCCACTCGCGCAACATTGGCTCACGCACAGGCACAACATTGCCCAATTAAAGTTCGGCATTCTACAGGTCATCACACCAAACCCTGAACGAGATCGAGCGCAAACACTATCACAGCGCGAATCACATTGGATTCGGTATTTACAAACCCTGATCCCCACAGGGCTAAATGACAAGTTTGAACTAGCATGTTTCATGTAAATAGATATAAATCAGGTTCATTGATGACCATTATAAGGATCTTGGTTTTTCCCTATTTAGCAGATTGTGCACATGTTGAGTGGCAGCATATCACTGGCATTTTTTGGACACTGCCCCTGTTTCGTATTGTTTCACATATTTTCATTGTTTATCGAATAACTGTATTCCCTCTAAATATAATTAGGGTCTGGTCTGAAGTGCATTGTTTATCTTCACTACCATTTAGTATTCAACACTTATGCTCTTTTTCATATTGTGCACACGTTGAGTGGCAGCATATCACTGGCATTTTATTTGGATATCGCCCCTGTTTCGTATTGTTTCAAATATTTTCATTGTTCATCGAATAACTGTATTCCCTCTAAATATAATTAGGACCTGGTTTGAAGTGCATTGTTTATCTTCACTACCATTTAGAATTCAACACTAATGCTCTTTTTCACCACTTTCCGTTTATCATCACAACATGGCGAGCACTAATGCAGTCCTCTTTCTACCTCTATGGTTCACCACATATTGAGCACTTCCGCATTCGCTTACTCTCTCATGCCGGAATCACTCTCCTGTTTACCGAGCACTCGTGAACTTGCACCCGGTAAGATCTCTAACATTCCTGATGACGGTTAAACTTGTCTCTTGATGTCACCGCCAACCTACTAAATACGCTTTATCGTTTACATAGGGAAGCTCCCCCAACGATACGATCTTCCTCTGCGCTCTACTACGGGCGAGCAGCTATCTTTATATTTAAATCACGCACTCTATGGACTAGTAGATTCCTGTTTTTTATAACACGTATAATTCTTTTCTCTTCAGCTCCGTTTTCGGCAGCGTAGCACCGTATTGCATTAATTAAGATCATACGCTCCCGGTTAAGATATGTAAGCGTTCATTTCCTTCAACCCTTTCACTGCGCTATCACTGTTTTGCACAAGGTTGTAGGCTTCTCACTATATAGGTCAACACGCGGTCTTGTTCATGTTTATATGCACAAGCGTCCACTTTCTCTACGTACTGCACGGTGCCTTCTCATAGTCATGGGTTTGCTTGTATCCCACAACATAATGCAGCACCTATTAATCTCTTGGTTCACACGTTTTCTTTTTGACTCTTTGACACATGGGCTTTCTATGTAGGCCTTTCTGGCCTCATCCTTTAACTTCACAATGTTGTCTTAAAGCATAAGTCCTTGACCTCTTGACATGATGTGCTATATATTTTGCCAGTAATGTACTCTTACACATGTATTATCATCTTGTAGATTCCCCTGACGAAGGGCTCATTGTCAAGCCCGAAATGCATTGGGACACACCAACAAACAATGTCGCTGAAATCATGTAATCTTGTGATGATACAACAACTTTACTTGAATATTAATTAAATAATCATCGAGCAACAATCTACCGATGGCATTTGTGAAAACTTATTGAATTGTAATCATTCCATGTTTAAATGTTGAATTGGAATCTTGTATGATTAACATATCAAAAGTTGGTTATATATTTACCATTTACACTCAATTGAGTGAATAGCGCAGTGCATTAGGCTCCTGAGAAACTCTCAGGAAACTCTCTATACCTACAGGGCAATCAGGCAGTGCCCAATGGGCTAGTCGGACAGGTCAGTTTGTGTGCCTGTTTTATGGTCTGCTGGGCCGATTTTCACTATTGGTTTCCCTGATATTAAATCACACATAGCCTGCAATAAGCTGAAAATCCATGCGGTTACTCTTACACTGCAAGATACCTATAGAGCGTGTCTGTAGAAGTTTAAAACTCCCCTAATTTGCAAATGTGGCTGTGGAACACTTTTTTAGTCATCTTATTCACCAGAGCTTAATTTTAAAAGAATGAGTACCGGTATCCAGAGCTGTGCTCAGAAGTCCGCAGCCTACAAAAGGGGGGGTATGCCCAATTTACCCTCCTATACATGGGCATGGTACATCTAAAAGATGAAAAACAAAGGTGTATAGAGGGAGGAATCTCTCATTTATTTATGTCTAAGGTACCATTAATTACCCTGACATTATCAATAGTTTTTGTAGCGACAAATACCAATGATTTAGTTATATACACATGCCATTGGGCAGGTCTCTGATACACCAATTGATTTCACATAAATTAATCAAGAACACACAAACAATAATACATATATATATGAATTTCACAAACAAACATAAAAATGTACATATAAACCAAACAATTTCTACAATACCCTAACGATTACACGTACTGGTGTTCACACATATGTCTGAGTGGTACACAAAGAGATAGTCCTATCCGCCCATGAGGTATCACACCTCTCTATCATTTAATTATGTGCCTATATAACCTTTAAACATGCTCAAATTGATTGGACTCTTCAATTATAGCTGTCAACAACCGTTAGGGTATTGTAGAAATTGTTTGGATTATATGTACATTTGTATGTTTGTTTGTGAAATTTATATATGTATGTATTATTGCTTGTGTATTCTTGATTAATTTGATAATGTCAGGGTAATTACTGGCGACTTAGACGTAAATAAATGACAGATTCATCCCTCCAACTTTGTTTTTCATCTTTCAGAAGTCCGCATCCAGCACTGTTGAAAGGTCGGGGTACCAAATCCCAAGTCCTGTTCGAATATGAATGTGAGCCTTGTCTGTATAGTCATAAATGAGACCCCTGATAACAAAATAACAGAATTCAGGTGGGCCTTAAGCTGGCGTGGGCACAATGTGGGAAAGTAGGTAACATAGAAGTCCAGCATGAGGGGTGTGTGATCACTGCGTGTACTGTGTGTGCTGTGTCCTGATTTGTTATGGGTTGCTAACTTTATTTGGCATCTGACTCTATGGTGTTTGGGAATGCACGCACCCCTCCGGCCATGTGTGCTTTATTGGGGCCACTCTCCCCGGACCATTGTGTTGTCACAGCGCTTCTCTGGGGGATGGACATGAGTTTCCTGTTGGCACATTTGTCTGCCGGCTACGTGCCACCCCACCTGTGACCTGTCAATCAGTAACCTCAGGCCTAGGTTGCAGAGCCTGCCTGACCATGTATTTCTGAGCCAGGTTGATGGAGAGTTCATGACAGGGGAATTTGATAATATTGGTGCGATTTCGATCGTATATGCGAGTGTACATTATAAGCAATAGCCTCTTAATCTACTGCAAGACACTCCCTCCCCCTTTATCTCATTGTTGCAGGTTCCTGCTTTGTTGCTTTGATTACACCCACATATTTGGATGGCAGAATCCTTTTCACGTGCACTTACTGATGTTTGTTGAGCAGCTCCATTGTGGTGCGGCATCCCATAATATCAGCAGGGCTCTTGTGTCTTAAGTATATTTTGTGTCTTGTAAGGCTCACTATTCACATTGTGCTCACTCAAGACATTCCTCAGACGGTGAGAGGCAGTGCTGGTGCTCAGAATTTCCATTTCAGGGGACACTAGATGTGGACAAAAACATAAGTTCACATGGTTCACGGTGGTTAGCTGTGCCGGCAATGAATGCGTAAAGGTTGCACGTAGGGTCTGACTCGCCAGGACAGTGAGTGAGACAATTTGTAGACTGTTTGAGGCCCTGTTTTATGGTCTGCAAGGCCGAAGTTTACTGTTGATTTGCCAGATATTGCCTGAAACATTGCCTGCAACATGCTCAAATCCATGCAGTCTTCCATTACATGCAAAAGACTTGTAGAATGTGGCCAAGTTGAAAACTGCCACAATTTGCAAGCCTCTGCCACTTTTTTAACTATCTTATTTACTAATAGTCTCACTTTTATTTTGGTGGCTACTCCTAATTTCTTTCCCAGTCTGACCCTGATTTGAGCTGATAGAGATTTATAGGCAGTATCTCTCCTTGCTGTAAACTATTAATGATCTGGCCCACGAAATCTAGTTTCTGATGCAGATACAGGTCTGAGTAGTGACACACTCAGGCCCATGTTTCCTCCCAAAAACACACACCCGCAACAGCACCACCTCACCTGGACAGTGGAAGAAAGACAAAATCAGTATTCAATGAAGTGTGGATTTTTCTCCAGCTCGAGCCTGCCTTGTGCAGGAAGATGAGCAGGAAACGGCCGAGCAGTCTTCCATAAAGCCGGGCAGTCAGGTGGCTGAAGTTTGAAAGAGAAGCAGCTACGGCCCTGCCTGTAACTCCCAACAGGGCCGGCCTTAGGCATATGCAAGCTGTGCACCTGCACAGGGCCGCCAAACCCCAGGGGCCGCCACGCCAATATATCCTTAATATAATAATCCTCTGAGGATGGAGCCATATTTGCGTGGCGGCCCCAGTGGCAGGGATTTGGCGGCCTCCGGCTCTGTTCCACTTCCAAACACCCTGACTCCCCCCCCTCTTCACTGGCCTCTGCACCTCTTCCCGGGGCCTCCTCTTCTGGGGCCCTCTTCCAGGCCCCCTACCTACGCTCCCTGCCCAGGGCCACCATGAGCCTAGAGCCGCCCCTGCTCCCAATCACTGGGATCTCCCCGGCACAACATCCGGTGCACTCCAACACTACTTGCCCCGGCTACACACTGCATGACTAGTCAGTCTGATGTACTCACTGATCACACAATCCCTGTAGAGGCATGCCGCTACTTTGTGGGAAAAAAACAATCTCCTAATATTGTGTATCACTGCTGCCTGCACCGAAGACTTGCAGGGACGAGCTGGATCCACGTGAGGCTGGACCTGGTGCTTGCTCTTTGTTTAATTAAAATATGTATTTTATTCCCCATGACCTAATCGCCCATAGAATAATCCTGGTAGTGCCACACATCTGTGTGTCTCCCCAAGAGACCGGGCCTCATCAGAGTGCACAATTTAGTTTGCTGTACGGCAGAGAAACAATTTATCCATTCTAATGTCGCACCAGGTCACCACAGCAGCGAGTAGTTCCCCCAGGTCTGATGTAAATTGACTGGGAATGTAGAGCCCCATGGCAGTGAATAACCAGCAACGCACACAGGCTGCTTTTATTTAGTGGAGTGTTGCATGATCACCACGGTGTGTAGGAGCTCCACAACATCGTGACTAATGCATTATGGAGGGGTGATGTGGCCACCAGGACTAAAATGCGTTAGTTTTACCCCTGATGTGTGGCACTTGGCAGGGCTGAATCTATCTCAAGCTTCAAGTTTAAACATTAGACTGAAAACATGCTTTTAGCATCTGCCCCATTTCCTCACAAGAACGTGAGAGTGATACAGTACCCCCTGTCCCTGTCCCTAGGAATAGCCAACTGTCTTCTGGACTCATTACCTGAACTTCCGTCCACTTGAAGTGCTCTGAATTGTTAAGTAACCCCTCAAACAATATTAATAAATAGGCTACTGAGATCTAAATCGCTGCTTATCAATTGTGGATCCTCTTTGGAATGGTCTTCTGGTGGCCGTTATATGACAATACAATGCATGCCTTTGCATATCTCTCCTTTTCCATGCATCCTTTACCACACATGCCTTTACCAAGCATGGTACGTATATAAAGTAAGCAAAATTCGTATATATATATATATATATATATATATATATATATATAGATATATATATATAGATATATCTATAAATTCACTGAAAAAACTATAGGTTTCAGGGGCGTTATAGTTAGTTGGAGATTTCACTCGTACAAAACATTGAAATTCCCCCTTATAGTTAGTTCAGCTAACTACAACATGCACTCCCACAATGCACTGTTGATGATGTCACATATTACATCACTCATGACATGGTCAGTGACATCACTCATGGCATCACTGATGACATCTCAAATGGCATTACTGATGACATCACTGATTACATCATCCAATGAATGTGTGTTTTTCTGAAAATTAAATATGTTTTATATATGTATATCTCAAGGCAGTTGGAAGAATAAATGGGTGTATAAGTGTCTAAATGGATGATTTTGTTTTTGTAAAATTGATTGTGTAACGGACTGATTAAGTGTAATTTAGTGAATACATGGGTTAGTGAGTAATGTTTAAATATGTAAATATCTGTATCAGTCTCTCACTTTGTGTGTAAGTGACTGCATGGGTTGGTGAGTAACTACATGAGTATCTATACGGGCTATTACTTGGTTTTTCGAGTATCAGTATGAGTGTCTGAGTGTCTGTATGGTTCAGTGGGGGTATTACTTAGTGCATAGAAGCATAAATGAGTGTGTCACTGTATGTGTTGAAGACAGTATGTGTGCAGGACTCTATGGCTGGATGAGTGTGTGTATGGGTGTGTTAGTGAGTGAATGACTGTCTCAATAGTGCCTTTATAAATAACTACATATATTTTAAACTAGTATATGTGAGTATTGGTGTATGTGAGAGTGAGAGATTGGAAGAGTTCCTGTATAAATAAGTATGTGTTTCTATAAGTGATTGTTTAAGAGAGTAAGTATGTATAGGTTTCTGTAGAAGTAAGTGTGGTGGTGTGTGTATAACTGTATATATAACTAAATGGATGTTTGATACTTTGTTTGCATGTGTGACTATGTGTGTGAGTAACTCTATGGATGAGTGTCATTGTGTAACAGGGTGTGTAGGTGTATGAGTACATATGATGAGTGAGTACATGTATGAGTGACTGTGTAGAACTATTGGTGAATGAGTGGATGTCTGTGTAGATCTTGGAATTACTGAATAGGTGTGTTGTAACTGGTATTGGTATCTCCATTGTTCTGAAAATGTTAGTTTCTATTTTTGAGTGTGTGTATCAAAGGTTATATTAGGGTGAGAGGAGGTCTGCCACTCTATCACAAGGATGACGTCATCAGTGATGTCATTTGAGATGTCATCAGTGATGTCATGAGTGATGTCACTGACCATGTCATGGATGATGAATATGTGACGTCAACAGCAGTGCATTGCGGGAAACCGAGTTATAGTTATCTGAACTAACTATAAAGGGGGAATTTCAATGGTTTTGTACGAGTATAACGCCCCTGAAACCTATGTTTTTTTCTGTGAATTTCTAAGGTTTTTTAAATGCTAATTTGTAATTATGACGTTCCTGAAACCTATGCTTTTCCAGTTAATTTCAAAGTTTATTTAAATGTTAGTTTCTAACTATGCCTACAGAGGTAGGACATTTGAAGAAAGAAGAGAAAACACACAGTAAAAAGAAAAAGAAATGCAGAAAGAAGCAACAGAAGTCCTCAAAGACGAAGGGAAGTGCAGGAAGAAGGAAGACATGCAGAAAGAACAAACAGAGGAGCTGAAAGAGGCCTTGTTGCAAAATCATCCAGTACCCTCAACTTTTTCAGATGGGTACTGGTGGTAACTACTAACCAGTCCTAGAGCCAGTGCTATGCTAAAAGACACTTAGAATACAGTTAAAACACCTACATACACTAGGGAACACTATGCATTGGGGTATCCATGTGATTAGAATTACCTCCTCTGTAAGCCCTTAGTACATAATAGGGCATGGGGATTAAAACTACCTCCTAAAACGTGCCATAGGGTGCATTTGCACACCGGTGAAGGGGAGGGCTGAGATGACATGTGTGCAAACACGACCTGTGGGCATTTTAAGTTGGGGATAAAGTCCCCTTGAATCCAGAGGGTCTGTAGGGTCCAACTAGCCCACTAGGTACCGCCAGTAAGCCACAGAGCAGCGTTGCAGAGAGGTGTAAAAAGGGGCCCTCAGGATTGAAGGGGAATTATTTCTCTAACTTAAAACGCGCCACAGGGATAGTTTGCACATGTCACCTCAGGCCCGTCCCCTCCCCTCCCTTCACCACTGTGTAAACGCGCCCTGTGCCCATCTTAATTTGGGAGATTAAGTCCCTTTGAATCCTGAGGGCCCCTAGGGTCCAAGTAGCCCATTAGGTACCTCCAGTAAGCGCCACAGAACTGCGTTGCAGAGAGGTGTAACAAGGGGCATGTCCTGAACCACCTCTCTGAAACGCAGCACAGTTGCGCTTGCTGGAAGTACCTGATGGGCTAGTTGCCACCCAGGGCCCCACATGATTGAATGGGATTTATTTCCCCAACTTAAAACGCGCCACAGGGCGTGTTTGCCCACGTCACCTCAGGCCCCATCCCATCCCCTCCCTTCCCCACTGTGTAAACACGCCCTGTGGCCGTTTTAAGTTGGGGGATTAAGTCCCATTGAATCCCAAGGGTCCCCAGGGTCAAATCAGCCCACTAGGTACCTCCAGTAAGCGCTGTTGCAGTGAGGTGTAAAAAGGGGCACGGGGTGGACCACCTTTCTGCAACGCAGCACAGTGGCGCTTACTGGAAGCACCTGGTGGGCTAGTTGGCCCCCAGGGGCCCTCAGGATTGAAGGGGAATTAATTCCCCAACTTAAAATACGCCCCAGGGCGTGTTTGCACACGTCACCTCAGGCCCAGCCCCCTCTCTTCACCACTGTGTAAATACGCCCTGTGTCCGTTTTAAGTTGGGATATTAAGTCCACATGAATCCTAAGGGTCCCTATAGTCAAACTAGCCCACTAGGTACCTCCAGTAAGCACGACAGATCTGCGTTGCAGAGAGGTGTAAAAAGGGGCATGGCCTCTGAACACCTGTCTCTAACGCAGCTCCCTGGCGCATACTTGAGGTACCTGGTGGGCTAGTTGGCCCTCAGGGACCCTCAGTATTGAATGGGAATTAATTCCCCAACTTACAACTCGCCAGGGGGCACGTTTGCACAATGGTGAAGGAAGGGGGCATGGCCTGAGGTGACATGTGTGCAAACATGCCCTGTGGCGGGTTTTAAGTTGGGGAATTAATTCCTCTTCAATCCTGAGGGTCCAACTAGCCCACCAGGTACCTCCAGTATGCGCCAGAGAGCTGCGTTGCAGAGAGGTGTTCAGAGGCCACACCCCTTTTTACAACACTCTTCAAAGCAGCTCTGTGGCGCTTACTGGAGGTACCAGGTGGGCTAGTTTGTCAGAACTGCCACTAACCTGTTTCTCCTTGGTTCTTCTTTAATGACGCTCAAACCCAAACTCTTCTCAGTTGCCTCTCAAACGGCAGAGTTGTTTATTAATCACTCTCAAGTCTGAAAGCCCCCTGGGAGGGGAAAGGGTAATGGAAATCAGAAGACAAGAGAAAACACACCTTGTCATCAAGGTTGGACACTGACAAAATGTTTACTGTGCACGTCAGATGCTTTTCGAATAGTGCAGGTTTTTTCAATTTGGCAAAACCATCAAGCATCTAAAACAGCACAATGACAGTTACAATGAATATTTATATATATATAAGAAATACCTATTCACAATATCATCTGTTTTTATAATCAAATGGTTTCAATTATCACTATGATTACCTAAACAATTCTGGTTACATTAAGAACCTTGAGACTCTTTAATCATTCTTGTAACTCTTGTCCTGTGAAGAAGAAACAAGATCATACACTACACATGTAAAGAAAACTTCTGTCATTAAAACCTTTTTCCTACATCCAGTTTACCCTTGAGGTGTGGTAATTATTCTGACCACTGTTAAACATCAAGAATAAGTATTTCAATTGCTTTCTTAGAGTACTCTTATCAGTCTTTTGTGGTTCTTAAACAATGCTTTTCAATGGCTATAAACATCAATAATTGGAAACTCCTTCTTTTACTTGTCTGAATAGAGTTCTTTTAAGAAAGCTACCAAACTTGTTTTACTTTAGGCATCAAAATGTTTCCAGCATTTCCTGCATTAATATAAGAGAAAAAACACTCACCAGTTTTTTTCTTCTCTTGCATGCATGCGATTTGTGAATGCGTTTGTGACTTATCTGGATCTCCTTTGACCCTTGCCCTCTTAGGATCCTGAAGGACTGTAGGGAGGTTTTGCTGCCCTACCACCTGGAAGTGATGACCCATGCTATAACGGAAGGCATTTTTCCTGCTTCTTGGAAAAAGGCAGTGGTCAAGCCTTTGCTGAAAAAGCCGACACTAGATCCGGAGATATTAAAGATCTTTCAAACAATCTCACTGTTGCCGGCCCCAGCAAAGATGCTTGAGATACATCTTAATCAACATCTAACCGCCTTTCTCAATTCCTCTGGCCTTCTGGATCCCTCGCAGCATGGCTTCAGGAAGCACCATAGTACCGAGTCGGCCCTCACTGTGGTCGTTAATAACATACACTCCAAGGTTGATCGGGAACAGACTACTTTACTGGTCCTGCTAGACCTGACAACTTTCAACACCCTGTCTCCCCCCATTTTAACAGCTCGTCTTAGGGAGATAGGGATAGAGGGTCCAGCGCTGAGCCTGCTGTCTTCCTTCCTCAATCAGAGGGAGCATAGGGTCAAGTTGGGAGAGTTCCTGTCCCCTGCTAAACCTGTGCAGTGTGGGGTACCACAGGGGTCGGCTTTAAGCCCCACTCTCTTTAATAACATATATGTGGCCCCACTTGCCAGGTTAGTAAGATCTTTTGGGATGGAGGTGGTGTCATACACCGATGACACCCAAATTCTGATCTCTCTATCCCACTCGGTGAGTACCTCCGCTCTCAGCTTCAGGAACTGCATGGAGGCAGTCTCACAGTGGATGATTCTGAACTCATTGAAACTGAACGGAAAGAAAACCGAAGTCTTGGTCTTTGGTGGAGACCAGGATGCCTGGTCCAGCGACTGTTGGCCCCCATCCCTTTCGAGTGTGTCCCCGGCCACGAAATCCGCTCAGAATCTGGGCGTTATGATTGACACCGCTCTTACTATGACTCAGCAGGTAAATAGAACAGTCTCCACTTGCTGGGGCATTATTAAGATCTTGAGGAAACTTACGCACTATCTTTCCCTGAAAGCCCGCAAACAGACTGTGGTGGCCTTAGTTACATCCCGGTTAGACTACTGCAACGCGCTCTACTCGGGCATTAACATAGGACTGATACAACACTTGCAGACTGTTCAAAACACGGCAGCTAGGTTCATCCTTGATGTCCCTAGCCGCTCGTCTGCCACTGTAGCCAGGAAGAGTCTGTACTGGCTCCCGATTCAGGCCAGGATCTCTTTTAAGTTCCTGTGCCTTAGCTATGGGGCACTATTTGGAGAAAGCTCTGAAGTTATACGATCTCTGCTGGTTCCACACACTCCCAGCAGAAACCTACGCTCCTCCAGTAAGAATCTCCTGACTGTCCTCGGGTTGGTGGAGTCAGGTGGGGAGGAAGGGCCTTCTCTGTTCTGGCCCCTAAGTTGTGGAACACCCTCCCCCCGGAATTGAAAGCTCAACCCTCTATCGGACCTTTCAGGAAAGCATTAAAAACCTGGCTTTTTGCAGAGGCGTATCTGTAAGCTGGTTCTCGGCTCACGTTTCATGTTTTCATTTCTGTTAGGCGCCTTGATGCCCACGGGCTAAGTCTGCGCAATATAAGACTGCCTTCATTCATTCATTCACTTATCTTGTTTTCCTTCGTTTATTCCTTTACAGGTCCTGTGAATTAAACCCGGAGCGGAAGGTCAGCAGAGGGCCCTCCAGGACAAAGAAAGGCAGAAGAATCGGTGGGTAAACAGACATAATATCGATTCCAAAATATCGATTGGACAAAATATCGAGTAAAAAATATAGACTCGACAAAATATAGACTAGACAAAATATAGACAACAAAAATATCGACTAGAATAGCCAAAATATCGAATCAAAAATATAGACTAGACATAATATAGACTAGATAAAATATAGACAACAAAAATATTGAAAATAAGGTAAGTTATTAATATTTAATAATATTTGTGTAATATAAATCTGTAGCGGGTAGTGGGTTTATAGGGGAATAGGGTGGGAAGTAATTTAATTATAAATAATTAATTATGTAAATTTAATCTAATTGTTAATAAAATAATAATAGGTAATTAATTAAAACATAATTGTCAATTAATTTAAAATGAATAATTGATAAATAATTAATTTTTAGTAATTGATTTTCTGTAGCGGGTTGTGTGTTTACAGGGGAATAGGGTGGGAAGTAATTTAATTATAATTAATTAATTATGTAAATGTAATCTAATTGTTAATTAAATAATAATTGGTAATTAATTAAAACATAATTGTTAATTAATTTAAAATGATTAATTGATAAATAATTAATTTTTAGTAATTGATTTTCTGTAGCGGGTTGTGTGTTTACAGGGGAATAGGGTGGGAAGTAATTTAATTATAATTAATTAATTATGTAAATTTAATCTAATTGTTAATTAAATAATAATTGGTAATTAATGAAAATATAATTGGTAATTAATTAAAAATAAATAATTGATAAATAATTACATTTTTGTAATTTATTTTCTGTAGCGGGTTGTGTGTTTATAGGGGAAAAGGTTGGGAAGTAATATAATTTTAAATAAATAATTATGTAAATTATTTATAGTTTTAAATTAATTATTAATTGGTAAATAATTAAAATATAATTGGTAATTAATTTAAAATAATTAATTGGGAATAGTAATTTTCAACCCCTACGCTATCCAACGCTTTCACTACTGTAGCACCCACTGGAGTTGGAATAGTAATTTTTACCCCTACGCTATCCAACGCTTTCCCTACTGTTGCACCCACTGGAGTGGGAATAGTAATTTTTACCCCTACGCTATCCAACGCTTTCCCTACTGTAGCACCCACTGGAGTGGGAATAGTCATTTTTACCCCTACGCTATCCAACGCTTTCCCTACTGTTGCACCCACTGGAATGGGAATAGTAATTTTTACCCCTACGCTATCCAACGCTTTCCCTACTGTAGCACCCACTGGAGTGGGAATAGTAATTTTTACCCCTACGCTATCCAACGCTTTCCCTACTGTTGCACCCACTGGAGTGGGAATAGTAATTTTCACCCCTACACTATCCAACGCTTTCCCTACTGTAGCACCCACTGGAGTTGGAATAGTATTTTTTACCCCTACGCTATCCAACGCTTTCCCTACTGTTGCACCCACTGGAGTGAGAATAGTAATTTTTACCCCTACGCTATCCAACGCTTTCCCTACTGTAGCACCCAC
Organism: Lissotriton vulgaris; assembly: GCF_964263255.1. Lineage (NCBI taxonomy): Eukaryota > Metazoa > Chordata > Amphibia > Caudata > Salamandridae > Lissotriton > Lissotriton vulgaris. Next base: position 179,272,124 of record NC_141699.1, read on the forward strand.
TGGAGTGGGAATAGTAATTTGTACCCCTACGCTATCCAACGCTTTCCCTACTGTTGCACCCACTGGAGTGGGAATAGTAATTTTTACCCCTACGCTATCCAACGCTTTCCCTACTGTAGCACCCACTGGAGTGGGAATAGTAATTTTTACCCCTACGCTATCCAACGCTTTCCCTACTGTTGCACCCACTGGAGTGGGAATAGTAATTTTTACCTCTACGCTATCCAACGCTTTCCCTACTGTAGCACCCACTGGAGTGGGAATAGTAATTTTTACCCCTACGCTATCCAACGCTTTCCCTACTGTTGCACCCACTGGAGTGGGAATAGTAATTTTTACCCCTACGCTATCCAACGCTTTCCATACTGTTGCACCCACTGGAGTGGAAATAGTAATTTTTACCCCTACACTATCCAACACTTTCCCTACTGTAGCACCCACTGGAGTGGGAATAATAATTTTTACCCCTACGCTATCCAGCGCTTTCCCTACTGTTGCACTCTTTGGAGTGGGAATAGTAATTTTTACCCCTACGCTATCCAACGCTTTCCCTACTGTTGCACCCACTGGAGTGGGAATAGTAATTTTTACCCCTACGCTATCCAACGATCTCTTTAATGTAGCACCCACTGGAGTGGTTACATTAAATTTAAACCTTTTGCTACGCTATGGTAAATATAATCTATATGTTTTATTAATAACATGTATTTAAATATATATGTATTATTATTATTAATTTTTAAAGTTACATTAATTATGTAATAATGTTACATTTATTTAATAATTTTAACTATGTTTATATTAAATATATTTAATATTATAATAGTTTTAACTTATTTTAAAGACATTAAAAAACGATATTTTGACAGTTTATATTTTTAACACTCGATATTTTAAACTCGATATTTTTGTACTTACCTTAGTGAAGATAGAAAGTCGATATTATGTCCCTCGATATTTTGGCATCGATATTATGGCAACTCGATATTTTGGCTGTAGATATTATTTCAGTGATCCGAATCGGTGACCGGAAAAGCTCTGAAAACGGTCGGAAAGCAAGGACATCGAGAGGCTTTACAAGGAAATCCAGAGATTCAAATGAAGATTGCAGAAGTGTAGAATCCAGGTGAGTTGACTCGCGATGAGACCAAGCGAGGAATGGCATGCGCGAGTGGTTTAGATAGCTTTCTATCGCTCGCGTGTGCCGCGTGAGGGATTCTTGGCCGTTTATACGTGCACATGTGTACTTTGCTCTCCCCGTGATTTCCACTACTGTTCAAGGCACATTATTTAAGTTCAAGGCACAATTCCATAATAAAAAAAAAATGGGGCATAATTTCAAAGGCACAATAATGTCAGGGTTATATGCATGACACCAATTTAACATACCTTAAAGACATTTTAACAGATAAGCCCTTAAGCATATATTGGTAACAATAGAGGACTGAATGTTTACCTAGAGTGAATTCTAGTTACCATGACATAATTGGACCCCAGGGACCCTCAGGATTGAAGAGGAATTAATTCCCCAACTTAAAACACACCACAGGGCGTGTTTGTACACATGTCACCTCAGGCCTCCCTTCTCCACTGTGCAAGCACGCCCCGTGGCACGTTTTAAGTTGGGGGATTAACTCCCCTTGAGTCATGAGGGTCCCTGGGGTGCAACTAGCCCACCAGGTACTTCCATTAAGCGGCAAAGAACTGCGTTACAGAGAGGTGTAAAAAGGGGCATGGCCTCAGAACACCTCTCTGCAACGTAGCTCCCTGGCGCATACTGGAGGTTCCTGGTGGGCTAGTTGGCCCCCAAGGACCCCCAGTATTCAAGGGGAATTAGTTCCCCATCTCCAAACGCGCCAGGGGGGGATTTGCAGAGTGCTGCAGGGAGGGGTCGGGGCCTCTGGCGCGATGCCGGTCTTTTTATTTATTTATTTTTTTAAGAAGTGGGGCTGTGTGGCCCCACCTTCTTGTCCTAATTATTTGGCCCTGTGGAGCCCATCCCCCAGGGTCTGTTCTGTATAATATTTTTACATAAAAAAATTTGGAATTTGTGGCGTGGCCCCTGCCACGAGGCCATAATCGGCCCCAGGGACCCTATCCCCCGGGACATGGCCTTTCCTTTTTAAAAAAAATTAAATTATCGATATTTGGGGAGGGGGCCCCGGGATTGGCCCTCTCCGTTGGGGACCGTGGGGGGGTCTCCAATCCCCCCACGGTCCCGCAGGCTCCCCCCCCTCCGAGTCGGCATTTCCTTTTCACACGGGGAGCTACTAAGATGTAGCTCCCCGTGTGGAAAACAAATCTGCTTTGATATTTGGAAGAAGCAGAGTTTGCTATGGCAGGGCGGGAGCTGCGAGGTTCTCGCCCTGCCATAGCAAACTACAGTGTCCCAGGGGTGGGCACCCTGGGACACTGCAGGAGCGGGCCCTGGCAGGTGGCGGTCCCCAGGGCCATGCCACGGCTCCAGGAGGGGGGCCGCACGGGCCCCCTCCCACCATTTGGTCCAAGCCCCAGGGATGGTGGTCCCCGGGGCTTGGAGGTCCATCACGGACCCCCTAATTTTAATATTTAGAGCCCCGGGGAGGTGGCTGTCCCTGGGGCTTATGGGGGTGGTTCAAGCCCCCCCCCAGGTTTTTTTAAAATTTAATTTAAAAAACAAGCCCCAGGGGGTGGCGGTCCCCGGGGCTGCGGGGGAGCCATGAGCCCTTGCCAATATTTTAGCTAAGTCCCGGGGGTGGCGGTCCCAAGGGCTGGGGGTGCTGTAAACCCCCCCACATATGTAATAAAAGCCCCGGGGTGGCGGTCCCCGGGGCTGGGGGGCCCCTTTGGGTCCTCCATTATAATAAAAAGATTGCCCCTGGAATTTGACCCACCCGGGGGCTAATTATTAACAAAGCGCGGGAGTCCACGCTTCGTTTTTTTTTGCCAATTAAAAAAAAATATATACTTTTTTGGACCCTGGGTGTCCTTGTGGGACCCCCTAAGCAGGCCTAGGGGGTCAGGGTGTTTCTACCCTGCCCCCTTTTCGTGTTTTGCACCTTAGTTTGACTGATTGCTTGTGCCTTGGTTCTACTGAGGCACAAGATGGCTGCCAACATTTCCTGGTTTGAAGTGCTGAGAGCCAATTAGCATAAAGCTAGTGATCGGGAGGGTGCGCGGATCCTGCAGGGCCATAGATATTGATACTTTTTTAATTTTGATTTCCTCCTCAACTACTGAACGGATTTACACAATTTAACAAAAAGGGTTCTTTCTGAATCAAGAACTATCTCTTTGCCAAATTTGGTGCAATTCCGTTGAGCAGTTCTGGTTGTAGACGTGTCTAAAGTTTCCTATGGGAAATTGCATGGGGAAAACACATTGTGGGACCCCCCTTTTTTCTCGGCCCTCGCTTGACGAATCACCCTGAAACTTTCAAGATAAGAGCGGACCGGAGCATCCACGAGTTTTGAAACTTTTGCGAAGATTCTTCAACCAGCGCCAAAGTTATTGCAAATAGAATGTTGCAAATTTCCTAGACTCGATGCACTCTTTGCAATAATTATCGCCAGTCAAAAACGTAGCTTGGAAGACTTTATTTCAACATCCAGCCAAACTCCACTTGGAGTATGGTTGCTGGGAGCAAGTCTTTGGTGCTTAAAACGATATGTCTTTTAAACATGACATCAGTATTTTCAAATAGAGGATGGCTGACATTAATTTTTATAGCCTTGTGCTGATGTAATATGCTGTGTATTCCTCCTCATTGAAACTCTTCATGAAATAGTCTAAACACATCATGCCTATAGTTAAAAGGCTTTCCCCAGCAATAGGTCTTGTTTTCAAACGGAATTCAGTATACGTTTCCAGTCTTTCTTCTTCTACACGCATAATTGTCAGTTAAGCCTCAGTGATTTATAAAAAGCCCCCAGACCCCTTAATCATGCGGTCGTATCAACATGAAAGGTCATTTGGCATAAAACACGCACTCACCCTCTTCAATGACGCTGTCATCATTCCATAAACAGTTGCAGGGATCCCCAAATCACAAATGGAAGTTCTGGCCTTTCTGGGCTGTCATAGTCTTTCAGTGTTGAGTACACGTGCACAGATAAGTATCTTTTATTTGTCCCAGCAACATGTAAATCTTACACAGTTCCTTTAATGCCGGGGGTGACCTCTACTTAAATCCAAAAAAGAATCCGGTCGAAAAAGGTTGGATCTCACTGCTGGTGCAAACGTTAGAATATGACCAGTATCCCCTAAATATTTAAAGCCCAAAAAAATAATCAAGCTGCACTCCCGGGGCTATGCAATTATATGGATTTACTTGGCATGAGCAACTTCACTAAACGCTAACAACGCTTTTCAACCATTGCGGTCTTGTTCACGGCAGCTGAATCTGATTAGCAAATTGCATGCTGTGCTCCCATGCCTTTTTTCCCCTAGGCATTCTGGTACTCGTAGTTTTGATATTATTATTCCTTTATATACTTACTGGGAACATGACACTCTTTGACACACCAATCCCCTGTACAACTTGCTGCTCCAGGCCCAGATCTTGTGATTGTATAATAAAGATGTGGACTTTGCATTTCTTCCACTTATAGTAATTTCAAGATGGAGGATACATTGTAAATGAAAGTTATAACTATAACTGTAGAGTTTTTCATGTTTGTGTAGTTTAAGCTGTTTTCCTAACTATAATTAAGCTTTAACCTTTGTTATTTTCATAGCATTTCAATGTTTTTATAATATTTTTTGCAAAAATTGTCTTTCAAATCGTAGAGTCCAGAATCACGAGTGGAGAGATTTTATGTGGAGTGCCGTTCATTACAGTGGAGGAGAGTGTTGCAAAGTCTATTGTCATGGAGTGGTTTATTGTAGATTGGAATAGAGTGGAGTAGAGCAGAGTAGTGTGGTGTATCATTCAGTGTAGTAACGTGTTATATAGTGAGGTGTCATTGTGTCTCATTTAATGGAGTCAAGTATTGTAGACTGGAGCAGCGAATTGTATAGTAGACTGACATGTTGAACAGAAGAATAGGGTGTCGTAGACTGTCATAGAGTAGAGTAGAGTGTTTTAGAGTGTAGTAGGGTGAAGTAGAGTGTCGTAGACTGGTGTGTCATCAAGGGAGAGTCATAGAGTACAGTGGAGGAGAGTGTCGTAGAATGGAGTGCTGTGTTTTATAGTGGAGTGGCTTATGGTAGAGAGAAATTGAGTGACGTGTCGTCGAGTGTCATACAATGTAGTACAGTGGATTAGAGTGGATTGGCATTGAGTGAAGTAGAGTGGAGTTGAGCAGTGTTGTAGATTGGGGTTGCATACAGTGGAGTAAAGTTCCGTACAGTGAACCAGCACAGACCGGAGTATGGTACAGTTGTGTAGACTGGGATAAAATATAGTAGAGCGGAGTATAGTGGATGGGAGTACACTTGAGTGAGTTATAGTAGAGTGGAGTAAAGTGTTATAAGTCAAGTGGGTCATCGTAGACTATAGTGGCATCGAGGGCAGTAGAGCGAAGTGGTGTAGCATACAGTCGAGTAAAGTATTATAAATTGGAGTACTGTATTGTATAGTAGTATAGTAGAGTGTAATGGTGTGTAGTACAGTATTGGAAAGTGATGTAGATTACAGTAGAGTAGAGTGGCATACAGTTTAGTTGGGTTTTGTAAAGTGCAGTGGTGTACAGTACAGTGTTGCAGGGTGTGGTAGGATGGATTGGCATAAAGTGTTGTAGATCACAAGAGAATAAAGTGGAAAGAGTGGAGTGGCATAGAGTGGAGAAGAGGAGTAGAATGGAGTACTGTGTCATAGAGAAGAGTGAAGTAGAGTGGGGCGCAGTGGCATACAAAGAGTTTCATACCTTGTTGTATAGTGGACTGAATTATAGTAGAGCCGCAAAGAGTGGAGTAGAGTGTTGTATAGTGGCATACAGACAGGAGTTAAGTTTTAGAGAGTGGTACACAGAGTGGTAGATTGTTGTAGAGTTGGATAGAGTACAGGAGTGTGTCAAACAGTGGCGCTACATACAGTGGAATGTTGTATAGGAACATTAAATGAAGTAAATTCCTATACAGTGGAGTAGAGTCGAGTGGAGTAACATAACATAGTGTGGAGTAAAGTACAATAGAGTGTAGGGGTGTAGCATAGATAATAAACTGTTATAAATTGGAGTGGAATCTTGTACAGTAGAGTGAGTGCGGTAGCATATAGGAAAGTGTCAAATAGTGGAACAGAGTCTTGTACAATGGAGTGTATGGACATAGAGTGGAGTATAGAGTTGGACAGTGGAGTTTACAGGGATAGAGTGGAGTAGAATGTTGTAGAGTGCCAAAAAGTGTGGTATACTTTTATAGAGCAGAGCTATATAAAGAGGAGGAGAGTGTCATACAGTGGAGCACCATAGAGTGCAGTGGCCTACCCTGTGGTGGTGTAAAGTGGATAAGAGTAAAGTAGAGTAGCATAGAGTGGAATACTGTACAATGGAATGTAGAAGAGTGGAGTGGCATAGAGGGGAATAGTGTATAGTGGAGTGTAAAAACCATTAAAAGTGCATGCTAAAAAATTCTAAAAACATTTATCAACACATTTATCAACTGATGGCATGTAAAACAACATATAATTAAAGAGCACGACACTAGGGTAACAATAATAAAAAAGTTTTTGCTTACAGCATACAACTCATTTAAGCCGGCAAATCTATTTGAATCATGGGGTTTTAACTTTTAAGAATTAACAATCGGCACCCCATTGTGGTCTTCACAGAAGCTCGGCATGCTTTGCTATCACCCGGGGTTTGACAGATGGGATGTCATTGGTATCTCGACAGTCAAAGATCTGATTAAAAGAGGAGCGATTCTCAAATTTGAGGAGTTACAAAAGACCTATCAGTTGGCCCCGGGAGAGGTTTTTAGGTATCTGCAAATTAGGCATGCTTTGCAAATGGCCTTCCCTAACTGCGAGGATATATACGGAAGCGTCACCCCTTAAAGACCGCCTGTTGGATGGGCTGTTGCAATCCAAGGCGATCTCCTTGACCTATAAAAAACTTAGTAATAATATGCCTGATTCTTTCGGAAAGCTTAAGGAGCGATGGGAGGGAGACCTTGGGCCGATAGATGATGAAGATTGGCTACAGGCGTTAAGGTCACCTAGAGAGGCGGCAATCACGCTTAGATTTAGGTTAATCCAGCTTCGTATCCTGCACCGCTCCTATATGACGGGAATAACACTAGCGAAAATTGGATCTCAACAAGATGACTTGTGTTTGAAGGGTTGCCGACAGCCGGCCACCTTTTATCATATGATGTGGGACTGCCAAATAGTGCGGAAATTGTGGGACAGGGCCATGGTTCATGTGCAATCTGCACTGGGGAAGACGTTTAGCCAGATTCCCCGCTTAGGCCTGCTTAATATATGGGATGATACAGACCTAACTGAGACATAACAGCAGTTCGTGACGCTGGGCTTCACGCTGATCAAGAGGGAGATAGCGAGAGGATGGGGTGGAGGGGCGCCGCCGGCAGTGGCAATATGGTTGAAAGAATTAGACAGATGTATTGTAGCTGAGAAAGAAGTGTTTATAGCCAGGGGGTGCCCAAAGAAGTGGGATAGAAAATGGTCAAAGTGGAATTCCTAAAGGGGAGAGATATGTATATCACCTGTGGTGGAATTGGAGCTGCGAAGGAATAGAGACAGAATAGCGACTGTTTAATAATTATGATTTTTCCGACCTTTGTCCTAAATGCGGTGAAACATTTAATTTGCAGGTATTGTGTGTAATTATTGCCTATTGATCTGTCTTGCAATTGATCAATATATATATATTTTTTTTAAAAGAATCAGCACCATTGGTATGCAGGAACATTTCCCAGGTGATCCAGAACGAGAATAGGAAACGACTGACCGCGTAAACTATTGGTCTGGGGTATCAGTTTTCAGGATTCTGTAGGCACGTTGGCGTTGCTTAACTCCAATGTGTAAGCAGGTAGGTCGTATCCATCTTCTACGGATCTTTTTGTATTTTGTGCAGAAAAAAAAAATGTGCTCTTCTGTCTCTAAGGTTTTAGCAGCATTCAGGGCATGGCTCTAAAGATAATTGCTGGAGAACCGTAGTAGAAGGTTACCATACCTAAATCTAACCCATAGGCTTTTTGCAAGCAGTGGTGTGATTATATCCAGAAAGGTTTCAAAGGAGGTGCATGGCTTGACACATAAAAGCTGGGTAGTTAGTTGGCCAATTGCTGGCCTGGTGACATAACGTTCATCCACAGCCGCCCAATACCTAATCTTTAACTTTGAGCAATCCTCTCTATTTGCCTTCTCTGGGTGTTCCCATAGTTCTGACATACCAAGAGTTGTAAACCAACTCTCAACAAGCTACAACCAGGGGAGGCTTTTAGCACCACCAATGTTCAAAACCTCCTTTAGGGAGTTGCAATAATCATAAAGCTGCGGCGCTGTCCATAAGCGCAGCCAGTGCAATAAAGGTTTCAGAGATGCCATGTCACCGATTCTTTTAATTCCTAGGTCAAAAACTGTGAGATTAGGGGGGTAGTAATGGGTACTGAAACAAGTGTTCCGTCAAAGATATTTTCGTATATTGTCAAATTATTTATATTGATATGACCCCATATCTCTGCTCCGTACAAAGCACCACTCTGAGCTTCTGCTCGGTACACTTCAAGAGCTGGAGTCAATGATCGAGTATAGGACTGCTTAAAGTGTCTCAATATTGATTTTGAACTATGGAGAAGAGTTAAATAGCTCTTTCCAACTGTTGCTCCCAGCCTAGTGTACTAATGAATCTTCTGCCCAGATAATCAAAACTTTTCACCCGCACTAAGGGTTCCAATGCAATTCTGACCTCTCTTGGTTTACCCTTAGTTTTCCTAAACACCATAAATTTGGTCTTAGTAACATTTAGTTCCAAACTCCTTCTCCTGCAGAAATCCCAAAACTTATCCACAAGGACTTGCAACCCCATTGGGGTTGTGGAAATAAGTAAGGAATCATCTGCAAAGAGCAGGATTGGAACCTTAATACTATTCAAGGGAGTAGAGTCATTCTTATAGTTCATTAACCTGCCAGCCGCGTCATTGATAAACAAGGAGTAAAGTGTTGGGGAATAGGCACAGCACAAGAAGCTTCACAGCTGTGAGACAGAGGAGGGGTGTGATCACGTGACTGGGAGTGGTCACAGCTGTTAAAACACCACGGCAATGGACTCCTCACAAGGATACAACTGAAACGTGCACTGAGGAATCCATTTGAAGGAAGAAACACGTCTGCCGAGTGTTTCAAGGACCCTTTTTTATGCTTGTGCACTCACAACAAATCAAGCCGCTTTTTAGGTCCCCCGCAGCATGGTCACACTTTTTTCCTATTAGAGGGAGAGAGACTTGTCTGTCTCTCCTTCTTTGCCGCATTGGAAGTAGCAGGAGTTGATCCGTTGTGAATATATATATATTTCACTGAAAAAACAACACAGGTTTCAGGGATGTTATAGTTAGTTGGACATTTCACTCGTACAAAACCAGAAAAATGTGTCTGTTATAGTTAGTTGAGTTAAGTATAACTTGCGCCCCGCAATACACTGCTGATAACATCACATATTACATCATTCATGACATTGTCATATATAAATATATATATATATATATATATATATATATATATAACTCAGGAAGTCGCAACCTTGTAGCATGCAGAAGGACGACAGCAGACCCAGGAATTTAAGGTGCAAAGTTTTATTTAGTGCAAAAGCGCCCCCGCACCATAGCCATGACGCGTTTCGGGTCTTCCTCGACCCTTGATCACATGATACATGATCACACTATATATTCTTCAAACAATGGATGCGGCACACCAAATGGTTTTAGCTTATTTTAAAGATAAGCTCTCCCCCACCAACACGTTTCAGCCACCAAGGCTTTTTCTCACGGTTAGTAAGTCCTTATTTCATTTCTACTTATATACCCACGTCTACCCTTAGGTGGTATTGTGGGATATGTAGTTTAACAAAGTTTTTTCAAAACTTTACACACAAACAGAAAGACAGTAGCGCTGTTTTAAATGAGTATTGCAGTTTCAAATGAAAGCAGTTATTCAAAGTATTCAGGGTTAGTGCCCAGCTTAATTTATACTGAGTTCAGGCAAAGTTTTTTGGGGGGACACAGGATTATTCCAAATGAACATAAAGTTCCTCATCTTTGTTGATTCCCCCTGGCTGCTTCGTCCGGAATTTTATGATATGTCGTGATTCAGCTTGGCGTAGCTTCTGGACATGGTCACCTCCTCGGATATCTTCTGGTACCATTTTGATCCCGTAGAAGCACATCGCTCTCCAATCTCCCTTTTGACATGTGAGGATATGTTTGGCTGTTGCATATGCCAGGTTGGAATTCTTCACTGCACGTATATGTTCGAGGATACGCTTCATTAACATACATGTTGTACTTCCGATATATTTCATCCCGCACCTACATTCGATCATATATATGACAAACCTAGATGTGCAGGTTATGTTCTCTTCAATTACAATGGTGTTTCCGTTTGGTTCCCGAATGTTTGCCATATTTTTGCCTATTTTGCAGGCTTTACACGATTTCTAATTTCTAATTTTTCTAATTTCTAGGTTTGGTAAAGCGCAACAGCTACCCCAGCAATGGGGTGTCCCGGCGCTAGCAGACAAGCAAACTCCTACTGAACGGGGAGGGGAGGCTAAGAACCCTAGAGAGCGGGAAAGAGGTGGGTCTTGATAGCTTTGCGAAAGGCCGGGAGACAGTCTATGGAGCGGATGCTGAGGGGGAGATCGTTCCATAGTTTGGGCCCTAGGACGCTAAAGGAGCGGCCACCAGTGCGACTAAGTCTGATTCTGGGGACTGTCAGGAGAAGTTGATTAGAGGAGCGAAGGTCGCGGCCAGGGACATATGGTCGGGCCAGATTTCGCAACAGAGGGGGATTTCCCTGTTTGACGATCTTAAAGATCATGATAAGAGCTTTGAATTTCACTCTATGCTCCACGGGCAGCCAGTGTAATTTGCGGATGGTGGCTCTGGCTGAGCATCTACGTGGGAGACCGACCAGTGTTCTGGCCGCCGTATTCTGGATACGTTGGAACCTAGCTGTTTCAGCTTTGTTTGCTCCCAGTAGAAGAGCGTTGGCATAGTCCAGGCGGGACAAGATGGTTGCCTGGATAATTAGCTGGCGAGCTTTTGAGTCAAATAGCCCAAGTATAGGCCAGAGGTTCCTTAGGAGCCCTATGCAGGTGGCTGCCACCTTTTTAGTATGTGACTGGAAGCTGAGGTTGGCATCCATCCAGACTCCCAAATTTTTAACACAGTTTTTAGGGGATGGAGTGGTGCCAAGGGATGACGGCCACCAGTGCTCATTCCATAGGCAGGTGTTACGGCCGAGGAGGAGCACCTCGGTTTTCCCGGCATTAAGTTGGAGGTAGTTGTCCGTCATCGATTGAGCCACTGATGCCATGCCCTCTTTAAACTTGGATGCCGCGGTGGACGGGCTTTCAGAGAGGGTGACGACCAGCTGGGTGTCGTCGGCGTATGAGACCAGCGTGAGTCCCCACTCTTTTGGCCACATCCGCAAGCGGCTGGACATATAAGTTAAAGAGAGAGGGGCTCAGCGCTGAACCCTGGGGAACTCCTTGGGCTATGGGATGAGATTTAGAGAGAAATGGGGGGGCTGAAACCTTGAAGGATCTGTCCTTAAGAAAGGATTGGAACCATGAAAGAGCGAGGCCAGTCACACCGGCCATCTCCAGACGTTCCAGAAGGATGTCATGGGACACCGTGTCAAAGGCTGCGCTGAGATCTAAGAGAATCAGCGCAGCACTTTGCCCGGAGTCTAGGATCGTCCTGCATGCTTTAAATCCTTTTCGTTGGTTCGTGAGTTTTGTCTTCCGCATCTGTTTCTTTGAGACAGTTCCTCTTCATCCGAATAAATTCCCCGTAGGGGATGCTATTCACTAGTTGCCTGGGGTGGGAGCTCGTTCCATGTAGGACACTATTTGTCACAGTTTTCTTCCTGAACAAAGTGCACTCTATTTTGTCGTTGTCTATGTAAATCTTTGTGTCCAAAAAGTCAATCTGTTTCTTGTTGGTGGTACATGTGAATTGTAAGCCCACTTGATTTTGGTTCAGTTTAGCAAAATATCTCTGGAACTTTTTATCAGTGCCATTCCAGATGAGAAATAGGTTGTCGATGTAACATACCCATAGAATGACTTTTTCCATTTCCAGTTGGTTTTCGGTGTCCCAAGCAATGGTCCGTTCCCACCACCCCATCGTGATGTTGGCATAGTTTGGGGAAAAAGAAATTCCCATAGCTGTTCCACACTGTTGTTTGAACAGTTCTGTGTTGAATAGGAAGACATTATTCGTGAGACAGATGTTGATCATATTGAGCAGCATTCTAGTGTGATTCAGTTGTGTTATACTCCGTTGTTTTAGGAAGTATTGACAAGCTGTCATTCCAAAGTCATGTCTAATGGATGTGTATAGTGATACTACATCGATAGTTACTAGGAGATAACCCGGGTTCCATGTTATTCCTGTGAGTATCCTTAAAAAGTCTCCTGTATCTTTCAAGTATAAGATCAAATTTCGAGCGATCGGAGCCAGAAATGTGTCCCCATATCTGGATAGATTTTCATACAGGGAGTTACAGGAAGAGACTATTGGTCTCCCAGGTGGATCAATTGTGGTTTTATGAATTTTCGGGAGAAAATATATGCAGGGTGTGACTGGAAAATCTGAATTTTCGTTCTTCATCATTAATGAGTTGTTCTTCATGCCACCCTTGTATCTTTTCTTTGAATTCCTTAACCATTTTCTCCATTGGATTGGTTTTCAATCTGCAATAATTGTTGGTGTCGTTAAGTTGTCTTAGGGCTTCTCTGACATAATCACTTGTGTCCATTATTACGATATTCCCCCCCTTATCGGTGGGTTTTATCATTATTTCCTAATTTTCCATCAATTTCTTGACAGCAGCCCTTTCTTTAGTTGTTAAATTCTCCCTTTGGTTGATGTTGAGAGTTTTGGGCAGTCTTTCAAGTTCATTTATTATTGCATCAGACAATAGGTCAATTTTATTACCTGGTGACAACACAGGACAATACTTTTATTTCTTTTTTAATCCAGTGTCCGTGCTTTTATTGGTTTCAATTTCCAAATTGTTCCAAAATTTCTAGCTCCGTCATTGCATCATCCTCCATTCCATACATGATGTCGAACATGTTTTTAAGATCTGGCATTTGGTCTATCGTTATCTGTGCATTACTTTCCACAGTTGAAGTGACATCGGTTTGTATCATAGGTTGGGTTTTATTTGCATGAATTTTTGCTAATTTTAATTTCTGATGTACTTGTACATATCGATGCGAACCTGAGTGTAGTCAAAATGTGCTTCTGGACAAAATGACAGTCCTTTATTTAAAATTGTTTCTTCTTCTTTTGACAGGTTGTATTTTGAGAGATTAACAATTAGATTTGCTTTCGCTCCTTTCTGTTCCGAAGGGTGTATTGTCTTTTTTCATTTTGACCTTCTGGTTTTCCTTGTATTGCTGAGGGAATTGGTGTTGGATTCCCTCGGCCTCGGCCTGTTGCCCTTCCTCGGCCGCCCCCCCTTCCAATGGATTTGTCCAGATTCATCAGTCTGATTTCCTCTAAAAAATTCAGCCTGGTAGCATTATCCCTCGTGAGTTCACTTTCACTTACGTCTGATTCATTCGTGCTTATAGCAGTTTTATTGATTCGCATAGGGTAGTTCAATTTTCAAATTAAACAGAAAACAGATAAGCTCACAAACCAACTAAATGATTTACAGCATGCAAATCGTGTAAAGCCTGCAAAATAGGCAAAAATATGGCAAACATTCGGGAACCAAATGAAAAAACCATGGTAATTGAAGAGAACATAACATAATGTAGGTGCGGGATGAAATATAACGGAAGCACAACATGTATGTTAAAGAAGCGTATCCTCGAACATATACGTGCAGTGAAGAATGCCAACCTGGCATATGCTACAGCCAAACATATCCTCACATGCCAAAAGAGAGATTGGTGACCGTGTCCTGAAGCTACGCCAAGCTGAATCACGACTTATCATAAAATTCTGGACGAAGCAGCCAGGGGGAATCAACAATGATGAGGAACTTTATGTTCATTTGGAATAATCCTGTGTCCCCCCAAAAAAACTGTGCCTGAACTCAGTATAAATTAAGATTGGTACTATACCATTATAGGAGCACAAACGTGGAACTCATAAATATGATGCTGGGTACTAACCCTGAATTCTTTGAATAACTGCTTTCATTGGCATCACCTACCCTGTAAGGCTCTAGTACATAATAGGGCAGGGGGATTAAAACGACCTCTAAGTCCATAGCATATAATAGGGCCAACAGCCCTTTTCTCCACTTGCATGTGTGCACTACTGTGCCTGAGGTCAGTTTAAAAGTAGCCCTGTGTGGGCAGAAAGAAGCAAGAGAGGTGCAGAAAAAGGCAGGAGGGGTGCAGAAACAGGGAAGAATTGTACAGAAAAGGGCAAGAGAGGTGCAGAAAGAAGTACCAGAAGTGCAGAAAGAAGCAAGAGAAGTGTAGAAAGAAGCAACAAGGTGCAGAAGGAGGCAAGGGAGGTACAGAAAGAGGCAAGAGGGGTACAGAAAGAGGCAAGAGAGGTGCAGAAAGAAGCAACACTCATGCAGAAGGAGGAAAGAGACCACTCTTGCAGAAACAAGCAAGAGTGGTAGAGAAGGGGGAAAGAGGGGTGCAGAAAGAGGCAAGCGGGGTACAGAAAGAAGCAAGTGAGGTACAAAAAGAGGCAACAGAGGTGCAGAAAGACGCAACAGAGGTGCCGAAACAAGCAAAAGACGTGCAGAAAGAGGCAAGAGAATTGCTGAAAGAAGCAACAGAGGTGTAGGAAGAAGCAAGAAAAGTGCAGAAAGAGGCAAGCGAGGTGCAGAAAATAACAAGTGAACTGCAGAAAGAATAATAATAATATAATATTCCACATTTGTAAAGCGCACAAACACCCGTAAGGGTCTCTAGGCGCTGGGGGCCGTCTGGAAGATTAAGCAAGCTATTGCCCAGAGTCACATGGTGCTAGGCTAACCTGCCGCTGGCCCCGGGGATCGAACCGTGATCCCCAGATTCTGGAGTCAGTCCGGAGTCAGTCGCCCTAGCCGCGGCGCCAAGGAGAATGGTACATAAAGAAGCAAAAGAAGTGCAGAAAGAGAACAGAGGTGCAGATAGAGGCAAGAGGAACAGAAAGAGGGAAGAAGGGTACAGAAAGAAGCACAAGTGGTGCAGAAAGAAGCAAAGAAGTACAAAAAGAAGCAAGCATAGTGCAGAAAGAAGCAACATAGGGGCAGAAGAGTCAAGAGGGGTGCCAAAAGTGGGAAGAGGCGCGCAGAAAGAGGCATGAGGGGTGCAGAAAGAAGGAACATATATATATAGAAAGAGGCAACAGGGGTGAAGAAAGACGTAAGAGGGGTGGAGAAAGAGGCAAGGGTGGGCAGAAAGAAGCAAGAAACGTGCAGAAAGAAACAAATGAAGTACAGAAAGAAGCAACAGAGGTGCAGAAAGAGGCAAGAGGAGTGTAGAAAGAGGGATGAGGGGTGCAGAAAGAGGCACGAAGGGTACAGAAAGAAGAAAGAGAGATGCATAAAAAAGCATGAGAAATGCATAAAAAAAGCAACAGAGATACAGAAAGGGGGAGGTAGGGTGGAGAAAGAGGCAAGAGGGATACAGAAAGATACAAGAGTTGCAGAAAGAAACAAAAGAAGTGCAGAAAGAAGAAACAGAGGTACAGAAAGAGGCAAGAGGGATGCAGAAAGAGGGAAGAGAGGTGCAGAAAGAGGCACAAGGGTTGCAGAAAGAAAGAACAGTGGTGCAGAAAGAAGCAAGAAAAGTGCAAAAAGAAGCAGCAGAGATGCAGAAATAGTTCTGAGGGATGGAGAAAGAAGCAAGGGAAGTGCAGAAAGAAGCAACAGAGATGCAAAAAGGTGGAACAGCGGTGGAAAAAGTGGCAAGATGGGTGCAGAAAGAAGCAAGAGAGGTGCAGAAAGAAACAGAAGAAGTACAGACATAAGGAACAAAGGTACAGAAAGAGGCATGAGGGGTGCAGAAAGAGGGATGAGGGCTGCAGAAAGAAGCACAAGTGGTGCAGAAAGAAACAAGAGAGGTGCAGAAAGAAGCAAGAGGAATGTAGAAAGAAGCAACAAATGTGACGAATGAGGCAAGAGGGGTGCAGAGAGAGGGAAGAGGGGTGCAGAAAGAGGCACGAGGGGTGCAGAAAGAAGCAAGAGACATGCAGGGAGAGACAAAAGAAGTTCAGAAAGAAGGAACAGAGCTGCAGAAGAGGGCAACAGGGGTACAGAAAGAGGCAAAAGGGATGCAGAAAGAAGAGAGAGGTACAGAAAGAAACAAAAGAAGGAACAGATGTACACAAAGAGGCATGAGGGGTGCAGAAAGAGGGATGAGGGCTGTAGAAAGGAGCACAAGTGGTGCAGAAAGAAGCAAAAGAGGTGCAGAAAGAAGCAAGAGGAGTGCAGAAAGAAGCAACAATGCAGAATGAGCCAAGAGGGGTGCAGAAAGAAGGAAGAGGCCTGCAGAAAGAGGCACGAGGGGTGCAAACAGAAGCAAGAGACGTGCAGGGAGAGACAAAAGAAGTTCAAAAAGAAGGAACAGAGGTGCAGAAGAGGGCAACAGGGGTGCAGAGGGAAGAGGGATGGAGAATGAGGCAGGAGGTGCAGAAAGAAGCATGAGAGCGGCAGAAAGAAACAAAAGAAGTACAGAAAGAAGGAATAGAGTCGCAGAAAGAGGCAAGAGGGGTGCAGAAAGAGTCAAAAGGGGTGCAGAAAGAAGAGAGAGGTACAGAAAGAAACAAAAGAAGTACAGAAAGAAGGAAGGAACAGAGGTACAGAAAGAGGCAAGAGGGGTGCAGAAAGAAACAAAAGAAGTGCAGAAAGAAGCAACCAAGGTTCAGAAAGAGGCAAGAGGGGTGCAGAAAAAACAAAAGAAGTGCAGAAAGAAGCAACCAAGATGCAAAAAGAGGCAAGAGGACTTGAGAAAGAAGGATGAGGGGTACAGCGAGAGGCACGAGGGGTACAGAAATAAGGAAGAGAGATACAGAAAAAAGCAAGAGAAATGCATAAAAAGGTAACAGAGATGCAGGAAGGGGGAATGTGGTATTGGGTTCCCAAGGCCTACATGCTCCGCAGAAAATACCCACTTACACCAAAAGAACTGTTGGCACGGAAACTGAAAAGTACAAAAGACAAGTTTATTAAGACCCCATGGGGTGGTGGTACATTCCTACAGCACCCTTCGGCAATGCAAGAAGTATCACACCGAACATTGGTGCGATTCCTTCTTTTATACAGATTTACAGTAATAAAAAAGGTAGGCGGTACATGGTTACAAAGTTTAGGTACATATATGGTCATTTTTGGAACACAGCCAACTCATGGGAGGGGTTACAACACCACTGGTCAGTTTGGCGGAACATTCCTAAGGGGTGACTGGTCAGTCGGAACTGCGCATGTACAGGCTTGACCGTTACTAAAAATAGCCTGTTGCTGGGCAAACTCGAGTGGTCAGTGGTACGGACAAAGGACTAAAGGGCATGCTGACCACAAGGCCGCTCATTCCCTAAAATGGCCGCCGTAGCATACAAAATGGCATTTTCGAATAAGGCCAAGTTAAGGGAAATAACGTGTAGCAAAGCTAAGCGCTAACCCAGCCATCGTCAAATTACGACAGACGACCCTTTTAGCGTTTAGCTGAAGCTACCTCATAATGGACATAGTCGGGATACTCATCTTCTATATCAATTGTCATAATTTGAGCCACTTCTTTATGAAGCATCAGTTCATTCTGAGCAAGAGCTCGTCTAGATGGAATACAAACTGATAAACACATGGAACATAATGCAGGGCCACATTGTATACATAGACACAAGAAAAATAATGTCCCAACTATGATACATAAGATTGTCAGTAGCTTCCAGCCCCATGTACTAAGCATTGACCAGAACCACCCCGAAAAAGTCCATGTACCATTGTCCGGATGTATTTCAGCAGCAATTTTGTGCAATTTTGATATAGCATCATATACAGATGGTGAGTTGTCAGGAACGTAAACACAACAACTACTTCCGATAATTCTACACGCCCCCCCTCGATCAGCTAGAACGACATCTAGAACCACCCGGTTCTGGAGCGTAACAATTCTAGATATTTGAAGCTCTTCAGTTATATTCCCCAATGCAAAAGCAGTATCATTAGCGACAGCCTCAACAACACGGGTCAGTCGGCGTATCTTTCGACTGTTCAGAGCAGCTCCCACAAAGGAAAACAAGCCCCAATTAAAATCCATATATTGTTGTAGTGCAGTATCGGTCTGATCAATGTCTTCCAGGACTACAGCACGTTTGACTCTATTTAACACAAAGTCATGGTACAGAATATAGTCATTATTGTATATTGGTGGGGCAATGAATACAGGGGGCAATACAAAATAGATATAACATGTACCTAACCATCCTAACGGGAGACGATGATAACCTTTATTGCCACAGATAAAATATGTATTTCGAGATGCCACAAAGGATATACCATTCGGACTGTCAAATGTAAGTGTGGTGTTACATTAACTTTTTCCAACAGGGATTGTACCTTTATTTCGTATGCAAAGATCAGCTTTAGTATCTATAACATTAATGACATGAGAGCTGGACATATTAATGTTCCGCTGATTACTGTAGATTCGGGGTGCAGACACATTGTCGGGGCGGTACTCTTCCTATTCGAATCGAGTACCCTCAGCTTCTGGATAGCCGTCCCGATCATAATAGCATATCTTATTTAAACAGAAAAGCACCCCCCCTTTTGTTGGCCAGCGCAAAGTGAATAGAAGAGTATACCAAGCATTGCAGGAACCATTATGGGAAAACGGGAGTGGGATAAGCGGTGTGCCTCCTTTCTTCTGATGTCCAGGCAACATCCCACACACCCAACAGTTAGAAGTGTTCGTCATATTGTGAGTATGATGCAAGATTTGAATGAAGCTATTGTTCAAGTAAGTCTGTCGGTGCCGTTCTTCATGATAGGGTAATGTGAAATGAAAATGTTCAGATGGAGCCGGGGTAGTCGGCAGCAAATGTTCTCGTACAGGCACCACAAGTTCTACTACCCAGGCTATCACTGCTATTACCACAATTGTCAACACAAACAATATAGCACCAAGAATTCTTTTGTCTCGTGATGCAGAAGACGCCATAGTTCAAAAGAGTTCACAATGTCTCAAATATACAACTAAAAAAAATAAAAATGTGAGTGCTGAGCACCGATGTAGCCGTTGTTTTCTTCTCCGGGGTCAAGACGGGTGTCGCTACTCTTGGCAGAACTGATCCCCCCCCCTTGAGATTCCCGGCTTCCGTTTCACAAACCCCAGAGCGGTAACCAACCAGTCTCGCACAAAAAAAACCCCTTCTTTCTATCTTGGCCGCAGATTATAACGTTGTTGTCCAGAAACGGTGTGGTCCGGGAAGGCTCCCTCCAATTCGGCCGACGTCACAGCTGGGCTCTTTTCCTCGTCCAAGATGTCTCTGTAGTCTTACAGCACAGTAGGATTCACCAGGTCCGGAGAGACGCGACGGCAGTGAGTTGAATGCACCCACCGCTTCTTGTTGGTCACTCGCACAGCCGTTCGAGTCGCAAGCAGGACTTGCTCGGGGCCACGCCACCTCGGTTCCAAGCTGTTCGCTCTCTCAAACGATTTTACCATAACGAAGTTACCAGGACGAAGATTGTGAGCCTCTCCAATGGACTTGTCAGGGAGCGCTTCTCAAACCTGTTGGTGAATAGAAAGTAAATCATTTGTTAATCGTGCCAAATAATCGTTCATCATTATACAAGGCACATCATGTAACAATCGCGGCTTAGGAACTCCCCATGTATTCATAGGCCTTCCAAACACCACTTCATAAGGTGTGAGGCCAGTTCGAGAGTGGGGCACTGATCTAATAGAGAGTAATGCTAACGGCAAGGCGTCCGGCCACTTCAAAGATGTGGACGCCACAATCTTAGCCAGTTTTAGTTTCAACGTGGCATTGTACCGTTCGACAAGACCTGCTGATTGAGGATGGAACACAGCATGAAACTTTTGCTGAATCCCCAATCCCTTCAGCACATATTCTACAATTTTCCCAACAAAATGAGGACCATTATCGCTCCACAAAAATTTGCAAACTCCATATCGAGGGAAGTACTCTTTGAGCAAAACCTTGGCTGTTGTCAAAGCTGTATTATCTTTCGTGGGGAAGGCCTCAACTCATTTGCTAAAGGCACACACCACCACTAAGACATACTTAAGGTTATTGCAACGCTCAAGCTGGATATAATCCATCTGAAGTACCTCGAATGGTGCAGAAGGTGGAACGAACCCTCCTTTCGGAGTATGCGTCCCTTTTGCAGGATTGTGCTGTAAACATATCAAACAGGTCTGCACTACTCTCTTGGCAGTGTTGGCAATTTCAGGATGCTCCCAGACTCGCGTTAGCAATCGAGTGATTGCAAGAGCTCCAACATGTGCCAACCCATGTGTCATCTGGACCATCGCTTGCAAGTAAGCTGCAGGCAATTTCCATCGTTCCATGTCCTTACTCCTCCAACAACCCTCATCATCCAGCACCCCATCTGCTGCCCATGTTACAAGTTCTGCTTCAGTCGCTGATTTTTGGATGTCTAATATCTCTGTACTAGCATCATGCCATCGCTCGGCCTGCGACTTCACTACATACATGGGGGAGTCATTTCGTGACATAGCCGTTTGTCTTGCTATACTGTCTGCAAAAGCATTACCTTGTCCCACTTTGTCAGTGACCTTTTTATGTGCACTGCATTTGATTATCGCCACTTTCTTTGGACAAAGTAACGCGTTTAGGAGATCACGCACTAGTTCTCCGTGCATAATGTGTACTCCATGCGAAGTCAAAAACTCACGCTCTCTCCAGAGTAGGCCGAAGTCATGCGCTACTCCGAAGGCGTACCGGCTATCTGTGTAGATGTTCACACATAAGCCAGCACTCAATTCGCAGGCTCTTGTCAAAGCTATCAGCTCCGCTGCTTGGGCTGATTTCTGGGGTATTCGTGCTGTTTCTACCACAGTCTTAAGTGTTGTGATCGCATATGCTGCAGAAGTTGTGCCATCTGGCAGCCTCAAACACGATCCATCAACCCACAGTTCCCCATCCACATCTGGAAGTGGCATATCCTGTAAGTCGACACGACCCTTTGTTTGTTCCTCAGTCAGGAAAACACAATCATGGTGTTTTTCCTCCTGACCTTCTTCAACCGGATATGGCAATAAAGTGGCAGGGTTCAGGGTAGCGCATCTTTTCAGTGTGATATGTGGCGTCAGGAGTGTGAGCTCATATCCTGTTAAACGCGCGCTCATGAGGTACTGTGTCTTCGTTTGATTTAGCAGGGCATCTACTGCATGGGGAACTAACACCAACAATTTGTGTGACAAAACTATTCCCTCACTTTGCCGTATAGCTACTGCTGTCGCTGCGACTGCTCGGAAACACCCAGGTAACCCTCGCGCTACAGGATCAAGAATGGCTGAAAAATACGCACATGGCCTCTGCTTATCCCCGTGTGTCTGCACTAACACTGATAACGCGCACCCATCTTTCTCGTGCACATACAACGTGAAGATCTTTGTGTAATCTGGTGTACCTAACACGGGTGCAGAGCAAAGGGCCTGTCTCAATTGATCAAAAGCATTTTGACATTCATCTGTCCATTCAAGGGGCATTGGCGTAGTTTTGGACAATAACGCTAACAAAGGTTTGATAATGTGCGAAAACCCCATGATCCACTGTCTACAAAAGGACGTTAGTCCTATGAAGGCGCATACATCTCTCTGAGTGCGGGACACTGGCGTATCTAAAATCGCTTGAATTCGATCTGATGTTAATGCACGCCCCTCCTTAGACAAAAGATGACCGAGGTAGGTCACCTTGGGTCTACAGTATTGTAGCTTTTTTTTAGAGACTTTGTGATTGTTCAGAGCCAAAAAGGAAAGCAAGGCAAGTGTACTCTCCTCACATTGTGCATAGGTGTCTGCAGCCAGCAGGAGATCATCAACATACTGTATAAGTGCTACTCCAGATTGCAATTCAAAAGAGTCAAGCTGCCTTTTTAAAGCCTGACTATAGATGCTAGGACTCTCGGTGTAACCTTGGGGAACACGACAAAATCTATACGATTTATTATTTAGGGTAAAGCCAAATAAGTATCTGCTGTCAGGATGAATGGGGATGGAAAAGAACGCGTTCTTAAGGTCAATAACAGAAAAGGTCGTCGCAGTTGGGGGGACCAAGGTAAGCAATGTCGTGATATCAGACACCACCGGATATTGGGGAATGACAATTTTGTTAATTTCTCTTAAATCAATAATAAATCGATAGACTTTGTCGTCAGTGTCCTTTTTAAGGATCGGAAGAATAGGGCTGTTACAGACATTGTAAGGAACTTCCTCCACTACTCCTGCAATAATCAAATCCTGAACGATGTGCGTCAGGGCAATTTCACCTTCCCTAGAAATCTTGTACTGTGGTACACGTGGCAAAACTACTCCCTCCTTGACAGTAATTCGAATAGGTGGAATGAGCATCTGTCCCACATCCGTATCTGATGTCGCCCATAACGTACGTGGTAGAGAGGCTAATGCTTCAATTTCCTTCATTGTACAAAATCTGTCTGAATCTGGGTAATTGTCGTTCAAAATAACCCGCACTCCTTCAGGAGCGCAGCGTATCGTTGCTCGAAAGTATTTGAGCAAATCAATACCCATAATGTTATCTGGAGAGTGAGGCGACAACAAAAATGGACAAAAACTGAAAAATTTATCAATACAAAGTGCAAGAGGTTGTGATAATGGGCTAGGAGAGGGTGTGCCATCAAACCCTATACATGTTATCGTTTTGCCAGACAGGGGAGCCCTTGGAACCAAGTTTTTAGACAAAGCACTACGAGTAGCTCCTGTGTCAACTAAAAACTGATCAGTAGAACCCAAAATGCCCGCTATTACATATGGACCTCTTTGATCTACTGGCACTTCAACCGATTCCACACCCCATCCTACGCAATCCTATGCATGGACATAATCCTGATGCTCCACATTCTCATTCTCCGATATCTGATACTGATTCCGTCTATCAAAAGTGTTTCGTTCATCCTGACCACGACCCCTCGCTTCAAACCTACCACTATCACTTCCGCCACCTCTCGCTCCTGAATAACTATTCCTCGACCTTCCACCTCCTCGACCACGCTGACTAAGTTGCTCACGAAGCACCGGACAATCTTCAGCCCAATGCCCAAACTCTTTACAATATGCGCATTGGTCCTCAGCAATATCGGTACGACCGTACGACGCATTACCCCCTCCACGCCTGCCTCTATCATTCCCTCTAGATTGCGCACCGCGAACCTGTGCCAACATCACCTTCATTTTCAATTCCTTCATTTTCTTATCAACACTTTCTTTAGCCTCTATTTCCTGCCGCTCATAATACTGGGCCATAGTTAACAAAGACGCAGAGGTCGCCGTGGTCCAGGAACTTTCACTTGTTTTCAATCGTTTTGCAATCTCCGGTAGGAGATTAGCCACATACTTATCTACAAACAAATGCCTACCCGTATCATCTGTTAATGATTGACCACTGTAATCATGAAACGCTTCTTCAAAACGTGTAAAGAAATCAGATACCGATTCGTCTGGCTTCTGTTTGCATGAAGCTAACATAGTCCAATCAATCTTTTTAGGAGGAACAAGCGTTTTTAGTTTGTTCAAAATAGCCGCTGGAAGATCTAAAATTAAGTCACATGGTTTGCATGCAGGCTCCCTGTCTAAATCAGCCTGACTTATCTCCTTCCAGGTTGCCCCAAACATCGTTTGATCATTAGTCGTACGAATCGATCTCCACATATCGGGGGGGAGTATTAATCAGAAGAAAAGATCTATATCAACAAGAGTCATAAAGCCATAACATCTGCTCTATTCCAAGGCGTATACACCCAATTATATATAAAATACCCCTTTGAATTTGCCGACATTTTATCTTCATCTGTACCGTCCCCTTTAGGGGGAACATGCAGAGGTGCAGCTTCACGCATGGGCATAACATGCACTTTAGAATTCTTATCTGAACTCAGGATAGAACACTGTTTGGACTGCTCCGTCCACCCCGGCACGGACTCTTTGTCTGATTTTCGTGCTTCCCGCAATCTGGACGCCTCATCCCGTAGCTGGAGCAGTCGCGTGAAAAACCCATCTGCATCTGCAAGAACAAATACACCTTTACGCATATTCTCATGATGGACTGACATATCCTTGGGTTCTAAGTCCTCTGGATATTTACGGAATCGAGTAATAACTTCATCTGCAAAAGTATTCAAAAAACACATCAATTCTCGTTCCGACCACTTATCCCTTGCAGTTACAACTTCTGACACAGTTATATGATTCAAATTCAGCTTCCTAGCAAAACTACGCAATTCCGCTGATCTCTCAGCAGTTAACCTGGTACCCGACTTATCTCGATCTTCGTCACCAGAATCCTCAGTCGGGCCGTAGGCTGAACGTACGGAGGCGGAGATCGATCTAATAACGAAAAATCATCAATTTCATTATTAAGGACAGGATAAAGCGGACGTCGAATAGGAAATTGACCGGTCGTTTGCAAATTACGTTCCCGTGCCTCCCTCTCTTTCTTCTCCTGCGCCTCCTTCTCCTCAAGCTGTAAAGCTTTATCTCGAGCAGCCTTGCGCTGCTCTTTGTCCGCCAAGGCAACTTCACGCTTCATACGTTCACGCACCGCTTTCTCCCACATTCGCACACAATCAAACATGTCCTGTCTAGACCTGCGCTGAAACAAACATTGCTCAACAAACTGAACCTTTCGCAAATCAAACGACCCATGTAGTGGCCATTGCAACTCGGGATTGGTTCTAGTGTATTTGTGCCATAATTTACTGTACCGTATAGGAGAAAGGCCAAATTTTACATACATATCACGATTAGGTGTTCCCTCTGGGGGAGCCGGCTGAGATTCATTTAGCCTATACGTGGTACCATTTCCAAGGCAGCACATCCCTCGGAGTGTGCTTAAAACAGGCATGTTCAAAAAGTACCACGAAAGCGTGATACCGTAAAAATGGCACTTACAGTAATTCACACAAATGTGCCGTTCAAAACACGAACAAAGTTAGAGAAACATCTCTACATGCCTGCCTATGTGAAGTGCACTACACATATGTTTCAAATTCACAAAGTCAAAATGTTAGCTAACTCAAATCATAATCACATTCATAGAACTTCAGTAAGCGTCCGCAGACTACCTTACTGATCACAAATCTTACCCAAATCTCAAATGTCCAGATTCCAACTGCCAAGGTCTTTGATCGAATCAGCCAAACCGACACTGTACAGCAACACAGACGAGCAGGATCTCAGTCGGAGACCAGCGCCACCTGGAAGGTCAGATCAGAAGGAAAGGAAAAAAACACCGTGGGTGCCAAGACTCGGGTCACTCAGTGGCAGCGTACGCGTCCATGGCGAGTTTCCAATCCTTCGTCACGACCTCTCCTTCGGGCATCCGAGTCGCCGATGAGTCCCTTCGTGGTCGCCAATTCGTGGTATTGGGTTCCCAAGGCCTACATGCTCCGCAGAAAATACCCACTTACACCAAAAGAACTGTTGGCACGGAAACTGAAAAGTACAAAAGACAAGTTTATTAAGACCCCATGGGGTGGTGGTACATTCCTACAGCACCCTTCGGCAATGCAAGAAGTATCACACCGAACATTGGTGCGAGTCCTTCTTTTATACAGATTTACAGTAGTAAAAAAGGTAGGCGGTACATGGTTACAAAGTTTAGGTACATATATGGTCATTTTTGGAACACAGCCAACTCTTGGGAGGGGTTACAACACCACTGGTCAGTTTGGCGGAACATTCCTAAGGGGTGACTGGTCAGTCGGAACTGCGCATGTACAGGCTTGACCGTTACTAAAAATAGCCTGTTGCTGGGCAAACTCGAGTGGTCAGTGGGACGGACAAAGGACTAAAGGGCATGCTGACCACGAGGCCGCTCATTCCCTAAATTGGCCGCCTTAGCATACAAAATGGCGTTTTCGAATAAGGCCAAGTTAAGGGAAATAACGTGTAGCAAAGCTAAGCGCTAACCCAGCCATCGTCAAATTACGACAGGAAGTGGAGTGGAAAAAGAGGCAAGAGGGATACAGAAATTAACAAGAGAGGTGCAGAAAGAAACAAAAGAAGTGCAGAAAGGAACAGGGGTACAGTAAGAGGGAACATGTACGCAGAAAAAGGCAAGAGAGGTGCAGAAAGAGGAAACAGGGGTGCAGAAAGAAGCAAGAGGGTGCAGAAAGAAGCAAGTGAGGTGCAGAAAGAGGCAACAGAGGTGCAGAAAGACGCAAGAGAGGTACAGAAACAAGCAAGAGAAGTGCTGAAAGAGACAAGAGAATTGATGAAAGAAGCAACATAGGTTTAGAAAGAAGCAAGAGAAGTGCAGAAAGAGGCAAGTGACTTGCAGAAAGAAACAAGAGAGGTGTGGAAAATGACAAGAGAACTTTAGAAAGAGGCAAGAGGGATGCAAAAAAGGGAAGAAGGGTGCAGAAACAAGCAAGAGAGGTGGAGAAAGAGGAAAGAGGGGTGTAAAAAAAGGCAAGAGGGGTACAGAAAGAAAGTAAGTGAGATGCGGAAAAAGGCAACAGAGGAACAGAAAGATGCAAGAGAGGTGCAGAAACAAGCAAGAGAAGTGCAGAAAGAGGCTAGAGAATTGCTGAAAGAAGCAACAGAGGTATAGAAAGAAGCAAGAGAAGTGCAGAAAAAGGCAAGAGAGTTGCGAAAAATAGCAAGTTAACTGCACAAAAAGGCGAGAGGGATGCAAAAAGGATTAGAAGGGTGCAGAAAGAAGCAAAAGACCTGCAGAAAGAAGGAACAGGGATGCAGAAAGAAGCAAGAGAGGTACAGAAAGAGGGAAGAAGGTTGAAGAAAGAGGCACGAGGTTCAGAAAGAAGAAAAGAAATGCAGAGATAAGCAAGAGTACTGCAGACAGAATCAACATATGGGTGTAGAAAGAAGCAAGAGGGGTGCACAAGAGGGAAGAGGGTGCAGAAAAGGCACGAGGGGACA
This sequence comes from Lissotriton vulgaris, assembly GCF_964263255.1. Classification (NCBI taxonomy): domain Eukaryota; kingdom Metazoa; phylum Chordata; class Amphibia; order Caudata; family Salamandridae; genus Lissotriton; species Lissotriton vulgaris. The sequence goes on from NC_141699.1 coordinate 179,299,363, forward strand.
GAAAGAAGCAGGAGATGTGCAGAAAGAAACAAAAGAAGTGCAGAAAGAAGGAACAGAGGTGTAGAAAGTGGCAATGCGGTGAAGAAAGAGGGAAGAGGGTGGAGAAAGAGACAAGAGAGTTGCAGAAAGAAGCAGCAGATGTGTAGAAAGAAACAAAAGAAGCACAGAAAGAAGGAGCAGGGGTGAAGAAAGAGGGAAGAGGAGTGGAGAAAGAGGCAAGAGAAGTGCAGAAAGAAGCAACAGACATGCAGAAAGGGGAAAGAGGTTTGGAGAAAGAGGCTAGAGGTGTACCAAAAGAAGCAAGAGAGGTGCAGAAAGAAATGAAAAAGTACAGACAGAAGGAACGGAGGTGCAGAAAGCGACAAGAGGGATGCACAAAGAAGCAAGTGAGGTGAAAAAAGAGGAGGAGTGCAGAAAGAAAAGAGGGGTGCAGAAAGAGGTACAAGTGGTAGAGAAAGAAGCAAGAGAGGTACAGAAAGAGGCAAGATAAGTGCAGAAAGAAGTAACAGAGATGCAGACAGAGGGAAGAGGGGTAGAGAAAGAGGCAAGAGAAGTGCAGAAAGAAGCAACAGACATACAGAAAGGGGGAAGAGGTGTGGAGAAAGAGGCAAGAGGGGTGAAGAAAGAAGCAAGCGAGGGGCAGAAAGAAACAAAAGAAGCACAGAAAGAATCAGAAGGTCAGCATGTCCTGGATCTGTCACAGGTGGATGGGAGGGAATTCCATGTCTTGGCGGCGAGGTGGGAGAAGGTTCTGCCTTTGGTGGTTGTTCTGTGGATTCGTGGAATGGTGGTGAGGATGGCGGAGTGGAGCTGACGGTTTGGGGTGTAGAAAGTGACTCACTTGTTGAGGTATGCTGTTCTGGCGTTGTGGATTGCTTTGTGAGCGTGGGTAAGAAGCTTGAAGGTGATCCTCTTGTTGACGGGAAGCCAGTTAAGGTCCTTCAGGTCGGCAGTGATGTGGCTGTGGTGGGGGGATGTTGAGGATGAGGCGTGCAGAGGTGTTTTGCATGCATTGGAGTCTCTTCTGGAGTTTGGCCGTGGTTCCCGCGTAGAGGGCATTGCCGTAGTCCAGTCTGAGGTGATGAGGGCCTGGGTGACCTTCTTTCTGGTTTCGGTGGGGATCCATCTGTAGATCTTGCGAAGCATACATAGGGGGTTGAAGCAGGAGGAGGAGACGGTGTTGACTTGTTGAGTCATTGATAGAGAAGAGTCTAGGATGAACCTTAGGTTGCGTGCGTGGTTGGTGGGTGTCGGTGCAGTTCCTAGCTCGGCCGGCCACCAGGAGTCGTCCCAGGTGGAAGGGGTGGAACCGAGGATGAGGACCTCTGTTTTGTCAGAGTTCAGTTTCAGGCGGCTCCTCTTCATCCATTCGGCGACGGCCTTCATCCCTGCGTGGAGGTTGGTTTTGGCATTGGCGGGGTCTTTGGTGAGGGGAGAGGATCAGCTGGATGTCGTTGGCGTATGAGACTTTGTTGAGTTCCTGTGATCGGACGATATTGGCGAGCTGTGTCATGTAGATGTTGAAGAGGGTCTGGCTGAGGGATGATCCTTGGAGTACGCCGCAGGTGATCTAGTTGGCTTTGGATCGGAATGGAGGGAGGCGGGTTCTGTTGGTGAGGAAGGAGGTTATCCAGTCCTGGGCTTTGTCGTAGATCCCCCCCGTTGTAGAGGCATGTGTGCAGGGTGTGGTGGAAGATGGTGACGTAGGAACAGAGGTACAGAAAGAGGCAGGAGGAGTGCTGAAAGAGGGAAGAGAGGCGCAGAAAGAGGCAAGAGGGGTGCACAAAGAAGTAAGTGAGGTACAGAAAGAGGCAACAGAGGTGCAGAAAGAGGCAAAAGAGGTGCAGAACGTAGAAGAGATGTGCAGTAAGAGGCAAGAGAAGTGCAGAAAAAGAAAGAAAGCTGCAGAAAGAAGCAGCAGAAATGCAGAGAGGCAAGAGAGGAGCAAAAAGAAGCAGGAGGACATTCCACCTTGTTGCATTATTGGTAACGTTTGAGCTAGAAACAAGGCTTTTTTTTGTTAAAATCTGCAGATTAGGCAGCAGATGATGGATTATGTGGCTAATGTGGAAAAAGTATATTTGTGCGAAATTTGGTGCAGCCAAACAGTCGCATAATTCCAGTGGCCTTGCTCATACCTCTGACTTAGTCCAGAAGTGCTCCTCAGTGATTCCTTCTTTTTTTTGTCTCCTTGAGTTCATAGTTTGGCTTCTATGGAAACCAGGAAGACTAAACCTGAGGCTACCACTCCAAGACACAGACTACCATACCACATAATTGCTCTCCATAACACATAATCCTCCTGGACCTGTCGGCAGCGTTCGACACGGTGGACCATAACATCCTTCTCCACCGTGTCGAGCAAGCCGGCATCAGGGGTTCGGCCCTGGCCTGGATTAAATCCTTCTTGACAGGCAGAACCCAGGCTGTTCACCTGGGTCCTTTCACGGCTACTAGGGAACCATCCTTCTGTGGAGTGCCTCAGGGTTCCTCTCTGTCTCCCCTGCTTTTTAATCTTTATCTTCGCCCGCTCATCCATTCCCTGAAGAGCTGGGACATTACCGTCGTCAATTACGCAGACGACCTGCAAATCATTTTTCCTCTTAATACTTCTAACGCAGCTCTCGATTGTCAGGCGGTCATGTTACATATCCAGCAATGGATGAACCTCAATCAGCTCAAGCTGAACCCAGGGAAGACAGAACTAATTCTCCCGGGCAGTAGCTTCACCCATTGGGGCCCACAGTTCTGGCCTGCAGAGTTGGGCCCCCCGCCCATCCCGGCTAAGTTGGCAAAGAGCCTAGGGGTTATCATAGACCCAGAGCTCTCCCTCAAGCCTCAGGTTGGTGCAGTTGTATCCTCCTGTATGTTTCAGCTCAGAAGAATCAGGAAAGTTTCCCACCTCCTATCGCCTGAAGCCCTGATACAAGTCCTGATCGCCCTAGTGCTCTCCCGCCTGGACTTCTCCAACTCTTTGTATCATGGCCTACCGAAATATCTACTTCATAGGCTGCAAGTCGTGCAGAACCAGGCGGCCCGACTAGCCTATAAGACCCCGAAGTGGCAGTCTGCAAAACCACTGCTTCGTAAACTCCACTGGCTGCCGGTCGAACAGAGAGCCGCATTCAAGATCGGCTGCCTGACATACAAAGCGGGGAATGGTACGTCTCCCGCCTTTCTAAGATCCTTAGTGACCCCTTACCGTCCAGCCCGTAACTTACGGTCCTCCCATCATCAACTCCTGACTGCAGTCCCAATTAAACTCAAAAAATATGGTGGCTGTAGATTTGCTCATCTAGCTCCCAAACTTTGGAACCAGTTGCCGTTTCTGCTCAAATCTTCCTTGTCTCTGCTGGAATTCAGAAAACGTCTTAAAACCAACCTCTTCACACAGTCTGGCTAGCTCCCCTCCTCTACATCTCTCAGTACCACCCAGCGCCAGGAAACTTATGGTGACAGAGCGCTATATAAGTCCCCCTTAAGATTAGATAAGATAATCCTACTCTACACAATTCCTATACACCAAATACCACATACTTTCTAGCCACATAATTTTACTGCACAATATATCACATAATTCCACTACACACTACATACATCCACTCCACTCCAAAAAACCTTAGTAAAAAACTTTAACATTTACAACAACAATAGCTCTAACTATTGCAAATGCTAGACCTATTAAATTACAAATGCTTCTTTAACCGGTAGTCACGTATGCAGAGTGGTGGAGAAAGGGGGCTGGTCTTCCAACCAGCGCTCGGGAATTCCACTGCGTAGGACTTACAGAAGGTACCAGGAGGACTTCTTAGCCCCCAAAGTCTCTCAGGAGTTAAGTGGACTTCATCCCTCAACCAGTACTGTGCCAGGAGGCACATTTGCAGAGTGGTGAAGAAAGGGGGTGTGTGGCCTCCAAAGACCTCTTATCAAACCCACTGTGTGGGACTTAGTAGAGGTAACAGGAGGGGTAGTTGGCCCCCAAGGACAACCTTGGTGGTCAACTACCCCTTCTATTACCTTTAGAAAGTCCCACACAGCAGCATTGCCAAGTTCTCATAGAAGGTCACGCCCCCTTTCCCAACCACTCTTTAGGCGTGCTCCCTGACCCGCTCTTGGATGAGGATTAAAGTCCACTTCGCTGCTGGGGGTCCTTAGGGGCCAACTATCCTACCTGATACCTCCAGTATGCTCCAGATTGTGGGATTGCTGATAGGTGAACACAGGCCATGCCCCCTTTGTCCACCACTCTGCAAACGCGCCTCCTGGGGTGCTCTTGGTTGGGAGATAAAGTCTCCTTGCCTCCGTAGGGTTTCCTGGGGGCCAACTAGCCCACCAGGTAGCTCCAGTAAGTCCCACACAGCTGGATGGCTGAGAGTAGACTGAGGCCACACACCCTTTTTACACCACTCTGCAAATGCACCTCGTGGCGCACTGGTGCTTGGGGGATGAAGTTCACTTGTGTCCTGAGCAATCCCACTTTGAAGAAAGTAAATAGGTAGCATAATTGCATGAATATACATGAATATACACAATGTAAATGCATATTCCCTTCCAGCTCATAAATATTTTCTAAAGAACATTATTAAAAACGCCCAGTGGCTGAAATACATATAATTACAGGACTCAAAATTATAATGCATACACTCACATACCTACCCACCGACCTCTCAGACACTCATGCACCCACTCACAGATCCACTTAGACACTCACACACCCACCCAGCTACTCATGCACCACTCACAGACTCTCTCAGACACTCACTCATAGACCCTCTCAGGCACTGATGCACCCACTCACAGACCCACAGACAGTCATACACTCACACACTCAGGCACACACTGATGCATACACTGACATACCTAGAAGCACACTCATATATACACTAACACATCTAGGGACTCACTCATGCACACACTGACACACCTAGCAGACACTGATAATATACTGACATTTCCAGGCACAGACCGAAGCATACAATGACATACCCAGACACACAGTTACACATACACTAACACACCCAGACATATTGAAGCATACACTGGCATACCCAAGCTCACTCTTATGCATACACTAATATACTCAGACACACAGTAAGACATATACCAACACACCAAAACACATGTACGCATATACTAACATACCCAGGTACATAGTAGTGCATATACTCACATATCCAGGCACACACTGATGTATACACTGCCACATTCAGAGGCAGACTCACACATACACTGACACACCTAGGATGCACTCATCCATACACTGACACCCAGGCTGACACTGATACATTCACTGACATACCCAGACACACACTGATGCATACGCTAACACACTCAGACACACAGTAACATATATGCTAACACAACAAAACAAACTTATGCATACGCTAACACAACTAGTTACACAGCAGTGTATACACTCCACACCCAGGCATAAACTGATGCATTCACTAACACACCCAGGCACACACAAACTAATGCAGGTTGTGACACACCCAGGTATATATTGATAGAGCTACTGCAATACCCACTAAACACTAATAGAACTAGTGACACACTCGCATAGACACTACTGCAGACACTCACACATGCATCCTAACACTAATGGAGACACTCTTAAACTCATGCAAACACTGATGTAAACATGCATATACTCAGCCAAACACTAATACAGCACTGACACAAAGGCATACTCTGATGCAGCAACTGAGACACCAAGTAACATACTGATGCAAGCAGTGACACAAGCAAATACACACTGATGTACGCATTGATGCACCCCGGCACACACTGATACAGTCACCGACACAGTCATGTAAATTTTAATGCAGTTACTGAGACACCCAGGCCCATACTAATGCAGGCACTGACACACCCATACAGCTACTTACACGACCAGTGCACACCAAGACATACCCTGACACACCCAGGAAACACTAATGCACTCACTGATACACCCAAGCACATACCTTTTGACACACTGACACACCTGGTCAAACACTAATTCAGCCGCTAACACTACCAAGCATGCACTGTTGCAGTGAGGGCCACACCCCGGTAGACAATATAGTTACAAACACAGTCAGCTAAACAGAAATACAGCTACTTAGAGAACCAGGTGTACACTAAGACACACATTAAGAGACCCATTCCAACACTAATGCACACAATCACACAACCATGCACATACTAATACATACACTGACACACTCAGCATAGCAATAATACCTATCAGTAAGAGAGGTAGTTGCACGACAGTTAGATGCCCCTACTGTAAGAAACAGAGGAAATAAACAATGCAAATAATCACTTGTGTATTTATTTCCCACCCATACAGTTAATAACACACCGGTTACAGAACAACATAGTTTATCACAAATGTACTAAAAAAACTCAGTGAATCACTAATATAATTGCTCAATATATTTTAAAGAACTTGAACACCTAGTCTCCTATCTGTACACTAACTAATATATGCAGGTATAGATGTATTCTGAGAGACATACACAACGTTTGGGCCACTGAAATGACCACTGATGGACTTAGGGGCATATTACCAAGCATAAGCGAAAAATATCGCTAAGCTTGGTTAGCGGCCAAAATTATAATGCCGAGCTTCGCCTATTTTTATCGCTTAGGAGCCTTGATATTATCAAGGTTTATCTCCTAAGAGATAAAAATCGGCCAAAATGCATGAATATCGCTGAAAAGTTAGCGATATTCATGCATTACCGAGCAAATGCTCTTAGCCATGTTATCCACCTACCATTGGATAACATAGCTAAGAACTGCTCTGGGCAGGCTTTAGCTTTTGGATATAATCACGCTTAGCGCGATTATTTCCAAAAGTTGGTAATAGGGGATAGCGATTTTAGCAACTGTTTCCAGTCGCTAACATCTTGCCACGCCCACTTTGCATGTCATTAGCGATAATTATCGCTGACATGCAAAGTGGGCCCCTAAATGCCCGCTATTGCCTATTAGCTGTCGCTAACTGGTGTTAGCGACAGCTAGGTAATAGGGCGATTAAATTATCGCAGCTTTAGCGGGTAAAATTCCCGCTAAAGCGGCGATAAGGCCCTTGGTAATATGCCCCTTAGTTCCTTGCTCAAAGTATTGAATTTAATACTATGTTCTATTGAAGTAAATGTATTGAATATTTATTTTCCAGATATCCACTTGCATTTAAAGAAGGAGAATTGCAATGCCTGACAAGAGACAAAGAAGAAATAAACAGAGGAAACAATACTATCTGCTTAAAACTAAGAGTGCCAAAGAAAATAAGGTGGAGAATGTGCAGGGGAAAAAAGAGTAGCTGCTAAGAGTACCAACGAGTTTCAGAAATAATGTCACAAAATGCAGAATGAGGAAAAAGTGTCAAGTAAAAAGCAAAGTTTGAAATCAACTGACAAACAGCAAGGAGTACATGATTTTGAAAGTAGGAAATGCTATAAGAAAACAGGCAGTTTGACATGGAGGCAGACACACTTTAAGGAGATATGAGCTAAAATGTTTTGAATCAGAGTAATACAGAACTTGCTCCGAAAGATGAAGAAGTATAAGAGGAGAATTTCTGTACTGAAGCAAAAGCAACATACTGAAAGTGTAGTTGACAAAGCATTTGCTTTGAAGAGGAAATTATTTATCTTTTTATTTCTTTTTTTCTTTTTCTCTTTTTTGTCGTCATTTAGCCTAAATAAGTGAGCAGTCTTTAGGCAAACCAAAGGTTAATTTAAGGATCTTTGTACAAGGGAACTTATTATATCTTTTGACCCCCCAGAGATCCAACGAAAGCAGTTGCCCTGATTCTGGAGGTGATATGTAGTGCACGTGGCGGGAGGAAACCTGTTGTCACCACAAGATAGTCGTACTATCTCCTCTCTCACTTATTCAATAATCATTGGACTTTATATGTGACATAATAAATAGCAAGACAGTTTAGTTTATTCAACCTTATTCTCCTAATCAGTCCAATTCTTCCATATTTTACATCTTTTCTTTGAGGAACTAGCCATGTCTAATTAATATATACGTCTAACCAAAATCACCCAATCTAATGGTACTGGTGATTGTGGTACAATCCATTTTAAACAGATTTCCCGCCTAGCTAAAAGAAAGATAAAAAATAATAACAAAGCCTGTGAATTAGACAAATTATAACTAAAACCCTCCTATTGATGTAAGACCCCAAATATAACCAGACTCAAGCTTACCTTGATTTCTCGCCCCAAAATTTCTGAGACAATCTTACCTATGTCTTGCCAAAAGCCCTGGATAGAAGGACACTGCCAAAACATTTGTTGATCATCTGCATCATCAGACTCACACTTCGGAAAAACATTTCGATGTGCGCCTCCCAATTTGGGCAGTTTTTTGGGGGACCAATATGCCCTTCGAAGTGCGAACAAATGGTTTCTCTTGAGGTAGGCAGCTTTAACCAAATTCCAAAGAGTGTGCATTGATAATTACCATAGGTAAGTTATGTTAGTAGATGGCAGGTCTCTTCCCCAGTACACCTCCAATTAGAAGCCAGTACCATTTGGAGACCTTCTTTTGTTGCTGTAGACGTCCACGGAGTAAAAGTTCAAACTCTACACTATTTCCTTCTTCTTTATTCAATTGTGTGGCCCACCTAGATAATTGATAAAACTTGAATCTAGCGAGTCTTTGGTTTGTAAGATTATACAACAAGTCCCACGGAGAAGTTTGTTCCCTTGAAGCAGTTGGCCCCAACTCATAATACCTTCCGCTTGTAATACAGTGGAACATGAGTCTTTTAGGGAGACTAGCATACTTGGGGAGTCCCAGATAGGGGCCCCTGCACTATAGTCAAACATCTTCAGAATCTTCCAGAATTGAAACCAAATTTCACAGGCCGAACCTAATTGCTTTAGTCTTATTATTTTGAAACATTTTGGGTGGCCAAACTTAAAAAGAAAACCGTACCCCCTTGGGGGGTGTTTTTAGACATGGCTTGAAACATTGGGGAAAAACAAGAAAGGTTGAAGAGAAGAGGTCTTACATTTTTTAATTAAAAGGCAAGACAATAAAATCGAATGTCTGGACTGGCGATACCCCCCTCTGCTTTTAAACATCTCAAATTCCGCCAAGCAATCCATATCCCCTTATTGGCCCAGAGAAAATAATTTATTAAACCTTGAAGTTTTTTTAACGCAACCTGATCAAAAAGTAAGGGGATCGTGTTAAAAATAAAGGTAAACTTAGGCAAAATTGACATCTTGATTAAGTTGGAGCGGCCCAATATAGATAAAGAGAGGCTATTCCAAGAATTTAAGAGTGGCACCATTTCTTTCTTCTTAAAGTCTAAATTCACTGATGTCATCTTATCAATATCCTGAGTAATTTTGATACCAAGGTAGCGGATTTGCTGCTCAGTAGTAACTGGGCTTACAGGTGTATTCCAAGTCATAACCTCTGTTTTTTGAGGGTTAATTCAGTACCCTGAAAGCCTTACAAAAATCATTAATAATTCCACCAGATTGGGTAGAACAGCAGGTGATTCACTGGAGAAGATCAAATCGTCTGCATATAATGCAACTTTTTCTCCCAGCCCTCCCAGCTGAAAGGTGTAAAACAGCTACTGGCCCTAATACAACAAGCTAAAGGTTCCATGTATAAATTACAGAGTAAGGGAGATAGCTGGCACCCCTGCCTCGTCCCTCGTTCTAATCTGATTGATTCAGAAAGATTGCCGTTAATAATAAATCTTGCAGTAGGTGTGTTATAGATATTATTTATTGCTCTAATTACGCAATCGCCTAGCCCAAAACGTCCGGTCATGTATTTTAAAAAAGGACAATTCACTCGGTCAAACGCCTTCGCCGCATCGAATGCGAAAACTGAGAGAGGACGTTTATAGGTAGTACAAGATAGAGAGGTGAGCAACCCAATATACCCTTGCGGGCTCGGGCAATACTTGTTATAGAAAAAAGGCCAGCAAGGGATTTTGTTTAAATGCTTGTTGGTCAGCAATGTTAGGACTTGTTCAAAAATCAAGGAACCTGAAACTGTAATGAATCAGTTGCTGTAGTTAATTATTGATTTAGAATAAACAGTCATATGAGATCAGTATCTACAATGGTACCACACTAACATAGTAAATAACTTCTGAAACCAGGATTTTGTTTTGTCTGAAAATTATTATTTGTTTTCAAAACAAAAAGTATATACAAAACAGAGATGTTTTTATAAAATAGGGTGCATACACAGATATTGTTTAGATATTCAAGGTACAGATTATTATCACCTTTGGTCTATCTAAACAGAAAATCCAAACTGCTAAACCGAGATAACATAATGATTTCAACTAAAAAAGAAGAAAATCAAAATATGGTACATTGAATCATATGCAGAATTGGACTAGAATGTCGACATTTCGGTCTTTATAGATTTTTCATAAGACCATCATCAGGACGATGAATTTTAAACATACAGTCGATGACCTTAACTCGAACAGGTTGCGGTCCGGCGTCTTCTTCATTTACTGAGATTTTCCTACCTCGCCTTGCGATTTCGAAATTTGAAAGGTGGTCTTCCCAGCGATCTACAAATACGGGATCCTTAGCTACTTCTTGGATTACTAATCAACTCAAGAGCACAAGTACACGGGGTACAAAAAGATTTACCCTTCCTGCCATCCAATACCATAATTATTGGAACCACCGATGTTCCTTGAAATAGAGTGAAGACCTGTATATTCATACTAAAAAGGGTCATCTACTGTATGTTTAAAATTCATCGTCCTGATGATGGTCTTATGAAAAATCTATAAAGACCGAAACGTCGACATTCTAGTCCAATTCTGCATATGATTCAATGTACCATATTTTGATTTTCTTCTTTTTTAGTTGAAATCATTATGTTATCTCGTATTAGCAGTTTGGATTTTCTGTTTAGATAGACCAAAGGTGATAATAATCTGTACATTGAATATCTAAACAATATCTGTGTATGCACCCTATTTTATAAAAGCATCTCTGTTTTGTATATACTTTTTGTTTTGAAAACAAATAATAATTTTCAGACAAAACAAAATCCTGGTTTCTGAAGTTATTTACTATGTTAGTGTGGTAACATTGTAGATACTGATCTCATATGACTGTTTATTCTAAATCAATAATTAACTACTGCAACTGATTCATTACAGTTTCAGGTTCCTTGATTTTTGAACAAGTCCTAACATTGCTGACCAACAAGCGTTTATAGGTAGTGGCTATGTCGATTGCCCCAATTAAGTCATTTGTTAACTCATGAAGCTGATGACCCATAATGAATCCCTTTTGGTCCAAATGTACCAAAGAGCTCATAACCAAATTCAACCATTATCAGAAATGGGGTGGCCCAAAAAGTCAAATACCTGGGCATTTAACGCTATTCAAATACAATGGTCTTCAATCATTACTTTCACTGGGATTGAATATATCAATATATGGTAGAAAATTCAATTAATTATGGGATATGTCTCACAGATCAACCCTGTACATTCAATGTATTATAATGCATGCAGAATCAAGAAAGAGCAACAGCAACCATTACAAATTCAGGAGCAATTTTAATTCATTGCATTCATCACTATCTCTATAAAAGAGAATTTTTAGATTGCCCAAAGCGAGCGTGCATAAGATAAGGAAATGAAGGTGCTTAATAGAAAAGAAGAAGGAAAAAGGACATACAATTCTATTTACAAGTTTATATTCACAATCCGTCGATTGACACAATACAATGTTTTTTTGTGTAACCTGGCTTGTGATATAGGTTCTATACACAATTTTCTTTAAATGGAGACATTGCTTCCAAAATTATATTGCACCAGAAAATGTGTTACACAAACCAGGTAATCAAATAAGCGTCGACGTTTTGACTCGTCTTAGAGCCTAAAGGTTAGTTGGACCGTGGCCATGCGAGTCTTCATCAGGACTAAACCATTGGGCAACCAAAGGAGTAGTGTGAGCCCTGAAATGGAGTAAATATATACATCAGGCTGTTGCAATAAACCTGCGACCAAGAGTGAGTAAAATGACCACCCTATTATGTTTTTAGGTGTTATTCAGTAACCTTGGGACATAGAGTGAAGAATTCCACTTGGTCCTCCATTTCTACTGGGTAAGCAATTTTTCCTCGCCCTAGTTCATTGCGACATAATTTTGGTCGCAAGTTTATTGCAACAGCCTGATGTATATATTTACTCCATTTCAGGACCATTTATGGACAGGAAACAAGCGGTTCAAAAGGGGGTGGTGATGGCGGTCCTTCACCACCCCCTTTTGTACCGCTTTTGGCCGCCATAAGTGTGGCAGGGTATGCTCTGACGTGAGTCCCTTGCTCACTTTGCCACTGGATTCAAGCATGCTGGGCTGAAGAGGGCTGGGATGCCAGAAAACGGTCCTCGGAAGCTTGTTTCCGGTCCAGGGAAGACATGGCTTGACAGTTCGGGCTGGACTGTTCCCATGAGGCACAGGGTCAGACTGATTTGCATATAGCCATGTCTGAACTGGGGTGGCAGAGTGGGCTAAAGAACGGTGATGGATTAAACCCAGATCTTTTGACTGAGTGTGAGTGTTTGATTGATTCAGATACTCCGTCCATCACCACCCCCTTTTGTACTGCTTTTGGCCGCCATAAGTGCGGCAGGGTATGCTCAGACGTGAGTCCCTTGCTCACTTTGCCACTGGATTCAAGCAAGCCGGACTGAAGACAGCTGGAATGCCAGAAACCGGTCTTCGGAAGCTTGTTTCCGGTCCAGGGAAGACATGGCTTGGCAGTTCGGGCTGGACCGTTCCCATGAGGCACAGTGTCAGACTGATTTGCATATAGCCATGTCTGAACTGGGGTGGCAGAGTGGGCTAAAGAACGGTGATGGATTAAACCCAGATCTTTTGACTGGGTGTGAGTGTTTGATTGATTCAGATACTCCGTCCATCACCACCCCCTTTTGTACCTGTGTTTAGAGGAAAGCACTTAATTGTGCTCAGCGACCTACAACAACTTACCCCCACCCCTGTCAAAGGTCTGCCTGTGCTCAAGGCACTTCTTCATGATGAAAATCAGAATTTCATGGGAAGTATTGGAAATGTAAACATTTGGCTGAACTTCCAGTACAAGGAACTAGGAATATGTATCAAGCATCTGACGTGGAATGTAGAAATATTCTGAAGGATGCTAGAGTAGGAGTTCTCACAAAAGAAGGGAAACATTGCTTAGAGAATTGACTTATAAAGAAACCATTTTCTTCAAACAAGCCAGCAGCACAACTAATGTGCAATTTCATTGAAGAAGGGAAATCAATTGTCTGCCTAATGCCTACACTTCAGGAGTGCTTCTGTTTTAACGAATAATTATTAAACTGGGGAAAGAAAATTTTTTGGAAATTACAGCAATCAACAAAAAGGAACAGCAGGGGGTCACAGTACCGGTAAGTAAAAAACTACAATCAAAATTGGGTTTATTGGAGAAATCTGTTTCCAGAACTGCGGGATTAGAAAAGTGTTTACGTGTTTGCAAAAACTGTAAAGTAATTTGTATAGAAATTTAAATGTTTAGGAAGGATTAGTAAATGGTGCTATGGATAAGGAGGTTGATTTCACTGACTTTCCAAATAGGAATGAGGTTGAATACTTTGCAATAAATTTTGATCAGATTAATGGCATAAAGCAGATTGGTAGATGTATTGCATGTTTTTTGCTTGTAAAAGAATTGTATGTTCGGCGGCAGCAGTTTCCAATTTCTTTAGCATGCGCAGTCACTATCAATAAACTCAAGGTTTAAGTGTAGACCCATATTTTGTTAATATAGGTAGTCCTGTATTTAAATAAAGTATGTCATATGTAGTGTATTTTCGAGTTAGAACATTGTCTAGTTTGTTTTCGGTTGAATTTGATGACTGCAAAGTAAGTCCTGATGCAAGTTGTGTCAAAGAGTATAATCGGTTAAGAAGTGTGTATGCTCCTCATTTAGCACAGTGTCCCATTTATGAAAAACAGATTATCTGTCCAAAATGAAAGCTTACAAAGGATTCTACAGATGTTGCTGAAAAAAGATGAAGAAGGAGAACAAAGAATCTCTCAAAAAGAAAAAAGAGGAAAATGGGGGAGACATTGTAGGTTCCCAGTTTTTGAACTCTTCTGGTGTGAACTGCAATGCAAATGTTTTTCTCAATGCACCCTTTCAATTACCACATCCTGTAAATGCAATTGAACAGAAACCACAAAATAGATCATGTTTTGCACTGTGTGGTTTGCTGCAATGTTTACATAGTGATAGGACTGTAATACATTGTGCTTCAGGCATTTGAGATCTAGTAGATTTATGTAGTGGATCAGTATAATTTACACAAAACACTCAGCAAGATGCACAGGAGTTTATATTGGTCATCCTTGTAATGTTACAAGAAGATGAAATAAGTATTGATGATTTATTTAGACTGAGTTACTCATGGAACCATGAGTGTGAAGATTGCTTTTTCACATGAAGTACACACATATATTCAGAGTGATGTCTTTATTTAACACTGCCAGATTGCAAAACTGTGTCTTTTGACAGATTGATCAAAAAAGCTAACCAAAACAATACATCTCAAATTGTTGATCAGATGTTATGTCAACATTACATGTACGAAGAAGTGGAAAGTATCTTATATTAATTCTGCAATGATGCAGCAGATGGAAGTAAATTGAAAACAGAGATTACAACCTTCAAAACTGGACAAATAATCTATTTCTGGAAGAACTTGTAGCACTATGGCTATCATCTTTCATGAAGGACTTAGTGTAACATCCGGACATTATACTGTCTATTTAAAAAGGGAAAGTAGATGAAAAGAATGTAATGACAGCAACCTGAAATTGAAACAAAAACTGCATTTTAAGCTACCAAATTCTTATCTTTTGTTTCTCCAGTCAAAGTTCTAAGGAGGATTACTGTTTAAAAAGTGGTATACGGTATTTATTCTATGTGGATCATCAGTGCTTATGACATTCAGCCTACCAGGGGTGATGTCTTTATTAAGGTTTCCATAACTCCAGTGTCCTTTATATCTGTTAGTAGTATTGTACCACTTTTAATAATAAACAAGTTATTTTTAAGAGATGTGTCTTTAGACTAGTTCAGTAACTGTAGGTTAAAGAATTGATTAAATAATTGTAGTGATTACAATGCATAGTATCGCTAATTTGTAGTGACATATTGTGAAGTTCTGTTTTTTTCTTACGATCTATAAGATTGTTTTTTCTCCACTGTTCTAGGATGAATCTTTATACAGTACATTGTTTATGGTATACTAGTATAAAAGCTGAGATCAGTAAAAAAGGGAACATGAAATGCTTTAATGTAATGTAAGATACTATCACAGCATAACAAATTTCTCAA
Source organism: Lissotriton vulgaris (assembly GCF_964263255.1). Taxonomy (NCBI): domain Eukaryota; kingdom Metazoa; phylum Chordata; class Amphibia; order Caudata; family Salamandridae; genus Lissotriton; species Lissotriton vulgaris. The sequence goes on from NC_141699.1 coordinate 179,314,744, forward strand.
ATGTATTAATGATTTACATTTAAAAGCTGAGAACAGTAAAAAAGGGAACATGAAATGCTTTAATGTAATGTAAGATACTATCACAGCATAACAAATTTCTCAAATGTATTAATGATTTACATTTAAGTTTTTTCTTTTTATACAGATGAATGGTGACATCTATTGGAGAAATTAAATGTGCTAATTAGTCCTTTCTTTGTTGTTTACATTCTCATGGTACTCACTGATGGAGAGAGTGATACAGCCACTGAGACACCCAGACACACACGCATACAGCCACTCACATACTCAGCCATAAACCGGTACACACACTCACACACCCACGCACTCACCTATACAGCCACTCACACACCCACTCACTCACCTATACAGGTACTAGGACACCAAGGTAAACACTGATTAAAACACTGACACACATACTGATACAGCAACTGACCCACCCAAGCACACACTGACACCTACACTGACATGCCCAAGAATACAGTGATCCTTAAACTAACACACCTAAGAACACACTCATGCATACACCGATACACCCAGGCAGGCACTAATACATACACTGACACACCCAGGCATATACTCATACCTTCACTGCTCAGCCACATTACTTACCGGTGCAGCAGGGGAGGTACTGGAGGCTCCCTGTTGTTGTTTTCTTGTGCCTGCTGGTCCCTTGATGCCGCACCACACTCGCCAGTCTACCCCGCCGCCGTTGCCTTTGTGATATCAGCATGGCCGCAGTGAGGGGGGACAACACTGCACAGCAGTCCTAGCGTCAGGAAGACACCTACGCCAGTTCCACGCCTGAAGGCGCATAAGAACCAGTGAGAGCCCCGGTGGAGCGGGGCTCAGCCACATTACTTGCCGGTGCAGCAGGGGAGGTGCTGGAGGCTCCCTGTTGTTGTTTTCTTGTGCCTGCTGATCCCTTGACGCCACGCCACACTCACCAGTCTCCCCCCACCGTCGATGCCTTTGTGATCTTAGCACGGCCGCAGAGAGGGGAGGACTACACCGCCCAGCATTCCTAGCATCAGGAAGACACCTACGCCAGTTCCGAGGCCGGAGGCACATAAGAACCACCGAGAGCCCCGGTGGAGTGGCGCTCAGCCACATTACTTACCGGTGCAGCACAGGAGGTACTGGAGGCTCCCTGTTGTTGTTTTCTTGTGCCTGCTGGTCCCTTGATGCCGCGCCACACTCGCCAGTCTCCCCCGCCGCTGTTGCCTTTGTGATCTCGGCACAGCCGCAGAGAGGGGGGGACTACACCGCCCAGCATTCCTAGCGTCAGGAAGACGCCTACGCCAGTTCTGCGCCCGAGGCGCATAAGGACCACCGAGAGCCCCGGTGGAGCGGGGCTCAGCCACATTACTTACCGGTGCAGCAGGAGAGGTACTGGAGGCTCCCTGTTGTTGTTTTCTTGTGCCTGCTAGTCCCTTGATGCCGCGCCACACTCGCCAGTCTCCCCCTGCTGCCGTTGCCTTTGTGATCTCGGCACGGCCGCAGAGAGGGGGGGACTACATCGCCCAGCATTCCTAGCATCGGGAAGACACCTACACCAGTTCCGCGTCCCGAGGCGCATAAGAACTACCAAGAGCCCCCGCATCGCGGGACCCGTGCGGGCGGGCGCCGGGCTAAGCCCAGGCAAAGGACGGGCCGTCTATGGCCATCTGTGGCTGGCCGAGGCTGGGCTGGGTCACGACCATAACATCGTGACTATTGGGACCGGACTAGGGACTTTGACTCTGCCCTGCGGTTAGTGACTGTAATATTTAAACTGTTTATTGTTCCTCACTGTGAGCTCACATTTTTGATATTAGCCACAGATTAGATCATGGGCACACGTAAGGGAACAGGGGTTCAAGGGGTGGTAGGCACTATTGATGCCTTCTTCAGCAGAGCAGAATCGGCGCTGATAAAGGAGATTGAACACACCCAAAGAAGACTCTCCATTGAAATACGTAGGTCCTCCATGGGACCTAACTCATCAGGGCCTGTCCTGGATGACACCACCGACACCTTACCTGACAATCCTAATAGCCCTAGCTTAACTAAGGAACTCATAGCACCTCCGCAACCACTAGAACCATCAGTAGTGATACTAGAGATGCCACCCACACCTTATACGGAGGACACGACTCTAATAACAACACCAGCAATATCGCCCCCGCCTCCGGTTACAGCCAGAATCACTAGGCAATCTCAGCTAAAAACTAACCCTGGGCGTAGTGTGCGGAGTGGGGCTACGCAGAGCTACGCGAAGTGGGCACAAAACTACGCCCACCCGCGCACTCCGCGTAGCCCCACTACGCGCCGCCCGCCTCCCTCCCGCCCTCCCTAAATACTGCAATAAAAGGATAGAAAGCTTTTAAAAACACTTACCTTGTCCGCCGCGTCCCCGGGGCTCCCTCTCGCCGTCCCTGGATTCGCGTCATCATTTCGAATACTAATGCGCATGCGCGGGCGCCCGCGCATGCGCATTTCTCATGAGAAATGCGCATGCGTGGCCGCCCGCGCATGCGCATTAGTATTCGAAATGGCGGCGCGAATCCAGGGACGGCGAGAGGGAGCCCCGGGGACGCGGCGGACAAGGTAAGTTCTTTTAAAAGCTTTCTAGTCATTATTGAAGTATTTAGGGAGGGCGGGAGGGAGGCGGGTGGCGGCCGGCTACGCACCATCTGCGGAGCGCGCCTAGTGCCGCCTGGCTACGCCCGCTACGCAAAATGCGTAGGAGACGGCACTACGCACACTCCGTGCACAGAGGGTAGCTGGCCGCCCACCCCTACTAAAAACTGGGGTTGATACTGACCCAGTACCAACTAGAAAAAGGAAAGCAGGGGGTGCCCCACTAACAACACAGCATACGCGTAAAGCAGCCAAAACAAAGGTGAATGCTCCTAGTTGAAAAAACCCAACCACAGAAGCAATACCAGATATGACTCCCTCTAATCTAACTACATCAAATAATACTACTGGACCCCTTCAAGAAGCCCTCGATGACACCATTGTATCACAAATAGAGGGGAGGTTAAGTGTACTATTACAGCCCCTACTAGATAAATTATTAGCACATTCGACTTAAATAGAACAACTCCTCTCATCTACTCTGAACATAAATCAAAAACCAATTAGTGGACTGACATCCCGAAATACCCTAGAACAATTTAACAAGAATGAGGCTAATATACCCACTAAGGAAAGGAACAATCAGAATGAAATGGTGCAACAAGTCCCACACATAAATAAAGTAACTGTTCAACAAGCAGAGGGTGAGCCATCAGGAGCTGGGACAAACCATGGAAGCACTAAAGGGAAGGAGGTGCAAAAGAGGAGGATCCCTGACTCCTACTTAGGTCATAAAAGGGGACACCTCAGCTTGCCACCGGAATCAACACCATATACAGTGGTGCTTCCGGATGTCCCACCGCTTATGTCTAAATCTGAAGAGCACTGGTCGTCCCTAAAGAACAGAGTTTTGCACCTATTAAATGTTAAGACTGGACTAGGCAACTATCTATTCCGAGATTTTAAAATGGTGCGCAGAGTCCCTTGGATAGGCACCTCAAATAAGAGCCTAAGGGGTGACTGTATAGTACTTAATTTTTCTTCCCCCAATCTAGTCAGAACTATTTTAGAGAGAGCAGGAACCACAGATATGAATAGGGAAGGGGTTCTTATTCTCCCCCTGGGTTTTTTCTATCGCAGTCCCCAGTGTGAACTAAGAGATAGGCATGACCCCAAGAGCAACCAAAATATGCCCCAAAATGAGGTCAGGTACACATATAATATCCCAAGGCACAATCGGTTTGAACAAGAGTTTTCAAACCTGCATAAGCAAGACTGACTGGAAAATAATAAGGTTGGCACTAAACTTCAGGAGGCAAGCACAACAGAGGAATACCCAGTACTTACCCAAATAAAAGCAGCAAAGGGGACATCAGTACATAACCATACTCCCTTATTTACAGTAACTCAAGGGAATGAACACTCCATGCTGACAAATGCTGAGTTAGGTACAGATAAAGGTGATAGGAGAAAGTCTCCTATTCTAAAATCACCTACTAGCAAATCTGACCTGACAATTCTTAGTTGGAATGTTGCCGGGTTAGAGTCAAGACTGTCAGACCCGCAGTGTGTACAGTTATTGGGTGGCAAAGATATTATCATGTTCCAGGAGACATGGGCCACAGATAATCTGTATATAGAGAGTTATCACTGTTTTAGTGTGATAGCACCCAAGCCTGACTTTGGTCGCGCAGTAGGCGGCCTATATATCGGGATTAAAATATCTGCTGGTGGTACTATCAGGGACTTACTAACCATGAACCTGAATGTACAGGTCCTAGAATACAAGAGACAGACTCGGATTTATTTAATACATTTTTATAATAATAATTTTTACTCTGTCCCAAATAAGAATCTTATAGAGCTCTCAAATGTTTTATTAAACGTGGAACAAAATATTGTTACAGAGGAGGAGATAGGGATCCTCATTGGGGGGGGGGGGGATTTTAACGCGAAAATCCCAAAGAACCATCGGACCGAGGATTAAACTCAATTGGACCAAGCTGAGCGAAGGGGTTTAGAACTAGATAACCTGCTAAGCAAGCATATTCTTAGTAACGCATTGGAAGCAGGACATACCCCCAGTAATCAGTACGTTCCTACCTTTAGAGGTAGAGACTGTTCCTCGACCATTGATTTTATTTTTACGTCCCCTCGTCTAATAGATCTTATAACAATGACTAAAGTTTTGGAAACATCATTTGGAGACCACAACCCCCTTATAGTTATCTTACGCTTAGGCTCCAGCCCTGCAAATGTTCATTTTCATGGAGCCAGAGACATCACCCCTTCAGGAGATGGCTTATGACTGAAATGGAGGGGAGGTGCAATACTAGAAGCTGTGAAAAAGGAACATTCCCAAGTGATTAATTCCTGCCTATCCCCTGATGGGAACAGTTTAAGGATAATTACGGATTTTGTTAAATTATGCTCAGTCATAAAAACCTGCCTGTCAGTTCCTTTACTTAAGATAGAGAAAGATCCAAGGTGGTTTGACTCCACCTGCTCGACAGCGAACAGGGCACTGCGCAGGGCTTTAACTACAAAACCTAGATGCACAGCAGAGGTACAGGCAGCAAGGAAAACTTATAAATCCAAAATCCCTGGGCCACATGGCATTATAAAAGATTTTTTAAAATTCACTCGCAGATCTAATGCCTCCATATATTTTACGAACAAGGCTGCCCAAACAGACAGTATTAACAACAGTGGCAAAGCCACTCCCCCAAGCCACTCCCCACTGCCCTCGAGTAACGCACCCAATCACTCTCCCTGTTCTCTGTATGCTGCAGCAGCAGCATACAGAGAAAAAAATGACGTAGCCTGGGGCAGCCGGCCGCACCAATGAAAAACGCGGCGGTGGAGTGGAGGGGAGGGAGGCTGCCTGCCGCACCGCCTTCCTGATGACGTGCTGCAGGACGTTGAAGAAGTTGAAAACGAGGAAGGCGGAAGTCGGGACGAGTCTCCGGACGGTAAGTTTATTTGTTTTTATTTGATATATATTTGTGACCTGTTTGTTCTAAAATGTATGTCTTTCTGGCACATGGGGTGGGGAGACGGTGAACAGTGGGGTTTGTAATATTCTGGGTTTCCTTGATTTTTAAGCAGCCCTTGCCTTTAATTCAACTCTTAGCCAGACTATTAAAGGTCATTTCTGGAGCTGGACTATGTGTAACAGAGATCACACCGAGATGGTTGAAACTCGGTGCGACTGTACAGTGCCTTGAAATCTGATCTTAACCCGCTATGGAACCATGCAGGGGCGGTGGGTGACGTTTCAAAGTGGTGGGCGCAAAGTGATTTGAATGAATGAATGAATGAATAAGATATTTATAGAGCGCACGGTGGCCAAGCGGCTTCCTGGCGCTGAGCTCTACTGGACAGAACAAACAGGGCCGAGGAAGTTAAGCGGGGTAGGCCTGGGCAAACAAGAATGTTTTGAGCGCTTTACGGAAGTGTGGAAAGATGGGGATAGAACGCAGGGAGAGAGGGAGGGAATTCCAGAAACGGGGGGCAAGAACGGAGAATCTAGTGCCACCAGTGCGGGATTTGCGGAAGCGGGGAACAGTGAGGAGGGCCAGAGAAGAAGAGCGGAGGGTGCGAACAGGGGTGTGAGAGGAAATCAAGGAAGTGATGAATGCCGGGGCAGAGCGATCAACAGCCCGGAAGACTAGGCAACCTAGTTTAAACAAAGAGCGTTGCAAAACGGGGAGCCAGTGAAGGGATTTGAGAACAGGGGTGATATGGTGAGTTTTGGGAAGGTGAAAGATGAGTCGAGCAGCCTGATTTTGGATTGCTTGAAGGCGACGGGTTTCGTAGGCAGGAATACCCACGAACAAGCTGTTTCCATAATCAAGGCGGGAAGTGATGAGGGCCGAAATAATAATTTTAAGAGAGTCAAGGGAAAAGAAACGGGAAATTTTCCGAATGAGACGGAGGGAAAGAAAACAAGAGGACACAACAGAGCTGTTTGCATACAGCACTGTAGCGAGCGAGTGCAGCGAGCGAGCCCGAACCCCAAAAGGAGGATTTGGGGGGGTTACACCCCCCCCCCCCCAAGAAAGTTTTGGAAAAAAAAGAAGAAAAATCGTGCATTTTCAAGCAAATTTGAGAAAGCAGGAAGGTTAATAAAGCAATTGTGAAAGTGCAGTTTTACATTAATTGATGGCATAACATAGGTAGCTGCTTATTCAGTATAACCACAGAGCTTCATACATTTCGTCCTATTACGCTCACGTGCTGAATTCAGACTATAAGACTTTCATGAAAATCTCAGCTCTAAGAGTAGAAGAAGTTGCACAGCAGTTGGGAAACAGCCTTCACAAAGCATTAGGAAAATGAGAGGCAATTACTTGAAAGCAAACTGAAAGCAATGCATCAAGTAGTAACTTAAAGCAATGCATCCAGCAAAACAGTGCATACAGTCAACCATACAAAAGTAAACTAAAGCAAGTGTGAACCTGTGAACCTTCACTTTGAAAGCAGGGTGCTAGTCAACAGGCCAGTCACATACATTTAAACTGAAGAAGAGTACACTTCAGCATGCAGGCACCAACATAAAAGCACCAAGCAAGTCAAACAGTTTAATGAAAGAATAATGAAAGCAATACATCCAGCAAACTAGACAGTGACTCAAAAAGTAAAATGAAGCAAGTGCACACTGGAAGGAATGCACAGTCATAAGTCAGACATTCACATAAAATCAACTTACCAAGACACCCAATCAATTACATGGGAAAAACTTGAGCCAATGCACCCAGAAGACCAGACCAGCACACCAAAGCATCCCACCCCTGATTGGATGGCAGCTGTGCTCTTTGGGTCACCCCTCAGTTTTTTGGCAGGGTTGAACACCCCCCAGTTTTATGCCCTCTGCGTCTGAAGGCGAGACAGGGAAAAGGGGTCATAATGGGACATCTGGCACAGCCACTTTGTAATCGAGGTCACCCACCCAGCTCAAGACTGAGTTACAGGCTGACCTTAAATCTTTAAACAACCAGAAGGGTCTCCAGCTAGTTGGTTCTTGAGCCAAAAGAGTCCTCAGCTCACTGGGAGTCTTTTCATCGCGCCTGAGATGACATGACAATGTCCCTTAATCCGGAGCAACTGTGGGGACTGGTCTGGGTCTGGATCTGACTTGGTACGAGCAGGATACAAAATGTAACGGGTAGGTGGTAACCCACTTCAAGTGAAGGAGCTGTAAGGAACCTAAGCGCACTGGTGTGGATACCACTAACAGGGCAGCTCTGGCTTTCTCAGGGTGGGTGTCAGCTGTGTGATGAAACCAGCATGTGAAGCAGCTACCTCAAACAAACTAAAACCAATGCACTTGTCAATGGTTATAAGCTGTACCATATAAATGAACAACCATATTTTTTTTGCTTATAACTAGAATTGAAAATGTTTCAATTCTTGAAATATGAGACCATGAATTAAAAACTACTATGGCTCTATAAGCTGTAGTATCTTTCAGAATTTCTCAGACATTCCTGTTCTGCCCTTCACACCACTTTCTTCTGCAGTGTCTCACTCTGAGACACATACCAATTTTCTCACATCTTTCTGAAATCCTCTATCTGCATCTCACTCATACTTTCCCACAATTACCATCGGTACTTAACCAATTATGAATCTGTGCCCTCTGCAGAGAGGCCACTGATTAGTTGTGCACATAGTCTGAAGGTTTCTATGACCCACTGACAGGCACTGTGAGAAACTCGCACTGCCTCGACTTAAAAGCTTTCTATCTTTCCCCGCCATAAACACCATTCCACAACTGGAGGTGACTCAATTGAAAGTATGCACCTTACAATAGTCATCTGTAGCATGAAAATAAATTTACAGAAACACACCACCTTGAAAAAAGCATGTCCTCTTAAGGAATGCAAGGTGAGTTCAAACATATGAAATGTGAACAGGGATTGCACCACTGACTTACAAAACCTTACAGGTTTTTATACTCCTCTTTGACATAGCTGTCTTTTTGCCACTTATGGACATGAATATAGAGCCAGATAGGGGCAAGTTTCAAGGCCTGGTTTTAATTACTGCCAGGTCTGAGACCCGCCAGGACCCGGCCCACTTAAAGTGTTGTTGGTCCCTCTTCGCCCCCGTCCTCACCCATGGGAGCCAGCCCTCTGGCACATCCCTGGTGCTGTCATATGGGTGTTGGACTGGATAAAGAATGTGCGTGCAACACCTGGCCTTGCAACTCTGGTCCTCCTCCTGGCCCCAAGCCCGTATGTGAAGTAGGACTCCTAGCCTAATTAAATCAGGCGTGCATTTTTAAGGTGGACATAATCCGATATTATCTCCTAGGCAAAGATCGGGCTCCCAGCCTAGCCTACTTATCATGTGCATCTGCACTGAGGAATCTTTCTGGTGTACAGGACGAACTGGACAGCAAAAATCACGAGGCCTCTCTATGAAATAAAACAAAATGTTCGGCATTACTTAAAGTAGAAACGCATAAGGTGCTACGGAATCAAACACATGTAACGTGCTGGTGTACATGAGACGAAACGGCAGCTCTTAACACAGTCAGAGTATGCCCTTCTGAATAGGAAAACCCACACCAACTCCTTTCTTTATGAGCCGCGCCTCGCACAGCAAGTCCACGGACACACGAGCACACGAGCCACCCACCCAGCTATTCAAGTCTCGTGGGTGCTTATTCACCCATCACTCAAATGAACCCCTGAGGTGTGCCTAGCTGCCCGTACCACTCTTATGGCCATCGCTTGCGCACATACAGAGCGCGAAGCAGTAGTTCAGGCTTCCCTCAAACACACGCACAAAGACACACAGCACAGTTATATCACGTTTATTATAGCAGTTGAAACAAACAGCAAAATAATATTTAGTCCGCGACGCTGCAAGTGTTTGTTACTCTCGGGACACCTAGAATGCCTGATGGGGTTTTTTCACGTAATATCGCCTGGTTAACAGTTGTGGCTCGCGGGAGGGGGGGGGGGGTGTCTCGCAGGGTTGGGGGGAGCTTTAAAATGAAAAATAACAGATCCTACCTGACCAGGTCCGCGCCACCTCGAGTCCGTTGGCGCCTACACACAGGAACAGAAGCAGGCTACACGAACGGGCACCGCCACCGACCAGTCCTCCTTGGCTTGCTGCTCCTGAGACGAATGCCGGGCCACCCCCACGCGCGGCATCCAATGGGATGCTGCACTGGTGGACCAGCCTGCAGCGCCAGGATTGGCTAGGGGGGCACATTTGCTGCTCGCCCTGTCGCCCTTAGGAGACCCGGGCTGTGGCAGGCGAACAGCACGATGAAGCACCCCTGGGTCCCACTGGGGAACTTACAGTGCGCATGCTAGAGAAAGTTGCTAACTTTCTCAAGCATGCGCACTGTAAGTTCCCCAGCGGGTAAGTCAATAAACCAGGTAAGTCTATGACCACCATTCTTTATTGAAGGCACAGCGAGGAAAGTTCATTGCAGTAATTGCATTCAGTCCGCAAAAGCCGACGCGCTTCGTATAAAACTTCTTCACAGGCAGCGGATGCGAAGTGTAGGACACAGCAGTTTATCAGCACCAACGTTTATCCAATTAATGTACCTCGCCACAGAGGACGTGACCTCGCCTTGGCCTGCTGGTACATGTAGTGCAGATTGATACTTCAGTGAGTCGCCGTGGTCAAACTTCCAATGTTCGCTATTAAAACCCCAGTGGGTTGTAGTGCAGATGATCAAGTCCTCGCTGGCACTCTTACTTTCAATAAACCAGCACCTGGTCTTGTAACCCACGACGTCGTTTGGCGCCGCAGCAAGAGCAATGAAACACAGTGCTAGGGTCATCTCCACGGCTCAGACACAAGCCGCTATAAATCCATCAAACACAGCGCCTGTTGTAGAGAGACCCGAACCAGGTAAGTCTATGGCCACCATTCTTTATTGAAGGCACAGCGAGGAAAGTTCATTGCAGTAATTGCATTCAGTCCGCAAAAGCCAACGCGTTTCATATAAAACTTCTTCACAGGCAGCGGATGCGAAGTGTAGCACACAGCAGTTTATCAGCACCAACGTTTATCCAATTAATGTACCTCGCCACAGAGGGCGTGACCTCGCCTTGGCCTTCTGGTACATGTAGTGCCGATTGATACTTCAGTGAGTCGCCGTGGTCAAACTTCCAATGTTCGCTCCGGTCGAAACGCATCATGTTGGTAAGAATGGAGCAATAAACGCACTTTAAGGAAATCGTAACCTGAGTGGTGGTCTGTTCCTGTAAGCATTGCTTCGCTGATTAAGTATTGCAGCATTTTGGTGAGGACAGGACTTGGTGGTTTTATATATATATATATATATAAACGATATTATATTGGTGAATAAAACTTGCTGCATTTCCTGATACCCCCTCTGGCCTCCGATTTCTTTTCCTGAAAGAAATGTTTGCTGATATTTTCTGCGCCGTCCAGAGACGCAGTACGGAAGGCCCCACAGCACAAAGAGTCACGGATCAATACTGGCACCAGGCTGCTTGCAGCTGTTTGGATCGAGGGATCGATTATCCGATGAACCACCAAGAAGCATGAGATGACGAGAGCTGATCGAGTTATTTCAACTCCACAGGGCGAAGTGTCTCTACTGGACAGCCCCTGCTCAAAAGCGTGCTTGTGTGAACTGGTCGCTGTGGCACGAGGGGACTCAGGGGTGCGGTGGTGGACTTCACCTAAATCAGAGGCAATTTATCCCGCCCTCCAGAGTGCTCACACAGACCTATTATCCATTGTCACCCCCCTACGCCACCTACCCAGCTCGCTGCCACAGTGCCTGATGGGAGTTAAAGTTCCCTCATCTGTTACGAACATCTACAGATGTGCCGATTGCATCAAGGGAAGGGGCATACTGCGTGTGAGCCAGTATTTCACAGGGAGGAGCACAATGTTGCAGAACTCACTACAGCGCAGGGCGCTGAGGAAGGCAGACTGGGCCGAAATGCATTCGCCGCGCTGTACATTTGGTGAATAAAACTTGCTGCATTTCCTGATACCCCCTCTGGCCTCCAATTTCTTTTCCTGAAAGAAATGTTCGCTGATATATATATATATTCACAGAAAAAACCATAGGTTATAGTGGATATATAGTTAGGAATTTGCATTTACAAAACCTTGAAAATTCAATGAAAAAACCATAGGTTATAGGCCATATATAGTTAGGAATTAGCATTTACAAAACCTTATTTTACTCGCATAAAACCATTGAAATTCCATATATAGTTAGCTAACTATAAGCGCTAACTATATATCGCGCACCCGCAATCCACTGCTGATGATGTCACATATTACATCATTCATGACATGGTCAGTGACATCACTGATGACATCACTGATTACAACATCCAGTGACTGTATGTTTCTGTAAAGTTAAAATATGTTTCACATATTGAAGAATGAGTGGATGTATAAGTGTCTGGATGAAGAATTTAGTAGGTGCATGACTGACTGTATGAGTGAGTGATTAAATGTGTCTCACTGAGTGCATGGGTTAGTGACTAAACTGTCTTAATTCGTGCATCAGTATGTTTGTTGTTGTGTAAACTGCTGCTTGTGTTGATCAGTAGCTATAAGAGTAGCCATATGGGTTATTGATTGGTTGCCCAAATATTTGAATGGGAGGCTGAGTGTGTGTGTGGGTGGCTGGGAGGTGCGTGACTCTGTGCATAGATGTGTAAGCAGTTGATTCACTAGGAGTATGAGTTCAAGAGTGCATGTGGAAACAGCTATATGAGCGGTTGACTGTGCATGGGTGTGTTGGTGAGTGAATGGATTTCTCATTGCTACATGTGCAAGTAAGTACGTATGTAAAACACAATACATGTGAGAGTTGAGATATATAAATAACTGAACATAAGAGCCAGTGAATGTGTGAGTGGCTGTATCGATCACTGTGAGCTTGTATCAGGGATTATATAAGAGAGTAAATATGTGTTATTATATGTTTGAATAAGTAAGATGTGTATAACTGTATAGTTGAGGAAATGGAGGTGTGATTGATTCTTTGCATGACTGACTAGGTGTGTGAGTAAGTCCATGGATGAGTGACAGTCTGTGAGTGTCTGTTTATACTGAGTGTATGTAAGGTTATATTAGAGTCTGAAGAGGTTCATTGTATTATCACATGAGTGATGTGATCAGTGATGACAAATGAGATGTCATCAGTGATGTCATTTGAGTTGTCATCAGTGATGTCATTTGAGATGTCATCATTGATATCATTTGAGTTGTCATCAGTGATGTCATTTGAGATGTCATCAGTGATGTCATCAGTGATGTCACTGACCATGTCATGAATGATGTAATATGTGACATCATCAGCAGTGGATTGCGGGTGCGCGATATATAGTTAGCGCTTATAGTTAGCTAACTATATATGGAATTTCAATGGTTTTATGCGAGTAAAATAAGGTTTTGTAAATGCTAATTCCTAACTATATATGGCCTATAACCTATGGTTTTTTCATTGAATTTTCAAGGTTTTGTAAATGCAAATTCCTAACTATATATCCACTATAACCTATGGTTTTTTCTGTGAATTTCATTGGTTTTTTAATAGCAAATATGAAAAGCTTTAAAATGTCAAGTACGTGATAGATAAAAACATTTTCGTATTTATGCACGCTGATGTGCTTTGAACGCTGCCCCCCCCCTCCCCTCTTTTGCCTTTGTTAGTACTCTCTCTTTGCAGATACAGAAGGGTAGTTAACGCAGGCCTTTACCCCCGTTGTAATCCGTCGTACCTCCTTGTCTCTCCATTTGATTGATTGTTGTCCAAGCATTTACTGTTTTAGAATTGGTTCTCTTTGGATCATTCTCTATTTACAAACAAGCACAAAGTCGCAATACTCTGTTTAGTCTTTGCAGATAGTGAAAAATCGTGTAAAAAAATAAAAGTAATCGAGCAAAATCAGTAGGCCACTAATTGGATCTCTTTTTGACCTCGCTAAAATAGAAATATTAGGAACAACCCTTCTTGAGAAATACGAAAATAGTGAGATGAACTGAGCTCCACACCATGAGGGCTGCAAGACAGCTCGGCTCCATCACCCATCCCGCACAAAATAATGACAAACCCTATGCAAATATTAAAAATATAGACAACACACCAGCAAAGAAATAGGGTAAAACATTTTATTAAAAAACTATTTACATAACGTTGGTTTATAAGATGATGTCAGTAGTGGACCGATGTGTGAATAGATCGAAAACAGCACAAGGCTCCAAGATCCGGATAGCAAGCTCCTGGATGTTGGGTGCCATAGTTTAGAGTTCTGAATTTCAGCCTTTTTCAATGCCTGTGCTTTGTTGAATCAAAATGGCGGCTTGACACAAAGCTGACTCAAGCGTTGTTACTGATGCTATGCAGACCAAAACTGGTTTTCAGTTTGTACATTTTTCTAGATTTTTCAATCCAAGTTTGGTTGACTTTGTAGAACGATGGCTTCAGATTTTCAACATACGGTGTGGTGGCGCTGACTGGGAGGGGGCGCTTCGCTCCTGCCCCCTCCCCAAGTAAGATTTTCATACGTGAAAGTACGTTAATGGTTTTGGTCCCCGAGATGCTTCGATGTCACTACCATTCTCAAATAGCATAAGTTCTGGATGTTGGGTGCCATAGTTAAGAGTTCTGAGCAGCGCTTGTAACACTGTCTGAAGCTTATTTCCTCCTACTGCAGCTTCACTATTCTCAAAGTAAGTGAGTGTCGTTTGTGGACCTGACTGCATTAGAAAACAATATGATATGTTACCTTCCTAAACAGCTTGACGGAGGCCCCTGAGGGGCGCTGTGATGGCCATGGACTCGGAGAAGACGCTTGGCTCCGACACCCTCCCCAAGTCTTATAGCACTGGTGTAGCCTGAGATCGCCCCCGACATAGGCGGCCGGCTCCCGGGGTCCGGCGGTACTTTTTGCCTTTTGATGACTCTTCAATTCTGGACCTTGTCCCACAATCCGTTTGACCTGAAGACAAGCTGTAGTGAGGCGCCCCTTTATCGTTTTAGTTGCCATTCCGCCCGCTTTTGCTACACTGTGCCTCTTCCGCCATTCAGCTGTTTTCCGCCCGCTCTTGCGACTACAGCGTCTCGCTCACCATGTAGTTGAGATGCGCCCGCTCTAGCGGTGCAGCGATAGGCGGCTGCCACAGGACTCTCAAAATGGCGGCCGGCTCTTCGGTTTTGGGCCTGGTCCACTAAAATGGCCCTGGGACACCTTGGAACTCGGACGCTTGTCTGCTAGGGCTTGGATCCCATTCTCGAAAAGCGTCCCCTCAGCCGTGAAGATTCTACAAAAGTCATGGGGGCCTCCGACTCCCGCAGGCTTCTGGTGGGGAGCGGCTGCCATGATTGCTCGTGGAATGGCCACGACGGAGCTACGAGATGGTAGTGGTCTCATGCTGACGCCAGCTTTAGTCTGAAACATCCAGAAACACTGTAGACTACCAATTCGATCAGTTCCGGTAGCGCCCCAACATGACCCGGAAGAGAAGAACTTGCCCTCCCCTCTTTGACTGATGGTTCTTGTTGCCTGTCCCCTCTGTTGTCATTTAACAGAACTTTTTGGACTGCTGAAAGGGGTTGTGTTCTGAACGCTGGTTGGTGGAGACATTTAGACTATATTCTTGACCTACGTTGTCGCGTAATGCGTTTTATGACACGCCGCGTTAGCGCACCCGGAAGTGATCCGAGGCGCGGCGCGCAGCGCGTAACGTAAGCATAACAGGTCATGTGACTTGTTAATAAAACTTTTCATTGGTTCATTTTACTTTTGTTAATTTAATGATGAAAAGCTTGGTCATATGACCTAAAAATTACGCTTTTTATTATTTTCGAACAATATTTTTTTTTCAAACATATGTTATAATATTCCAGGCTAATGTACTTTCCCGGAAAATTTACAACTGTCTGGCAAGTAAAATATATTCCTTTTTCGAGAAAAAGGGCGTTTCTTCCTTCCATGACGGAGCCGTTGAGTAAAAGAGATTCGGCCTGCTGTCTTAGTCGCCGATGCGCCTGATTATCAGATTCTTATCGATCACTTTATGTTGCAGACATGAAAAACACAACTGCCCTTGACCATTTATCTTTACTGCGTTCCTACATATTATACCTTTTATCCGTCATGTAATTGGACTGCTTTATTTCACTTGCCTTTTACTGATTCGAAAACAGTCACTAAAAGTAAAAACTTTACAAATGAAAATACTACTACCGTGTTTTGTTTTAAAAACCTTTATTGTGAAAATGTCAGTATACAAATACGGGCCTATAACCACGTGGGCCGGCCACGGAGCAAACTCAAATCGTATATGATGAGGAGACATTTACACTGTAGAAGAACGTAACGAGCGGGCCATTAGGTGACAAGAACAAAGGTGTCTAACAGTTGCGGTATCGGTGGACGTACATTTTGTAATTAAAATACGACAGGGCCACTTACAATAACATTTTCTAGATATACATTTGCGGGCAAAGAGTTACGAGTCCCATTTATACCGGCGCCATTTTGGGCGAGGCCGGGCAGGTCCAAGATATAGTCAAAATGTCTCCACCAACCATCGGCCAGACCAGAACCCCTTTCGGCCCTTTATGTTACAAGATGATGTCTTCCATTCAGAAAATATTGGTGGCAGCATTTTGAAAGGAAACAGAAACAGCCGTTCTCCTAGTGAGTTTCACATTGTTACATTTAGGAAGAATGTTGAAGAGTAGTATGTGGAAAATCTGAAGCCATTTTTCTACAAACTCTCAATCAGACTTGGATGGAAAAAAAAACCTGAAGAATGTACAAACTGAAAACCAATTTTTGTCTGTATAGCACCAACAGTAACGCTTGAGTCAGCTTTGTGTCAAGCCGCCATTTTCATTCAATCAATAGCGTCCCCCTGCACACATTCAGGGACCTGGTCGTGTCTTCAGATGAAACGCATTGTAGGAAAAGAAGCAGAAAGGAAAAGGAAAAAAGTTCCGCCGGACCTAGTGAAGCTGCAGCAGGTGCAAATAAGCTTCAGACAGTCTTACAAGCACTGCTCAGAACTCTCAACTGAGGCACTCAACATCCAGGACTTGCCATTCGGATCTTGGCGCCTTGTATTTTTGTTTTGTTTTTGATGGAAGGGAAAGAACAAAAAACAGACATTGAAAAAGGCTCAACAGTGCAGGGCGCCTTGTGCTGGTTCCGACCTATTCACACATCGGTCCGCTACTGACATCACCTCATAAACCAACGGGGCACCCCACGCCGACTTTCGGCGCAGCATTGTAGGATGGACACACCAGTGCGGCAATTTGATGGACACCACCTCGGTGCCATCCAGATCTCGGCGCGTTCATTCATTCAATAGCGTCCCCCTGCACACATTCAGGGACCTGGTCGTGTCTTCAGAAGAAACGCATTGTAGGAAAAGAAGCACAAAGGAAAAGGCAACAAGTTCCGCCGGACCTAGTGAAGCTGCAGCAGGTGCAAATAAGCTTCAGACAGTTCTACAAGCACTGCTCAGAAATCTCAACTGAGGCACTCAACATCCAGGACTTGCCATTCGGATCTTGGCGCCTTGTGCTGGTTCCGACCTATTCACACATCAGTCCACTACTGACATCACCTCATAAGCCAACGGGGCACCCCACGCCGACTTCCGGCGCAGCATTGTAGGATGGCCACACCAGTGCAGCCACTTGCTGGACACCACCTCGGTGCCATCCGGATCTCAGCGCGTTCGAGTCACTGTGCCGGAAGAGTGACCGGAACTCAGCTGAACACGCCGTCTTTCGGCGCAGCATTGTAGGATGGCCACACCAGTACGGCAATTTGCTGGACACCACCTCGGCGCCATCCGGATCTCGGCGCGTTCGAGTCACTGTACCGCAACAGTGACCGCAATTCAGCTGGACACGCCGTCTTTCGGCGCAGCATTGTAGGATGGCCACACCAGTGCGGCAATTTGCTGGACACCACCTCGGTGCCATCCGGATCTCGGCGCGTTGTGCTGCCTTCGGCCTATTCGCACATCGGTCCGCTACTGACGCCGCCTCACGTGCCAACGGATTTTCTACGCTTTTTGTAGCCCTATGTCGCATAACAGGTCATGTGACTTGTTTATAAAACTTTTCATTGGTTCATTTTACTTTTGGTTTCCTAAAGATGGAAGGCTTGGTCATATGACCTAAAAATAACACTTTTCATTGGTTTAGAACATTTTTTTTTCCCAAACGATGAAAGCCCCACCTTGTTTCTGGATCATTCAGACTGAAGCTGGCGTCAGCATGAGAGCACCACCATCTCGTGGCTCCGTCGTGGTCATTCCGCGAGCGATCATGGCAGCCGCTCCCCACCGAAAGCCTGCGGGAGTTGGGAGCCCCCAAGACTTTTATACAATCTTCACGGCTGAGGGGACGCTTTTCGAGAATGGAGCCCAAGCCCTAGCAGGCAAGCATCCGACTTCCAAGGTGTCCCAGGGCCATTTCAGTGGACCAGGCCCAAAACCGAAGAGCCGTCCGCCATTTTAAGAGTCATGTGGCAGCCGCCTATCGCTGCACCGCAAGAGTGGGAACAACTCAACTACATGGTGAGCGAGACGCTGTAGTCGCAAGAGCGGGCGGTAAACAGCTGAATGGCCGCCACCTGGGGAGGCCCGTTCACGCCGCCTCCCCCCCCCCCCCCCGGGCCGCCGCACGCCAATTTTTGGAGCAGCATTGTAGGATACCAAAACCAGTGCGGCAGTTTACTGGACATCACCTGGGTGCCTGTCGTACATGTTGTGTCAGCCATGTGACACTGGACACAGACCGCTACTGACGAGGCCTCCCCCCGCACCACCCGGGACGCCCCACGCTGTTTTTCTGTGCTGCATTGTAGGATCCCTAAACCAGTGCGGCACCCAGGCGACATCACCTGGGTGCCGTCCAGAACTCTGCACGTTGTGCTGCCTTGGGACTATTCGCACAACAGACCGCTACTGACGAGGCCTCCCCCCGCCCCACCCGGGACGCCCCACGCCAATTTTCGGAGCAGCATTGTAGGATCCCTAAACCAGTGCGGCACCCAGGCGACATCACCTGGGTGCCGTCCAGAACTCTGCACGTTGTGCTGCCTTGGGACTATTCGCACAAAAGACAGCTTCTAACCATTGTTGCTTTTTGTGTTAATAAATGTTTAAATGTTTTTAGTTTTTGTTCTGTTCATTATCGTTAAAAGTTAATAAAGTTTTATAACCTTACTTTGTTGGAGTGTTATCTATTTTTTGAAAAACGGGTGAATGGGGCCTTGAATCGGGTTATTGTCATGTGTGGGCTTTGGAAGTGTGCTGCTGCAGGATCGGACATTTCAAACTCAAATGCACGTTCTTTTTCTTACCTTTCCGAAGCATGGAGCGCAATAGCAAGCAGAGAAAGGGTGATGCACGTGTTGAACACTACCTGACCTGGCAAGTTGCTGGCAGTGCCCCCCCGCCCGCTCCTGAAAGAGGGCACACACACACCGCCGCCCCGAGTACTTCAGAAATCTTTAAAAGACCATGCGCTTGTTCATGAGGCTTAAATGGTTTATCACCTCTTCTAGAACCCCTACATCGACCCTCTGACGTTTCATGGAAAAATTACCATGTAACACAATACCAAGCCCTATCAGCTGAAACCCCCAAGGAATCGTGGGGCATATTAGCAAGGGGGTTTATCTCCGCTTTTTTGGCTTTAAAAACCATGAAAGCGGAGATAAAATTATTTCCCTATTATCAAGCTGTCGCTAACACCAGTTAGTGACACCTAAAAGGAGATAGCGACCATCTTGGGCCCGGCTTTGCATGTCAGTGATACTTATCACTAATGACATGCAAAGTGGCGTGCCAAGATGTTAGCGACTGGAAACAGTCCCTAACATCGCTACCTTCTATTACCAACTTTTGGAGATATTCGCACTAAGCGCGAATATCTCCAAAAGCTAACACCTGCCCTGAGCAGGTTTTAGCCATGTTATCCAATGGGAGGTGGATAACATGGCTAAGAGCATTAGGTCGATAATACATGAATATCGCTGACTTTTCTGCGATAATAGCAAGGTTTATCTGCGATAAAAATCGCCGATGTGCGGCGATAATTTTTGTCTCTAAACAAGTTATAGACAAAAATTATCGCTAGTTGTTAGTAATATGCCCCCGGGTTTTTGCTTGCAGAAATCGGGAGGCGGGAGACTAGCACTGAAATCAGTACTCACACGCCTGAATCAGGAGGATTGGCATGTCTGAATTCTCTACAGCTGGGGCCATAAACTACATCCGCAGGGGTAGGTGATAGCCTGGGACCAGCCTGGCATCTAAAATGGCTGCCGTGCACGACAAAATTGTGGCATTCGAAAAAAGGCAAGATGGCGCAGCCGCTGGAAGAGATATATCAACATATATCAGCCTCCTCAGCCACCCTCAGGAAACATAGGGGATTAGGATATGTCTCCCGCACCCCCTTATACCTAGTACTTTAATTAACGAAGCACAAAATGGCGAATTCCCGTTTCGCTACCAGTTTGCGGCCCAGTTCGCGGCCCGTGAAGCGCTTCTACCGTGAAAAATCATTTTTTTTTTATTTTCCCCACGGGACCCTTTAATAACCCCAACAACATTCCTAGGGGGTCAAGAGGGGGATACCTTGCCCCCTTTCATTAAATTCCCCCTTAGTTTTTCACCTTTTCTTCTCTCTCGATCCTACCGAGAGACAAGATGGCGGCCGCTCCGGACTGTCACGCAGCAAAAAAAAAAAAAAAGCTCACGCACAGCCGCTGGAAGAGATGTATCAACATATATCAGCCTCCTCACCCACCCTCAGGAAACATAGGGGATTAGGATACGTCTCCCGTACCCACTTATAACTAGTAATTTAATTTACGAAGCACAAAATGGCGAATTCCCGTTTCGCTACCAGTTTGCGGCCCAGTTCGCGGCCCGTGAAGCGCTTCTACCGTGAAAAATCATTTTTTTTTTCTTTTCCCCACGGGTCCCTTTAATAACCCCAACAACATTCCTAGGGGGTCAAGAGGGGGATACCTTGCCCCCTTTCATTAAATTCACCCTTCGTTTTTCACCTCTTCTTCTCTCTCGATCCTACCGAGAGACAAGATGGCAGCCGCTCCGGACTGTTTAGAATGTTGACAGACACCGGAGAGCCAATCAGCTTTCTGCGCGCAAAGTTCCGATAAGCGAAAAGTAAGCGGACCGGATCGCTGCCCAGAGCGCTGTTACAGATATATATCTTGATTTAAACGTTAATTTCTCAAAAACTACTGGAGCACATATATTGAGACCTAGCAAAGGCACATCGGGCTAACAGTCCCTACAATTTTGCCAAGTTTCGTGCAAATCCATTCAGCCGTTCGAGCTAAAAGTGAGTCCAACCGCCCTATGGAAAACTCAATGCAAAAAACGCGTTTTGGGACCCCCCTTTTTTCTCAGCCCCCCCTTGACGAAACCCCACCAAATTTTCAGGAGCTGCTCAGAAACAAAATGTGCCATTTTCCTGAAAATTTCAGCCGATTCCATCCACAAACGCCAAAGTTATTAGACATAGAATTTTCAAAAGTCCCATAGGGAATTTATCCTAACTATATATACCTACTGGCGAACGCCAGTAGGTAATATATATATATATATATATATATATATATATATATATATATATATATATATATATATATATATATATATATATATATATATATATATATATATATATATATATATATATATATATATATATATATATAGTTAGGATCTAGTTTCCATAGGAAATCCGCAACATTCTATTGGGAATAACTTTGGCGCCGGTTGATCAATCTATGTGAATTTCTCAAAGAAGATGGCGCGTTACACTCCGCTCCTTCCCTGAAAGTTTTGGGGGGATTCGTGAAGCGGGGGCCGAGAAAAAAGGGGGGGTCCCAAAACGTGTTTTCCCCATGCAATTTTCCATAGGACCTTTAGACACGGCTACAGCCCGAACAGCTGAACGGAATTACAAGAAATTTGGCAAAATGGTAGAGTCTGATTCGCAGATCACGCTTTTGCTTAAATGGTGTAAATCCCTCCAGTAGTTGCTGAGAAAATTCAAGTTGAAATCAATTATATATCTATAAGCGCGCACAGTGCGAGCACCGTGCGCGCACCGTGCGAGCACCCCGTGGTTTTTCAAAAAAAAAGTAATAATTTTTAGGGGCCTTGGGATTCCTTGTGGGACCCCCTGAGCAGGCCTAGAGGGTCAGGGTGCTTCTACCCTGCCCCCTTTTTGAGTTCTACACATTTGTTTTCCTGCTTTCCTGTGCCTTAGTCTACTGAGGCACAAGATGGCTGCCAACTGTTTCTGTTTTGGAGTGTTGATAGACAGTAGCAGCCAATCAGCATGCCTTCCAGAGAAAGTTGCATGCTTATTGGCTGTCAACACTACAAACCAGGAAGTGTTGGCATCCATCTTGTGCTAGGTAGACCGAGGCACAAAAGAAGCAGAGCTCACAGCCCACACAGCTCTCACAGCTCACACAGCTCTCACAGCCCACACAGCTCTCACAGCCAACACAGCTCTCACAGCCCACACAGCCCTCACAGCCCACACAGCCCACACAGCCCTCACAGCCCTCACAGCCCACACAGCTCTCACAGCCAACACAGCCCATACAGTTCTCACAGCCCACACAGCTCTCACAGCCCACACAGCTCTCACAGCCCACATGGCTCACACTCTCACAGCCCAAACAGCTCTCACAGCTCTCACAGCTCACAGAGACCTCACAGCCCACACAGTCCTCACAGCCCAGACAGCTCTCACATCCCACACAGCTCTCACAGCCCACACAGCTCTCACAGCCCGCCTAGGTAGACCGAGGCACAAAAGAAGCAGAGCTCACAGCCCACACAGCTCTCACAGCCCACAAAGCTCTCCCAGCCCACACAGCTCTCACAGCCCACACAGCCCTCACAGCCCACACAGCCCACACAGCCCTCACAGCCCTCACAGCACACACAGCTCTCACAGCCAACACAATTCTCACAGCCCCACAGGTCTCACAGCCCACACAGCTCTCACAGGCCTCACAGCCCACACAGCCCTCACAGCCCACACAGCTCTCACAGCCCACACAGCTCTCACAGCCTTCACAGCCCACACAGCCCACACTCTCATAGCCCAAACAGCTCTCATAGCCCACACAGCTCTCACAGCCCACACAGCTCCCACAGCCCACACAGCTCTGGCAAAGATAATACCAGCAGAGAACAAGCACTGGCAAATACAATAACAGCAGCAAACAAACACTGGCAAAGACAATAACGGCAGAAAAAAAGGCAAAGACAATAACGGCAGCAAAAAAAAAAAACACGGACAAAGGCAATACCAGCAGCGAACCAACACTGGCAAAGATAATACAATCAGGGGGGCAGGGGCACAAAAAATGGCACAATCAGGGGACAGAAGGCCCGACAAACGGCACAATCAGTGGGCAGAAGGCAAGAAAAAACGGCACAATTAATGGGCAGAAGGCAACAAATACGGCACAATCAGGGAGCAGAAGGCAAAAAATACAGCACAATTAGGGTACAGAAGGCAAGAAATATGGCACAATCAGGGTGCATGAGGCAGGAAATACGGCATAATCAGGGGGCCAGAAGCCAAGAAATACGGCACAATCAGGAGGGCAGAAGGCAAGAAATACGGCCCAATCAGAGAGCATCTTGCTCCGGTCCAAAAATCGGATCCCTAGGGCTGCTCAGGTGGTCCCACAAGGATATCAACATATTTAAACGTTATCCGCTAATAGAATTTGCATTTTCAAAACCTTGCAAATTCACTGAAAAAACCATAGGCTTCAGGCCTTATTCAGGTAGGAATTGGCATTTAAAAAACCTTTGAAATTCACTGAAAAAACCATAGGTTTTAGGCCTTATATAGTTAGGAATTAACATATAAAAAACCATTGAAATTCACTGAAAAAACCATAGGTTTTAGGCCCTATATAGTTAGGAATTAGCATTTAAAAAACCTTGAAAATTCACTAAAAAAACCATAGGTTTCAGGCCCTATATATTTAGGAATTAACATATAACATATTAACATGTCAAATTAGATGTCATCAGTGATGCCATCAGTGATGTCACTGACCATGTCATGAATGATGTAATA
Source organism: Lissotriton vulgaris (assembly GCF_964263255.1). Taxonomy (NCBI): domain Eukaryota; kingdom Metazoa; phylum Chordata; class Amphibia; order Caudata; family Salamandridae; genus Lissotriton; species Lissotriton vulgaris. The sequence continues at coordinate 179,338,463 of NC_141699.1, forward strand.
TGTGACATCATCAGCAGTAGATTGCGAATGCGCGAAATATATAGTTCGTTCAACTAACTATATAGGAGCAATTTCAGTGTTTTTTTATATGTTAATTCCTAACTATATAGGGCCTGAAACCTATGGTTTTTTTAGTGAATTTTCAAGGTCTTTTAAATGCTAATTCCTAACTATATAAGGCCTAAAACCTATGGTTTTTTCAGTGAATATATATATATATATATTATTTAAACAAACGGAGTATATCTTACAGTCAACATAGCAATATGTTAATGAGCATGCTAGAATTATGTCTAAACAATAATTACTTTCTGTACAATCGTGAGGTATACCAGCAGTTGAGAGGGGTGGCTATGGGGGCATGCTTCTCTCCCACCTACGCATGTTTACATGTGGGGTGGTGGGAGGAGCATGTCCTCACAAAAGTACTCGCCGATCATTTCCCCAACTCCTTGGTATATTTTTGGCGTTTCATTGACGACATTTGTGTAATTTGGAGAGGGTCGTTGGAAACAGCTAATGATTTCGTCAATTTGATTAATGTTAACAACCTGAATCTAGGTTTCACCTCACAAATCAGTACACAAGTCATCCAATTTCTTGATGTAGAGATTTATATTGAGAATGGGAGAATTAATACTCGCTTGCATAGAAAAGCTACAGCGGGTAACGCCATACTGCACGCGAGTAGCTCCCATCCTAACCATTTGATCAGAAGCATCCCTTATGGGGAGTTTCTTAGGATGAGGAGAATCTGCAGCACCCCGTCAGATTTGGAGAGATGCCAGAATGAGGCACTGGAAAGATTCAGTGCCCGAGGATATGAGGTGGCTCACTTATTAGAAGCAAAAGATAGAGCCAACCAACTGGACAGGGATAACTATCTAGCATCCATTACTGGGGTGGTTACTCCTAGTCCAGTTGAGAGTGAGGTTGAAACTCAATCTAATAACATGAGCCTCATAACTACCTTTAATGATGATCACAACAAAGTGAGAGGAATACTGAAGAAGCATTGGCCCCTTCTGAAGACCGATATCACCTTGGCGCCCCTCTTACCAGCAGAACCAGGTGTTGTGTTCAGAAGAGCTCCCTCTATGAGGGATATGCTGGTTAGATCAAGTCCGGAGGTAGTGATTAAACCTTATCGTATCTCCAACAAATGCGTTTTTTTTAAATGTATATCTTGCAGGGCCTGCAAATTTGGTGTAAACACCAGTGAGTATTGCTCTGCATTGGACCCTACTCCCATTAAGATCAGGGATCATTTCACCTGCCGCACGGACTTTGCAGTATATGTGCTCCAGTGTACCTGCGGGCTCAGGTACGTTGGGAGCACCAAACTGCAGGCTTTTAACCGCATTCTACAACACCTACGGGCGGTGGTCAATTCGGATGGCAACTATCCGGTAGCCCGGCATTTCGAATTGGTCCACAATAAGAACTTAAATGAATTGAAATATTTCATCATTGATGCGGTGCCGAAAAATATCAGAGGGGGAAATAGGGAGAAAGCGCTAAGGCAACTTGAGAGTAAATACATCGTTTTACTCGATACCAGAATCCCTAACGGTTTAAATACAGGGGAGGATCTATATTGTTTCCTCTAGAGGGAGCAGTATAGCACGGTATATCAGCCATCCTGTTATTTCATTCACTATCTAGCACCCGTGGGGATTGAGTTACCCGTTGAACTAATGAAAAGGGCACTATGCCAAAAGATCAACTTGAAATATCTGCGGGGCTCCATACCCCCCTGTGTGGCTTTTCCTATGTAATATTTGGGCACTATGCCATGATGTTTCCGTTGTGCCTTATGACACACGTTGTCTAAAAAAGGTTTTTTGATGTCACTGTAACTATGACACACATTTACGTCTGTAAGTGGGTGGCATGCAACTCTTCATTAATAGAGATTAAATTAGCGTGCCACCACCATTGCACTCCCTAACTAATAGTAGAGTATAGCACTCGGTTTTAACTAGCACTATTTTGCACATTATCACTAAAACATGCACTTTATAATAGCATTTTTTGCACGTTCCCTGTATATGAGACTTTTTGCAACTATGAAATACTTAAATACATGATTTGGAGTGAATCATGAACATGATGGGCAATGCACTTTATTTCCATAGACATCGTTATAAAATAATATATTTATTTGTAAATAGTTTGTAAATATATTAAATTTGCCTAGTTAAGTGTTTACATTGATAGATATTTTTTCATGTCATAATCTTGCCTGTTGTTCGTGAATTTTGTACATTGGCGAAGAGATTGTAAATAACTGCTCCGTTCACAAAGTATTTTTTCTATGTTTATGTTGCATTTAAGTCGGATTGGGAGCATTCACAGTATATAAGCACACTTATTGGTTCTTTCTAGTCATGTGATCAAGGCTGCCGTGTTGCAGCCGAAACGCGTCATGCTGGGGACAGAAGAGCAATAAACCACCCTTGAACTAACTTGTCGCAGTGTTTGTGGTCTGTACCTACGTTGAGGACTCTGCACTTTTGCTGAGAGTAGGAGTTGGAACGGATATATATATATATATATATATATATATATATATATATATATATATATATATATATATATATATATATATATATCAGTCTATCAAAAAGAAGGGTCCTTCCGGGATCCTGCTCTCATAGTCAGGTGGCGCGTTGTTCGGCGAACCCATGTGCCGAAAGATTAATTTTAAATCTAGAGTGTGCTTGAAAGCATCACGCGCACTCGGTAGTAAAGATGCTCAGATTTGTTTATTCTCAGAAAACGTTATGCATTTTGACACCAAGGGCCCCATTAGGATGGCGGGCGGGCTTTGCCCGCCACCCATCCTGTCGGAAATCGGGACCGCCCGCCCTAAGGGCGGGGGTCCCGCACACACCATTAGGATGTGCCCGCCACAGTGGCGGGCACATCCTGTATTTATAGTATTGTGGCGGGCGGAGCTCTCTGCTCCGCCCGCCACAATACTAAAAATGCTTAGCAGCATTTATGTAATCAAAGCGGCAGGCACCGCGCGGTGCCTGCCGCTTTGATTATGCAAATGCAGGGGGGTACCACAGGTACCCCCCTGTGTGCCACCCCCCTTTGGCCTTCACTCTGGGGGCCCACAGGGGGCCCCCAGAGTGAACACCGCCTGCCTTTACTGTGATGTCATGAGTGATGTCACTGACAATGTCATGAGTGATGTAATATGTGACGTCATCAGCAGTGCATTGCAGGCGCGCAAGTTATAGTGAGTCCAACTAACTGTAACGTGGGAATTTCAATGGTTTTATGTCAGTAAAATTTCCAGCTAACTATAACTGGTGTGAAACATATGTTTTTTTCAGTGAATTTAATAGGTTTTTTAAATGCTAATTCCTAACTATAACTGGTGTGAAACCTATGGTTTTTTCAGTGAAGATATATATATATATATCCAGGCAACCCCTCCAGAACAGAAAGGAAGAGGCCACACGGGGAATTGGCTAGGAAGCGCTTTATTTAAACAGCATACTGGCATATTTCATTTTGGCTTATAACAGCCTTCTTCGGATGCCTCTGTTTATTCAAGGTGGGGCCCCACCCGTGCTATTGTAGAGTCCTGCACCATCCCATTGGCTGGAGTGCATACAGTCCCACATCACATGACTGCCCATCAGTAGCAGTGTTGTAGGCACTGCAACTCCCAGAAATCACCTTGCTGGGACCGATGTTGCATGGGGAGTGTGTTGGTAATTCTGTCCAGATAGGATAATGCTGGTCAGGACAAAGCGCAAAGTGGCCGGTTTGGAAAGTCCTGAATTATGAAATATCACAAAGCACTTCCTTCGGCCCCCTTATATGTTCCTGCCTTGTAGAGATGAGTGTCCGCCAGGCTGTGAACAGGAAAGCAATGTGACCTGTTTCTCGTAGAATCACGAGCTGTATTTCACAGCAGCCCCTGCATGCCTCCCTCGTGAAAGCGGGCTGAGCGGAATCCGATACCTTGGGAACAAATGAAACTGCAACAGCAGACACCAGTAATCCCTCAGCCAACTTGCGGGACGGGATCTCTTGACACGCCTCTGGCCGGTGCGAAAACATCCAGACCAACCCTCTAGACAGTAAGTAAACTGGCATTGATAAAGGCGACATGCCGAAACTCGTCTGTCAGTTTCTGGAGGATTGCAGAGTAAAGTTTTATTTTGATTGAATACTCCTGAGTGTACTCGTTTTTGGGATGGCTAAAGAATTTTCAACCATGTGGTTTCATATATATATATATATATATATATATATATATATAAATATATATATATATATATATATATATATATATATATATATTCACTGAAAAAACCATAGGTTATAGACCATATATAGTTAGGAATTCGCATTTACAAAACCTTATTTTACTCACACAAAACCATTGAAATTCCATATATAGTTAGTTGCACTAACTATATATCGCGCACCCGCAATCCACTGCTGCTGATGATGTCACATATTACATCATTCATGACATGGTCAGTGACATCACTGATGACATCACTGATGACATCTCAACTGACATCACTGATGACATCTCAAATGACATCACTGATGACATCACTGATGACATCTCATTTGGCATTACTGATCACATCACTGATGATATCATTCATGTGATAATACGATGAACCTCTTCAGACTCTAATATAACCTTAGATACAATCAGTGTAAACAGACACTCACAGACTGTCACTCATCCATGGAGTTACTCACACACCTAGTCAGTCATGCAAAGAATCAATCACACCTCCATTTCCTCAACTATACAGTTATACAAACTTTACTTATTCAAACACATACTAACACATATTTACTCTCTTATACAATCCCTGATACAAGTTCACAATGATCCATACAGCCACTCACACATTCACTGGCTCTTATGCACAGTTATTTATATATGTCAACTCTCACATGTACTGTGTTTTACATATGTACTTACTTTGACATGTAGCACTGAGATATCCATTCACTCACCAATACACTCATGCACACAGTCAACCGCCCATACAGCTGTTTCCACATGCACTTTTGAAACCATACATCTAGTGAATCAACTGCTCACACATCTATGCACAGAGTCATACACCTCCCAGCCACCCACACACACACTCAGTCTCCCATACAAATACTTGGGCAACCAATCAATAACCCATATAGTTACTCATATAGCTACTTATCAACACATGCAACAGTTTACAGAACAACAGACATAATGATGCACAAATTAAGACAGTTTAGTCACTAACCCATGCACTCAGTGAGACACATTTAATCACTCACTCATACAGTCAGTCATGCACCTACTAAATCCTTCATCCAGACACTTATACATCCACTCATTCTTCAATATGTAAGACATATTTTAACTTTACAGAAACATACAGTCACTGGATGTTGTCATCAGTGATGTCATCAGTGATGTCATTTGAGATGTCATCAGTGATGTCATCAGTGATGTCACTGACCATGTCATGAATGATGTAATATGTGACATCATCAGCAGTGGATTGCGGGTGCGCGATATATAGTTAGTGCAACTAACTATATATGGAATTTCAATGGTTTTGTGTGAGTAAAATAAGGTTTTGTAAATGCGAATTCCTAACTATATATGGTCTATAACCTATGGTTTTTTCAGTGAATTTTCAAGGTTTTGTAAATGCTAATTCCTAACTATATATGGTCTATAACCTATGGTTTTTTCAGTGAATTTTCAAGGTTTTGTAAATGCTAATTCCTAACTATATATGGTCTATAGCCTATGGTTTTTTCAGTGAATATATATATATACATACATATATAAACATATATCATCTGTATATCTATATAAATACAAACATAAATGCATGCATACATATACTTATATGCATGCAGATGCATGTTATTTACATGAAAGTTGAAAAAACACTAATAAAAGCAAAGCTAAAAAGCCACCTCATTACAAACAGAATGGCTTTAACTTAAACGAGGGCGAGATCTATTGCATTTTCAATGCTTGTTTACTTTGGTTCCATCAAGAAGGCATTCAGATGTGTCACACATTTGCCATAAATTCTGAATGTTAGCACTCTAGTTGCACATTAGATCACTGTAGTAAAGCTACTGCTCACCAGGGACGTCTGCTGCTGGTATTCAAAGTGCATGTTTCAGTCTGCATGTCAGAATTTTTTTAATGAAATAGAAGAGGATTTGAGAAGTCACTCAAAATGCTCCCTAATTTTTCTTTCTGAAGCACTAATCATACTTTCTATGGCAAAATTAACCCCCTCATGTTGTTCCTTTTTAAATTGAGTGTTTTCAGACTTACCACTTCATTCCAATCAAGATGGCTTCTGGTGTGCCATACTTTTGTCATAAGTAAGACTGTTAGCGCTCTAGTTGTTCTTTAGAACACTCTGGGACATTCTGTCATTGGGCTATACTTGGGGTACATCTGGGTGATATTTGGGCTACATTTAGGCTCTTTTGTCTCTGGTGGCCATCTTGGGAGACTGTATGTCAGAATTTTTTAATGAAATTGAAGAGGGTTTGAGAAGTCACTCAAAATGTGCCCTAATTTTTCTTTCTGCAGCACTAATCATAATTCATATGGCAAAATATACCCCCTCATTTTGTTCCTTTTTAAATTAAATGTTTTAAGAGTTACCACTTTATTCCAATCAAGATGGCTTCAGGTGTGCCATACCTTTGTAATAAGTAGGACTGTTAGCGCTCTAGTTGTTCTTTAGAACACTCTGGGACATTCTGTCATTGGGCTATACTTGGGCTACATCTGGGTGATATTTGGGCTACATTTGGGCTCTTTTGTCTCTGGTGGCCATTTTGGGAGACTGCATGTCAGAATTATTTAATGAAATAGAAGAGGATTTGAAAAGTCACTCAAAATGTGCCCTAATTTTTCTTTCTGCAGCACTAATAATACCTTCTATTGCATAATATACCCCCTCATTTTGTTCCTTTTTAAATTAAATGTTTTAAGAGTTACCACTTTATTCCCATCACGATGGCTCCAGGTGTGCTCTACCTTTGTAATAAGTAGGACTGTTAGCGCTCTAGTTGTTCTTTAGAACACTCTGGGACATTCTGTCATTGGGCTATACTTGGGCTACATCTGGGTGATATTTGGGCTACATTTGGGCTCTTTTGTCTCTGGTGGCCATTTTGGGAGACTGCATGTCAGAATGTTTTAATGAAATAGAAAAGGATTTGAGAAGTCACTCAAAATGTGCCCTAATTTTTCATTCTGCAGCACTAATCATACTTTCTATGACAAAATATACCCCCTCATGTTGTTTCTTTTTAAATTAAATGTTTTAAGAGTTACCACTTTATTCCAATCAAGATGGCTTCAGGTGTGCCATACCTTTGTAATAAGTAGGACTGTTTAAGCATGGGCGAATTTTGCGAATCTCGCGTTCGCGAATTTTGCGGATTTGCGAACTCGCAATCCGCAAAATCCGCGAATTCTCGCGAATTTGCGGATTTTTTTTTTTGTGTTTGCGCGGGTTTCTGCCAGTTCGCGAGGGTTTTGTACACTTTCGCAAATTGCGAACTTACCTGTCGGGTCGCAAGTTTCGCGAACTTGTTGTTTCTACGTGTCCAGCCTGTTTGGGACACTCTTCTTCATCACTGCCACTCTCTGTCACCACTGCCACTCTTTGACTACTCATGCCACCCTCTGGCCCACCCATGCCACCCTCTGTTTCATCACAGCACCCTCTGGTTGTCCAGTCAGTGTACATTATTGTGGCAACGCAAGCACACCTTCCCTGCCTCAAGTGACCTGAATTAATTTGGGGCTGATTAATGTGTCACAGAATATTTTTTTAGCTGGCACCTGCTTCCTTAGTGCTTCCTGATTAGTGATCTTTTGTACTTGCTAAGTGCTTTCATTGTTGCAAAATTAGTTACAACACCTGCCCTGCCCCAACTGACAATAATGAATTAGGGGCTGATTAATGGATTTGAACTTCCAGCCTGGCTCCTGCTTGTCTCCCTTAGCTGTAATTCAGGACCTTTGTGGCATATGTGTAACTATTCTGAGGTTCAGAGCAGGGTCACATAATAGTTGCAACTGGCAACTGAACTCTGGAGGGGCCCCTCAGGAAGCACTACAGGAAATGGCTACTAATGATGAGCCTGAACTTTTGAACCTGGTAAGTAGTTTCAGTTTTGCTGAAATCGTATTTCTGCAATTTTGCACTTATTCGCGGGGCGCGAAGTTGTACTGGGAAGCCGCGAACTCACGCGAACAGTGCGAGCAGTGCGAGCAAAATCCGCTGCTCGCAGATTTGCGGATTTTGCGGGAGATTCGCGAATCTCGCGGATTGCGAATTTACCGAAAATCCGCAAAATCCGCGAGCGAAACAGATTTTCCGCCCATGCTTAGGACTGTTAGCGCTCTAGTTGTTCTTTAGAACACTCTGGGACATTCTGTCATTGGGCTATACTTGGGCTACATCTGGGTGATATTTGGGCTACATTTGGGCTCTTTTGTCTCTGGTGGCCATTTTGGGAGACTGCATGTCAGAATGTTTTAATGAAATAGAAAAGGATTTGAGAAGTCACTCAAAATGTGCCATCATTTTTCATTCTGCAGCACTAATCATACTTTCTATGGCAAAATATACCCCCTCATGTTGTTTCTTTTTAAATTAAATGTTTTAAGAGTTACCACTTTATTCCAATCAAGATGGCTTCAGGTGTGCCATACCTTTGTAATAAGTAGGACTGTTAGCGCTCTAGTTGTTCTTTAGAACACTCTAGGAGGCTGCAGTAGAACACAAAGGAATCAACTGACAGTCTCTGTCCTTGTTGGATGTACATGTTTTACTGAGAATGTCAGACTTCATTTTCACATGACTGAGAAAGATAATGTGAATTTACAGAAAATATGCTTTCAGTTTAGCTTATAGATCCCCTTCCAAACCACTGTGGGAAAATCATGAGATATTAGTTTTCTTTCAAACAATATTCATGATATCACAGCAGAAGGTTTTTTCACATGGTAAAATCACCTTAGAACCCACCACAATTCCTAAAACGAGTATGGTACCATCAACAAATGATTTATAATGTAACTAAAGTCCTAAAACCCTCTATTAACTACAATGCTTTTTAATGAGGTGCTATCATGTATATTGGTCCCAAGATGGCTGCCAACACTTCTTGGATGAAGTGCTGACAGCCAATCAGATCAGATGTGTGGTTAGGCTCCGCCCAGATATATATCTTTTTTTGAACCTAAATTACTCAAAATCCACTGGAGCACATATATTGAGACCTAGCAAAGGCACATCGGGCTAACAGTCCCTACAATTTTGCCAAGTTTCGTGCAAATCCATTCAGCCGTTCGAGCTAAAAGTGAGGCCAACCGCCCTATGGAAATTAACATGGGAAAAACGCGTTTTGGGACCCCCCCTTTCTTCTCAGCCCCCCCTTGATGAAAGCACCCCAAATTGTCAGGGGCTGCTCAGAAACAAAATGTTCCATTTTCCTGAAAATTTCAGCCAATTCCGTCCACAAACGCCAAAGTTATTAGACATAGAATTTTCAAAAATCCCATAGAGAAAAAATCCTAACTATATATACCTACTGGCAACCGCCAGTAGGTAATATATATATATATATATATATATATATATATATATATATATATATATATATATATATATATATATTTCTTTGATAGAAAAATAAATATATATATATATATACATTTTTTTTGATGAATCCACAATTCCAAATTCATGAAGACATTGTGATCATGTGACTGGAATGAGAAACCATAGAATTCTTATAATCCCATCTCGGGTCGGTTCCGCAGAGGCTCTGCAGATCTGAAAAAATAGAAAAAAAAATACAACTTATTAAAACTACTTTCAATAATTTACTACACATCAAAACATTTTTAATTTTATTTTTACTTACATAAATCAATTGCACTACAGAAGAAAAAAATTTACTTTATAGCATAAAAAAGGAAAATAAACATATAAAACAAAAGAAATTCAATAAAAAAGATAAAGTATTCAAACATCCTAAAACTTATAACTAGAAAGTTTAAAAACTATAAAAATTCACAAAAAAATCTATTATAAATAAAATGTTATAATTAGGTGACATAAACTTCAAAAACCTTACAAATCAAGTGGAAAAACCAAAGTTTACATGGACATTATAGCTAGGAAACAACATTGAAAAAGCACAGAAATTTCCTGAAAAAAACAAAGGTTACAGAAATGTAATAGCCAGAAAATAGAATTTAAAAAACCTTAGAAATTCACTGCAAAAACCGAACGTTAAAAGGACCTTATAGTTAGGGTTAGATTTCACTCATTCAAAAAGAGTAAACTTCAGCAGTTACAATTACCTGAGCTAACTATAACTCACACCCCCACAATGCACTGCTTATCACTTTGCATATCACGTTACTCATGACATGGTCAGTAACATCACTAATGACATATATATATATATATGTATATATATATATATATATATATATATATATATATATATATATATATATATATATATATAAATATAAATATATATATATATTTATTTAGGATATACTCAGAGATATCCTAAATATACCTCTATACAGGATGAAGGCTGTGCGTAGTAGCCTTTATTGTGTGTGACCCCATGGGGCTCCTGCATGACCATATGTTTTCCTACCCTACATCTCATGTCGTTTTTCTTTGTGTTTTTCAGTACTCAGGACCAAGTCACCAAGTCCTATAATGGTGGCAGTAATATTTTTCTCTGTTGCAGCCAATCAATTAGATTGGTCAGTCTCTCAGAACTCCAATGGGACCAGCTAATCAATTTGTGTAGTTCTTCAGGGTGGTCACAGCCATTTATTTCTTTATTTTTAGCGGCTGGAGGCATCAAAGGGACTCCCTCACAAGGAATAGAAAGTCTGAGTTTTCCTACCCTACATCTTATGTCGTTTTTCTTTGTATTTTTCAGGACTCAGGACCAAGTCACCAAGTCCTATAATGGTGGCAGTAATATTTTTCTCTGTTGCAGCCAATCAATTAGATTGGTCAGTCTCTCAGAACTCCAACGGGACCAGCTAATCAAATTGTGTTTTTCCCTGTGCGGACCCACTGGTGTCCTGCGGCAGTACCTTGGGAGTACTGCGTAGCTAGATACCTATCAATTTTGAATCTTAATTTCTCAAAAACTACTGAATTGATTTACACCAAGGCACAAAACTTACACTTTCTGGATCAAGATATAGCTTTCTGCCAAATTTGGTGTAAATCTGTTCCGCCATTCTGGCTGTAGCGTTGTCTAACATCATTATAGCACATACGATCAAGAGTGAGATAATTCTTGCATCCATATCCTTAACAGAAATAAAAAGTTCAAATTGGAGGAGCACAATTTTACATTTGCATAATTAACGCATTTATTAACAAAATATGATCCACATTGTTAAATAAAGAGTGCATATTAATCAACTAATTTGCAGTAGGTGACTGCATTTAGCTACTATGAGCAGTATCTGAGTTAACATGCTGTGTAACTTAAGTTAGCAATATTTTATTGCCATTTTGAAGGTCTAATTTAACACCTTTAAGGCTGAAAGACCAGCACATGTAATTTTGGTTTGTTTAGCATGTTATGTGTTTTTCCACTCCAGATGCTATTTTTCCAGACACCTTTTGCTAGCTAGTGAATAGTTTATTGTTAAATATTAGATGAATGATAGTGAGGTTCTCATCGAAAGAAGAAGAAGGTGCCAGGATTTGAGTGTGACTCACTGGAAGAGCTGACTATACCCAACAGTCTCTCCAGTGTAGCAGTTCAAGTACATGGCCATGCATGTACACTGTGTTGTTCTAAGAAAGAGGGGAGTTTCCCTGCTCCCAGGGTCTGGAGTAATATGATTGGCTCCCAAGAGTGACAACAAGCTGAAATGTTGTAAACCAGTGACTTGTTGAATAATAATAATATGTGTTCCTTAGACTAGAAGGGAGTTGCTCGCTGACTTCTAACTGAGAAAACCCTTCTTAGCTTTGCTGATCTTCTCTGCTCAAGTGCAAAGGCTTTATGCCTAAGCATTCGTATTCTCTCATCAGACACCTTTATTTGGTTTTCTGAAGCTCACACCTTAAATTATTTATTTAACCATTTGGCCTTTCCCGACCTATACCTACTTAATTTAGATTAGGGGTTTTGTTTATAGAACAAACTTTAGGATTTTGTATTCTCTGTGCAGTTCTTATTAATGCTCTATTTTTCCTTATCCTGAAATATGTGCTCTTGGACTATTTAAGCTTGAAATATTGATGCTTAAATCTGAATGCTTAATGAATGAATAACCTTGATTTTGATTCATTTGTCAATAAATCCTTTTAAACTCACTACAATTCTCTGTTATTTCTTGTGGATCCCCCTGGCCTTCACTGTTATGGAAATTTACCTAAATGATTGCTTCTAAATCTCTCTCAATGTTGACGGAAAAAAGCCCATATGACCACTAGAGGGGTTTGTATGATGATTACACCTGATGTTTGATATTTAAGAATACCAGCTTCATTGATGGTCACAAATGCCATTACAGTTTTGATTCTATGACAAGACCGAAGATTTCGGATTATGCAACTTTGAAGCTCTTAAAGTACAATAGATAATAGAACTTTTATCTTATTGGTTAGGGAGGGGCCAGTAGTCACCCTTCCCACAAGGAAGCTTCAGGCAGAAATGTGGCAACTCCTGGCACCCTGTTCAAAACACTACTGGACCTGAGGATTATCAGAAGAGGACGGAACCTGCTGTCTTGGACCTGAGAGGAGCTCTGAAGGACTGGACATGCTCCATCTAGTCCCCAGCACAAAGTGGACACCAAGGGTCATTGGGCTGACCTCCTGTTCAAGCTACAGGGATACAACAAGTACAAGAGGATTTTCCTACAACTGTCCTGCTGATGAGTTTAAACTGGACATGCCCTGGACACTGTTGTTGCCCTCTGTTGGAGCAAATCCCCAAGTGCTGTTCCTGGGGTCCTGGAACCCTTGGTGGTATCTGGCTGGGCTTCTCCTACCAGTCCTGAAAACATGAGACTTTAAAACTTTTTCAACTGCCAGAACTCCAAGAATCGGGACCAAACTACCAAACCGGTCTGCCCAAAGTGCCTTGTCACTAAGCTAAAGATTCAGGTTTCACCCACTTTTCTGCACTGGCAAATCTGATTCAGTAGGACAGCACGGAGGAAGTATCTGGCCTCATGGAACCTTCTTCAGGGAACAGCTTAATGTCTTGTCCTACTGAAGGATTCCTAGTTCATAAAAAGTGACTAAGTGTGAATGTAAAAATCTTGTCAGGACGTAAGCGCCAAGACTAACTGGCCATTGGTCACAGAAATTTCCTGGCACACAAAATTAAATGTTCTTCCAATTCAAGCTTTTTCCGCCAAACCTGGTTCAGTAGCGAACTGATCTAGTGGAGCCCTCTTCAGCTAAAGCCTGCTACCTTGCCCCACAAAATATTTTTTGGGGGAAAAAATGTTTTTTTTTTAAGCCAATCTTACATAACAGTAGGAATACTTAAGGGTCCAATTGACAGCATTTCTATGTATTTTCTGGGTACACTTATGGTTACAACAGCAACATATTAAGACAATAAGAGGGTTTCAGGCTTAACACCCCTGTCCTTTTTAAGCTGACTCCACATGAGGCTGCTGTATCACCCACTAAAAATGTTTGACTTCCATTTTTGAGTTCCAATGTTAAACCTCCTACTCGTTAAAACTGGTTTCTGTGCCCAACAGTCTCCAGCCTGTCTCAAATCGCACCTAGGTCACGGTTTATGGTGACGAGTTTTCTGTGGTTGGTGCTAAACACTTTTTGTAGCTATTTTTATTTAAATCTTTAAAAATTAATATATCCTGTTACCCTGAACGATTTTTGTCATTTTGGTGTCATTTTATTTTTTAAAAGATACTCTATTTTCCTCATTCATTTAGGAAAGACTAGTGAACCGCATCGAAGTAAGGAAATATAAATTTTATGGTCAAGAAATGTTCCCTAACGTGTACCCCACCGTCTCCATGTACCAGCTTAAAGTGCATGTAACTTCCCTCCTGTGCCAGCTATGAAGACGCAAATACATTTGCGTCCAACGTTAACATATCCTCTTTCAGATCCACCCTGAATGGGTTGAATATTCTGTTCCTAAATATGCCATGCCAACGTCTTTTTGTGGTGTACTTTACACGTTTTTCAGCTCTGGCGAAGTAGGCCCTGAATTCTGCCATCGAGCCTTTTCCTGCCTTCTGATTCTGAACGCCTCAGCCTGGGCTGCCTCTGTACCCGTGACCTCTGCCTTACTCCCTGTGCGGCTAACGGCGCTTAGCTCAGCCTGCGGCCTGCCAACACTGTATTCAACCTTCGAATTATCTGTTCCGCTCCTCAGACATACATTCCTGCCTACTAGTTCAAGTAAACATCTTCCAGCTGCAGAGCATAGGGCCCGGCCTCACTGTCTCCGTGCAAGTAATTCATAGCCTCTGTTACCATGGTAGGCCCATGCCCCCTGGCATCTCATGCAGACACCTAGACGCTTATACACGCACTCACAGTCAGTATAGAATAGCCTCTGCCCAAGAGACCTTTTCCTCTAGATAATATGGTTCCCAAACATTAGATATCAGATATGATATGGGTACGAGTTGATCTGACATGCCAGACTTCTGTCTCGTTCCGCTAGTGTAAATGTCAAGTCCCCTGCACCCTCCAGTTCCCCGTCATTCACGCGTCATGCAGCTGCGCGCGCATCCAGGCCTCAGATTTCTGCTGACATTGCCAAATTCTGCTAAGTACCCACCTACTTGTGACACTTACATATGACGTTTCTAGCACACGCCTCTATGTTCACGCCTAGTTCACGCCTTCTAATTACGTATCACTACCACGTGTATGCTGTTATCTTGTTTCTCTCAGCTGTTACGCCTACGGTATTGGTTTCTATTGTATGATTTAAGTATATAAGCTATGTATTGTCAATAAAATATTGCTCTATCCCTTCCTGCACCCCAGTGGTGGCAGGAACAAGATATCCGATCTGGTACCATGACCATTCCTTTTTAAGGAATAAAACCCCTAAGAACTCTAACACCACGGACTCTGCCTCTTTCTTTCCGATTGAGTTATTTTTGTTAAGTACTTACCTGCATAGAAATTAGGACGGTAAATCAAATATTTACCACATTATTTTGGCGCCCGAATTGGGACCCCTCCCCCACCCCACGCGCCGGATGGTGCGTTGCAAGCTTTGCCCCCTGCCATCAGTCAAGACGGAACTACGCGTACCCGCAGGATTTCCTGTTTCTCCCTCTGGCCCACGGAGGTGACGGAGACTGCGATCAGCACCCAGACGAGGCGGTGAGGAGTGCGGAGGATCCCGACCAGAGCCTAGCCGAAAGAAGCAAGGTCCGAGGTGTCAAGAGGCCCACCAGTTTCCGAAGTATCCACGTGTCAAGTCGAGTCGAGTCCAGTCCGGTCCAGTCCAGTCGAGTTTTCCGAGGCCTTCCGATTTCCGTGCTTCCCGGTGAGTACCATTGCTGGGACGTATCTAGACGGGTGCATTATTATGTATCCGGTAAAGACAGGTTTGGGTACACAAACACGGTCTGCACTGTTTTAGACAGTGTATCTGTACTGTTTAGCAGTATATCAGTTATTCAAGTTCTTGCACTGTCTTCGACAGTGTATCTGTGCTGTTTAGCAGTACATCCAGTATCTAGGGTAGAGATATATGTTCAAAATGTTTTTCATGTGATTAATGTCGTGGTATGAGTGATTGTTTAGTGTGCATTATTGTGTTTTTGTGTAACTAGCTGTGTTCAGAATAAGTAACCAGTACTAAGTATCCAGTACTAAGTAACAAGATGCCGTTCTTCAATAAACTAAGACAGATAGGAACTAGGAAAGGGATACTAGAGGAAGAAATTCCTATCCCCCCTAGGGACACGCCTGGAAACTTTATGTACCATAAGCATGGCATAGACGCCATATTGTATCTAGATTTATGGGCCGATTATACTAAGCACCTAGAAGAAAAACACAGATGGCCCGTTACAGGAACGTGGGATGCTGAGTGCATCCTGAAAGTAGAAGAAGCACTATGGAGAAAGAAAGCCAGACAATCACAGAAAGATGCCATAGAATTGTGGCGTAAAGAATCACATAAACGAGCCGGGAAAGAGCTCCGTAGAGAAGACAGACATAGAGAAGAGTCAGATAGAGCCCGAGAGAACGAATTAGTTAATGAAGGAATCCGAGTAAAAGCAGAACAAGTAGACCGCACAAAACAATCTTGTAAATGGCATGTATCTTGTGGCCGAGGGTTCGCCTGAAGCCACTTCAGAAATACCGAAAAATCTGCCGCCACCATTGGTTCCAACTAAAGTAAAGCACAGGACTACTAAAGACATATTTCTGAATTCCTATCTAGACGATGTAGCACCCGCTTACACCAATTCACAGGCCCCGCCTACTGACGGTGACGGGGACGGAGGTGGCAACCCGCCTACAGACCATATCCCGCCATTACCGCAACAAAGTTCCCCCGTCCGACAGCCTGTCATTCCTCCACCTCCACCACTTCCCTCACCTAAGGTTAAGATACCAAATCCGTTTTTGCCTGATCCTATTAAGAGACAAGTTCAAGTACACATACAGACTCCACAGAGGGATAATGCCCAAGCCTCCGCCACAGGAGGTGCAACCGGGGGTTACCAGACCCCGCCAGCAACACACAGATTACACCTTAGAGACATGCAGAAGCACCCTACACTCCAGTCACCCCGTCTCGACATACTTAAAGAACAACTTCCAGTTTGCAGATACGATCCAGTACCCGGCAAAGACGATAGAATGTTGATAGCATCACTACGTTTGCGACAAGCTACAGATTACCTAGTGTTATTCTCAGGGATGACTGATCACCTAGATAGAATATATCATTTTGTCCAGACTGGGGAAAATCCTGAAAGTATTAAGGAGGCCCTGGCACACCAGAAAGTCGACACTCAAGCATATATATTACGTTTTTTCATAAATTGCTTAATAAGAGAACGAGACAGGCCTGAGACAGACCAGGATGAAATGGAAGCACTAAACAGGTGGGGTCAAAATATAGCCGAAGGAAAACATGATAAAGTGAATTGTACATCAAGCATGTACAAGAAAATAAGAAAAGCAGTAATAGAAATACACGAAAAAGAAAAAGAGAATGCCTCCTCCGAGGAGGAGGAAGGACCTGAAGAACAAGAAATAACTACCGATACGATAGCGTATGTAGGTAAGGGAACTTACCTTAGGAAAGGCATTCGTCCAGAAAGCAAGAGAGTTTTTCTCTCTGGCATATCAAAACCGAATTCGCCCGAATATCTGTTTCAAGACACTGATAAAATGCTTCGAGAACGAATGGGGTACCATGTACTCAATTCTATGGATGAACAAGAACTAGCCCGGTCAGCAGTACTATGGGCTGACAATCCTAATATATACAATGATGACACAGTAGCGCAGACATTTCTGAACCTATCCCCAGACGAGCAGAAATTAGCAGGTATATATATGATTCAGCACCTCCTCACGTTATACAGAAATAAACATTCTGATCCAGGTCCCTTACACGATACATTAGAAGCACTACTCATGGATAGATGGAGAGGCCTAAGTACCAAGTTAATACAAATAATTCTAGAACAACGGCACAGATATAACACTTTCTTAAGCCCACAATATGTTCCCGCTCCGCCCCCAGAAAGAAAAATGTATCATATGGAACGTTTAGAAAGGCAGAACCCTTTACGAGAAGTACATCCAGTTATGGGTACCGATAATACCTTGAAACGTGTGTATGTACACACACCTCTGACCAAGTTAGAACTATTGGAGATGAAGAAACTAGTACCCTGTCACGATAAAGACCCTGCAGGTTTTCACAGAGAACTTAAAGACATGTTACTGATGGGAGATTACACATATGCAGATATCATAAAAATGTTAAAGGTACTGCTGCCCACCGGCATCTACGAGAAACTCAAGGAAAGAGAATGGGAGGTGGGAGACAAAAAGATTATATGGACAGAAATAGAAGACGAGGAGAAAACTCGTACCCCAGGGCTAGGCCTTGGGGAGAAAGCTAAAGCATTACCAGGTTTGATAGTACAGGTTCTGCCAAGATTACTGACCACCAAAAAGGAAGACTGGGACGCAATCTCAGCCTGTAAACAGAAACACGATGAAGATACCAGTGACTTCTATTCAAGATTCGAGAAATGTTTTATTATTAATAGTGGCCTAAAACCAGGTAGCGAGTCGTACCCACATCTTTTTGTATCAAAGTTAGTCGAGAATTCCCTGACAGCAGTCAAAAACCGTGTATATAAAGTTGAAAGCACATGGCAAGCAAATACGCCATCCCAGATGTTACAAATGTTACAATACCATCAGAACAGAATTAGAGAAGAACAGGATCACGAACAGAGACGTATGAAAGACACGAAAATGAAAATGTTAGTGGCCCAGTCGGTTCCAGCCGACGGCCAGAGAAAGGGTACGACCCAGACAGGTAATGCCGCAGCTCCCGTTAAAGGGACATGCAATTATTGCAAGCAGCCAGGTCACTACGTACATGAATGCCCAGTTCTGAAACACAATATAGCAACAGGTAAAACTAAAGAAAGACCGCATCCGCCTAGACAAGATCAGGGTCAGCAACAGACTTCACAGAATTCACAACCTATGCATGCTCCACCACATACAGCACAGACAGCAGCGGTATCACAGCCACAGTCACAGCCCATAGCCGCAACGCAGCAAGTTTCACAGCAGATGTGCCAGTATGCCCAATCTGATTATCCCGATTATCAACGATACACATGAAACAGCCTAGAGAGGGAGGTTGGCTTGCCTCTTATTGAGATTCCTGTAGATCAAAAGATAGAAAGTTTTTAATTGACACAGGGGCAAGCCGCACAACAATCAGCCATAATGAAGTCCCAGGGGCACCCCTCTCAGGCTCACAGAATGTTTCCCTTGGTTTTTCAGGACAGCCTATTATAAATGAGGTATCGAAACCCGTCCCCCTGGCTGTGGGTCCATTATCACGTGTTACAGACTTGTTACTTACGAAATCATGTCCCGAAAATCTGTTAGGTATCAAAACATTGAAGGCCCTAGGAGCTGTGATATGTTGTTCTCCGGAAGGAGTTAGACTCTTTTTGCGTGACTTTAAGGGTCGCTATGTATTACGAGAGTTTGATGTCAGATTGAAAAATGTACCAAAGCACCTGTGGGCACAAGGCCCGACCGATGTAGGTTGCATGCACATCACACCATACCGTGTTACACTCAAACAAGGAGTTGTTTTACCAAGAATCAGACAATACAAGTTACCACCCGATGCTGTAGTGGTTTTACTGGAAATCATTGAAGAGCTCATTGCCCAAGGAGTGGTCGTAGAGACCGACTCCAATATCTGTAATTCCCCTATCATTCCGATTCTTAAACGTACTGATCCCAATGCACCACCAGTATATCGGTTGGTGATTGATTTACGAGAACTAAATAAATGCATCGTTCCACAGTACCCTGTGGTTCCCGACATCTCTTCCCTATTGACTGCTATTGATTCAGAAGCAACGTTCTTTACTGTAATTGATCTCAAGAACGCCTTCTTCAGTGTGCCCATTGATCCAGAGAGCCAATACCTCTTCGGATTCAGTTTAAATGGACGAAGTTTCAAATTTTCACGCGCACCTCAAGGATTCACAGAAAGCCCCAGCATCTATAGTCAAGCACTGAAAAGACAACTCGATTGTATTCAAATGCCAGTTAACACCGCTTTACTGCAATACGTCGATGATCTGCTGATCACCGCACGAAGTGAGCCCGAATGTGAACAAGCATCACTGACAGTTTTACATTTTCTGGCCGACAAGGGACACAAGGTGTCTCCTTCGAAGCTACAATTCTGTGTTCAGCAAGTTGTGTACTTGGGTCACTTGCTGTCCAAAGTGGGGAGACAGCTCACTCCCGACCGCATTCAGTTAATTGTAAACATGCCACAACCCCAGACACAAAAGGAAGTGTGGGCCTTTATAGGCCTCACCTCGTACTGCAGACAATGGATTCCCCAGTATGCATTTCTAGCTAAACCACTCATTCAGTTGACAACACAGGAGGCAGCGACTTCGACTGCCCTTCCTTGGACTCAGGAACATACACAGGCCTTTGAGGAATTAAAGAAAGCTTTATGTCAAGCACCAGTTTTAGCAACACCATGTTACAGCAAACCCTTTACACTTTTTGTTACAGAACGTGATGGTACAGCGTTGTCTGTCCTCACTCAAGATCAAGCAGGTTCACATAAGCCTTGCGCTTATTTTTCAAGTACATTGGATTCAGTAGCCCAGGCGCTCCCTGCGTGCTTAAAGTCAGTAGCAGCAACAGCTCTAGCAATCAGACAGAGCGACTCAATTGTTTTAGGACATCAATTAACAGTACAAGTTCCACATTCTGTAGAGGTTCTTCTAAACCGAACTCAGACTCAACACTTGACTATAGCACGACTGACAGGTTATGAACTGACACTATTCCACACATAGAAATCAGACGCTGTAACATCCTGAATCCCGCAACATTGTTACCTTCGATTATGACTAGTTCAGCCCCGCATGATTGTATAGAGATCATTAATGCAGTAACAAAGCCCCGACGAGACTTAACAGATGTTCCACTGATAAATCCAGACCTGAAACTTTATGTGGATGGTTCATGCATGAGAACGAACACAGGAGAATTAGTGGCCGCCTATGCAGTGACCACTGAAACTGAAGTTAAAGAAACATATCGTATTGATACACTGTCCGCTCAAGCAGCAGAGCTCATCGCTCTGACCCGAGCCTGTATACTAGCCAAGAACAGAAATGTTAACATATACACAGATTCACGTTATGCTTTCGGAGTTGTACACGACTTCGGAGTGTTATGGCAAGAACAAGGTTTCCTGACCTCTCACGGTGCCAAGATTCAACACGGTCCCCTCATCCAAGCACTATTAGAGGCAATACATCTGCCTTCAGGCATATCCATCATGAAGTGCAAAGCACATACTAAAGTTACAGATTCCATTTCCCAGGGTAACGACCTGGCAGATCAAACAGCAAAACATACAGCATTGACTCACACCCAGACAACTGATATGACAAAGACAATAGTACCGACACATTGTATGACAGTTAGGGATCCCACACTAGATGTAATCGATATTCAGACACATGCTACTCCAGATGAAATCAAGAAATGGACTGAACTAGGAGGGATCCAGACAGATCAAGGTTGGATGACAAAGGGAAAATCTACATGGTTTCTCCCCGACTCTATGGTTCAAGTCATAATAAATACAGCACATAGTCCAGCACATCTAGGAGAAAAAGCTATGTTAGACAGTTTACAGAATCTCTGGTACAACAAACACTTACGAGCAGCAGCAAAGCAGAAAGTGCGTACTTGCATGATCTGTTGTCAGTTCAATCCAGGTAAAAGCGTCCCTGTAGAGCAAGGTGGATTCCATCCTCCCGATCACCCTTTTGAAGTCCTCCAGATGGATTATATCCAGATGGACCGTTGTCGAGGATTTAAGTACGTCCTCGTAGTTGTTTGTGCACTTTCCCGTTGGACCGAAGCATATCCAGTCCCAGATTACACTGCTCCGACCACTGCCAGGCAGCTGGTTCGAGAATTCTTCCCACGGTACGGCTTGCCTCGTGTCGTGTACTCAGATAACGGACAGCCATTCTCATCCGAGCTCATGAAACAGGTTTCCCTTCTGCTGGGATATCAGTGGAAATTCCACTGCGTCCGACATCCCGAAGCCGCTGGCCTTGTAGAGAGGCATAACCAGACACTGAAAACATGCCTTGCTAAAATCTGTAAAGAGAAAGGGGTCGACTGGATAGTCGCCCTGCCAGTTGCACTGTTCTATATGAGAATGGTCCCTCATTCGAGGTCAGGACTATCCCCGTATGAAGTGGTCTTTGGCAGACCACCGAATATGTGGGGGACGCCCATGCCTAAGAAAATAACCGATGTTGATTGTAACATGCTGACAGATTACCTTGCCTCCTTGATGTCTGCACTCCAATCATGTCGTTCACAGGTTGCTGCAGCTTTCCCCGACAACACTGATGTAAAGCCACACGATGTCCATCCCGGGGATACAGTCCTAATTCGTAACTTCGACAGGAAAAGCCCGCTGGAGCCCCGCTGGAAGGAGCCGAAGATCGTCCTTCTCACCACGAGGACCGCAATCAAAGTGGAAGGCCGAAAGGGGTGGATCCACACGAGTCATATTAAAAAATGTAATGAACTGTTGCCAGAAACTGACTCGTCCACCCCCTCAAAGGACTGCCTTGATACTAAAGACTTCAAAGTTCCAAAAAGAGAGAAAACTCCCCAAGAGGAGTATCGAACAAAGCTTCGATCTAGCAAGTCAGACAGTTTAATTGTTTAAGTCCTCCCCTAGGTGAATCGGTTAAATAGTTTCTGACATGTATCCCCTAGATCGAGATAGAGAGAGAGAGAGACAACTCAAGAAACATGCATATTGTAAATCACTCCGTAGTCACTGTATAGTGACATTATTGATTATGTTTTTTCTAAGTCTTCTGATTATTGTTGCTAGTATATTGCTTCCCATATACTACCCTATCTTCAAGCGTGAACAATCTGCTTACAATGTCACTGCCGAACATTCTTTTAGCGAGTTACCCCCACATGAACTATCTTACAGACTTGCGCTGCGCAACAACACCTTCATTAGTATGTTACATCACTCCCATCAGACTAACAATGCTACAAACTGTTGGATATGTGGCCGACTCCCCCCCTATCAGAAATACAAGGGAGTTCTGCCCCTCTTTCCGTACCCGTTCACACACAATGGCTCTTGTGGAGCATGGTTTAGAATAATTAATTCCTTAGATCCTGATATTGCTGTTTTCGAAGGAAACTGGGTTTGGGGAAACTTGAACTTAGTTCTACTTAACGCCTGTTATCCTGACAAAAAGGGACTTCCCACGAGAATAGGAACTGATCTAGAAAATGAAGTATATGGACTAGGTAATTATACAATTAACCTTATGATTCTTACTGTCGAATCCGAAGCTGCACCAGTTCTCCCTGCTATGTCAGTATTACCAGTCAAAGGTGATTTATGTGTCAGAAAGAAGGGTTCAGTACACTTAGGTCATAGCAAATGTACTACTGTGGTCGAATTCAGTGATCAAGGCAAATCTTCCTTTAGAGCTACTCGTCATTCCTATTTTGTTTGTGGCCATACCGCATACATACGCTTACCTCTAGATTGGGATGGTACCTGTTACATTGCATTCCTTCTGCCACCTGTTTTTCTAGCCCCTCCTGATTATCACAGAAATACAAATCTAGTAAAGAATAGACTCCGAAGAGATCTCCCGATTGTCGACTACACTGAAACGGCATGGGAGCAATACACAGATTTCAATAAAGGATTCTTTTTCTTCACAGGTCCTGTCCAAAATAGTAAACTGATACGAAGATTAACTAGAACACTCGAAGCAGTAGTGAATGAAACTACCTCCGCTCTAGGCAACTTAACAGAGGAGCAATCTGCCATGCGGGTTGTTGTTCTCCAGAATCGTCTTGTTATTGACGTCATCCTAGCAGATAGGGGCGGAGCTTGTAAGGTCATCGGGTCAAGTTGCTGTGTTTTCATTCCAGAAAACGCGCCTACAGTATACAAAGCTATTACACGTCTTCATAAGATTGCAAGTTTGATACATCAGAATCCAGGCACCTGGACTTGGTCCGGTTGGTTCTGGACAACATTGACCGCTTGGGGATGGAAGATCCTATCCTTCCTAGGCATTGCCCTTGTCATAGTATTCAGTTGCTGCCTGTGCCTACAGTGTGGGCCAGCGATTTGTGGTCTGTGCGCCACTTCATGTATTGCACATTCCAGTTTTCACTTAAAACGCGAAAAGAAGAAAGAAGAGCAAATAATGTTACAAGAACAGACTGATCGGTTCATGAGAATCGATATATCATGAAGGGTCCGTAGGGAACAAGGAGGGAATGAGGAAATATAAATTTTATGGTCAAGAAATGTTCCCTAACGTGTACCCCACCGTCTCCATGTACCAGCTTAAAGTGCATGTAACTTCCCTCCTGTGCCAGCTATGAAGACGCAAATACATTTGCGTCCAACGTTAACATATCCTCTTTCAGATGCACCCTGAATGGGTTGAATATTCTGTTCCTAAATATGCCATGCCAACGTCTTTTTGTGGTGTACTTTACACGTTTTTCAGCTCTGGCGAAGTAGGCCCTGAATTCTGCCATCGAGCCTTTTCCTGCCTTCTGATTCTGAACGCCTCAGCCTGGGCTGCCTCTGTACCCGTGACCTCTGCCTTACTCCCTGTGTGGCTAACGGCGCTTAGCTCAGCCTGCTGCCTGCCAACACTGTATTCAATCTTCGAATTATCTGTTCCGCTCCTCAAACATACATTCCTGCCTACTAGTTCAAGTAAACATCTTCCAGCTGCAGAGCAAAGGGCCCGGCCTCACTGTCTCCGTGCAAGTAATTCATAGCCTCTGTTACCATGGTAGGCCCATGCCCCCTCGCATCTCATACAGACACCTAGACGCTTATACACGCACTCACAGTCAGTATAGAATAGCCTCTGCCCAAGAGACCTTTTCCTCTAGATAATATGGTTCCCAAACATTAGATATCAGATATGATATGGGTACGAGTTGATCTGACATGCCAGACTTCTGTCTCTTTCCGCTAGTGTAAATGTCAAGTCCCCTGCACCCTCCAGTTCCCCGTCATTCACGCGTCATGCAGCTGCGCGCGCATCCAGGCCTCAGATTTCTGCTGACATTGCCAAATTCTGCTAAGTACCCACCTACTTGTGACACTTACATATGACGTTTCTAGCACACGCCTCTATGTTCACGCCTAGTTCACGCCTTCTAATTACGTACCACTACCACGTGTATGCTGTTATCTTGTTTCTCTCAGCTGTTACGCCTACGGTATTGGTTTCTATTGTATGATTTAAGTATATAAGCTATGTATTGTCAATAAAATATTGCTCTATCCCTTCCTGCACCCCAGTGGTGGCAGGAACAAGATATCCGATCTGGTACCATGACCATTCCTTTTTAAGGAATAAAACCCCTAAGAACTCTAACACCACGGACTCTGCCTCTTTCTTTCCGATTGAGTTATTTTTGTTAAGTACTTACCTGCATAGAAATTAGGACGGTAAATCAAATATTTACCACAGAAGGAAGCTCCAACAGCAGCAGGGAGATCTTCTCAATCATTAAGAATTTCACTTCCCCCTCAGCCACTGTCATCCGCAATGCTGCCTCCCAACAACTCTGCGACAACCTATCCAACTTCTTCCACAGCAAAATCGCAAACATTTACAGCAACTGTGTACACCAACCAAAGCCAACCCAACCCCAGAGAAATTGTTGCTAACCTACTACCACCAACCAATACGGATACCTGATAGAATGGACAACCCTCAACAGAAATGACATAGCTGCAATCATGTGGAATATTCACTTAGGGGCCCCAATGGACCCAGGTTTCCACTACATCTATAACCTTGGAACACCATCAATCACCACCACCCTGACCACATCACCAGCAACTCTATCATGCCCACCACTTCCCCTCATGAATGGAAACTTGCAGAAATCCACGGTCTCCTCAAGAAGCCCAAAGCTGACCTGAATCAGCTGAGCAAATTCTGACCAATCTCCCTGCTCCCCAATCTAGTCAAACTGATTGAGAAGGCCATCAACAAGCAACTAATAACCCACCTTGAACTTTACCATCTTCTAGACAACACTCAATCAGGAGTCAGAAAGAACCACAGCACCAAAACAGCACTCATCGCGGCCACCAATGACATTTGAGTCATCCTGGAACAAGGAGAAACAGCGACCCTCATCCTGATCAACCTCTCTGTGGCCTTCATCACTGTTTCCCATAAAACCCTCATCACAAGACTTTAAGAGATTGGCATACAAGGATCTGCGATTCGCTCTCAAATGGATCTGTTCCTTCCTTATGGTAAGACCCCAAAGGTTCAGGCTGCCACCTTTCACATCAGAGACCAAGAAAATGATATGCAGAGTCCCACCGAGGTCGTTCCTCAGCCCCACCTTTTTCAACATATACATGACACTGCTCGCCAACATCATGCAATCGCAAAACATCACCATTATCTCTTATGCGGATGACACCCAACTCATCCTCTCCCTGACAGACAAGACGACAGCCACCAGAACCAACTCCACCAACTACATGACCATGGTGGCAGACTGGATGTGAACCAACTGCCTGCCGCTCACCTCCAACAAGGCAAAAGTACTGGTCTTTGGCAACAAGATCTCCCCATGGGACTCCACCTGGTGGCCATCGGCGCCAGGACCACCACCCACAGACCACACAAGAAATCTAGGGATCAACCTGGATGACCAGATTAACATCACGACTCAAGTAAATTCAGTGTGCACCTCCTTCTTCCACATTCTATGTATGCTGCAAAAGATCTTAAAATTGTTTCCTTAGAACAGGAGATGGCCCATCATGCAAGCACTCATCACCAGCAGGCTGCACTATGGCAACACTCTCTATGCGGTAATCTACAAACAGCTCCTATACAGACTCCAGACCATTCAGAACACCGCTGCAAGACTCATACTCGACTTTCCATGCCACACCAACATCACACCGTACCGCAGAACGTTTCTCTGGCTCCCCATTCACAAGCTCAGCCAATTCATACTTCTCATGCATACATACAAAGCCCTACACAACCCAGGACCTGAATACCTGAACAGATCTCATACACTTTCACCAAACGACCAGATACCTTTGCTCTACCTCACTCTCACTTGCACGCGTTCCCAGCACGTGCAAAAGCAAAACTGGAGGTCGCTCCTTCTCCTACATTGCATCCAAGACATGGACGGCCTCCCTCAACACATTAAAGCCTCCTCCTCACTTCTCGAGTTCTACATAAAGCTAAATGCCTGGCTCTAAATACATATTGTTACAATGCATGCAATTACAATGCATGCTTTTACAACGCAGCCTTGACATCGCAACTTCCATTACATTGCATGATTTTACAACTCATGCTATCACAACGCATTTTTTAAAACTACGATTACAACGCATTCCATTACAACGCATACTATTGCAACGCATACCATTACAACGCATACCATTACAATGCATAATACTTTTAGGGCAACAGTAGGGTAAGTGTTAGATAGTGTAGGGGTAAAAATTACTATTCCCACTCCAGTGAGTGCAACAGTTGGGAAAATGTAGGATAGTTTAGGGGTACAATTACTATTCCTATGTACCTCAAAACCCATACCCACCCTAATACTAAAGAAAAATCTCCATTACTTACTGTATAATGCGTTGTAGTGACATGCGTTGTAATGGCATGCGATGTAAAGGCAGTTGCGTTGTAACAGTTGCGTTGTAAAGGTAAGTCGGTGTAATGACTAGGTTGTAATGAATGTTCCCCTGGCTCTTCATATAAGCACCTTGGGGACCACACACCTACATACCTGGTCAAAGGCCTGGATATTCAATGCCTGGTCACTTTCTTAGGTGATTAATGTGCTATACAAATCAATATAACATAACATTGTGTTGTATTTTGACTTTATTACTATTTTGGTACAGCATAGGTAAATGACCTAAGTTTAGCCTGTCTGTTCTGTGCCAGAGCTACCAGGATCTTGAGCTCAGGTTAATTTAGTGACTTTGACAGTTCACTCAGACAAGGAATATGATTATTACGCAAGGTAAGTAGTCACCACCAACTAATAACCCAATTTGTAACAATTTTGCTTTCACATTTTGAGGTGGACCCATTTTCAGAGGCAGAAATGCTCCACTTAAAGACTGTGATATCTTCTGCCTGTACATTTACATCAGTTATGTTTTATAGACCACCCCCCAGCATGAAAACAACTTTGGTAATAACTCCTTGAATTTATATTCTTCTGGATCTCTTTTCTGCCAAATTTATATTGCTAGGAGACTTCAATGTTTGGACTGACCACGCTCAATTAGTTGAGATGATGCTAAATTAGACTAATTCGCAGCTTTAGGCTTCTCACAACTAATCTCAGTGGTCACTGGTTCAAGCTTTTCTTTTTCAAAGAGAAACAAACCTCACATCTTAATGTTAATGTGTTCCTTCTCGTTTGGCCTGTCTGCCCCACCATCTTTTCTACCTGGCACAACTCTATCTTTATGTTTTGTACAAAATCTGCGCAAACCATACTTAAACATTATTTGTCTAAGATAAAACCCATCAACTTCAACACGGCACTCACATCCGCTTTCCCCCATGGAAGCTCTTCCTTTCGAATAGTATTTGGAATAATATGCTAATTGGATTATGACTGTTGTGAACATTTTGCCACTCTCAAGCTAGCACTTCCTCGTCAACTTAGACCACCCACCCCTAGTTCACAAGCAATCTTAAATCATCCTAATTGTAATTGTATTTATATGGCACTTATTACCCATAACGAGGCATTGAAGTGCTTTTCGCTGAGTAGCATGCTACTCCGGAACCCAGAGTGGATTAGACCAAGGAAATAAAAGTTGTTAATTTGAGTGGTGGACATGTTAGTCTGTTAGTTGAATTGGATACGGTAAATGAGGGATAGAGAAGCAAAGAGTCTAGAAAGTGTTATTTGGGAGATCATAGTATTAAAATAAAGTTTGGGGAAAGTCAAAGGATGGATAGAATATGGAAGAGGAGGGATAGAGGAGGGAAGAGTGTAGAAAGGTTTATTAGGGAGAGCATAGTTGTCCATTGAGGTTTGGGATGAGCCAGAGAGTGGAGGTAGAGGATATATTAAAAGAGGTATATGACGAGAGAGAGTAGTGAATTGTATAGAGTTGAAGTTTTTTTTACAGTAGGAGTAAGGTAATGAATATATAGATGCATAACTATGGAGAAAGGTATAGAGGTGTATGGAAAATTATAAAGAGATATAAAGTTGTATTATATGAAGTTTCATATGTACATGTACGGATAAATACTTCGAAATTCAGACTTTTAAGTGTTGCCGTACATAAAGCTGATTTATTAATGTATTGTAATTAATTTGTTTTTTTTAATTTTATTTAATCATTTTCATTTATATTTATTTATTTATCTATACTACTATTATAAAGAGAGAACACAAACCTTTGAGCCAGGTAAACTCGAGAACCACAGCGCCAATCTACACACCAGATACATCGTAAAAAATGTCAGGGTGTGCAGATGGACATAGGATATAAAAACATTTTAAAAAACGTAAATTTAAAAATATAACTTTAAAAAAAAAGTAGTGCCCTGAAAGTAGCGCCGGCCGCGACGCTGCGCTGGCTGCGACGTAGCGCTGGCCGCGACGTGCGTGATGACGAGGAGGAGCGGCGGACATGGAGCGGCGGTGAAGTGAGGAGCGCGGGGAGAAGCGGTGGCTCAGGTGCGTCATGACGAGGAGGAGCAGCGGACATGGAGCGGCGGTGAAGTGAGGAGCGCGGGGAGGAGCGGCGGCTCAGGTAAGGTAAAGGGACACGTTGGAGTCGGGGCGGGAGCGGGTGCGCACAGAGGGACGGGCGGGAGCCCTTACTGCATGCAAGCCTCAAATGTTGCCCCCAGCGGCGGCTCAGGTAAGGTAAAGGGACACATTGGAGTCGGGCAGGAGGGAGTTGGGGTGGGAGGGGGTCGGGGGCGGGAGCGGGTGTGCACAGAGGGATGGGCGGGAGCCCTTAGTGCACGCAAGCCTCAAATGCTGCCCCCAGCCCCCTTCTGCCCCAGGCAACGCTGGGGCGGGCTGCTAGTATGTTATATTTCTACAACATTTCAATAGTGAAGCAGTTAGAGATACAATTGTTATGATCATAATTACACATTGTGGTAGATAAAATAAATAAAACAGAAACCCATAAACATATAGTCAAATGTCTTATATGTAAACTATCATTAATCACCAAGAAAGCTAAAAAACTGATCCACAGATGACTCTATCTAAAAGTGTATTCACTTCCAAAAATACTTTGCACCCACAAAAAAACAAATCAGACAAGGAGGGAAACTTTATTGCTCCAATGGAATTGATAACATGAATAATCCCACTAATGACATTTAAAAGTAGTTCCTTCCCTTCTTATACCCATCTGCTATAAAATGCCCATCCTTCCATCACAATCGCCTTGTCAAGAACTTTCATTCTTCTCTCAAGAGAACATTGCCAAACAATTGATTTGGAAGATCTGCCCAAATTTTGCATCATGGATCACCTAGCACTTCAGCCACAATAGAAGCAATGTTAACACTAGAAAGTGTGCATAGGCTAGTTTCATACCTTTATTAAGCTCTGAAAGCGGACAAAGTCAAAATCCTGATACAGCTAGGCGATTATGGCAGGTAGATCTGCAGAGACATCTAAGGAGCAGAAAACGGGGAGCAGCGGTTGCCATAATATGAGAAGTTTCTAGCAATGCTAGATTTAAATGAATTCATGTTAACCTTTTTTTCACAGAATGATCATGACCTCTGGAACCTTAAGAGAATTTACCCCAACATATCTTCATCTTGATCGAAAGTTGGTGAACAGGATGCCACATTCTCACATATGGTACGGACATGAAGACTCCTGAGTGCATACTGGGAATGCATTGTGAAGAAATTGAAAATGGTCATAGAGATCAATATTAAGACTACAATGCTGCATTGTCTATTGGAGGTCATACCCAAAGCCACGAGTCATAAACCCCACTACAGATTTACACATATTGTTCAAGGATAAAAGGCATATTGCAATCCGTTGACTGCGCTTTAGTGGCCCAGGAGACAAGCCATGGAGAAAAGACTTGCTAGAATGGCTCTGGCAGAGGAGATACAAATGAAAGCAGTCAGGACAGATGATAAGGTAAATGAGTTTGTGGTACTGTGGTTCAATTTAAGGGGATCTCTAGCTGGTTCCGAAGATGCAGATAAAGATACATCTGAATATCCCCACTGGTATGGAACAGGCACAGAGTTAAGTATGAAGGCCCAAGGTCTGGGTGGCAGGATGATCTGGCCATGAGCTTATTGGGGTTGTGAAAAGTGTTCTTAAAATGTGGCTTTGAAGGTGGGGTGTGTACAGCCGCTTGTCGCAGCAAAGATGATGGTGAGACAGAAGAAGACCTAGCTGCAATAATTATGGCACAACTACGTGAGAGCCCCTATGTGATGCTCTCTCCGTAATTGAAATATGTTTTTCCTTGGTTTGATGTAACTGTCGATGGCATGGCTTTTTGTTATATGTTTTTTTTTCTTCCGCCATTCTATTGCTAGTCCAACTGAACTCTTAGAGCAAAACATAACACATGCACCCATCACAGGGCAGGCATGTTTGAAATAGTTAATGGTAAGTGGGACCCACGAGTAGATGAGTAGATATATGTGAAAGGGGAAAACAGGTGCTGGCACTGTATAGCTATAGAAAGCAATTCCTGTACTTTAAAGGATAAAGGATCCCATCCACCCTAAGGTG
This sequence comes from Lissotriton vulgaris, assembly GCF_964263255.1. Classification (NCBI taxonomy): domain Eukaryota; kingdom Metazoa; phylum Chordata; class Amphibia; order Caudata; family Salamandridae; genus Lissotriton; species Lissotriton vulgaris. The sequence continues at coordinate 179,370,160 of NC_141699.1, forward strand.
GCATGCTTCATTTTAGGGCACCTCTTCACTCTTCTAGCTGTGTGCTATTTCCCTCGGATGAGGGAAGCTATTTTGGAGTAATGGGGAAGGGGGTCCTCCTGGTTATATGTGTGAGTGTACAAAAGAGCACAGAGGGATAGAAAACAAAAACTACCTCACGTGAACTTTCAATGATTTATTCTTGTTCCCTGTGGTTAGAGGGTAAAAACACAAATTGATCAATATGATTCTGCCTAACTGACCTATGAAACAGGCGTCTGGACATTCGTCTGGAGCAACTTAACCTCTCTTGCAATCAGCATCAACTGGTAAAATGATTAATAAGTAAGAGGAAAAGGTAACAAGTCATTTGTTGATTAAAACACATACTAACTGTTCGTTTGATGGGTCCAGAGGCCTCAACTCGGGGCAATGAACAGGCTCCAGATTGGTCCTGTTTCCTGTATCTCACCGTGCTGAGGAGTTTTTGTGGTTTCTTACACTTATTTGTCTGGACTCTGCAGTCTGATGGGGTCCTTGCTGCAGGGGTGGTGAGAACCATCAGGGACGGTGAACTTGTCTCCAAGATAGGGGCCTGCACTGGTCGTGATGACTGCAAATAAGGGCAGTTGAGAAGATGGTGTGGGCCACCAAGGGGGGCCAATGGAGGTCCACAGGGGCGAGGGTTGTGTGGTCATATTTCTTCAAGCTCTGGAGGAGACACGCTCCAGTATGTAGGAGGCCCTTATTGGGTGCCTGTGTGGAGTCTGGGAGCAGGGTGTTACCACCATCCTGAAGTGATTTTACAAGGGCTTGTACAGCAATTTGGAAGTTGTTTTCTGGAAGTAACAGTTTCACTTTCTTTGGAAATGAGAGCTGGTACAAGGCTGTCTTTGTTTGATGGCAATGTCTTCCTTGATGGTTTGGCTGTTTGTTGTCTAGGGTGACTACAAGTGGCTTGGCATTCTGTGAAAGTTAGGTATTTATGATAACCCAAATGTACTGATACCAGCTTTCACTAGTGTATGGTTATTCTAATAATTCTGAATGTATTGTTTAATTTTCCAGTGTTTATTTTTTCATTTTCAGTGATATCACTTCCTGCGGTCAAAGATCATGTGACTTCTTCCTGCTCTGTTTCGGGGCCCAGGTTTGTGATGCCACTTCCTGTGATGTCCTGGGAGGATGTTTAAAGGGTGTGTGATGTCACTTCTGCTACGCCTGAGATTTTGGTGAATAGTCGACCAGGTGTATTACTACAAGCATAAAAAATGTGCTCTTAGTCATTCATGAACGGTGCGGGCAAAGTGAATTCATATTCTTAAACAGGTAATCTTCATATCAATTACAAATGCAGATTAAAAAAAAAAAAGCTACGCACCCTTTCCAATCGGCAGTGGCACAGCAAAGACAGCTATAGTAAATATGCTAATTGTGTTTGCAAATGGGTGCCGTGATGACACCAGCTCGCGCTGTTTTAAATGCTAGAGAGAGATTCTTCTCCCAGCGAGGAATGACCCGGGTAATCCTGGTAATTATAGACCCGGCGCGCGATGATAGGCTTGGAATCCGCGGCGCTGCCTGCTCGCGCTGTCACTCAGGGGCTTCTGTGTGGGCGCGAGGAGGCCCTGCAGCAGGAGGCCGGGACATGTCGAAAAGATGAATGCGGTGAGCAAGGAGAGAGGATGCCGCCACTGCCCACGAAGTGCCACGTGATGCAGCTCGTATTCCTGGTGTGGGAGGACAGTCATCATATGAGGTGCTGCGGATAAAAAGGTCTCACGCAGAGGGCCGTATTAAACAGTGCGGGGGTGATGTTTATTTCAGCCAGGATAGTACATATAGTAAAGGTCTTCTGTTTTACTACGTTTCTACATGGCCTGGGCTGTAATCCAAGCTTTAATGAATTCATTCCCTCTTTGTGCGGAATTGGGAGAGTCTCCCAAATCCGTATCCCGAGTAATTTTTGGAAATGAGCGAGCACGTTGGGGAGTAAAGATGCTGCGGGAAGAGGATGGGGGTATATAAGCACTGGCTAAGCGAGGGGAGAAGCATAAGGAAATATGAAACTACAAAGGTCATTTCGCGTTCAGAATTTCCAATTTCTGCAGTATCTATCGGGTGTGTAACTACTATATTGGGTTTCCCGGTGACCTCGGAAACGAGGGCGGTCAGTGTTATTTTGAAGTACCAACAATCAATGTCTATATTGTAATTGTATTTATATAGCGTTTAGTACACCTAACGAGAAATCGAAGCGCTTTTTCAGCGAGTAGTTCGCTACTCCAGAACCCAAAGAGGATTAGTGTTGAATCAGTATAGGGAGATATGAAATTAATTTGAGCGGTGGACATGTGATATTGTAATTTGGATTGGAAAAGGATAGTGGAGGGATAGAAGAGGACGAATATAAAAATATGGACAAATTATAAACAGCAATTTTTGGCTTCTTCAACACAGACATGCACACCATACATAAACAAATTGTCACAAAATAGACTTTTTAAAATATGTATGTTTGGTGAAAAATAGCATTTTGAGCTATTCTGCTCCCTTTCCTAGTGATCACATTTCTGATTTGTGGCAGAAAAAAACATATTTCTGTAAGGTTTACACGCGGGTAAATATCAACAAGATTATTTGCTGCTGCAAGGTAGCACTGATTGGTGTCAAAAGAAATGAAAGAAACCGCACACTCTTGGGGTAAATAACACTTCTGCGCAAATTGACAGTCACAAATATGAGTCTAAAAACAACGTTAATTCCATTCATGCCGAAACTATCTTCAGTAGAAAAAAACCAAGAGGCTGGCTCATCAAGTGAAACGGAATGCAGATAGTCTTCGGTCCTTATTGGTCCATCATTGACTATCATGGCTTTCTCTTGAGTTGAAGTTACATCAATTGCTTTTTTTTTAAACACACTTTTATTAAGTTTTATGTGTAAGCTTACATACGTCTCCTTCGGTACACGTTAGTTCTTCAATAGGCAAAAATAGTTACAACTTATGTTCCATAGATAGGTGATTCAGCGCAAGCATGTCTTCAAGCAGAAATAACTTATATCAAAACCTTCACACAAGTATCAACCTGCTGGAATCAGTACAGGGTGCACGTGTCAGGAGTCCATGGGCCGGGGAGGGAGTGTGTGTGCTGTACTTTAATCAGTCGATTTGTATAGTGTAGCTGTGTCACCTGAGAGGGTATCCGGGTGCTTGCAGGGATGCAAGAGAATTCCCGTAGAGAGGGGGAGGTTTGGGGGTGCAGGGGGAGTCCTAAAGCATTGGCAAAGTTGGTGATTGTTGAGATGCCCTATGAGAAGGTGAACCATCTCACTGTGGACACATCTTCTGCTGCTCCTGCATGATCCAGAGGGGCTGGGAGGAAAGAACTACGGGGCATATTACCAACAACTAGCGATAATTATCGCTATGTTGGTTTAGCTGCGATATTTTATCACCGAGTAGATTTTTATCGCTTAGGAGCCTTGCTATTACCAAGGTTTATCTCCTGAGCGATAAAAATCGGCCGAAATGCATGAATATCGCTGTAAAGACAGCGATATTCATGCATTACCGAGCAAATGCTCTTAGCCATGTTATCCACCTCCTAATGGATAACATGGCTAAGAACTGCTCAGGGCAGGTGTTAGCTTTTGGAGATATTCCCGCTTAGCGCGAATATCTCCAAAAGTTGGTAATAGGAGATAGCGATGTTAGCGACTGTTTCCAGTCGCAAACATCTTGGCACGCCCACTTTGCATGTCATTAGTGATAAATATCACTGACATGCAAAGCGGGGCCCAAGAAGGTCGCTATCTCCTACTAGCTGTCGCTAACTGGTGTTAGCGACAGCTAGGTAATAGGCAGATAATTTTATCTCCGCTTTCTTGGCTTTTAAAGCCAAAAAAGTGGAGATAAACTTGATAATATAAGATAAACTTGATAATATGCCCCTACATGCTTTCCCTATAGAGAAATGTTGCAAATTAAACATTTCAAGCTCATGAAGCAATTTAGCAACATTGCAAAAACAGCTTCGGCTTCATCTATCCCAGGGTGAAATTTTGTGCAAGAAACAAAGAGAGACTCAGGCCGTTCTGTGAACAAGACAAGAACATACAATACTAGATCTGTTGAAAGTCAAAGCAAGGATAATAAAACGTTACTGAGTCCCAAATATGAAGCTACATGGGGTGTTCAACGTATGTGCGTGGGAGTTTAGGTATCGCAAGTCTCATTCTGGATTCTGCAGGGAAAGCAGCTTAGGAGCACACCCCAGAAAGAATCACACATTTTCCATTTAGATGGGAAGTCCCCGTTTTTTTCAAGCTAAAATTAATCTAGTTTTATCTTTTTCACACACTTAACATTTTACCAGTTCAATTGCAGGTTAATGGTTCAAGTACTTACATAGTCCATTTTGATTTTTTACAATCTTTCCAGCTTTAGGGGAGCAGTTTGGGATTACCAAATAGGCAAAGTAGGCACCAGCCTATGGACCCCACTCCTTTTGGGGCCCGCAACAACAGATCAAAATAATATTGATTTGATCTTGAAAGAAAATTGCAATCATATTTTCTTAAATTGTTTGGAATTAATTTTTGTTTAATAGCATTATTAATTGTTAATGTTTAGTTTTGTGTAATAAAATTGGTTTATTAAAATTGTTGGTTGGTAAAATGAAAAACGTATTATGAGAGAACATGCAAGGGGCCCCCAGAAATTTCAACTGCCTAGGACCCCCCATAGGGTTTAATCCTGCACTAAAGGGGAGTCTGTGGCTGACATGTTTTCCTTAATTTAGATTTCATAATGAGAGGCTGAAAAATGTCTGGGGTTTACTTATTTCACACAGAGAATGGATGGTATTTATGTCCCAATTGCCTTCAATGATGTTTGGCAATTGTCAGCTCCATGCAGGTAAAAGCCAAGCTGTAAGCATCCCATGAAATATGCTGCTCAGATACACGGCACTAAAGCCAGTCTCAACTATTTAGTGGCATTTGAAACTGCAGCTGCCAAAAAGCATAAATGGCCTTTAGCTCTGACTGCTTCAGCAGCCAATGATTTCTAGGTGTCACAATAAAATAGAAACTAGGAAAAATTATTTTTAACTACTTTGTTGGTCTTTCATCATTAAGTAACTACATACAAAATAAGCACACAACTGAATGAAAGATGATAAATTATACAAGTTAAAGACATCGATTGGAAATGCATTCTTTTATGTTACCACTTCAATTGGTTAATACAATCACTTCAGAGATTTTGTGTGTAACCAGAGAGAAATGGACATGAGTCCTGGTTGTCCCAGTGGGGTATAGTGAATTTTGTATTATAGTGCTCCATGGTCGCCAGCCTGCGATATAAAGCACGATAAATCTACACATTGTTTTAAAATTGTATCATACACAGTAAAAGATAGGCTACCACAAAGCATGCTGAGATTTAGTGTTATAAAGCAAGTGTTATCCTTCTATTTCCAGGGTTTTGAAACAGCTTTAATATAGTTTAAGAGCTTTTTCATTACTCCAAAGGGTGTAATTTCTGATATTTATCTGTTTCCATGCACTCCATTACTTGGTTTTACTTGCAAGAAAGTGACAGTCTAAGTTTCATACATTTGGCAGTTGAATGTCACTCATAAGTAGACTGAAACCATCAAAATGTCATACATCAGCAATCTGAAAACTTGGCAGCTGTGTGCATTTTGTGTGCCCTGTGTCCTTTTGCTCCCTGGTGAAACTTGAAACAGTCCGAGTCCATGGCATCGTGTTCACTGCTGTCTGCCCCCCCCCCCCACTCCTGCTCATTCGGAACAGTCTCAGTATAGTGACCACTGAGAGGAGAGTTGAGAGGAGCATTACAGAGTCCACCAATGGATGCTTTTGTTGCTACCAGTGCCCTCAATCTGAGCCCTCAGGAAAGTCATTAGATCAGAACAGTACAAAGGGGCAATTAATATATAACACAAACGTATTAAAATAACCTGTTAAAATGTCAGTGGTACCGCCCAAAAGTTAAAGGACCGCAAATTGAATCTGCATTCAACCTGTAATCTAATCAGTAAAGGCATCTCTCGAGGTGCAATCTTCTGCCTACTTGTTAGGTCTGAAAAATGCAAACAATGCTTCTCATTCTGCATACAACTAATAATTTATTTCTTTGTGTCATATCCTATGTGCATGTGGCTCCATGACTTTGCATAGAATGTAGCCTGGGCAGCAGAAATTATCAATCCAGGAGCTGTGCCTACGTAGGTGGAAAAGGAGCCCTACTTAAAAGAGATGAGTGGTGTATAGTTGGAAAATAGATGAGTGGAGTGGCAGGTTACACGTAGTCGACATTGGGCTTGGGAAAGGTGAAACGTGGAAATGGTATATGTTGGTGGGAAGAGCAGTGATGGCACCTGGCTCAGAAGAGTTCTACAGATGAGGCTTAAATGTCCAACCGGGGTCACGTGACACTGCAATGCTAATGGAAACCTGCCTATGTACATAGGTTTTGATGCGCAGGGCTCTTGTGGGACATCCAAGAGAGAACTGGTATAGACTTGTGATCATGCTAATTCATGTACAATTCATAAGATTTACAAAAAAACTATGTATGTTTCAATCCCACTTCCCCTTTTCAGTTCGAATTGTAAAAAGCCCACAATAAACCCCATCTATACTTACCAAGCGACTGTACTAAGCATTGGCTGTGAAAAATAAGCAGAACAGAGCTCTGACTGAAACTGGTCAACAATGCTGCAAGAAGACTTATTTTAGATGGGGTGGCCATCATTAAACTGATGAGCCCTTTAGCACTATGGGTTCCCGCAGTGAGGGTGGCCCTCTTAGCTGAGCCTGGTTTGAGGGTCAGGTGCAGGGCCAGAGAAGGGATATTCCCAATGTGATTTTACTGTCTGGATTTTAAGGATGGTGGTATCGGGTCCATTGCTCCTACGTTGAGTAAATCTGTGTGCAGGAAGTTGTGCAACCAACAGCCCACACCGGATTGAATGAAGTGGAATTCCAAATAGGAATTGTGCTCTGCTCAACTCACAATCGGTATCTTAGTAGGTGGCCTTACCAGAGAAAATGAGAAAAGTGATATAGTTACATTAAACAGCATAAAGAAAGGAGGGGGCATTACTAAACACTGAGATGCGTATGGATAAAAAAACGAGTTTATGCTGGTGTGGATCTCTGATAGCCTCTTTTTGGCCTGCAGAGCTGTGATCTCATCCTGAGCCAATGAAGTCAGAATGGAATGTAGGCATCTCAGAGGACTCCATCACTTCTCTCCAAAGTAGATTTCAGTCTTGATGTCTGCAGGCTTGTATTATCTGCAAATTTAAAAGAAAGTTTTGCAGTTCCTTAATGATGATGACAAAAAAATGCACAATGGCAATTGTGTATTTGTACGTATATGTGTATATATGCATATTGTATTTCTTTTTTTCAGTTTAGTAAAGTTTTATTTTGTTTAAGAAAAAAAGTACAGCATAATATAACCGCATGACAAAAATCAGAACCAATATGAGAGAACAATGAGAGATAGATGGAGAGGAAAAATGGTTCAGATAAATTATGAAAAGGAAGAAAATGGAAGAAAGAGAGAAAGATAAGAAAAGAAAAAAGAGGGGGAGAGAGAAAGAGGGAGGAAGGATTAGGGAGGGGGATAAGAGGATAAGAAGGTAGAGAAAGGCAGCCAGGTAAGGTCAGACTTAATTTTTAAAGTGACAGAAGAAGAAGAAGCAATTGCAATTCTGTGCTCATCACATATGAAATTCCACCATGTATGCACAGACAATTTAGTATTATCCTTCCAACAAGACAAAATTACTTTGAAAGCAGTTGCAATGAAAAGATCAAATAATTTAGCATTATATGAATGTAAGTCTAAAACATCAGATAGGGAACCTAAAAAAACGTGCAGCGCTGAGAATGGTTCAGAAAAATGAAAAATACGCATGCAATAATCCCAAACTGAGCTCCAAAAAGTAAGAACAGAGGGGCAATCAAACAAGAGGTGTTTGAGTGTGCCAGTGTGAGAGGAACAGGACCAACAAAGGGGAGAGGATGAAGGGGAGAATTTTGTTATGCTTACAGGGGTAATAAGAGCTCTATGGTATAGAAAAAAAGTGATTGAGTAATACGAGCTGAAATCGAAGTCTTAAACAATTTACACCATAAGCGATCCCAAACATCAACAGATAACGAGAAAGATAAATCAGTTTCCCAAACAGTTTCAGTAATGGTTTTAGGTCTAAGACCAACATTATCTAATAACAGTTTATAAATTAGAGCAGCTTTGGGGATTTGTTGAGTAAACAAAGGATATAGAGGAGTGGAAGGAGTAAGGGAAGGAAGGAGATCAAAAGTAGGAAGGGTAGATAAATGAGATAAAATGGCAGAAGTAATAATGTCATATTCTTTGCGAAAATGTACAGGTAAATCAAACATGGTTTGCATTGCAGAAAATGAAATAATGGAGGAATCAGAGAAAAATTGGTATACAAACATAATATCCTTTTCTTTCCAATACTTGAAATAAAAAGATTTACCCTTATACTTAAGATATTTGTTATACCATACACTAGAGGAAAGAAAACATTGTAAGGGGGATGAATCTTTCGAGAATACAGTGTGCAGTAGAGTATGTGAGTATTTCAGTACAGGGTGAGTAGTCATGAATGAACAATTTGACATAAAAAGAGATTGTTGGAAAGTAAAATCTTTTAACAAGGACCGTTCGACTGCAATCCATCTGGGCAGAGGGGTATCATTAAAATTGAAAGCCAATGAGAAAGCTTGTTTTATTAAAAAGGCAGAGTGGTATGACTGAAAGTCAGGAAAGCGAACCCCACCTTCAGATTTCGGGCGTATAAGTTTATGTAAAGCAATACGAGGTCTTTTATTATTCCACAAAAATTTGGAGCAGATGGAGTTCAGCCGGTTGAAATATAATTTAGGGATTTTCACAGGGAGCATGGAGACAGTGTACAAAATATGTGGGGAAATCATCATTTTAATGGTGTCTAAACGACCCCACCATGAAAGAAAAAGGGGAGACCATGATTGAAGAAGTGATTGAAGTTTTTGAGTGAGGGAGGTAAAGGTCAGTTTAAGTGTTTCAACTAAAGTAGATGAGAACCAAATACCCAAGTATTTGATCTTGGAGGGACACCAGGCAAAATCAGTTGATGCAAACATATATTGGTAACAGGATGAGTTTAAGGGTAGGACTTCCGTTTTAGAAAGATTAAGCTTATAGCCAGAAACAGAGGAGTATAAGCGGACTTCTTCTAAAAATGGAGGAAGGGAAGAAACAGGATTAGCCATGTAAACCAGGACATCATCGGCATAGGCCGAAATTTTTGTCTCAAACGATGACATTTTGAATCCATTAATTAGGGGGTTAGAGCGAATTTTAATGAGGAAGGGTTCAAGGCAAAGAATAAAAAGTAAAGGGGAAAGGGGGCAGCCTTGTCTCGTTCCTCTGGATAAGGGGAAAAATTTTGAGAATTGATTATTAACAAAAACACTTGCACGAGGAGCAGAATAGAGTAGTTTAACTAAAGAAATGAAAGAGGGGCCAAACCCAAACCATTGTAATGATTTAAACATGAAATTCCAATTAATACGATCAAACGCTTTCTCAGCGTCCAGGGATAAGGCAGCAAGGGGGGCTTTAAATCGTTTACTATGTGAAATAATATTGGCAAACACACGGGCATTATCAGCAGCAAGTCTACCTTTCACAAAACCAACTTGATCAGTGCTGATTAGCAGAGGGATAAGGGATTCAAGGCGGGCAGCTAGAATTTTGGCAAAAATTTTACAATCGTAATTAATGAGGGAGATGGGACGAAAGTTTTTACACAAGGAATGGTCTTTGTCAGGCTTGGGGATTATGATTATTAGGGCATCCAAAAAGGATCCAGAGGCTTTGGCATTAGTAATAAAGGAGTTGAAAAGTTGTAAAAGATGAGGAACAAAAATAGAGTGCATGGTGGAGTAAAATTCAATTGGGAGACCATCTGGGCCAGGGGCTTTCGATTTCTTTAGGGAAGTAATTGCCTTGAGAATTTCCTGAGGAGTAATTTCAGTCTCTAGTTGATGGAATTCGGTAGGGAGAGATGGGGGAGGGGGTAGGTCTTTGAAAAAACGGGAGAGGTCATCATCATCAGGATGCGTATCATCAGTATACAGGAGTTTATAGTAGTTATGGAATACTTGTGCAATATCCTCATCAGAAGAAACCAGTGTGTTGGTTACTTCGTTGAGAATGGGGCCAATTGATTTTCGTTCAGATTTAATTTTGAGATAATTTGCTAGCATTTTCCCAGATTTATTCTGACCCCCATGAAATTTAGATTTAATCTTCAAAAGGGTGTTACAAGCTTCAACCGTGGCAATTTGATTGAAGTCAGATTTGGCTTTGATAAGTTGGAGGAGAGCGTCAGGATTCTTGGAAGAAAAGTAAGAGTGTTCTAGGGTCTTGATGTTGGAAAGTTGGGCGATATATTTAGCGCGGTTGAGTTTCTTTTTTTTAGATACATAAGAAATTGTGAAACCACGTAAGGTAGCTTTAAAGGCATCCCAATTATTCGAAACTGACGTGTCAGTAGGTAAATTGAGGGAAAAGTATTCAGAGATGAAATCTTTAACTTTAGACATAAAAACAGAATCAGAGAGAAGGAAAGTGTTAAATTTCCATCGATTAAAAGAGGAGGAGGTTTGGGTTAGGTCAAAAGCGGCATAAACAGGTGCATGGTCCGACAAAAAAATAGAACCAATTTCGGACTTCTGAATCGCAGGGAGAAGGGATTTGCTGACGAGAATATAGTCGATTCTGGACCTGGTGTGGTGAACATTGGAGTAAAATGTATATTCGAGTGAGTTCGGATTGCATGTTTTCCACACATCGAAAAGGGGACGTGAGGCAATGGCTGATTGAAAGGATTTATGTGTCTTATCAGGCTGGAATTTGGAGGAAGATAGTCTATCTGAAAAGGGATCTAACCATTGATTAAGGTCACCAGCTATGATAATGTTAGGGCAGTCAATGGAGGAGATGAGGATTTTGATGTCAGACCAAAATTTGGGATCTGGTCGGACAGGCCCATAAATATTTAGGAGCACCATCGTTTTGTTTTGTATAACCACTTTTGACATCACCCAGCGACCTTCATCATCTGATTGAGAAGATAGAATTTGAACATCCAAACCTTTACGAAATAGTATAGCAACACCACCTTTTTTATCAACAGCAGGAGAAAATACAACTTGACCCACCCAAGCCCTCTTAAGTTTCAACGATTCAACATCTGTACAATGAGTCTTTTGGAGAAAAGCAATCTGAGCATTTAACTTGGATAAGTGGGACAGTACCTTTTGACGTTTAACAGGGTTTCCAAGACCACGAACATTCCACGTTACAAAATTACACATGATGGGAGGTAAGGTAGGAGGATAACATCTGGGTCCAATACACTGCGGGTGAACAACTACAAGGAGAGACAGTGGAGACACACATGTTAGAAATGAGAATCAAATACCGAATATGAACAAAGGCAAGGAAAATCGGTTAAATATAGAGAAACAGTAGACGAATGAGCATTCCAAGCATAAGGAAAAAAGAAGGGGAGCAATGAAAAGTACGGGAGGTAACAATAAGAAAGGAAGATAGGTATACAAAAAAGAGCACAGAACATAAATGAACAAGGGGAAAACATGCATGGCCTGTGAAAAGAAGAAAGAGAGAAGAAAGAAAGAGAAGGAGAAAGATAACAAACAGATCAGGGCAAAGAAGCCAGATCTGAGAGAAAAGAGAATACAGAGACATTAGGAGCATGGAAACGCCGGCGAAGGCGCCAACCCCACAGAGCGAGGAAAACGCGGGAATATAGATAGGAGATAAACAAAAAGAAGAGAAGTCGTAGTAAAGAATTACAAGGAAGAGACCAGGACAAGGCCACAACAGTCGTCAAGACATAAGATAAGTGAATGCAGAAAATAGAAAATAATTATTTTCAGTCATTGGTGTCCATAGTGGAAGCAGAAGCAGAGACATTTTGGAGATACTCTCGAAGCTTCAGAGGATCATCAAATGTACGGGAACGACCATTGTGAGTTATTTTGCAGAGACAAGGATGTAGGATTCCATATTGAATGTTCAAGTCCCTCATACGTGGTCGTAGATTAAGGAACTCTTTGCGACGTGCATTCGTGGCGTTTGATAAGTCCTGGGCAATAAAGATGGTATGGCCCGACCAAATGAGGCGACGTTTTAGTCTTGCAGCTTTAAGAACAGTCATCAATTCGGTGAATTCAAGAAAAAGCAGGATAATACCTCTAGGTTTGGTTGGATTGGACGTAGGACGACCCAAACGGTGAGCACGCTGTATGTTTAGAGGAGTAGATTCTGGTTGGAGTTCCAAAAGTTCATAGAGGAATTTGCGGACGAAGGACACCATGTCGGCCCCCTCAAGGAACTCCGGAACACCATAAATACGGAGGTTATTCCTCCTGTTACGATTTTCAAGGTCCTCTGTATGAAGTTTCAACTGCTGTATCTCTTTTTCAAGAATAGGAATTTTCGTAGATACATCCTGGACGTCACTGATGCGTTGTTCTAGTTGCAGAACCTTGTTCTCCATGACAACCCAACGATCTTCTATCTGCTTGAGCTTCTCGTTAGTTGCCAACATAAATGGTTGTAAACCACAAACCTCTTCTAGAATGGAATCCAGCACAGGGTTCGGAGAGGTGCGAATTGGAGATGGAGGGTCATTCTTAAGGCGTTTCGGTTTGGTACCAGTGACAGACGATCTCGCATGACCTGCGTCCTGAGACATGATGCCAGCAGAGGGGCAAACTAGGAGGACCGCAGGGATGTAAGCCACACCGCAATAGCCAAAAAGTTGAGACCCTGTATGTAGAGCTAGAAGAGGCGCTGGAAGGAAGAGGTCATAGAAGAGGTAATAAGGAGCAATGGAGAAACAATACCTCAAGCTCACAGGACATGCGTCGAAATGGAGCGAAAATAATTCAATACGCAGTCAAAAAACTATCCAGGAATATGGCAGTATAGAAACAGCAAAGCGTCCATATTAAATGAGACCCAAGGGGATCAATTGATATTCCACAGAGGATTGTAAGTAAATGAGAGGAAGGTGTTGAACATTGCGCAGGAAACACCACAAAATGGCCGCCGCTATGCAGAATTAATATAATTAGAGGCTATGAAGAGAGCTGTGGCGCCAAAAGTCATGGAGGTAGAGTAGGAGCATAATGGATGTTCCCTACAACATACCTTATCAAAATATGTCCATTGGTTGCAGCCGGAGGACAACGGGCTGTTGAGGCGGCAAAGGTGAAGGGAAAACGGAACGCGAGCTCGGCGGCACAAAATGGCGGCCGCTCGCGTCCCGCAGCAGCCGAGGGATACTCAGCGGTAAAACTTGTCGAAAGCGGCAATTAGGAGAGCCGCTGCATCACGCAACACACAGGGACCATGTTCCGCCGTGCAGGGATGCGATTTGTTGGTCTCCGCAAGCGAGGAAAGTATCGGGAAAACAGCTGCAATTCCCGCGTCGTCACGGAGCTCACCGAGGCAGCGCCATTACTCGCCGGCGCGTAAGCCACGCCCCCCATGCATATTGTATTTCTATGGCGCAAACCTAGATAAAAGGCAGCGAACCTCTGTACATGCTCAAAGCCAAGCCTAAAGTGAACCAGTACTAGGAGAGAAAGCCCTGTTGTGGACATTTATTTAATAGCTGATTGCTAGTGTGAGTGGTGTGTCTGCACGTCCTGAGGCAGAAGCCGGGACCGATGCTGGTGACATTGCGATTTGCTGCTATTGTTGCTGTTATTTGTTTTAAAAGCGCTACATATCTGCTCTCTGTTTTAATAGCCATATTGCACATTTGCACATTCTTTTAATATTACGAACCGGAGATAACTTCCCCCGTGGGTCCCGCCATCTTGGGTGAGGAGCCGGCCGAGCAGACTAGTGCTCCGCCCCTCACGCCCCTTCTCACATAAAAACCCTGGTATTTCACGCACCCCACTGATTGCTAGTGTGAGTGGTGTGTCTGCACGTCCTGAGGCGGAAGACGGGATCGATGCTGGTGACATTGCGATTTGCTGCTATTGTTGCTGTTATTTGTTTTAAAAGCGCTACATATCTGCTCTCTATTTTAATAGCCATATTGCACATTTGCACATTCTTTTAATATTACCGAACCGGAGATAACTTCCCCCGTGGGTCCCGCCATCTTGGGTGAGGAACCGGCCGAGCAGACTAGTGCTCCGCCCCTGCCGCCCCTTCTCACATAAAAACCCTGGTATTTCACTCACCCACTGATTGCTCGTGTGAGTGGTGTGTCTGCACGTCCTGAGGCGGAAGCCGGGACCGATGCTGGTGACATTGCGATTTGCTGCTATTGTTGCTGTTATTTGTTTTAAAAGCGCTGCATATCTGCTCTCTATTTTAATAGCCATATTGCACATTCTTTTAATATTACCGAACCAGAGACAACTTCCCCGTGGGTCCCGCCATCTTGGGTGAGGAGCCGGCCGAGCAGACTAGTGCTCCGCCCCTCCCACCCCTTCTCACATAAAATGGCACCCTTTCCTAGGAATCGCAGCGGACGAGCGCAGCAGGCGCGCCGGTGGCGCGCCGAAGGCGAGCCCGTCTGCGCCCGTCCGCGCCGGACCCGCGCCTAGTGCCAGGACCCCTGATCGGATGCAAGCCGATCCTACCTTGCGGTATACTTACAACAGTGATACCTTGTGGGCTCTAAGGGGCAGTACCAACCCGACAGGCTGCACTACTTTGGAAATGGGGGATGACGCACGGAAGAATCCTCACCAATGCGTTAACTGTTCACAGGTTTTGCCCAGACTGTGCTGGCAACCTATTGCACCCCTCAGGGCCAATAAGAAAATGCCAGTGAGGAAACAACACCCCTCCGTGAAGTGTCTACTTCTTAACGCTAGATCACTGGTTAAACACAGTATAGAAGTAGCGGATTTAATTCTGGACGCCGGAGTGACGATAGCATTTATCACTGAATCATGGACCGACGCCACCTCGGGTCCAGATATTGTTAACGCCACGCCACCGGAGTATGTCTGTTATACTCAAAATCGAGAAAAGAGGAAAGGCGGAGGCCTGGCTATTATTTATCACAACTCAATTAGAGGGTCCTTTCAACCTGGACCTACAGGTCTAGAGGAGGCTCTTCTGTTTAATCTCACTTTATCTGATCAACAAACCTGTTATTATAATGAATCCAATACACAAGTAAATCTTGAAGTAGGTTTATTCCTCAGAGAAAGATCCTAAACAGCTTCTTGCCAGACACAGCTGGACCAACTGATAACTGTGCCACAGCGGTGACATCATATTAGAATCTCTAGAGCATCATAAGGAAGCACCATTCCAAGCAATAACAAATGTGTAAAATGCAAGCCAGCATTACAGAATCATAACACAACCCTCAGAGGCTGCCTAGTTTACAGGCCCCCAGGGACCAAAGCCTCATTTGTTACAGCTCTGAGTAACCTACTTGAAGTAGCAGTATGTGCCCTATCCTTTACACTACTGGGGGATTTTAATTTCCACCTCGAATGCGGCTCGGATCCAGATACACGTGATCTGATTGACCTACTGCAGGGGGTTGATTTGAAGCAATGGGTCTGTGGTCCGACGCATAAGGCATACCCTAGATGGTATCTTCTCCAATCATCCCAACTTAGAAGTATTAACAGTACAGCCGGTCTCCTGGTCTGATCATTCAGCAGTCCATTTTAACTTCACTCTAGCTCCCCCCATGAGACCTTGTAAAGCTAAAAATGCACCAAGACAGGTTAGGAAATGGAATAACATAAATGGTGAGATGCTGGAGTGTGTATTAAAAACATCTTTGTTGCCCATCTCAGGAAATGTGGAGGAAGCTGCCATAGCCTACACTAATTGGCTCGAGTCAGCATGTTTGCAACTGGCTCCCCCCAAAATTTTTCATTCCACGCGCTCAACCCCTTCCGCCCCCTGGTTCTCGGATCAGATCAGGAACCATAAAACTCTTTGTAAAAAAATGGAAAGAGCCTGGCGGACAAATTACAGAGAGGCAGATAAAAAACTACTCAATATTGAGAAAAGAGCCTATAAAGAGATGATACAACTGGCAAAACGTGCTTTTTTCACGAAACGGATTAAAGAAGCCAGCAATGCCCCGAAGGAACAATTTCGGACGGTGTCATCCCTGGCAGTCTCCAAGACCATAGAGATACCCCCCAGTTTCCAACCATGTGATAATCTCGCCAGTTTCTTCCTGGAAAAAGTGGATAAGATTTTCTCTTCTCTTGACAATCAAGTCAGGACTCCCTCCCCTATTGCTGGTCCAGAGACGGACAGCAATTTGGAAAAAGTCCGTCAATTCACCCAAATCAGCGAGGAGGAGGTAGTGAGCCGACTACAGAGGATAAAGTCGGGCTCCCCTCATGACCCCTGCCCTGCCGCAATTGCCAAATTAACTCCGGCCACTATTGCAGCAGGACTCACCCCCCTTTTCAATCTCATGTTGGATAGTGGGGAATTCCCATCAAAATGAAAACAAGCATCCATCCTACCCCGTCTGAAAAAATCCAACCTGGACATAACCGAGATGAACAACTATCGGCCTATTGCCAGATTACCCCTCCCAGCCAAAATCATGGAGGGCATTCTAAATACTCAGCTGAGCACCTTCTTGAGGATAGGAGAACATCTAGATCCATCTCAACATGGATTTCGAGCAGAGCACAGCACGGAATCGGCTCTGATCAAGTCTGTGGAAGACATCAGAAGAGTGATGGATGCAGGAGGCAGAGCCGCCCTGAGCCTGCTGGATCTCTCCGCGGCCTTCGACACGGTCCATCACAAGTTGTTGATGGACCGGTTGGGGGCCTGCGGAATTCAAGGAAAGGCACTGAAGATCTTACAGGCCTTCCTTTCCAATAGGACTCAGACGGTGGCCCTGGGGGACTTTGAATCACGTCCATTTGTGCTTCCTTGTGGAGTTCCCCAAGGGGCTTCCCTGAGTCCAGCCCTTTTTAACTTGTATGTCTCCACCCTAGCGCCTGTTATTCAATCCTTTGGCTTTAATCTCACAGCATATGCAGACGACACGCAGATTGTGGTGTCGCTGCTTCCGGGTGAAATAGACAATACGGCAGACAGGTTTAGAGGCTGTATGCGAGAGGTTGGCAACTGGATGGCACAAAACTGTCTTAAGCTCAACTCAGCAAAGACGAAAGTGTTACTCTTCGGTTCCAAGGATAACTTCTGCTCCCCAAGGTGGTGGCCAGAAGAAATGGGATTCCTCCCCTCGCCAGTGGCGAAGGTTAAAAATCTGGGTATACTTATGGACAAATCATTGTCCTTTAAACCACAGATCAATGCACTATCCTCAACAACGCATTACATCCTTAAAACCATTCGGAAAGTTCTGCCATTTTTGGCGGTAGAACATATGAAAAGAGTGGTAACAGGACTGGTTCTCTCACGCCTAGATTACTGTAACGGCCTCATGCTGAATGCCCAACAGGGCTTACTAAACAAACTTCAGATCCTGCAGAATGCAGCCGCTCGCCTGATTACGGGTACCCCTAAGTTTGCCACGGCAGCACAGGATCTGGTGAAGCTACATTGGTTGCCAGTTCGTAAAAGAATAGTCTTCAAAGCACTCTGCGTAGCATGGAACAGATTGCCACTAAATCTCAGACAGTCGTCGGACCTTCTATCTTTCAGAAGAGCATTAAAGACCTGGCTATTTACACACTAAGTTCTTAGCTCACACACACTGGATCAATCATTTAGCACCAGGACACATCCGGGTAACAGTGCGCTTTAAAAATGTGAAAAATAAATAAATAAATAAATACATAGGGATGTAGTGTTCTTTAAAGAGGTGAGTCCTCAACTCTTTCCTCATTTAGAGCAGAGTCTGGGAAGTCCTAATGGATACAGGATTTTGTTCCAGATCCTGAGGGCACAGGTGGAAAGAGCCTACTGTCTTGTTTTTTCTTATTTTACACTTCTTAGTTTGCAGTCTGGTGTTGTCCTGGCTGAGGGTGTGCTGACAACCATCAGAAATGGTGAGCTTGTCTGCAAGGTAAGCAGGGGTGCTGGTTGGGATAAATGTGTAAATGATGCAGCTTGTTTTGAAGATGGTCTGCACTGACAAGGGGAGTCAATGGAGTTCAATCAGGATGAGGGGAATGTGATCATAATTCTTCAAGTCATGGATGAGGCCTGCTACAGAGTGTAGGATACACCTAAAAGTTGCCACTGTGGAGCTTGGGAGGACATGGAGTAAAGCATCTCCACAGTCCAGATGGGAGTGTACAAAGTCTTGAACTGAAGTTCTGAAATCACTTTCTGGAAGGAACAGTTTGTCTTTCTTAACCCGTTTAGAGCATCGAACGTTCAGCGCCCAGTGTTTGAACGTTCAAATAACGGGTGGGGCCGCGTCAGCCAACGGACGTGCGCAGCACTGGCAAGGTAGTGCTCGCGACGACCATTGGCCGACGGCAGCACTTAAGGGGTTAAGAAGACAGAGAGCTGGTACCAGGCCGTCTTTGATTTTTTAGCAATGTGTTCCTTGAGCGCAGTGTTTACTCTCCAAGGCAATTCCAAGTGACTTGGCATTTAGTGAAAATTGGAGTTTATGCCCATCCAAGTCCATGTCATTGAGCCAGGTTTGTACTGTATCTGGTTTGTTGTTCTTGACAAATAACAGGAATTCTGTCTTAGTTGTGTTGAGCAAGCAGTGTTTGAGGCGCTGGATGCTGAAGCAGAGGAGACTTTCAAGTAGGGTATGTATCATCGACATAGTGGGGAATATTGGTGCTGTCATCTGTAGGTAGAGCTTCAAACAGCTCCATGTAAGGTTGACGATAACAGTATACAGTATGGAGCCCCGGGGAACTTCACATGTGATAGGGTTCTTTTGTGACCTGGAGATACCCATGTGAACAAACTAGTGTCAATTGGAGGAAGGAGAAGAACTAGTGAAGGGCATTGCAGATGAATCCCATTTGAGACTCCAGGGTGTGTATGAGGGTGGAATGGTCAACTGGGTCGAAGCAATATCAGGAGGCAAGAGTCATCTTCATCTGTTGTCAAGAGAGCATCATCTACGATATGTAAAACAGTGCTCTCTGTGCTGCGGTGGGATCGGAAGTCAGACTACTAGTCATGCTGGAGATGGTTAGGAATGATGTGGTCTTGATATTTGCAAAAATAACAGGTGATGGACAGAATGCAGAACAATGTCATACATTCACCCCAGTACAGAGATCTGGACCTAAATCCGTCGTTTTTTCTCACCATGCCTTTCCAGTTCGAAACCAGCCATATGCAAATCAGTCTTGACCCTGTGCCCCATGGGAACAGTCCAGCCCGAACTGCCAAGCCAGGTCCTCCCTGGACTGGAAACAAGCATCCAAGGACCGGTTTCGGGCTTTCTGCCCTCATCAGCCTGGATAGCTTGATTCCAGTGGCATGGAGAGCACGGGACTCACGTCTGAGCATACCCCTCCCACTCGGGGTGACAAATGCAAAAATAACAGGTGATGGACAGAATGCAGAACAATGTCATACATTCACCCCAGTACAGAGATCTGGGCCTAAATCCATCGTTTTTTCTCACCATGCCTTTCCAGTTCAAACCCAGCCATATGCAGATCAGTCTTGACCCTGTGCCCCATGGGAACAGTCCAGCCCGAACTGCCAAGCCAGGTCTTCCATGGACTGGAAACAAGCATCCAAGGACCGGTTTCGGGCTTTCAGCCCTCATCAGCCTTGATATTGATCATAGACTGTTTTGCCAATTATCTTGCTGATGAATGGTAGATGAGAGATGGCCTGGTAGTTGGCCAGGTCAGGGAACAATATATATTTCTTTAGGAGTGGAATTATCTGGCCTGCCTAGAGAGCATCTAGGAATATGCCTTCATTTAGAGATACCTTGACAATGGTAAGTAGGGGTAAGAGAGCATCTCCAGAGAGTGGTTAGATGATGTTAGATAGTAAGACATGATCTTCATAAGGAGGTACACAAGGGATTGCCTGCTTATATGTTGCATCATACACAAAAACAGAATCAAGTAGGTTTACTGTTAAAGGATGCTCCAATAACAGCTTGCCCTTTATTGAAATCCTTACATTGACTTCCAGTGACAGAGCTATATTGCTTATAACTTTACTTACAATGTATGGGGCCTGATATGGAAAAGCTCACGTAACTACAAAGAATATGTTTCACCATCCTTTCTGGCTAGAACCCTTGGTTTTTTCATTGGACAGTCTCTTGACCATCTCCTAATTCTCTAAGTCAAGGAAAGGGGGTGGCTAGGCTCAGAAAACATGGCTATATCTTCCAGTTGGTATTGGAGATATTTAGTGAGATTGTTGAGTTTTTATTCAGTTTGTGTTATGAATGGCACCCTAGTGTCTTAAAGCCTTGAGTGTGTGAGTGCTGTGTAAATGTTAATTCTCCCTCAAGTATACACTAGTACAGACTGGTCCAGTCGCGTAACGCAAAATGATGTGGCCCCCCTATAGATTGTGATAAAGGGCCCCTAAGTCTCCCATATATTACAGATATTCCTTGGCCTTAGGCTCAATGGTGTCTCCTGTGAAGGGTTGGGGGTTCCCTGGAGAGTTGCCTCTGCTGCTCCAGAGGAGCTCCAGGGGCCTGTGTAACACCCCTGGACCTGCCACATGTGTATTTCGTAGACAGGCATGCCTTTCCATTTGAGGGAAGTAGTACCGACAACATGCCTCACCAGAGCCTGGAGAACATGAGAAAGCTCTCTGAAGATGAGAGGGCAAGAGGTTCCTCATGATAGTAATTTTATACATACTCTCCCGCCTATCTGTTCCTGGCCCCTCCCCAAGTGGAATATTATAGTAAAGAGGCGACCAATACCATTCACATCTCGTGACACTGCAAGCATTGCCCCACTGTCCAGTGAGATGCTTGAATTGTGAATGACACTAGGAAGGAACTAAAGGCCCTATTGCCCCATTCTTCGTATGTTGCTGTTTTCTGGGCAGATCAAACATTAGAATCACACTCCAACACATTAGATGGTTTCATTTTGCACTAAGTGTCCAGTGGTGAAAAATTGTATTACATAAATGCATCTATGAAATATGGAAATATGGTGCAAAATTGCACCAGTGCAAGCTGAGTAATATGGGCCCTGTGGATAGACATTCTGTGATATACTGCCTAGTGGCTAAACATCATTGAACTACTCTAGCTCTTTCACAGCATGGCAGGGGACAATGTTAAATAAACCGCAGATACAGAAGATGCTATTCTAAAAATTAACATTATCTTAATATCCTTATCTTCTGCCATGTGTTTGAGGCCAGCGTTTGAAGAAAGACTGCACTGCGGCAGTGTGTCGATTTTTAATGACCCTGCAATGCGAGTAAAAAAATACATAAACGATAAAACAAAAAAGATACGCTATTCTAAAACAAACAAAACAGACGCTTCAGAGCAGTCAAACACCAATCTTGTAAAAGGTATTTCTTCACAGATGTTTATGATTGTCTTCGGGACATATAAGCGTTGTTTGCTTTTAAATGGTCCTGCTATGCAGGATGTTCTGCCAGAAAGTAATGCTTGCTCCACAATTGAGCATTGTTATTTGGGGGTTAAAATATAAAGCATCTTTAACCAATTCCTTCTTTTCCTCGTCATATCACAAACACCTGCGTGCACACGCATGCCCACTTACACGCATGCATGCATACACACACACGCACTCTCTCTCTTTCCCCTTCTCTCTATTCGAGAATGGTAAAATTAAAATAGGTAAATCATTATAAACGGCACAGATATAAGGCTGCTCACCAGATGAGCTTGAAGTGTTGAGATAAAAAGGCCGCACTCGTCCTCACTTGTGTCTTATACCCTTATCTTATGTCAGACAACCACTAAAGATGCATCAATTTCCTTTGGAACAAGCAGCCTGATTCATGTACGGGCCGTTTTGCGTGGCCCTAATAGCGAATCATAGCGACTCGCTATTGAGGACACGCAAAACGGCATTCATGTAGGAATTGCTAATAAAATAGCGATTCCTACATGTTCTTTATTTGCGAGTAGCAATTTGCTACTCGCAAATACTCCCCATTCATTCCTATGGGCCAAGAGGCCCATAGGAATGAATGGGGAGTATCCCTTATTTGCGAGTAGCAATTTGCTACTCGCAAATGAGATAGCGACTGAAAGGGTGCCAGGGGTGTCCAAAGGACGCCCTGTAGCACCCCTAAAATGCACATTTGGACAGGTGTTGCGCACACACATGTCCAAAGGACATGTGTGTGTGCAACATGCAACTTAGAAAAATGCTTTTAAAAGCATTTTTCTGAGTTTCTGCTATTTACCGACAGGTCTGACCTCTCGGTAAATAGCGGCCCCAAAAGTGCTAAATCGCAATTTCAGGATGTGTCATGAATAGCATTTGAGGAATCTCTAATAGAGATTCCTTAAATGCTATTCCTCGCATATTTGCGACTTCTTAAATAGCGATTTTTGCATTTGGTATCATGAATACCAAATGCAAAAATCGCACTCGCAAAGGGCCAGATTCTCAGAATCTGGCCCTTTTGCGAGCGCTATTGCCTACATGAATCAGGCTGAAGAGGTCTCTGCTGGTAGTTAGACCTAGGTGGAAGAAGTTCAAAAGAGAAGCCCATCTGGAGAAAATACCTCCTGATAGGTACAGCCAGGCTGGCAATGCCTTTTATTCATTTGTTATTAAAACCTGCAATCGGTGCATAAACACGCACTTTGAACATATAGTCCTTGCTTACGATGAGTAAGGCTGGCAGTAAAAGAGACTGCCAGCCTTGCTTCTTATAAGCATGGACTATAAGTACAAATCGCTTGTTTACGCACCAATGCAAATGAATAAAAGGCATTGTCATTTACAGTGTCAATACCTTAAACTTTAATAATTGGAGACCTGGAACACAAGGGACTATTTTATTTCTGAAAAGTACATGCCACTCCATGTTAAAATCTCTCTCCTTAGTACATTATATACACAAAGGAATCCTTATTTTAATTGTTTTGCACTGCAACAAGTATCCCAGCAATTACCTAGATGGCTTAGTTTAGCAGGACATAGTTACTGAGCTTTCATGGTTGTGGTTCTTGTTCACCATCTTGGAATGGGAGCCTCAACGGTGAACTAGAATTAGGAACTTGTTGAGTTAGAGGTAGCATGGGGTGTTGGTATATTAAGTTAATTCAGGGGAAAAGACGAATGAGAAATTAGGCATCCAAGGTCTTCTGCCTAGCTGCGGGACAGTCAGCAGTTACGGGACATTATACATGGATGTTTGCCACTGGTGTCCTAGGGTGATATTTACCACTCAAGTCAATTATTCAGATTTAGCAAAACAAATTGTTCATTAAGTTACAAATAATAAATACTTAATCAGCAAACACAAAACAGGCAGAAAACGACAGACACTCTTAAATATAGAGGTAAATTGGTGGACAAGAACACTTTTTATATCACAAACCACAAAGATCCATGCTCCTGCATTGGCCTTGATTGGCCTTCCTACCCGAGAGGTACCCTGAACAATGAATCTGATACAGCCCTGAACAGAAGTGGGCATGAAGACAGAAAGATACGACTATGAAGCAGGTGCCCTTGGGTCACTCCAAGACCTCATGGATAACAATGGCTACCACCAGGACAGTTTCCGTGATGTAATACTCTTATTAATAGCCTATACTTTGGGTCCACAGAGTTGAACCCACGTACATTATCTGAACCCCAGGAGGTTGCGCTGTGCATACACACTAGTCACCGTTAGTGTTATATATATATATATTCTCAAAGTAGACTCTGGACACGGAAACACACGGTACTCACAGAATTAATTTAATGGAAAGGATTTATTACACAAAATGATTTAAACTGACTGACGCGTGTTGGCAATACTGTCTTCTCTGGGAATATTTTTTTTGCCTAGTTCTCCTCATGACATATATTGCATTAGCAATTAAATCACCAGTGAATGTTTTAGAAAGTTTCCTTAATGAACAACTGTCTTTATACTCTCATTAACCCAGGTTCCTTTAAGGCTTATTTTAATCCTTGTCTCTATTGGCATCCACTTCCACAGCAGGCAGTACTGTACCCAGGTGTGGGGCACGGTATGTAAAACTTACTACACAAACGTTGGTATGTTGCTTAACGCTGAGCAAGAAAGGGGGGAAGCCGAGTTAGTGACAGGCCTCCATAACGGCTTCAAAACATCATTCATTACCCACCAGTATCTCTCCCTGCCCCTCCCATCCTGCCACCACTCGAGGGCGTCACTGATAGCGATCAGATCCCACCGCTCCCCTCAATAAAGTGCTTGTCAACATCAAGTGCTTCCAGCGATTTGCCTCAGGAAGGAAATGAGGGCAACAAAGTGTCTACATTGTAAATAAACCAAATATACATAACTTCATGTTGTTAAATAACTAAAAAACGAAGATATCTGTGTTTGTTGTAGGAAAAATGGCCAAATAAAATGTCGCAAAATTGCCGCTAAATTTCCATATTTGTGCCACCAAATTTACATTTTTGTGCCGCTAAAATTTGCGAATCCATGCCGCTATATCCTGGGGGGTCTCTAGGTGCTATGACATCAGAGAGGGCAGAGGTGTATGAGTTCGAGGATGAGCACCAACAAGCATGCTGAAAGCACTCCATCAGCACTCATCAAAGCTTAATTTGGACCGGGGATAGATTGCTACAGTGTAGGAACTTGTCCTAGGTGGCCTCAGTGTGTGTGCAGAGTCTCGGGCTGCTAGGGGAGAATGGGATTCTGGTATGTAATTCTGCGTGAGAGAAAGAGGGCAGATCTAGCGCTCTTCATCCAATACTGGGTCACAGTCAAATAGAAGCATTCTAGAATGTTATTTTGCTTGATTGTATCTGGTTCTGATCCGAGGCCTTCTGCGACACTGTAACATTT
This sequence comes from Lissotriton vulgaris, assembly GCF_964263255.1. Taxonomy (NCBI): domain Eukaryota; kingdom Metazoa; phylum Chordata; class Amphibia; order Caudata; family Salamandridae; genus Lissotriton; species Lissotriton vulgaris. Next base: position 179,395,190 of record NC_141699.1, read on the forward strand.
TAAAGGATTCCCCCGGGGAAAATACCCAAAGAAGGGTCATAGTCCAGCACGTCCCCTGCTTTTAATGTGTCTGGTTTGTTTTGAGGCCTCCTTTACTGAAGCGTCCATCCACTGAAAAAACAACCTAGGTCTCTCAGTCCTAGCCTGAGTGAGCACGAGTAAGGATTTCAGAAACCCCCTTTGTTGTACGATGCGTTGGTGTGTTCCGAGATGCAGGGTCTGTACCAGCATTCAACAATAGAGGAAACATGGTGTGGCATTTACAAGGAGAGAAAGGTGGGGCGGGTCTGTCAACTCTATACTGTAAATAAGCCCCCTGGTATTTAGCTCCATACTCAGAACCAGTGCCATAGCAGGGGAAAATTCCGGATCGACACACTCTTCACGGGATTCAGGCGCACCTCGTTTGACGGCCCGGCTTCCCTAAATGAACTTCACAGAGCTGGCAGACACATTGTAATCTCATATTTGAGTTGGATAAGCATTTCACTATCAGAGGAATCTCGCAACTTTGACAGGCTGAGAGCGATGCCCCCGAAAATTCTGTTGGAGGTAGTAGTGTTTAGGGTTCATACGGAGTGAAAACTGGGCAACAAGTAGTGGCCAGCATCACTGGTTTTATTGGTGTCTGGAACACAGAAACCTCTAAACGACAGTCGCTTAGACCAGGGAAAAAACACCCTATCACATTTTACTGCACTCTAGGTCTCGGAGATCATACCTTTCCCTTCTCCGCGTTCACATTCAAGTCTCTTTTATTATGGCTAGTACGGCTTCACGCTGTCGCTTCAATTCCCACAATGCACTCTAGCATGAGTTTTAAGCAAAGGTTACAAAACATGTTTTTCAGAAGTGGGCTGAAGAGGAAACAGCGATGTTTTAGTACAAGAAAGGATGGAAGCTGTATAGGGAGCGGGACGCTTTCTTCTTTATAGAGGAGAAAGGGGTCTGCTGAAAAGGTACCCTGTGAGCACCGACCGTTCTGTGCTGCTTGCACATCTTTGCCACTCCCATGCTTTCCATTACAATTAATTACAAGCATTGGCATAGCCAATAGGTCTCGCCTTTGTGACCTTATAAGGGTCGGCATCCCCCAAGTGCAGAGAGACCCTGGGGGCATTCATAGACCTTGCAGGAGAGCTAGGGATCCCCCTCTCAAAGGAAAAGACGGAGGGGCCAACCACAAGAATAGCATTCCTAGGGATCGAGCTGGACTCGGTCGCTGGGACATCCAGACTCCCACCTGATAAAGTAGAGGACTTTAGGCAGGACATAAGGAACCTACGGGGGCGCGAGAAGGCTACCCTGAGGGACCTCCAGCAACTCATAGAGAAGTTGAACTTCACGGCCAGGGTGATCCCAGCAGGCAGGGTCTTCGCTAGGCGGCTGACACAATTGACACGCGGCCTCACCCAGAAATACCACCACGTCAGGCTCGGGCCGAGGTAAAAGGGGACCTGGCCAAGTGGGACAAATTCCTGACAGATTTAAATGGGCTACTGATCTAGAGGGAGGGCTGGGTGTCCAGCCAGCCAATTGTGCTATTCACTGACGCATCAGGGAGCACAGGCTACGGCAAGATTTTGAAAGGGAAGTGGTGCGCAGGGCAGTGGCACAGCAGCTGGCATAGACAGGGTATTAAGGGCAACATCACCTTCCTAGAATTATTCTCGATCATAGTGGCTTTGACAGTCTGGAAGGACGAGCTGCAAAACATGAAGCTGACACTGTGGTCAGACAACAAGGGCGTAGTACAGGCCATAAATAGGGGGTCAGCCCGATGCCCAGACACACTGCGATTAATGCGCCGTCTGGTTACCTTACAGTTGGAGGGCAACATAGACCCAAGAGCAAGGCACGTCGCAGGGGTGGAGAACGAGATAGCCGACGCCCTATCCAGGAACAGTATGAGCAAATTCAGGGAACTGGCACCCTGGGCGGAGCAAAGCATGACCCCCTTCCCGAGGCAGCTGTAAGAGCTGGCGGGGTAGACTTATCAGAGCTGGTCCTGCACGCCCTCGCCCCGGCAGCAGCAAGGAGATATCAGAAATACGTAGCCACAGTAATGGAGGTAGGGGGCATCCAATCGCTAAGTGATGAGAGAGACACACGTAGGGCGGCAGAGCAATTCATCAAATGGGCATACGAAGGCAAGAAATCCAGGTCATGGGCGCAAGCACACCTGGCCGCCGTGGCCCACCATGCAAAGTTAGCGATAGTTCTGAACCCATTGGCATCCCACTACATCAAGACGGCGATGAAGGGTGGAGGCGGATGGAAGGCAAGCAGGCCGACACCAGGCGCCCAATAGATTTCACAAAGTTGGGGGCAATATTGGAGGCATTGCGGGACACCACAACAAACGGGTACGAACTGCTACTATTTAGGGCAGCATTCTCAACGGCATTCTTTGGGGCGTTTCGTCTTAGCGAGTTGGTGGCCGTGGCTAGGGAGGGCCGGGCAGAGGAATGCATCCAAGCAAGCGACTTGACACCCAGGGCAGGGGAAGTAGAGATCGTGTTGAGACGGTCAGAAACAGATCAAGCCGGTAAGGGGATGGTGGTGAAGCTACAGTGCATCACCAACCAAGGATGCTGCGCAGTTTGCTGCCTACTAGCCTTCATGGCAGTGCGCCCGGCGGGCGAGGGACCCATATTCACACACAAAGACGGCACCTACCTGAGCAAATTTCAATTTACATCAGTTATGCGGCTAGCGCTTCGGAGGGCGGGCTTGCCGCCAAAGAGCTTTGGGCCCCATTCATTCCGGACAGGAGCAGCCACGACAGCGGCACAACATGGAATGAGCGAGGCAGGGATACAGGCGATAGGGAGATGGCGGTCACGAGCATACAAGACGTATGTGAGGCCCCAACTGCTATGACCAGAGCAGCGCAGCAGAGGCGTAGAGGCCGCCCCACACCACCCAGGGCAACAAAGAAGTGACCGGCCATTTCCCATTGCATTGACAGGAAGAAGACCGCTCCTGGTGTGGGTAGTGGGGCACTCATTCATCAGGCAAATGGAGGCATGGTGGAAAACCAGGGGTCGCACGCTCAGAGACTGGCCGGCAAGCACGTGCATTCGATGGTTTGGACAATCGGGTATGAGATGGGACCAACTGCTGGCCACCCTACGTGACCTACGGGCGGACTCGGGATGGCACCCGGATGTGCTAATCATTCACCTCGGGGGGAACGATTTGGCCAGCGTGGGGCGGAGGGTGCTCCTCCACGGGATACAGAAAGATCTCACGGAAACGGCCAGAGCATTCGGGCACACAACAATTGTCTGGTCTGAACTGGTCAGCAGTAGGGAATGGCGCGGGGTGGTATCTCACAAAGGCGTTGAGACCTAGCCGAAGAAACTAAACCTCACTGTGAGCAAGTTCTGCAAGGCGAACGGCCTGGGAGCGGTCAGGCACGGGCTCATCCACCGGGCCGCCCGGAATACTATGCCAGAGATGAGGTGCACCTCTCGGACGAGGGCATGGGCATGTTCTGGGCCAACTTGTGAGGCGCCATGGCACTGGCAGGCTGCCAGTAACGAACACAGGGTGTAGTTAGGGGGGAGCTGCGTAGAGACGACAGCCTCCCCGGCGGTGTGGCGAAGAACTACGCTGATATCGGTTGGTACGGAGGCACACCGGAGTGCGGTGCACCGGAATAGGTCCACTCACCTTCAGATGCCGCACGGCTGGGTGAGCTGACCTAAGGACGGCGACTCTGGGATGCCTAACGGTAGCTCGGCCTATCTAAGGAGGGGGTATCAAACGGAGACGGCCCTCGCAGCCCAGCCCCCGCCGGATGGCAGGGCACAACAAAGACGGGCAAGGTAGCGAGTCGGCCTAACCCCAGGACAGAAGCTACCCTCTCCCCACGCAAAAGGGTCACAAAAAATCCAATCTACGCAAGAAACGGCCCTGAAGGGCCCAAGAAGACAATACCAAAGAACTGTGGGATGACGTAACATGCAAATGCACAATACATACATGTTTTCTGTATTCTTAATAAACTACGGCCAACTAGTGTCTAGTTGACCTTTTTTGCTGGCGGGAATGGCGATACCAGAAAAAGAAAGTGTTTGTTGCATGTCATTGGAGTGGGGCAGAGTGCGAGGGTTATGAGCACCATATGGTGCTTGACATTTTTAAACTCATATTCCAGTTTTCTCTCTGGGCAATGGTTGCACTAGTGATAGTGCCAAGGAGCAAGTGTCACTCTTCTCTGGCCTGCACTTTCAAATTCTGAGGACTTTCTTCTTTTTATACTCCCAAGTTCATCTTTTCTGATTTTGAGAACAAGCACACTGTCATTAAAATTACAAACCTGGTGCCAGTAGTAGTAGAAGGACCAGCCATTGGTGGATAGAGATGTCAGATCTCGACTAAAGAGCATGTTTAGCCATCAGGGAAGCAGGATGGGCACGCTTGCTCTTCCAGTGCTGAACAAATCTTTCATCAAAACTTCAGAAAAACACTTTGCAGATGTGGGCACCTTAATAAATACAATTTTTGTGCGTGAAGTAAGCCTGTAAACCCAAGCACACTAACAGAGAATTGTAAGTTAGAGTAGCTATGAAGGACTACGGCGTGCTCAGCAGAAACCCTTGCTGATGGCAACGGCATTTCTGGCAGGCTTTCATATGCGCCATAATAGTCTCATTTGTACCTCCTTCTTGTTAATGCATAGTCATTTGATGGTGCACATTCAATTCTCGTTCTGACGTCTTTGTTGTCGCTCAAAACGTTTTCAGATTATCTCTTGTTTCTTTCTTGTGAATACATGGAAGGACGCCCACATAGTTTTAAAAATGCTTTGAGTTTAGAAGAGCTTGTTAAATCGGACCTGAACAGGTCATGTATATGCATTCATGTGAAAGTGCCGAGAGCAATGACCGAGAAAGTGCTATTTTAAGTACTTACATTCATTCAATGGAACAATACTGAACTTCACCCGAGGGGACCTTCCGGAAATGTAAAGGAGTGGTGGACAGTGGCTGCATTGTTCGCAGTATCAATGATTAGGCTTACCAAATGACTACCTGTCTCCTTCCTTGATGCAGCAGTGTTTCAGCCTTGGACTACCATTCCAACACATTTTAATGCATTGTGGGACTTTTAGTCTTGCTTTTCTTTACTTCAACCACGACGTTTGGAATAAAGTAATAGATTAGAACCCAGGACTGGAAGATCCAAGTGAGTACACGAAAGGGAGTCCTCCGACCCCATTCGCAAGTAGTCCAGCAAGCGATGCTAGGAAACACAAGTTGTTTCTGAAACAGAGCACAGATGCAGGATTACCTGTGCCTGCTGTGCGCATTGTTTGCCTAGCTGCTTTTGTGTGCTTGTGCGAGTTTGTGAATAGATGATCTGCTGGAGTTCTATTTCCCGCTCGCATACCGCCGATATACCTCAGGAGATGGAATGCAGGCCTTGCCCAGGCCCTGCAAGATGTCTGTGGATGCAGTGTGAGCTTTAACCATTCAGCGAGCAGGGGCGTTCCTTCGTTGCCCGTAAACACTGCTTGCCAAGAGATGGCATCTCCTGCAAAGGGAGTTAACAGAACCTGGCACCCTACTCAACACGTGCCGAATTGAAACCACTGGTGCAAGCGCACGACAGAGGAGCCGACGCGGCAATCGAAAGCAGTGGTGCTCGTGCACCACAGAGGAGCGGGGGTGAGGAAGCCTGTCATCTGTGCCACGCGCTGCTGCGCGTCCTAGATATGGACGGGAATGGGCGGAGCAAAGGCGGGACATGCGCCCGCCTTTGCCCAATTGCGTGCCGTTTAAAAAAAAAAAGTGCGCTACAGCCAATGCCGGCCTGGGAAAGCAAAACGACACGCACAAGTGCGTGGTGAGATTTCTGAAGCCCATACAATAGGTCTCGCTGCGTGGCAGTGCTGCGCACTGCAACGCTAGGCACGAGACCTAAAAAGAGGCTTTTAGAATTTCGATTATACTGACATAGCACCTAACTTCTGATATAGTATTCAAAAACCTTTTGACAATCTCTATATTTCTAGCTCTCTATCGCTCAATGAAGCTCTGTGTTTTCTTAGAGCAGAAATATAACTAGGATCTATACTAACATGCCAATGATACTTTCAATCATTCTGTGTTATTTACCAACGACAGTTACCCTAAAGGCTATGCTGTAACATTCTGTGGTTTAAATGTCATGCTTAGGACTCCTAATGAGAAACCTCTGACTCTGGTCTACCACTACAGCCTGTAGTACATTTTTATACTGCCAGTTTGACCTGGCAAAATAAACCTTTTGCCAGGCCTAAACCTTCCTTTTAAAATCATATAAGTCACTCCCAAGGTAAGCCCTGAAGGCTCATAGCGCAGGGTGAATTTTATCTAAAAAGTAGGACATAAAGGTTTATGTTGTTTTTCACAGTTGTAAGGCATGTCTTTCCCATTGACTAACAGTGGATTACCTTGTTACATTTAATAGGTGTTAGCTTTAGATTAGGAGCAGATAAACATTTGGGGGCCTCTAAAGGGTTTTAAGCCCGTTTGTGACCGCAAAAAACATGTGGCCCATGTACCAACCAGATTTTGCTAGTGACAAACAATTTGCAACTCGCAAAATAGGGTTAGCGACTTGCTATTAGGAAGGGGCTTCCAAGGGCGTCCCTTCCTAATAGCGACTCCAAAAGCTATGTATGAATGTTTTGCGGTCGCAAAACACTTGCAGTTTACCACCCTAAAGCATTTGCAAACGGGAAGGAGTCCCCAGGGGACCCCTTCCCCTTTGGGAATGCATGCACAAACATTTTTTAAGGGCAGGCAGTGACCACTGCCTGCCCTTAAAAAATGAAACTGAAAAGTTTCATTTTTATGTTTTTATATGCATTCCGTTTTCATTTAAGCAAAACGGGTTGCATTTGAAAAAAACTGCTTTATTTAAAAGCAGTCCCAGACATGGTGGTCTGCTGACCCCAGCAGGCCAGCATCCCTGGGAGTGGCAGCCATTCCCAATGGGGTCGCAATTTGCGACAGCCTCATTAATATTCACGAGGTATGCAATTTGCGACCCCTTTGGGACTCGCAAGCAGTGTCTCAGACACTGTTGTACATAGCATTTTGTGACTAACAAATTGCGACTTGCTACTTGGCGCAATTTGCGAGTTGCTAAATGCTATGGTCGTACATCTGACCCCATGGTGTTTACACTCAAATGAATTGTAATTTAAAATCTTCTTTAATGGTAAATTCAGATTCCAAGTCACAATTCTGATAATGACACTCTTAAAAATGTTTCCATTCCTAACTTCTGCAAGTATCCTGAGTAACATGACTGTGAATAGCTCTGTTGGGGTTTGTGTATTCCTTCCAGAAAATGACATAAAGGAGGCTTAGGTGCAAACAGGGTGGGCCATCTTGACAGGATGGCTGGGTGAGAAGTTTTACCTAGCCTCACTTACACTTCAAAGGGATTTGCCTCCAGCACACAAAAAGGAATATATCACCAGGGCTTCCTACTTTTTGTCACCCCCTAGACATTTTGGAGCTCCTGAGCCACTCATCAGCACACTCCTGGGCCTGTGGACATTACAGAAGAAGGACCGCCCTGCTGCTTAAGGATTACATTGCTGTCTGAGAACGAAGACAGGACATGCTAACCTGTATTCCAGGCTAACCTCAGTGATTTCTTAGGGTCAGTTGGCTGACCTCCTCTGTGAGCTACAGGGACACAAGAATCTCTAGAGGCCTCCCTGCACTGCCCAGATGACCTGCGGGACTGGTCCTGCCTGGACCTGCAACTGGCCCTGCTGGCCCCACTGGCCTCTGCTCGAGTGAATGCCCGGTTTCCTAGAGCGGCATCCCAGGTCCTGGAACCTCGACTGGCATCAGAGTGCATTCCTCCTGAAGTGAAAAGGTGAAATCTGGAAGTTGGACTCTTCATGACTGTGAACAAGCGTTTTCTCGCTGTTCCCGCAACAACCGGCAACGCAAAGCTTTGATGAGACCGACCCGTTGCACTACAGCAACCAAGCCATGATTTGCACGACATGGTACAGCAACAACAGACCGCGGTGATTGCCAACGCAAAGCTACAGCAAGGACTGTTTGCAACAACGGCTGACTGGCTCCGAACGCTACAACAATGACAGCTGGCGATGCGCAGCCTGCTCGTCGCGCAATGATGACGACTGTCCACAATGCTCTAGTTCATGGGTACTCACAAACTTTCTGTCAGGGGCCAAAATTACAGTGTGGTTTGTGGCCTAGGGCCGCACCAGTAGGGGTTGGGTCAGTGGGGGCGGGGTCAGTGAGGGGGCTAAAGTTTAAAAAAATCAAACCCGTTTCAAAACAGACAATGTGACAATGTGGTATTTCAAAAAGCAGATGTAACTACAAAGAGCACATTTAATTATACATTTTTATTAGCAGACCATAACAATCTCAAGAGGCATTGCATAGCTTCATACACACTGTGACCTCAATTCCATCACAGTCTCTCTCTCTCTCTGTCAGTCTCTCTCTCAAGCAGTCAGTCTCTCTCTTAGTCAGCCTCTCTCTCAGTCAAGCAATCCCTCTCTCTGTCAGTCAGTCTCTCTCTCTGTCAGTCTATCTCTCAGTTAGTCTCTCTCTCAGTCAGTCTATCTCTCAGTCAGTCAGTCTCTCTCTCTCTGTCAGTCAGTCTCTCTCTGTCTCAGTCGGTCAGTCAGTCAGTCAGTCTCTTTTGCTGTCAGTCTCTCTCTTAGTCAGTCCAGTCAGTCAGTTGCTATCTTAGTCAGTCAGTCTCTCTCTCTAAGTCAGTTTCTCTCTTTCTATCAGTCAGTCTCTCTCATAGTCAGTCCCTCTCTTAGTCAGTCAGTCGCTCTCTGTCAATCAGACTCTCTCTCAGTCAGTCTCTCTCTCTCAGTCTCTCACAGTCAGTCTCTCGCTCTATCTGCCAGTCTCTCTCTGCCAGTCAGTCTCTCCCTCTCTGTCAGTCTCTCTCTCAGTCAGTCCGTCTCTCTGTCAGTCAGTCTCTCTCTGTCAGCCATTTTCATTCTCAGTCAGTCAGTCTCACTCTTAGTGAGTCAGTCAGTCTCTCTCGCTCTGTCAGTCAGTCTCTCTCTGCCAGTCTCTCTCTCTGCCAGTCAGTCTCTCTCTCCCAGTCAGTATCTAAATCAGTTAGTCTCTCAGTCAGGCAGTATCTCAGCCAGTAAGTCTCTCTCTCTCCTCTCTCTCCTCTCTTTCTCTACTCCCTCTCTCTCTACTCCCTCTCTCTCTCTACTCCCTCTCTCTCTACTCCCTCTCTCTGTCCACTCTCTCTCTCTCTCTCTCTCTCTCATCTCTCTCTCTCTCTCCCTCGCTCTCTCTCTACTCTCTCGCTTTCTCTCCACTCTCTCTCTCTGTCTGGGGGGCAATGGGCATATTACCTGAAAGGCCTGCGGGCCGTACTATGAGTACCACGACTCTAGCTGGTCCTAGCTGACTCCTCCAGCATGAACAGAACACTTCATGCCATAGTCAGAAGGTAACTTTTCAGCTGGACTAACCTGGATTTTGTATCCGACTTGAGGTCCATCGTGGTTAGCCTGAACTTGAGATTTTCCTCATGTCTAGTGTGACCAGGTGGCGCGAGTAGCACTTTCTGCTTTTAGGTGGTATATTTACTTCAAACTTTAAAATTGAATATTTCCAGTTCTACTGATTGAATTTTTGTCATTCTGGTATCATTGTATTCATTAAACTTTACTCTATTTTTTAAACTGTTTTTTTTGTATTGTGTTGTGTGTTCACTTTATTACTGTTTGTGTGCTACATATATGGTTTACACAGTGCCTCTTAGTTGAGCCTCATTGCCTTGTACCAAGCTACCAGAGGGCTAAGAACAGGTTAATTTATTGAGTTTTGTGGTTTAGTCTGACAAAGATTGTGGTTGTTGCCTTAGTGGGGCTTTCACCCCACTAACCTAATAACCCAACTTCTTACACCACCCATTGGGATAGTCTAAACACGCCCTTCCAAATTATGATTTGTTATGCATTTCTAAAACCATTTTGCGACTTGGCGACCATTTAAAAAATAATTTGTGGTTTGGAAACTCCTAATGATGTAAACACCTTGATCCTTCTGGATTTAAATGCTATAAATATTGAATGGACTGGCATGGATGAATCATACATCCCCCTTAAGAATCGTATGGCCCTGTGCTATGCTGCACAAGAAGGAGATACTATAAACACAGCAGAGAAGGCAGAGAATAAGGAGGAAGGAAGGTATTAACAGTCATCAAAGTGTAACAAGTTTTGGTCTGGTCAGAATATTTCCGAGATTTGTCGAATCAACAGACCTAGAATTATAAACTTCACACAAGAGCTTGATTCCATGCTGATCAGCAAAAACAGTACAGTGAAGCTCTTCTAACCAATGCACAGGTCTTGTGCTGCTTACATCTGCTGGACTCCATGAGCTAAAACTCTGACATAGCTTGGCAGATGGACTATCTTAAAGTACGTTCTCAGGTGCTTTCTTTTATCAGTTCCTGGACACCATGCTCACTTCAATGAGAGCACACATGTAATTACTAGAGCTCCTGCTGATTTACAGCACACAAAGGGCCTTCAGTTTTTTTTTTTTAAATATAAATCTTTTTATTTTACTTTCAAAGTCAATACATCCAATAAACAATGTTACAATCGTTGGTCACATAGAAACCACGCCCTTTTCAATAGAAACCCTTCCTTTTCCCATGCTGTATGTTAAGTTTATTCAATACCTTTGCTCATTTCGTATCTCATCCTTTATCCTGAATGCCCAGAAACAAGGAAGACAGTGAATTTTCTTCCCTAGGGCCGGTCTTAGTTATGTGTCCTAGGTGCCCCTTGTGTATTTTGTAACATAGATTGTTGCGTATCATCCCACAGGTCAAGCCCAAACTGTTGTCTCCATGGACCCCATATTTTGTGGAATTTTTTTATGCAGCACCTGCTTTGATATGTAGTGCGTTCAGCTGCCATGATTGTAGAGGTCCATCCCATTTGTCCCTTCCTGGACCGTTGGGTTCTCCATTGCCCCCCACCTTCTAGCCACATCCCTCTTCGCTACCACTAATCTTAGTGAGGCAGAGATTAGTTGTTATCTCGTTATTTCCACCTCACTCGGGATTCCCAATATGGCAAATTTTGGTTCAACTTGCAGCATCGTTCCTAATATTGACCCTAAGGTCCCTATTATAGTCTCCCAGTAAGTCAATTTTTTTGGTACATGCCCACAGTGTGTGGAAAAAATCACCTTTCATGGTTTTAAGGTGGGGCAGTATGGTGATTCTGACCATCTCATCCTATGTAGTTTGTCTTTATTGTAGTAGATTCTATGTAGCACCTTGTATTGTATGAGGCATAGTCTCTCGATAATGGCTACTTCTCTGGGGTGAATTAATTTTGCTTCCCAATCAATGTCTTCTAGGAGTGAAATATCATTTCTCCATCTTGCCCGCAAACCCCCCAGTCTGTCTGGAATACTGTTGTTGATAGTTTGTATGTAAGAGAGACTGCCTTTTCTACTAGTTCTTCCTGTAGGTATTTTCCCTCTAGTGGGGCCTATTCCGGGAAGTTTTTGCCCTGAATGTCCTTTTCCTGCCATGCATGGCGAAGCTGTGCTTATTTAATGAATTGGGGAGTATTTAGATCATAATCCTGACTGAGCAATGTCCACGTTTTCAGTTCCCCTTTATCCAGTATGTCCCCTATTGCAGAGATGCCCAGAAGATCCCAGGTCCCAAACCCATTAAGTTTGTGTAGTTCATTGAATCTACTTCCTTCCCATAGTGGTATGGCCAGTGTGACCCGGCCTGTAAATCCTTTAGTCTTTGCCACTCTCATCCATGCTTCTAGGGCGACTTGCATTGCAGGCAGTAGAATCCCCTCATAGAGATAGTGTAGGTGTGTGTATGGTGTCATGGTTTCTTTTTCTAGGCAGTATGTCAGGTGGTATCTAGCTCTGTGTGTCCATTGGTTTATAGGGACAAGATGGGAAGCCCAATAGTATGCTTCCACATCTGGTAGTGCAATCCCCCCATTATAGGGGTTCCACTGTAATGTTTTAAGTGCCATTCTGGGTTGACCTCCTTGCCATAGTAAAGATCTAATCCGACTTTCCAATTCGGTAAAAACTAACCCTTGGGAGTGGGTGGTATGTGTTTTGTGGGGCATATAGCTGTTGGGTCAGTGTAATCATTTTAAAAATTACTGCTCTTCCGAACAGGGAAGAGGGAGAGGCCTTTCCATCGCTCTGTGTCCATCTTAAAATTTCATAGGACCTTTCCCAGGATTTCGACTCTACCTTTCTCCTGATGTGGAGTCATGAAGATCCCTAAATATTGAAATCCCTTCTGGAAAGTTCTCAGTTCGCCGGGCATCGGCCAACTTATCTGTGTGACATTGGGACAATAAAATGTAGATTTGTTCCAGTTTATTTTATACCCTGAGTGACTGCCATAGTGCACTATGGTGTCGAATAGTATCGACACCATAGTATCAGAACAGTGGTACATCGTTTATATAGTTCTGCCGGCAGTCCATTAGTGCCGCGGGTCTTTCATGGATGCAGTTTCGCCACTGCCTTCCGGATTTCCGTCAAGGACAGATCAGCCTCTAGTTCCTGTGACTCGTCCCTCCCTAGAGTCGGGGTCTTAATTGGTGCTAGATATTCCTCTATCTCTGTGTGGGATCTTGAAGGTCGGGCCATATAGAATACTCTATAATAGTCCGCAAATGCCCTCGCCACTTCGTCGTCTGTGTCATGAGTAATCCCTTGACTGTCTACTATCTCTTTTACCCATATGGCCTGTAACTCTTTCTTGCTTATCAAGACTAATAGTTTCCCTGCCTTACTTCCCTCCTTGTAGAGGAGATAACGTGTGGCCAGTCTTTGTTTTTTAGCGTATTCCATGGCTATATCTTTATATTCTTTCTCAGTGCATTCAGTTCACGGGTTAGTATGGGGTCTTTCCCTCGAGTGACTTGGTTCTCTAGCTCTAGTATTTTGTGTTCCATTTCTTCTAGACATTTACTTCTCTCTTTCTTTTCCCAGGCTATACGACTCTGAGCTCCATTTCGCAGCACCACTTTGCATGCCTCCCAAACTGTCACCCCGGATGAGACCGAGTTTGTGTTTTCTTGGAAATATATGTGTGTGTCGGTCCGAACACCCTCCAGTATTTGCTTGTAGGTCCCAGGCATTAAGTCACCATCCCCACCCAATGCCCTGTCTTCTCACTCCTAGTTTGACGAGAAGCAGCAAGTGGTCGGAGAGGACTCTCGCCGCATAGTTCGCTCGTTCTTTTTTGTTCCGTTCGTCGCCGGAGATGAAAACATAATCCAGTCTAGAATATGTATTGTGTGCTCCTGAATAATGGGAGAATTGTTTTGTGTGTGGATGCTTGTGTCTCCATGAATCCACCAGCCCCAATGCAGTGGCGAACCCCGACAAGGGGGTGGTCTTCGTGGGTTTATTTCCTCCTTCTGAATCCCCCCTATTATGTGTAAGGTCGAGGGAGTATCGAGCAGGACATCTACTTCTTTGCTTATTGTGGATGCTTGAAGCCTGGGCGGCGCATATAGGCATATCAGGGCCACCTCTTTCCACCCCCAGTGGCCGGTTACTCCTACGTTTCTGCCCATGGGATCTTGCCAAAGTCTTGTGGTTTGGAAGGGGATGGTTTTCTTGATCATTATTGCTACTCCCCTTTCTCCTGTGGAGTATTCTGCGTGTGCTAGTACTCTGTATGCTCCTCGGCCTATGAATTTGCATTGTGTACCCTTAAGATATATCTCATGAAGCATCACATTATCCGGGTGGAGTTTCTTAATAAATTGAGTCACTAATCTCCTTTTTATTTTATCTCCCAGTCCCTTGACATTCCACGTCAGAAACATAAAGTCTGGATGGTTATCAGTTATTTGTCTAATTCTAGTGAATGTTTTGATTTCCTCCTCCAGAGGAGAGAGCTACGCTCTACGATTTTAGGTATTCTATCTGGGTTCCACTTCCTGCCGGACCCTGCGACCAATAAACAATACAACATATAACTAACCCCTAACTCAGTTTCTGCCCATCAACCCCCCCACCCCACCTCCCTCATTCCTTCTCAGCATTTTCCCCCCTCATCAATAGAAGTGGCTATCAGCTGGAGAATATCGGGTGGTCTATCATCCACCTCCAACAACTCTATGCTATGTGTTAACTCCCCAAATTTAGTAACTTTTGATTCAATTTACGATATTGAGCTCGTACAAAAAGTACTTATCGCTTTCTGGGGGCTCAACGTGGCTCATGGTTGCCCTCCCGCCGGAGTTCAAGTGCTAGTGTCCAAGTTCATCAGTTCTGGATCAGGGTGTGTGTCTTCTTTCTATAGACTGTCACTCTCTTCTCTCTCCAAGGTCTGTATTTCTACCGCCAGTGGGTGCAAAGATTCTGGTCCCGAAGACGCCTCGGTGTCATCAGAGTCTATATGGGCATCTGATGATTTGGCTCTCGGTTTTGCCTCGGATTTCATACTGAGCCCGTGCCTGCTGTTTGGGTTATAGTCTTTGGTCTTGTGTTACTCTTCTAAGGGTGCAGGGAGTTTCACCTCCGATTCTCCACGCTCGGTTTCCGGCCTTATATGTCTTACGGTATGGTGTTGCGTGTCTCTCCTCTGTATTCCTTCTTTTGGGCTTGTCCTGCATTGCTTCTCCCGCAGTCCGGAGATTTGGTCTCTCTTCTATCCAGGCCCATGCCTTCTCAAGGGTTTGAAAAAAGATGGATTTCCACAGGTAGTTCACATTGGGCTTGGCGGGGAGGAGAAGCATATACTGGATCTGAAGGGTCTCGTTTTTCCCCCAATCAGCAGCAATGTCCGGAGGTTTTGCTGGCACCCCGAATGCTCTCCTACCCCTTCCTGTGTCTGCGAGAGTCTCAAGCCTGTTGGGCTGTCATTTTCAGTCGCGGACATCTACGCTTTTATTTGCTCTGCCTCGCCATTATTCCCGGCCTTGGCAGCTCTCTCTCATTTCGATATGTTGCGTCGTCCTTCTTCCACTTTTAGGGACTCTTCACAGCCTATTTATGTTTTGGGATTCCACAGGATTAAGCCCAGATCAATAGCTTGACGGAACCTATATTTTGCCTTGTGACACAAAAGAAAATTAATACATAGAAGTAGAAAGAAACAATACTTATTAAACTACCAGATGGTGTATTCTGCTGATATCATCATTACAGACTGAGCTGCATGTTATCCTGGAAGCATGTTTGACTCCTACATGTTCAATGACTGTGCACTTCATATCTGGGTGACCTTGAAGGTGGGTAGTCATCAAGGGGCATATTTATCATAGGTTTTGCGTTGTCCTGCACCACGCAAGGCGATGCTGATGGCACAATGCCTACATTGAGAGTTATCAAGCCATGCAAGGCCACGCTTGTGTTCTTGTGTGCCGGGTAAATCTAGTGTAGCGCAAGTCGATCCCTTGTGTTACATGATGTGGTGAGGGTGTTACATGGACGAAGCATGGGTGTTCCCACCCGTCCGCCCATGATTACCAAGTGTGGTAGACCTGGCAATTGTTAGAATTGTACACCTCCCCACCAGAACTGCAACGAGGAGAAATACATTTTTTTCTCCTTGTTGTTTCCTCTTTCTAAGTGTGCCACATTTGCTTAAAACGTTGCTATATATGCCCCTAAGTGAGGTAGTGTTATAAATGGGGGTCTCTAGATTGCAGTGGTATCCACCCTGTCCAAGTAGCAACCCTTCCTTCTAGTCAGGATAAGGGGATAACACTTCCAAGATAACCTCTGCTTACCCCCTTGGTAGATTGATATGATAAGTCAGGCCTATCTCAGAGGCAATGTGTAAAGTTTTTGTACATAACACACACAGTAACACAGTGAGAACACTACAAATGGACACCACACCAGTTTAGAAAAATAAAGTAATTTATTTAAACCAAACAAGAACAAAATGACAAAAATCCAACATACACAACTCAAAATATAACTTTTAAAAGGTCAATAGAACTTTATTAGATGCAGTGATTTCACACAGAGTACTTTTCAATGTGTGAAAATCCACAAAGAAAAACAACTGCTGAGGAGGGAAGAGTTGGAAAACACAGCAATGCATCGGTTCCTGAGTCCTTGGGGAGGCGATGTGTCGAAATGCAGACGGTTTGTCTGCGGGTGATGCCGTGAAACACTTGGCACACAGGTGAAGTGCATGGAAATCTGGATGCACTGGAGGTCGAGGCGATGGCTGCAAACAGGCAATAGGTCGAGTCTGCAGCTGCGGTCCAATGATGCGCCGTTCAGCCGAACAGCAGTGTCTGTGTTAGAGTCAGTGTGGTGGTGTCGGAGTTCGGAGACACGGTTTGCTGAAATCGGGCTGCATTGGTTTCTTCAGGCACAGGCAGGCATTGCATGGATTTATTTTGCCACATGGCGGTGGTGCATGGAAGCTTCTCCTGCATCGGAAAAACAGGCGGTGGAAGTGCGATGTGTAGATGTTGATGGTTCCAAGCAGCAAAACAACCTCCAAGGACCTAGAACTGGAATTGGCACCACAAGGCAGGTCAAAACTCCTAGCAGTGGAGTTCAGGGATGCTGCAGATGAAGTCATTCATGGATCTGAGACTTCTTAACAGGAGGCAAGCATACACAAGCCCTTGGAGAAACCTCTGAAGTAGGATAAACAGCAAAGTCCAGTTCTCTTTCTCTCCATAGCAGAAGCAGCAACTACAGGTCAACCCAGCAAAGCAACACACAGCAAAGGAGCAGTTCTCCTCCTTACAGTTCTTCATCTCCTCCCATTGGTAGAGCCTCCTCCTGATCCAGAAGTGTTCTCAAAGTCTTGGGGTTTAGGTCCAAAACTTACACCCCATTTGGTCTTTGAAGTAGTCATACTTCAAAGAAAAGTCTTTATTGCCCACAAGTTTCTGCCTTGCCTTGACTCCAGACACACTCCAGGGGGTGGAGACAGCATTGTAAGCCCTATTCAGGTGTCAGTGAGAACTCCTCCCACCACTCTAGCTCCTGCAGACCTCATCAGGATATACAGGGCACACCTCAGCTCCCTTTGTGTGACTGTCTAGAGTGAATGCACAGACAGACTCCTGTCAGTCTAAACTAAGTCTAGACGGTGAACTCTGCTCCACTCGCGGGGTTGCAGAATTTTCCACGCTGCGCGTTATGTAGGGTTTGCGGACTACCGCAAAACTCCACTCCTCAAAGCAGAGGTTTTCCCCTCACTCCCGTTCATCAATGCCAAGTTGGCGAGCAAGGAAAATCTACCTCCCAACGAGTATTTTTCCTCATTCGCAATTGCCAACATCGAGTTGGTGAGCAAGGAAAATCAACCTCTCTGTGAGATTTCTCAACACGGGTGGTCAGATTTCTCATTGCGAGTGATCGCGTATGCTCGCAACTGGTGGCGTTGAAAAACCATCCGTTCGCGTTGAGAAAGCTGCTGCTTGAGAAAAAATCTACTCGAGTGACAAAAAAGGAAGCAAAGCCCGCATGCGCTGTGTATGGGGTCGTTTGCAATGATTGCACAGTGTGGACAAGCACCAGGCACTGAAAATCACTGCGAATGACATTTATCTAAAGAAATTCCACCGCTTAAGGATCACCGCGTAACGTGGCTAAGATTTTTTTGCACTCCGCCCTAGCTTAGTCTAAACCAGATGTTGATTCCACAGCCAGGCAGAGGCACATGATGGTTAAACAAGAAAATGCCTTTCTAAAAGTAAACATAAAGAGACGATGGACGGAGCGCTGAAACTTTTCAGACACTCACCCCAGTCACAGATCTGGGTTGAATTCATCATCGTTCTTTAGCTCACTTCTCCACCCCAGTTCAGACCCAGCTATATGAAAATCAGTCTTGACCCTGTGCCTTATGGGAACAGTTCAGCCTGAACTGCCAAGCCAGGTCGTCCCTGGACCAGAAACAAGCATCCTGGGACCAGTTTAGTTCCCATTTAGTGCAGGGTCAAGGCTGATTTGCATATGGCTGGGCTCAAACTTAAATGGCATGGGGAGCAAAAAAATGATGGATTTAGGCCCAAATCTCTGTACTAGGGTAAATGTATGACATTGTTCTGCATTATGTCCATCAATTGTTCTCTTTGCATTTGTCACCCCGAGTGGGACGGGTATGCCCAGACGTGCGTCCCTTGTTCTCTATGCCACTGGAGTCAAGCTATCCTGGCTGTTGAGGGGTGAAACTCTGAAACCGGCCCTAGGATGCTTGTTTCCAGTCCAGGGAGGACCTGGCCTGGCAGTTCAGGCTGGACTGTTCCCATTGAGCGCAGGGTCAAGACTGATTTGCATATGGCTGGGTTCAAACTGGAATGGCATGGGGAGCAAACAAACAATAGATTTAGGCCCAGATCTCTGTACTGGGGTGAATATATGACATTACTCTGCTTTTCTGTCCATCGATTGTTCTTTTTGCTTTTTCAAAAAGTGGCATTTTCAAACGCCCTATTTAAAAAACAACTTCACTAAAGATGTATTTTTACATTCTGAGCCCAGGGAGCACAAACTCCAAATCTCTATATCTTCCCAATTGGAAGTTATACTTTTCAGGTGTTACAAGGCAGCCCCAATGATAACTAATGAAAGAGACAGGCCTTGCAATAGTAGAAAAACAAAATTGGCAGTATTTCACGATCAGGACATGTAAAGCTCACCAGCACATGTGCTATCTTTCACATACATTCACTCTGTCTATGGGGGTATCTTGGGCCCACCTTAGGATTGTGTTACACGCAGTAAAATGGAAGTTTATGACCAGGCAAGTGAGTACACTTGCCAGGTCAACATGGTAGTTTAAAACTGCTCTCATCGACACTGCAATGTCAGGCTGGAGACAAGTTTACAGGACAACTCATATGGCTGGCACAATCAGTGCAGCAGGTCCACTAGTAGCATTTGATTTCCAGGCCCTCGGCACACAGTGCACTTTACTATGGAGAACTCCAAGGTCCCCTGCACAAGCTAATACAGTAATGAGTGTAGGAAAGAAAGAAAGACTGTTCATCCACTGCTCTGTGTGCTTCCAGGATTTATTGTCCTTGTTGTACGTTCCTTGTTACAAAGTCTTAGCCTAGCCAACACACGTTTTGTCACTACCACGTAGTACACAGCGACTTCTTCAGGGCTAAATTCCTATGATTACGATCCTTATTGTCGGTTGTACTTCCGTCCCGAAGGTAAATAGTAGTAGAAGGTCTCGAGAGTAGCAGAGACCAGAATTCCATTTAATTAAAGTTTCCTCATGAAGCAGATTCTATATTTTGTGATGCAGATGAGTATTCAGAATATGCAGTTACTAATAATTGTGAGACCCTATACGTAGGGTTATGGCTGTCAGCCAGCTCTGATTGTGTTGCCGCTGGTCATCTGATCCGATAAAGTCTCCCACGTGTGAGAGGGATGCCAATAACCCTACGAATAGGGTCGCACAATAATTAGTACCTGCATATTCTGATCACTCGTCTGTATCACTGTGTTTCTTTCTTTCATACACTCATTACTGTACTAACTTAAATCTATGTACCACTAGCGTGTGCAGGGGACCTTGGAGTTCTTTGTCTGTGGTTTCCCACAACTTAGGGAGAGGTCTGTTCTACCTAACCTTTTGCATTGCACTTACACCTAAGTTCACCCTATAATGTTTGCGTACTGCCTTAGAGCGCCATCACCCCACTAGAATAACCACGGGGCGTGCAGTCACTTTACTATGGACTTACTAGTGAATCAAATATGCCAATCATGGATAACCAATCAGAATCCCAATTTACACAGGGAGCACTTGCACCTTAGTGCTGATTAGCAGTGGTAAAGTGCCCAGAGTACATAAACCAGCAAAAACGAAGCCCAGTACACCAACAAAAATACAGGCGGTAGAGGCAAAAAGACTGGGGAAACCTCACCAAGGAAGCCTGGTCGAATACATAGCATGTCATCATTTCACTCCACATATCTCCATACAGGCACCGCCAAATGAAGGCCAATTGTTCTCCACAAGTAGGTGACAATGACTATCCCTGCGGAGCTTGGATCAAAACACTCTGTTTGAACCCAGTGATGCAAGAACATGAAGCTGTAAGGCAGCACATTAGCAAATAAAGTGTGTAGTTGAATAGTTCTGTGGAATCCTGCATGCAGAGTTCAGATGCGTTTTTGAGACTGACAACATTTGACCCCATAAATTGAAGCAAAATTATAGAAAGCCAGGCCTTCAGGAGTTTTCTGTGTGTAAGTTCAGGGATTCATTTAATGAAAATCCCCCCTTCCCTACCGCCTCTCTGTGGGCAAAATAAAGCCTGTGTGAACTGGCTTCCAAGTATTGTAAAAAAAAAGTATCCTCTTGAGAAAATATGTAAACAAGCACAGCAGCTCTAGCATCTGCAGCCCTCTGTTGGGATCACCTTGCTTAACTACCTCCTCATCTTTAAACAGACAAGCTTGCTTCCAAGTCACACTATTTTTTGTAGTAGGAGTGCAGGTCCTTAACAAAGCATGTGGCCTGCGGTCGGCCCACTGCTTGTGGCGGTCCTTGGTAGCAGTAACACTTAACTATATTTGGGGTTAGTAACAGTTCACATTTAGGAGAAACAATGCACAAGGAGGTTTTATTCACAGGTGAAATATCAATATATAAAAATTGTGGTGTGCAGCCATTTGCGATGCTCTGAAAGTACAACACCATAACAACAGAAGTATCAGTGAACAAAAATGCTGAACACAAAGCACAGTCTAACATAAACTGACTTATCTAGTGGGGAATGCTACTTCCTCCTTCCTGTGCTTGCCACTTATCCCTGTATGTTTTGGATGGTACAATACCTGCATTATTCCTACCCCATCACAATAGGTGGGGTGCTTCTTCAGGTGCAGCTCTGGTTACAAATAAAAGGCATTGGCTGGAAGCCTCCCTGATCTCCACACTGTGAGTGGGGTTGCTTCTCACTGGAGCATTTCCAACCTGAAACTGGCGGGGACCATCTCCACCTGGAAATTGAGGGGCATATTTACCAGCCCCTATCGCCACCACATCATCCCTTTTAAAGACGTTGTGGTGGCGATATAGGCTTCGCCTTATTTACAAGGCAGTGTTAAGCCACTTAAGGTGGCTTAATGCCTCCTTGTAAATAATTCAGAAAAGGGGGTGGTGATGAACAGAGTGTCTGAATTAAGCAGACCACTCTTACCCAGTCCAAAGATCAGGGCTTGATCCATCACCATTATTTATCTCACTGCACCATCCCAGCTCAGAACCTAGCTATATGCAAATCAGTCTGTCCCTGGCCCAGTGCATCATGAGAACAGGGCAGACCAGACTACCAAGCCAATTCTTCACCAGAAAGGAGACAAGCCACCGGGGACCGGTTTCTGGCATTTCAGCCGCCTTCGGCCCGGCTTGCTTGAATCCTGATGGTGCAGTGAGAAAGGGACTCATGTCTGAGTATACCCTGCCACACCTATACCTATACCTAAAATGCCAGAAACCGGTCCCCGGTAGCTTGTTTCCTTCCCAGTATAAGAATTGGCTTGGTAGTTTGGTCTGCCCTGTTCCCATGATGCACTGGGCCCGGGTCAGACTAATTTGCATATAGCCAAGTTCTGAGCTGGGATGGTGCAGTGAGCTAAAAAACGGTGATGGATCAAGCCCTGATCTTTGGCCTGGGTAAGAGTGGTCTGCTTAATTCAGACACTCTGTTCATCACCACCCCCTTTTCTGAATCATTTTTGTCCACCATAAGCGTGGAAGGGTATACTCAGATGTGAGTCCCTAGCTCATTGCACCATCAGGATTCAAGCAAGCCGGGCCGAAGACGGCTGAAATGCCAGAAACCGGTCCCCGGTAGCTTGTTTCCTTCCCAGTATAAGAATTGGCTTGGTAGTTTGGTCTGCCCTGTTACCATGATGCACTGGGCCAGGGTCAGACTAATTTGCATATAGCCAAGTTCTGAGCTGGGATGGTGCAGTGAGCTAAAAAACGGTGATGGATCAATCCCTGATCTTTGGACTGGGTAAGAGTGGTCTGCTTAATTCAGACACTCTGTTCATCACCACCCCCTTTTCTGAATTATTTTTGCCCACCATAAGCGTGGAAGGGTATACTCAGATGTGAGTCCCTAGCTCATTGCACCATCAGGATTCAAGCAAGCCGGGCCGAAGACGGCTGAAATGCCAGAAACCGGTCCCCGGTAGCTTGTTTCCTTCCCAGTATAAGAATTGGCTTGGTAGTTTGGTCTGCCCTGTTCCCATGATGCACTGGGCCAGGGTCAGACTAATTTGCATATAGCCAAGTTCTGAGCTGGGATGGTGCAGTGAGCTAAAAAACGGTGATGGATCAAGCCCTGATCTTTGGACTGGGTAAGAGTGGTCTTCTTAATTCAGACACTCTGTTCATCACCACCCCCTTTTCTGAATCATTTTTGTCCACCATAAGCGTGGAAGGGTATACTCAGATGTGAGTCCCTAGCTCATTGCACCATCAGGATTCAAGCAAGCCGGGCCGAAGACGACTGAAATGCCAGAAACCGGTCCCCGGTAGCTTGTTTCCTTCCCAGTATAAGAATTGGCTTGGTAGTTTGGTCTGCCCTGTTCCCATGATGCACTGGGCCAGGGTCAGACTAATTTGCATATAGCCAAGTTCTGAACTGGGATGGTGCAGTGAGCTAAAAAACGGTGATGGATCAAGCCCTGATCTTTGGACTGGGTAAGAGTGGTCTGCTTAATTCAGACACTCTGTTAATCACCACCCCCTTTTCTGAATCATTTTTGTCCACCATAAGCGTGGAAGTGTATACTCAGATGTGAGTCCCTAGCTCATTGCACCATCAGGATTCAAGCAAGCCGGGCCGAAGACGGCTGAAATGCCAGAAACCGGTCCCCGGTAGCTTGTTTCCTTCCCAGTATAAGAATTGGCTTGGTAGTTTGGTCTGCCCTGTTCCCATGATGCACTGGGCCAGGGTCAGACTAATTTGCATATAGCCAAGTTCTGAGCTGGGATGGTGCAGTGAGCTAAAAAACGGTGATGGATCAAGCCCTGATCTTTGGACTGGGTAAGAGTGGTCTGCTTAATTCAGACACTCTGTTCATCACCACCCCCTTTTCTGAATCATTTTTGTCCACCATAAGCGTGGAAGTGTATACTCAGATGTGAGTCCCTAGCTCATTGCACCATCAGGATTCAAGCAAGCCGGGCCGAAGACGGCTGAAATGCCAGAAACCGGTCCCCGGGAGCTTGTTTCCTTCCCAGTATAAGAATTGGCTTGGTAGTTTGGGCTGCCCTGTTCCCATGATGCACTGGGCCAGGGTCAGACTAATTTGCATATAGCCAAGTTCTGAGCTGGGATGGTGCAGTGAGCTAAAAAACGGTGATGGATCAAGCCCTGATCTTTGGACTGGGTAAGAGTGGTCTGCTTAATTCAGCACTCTGTTCATCACCACCCCCTTTTCTGAATCATCCTTGTAAATAAGGCCCCCTTTCACGCTACACTTAGAATGAAAGGGGTGGGCAATGGGTGTTGCTGTGGGCGTTCCACTGCAACCCACATTGATTTTGACGCTGCCCCATATTTACAAGGATGGCGTAAATATGGGGCAGCGCCAAAATTAGACCAGTGAAAACCTGGTCTTACCCTGGCGAAGCGAGGAGAAATGTTTAATTTCTCCTAGTTTTTGCAGTTTCTAAGTGTGCTGTGTTGTGCAGCACATATAGAAACAGCAACAAGCCTTTGATTGTTTAGGTGCAGGAAGGTGTCCCTTCCTGCACATAAACAATCATTCAAAAAACATGACGTTTTGTAACTTCTCTGTGTGCTGCGTTAATTAGCACACATAGAAGTTTCAAATAATCCATTGTTATGTGCAGGAAGGGACACCTTCCTGCTCACAAACGATCACTCCCCTCAAAGCAGGGCAAGGGTGCCTGCATTGACGCTAGGCAGTTAAATTTAGCACCAGTACAGGGGAAATGCAGGGCTGCACCATATTCATGTTAAATATGGTGCAGCCCTGAGTTTCCAAAGTGACAGAGCGTGTAGTTAGCCTTCTTGGCTTAACGACACGCTTCGCCACTTTCCTTGTAAATATGCCTGAGTCTGCAATGGCATAACATGAAATTAGAGTTCGATTTATTGAGAGTGAGTTTGAGATGACTGAGTTACCTTGGCCTATTTATCTGCCGTGGATCGCACTGCCTCTATGACTTTATGTACTGTGAGACGGCGGGATTTTTGATCTCTTATCTGATTACTCTAGACCTAAATCCCCATTTAGGTCGACTGAACCTTTGTTGCCTGTCATAGAGTAAAAAGCAATCCACTACCAGGTTAATCAATCCAATAATTTGCACAACTCTGAAGAACCACTTACCACAAATAAGTTTTAAAGTTTTATTATAAAGCCAAAGATAACTGGAGATACAAACATCTCAATATAAGGTTCAAGAGATATACTGGTATCAAGACAAACATGAATTCTCTAAACGATCTTAGGCGACAGAAAAATATCACCAAGACTAATTCAAAGATCAGCAGGTTTGCAAGGATAGACACAAGTTGTAACTTGAGCGTCATTTACATAAGGGAGAAAAATCCAGGTTAGACTGTCCCTACACTAGACTAAGTGACATCCCTACTTAGCAAAATCTTAACCTAAAAAGGTGTCAGCCGTGGTGATTTTCAAAGAAGTGCACTCACTTTCCCTTAGTCTCCGTTGTAAATCTGTGCATCGCAGTTGTGCCCTCTCTGCCTACCCATCCGCTCTCTAAGGTTCCTCAGGCCATCTGCTCTAACTCCACCCCAGGGTGCTGTCCCTAATACAAAATCACAATTACAGTTGAAACGCCCCTCAGAGACGCCCCTCAGGTACACCTCTCACGTGGTGTCGGTTCTGGCTTTTTCCATACTGATACTCCTCTGGGCTTCTTGTTAGCGTTGACCTTGCTTCGCAGGCTCTTCTCGGGCCGCCGCTACTCCCCAGGAAATTCCTGAAGCCTCCTCCAGGCCTGTGCCTGTCTCCCAGAACAGAGCTCTATTCATCACTCTCTTGATTGGAACCCCCTCACACCTGCAAACAGACACCCATGAATTGGGCCCCAAATTCCGACCTCCAGCTTATCTTCCAAGTCGTAAAACTTCGAACGTGGTCTGCAATTTATGCTTAACAAGACTCGATTTTAACTAGCACATGCAGATCAAAGAAACGACTTTATCTTTCCAGGCCTACTAAATTACTTGAAACAGGCCTGCACTCTGTGAACCTTTATTTCTTAGCCTAAAACAATATTCTAACCTATTACACTCTGATTATATGAAACACTTCTATAAAACATAATTTTAACGTATGATCAATAATATTCTGAATAATAATAATCCATCTTATGTGAAACTGTAAAGGCACGTTTTTGTTCTTCATACATTTCCATGAGGCCTGCACATTTCTACGTTTGGCAGCATTACATTTTCTTCTGCAACAGCCACATAACATGGAATCTAATAGCATTCTAACATTTCTAAACATTACTACATTAGCTTCACACTCTAAAATATGCATTCTATATTAATTAAACACTCGTGAATATGTGCATTCTATATTTTCGACACTCTAATGTCGTTTAACTAAATTCGTGCAGCTTACATGTAAATATTGTGCACTTCTACATTTTACTCAAATTGCGCTCTCTCAGTTCCCCCCTTTGATGACCTTTAGAGGTCATCACCATCACAACACCATCACTGAAGGAATGAATTGAATCAAACAGAACTCGTTGCAATGCTCCCTCGCTTTATCATTTCTAGAGCCCTCAGACTCCTGTATTGGTTATCCTGCATCGCAGCTAATCTCTGCTCCTGCTCTCTCATGGATCTTTGCAACCTATGTGACCTATACCATTGGTAAAGCCTCACTAATCCCCACAGTGTGATGACACAAATCACTATTATGATGATAGGTTTCAGTATGTACCAAATGAAGCTTTTCCCTAGGTTGGCGAACCAACCTCCAACTTTACCCATTCCGTGACCCACTTTTTCCCACACTGTCACCTTTGTCAGATCCTCAATTTCTTGATGTATTTCCGTAATGTTCTGTATGTACTTCTCAAGAGGTTTTGAATTGTCTGGAATGTAAGTGCAACATTCCTGGACCTTCAAAGCCTTACAGACTCCGCCCTCTTTGGCTAACAGAACGTCTAGAGCAAGTCGGTTCTGAAGAACCATTGCCCTTATCGATTGCATCTCTCCCTCCACCAGCATTAACGATCTAGCAGTACTGGCGGATAATCTATCTACAACTGTTGCCAATCTCCTGATCTTAACATCATTCAGTATTAACCCTAGAAGAGGGAACATAGCACCAAATACGTCTCCAACTGCCTCAGCATCGCCTACATCCCTTCTCCCTCTGGCTTGAGTTTTTCCCTCTATGATTTCTAGATCCTTAGCGTGATATATTTTGGGGAAGACAATTGCCAAATAACATGATCCGTACCAATTGTCCGGCAGTTTCACGTAGGCATTTCTTCCACAGACAAAATATACATTCGGGATCACCTGCATTCCCTTTAAGAAATCTTTCGTGTAGTATTCTAATTGGAAGGCATGTTCACAACTTACTTCTCCCACGAACACATTTTCATAGTAAGTTTTACCCCTGTTTATACACAATTTCCCTCTTTGTTCTCGATCTAAAGCTATTGGACCATTGCTACCCTTCTTCTTGTGTGACTCTTCTTCCTCGGTCCAATCTGTTTTCCACTGGCCTGAAGCCTTTAGAATCTTCTGCCTCCTGTATCGGTCATCCACCTGCCCTATAAACTTTTTCTCAACTTCTGATACCTTGCAGGTCAGATTATTTCTTCGGGCATGTGAAGTATCTAAAGTTTTCCAAGGAATGAAAAATGTTCCCAATCGATCCTCACTCTTATAATAGTCCCATTTATTCATGTGCTTGTAAGCCGGGACTTCTGGTAACACAGCATCAAAATTTGAAAAATAGTACTCAAAGATATCACATCCATAAAATATACTAAGCAATAAACTACATGTAATTCCATAAGTTAATGGAAGATGATGATACCTAATACCTTCGTCTACAGAGGCTGGCAATTGCATGCAGACATAGCAGTCCTTTGCCTACATGGCATCAATGTAATCGTACAGTAACTTGGCATAGGCATTTGACTTAAAGTTTCCCTGTGACTCATCTACGTGCAACATACGAGCTTCTGCTGCTAGTAAAGCTTTATCCTTCACTGCATTGTCCCCCTTTTTACCAGCAGTAGTAGGTTTCGATGTTACCACAACCTTTGCTTCTGTAGCTTTCACTTCATTTTCATGTCCCACTATGTATGATACAGTAACTACTAAAACTATAAGAAAAATTACTCCCGCTAACAGTGTGCCTATTATGCATTTTGCTTTGCGGTTCGGGTTGCCGTCCTCCATGATCTCAAGACAGTGTCGTTTTTGTTTTCTTTTCCCAACACAAAGTCTTTTCTCTTCGTACCTTCAACAGTCTCCTTTGCTTATTCAGTTTTTCAAACTACACCTGGAAGCTGACAATCCCTTTGAAAAATCAGTCCTTTGAACTTTAGCAACAGACAACCCTAGCCCTTCTCCGTCAACTATATGGAAAAGTCCCTAAATTTCTTCTTCTTCCACTTGGCGCTAGGTTATCTTCTCAATCTTGTTTATTTACAAAAGTCTTTACGTGTCAACAATCACCCGCGTTCCAGCAGCTCTAATCACGTATTCTAACAGTTCTAAGCGAAGAATGGTCTCCTCGAGTACTGATACCGTTGTGCCAAAAGTCGGAAATTCTACTCTGTTTAAAACCAGTTCTCTTATTCTGCTCAGATAAGGAGGATTGGGAATGGTGAGTGTCAGCAACCTTTCAGCTTCTACTCCAGGTACCAACAACGCCACTTCCAACGTTATGATTGGATCAGTGCTGGTCACTGTCACTTCCCTCACCCTCCCGGATCTCCGTGCACAAGACATCTGCTGCCAGGTAGGTCCACTCAGGAGTGGCGTATCTTCTGCAGGGTACACGCACCCTCCTTGATCTTCTTGGACCCTCCGTTTCTTGATTCTGTGCACCTTCGTCCAGGTCTGAGTCTTCGGATATAGGAGCAAGGGTTCTTCCTGGAGTTGACTTCAAGCTCGGCCTCTTCTTCCTTTCAGGCCAACTAGCTTCTCCACGCCTTGTTCTCCTATTTCTTGTCCTCACACTCGACTCTTGATCACTTGCGGCTTGATCAGTGTCTGATCCGTACTCACAGCAACTTTCTCCTTCTGTGGCAACGTCAGTTTCACTGTCGTCCTGTCCTTCTTCCACTTGATCTGACACGCTCCCAGCTTCCTCCGACACCCCCACAGCTTGGCTGGTCCCCTCTAATGATTCTTCGTCCACAGCTGGATTTTCATCCGCGAGAGGAGCTGTTTCTTCCAGGGGTGCTGGAACTCTTTGCGTATGGGAGGCGTGTATCCAGTTTGGCAGCCCTCCGCATTTGACAGCAGTATTCGTTGTCAAGATTATCTGGTAGGGTCCTCGCCAACGCACGTCCAAGCAATTCTTCCTGACGTGCTTCTTCACCACGACCCAATCACCAGGGCACAGGTCGTGGCACAGGTCTTTGGACGATGGAATTTCAGCAGCCCGCACCTGAAGAGACACAGAATGAATGACATCAGAAAGTCCCTTGCAATAATCCAGGATCAGATCATCTGTGATATTCAACAAAGCTGCAGTTGGAACTGATGGCAGTCTCATTGCCCTCCCCATTAAAACCTCATGAGGAGAGAGGCCTGTTCTCCTGTCTGGTGTGCTACGTATACTCATGAGTACCAATGGCAGTGCTTCAGGCCAGCTTAAGGATGTTGATGAACACACTTTGGCAATTCGGGACTTTATCGTCCCATTGATCTGCTCCACAATTCCAGAAGCTTCTGGTCGATAGCTACAGTGCAACTTCTGATCAATATTCAATGCAGAGCAGAGCATCTTCACAACTTCGCTGTTGAAATGTGTTCCCCTATCTGATTCCAAAGAGGCCGGCACCCCGAAGCGTGGTATTAACTCTCTAAGCAACAACTTTGCTACTGTGAGTGTGTCACACCTGCGTGTAGGATATGCCTCGACCCATCTGGAAAATATACAGACAACCACCAGAACATACCTGAGGCGGTTGCATTTTGGCATTTCAATAAAGTCTAGTTGCATCCGGTTGAAAGGACCACCAGACCTCCCAATGTGACTCAATGTAACTGGTGTCCTTTTCCCTACATTCAATTGCTGACATGTTACACATCGCTGACACACAGCTTCTGCGGCTACTCTAAACTTGGGGTTATACCAAGTCTGCCTAAATACCCTCAGCATAGCATCTCTTCCTAGATGCACAGGGCCATGTATCTGTCTTGCCATTGGACTCACTAATTCATTTGGTAACACTGCCCTACAGTTTCTAGCATCATAGTTAACTCTGTCTTTTCCTGTGTCCCACCCACTTCCACTTCCGTGAAAGAGTATCCTTGCTCTGCACAGTAGCGCACGACATCATCTGCGTATATGTTTCCCTGGGATACAAAATCTGTATTTTTCGTATGGGCTACACATTTGACAACGGCAATTGCTGCCGGACCTTGTAATGCTTCTCACAACAGTCGTACAAATTCCCCATTTCGAATAGGTGAACCTGAGGAGGTCATGTAACCTCTCTGAGACCACAATTGCCCATAGTCATGAACTACCCCGAAACCATATTGGCTATCGGTGTAAATGGTGACTCGAATTTTGCTACCTGCTAAACAGGCACGTGTCAATGCAATAATTTCAGCTACCTGAGCGGAGTGTACTCCTTCCAGGCAGGCGGCTTCCACAACTCCAGTAATGGTGCAAACAGCATAAGCTGCTCTCAACTGACCAATATTGTCTCTTACACATGAGCCATCACCAAAGAATATTTCATCAGGGTCAGTCAATGGCTCATCCACGATATCTGGTCTTGGTTTGGTGCATAGTTCAGTCACATCAAGGCAATCGTGATCTTCACATTCTTCGTCTTCTATATCATTAGGGAGTGGCATCAAAGTAGCAGGATTCAAAACAGAGCACCTCTTAAGGGTCACGTTCTCCGCAGCAAGAATAACTTGCTCGTAGCGCGTGAGCCTATTATTGGTCAAGTGCTGTGTCTTGGTCTTGGTCATTAACAATTCCACAGAATGAGGTACATACACAACTAATTGGTGTCCCATCACTATACTCTCACACCTTTCAATGCTGACACCCGTTGCAGCAACGGATTTGAGACATCCGGGCAATGGTGCGGCTACTGGGTCTAAAGTAGCCGAGAAGTACGCAACTGGTCTACGGGCATTTCCATGGATTTGTGCTAGAACTGACAAAGCACAACCTTCTCTTTCGCAACAGTAAAGTAAGAATGGTTTTTCGTAATCCGGCATTCCCAAAGCAGGAGCACGACACAAGTCCTCTCTCAGCTGTAGAAATGCCATCAAACACTCCTTGTCCCATGGTACCGGATCACTCACCTCCTTGTGCGTCAGTTTTTGTAAGGGTTTTGCTTTCAGGGAAAAGTTAGCTATCCACTGTCGGCAATAACCAACTATTCCTAGGAACATCCTGACCTCTCTTTGTGTCGTGGGCGAATTCATTTTCATGATCTCCTCTATCCTGTCTGGTGACACCTTCCATTTTCCCTTTTCAATACGGTGACCCAAGTACTGTACTTCTGTCAGACAGTACTGTAATTTGCTCGGAGACACCTTGTGTCCATTCTCAGCTAAATGATTCAGCAAGGTGATGGTGTCTATCTTACAAGCTTCCTCTGTTTCTGACGCAACAAGTAGGTCGTCTATGTACTGAACTAGAACCGAGTTATGTGGTAGTACTAGACTTTCAAGATTTTTCTTCAGCAGCTGGTTAAAAATCGATGGGCTTTCTGTATACCCCTGTGGGATACGACACCATGTTAATACGCGATTTTCCAGCTTAAAAGCGAAAAGAAACTGGCTCTCCTCATCTAATGGAATTGAAAAGAAGGCCTGGCAAAGGTCAATCACTGTGAACCACTCAGCTTGGAATGGTATCTGAAACAATATCACTGATGGATTCGGTACCACTGGACAACATGAAACGACTATGTTATTAATCTTTCGGAGGTCCTGAACTATTCTGAATTTCCCACTAGGTTTCTGCAAACCCATAATCGGGGAGTTACAAGGACTACCCACGATTTCCTTCAGTATTCCCTGTTTAATCATGGAGTCGATTACGGGTTTTATCCCTGCAATCGTCTCTGGGGTCAATTTGTATTGAGGCGTTCTTGGATATTCGACATTTGGTTTTATCATGATTTTCACTGGTTCCACTCCTTTAATCAGTCCTATCTCTTCTCCAGTGAAATCCCACACTTCAGATGACACAGTATCCCTTAAGTCCCAAGGGAGCTCTTCCTCCGTCAAGGTAGGATACAGTTCTATGCATACCTTTGAATTGGCAACCTTAAAGGTGGCATCATCGTCGTTAGTCTGTACATCTACTCCCTGAGGCGTGCAGTATATTGTGCAATTTAGTTTGCACAATAAATCTCTTCCTAACAGACACACAGGGCTAGAATCACATACTACGAACTGATGTTCATCACTGTATTACCCTATTCTCACTAGCACTGGTTCCGTCAAAGGGCTAGTCATTCTCCTATTTGCGACTCCTACCACTTGAATGGTTTCCCCCGACATTGGTAGATCCGGAACCACTGCTGATCTCAGAGTTGATCGAGTGGCCCCAGTATCCACCAAGAAGGTCGTAGGGCACCCTGCCGCCTCAGCCTCAACAAACGGTCCCCTTTGGTCCACCTCTAGAACTGCCCCGAGGGTACAGTCCTCCTCTCTACTCACCCGCTGTCCAGTTAAAGGATCAACATAGTAACACTCTTCTCCTCCTACCAAAAGAGGCATCTGTCTATAGGTCTTTCCCCCTGTCGCAATCTTAGGTGGTTGAGGGAACTGAGCTCGAGGAGCCAAAGTCCCCCCTTTGACCACCTTACCCTTCGGTACTGTCATCCCCTTTACTGGAATGGTCTGCACTACTTCCTCTTCTATTTCCAGTTCTCCATTTTCATGATTATAGGGACACTCGCGTTTCCAATGTCCCACCTGG
Organism: Lissotriton vulgaris; assembly: GCF_964263255.1. Lineage (NCBI taxonomy): Eukaryota > Metazoa > Chordata > Amphibia > Caudata > Salamandridae > Lissotriton > Lissotriton vulgaris. The sequence goes on from NC_141699.1 coordinate 179,427,382, forward strand.
TGACACTGGTGACACTTTGTCGTCTTTTTCAAGGTAGCCAGGTCTACTCTAGGTCTCGGATTTTCCTTGTTGTCCCTATTCTGATTATTTGGTCTCCTTCCCATGGTCCCTGTTCCCTGTTGCTGCTGTCCACCCTTTCCAGCCGACTGCATCTGAACTAACATCAGCTTCTCCTTAAGTTTTTTTGCTTTTGAGTCTATCTCATCACTGCAATACCTTGCGTATCTCAAAATCTCATCTAATGGTTTGTTTTGCCAGCAAATTAAATGTTGCTGAATCATCAAACAAATATCAGGTCTCAATCCCAAAACGAATTTCGACACAAACTGTCCTATGTCTTTGGGATCCATTACGTCTAGCCCACTGTATTGTTTGAACGTTTTCAGCAATCTCTCATAATATTAATGGACTGTCTCCTTGGGTTCTTGCCTAGTTCGATCTATTTTCACCCAATCTATGTCCTGCGGTGGCACCTTCTCTTTCAGCCATGTCATTACCCTTTCATATTTTTCCATTACTCGTTCTGATGGTCCATTCGTATGGGCATCTCTCTCTGATTCTGATGTGGGCCATTCGACGCTAACTTTATATGCTGTCCACAAGTCTCCTGGGACCACAATATCAAATAAGGTGTTCAAATCAATCCATAGTACTTTAGAGATTTTTACAAACCTCTCTACCTGTTTGTACCACTCCACGGGATTTTCCCTCAACTTAGGAAAGGAATTGGTAAATGCCGCTAAATCCCCCCTACTCCAAGGCACATGCACATAGCTCCCATTCGCTATTTCTCGCAAAGGGTATGCTTCCATCCTCTGTAGCCCTCCCTCTGGGGACATCACAATTGCTGTCCCTTTCTTGGACCACCTTTCTTCCCATTTATCCAGATCTCTCCATGTCCTTATTCCTGTGATCAGTTCCCTTATGTGTGTTTTTAATCCAATTGTCCTACTCTCATCGAGGTCCTGATCTGAATAATGCAACCTATGGTTACCCTGTAATGCCTTTGTTCTTGACAGGTCTACCATGTACTTGTCTGCCAATTCAGATAATTTCTCGTGTACTGCTCTCGCCTTCCGAGTAATATCCTTTGCTATAAACAGCACCTATAAACAGCACCTCAGCTTGCTCGTACATGTCAATCCTTTCCAAAGGCAACGTACCATCTATTATCTCATCCAGATCAGATTTTAAACTGGTTACATCGAGCCTCCTTGCCTTTATCTCAGCTTTCAGTGTGTTATCCCTAGAGGGTCCATTGACATCTCTCCCATCCCAGCTCCGAGCCCTACGCCTGGGCTCAGGCGAGTTATGGGGAGTCCTCCCATGTTCCCATCTTTCTAGGTCCCACGCAGTTCCATCCCCTCTTGGTGTGTGGTGAAATAATGCTCTATTTCCCACAGTCCCATTCTGCCCATTCTGCTTGGTTTCTCTAGACGCATGATAAGACTCCATTATTCCCCATGCTTTCGCAATTCCCTTGCTGTCTAGTATCACTCAACACATGATAGGACCCTTCGCAGCTCCCCATGTTCCCGCGATCCCAATGTTGTCTCCTCTCGCCAGGTGCATGGTGAGTGCACTTAAAGCTGTCCCTGTATTCTTGCGTCCTTCGGTCTCCCTCACTGTGGATGAGACGAGACGCCCTTCCACACTCTGTACTTCTATCTTCTTGCTCCTGTCTATTCCCACTATGGAAATGACATGTAGCTCCTCTATTCTCCTGACTTTTGCCATCACAATCTTGACCGCTTTCACTAGCCCCACAGTGAGACAATGTTCCATCGCCTCGACTTCCCCACTCCGCTTCCTGTCCTGACCTGTTACTCTGGGTTCCTGTGTTAGCATCCCATTCTCTCAAGTCAGCCCTCAGCTCCTTAAAGGACTTCAGCCGTGGTCCCCTTAGATCCATCGGTCCTCTCTCAGCCCCCTGATCTATTATGGGATCCACTGCTGAACTTAATGGGGTGCTCCGATCTCTTGGTCCTGGCAACTGCCTTCGGGCATTGGTCATATTGTTCCTTCTTTCCATTTCTGCTCTCTCTCTGTCTAGACGTACCTGTTCCTCCTCTTGTGCTTACTCTGGGTCATAAATCGATACTATAGGACCTATGGTAACGGGTACTTGAAGAGCATCTGGCAATTGATAGGACTTAGCACGCTCTATTTCTGGCACCTTTTGTACCACAAACCTTCCGACTACTCTCTGTACTGGACTAGGTTGAGGTGTTTCCTCACCTTTGGTGGGTTCCCAATCCGTTATAGGTAGTGGTCTATACTCCCCTATGCCAACCCTATCTCCCCTTGGGAGCTCGGCTCCTTCCATCTCTCTATTGTACGGAGGCGGTCTATCTATCAACAACCTATTTATTAGGCTATCCTCTGTCTCGCTCTCATCATCCTCTTCTGGTGTTCTTTTATCTCCTGTAACTTCTATCACTGGGTACAATTTATCCACTTCAATAGTCTGTACCCTCCATTTTTTAGCTTCCTCATCCCATTTGGCGTCTTGCACTGCTCTTACCGATCATCTCACTCTTTCTTGACGCCTGTTCTGGTTCCTATCGTGCGCCGCCCTAATCCATGCATTAAGGGCTTCAAATTGTGTTGGTCTGGGCAGAGGTCTCATTGAGGTCATAACTGCTTTTAACTGGTGCAACACTTCTAATCTAAACGTTCCGTATTTCGGAAAAGTCAGTTCCTCGTTCCCTTCTGTAATCTTACTCCAATTAGAAATCCACAATATGGTATGCAACCCAACATTCGTAGCCATATAATGAGCTGGTGTACCCTCTGGCGGGGCCTCTTCCCCGTCAAAAGATTCTCTCCTTTCTCTCTTAAAGATCGCTCTCAAGCATTTAAAACACTTCATGTTTAAATCTACAATTTTCCTTAATTCCCTACGTTTTTACTTCCTGATGACAATCCACCAATCGCAGCGCGGTTCTCACTAACTGGCCTATCACAGCGCGGTTCGTGTCAACCGGCCTATCACAGCGCGGCTTCACACCAACCAATACAAAATCACAATTACAGTTGAAACGCCCCTCAGAGACGCCCCTCACGTACACCTCTCACGTGGTGTCGGTTCTGGCTTTTTCCATACTGATACTCCTCTGGGCTTCTTGTTAGCGTTGACCTTGCTTCTCAGGCTCTTCTCGGGCCGCCGGTACTCCCCAGGAAATTCCTGAAGCCTCCTCCAGGCCTGTGCCTGTCTCCCAGAACAGAGCTCTATTCATCACTCTCTTGATTGGAACCCCCTCACACCTGCAAACAGACACCCATGAATTGGGCCCCAAATTCCGACCTCCAGCTTATCTTCCAAGTCGTAAAACTTCGAACGTGGTCTGCAATTTATGCTTAACAAGACTCGATTTTAACTAGCACATGCAGATCAAAGAAACAACTTTATCTTTCCAGGCCTACTAAATTACTTGAAACAGGCCTGCACTCTGTGAACCTTTATTTCTTAGCCTAAAACAATATTCTAACCTATTACACTCTGATTATATGAAACACTTCTATAAAACATAATTTTAACGTATGATCAATAATATTCTGAATAATAATAATCCATCTTATGTGAAACTGTAAAGGCACGTTTTTGTTCTTCATACATTTCCATGAGGCCTGCACATTTCTACGTTTGGCAGCATTACATTTTCTTCTGCAACAGCCACATACCATGGAATCTAATAGCCTTCTAACATTTCTAAACATTACTACATTAGCTTCACACTCTAAAATATGCATTCTATATTAATTAAACACTCGTGAATATGTGCATTCTATATTTCCGACACTCTAATGTGCTTTAACTAAATTCGTGCAGCTTACATGTAAATAGTGTGCACTTCTACATTTTACTCAAATTGCGCTCTCTCAACTGCATCTTATACCTCATCTATATCAGCCTTGAGTCCGATGCTGTCCCACCTCACCCACCTTGCTCTCAGAGGAAGACACAGGAGGTATTAGGAAAGGCACACATGCTGCGTATCGCCTTATCTGGACCTGGTAGCGATTCTTTCCCAATCGTGCGGTCTAAATATCTTTAGTCCTACAAAAAGTAAATGAAGGTAAAATTAACTCACCAATCTTACAGGACTAACTACTTTTAAGATAACTACATGATACTATTCCTTATAACAGCTGACCATCCTTCTGCATTTATGTTTGCTTTATGCAGTTTAGGTGATTCTCCTTTACCACATAACACTTTGGTGAATCATTCTAAACCCTTCAACTGTGTCAGCGTAGTATGCCATCAACAGCTATTTACATGTCACCCAAACTACCTGATAGTAAAAGGATATTCCATGCAGCTCACAGTATGGCTGTACGGACACAACCAATATCCCCTTGTGGAATATAATAGTAAAGAAGTGAACTACCATCCCTCACACCTCGAGACACTTCAAAATCGAATCGCTGTCCAGCGGGCTGCATCAAATTGGAATGACACTAATGAGAAAGCAATGGCTGCAGGTGCTGACCCATTACCCCATTCAATGTATGCGGCTGCTCTTCAACATGTGAATCACACTCCAACACATTGAAACGTTTTCATTTTCCACCCAGCACTTCAGTGCTGCAATTTTATATTCCCATAAATGCAATCTATGAAACATGGAAGTGCTGGTACAAAATTGCACCAGTGCAAACTTTGTAATCTTGGCCTGGTGGACAGACATTCTGTGATATAGGGCCTAATTGTGATGGCGGTCGGCCAGACGACTGACCGCCATCGCAGCAGGAATGAGACCGGCTGACAAGGAGTTGGCGGTCCCACCCGCCATATTATGATGAGACCGCAATGTAGGCAGTCTGAGGCTGCCTTTTTCTACAGCAGCTTTTGCTGCGGCCCAGGAAAAGGGTAGAGAAAAAAATTAGGTTGTGCACGCCATGCACTGTGTGCCAAGCACCATGTGGTGCCTGGCACATGGTGCATGTATGTATGGAGGTCACTAGCAGTGGGCCACAAGGGACTGGGGCTATGTTTGGGGCCCCTAAAGTCCCTTTCTAGCTGCCTTTTCATGGCGGTGGTACCACCATCAAACTGCAGTCGGAAAGGGATATCCTAATCCCTATGGCTGTGTCTGCGCAGGCACCTCCCCCATTGTAGGGAGCTCTTTGTAGGATTTGGATTGTACAGTATAGGGCGCTCACACAGTGCAATAAGGGTATGTAGTGATTGACAGAAAGAACAAGCGTTGAACGGTGCTGCCAGTTTAGAGGGCAACCCTGAAACCTCTCAGAGGTGGTCAGACACAAAATGCCTGAACACCACACAAAATATACAGCAGGTACTGGGCGCACGTGAGGTACAATCAAATTTAAGTAATTTGGTAGATTGCAACAAAACAATGGGCACCAGTTGTATGGTGAAGACAATATATTAAGCTTTATATACGTCTTCTTTCTTTTGTATTTTTACAGAACGCCAGCCGGCACGTATTTCATCAACAGGACAGTGCCTGTGACTCATCAGGGCTGCGGCGCGTGTGTTCTGAGCGGTAGGATCCGGTGATATTGGAAAATCACGATGAGAAAGTAAAAGCAAGGGGCATGGGGATGACGGATGGCTTGCACTTGCAGTCGGGTACGACTGGGGCGTGGTCTACTGGAGAAGCGGTGTTGTTCCCGGTCTGGGTCGGGCGAAAAATTCCCCCATTGTACGTTTAGGAATCCGACCACGGTCCCGACAGGTTCTTCGATCCTGTCGGAGGGGGCGGTGCTACCCCTGACCTCTGCGCTCCGACTGCCAGTATTGTAATTCGTGGCCAGACCAATGCCCATGATGTCGGAGAGACCGCCACCATCAGGCCGTCGGTGGTGGTCCGCCCAACATCGTGATTATCCCCATAGTGCCTAGCTACAAAAATTATTTTACTACTCCAGTTTATTCATAGCATGGCAGGAGACAATTCTAAATAAACAAACGATACAGAAGATGATGTTCAAATAAAGGATCAGTACCTTAATATCCTTATCTTCTGCTAGATATTGGAGGCCAGTGTTTGACAAAAGACTGCACTGCGTTGATTTTTAATGACCCTACAAGGTGATTATAAAGAATACACAATAAAACGAAACGATACGCCATTCAAAAACAAACAAAACAGTTGTTTCAAAGCAATCAAACAACAATCTTGTAAAAGGTATTTCTTCACAGATGTTTATGATTGTCTTCGGGACATATAAGCGTTGTTTGCCTTTTAAATAATATTCTGCATTATGGTGCATTTCCATAATATGTTTAAATCTAGAACAGCGCTGCTGTGCTGTATGTTCAGCCAGAAAGTAATGTTTGCTCCCCAATGGTGCATTGTGATCTCAGGTTTAAAAGATAAACATGATTTAAACTCTTCCTTCTTTTCCTTGTCACATCACACACACACACACACGCACGCACACACGCACACACTAGCACAATATCTCTCTCTCTATTGGTGAATGGTAATATGGTAATAGGTAAGGTATTATAGAAGACACAGACATGAGGTTGTTCACCAGATCACGCTGATGTGGTGAGAGAAAAAGTCCAGGTTCCTTCCTGTTCACACTCTCTTGTACCCTTATTTTGCATCAATTGTTTTACGAACCCAAGTCTCTGCTGGAGTCTAGACTTGGGTGGTAGAAGTTCAAACCAAAGGAGAAGCCGTTCTGGAGCAGACAGCTCCTAAAAAGTGCATCCTGACAAAGCTGGTTCCAGAAGCTCAGAACGGTGCAGTTATTCTGTGGAGGAGAAGGCGGTGGGCTGCAATAGGACTGCTGCCCTGGTACTTGTGGTTGGTATAGATTCAGAGTGGCAATAGTTGCAGTTCTCTCCATGAATAACCATCAGCCAAGTGCAGATGCCTGTCCTACCAGAGAACAACTAAACTGGAGTCTCTACCAGAACCTGCAAGTATTTAAAAAGGACTGTGACCAATTAAGAGGTGTGATAAAAGACTGCAGGCCAGCAGAGATTAGAAGACTTTATTCCGTACTGCTCCTCTCTCCACCAAAGAATGACTTCACACAACATTCTAAAGCAGCCTTCTCAGAGCAAGGAAGGTGCCAACAGAAACAGAGGGAAGGGGGGTGGAATGTACCAAGTTATCTAGCATGACAGAAAGATTATATGACGGTATCTAGAGTATATAATGTAAACAATATTTAAAATAAAAAGGAAATGTACCAATGTGATATATGAAACAAGAGTAACAGGTTATAACAAGGTGTTTTGGTTTGTTGCTCTGTTCTTGCTCTCCCACAGGCCTAAACAGAGAAGGGGATGACTGTCTGGAATATTGCACAGGGAGCGGTCATGATGTTTCTTGTGCTTTCACTCAATCTCAAGATCAGCTTCATGACTTGGTGAATGAGTGAGTGAAGCGGCTTAACCTTGATTATGCTAAATAGAAGTATCAACTAAAGTGGCAGAAACGGAGGGGAGTCTTTCCTCTACTTTCTCATCATCGGATTGCGAGATGGATATCAAGGAAGCAAAGCTGAAAGGTAAGAATGCTTCCTAAGAATAAGTTAGCAGTGCTTCTTAATCCTCTGCCTTGTGCGCCCACTGAATCCTTATTAGAACGAGGGTAGTCCCACAAAGTTATTACTGGAAGCAGAGGACACCTGCCTAAGCATTTTTCGATGATTTGAACCGCAAAATAACTTTCATAAAATATGGAAACAAGCATTCATCAAATGAACAAATTATGACATATTTTATTTTGTTCAGAAACAAATTAAAAAAAAATTCTAATTCTAAATCTTAATTTTAATTGGAAGGTTGTAGCATTTCTACATTTAATTGAGGCCATTCCCTGTCCTTACTATGTTCTGTTTGATGCATTTGCACTGCTTCCACTAATCAATCTGAGGATAGTAATTTTTAGCCTCCAGTTTCACATTTCTTCACATTTATAGAATATTTAAAACAAATGTCAGATTTACATTTTGTCTCCTTATTTAAATACACTTTACTAATCTGATCTGTTAATATTATTTAATTTTCAAAGCAGTTGTGGACCTCCTGAATAGGTTTCGAGGACCCCACACGGGTCCCCTGACCACACGTTAAGGTCCACTGTGTTAGAGGCTTTTAGGGGCTTTTGAGAGGGGAGGTTGATGCATGGTTTTGGGTCATTAATGTTGTCACTTTTGGATGGAAGCAACCTAGTTGCTGTTAATAAATACATATCAAACTTTGCAATCTGGATCCAACGGAAGAGATATGTGCTTTCTCACTTCTTCAAACCCACACCCAGTCACACACTGACAACATATTGGTTAGAAGTAGACCCAAGGAAAAAGAATGGGAAAAGAGAAACAGAGACTTTGTATATTGTCACAATGAATGGTTGCAAACCTGGTCTTGGCCTGCGTTGCTAAACAGTTGATATCTAAAGACAAAAAGAGACTTTTAGGATTTCTATTATACTGTCACCAACACCTAGCATCTGATGCAGTATGCAATATACCTTTTGACAGACTCTGTATACCCAGCTTTTTAGACCTGTCAACCTTAGTGTGGTCTTCCCCAAACCTTTTGCCTTTCGCCTTCATTTTTTGCCGGAATCTGTATTTGTTGGCCTTAGGACTCTATGCCCTTTACTGCTGCTAACAAGTCCTAAAGTGCTTGTGCTGCCACCCCTAAACATGGTAATATTGTCTGAGACCTGATTGCCATATCAAATCTACATTTAAGTCCCTTGTAGATTGATATACCATATACCCTGGGCATGTAAATTACATGCTACTAGTGGGCCTGCAGCACTTATTGTACCACCCACTCAAGTAGCCCCTTAAAACGTGTCCCAAATGTGCCATTACAGCCAGAATGCACATTTAAACTGCCAATTCGAGTTGGTAATATAACCACCTTGCGAAACCTAAAACTCCCCTTGTATTGCATATAAGTACCACTAAGGTAGGACCTCAGTAGCTGATAGGGCATTGCAATTAAAATGTTTGACATGTACTTTTAAGCTTCACATGCCCTGGTAGTGAAAAACTCCTACATTTGTTTTGCACTACTGTGAGACCTACCTCTATCATAGAACAACACTGGGTTGCCTTATTACATTTAATAAGTGCTAATTTTTGATTGGGAACCAGCAAACATTTCATGTTGGATTTAAAGTTACAATTTTGAAAATTCCACTTTTATAAAATTGACATTTTCCTGCCCTCGCTATCTGGTGCCTGCAGCCTGTCCTAGGTCATATGACTAGATGTTTGTATTTGGACTTTGTGTATTCCTCACAGAAAGCCAGATAATAGAGGGATGCCTGAATGGGCCATGAATTCGTAGGAATGGGAGGGAGGACTTGTCACCCCTGCATTATTCATGCCGGCAGCTTGGAGTCAGGGCAGGGGAGCAGGACATTTCAATCACTTCAAAGGGAATCTTTTAGAAGCTTTTTCTAGATTAAAGAAGACACTAGGTATAAAAATAGGACCATCATACCCATTGTTCAGTTCACTTTCTGGGCCTGCAGAAGGACTCTCAGAGGACTGCCTACTGATGTGGTCTGCTATTTACTTCAGATGACTGCCTTGCTGCACTATGAAGAACTGCTTTGCTGCATGAATTCTGCCTTGAACCCTAAGAGGCCTGCCCTGCTGCTTGAGTCCTGTTCTACTTCTGAAACTAGGACTTCCAGAGTGACTCCAAAGGCTAATTGGCTGACCTCCAGATCTGAGCCTCAGGGACATAAAAGGCTCTAACCATCTTGAACATGCACCTGGACCCAGCCTGAGTGAGTTCTAATCCCCCAAGTGAATTCCATCCAGCCTTCGACCCTTAGTGGTGGTGCTAAAGGTGCCCAGGCAACCAAAATCCCAAACTTGAGTTTTCCAAAACTTTTGCCTAAAAATTGCACTGAGAACTGAGAGGAGACCGGACTCAGCCTGCATGTCTATCTGCCTAAGGTGCATGGCTGGTCAGCCTGAAGTTGTGGCAATTCTTGCTACGTTCTTCTGTGCAGCATCAAATCCTGTTCAGTGTTGCTTCAGCAAGGGTTTATCTGGCCTCCTGGAAATCCCGTTGGTTACAGCGTCCAGATTCATACCCACTGGAGATTATCGATTTACAAACAAGTGACTACATCCGAACATCGAAATATTCACCGCAACTTCGTCTAGCAGCTCCCTGAGGAAGATGCATTCTCCTGGGACACACCTGCAGCCTCGCTCTGTGGAACGTTACCTACTCAGAACATTTTTTCCAGAATTTCTTTTAAGTCCGAAGGTAAGAGCCGGCTGGACGCAATCCACTTTTTTTTATCAGAACCGCACTTCATTGAGGTCAGCCATATTTTTCAACTTTGACCCGGTCTCGCATGACTAGATGTTTGCAGTTGGCACTTTGATATTTTAGGCACTAGTTTTTACCTTAAACGAAATCATAACTCTGGTTCTACCAACTGGATTTTTGTCATTTTGGTGCAAACAATTTATTAAACTTTACTCTATTCCTCTAAATTGATGTGTATTAATTACGGTTTGTGTGCTGCTTTTTTTTTTTGTATGTTCTTATATAGCGCTCGACTACCCGGAGGCATCTCGGCACTTGCCTTGGGAACCCGTCCTGGCTTTTCACTGTGAGATAGCCCCTAACGGGCATCCCCAAGGTGAAAGCCAGGCATCCCGCCGCGGGGGGCCTTTGTGGAGATTAAGCAAGCTTAATGCCCAGAGTTGCAGAGTGTGAACCCATGATTAGGTCAGGCACCGAAGCGAGAATTATCGAGTCCGTGGACATTTGAGCTCAAGACCTGCCGCGTCGGGAATTGAACCCTGGTCCCGGGTCTGACCTCTGCTTCAGGGTCTGCCTGCTCTAACCAGTGAGCCACACTTCTCCACTTAAATACTTTATTAAAGGAACAGAGGTCCCTAACTATCAGATTTGAAAACAATATTTACAGGAAACATAATAATTCCTATGAATTGTTCCAATGACTATACAATTTACATTTATTTTCAAAGGTAAAAACAACAAAACAATGTTAAGAAATGTACCAGCGGCAGAATATCTATGCAAAACGGCTGTAAAAAACAGAGAAAATGTAACAACATAAAAGCGAAAGACAGGTTGTGACCAACAATCATATATAAAAATGAGGTCACTTATTAAAAGAAACAGTTCACTTCAGCACCCAAAAAAAAGATGAACGTGATCTAGCGAGTCAGAGTATGTGTTGACAGAGTTTCGATCCTGTGTCAATATGGTATCATCATCAGGACAAATAATCATATGCCTGAGAAACAACGACCAGCACTTGTACTTCCAAAATGGCCCCAATTTTGACACTCACTACCAATCGTACCCCAAAGTCCCCTTTCTATATTTAATATTACACCATTGTAGAAGTACACGCCTCACTGTTGCGATGACACCACTCCCATGCGGTCGATCTCCCGGTCCGTCTCCACTCTTGGATATTTACAACCAATCAACATACGGTAGGAATCTAACCTGGGGCAATTGTTTTTATCATTGTTTTCACAGGTTTACTTATTCTCAGCCCTCAATTCTGGTGGTTGAGAGTGTAATTGCATGAGTAGTGCAGCTGCATGCTTACTATGATTAGGAGCAGGTTAACTTTGGTGGTTTCCACTGTCCGTGCTATAACTGTGCCGCATGATTTATAACTGCCATTGTTGCCGCAGGTTCCACCCTCAACCAGGACCTCTTCGCAAGGGTGCATAGGCTTTAAGTGATTGGTAGATACACGCCACTCTTAATTCTCATTACCTCTGATTTTCTTTTTTCCCCCCACATATAGATAGTCACTCATGGGTATTCTTTTAGGCTCGATACTGTGACCCTGTATTGGAATACAAGTGGACCCTACTGGTTGGTCTGGAGCCCCTATTCATTGAATCAACTATTGTATGGAACAGAGGGCCAGATTATCTTTACTTAAAACCTTGAGGTGGTATTCAAATTCTTACAAGTGATTACTTACAAACTGCATTTCAGTGCCCGTATTCATGATAACAATTGTTTTTACAGTGGTAACTGATTATTGCCAATCCTACCCTACTGGCCCTTCCTGGAATGACATGAGGCCAGGTCAGTACATATAAATCAACACGCCTAGCTCACGATAACGGACCTCACGCCTTATTGTCCAGTCACTTGATAGGCGTGGCTCAAGCCTCGCACTTTTGCCAAGTATTAAATGTTAACGTGAACCCTCACTGTCCTGTTTTTGACAGGTTTGGCTCACGCCATTCACCTATACTCAGTAGTAATACATTTGCATGATTGGTAATTCTCCTGGATGGAGCATTGTCAGTTACATTTCTTCTTTTTATTTCTCCTTCCCATTTCAGCTGTTCAAATGTATCATTGCACTATTTAGTTGTTTCTCAGGTGTATGATTATTCGCCCCAATGATGATCACATATTGACACGGGATCGAAACGCCTTTGTCACACACTCTGACCCGCTAGATCATGTATCAACTATTTTTTGGGGGGAGCTAATGTGAACTGTTTCTTTTAATGTGACCTTATTTTTGTATATTTTTGTTGCCCACACCATGTCTTTTGCCTGTATGTTGTGTAATTATTTTTACACCAGTTTTGGATTTACCCCGGCAAGGGTACATTCCTTAACATTGTTTTGTTGGTTTTACTTTTGAATATAAATTGAAATTGTATAGTTATTGGAACACTTCATGAGAACTATTATGTTTTCAGTAAATATCGTTTTCACATTAAAGGCTTAGGGACCACTGTTCCTTTAATTAAAAGAAACCCTCAGTCCCTAATAATCCTTAGGTTTCCCTTGTTTTTGTAACTGCATACATACTTTACATACTACCTCTAAGTTAAGCCTGGCTGCTTTTGTGTCAAGCTACCAGAGGGTTAAGAACAGGTTACTTTAGTGAATTTTGTGGTTCACCCTGACAGTAATTGTGGCTGTTGATGAACAGGGGTCACCCACCCCCCTTCAACCAACAACCCCATTTCTCATACGGCTCTCTATAGTTGAATAAAGCTTTGCATTTTTCTAGAGCTGAAATAGGTTTAGGATATATGTAACACGTGCCAATGTTACTTTGAGCTATTATGTGTTGCTTACTAAGGATAGCTACCTTGGGAGATATGCAGAAACCTATCTTTCATTGTGGATGGTTCATAAACTGTAACATAATAAATGTATTTTAACCTCACATGGTTTGCCTAGCAACCAGCAATCACTTGCTCGTCAAAAGCATTTTCTCCATACCAGATGTCTCTATGAAAGTTTATTAAAGTCTGTGCATGGTTCCTTTACACTCGTGTTATAAAATGGACAAATGCTAATATGAGAGTTCATAATCCATGAAGAATAACGCCTGAAAACAGGGTTCAAGAGCAAAGTCGATATTCATAAGCATGAGTGTTGTGCTAGAATACTTGAATCTAGTTCAGTCTTTCATCGACTTCCAAGCAATAGCAGGCTGTGAGAGTTCTGAAACTGACAACACAGTCCCGACTGCAGCAACCATGTATCATGATTCCCTAGATAGGACATTATAGAACATGTGGAACCTATGCCTTAAGAATTCAGGATGCCGTCATCATCAGCACATTCAATGAGAGTAATTTACCCCATGAAATATGTATTCCTTTTTTATCTTCAATCATGGTTTTTAGTGTAGTATATCCACCCATATGTTTAAGATGTGAGACTCTTTTCAAATGGTGTCAATACTCTCTGGTCTCTTCTGCAGAGTCAGACACTTATAAATGTAAATGTAAATGTGTTGTACTTGTATAGCGCACAGCTACCCCGGACCGGGGTCTCTTGGCGCTTGTACTCATACCGCTAAGGAACCCTTCCTGGCTTTTCCCTGTGAAATGCCCACTCCTGGGCACCCCCAAGGTGAAGCCAGGCATCCCAGTGCTGTTGGGGCCGTTGTGGAGATTAAGCAAGTTATTGCCCAGAGTTGCACCCATGATTAGAATCGGCACCGAGGCGAGAATATCAGGTCCAAGGAATTTAAGCCCAATAACCGCTGAGGCGGGAATCAAACCCTGGTCCCAGGCCAGAGCTCTGCATCAAGGTCTGCCGCTCTAACCATTGAGCCACACTTCTGTACCTGAAACTTAGTGGAAAGCATCTTAGTAAGTGACCAGCACATAAAAATATGCTAGTCTCCCAGACCATGACTAAAAGTATTTGATGAGAAGAAATAATCCTTACTTTTCCGTAGTAAGCTTAAAGATTTGGAACACAAATCCTTGCAGGTATAGCAATCCAGGCACTCAGCAGACATCCATAGCATGTGAAGATTTTCTGCCCCGTTTACATCTATAAAATCCAATCTACCATGACAAGTACAGTTGTTCTGAGAATGCCAGTGGCACTCTGAAGGGGTAGCCATTATTTGTAGGGCAGACGAATACATTCACAGAGCCTGCTTCTGTTTCAAAATCATGGGACATGAAAATTGGAAGGAAACTGCATGAAAGTCCCAGTTCCATCCTGAAAACAAGAGAGTTAAACAACATTACTCAATGCAATACTAAGTGAGCAAGATATTGAGGAAATTTCACAAAGAGTAGGGCCTAAAAGGGGCGTCTTAGAAGGTGGGGAAACCGTGAATCAAACTGGAGACTCTCCAAAGAAGCATCCTCTGGTTGTGCAAGTGGAATACTTGACTGCTATAATCTAGAAAATGCCTACCACAATGACCCAATTCACACAGACCAACGCAATGAGTTACTCGTTGTTAGTATTGACATTCTGGCTGAGTAGGATGCCCAGAGTACCAAAGCAGCTCTGCCACTGGTATGACGTTTTCATTATAGGTTATTGGAGTAGAATTTATAACCCTGCACTTGGTTTTCAGACAAGTTATTGTTTTTAAGACCAAGCCATGATAAATAATCCACATTACACTTCTGTTACGATATGTAGTATACTGGGGATGCTTATAAAGACAACAAATACATATAAATTAAGAGAGACCATACAATTTAATATCAGTGTAACATGCCTTATCATGTTACACTAAGCAAACAGGGTGATGATGAGTCAGGATTCAAACTATAAAGTGAGAGTGATGTAGATCTCTGCAGCTCTGAGGTAATGGATGATACATAACAGAATCATACACAAGTATCCATTAGGCATTATCCCGGGGTGGATAAAAATAAAGAGAAAAGAAGAGCCTCCAGTGGAAAGGGGGAGAGGGATAGAGAACTTTGAGAGATAAAATAGAAATCTGTACTATAGTAATCCAAAAGGACCACCGTTGACTATATCCAGTAATAACAATAAAAACAGTGGAAGTCAACAAACAACAATTCCACCATGCGTTGTAGCAAACTTATTGTACAGGAGAGCACCTAAGGGGTTTGCTATCCTGAAAATATTTAAATCTGTGGATAAATATGTATCTGTATTTTTAAGGAAGGGCAAGAAAGCAAGGATTTCAATGAATACATTGAAGTTGAATAAAACCTCTGGGGCATGAATCTTCCTGATTACCAACAATACCAACAAGCATTCCTAGCATCTCAAGGTGCCTAGTGGTTTCAGATACATGAGACTTGTCCTCCCCCCTGGCTTAATATAGAGATCCATCTAACATATCCGCTACCTCTCAGCTCCACTATTTCCATACACAACATTGCCAGACTCCCTCTGGAGCATTCAAAATGCATACTAATGAATACAGTATCCGCCATATTCTTGCTTGATAAGCGGTTAGACAAACAAATAATTTGCTCAACTATGGCCTCCTTGTGGCATAATCATAACATGAATTTAGACGGGAAGACGGTGTATTGGAACCGTGGGGGTAGAAGGGTATAAACTCTCTTTGAGATTTAGCCACTCGACTACATCCTATTCCGTTCTTGTCCATTTGCATGGCATTCGATTTACCAGATATCAATTTCTATCGATTTTTGAGATTGAAAAGCATAATTGGTAAACAGAAGTCTCCTCACTCGCCTGGCCATTCTGCATCACGCATATATATATATACAATTCTAGAATCTCCTCAAAACGATTTGCTAAGAACACTTACCTGGAAATGGATACATACATTCATTCCTCGCGATGCTCGAACATCCCAGAGTTCACATTGAAGAAAATCTGAAAATCTCCTTTTATTGCACACATCACACCAAATCTAGTTCAGACCAGATTTTGGTCTACACTTAAGACATATTGGAGTCCATCTACATTACACAAGATTGGCTTAAGTATGACAGTTTGCTGGAGATATGGGGAGGATGTGGGGAATTTAGAACATTTATTTTTTACCTGTAAGATGGCCTGCCTGCTATGGAATAACATTCAGTCCTTGATTCATGGCATAACAGGGAAATCCTTTGAGATCGACATTTAGACCTTTGTCCTAGGCTTGCATGCAAACCCTCAATCAATAGGTTTCACTGAACAGAAATAGATGTTGTTTGACCAATTGCTGTCAGTGGGTACTAAGATAATAATAACTGACTGGAAATTAACTTCAGTGAGTTCCTGTAATGCTATATGCATTTATATGCATTTTGAGATTGGGGTGACCTTTAACTCTATGGGCCCAATTCTGATGCAGGCAGGAAGCTGTCCGATCGTTGGCGGAAGCCCTCCTGCCCGCATCGGAATCTGCTATTCGGATTCCTATCCGACCGGGCAATTTCCATGGGCTTGGTCAGAAAGGAATCCGACATGGCTTTCCGGATGGCTTCCGACTAGCTCAGAGAGCCTGTCCGCCATCCGGAAACTCTTCAGTACTCCCCCGGCCAACTCCTGCCGGCCAAGGGAGTACAATGGCAGTTTCCTACTGCCTTTTTGTGCCGGTGAGAGCATGCATTCCATTCGGAGTGCATGTTAACATTTAAAGGTATAGGCATGTGACCAAACAGGGTTCAGTCGCATCCTACTTGCAGGTCTGTAACCGATGATAGGAGGTCATTCGGTTACAGTTCCTGACCGATGTCGGACAGATTCCAGTCTGTCCAACACCAGAATCGTCACCTATGTGTGATAATTGACTCCATTTTGAATGTACAACATAATTTTTGTGCTCTTGCATGATTTTGTTTCATGCCTTCTTGCAGCTTTACAGTGAGATGTTTTCTTTGTTCCCAGTACAGAGCAAAACAGCCTTGCTGGAATAGAATGTTGTGAATGCGTGTGAAAGTGTGGGAGAGGAATGGACTTCTCTGTCTCGTAGTCAAAACATCCTTACTTCAAAACAGACCAGTATGGTTAGCCTTGGTTTTGGAATTAGTGTTAGTAAAAGGTATTAAAGACAAAAAGTTTTGTCAAGCAGACAATAGCTCACGCGTGGGATGTTCGCACCGTCACAGGAACATTTGTGCAGTCCAATTGAGACTTCTGGATGACTGATGACTGGATGACTGAAAAGGGCTTCCCAGGGAAGCTGACCAGAATGATGTGTTCTCAAAGGTGATCTATGAGCTACATGTTTAATTGCTCTGTGATACTTTCACTTTGTGTATACATGCTCTTTATATTTGAGTCTTTCATTTGACAGTGCTTATTCTTGGTTTTTGACAGTGTTTGTTTCTTGCCTTGAATGCCCATTATTATCTGCTTAAGTTTTCCTCCCTTGCATTTGACTTAGGAGTGGTCCATTATTATTATTATTTATCTGGGTTTTACCATTATTATCTTCTGGTGTTTTATCTCATGCATTTGATTACATTTGAGGGTTTTATTATAACTTGCTTCTGCACATATATATCTATATACATTTGCATGTTGTTTTACCAGTTTTATTTGACATCTGGTAATGTCTTTCTGTCGGAGAGTGGTGCATTAATAATACCCCATGCTTTATTTCGAAACAGCCTTTTGATATGCCTAGTTTTGTGAGTGCTGAGTTTTTTTTCCAAGCGTTTTTTCCTGCTTTAAAAGATGCCTCTTCTTGGGAGTAATGAATTTCCTTTATCTGGGTGTGTAAAGCAAGACAGCTCCTTTGAAAAATGGTGGAATAGGTTGTGCTCCATCAGAAGTGTGTATAACATTTTGTACGCAAGAAATGCACAATGCTTCTAGATCTAGACACCTTTGGGACTCCTTCGATCTATCCTCACTTTAATGATGGTTCGTTTTTATCATGACATTTTCAAGATTGATGTCACCTACGTTTTGTTACCTCACACAAGAAAGTAATAAACTTGTTGCATTTGTCTCTACTTTACTTTCCAGAAGCCCCTGCATAGAGTTGTTGGTGGTTGAAGAGTGAGTTCTTCACAGCAGGTATCCTGGTCTTGTGGCCCTACTTTTGGATTAGGCCTGTGTTGAGATGCCTTCTGCAATGCTGGGATCAAGCTGCACAGGAATCACATGGCTGATGTCAAAACAACATCCAGGCTGAGTTGGAGTGGTGACTTAACCTGGTCATCCAGAGAAAGAGCTCAACTAGATCACTCTCTTCCACAAATATTGATGTCCAATGTCTGTTTTGGCAGGTTAACTGAATGCACAAGGCAGGAGATGGCACAAGAATCACAACTATCATCCAGTTATGAGATACAAGCTGTGTTCCAGCTGACTTTTCTGGAGATTACATAGCACTTGATGGGTTTATGTATATTAGTGAGGATAGAAAAGATAGTATCTCATGCCTACCTCAACAGCAAAGTGGCAGAGAGATACACCTTGAGTCTTGCCCCTTTAGCTGCTCAAGAGTTTGTCTTAGTACAGATCAATATCTTTTCTCTTTTGGCTGTGCACATATCTTGTTCAGGCAACAGGGAGGCTGACTGGCTGAGTAGTGTTTCCATCCATTAACCCCTTCAATGCTGATGACGAGCTCAGCTCGTCATCAGCCACGGGGGGCGTGTGCGGATGACGAGCTAAGCTCGTCATGTAACGTGGCTTTTGTAAAAAAAGCCGCATAGCGGAAAAATAACCGCCGCAGCAATGCGGTTAAAGATTACTAGCTGTCCGATGATACATTTCAGGAAATATGCAGGATGTTTATGCAACCATACTTAGTCAGATTCCAACATGGATATCACATGGGGGGGGAGACATACATTATTCTGGTGGTTTCGTTCTGAAACCTTATCCCCAGATTTCCTCTTATAAGGCAGAGTTTGACATGAGCAAAGTGATATCTTGATTTCAAGAAAATTTTATTGATGAGAACAATGATAAGAATAGTAAGAATAAAATACAATACAAGTGATACAATCAAATCAAGATACATATGCAGAAAGGGCTAATATCAATAGATAAACCAAGGAATTGTATATAAAGGAACATTAGCCTATGAGAGATATAGATTCCAGTTAAGTAAAAGTCTCTAACAAAGCAATAAAACAAACGTACCACTATCAATTTTGGATAAGAAGAAAGGGGAGGAAACAGAATACAAGAAGATAGGAGAAAAGAGAGAGAATAATAGAAAAGATGAGCAGGAAGAGAGGACAGGAAAGAGAAAAGAGAAAAGAAGAAAAAGAAGAAAAAAGAAGGATTCCCACAGGACAACCCCAGCCTAGAAAAAATAGCAGACAACAATTAGACAGACAGATCAAAAGGAAACTGAGGAACCAACCCATTGGAAGATAACTCCATATAATCATCCAAAGCTTTCCATACCCCACTAGAAATAGATGGAGAGAGGTGAGCTTGATCAACCGAAGTGTGAGCACTGCGTAAAAAGGAGACCCAAGCCCACCACGTATGGTAGGAAACTGACGAAAAGGATTTCCACTCCATAAGAATGATTTTCACCGCAACAGTCAGGAGAAGATCCAACAACTGTAACTCCAATTGATCTAAAGGGAGAGGAGTAGGGGCAGCCATCGGGCCTAATAAAATTAAGGGGAAGGAAAGTTGGAGCTCAAAACCAAAGATAAGAGAGAGATGCTTCTGGATGAGGTTCCAAAAAGGTTGAAGCAAGGAGCAATGGAAAAACATATGAGGAAAGTCGCCTGCCACCAAACCACAGCTCCAGCATAAGTTGTCATCTTTAAGATTGAGCGAATGAAGACGTACAGGCGTCCAGTGGAGGAGATTAATAGAGAAAAACTTAGACTGCATTAAAGAAGGTGCGATTTTATTACGGGGAGAGAATTTACCAATTGATTGCCAAGTATCAGAGGAAATATGCTCTGTAATAGCATGATCAAAATGATGTAACCATTTTTGTTGAGCAACCGTCTGTGCAGGAAGTGAGGCAGAAGACAAGAATTTATAAATTTTGGAGGCGACATGACCAGATTTAATCCATATATGAAAAAGTGAGATTGTAGAGGAAATAGGATGAAGACGAACTTTAGCAATGGCCACTTTAATTTTAAGAAAAGTATAAAAATCCAGATTTGTTAAAGAATGCTTTTGAGCCAAGGTAGAGAAAGGTAATGGTTCATCAGAAACACCATAGAGATGTTTGACAAGAGAAATCCCTTTAACTGCCCAATAGGACATGAGAGTGGGAGTAATGATAAGCTTAATTTTGGAATTCCGCCAGATAGATGACCACCTAGTTTTATGCAAAGGAATTGCCACCTTCTTGTCTATTTTCCTGACCGCAGCAATTGTATCGAGAATGATAGAACGGGAAAACAGGATATGTAAAGTAGAAGTAGTGCAAAAAGAGGCGGGAGGCAAAGGGGATGCTAGTTCCTGTTCTATCAGCAGCCAAGAGGGAACGTGAAGAGATGGCGGAGAGAACCATAAAGCACCTTGAGAGGCCAAAAAGGCAGTTTGGTATTTTTCCCAATCAGGAAAATGACAACCTCCCATATCACAAGGGCGACGCAAAAATTTGTATGCAAGTCGAGCACGTTTGTCATTCCACAGAAATTTAGAAGTCAGAGTATCGATTTCGCGACAGAAGGAATCTGACAATTTAATCGGAAGCATGGATGAAACAAAATTAATAATCGGCGTAATCATCATTTTGAGAGTCTGGAAGTCTGGAAACATGAAATATGTTTCGGAGACCATGTATCCAAAAGACGACGCACTTTAAGGATAGTCTGGGATTCATTATAGGCAGCGGTGGCAGACAGAGTAGAACAAAAATAAATTCCTAAGTACTTCAGGTGTGTAGACTGCCACTTAAAGCCCGCTGAGCCCATATGAGAAGGGAAACAATAGGTATTCAAAGGGAACATTTCCGTCTTATCTTTATTCAGGGTATACCCTGAAACCGAAGAGAATAAGGAAATGGTGTCAGAAATAGCAGGGATTGCCAAAGCGATATCATCTGAAAAGATAAGAACATCATCTGCTTATGCAGCAGTTTTAATACAGTGAGGCCCAAAAGAAAAACCTTTGATGTCAGGGTGTAACTCAAGCAAACGAAGAAGGGGATCAATAGATAATAAAAATAAAAGTGGGGATAAAGGACATCCCTGTCTAGTGCCCTGACTAAGATTGAAAAACGAAGACGTAGCACCATTAACTCTAATGTTAGCTTTAGGTTGAGAATATAAGGACATCACCATATTAATGAAAGAGTCGCCAAGGTTATGCGCGCACAGAACAGCACGAAGGAAAGGCCAAGAGACCTTATCGAAGGCCTTTTCCACATCAAGGGCCAAGGCCGCGGCAGGAAGTGGAGACCGTTTAGCAGCACCGAGAATATGACAGAATGTGCGTATATTGTCTCGCGCAAGACGGCCTTTCACAAAACCAGTTTGGGAAGGATGCACAAGATGAGGGATAAAGGATTCTAATCTTTTGGCCAGGATTTTAGCAAAAATCTTAGCTTCCATATTAAGGAGAGAAATAGGTCGGAAGTTTTTAGGATCCGAATGGTCTTTGCCTTCTTTCGGGAGCACCACTATAGTAGCCTCAGCAGCCGTACCAGAAACAGATCCATCCTTAACAAAAGAATCAAAGACAGATTTTAATTTGGGGACAAGCGTAGGGAGAAAAGTTTTATAAAATAAAATTGGATAACCATCAGGGCCTGGAGCCTTGCCAGAACGAGTAGCTTTAACCGCAGACACGATTTCGTCGGGGGAAATAGGCTTATTTAAAAAAGAGCGATCAGTATCAGAGACCGACTGAATCGGAACCGATTTAAAAAAATCTTGACATTGGCCAAAAGATGATTGATTAGAAGGAGTATACAACTTATTATAAAAATCACGAAAAACTTCAAGTATTTCCCCTGTTTGGAATTTTTTAGAGCCTGTGTGGTCAGTAATGGAAGAGATTTGCGAGGATTTGAAAGAAAAATCCTGAAATTTTAATGTAGCAGCCAAAATTTTCCCAGCCCGATTTTTTAATAACAACTTCTTGGATTTTTGTGCTTGTACCCCAATATGGGCTCTTTTAGTAACAATGGTATTATATTTGTATTTTAGTAGTTTTATTTGTTGTAAACAAGTTGGATCCTTAGAGTGCCAAAAGGAAGCTTCCAGAGATTTTATATCAGAAGACAATTCCGTAAGTTCCTTTTTAATATCCGAATTACGTTTGGACATACATTTAATGACTTGACCACGGAAAGTGCATTTAAAGGAGTCCCATAGAACAATTGGAGAAGAGACAGAGCCTTCGTTTTCGTGGAAAAAGGTATCTATAGCTTCAGAAAACTCATTAACCTGAGAAGGATCATGCAAAACTTCGGTATTTAATCTCCACGAACGAGCACGTGATTTAGGGGCAAAGGATGATAACGTAAAAGTTACCGCAGCGTGATCAGAGATCAAAATAGGATGTATAAGCGGAGAAGAAGAAGATGAAACAAGAGAAGAATGAACCAGGAGATAATCAATACGAGAGAAGGAAGAGTGAGGCGAAGAGAAGAAAGAAAAATCACTACCAGTTGGATTATGAAGACGCCAAATATCTTGAAGATGAATAATGGAGCACATGTTGAGCATTTGTTTGTGGGATTTAGGAGGACGAAACTGAAAAGCGGAATTCCTGTCTAAAAGAGGATCCATTGGTAAGTTGAAATCTCCACCAACAATAAGATTACCAGAGTGCGGGGTGTCATTTAATTTTTTGGTAACCGATTTCCAGAAGGACGGATCATCAACGTTAGGAGCATAGATATTCATCACATACAGATCATGCTGTCCATCCGACAATTTAGACAACAACCAATGACCCTCCGAATCATGATCAGAAGAAAGTATCGATAAACCAGAATTCTTTGAAACCAGTGTAATGACTCCATTTCGTTTACCAAAGGCATCAGAACAGCAAACGTCCGAAACCCATTCCTTCTTTAAAAACAACGCCTCTTTGTTAGTGACCTTGGTCTCTTGAAAAAGAACCAAATCAGAAGACAAAGACTTACAGTAATCTAAGATTTTCGACCTCTTCACCGGATGATTCAAACCCTTAACATTAAGGGATAATACATTTAAACCTGGCATAGGAAAACATAAAAATAGAAAAAAGACGACATGGATGACAGAAAAAGGACCAACGCCACGAATACAAGGAGCCAGTCAGCAAACAAAAGAAACATTGAGGGAGCGTCCATGTGGGGCATCCAAGAAAGAGAGAAAGAAAGAAGAGAAGAAAAGAGAAAAGAGAGGAGGGAGAGAAGAAGCAGGAGGGGAGGCCTAAAAAAGACCAACATCATACTAGGGAGAACGTGGAAAGGCAAGTAAGGGACCCGTACTAGGCGAAAAAATAGTTGATAACAATAGCCCCAAAAACTACAATAACCAGATAGCAGGAAAAAAGAAACTGGTAACAATCAAAAGCAGTACCGCAAAGCAGCCTAATAATGTAAATAATCATACTCTAACCTAGATATTTGTACAATCACATTTAAATAGCAAGCAATGGCGAGAAACATAGCTATATTACAACATATTATTAGAAAAACTGATAAGAAAAAGAAAAGCATGAGGTAAAACATGAACAGTAGATTAATGCATGACAATCAATATGTATATCCTAAAAAAATAACTACATATTTAATGAATACACTATAACTGTATATAATAACATTATATATGTGAGAGAAGAAAGGTAGGAAAATATCAGAATAGGAGGAGAAAAAAGAAAAAAGAAAGATAGAGAATGTCCCATACCAGAAAAAGCAATGTAACTATTAAGAGATAAGCAGCAAGAAAATAGAAAAGTAAGTCGAAAGAAAAGATGACAGAGATGAGAGATAAGAAGAGTTGAAATAACAGAGTTAAAAGTCAATACAGCAGTATGCTAACAGCAAGAAAGAGAAGAGGAAACAGCAAAATACAGAAAGCCACCATAAAGGAGACTAAAGAAGACATTTCAAGTGCCCGAAGCACCAGGATCCTGGGAAGTCGCCTTTTGAATCTCCATCTGAATCTCCATCTGATTGTCCAGGAAGGTAGCTAAATCCGCCGGCTCATCAAAAATCCTGGAACGTCCCTTGTAAGAAATGCGGAATTTGGAGGGACCAGCAAAGGAAAAGGGAATGTTCATCTCCGAAAGACGTTTCCGAAGGTTAAGGAAGCCCTTCCTCCTTATGACTGTGTCCCTGGCAAAGTCTTGAGATATTGAAATTTGATGACCTTCCCAAACGACATTTTTAGTCTTGCGCATGTGCGAAAGAATTTGTTCAGTATGTTGATGACACAGTGGCTTAAAAATTATTGCTCTTGGCTGGGTGGCAGACTTAGAACGAAAAGTTGGAACACGATGTGCTCTTTCTATCTCAAAGTCTCTTTGAAATGAAATTTGTAGCGTATTAGGAATCCAATGATACAAAAAAACAATCATAGAGGAAGATAATTTCTCTGCATCTTCCGGCAGACCAAAAATGCGTAGGTTAGATCTACGATTACGGTCCTCCTGCTCAGTGAGATCTTTACGCAACGCCGCCATTGAACACTCTAAGTGGCTGAGAGACCTGGCTTGCTTCTGGATATTATCCTCTGAGGAACTTATACGTGACTCCGTGGCCGAAACTCGAAGAGACAGGGCTTTGAAGTCATTCCGAATAGCGGACACCTCCACTTGTAGTAAATCCGTATTAGTCTTTGTAGATTGTGCAATATCATGCACCTCATTAAGGCGCGATAATATTGCGTCAAGAGTAGAGGTGGTGTCTGACGGAGCAGTCTCAGGTGTAGGAGACACAGACTTAAGACGTTTGAGTGAAGCGCCAGCCTCTTTTGGGTCTTTATTAGTTGTGGAACGGCCCATACTTGCAGCCATGAAGAGACAGACCCAAAGAAAAAATACACAGCCTCTTGAGAAAAAAACTGCGCAGTTGCCCCAAAAACAAGAAATACAGCACACCAAGCGTGAGAAGCGCTAAAATCAGTGACAGTGGCGGACTTATAAGGTGAGCAGGCAGCAGAATATATGGTAGAGCCTCATAGACCTCAATAGGTTACACCACAAACATCGTGAGGCAAAAGCAGTTCCATCCATAGATAGTATCACTGAAGAAAATAGAGAGCATGCAACATAGTATCTAGCCAAGCAGCCCAATGAGCATAAAAAAATAGAAAAAAGATGTTACCATTTCAGCACCGTGATGAAAAATGTCCAGGCTATCCCCACACCTGCAATATTGTAACAAAAGCGGCACCTCTGAGGAGAAAGCGCCGTCTCCGTCACAAGCGGTAAGATGGCGGCCGCCCGTGAAGAAACCGAGCGTCGCAGCAGCTGACCGGGGAAAAGATGCAGCCTTCAGCAGAATTCGCCCAAATGGATGTCAGACGACTCCTGACATATTCCGGCACCTGGAAATGACTTTTCAGCGAAGAGGGGCAGTCAGGAAGCGGTAAATAATCTCCGCCGGCCCCCACTCGCCTGAGAGCTCAAGCGCGACCCGCCATGTCCCAGCGGCGCGCAAGCCACGCCCTGAGCAAAGTGATATCTTGAAGAAGATATCTGCTTCCTCAGCTCTTATTTCCTTTCAACCCTGAGCTAGCTTAGATTCAACTCTTGGGCTTGATAATAAGTATGGGTGCAGAATTTGGGGCTGATTTGGAAGGATGCCATAGCAGTTCGACATTCTAAGCATCTCACTGTCCTTATAGTCAAATCCGAGGCTGATTTTCATCATAGATATTCCCTCATGATCGGGAAGGAGGGAGTGTGGTGGGAAGCACTCTGCCAGGGAAGTGGAGGTCAGGACTCTGCATACCTAGGTAAATGACCTCTTAGGATTGGTTACGCTCTTGGTGTTTTAGTATCCTCACTATACTGTGAATGGTCTCTTTTCTACAATTATTAGAAGTAGATACTTTGAGTTTGGAAACTGAATGAATAACACATTAAGGGCAAAGGCAGAGAAAGTTATTCCTAGATCATCAGATTTTGTACCTGTAAAAATAGTCGCATTGGGAATTGGTCATTTAGCCTGCATAATATTTGAATGCATTATTTGAATGCATGTATTATAAACCTTTATAGTTTTAGCTTATTTATTTAGATAACACTTCTTTGTTAACATAGAGCTTAGTGTACTAAATGACGAATTGGAAGAAGTAGTCACAAATGGTGCACCAACAACTTACGACCAGTCTCTAATTTTATGACATGATGCATATATACTAAAAGGTTACAATAAAACAATCTCCAATTGCAGTAAAAAGTGAGGCACAAGCAGGTGAAGCACTCAGAAAAATAGGGTGAAAGAAAGGAGAAAGCAGTAAAAAACTAGAGTAAAGCATTAGAAAGCACTCAGAAAAATGGGGTAAATGAAGGAGAAAGGTGTATAACATGAGACAAAAGCAGGAGAAGGCACTCGGAAAACAGAAGGAAAGGAAGGAGAAAGCAGTAAAAAACTATGAAAAAGCAGGAGAAAGCACTCAGAAAAATGGATGAGGGTGGTGGTGGGCAGGCGTTGGTGTGAGGCAGGAAAACAGGTGGCAGGCAGGAGCGGAAACTGGAAAAAAACACAATAAGCAGTTAAAAGCAAGGGAACAGCAGGAGAAAGCCCTCAAAAAAACAGGGGAGAGGAAGGAGAAAGCAGTAAAAAACTATGAAAAAGCAGGAGAAAGCACTCAGAAAAATGGATGAGGAAGGTGTAAAACATGAGGTAATAGCAGGATAAAGCACTCAGAAAACAGGGAGGAAGTAGAGTGGTGCTGTAGCAGGGTAGAGCTGGGCCTGGGGTCTGCTCAATGAGGTCACGCTGCAACCTCCATTAAGTAGGTCCTGGTAAGAGAGAGGGGTGCTGGGTGGTGGTGGGCAGGCGTAGGTGTGAGGCAGGAAAACAGGTGGCAGGCAGGAGCGGAAACTGGAAAAAAACACAATAAGCAGTTAAAAGCAAGGGAACAGTGAGGTTCTGTAAATTACGAATTCGTTCGTGCTCAGCCTCCATTTTGCGATCGCTAGCATTTTATATTGCCCTCACTCAGGCAGCTCGGCGAACGCAATGTTTTTGTCGTTTCTGCCTTTGCGTGTCAGGTGGCTTCTTTGCTTATGTTTACTAACGAGTGTCAGGGTCTGGCCGAGTACACTAATTCCTGTTTGAGCTGATTAATCTCCATCCGGACTACATGTTGGTTCACACCATTGTTTCCTTTTAGTTATCTTATCTGCTGTCCTTCGCTACACGTCTCATACATTCTCCTGTCGCACGACTGTCCTTCTACAACACGCAGCTGTGTTTTCTCTACTTGCAAATCAAATTGTGTGGATTCATTTGTGATTTACTTAAGGGGTCGAGTGACAAACAGAACCGGGAACTTGAGTTGCTTTGGTCTTAAAACATTGTCTATAACGTTTGCCTATAGCTCATGATCATGTGTGATTGCATTTTGTATTGTATTGTATCGTATATAAACCTGTGCGCCACGGAGTTAAGTGGCAGTCTCTTTTGAACCTCGTTTTACTGACGACTTCTAAGACCACTGTACTAGCTGCAGCTAATAAATACCATCTTCTACGCCAGACAAAGTGTCCGTGTCTCTGTTTTGACAGGGCAGGTGAATGCCGGGGATTTCAGGCGTACCCTGCGCCGCCGAGCCTTAAAGCTGTGGTTCTCCAACTGGCACCCAACGTGGTGCGACTTCACCGGTAGCGGTTGAGCCCGAGGGTCATGAGGAGCCCGCAAGAAAATTCTGGAGGAAGCGCACCACGTGATCGACCCCTGTATGTCGGAAGTGGACCGAAGGTCTTTGACAGCGCGGCTACTCCTCTCCGACGGCTGCTGACGACTGCTGCCCTGACTGTCACCCTGCCTTGGACCCTTCTGATGACGTTTGGTAAAGCGAGACGATAGACGAACCTTCGCTGGTGTAGAGGACGATCCTTAGTTAAGTATTTGGTGGGTCGCTCCACCAAACCTTTGTTTTGTTTTATTTTGTTTTATTTCATTCAGGTATTGCAATAGCTGAAGCCAAGGGGTAAGTACGATTGTACTGTTTTACTGATCTATACCCCTTGTTGTTTGTGATCAATTTTTGTTGTTTAGGTTGTACGAGGGATTCCCAGTTGGAGGAATCATGCCCGATCACTCCAGTTGGAACTCCCACTTATGAGCTCTATTCGAAACACAGTATTGGTCCCATTACCTTTAACAAGACATGGGTCCGATATACAAAAAATAGTGGAGTTTTGAGATGGCCCCAGAATGGTAGCTTTGACCCCGTTATACTGGATAATTTGGAATCAATTCTGTTTAGAAGAAAAGCCCGGCCGGCTATGTTTGACTCCTTTCGCCTTTGGCGTAAAGAAGCCAAACAGAATGAAAACAAACAAGCGAAAAAGGATAAGAAAGCACAAGACAAGTCGATTTTACAGGCTGCCCAACGGTTTAAAGACAACGAAGTAGATGGTGCGAAGGAGGTATTAGAGAGACAACATCGTATGGCGATAGATAGATGCTATCTGATGTTGCCTACTTCCTCTTCAGATAAAAATAAGGAATTAGAAGAAGACTCCCTAATGTCTTGTTTATTGAATTCACCTCCGCCCTATGTCCCGAATGCTAATGCACCTCCGTTACCCCTCCCGTTGCTCAAGTGCCGATTGTCCAACAACCGGCTCAGCCTCTTAGTGCTCCTTTGCCTGCTTCTGCTCCATCCTCACAGTCTGTAATGCAGCCCCCACCTTCTCCCGCTCCTACTCTTCAGTCTGCTACGTTTCAGTCTCCGTTGCCTTCTACATCTGAAATGCTTCCTATCCTCGCGAGGAATTCTCCTACTTCACAGAGGAGGATAGCAGATGCTGTTTCAAGTTTCTTTTCTCCTTTTGTTAGGTCTTTAAGTCTGTCCCCAGCTTTTTCTAAATGACAATCTCGGTGTCAACTTCCCCTTACGGACGAGAAAGTAGTTTTGGGTTCTCTCGCTCGTAAATGGATTGCGCATGGACTAGAATATAGTAACGAAGATATCATGAGTTGCTTCTATCAATGGGGAGAGCCCACGCAGAGATATGTTTTCAATGTAATGTGTCAAACCCTTATTAGAGGTTGGGAAGATATGGGGTCAGATACAGTTCCTTCGGAACAACTGAAATTACAAGCTGATTTTGATAAAGGTT
Source organism: Lissotriton vulgaris (assembly GCF_964263255.1). Classification (NCBI taxonomy): domain Eukaryota; kingdom Metazoa; phylum Chordata; class Amphibia; order Caudata; family Salamandridae; genus Lissotriton; species Lissotriton vulgaris. The sequence continues at coordinate 179,456,774 of NC_141699.1, forward strand.
TCATTGTAGGACATCGAGTTGAAGAGGCAGTGAATAGACTCATTGCGTTTCGAACAATGTTTTTGTCCCTGTCCTTTTCCGAGGCTGATCCCGCTATTAAACAAGGTAGTAAGAATTATCCAATGCGTGAAGTTCCTCCCGTATGGAGAGAAGAGGTGATTGGTCCACCTCAAGTCCCTGCTCATTTCCAGCATATATGGGTCCACGAACCCCGGAAAAGGTCTGAAGTGTTGGCACTTAAGCAAACTCTTCCAGACCCACGTAAAAATCCTGCCGGATATTACAAAGAATTGTCTCAAACAGTTGATGCCTGTATTATGAATTTGGCCGACATTGATATGCTATTTGGAAATGTTGTTCCGCAAGGTATATGGGCACTGATTCGTAGGGAAAATCATGTGGCTGAATTAGGCGGTGATTGGGCTGCTTTCAGAGCTGCGGATACGAATCAGGTGGGTGGTGCGAAACCCGCGGATTTGATTACGGCTCTTCCAGGTAGAATAATTGAATTGATGAAGACAATGATGCCTGCGGTGCGAGTAAATTGGGATAAGCTGGCCGCATGTAAGCAGAAGAAAGATGAAAGTGTCTCGGATTTCTTCACCCGCTTTGAAGAGACGTTTATTGACCACAGTGGTCAGGATTTGAGTGTAGAGGGTGGTCAGCGATTGTTTGTGGACAAGTTCGTATATAATTTGCTTCCCGAGTTATCGAACAAATTAAAGAGTTCCGAAAGTGCATGGGCTGTCTCTTCTCCTGCTAAAACATTGGCTACTGCACAGTATTATGAGAATAGGGATAAGGAGGAGAAGGAGAAACAGGAAAAGAAAAACAAAGATTTGAAAACTAAGGTTCTTTTACAGCAGGCGTGTCCGCCTCGCTCGAATCAGCATCAGCAAAATTCCCAGTTTCAGCAACCTCCACAGTTTCAGAGTTTGTTGCAGAAGCCCGAGTATTTTACGCCACAACCTTCATTAGGTCCTAATCAATGTGCATATTGTAGGGAAGAAGGACATTTCAAGAATAGTTGCCCGGTTTTATTACAGCGTAATAATGGGATGTCCGCTCTCCGAGGTCGTGGTAATTTTCAGACAGGATCTAGAGGTAGAGGACGAGGTGCGTCCTCTCAGGAGCAGCGTTCTTTCCCTTCATCTACTTCAAATTACTTTGACCAACAGACAGTTCCGTCCACACAATATTACAATGATGATTATCATGTTGAAGATAGGACTGACGATTTTCAGATTGAATAGGACAGCCATGGACAAAGTAAGGGAGTTGTGTCGATTCCAGTAGATCAAAATGGGCCATATGTCATCGTCAATACTATGGGTGTTAAAGAACCGTTTCTTTTGGATACTGGTGCGATGAGAAGTTCTATCATTCATTCTAAACTCCCTGGGTTACCTTTGTCTGGCTTAATGAATACCTCTGTGGGATTTTCTGGCGCTCCAGTCCGTAATCCGGTTTCTTGCCCTTTGCCTGTCTCGATTGGTCCCTATGATTTGGAAGCTCCACTTATCCTAACAACTGGTTGTAGTGAGAATTTGTTGGGTTTGGATCTGTTGAAAAGGCTGCCTGCAACATTGTATTGTTCCCCCTCTGGTGTGCATCTTACGTTGGGAAAGAGATTGATGTCCCCCATGTATTTGTCCCGGGACCAGTTTCCACCCGAGTTGCTTTCTCTCCCAGAAAGTCTTTGGGCCACGGGCCCGAATGAAGTGGGTCGTCTTGCGATCCCACCGTATGTTGTCACAGTTAAGGATAATGTTAGAATGCCACGTATTCCCCAATATCGTATTTCTAGTGATGGAGAAAGAGCACTATTGGCTATTGTTGATGATTTTATTCAGAAAGATGTGGTCGAAGAGACCAGAGGCAATGTCTGTAACAGCCCTGTTCTTCCGATCCTTAAGAGGACGGATCCTTCACAGCCCCCTGTCTATCGATTTGTTATTGACCTGAGGGAAGTCAATAAAATAGTGGTACCACAGTTCCCTGTTGTTCCGGATATTACAGCTTTATTGACAATGATTCCTGCTTCGGCAGCTTGGTATTCGGTGATAGACCTCAAGAACGCTTTCTTTAGTATTCCTATTGCTGAAGAAAGTAGGGATATCTTTGGTTTCTCTCTGGGTGGCCGAACTTTTCGATTCAAAAGACCTCCTCAAGGCTATTGTGAAAGTCCCTCCATCTATAGCAAAGCTCTTAAATGTCAACTTGATACATTTCCTTTGCCTCCAGGCGCTACGCTTGTTCAGTATGTGGATGATTTGCTGGTGGCTGCTGATACGGAAGATGTGTGTAGGAGTGTGACTGGTGCGTTGTTGCATCATTTGGCTACTTTAAATCATAAAGTATCGCCCTCCAAGTTGCAGTATGTCCGACAAGAAGTGACCTATTTAGGTCATCTCTTGTCGAAGGAGGGAAGGCGATTAACTCCAGAACGTATTCATGCTATTTCACAGATGTCGGTACCTACCACACAGAGAGAAGTGCGTGCCTTTTTGGGTATCACTTCCTATTGTAGACAATGGATTCCCGATTTTTCACTTTTGGCGAAACCATTGGTGGCACTAACTTTGAAAGATACGCCCCATCCGCGCCCTTGGACGGATGAATGTCAGAAAAGTTTTGTTGACTTACGTACTGCCCTGTGTTCTGCTCCAGTGTTGGGTACCCCAGATTACAGCAAGTCCTTTACATTGTACGTTCATGAGAGAGAAGGTTGCGCGTTGTCAGTTTTGACACCGCAATTCGGAGATAAGTAGAGGCCATGTGCCTATTTCTCCGCTACATTAGACCAAGTAGCTAAAGCTTTGCCCAGTTGTCTCAGAGCTACGGCAGCTGCCGCAATTTCTATTAGACAGTCTGCCGGATTAGTGTTGGATAACACACTTATTGTTATGGTTCCACATGCAGTGGATACTTTGTTGAATAGAACTAAGACACAGCATTTTACGAGTGCTCGTTTGTCTGGTTACGAGCTGACACTTCTAGCGAGCCATGTACATATCCAAAGATGTAACAGGTTAAATCCAGCTACACTGTTGCCGCTCCCAGATGAGAAAGACGATCAGGAAAAGCATGATTGTTTTCTCCGAACAGAAGAAGAAACAAAGGGTAGGATTGATTTAAAGGACACTCCGCTCAAGGACCCGGAGGGGATCCTATGGGTGGACGGTTCTTGTTTTAAGCTTCCAAATGGAGAAACTACTTCTGCCTATGCCGTTAGAACCCTATGCACAATTGTTTTAGACGACACGTATTGGACATAATTAAGCCCAAGCAGCTGAGTTGATAGCCATGACTAGAGCGTGTGTGCTGTCAAAGGGAAAGAGAGTGAATGTGTACACAGATAGTCAGTACGCTTTCGGTGTTGCGCATAGTTTTAGAAAGTTGTGGAGGGAGAGAGGATTCTTTACCTCCCACGGGACAAAGATTCAGCATGGTCAGTTAGTGACTGATCTTATTGAGTCATTTACCTTACCTGCACAAATAGCGATCATAAAGTGCAGCGCACACAAGAAAGTTATAGTTGATGTGGGTCGTGGAAATGAGTTGCAGACGAGGTAGCGAAAACTACAGCTAGAAACACCACTAGTCGAATGTATGTGGCAGGTCCTGCAAACTGGGTGAGGGAAATTGGAATGTGTGAAGACACGATTGAGAGTGTGAAAGCGATTCAGGGAGAGGCTACTGATAAGGAATTGAGTACGTGGAAAGAAAGTACAGGAATGTTAGATTCGATGGGTTGTTGGACAGAGTTGTCGGAACATCAGCGATGGTTGTTACCGGACGCTTATGTGTTACCGGTCGTGACTATGGCTCATGGTCCAGCCCACATTAGTGCAAAAGGCATATGTAAGCTCTTGGCTCCGGTATGGCAGAATGAAGGAATTCCAAAATGTTCAGAAAATGTGGTTAAGCATTGTATTGTTTGTTTAATGCATAACCCAGGAAGGGGTACCCCAACTCCGGCAGGTCATTTTGCTCCCCCGTCATATCCTTTCGAAGTGCTGCAGATTGATTACATTCACATGGATCGCTGCAACAACCTCAAGTATGTTCTGGTGGTGGTATGTGCCTTTTCCCGTTGGATAGAGGCCTACCCCTTGAAAGATAACACTGCTCTGTCAACTGCTAAAGTATTGATTAAGGAATTCTTTCCTAGATTTGGTTTGCCGCGCATTGTCTGGAGTGACAATGGAAGTGAATTTGTGGGCCAGATTATGCAGAAAGTATGTTCTGGTCTTGGTATTAGACAGAAATTCCATGCGGCAAACCATTCACAGTCAGCGGGAATGGTTGAGTGTTACAATGGTACACTCAAGCTTAAGCTGGCCAAGATTCAAGCCAGTACAGGTCTTGCTTGACCTGATGCGTTGCCCTTAGCTCTTTTGTCAACCAGAACTACTGTGAACTCTCGTATGGGACTTAGCCCGTATGAAGTGGTATTTGGACGCCCAGCTAATGTTTGGGGCATCCCCCGCCCCAAAAGATACCCAGAAAAAACAGTTGATAGACAGAATGTAGAACAATGTCATACATTCACCCCAGTACAAGGATCTGGGCCTAAATCCATCGTTTTTTTGCACTCCACACCACCCTGGGTTAGACACTGGCTATATGTAAATCAGCTCTGACCCTGTGCCTCATGGGAACAGTCCAGTCCGAACTACCAAGCCATGTCTTTCCCAGACCGGAATCAAGCATCCAAGGACCGGTTTCTGGCTATCAGCCTTCATCAGCCTGGATAGCTTGACTCCAGTGGTGTGGAGAGCCTGGGACTCACGTCTGAGTATACCCAGCACACTCGGGGTGAAAATTGCAAAAAACACAGTTGATGGACAGAATGTAGAACAATGTCATACATTCACCCCAGTACAAGGATCTGGGCCTAAATCCATCGTTTTTTTGCACTCCACACCACCCTGGGTTAGACACTGGCTATATGCAAATCAGCTCTGACCCTGTGCCTCATGGGAACAGTCCAGTCCGAACTACCAAGCCATGTCTTTCCCAGACCGGAATCAAGCATCCAAGGACCGGTTTCTGGCTATCAGCCTTCATCAGCCTGGATAGCTTGACTCCAGTGGTGTGGAGAGCCTGGGACTCACGTCTGAGTATACCCAGCACACTCGAGGTGAAAATTGCAAAAAACACAGTTGATGGACAGAATGTAGAACAATGTCATACATTCACCCCAGTACAAGGATCTGGGCCTAAATCCATCGTTTTTTTGCACTCCACACCACCCTGGGTTAGACACTGGCTATATGCAAATCAGCTCTGACCCTGTGCCTCATGGGAACAGTCCAGTCAGAACTACCAAGCCATGTCTTTCCCAGACCGGAATCAAGCATCCAAGGACCGGTTTCTGGCTATCAGCCTTCATCAGCCTGGATAGCTTGACTCCAGTGGTGTGGAGAGCCTGGGACTCACGTGAAATGAAATGAAATGAAATGAAATGAAAAATTGCATTTGTATAGCGCATAACCGCCCTGGGGCCTCGCAGCGCTTGAAGATAAAATGGTTTTAGCGCAGACTCGGGGCAGATCAGAGAGATTTAGCAAACAAATGCGTTTTTAGGGCCTTTCTGAACGAGAGGAGGTTGCTGTTACCCCGGATGGCAAAGGGGAGGGCATTCCAGAGTCTGGTCGCCGAATGAGAAAAAGAGCGGCCACCCCAACGGGCTTTGTTAATTTTAGAGGAGGTGGCCAGCTGCAGGGTACCAGACCGAAGGGGGCGTGTTGGAACATAAGGCATAACCAGCGGGTGCAGAATCGCTGGGCCTACACGGTGGAAGGATTTGTGCATAATGCACAGAGCTTTGAACTGCACTCTGGCAGCCATTGGGAGCCAATGAAGGTCCTTCAGGGCCTTCCTCGCCGACTGCCGACGGGACAGATTGAACAATAGGCGGGCCGCACTGTTTTGTGTGACCTGGAGCCTCTGAAGGACCGAAGCCGGTGCTCCCAGGTAGAGAGCGTTCCCGTAATCCAGGCGAGAGAGAATGAGGGCCTGGACCATGATCCTCCTCGCCTGGAAAGGGAGCAAAGGGAGCACCCGCCGGAGCATCCTCATTAGTCCGAAGCAAGTGGCAGCAGTCTTAGTAGCCTGGACAGAGAAATCAAGGGCAGTGTCAAGCCAGATCCCGAGGCTCTTTATCTGGGACTTGGGCGCAGGAGGAGCGCCAAGACATGGTGGCCAGACGGGTGCAAGAGCAGACGGGGAGGGATTTCCAAGGAGAATGATGTCTGTCTTCTCCCCGTTAAGCTTGAGACAGGAAGCTTGCATCCAACTGGCAACAGCCTCTAGACAGGGGCCTAAGGTGTTGGATGATCCATCTGCGTGGTCTAACGAGACCACCAGCTGCGTATCATCCGCGTAGGTGACTATACGCACACCAAAGGGATGGACTATCCTGTCCAGAGGTTCCATGTAGGCGTTAAAGAGGGTCGGGCTCAGGGAGGAGCCCTGAGGGACCCCACACCTGAGAGGATGTTTAGGAGAGACTGTCTCACCCTCAAAGACCCGGAAAAAGCGCTCACTCAAAAAGGAGGTGAGCCAGTCCAGAGCTGCGCCCGACACGCCCATGCCCGCCAGTCGGTATACTAGCGTGGCATGGTTCACCGTGTCGAACGCGGCACTAAGGTCTAACAGGATAATGGCCACCTTTCCTCCCCGATCCAAAGTCGTTCTTGCTTCCTCTGTGACCGCCAACATGGCAGTTTCTGTGCCATGTTGAGGGCGAAAACCTGTCTGAGTATACCCAGCCCACTCGGGGTGAAAATTGCAAAAAACACAGTTGATGGACAGAATGTAGAACAATGTCATACATTCACCCCAGTACAAGGATCTGGGCCTAAATCCATCGTTTTTTTGCACTCTACACCACCCTGGGTTAGACACTGGCTATATGCAATTCAGCTCTGACCCTGTGCCTCATGGGAGATACCCAGACATACCATATCCTCTATTAATTGATTATTTGCATGATTTGACTACTAAATTAAGTGTTATTCGCCAACAGGTGCAAAGTGCTTTGCCCGAGGCCTCTACAGACCCAGATCACACCATCTTGCCTGGTGACTGGGTCTGTATAAAGAACTTTCAACGAACTAAGAAGTTGGAGCCTTGCTGGTCTACGCCTACGCAAGTTTTGCTCATTACCCGCACAGCGGTGAAAGTGGTCGGCAAGCGTAACTGGGTGCATGGAGTGCACTGTAAAAATGTGCCACTACCATTACTCTTCGACCAGTGGATTCGCAGTGGGGTAAGGGAATCGGACACTGCAACGGTTCCTTGTTTTGTTCCTTTCAGTGATGCTCAAATTTATGGGACTCAGTCCAAAAAAGCAGATGATGACATTCTTCAAGCTGCTGTGCCTGTGCATTGTCGAATAGACACTACCAATCCAGAAACATTGTTCAAGGATCAGACCGTGCCGAGCAAAACACGTTACAACTTAAGACCAAGAGCCAACAAAGAGAACTGAATATTTTTTGAACACTTCTTTTTATTATTTAAAGACATTGCTTTTTGGGTCCTTTTTGCTTCTTTTTTGGTGTGATATTAGCATTAGATGCGCCATCTGTCTCCGTCGCAGGGTCACGGTAGGAGACTCAGACTGTAACCTGATTTTGTTCTTTTAGTAAGTGGCTAGTGCCTCAGGATAGGGCTGGATATAGCATCTGTATATTGGAGGATATCTATCTAATTTTACAAACCCACGTATATGTGATAACTAACGTGGATTACTATATCGATTTGTACATACTCTTTAACAAATCGCACTCTAGATGTATATTTACACGCTAATTTATAGCTTAGATCTCTACTTGGCCCTGCTTGGGGTACGATATAGGCGTTACTGAAGGGAATGCATTATGCAAGATGCTGTTATATTAAGTGTAGAAGACTGGCTTCATTCAGGGTCTGCCTATATGTCCCAGCACTCTCTACGGTCATGAGAGCCAGCTTGCCGATTATTTACATCATGTGCACAAGCCGTCTCCTTGCAAGATGGCGATCATTCCATGAGTCCGTTTACTACCTCTATGGCCAACAACCCGGAAGTATTTGATCAGGCGGGTTGTAATCGACGCACAGGTGTTGCACGTTTCATTGGAGAGCCGTTGGGGTTAAATACGGCGTCCCCGGTTTGGATACTCTCTGTGATTGCAATCCGGGCTGTGACACTTGGCGGAGCTCTGGGACGTACGCCACCTACATGATTTTGGTAAGCATTTGGGCGCTTTGTGCCCCTCAGCACCTACGGCTTGCTAATTTTGTCGGTGTCTCTGCTAGAAGCTTGAAGGGCTTGTTTGTTAGATTCGCAATTAATTATTGCCATTTGTAAAGTGGCAGGTATTTCTATATCCCCATTGTGAGGTACTTTGTTAAAAACAGGCACAGGTATATACGCTATCATCACACGAGCCCAGTATATCACACCCTCTATAGTTTGTTTCGGTCAGTACTCGGTGCTGAGTCTTTTTAATATATGTAGCCTTTGCAATTATATCGTGTAGAGGCACATATGACTCTGGTTATTTTGATTCTAATGGGATTTTATCCCTATCAACAGAGCGATGGTTGGTGCTGTAGTGCAGAAAATACATAGCTTCCTTCTGCTTAACAGGTATCAATCAGCTGATAGAACCGTTTAATATACCAGAGCAACCGCATTTGATGAGGCGAACCAAAAGGATTATAGGATGCATATGGTAAGACAACATGTAAGTGTTTCCTGGCGAGCTGGTTATGAAGTCTGTAGTGAGAGTAACTATCTGGGTAGGATTGGAATGATATGTTTGTATTTTTTTATAGATTCTTTGAAATCAAGGGGAAGGAAAAAAAGGAAGGAATCTGGGTTCTACCGTCTGGGATATTAAACTAATTTTTATGAAAAGACCCGTCATATTAACTAACCAGGTAACCAAGGATGTCTCTTTTAATTAAGAGGCTGTTCTTGGTTTCTATACTATAACATGGTGTGGTTAGGAACAATAAGATTGTTATTGCCTTCTTTACAGTTCTCCCTGCTGACAGAATGATAGAATAAATATCGCATCAACTGAGAACTATCTGACTGTCTTCTTCCTTTGATAAGAAGCATTTAGAGGTAACCTGTGCTGTTATTAGTGATATTTTTATGTCATCATGTCAGTTACCTCATTTATTTAGTCATGTTACCTTTACCTTTGCAGGATGGTTGTTAGTACCTGCTGCCATCTGCCAAATTGAAAAGTCCCTAGCCCCTGGATGAAAAATCAATTGTGTTTTGACGTAGAAGACTTGAGCTATCACAATATCACAGTATTTTTTTAGAGAGGTAGATATCAATAGCTTTGGCATTACTTTGGTGTCCTTCAGACTCTGGTTTCATTTCTCTGTTTTAGCTTTTACAGGCTACTATTTTGAGATTTGAGCACATTTATATCTTGGTATATAAGGTGGCACGAGTGGTGTAGAATGAGAGCTTGAGATGTCTGGTCCATACAGTTGCTGTCTCAAAAGGTATTGTAAAGTAATATGGGCATACTTTTAATTCTTATATTGTACACACTTTTTCACAGACTATTCTTCAGGTTGCAAGATCCACTGTTGAATTGCCCCTGGCTGGTCCTGAGGAAGGTGGTCCCTATTGCTGTTTTTCCACCGAAACGCGTCGGCCATTTTTTCCTAATTTAGATCCAACCCGTTGGTTGTATAGTGGACAACTGGTGCAAAACAACAGGATTTTGTTTTTTCTTTTGGTTGTATTTGAGTTATGAATGGTCAGTAAGTGTGAATAAGAGTGAATGAGTGTGGTTCTCGACCTGTATATTGTAGTTGTCTCGTGTTTACAAAATAATTATGTCTTTTTTCATCTTTGTATTTTAAAAAAATGAAAAATAATTTTTGTATATGTATTTAAAAGTAAAAAGAAGAAAATTTATTTGCAACGTGCAGTGAATGATTACCTGTATTTTAAAAAAGAGAAAAATGACTCAAATAATGGAAAAAATTGTCCAACATAATAATAAATGAGTAAACCAATATGTTGAATATGTGCCTTGTGTATGCCCATGATAGAGGTCATTCCCAGTGGTAAAGTGTTTATAGGTCTTGAGGGAGTTTTTTCTTGCTTCTACTTGTTTCTTTCCCCTCTACTCCTTGACCTGAAAGTATTTTGAGAGGGGGTCCCCATTTCTATCTAATTAGTGCCTCAGGATATACAGAAGTGACTAGCTAAGTGATTAAGGAAGAGTGCCGTGAGCGACCTTTTTTTTTTAGATAAAGATGGATGGTTAAGCAATCGTAGGTTAGGGAAAATAGGAAGCAGGAAATGAGATCAAAATATTGTAAATTATTGCGTAGTCGATTTGGCGTAACTTTGTGTGTTCTTATGTTTTTGTGTATTTTATTAGCTTGCACAGGTTGGATCATACATGTGTTGCAATCAAGAAATGTTGCTTATTCTACAACTTCTTTGCCTTCTCGTCTTTCTGTCCTTTCTCACAAAATGCATACTCTACCCCCTCATGAACAGATAAGGAGAGCCGAGTATATGAATAATACGTTTATTCAGTTGTTGCACCAACATCAGTTGGCCTTTAATATGACTGATTGTTGGGTGTGCGGACTCATGCCACACAATACACAAAAGGGAATGCCATATTTGGTTCTTCCTTTCTCATACGAAGGTTCAGCTTGGGCCTATTTGACAATGTTTTCAGCCGCATACCACAACAGACTTAGAAGCACTGTGAGAACTCCTGGGAATGGACTAGATTTTAGTCACAGCTCCTTGATTAAAGGTGTAGTGGTAATGGCCAAGATTATAGAGAAGAGTAAGATTCCATTAGATGAGAAGAGAGCTTATGATGGATGGAATGTTACCCACTATGTCTCTATTCTTGGTGACAAAGCTAGAAAGGGTGAGCCTTCCCCAGTGTGGACTGTGCCCCATCAAGGACATTTTTGTCTCCAAGTCAACAGCAAGAAAGCTGACGTCAATCAGAAATGTTCGTACACATATATTTTCTCGTCCCTTGATTTCCCTCCGTTAGTTCCGTCTCAAGGAACATATTTTGTCTGTAACGACCGAGCTTATACTTGGCTACCTTCCAACTTTTCTGGAACCTGTTATATAGCTTTCCTCCTTCCCCCTACATATACGGCCCCGTCAGACCATCACAGAGTTAGACATAGCAGAGGTGTATTTGATGCCAAAGACACGGCAGAACAAGAGGGAGGAGATTTCCTTAAAGGATTCCTTCCCTTTTGGGGCCCGATGGTCAACAGCAGACACATCAGGCAACTGGTTCGAGTGGTTGAGACCACTATTAATGTTACTGCAGGTGCGAAAGGTAACATTACAGCAGAGCTTCAGGCTGACCGTCTTATGACGTTACAAAATCGAATTGTGTTAGATGTGATCTTAGCAGACCGAGGAGGTGTCTGTAGATTGATCGGATCTAGTTGCTGCATTTATATTCCAGATGACGCCCCGGCAGTATACCAAGCCATTTCCAAATTGCACACGGTCTCCGAGTCGATTCATCAGGACGAAGGAGATTGGTCTTTTATGGGATGGTTTTGGGGAATATTGTCAACTTGGGGATGGAAGATCTTAATGTTCCTTGGAGCAATTTTGGCCATCATATTCTCCTGTTGCCTATGCGTCCAATGTGGTCCTGCAGTCTGTGGGTTGTTAGCTACTTTATGTGTTCCACAATCCGCTACTAAGACGACAGAGAATATTAAAAATGATGGTGCAGCAACAGCTTTTGGATCTTATGAACATCAGTGTTGATTCTGGCTCAGATTAACATGAGTTGGTTTGTTTTTGCCTGAGTAATGGCAAAAGGAGGGTCTGAGGTTCTGTAAATTACGAATTTGTTCGTGCTCAGCCTCCATTTTGAGATCGCCGCCATTTTATAATGCCCTCACTCAGGCAGCTCGGCGAACGTGATGTTTTTGTCGTTTCTGCCTTTGCGTGTCAGGTGGCTTCTTTGCTTATGTTTATTAACGAGTGTCAGGGTCTGGCCGGGTACACTAATTCCTGTCTGAGCTGATTAATCCCCGTCCGGACTACATGTTGGTTCACACCATTGTTTCCTTTTAGTTATCTTATCTGCTGTCCTTCGCTACACGTCTCATGCATTCTCCTGTTTCACGACTGTCCTTCTACAACACGCAGCTGTGTTTTCTCTACTTGCAAATCAAATTGTGTGGATTCATTTGTGATTTACTTAAGGGTTCGAGTGACAAACAGAACCGGGAACTTGAGTTGCTTTGGTCTTAAAACATTGTCTATAACGTTTGCCTATAGCTCATGCTCATGTGTGATTGCAGATTGTATTGCATTGTATCATATATAAACCTGTGCGCCACGGAGTTAAGTGGCAGTCTCTTTTGAACCTCGTTGTACTGACGACTTCTAAGTAGGCGTGGGCGGAAAATCCGTTCCGCTCGCGGATTTTGCGGATTTTCGGGAAATCCGCAATCCGCGAGATTTGCGAATTTCCCGCAAAATCCGCAAATCCGCGAGCAGCGGATTTTGCTCGCACTGCTCGCACTGTTCGCGTGAGTTCGCGCCCCGCGAATAAGTGCAAAATTGCAGAAATACGATTTTAGCAAAACTGAAAGTAACTACTTACCAGGTTCAAAAGTTCAGGCTCATCATTAGTAGCCATTTCCTGGAGTGCTTCCTGAGGGGCCCCTCCAGAGTTCAGTTGCCAGTTGAAACTAGTATGTGACCCTGCTCTGAACCTCAGAATAGTTACACATATGCCACAAAGGTCCTGAATTACAGCTAAGGGAGACAAGCAGGAGCCAGGCTGGAAGTTAAAATCCATTAATCAGCCCCTAATTCATTATTGTCAGTTGGGGCAGGGCAGGTGTTGTAACTAATTTTGCAACAATGAAAGCACTTAGCAAGTGCAAAAGATCACTAATCAGGGCGCACTAAGGAAGCAGGTGCCAGCTAAAAAAATATTCTGTGACACATGAATCAGCCCCAAATTAATTCAGGTCACTTGAGGCAGGGAAGGTGTGCTTTGCTTTGCCGAAAATAATGTACACTGGACAACCAGAGGGTGTGGTGATGAAACAGAGGGTGGCATGGGTGGGCCAGAGGGTGGCATGAGTAGTCAGAGAGTGGCAGTGGTGACAGAGAGTGGCAGTGATGAAGAAGAGTGTCCCAAACAGGCTGGACACGTAGAAACAACAAGTTCGCGAAACTTGCGACCCGACAGGTAAGTTCGCAATTTGCGAAAGTGTACAAAACCCTCGCGAACTGGCAGAAACACGGGCGAACACAAAAAAAAAAAAAATCCGCAAATTCGCGGGAATTCGCGGATTTTGCGGATTGCGAATCCGCAAATCCGCAAAATTCGCGAACGCGAGATCCGCAAAATTCGCTCATGCTTACTTCTAAGACCACTGTACTAGCTGCAGCTAATAAATACCATCTTCTACGCCAGACGAAGTGTCCGTGTCTCTGTTTTGACAAGGCAGGTGAATCCCGGGGATTTCAGGCGTACCCTGCGCCGCCTAGCCTTAAGGCTGCGGTTCTCCAACAGCAGGAGAAAGCCCTCAAAAAAACAGGGGAGAGGAAGGAGAAAGCAGTAAAACATGAGGGAAAAGCAGTAGAAAGCACTGAGAAAAATGGGGGAAGGATGAAGAAAGGTCAAGTCAAGTCAAGTCAGAGAATTTATATAGCGCTCTACATACCCAGAGGGTCTCAAGGCGCTTAGGAAGGGGAGGAGGATTACTAGTCAAATATCCACGTTTTAAGTTGCTTTCTGAATGCTAGGTGGTTCTGGGTAAGGCGAAGGTGAGCGGGGAGTGAGTTCCATGTTTTAGCAGCCAGGTATGAGAAGGATCTGCCTCCCATGGTGGTCTTGTTGATGCGAGGTACAGTGGCGAGGGCTTGGTTGGAAGAACGTAGTTGGCGCGAGGGGGTGTAGAAGGACAGTCGTGAGTTGAGGCATTCCGGTCCGATGTCGTAGAGTGATTTGTGTGCGTGGGTTAGCAGTCGGAAAGTGATTCTCTTATTGACGGGTAGCCAGTGGAGGTCTTTCAGGTGACCAGAGATGTGTTCGTTGCGCGGGATGTCTAATATGATCCTGGCTGAGGCGTTTTGGATTCGTTGGAGTTTCTTCTGGAGTTTAGCGGTAGTACCTGCGTAGAGGGTGTTTCCGTAGTCCAGTCGGCTCGTGACCAGAGCGTGGGTGACTGTTTTCCTGGTTTCGGTGGGGATCCAGCGAAATGTTTTTTTGAGCATGCGAAGGATGTTGAAGCAGGATGAGGATACGGCGCTGACTTGTCTGTTCATTGAGAGTGAAGAATCCAGGATGACGCCTAGGTTCCGTGCGTGGTCAGTCGGGATGGGTGCTTTTCCAAGGGCTTCCGGCCACCAAGAGTCGTCCCATGCAGAGGGGGATGTACCTAAGATGAGGACTTCTGTTTTGTCTGAGTTCAGTTTCAGACGGCTTTGTTTCATCCATTCGGCAACTTCTTTCATTCCTTCGTGTAGGTTAGTTTTGGCGGTGCTGGGGTCATTGGTGAGAGAAAGGATTAGTTGAGTGTCATCCGCGTAAGAGATGATGTTGAGGTTGTGTTGGCGGGCGATGGCCGCGAGGGGGCTCATGTATACGTTGAAGAGGGTGGGGCTGAGTGAGGATCCTTGTGGTACGCCACAGATGACTTCAGTGGCTTCGGACTTGAATGGTGGAAGGCGGACTCTCTGTGTTCTTCCGGTGAGGAACGAGGTGATCCATTCAAGTGCTTTTCCTTGTATTCCGATGTTATTGAGGCGTTGTAAAAGGGTGCTGTGGCAGACTGTGTCGAATGCTGCAGAGAGGTCGAGGAGGATGAGGGCGACTGTGTCTCCATTGTCCAGTAGAGTTCGAATGTCGTCTGTTGCTGCGATGAGGGCGGTCTCAGTGCTGTGTTTTGCTCGGAAGCCAGATTGTGAGGAGTCGAGGGATTTGTTGGCTTCGAGGAAAGCGGCGAGCTGGTTGTTGACCGCTTTCTCGATGACTTTGGCCGGGAATGGAAGGAGCGAAATGGGGCGGTAATTTTTGAGTTCGGTGGGGTCCGCTGTGGGTTTTTTCAGAAGGGCGGTGAGTTCAGCGTGTTTCCAGTCTTCCGGGAAGGTGGCGGAGTTGAAGGAGCAGTTGATGACGTCTCGGAGGTGCGGTGCTATGACGGAGTCTGCTTTGTTGAAGATGTGGTGAGGACATGGGTCTGTGGGGGATCCTGAGTGGATGGAATTCATCAGGCGGATGGTATCCTCAGTGGAGATTGGATTCCAGTCGTTAAGGGTGTTCACGGGGGGAGAATGTTCGGCAAATGGTTGGGTGGGTTGGTTGTCGAAGCTGTTGTGGATGTCTGCAATCTTGTTGTGGAAGAATGAGGCTAGGGAGTCGCAGAGGGCTTGAGAGGGGGTGATGTCGTTGGAGTTGGCCGAGGGATTGGAAAATTCCTTGACGATGTTGAAAAGTTCCTTGCTGTTGTGGGCGTTGTTGTCGAGTCGATCCTTGAATGCTGTTTTCTTGGCCTTTCGGATTAGTTGGTGGTGAGTGCGGGTGGCGTTTTTGAAGGCGTCCTTGGTGCTAGTGGTTGGGTCTTTTTTCCAGGCCTTTTCAAGGGAGCGGCAGAGTTTCTTGGACTTCTTAAGATCATCGTTGAACCATGAGGCCTTCTTGCTGCCAGGTTTGCTTTGACGTTTTTTCAGTGGTGCTAAGGTGTCGGCGGTGTTGGATAACCATAGGGTGAGGTTGGCGGCGGCTTGGTTTGGGTTAGAAGAGTGGGCTGGGGTGTTTAGAAGGAGCGATGCGGAGATCTGGTCGGTGGTGATTTTGTTCCATTTTCTTTGCAGAGTTGGTTGGGGGTGGTTGGTGGGTTTCGGCTTGTTGTAGGTGAAGTGAACGCAGCTGTGGTCAGTCCAGAGGAGATCCGTAGTGTGGCTGAAGGAGACATGATTGCTGGAGGTGAAGATGGGGTCGAGTGTGTGACCTGCGATGTGGGTGGGGGAGGTGACTAGTTGTTTAAGTCCGAGGTTGGCGAGGTTGTCTAAGAGGGTGGTGGTGTTGCGGTCGTTGATCTTATCAAGGTGAAAGTTGAGGTCTCCCAGAAGGATGTAATCTTTGGAGGGGAGCGCGTGTGGAGTGATGAAGTCCGTGATGTCTTCACTGAATTTTGCGCGGGGTCCTGGTGGTCTGTAGAGGAGGGTGCCTCTGAGTGTGGTCTTGGGGTCGATGTGGATCTGGAAGTGAAGGTGTTCGGAGTTGGCGAGGTTGGCGTCAGAGCTGGTTGAGATGCGGATTGATTTTTTATGGACGATAGCGATTCCTCCTCCTGTGTGGCCGGTACGGTCCTTGCGCGTGATCTTATAGTCTTCAGGGATGGCAATGGTGATGTCTGGGGCGGAGGAAGCGTTCATCCATGTTTCTGTTAGGAAGGCGACTTCTGGAGAGATGGTGTCTAGTAGATTCCATAGGTCAATGGCGTGTCTGTGGACCGAGCGGGTGTTGAGAAGGATGCATTGTAGGTGGTTGGGGTCGGGAGTCTGTGGAGTGGGCGTAGTGAAGTAGTTGTAGGTGCCGCTGAATTTGCATGAGTAGCAGGAGAAAGGTCCATGGGTGTGTCCAGGAGCGGCTTGGACGCAGTTGGGGGTGCGGCCGGGGTTGAGGGCTAGGAGGGTGGTGGCATCGTAGGTAATGCGGGAGGGCTGGGCCGCGTGAGGGGCAGGGGGTCTGGCGCTAGGCGCGGTCCAGGCGCGGACGGGCGTAGACGGGCTTACCTTTGGCGCACCTTCGGCGTGTCCGAAGCGCGTGGACGCTGCGCGTTGGGACATCAGCCAAACACAAAATGGAGGAATGAAAGTAAACACAAACAGCGAAGGCACAGTGCAATGCTCGCCAGCAATCTATCAAAGGCACCTAAAAGCTGCACGAAGTGTTACACAAACACAGAAGTCTAGGCGATGAATGAATACACAGCGCTAATAAATAAGCACAATTGGATTTCCTAGGTGCTACACGATAAAGATCTTCAAAGCGCAACAGTATCCAAGGCGCTGCAATGTAAATGTAAATGAGCGAGAGCTTCAAAGCGCGACTATGCACAGAGCGCGAGGCAGATAATACTTAAGTTTTTATAGCGCTTCAAGAGTGAGGGCTTCACAGCGCGATTATGCACAGAGCGCGAGGCAGATAATACTTAAGTTTTTAGAGCGCTTCAAGAGTGAGGGCTTCACAGCGCGATTGTGCTGCCTGAGGCTGCGATATCAGGTGCAGTCGGGAGGTCGAGGATGAGAGAGGTTTCAGCTGCGGGCAGTTTGGGCTGCAGAATGATCGAGCAGGGAGTGTGGGGGAGCAACCGTTCCGGACGGAATCCAGGCGGTCACAGCTGGGCTGGGACTGAGGAGGGTCAGCTATTCGTGTGTGGGAGGGTCAGCAGGGAGGCGGGATCAGAGAGGCGGGTCAGGGGAGAGCCAAACACAAAATGGAGGAATGAAAGTAAACACAAACAGCGAAGGCACAGTGCAATGCTCGCCAGCAATCTATCAAAGGCACCTAAAAGCTGCACGAAGTGTTACACAAACACAGAAGTCTAGGCGATGAATGAATACACAGCGCTAATAAATAAGCACAATTGGATTTCCTAGGTGCTACACGATAAAGATCTTCAAAGCGCAACAGTATCCAAGGCGCTGCAATGTAAATGTAAATGAGCGAGAGCTTCAAAGCGCGACTATGCACAGAGCGCGAGGCAGATAATACTTAAGTTTTTATAGCGCTTCAAGAGTGAGGGCTTCACAGCGCGATTATGCACAGAGCGCGAGGCAGATAATACTTAAGTTTTTAGAGCGCTTCAAGAGTGAGGGCTTCACAGCGCGATTGTGCTGCCTGAGGCTGCGATATCAGGTGCAGTCGGGAGGTCGAGGATGAGAGAGGTTTCAGCTGCGGGCAGTTTGGGCTGCAGAATGATCGAGCAGGAGAAAGCACCCAGAAAAATAGGGAGGAAGCAGAGCGATGCTGCAGCAGGGTAGAACGGCACCTGGGGCCTGCTGAATGGGGTCACGCAGCAGCCTCCATTAGGTCGGTCCTGAGAGGAGGAAGGGGAGCTGGGAGGCAGTGGGCATGGCTAGGCAGGAGGCAGATAACCGAGCTGCAGGCTGGAGGGCAAAATGGAAAAAAACATAGGTTGCAGTGAAACACAAGGGAAAAGCAGGAGAAAGCACTGAGCATAGAAGGGAGAGAAAGGAGAAAGCAATAAAAAACGAGGGTAAAGCAAGAGTAAGCACTCTGAAAAATGGGGGGGGGGGAAGAAAGGAGAATTCAGTGAAAAAATAAGCATTGGCCTAGCCAATAGGTCTCGCCTTTGGGACCTTATAAGTGTTTAGCCATGCAGGACATTATACTGGGTGCTGTGTTGCCAGGGATTGAGGAGCTATACAATTACTACACATTGGGTCATGCAGTTTGATAACATTTGAGGGGGTACTTTTGGCTGTGTGTTATGTGTGCATGTTTGTGTGTGCGATATAGCAGTGCTAGTGCGTGATTGGGTGTCATTGGGCCGCTTGTGCTGTGTGTTTTCTGCAACCCGAGGGGCACACTGGGTTTTGCTGCTACTTAGTAACATTCGAGATAAACTGTGGCTTTGAAAGTTATCTGCAACAACCCTAGCTCTCTGCTCAGGGCTTGCTTTCAACACTTTTTTGTCATCTGCTTAAAGCTGCGAGTGTTGTTAATTAGAAGAGAGGAGTAGCATCACTTGTTCATTTGGGAGGGGTGTAGAAGCAAGGTTCAAATGCCGAGGTATTGATTGCATGGCGACCACAAGCCCAACCACACACTGGCTCAGCATTAGTGGATGTGATCAATTACACAAAAAACACTGTCTCAAATGTTGGATCGCACATTTGCACAACCATCATTTGAGTGTTGAAGTCTGCAATTTCGTACAGTTCAGAAGTGAGATGATTGTTACTACATACAATATGCCCAACCTTTAAGATCCCTTCTTCTCCCCAGTTTATTATTCTCATTAGCAGCCCTTGGAGTTGCGTTGCGAACTGCACTTTAGGTGGAAAACCCCCACTGATCGCATATTTGCCTTAAATAAACAGAACACAATGCAATAACATAATGAACCCGTTATCAAAATGCAAATATTTTTTTCAAAATTAAAGATACTCACATCTTATGCTTACTACAGATTGCTGTATTTACTAGTGGATGTTGCTTAATGGCCAAAGCAGCCAACCTTGAAGCTGGCGAACCAGGTTCAACTCTGGCAGGATACTCAAACATCCTGTGATTCTGGGCAAATCACTCAATCTCCCGGTGCCTACAAATTAATGTGTCCGCCTGTAGTGCAAATGGTGCTCATGTAAAAGCGCACCAAATACCTGTGGCTCGAGTTTGCGCTATATAAAACTGAATACACACAAACAAAAATTGGTGTACTCCTGACATTAGTAATTGTTCCAACCGTGGAGCTCTTCAAATATTATACATTCCTCCCATTACCAACACCACTTCTAGTCTCTAGAGCAGGACTAGTGTAACTGGCCACTATGAACAATATTTTTTTTAAACTCAAACCAAGTTTATTTTCTCCTTGGGCACATTTTAGTACTATTGTGTAATAAGGATGGGAAGCACGAAGTTCTGACCTTGGCACTGCAAGGTCACAGTCAGTTGTTATGGTCTTGTCAGTTATCAAGTCAGGCGGCCACTGAGGGAGGAGTTTTATCAGTAAGGGTGCCCTGCAGGACAACAAGAGTCCTCCCCACCCTCCAAATTAATGATAATGACCTCTCCTTAGCAGTAAAACTGTGTGGCCAAAGGGGGTGTATCTGCTCATTGTCGGGGGCATGGCACAAAATAAATCAAAGTTTGTTCTTAAACAGACAGAAATGGACTAGGACATCACTGAAAGGGAAATGTGGCTTTCAATCAATCAATCACTCTATCAGACCATTTGTAAAGCGCACTACTTAGAGACCCCTGGGTTATAACGCGCTATATAAATCGAAATAAATAAATAAATAAATAAAATACTTACCTGTGAGGGTCTCCAGGCGCTAGGGGAGGGGGTTGTGCTGCTCGAATAGCCAGGTCTTGAGTAGTCTTCTGAAGGTCAGTAGGTCCTGGGTCTGCTGTAGGAAGATGGGGAGAGTGTTACAGGTCTTGGAGGCGAGGTGGGAGAATGATCTGCCGCTGGCGGTCGCTCTTCGGAAGCGGAGGATGGTGGTGAGGGCGAGATCGGCGGAGCGTAACTGGCCGTTGGGGGTGTAGAAGGTGAGACGCTTGTTGAGGTATGCTGGTCCTGCATTGTGGAGTGCTTTGTGTGCGTGGGTGAGGAGTTTAAAGGTGATCTTCTGGTTGAAGGGGAGCCAGTGCAGGTCTCTCAGGTGGGGTGTGATGTGGCTGTGGCGAGGGATGTCGAGGATCAGGTGTGCGGAGACGCTCTGAATGCGTTGTAGTCGTTTTAGGAGTTTGGCTGGGGCTCCTGCATAGAGGACGTTTCTGTAGTCCAACCTGCTGCTAATGAGGGTCTGGGTGACCGTTCTTCTTGTTTCAGTGGGGATCCAGCTGTAGATCTTGCGGAGCATGCAGAGGGTGTTGAAGCAAGCGGAAGAGACGGCATTGACCTTTTTTGTCATGGAGAGAGTGGAGTCAAGGATGAACCCCAGGTTGCGTGCGTGGTCGGTGGGTGTCGGTGCTGTTCCCGGTGCCGTTGGCCACCAGGAGTTGTCCCAGGCCGAGGGGGTGGGGCCGAGGATGAGGACTTCTGTCTTGTCCGAGTTTAACTTCAGGCGGCTGTTCTCCATCCACTCGGCGACGGCCTTCATTCCTTCATGGAGGTTGGTTTTGGCGGTGAGGGGGTCCTTGGTGAGGGAGAGGATAAATTGGGTGTCGTTGGCTTAGGAGATGATGTTGAGGTCGTGCAGTCGGGCGACGTGGGCGAGCGGTGCCATGTAGATGTTGAACAATGTGTGGCTGAGGGATGAGCCTTGGGGTACGCCGCAGATGATCTCGGTGGCATTGGAGCAGAAAGTGGGAGGCATATGCTCTGGGTTCTGCCAGAGAGGAAGGAGGTGGTCCAGTCCAGAGCCTTTTCTTGGATCCCAGCATTGTGGAGACATGCGCGTAGGGTGCGGTGGCAAGCGGTGTTGAAGGCAGCTGACAGGTCCAGTAGGATGAGGGCCACTGTTGCGCCATTGTCCAGCAGGGCCAAGATGTCGTCGGTGGCAGTGATGAGGGCAGTTTCGGTGCTGTGGTTGCTGCAGAACCCGGACTGGGACGGGTCCAAGATGCTGTTCTCCTCGAGGTAGCGGGTCAGTTGTTTGTTAACAGTCTTCTCAATTACCTTTGCCGGGAACGGGAGCAGGTAGATGGGTCGGCCTTGGGTTTCTTGAGTAAGGCGTTAAACTCAGCGTGCTTCCAGCTCTCTGGGAAGGTAGCTGTCCCAAAGGAGATGTTGGTTAAGTATGGGCCAAAAATCTGTTACGCTCATGAAATTTTTGGATTTTAGGGAATTTCGCGATCCGCGAATCTCGCGAAATTGCCGAAAATTCGCAAATTCGCGAGCGGGTGGATTTTTTTTTCGCATACAGATTTATTTACCCAACGAGGTAGCACTTACTGATTAGCCAGTAGAAAGTACTCCAGTTGAGGAGAGGTATGGCACAACACGATAAATATGCAGGCAGGATTTATTCTGGCACGATGCTCCTGTCACAAAAAACCTCAAAAGTATGCACTTACAGATATAAAATAATGCAGGTGCCGAGTTGAAGCTCAAATTCAGTAACGCATTATAATCAGCCCAAAATAGTGAGCACGGGCGAGGCTAGGCAGGTGTGCTTCCTCCCCATATCTACCGCCAATTAGACGTAATCCTTGATGGAGCTCTTTGCATCCACGAGTCTCTCGAGCTCAATCCCTGTGTACTTCCTGTGACCAGGAGGCTGCTTTCTTCTCATCTGCTGCTCTGATCGGTCTGATCCTTTATAAACAAGAGGCATGTGAACTCGCATGATGTAATGAGTGATGTCACTGACCATGTCATGAGTGATGTAATATGTGACGTCATCAAGAGTGCATTACACGCACAAGTTATAGTGAGTCCAACTAACTATAACGTGGAATTTCAATGGTTTTATGTCAGTAAAATTTCCAGCTAACTATAACTGGTGTGAAACCTATGGTTTTTTCAGTGAATTTAATAGGTTTTTTAAATGCTAATTCCTAACTATAACTGGTGTGAAACCTATGTTTTTTTCAGTGAATTTCATAGATTTTTTAAATGCTAATTCCTAACTATATATAATGCCCCAAACCTATGTTTTTTTCTTTGAATTTCAAAATTTGGTTAATAGCAAATGTCTATAGCTATGAAATGTAATATTTTTGAAAATGATTGAATCCTATATTTTATTTGTATTTTAAACAATTTTTTATTTTTTATTTTTATTTTTGACCCTGGAGCGCTCCCGGGGCGCGCCCCGGTGAGCGCCCCGGAGAGCATAGTCGTTTGAAGCGTCCCGTTAGCGCCAATGTCGCGAGCGAAAACATGATCGTGACGTATCGCGTAGCCGCGTCCGCGTGATACGCACGGCGTAAGCGCACCCGGAAGCACTCAAGCGAATACGCTCACGCAACGTAAACATCCAACGCGCTTAAGCGACGCTACCCGGGGCGCGTCGCGTAAGCGCGTCGGTCATGTGACCTGAAAATAACACTTCTCATTGGTTCAGGCCTTTTTTTTTCCAAATGATGAAAGACCCCACCTTTTTTCCTTATTCTGACTTTGTCCTTTGACTGAGGAAGACCTGATTGTACCTCTCTGTACCTTTTTGATCTATATAATGGCTTCAGTAGCAGCAGCAGCTGGTGCATCTGCACCACCACCACCACCACAACCACCAAGAGGAACACCACAAGATTACATTGGTGGTCAACAAGAGGAGGAAGAGGAGGAGGAGGAGGAGGAGGAGGGGAGGAGAAGATGGCTTGAAGAACACAATACCCCATACCAGCCAAGACCACACATTATATGGGAGTTTTTTTCGATCCCAGAGGGGAAGAAAAAAGTAAATGCAGCCAAGGTGACTTGCCTAATCTGTGGCATGGAACTTTCTAGGGGGAACCCAAATTAAAAAACATTCAATCGGAAACAACACAATGATTAGACACATGCAGCGCAAGCATCCAATAAACTATTCTGCTGCAGAGATGAGGGAACTGGCCAGAAACCCTCCCCAAACTACAAGCACCACCTCGAAAAGAAAGCAACGCACTCCGTCGGGACAAGAGGCAAGAGAGACGATGCCTTGCATTCAGCCACGGTTTGCGGATTTCCGAATAACCTGTAAATATTGTGGGAAGACCATCTCCTACGGAGAACAGAGCGTAAAGCTCATCGTCCTTGCTGGGGACAACCACAAATGCCCCAATAAACCCTAATTATTTCTTTTCTTTTTTTTTTTGCTCCAGTTGAGCCATTTTCAATTCCCTGTTTTTTCGTTTCTCCCTATGAAAAATACAAAAAAAATATAAAACTGTTCAGAAAACCCCCAAAAAGTAAAAAATGTTCCAAAAAGCAAAAAAAATATATAAAACAACAAAAAGAAGAAAAAAAACAGTTCTTTTTAGAACTACCTTCAATTTATAAAAAAAGGCTGCATTTTTTAAAATCTCTGTCATTCTTTTTTCCCCATGGTCCGCTCCCCGGTCCGCTCCCCGGTGCGTGTACCAGGCGCTTCCCCGTGCAAATAAAAATAAATAAAACATTTTTTGCCCCGCTGGGCCATTTTATGGCCCCCACATCAAACCTAGGGGGTCAGGGGGGGTCTATCCCTGCCCCCTTATGGTCATTTCCCCCTTTTTTTTCCACCTCTTGTGTCTCGATTTTACCGAGACACAAGATGGCGGCCGCTCCGGACTGTTTCGAATGTTTACAGACACCCGAGAGCCAATCAGCTTTCCGTGCGCACCTCGCGTGGCGCGGCCGGTGCGCTCCCCGGTGCGCGTACCGGGGCGCTGCCATAGATATATATATTTTTTTGAACCTAAATTACTCAAAATCCACTGGAGCACATATCTTGAGACATAGCAAAGGCACATCGGGCTACCAGTCCCTACAATTTTGCCAAGTTTGGTGGTAATTAAGATTCACCAAACACAACACCATGATCCTCGAATTTACTGAATTTTGTCTGAGTAATAACATCTTTTTATTCGAGGACCAATTGTTCAGGCAGGTGTCTGGAACGGCGATTGGTACCTGCTTCGTTCTCAGCTACGCGAACCTTTTCGTTGGCTGGTGGGAGGAGCAGGTACCCAGGAGCTGTTTGTCAGATGGCTCAGAGGGAAAGACTGAGGGTTGGTTCAGGTACATTGACGACCTGTTTATTTTCTGGCGGGGTTCATCTGTAACAGCACATGCCTACATCAACATACTGAATGAGAATAACTACAACTTACATTTCTCAGGGACGGTTAGTCCGGTAACTGCGGACTATATCGACCTAAAAGTGTTTTCAGAGGATCATCAGATTCACACAGCCCTACATAGAAAAACCACTGCTGGTAATTCTACACTTTTTGCCAGCAGTAGCCACCCCCGCAACTCATTAAGAGCATTCCATACGGAGAGTTACTCCGACTCCGAAGTAATTGCTCAAGATTAGAGGACTTTGAGGTGGCAGCGCCGGAATGTGTGAATAGATTCAAGGCCAGGGGATACGGAGAAATCCTTTTAAATAACACCTTGAGGAGGGTAAGGGCTATCCCTAGAGATTCCTTGCTGACAACTAAATCGACTACAAAGAACAACTCTACGACATCTACAGCCGGTAAAGGCAAGTTTAGATTAATAACTCCCTTCTCCGCTGGAGCCAATGATCTAAGGGCTATGCTCCGTAAGAACTGGCACATCCTCAAAACAGACAACACACTTAAAGATGACCTACCCACTCACCCACTCATAACCTTCAATAAAGCCAGATCTTTAAGAGACTATCTGGTAACCAGCCATCTAGAGAAACCACTCCCTAAGAGTAACACCCTAAAAACTATGAGTGGTTTCTACCCATGTGGTAAGTGCAAAGCGTGTGCCGGCAGCAAAAGGGTCCTCTCCATAGAAATACCTGACACCGGTATGAAACTGCAAATCAAACAGTTTATCACATGCAGCACACCTTTAGCAGTTTATTGTCTCACCTGCCTGTGTGGCCTCCGCTACATAGGGAGCACAATCAACATGCTTAAACTACGGATCTTAGAATATCTAAGAGCGATCGATAAAGCAGATCAATCTTATCCAGTCGCCCGGCATTTTTCCGAGAAACATAATAGAGACCGTAGTCAGCTGCAATATTTTGGCCTTGACACCATTAAGAACACTGTCAGGGGAGGGGACCGTCTACGACGATTACGTAGACTAGAATCACGCTATATCATAGACCTTTCCACAAAATGGCCTAGGGGGATGAACAGTGGGGAAGAAATGGTATTCCATCTAGGCAAATGATGTAGGGGTTGCCTGTGAATCTCACTGTATTCTGTGTACTTTTATCTGCCGAAATTCTGTGGATTAATATATGAACTATACATTTCAGGTGCTAACAACAATGGTTAAATCTAATGCTTGGATGAAACTTGAGACTGATTATCCACTGTTGTACATAATGTCTGGCACATATTTTCAGATTTGTGGTTCATATTTTGTGCTACAATCATTCATAGGTTCAAAGGGCTCTTTGATTCCTATTAGCAAATGATGTGTGTATATTAACTATAGATGATGCACATATGGCACTTTTCCACTTTTCCTTTTCTCCCCTTCTCTTCACTTTGTTGACTCTTTTAGTTTATACACGATGATAAAGACTTTTTTATCAAAATGTTGATGTAAATAATTTAGTGTAAGAATGGGACTCACCTCTAATGATCTTGGAATATTTCCAGAGGACTGTTGCGGATCCACGGCTATATCAAACAGTGTAATTGCAGCACCATTAACTTTACATACCCCCCACTAGAGCGCTCTCAACCTATCCGTAGGTTTAATAATGCCTAGTTCATATGTTGTGAGCATTAAGTAATGTGTATGGTTTAATTTTACCGTTACAAGATGGAGCCCGCACTGACTGGGAGGTTTCCAGCCCTCTGTCGATGTCGATTTAGAGGTGTAACCCTTGCACATTGTCAACGCTGATTATGATAAATGCACCGGTTTGTGCGTGTGGAGACACACACTGACGAAGGCAAATCGCCGAAACGCGTCTGTGGTTTAGCTTGTAGTCAATAAACTACTCTGTGGCGAAAAGGAACCTCCCGAGTGCTGTCTTTCATTTCTTGTGGATACGCTTGGATTTGATGAACGCAATATATATATATATATATATACATTTTTTTAATTTAATTAAAACATTTATTCTTTTATATTGCATTATTTATATTATTGCTTTTATTATTTTATTTTATTATCCTTTATACCCTAAAAACTAATCCCACCCTGCTCCCTTTAAATACCCTTGCACCCCATAATCATAAACCACCCTTACTCCTTAAAATACCCCAACACCCTTAAACACTAACCCATCTTAACCCTATAAATATACCCTGTACCCCAAAACCCAAACCTAGCCCTGAAACCTATAAATACCCCTGGCCCTCAAAACCCAAACCTACCCCTGAACCCTAAAAATACCCCTGTACCCCAAAACCCAAACCTAGCCCTGAACCCTAAAAATACCCCTGTACCCCAAAACCCGAACCTACCCCTGAACCCTAAAATACCCCTGTAGCCCAAAACCCAAACCTAGCCCCGAACCCTTAAAATACCCCTGTACCCCAAAACCCAAACCTACCCCTGAACCCTAAAAATAACCCTGTACCCCAAAACTCAAACCTACCCCTGAACCCTAAAATACCCCTGTACCCCAAAACACAAACCTATCCCTGAACCCTTAAATACCCCTGAACCCCCAAACCCAAACCTACCCCTGAACCTTAAAAATACCCCTATACCACAAAACCCAAACCTAGCCCTGAACCCTAAAAATACCCCTGTACCCCAAAACCCATACCTATCCCTAAACCCTAAAACTACCCCTGTACCCCATAACCCAAAACTATATCTGAACCCTTAAAATACCCAAACACCCCAAAACATATACCTCAGTACCCCAAAACATATACACCTATACCCATACTTATCTTATCCAAACATTAAAAAAAACATGCTTTTAACATTCATGCATTTACAACGAATTTCGTTGTAAATGTATGCGTGGTAAAAGCATATAAAATGTAATGCCATGCGTTATAATGTCATTGTTGAGTCATGGTACTTTCGTAATGAAAGTATGCGGAGTGATGGTATGCGGAAAGAAAGTTGCGGAATAATGGGCGTTTACCCTCCCCCGGTAAGTACATTGGTGGCACAGCGGCCCACATCTCCAGCAACATACTCATATTTTTTTACCACCCATTTGAAAAATGCATAGGTCTCTCTCATTGATGGCCAGCACCAACATACACTTTTAGACACACCTC
This sequence comes from Lissotriton vulgaris, assembly GCF_964263255.1. NCBI lineage: Eukaryota > Metazoa > Chordata > Amphibia > Caudata > Salamandridae > Lissotriton > Lissotriton vulgaris. The sequence goes on from NC_141699.1 coordinate 179,484,358, forward strand.
CCGCCACAAGTTCTAGAATTGCGAACTTTAGAGCTGAGGAGCTACGTTCGAATCTCGGCATCAGCTCAACATCCTGTGATTACAGGTAAATCGCTTTGTCTCCCCGTGCCTACCACAAATGAATGTGTTCTTCTGTAATGTAAATTGTGCACTTGTAATGTTGTCGAGTTCACGCTATATAACATTGCAAGGAAAAATAAAGTAGGGAAACTCGAGTTCCCTCACACAACAGAATGCGCACTCTTAAGTGCATCAGCAGTGCACTGTGAATCGGAGCGTTTCACAGGCCTGTCACAAATAAGAAAAGCTATCAAAACGAAATCCTACAAAACAATATACTACTGGCCGGCAGCAATTCATACCCGGACAACGTCGGTACAGGCTGCTAGTATAAAATAAAACAGGTGCCGAGTTGAAGCTCAAATTCAGTAACGCATTATAATCAGCCCAAAATAGTAAGCACGGGCGAGGCTAGTCAGGTGTGCTTTCTCCCCATATCTACCGCCAATTAGATGTAATCCTTGATGGAGGTCTTTGCATCCACAAGTTTCTCGAGCGCAATCCCTGTGTACTTCCTGTGACCAGGAGGCTGCTTTCTTCTTATCTGCTGCTCTGATCGGTCTGACCCTTTATAAACAAGAGGAATGTGAACTCGCATAGAAGCCCTGACGTTTGGCCCTGCCCCAGACACACTAGGGTATGCAACGTCTTCGCGCCCTTTCCTCACTATGATGGACAGCTCACTCGAGGGACCTCGGCGCCTTTCGGCGCGGTGCCAAAGTCACAGACACACGTGTTCACTGGAGACAACTCTTCACGCAGCTGTAGTGTAGCAAAAGCACTATGCATTTACCCAACGAGGTAGCACTTACTGATTAGCCCATAGAAAGTACTCCAGTTGAGTAGAGGTATGGCACAACACAGGGCATCTTCGTGGATAAATATGCAGGCAGGATTTATTCTGGCACGGTGCTCCTGTCACAAAAAACCTCAACAGTAAGCACTTACGGATATAAAATAAAGCAGGTGCCCGAGTTGAAGCTCAAATTCAGTAATGCATTATAATCAGCCCAAACAACTAGTGAGCACGGGCGAGGCTAGGCAGGTGTGCTTCCTGCCCATATCTACCGCCTACAATTAGATGTAATCCTTGATGGAGGTATTTGCATCTACGAGTTTCACGAGCGCAATCCCCGTGTACTTTCTGTGACCAGGAGGCTGTTTCTTCTCATCTGCTGCTCTGATCGGTCTCTGACCCTTTATAAACAAGGCATGTGAACTCGCATAGAAGCCCTGCCTGGTTGGCCCACCCCACACACACTAGGGTATGCAACGTCTTCCTGCCCTTTCCTCACTATGATGGACAGCTCACTCGAGGGACCTCGGCGCCTATGGGCGCGGTGGTAAAGTTACAGACACAGGTGGTCACAAATCCGCAATTTTTTTGTCGATTTTACGGATCGCAGATCCGCAAAATTCGCCCATATTTAATGTTGATGACTTTCCGGAGATGGGGGCGATGGTGGTGCTGGCTCTGTTGAAGATGTGGTGTGGGCATGGGTCTGATGGAGAGCCGGAGTGAATGGTGTTCACGACTTTGATGGTGTTGTCATCGTTTATATTGGTCCAGGAGAGCAGGGGGTTGTTGCTGATGGTGGTCAGGAGGGCAGAGGTCTCAGTGGCTGTCGGGGTGGTCGAGATGATGAAACTGTTGTGGATGTCTGCGATCTTGCGAGGGAAGAAGGTGGCAAGGGAGTCACACAGGTCTTGCGAAGGTGATATGTCATTGGTGTTGGAGCTGGGGTTGGAGAGTTACTTCATGATGTTGAAGAGCTCTTTGCTGTTGTGTGCGTTGTTGTCTAGGCGGTCTTTGAGGGAAGTCCTTTTGGCAGCTCTGATGAGCTGATAATGTCTGCAGGTGGCGTTCTTGTGGGCCTTGTGACTGTCCAGTGTCTGTTCACAGTGACATTTCTTCTCTAGTTTTCAGCAGGCTTGCTTGGAGGCCTGGAGGTCCTCAGTGAACCAGCTGGCTTTCTTGCAGGTGTGTCTGTTGGGTGGTTTCTTGATCGGGGTGAGGGAGTTGGCGCAGTCTTTGATCCACTATCTGAGGTTGTGGGCCGCGGTGTCCGGGTCTGTGGGGTCAGCGGTGGGCTCCGAGCGAGGGTGGTAGATTGCTGGTCTTCGGTGACTTTGCTCCAGCAGAGGCGAGGGATCTGTTGGGTGCAGTGGTGCGTGGTGGGTTTCCGGAAGGTGAAGTGGATGCTGCGATGGTCAGTTCAATGCAGTTCAGTGGTGTGGCTGAAGGTGAATCGGGAGCATACGGAGAAGATGGGATCAAGCGTGTGGCCGGCAGAGTGGGTGGGTGTTGTGACGAGTTGCCTGATTCAGAGGTTGGTGAGGTTGTCGATCAAGGTGGTGGAGTTGGTGTCGTTGTTGTTCTTGAGGTGGAAGTTCAGGTCCCCGAGGAGGATGTAGTCTGTGGAGGTGAGGGCGTATGTACTGACGAGGTCGACGATGGAGTCGCTGAACTGTGGCCGGGGTCCAGGGGGTCTGTAGATGAGGGTTCCTCTGAGGGTGGTGTCGGGATCGTTGTGGATATGGAAGTGCAGGTGTTCGGCAGTGTTGAAGGTGTTGTCGGTATTGGTCGAGACTCTGAGAGTGTTCCTGTGGACGATGGCGAATCCTCCTCCTATTCCGTTGGTGCGGTCCCTACGGGTGATTTCTTAACCGTCTGGGATGGCTATGGCAAAGTAAGGAGCTGAGGAGGGGATCAACCAGGTCTCCATCAGGAAGGCGATGTCTGGCGAGGTGGAGTATAGCAGGTGTGGGCCAGAGGTGTGTAGACGTGATAGTGGGTTTAAAATAAGGCTGAGAGTACCTGTGCGCAGTTTTATTCTGGGTGTCTCCTGCCCTAGTTAAAATAGAAAGCTAACCAGCACCTGTTGGAATACAATGTTCCTACATAAGTGTCAGTCAGTCTGTAATTGTAATGGTCGACATGTTTCTCGTGCTCATGTTCATTAACTTGTGATTCTTCAGGACCTTGGAAAATATTGGAAACTGTCTACACTAAAGGATCTAAATAAGTATCCAATAGGCTAATCTGAATATCACAAAAAGAGACTCCGGACTCGGGGGCGTAGGTATGTCTTTTGGCAACACACACAGCGGAAACTCCATACTTTATGGAAGCCTGAGCCTGTTGTGCAGACGGGCGGGTAGTGTTGATGCCTGGGTACTAGACATAACAGGTAGATCCAGCTCATCACAGGTACATTGACACATTAAGCACTTTCTCTTTTTGTGATATTCAGATTAGCGTATTGGATACTGACACTTAAGTAGGAACATTGTATTCCAGGTACTCCCAGCCTTATTTTAAACCCACTATCACGTCTAGACACCTCTGGCCCCACACCCGCACTTCACAAAACGGCTGTTGGATAAAATATCTCCGGTAAAGTGCCCCTCTTTGAGGTGAGCCCCTTGGGTATTACACCGCCGACCCGGCGATGAGCGGCCCAGATGATGAAGCATGACAACTGAAAGGGTGTGTGAGGGCATTACATCCAACATAATGGATGCCCAACTGTAGGTCCCAACGAGACAAGGGGCATTCAGATAATAGTGTGACTCGTACATCCCTCTTTCGAGGAACAGCGCAGCATTCCTTGTTTTGATAACTCTAGTGGGGCATGGGTTCTGGACCTACCACTCGTTAGGAGTGGAGATTGCCCCCCCTCTCTCTCCCCCTTGTTGAACACAGGAGTATAGTAGGTCTTAGAGTTCAACGGTGTGTTTGTGGGCGGAGCAGATGTTGGGAAGGATGCACTGAGGTGGTTGAGTTCTTTCACAGTGGGTGGGTTTGTGGATCGGATGCTGGTGAAGCTGCAGTTACGGCAGGTGAAGGGTCCTTGGGTACGCTTCGGGGTGGCCCAGATGCAGGTGTTCAATCGTCTGGTGTTGAGTGCGAGGTGGGTGTTGGCATCTTAGCGGAGACAGGCATCATGTCGATCGCGGGGGCAAGGAGTTCTGGCGCTGGGCGCGGTCCAGGTGTGAATGGGCGCAGATGGGCATGCCTTAGGAGCGCCTTCGGTGCGCCAGCGGCACGGCCGCGCAGCGGCCACCATATAAAGGGAGGTGGGAGGGAGGAGCAGCTGGGAGGAGGGAGCTGGTGGTGAATGGGTACTGAGGGGGCGGGCCGCAGGGGAGTCAGCGATTCAGAAAAGGGGGTGGTGATGAACAGAGTGTCTGAATTGAGCAGACCACTCTTACCCAGTCCAAAGATCAGGGCTTTATCCATCACCGTTATTTATCTCACTGCCCCATCCCAGCTCAGAACCTGGCTATATGCAAATCAGTCTGTCCCTGGCCCAGTGCATCATGGGAACAGGGCAGACCAAACTACCAAGCCAATTCTTCACCAGAAAGGAGACAAGCTACCGGGGACCGGTTTCTGGCATTTCAGCCGTCTTCGGCCCGGCTTGCTTGAATCCTGATGGAGCAGTGAGAAAGGGACTCATGTCTGAGTATACCCTGCCACACCTATAGTGGCCAAAAACGATTCAGAAAAGGGGGTGATGATGAACAGAGTGTCTGAATTGAGCAGACCACTCTTACCCAGTCCAAAGATCAGGGCTTGATCCATCACCGTTATTTATCTCACTGCCCCATCCCAGCTCAGAACCTGGCTATATGCAAATCAGTCTGTCCCTGGCCCAGTGCATCATGGGAACAGGGCAGACCAAACTACCAAGCCAATTCTTCACCAGAAAGGAGACAAGCTACCAGGGACGGGTTTCTGGCATTTCAGCCGTCTTCGGCCCGGCTTGCTTGAATCCTGATGGAGCAGTGAGAAAGGGACTCATGTCTGAGTATACCCTGCCACACCTATAGTGGCCAAAAACGATTCAGAAAAGGGGGTGGTGATGAACAGAGTGTCTGAATTGAGCAGACCACTCTTACCCAGTCCAAAGATCAGGGCTTGATCCATCACCGTTATTTATCTCACTGCCCCATCCCAGCTCAGAACCTGGCTATATGCAAATCAGTCTGTCCCTGGCCCAGTGCATCATGGGAACAGGGCAGACCAAACTACCAAGCCAATTCTTCACCAGAAAGGAGACAAGCTACCGGGGACCGGTTTCTGGCATTTCAGCCGTCTTCGGCCCGGCTTGCTTGAATCCTGATGGAGCAGTGAGAAAGGGACTCATGTCTGAGTATACCCTGCCACACCTATAGTGGCCAAAAATGATTCAGAAAAGGGGGTGGTGATGAACAGAGTGTCTGAATTGAGCAGACCACTCTTACCCAGTCCAAAGATCAGGGCTTGATCCATCACCGTTATTTATCTCACTGCCCCATCCCAGCTCAGAACCTGGCTATATGCAAATCAGTCTGCCCCTGGCCCAGTGCATCATGGGAACAGGGCAGACCAAACTACCAAGCCAATTCTTCACCAGAAAGGAGACAAGCTACCGGGGACGGGTTTCTGGCATTTCAGCCGTCTTCGGCCCGGCTTGCTTGAATCCTGATGGAGCAGTGAGAAAGGGACTCATGTCTGAGTATACCCTGCCACACCTATAGTGGCCAAAAACGATTCAGAAAAGGGGGTGGTGATGAACAGAGTGTCTGAATTGAGCAGACCACTCTTACCCAGTCCAAAGATCAGGGCTTGATCCATCACCGTTATTTATCTCACTGCCCCATCCCAGCTCAGAACCTGGCTTTATGCAAATCAGTCTGTCCCTGGCCCAGTGCATCATGGGAACAGGGCAGACCAAACTACCAAGCCAATTCTTCACCAGAAAGGAGACAAGCTACCGGGGACCGGTTTCTGGCATTTCAGCCGTCTTCGGCCCGGCTTGCTTGAATCCTGATGGAGCAGTGAGAAAGGGACTCATGTCTGAGTATACCCTGCCACACCTATAGTGGCCAAAAACGATTCAGAAAAGGGGGTGGTGATGAACAGAGTGTCTGAATTGAGCAGACCACTCTTACCCAGTCCAAAGATCAGGGCTTGATCCATCACCGTTATTTATCTCACTGCCCCATCCCAGCTCAGAACCTGGCTATATGCAAATCAGTCTGTCCCTGGCCCAGTGCATCATGGGAACAGGGCAGACCAAACTACCAAGCCAATTCTTCACCAGAAAGGAGACAAGCTACCGGGGACCGGTTTCTGGCATTTCAGCCGTCTTCGGCCCGGCTTGCTTGAATCCTGATGGAGCAGTGAGAAAGGGACTCATGTCTGAGTATACCCTGCCACACCTATAGTGGCCAAAAACGATTCAGAAAAGGGGGTGGTGATGAACAGAGTGTCTGAATTGAGCAGACCACTCTTACCCAGTCCAAAGATCAGGGCTTGATCCATCACCGTTATTTATCTCACTGCCCCATCCCAGCTCAGAACCTGGCTATATGCAAATCAGTCTGTCCCTGGCCCAGTGCATCATGGGAACAGGGCAGACCAAACTACCAAGCCAATTCTTCACCAGAAAGGAGACAAGCTACCGGGGACCGGTTTCTGGCATTTCAGCCGTCTTCGGCCCGGCTTGCTTGAATCCTGATGGAGCAGTGAGAAAGGGACTCATGTCTGAGTATACCCTGCCACACCTATAGTGGCCAAAAATGATTCAGAAAAGGGGGTGGTGATGAACAGAGTGTCTGAATTGAGCAGACCACTCTTACCCAGTCCAAAGATCAGGGCTTGATCCATCACCGTTATTTATCTCACTGCCCCATCCCAGCTCAGAACCTGGCTATATGCAAATCAGTCTGCCCCTGGCCCAGTGCATCATGGGAACAGGGCAGACCAAACTACCAAGCCAATTCTTCACCAGAAAGGAGACAAGCTACCGGGGACGGGTTTCTGGCATTTCAGCCGTCTTCGGCCCGGCTTGCTTCAATCCTGATGGAGCAGTGAGAAAGGGACTCATGTCTGAGTATACCCTGCCACACCTATAGTGGCCAAAAACGATTCAGAAAAGGGGGTGGTGATGAACAGAGTGTCTGAATTGAGCAGACCACTCTTACCCAGTCCAAAGATCAGGGCTTGATCCATCACCGTTATTTATCTCACTGCCCCATCCCAGCTCAGAACCTGGCTTTATGCAAATCAGTCTGTCCCTGGCCCAGTGCATCATGGGAACAGGGCAGACCAAACTACCAAGCCAATTCTTCACCAGAAAGGAGACAAGCTACCGGGGACCGGTTTCTGGCATTTCAGCCGTCTTCGGCCCGGCTTGCTTGAATCCTGATGGAGCAGTGAGAAAGGGACTCATGTCTGAGTATACCCTGCCACACCTATAGTGGCCAAAAACGATTCAGAAAAGGGGGTGGTGATGAACAGAGTGTCTGAATTGAGCAGACCACTCTTACCCAGTCCAAAGATCAGGGCTTGATCCATCACCGTTATTTATCTCACTGCCCCATCCCAGCTCAGAACCTGGCTATATGCAAATCAGTCTGTCCCTGGCCCAGTGCATCATGGGAACAGGGCAGACCAAACTACCAAGCCAATTCTTCACCAGAAAGGAGACAAGCTACCGGGGACCGGTTTCTGGCATTTCAGCCGTCTTCGGCCCGGCTTGCTTGAATCCTGATGGAGCAGTGAGAAAGGGACTCATGTCTGAGTATACCCTGCCACACCTATAGTGGCCAAAAACGATTCAGAAAAGGGGGTGGTGATGAACAGAGTGTCTGAATTGAGCAGACCACTCTTACCCAGTCCAAAGATCAGGGCTTGATCCATCACCGTTATTTATCTCACTGCCCCATCCCAGCTCAGAACCTGGCTATATGCAAATCAGTCTGTCCCTGGCCCAGTGCATCATGGGAACAGGGCAGACCAAACTACCAAGCCAATTCTTCACCAGAAAGGAGACAAGCTACCGGGGACCGGTTTCTGGCATTTCAGCCGTCTTCGGCCCGGCTTGCTTGAATCCTGATGGAGCAGTGAGAAAGGGACTCATGTCTGAGTATACCCTGCCACACCTATAGTGGCCAAAAACGATTCAGAAAAGGGGGTGGTGATGAACAGAGTGTCTGAATTGAGCAGACCACTCTTACCCAGTCCAAAGATCAGGGCTTGATCCATCACCGTTATTTATCTCACTGCCCCATCCCAGCTCAGAACCTGGCTATATGCAAATCAGTCTGTCCCTGGCCCAGTGCATCATGGGAACAGTGTAAGAATTGGCTTTTGTAGTTTGGTTTGCCCTGTTCTCATCATGCACTGGGACAGGAACAGACTAATTTGCATACAGCCAGGTTCTGAAACTGGGATGGTGCAGTGAGCTAAAAAACGGTGTTGGATCTAGCTCTGATCTCTTGACTGGGTGAGAGCTTTCTGCTTAATTCAGAGACTCTGTCCCTCACCACCCCTTGTTGTAAATATTTTTGTCCACCCTAAGCGTGGAAGGGTATTCTCAGATGTGAGACCCTTGCTCATTGCACCATCAGGATTCAAGCAAACTGGGACGAAGACGGCTGTAATGCCAGAAACCGGTCCCCGGGAGCTTGTTTCCTTCCCAGTGTAAGAATTGGCTTTTGTAGTTTGGTTTGCCCTGTTCCCATCATGCACTGGGACAGGAACAGACTAATTTGCATACAGCCAGGTTCTGAAACTGGGATGGTGCAGTGAGTTAAGAAACGGTGTTGGATCTAGCCCTGATCTCTTGACTGGGTGAGAGCTTTCTGCTTAATTCAGAGACTCTGTCCCTCACCACCCCTTGTTGTAAATATTTTTGTCCACCCTAAGCGTGGAAGGGTATTCTCAGATGTGAGACCCTTGCTCATTGCACCATCAGAATTCAAGCAAACCGGGCCGAAGACGGCTGTAATGCCAGAAACCGGTCCCCGGGAGCTTGTTTCCTTCCCAGTGTAAGAATTGGCTTTTGTAGTTTGGTTTGCCCTGTTCCCATCATGCACTGGGACAGGAACAGACTAATTTGCATACAGCCAGGTTCTGAAACTGGGATAGTGCAGTGAGCTAAAAAACGGTGTTGGATCTAGCCCTGATCTCTTGACTGGGTGAGAGCTTTCTTCTTAATTCAGAGACTCTGTCCCTCACCACCCCTTGTTGTAAATATTTTTGTCCACCCTAAGCGTGGAAGGGTATTCTCAGATGTGAGACCCTTGCTCATTGCACCATCAGGATTCAAGCAAACCGGGCCGAAGACGGCTGTAATGCCAGAAACCGGTCCCCGGGAGCTTGTTTCCTTCCCAGTGTAAGAATTGGCTTTTGTAGTTTGGTTTGCCCTGTTCCCATCATGCACTGGGACAGGAACAGACTAATTTGCATACAGCCAGGTTCTGAAACTGGGATGGTGCAGTGAGCTAAAAAAACGGTGTTGGATCTAGCCCTGATCTCTTGACTGGGTGAGAGCTTTCTGCTTAATTCAGAGACTCTGTCCCTCACCACCCCTGTTGTAAATATTTTTGTCCACCCTAAGCGTGGAAGGGTATTCTCAGATGTGAGACCCTTGCTCATTGCACCATCAGGATTCAAGCAAACCAGGCTGAAGACGGCTGTAATGCCAGAAACCGGTCCCCGGGAGCTTGTTTCCTTCCCAGTGTAAGAATTGGCTTTTGTAGTTTGGTTTGCCCTGTTCCCATCATGCACTGGGACAGGAACAGACTAATTTGCATACAGCCAGGTTCTGAAACTGGGATGGTGCAGTGAGCTAAAAAACGGTGTTGGATCTAGCCCTGATCTCTTGACTGGGTGAGAGCTTTCTGCTTAATTCAGAGACTCTGTCCCTCACCACCCCTTGTTGTAAATATTTTTGTCCACCCTAAGCGTGGAAGGGTATTCTCAGATGTGAGACCCTTGCTCATTGCACCATCAGGATTCAAGCAAACCGGGCCGAAGACGGCTGTAATGCCAGAAACCGGTCCCCGGGAGCTTGTTTCCTTCCCAGTGTAAGAATTGGCTTTTGTAGTTTGGTTTGCCCTGTTCCCATCATGCACTGGGACAAGAACAGACTAATTTGCATACAGCCAGGTTCTGAAACTGGGATGGTGCAGTGAGCTAAAAAACGGTGTTGGATCTAGCCCTGATCTCTTGACTGGGTGAGAGCTTTCTGCTTAATTCAGAGACTCTGTCCCTCACCACCCCTTGTTGTAAATATTTTTGTCCACCCTAAGCGTGGAAGGGTATTCTCAGATGTGAGACCCTTGCTCATTGCACCATCAGGATTCAAGCAAACCGGGCCGAAGACGGCTATTATGCCAGAAACCGGTCCCCGGGAGCTTGTTTCCTTCCCAGTGTAAGAATTGGCTTTTGTAGTTTGGTTTGCCCTGTTCCCATCATGCACTGGGACAGGAACAGACTAATTTGCATACAGCCAGGTTCTGAAACTGGGATGGTGCAGTGAGCTAAAAAACGGTGTTGGATCTAGCCCTGATCTCTTGACTGGGTGAGAGCTTTCTGCTTAATTCAGAGACTCTGTCCCTCACCACCTCTTGTTGTAAATATTTTTGTCCACCCTAAGCGTGGAAGGGTATTCTCAGATGTGAGACCCTTGCTCATTGCACCATCAGGATTCAAGCAAACCGGGCCGAAGACGGCTGTAATGCCAGAAACCGGTCCCCGGGAGCTTGTTTCCTTCCCAGTGTAAGAATTGGCTTTTGTAGTTTGGTTTGCCCTGTTCCCATCATGCACTGGGACAGGAACAGACTAATTTGCATACAGCCAGGTTCTGAAACTGGGATGGTGCAGTGAGCTAAAAAACGGTGTTGGATCTAGCCCTGATCTCTTGACTGGGTGAGAGCTTTCTGCTTAATTCAGAGACTCTGTCCCTCACCACCCCTTGTTGTAAATATTTTTGTCCACCCTAAGCGTGGAAGGGTATTCTCAGATTTGAGACCCTTGCTCATTGCACCATCAGGATTCAAGCAAACCGGGCCAAAGACGGCTGTAATGCCAGAAACCGGTCCCCGGGAGCTTGTTTCCTTCCCAGTGTAAGAATTGGTTTTTGTAGTTTGGTTTGCCCTGTTCCCATCATGCACTGGGACAGGAACAGACTAATTTGCATACAGCCATGTTCTGAAACTGGGATGGTGCAGTGAGCTAAAAAATGGTGTTGGATCTAGCCCTGATCTCTTGACTGGGTGAGAGCTTTCTGCTTAATTCAGAGACTCTGTCCCTCACCACCCCTCGTTGTAAATGTTTTTGTCCACCCTAAGCGTGGAAGGGTATTCTCAGATGTGAGACCCTTGCTCATTGCACCATCAGGATTCAAGCAAACCGGGCCGAAGACGGCTGTAATGCCAGAAACCGGTCCCCGGGAGCTTGTTTCCTTCCCAGTGTAAGAATTGGCTTTTGTAGTTTGGTTTGCCCTGTTCCCATCATGCACTGGGACAGGAACAGACTAATTTGCATACAGCCAGGTTCTGAAACTGGGATGGTGCAGTGAGCTAAAAAACGGTGTTGGATCTAGCCCTGATCTCTTGACTGGGTGAGAGCTTTATGCTTAATTCAGAGACTCTGTCCCTCACCACCCCTTGTTGTAAATATTTTTGTCCACCCTAAGCGTGGAAGGGTATTCTCAGATGTGAGACCCTTGCTCATTGCACCATCAGGATTCAAGCAAACCGGGCCGAAGACGGCTGTAATGCCAGAAACCGGTCCCCGGGAGCTTGTTTCCTTCCCAGTGTAAGAATTGGCTTTTGTAGTTTGGTTTGCCCTGTTCCCATCATGCACTGGGACAGGAACAGACTAATTTGCATACAGCCAGGTTCTGAAACTGGGATGGTGCAGTGAGCTAAAAAACGGTGTTGGATCTAGCCCTGATCTCTTGACTGGGTGAGAGCTTTCTGCTTAATTCAGAGACTCTGTCCCTCACCACCCCTTGTTGTAAATATTTTTGTCCTCCCTAAGCGTGGAAGGGTATTCTCAGATGTGAGACCCTTGCTCATTGCACCATCAGGATTCAAGCAAACCGGGCCGAAGACGGCTGTAATGCCAGAAACCGGTCCCCGGGAGCTTGTTTCCTTCCCAGTGTAAGAATTGGCTTTTGTAGTTTGGTTTGCCCTGTTCCCATCATGCACTGGGACAGGAACAGACTAATTTGCATACAGCCAGGTTCTGAAACTGGGATGGTGCAGTGAGCTAAAAAACGGTGTTGGATCTAGCCCTGATCTCTTGACTGGGTGAGAGCTTTCTGCTTAATTCAGAGACTCTGTCCCTCACCACCCCTTGTTGTAAATATGCAGGGGAGTCAGCAGCGGGAAAAACAGCAGGAACGATTACAACGGGGCACCAGTAAAAACAGAGAATAAGGAAATAAAATAAGGGCAACAGTTAACAGAAAATAAGGAAATAAAATAGAGGCAACAGTCAACAGTTAACAGAGGAGAAATAGGCAATAAACAGGAGCAAAAGTAAACAATAGAAAACAGGAGGCACAACAAGAGACCAACAGCAACGGCAAACTTACAGCATCAGCGGGTAGGGACACGAACACACTGTGCGGCGTGTGGAGTGGCCAACCCTGAAAACAGGGTCAAGGGTCGCTCTCCCTACCGCGCAGCGGCCGCCATATAAGGAGCGATGGGAAGGAGGAGCAGCTGGGAGGCGGGAGCGGGGCGGCGAATGGATACTGAGGGGGCGGGGCCGCAGGGGAGTCAGCGGCTGGAAAAACGGTGGGCTCGATCACAACGGGGCAACAGTAAAAACAGAGAATAAGGAAATAAAATAAGGGCAACAGTTAACAGGAAATAAGGAAATAAAATAGAAGCAACAGTCAACAGGTAACAGAGGAGAAATAGGCAATAAACAGGAGCAAAAGTAAACAGTAGAAAACAGGAGGCACAACAAGAGACCAACAGCAGCGGCAAACTTATAGCACCAGCGGGCAGGGACACGAACACACAGGTGGCGCTGTGCGGCGTGGGGAGCGGCCTACCCTGAAAACAGGGCCATGGGTCGTTCTCCCTACTCCGCAGCAGCCGTCATATAAAGGGAGGTGGGAGGGAGGAGCAGCTGAGAGGCGGGAGCGGGTGGCGAATGGGCACTGAGGGGGCAGGCTGCAGGGGAGTCAGAGGTGGGAAAAACAGCGGGAACGATCCCAACAGGGCAACAATAAAAACAGAGAATAAGGAAATAAAATAAGGGCAACAGTTAACAGGAAATAAGGAAATAAAATATGGGCAACAGTCAACAGTTAACATAGGAGAAATAGGCAATAAACAGGAGCAAAAGTAAACAGTAGAAAACAGGAGTCACAACAAGAGACCAACAGCTGGGATAGGAACACACAGATGGTGCTGTGCGGCGTGGGGAGCGGCCTACCCTGAAAACAGGGTCACGGGTCGCTCCTTATTCCGAAGGACAGCGAGAGCTTTGTAAAAAAATAACTCTGCGCTTGTTGAAGACTTTGGCAAACATTTTTGAGGATAGCGAATGGCGTTTCAACAAACAAACTTTTTGTTTCAGGCCCCTCAGAGCTGGAAAGAGTTTTATTTGATACAAACTTTGGAAGCCTCAAAATTGATCACATTGCAGTATCGGGCTACAATAAAAGTCCCTGAAATTGCTCGGGTGAGAAGCAGGCGTGTTGCAGCCCAAAGCCAGCTGAGTACAAGGCGGACCTACACTACGGCCTGTGTGCTCGGGGGTCAGTACGGGGCATTAATCCCTAATTCCTAAACATTGGGCTCCCTTTCTAGTCAGCGTGTGGATCAGTGAGCAATGAGGGGCCTGTGCACCCTGTCTGCAAATGTTTTCCTGTCACCTAACCATTGTCAAGGCAACCCCTGCAATTAGAATACAAATTACCTTGGCTGTACCACAGCAAACTGGCTGCTAACTGACTCTGTATGCAAACTGGAAATGAAACGAGGAGAGGAGAAGAAAAGGCAGCAGGGGAAGAGGAGAGAGGAGGGGGCCTGCGCCAGTTTCCCTTGCGGGAGCAAGCAGGAACCATCTGTCAAAGCTCGCTCCCGCAAGGGAATCGCCAAACATACACGTTTTGCCATTGAAGGCAATGCAAAGTGTGCATGTTTTTGGCTGAAAAGGGGAATTGATTGCTAAAGGTCTCCTTCCAACACACTCATGCAGGCTGCGTAGGCGAGACCTAATGAGGGAAAAGCAGGAAAATTGCTCTAAAAAACGGGGGGAAAAGAAGGAGAAAGCAGTAAAAAATGAGGGAAAAGCAGGACAAAAGCACTCAGAAAAATGGGGCGGAAGTAGAGTGGAGCTGCAGCATGGGAGAGCTGGGCCTAGGGGACCCCCTGTGATTGGCTACTAACACATGGATGGTGCCGTGCATTTGCATTGCCAAACAGCAAACTTGTTTGTATAGAAACCAGTTCTAATTTTTAAATGATCTTTTCTTTTTGGGAAAGATATCCAGAGTACAGGTTGAGCGACACAGTTCACAAACGGGAAGGGGATACTTATATCTTTGCGAACCATTTACCAACTCTTTTTAGACGTCGGTAATTGATCAATGCTTTTACCATTGATATTTACTAGCAATTAGGAGGGGTCATCCCTCTTACGGCCACTCCCAATTTCGATTCAGATCGAATCGCAAAACCTATCTTGCGAGTCAGAAACATTTTTCCAACTTGTACATTGGAAGAAGAAGAAGATATCTTTATTGTTCAATTAATAACAATTGTTACAATATTCTATCAATAAAACAAAAGCCTGATTAAGAATTCACACAATTATTTAAGAATAAAGTAATCGTTTAAAAAAGATTTAAAATAATAAAAATGACTCTTATAATTATTTCCTTAACTGGCTGTAAAATATTGCACATAGAATTTAAGAAAGAACGTTTTTGTCATAGTTTCTCTTTCTCAATGGCCGACTAAGTCCTGTTATAGTTCATTTTACAGTTTCAATTTGGCTCGGATGGCATCAGTGAATTTCCCTAGTCGGGCCACAATTTGAGGTGTTTTAGTAGAGAAGCACAGGTCAGACACTTCACTGCAACTTTGTAGGCCAAACAACCTACAAATAGGGAGAATCAAGCGCTGCCTCTCACTGACTAATTTTGGGCAACAGCACAACAAATGGAGCCAGGATTCACTATGGTAATTACAGAGTCAACAAGCCAATGAGTTATCCTGCCGGGCCCAGGTTGAATTAAAATCCGTAATGGGCAAAGCGAGCAGTCTCATGTAAGAGATTCTTCCCCGGGCCAGGACTGTCAAAGCTTGCTCTAGGTAGCGTTGCAGTGTTCCCATGGTATATGAGGAGTCCAGCGAGGAGAGATTCGATTGTTGATGCAGGCTTTCCAAGTCCCTTTCAAAGGATATTTTCTTGACCTGTGTGTTCACTGTTTTCCTCCAAGCTGTTAGCGGGATGTCAGGGTTATACAGATTTTGGATGTTGATGTCCAATAATCTAATGCCTGCTGCCAAATGCACCTGCCATGGGGAGCCCTCCTCTTCAAAGAGCATTTTAATTTGTCTTTTTAATGACAATTCTGGTGTTCGCGTGGTCCAGATATAATAATTTATTAAATCACCTGAGCAAGTAATGTCCGGACTAGTGAGACCCAACTCCAGCCTTACTCTTACTCTCCTGGCCTGTCTGGGGAGAGTTAGGACCTTTTTGTAAGCCAAAATTTGATGGTTCGCGAGGAACTTATTGAAGGCACTGGGGAAAAAGAAGTGGCCATAGTTGAGAGAGGGCACTAGCTTACCCTTGAGATCTTTCAAAATAGGTTCAGCAGTTGGGCTATGAAGTCGCTGATAAAGGCTTTTTAAAGAGAAAATGGTGCCCGCCACTTTCCTTCTCATATGTTTCAGGTGGGCTATCGGTTTTGCCCCTTCTGATAGCCAAAAGCCCAAATAATTGTAGCTCATACTTGTTTTAATTTGAAGGTCCCCAAGTTGCCAATGCGTGGTCTTCTTACGCGGGTACTTCCCAAATATAAGTACCCTGGTCTTTTCCTGGTTCACCAGGAGTTTGTTCTGTTGGTTATATCCATGCAAGGCTTTTGGGGCCTTCTGTAAGCCAGTTCTCGTGTGGTCCATAATCACAATGTCATCCGCGTACTGGAGTATTTGAAGCCACGTTTTTCCCAGTCTGGGGGGCAATAAACTTGCCCCCTCCAGTGCTTTCCCCAGATCAGCTGTATCCAGATTGAAAAGTATAGGGGCAAGTACGCCCCCTGTTTTAAGCCGTTATTGGTTGGTACCTTAGCTGTGACTAATGTTTGGCTGATTTTAATGCGGACCCAGGTCCCCTGATATAGGGATATTATGGCTTTTAGCAGCTGTTGGGGGATACCCAAAATGTGTAGTTTTTCCCACAGCTTACCGCGATCGACCCTATCAAAAGCTGCACTGTAATCAACAAAACAGCAGAAGAGTAGTAACTGAGATGTCTGGGTGGCACGATTGGACAGATGGCCCAGTAGTAAGATGTTATCTGTGGTAGAGCTTTGGGCCATGAATCCTGTTTGAAATAAGGGGAAGAAAGTTATTATCCGTTACCCAGTTCTTTCAGAAGTATTCTGACGTATGCTTTGGCTTCAACGTCCAATATTGCAATGAGTCGGTAGTTTTCGGGTTTTGTGCTGTCCCCTTTTTTGTAAATTGGGGAAAATATTGAACCTTTCCATGATGTTGGAACAGTAGAGGTGGCGAAGGTGTGCTTAAAGAGTATTGTCAACTGCTCTGCCCAGAATCCCTGCGAGGCTTTGAACACAGATGCCGGAACTCCGTTGGGTCCAGGAGCTCCATCTGACCTCATGTTTTTGATCATGGTGATTACCTCGGCCACTGTGATGTTAAAAGTTTTAATGACTTTATCTTTTGTTGGAGATTGTAGATGGGAATAAGTTTGGGTAATGTCCTGTTGGGTTGAATACAGTTGAGTTGCTTGTTTAACCCACTCCAAGGCGGCCACTCCATTTTCTTTTATCTGGCCGGTGTTGGAGAGTTGCTTTATATATCTCCAAAGTTGTGTGGCCCCTTTCTTTGAGGAAGGTTAACATTTTCACCCATTCTGACTCAGTTTTCTTGGAGCGTATATCCCATACTTTCTTCCTGTGTGCTGCGTGGAGAGCTGTTATTTCTTGAGGTTTGATGTTTTTGGTGCCTTTCCTTCTTGCCTTCAAGGCTCTTGTAAGACTATGTTTTGTGTGGATTAGGTCTCTTGATTCAATGGTTATCGGGGGTCCTTGGGAGAGGGTATCCTGCACTTGGGTACCTCCAATTTGTACCCCTAGGGTTAGTTTCAGTTCTACTAGGAGTGCTTCCCAGTAGGCCTGGGGCAAGACTGGACTTGTGACTGTGGGATGTGATTCTTTGTGAGTTACGCATTCCAGGATTTTAGGGCCAAGATTTTTTGTCGATTTTATTCTCCTCAGAATTTCATAGTGTTCTTCCCCGGGTGAAACCCCTAGTACTTTCAATTGTGTTGCGGGTTCCCCACTTAGCTGCAAGGTCATCTTCAGTGGCCTGTGGTCACTCTCGTCTCTATTGTCCACTTCAAAGTTGTTAAAGAATGGTGCTAGGTAGTCCGAGATGAAAATATAGTCTATTGTGGACTTGTCCCTAAAGGTGGGTAGGGGGAGCCAGAGAGGATCCACAGTTGTTTGGATAGTGTGAGCTGAGACCAAACTGTGATTTAAAAAGAGCTGCTGCAGTGAGGCACAATCGAAGTGTGATGGAATATGCGCTTTCGACTTCCCTAACTCCCGAGTATTCAAATCACCGGCGATAACTGGAAGGAGTGAGGGATATTTGTTTATGAGCTGGTCCATTTTTTTTGTCATTATTTTTACAACATGTTTTTTTTTGCTGGGAGGCAGGGTTTACAAAGCAGTTGATTACCAAGAGATGGATTGAATTGTTGTTAGATTTCAGTACGCTCACTAATACCGCTTGCATGTCAGGGATGTTAGTTGCAATAGGGGTAGTCTCTATTCTGCGTGCTTGGTTAATGTAAATTGACAGCCCGCCAGAAGCTCTCCCGAAAATGTTGCGTTTTATAGCTGTGGTGTTTAATTCATGGAAACCATGAAGAATTGGTGGTTCAGTGGCCCAGGTCTCTTGAAGGCACAAGATGTAATTTCCACGGAAATAGTTGCTCACTGAATTGTTGTCAAGAAGTCCTTTTTAAGCCAGCTACATTCCAGGAGATCATGGACAGCTGGATGTTATTTCCCAGGATTCTGGTGTTGAGCAGTTGGCGTGCAGCATTTTTGTTGTTAGAAGTGCTGTCGTAGTTGCTGCTCTGCTGGGCGGGACCTGGTGCCCGTCACAGGGGAATGGCTTGGCCTAGTTGAGTACACTGTCCTGTGTTCGGAGGTACTGGTGATCCTAAATGTATGATACATACTCTGTCAGTGGCTAATTTTCTTACTTGTGGATTACACTCTGTCCCCTTCAGGACTGAGTAAACTTATATTGCTCCTATTTAAGATGTCATGTTGGCCTTTGATAATATATCTGGGCGTGAGGATTACCCCGTGGGTTATTTTACAAACTTTACTTGGGTAACCAGTTTGCTCAACTTTAGCATCAATGTTTGGACCAGTGTATAACATATTTTGGTTACTACATGGACCTATATTGCTCTGAATAGTCTATTTGCTAGTCCTGAGATTGTGTATCAGTGGGCTGGTCTTCAAAGGAACTAATGAGAGAAGGCCCTGAGGGGCACATACACCAAAATCAGATCCTTGTTCATTAGGCGGACTTGGTTTGTGCTCTGATTTCTTGTTGTTAATGGTTGGTAAGAGAACTGAGTGAGTATTTATTGCCGGACCAGATGGGTTAAGCGAGATCCCTGATCGGGGATTTGACTGTAATGGACTTCCCGTCACTCGTTTTGCTTGTGGTGAGATTGATACAGTGGATATTTCCTCGCTCAAAGCGTGTTTTGTAGTGAAGGTTGGAAAGTTCTGTATTTTCACTTTGGCAACTTGTGATATTTGGTTACAGGTTGACACAGAGCAGGCAACCTTTTTAATAGCCTTTGTTTTTCTCTCAAATTTTCTAAGCTTTTTTTTGGCCCTCCTAGAGAGGGGAGCGTCCATTCTTCCCTTGATGGCATCATTGCTGTCAAGCACTTTTGCTGGGTGTGTTGGTCTAGGGCTGGAATAGAAGCCTGGTGAGTTGGTGTAAACTTTGGTGGATAAGGGTAAAACTTGATTGTCAGGTTTTATTATGGAATTGCTCTGGTAATTTGTAGCCAAATTGGCTTGATGCTCTTCACTGTTTGTTATGGGTGCCATGCCACTGTTCTTTGATTGGCAAATGGTTCCTTCTGTTTGTTCCTTCAGTGCGGCTACCAGGGCTGTTAAAATATTTGGGAGCGTTGCCCATTTGTCAATGAGTTCAGTGCACGTGCAAGTACAGTGTTGAGTGGCCTGCGTGTCAATGAGCTTATTTCCTAACAAGTTCACCTTGTTGTTTAGCTCCACCAAGCGTTGTGCAATTGTTATTAGCAAATCAATGTGCAGCTCCATTTTATCACACTGCCAAAGTAGTGCCCTAGCCGTTGATTCATCCATTTCACTAGTTGAGATCGAATCAGGGGTCATTTATAAAGCTGCTACTATGTGGACTTTGACTTTGAAAACTCTGAGTTGGTGAGGAAGGGAGCTGAGTATCGTTGGCCGGTCTGAGGAGTTTTAGGGTAAGCTCCAAGGTTCTTTGTATCTTTGTTTCCAGATTCTGTAAGAATGTTGGTGATAGGAAGCCACTGATTCCTTGTTGTATTAGTGTTTTGTTCTTAGTTGGGCCAAGCCCTGATGGCTCTAAGGAAGGTATCAAAGTAGGGGACTGCAGAGTTGCTTGCTGGTAGGAGTGTATTTGAACTGGGACAACCTGCACATGTTTGCGAGAGTTAGAGCAAAGATGGTCCCAGGTAGGTCGAATGGGTCACTTACTTGATTGGTTTCCTTTCCTGGTCAGGTGCAGGATTGGCTCCGGCATCTCCCGGTTTGAGTTCCTTCACCTGATATCACAGAGGTCTGAGTGCTATAGAATCTCTCCAAGGGAGAGTTTATGTCATTGCTGGAATTAGTCCTTGCCGGTAAGTCAAAAGGGCAGGGGGAATTCCTGTCATTGTGGTTGCTTTTTTGAAAAAATTGAGTGATAAGCCCAGCTTTTGGCGACTTTAAAAATGACTTTGGGTCAGGGACTGTGTTTCTTGAACTCCTTAAGTTTCTGGGTGAGACTTGAATCAAGGGGTTTGGTTTTACAAGAACATTTCCTTGCCGTTGGGAAACTGTTTTTTTTTTTCATCATCCTGAGATTAGAACCCAACTGCCAAAACTGTGTTTTGCCCTGATAGTCTATACCCTCTTTTGATGGTAGCTGATCCGCTGAGAATCGCACAGTCAGTTTGGCTCCGAGTGCCTGAAAAAATAAATAATAATAAATAAAAAATATTGGTGTTTAAAGCTTTAAAATTGGTGTTCGCGGCTCCTGCCGCCTTGGAAGAATGTTCGTTACTTCTGCCGCTTTTGACTTATGGTTCGCTGTTTCCGCCTCTTTGAAATGCTGCAAGCGGGTGCTGGTCAGACACCCTCTCGGCCCCTACTGCTGTCGCAGTCTCTAGTCGCAGTCTCTAGTGGAAGTAGAGTACTTGGCGCCAGGCCTCTCCCGACCCCAGTTTAGGGCATTTAAGGCAGTGCGTGTTGGACAGGACACAGCAGCTTCCCCCGAAGGTTTTCACCCGGTGATTCGCGGCTCGCGGTTGCCGCAGAGGGTCTCCATTTTCCAGCCTCCGCTAACACTGCTCACCTGCCTCAAACAGCCGCCTCACCGCGCTGCCCTGCCTGGAGACGGTTGCCTCACCGGTAGCTAGATGGCAGGGTGAAAGGGCGAAGACAGCAGCAGAGGTGCGGCAAAAATCCGGCAAGGAGTCAAGCCAACGGACCTTGGACTTGAACCCCTTTCGGAATCTCCTCGTAAAAGCGCCAGTATCTGCAGTATCTGCAGACTCACGGCGTTTGCAGAGTTTGCCTCAAATTCCTGCGGCTCCCACTGCAAGAAGCTCTTGCCGCTCTCTGGAGACTCTTGTAGCTAGGCAAACATCCGCGGCTCTGGTACTGGCCGCACCAGGCAGGGCTCGCGCTATGAAGGAAAGGGGGTCGCAGCCCCTAGCGTTTGCCGCGGACGCCCGCGGCTCCTACCACTCTTGCTGCATTTAGCCCGTGTTTGGAAAGCTCTCGCGGCTAGGCAGCACACCACGGCACCTGCTGCACCAGGCCCGGCTCCAGGAATTTTTATTTGGGTGGGCCAATGGTGCATTAGGGTGGGCCACTGCGGCACTCGCGGCCGGCATGACTCGCGGGGCAAGGGAGACGGGGCAGGGGGTTCACGCAGGGTGGGGGCACGCGGGGTGGTGTTTAATTTAATAATAATTATTATTAAAAAATATAGCTTACCTTTCCGTTGGCTGGGACCCACGTCTTCTCGGCTCCTGCTCTCCTGCCTCTGGTAGAAACAAGATGCAGGCAGCCTGGCTCCCTCCCCAAAGCCAATCACAACGCTGCAAGCAGTGTTGTGATTGGTCGGGACACCGCCCAGCCAGGGCCTTATGTGGAGGCCATGTTCTCTATGCAGGCTGCATTGCAGCCAATGCAGCCTGTATGGAGAAAGACAGAGTGGGCATGACTAGTTTGGGCAGTCCCAGAGGGCCGACCAAACAGTCTTTGCACTCATGACCTGACAGCTAATTAAATAAACAAAAACCGAAAGGGCATGACAGGGCCGGCTTTAGCACTAATGCGAAAGTCTTGTTTGGCGCCCCACCAATGACCTCTTCATCCGTAGATACCATTACTACCACCCTTCAACAGTGCCCTTCAACCCTCTGTAGCCCCTCTCTCATATGCATTTCATTTGTTGTATAGCGCTACTCATATCAGTGTAGGGTGTCACAGTACTTCACATCACACACACATTATACAGAGATAATGAATGATGCAAGTAGGTAAATCAGTCTATAGGGAATGTCGCATAAGCTAATGAGGATTAGAAAGTGTAGGACTCGTGTCATCCATACTGGTGGCAATATATTCTAAGAGGGTATGGTCTGGAGAAGCACAAACTCAGGATTTAAAGCATACCCTAATGGTTGGTGGGTTGGCTATACTAATAAAAATGTATATCTGCCCCAGCTAACTCTTTTTAGCAACATTAGAATAATGAAAGACTGAGGAAGTTCTAACTATATCTCAACACAAACAAAATGTGAAGTTCTAACTAATCCATTCAGGTTTGTATGCAGCTCTTTGATGACAGTTCATAGGTCACTGTTCTATGTTAGGATTGTAACTTCTGAGCTGCAAGTAAAACAAGAATCACTGTGACAAAGACAGTAACCCACTGAGCTATCCACATAAAATACAGTTGATCTGCATTTCAAAACTACCAACAAAGGATTGCTCTCCAGTAGGATCAGTAATCATCAGTTATCTGGACATTTTTATTGTTGCCTTGCATCCATGGTCAATATAATGATAACAAGCATTTACAATGCAATAGGTCTCGGGATAATTAAATTTGAGCTATTGGCATTGCTAAATATTGCAACACCAATTGCAACAATAGTCAATAAATTGTAGGCCAAAAAAATGTGTATGTATTTTTGTAGCAATGGTGGCATGCTGCGCTTTAGATGAATATGTTTAAAAGTAAAGTGCGCCATACTGAGATTGCTACAATAGTTAATTGTGGATGTGTTAACAAATTATGTGTGCACTAACGGCTGGTGGTGTGTGTGCCTGTAGAAATTGTGCACTGATGGCTGGTAGTGTGTGTGTGCCTGGTGAAAGCGTGCAGTGACGTCTGGTGGTGTGTGTGCATCGTGGAAACGAGCACTGACGGCTGTTGGTGTGTATACCTGGTGGAAGTGTGTACTGCTGGCTGGTGGAAGTGTGCCTGGTGGAAGCGTGCACTGTCGGCTGGTGTTGTGTGTGCCTGGTGGAAGCGTGCACTGAGGTGTGGTGATGTTTGTGCCCGGTGAAAGTGTGCACTGACAACTGGTGGTGTGTATGTCTGGTGATAGCGTGCAGTGACGGATAGTGGTGTGTGCCTGGTGAAAGTGTGCACTGACGGCTGAAGGAGTTTGCCTGCTGAAAATGTGCACCTCCTACAGCACCACTCAACCCCCAACGCCTACATCACCACTCAATCCCCACCGCGTACAGCACTGCTCAACTCCCAACGCCTACAGCACTGCTCAACCCCCACTGCGTACATCACCACTCAACCTGCAACGCCTACATCACCACTCAACCCGCAATGTGGAAAATTAGGAAAAGTGATGTACATAAGCAGTGTTCATTTGCCCTTTCCCATTCCCTTCCCTGTACGTTAACCACGCCACTCCGCCAGTAAAAGCCCGTGCCCACATATACCTGATAGCCATTTTAGGCACCATGGCCCTTTTTGCCCGCTCATCGGAATCCCCGGATTCCCTCCTGCGCGTATTTGAACCCCCCCCCCCCTCTCACCTGTATAGATCCTGAAACCCTCTCCCTCTGCGCGACCCTGCTACGAAAAGCAACCCCCCTGCTTGACCCACGCAAAGTCCCCCATTCCTTCTTGAAGAAGCATCCCTTGCCTCAGCTGGCATAACCCCCCCAGCGGTATCTGACTGCCCTCGTTCTCTCATGTGCGGGTCATAAGACCTCTCTCTCTATGCGACTCTGTCCCTGTGCGCACCCTGGCTCTCCCCCTCCTCCCTCGCATGGACAAGTCATAACTCTTCTTCTTCTGCAAGGCCCTGTCCTTGGGAGTCACGACCGCACCTGACCAGCACCTCCTTTCCTTTCATGAATAACCCCGCTGTTAGTAAACCCTCCCTCCGCGATGGACTGTCCACACATGTCCGAGGCCAACGCCTAAGCCGGAAGAAACTGTTTATTGCCCCTTATGGTATGGAGTCACTCCTCTTCAAAGAACCCACTATTGATCCTGGCTTCCCCACCCCTTGGGATACGATCAGGCGCACATACCCTAATAATCAGCAGAACACTCAGCTGCGTCACTGCCCCTTCTCTTATCGACAGTTCAAGGGTCTCTATTGTAAGCATATGTGGGGTAGGATTGACACGAGGATTATGGGGATGTCTTTTCTTTGTGTCACAATGTCCTGATTGTAATGCCAAGTGTTTTGTAAGGTATAAAAGACGATGTCTCAGCTCACTTGTTAGAGCACCTCCCGAAAGACACTGTGTTTCGTGTCCGAAATGACAGGCTCTCCTCATGAGTAATAAATCCCGTTCTTGTGATTCCTGCTTCCAGCGCCCGTCTCTTTATTTGGTAACTATTCAGAATGGGAACTAAGAGGCGACTTGCGCCAGCAGCCCGGGCATCGATAGTAATATGGGCTCACTTTCAACAATTGGCGTCCCAACGCGGGGCCCATCAGTGACATAAGGTCCAGTAAGAGAGATCCAGACGAAGAAGTGAACATCTAAATGATCGGAGTATACCTGCCTTGAGAGGGCCCTCGTCCGGCTGCCGATCGAATGAACTTCACCGATTCTGAACGGACCTCTCTCGAGTGACCTATTGTCCTGACTGGAATCCCACAGGAATGCTGCATGGAGTAAGAGAACGATCGGGCGCTGGAGGAGGAAGATAAAGAACTGTCCATATGGTCCGGTCCGGGTAAGATTAAGTAGGGCGTTTTACGCCTGATTGGTAGGATGGTTTTATCCATCTGATTGTTTGATTGATTGTATTGGAATCGGTATTTGAATACTGATATTGTTTGGTTATTGGTTCATTTAGCTTTGGATGCTACTTGAAATATTGGTTCTCTTCTTGAGAACGAGACATTCTCTGTTTGCAAACAGCGGCGAATAGGAACGTTCATCTCTCTTTGCAGATAGAGAAGGGTAGGTAATGCAGACTTTTGTCCCCGTTGTAATCCGTCATGCCTACCTTTCTCCCCACTGATTGTTTGAAATCGATTAAAATAATCGATTGTTGCTCTTTGAGATCTTCCCTGTCCACAAACAGAGACGAATAGAAATATTCTGTCTCCCTTTGCAGATAGCGAAGGGCAGGTAATGCAGACGTTTGTCCCCGTTGTAATCCGTCATGCCTGTTTTTCTCCCCACTGATTGATTGATTGACTGGACATTGTTGTCCAAGGAATTGTTTGTTTGAGGTATTTTCTGTTTGCAAACAACGTGGAATAGAAATATTCTGTCTAGTCTTTGCAGGTAGAAAAGGGTAGGTGATGCAGACTTTTGTCCCCGTTGTAATCCGTCAGTCCTACCCACTCCCCACTGATTGACTATTATTTGGGGGGTAGCTCACCTGGTCCGTCCAGGAGGCTACCCTTATGGAGGACACATGCCCCCACTTGTTGGCCATTTATTGGAAGTAACCCATCTGGTCCGCCCAGGAGGCTACCCTAGTAAGTGGAGGTACATCACTTGGTCCGACCAGGATGATACCCTAACGAAGGATATGTGCTCCCCTCTGATTGATAATCTAGTTCCAACCCGGACCATTTATTGGAGGTAACTCACCTGGTCCGTCCAGGAGTACCCTTAGTGAAAGGACATATAAAAATGAAGTGATCACCGTACCCTACTAACAGAAAACTTTAGCTCGAAACACGCTAAGGAAAGGAAGGAAAAATAAAAGAAATCGGGCTAAGTCAGTAACCCCCTGATGAGCTTTCGACTTCACTAAAAATAAGAAACATTAGAAACAGTTCGTAATGAGAAATATAAAATGGCTAAAAGTTTGACAGCAAAAATAGCCACGAGGTAGCTAGGCTCCGCTGCCTATTCCTGCTCCCAACATGTCTGCCTCATTGTCTGCCACATCCAAATAAGGGTAACATGAAATAGATACAAATCAATTAGACACCTACCCCCATTCCGGAAGCTCCCGAAGTGCAACAGGTCCGCGGTTACGCCCATCCGGAAGGCGAGGCCTCGATGCGTGCAGGGCTCAGATGGCCGCGGTCGGAAGGGGAGGCTGTAGGGCGGACGGCCCGAGGAATCATGGAGGTCTCCCCTTTCCCTCTTCTGCTGCCCTGCAGGCCACGGGGGGGGGAGCTGTCTTGCCTCAGCCACCGACCACCCCCCACCCCCTCTCTTGCCTGATCTGGCCATCGACGAGGACCGGAGCCAAGGCGAGGTCGGACAACCCTGAGAGTTGCAGGTAGTCCCGCCACGTGACCACGCCTGAGAGTTTCAGGTAGTTCCGCCACATGTCAAAAAAAGGGGGGGATGTCTTGCCTCAGCCACCGACCACCCCCCCCATCTTCATCAGCCGGCACGGCCAATACCGAAGTTCTGGAGCCGAGGAACGGCGCAGGGTCGCTGGAAGGGGGAGGCGGCGCGAACGACCCTCCCCCACCTCCCTCCAGGTGGAGGCTTCCAGCGACACCCCAACGCTCTTGCTTAAAGAGGGTCAACATCGAAAAGCGGTCTTTTGCCCAGGACGGGCACACGCCCCATGCCTTCTCTCCTCAACTTTGAAAATTCTATGAGAGCCGGGGGGCACCCCGGTCCCTCCGCATGGGCGCCCCCGTCCCCCTCACTGGGAACCGCGACATCGGCGCACTCCTGCCAGCGCCAGCCTCAGTTTGGAAATGGCTACAATACAGCCAAGGCACAGACTTGTTCAGTTCCGGAGGAACACCCGAATGACCCGGTAGGGAAAACTGTTACCGCCCTCCCCACTCTTTGACTGATGGTCCATATTACTAAACTGTTAACCCATTGCGAAAAACTTTTGAAACCACCAACGGAAGGTTCTGGTCCTACTACGAGTCAGTGGAGGCAATCTGACCATGCAGGGACTTGCCTGACCTCGCCCAAAATGGCGCCGACACAAAATGAGACTTTTTAAATAAACCTTGTTGCACCCTGATTGCGCAGCTTTGATGCCCCGAGATATGTATGCAGTTTTTGGACAATGAAAGTAGATAAAAAGGATATTGAGTATGTGCTTGGAAAAGAAAGCGATATAAGATGAACATTGATTATGTGTTGGGATGATGAACTGATTTAGAGTGGGTACTAATTATGTGGTTGCAGCTATGAATCGGTATGAAATAGGCACTGATTGAGCATTTAAACAATGAATTGATGTACATTAGATATTGAGCAAATAGTAGAATAATGAGATGATATTATTGAACGCTTGGCACGCATTATACTTGCCGCTTAAGAAAGTTCGATATGATTTTTCATTGCACTGCTGCACTTTATGAAATAAATGGCCACCGACTTCGCTCCTCATGCCCAGTTCCAGTCTGCTCCGTAGCCGGCCCACTGGGTTGTAGGCCCGTATTTGTGCGCCAACCTTTTCATTAAAGTTTTTGAACATGCAAATATTATTGTAACGTTTGTATTTATGAATGTTATTGAAATGTATGGCTACTGTCACCGACATAAAATACGTGCAGTATGGCTAAGGTTGAAGGGTAAAGAGGCCCGGTGCGTAGCAACTACATTCTGCATCATAGACCGCCGGAAAAAAGTGTTTCAGACGCCCTTAGAACGATACCGAAGAAATGCCACTTGACCACCACCCTTGCACATGATCTAAAAAGCCACGATCAGGTGATTCATGTAGATACGCAGACCATCAACAAATTATTTATCTAACACTGCTGGTCCCTCTGGGCTTAAACGCCGAAATGGTAGAGAATGGATCCCGTGGAGATAGGTCGAGTATGTGGTAGGTAAAAATATTCTCGGATTTATGCAAGTTGATGTATTTTGAATGCTGCCCCCACCCCCTTCTTCTCCTCCTTTCTGCAGGTCGCGTCGGAACGTCGGCTGAAGAACGGAAGAGCGATGATCGAACGACCGACGATAAAGGAAGGAGGAGCTTTGAGCATAGTACTGACGCTAGACTTAGATATGACTGTTCCTCCAGTAAAGCATAGCGACTGGGAGAATGGACTGACATGGAAAATTGACGGGTACTGTATGACAGAAATTGACTCGAAATTAGCACGTTAGGACGACTGGGAGGATGGACTGACATAGAAACCTGACGGGTACTGTATGACGGAAATAGATTCGAAAATTAGCACACTAGATAACGCGATTATGACGTTTAATTAGATAGGGAAAGGACTAGGAAAAGTCCTGAGGTAAGGGTACCCAGGCACCACCCGTCTGGGAAGTTAGAAATATTGTTGATGTTCGAAATGTACCACCTCCTTCTCACCCTCTTATAGATATAGCGAAGCTGCCCGACTGTTCTCCTGATCAATACCCTCTGTTGCCTCAGCCTGGAGAACCTCCAACCAAAGGAAGAAACTCAAAAGTGGTTTAAGATCCACCTATGGGCAATAGCCCGACCAGGTTAATTTCTGACCGGCTGAACGAGGTGTAAGTATCGGCAATTGGGAGCGCTCGCAAAAGTAGGAAACGAGAAGAAGAGGAGGAAAGGTAAAAAGAGCTCAGCCCATGGATAAATAGGATATTAAAAAAATAAAATGTGCAGTATGCGCAAGGAGATTTTTGTTTGGCCAACAACTGTTCTATGTTTTGTCGTGAATCTTTCTTTTTGTGTAAAACACGTACTGTTCTCCTCCCAACCCTTGTTTGAGTTTGTGTATGCGTAGTGTAGGGATTTATGTCTTCCCTCTGTTTTGTGTTTCCGTGTTACCTGACCCTGCTGTTCTGTGTTGTGAAAGCACTAAATGACCTATTTTCATACACGTCTCTCTCTCTCTCTCTCTCTCTTTCTCCCCCTCCATCTCTCTCTCTCTCTCTCTCTCTCTACATGTCATACGTGTACTGAATGGCTCGTTTAGGTTGCGGACGACTCTCACTCTCTACGAGAGTCCCCCTGTTCCATCTTCCTTTTTGTGATAAAAAAAAAATTGTGCCCCGCTGGCACCAGTCTGATTGGATACTCTGTGAACACAAAGGTGTTCAGTGAAATTGACAGAAAATAAAATGATTGTGATTTGCCATATTACTACCTCTCCTTTCTACAAAACGAATGAACTCGAATTGGCTAAGAAAGAAAGGACAGGTGAGACGACTAAGGTCCCCTAATCTGGCCCTCTTAAAAGGGGAACTATATGTCAATGGCACCCTATTTTTGTTGTTGTTAGAAACAAGCGTCAATGTCCAGATTGGCCCCCAATGCCCAGATTGCCCCACCCCCTTTGCACCCAAGCGCGAATGCCCGAAGCGTCCCCGCCCCACTTGATTGACCCCAGCTACTGTCCCCGATACATACCTAGTGACCATGAGTAACTGTCGTCGCTCAGGAAAACGTTGTTTTTACCCTGACCCCCGACGATAGCGCCCCCGCCCCAGTTTTGAAAAGGATAGCCAGCTTTGGAGGGAAATGTTAGACTGTTAAGGCCCGGGTTTGAAAGACCAAAGTCCGCTGGAGGTTCCGGAAGGATGAATGTGACAAAATGCGCAGTTGATAGGAGTCTAATTTCTATCTATTCTTATGTCATGAATAGACGATGAATAAGCTTGGCATAAGCTCAGTAGGAATGCCGACATATGCACTGCTTGATAATAAGCTTCTGACTGTGACCAATGAACGTGTCTGCGTAGGATTGAGGGAGGAATTCACATGCACAAATGTCTTCTCCTGCCAGTTTTCTAAAACTTGTTTTGTACCTATTCAAAGATATACGACCACTGGAGGAGGAGAGTCGGACGTGACACACAGCTTGGCCGCCGATCATGGGATACAGGCGACCTCGACCAAAGGTGGAGCCACAGCACAACAGGAATACGGGACGAGACAGCACTCTCCAATGTGGTAAAACGAAAGGATGAAAGGCTGTCCTGAAGCCTTTTGTCCACCTACCCGCGCTGCTCCTTGCCACGCCTTGCCGAGACTGTATGGCGGCTCCGGCTGCTAGGTGGCCGCAAAGTGGGACTATCTTAGAGTCCTCGATGCTCCAAAATGTGCCTGGCGATTCTGGCCGCAGCTCCGGCCGCACCTGACCCCACCAGGCGGCTATCCAGCCACGAGAGAAGTACACTGCGGCTTCGGCCACGAAGAGAAAGGCCCGGCCGAGCCCCCGCCTTGCCTTGGGCCGGTTGTCGGCCCCCCGGCCGCACTCGAAGTTAGCCAGCGGCTCCGGCCGCGAAAAGTGCACCCAGCTGGTCCTGAGGCTAGTAATCGCCCCGCGATTCCCACCGCCGCACCTCGGAATGTTATGCGGCCCCAGCCGTGAACAAGGGTGGCCAGCGGCTCCGGCCGCTGAAGGGGACGCAGACGGGACCTCGCCGGGTCGAAAGGTAAAGAAACGGCTCCGAACACGCCCAGGGCTCGTTAGCGGCTCCAGTCGCGTTGATACTGCCCAGAGGCTCCGGGCTCGTAAGGGTGTTTTACGGAGTACAGCTCTCGCTCTCGGTTGCTCACTCTCGGCGTGCCTTGTGTGAACGCACCCCTGCCAGCTTGTACAATGGATTTAGTACATTGATTGTAAAACTCTTGCCTCAGAAAACCCTGTTGTTATTTTGCGAATAATAGGGTTTGGCAATCATTTTTTAAATTAGATTGTAGTGCTCTGTCATTTCCCACCAATTTGAAAAACATCTCTTTCAAACCTGCACCTTTCCTGGACCTGCTTTGTTAGCTGCTGTATGTTTTAGTTTCTCTATCCGTCTCTCACTGTCTCTGTCACTCTCAATTTATCTGTCTCTATCTGGCTCTATGTATCTACCTGTCTTTATCTGCTAGTCTCCAGCTGTCTATATGACTCTATCTGTCGCTATATATGTTTCTGTATATCTATATGACTCTATCTGTCTCTGTATATCTGTCCCTAGCTGTCTTTTCCTGTCTGTCTCTAGCCATGCGTCCCTATCTCTTTCTATCGATATCTGCATATCTCTTTGTGGCTCTACCTGTCTCTCAGTTCCATTTTCAGTTGTTTTTACTTATGCTTTTGAGATAGCCTTTTGCGAAACCCAAAAGTCAAGCCTTTCTCTATCTGTCTCGATCCTTATCCACCAGTCCGTTCCTCTATCTGCCTATCTGTTCCTAACTCTGTCTTTATCTCTATATATTTATATCTAGCTAGGTTTGTCTCTTTCTTTCTCCGTCTCTACATGCCTGGTCTGCTGATATTTCTCTGCCTATATCGGTTTCTGTCATTTTCTGCCTTTAAGTATAACTCCATCTGTCTTTTTCAATCACAGTCACTCTGTCTCCATCGCTGTCTATCTATCTTTAGCTGTCTCTTTTTCTGTCTCTATTTCTATCTGTCTCTATTTATCAGTCTTCATCTCTATCTGACTGTGTCTCTCAAAGTTTTAATTTGCCAGCCTCTATCAGTCTCCATCTATCTTTATCTCTCTAATGTTACCTGTACCTCTAGTTATCCACCTCTGTTTATTTCTCTATTCCTAGCTGTACTTGTGTCTGTATCTGTCTCCATCTCTGCCTTTGTATGTATCTGCCTCTATCTGTTACTGTCTCACTACTATTTGCTTCTCCATCTGTCGGTCTCTGGCTGTCTCTGTATATCTGTCTCTAGCTGACTTTATCTATATGTCTTTATCTGTATCTGTTTTTACGTCGTTATCTGTCTCTCTGTCTGTAAATCTTTATCTGTCTAAATCTATCTCGACCATTATCTGTCTGTTTACAGCTCTCTCTGTCTGCAGGTCTAACTACATCTGTCTCTTTGTGTTCCTATCGGGCTCTGTCTATGTCTCTCTCTATCCCCCTCCATCTGTAGCTGTCTCCTTCTCTGCATATCTATTTCTTTCTCTATCTCACTTTTTCTGCCTGTCACTATGGGTCGATTCCAATCCGGTAAAAAGCGCTCCGAATAGCCGTTTGGAGCGTTTTTCCCATACAAATCGTACCCTGCAATGTCCCCCGTACGTACGACGAAGTACGATTTGTACCAGGAGCTGGACTCCGTACGAATCGTACAGAGACCGTACGACTCTAATCTCCGTATGAGTCTCACTCGGAACCCGCTGTACGCGACATCTGTACGGTTCGTGGCTGGTTTATACGACCCAGAAAGTACGATACATGTCGGGTATGCACCGTAGGACCCTTTTTCTACGGGAGCTGAAAACAGCCGTAAAAGCAGAGTTCGCGACGAAACAGGTACGGAACGGCCCCCCTGGGTATGGCGCGTACCCCCCATGATCGTAGGGGTACGGCGCATACCCCTGCGATCATGAGTGGTATGCACCATACACACAGCGTACATGGGGTAAGCAACGTACCCCATGTACGCTGGGTGTACGGCGCGTACCCCATGTTTGCTGGGTGTACGGCGCGTACCCCCCCATGATCGCAGGGGTACGCGCCATAACCCTGCGATCATGGGGGGTACGCGCCGTACGGTGTTTATGTGATTGTGCGCTTTTCCGTACGAATCGCCCTTACCTGACGTGGACCGTACGACTCGCGCCCTGATATCGCGGTCCGGATCTTACTCATCAGGTCTAACTCGATATATATATTTTTAAATTTTTATTCATGTACTTGACCTTCAGTAAAATCTCTGAACATGGAGTTAGGTAATTAAATTACATTTTTGGATACTTTTTGGATACTTGAACAGGAGTTAAAAGCGCAAACAATAATTATTATTGTGACCCTGGGTCTCTACCAGTATTGACATTTGTGTAACTTAATTATATCTTTGTAACTTAATTACGTTTTTGGAACTCAATTATAGTTTGAATTTCGAGTGCATAAACGTTAATCATTTAAAAACTCTCTGAATTATTTTGCACTCGGACTAACTAAAAGACAGACCACTGTTTGCATCCAATAGTCTGTCTACACTTTCTTCCGTTTCCAACAACAAATACGAGACCCCGGAACCACAACCTGTTTCCAGGACCAGCGTTGGCAGAGTCAGTACAAGCAGAATGACGGAGTGACCGAGGTAGTGGGAGAAGCAGAATCGAGCAAACCGTAATGTATCATAATAACTCTAATCTTTTACTCAACTATAATTAATTCATTGTTATAGTGGGCCTCCCTGACCCATCCTGGATCCTGATGAGGTTTAACATAACCGCAAACGAAGGTACGTTATATAATGATATCGACTTGTTCAGCGTGGAGAATACGATCATTTAATCTAGCGCATAGCTCCACCCTAAGCCTGTACTTGAGAAACGCCACTTCACTTACGCGTAATGTTTATAAGATTTAACATATAGCTAGCCAGTAGTGAAATTCAATCAGTCCAGCACTTAACTGAATCCCGGCCACCCATAAAAAACGACCAGCGGTTATGAGTGGTATTAACAATTAAATCTCCGTGCACTTTTGACAGAAGCCTACACTGCCCGGGGTAAAAATTAAAAACCTGAATACCACCAATGATATCTTGCTAACTCACCAGTCATTAACAAGTAAATGACCTAATAACTTGTAAATCACAGGGATTTCTATATACTATCTCGCCAAATATGAGAGAGTCGACGCTAACCTAGATTTAGGGTAGTCAGTTTGAAGTATTGCCATTTTTTAGTTGCTACGCCACTGTGCGTTATGTGTGTTCCTGGTATTTATAAACCAGTTGATTAGTCCTATGTGTTTCCCTATACCCTTTCCAATTGTCTAGTATGTCTTCTCTTTTTACAGGTACAATTTAACCTTTTAGGAACAGCACAACGACATGTTCCTTAAAATCAAAACTTATTTGGAAATTTCACATATAGAGACGTGAGAGGTCTCTATACACTTTGCACCGTGGTCCTGATGAAAGCCCCACCGACCTTCTGGCGACCAAGGTCTGAAACATGTTGACCTATACCACAATTTTAGTGTGAAAGAGTCATAATCACTCTTGTTCACCTACATCATTTTTAAATTTGCCTTCAGAAACCAGAACTATTAAAATATTTGTCTGGAAGAGAGAGACTTTTTACAATTTTCACTTTATCACATCACAGTCACTATCACTGATCACTACTGTTCTTAACAGAGGGTATTACCTCCTGGCGGAGGTTGCATAAACCACTAAACCCCATGATTATGCAGACACGTGTGAGGGACAGCGGAGAATCAAGATATACCGCTTTACATCGCCACTTACCAACACGTGCATGAGGGTTTTTAATTGGGACTAGAAAGAACCATTCCGGCATACCCGATCTTATGCAGGACAAGTGATCCTTCCCTTTTGATTAGATTATTTATGATTGCAGGAAACTGAACGGATCACGTATTCCTCCCCTCCCCCAACATTGATCTAGAAAAGGTTTTCCACATATCATTGGTATATGCTTCCTTCTCCTGCTATTTGCATCTCCTGACAATCTGCCTAGATGCCTTCAGTTAGTCCAAAATGACTGCCCATTTACTCACCAATATATCTGCCCAACTCTTTGCAGAGCGCCTAGGCTGGCAATCAAAACAGGCATTGGCAAAGCCAATAGGTCTCGCCTTTGGGACCTAAAAAGTGTTTAACCAGAGCTATTGGCTCTGCTAACGTATTTAAGCTATGTTGTAGAGTAGTGTGGCTTGTGTGTGGTATATTGCAAAGTTGTAATACAAAAAATGGTGTAAGCATTTTTGTTAGCTTATCTAGAATTAAGATGAGATTATGTCTAATTGAACAACCTTATTAAAACAAGGATTAATATAAAAAATGTTTAGTGATTTATTTTTTATGTTGGCAACTTTTTCCTGCCTGTTCTAAAGGTTGTTATAGGTTTTTTTGGGTGTGTGTTGGGGGGTGGGGGGGTGAGATATAAACAACAGAATTAACTGATGGCAGATTGTAAGGGTACTATGGAGCTATAGCAATGACTGAAGTAAGGAACAGACAAATAACATAACACTTAATGCCCTTTGCCTTCCACCAGGTTTTTTTAAGCACCTTCTTACCAATATGAGTTAACAACATCAATATATAAAAAACAGAGGCAGCGTTTACTAGCGTGACAAAGCTACAACAGTCACTGAAATACGTTATGCAAAAACTGAGTAACATAGCAAGCAGTGCACTTTTATCCCATTTTATTTACTACCTTAGTACGGTTAGCATTTTTTTCGTTACATGAAAAATATGGGAATAGACATAACGTGAGGAAAAAAGGTGATGCCATCCCGGTGGAAGAAGTCTACTATGCAAAAAACAAATAACATGTAAAATCTGATGAACTTCACTAACGGGATATGCAATTTTACTATTTATTTTCTCCAAATAACATGACTATTTTACTGTTTTAATGAATTTGAAATTGTGTATATGCCTTTTTAATTTTTATATATTTAAAATGTTTTTAATGTAATGATAACTGCCGCCGTAATTGTTCCAGAGTTTTTGGTTGAATCTCTTTCTTACCCCGTTTGGTACTACTTAATTATAATGACCATGTCTTAATGTATATGTATGTGTTTTATGATGTTTCTTTTATGGTACTAAATGTACCGAAATAAACATTATGATGATGATGATGAACATGACTATTCCTTTCCTAACAAGAGGCAAATGGGCAGTATGGAGAACATATGCACAAATAAAAAATAAAATTAGGCTTGCTTACCTGTTTTCATGTGGTGTCGGAAGACTTCCTGCAGTGTGGTCCTGGCTGCAGGTGAAAAGCTGTTGTTTGGCACCCCTCAGTGATCACCCCTTTGTCACAAGATGCTGCAGTACAGGGTAAACAGCCATTACAACAAGAATGTTACCCCGCAAGTCATTACATCGCATGCGATTCAACGCTTGCTATGTAACAACGCGTAGCCATTACTACGCATACCATTACATCGCATGCGCTTTTACAACACATGCGATGTAATGGCTATCCACGTCGTTGTGAGGAGACTGAGGCTGTTCCGTTTCTTCACAACGACGTGCACCGCCCCTCAGACGATGCTGGAATCAGGAGAGAGGAACCACGAGGAGAGAGAGGTAAGGGGGATTGCGCTTAGGGTGGGGGTTACTTTTTTAGGGTAGTATTAGAGTGTAGGTGTGTGTTATAGGATTTAGGGTAGTGTCAGGGGATCGTGCAGGGTAGTATTAGAGTGTAGGGACCGGACTGGGGGTAGAAGGAGGGTTGTGCGGGCGGTAGTTTTTAAGGGTTTAGGGTAGTGTTGTGGTGTTTGTGTAGTATAGGGTAGTGTTTTTGGGTTTAGTGTATTGTTTGGGGTCATGCAGGGTAGTGTTAGAGTGTAGGGGTTGGACTGGGGGTCATGCAGGAGTAGTGTTTTAGGGTATAGGGTAGTATTGTGGTGTTTGTGTAGTGTATGGTAGTGTTTTAGGGTGTAGGGTAGTTTTGGAGGTCGTGCAGGGTAGTGTTTCAGTGTAGGGACCGAACTAGAGGGTGGGGAGGGTCGTGCTGGGGGTAGTGTTTTAGGGTTTAGGATAGTGTTGTGGTGTTTGTGTAGTGTAGGGTAGTGTTTTAGGTTTTAGGGTAGTGTTGGGGTCGTGCAGGGTAGTGTAGTGTTTTTGAAGGGAGAGGAGTGGGGAGGATCGTGCAGTGGTACTACATTAGGGTTTAGGGTAGGGTAGGGTGGAGTCACTTACCTTGCAAACGTTTGCCATGAGTATACCTTTACCACGCATCCCTTTGCGTTGTAATGGCATGTGTGGTAAAGGAATAGTTGTGGTAAAATTTTGCTTTGTAATGGTAATTGACATTGCATACTAATAACCGCGTTATAATGGCATGCGTGGTATAACTATGCGATGTAACCGTCCAGAACGCCGCAGCCAGACTCATCCTCGGAACACCACGCCACAAGCACATGACCCAACACCTACGAGACCTCCACTGGCTCCCCGTCGAGCAGAGGGTCACCTTCAAGTTCCTCATCCACATCTACAAATCCCTCAACAACATTGGACCCATATCCCTCAGCAAGAGAGTCTCCTTCCACGTACCCAAGAGGAACCTCCGCTCCGCTGACCTCACCCTGGCAGAGGTCCCTTGTGTACGCAGATACAGAGCAGGTGGGAGATCTTTCTCCTACATCGCAGCCAAGACCTGGAATGAAGTCCCTGCGAACAGCAGAAGCTCCCCGACCCTGCACAT
Organism: Lissotriton vulgaris; assembly: GCF_964263255.1. NCBI lineage: Eukaryota > Metazoa > Chordata > Amphibia > Caudata > Salamandridae > Lissotriton > Lissotriton vulgaris. The sequence continues at coordinate 179,521,293 of NC_141699.1, forward strand.
GTTCAGGAAGGACCTCAAGACCTGACTCTTTGACTGATCCAGGGCTGCCCCCCTCCCCAGCGCCTTGAGACCCTCATGGGTGAGTAGTGCACTTTATAAGCCCCTGATTGATTGATTGATTGAATGAGACATATTTGCAGTACAGGAGCATGTCCCTGGGAGGAAGGAAGGTACCGGGGACTTGTTGCTGTCACTGCAAAATTGTGGCCCCTGATTAAACTACCTCACTGAGCAGCAATCAAAAACCTTAGCCACATTAATAAACGTTCCTTTTTTCTCAAGGAGATTGCAAGGAAAATGTGCACATTTGAGACAGCCGGTAGTAAGGATACTGGGATTTCATTTGCTTTTCCCAGAGTTTATGCCCCACCTAATTTTAAACACTACCTTACAGCCCCTTGTTATGTACCAGGTGTGTGTACTATTGTGAATAAATGGGCCGGACCGTCCTTACCAGCATTGTGACAAGGAAGCAGTGCCGACTGAATGCATGAGGCAGTGGTGGGGGTCTGTAGAGATGCACCCACAGGAGGCCAGAGCAGAAGTAGTAAACTAGAATAACTACAATGTTGAAAATGAACTATTAAGGTCATCCTTTTTAGGTCAACCCTATAGCAGCTCTGCTCCGGCGGGACTTTGAGAAAGCGGTGCGCAAATACCAAGGCTGTGTAGTGCTAAATTCACCTTAAGTCGCTGTAATCTTCTACTACTCTCTTCTGCCTCCTAATCTCTGCCTAACTAGCCCTGGCGTCCTCACTTTGTGCCCGATTTCGGTCTTCCCTTCCTCCTCCGTTCCTGTTGAGGGTGTTTTTCTCTGCCCTGTTCGCAGTAAAGATCTGATGAGGGAAAATAAGGGCAGGGGGCCACACCAGCTCAAATTAAACCCTGATGGAAGGCTGGTAGGGCTGGGATTCAGACATGATTTGCGGTTCAACGGCGAACATTTAACTCAAGGAGCCGCCTTGTCGGATGAAACAAAATCTTGAAACAGGATGTGACGTATAGAAAGAATGACACTCATCTGTCCATACATTCCCAGTGAAGTAGAAGAAGGAGACTTGGCTTTCATGCACAACCTGCACACTGCAGAATTCCCACAGATTCCTACTAACCCCAGGGCCTGTCTGTATTTTTCTTATAAAGGTGACATGCTGGAACCTGTCCAACGGCGACCACACGGCTCCTGCTCACCAGGACACCTCTTTTGTATTCTTGGACTTTGCTTTTACGTATAATTATCAGGTGAGATGATTCAATTGTCTCAATTTAAATGAATCAAGACTACAACTCCCAGCACGCACTGTGGCATAAAAGCAATGGAACTCCAATCGAAAACAGGAATGGAAAAGTGGTGTGCCAGTGGTGTGCCGCCACCTGGTCGCCTTACCATAACAAATGTAACTACCAATAGTGCAGCAGGTGCAGTGGCACTGGGTCCTATAGGACCTCAGCAGCCTGATTGTTGATATAGTTGTCTGCCAAAGACCATCCAACGGACCCTATTTCTTTGCTTACACCAAGGCCCCTGAAACCGTTGCTACTTTTTCGGTCCCTACTTATGACACAGGTTTGCAGCGATAAATGTGATCCGGGCAGAGGGGCAGCAAGGTTTTATGGCAGCTAGGTGAAGTTTAATTTTATTTTTACCCACCTCGCCCCCACTGGGGATAATGCCCCATTCATAGCTGGTAAGGGGAAATTAGAGACCCCATAAGGGAGATTCCTTGGAGGCAACTAGGTTTGTCCCACCCAAGAGATGACCCTCTAACTGATCTTCACTACGCAGACTCTACGTATGAATTTGTTTTAAATAAGTGTGCTTGTTTTGGCTTCTAATGTTCTAAACCAACCAAACCGAGAAACATTCAAATTTGTGGGACGCTTTCATCTAGCGACAGTGGGCCATATGTAGGAGGCCAAATACCGGTCGGTAACGGCCGATTTTGGCCGTTACCGACCGGTATTTGGAGTTTCAGATGTAGGGGGCCAAAATATTTCCGAATCTGTAAATTTACCGAATCAGTAATTTTACCGATTCTGTAAATTACCGATTCTGTAAATTTACAGATTAGGTAATATGGGATGTAGGTGGCACTGAAAACAGTGCCACAGGCCTTAAATAATTCGTTATTTACCATCAAATTCTATTTGATGGTAAATAACGAATTCCTGTGTACATGCACATCTGTGCATGTACACCTGTGACATGTGGCACACATACATGCCCTAAGGGCAGTTATGTGTGTCACATGGCACACAAGCCTGAATCCGGGGTGCAACAGGGCTTCAAAGTGATACCCTGTCCCCCTTGTAAAATCGGTAATTTTACCCAATCGGTATTTAACGATTCTGTAATTGCCATTGGTTCCTATGGGCCTCAAGGCCCATAGGAATCAATGGCAATTACCGAATCAGTAAATACCGATTAGGTAATTACCGAATGTTACGGTAAAATTCGGTATTTACAAATGGGTAAATTACCCACATATGCCCCAGTGACTTAACTCTCATTTTCTCGTGTTGTGCTGCTCTGAGACCCTCCCATACAGCAAATTTGATTTTTTAGTTTCAAGTGTATTTTATTGGGTTTTTCAGCAGGCTTAAACAGAGACATCTCAGCATGTTGTACAGGCAAAAGGCATATATAGCGGACGGGACAGACAAGCATGTCTTCCCTAAAATTGAGTAGTAGAATGAGACAGATATGCCAAAGAGATATTACGACATCATGGAAGCAAATGACCTGCAGTGCAATACAATAACATAAGAAGAACCATAACAACCAATAACTCCCAGCCCATCCTCCCCTGAGCCCCCCTCCCCCCTTCCGATCAGTGTGCTCTGTAGTGCCACAAGGGCCGTCAACGGGCCAGAGAGGCCCAGTGCCCCTGTCCGGGAAGTCACTGAGATTCACAGTTGGCATCGGTGAGACGCAAATTCTTAAGATATTTGGGACACGTAACTTCATTAAATTCCTTGGACAGGAGGGTCAATAATGGAAGCCATGTTTTCCGAAAAGCATCGGTAGAGCCGGTGAGTGTGGCCTGTATGCGCTCCATCCCAAGTGTGAACCAAAGCTAGTGGAGCCACCCCGTGTGTGTAGGTTTAGTTGTGGAGCCCCACAGTGATAGTATATGTTGCGTGGCTGCCTGTACGGCAATTCCCATTTGTCGACCCCTCAATGACTTCATGGGGAAGGTTAGTGCGTTAGGGAGACCTAGTAAAGCATATGCAGGGAATCTCGGGATTTCAGTCGAAAAGGTGGAATCAATATCGTCTAGGACCAATTTCCAGTAGTCTCCGAGTACCGGACATTCCCATAGGAGGTGGGTTAGAGTGCCCTTCTCCCCACATCCCCTCCAGCAAAGCTCGCTACGTGCCGCGTTCCCTTTGTGTAGGCGGGCTGGGGTGAGGTGCCAATACATAGCCAGTTTCACTGCTGCTTCTCTTGCCTTTGTATTACGTGTGGTGTGGGTAGCCCTATAGTAAACGGAGCCCCATTCTTTAGATGTCAAGGCCTTACCCAGTTCAGCCTCCCAGCGCTTCTGACTTGGTGTTTTATCCAAGGTGTGGGGTGGTGTGAGCATTTTGTAGAGTTATGAGATAAGGTGTTTATCCGAGTCCTTAGTAAGTAACCATTTTTCAAAGGTCGACATGGGGCGACCTACTAGTGCAGCGGTGTCCGGGTCCGTGAGCCAATGTCTAAGTTGAAGGTATTTGAAAAGGTGAGGGTTCTCTATGTTATACCCCTGTTTGATATCTGTGAAAGGAAGAAATCCCCGCGGATCAAAAAGGTCGCCTGCGGCACGGCATGTCGTGCCCCGCCACTGAGAAAATGTGGCAGCGCCATTGCCCAGAGGGAAATCTGGGTTGTCCAATATGGGAGTAAAGGGGGAGGGAAAGGTTGTTAAGCCGTGTTTGAGTGCCACCCTATCCCATACCTGTATGGTCGTGCGCATTATAGGAGACCTCAGCATGTATCGTGGTCTGTGTTGCCGAGCGAGGAATGGAATCCTCCAAAGCGGCGTCTGTGCGATAGCCCTATCCTGGAAGAGCCACCTTTTCTCCGACTCAGGTCTGTACCATTCCACCAGGTAGCAGAGTTGAGACGCCTGGAAATATTGTACCAGAAATTGACACCCTTAATTCTCGGGTTATCTCGGACCTTTTGCGCAAACGGCTCTATGTACATGGCGAAGAGAAGGGGGGAGAGGGGACACCCCTGCCTGGTGCTGCGCTGAATTTCGAATGGGGTCGAGCGCAAACCTCCCAGGTGGACCCTAGCTTGCGGATGATGGTAACAGCTTGCTATACGAGAGCAGAAGCGGTCGCCCAGGCCAAAGCGACGCAGGACTTGTTGTAAGTAAGTCCAATTCACACGATCAAACGCCTTCTCCGCGTCGATAGCAAGCAACGCTGAGTCCGAGGCTTGAAAATGCGACTTATCGATGAGATGAAGTACCCTTTTAGTGTTGTCGCTGCACTGTCTATTGGGTACAAAGCCAGATTGGTCGGGTTCCAAAAGTCCGGGAAGGCAAGGGCCAAGGCGCGCTGCAAGGATGCCTGTAAAGAGCTTTAAGTCAAGATTCAGTAATGAGATAGGGCGGAATGCGGAGCAGTGTGTGGGTTTCTTACCAGGTTTTGGCAGCACTACCACTTCTGCGGCCAGCATGTCCAGAGGGATGGCGCCCATTCCCTCGAAAGAATTGAAGAGGCGGGTGAGCACTGGGGCCAACTGACGGCTAAAGAGTTTATAAAATCACGCTGAAAAGCCATCAGGCCCCGGGGATTTGAGTGGACGCAAACAGGATATAGCTGCCAGAACTTCATCCTGGCGGATAGGGGCATCCAGGGCCTCTGCGTCATCTTTGGAGATTTCGGTGAGAGTTGTCGCAGCTAAGTAGGCTCCGATGTCCTCAGAGGAAGTCTCCTCCTCACCATACAGCGAAGCGTAGTAGGAGCGGAACGCCTCGGCCACCTGAGTGTCGTCAGTGAGCACCGCCCCGTTGTCGCCCACGAGACCATTGATCTTGGCACGTTGGGTCTTGGCCTTCAGAGCGCTGGCGAGTAGGTGGCCTGTTCTATTGCCTCCGACATAATAAGTATGTCGAAGACGGAGAGCCGCAAATTCTGCTCTATCTGTGTCCAGGCTAGCTAGCTGGGCCCGTGCTGCCTTTAACTGCCTACAAACGCATGAAGCGCAGGTGCGGCTATGGACCCATTCCAGTTCTGCTACGCGCGCCGTGAGGTCATCCCTTTTACTCTTGCGGTCTTTGGCCTCAGCTGCTGCTATGGCAATGAGTTCACCCCTAGTGACCGACTTCAGGGCGCCCCAGAGAGCTGTCATGGAGATTCCCGGCGTATCGTTGGTGGCCAAGTAGTCACTGATGCACTCGCTAATTTGTCTAGTGACGTCTGGCCGTTGCAGTAATGTTTCGTGGAGGCGCCACGGGCCCCGGGGGCGGTGGGCCGCGCGAAGTGTGAGTGACAATTCTACTGCGGCATGGTCAGAGATGGCTGCCGGTACTATAGTGACTTCTTCAAGATGTTTAAGTAATTCAGAAGAGCCTATGAAGTCATCAAGTCTGGCATTTGTGTGGTGCACATGCGAGTAAAATGTGAACTGCGATGTGGTCGGGTGTTTGGCCCTCCAGAGATCTACCAAATCCCTATCTTTTAGCCATTCACGACTATTGGCCGAGAGAGCACCAGTCTCTCCGGAACGGTGTCCCGATCTGTCAGCTTGCGTGTTCATAACAATGTTGAGATCCCCGCCCAAGAGTAGGGGTGCTTGTGGGGCTTGAAGCGCCTCGAGATCGCGCCTTTTAGGAAGGCTTCTTGTCCCGTCTTCGGGGCATAAAGGGAGCCAATCGTAAGGCATGTGTCTCCTAGCTGAAATGCATGCACCAAGAGGCGACCCTTGATTTCCCCCACCTTGTTTCCCACCCTTCCATGGAAACTTCTAGATATTAAGATCGCAACTCCAGCAGTTTTCGTTGGGAGAGAGGAGAAGAGCTGCTGTGGGAAGGCGCGGGAGCGCATTCTATGCCAGTCTTTCTGCAATGGTGGGTCTGTAGTAAGCAGATATCTGCCCCAGAATGTTCCAAGTAAGAGATAATAGCCCGTCTCATAATGGGGTTACTCAGCCCCTTCACGTTGAGGGTCAATAACTTAAGGGTAATGTCAGGCATGGTGTGATGAGTTTATGGCATATCTCAGAGTAAGTGTCTCGTATGTTACAAACAATAGTGTTTGAAGAATGGGGGAGTCAGGTCCTGGGACGTGGGGCTAGCTGGACCATTAATATAACTAAGTACACAGATTGCCAGCCACACACTTACTTAAATCCTCTATTTTTGAGGGAACAAACCATAAGAGACTTCCTGGTTCGTACGGGTATATCACTCTAACCCTTTTATTATTTATTTATTTTTTGTCTTTTTTAGTATCGATGTATGAAAGGGACACCTTATCGTTTTATACACCTTATATACAATTATTTACAATTCGCGATTATTTACAACACAAACACTTACACATAACTAGTTGTATTATACAAAGTGAATTGCTCTGATATATATACACTCAAATATTCATACTACGAAGAAAAAATCATCCATAATTCCATAAAGACCAGAGTCAAAAGTATAAACTTGATGACAATCATAAATCAATGAACTACAGTTAAATGTAGGCAGTTCAAAAAAGGAAAAATAGACTTCAAATTAATTCATTCAGTCCATTCGACCAATAAATGGCTAATCTTTTTACGCCAACGCGTTTCGAATCCGGTATGTCAACTTTACGGATTCTCATCAGGGCTCTGTCTTAATACGGGATATCTGCAAGTGTATAAAATAAAACTTGTTTTAGCTACATTTCTGACAGTTGTTTAGCTTCCAACTACATTTAACTCGTATTCCTCTTATTACCTGTTGAACCAGCAGCCGCCGGTCAAGGGTAGAGTATTAGTTCTGACTGAGTTTCTTTTCTTTTCGGGATCTAAAAACAAATACAGGTATCATGACCTGTTCTTGCTCACTTTCTAAGAACAGAATGGGGCACATGTGTTATCAACATACCTTACTGGATCATTCTCGTGATCCTACGTTTCCACCAAATGGGAGTTAATTTTCAGTCTTGTATTACAGCCTGAAAATAATGAGAATAACGTTTTACACGCTTTTTATGCACAGACGGAGAGAGTATGGCACTCGTTGCTCTACTCGGCATACCTGCTCTGAGGGATTCCTCGCTTGGGCTGTTCGTGTTCTAATCGGTTGCAGCGGTAAACGCTTTCTAACCATGCAGGCACCGCTTTCCTCAGTCCTTTTTACTCACGCTCGCTTTCCCTAGAGGAAATAACAGCGTTTTATTAGGTTTCTGGGGCTACTGCATTATTGGTAGCAAATCAAACCCATGTTAGTTCTAGACTTACTTGAACAAGCTATGACTCGGCATCTAGCTCTCATTCACTTAGTTTGGCAGCCATGTTGTAACATGGTTTTGGACCTACTTAAAGCTACTTGCTTGGCGGCCATCTTAGAGTGGGGTCGCTAGTTTGGCAGCCATGTTGTAACATGGTTTTGGACCTACTTAAAGCTACTTGCTTGGCAGCCATCTTAGAGTGGGGTCGCTAGAGAAGGCTATCATTTAGATGTGAAAAAAGGTGAATTTAAACCACATATGAAAACATATGCGCAATTACCATCGACCCTTTCTTTTGGAGGCACTGTACTAAATATAGCTCACACTCTAGATATTTCAGATAGCGAGTTGAGCCCGCTGAGTGCGCTATTAAACTTAAGTATAAGGTAGGCCTCTTTTTTTAGTAGAAGTTTATCATGGTCAATGGATCTAGACTGTTGCAGAACATATAGAATTGACCACTTCAAGTCATTCTCAGTGTGTTTATTTTCAATGAAATGCTCCACCATGGGTGCTGTAAGCACTTTATTCTTGATTCTAGATTTATGTTGCGTTATGCGCATATTCACTTGTTGTGTTGTCTTGCCTATGTAAATCTTATTGCATGGGCAGATGACTACATACACAACATTTCGTGTTTTACAATTTGAGAAACTAAAGTGTTTCCACTTAATATTCCCATGTTGGAATTCCTTCCCTTCCACAGTAGTCCCACAGGCCACGCATGTCCCACATTTATGATGTTCCTCAATGGGTTTCATTCCCCATTGAGACAATAGGTCACTCTTAGGTCTGGGTAATGCTATCTCGGCTCGGACAAGATGTTGTCCGATGCTCCTGTTCTTACGATAGGCGAAAAGAGGACGGGGAAATGGACAGTCCAGGTGTTCTAGTAAGTGCCAATTTTTTAACACAGTTTGTCTGAATTTGTTTGTGTCAGGCCCAAATGTGGTGACACAGACCATCCGGTCTAGTTCAGCCTTTGATTTTGTTTGTAGCAAACATTCGCGTGGTGTACATCGTGCCCGCTTGAATGAGTTTTTTAACAGTTTTTTGGGATAACCACGGCTTTCCATTTCATGACAGAATGTGTCAGCGTGTCTTTCATACTCTGACAACTCCGTGCAGTTTCTCCTGATACGGAGCAGTTGGCCATAGGGCAAATCAGCCTTCAAGTTCCTGGGGTGGTCACTTTGGTGGTGCAGTATTGTGTTTTTATCAGTCTGCTTCTTGTACAAAGAGGAGACCAACTTCCCGTTTGAACATGTGATTTCCACATCCAGGAACGTCATTCTTGTGTCACTGAACTCTATAGAAAATTTAATGTCTGGATGTTTGGAATTGAGCCATCCATGAAATTTCATCAACTCAGTGTGGCTCCCCTGCCACAGGAGCCACACATCGTCGATATATCGTAGCCATTGCTTAATGTGACTGCAATATGGGTTATCCTTTTCAATAAATTTCTTCTCATATTCTGCCATATACAATAAGGCCATCTCAGGAGCATAGGGGCATCCCATAGCAGTCCCTTTGGTCTGCATAAAGAACTGCTCATTGAATCGGAAGTAATTATTGCGCAACGCTATTTCTGCCAATTTGAGAATAAAGCTAGTAGGGACTCGATGTGGTCTTGCACGAGCTTCTAAATAAAGCTCAATTACTTCCAATGCCTCTCCCTGGGGTATTTGAGTATAAAGGGACGTGACGTCCATTGTCACAAGCAATTGTGATGCAGGATTAAAATCAGTCCCTTCTACTTTGACGAGGAAATCCATTGTGTCTCTGAGATATGATTTAACAGAGCTAACAAAGGGCTTCAAGAAAAAATCAACATACTTCGCAAGTGGTTCCAGGCAGGAATCGCAGCCAGAAACAATGGGTCGTCCTGGCGGCTCATTTAGACTTTTATGGATCTTGGGGAGGAAGTACAGGATTGGAGTCCTGGGATATTTTTTGATTAAAAATTCACCTTCTCTCACACCAACATAGCCTTCATCTAACCCTATTTTAACAGTATCTGCTATCAGTCCCTGAATGTTTTTGACCGGATCTTCCTGTAGGGTTCTATACCAAACAGTGTTGCTCACCTGTGTATTGGCTTCAGCAAGATATTGTTCGCTTGGCCAAAGGACTACAGCTCCGCCTTTGTCGGCCTGTTTCACAACTATCGACGTATCATTCCGCAAGTCATGTAGTGCACTTCTCTGTCCTTTACTCATATTCTGTTGGAAATATTTTTTATTTCTCTCTAGTTTGTCAATTGAGGAAAGCATGATTTGTTCGAAGGCATAAACCTGTTTAGGAATTTTTTGACTAGGTATGAAGGTCGATTTATTACGTAACCCTGTAGTTTCTTTTTCTATCATAGGTGGCTGATTGGCAAAAAAGGCCCTCAGTCGAATTTTGCGACAAAATTCTATGGTCTCTAACTTCATTGGGTAAAGTCTGTTTGTTGAGGAGGTACAAATTTTAATCCAAGATTTAGTACGGATTCCTCATCTTTTGTGAGTTAACATACATCGATACTAAAAAAGACAAAAAATAAATAAATAATAAAAGGGTTAGAGTGATATACCCGTACGAACCAGGAAGTCTCTTATGGTTTGTTCCCTCAAAAATAGAGGACAAACAATAGTGTAGCAAATCTTAAGCCGTGTCCCTCTCGGCAACCCCACAGACCCACTTCTAGATCTTGTACGCAAGTGAGTGACAATTCCCGGAAGCGGCTCAGCAGTGACGTGTCATCCCCGCAAATGATAGAATCAAACTGGCACACTGGTCCCCACCCTTGAACCCCCCACAACCCAACTAGCCCCCCCAGAACAACCCAAAGCCACCATTGTCTGCATCGTTGCTTATGTAAGCGAAGAACACTGTGAGCGGAGGCTCTAAAACTCCCCTCCCATCCCAAACTCCCCCCTCCCAGCCCCAGCTCCCAAGAAATGCATAGTCCCAGTCCTGTTAGTCCATACAGGGCCGTGGTAAGGAATACTGAAGGGGTCATCTCCGACGGCGGCCTCTCCGGTCCCCCCGCCCGACCCACCCATCGCGTGGGCAGAGCAAGTGCAATATGGAATCTCCCCTGTAAAAGTGTCTAACACTCTGGAGAAGAGGTTTCTTTGGCTACCTCCGCCACCGCAGTCTCGCGCTCTCGGGAGATGACAGAGGCGTCTGGTTTAAGGCGGTGGGGTGGTGATCGTTTGTAGCTCACAGTCTGCCAGCCCCCTCTAGATGTTCCCTGTGAGTTTCTTAACACTGGTGCAGTATTGGCTTGGTCAAGGCCCAGGAGTGCACAGGTATCTTTGAGTGACCTCAGCTGATGTAGCCGTCCATTCCACTTGAATATTATCCGAAATGGCCCCACGAATAGGGAATCTCTTTCTGCCTGAGGAAGTCCGTCACTTGTTTAAATTCCCTCCTCTTTTGAAGAGTGATGGAGGAGAGATCTTGGTATAGAGCGATGGGGTGGCCCCGGAACTGAAGGGGCTGGGCTCGTCGAGCCTCTCGGAGAATCCTCTCCTTAAGGGGGACATCTGGGAGGAAGGCCAAAATGTCCGGAGGCGGGGCTGGGGCCCGACGAGGCAATCCGACCCTGTGGGCCCTGTTGATGCGAATGGCAAAGTCCGCAGGTTCCCCTAATATTCTCCTGAAGAGGGACTGCAGGTAGCCAGTGATATCAGTCCCCTCTTCTTTTTGAGGGACCCCCGTACCCGTATGTTATTGCGGCGGGAACGGTTCTCAAGGTCCTCCGCATGGGCCTGGAGGTCAAGTTGCTGGTCAGTGAGGTGCAGGATTTCCTGCTGTAGTTGCTCAATTTTGTCGCTTCTGGTCTGGTCCGCCTCCTCAACTGCGACCACACGTTCCCCAAGGCCCTCCACATCGCGCCAAAGCTCTTGGACCTCCCCGGCCACTTCCTGCTTCAAGGATCGGAAGCCCTCTCTGAGTTAAATAAAGTTTCTAGGAAAGACCTAGTAACTGGTACCTGGTCTTCCGTTGGGGTTGGCGGCAATTTTGTGGTTACCGGGGAGGGGGGGTCTTTGCTGGGTTTGGGCTGGGACTTGGCCAGCAGTTCGGGTAGCGTTTGGGATCCTCTCTTGCCTCTCTGTGCCGCCATTTTGTGGGCTTCCCCCGTAGTGAGCGGCTGGTGGGTCCCTGGGGTGGTGCAGGTCTATAGCGTTTCTCCGGGGGGGGGGCAGTCTCGCAGGTGTAGGGAATTCACCCCTTGTGTCTATTATGCCAAGGTTGTGGATGCCGTTAACTGCCCACAGGCCCGCGGGAAGCGCGGCAAAGTCGGCTCTGCTGCTGCAGTCCCACCGTTTCCAGCCAGGTGTCTGCCGGTGTTGTGTAGCGGGATTAATGGCCACTGCCTCCAATGCCCCACAGTCTCAACTGCCCCACAGCGAGTAAATCCCCAGTGGCACCCCAGGCCGGAGGTGTGATGTTACACAAGGCTTTGCAGCAGTCCTACACCGGGGGCTCGATCATGCCCCCCGAGCCGTCCAGCGCATCCACCACCACCATTAGTCTCCTCACCTCCGTCTTCGTTGGTTCAAGGAGCGGCTCCACGCGGCAGGCCGGATCGCCTGCCCAGCGCTGTTTTACCATCAGACGCGGCCCAGTGTTGCGTGGCTGCAGGGCCGCCTCGGAACGCGGCGTCGCTTTGTGCGGGGGCGGGGCAGTGCCGACTCGTGCTCCCCGAGCCGGGTCTCCCCAAGTCCGTTAGGGTGGGCAGGGTGGCCGTGCCGAGCGCTGTGAGGGTCCGAGTCACAGGCCCAAAGCCGGGGCCTCAATTTAACAGTTCTCCGCCGGGGTCCACCCGTCCCCGGACTGGACCGCAAAGGCGGCGAAATGTTGCAGCGGGGGGTCCGCGGTGCGGGAGCCGCAGCTGGGTCTCGCTCCTCCAGCATCGTCCCCCAAGTCGTATGCTGGCTGGGCTATCTTCGCCGTCACCTGCAGCGGGCGTTAGCTCTTCATTGCGGCCGCCATTGCGGTGGCAGTGCAGCGTCCCGCTCCGATTCACTCCTCCACAGGGCGAGCAGACCCACAGCACGGCTTCGGGGGCCCCCTCAGTTGTCGGGCACCCCTCTCAGTGCTTTTGGCTTCACTTTAGGGGGGATTTGGGCAGTAAATTAGGCAATCGGCGGGATCGGGCAAGGAGACTCGGAAACCTGCGTCCGATCACGCCGCCATCTTGGACACGCCCCCTCCAAATTTGATTTTTTAAGCTTGGCAGGTAAACTGCTACTGAGAGTGGAGTCTGTAGGAATTAATACGCTTGTATCTCTCCTAATCCATATATGTGCATGACACTTAACCTGTAGCCTCAAGGGAGTCTCTTTTCATGATATTGCGTCCCAATCTTTAAGATCGGTGGTTCACAAATCTTGCACATTGCCTGGACGGTTATTTTGCTTTTTACATTCCTTTTGTGTGCAGGAGTGAGTGGTCATGACACAGCCCTTGTTAATATCCAGTCAGTAGCGGGACTGGTTTACACTGTTTATAAATAAGTATTTGCAATGCAATAGGTCTTGCATTTACAAGAGTTTAAGCTCTTAGTATTGAAATGGCAATGCCTTTTATTTATGTTTTAAACCCAAACCATAAATAAAAGGCATTGTCATTTACAAAGCCAATAGCTCAAACGCGTGAATGCGAGACCTATTGCATTGGAAATGCTTGTTTGAAGAGGTCGTCTATACTGCTGGTGGCTTCTTAAAGGAAATATTACAAAAGAGGCTAAACATTTCTCAAAGATTGTTTTTCTAGGAGTAGTTCAACAAACTAAACGCAACTCCCAACATCGCAGTCTATCGCAGGAAAATGACGCCATGTTAACAAAGCATTCTCAACATGGGGGTACCATGTGATAGTGTCCAGATTACACGTCAAATATCTGCGCTAAAACCAACGCCACACCGCAAAAATGCAAAACAGGAACGCAAAAAATCCTGCAATGAGGCCAATCGCGGTACAAAAAGCAGCCAAAACCAGCGACAGACCTGCAAATCCCACGCATGTGGCAGGAAAATGCACTATAAAACCAATAGAAACAACACACCAGAAACAATCCAAAGCGCTTAGCAACATGGATACACCCTGACCGAGCACAGAGGCCAACACAAACCCCACACCCCTCACAGACCATGAGCAAGGAACAATGGGAACGTGGATGGCCAAGGAGAAGAGGGAGAGGAAGAGTAGGTTTAGTCCGCAGCAAAACCCAGATCAGCGTCACGGAGGTGACAGTACACTACCATCAACTGACCCACAAGTAGATCACCGGGAATGCAGTTGAAGTGTTGAGGAGGCCAATCGAGGAGGCCAAGAGGCGCTGGTATGAAGTGAGAAACTAAACCAGGCACAAACCTGCTGCTAACAGGAAGGCAGCAACGTCAACAGAAGGTAGGAGTCCTGCGCCATAGAAGGAGCTGGAGGAAATGGTGCCCACATCCAACAAGGTGGAGACGGTGCAAGGAGTAGGGAGTACGGGCACAGCTCAAGTGGACCTGACACAACATCAACAGGGTGAGTAACAGCCAGGGACTGGGGGACGGGGGAGATGTGCACAATGGCACACATACACAACGATATGTAGCACACTGCACACACACAATGACCCTAGATCATGTCCCTGTTCCCACTGGCACATTCCAGCACACACACATTGCAAGAAAAGCACACCCACATTGACGACTATGACACAATGCTGCAGAACAGAGGACACAACAGGCTCTGCACACATGCAGAAACAGGCCCACTACATTTGACAGATCTGGAAACTGTGAAATGGAAATGTATGCGTACAACTTCACATCCGTCGCGTAGTCCAAATGTACATGGTCCAGCATCCAAATCCTGCACCTCCCAAACACTCACATTGTACATTGTCATACAGTCTTCATGTAAACAAGAACAATGCACCAAAATACATGTCAACACAATGTCAACATGCATCTTCCCTTCACATTGCAGAGGGATACACAACACCCCAGCAAAGCACAGAAGACTATACATCAGTGATGCTGGAGAGGACCACCACGCCTTCGACACCAATGCCCTACAACAGCCCATGGACATCCAACACAATCCACCACCAGGGCAGCGGAGCTACTTAAAGGAGAATACAGACCCTGCAACAGACCACACAGCAGGAAGCACCCGCAAACATGGCAGGCTCACAACACTTCACCGACCCACACATGGCACTCCAATGCCAGGTGTCAGAACGCCAAAAGGAGGTGACTGAAGAGTTGCGGGTGGGGTCCGAACCCATGGAAGGCAAACTATATCACATACGTGGTTGTCTACTACCCTTCAGAGACCACCTACACCCCACAAAGGAGACCCTCCCTGTCATAGAGACACATGCAGATGCACATTCCCAGTACAGAACCACACCCAGGGGCACACAAATATCAGTCACACACCCACGTTGGCTCTGTGTAGGATGGGCTAGGCCACTCCCCTTATGAATTGAGTGGGTGATGACAAAGCTACATGTCCAAGATCATACCCGCTGCCTACAGTGACATGTCTGCGCCCACTGTACACAGCACAATGTAATGTAGTAGGGCCCTCATGCATACAACAAGACCACAGGGACACACGCATATATTATGTTAAACTGGCTATGGGCACGTGCGCCCGGCCCCTTTATTTGCAGGGCCACATGTACAGTGATGCCTGTGCTGGATGTGTGTGGGGTGAGTGTAAGCCAGCCCGCATGGAGTGCTTGGTGCCGGCAACAACTTGAACAGTGAACACCATTAAAATAGAAACTGAAAACTCCAGCATAACAGAGACAACTGCTGAGCAACGTGGAGGGAGCCTTAGCAAGTACAGAGGGAACCCAACATGCAAACAGAAGTGTCCGTGAGTTGCAGTGCCCTGAGGTTGGGGCACTAGAGCTGAGCCCGCACATGTGAAGAAAATGACTAGGATTCTGTCCATTCGGGATATCCCTGATGCTGGTGCAGTGGGGTGTGTTAGACCTGCATCATCTTCTTCATCAAAGTCCCAGGTCTCCCACACTGCCTGAGGTGACATTGCCGGGCAACCTCTCCACAGCACAAAACTCAATCAGCAACGGTCCATGGGTTGCATGCACTGAGTCAGTGGCACCTGGAGTGCTGAGCAGGGGATCAGGCAGATGATGGCATCCAGGACAGGTGTGAGAAACTCTGTTGGTCTGCCAGTACCATTGTTTCGACTCTGGCAGATGGAGGTTGGCGGTGGTCCTGGCGATGGTGGTGTGTACCGCCTGCGGTGATGGGACGTCCGGGCCGTGGGCCTAGTGGGCCGCATTTGTGGCCGGAGGCAGCGGACAGCGCAGGGCCACAGACAAATTGAGTTGATGACCCCAAGATCATTGCCTCGGAGGCTATTCAATATCTCAGAAGAAGGGGTCCGGACCTGACCAGCAGAGTTAGTGACCCCGGATGCACAGCAGCCGGCACAGGCACCCAGCCACGGGATGGAGACTTGCGGTCCACTGAGGTAGGGCCACGCGGACTGAGCGAGTCCTCATCGAGGTCCAAGGGGAATGTGGCAGAAGGTTGCAGGGGATAGTGGAAGGTGTCCTCCAGGGCATGATGCAGAGGTTTGATCTTATCCGGAAACAGCAAATGGGGGAGTGCAAAGTGACAGCCTCGTTGCCACCACCAATTCGGTGTGAGCTGCATGAGGATGAAAACTACCCCCTAGTCCATAGACTCAGACACCACAAATGTTCAACCAGCGGGTGTTCATGAATTTCGGGGACCAGACTTAGTGGCACCAGGGCTGAGAGGGGATGCAGTCTGCGGTAATGCCGGCACACTGATATGAACTTCACTATTGCTAAATCAAGACTCTGTGACCTACTGGACCACAGTGTAGGCCTGAGGCAGCGGTCAGCAGTAGCCCACAGCCATGTGTAGTAGGCTCTCGATGCACAGAGTTAGTGACACCAGGGCAGTTGTCGATAGTGTTCGATCGCCTTCATAACGATGATCCTTTTTTCCTCCCAAATGCAATCTGTCATCCTCTTATGCCTCTCCTTGCGTGCACTGATATGTACTCTGATTTTGAATTATCGAAGTCCAATTCTGTGACCTACTTGAGCGCAGCATAGGCCGCGGACAGTAGTCCGGTGGGTCTACAGAATCGGTTGTGATGTACGACTTAGTCCTGGTAGCACCACGTCGAAGGATGCATAGTGACATATACTCAGCTGTAATTAATGTGCTATGCCATGGTGTAATTAAGACTCATTTCCAAAAGTGTGACCTAATCGTGCACAGCGTAGGCAGCGGGCAGTGGTCTGCATGGGCCCGCATGCACATCACCCTCTGCCATAGTGTAATCAAGACTCACTTCCAAATGTGTGACCTTCTAGTCCGCTGTCTATGCCGGTGGAGTTTGTCAATGAGAATGGAGTTCTGCGTGCCTTGCTCGCGGAGGTCGTGATGGTCGAAGCCGGTTGCCAGGTTCGCCGGCATCAGACTTGGAGCGTGCACCGCCACGTGGTGGGCCCTCTTCGACACACGCCAACGTGGCAGGTGCGCATTGAGGCCTGGGTGCTCAGGGGCGGGTGAGACGGGTTCGGGGACCAGCATCCCAGGGTGCAGAAGGCGCACAGGATCGCACTCCGCTCATGCTTACAGGGGTGAACGCAACAAGCTACATTTCCGCGATCTTCCCCACTGGTTGTGGTGACAGGGTCCGCACCAGGACACTCATGAGTAACAGTGTGCGCTACAAGTACCGCTATAACATAACATATAACATAACATGGTTACATCCACTGTCCACTACACTCCAAACACCAGCGGTGTGTGTTGACATGGATATGTCTGTGGTCTGCATACCGCAGTCTGGCCATCACATCCACGCCACTCTTGGCATTGTGTACATTCTCATTCATGGGTCACTTGCCTCCTTCGCACATGCCTGTTCCCTTTTCCTCCGACATTCTGCTACTGTGTGGCTGAGGTGCCATGTCGTTTATGGCTAATGTACATGGGTGGCCCAGGCTCCCACAGTAAATTGTGCCGTTGTGCCTGGTGGGTGTGCATGTTGTATGTGAGCTTGTGATTTGTGCATTTCCTGTGTTGTGAGTTGCATGATTGTTGAGTTGAGGTGTGTGGTGTGTGCATTTGGTATTGGCCAATGAGAAGTGCATTTCTGTGGGTGCCATCCTGATAGCGCAGGTTGATGATGGACTGTCGGAGGTGTAGGAATCATGCACACTGCCTGTGTGGTTGGCCGCGATGTTGTCGGATATTCCCAGGTGGTTCACTAGTGCCTGCACATTGGTGGGATGAGTACGCTTTCTGTTGTGCTTATTGTGTGCAGTGTTACCAGGGGGCACAAGTTGGACATCTGTGCAGTCAATTGCCCCCTGACATGTGCGGGAAGCCAGCTGTGGCATAGACGCCTTGCTTGGTCTCCAGATGTTCCTGCGCAGTGTGTAGAAAGTATTGATAGTGGGGTACCAAGCTGATGGTGTCATCCATTACCATTGTGAGTGACTTGGATTGGCCTGGCTGTGTGACTCTGCCGACTCGGGCGGTTGTTGGTTGGTGGGTATCAGAGGCCAACAGGTGCATCATGGCCAGCAGCTTTGTCTAAGGTGGGATATTGGTTGTCCTCTGTGTTGGCACCGTCTGCCGGTGGCTAAAGGTGGTCAGGATGCGGAGGTGGGTGTTCTCTTTGAGCCTGTAGTGGACAATGACATTCTCTGGTGTTGGGTCTGTGAGGTTGGGACATTTTCTGGGGTCGTTGTCTTTGTCTGCGCTGCCTCAGTGTTGGTCTGAGGGGGGAGGTGGGTGCCCAGGGGTGGTATCCTGGGGGTGGTGGCGGTTGGTGTTGTGGCCCTCTTGGGTGTCCGCCCTGCATGATCAGTGGCTTCATGGCATCTGTTGCCCTTCAGGTGTTGCTCTGGCCTTGGCTCCCTTTTATGGTTCAGGTTGTGGTCCGACTGTACACCTGGGCAGAGCAGGTGTTAGTTTCCTCCTGCTAACGTGCCTTATCACATGTTTTGTGATCTTTTCGCCTATCTGGCTGGCCGGTGAGAATGTTTCCGAGTGGTGTTGTCGCGGCTTATGGCACGGGAATGCCTACTCTGCATCTCATTAGCTATAGTTGCCGGGGTCATCTGTGGTGATGTTTGTGCGGCTGTTATCGCAGGTAAACTGGTGCTATGGACTGTTAGCACCAGCTTGTGAATGGGGTGATAACTTTATCACGACTTTGGCTGCGATAAAGTGTTGTTAACCCGGTGATAGCGCCTTGAGAATATGCCCCTAGAGGAGGTATGTATTGCTTTGTGCTAAAATGGCAAAGTGTGTGATCTGCTATACCTTCAAACTCTTTCGTAACCTAGGTGGATTTGAGCCAGGGCTTCTGAAAGTACTGCCTAACAAAGCTGTCTACTTTGCAGACAGAGGAAGGATGAGGCTGCCATGTGTCATATTAAGGAAAATAATTGCCATGGTGTACTGCGAGACGTGTGTGTCAAGCCAGCTGCAAAGCGGGACTGGTCCCCCCCCCACACATGGCCCAGTGAGGGGCTGTTGACGATACTCAGCCAACTAAACTGCTAGCACCTAAACAAACAGTGGCAGTAGGCAGTCGGTTATTCCTTAATCTACGAAGGTTACTGGTCAGAAGTACATCTACTATCTCTTCATGTTACTTATTCCCCCTACAAAATTTGACCAAGTGTTTAATGTAAAAGATAGCTTAAAATTGCATAGATTTGTTTATGTATTTCCGAAACCATGTTGTAACTATCAAATTAAATGCGTGGAAGGGATAGCTGGGTGCTAGATGCTACAAGCTCTATTTCCGACAATAATGGTACACCTGTGGAAGCCTGCAGAGAACGGCCATGTTGATTTGGTAATACCTGGAAATACTTGTGACTGTGCTGACTGAAGGTTACACACCTTGCTTTTATTATGTGCAGCTTATGTTTGTGCTTGGAATTTTTATCAGTCTTTCATCAAGAATCACAAATCAACTTTGACATATCACAGTACCTAGAGTATATCACAAGCAGGCGATACAACTTTAATAGACATATGTTATAGATCAGACTTTCACTAACTATTTAATGGTGATGTCAGGATATACTGTTTAGATAACAAAGGTTACCCAGAGGTCAGACTGTTTCCCAGGCAATTTTAACAAACTGCTCACTTAAACAAGAGGGCACTGCGGAATTCTTCTCTCTCCGCTCTGCCCATAAACATGTTCTACGCACAGACACTTCAAAAACAACAGCACATTATGTCTGTAAAAACGTTTGAAATACTTCGACAAAGTTCCCTTTCCCTCCTCAGTCTAAATAGGAGAGGATTTGGCATAACGGCTAGGGCTGCCGACTCTGGAGCTGGGGAACCAGGCATGAATCTCTGCCTCGGCTCGGCACCCTGTGATTCTGGGCAAATCACTAAATATCCCTGTGCCTCCCAAAAAGTGAAGGTGTCCTTGTGTAAGTAACTGGTGCTTCATTTGAAGCCTTCAGTACCTTTGGTGGTGCTAGACCGGAGGAGGACCTATGGTGCGCTGTGCCCAGAGGACTGGAGTCTGATCAGATGGTTGAAGATCACAGCTCTCAGTTGAGGCTGAGATCTGTCACTACAAATTTAGGGCCTCATTTATGAAAAGTGACGCATCGCTGCATGAAAACAGCGATGCGTCACTTTTCATTGCGCCCTCCTTGCGACACCAATGATGCGTCATATTTACAGTATGCCGCTTCTTGTCGCAAGGAGTTACAGATACGTCAGTATTTCTGATGTATCTGTAGGTGCAAAAGTGACGCATTGCTGGAGTGTGTCACAAAAGTGACAACTCCAGCAATGTGTCCTTTCACATGGGGCAAGCCCCATGTGAAAGGGCTTGCGTCAGTCTTACGCCTGCTGTGAGGCAGGCGTAAGATTTTGACGCATTTGAGTCCTAGAAGTGGCGCAGTGAAATCTCATAGATTTCACTGCGTCACTTTCATGACCCTTTCTTGCGTCAAAACGCCCCCCCTTGCATACATTATACCTGGCACAGGTATAATGTGGCACAGGGGTTTACAAAGTGACACATCTACCTAGATGCGTCACTTTGTAAATATGGCGCAGCAAGGTGCATTTTTTACACCACTGGTGCTTCACAAAAAGTGACGCACCAGCGGCATAAAAGTGACGCACAGCCTCATAAATGAGGCCCTTACTGAGCATGCCGTAGGGGATACAGGATACCGTGGGGATACCACATATTACACAACACCGTATCTGCAGGACTATGCACAATCCCATGCAGAGCGCTAGGAAACAGCACCGACATGTGGAAGGGGTGGCAGATCTAACTAGGCTGCGATAGCCAGACAGGAGGAGGGGCCATGGCACGGTGTGAAGGAGCATTGGCCTACCAAAACAAACCATTAGGGAAACCGCCATGGAGCGGCAACCCACACAGAAGGAGGGACCAACTTGGACAAACACCAATAAGAGGCCAGCATTTCTGAATACCACACATGCCAAGCAATGGCAATTGGTTGGTGTGTCAAAAGTGCACAGAAGAGATAACAACAGGTCTTGCAGGCTCGACCTAAAAACGAGCACTGTTCAAGTCTCTGAGGCTGGTGCCAAATATATTATAAGGCATTGCCTTCTTCTGAAAATCAAACTATGGACTTATTACCTTTAAGATCCTTTTTTCTTCCCAGAATTAAAACAGCTACTTTTGGTGATTGAGCTTTTTCTGTTTCAGCAGCAAAAGAATGCAACAAACTACCTGATCATCATCTTTGCAGCACTCTCAACCTGTTAAGCTTCTGAAAACTACTGTTATCATACCTGTTTAACGCACAGTAAAACACAGTTTTATGTTTCATCTTTTCTGGTTTTAGTGCAATGATACGTTTGTGTACATGCGTTTTAGAAATAAATACAATACAGTGTAATACAATACTTCTGTTTCTATTCATCCCTAGCCGTCCCTATGTTTGTATGACAGAATGCATGCCTTTACCACATATATTTTACCATGCATGACTTTACGATGCATCAAATAGGATAACATTTATTTGACCTTTAGCACACAAAGATTTACCCTGCATGTCTTTACTGTGCACGTCTTTAGCACAAATTTTTAAAATTAACTATGTATTTGTTAACTTTGTATTGTAAAATGCCATATTTATTTACCAAACACATTTTTAAAAGAATGTTTCGAAGATGTAAACGATTGTGCCTCAATCAAGATGAAGGACACCTATATGAAAGGTGAAAATAAAATCATAAAAAATAATTTCCACTTAAAATATATACTTAGTTATACATAACATTGCATAACTCAAGCGATTCTAATATATATTTTACTTTAAATTATGTTTTACTCTTAAAATTATAGTGAAAATGGACATCCATCATTTTGTGCTCAGTGTACTGACCTGTGAGATGACCACATGTACTGCTAATAGAAGGGCCAGAGACAGCATGTTATTGAAAAACTGCCATCTACCTTTCCAAGTATTACTAAAATAAAAATATATTACTTGATGCAATGTGGAGTGGTGTGGCTCACTGGTTAGAGGCGGCAGACCTGGAAGCAGAGAACAATTCCCGACGTGGCAGGGTGGTGGACCAGGGTCAGTGGACACGATAATTCTTGCCTCAGTGCCTACTCTAACCAGGGATCACACTCGGCAGCTCTGGGCATTAGCTTGCCTCATCTCTACAACGGCCCCCCACATTCACCAGGGATGCATGGTTTCACCTTGGAGATGCCCAGTAGGGACCATCTCACAGGGATAGCCCGGACGGGTTCCCCAGCGGTCTACAGCGCCACGACGCCTCAGGGCAGCAGTGCGCTTTACAAGAACACATACATTACATACCTATCTAAATGTTATTAAATATATAATATATTACTTGTTTACACCATCAGAGATCATTTATAAAGAAATACACATTTCACACAGCAGAGATTCACTCATTTAAAGCAATTGAATGGTAACGAATAAGTAGGTTTATTGAATAAGCTTTTCCCCTTTTATTTTAAAATATAAATTATCTTGTGTTAACGATGTACAAACATGAGAGATGTTTATCTATGTAATAGATATAAGCAAATGCTGAAAGAAAAAATAGAATTTATAGAGAACACAGTTGTCAAATTACATTTTTCATGTCAAAACAAAGCCATCTCAGGGAA
Source organism: Lissotriton vulgaris (assembly GCF_964263255.1). Classification (NCBI taxonomy): domain Eukaryota; kingdom Metazoa; phylum Chordata; class Amphibia; order Caudata; family Salamandridae; genus Lissotriton; species Lissotriton vulgaris. The sequence continues at coordinate 179,543,922 of NC_141699.1, forward strand.
GGTACTGTACTCTGAAGGTGGCTGTTTTACTATTCCAACTCCAAACTAAAACCAACTTAGGGAGGTTGACGGACACTGAAGTAGTATAATTTACTATTCCAACTCCAAATTAAGCCTTCTTGGGAAAGGTACCGGGTACTAAATTTATGAGATTTACTATTCCAAACAAAATCATCTTGAGGAAGGTCCTGGACATTAAAGGGTTGAGATTTACTATTCCAGCTCCAACCTAAAACCAACTCAGGGAAGCTGCTGGCCACTAAATGGTGAGATTTACTATCCTAACTCCAGACTAAGCTATCTCAGGGAAGGATGTGATCGCTGAAGGGGTAAGACTTACTATTCAAACTCTAGACTACACTATGTCAGGAAAGGTCCTGGAAACCGAAGGGATGACATTTACTATTTGAACTCCAGAGTAAGTCATCTTGCGAAAGTAGCTAGACACTAATGGGGGGAAGTCACATTTTCTAATTAAGGACGGTAACGGACACTGAAAAGATACAAAACACTATTCCGCCGGCTCTAAACAAAGGTACTTCAAGGCCAGGAGTGGAGACTGGAGTGGTAGCAAATGCAGTCATAATTATACATTTCATAATTAGTAAAATATCAGAAAGATTTTAAGCGCATATTTTTTCTGATTCTAACAGAACCGATACAACCCACTGAAAGACCATTTTTGAAATAACAGTTCTAACTTTATAAAATGGAACTCTTTCTACATCTCTCTCCTACAGGTGATAACATTCAATTTCCTAACAGGTGTAGTAAAGTTTCAAAGGCAAAACTTAAAAAATATATAGATTTGAAATGTTCGACTAGGAACTTTGCAGTTTTGCAGACCATTCGTTGCAAATAAAGCATTGCATAAACCATAAAAAAAGGTAAATATATTCTGATTTGTTTCCCACTAACATTAACCATTGTAATTCTTCTGTTGTCAGGCTAGAGGTTGATTACATATTTTTAAAGAAAATGTAGAACACAATTAATAAAAAATTTTGTAATTTATTTTCCTCCTCAAGCAAACGCAGCATCATTAAATAAAGGATGAAGCCATGCATTTTTTTCAATGTTTTAGGTCAACACATTTGATTTTAAACATCCCAAAAAAACACCAACTCTACAAAGAGGGCAGCCTGTGTGTCAGGCCCAGGGGGGCTTGCGGTCTAGGGCCCGCCCCACTCAGCAGCTGCAGCTGGCGCAGTCTTCGGCCATGTCCTAGACACCTATGTGGGAAGGTGCACTGGTCTCCTTCAGTTGGACATAGGTGGCTGCTTTGTTCAAGGGTCCAGACAGGTTTAAGGCCTAGACTGTGATTTTGCACTGAACCTCCTTTAGTTTACCGATAGTCCGCGAGATGTGTGAGGTTTGGCAGGGTAACCGCGTCCGCGAGATGCGTGTACTTTGGCAACCGCGTCCGCGAGATGCGTGCAATTTGGCATGCTGTCGCATCCGCGAGATGCGTAGGGCTTACCGGTGCAGCCGCAAACGGGGAGAATATGCAGGTGTGGTTACGTCAATGTACGCGACCACACCCAGAAGTCTGTGCTCACTATTCTTTGGGTTTTGAAGAGGAAGGTTGACCCCAGGCAGGCTCTCTACTTTTGGAGGCTGTTATTAACCCTTTCTGCAGGTCGTGATTTCCGCGCTGGAGCAGACCTTTCCCGAAGAATATCCTGAGGTGGCAGTTTCACCGGCAGCTGATGTAAAGGCCGTTTTGGACCGGATTTCTTCGTGGGATTCCTTCTTTTTGGGTCCAGAAGTTCAGTAGACCTTTAAAGTTATAGAGTAGGTCGTACTCTAAAGGTATGAAGATAATTCAATAAAAAATGAGGTTTTTGAATTTAAGAATCCTTTAAACAAAAAAAAAGAAGATTTAAATACTGTTTTCTGATTTCATCATTTTGAAGGGAATCCAGAATATTCTATGCTATGGTACTGAAAATTAATCCTGCATTAGATTTGTGTAGAGATTTATTGTTTTAGCATTTAAAGAAGATTTAAACCTTGTCCATGTTTATAAATGCAATTTGGTTTTGGCATTTTATAGGAAAATTATGAGAGTGCTTTAAAAAGACATTATACGCACACAAGTTTGATTTTGCAAGAAGTGCTAAGAGTTTTTGATGGTAATTTGTAGAGAATTATCTACAGGTTTATAATGCGAACAATATCTTTTCTGAGAGAAAAATATCAGAGAAGTAAGGAAATTTAATTTGCAAAAAAACTAACTAGTAACTTGAGAATAATAAGTAAAGAGATTTAATTGCAATAGCTAAACTAGTGATTTGTGAATAATCTTTTGAGGATTACAAGATTCCGTTTGGTTGCTTGAATTAAGGAAAGTCTACTGGTTAATAAGTAGCAAAGTATTAGTGTGTGTTTAACTTTTCCTTTTCAGATCTCCCTCCCAGCTCAATCAATCAATCAATCAATCAGTGACACTTATAAAGCGCGCTACATACCCGTGGGGTCTCAAGGCGCTGGGGGGGGGGGGAGCCGCTACTGCTCGAACAGCCAGGTCTTCAGCTTCTTCCTGAAGGAGAGGTGGTCTTGGGTCAGGCGCAGGTCGGTCGGGAGGGAGTTCCAGGTCTTGGCGGCCAGGTGGGAGAAGGACCTTCCTCCTGTAGTCGCTCTTCGGATGCGGGGGACGGCGGCGAGGGCGTGGTTGGCTGATCGGAGGTGGCGGTTGGGAGCGTAGAAGTTGACTCGGCTGTTGAGGTAGCTCGGGCCTTGGTCGTGTAGGGCTTTGTGTGCGTGGGTGAGGAGGCGGAAGGTGATTCTTTTGTTGACGGGGAGCCAGTGAAGGTCTCGCAGATGTCCGGAGATGTGGCTGGTTCGTGGGATGTCGAGGATGAGTCTGGCTGAGGCGTTCTGGATCCGCTGGAGTCTCTTCTGGAGCTTGGCGGTGGTCCCGGCGTAGAGGGCGTTGCCGTAGTCCAGTCGGCTGGTGACGAGGGCCTGGGTGACGGTCTTCCTGGTCTCGGTGGGGATCCACCAGAAGATCTTCCGTAGCATGCGTAGGATGTTGAAGCATGCCGAGGAGACGTTGTTGACTTGCCTGGTCATGGAGAGGGAGGAGTCCAGGATGAAGCCCAGGTTGCGTGCATGGTCTGTCGGTTTGGGTGCGGTGCCCAGGGCGGGAGGCCACCAGGAGTCGTCCCAGGCGGAGGGAGAGGAGCCCAGGATGAGGACCTCCGTCTTGTCCGAGTTCAGTTTCAGGCGGCTGGTCGTCATCCACTCGGCTACCTCTTTCATCCCTTCGTGCAGGTTGGCTCTGGCGGCGGCGGGGTCGTTGGTCAGGGAGAGGATCAGCTGGGTGTCGTCGGCGTAGGAGATTATGCTGAGGTTGTGTTTGCGTACGATGGCCGCGAGGGGGCTCATGTAGACGTTGAAGAGGGTGGGGCTCAGAGATGATCCTTGGGGGACGCCGCAGATGACTTCGGTGGCCTCTGACTTGTACGGTGGTAGGCGGACTCTCTGTGTTCTCCCGTCGAGGAAGGAGGTGATCCACTCCAGCGCCTTGTCCTGGATTCCGACGTTGCTGAGGCGCCGTACTAGGGTGCGGTGGCAGACCGTGTCGAATGCCGCGGAGAGGTCTAGGAGGATGAGGGCCGCTGTTTCTCCATTGTCCATCAGGGCTCGGATGTCGTCGGTGGCGGCGATGAGGGCGGTCTCGGTGCTGTGGTTGGCTCGGAAGCCGGACTGTGAGGGGTCGAGGGATCCGTTCGTCTCGAGGAAAGCGGCCATCTGCTTGTTGACGGTCTTCTCGATGACTTTGGCTGGAAACGGGAGGAGCGAGATGGGGCGGTAATTCTTGAGGTCGGTGGGGTCCGCTGTTGGTTTCTTGAGTAGGGCGCTGAGTTCGGCGTGTTTCCAGCTCTCGGGGAAGATGGTGGTGTCGAGGGATGTGTTGATGATGTCTCGCAGGTGGGGTGCGATGACAGCGTCGGCTTTGTTGAAGACGTGGTGAGGGCAGGGGTCGGTCGGTGATCCGGAGTGGATGGAGTTCATCGTGCGGATGGTGTCTTCGGTGCTGATCGGGGTCCAGGCGTGGAGGGTGGTGGTGGGGGGTGGTTGTTCGGTCATGGTGTGCGTTGGTTGGTTGTTGAAGCTGTTGTGTATGTCCGCGATCTTGTTGTGGAAGTATGAAGCCAGGGAGTTGCAGAGGTCTTGCGATGGGGTGATGTCGTTGTTTCCTCCAGCTGTTCCCTTCCCAACTCCCTTTTCCCCCCGCTTGATCACTTCAACATTATGTGTAATAATTACAATCAGAATTGGAGGTATCGAGAGGTGGGCCCTTATATCATCACATCAGATTCCGAGGAAGTCTTCGTCTAACACTGTGCATCAAAAGAACCATGTTCACATCCATAAGATAACTATTCCATCATAAACTAGACAACAACTTGATTAAATTGGACACCTATAACATGAGAATATTTATTTTATTCTCCCTTCTTCAGATTTGAAAACATTAACAATATATGTTTTTCTGTTTTTAAACAGGTGTAGTAATAACGTTTACTTTTTTTTCCCCAGGATAAAGCAGAAAAGGCAAAACTGTTTTAAAACAAATTTCTTAAAACATTTTAAAGATATTTTTTTTTGCATTTCCGATCACCTAACATGGAAAAGCTTCTTGAAGCATATAACAGGGAATTTACTCCTTTAGTACGGTAGGTACATAAATTGTAAGGAGTCAGTGGAGTGTTTCTCAACCCGTTGCAAAGGCAGACTAATTACTCTCGGTGATATTGTTGAGAGGACTGCAAAGCATAACAACTCTGGCTCTGCAATGGATGTAGAAGTCAGAGAACAAATGCAATATTTATAGTCACTTGATGCTTCCTCCAGTGAACTCTGTGTCTCAGTATTGAGGGAGGTAGCCCAGAACATCTCAATGTGTGTTACAAGTAGTACGCCTACAATCCCAAATTTATGAAAAAAGGTACAAAGAAAAAACAGGTGAGTTATTCACAATTTAGATTCCTGCAAATGTATTCTGATATAAACATTCACCATAATTCCTTAATCAGGGACCTTTCCTTTTATATGATAACAAGCACTCTCTAAAACATATACTAATCTTTGCAATCATACATAATACTGTAATGCTAGGAAGTAATAGTTAAATATGGAGGATGAATAGTACATTTAAGACTCCCTGCTACCATCCATTTGTCCATATTTACACTATAGAATTATAATGTATGATTTCTATTGCCTTCTTTCTCTGCAGCTCCATTCTTCATTTACAGCACACATAAAAAATAAATCTGTAAAAAGAAATTATTAGAAATCCACAAACATGCATCCACAATGTAATCTTATTTCGTCCAATACTTTTTTACTTTGAATAGACTCAATTGTCCAAATAACTGGAAAACTTTTTTAAAAGAACATACCTATTTAAAATGAGTAATGTAATCCAGTGATTATGTCTCATTTTCCAAGGTTCCTTCTCCTAAAACGAAAACCAAATGAACAACCTGACAGAAAAAGAGGTTGTCATATCTTCTTTTCTGAAAAGTAGAAAATAATTTAATCAGAACCTTTTGTTTAAAAAAAATATATATTAACAACTGGCATGTGCGTATAGGAAAGAAACCTGTTTAAGGATATACAACTGGTCACAACCCAATATACTTGCAATATACTTTTACTTAACATATATCTACCACCCTACCTCCTTAATAGGTTGCCTGACCTTTATGTTATTTTGAGTGAATTTGATTGTTCTTACCTGACTGCAATTCTTCCATGATTCCGATCTTGTCCACGACTCTCCAAAGAGTGTAGAAACAGACGCACTACCAAGAACATCAAGCTGAAAAGTAAAACCAAAAAAAGGACAATTTATCCCTTTAAATGAAAAAGAAAACATTAAAAAAGGTATCGTTTTACTTTTCATCAAATTGTAAATAAATGTTTACCAATTATGTTAAAATGTAATAATATTTAAATAAAAAAAGATATCCTCAAATGCCTGCAGATGGCAGGAATGCTTCCTGCCTTACATGTCCAAAACCCCAGCAACACAATGCACAAAAATGGCACTCCATTGCAGCAAAAACACTGTTTATTGAGTACAGAACGCATTGTTCCAACTGCCAAAATATTTATATTCAATGGTTACACCATGAAGACGCACATACAGTAATGTCCATATTATTTTCTAGTATAGGGTTCAGTCCAGGTGATTCAATATATTGAAAAATTATTTCACAATCTAGCCACAAACCTATAAATATGAAATTAGTACAAAAACACAATATATCACTAATTGGATATTATCTATAGGGATTATAGAGTAAGGATTTTTTAGATTTTAACATCAATTATATTCCAATTGTAGATCCAGAATATGAACATCAAATAGTTACTTTGGTTATAGAGAGCACCATTCAATGAAATCAATCTGACATGTACATATGCTATCCAGCATGTGTATCCCACGGATGTCTTTGTAAGACAGCATTTCTTCTACATTATTTCCCTCTCTTCTTAATTGATGCTTTATTGATTGTGATTTATTGCATGTCTTGTGGTTCTCATTGCTTTAGCATGCAATGATCAAAATACAGAACATTCTGTACATCCCATCAAATTCTTGAAAGGTGCTCCAAACCCTACTACATACTTCTTGTATCATCATTCTGATATAAAGAAGACCACAAGAACATTTGATGCTGTATACCACATTTTTGGAACCACAAGCGGTGGTGTATCAATATTTCTTTTCTATGTTCCCTGATATGAATAATGTACAGTTAGTAGTATTGACACAAGCAATGCAATGTCCACATTTGAAATGTCCTCCTATTTTTCCAATACCCAATTTTCTTTTGCACAATACATAATCTTGAGCTCCAAAAAATGCATTCATCAAACGTGTGTGTGAATGTTTGTAGGGTTTTTAAAGGGAAAAGGAGATTATTTAATAATAAACGTAAAAGTATTTTCAATGTGCCAATTGTTCAAAATACACCTTGAACATCTTCTGCAGACCAGCTCTATCAACATACCAGGATGGTTTTGAGGTATTTCTCAATAGTCTTCAAGGTCAACACCTCTCTCGTAATTTTTCACTCAGTATATTAGCTTCTGAATAGTCATCTTCTTTAGTAGTAGAACTTCAAGAACTGTTAAAGGGGCAGATTATATGTGAGCTTACACCGGTAGTGGCTCTTACATTTTAATAAGGTTCTCTATTCAGCATGCATAGATAGGGTTCCAGCTGAATGGATTATTTGTAAATCCAAAAAACAGATCTCCTAAAAAGCTTCAAATTACATGTAAAGCATTTGATCTTGGCTCTCTTCATTGAATCATGAAAAAAAAATGGGGTGGAGGGAATGATGGCAAGTGTTTTCGATGCAGTGCTGATGACGCGGATAGTGTACATATCTTTTATAGCTGTGCCAAACTTCAATGTTTTATTACTGATCTTGAGAAGTTCTTATCCCTTGTAATTGGAATACCTTCAGTTATCACTCCGGCTATGTTGTTATTGGGGAAAATACCAAAGGACAGAGCAATTGAGCCTTTATATCAACATCGGTATTTTATTTTCTTTGCAATGACTGTAGCACGTTTATACATAGCCACTGAGTGGCTTCAGGAACACCCACCTGTTTTTTATCAATGGCGTGCTAAAATGCTTAGTATGTACAATTTAGAGTGGGGAATTTTTTCTATCAAGGGTGTAAGGAAGAAAAGATTGGGCATAAAAATATGGAGGGTGTTACGAGATTATTACGAGGATTAAGAATGGAAGATGAAATGTTTATGAATTTTTATGGATTTTGTTGGCACAACAGAAATTGGCCATTTTTCTTTATAAAATCGCTGCAATGTATTGGTAATGTATTTGTATTTGAACTTGTAAATTATGAATTGCAATTTTGCTGTGAACGCTTAAATAAAAAAAATAAAAAAAGAATCATGAAAAAAATTGAATTTCATTCAAAGTACTCTTACATAGGCGAAGAAATATTATTTTTTTTTAGCTTAAAGTGATGTTATTGATAAAAGAATTGGTATCTTAATATATGACTTTCTCTTCAAACATAGTCACAAAGATATTAGCCAGATTTGGAGCCAAAGATAATCCCATAATATCCCTGTGATTTGTAGAAAGAATTGATCTTTAACCTCTTGGCTGCTAATGACAAGGGTAACTCGTCATGCACTTTTGATTGATTTCAATGGAAATTAGATGAGAAGTAAAATATTGCCTTAGCAGCCAAGAGGTTAAATAGTAATAAGTTTTTTTTCAATATCTATTCGAGCACATTCCACAATACAATTTGTTGACACCAAATGTGGTATATACCTTAGTATCTAACCAATTGTTTACAAGTATTGGGAAAAAAAGTCAAACTTCTAAATTAGACAACAAATGTGAGGATGAAATGAGAATTGATACCCATTTTCAAGCAATAGTAATAAAGGGTGCAGGCTTGTCATTGACTAGGTGAGTACTGTTTGTGGTACCATTCTCTCCAGCCCCCTCTATTCAAAGAGCTTTCTATTTTGGACCCTCATATAACAATATGTTGGGGTAGATGTGGAAGTAGTCTAGCTTGCTGTTGATTTGCTAGAAGGTTCAGATATTTCTCAGCCTGTGGTAGAGAAGTTAGAAAGTAAAGAAAAGTTTACTGTTTGTTATATGACTACTCCTGACTGAGGGCTAAGATTTTGCTTTATTATAATTCTTCCTATCCTTCTCTACGTTCTCATTTTTTTCTTTAGATTGAATACTCTACTCTTCTGACAGACATTATCAAGTTTGTCTTGCGTGTTATGTATTGTAGTGTTCTCCAGAATACTTTTTTCCTGCTCTAACAGTTTGGATTCTTGTTTTTGACAGTGGCGAGTGCTGTCTCAATCCTCATGGACATCCAGTTAATACAGCAGTTAATTGCAACATGACTAAAGTAGGATTTGTGAAATTCCCTGGTTCATCGTTTACCCATAGGCCAATTATTAGCATAATAATTTCGAGGAAATTTGCCATAAGTTTAGCAAGTAATTCAGTTTGAAGAATTTACTTTTGAAATGTCTCTATATATTCTAATACTATATATCAGAGAGGTGGTAGTGCACCTTCTGCTCAAATATATAATGGTGACCATCAGCCAATGGGCCAATGGGATATGGGGATCCTTTTTCCCATTAGATATTGGTTATCTGTGACAAATCATACACGGTAGATTCAAGCACTTGGACATGTAAGTAACCATGTCTATAATACCCGAGTCACGTCACCTCACCTATTTTCACCGTATTTTTTCACATTTACTGATGCACCCTAATCACGTCACTGATGAATCATGAATGAAGTATAAAAAGCATGCGCTTTCCAACACAAAGAGTCAAAACAATGTGCAGACTGATGTATGCTGTATTTTTTAAAAAACTTGTAAACGCGACAATATGGTGAATATATTGTTTTTTCATCTTTATAGCACATATTCCCTGATGAAGGGCAACATAATGCCCGAAATGCATTGGAAAATAAACTGTGATGTCAATCTATGAAACATGAAATGAATTGAATTTCAAAAATAAATGATGAATGCATTAAACAAACAAGAAAAATAAAGAAACTTTGAAAAATTGACAACGACCTTTGTGGATATTGAATCCGGTTAATGAATCCTGGACTAAACATCTAGGAGAGGGAGGTGTGCCCCAGGGGATGCAACTGATATTTCTATCAGAAGCACAAAATTTGCAACATCTAAAGGACACAGCAATGTTTTTCTCCACTTTGGAAATTATGCTTCCAATTAATTATTAGCCACTTGCAATAGCTGTTTTTTTAATTAAGAAATAGTCACACAGACCCTTAAGTATTTGTGCTTGTCAAAAAAAGAAAGAATATGTTTTACATGTATTTGTTTTTAATTTGAAAATCAATGAATGTTTAACACATAAGCCATGCATGTGTCTTATTTGCATTAAGGCAAATATAGAAAGTATGGTTTAGAAAACTGGTATGTGTTATATCCCTTAAACTGTTCTTGAGACCATTGACAAATGGGCTGGCTTTGAGAAATAACATTATATTATCGATCTCTTGTAATAATGCCTTTACATTTTATACCAGTGCAACTGCAGTCTTGCTGCCTACGCCCCTATTGCCATAGCACCTGCAGCGTCTGTACTACAGCAGCAGCTACTTTACCTGCAACAGTTTCATCCATGCAGGTCATCTAATCTGAAGAAGAGAGCAGCATGGTAAAGGGGATGAGGAGGAAGAGCATGCCCTGCCACAATGTGATGGGGCTGACATTTAGACCTGGAGTCCATCTTCTATCTAACAGGCACAGGCAGATGCTGCAGTCTCTACAGAAGTCGAGCAACCAGTGGACAGTACATATTAATCATTTGTGTAGTTGGGGGATAAAATGCTGCCACAGAAATGGTCATTACTACTTTCTAGGAAGATTGCAAGAGGTCAGAGCTGGTATGGTGATGGCTGAGAACACATGGGATTGGTGTTAGAGAGGTTTTTTGAGATGCTTCAAGTCCATCAACAAGAGTACCTGTCTGCTCTGTGTCATGGTATCTTTCAAAGCTGAAAAATTAGGGCAGCCCAGTGCCACCATGCTGTACACTTGGCAGAGGAGCACACCACCGGAAGGGTCCTCCACCACCTGAACTATGTCATCCATGACTTCATGAGACATGTAGTGGAAGGGCTAGTGGCAATGTTATCTGCCATAAAGGCCCAAATCTGTATTCTGGGGCACCTGGCATTGTATCAACAATGTACCAGCCTTCAAATGTGATGAGAGCATTAGCAATCTTTCCACAGACCCATCCACCTTCTACCCTCCCATTCATTCCAGCAGGTCTCTCCTGTCAGTCCTCACAGGAGGAGTGACCGTACTGCTCAGCTGACCGGTTCAGGCCAGACTCCAGCTAAGAACAGTGCCCAGTGATGCCAATACTTGTACATATTCATAAATAGTTGTGGTTAAGGAGGTTAATGTAGTGTGTAGGGATAGTTGTTGGTACAGTGTATGTGTAGGTGATGGGTTCGTTAGTGAGACGATAGGGGCAGGGAGGAACTGCCAGGGAACAGGTGCAGTTGGGTAGAGTGGGCTGTAAGAAAGAGCATCTAAGGGCTATTTGTTATATTGTTAGTAAGATATGGGTGTAAGTGATGGGTTAGTTGAGGAGTGTGAAGACCCTAGCTTAGTTAAGGGAGTTGTTTAAATAAATATGCCTAACACTCCAGTTTATTTAAAGTGCAATTTATTGTGTAGTTTCCAAATATTAATGTGCATGCATTCAAAGTAATTGTTGATGAGGCGGTGGCGGATTCAAGCAGTACTTTATTGTTATGTTATCCAGATGCTGTTGGGCGCGTCCCACTCATGCCTCTTATCCATCAACACTAGAGCCTTCATTGACCTCATTCTTCTCCCCTGGAATATTTTATATATTATGACGCAGACAACAGAGGGTGTATAGTTACTTACCTTATCTTGTGCATATGCCAAGGTACCACCAGTAAAATGTAGGCAACAAAACTGGTCCTTCAACAGTCCAAATGTGCTCTTAACTGTGTTGTGTATCTTGTTTGTAGGCTAATTCTGCTGTAGAGGAAGCATCAGACAGGTAGTAAGTGGACATAAAGAGTCAACTACCGGAGATGGCCTTGTATGTAAAGTGTGAGAGTTGAAATGTGGAATATACACATGCCGATGCGGGTGTACCATTCTTTACTAGAGGGACACCTTTCTAATGCCATCGCCTGTATAACTCTTAGGAGAAAAGTTGTGCTTTACAAATCCTGATAACATAATGTAACATTTACTACCTTTCTGAAACCACTTATGATTGTTGAATTACAGTGATATCTGTGTGGTCATTACTGGGATAGTGTCAATCAACTAAGCAATATGAGGCTCCATCAATGACTTGGGGGTTAAACACAGACAGAAAAGAAGTGGTACATTGTAGGAGAGTAGGGTCTGCAATCCTATGATCACCCAGATTTTTTGCTTTTGTTTCACTGGTTTACGACTTTCTCTGGCTGTGGGCCTGCCAATCAGACCCACAGCCTGGCTGTTCTCTTTCTAAATTACGATATGTACCCTAGGTGCATTTACCAATTGGTACTGGGCCACCTTATCAGACCCTGTAACTCAGGGCATAGGCGTACCCAGGGCCACCAGGGGCTGCAGCATGTATTATGCCACCCCTGGCTGGCCTCCTAAATTTGACACAACTGGCTGCATGACAGCTGGGGCGAAGTCGTGTAATCACCCTTTGCTTTAGGTATAGTAGCTCTATATCTAACCATCCAATGGACACCCGAGTTCCTATCAGTCACTCCTATGGCAGGCCTTGACAATCCTGAAGGCAGAGTGCATGGGCTCGTGTGAACTGTGTTCTGGCCCGAGCCGAGCCGGTTGCAGCTTGCGGAGAAAAGACCCAATGGCTGTTCCATGATAACGCGTACCACATCGGTAACTTCGGTGTCGCGTTATCAAGACATGTCGAGTAAGGTGTCATACGAATCGGGGTGCTGCCCTCTCACCAACCCTGGCGACGAGGTTAGCATCCCGCCCTTCTAGAGGGACACGACATGTACGTAACTGTGAACCCCGGTTAAAGTTAACGAAAGCCTCAGCTCCACAAAATGGATGCTGCCACCACAGACACGAGTCTGACCTCCTGCTGCTGGGAGTCCTTCCAGCGAGGAGCGCTTGGACAAAGGGTTTCCTGTCGAGGGCGGTGTTCGCACCGTCCCAGACAGGGTTTGTGTATTCTGGGTAGGTAGGGCTTTTGCGAGAAGGTGACTGCGGAGTGGCACCCCGGTGCTCACTACGCATCTGCCGGTTAGAACCAGTTCCAGGGGCGACAGCCCTGGCCTGGGGAAAGTCCGGCAGGGGAGAGGGGTGTAACTACCCCCCTTCCTGGTCCCACCCTTAGGGCAGGACCTAGTCATGTACCCACCCCTTTCTTTAGGATAAAGGCCGGAGCGGGGACCCTTCCAAATTAGATCATCTTTGAATCAAGAATACTTTCTACGAAAGGACTTCAAGACTCTTCTCAAGATTTCTCCCTTGTGGCTAAGGAGTAGTCACCCTGCATCAGCGGGCACCATCTAAGAACTCTGCGGTTTGCTGTAAGTCCTTCCTCCAGGAATCCGACGGCCCAGCTCGACGAGAACCGGCTTCCCTGGCACCTCTGACCTCTACCCACGTCATCAGCTCAGCTGTGATCTGTGGGTGCGACGAGACCTCGAGGGACCGGCCATCATCAGAACCTGCACGCTCTTAAAACCAGCACGACCATCGAGGTAACTCTCTGGTGAGTGCTCTGGGGTCCGAGAAGCCCCGACCCTGAGCCGCTCTAGCACCGAAGTGCAGTCTCCCAGCATCTCCACGATCTGCGTGGGGCCCTTCTGCTCGCTGCTCAGCACGTTGTCTGGTCACTAGCCGCTGGCTTGTGTCCTTCTGTGACGACATCCGAGAATCATCACTGCCGGTCTGGTTGCTCCAGACTGGCCCTTGCTTCCATCTTTTCGAGAAGCACTCCGGACCCTCCTGGTCCACCCAAGACGCCGACAGCGTCATCCTTCGTGGGACAGCTCGCACCTCCACCGTGGTCGCCGACAACGCCTCCTGGTCCGTGAGACTGCAGAGCCTAGCGTCGCCCACTCACCTGGTCGAGGTGACGGCCAACTGGTGCCTTCCTGGTACCCTCTGACTACTGGCTAGTAGTACGAACTTGGTCCCCTCTGCTTTCAGGTTTCATCAATCTCTGATCCAGGCTTGGATCTCTACGAACTATTCATCACTGGTCGCCGGCCAGCAACTCCTTTTCTTCCGGCTCCTGGCTCGTCAGCGAAGACCCCGACGCCTGTAAGACTTGTGCAGCCGCAGCCCTCGTGGCTAGGTAACTCGGCACTTCGGTGCCTGCATAGCCTCCTTACTCTAGGGTCCCGAGTCCCTCGCTTCCGACTTGCCTTAACCTTTCCGTGTCTTCGGACACTTGTTCAAACGTGCACTTAAAGTATTTGCTAAAGAGATTTGGTTTGTGCTTAGTACCCTGTCCTCCTAAAGAGTACAGGGCTGTTGTGATTCTTAATAAATATACGGTTTATTTTCATAACACTTGTGTGGTGTCCTTTCACTGGGTGTTCAAGGGGTACATGTGTGGTAAACAGCTAGCTTAACGCGCCCTCTCGAGTCTTTAGCCTTAGACTGCTCGTATCCACGCTACTAGGATAGCTGGTCTATAGGTTGACTTACAACCAAACACCATAAGGGTCGTTGGAACGATACATAGCGGTCGCTAGAATAGCGAACGTTGCATATCGGGCCAACTTCTCACATTGGTGAGCAGCGGTTGGGATTTGAGCTTGCTGTTGTTTTACCACACGTATCCTAAGAATATCTTGTTGAAAGATCGCACAAGTACTGTTAGTACATATAACTAAAAGCTTAGAATACTCTGAGTTCTACTGAACCAGCTGTTGTAGCTCCTCAAGGCTTAGCACACCTTGGCTACAACTCTTAGCAAGGGTACAGTAGGAAAACACATAGTGTAGGTAGGTGCATCACTTACACCACACTAGAAACAGTATGTCGGGCCAAGGAGGAAACTCTGAGTCTCCCCTTGTGTCAGTTGACCCTCCACAGGTCATCCCTTCAGGATATACTGTGCTGAGCTTCAAGGAGTTAAGACGACTGTGTCACTCCCGGAAGATTCAGCAGGGGTCTAACCCCACAACGTCCTTTCTGATTGGTCTCTTTGAGACTTATGATGCCAGGAGAGCTGAGAAACTTCGTAGCTCTTCTAATCCAGAAGGAGACATGCCTCCCCTCGAGGGAACCCGGGACGATCCTGACCTCATACACCTCGCAACTGAGAACGAAGATGGCGAGGAGGATGAGGATGAGGATCTCTCTGGGGACGAGGCAGATAAGGGACAGGTAGAAGTCGTCAGACTAACACGGTCCAACTTAAGCAAACACGATAGTGGTACTGGGGAAACCCCGGCGCTACTGTCGGGTCCGCTTAACATGGGGAATGGACGAGCCAGATCTCTGTCAAGAGGCTCTGGCAGATCCCTTCATACCAACGGCTCTCACAACTCTTCTCAAAGAGGGATGACGTCCCCTCAGAGGAGAGTGTACGAAGCTAAGGAAAGGGCAGCTAATCTGCGGATCGAAAGGGAAGAACTTGCCCTGGCCAAGGAAAAGCTTGCTTTTGCTAGAGAGCAACAGTTAAGTGGGGCAGTCCCCACTGGTGGCAGCAATGTACCTAGTAATAGGGAAAAGAGTTTCGATACGAAGCACCTTGGGAAGATAGTGCCCCCCTTTAAACAAGGGGACGACATCCACAAATGGATTACTGCTTTGGAGAGGGCCTGCACTGTGCAAGGTGTTCCCCAGAGTCAGTGGGCGGCTATCTTGTGGCTCTCCTTTGAAGGGAAAGGAAGAGACAAGCTCCTCACCACAAGGGTGGAGGACGCTAACAATTACCAAGTCTTGAAGAATACGCTCGTTGAAGGGTTCGGCCTAACCACTGAGCAGTACAGGGTGCTGTTCAGGGATACCCAGAAAACGCAGTCTCAAGATTGGTCTGATTTTGTCGATTGTGCCACTAAGGCTTTTGAGGGCTGGTTGCTGGGCAGTAAGGTTACTGATTACAAAGGATTGTATAATTTGATGATGAGAGAACAAATTTTAAACAATTGTCAGAACCAGTTGTTGCATCAGCATCTTGTCGACTCGGATCTGACCTCTCCCCAAGAATTGGGACAGAAGGCAGACAAATGGGTTCGTACGAGAGTTAAACAGAACCAGGGCCAGAATCAAGGTGGTCAGAAGAAAGCAGACCAGAAGGGTAAAGATTCTAAGGGGGAACAAAATGACCAGAAGTCTTCGACAGGTCCCCAACAACCCAAAGAGGGTGGGGGTCAGGCTCCCCAAAAGAAGAAAGAAGGCCAATCTAAAAGATGGTGCCAGTACTGTAAAAGTAAATCTCACTGGTTTAGTGAGTGCACCAAGAAAGGAGGAGGGCAGACTCCTGCCACTGCAGCCCCTAAGGCACCTGTGCCCCCTAGTACAGTCAGCAGTGGTAGTGCGCCTCCCAAGGGTTTAGTAGGGTTAACCCTGGGTTCTGAGGGGCGTGACAACTTAGTTGGCACACTCACTCAGGCTGTCCTTGTCAGTACAGGGGACGCGGACGTATCCCCTGACGTAAGCCCCAATACTTTGGGCAAATACCGACAGACGCCTTTCATAAATGGAAAGATGGCTCAGGCCTATAGGGACACTTGTGCCAGCGTCACCATGGTGACGCCTAACTTTGTGGACCCTGGACAGATCATGCCAGGTACAGAATTCCTGGTGACCAATGCAAGCAATGTCACTACCAATCACAGTATGGCAATTGTAGCTTTCTCCTGGGGAGGGGTAACTGGCCAAAAGAAGGTTGTAGTTAGTCCAGACCTCCCAGTGGATTGTTTGTTGGGCAATGATTTGGAGTCGTCACAATGGTCAGAAGTGGAGCACCGGACTCACATGGAAATGTTAGGTTTGCCAGCACATGTGTTCGCTGTGACTAGGTCGCAGGTCAGGAAATGCCCCACTGAACAGGTGCTGGATCCTGGAACAACGGACCAGACACCTCCCAAGAAAAAGAGCAGTAGGGTTAAGGCTGCGCCTTCCCCCTTGCCCCAGGTCGAGGATCAAGTCTCAGAGGAGGCTGACCTACAGGAATTGAGGGAAACTGAGCCGAGGGAGTTCGAACTTGATCAAGTTGAATTCTTGGGCTCAGGGGGACCCTCAAGGGAGGACCTGGGGAAGGACCAGTTAGACTGCCCTTCTCTTGAACCCCTCAGACAGCAGGCTGCTGCTGAGGCTGCTGGGAACGCCACAGGTACCCACAAGGTATACT
The DNA here is from genome assembly GCF_964263255.1 of Lissotriton vulgaris. Lineage (NCBI taxonomy): Eukaryota > Metazoa > Chordata > Amphibia > Caudata > Salamandridae > Lissotriton > Lissotriton vulgaris. The sequence continues at coordinate 179,560,866 of NC_141699.1, forward strand.
GGGAAGATGGACTCCTGTACACTGAGTCAAGAGACCCCAAGCCTGGCATGACCAGGAGGCTGGTCGTCCCCTTGTCTCAGCGTGGTTTCCTACTTACCTTGGCCCACGAGATTCCCTTAGCAGGTCACTTAGGCCAGACGAAAACGTGGGACAGGCTTGTCTCACACTTTCACTGGCCTCACATGAACGAAGATACCAAGGAGTTTTGCCGCTCCTGTGTCACTTGCTAAGCCAGTGGTAAGTCAGGTGGCACGACAAAGGCCCCCCTTATACCAATGCCTGTGGTGGGGGTGCCCTTTGAACGGTGGGGATCGACATCGTCGGTCCCATGGAACCACCGACAGCATCAGGGCACAAGTTTATACTGGTGGTAGTGGATCATGCCACCAGGTATCCTGAAGCTATTCCCCTTAGGACCACTACAGCACCTGTTGTGGCAAGAGCCCTAGTTGGAGTATTCTCCAGAGTGGGCTTCCCTAAGGAGGTCGTCTCCGACAGAGGTGCAAACTTTATGTCGAGCTACTTAACTGCTATGTGGAAGGAATGTGGTGTCAACTACAAGTTCACTACACCCTATCATCCACAATGCAATGGGCTTGTTGAGAGATTCAACAGGACCCTAAAAGGGATGATTCATGGACTACCGGAAAAGCTTCGGCGTAGATGGGACGTCCTGATCCCCTGCCTCTTGTTCGCCTACAGAGAAGTCCCACAGAAGGGGGTTGGCTACAGCCCTTTTGAACTTTTGTACGGGCATCCTGTAAGAGGACCCCTGTGTTTGGTGAAGGAAGGATGGGAGAGACCTCTCAAAAAGCCTGCAACCAACATAGTGGACTATGTGCTTGGCCTCCGCTCGCGGATGGCTGAGTACATGGAAAAGGCATCTGAAAACCTTAAGGCCAGCCAAGAACTCCAAAAAGCTTGGCATGACCAAAAGGCTGTCTTGACTGTTTACCAGCCCGGACAGAAGGTGTGGGTGTTGGAGCCAGTGGCCCCAGCCGCACTCAAGGACAAATGGTCCGGGCCCCACACAATCCTGGAGAAAAAGGGAGAGGTCACCTACCTGGTCGACCTGGGAACTCCCCGGAGCCCCCACAGGGTGCTTCATGTCAACAGGCTAAAAGCATATGTCGACAGGAAGGACATGAGTTTGCTCATGGCCCTAGATGAGGGACAGGAAGAGGAGAGTGACCCTCTCCCCGACCTGCTCACTCAGAATCCTGACGATGGCTCGGTAGATGGTGTTGTCTTTTGTGGCAGCCTCTCCGAACATCAGCAGAGCGACTGTAAACAGGTTCTTCAGTCGTTCCGACATATGTTTTCTCTGACACCCAGTCAGACCGATTGGTGCAGCCATGAGGTCGACACTGGTGACAGCTTGCCCGTAAAGAGTAAAATCTACAGGCAGCCTGATCACGTTAGAGACTGCATCAAAAGTGAAGTGCAGAAAATGTTGGAGCTGGGAGTCATTGAACCCTCGGATAGCCCTTGGGCTAGTCCCGTAGTTCTAGTGCCGAAACCTCACACCCAGGGTGGTAAGAGAGAGATGAGGTTTTGCGTAGACTACAGGGGTCTCAATGCAGTCACTAAGACTGACGCCCACCCAATACCAAGGGCAGACGAGCTTATCGATAGATTGGCTTCGGCCAACTACCTAAGTACGTTTGACCTGACAGCTGGGTATTGGCAAATCAGATTAGCTGAGGACGCCAAGCCTAAAACCGCATTTTCAACCCCTGGTGGGCATTATCAGTTCGTGGTGATGCCCTTTGGTCTGAAAAATGCACCTGCCACCTTCCAACGGTTGGTGAATCACGTCCTTACTGGGCTGGATGACTTCTGTGCGGCGTATCTTGACGATATTGCTGTCTTTAGCTCCACCTGGGAGGATCACCTGGTCCACCTGCGGAAGACGTTAGAGGCACTGCAAGCAGCAGGCCTCACTATCAAGGCCACCAAGTGCCAGATAGGGCAGACACAGGTTGTATACCTGGGCCACCTTGTAGGTGGAGGTCAGGTTCAGCCACTGGAGAGCAAGATACAGTCAATCAGGGACTGGGCTCCTCCAACCACCCAGACTCAGGTTCGAGCTTTCTTGGGCCTGACTGGTTACTACAGGAAGTTTGTCAGGAACTATGGTTCCATCGTGACACCATTAAATGAACTGACAAGTAAGAAAATGCCAAAAAAGGTTCAGTGGACAGCGAGCTGTCAAAAAGCATTCGATGACCTAAAGCAGGCCATGTGCACGGCACCTATCCTCAAGAGTCCGGACTACTCCAAACCATTCATTGTCCAAACAGATGCTTCTGAGTTGGGTGTGGGAGCTGTTCTTTCTCAACTGAATTTTGATGGTCAAGACCAGCCCATTGCTTTTATAAGCAGAAGGCTGACCCCTAGAGAGAAGAATTGGTCAGCTATTGAGAGGGAGGCCTTTGCTGTGGTTTGGGCCCTGAAGAAGCTGAGGCCATACTTGTTTGGCACTCACTTCAAGATTCAGACCGACCATAAGCCCCTCTTGTGGCTAAATCAGATGAAGGGTGAAAACCCCAAACTGCTTAGGTGGTCCATTTCCCTACAGGGGATGGACTTCACAGTGGAACATAGACCTGGTACTGATCATGGCAATGCCGATGGGCTCTCCAGATATTTCCACTTAGAACAAGAAGACTCACCTGGTCAAGGTTAGCTAGTTGTTCCGACGTTTGGGGGGGGGGGTCATGTAGGAGAGTAGGGTCTGCAATCCTATGATCACCCAGATTTTTTGCTTTTGTTTCACTGGTTTACGACTTTCTCTGGCTGTGGGCCTGCCAATCAGACCCACAGCCTGGCTGTTCTCTTTCTAAATTACGATATGTACCCTAGGTGCATTTACCAATTGGTACTGGGCCACCTTATCAGACCCTGTAACTCAGGGCATAGGCGTACCCAGGGCCACCAGGGGCTGCAGCATGTATTATGCCACCCCTGGCTGGCCTCCTAAATTTGACACAACTGGCTGCATGACAGCTGGGGCGAAGTCGTGTAATCACCCTTTGCTTTAGGTATAGTAGCTCTATATCTAACCATCCAATGGACACCCGAGTTCCTATCAGTCACTCCTATGGCAGGCCTTGACAATCCTGAAGGCAGAGTGCATGGGCTCGTGTGAACTGTGTTCTGGCCCGAGCCGAGCCAGTTGCAGCTTGCGGAGAAAAGACCCAATGGCTGTTCCATGATAACGCGTACCACATCGGTAACTTCGGTGTCGCGTTATCAAGACATGTCGAGTAAGGTGTCATACGAATTGGGGTGCTGCCCTCTCACCAACCCTGGCGACGAGGTTAGCATCCCGCCCTTCTAGAGGGACACGACATGTACGTAACTGTGAACCCCGGTTAAAGTTAACGAAAGCCTCAGCTCCACAAAATGGATGCTGCCACCACAGACACGAGTCTGACCTCCTGCTGCTGGGAGTCCTTCCAGCGAGGAGAGCTTGGACAAAGGGTTTCCTGTCGAGGGCGGTGTTCGCACCGTCCCAGACAGGGTTTGTGTATTCTGGGTAGGTAGGGCTTTTGCGAGAAGGTGACTGCGGAGTGGCACCCCGGTGCTCACTACGCATCTGCCGGTTAGAACCAGTTCCAGGGGCGACAGCCCTGGCCTGGGGAAAGTCCGGCAGGGGAGAGGGGTGTAACTACCCCCCTTCCTGGTCCCACCCTTAGGGCAGGACCTGGTCATGTACCCACCCCTTTCTTTAGGATAAAGGCCGGAGCGGGGACCCTTCCGAATTAGATCATCTTTGAATCAAGAATACTTTCTACGAAAGGACTTCAAGACTCTTCTCAAGATTTCTCCCTTGTGGCTAAGGAGTAGTCACCCTGCATCAGCGGGCACCATCTAAGAACTCTGCGGTTTGCTGTAAGTCCTTCCTCCAGGAATCCGACGGCCCAGCTCGACGAGAACCGGCTTCCCTGGCACCTCTGACCTCTACCCACGTCATCAGCTCAGCTGTGATCTGTGGGTGCGACGAGACCTCGAGGGACCGGCCATCATCAGAACCTGCACGCTCTTAAAACCAGCACGACCATCGAGGTAACTCTCTGGTGAGTGCTCTGGGGTCCGAGAAGCCCCGACCCTGAGCCGCTCTAGCACCGAAGTGCAGTCTCCCAGCATCTCCACGATCTGCGTGGGGCCCTTCTGCTCGCTGCTCAGCACGTTGTCTGGTCACTAGCCGCTGGCTTGTGTCCTTCTGTGACGACATCCGAGAATCATCACTGCCGGTCTGGTTGCTCCAGACTGGCCCTTGCTTCCATCTTTTCGAGAAGCACTCCGGACCCTCCTGGTCCACCCAAGACGCCGACAGCGTCATCCTTCGTGGGACAGCTCGCACCTCCACCGTGGTCGCCGACAACGCCTCCTGGTCCGTGAGACTGCAGAGCCTAGCGTCGCCCACTCACCTGGTCGAGGTGACGGCCAACTGGTGCCTTCCTGGTACCCTCTGACTACTGGCTAGTAGTACGAACTTGGTCCCCTCAGGAGAAAAGTTGTGCTTTACAAATCCTGATAACATAATGTAACATTTACTACCTTTCTGAAACCACTTATGATTGTTGAATTACAGTGATATCTGTGTGGTCATTACTGGGATAGTGTCAATCAACTAAGCAATATGAGGCTCCATCAATGACTTGGGGGTTAAACACAGACAGAAAAGAAGTGGTACATAACAACTGTTTTCTGGTTATTCTGACTTTGTGATCCTGTATGTGAAGCATGCATCTAAAAGATTAGTCAGGACAGTACTTGCTGAACAATTCTACCTCTGTAACCCGGTATCTCAGACTTGCTAATCACGCCATGTACCATATGGGGATAGTGAGCTATTTACAATGACAACTAGGCCTGGGCGGAGTTCGCAGAGCTCTGCTATGCGGAACTCTGCGAAGTGACAAAAAATCTCAGCGGAGTTCTGCAAGCGTCGGAGTGCGGCACAAACGGCTGTTCACACTGATCTTCCTGCCACTCTTGTAGAAATTCTACCGGAGCAGCAGTTCACGCTCGCCAACTTACCATTGGCGAGCATGAGTGGGGAAAAACTCTGCTCCGCTATGAGGAGCAGAGTTTTCTGCAATTTGCAAGCTCCATGGAGCGCAGAGTGCAAAAAACTCTGCGAGCGGAGCACAGTTAACCACCCAGGCCTAATGACAACCTGAGAAGGGGGCTGGGATTGGACGCATAAAGTAATGTTGCAGTTGTCCTTGGAGTTTCAGTAACTTGCCCAAGAGAGTTATTATGAGACGAGAGTGTTTATAGGCCACTTCAGATGCCAGATGTAGTATTAATTGCAGTTTGCAGTTGTAGTATTATTAACAATGATGTGTGTGGACTTTGGCATGTGTACATTTTGTGACTAGCAGCCTTTTCAGTTTGAAAAAGCTTTATTAGCAAGCTGTTAATACATAAAGACATCAGCAATATATAGAAGAATTAAAATACAACAATATCACAAAAGCATTGGCTGATATCTGGAGGAAAAGAGTACAAGCAATTTTGGGGATTAATGTGAGGTAAAAGTGAGGGGAATAGGGAAGGGGGCAGAAGAGGGAAAAGAAGGGGGAGGAGAGGGGATACTAATACTATGATATAAAGAAATAAAAAAGAGAAAAACATACTAGATAAAATACTGTAAATGAATAAATATAAATTGTCTAATGAGTAAATATATATATTAGCTTAACAGGGTAGATAATGAAGAACAGAGACCACATTTTCAAGGGGGTTTTAAATTTTCAGAAGTTATATGCGAAGTATTTTTTTAAACAATTCGATCCAAGTAGGTGGTAAGGGGCAACCAAAAGAGATCCCTATTCATGAGTGGTTTGCAAGAAGAGGCGAAAGCAACATCAAGTCTATGGAAATGACAGAGAGTATTCCACCAAAGTTGTATGGACAGTTTTGGGGGATTTTCCCAGTTAAAGGAGATGTGTTGAAAGGCCAAAGCAAGCATGAGGTCAAAAAGACCATGGTCGTGTGAAGGAAGATCTAAAGAGTCAGAAAGGCTTCCAGCAAAGAGGAGAGGTATAGAATAAGGAATGGAGATTGTAAACAGACGAGAGAAGTAAGACCAAACCTTCTCCCAAAATTCAGAAACTGAAGGACAGAGAAAGAAGAGATGAAGGAGGTCAGCCTTAGAAGAGCCACAAGTCCAACATTTAGAGTCAGCAGAGGAAGAAAAGCGAGCTAGGGAAGCAGGGGAGAGATAAAGACTGTGATAAAGGATGAACATAGATTGGGTAAGAGAAGCAGAGCGCAAAGTTTTTAAAGATATGGACCAAAGTTGATCCCAAAAGATAATAGACCAATCGCAGCCAAGATCCAATTCCCAAGAAAGTCCCAATTTAGATTTAGCGCGATCCTGAATGGGAGCGGAAAATAATTTGTATATAAGAGAGACTTTGGGGAGAGTAAGAAGTATTTTGCAAAGAAGGTTTTGGATATCAGATGAAGAAGAGTGGGGAAGGGAATAATATATGTCAAGAATGATCGCCATAAGAGGGGTACATTTCTGCAGAAAGGAGCAAGGACAAAGAAACAAGGATTGAAATTGGGGAAAGGAACAAGGTGAAACTCCATCAAAAAGCTGGTTAACCCATAAAATACCTTTTAATCACCAGGCGTTCCAAAAAATGGGTCTGTTGTTGAGGAGAATAACCGAATTATGCCAAATAGGAGAGTCTAAGAAAGATTCACGGGAAATGGTAGTGGGGTGAACCAAGGGTTTTAAGAGGAAACAAGTATGCCTAAATAAGGGGGGGGAGTATGAGAATTTTTAGCAGAAAAACGTATAACTTCTTTGAAGGAAAAGGGTAATAATAAGGTTTGTTCAATGTAGAGCAAAAGAGGAGAAAAGGGGGAGGGGTCTGATACAAGCCATCTGGAGGCATGATGCAAGGAGAAGGATTTATGATAAAGACGAAAATCCGGGAAGTTCACACCGCCATTAGATTTTGATTTCCGGAGAGAAGATAAGGCAATTCTGGATTTCTTATTCTTCCAGAGGAATTTAGAAAGGCACAAATCAATACATTTAAAGTAGATAGAGAGGATGTGAACGGGGAGCATGGAGAGGATATAAATTAAAATTGGGGCACTCATCATCTTAATCGTATCCAGCCGGTCCCACCAAGAAAGAAAAAGCGGGTTCCAAGAAGAGAATGATTTCTCAATTCGAGATAGGGCAGCAGACATATTCACTTTAATGGAAGAGGTGATAGAATAGGAGAACTATATCCCTAGGTACTTATTTTTTTTGCTATTCCAGGTGAATCCAGTGGAAGAGAAAAAATGGGGAAGACAGAATTTGGTGAGAGGGATTGAATTTCAGTCTTGTCAGAATTAATCTTGTAACCGGAAACCTGCGAAAAGGAATTAAATTTAAGAAGTAAAGGAGGAATAGATGTCTCAGGAGCAGAAATTAATAGAAGAATATCGTCTGCATACGCAGATAGTTTCAATTGGTGGTCACCATAAGGAAAACCTGAAAAAGAATCATTATTACGAATAGAAGTCAAAAAGGGTTCAAGGGCTAAAACAAAGAGAAGAGGGGATAAGGGACAGCCTTGACGAATGCCACGTTGGAGAGAAAAAGAAGATAAGTGATATGAAATTAGGACCAAAACCAGCTTAACGATGCAAACAAAAATGGCCAATCTACTGTATCAAAAGCTTTCTCTGCGTCAACAGAGATAGCAGCCAAAGGAATAGAAAGGTAGGAGACTTTACTTAAAACATTGAGAAAAAGGTGAGAATTATCGGAAGTGAGTCTACCCTTAACAAAACCACATTGCTCTTTCCCAATAAGTTGGGGCATGATAGGATCTAAAGGTAAAGCAAGCAACTTAGCAAATAATTTGTAATCAACATTAACTAAAGAAATCGGGTGATAATTTTTACAAAATTGAGGATCACGCCCATCTTTAGGAATAAGGCAGATAGTCGCCTCTTGAAAGGTGCCCTCTGTCTTACCAGTTGAGTAAAATGAGTTGAAAAGCACTAAAAGTTTCGGGAGTAACAAATCAGAGAAATTCAAGTAAAATTCAACAGAAAAACCGTCTGGGCCAGGTGATTTCCCTTTAGTGAGCGTATTTGAAGCTTTGGAAAGTTCATTAAGGGAAAGATCATTTTCAAGGTCAAGAAGATTAAGATGGGAAGTAGAGGGAGTAGGGAGTTGATCAAAATAAGTCTGGATGAGACAAGGGGTGGGAGAGATTCTGATGTGTAAAGGTTTTTATCAAAAAGTTTATATTCATCAAATATTTCCTGATCTTCATATATGAGGGAATTATCAGAGGAGTAAATCAAATCAATAAGACTGTGTTCTTTACGTATTTTAAAGTAATTTGCTAAAAGTTTCCCTACCTTATTTCGACTGCCATAATAACAAGATGCGTTGTCAGTAGAAGTTTTGTTAAACTCAAACTTGGCTCGTATCAATTCTGGTGAGATGGAACTTTATGAAGATGTGTAAAATTCATGCTCCAAAAGTTTAATTTGAGCTAATACAGTTTTCGGTTTCTGAAGAAAGCGTTTCTTTTTCTTAGAGACAAAGTCTATAATGAAACCTTGTGGAATAGCTTTAAAATAATCCCAGATATTATGGGGGAGGTACTAGAATCACAATTAAGAAGAAAGAATTCATTAGCAAAGGAACGAAAAGAGGAGGAGAATAATGGATCGGTTAGAAGGGAATTGTTGAAACGCCATTGGGAACATTTTGGATGTGGAGTGAGTAAACCAAGGTCTGTTACAATTGGAGTGTGGTCAGAGATAACTATAGGTTCGATAGAGGAAGACAGTACATTTTGAGACAAAGATTGAGAAAGAAAGATGTAGTCTAGAAGAGAAAGGGATGCATGATGAGGAGAGAAAAAAGAGTAGTCAAGAGTATCAGGCTGAAAAAGTCGCCAAGAGTCAATGAGATGTATTTGAGAAATAGTATCAAGGAAGTGCTTGTGAGTCTTATTGGGAATAAAACGGACTGTAGATTTGCGATCGAGAAAAGGGTCTGGAATTTGGTTGCAGTCACCACCCAGAATAAACTAATCATCCCAAAATTGAATACATTTTGGGTAATCAAAGGCCAAAAAGAACAATCAGGCTGTGTAGGACCATAAATATTAAAAACAATTAAAGGCACAGAATTAATTGACAATTTAGCTAATATCCATCTACCTTCAGTATCATTTTCTTGCAATAAAACTTTACATTTCAATTTCTTATGACATAGAATGACAACACCATTTTTTTATTAGTAGATGGAGAGAATAAAACCTTACCCACCCAGCCTCTTTTTAACTTAAGTGATTCAGTTTCTGTAAGGGGGATCTCCTGTAAGAGGACTATATCAAGATTATAAGAAGCAAGGTGGGAGAGAATTCTCTGTCTTTTAATAGGATTGATAAAACCCTTTACATTCCAGGAGATAACTCTGAATGTAAAAACATTAAAAATCTAACAGAAACAGAATTTACAATAATAATAACATCAAAGAGAATGACAATGAATCAAAGGGAAAAAGGATAATGAAGGAGGAGGAAAAAGGGGAGAGGAGAGAAGAAACATGCAAAGAAACTGAAGAAAGACTCATACGTAAAATGAGAGGAATCGAACATGGGAAGAAAGAAGAAGAGTAGAACCGTTAGAAGTAATGTAGAAAGGAGGGAAAAAGGGAAAAGGAAAGAGAGAAAAAATACAAGAAGAGACAGTACATATCCAAAAAGAATGACTGAAAAAACATACCTGAGGGGAACAAAGAACAGAGAATGGGGCAGGGACAACACACGACAAGATGAACCACCAGGGCCTGGAGAGTCAGGACGTGAGGGAAATAGATCTCTTAGATTAAAATATTTCTAAAGCGTGACCCAAACTCCTATGACGAACAAAGGCGCAAGAGACATTAAAAAGTTTTAAACTAAGAGCACCTTCCGCGCTCAAATAGCTCATAAAACGATTGATGCCTTTGAAAGAATTGTGCTAACTGAAGTGAACAAGATTGACTTCTCTGGTGGCACTAAACGAAATTTCTCCAAGAAAGATTGGAGTACTCTACAAGGACTTCTTGACAACCCAGCTCTCACATTCCAAAGAGCGGACAAGGGAGGCACACTTATCGTAATGGATACAGATTTTTACAAAAGCAGTGTTAGTAATCACCTACTGGACAAGGATATATACATGCAACTACATCAAGACCCCACGTATGCTTTTCAAGTTACTCTTAGAAAGATTCTAGATCATGCCTTTCAAATGGAATGGATCACCGATAAAACCTACAAATATCCTCGAAGAGCCCAATTTTATATGCTTCCTAAGGTACACCAAAATGCTATCACACCGCCTTTTCTTCTGATTATTTCCGCATGTGGTTCAATATCTGAACCCATTGCAAAATACATAGACTGGTTCCTACGACCTCTAGTTCAAAATTGGGACACCTATATCAAGGACACAACATCTTTCCTAAACATGCTGCAAGATATAAACACAGAAGACATAAACGATTGGTGGCTATGCACAATGGATGTCACTGCTTTATATACTTCAATTCCCCACAATGAAGGTTTAGAAGCTCTCTAATGGTGTTTATTAAGAAACAACATTAAAGATTTGAATAACGTTTTTTTGCTTGAGCTTATACTTTTTGCACTTTACCATAGTTACTTCCAGTGGAAAGATACGTTTTTTGGGCAATGTAATGGAACATCGATGGGATTTGCTGGGGCACCGTCCTATGTGAATGTTTTTATGTCCAGATTCGAATTTCAATACATTCTTCAAAATCCAAAATGGACAAGGGATTTGGGGCCCGATGTAGGTAAAATGCATTTACCGATTTTAAAATACCGATTTATACCGAATCGGTATTTTGAAATCGGAAAATGATATGTAGATAAATAAAATCGGTAAAATACCGATTCGGTAGCAATCGGTATCGTGATTCGATACGTACCGAATCGGCAATTACCAAATCGGTATTTACCGATTCGGCGAATACCGATTTGGCAAATACCGAATCGGTAATAGCAATACATCCCATTGGGCCAAAAGGCCCATAGGAACGCATTGTAAATACCGATTCGGTATTTACCGAATCGGTAGTAGCCGATTCGGTATTAGACGAATCGGTAAATACCGAATCGGTAAATGCCGATTCGGCGAGCAAATAAAACTGAAACTAATGACAACAGCCAATGAGGTGGAACCACCCTCCCCCACCCTAGCAGGGAGTGGCTACCCAGGCAGGTGCAACTCATTAGAACTTTCTGGAGAGGCAGCCTGAGCTGAGCATTCAGAGTGAGCAGCAGTGGTAGCACTATCCAGATCTCTGTGAAAATGGCAAGCAGCTCTGAGAGCCAGAAGGCTGAGCGCAAGCGGAAGGCCAAGTTCAGCAGCATGGAGCTGCAAGTTTTGGTGGAGGAGGTGGTGAGGGTACACAGGCAGCTGTTTGGGAGGCTGTCCCTCACTGTCCCAGAGAGCACCATGAGGAAGCTGTGGAGTGCAATCGGGGAGAGAGTGAACGCAGTTGGTGTCACCCCCAGGAGCCTGGACGACCTCAAGAAGAGGTTTTACGACATTCGCAGCCTCACCAAGAGGAAACTGGCCGAGCTGCACAAGCAGGCAGGACTAACTGGTGGAGGCAGGAACCCGGCGCCACCCCTCACTGACCTGGAGGAACTTGTGTCCACGACCATTGAGAGCGAGAGTGTGGTGGGAGTTGGGGACCTGGACAGCTCATCCAGAGCTACAGCTAAAGGTAAGAAGCATGCACATCTTGACACACCCTACCAGACACCTCCCCTTTAGCCCCAATGCACAGCCAAACCCCAGCCCAGTACTGCTAGCAACAGACATGAGCAATGCATCATGATAAATGTAGTCAGCAAAAGTAGTAAAAAATGCCATTGCAGAAGCATAATAAAATGAACTGTAAAACGGAATCAAAGTATTGGGAATGAGATGTGCAATGCTTTTATTGTAGTGACTGTAATACATTAGCACTCAGTTCACAAATGCTTCTTTATACCTAGGGGCACCATCAGGCGGGGGAGCAGCAGCTACACAAGCTCCAGCTCCAGCACCATCAGCCAGTGCGGTGGCAGGGCCAAGCACCAGTGTACCATCCCAGGAGGAGGAGGAGGAGGAGGAGGAGAACAGCAGTGCCCTGGGCAATGAGGAAGACACTGGACATACCCTCACATTTCCCCACTCCCCCTGACTGTCTCTAACGCCCCCATTGCAGTTCTCCCCGGAGAACTCACGCTCACAGACCCACCCTGCACCTGCCACATCTCCTGCCAGGAGGATAATTGTTGCTCCATTAAACATCATGGAGGGAGCAGCGGGTCAGGCTCCAGCAACCAACCCTGTAACACCTGTGGCACCCCAGCCCACACAGCAGGGCAGCAGAAATCCGCGCACGCCACGCACATCCAGCAGTGCTCTTCCAGCACGGGAGGGCAGCGTGTTCCAAGGGCTGGAGGGGAGTATGGTCAGGATCCAAAGGATGCAGGCAAAATCAATCCTGGCTTGCCAGCGCCAATTGCGGGTGCACAACCTGCAGATGGGGGAGATGACACAGGGATTCAAGACATTTGTTGATAGCAACAAGGACATAGCAACTGGTCTAAAGCAAATGACCACTGCCATCACCCAGCTGTGCAAGAAAATGGAGGAGCACGAGCACTGTAGGCGCAGGGATGCCCGCGTGCAGAATAGGGCTATCAACCGCCTTGCTGCTGCAACCGCCCAGCTATGCCGCCGTGAGGCTAACATGGAGGACTGCCTCACCCAGAACACGGCAGAGGTGACTAGGGGCATGGCCCGCATCACCACTGCCATGGAGGCACTGATAATATCTAACACAGTGGTGAATCCTGCCCTGGACGTGGGCGAGGCTGGGGACAGCAGCAGCCGCAGCAGCCCGGCCAGCGCAGTGTCTGAGCCGCGCCGGAGCACCAGGCGCTCCGCTGAGGCTGCCGGACACACTGAAGGGGGAGAGCCACATCCTAGTGGGTCTGCTAAGCGCAGCAAGAAGTAAGACTGCCAGGGCGGGTGAGGCAACCCGGACAATTTACATTTTCCACATATTGTTTACCTATTTCATTTGTTGCACATCAGTGCAGTAACGTTGTTGCAACATTATTAAATCTTTTTTTTTCTAACATCCATTGACCTGTCTGTGCATCTGTACTCACTCAGAAATAGTTTTCTGTAATCTCCTCACGTCTGTATCTGCCATCACTTGGCGTAGACACCCCAGCAGGCTGTGTTTGTGGCACAGCAACGTCGTCGTCATGGTCCTCGTAGTCTGACAACTCCACCTCAGTGCCCTTCTTCACCGCAAGGTTGTGCAACATTGCACAGACAGCTATGATCTTGCAGCAGGTGATGGGGTATACTGCCTTGCACCTCCACTCTTGTGCAAGCATCTGAATCTGCTTTTCCAGATGCCAAAGGTCCGTTCTACTACATTCCTTGTGCTTTTGTGGGCCCGGTTATACCTCCTTTGGCTGGGTGTAGAGGGGTTGAGGTAGGGGGTGAGTATGAATGAGCGGAGGGCATATGCACTGTCGCCTAGAAGGAAAAGGGGTAACATTACTCACATGCATACATGTATTTTACATTGCTACTTTGTGTAATGGGGGTCTGATGATGTGTCTCACCTAAGAGGTATCCTTCACGAAATTCCCCAGCCGTCAGCCGTGCATAGATGCCGCTGTGTTGAAAAATGTAGGAGTCGTGGGTACTCCCTGGGAATTTTGCTACCGGGTCTGTGATGGTGCACTTCGCATTGCAGATCACCTGCACATTGATGGTGTGCGTAGACTTCCTATTGCGGTATATGTATTCTGTGTCAGCAGGGGGGCAAATCGGAATGTGCGTGCCATCTATGCAGCCGATGATTTGGGGGAATTGTGCCATCTGGTAAAAGCCTGCTTTAGTTTGTACCAGTTCCGCATGGGTTGCAGGGAAAGATATGTATTGGTCCATCCTCTGTATCATGGCGTCAAGGAATTTGTGGAAAAACCTTGACAGGCTGCTCTGGGTCACCCCTCCTACCGCAGCGACTCCACTTTGATAGCTGCCAGACGCAAGCAGGTGTAGGCTGCATAGCACCTGCACGTGCGCTGGGATGGAGTGTGCCCTTGGGGTGGAGTGGTCCAACAGTGGTTTGAGGTCCCTGATGAGCTCCAGAATGGTGTCTGAGTCCAGTCTGTACCTCTGTAGGATCTCTGCCTCTGTGAGCATGAGCAGGGTGATCCTCTGTCTGTAGACCTGTTCCTCTCTTTGCCATTCCCTCTCTTCTTCCTGCTGTAGCCGTAGCCGCCTTGCAATGACATAAAATGCCGCCATCCTGCAAGTTGCAATTTTGGGTCTATTTTTATAGGTTGCAGTTGGTTACCACCTGATTGTAATCCATGGTAAATACCGATTTTGAGGCAAAATCGGTATTTCTGTGCTTCCCTATATCTCAATCATAGTTTTGCCCTGTCTCTACCGAATCGGTAGATAATCCGATTCGGAATATTTACCGATTCGGTGTCTCTACCGATTCGGTACATGGACCGAATCGGTATATTTACCGATTCGGTGTCACTACCGATTCGGTACATGGACCGATTCGGTATTTTTATCGATTCGGTATGTTACCGATTCGTTCTTTTAACGATTCGGTGTATTTCCGATTCGGATTATTTCCGATTCGGTAACTATACCGATTTGGTATAAATACCGATTCGGACGGTTTTCATCGCCCTACATCTCGATGGCTGGATACCGATCGGTAAGGGCCAAAAATTGGTATTTTCGGCCGTTACCGATCGGTAAAGGGCTACCTACATCGGGCCCTTAGTGTTATTCAAAAGGTACATCGACAACATAATCATTATATGGAAAGGAGCAAAGATCATGTTGCAAAAGAATATTGAAACATTGAACTCCTATCATGAACGAATAAAGTTCACTCATTCTATTGATAAACATCAAATATCATTCTTGGATGTTTTGCTGGTCATTGAGAACAACACTATAAAAACCAAAGTGTACACTAAAAAAACGGACCGGAATACCTATTTACATTTCCAGAGTTTCCACCAAGATTCTCTAAAAAAACATTTGCCACTGTCTCAATTTATGAGACTTAAACGCATAGCCTCCTATCCCATTGAGGCGACAGCTACTATTCATAATCAGGCAGTAAAGTACATAAATCGAGGCTACCCAAAGAATATCATCGACAAATCTATTAAGAGAGTGGATTAACTAAAAAGAGAAACTTTATTATCAACTGAAGTCCAAACTGAGAAAGCACCGACCGTTTGTGTTTTAAAATACTCCACACAAGCCTGCAGGATAAAGAACATCATTAAGAAACCGTGGGCATTAATCCTATCAGAACCGGATTTGAAAACTTTTTTTGACGACAAGGTTACATTTGCATTTCAGAGGTCAACAAATTTGAAAGAATTTCTGAACACCAAAAGAGTAAAGAAAAAAGAATTTAAGGGCATGCAAAGATGTGAAAATTGCGTCCATTGTAACAACATAATAGTCGGTAAGGAATTCGTACATTCAATGAAAGGTAATAAAATACCATTACCACACTCCAATACTTGTGATACCAAAAATTTAATATACGCCATCAAATGCCCGTGTGGCAAAATTTATGTGGGCCAGGCAGAAAGAAAGATGAAAATTAGAATGACAGAACATAAAAGCAATGTGCGAACAAAGAATATAAAGTCCACTAAGCTGCACACTTGCAGGAGGCAGGCCATCAAATTGCGCAAATTGGATTTACCATTTTGGAAGCTATTCAACAACGTTGCGATATGGACCCACGTATGCAACTACACAGAGCGGAATACTTTTGGATTAAGAAACTGAATTCATTGCAACCATTTGGAATGAATGACCGGATGGAATTAGCATGTTTTTTATGAATCACATTCATCAGACTGGACTGTGACTTTGTATGTAATTATGAGCTTTGTTGGTTTCTGCTCACTTATGTATTCATTTACATTTTCATTGACACATTAGATTGAGCTATTATGACTAAGATCCATAGATCTTGTAACTGTTTAGAAGGTAGGCAATCGTTATGCATATACAGGCAGGTAACACTAATATATGTAAATTTTACGAGTGCATACTCGGAACCTCATACAGCAGGACGAGTTTCAAGCGCTATGATAGGACCGGCTTGGTCACATAAGTAAGTTTAGACGCGAAGCCGTCGTACTCTCATCATGTGACTTGGACACGTAGTAGGTTACATTCTGATTGCCTTTCACCCGCTTGTAATTTATGCAGAGCGCCCACACAGAAGTGTTGCTTGGAGGATCCTGCCACGTCTCGTTACCAGTGCAGAATTTATACGCATTTTAGTAAGTGTGCTTAACCCGAGTTACAGTCATACATATCTATCGCTTTTTAATCCCAAGGCAGAAAGGAGTACTAGCTGATTCAGAATTTACATATAAGCTAACACTCCGGGTTAACGGCCATAGAGATATGAATAATACTGTAGTTGTTTATACCATAGTATATAAAGTCCCGTTTAATCTGTGTATCAGTTATGGTATGACATTCGGTCATTAGGCATTTTTATCTTGCTTAAACAGCAGTTGAATGAACACCGACATTCATCTAGATTTAATTCGATATGAGCACCTTGTACATGAGACATTTGTTTTCTCATTAGATTACCATTGCCTACATACTTCAAATTTTTTACTTTTGGTTATGTATGATTTCTGTGACATAGATATTCTGCGAATTGTCTAATGTATTCATGTTATGTTGTAAGATAATGTATTGCCAAAGCCTCATTCTGGTTTTCTCTATCTTTCCTTTAGACCCCTGAGGAAGGGTTGTTTTTAAGGACCCCAAATGCATTTGGTATTATAAAAAGCGTGATAATGTATGGATCATGAATGAATATGGATTGTGGTCCCTATCTAATTTTTGGATGATATAATAAATGAAACAACGAGTAAAGTTTCAAAAAATCATGGAATCAATTTTTTCAAACTTTAAGTAAGAAGCGAAGAAACATTGCGTTTCATGCAAAAGTACACACACCCAAGGACTGGTTTTCCGGACCTATGCAGTATCAGGAAATAGGAAAGGGACCATACAGGATGAAGAGACATAAACAAATCTGTAGGAATAAACAAAAGAGACAATTAACATTAAAATAATGTGTAGAGAAATATATGACTAGCTAGTGTGTAACAAGAAATATGGTAAACATGAAGAGTATATGTTGCTTAAGAAACATCTAAAAATATCAGAGAACAAAACAACTACTTAGAAACATCTTAAAAAAAGCATTAGAAAACAGAACTGTTACCTAACAAACCAATGAAGAGACATCAACGGGAATCCTGCAAGAAAAAGTGATTAAATATCCAACCATTTGATGAGCTAGCAGTATCCATAACATTAGTAGTATGAATATTAATAAAATTCTTAAGTTCTGCAGGATCTTGAAAAGTCTACGTTTGGTTCTGGTATGTCACTTTGAAGATGCATGGGTGAAACAGACCATATCAAGCACCAATAGCTTGAAGAGGAGGACAACGGTTCAAGAATTCTTTCCTTCAGGAAGCCGTGGCGTTGGAGACATCTTGAGACAAAAATACCTTCTGACCAAGCCAGGAAATTAGTTTTTTTGGATCTAGTTGCAGAGAGAACTGAGAGAAGATAAATGAACTTCAAGAAGAGAATGATGACATCTCATGGTTTAACTGGAGCTATTGAAAGAGGTGGACGAGGACCAAGCCTTTGAGCTCTGTGAATGCTGGGTGAAATAGTGGGAGGCATGTCCAGGAGTTTCGGAAGAAAGGAGGAGAAGAAAGTTACAGGGTCATCACCTTCCAGTGATTCAGGCAAACCATAAATATGAAGGTTGTTCCTCCTATTTCTATTTTCTAAATCCTCAGTATGTTGTTGAAGGCTGTGGGCTGGTTTTTCTAAAGAGGAAATTCGTTGAGATTTATTGTGTATCTCTGAGACTTTTTCTAAAGAGGAAATTCGTTGAGATGTATTGTGTATCTCTGAGACTTGCTGTTCCATTGAAGCCACTCTACTTTCCAATGTAGACCATTTTTCCTTGAGAGATTGCATTTTGTTGTTGGTTTCCTCCACAAACGATTGCAAAGCGCGTATCTCTTCCAAAAGTAACTCCATAGAGATGGAAGATGACGATTTGTCAGGAGATGGAGGATCATGCTTCAAACGTTTAGATGTGGAGGTAGATGGTGAGGATTTGTATGAAGTAGATTGTGGAGAGGAGCTGCGGTTAGTTAGAAGTTACACCAGCCATCTGCGAAGTATTCGAAGAAGAGTCTGATATTGATAGAGATGGAGAAGTTACCAAAGGACTATGTTGTGGTGAAACAAAAACAAATTTCGGTTTGCGCAATCTTCCCATAAATAACTGACATCTACTGAGAAGAACAAAAGTTGCACAGGCTTAGTGGAAGCCGTGATCATAAATTCTCCAAGAGAGTCAACAATTGACTTGAGTAACAGTGACTTGAGAAGAAAAGAAGCACATAGGCATGTATATCTTCAGCAAATATAAAAAATAAATAAAAAAAGGCAGTTGAAGAGTTAATATGTTGAGCATGTGATGAAAAACCAGAAACGCAGCTGTAGTATATAAAGAAAGTGGTAAAGAACTCCAGACATATCTCATAAAGCCAGGTGGTCTACTGAGGTAATCAATAAACAGTCAGTTGAAGGAGAGACCTAAGCATATAGGTGACACGTACTTAATGAGGGTTATTAAATCATGAAAGCAAAGCCAAGCATCATGCTGCACAAAAAAGATGACAGGCACCTTTGAGGAAAATGGTATATCATTTTAAGGAAATCCAACCAATATGTGGACATTGTGAAGAAGAAGTATAAATGCAGCCTTGTCATATGGAGGGAGTAATGAAAAAGCTCCAGTCATGTCCCAAAAAGCCAGTTGAAATTTGAGGTGAGTAATAGTCACTTGAGGGGATGAGCTGATTAAGAACAGTGACAGAAATCTTGTGAGGCAGCATAAGTGATAAAGCCAGAGTAAAACATAGCGCTGCACAAAAGAAAGGACATCCGCGGGGGCACTAGAGGGCGCACAAGCGGAATGGCTGCCTAATTGAGTAGCTCCCGCTCCTTGGCAATTTATCCGAAAATTATCCTGTGCCACAGGGTGAGAAAACAGCAAATTCACCCCCCATCTGCTGTAGGGGGTTGCCCTCTACACTCGACCTGAATTTGAGGCCGTTGTGTGGTCCGGAACTGGCGGCAGCGCCGATTGCAGTTCGACCGTTAGCACACGCGGAGACCGCGAGCGGAGGAGACCAGCTGTGGCACACTACGCGACCCCGAGGCTGGCCACGAGGAGATAGGCCGGGGTCGCGAACGAGCGCTTGGAGCCCAAGCGACACCTGCCTGGGATCTTGAGGCCAGAGTGGGGCAGTATCATTCTCCCACGTACTCGGGACTGCCTGTCTAGAAGCAGAACACTGAGCAGTGCGGGGGAGCTCAGGGCAGGGTGGCGACTCCTGGAGCTGCGGTGAGGAGCCGGACTTAAGAAGCACCCTCCACGGAGCAGTGCGAGGTGAGCAATGCCCGAACCAGGCGGTGGGGGGGCCGAGCGTTGTCGTGTTTACCAGCCCGCCGGACTGCGGGAGGACCCCCGATGATCCTGTGCTTGCATGCTCCCTGCCTGCCCACGTCGGAAGTGACACTGACCCCAGAGACCTCACTGTCTGCATCACCCCCGACGGAGGGTTGCAGGACCTGGACGTAGCCCACGCTTAGGCTGCAGGGAGGGTCTGCCACTGTCATAACCGCATTGGACGCTGCCTTTCATAATTACCACGGACTGGTGGCCTGTGTACCTACCTTCACGAAGCGGGGCTGATTTTGGGCCTACTTTCTCACAAGGTGACTATAGCTGTAACATTGCTGCCACCAGGCCCTGTAAACCATCTCCTCCGGTGAAACTGAGGGCGCGAGGAGTGACGGACGGCCTGTACCCCCCCAAGAAGCGATCATCGTGCACTAGAGGTGCCTTATCCGGCTCGGACCGACACTGGGGGGTGCGCACTGAGTTGTACCTGCACACAGACGCGCCCCCTGTTGGGATTGCATCGCCACCTCCTCAGCGGGCACCTGGGCACACGGCAGCGGTCGGACACGAGGCGGCGGAGAGGCCGCGTCCAGCCACCAACATGGTGCGACCCGAAAATTGCCAAACGAAACTGAGTTTTGATGCCGCCAAAAAAGGCACAAAATCGGTGCTGCTGACCCCGGGGCAAGTGATGCAACCTCCAGGGCCGTTGCTACTCCCCCTAAAGACCTTGACTTGCATAGCCTGTTCCAGGATATGAGGCAGGGGTTTGCCACTGTGGTGGAAAAGGTTGACGGCGTCACCGCCAGGCTGGATGCCCTGGTTCATAAAGTGGATCGCCACGAGTAGCGACTAACGGCTACGGAACAGCGCATATCGATAACGATGATATCACCTCGACCCACGCCACACAATTGGCCAGGATGGACAACCTGCTCAGAGTCATAGTGGCCAAGAACGAGGATTTGGAAGCCCGTAGCCGACGCAACAACATACGCATCACAGGCATTCCGGAATCCACGGACACGGGCAGGATGGAGCTCTATGTTGAAAAACTGCTCAAAGGCTCGATCGGAGAGGACGCTTTCTCACCTCAATTTATCATCGAGAGAGCACACCGATCATTGGCAACTGTTCCTAAGCCCGGACTGCCTCCTAGACCAATCATTCCTAAACTGTTAAACTATCGAGATCACGATGTCGCGCTGCGGGCGGCCCGATCTCAGCAAACCCTACAATACAATGGCGTTAGCTTCTCTAAATATCCGGACTTCACCCCTCTGGTACAGGAAGAGAGACGCAAATTCATCCCTGTGAAAAAGAAGCTGTGAGAGGCTCAATTGGACTATGCTCTACTCTACCCGGCGAAGCTGCGGATCACACACCAGGGGAAACAGCGCTTCTTTACGAACCCTCAAAAAGTAGAAGATTTCCTAAAGACGATCCGTAAGGCCCGTAGGGGGGAGCGCAATGCTGCAGCGGATCTAGAGGACGAAGACCCATCCTCGGCGGCGGATGAACACTGATCGCTTGCATCTACTGAACTTCTTCATCTGCACTGCCATTCACTGACTCTTGCTTCGAGTGTATGAAGAGAGGCGTCCACACACGACGGAACCACGCTGGCTCATCACTCCTGTGGTAACGTAATCCAAGGACCACTCTCCTGACCCTGGCCTCCACCAAGGGCGGTACAGATTCGGAGGCCATGGGCCGGTGAAGTGGCTGTACGAACGTTATGTTGTATCCCTACAGGGTGTTCCCCATGCGAACCTTTATGTTGTTGAAGTTGAGGGGAAGGGGGGTGGGGGCAAGAGATGAGGGGGGTACGGATGGCTGCTTGCATGATTGGGATGCAGTAGTGGGTGGGGAGCAGAATGTTTTGGGGAACTGAGAGACACACGTAGACTGTTTGATCGTGACATGAAATGCTATACTACATTGACTCGTCTCAACGTTTTGGTCGCTGCGAATCCACGACCTCCAGGGGGGAACATATCAAAAATACATTGGCTATGGCAAACTTAGGAACTGATGCTCAATTTAACTGCATGTCATGGAATGTTAGAGGGCTTAACAATGCCAAAAAATGTCGCAATGTGATAGCGTATCTTAACAGACATAATGTTCACATTGCCATGCTGCAGGAAACTCACTTATCACCGCAGACGAGAGCCACCTTTGCCAGCAAATGGGCAGGAATTCGTACATTCTCCTCTTACTCCACCTACGCGAGAGGGGTTGCCATTCTTCTAAGACGCAATGTACAATTTCAGAAATGCGGAGACCTGACCGATGGCGAAGGCCGTTACGCCTTTTTATGGGGGCGGCTAGGCCGCGTCACAATCACGTTTGTTAATTGTTATGCGCCTAACACAGACGTACCTGCATTCTTTACTGCACTTTGGGGCAGGATAGTGAATGTGGGGTCCCGGCACATAATTTGGGGAGGGGACTTCAATTTGGCGCCAGTGCCTCACCTAGATAGGGCGGACAGGGCAACTCATTACAAACCCAGAGCGCGGGAGGCGTTGGGAGGCATCATTGCTGAGGGTGCACTGGTAGACACATGGCGACACCTACACCCGACTAAGAGAGAGGGTACGCATTTCACACCACAGACGGGCGCAAGGGCACGGTTGGACTACTTCCTTACCAACAAAGAAATCACTCCAGAGGTGCTAGGGGTTAGACACTTACCGAGAACATACTCCGATCACAGCCCTGTCTTAATGCATACGCAGATTCCGGGGTGGGATAATCCTAGACTACAATGGAGGCTCCAACCGGTGTCACTATTGGACAGTTTATTTCGTACCGAACTGGGTGAAGAGATAGCTGATTTCTTTCCTAGGAACAAGGGGTCAGTGGAATCGGTGGAACACATCTGGGAAGCCTTCAAGGTCACCATTAGAGGCTATTGCATATCTAAGACCTTTGGGGTCCTGCGGGACATACAGACCACTATTCGCACACTGCACGGGGATCTGAGGGCACTAGAACTTAGGATGGTAGAAACCGACAGCCCAGAGGTACATGCAGGATTCCGGGACAAGTTATCGAAATACGAGGAGGAGGCTAACAGGGAGGCAAAATTCAGGGGGAAACACTGGCAAGCCAGAAAATATTGCGAGGGGGATAGGCCCGGGAGGGCTCTAGCGGTGTTAACGCGCCCCCCACGAGATCATCACACCATACTTGAACTCACTGATGAACAAGGACACACGATCAGAGACTCAGATGCGCTGTTAGGAACCTTCACATCTCACTAGCACTCTCTGTACACCACTGCTGCAGCAGCGAATACGTCCTAAACGGCATTTCTGGGAGACGTCGCACTTTGTTTGCGCAGCGAGGGAGACAGGGCCTTCCTAGCAGCCCCCTTTGAGTTAGATGAGATCCGAGAGGCCATCATGTCACTTGGGAATGGAAAGGCGCCAGGGCTGGACGGCATACCCGCCGAATTTTATAAAGCCTACATCGACATTATGGCCCCGGTTCTCCGAGAGGTGTATGAAGATCACTTGCTGACGGCGTCCTCCCTAGATCCATGCGGGAGGTGGTCATACACTCACTTCTGAAACCGTGCAAGACGCCTAGCTCATGTGGTTCCTATTGCCCACTTTCCCTCCTAAACTGCGACGTTAAAATCCTAGCGAAGGTCCTGGCCACCAGACTTTCCCTACTCATGACTGGAATTGTATTACCTGATCAATCCGGATTTGTCCCCGGCCGGTCTACCTCACACAACTTGCGTACACTGTTCTCTCTGCTTCGTACTGTTCACCCTGAACTTCCTGTAGCTGCTGTTTTCCTAGATGCCACCAAGGCATTCGACTCAGTAGAATGGCCCTACCTGTTTTCAGTCCTGTCCGCCATGGGTTTTCCCAGACTTTTCATCTCCTGGATACAGCTCCTCTACACTCAACCTATGACGAGGGTCCTCGTCAACGGACGGCTATCACATTCCATTGCCATTACCAGGGGTAAGCGTCATGGATGTCCCCTATCCCCTCTACTTTTTGCGATAGCAGTTGAACTGCTAGCTTGTAGGCTTTGCCAGCTGCATAGAGAGACAGATAGATGTGTCATTATATGCTGATGACATTACACTCTACGTCAATCACCCTGACGTACACTTCAATCCGCTATTGAGAGAATTCGTAAGCTTTGGAGGTATGTCGGGGGTACACATAAATTGGTCTAAGTCGCAGTTTTTTCCTCTTACGGATGCGGTCACTGCCTTCCTCCTTGACTACCCACTCGAGTGGTGTCGGACGGAGCTCCGATACCTTGGCATACAGATATCGCGTGATAAAGATGAGACGATCCGCTCCAACTACGGAGTGGCGATTACAAAATTCACTGCAGCAGTGGATCGCTGGATCACCCTTCCGCTTTCCATGGCTGGCAGAGCATCCCTCATTAAAATGGTGGTGCTGCCCTGATTTCTCTACCTCTTCCTCAATATACCATACTATCCGGGTGCTTTTTTCTTTAAAACCTTGAAATCAGAGCTCTATTGGCTCGTCTGGGGAGGTAAGAGTCCACGGTTGAAATGGACCACGTTGACCCAGCCGTATGATTCAGGAGGCTTTGATGTGCCTGACCTTGAGGCATATTATCTGTGTGCACAAGCGCATTTTGCTTATCATTGGATGGCCCCACACCCTTCATGCCACAATTAGCGGTGGAGGATTGGATTGTGCATCCGGTGCCGCTTAATGGCCTGCTCCACTGCCCGGAGGCACTGATCCAAACGTCCAATACCTCTGTCTCCTGTACTCTGGAGGCGTGGCGCCGCATAGCTAAGAGGCTATCCTGCGGTTTTCTATATTCTCCTAAACTACCACTGACATTCCATCCTGCCCTAGCACTATTGCAGGAACAAGGCTTTGAGCTGCTTTGCAGCCGACTGCGGATTACCTCCCAGGGCGATCTCTTCGCCAACGGGAAATTTAAGGCTGCAGATGAGTTCTTTGCTTCCCAGGGCCGCATGCCGCTCGACGTATTCTACTACCTGCGTCTACGACAAGGGATGAAGGATATCCTACCTGAATTCCCAGATGAACCTGAGATCCTTCTTCCACTTCAGTTCTTGCTGTTCTCACAGGAAGGGATGCACTTAGTCTCCGGCTTGTATCGTCAACTCAGATTGGCTGGCGTGCCGCCTGCGGCGAGGGCGCGGGAGTATTGGAGCGCTGATCTGGCCACCGCGCTCACTGATGACCAATGGCACTACTGTTGCGCCCTTACTGCTCGGATATCGGCCAGCAGTAGATTCAAAATGATACATTACAAATTCTTGCACAGGTTATATTACACACCGGTTAAAAAGCACAGATTCCACCTGACAGACACTGACAGATGCGAACGCTGTAACGCCGAACACGCGGGTTTTTTGCACTTGGCCTGGGAATGCCCACTTGTCTGCCTTTTTTGGCAACAGGTAACTGACACTCTCACGGCGATGACTAAGGAACCCATTACGGAGGACCCACTTCTCATGCTGCTTGGGCACACGCCGCACATCCCGAAAACCTGTAGGAAGTTTATTGACAACGCGCTGCTCTTGGCAAAGCGCCGGGTGGCATGTAGCTGGGTGCCGAGGCAGAGCACCTAAATTTAAGGAGTGGCTGGTAGATATGACCCACTGTCAGGAGCAACACATTACATTTGCTGAATTATTGCCGATCCTTAGTCGCCCGAAGGATATCTGGAGCCCGCTGACTGACTATTTGCTGGCCCAGGCAGACGACGATACTACTCTAGATTGAGATAACATAAGGGTTTCAGCTTCCCTGATGACACTTGAGGCTAGGAGCTCTACTCGCTGATGCACATGGGATGCACTACTCCCACCTTGCCGAAATACTCTACACTTTCCTCTACAGCTCTCCACCTTACATAACACTGTGCCGCCTCCTACCATCATGACACTGTACATGCTGACAGAACCGCAGAGCCCCTGCCCCCCTAGATAGTGCTCGCTACCCTGCTAACTCCATGCTCCCTTATCATCGCACTGGGTGCCCCCCTTGGAACGGTACGCGGGACCTTTACCCTACAGACGCACACTTAATATCGATATTACAGACAACTTACAGTGTAGCACGGAACGATCAATGAACTGACTTCCGGTTAATTGGCATGCAGTAATGCTTCATGCTATATTTTTCAATGCAGCTTTACTGCATGAAAAAACGGGGGGGGGGTTTATTTACAAGGATATTGCGCCACAGGAACGTCACTTTTAACGACGTACCTCAATTTTACTAAATGGTGTTAAGCCACTTTTTGTGACTTAACGCTGCTTTGTAAACATGGTATCCTTTCATGCAGGGCATGCAATGGGTGTTGCTGTGGGCATTCCACCGCATCACCCACTGCCCCAGATTTACAAGAATGTGTAAATCTGAGGCAGCGCCAAAAACTAACGACAGGCAAGAGCAGGCATTAGAATGGCAATAAAAGGAGAAATACTTTAATTTCCCCTAGTTTTTGCTTTTGCTGTGGGTGCTGCATTCTGCAGCACACATAGAAAGAGCAAAATTATTGTTTATGTGCAGGAAGGTGTCGCTTCCTGCCCATAAACAATGAATAAATAATGATGATTTGCTACTTTTATGTGTGCTGCAGACTAATTTTAGCACCAGTGCTAGGGAAAACACAGGGGTGCGCCATATTGTTGTAAATAAAGTGCATCCCTGCATTTTGGAACTGTCAGAGCGTGGCGCTGCCAGATCTGGCACAGCTCGGCCATCCAATATTTCCTTGTACATTTGCCCCTGGGTGTTATTAGTCGGTATGCGCATGCACTAATGACACTAGGGGAAAATTTTAGAAATGCACAGAAAGGTATTATCGCAGGAAAGCATGTAGTAATTACTACTGCTCTGCGCCACTTCGAAATGGAGCCGGCAATGTTGATAGGTTCTCCTGCAGCCCGACAGGTATTTGAAGATTTGGGTAATTGCCATCTTTTCAGTATTCTGTATGCAGTCTTATCACCTCTATTCAATTCACATCTCCTTCCCACGTGTCTATGACCTAAATGTTTTTAATTAATGGTATCTGCATTATTTATTCTACTCATCGCTCGTGTATTCAAATGCACATCACTCCAGGGTGCTACACACGCCTTTGCAATTCATCATCGTATAAGAAGTACAACCTGGGGCTGCAAGGGGGGGCTGTTTAAAAACCCATGAAACTCATCATGTATATTCTTATGGTCCTTAGCACTGCTCAGTGGTAGTTTGCAGTCCCAGTTGTCTTTGCACATAATCACTCTATATCAATGTATACATAGGGAAAGGCACGAGGAGAATGCTGAAGCTTATTTCCCAGAATTACATTATTTCCACAAAACATACACTTTAAATAACAATTAAAACAAATTTTTCATTTATTAAGAATACACATAAAAGACATACATGCTACTTACTAAAATGGTCATTAGATGCAGTCGATTGATCATACCTTGTTTTTAGGGAGGCATGTGTCATCCCATTGATAACTTTCTGGGCAAAGCAACTAAGTGATTCATTAGTTACTCATTGTAATTTTACATGTGCTTTGCACATGCTCCATATAGAACTTTCAGAAGAAAATTAAATTTTAGAAAGTTCTGTTTTTCCATACCCCGCCCATTCAATATTAGCAATAAAACTAATGAATGGCCTCCAGGCTGTTACTGGTGTGACAGTAAAGACCATCTGGACAGGCACTAAAAATCAGCGACTCTGAGGCGAAACCAAGGTGGCTTGAACTACTGTTGCCAAAGACTCATGCAAAATCACTAGGAAAGTATTACTGCAATTTACTTAGTTCAGTCGTTGGCTCGCGTGGGATGGCTGCATTTGTGTTTTTATTCAATTATATACCATGTAAGGAAGAAAGGAAACATGGCTGGTAAGTGATATTTTAATTTAATTCTGTTATCTTTTAGCGCACAGATGCTTGAATCCATAGAAAATGGAATGAACATTTGTGCTGTAAAACAACACACTCTTAATGTTCACATAAGTAACACTTTAGAAAATGCGTATGGCTCTTCCAATGCCCTTTTCATTAAAATAAAAGACAAGAGTCATGTACGATGCTGTAATAGTGCTTTGCAGGAGAGACATTTTGGAAAAGATATTTATCACTCACCGAAAGCTTTGAGAATTATTAAATACCTTCTTACAGAGCACATAAAACAAAAGGCAGACACAATTTAATTTATAACTTTAGGACTTGACTTTTCACGGAATTATAGCTGTAAAGTTTTGGAGCATAAAACTGTCATTCATTAAATGCCCATGTGTCTTTTGTAGGAGCAATCCAAATTCCAATAAATATTTCTGGCTGTACAAAATCCAGTGGGGACTATGGGGCATATTAACAAGATGTGGGTTAAAAAACGTACATCGCACATTTCACTATCGCCGGCTATCGCCGGATTTTTTCGCCGTGTGAGCGCGTTATTATCAACGCGCAACAGGTAGGCGATAGTAAATCCTGCGATTCCGGCGATAGTGAACATTAGCGCGTGAAAACAAGCGTTGTTTTCACACGCTAATGTGTGCCTTGATAATATGGGGGGGTGGATTAAGCTTTATGATCCACACCCCCATGTTATCAATGCCTAACGCCTGGTCAGAGCAGGCGTTGGGAGACCTGCGATAAATGAGTTTATCGCAGGTCTTTTCCTCCCAACGCCTGCCTTGGTGATAGAGTGTTCCCACCTCCAACCACATTTTACATGTGGTTGGACGTGGGAACGCCCACTTTGCATGTCATTAGCGATGTTTCTTGCTGACATGGAAAGTGGGCTTGAGGCAGGCGGTGCAATGTCCTTGTTAATAGGGCGCTGGAAGTATCGCCGCTTTCTCCGCGAATTGTGCCGAGAAATCGGCGATACTTTAGCTTGTTAATATGCCCCTATATTAGCTATGTAAATAGCAAAGCAAAGGTGTATGTTTCCAATGGTATTTAACAGATTTGTCAACCCTCAGAATAATGTATTACCTCTTCAATCCCTTCCTCCATCCAGTATTAACTTGTTGAGGTGGTCCCAGCGGATGAGACTGGTCCCCCGTTGATATTATTTATTCCGAAATTAAAACCCAACTGAAACCGCTTTCCGTCTGTTTTGACGAGACACGTGGGTGCTGGTTGTGCAAGGTAGCATTGGAAAATACTTAATGGTGTCCAGGCAGCGATTGACTGAACATTTGATTGACCTCTGAATTCCTGCCTTGCAATCTCATATCACTTTACCTGTGGATGAACTGATAGGAACTTGTCAACACATGCAACACTGTGCTATTCGCCACTGTGTCAAACACATAAAGTACATCATTGTGCTAACACCAGTTTTGACAGGACAACACATAGTAACATTACATGGCATCGCCTCTGTCCACATTGCGCTTCCATTTTCAAAGTGTACCATTGTCACATCAGAAGTACCAATGCAGCAGTGGCATAGCTTGGTGGGGGGGAGTGGTGGTGGGGGGCGGTATGACATAGCGGCCATCCCCCGCTACCACCTGCTGTCTCGGGGAGGCAACAGCAAGCCCCCCCCCCACTCCTCGATGCTCGCCAGCAGCCCGCCTCGCTGGCGGGGCAGCAAACGCAGAGACGGCCAAGGGTGCCCATAGGGCTAGCTACATCACTGCAATGCAGTCGCTCAACATGCCCTAGAGCCTCGTTTAGAGTTTGGAGAAGGAGTACCATACCTGCCAAACCCTCGATCTGCCGGCCTCATTTAGAGACAGACAGACCTTAAGGGGCAGATTTACAAGCCCCTTGCGCCACTTTTGAGTCACTTTTCCCATGTTAAAAATTATGCAAAAGTGGCGCAAGGGGCTTGTAAATCTGCCTCTAAGTATTTGGTCAACTGCGCCCCGTGGGCGCATTCCACAAAATACTTCTTCCAATGGTCGAATGGAGTAGGGGCTGTCAGAGAAACAGTATAACATCATCTGCCTAATGTAGGACTATTTAGGGTGGATTGTGTCATGTCTTTTTTCTGTCCGTTACCTGCAGAAAAACTTGGTAGTACGGGACAGGAAAAAAGATATGATGACCGCCACAGCCTGAAAGAAAACTACCAGGGTGAAAGCATCATTCGATTTTTGGTTTTCAAAAGCAAACTTTGGGAGTTTGCTTTTCAAAAACGCGTTTGTTAAGAATGCATTCACGGGGGGCGTGGCTAAGGCGCCAAGGAAGATGGCCGCAGGTCCTGGAAGCTCCGGTACGGGGTGAGGCGACGAGAGCCTTTCCCGCGCATGTGCTTCCCAGCCTATAAGTCACAGCGCACGCCGGTATTCTGTGCCTGCATGTTCCTGGCGGCTCGCGTTTGAAGCGCGGCTGCCATTTTGTTGATATTTCTACCACGTTTACCGGTGCTATGAAGGAGAGCTGCCTCTTTGACTACTCAACCTCTGCTGTGCTGTGAGTTCACTTCTGGTGCATACTGGTCGTTACTTGAGCTTTGATGCATTTTCCCCCATCTTGAGCGCTGTTTTTCATGCTGATTGACTAGCATTCATCTCCTTCTCCTCAGGATGTGTCCGCCATTTTAGCTACTTTCTTACTTTTGCCTCCTGGGGACTTTTACTCCCTACTGCATATCCAATGATCCTCCTCTGGACTCATATGTGACTCTTTTTAACTTTTTTGTTTTCCCTTTTTATTATTGGGATGAGTGCGTCAATTTGAGCCATTTCTTCTGACTTTTCAAGAATTCTTCTCCTGTTTTTTCTCCTGACATATTGGTAGTTTTTGAAAGTTTTCCCTTCTGGCATACTGTGTTATCTAGTGGATTTCCTCATTTCAGAGACTTTTCTGTGCCAGTTGACTCGCTTTCTCAATGGCAACGTCACGTACCAATCGTACGGCTGCCCTTCACCAATGCACTACTTCTAATGCACCATTGGAGGATGTTAACCCTTTTAGTGTTTTACAAGGCACATTGGATGATTCACAATCCGATAATACTACTCTCAGGGCTTCCTCTACTCCTGCTTCATGCTCATCTTCGAAAAAATTATCTAAATATTCTTCTCCATCTACTACCACCAACTCTGGAAAGAGGGTCAAAGCCAGTCCTCCATCCCCCACCAACGTGTCAGAATCCATATCTATGGAACTTATGTTGGAGGAGATCCGAGCACTTAAACCTTATATGACAGAGACTAATTCCAGCCTCCAGAGTCTTGAAGATAACTGGTCTCACACACAGCAGAGAGTGGATCTTCTTGAGGGTTCTTTTGAATCAGCTCAATCAGCCATTGCCCGGGTTCCCGCTATACAAAAGGAGATCCCTTTTCTCAAGCAGCAGGTTGAAAATGTGGAAAATCGAAACAGGAGTAACAACCTACGTATTTATGGTCTTGCCGAAAATCTTGAAGGATTAAATCCAATTTCATTTTTTCAATCCTTTCTTACCACTCTTCTTGATCTCCAAGCGTCACCTCCCCTAAATATTCAACGCGCTCATCGTCTAGGCTCAGCATTTCGACCCTCAGTCTCCACTTCTTCAGCGAAAGCTAGAGGTGTTATCCTGTATTTTCTGGAATATACGGATCTTCTTCGAGTCCTTCGTGCAGCTAAACAAAAAGGGAAGATTTCTTACAATGGTTCCAATCTCTACTTTGCTCAGGATTACGCTAAGGCTACTGCAGATCGTCGTAAGAAATTTTTGGACATGAGACCTTCTTTACGGGCTTTGAATGCCCGTTATGGTTTGTTTGATCCCTGTCTTTTTAGGGTCACCTACAATAACAAGACAACGTCTTATGAAGATCCTACTCTTCTGCAGCAATTTTTGGATTCCTGTAATGCCGACTCGATGGACATCCCTCATGCATAGGTATTGCTTGTTCTATTGTGCTCCTTTGTAATGGCTCGTTAGGTTGTTTGACTTCTTCCTATTGTTTGTTGTTTTTCGTAAAAGCTGCTATGTCTTAACTTCATGTTTTATTTGACCTCTTTTTTTCTTTTTATACCTTTTTAGATGCTGGTCTTGTGATCCCTGCAATTGTTTTCGTTTGTTCTCCATGAATGTGCCTGGTGGCTCTTTTTCCCTTACCACGTCTCCATGGAGTCCTCGGTCCGTTGTGCCTCCTTCCTTCTGTGGTTCGTCCATCCCCGGTTCTCTTGGTGTTTTATGGTATGTCTTTTGTTTTTGATCCTCTGTTTTCATCTTCTCTTTGTACCTTCTTTCTTTCTCTTCTTCTTTTCTTGTTTCTTGAATCATCTCTTTTATTTCCTTCCATTTTTCTTCTCTTTCTCTCATTACGATTCTCAACACTTCTATATTTCTTTCCTGACATTTCGATTCTTTCTCTTCCTTATGTCTTCTTCTTCCTTTTTCACTAATCTGATATATTGTTTACATTTGTTCCAGCTATCACTCGTTGTTGATTTTCTTGTTGATTACTGTTCATAATGTTATATATTTTTTAGAGTTTTAAATGTCAATTAATGTAATCTCTTGGAATGTTAAAGGTTTGGGTTCTCCCATTAAGAGACAACATGTGCTTTCCCACTTAGCTCATTTGAAGGGAGATATAGTGTTATTACAGGAAATTCATATCAAAGATTTTGAGGTTTCTAAATTATGTCGCAATTGGGTGGGACATGTTTTTGCTTCTCCCGGGTCAGGAAAGCGTAATGGTGTTGCTATTCTCTGTCATAAATGTTTGAATGTTCAACTTGTTAAGCAGGACAATGGCTTGGAGGGTAGGTGGGTTGTTGTTGTTGGTTAACAAAATTCCTTTAACTATTTTCAATGTATATGCTCCTACTGTGCAGGATAAAATGTTCTGGCCTTAAATTCTTTCTTCCACAATGCAATACACAGATGATTGTTTTATTTTGGGCGGGGATTATAACATGGTTATGGATCCTTTCCTAGACCGTAAGTCGAATTCCCATTTTTCCTCCTCTCCAATGCATGCTCAATTCACATCTGTTATTTCCCAAAGATCCCTAGTTGACTCATGGCAGCTTTGTAACCCTACCTTGCAAGAATATACTTATTTTTCCCCTGTCCACTCTTCCCAATCCCGTATAGATTATCTCTTTATTTCCAAAGCCCTCACCCAACATAGTACACATTCTGATATAGGTTCCATTTTGATTTCAGATCATGCCCCAATTTCCCTTCAGCTTGATTTACTTCCCCTTAATAAAGGAACTAGGAGATGGAGATTCAATAACTCCCTCCTTTTAGATAAGTCATTTTGCTCCGCTTTTCTTGACTTTGCTGCTCTCTTTTTTACAGTCAATGAATCTCCCCAGTCCTCACCTCAATTGATTTGGGACACTTTTAAAGCTGCCTCTAGAGATTG
This sequence comes from Lissotriton vulgaris, assembly GCF_964263255.1. Classification (NCBI taxonomy): domain Eukaryota; kingdom Metazoa; phylum Chordata; class Amphibia; order Caudata; family Salamandridae; genus Lissotriton; species Lissotriton vulgaris. The sequence goes on from NC_141699.1 coordinate 179,593,890, forward strand.
CATTATTTCCTATGTTGCCAAAAAGAGGCGTTTGGCCACACAAGCTTTGTCCAGTCTCACTTCTCAAATTAAACAATTAGAAAATTTATACCATTTGACTAAATCACAATCTGATCTCAATAATCTTATCACTGCCAAACTTTCCTTCAATAAATCGTCTACTGAATCTGCTAATCTAATCTTGCTTAAGTCTAGTGCTAAATATTATTCTTCACAAAATAAAGCTGGCAATATGCTCGCAAATTATCTCAAAATTAGAAAGGAGCGAATGAAGATTAACTCGATTGTCTCCTCTTCTAATACCATCCTTCATAAAGATGAAGATATTTTAGTTGAATTTACCAAATGTCATCAAACTCTCTATACTCCCGAATCCCCTTCTTTATCTTCCGACATTGATCGTTACTTATCTTCTATTCCTTCTCCTTCAGTGTCTGATGTAGATTTTCTCTCTTTAGATAAAGATATTGGCTCCACAGACATTTTGGAAGCCATTTGCGTTCTTAAAAAAGGTAAAGTTCCTGGTCCTGACGGCTTCTCCATTGAATTTTACTCTCATTTCTCCAGTTTTCTTGTCCCTAAACTTCATCAATTATTCACTTTCTTCATATCTTCTCAGAAATCTAAAGGCTCGTTCCAGGAGGCGTTGATTTGTCTTCTTCCCAAAGATAACAAGGACCATACTTTATGTAAAAATTACAGGCCTATTTCTTTGATTAATCTTGATTATGATTTTTGAAAAAATTTTAGCGTTACGTTTAGACAAAATTCTACCCCAATTGATTGGTAAGGAACAATGTGGCTTCATCAAAGGACGTCATCTCTCAGATAACACTCGACTCTTCTTCAATGTTCTTAGTAAGTCTCAGACTGCTGATCATTCCTTGGCTGCTATCGCATTAGATGCCGAAAAGGCTTTTGACAGGGTTAATTGGCCTTTTCTTTTATCCTCTCTTAAATGGTTTGGCTTTGGATCACAATTTCTTTCTTATGTTTCCTTGTTGTATTCTTTTCCTAGATCTTTTATTTTTGCTAATGGTCTTGTGTCTTCTTCCTTCCCTTTGTTTTGTGGAGTTCGTCAAGGATGCCCTCTTTCACCCCTTCTATTTATTCTTGCGTTAGAACCGTTCTTGACAAAAATTTGGCTCAATAATGACATCTCTGGATTCTCCTATGGTGACAAACAAGTAAAACTTTCTGCCTACGCGGACGACATTCTCCTTTTTATTTCTAATCCTCTAATTTCTCTCCCTGCTTTTCTCTCTGAAGTCTCAGATTTTCGGGCTGTATCAGGTTATAAATTGAATGTCGATAAGTGTGAAATTCTTCCCCTCAATAAGCTTTGTTTTCATGCCAACTTTCTAATCTCCTCCTTTCATTGGAGTCCTTCCAAAATCAAATATTTGGGTCTCTGGTTTACTTCTTCAATTAAGGATACTGTAGCTATTAATATTAAACATTTACCAACTACTCTAACAGAATCCACAACAAGATGGCATCCTTTATTTCTCTCCTGGTGGGGTAGATTAGATTCTATTAAAATGATGTTAGTACCTATTATTTTATTTTTCCTTTCTAATCTTCCTGTTAATATTCCAAAATCTTGTTATAAAAACATTTACTCTATATTGTCTCGTTTTTTATGGCAAAATAAATGAGCCTGAATGCCTTTTTCTAAACTTAAACGTCCCAAACACTTGGGAGGAGTTAATTTTCCTGATTTTTCCTCTTACCATACTTCCTTTTTTCTATCTCATTCGGTTTCTTTTTTATCTGATTTGTTACCAGATGTCGCCTCTTCTCCCTTATGGGTTGACATTGAATCCTCCTTTTTTCACCCTTTTACTTTTAAAGAGTTTGTCTTATTGTCTCGGACTCCACAAAAAATGTCTCTACTTATTCTTAAAAATTCCAGAAAACTTTTTCTTCCCTTGTTTCTGGATAGACCTTGATGATCGTGCAAAATTTTTACAATCTACTGTTTGGTATAATCCTCTCATTAAAATTAAAAATAGAACTCTTTTCTGGAAAGATTAGCATGCCCATGGCCTTCTCTGGGTTCATCAACTCTTTGTTGATGGTACATGTATTTCCTTTTCCACTCTTCAATCTCGTTTTTCTCTTCCTTCTTCTTTCCTTTCCAATTATATTCTGTTGACTGCTGTTGTTCAGATTACTTATGATTCCTTTACAGCCTCAATTTCTCGTAGTCCTTCTTCCTCTCTCACATTGCCCTTTTTGTCATCTTCTTCTTCTGCCTAGCAAATCTATAAAAAATTACATGAATCCTCTGTTGATAGAGATGAATCGAATGTTGAACAACAATGGGAACTTTATTTAGAGGAGTCTTTTTCTATCTCTTTGTGGCAGGATATATGGAATAAGATAAGGAGATCTTCTAGAGCAACTAATACTACCCAAACATTATTTTTTATTTATAACCGGGTTTTGATCACCCCTGCTAAACTACATTCAATCAACTCCTATCTACCTTCAACATGTTGGTCCTGCTCGGAATCGAGAGCGGATCTTAAACACATGCTTTTCTCATGTCCGTTGGTCCATACTTTTTGGTCTAAAGTATGGCGACAACTTAACACAATTTTTTCTACTAACTTCCCCTTCTCCCTTACACGTATTTTTCTAGGTAGCCTCTTTGATATATGGTCCTCCTCTGACTTTAATACTTCCATTATCGACCTACTCCTGGCTGTGGCATTTCAACTAATTACTAAGGCTTGGAAAGACACATCGTCCATCTCCTTTCAGGCATGGTGGTATGGTGTTTGTTTTAATCATAGACTAGATAGAGCATATGATTATCCTGTTACACTTGCTATCAAACGTGACTTATTATGGTTACCCATTACTACTTTCCTAGACTCATCTGCTCAATCCTCCATGTTGCATTCTCCCCGTATTGAGGAAGTACCTAAACCCCCTTGATATGCTTCTTACTTAAATTTGCTTCTTTTTCCACATATACCTTTTTCCTTTAATTTTGCATACTGTTTTCTGCAAGACTTGCAGGTCTTTTCGATATGTTACATTTTATATATGGATATTGTATTTTAATTGCTGAGTTTCTATCCCTCTCTCTCCCCCTCCCTTCTTTTCTTTTCTTTTCTCTTTCTTTCTTTTCTCTGTCTTCTTTCTTTATATTACCCACATTTTCTACTTGCATTGTATTTGACATTAATATTGTATCTTATTTCTTTATTGCACTCTTTTGGTAAAATAAAGTTCTTTTAAACTCAAAAAAAAAAAGAATGCATTCACAGTGAAAGAACTTTCACTCAAGTGTTGTATACCAATGTGACACAAGGACATTGGGCGAAGTGTACGTTGTGATATATGGACAATGTATGGGTATACCCCGAGCATTTACACATGTCACATAAATACTCAAATCAACAGGCATGCTCATACATTATTCACACTTGTATGGCAAATATGTATATTACAGATTTAAAAAATGGGAGAGATTATGTGGGGCCACAAAACATTTGGCAGTCAGGATCGTGCATGTTTTGTACAAAAATGTAAATATACAAAACTAATAAAATTAGTTCACGCAGTGGCCCAGAACTTGGAGGGGTTAGAGGCGAGGCCAGAAATAGATTTTAAAAAATAGTCTAAAATAAATCTGAGTTCTAAAGATCAACAAAAAAAATGAAAGATCCTTCAGCAAACATGAATATTCCCAAAAGGCTAAATACAATGTCCTTAAAATGTTCTGACAGCACTCCACTAATTGAGAAAAAATGTCACTGCCCCAAATCGGATATGGTGTCGTCCATAAGAGTATCAGCTCCGGGCATTTCTGATTGTCCTCTTCTGCTCTCGCCACCAAGGAAACCAACTGCATCCCCTGGTGCAGGTAACAGCTATGGGGAAGTAGGCACTAATGTCTCCAGAGGAGGAAGAGACACTGAGTCAGGGGTGATGGGGGTGTGAGGGTGGTCTCCAAAGGCAACAGATGGTGTGTAATGGAGGTTAGATGTGCGCACGATGACAGGATTTAGGCAATTTTGATATTGTACCTTGACTTGCTTTATCCTTTACCAAAATGTTAATATGTTTTGTCTTAGCTCTAGTTCACAAAGCCAAGAACGTTAACACGTTTTGTGGATAAACTCTGACAATTGAAATGTATTCCATTTAGATTAATTGTATGCAGGTATATTTCTAGTGGATATCCTCTGTAACATAGCAAGGAACATATGGACCCGAGTGCAAGTTGGCTAAAAAGGCCTGCTGTCCCACGTTGGTTATTAAAAGACAATTGCAACTAGAGTGAAGTGTGCCTCTCAAATCCCTGGTTCCTGGTGCCACTGCTCCGGGTGCACCATTAGTAGAAAAGCACCTGGTTATCCCGAAGATCTGGCATAGATATCTTTGGAGTTTGGACTCCTCTGCAAATCAATAAAATGAAACATCAGAATTTCGGTCAAAAACGCAAACAAACACGAGAGGGCATCTTTGAACCAAGTGCCGCTAAGCACATTTCCATTGATTGACCAGGAAACATTATTTTATTTTTATTTATTTGAAAGGTTTTATATAGCGCTGGGTAGACCCGAAGGTATCAGAGCGCTTTACATGAATATCAGACCATAGTTACAGGTTACATTGTTACAAAGATTACACAGTCATTAGAGCATAGCTACATAGTTACATGTTAGGTCAAGACAAGCAATAAGGACAATATGCGTAAGGGAAAAAGCATGCAAGGGGAGAGATTCATTGGAGAGGGGGTAAGAGCAGGGGAACTAGACAGCGAAGGAAGGTGGGAAAGAGGAGGGGGAGGGTGAGAGACACAGCATGAACGAAGAGGGGTAGGGTGACGGGGGCACAAACCGGTAGACTATTATTATTATTATTATTAATTGGGTTTTGTAGAGCGCAAACAACCCGGAGGCCTCGTAGCGCTGTGTATAGTCAGACTGTTGTAAGGGGAAAAAAGTTAAATGAACAGATAAGTTTTCAATTCCTTCCGAAATTTTAGAAGGCTGGGTTCACTACGAAGGAGGGTGGGCAGGGAGTTCCATGCCTTTGCGGCATTCGAAGAGAAGGAACGCCCACCCCATCTGGTGCGTCTGATCTTGTTGACAGTAGCCAGGAAAGCTGTACTAGATCGCAGCGCTCTGTGGGGAAGGTAGGGGTTTGCTAAGGAGCAAATCATGGTTGGAGCGGTCTTCCACATGGCTTTGTGCATGATACACAGGGATTTGAACAACACTCTGGCTTTAATGGGAAGCCAGTGCAGTTTCCTCAGGGCCACTGTGCCTGATTCCCTTCTCTTGAGGCCTAATAAAAGGCGGGCTGCAGCGTTTTGTGTCACCTGCAACTTCCTTACTGTGGAGGTGGGAGCCCCTAAATATAGGGAGTTCCCATAGTCCAGACGGGACAAGATAATGGCTTGCACCATTATTCTACGGGCTTCGAAGGGGAGAAGTGGTAGCACCTTCCTCAGCATACGCATGAGCCCAAAACATGTGGCGGACAGAGTAGTAGCTTGTTGCAAGAAGCTGAGGTTAGTGTTCAGCCAGATACCTAAACTTTTTATGTGGGGCTTTGGTTGAGGCGGAGGGCCCATACACGGGGGCCAGTCTGGCATAGGACTGGGGATGGTTGAATTGCCTAGCATCATGAGCTCTGTTTTCTCGCCATTTAATTTCAAATGCGAGGTAGCCATCCACTGGGCGACCGCTACCAAACAATTACTTAAATTCGAAGGGGAGGAGTCAGACTGGTTCATAGATACAACTAATTGTGCATCATCGGCGTAAGTCACTATGTCAAGGCCGAATGAATGCACTATATCAGCAAGAGGCTGCATATAAATATTAAAAAGGGTAGGGCTCAGAGCAGAGCCCTGGGGCACACCTTGGTCCAGGGGCCAGATTTTTGAATGGGTGTTGCCCTCAACAACCTCAAAGGAGCGATTCTCCAAAAAAGACTGAAGCCATTGCATGGCCTTCCCAGAGATTCCCATTTGACAGAGGCGGTGAAGGAGAATGCTGGTGTTGACAGTGTCGAAAGCGGCACTAAGGTCGAGCAACATGATTGCTGTAGTGCCGCCTTGATCCATTTGTCTCCTAGCCAGCTCAGTTACCGCCAAAAGAGCCGCCTCGGTTCCCAATTTGGGACGGAAACCAGCTTGGGAATCATGAAGAAGATGATGATTTTCTAAAAATTGGGTGATGGACGTGTTAATGTGTTTTTCTAAAAGTTTGCTGACCCACGGAAGGAGAGAACTAGGTCGGTAGTTGGCCATGTTCTCCGGGTCCAATGTGGGCTTTTTCAATAGGGCCCTAACTTGGGCACATTTCCAGGCGGTGGGCACTGAGCCCATGGTGATAGAGCTGTTCAAAATATTAAGAATGACAGGTTTGATGGTGTCCTTGATTTTTACTAGCTGGCAGGGGGGGGCGGGGTCCGTAGGAGATCCAGATTTAATTTTCAGCATGAGGACCCCAAGTGAGTTCTCATCCAGCAATGGAAACTCATCTAATTTGGGAGTCACGGTGCTTAGTAAAGTAGTTCCTGCATCCTGGACCAGATTGGGTGGGTTAAAAGCAGAGGCAATTTTCTGTGAAAATATTCAGCTTGACTATCACAGCGAGTCTGGGCTTTACTAGGGTCAATGGGAGTCGTAGGGGTGTCAATCAGGAATTTAGCTATCTGAAAGATTTCTCTAGATGAGTTGGAGGCGGTGGTAATTTTTTCCTCGAAGTATGAGGCTTTAGTACATCTAATTTCTGTTTTGTATTTTTTGATAGCTTCAAGATGAATGGTTTTGTCTACATTACTACGGGAAACCCTCCAATTCCATTCAAGTTTTCTACACACCCTTTTTAGTTCTTTAAGTTGGGGAGTGTACCAAGGCGAGTCTTTCGATTTGGTCTTTTCTTTGAGGGCTTTAATGGGTGCTATGGAGTCCAGGGCTGTGCACATCCAATTAGTGTAATTCTCATACTGCAATGCCGGGTCTATCTCATTTTGGGGGGGAGCCGAGGAGAGAGAGTTGGCCCATTGATCTGGGGTAATTTTTGACCAGTCTCTCCCTTGTAGGATTGTGCGAGGGGGGGCCTGTAGTGGCATAGCTGGTGTCCACTGTATAGGTATTAAATAGTGGTCTGTCCATGTGAGGGGCAGAGGGGTCCCTACTTCCAGTCTATGATCATTACTAAATACCCCATCTAGGAGATGGCCCTTTTCATGTGTGGGTTCAAAGCCCTTCTGTGTGATCTGGAGAGCCGCCAGACTGTCCAGGAGTGCCCTGGCTGTTGAGTTGTTGGGATCATCTAAATGAATATTTATGTCTCCTAATAGCGAGAAGTAGGGTCTGCTAACCACTGAGTCAGCTATCTTAGATTGAAGCGAGTCCATAAATTCTCCCAATTGATTAGGGGGACGGTAAATAAGAGCCCCAGAAAATGTGACTGTAGGTGAGAAATCCAGTGTGAAGAACATACTCTCACAATTTGAAATTGCAGCCGAGGAGGTCCTACAGAGGTAGTGGTTTTTAAAAAGAATGCCTAAGCCTCCACCTCTGCCTTCCGGTCTGTCTACCCTCTGCAAGATATATCCCATTTACATGATGGCAGTAATATCAGGGTCAGACGCATCTTTTAACCACGTCTCTGTCAAAAATATTATGTCGGGATTATTCTCCTCTAGCAGGAGGGACATTTGCATAGCGTGTTTGGGTAATGATCGGCAATTTAAAAGAAACATTTTGTAAGTTTTGGCAGGGTGCAATTTACCTTCATGGCTGGAAAGTAGGAATTTGTAGTGAGAACAGATTCCCGTGGTAGTATTAGGATGAATAGAGTGCCGACAAGTGTCGTGAATTGGCGGCATTAGGTTTTTTAATGTAGTAGAGTCATACCGCATTGGAGTGCAGCATTCTGTTCCGCGTTGAGCAGGGGGGGTGGCCCCTGGTCCCGTCCGGTCACGGACGGGCGCAGACGGGCTCGCCTTTGGCGCGCCTTCGGCGCGCCGCCAGCGCGCCCACTGCGCCCACCCGCTGCGCGGACGGGCGGATCTGATGTTTTTATCCACTGTAGGGGGCGGGAGGAGGGTGGGATAGTCGATCATCTAGACCGCGATCCATCCCCTACCCAAGATGGCACCCTAAGTCAGTTCAGCGCCCAGCGCCCGACAATAGCGGCGCTCTGTCAGCTGAGCACGAGGGGGGGCCGCCCTGGGCGACGCGATTCTCACACCAAGGTAGGGCCAACTGGATAATTAAAATCTATCCAATTAAAATATGTACAATTTTTAAAAAGCTAGTTATTAGTAATCAATGACAGGCAAATAGCATATAGCATAGATTCATTTGAGAGCAAGAGCGCTAAAGAACCCCCGGCTTCCGCCTCAAGGGTGAAAAGAAGTATGACTGATACCTCGAGGGAGCGAGACTGCACCCCTTTTGTAACCTGGGAGGGCGGGATAGTCGATCATCTAGACCGCGATCCTTCCCCTACCCAAGATGGCGCCCAAAGTCAGTTCAGCGCCCAGCGCCCGACAATAGCGGCGCTCTGTCAGCTGAGCACGAGGGGGGGCCGCCCTGGGCTACGCGATTCTCACACCAAGGTAGGGCCAACTGGATAATTAAAATCTATCCAATTAAAATATGTACAATTTTTAAAAAGCTAGTTATTAGTAATCAATGACAGGCAAATAGCATATAGCATAGATTCATTCGAGAGCAAGAGCGCTAAAGAACCCCCGGCTTCCGCCTCAAGGGTGAAAAGAAGTATGACTGATACCTCGAGGGAGCGAGACTGCACCCCTTTTGTAACCTGGGAGGGCGGGATAGTCGATCATCTAGACCGCGATCCTTCCCCTACCCAAGATGGCGCCCAAAGTCAGTTCAGCGCCGAGCGCCCGACAATAGCGGCGCTATGTCAGCTGAGCACGAGGGGGGGCCGCCCTGGGCGACGCGATTCTCACACCAAGGTAGGGCCAACTGGATAATTAAAATCTATCCAATTAAAATATGTACAATTTTTAAAAAGCTAGTTATTAGTAATCAATGACAGGCAAATAGCATATAGCATAGATTCATTCGAGAGCAAGAGCGCTAAAGAACCCCCGGCTTCCGCCTCAAGGGTGAAAAGAAGTATGACTAGTAATAGCTGCGTCCAAAGTCCAGTAAGCTGTGATCCCAGGGTAAGTGGTATCATTTCCCCAACTCCGTTGCGAGAGGCTCCATTTACAAATGAGACTCCAAGGCCTACCTACTCGATCCTTCCCCAAAAAGGGGAGAGGGAGTGCTTTGGCAAGGGGCGCCATGCCATACCTCAACAGTGAGTAGCTCCCTTGGCACTGTGGACTCTCTCAGAGGGATTACTGAGACTCCAGAGAATAAGTAATTCGATCTTTCCCCAACAAGGGGAGAAGGAGTGCTTAGTTAAAGGGCACAAGGGACAGAGGGCTAGGCGGCGTAGCAGGCAAGGTGAGAGATTAAGGGGGGATAGGGGCAGAGGAAGTAGACAAAGAATGAAAAAGGGAAAGTGGTAGGGGAGGGTGAGAGAGAGCATGAAAGGGGGGGATGAAGGGGGTACAAACCAGTAAACGGGTAAAAACCTCGTCCAAGGTCCGGTTAGCTGTGATCCCAGAGGAAGTGGTATCATTCCCACATGCATGAGGCTCCCTTTACACAGTTGATTCTCTCAGAAGGGTCTCTGAGACGCCAAGGCCTACCTACTGGATACTTCCCCAACAAGGGGAGAGGGAGTGCTTTGGTAAGGGTCGCATACCATGCCTCAGCTGTGCATGGCTCCCTTGACACTGTGGACTCTCTCAAAGGGGTCACTGAGACTCCAGAGTAAGAATATTGGATCTTTCCCCAACAAGGGGAGAAGGAGTGCTTAGTCAAAGGGCAACAAGAGACAGGGGGCTAGAAGGCGGGTTGGAACTGGCCGGTCAACAGGGGGGAACATACGGCAAAATAAAATTGCATTAATGACAGAAAGATAACACATTCAATACCAGGGTAAATTAGCGATCCAGAAAAAGGCATGATCAACGAAAGGCAAGGTTCAGGGAGGACAAAGGGAGGGAGTCAGCAAGTTGAAGAGTCCCACATGGAAGAGATACGGATAGCAGAAAAGGAAATGTATATGTTGTAGAGTCAATCAGAAAAGAGATGCAAACCGGAAAGCTCAGAATCACAAAATAGTGATATTAAGTACAATGAACTACTACATATACTAGTAGTTGGAGTTGTAACAATGCAAAATAGTAAATTCACTCAGGGTTCCATTTTCACAACGATTAGGCTAAAGACAATTGTATGTTAGTTTTCAACACAGTGTTTAGAGAAATAGGACCTCCAAGGGTGTAGAGAGAGAGAGGGGAGGGAGAGGAGATAGGTGACAGGAGAGACAGGGGTCTAGGGGGGGAGAAAGAGATAAGGCCGTCCAGCCGAGGAGCAATGTCTGAGGGTCATCAGGATGAAGTCCAATGGACCGAGGGAGAGGACAAGAAACAACAAAATGGTGGCTCCGTTCGGGATCCGCCATTTTGCACCGTCAGTTCCCAGACACATCACTGGACCGTTACTCTGAGGCATCACCAGCTATGCGGTGATAGGGCAAACTAAGCAAGGATATTATTGTCATTTTAAGAAAATAAACACAAGTTAAATCTTGATTTTTTTCCCCAAGCTCCACCCTTGCCCCAGCACACGAGAATCATTGAATGCCAAGGAGTACAGGTTTCCTTCTGTCCTTTTTCTACTCCAAGACCCCATCCAAGAAATGTAAACACTTTAGGGCCAGATATCCAAAGAGTTCATGCAACGCGTCGTAGCAAGTAAAGTTGCTGTGCTGAATTGCATGATTGGAAGAGGGCAGAACTGCACCATATCAACTAACAAGCATTGGCATAGCCAATAGGTCTTGCCTTTGGGACCTTATAAGTGTTTATCATTGCAGAACACAAGCTGCGAGTTTACAAAGATCAGAAAGTAGACAGAAGCGTGGCTCAGTGGTTAGAGGCAGCAGACCCAGAAGCTGAGATCGGCCGTGGACCAGGGTTCGATTCCCCACCTCGGCGGGTCTCGGGCTCAAAAATTCCACAGAGTCGACAATTCTCGCTCTGGTGCCTACTCGACTCACAAGGTCACACTCTGCGACTCTGGGCAATAGCTCGCTTAATCTCCACTACGGCCCCTCGCGGCGGGATGCCTGGCTTTCACCTTGTGGATACCCGGCCGGGATATCTCACAGGGGAATACCAGGACGGGTTCCCTAAGCAAGCGCCTTGAGGCCCCTGGGTTAAAGGGCGCTATATAAATCGAAAAACATTTACATTTACAGAGCAACCAGTCACATTTCGTTTAACAGCTGTAGTTGTGCTAGACCATTTTTTAACTGCATGAGCTTGAATGTTTGTGCTTATAAATTGATTTAAAATGTAATTATGAAATATTCAGCCTGTTCTAAGGCTAAGGTAATTTGCCTCCATGAGGGCATTGGTAGCTTCCAAAGATGGCCCCTGTAAAAAGCAGTGGTGCACCATATTTCTGACCTTGATGCAAAAGTATAGTCGCTTGGATGCAGGTCTCCCTCTTGTTTATTCTGCAGACATATGAAGAAGAACCACCATGTATCTAAATAGTTACTACTACGCCTTCCAAGTTCCTGCTTAGCCCACACATGCTTCACTTTGAAAAGATTGGGAGCTCCACTAGACCACAGAGTTTTAACACGAATCAGTGCGCCTGCGCCGATAAGCATGCTGACACAGAATTGTGTCTATGCCATAGATAGTGCAACACTTGTGATACTAGGAGAGGAGCCTGCCTCCATAACTTTTATCCAGCACCAAGGGTTCAAGATGTTTCAGGTCGATAGGAGCGAAAAGAATATTGACTTGTCATGGCAGGTCTCCCAGTCATGATGTCCCTGCATCTTCGACTGGCGGTACACTAGAACAGAATCGTCGATCTTAAGGGTGGTGCCCAGGTCCTGGGCAGAGTATGAGGGAGGAGATCCGCTGCCTACAGAGTCCTGTTATCTCAAAGAGGTGGGAGTCCTGTGGTGTCACTGGGGTGGGAGCCTTGTGGTGTCACTTCCCTGGGAGTCCTGGTACATAGACCGCAACTGCATGAAACTGCACTTAATAAACTGATCCCAACCATCCGAGAAGGGACCGAACAAACTAAACAAAGTGGCCTAGCTCACAGCAGACTTTATTCATTCTGTGTCGCAGATAAGCCTCTCGAGGTAAGCCGCACTCTTGGAAGCACATACTAGTGGTGTTCCTGAAGAAGGGTTGTTGACTTTACCGCACTGAAAGTGGTATATCTAGGTCACTGTTTAGGAGTACAAGATTCATGTGCCCGCTTGAGCACACCCTGCGTTGTATAGGTTACAGATTCAGTGTAGACAGCACAGCTTACATTATTCATCATTTACCACAATGTCTTAGTTACTAGAAAGACTGTTTTGTCAAACGGTAATAGCAAATTGTTTCATTACTTAGTCATAACTTGCATAGTCAGGCTACCAAATGGCTCAGCGAGTTGAACGGTGTCTCTGAAACTTGCTTGCAGGTCACGAGTTCAAAATGTAAGGGCGACCCAGTCTACTATCCTTCAGTGGTCAATAAAAAAAAGTGCCATTACTTCGCGACAGCTGTATAATTATTAACCCTTTCTGTAGGATTCCTTTCGAAAACCAAAAAGTGCAACCTTAAAAGTTTCAGGTATGCTAAGTGCAGTAAACATGCCCTTTTAAAGATGTTTATGTAAAAAACAAGCATTGCAGATTTGCACTTTTGTCAAAAGTGGATAAATATTTCACGATCTTTTTACATGGCCCTTTTCACATTTCACCTTCGAGATCTTGGTGGTAAAAGAGTTCAATTTAAGTTTGCAGTGTGCACCAATCGTTTGTGCTCTTATTTTATTGCATGTCTCTGTGGTTCACTAGGGCTTAAAGGGGGTAAAAGCTGTCATCAGTGGCACAGCTGAAGGTGCAAGTATTTGTCAGCCCAGCCTTTTGTAAGTAAGCCTGCTTGCACTGTGATTCCCGACTGCTACGAGCAACCTGCTACAAAATGCATGGTAATCTAAGGGCATATTAAACAAGTCTTCCGCGTTTGCAGGGGTCATGTTCAATTATTTAAAAGGGCTCTAGATAAAATAAGAGACATTCGGCCAGATTCATGAAGCCAAATTGCGATCGCAATAGCTGCGAAAAAGCTATTGCGATCTCAATTTGATGAAAAGCTATTGAAGAACAAAATTTGCGAGTCCGCTAACATAGAATAGCGAATTCGCAATATAATGCGCAGAATCCCGGTAGTAGGCCATTAGCGATTCTGTAAATGCGAGAAACCACGGATTCTGCGAATAAATCAGCAAAATCGCTAATTATTCACAATCGCTATTCAAGAAAAATCGCAATTTGCAATTATCCCGAAAATCGCATTTTGCGAGGCGCAAATTAAGGAGAACTTAAACCAGGTGGTAACCAGTAAGGAACATTTTTTTTTTTTTGAAAAAACGTTTCCTAATCAGCAACAGGTGCTGGCCTCACCAAACACAATTAAGGAGATGCAGCTGCAGCATTAGGACACTCACAATGCCAGGACTCTACATGGTGGTCAGGCGGCGACGGCTACAGCGAGCAGCACGGAACAGACGTAGGATCCAGGAGAGGATATTCTGCCAGCGGGTCACCCTGCTGGGCCAAACCAGAGAGCAAATATACTCGAAGTACCGCCTGAATGGGCCAATGATCATCAAGCTCATCCAGGACCTGGACCCCCTGATGCAGCACCCAACAAGGCGGACCAATGCCGTGCCCACACATGTCCAGGTATTGTGCAGCCTGGCCTCCGGAAGCTTCCAGGGGATAGTTGCCGTTGCTGGGGGGATATCCCAGCCCACCATGTCCCGCTGCCTAAGGAGTTTCCTAGATGCAATGCTGACCCAGCTACACCACCACATTTCATTCCCCACCAGCCAACAGTACTTGGATGAGACCAAGCATCAATTTTACAATGTTGCGCAATTTCCGCATGTGATAGGATGCATTGACTGTACCCACATCCACATCTGCCCACCAGCACAAATGGAATACATGTACCGCAACCGCAAGTCCTACCACTCCCTAAACATCCAGATGGTGTGCAATGCTAAGACATACATCACGGACATAGTGGCACAGTACCCTGGGAGCACACATGACTCCTTCATATTCCGGTGCAGTGGCCTCCACACACGACTGTCCAGGGGAGACTTTGGTGAAGGACACCTACTCGGTAAGTACACTTGCTCCACAATGTTACACTGTGATGATGTAGCTGCGCAGCACAGGCACTCGCCCTCTGCTCCTCTCATTCAGGTGACAGTGGCTACGCTCTTCGTGAGTACCTCCTCACCCCATACCTCAACCATGCAACACCACAGCAACGGCATTACAATGTAGCACACATACGCACAAGGAATTGCATTGAGAGGACATTTGGGCTCTTGAAGAGCAGATTCCGCATACTTCACAAGACTGAAATACGATTCGGATGTCTGCTGCCGCATTGTGGCTGTGTGTGCAATACTACACAACATTGCTACCAAGCGCCGGATACCTGTAGAGATATCTGGCAGTGATTCGGAAGGGGACCACCGGCCACCTGCACATGCGCGTCATGCACGTGGGGAAAATCCTGCTGAAGGACACAGACGGCACAACCAAATCACAATGAACTGTTTCTAGTGCACCCACTCCCCTCACCCAACACTTCACTCATGCATGACAATGGAAATAATGGCATGAGTCCGATATTCAATTCTTGAATAAATATTATTGTTGAGTGCACAATAATAAGGAATAATTTGTATCAGTTACATATGAGGAGTATTGCGCCATACTTCTCAATATTTCTAACTGGACATGCTTATGTCATCAGCATGTCCCTGCCCATGTACTGAAATGTCATTGGCGCCTCCGGCTCGCAGCTCCAAGTCGCCTCTCAGGCTCCTCCTCCGGCAGGGCACGTGATCCCGCACTGGGCCTGCTGCTACGGCGTAGGACACCGACCTGTGTCGCAGACAGGCTGCTGATACTCGATGTCCCCTCGCTTGTGTCATCCCCTCCGGCATTGGCTTGGCCAGTTGGTTGTAGAGCCTGGACAGCAGTGGTCACCTGCTCGAGTGCACGTGCCACGTCCTCACAGCATTGTCCCATCTGCAGCTGCATTGCTAGGGACCTACGGGACAGCTGGGAGGTGGCATTTCCTATCACGTAATTTGAACGTGTGTACGCCGAGAGGCGTGTGAGTAGCTGGCGGTGGCGGCGGCGGGTGAGGTTGCGCTGGCTGATCATGGCCGCAGTGTTTGCCTCCATGGCAGTGGACATCCGGTCAATTTGATCAAACAGATTGGCAACATTCCTGCCTGTGTTGTGCAGCTGCAGGTGTATAGCACCTAGGTGTCGTGCCTGCAATTGGTGCACGCGCAGCATGCGGCGCTCAATAGAGAGCCCTGGCACACGCACAGCCATCCCCCTCCTGCCGGTGCGTGGTGTACTCTGCTGCCACTCCCTGACATGCCTGCTCTGCTGGCTGGGCACAGTGGGTGTACGCTGTGTCGCAGGTCTTGCAGCACCTGATGTTGATGGTGCCACTAGAATGGGTCTTGCAGCTGGCAATGTTGGTGTGTCTGATGTAGCTGGTGTTGCAGGTGGTGGTACGTTTGGTGGCACTGGAGCTTGGGCAGATGGTGCTGGTTGTGTGGATGTTCCCTCTTCCTCACCCTCAGGCTCCTCCGGAGCGTCATCTATCTGCAGCCTCTCGCTGTCACTGCTGGTGTTATCTGCGCCACCTGTGATGGAAAGTGGACGTAGATTAATTACATGTATCTTTGACATTCCCTGACTGGCTGTTGCAAAGCGTACATTGGGACCTGTCTGGCTGCATGGGAGTTTATGTACATTGTGGTCAGACTACATGTCCCACAATGCAATAGGGATGTTCTGATGTGCATGGCCTGCATGACTGGGGTTGATTATGGGAGGCTATAGGGTCATGGCCATTGTTAGGGGACCGGGTCGCAGTCGCATGGCACTTACCTTGGCTGTCTTGGGTGGGTCGGGATGAGACAAGACGGATAACCCCAACAAATGCCTCAGGCTGCAGTGTGTCCTCCACACGATCCTCCAAGGGGGTGTTGGGAGGGACTGTAGGATCTCCCCCTCCAGTTGCAAGGCTTTCACCCAGCCTCTCAGCCACCCTCTCCTTGGCACGACCTCGGAGGTCGTACCACCTCTTCTTGAGGTCGTCTATGGACCTCTGTGTGACTCCTACTGCGTTCACTCTGGCGCGGATGCGCAGCCACAGTCGCCGTTTCTTGGCCTCAGGCACCCTCCTGGAGTCTTTGCCGAAAAGTTTGTCATGGTCTTTGCAGACTCCATCGATTAGATGCTCCAGCTCCTGCTCCGAGAACTTTATCTTGCGCTTTCGCCCGGTGTCACTGGGACCTGCTGCTGCTTCCTGTGCCATAGCTGCAGTCTGCAGTATCCTAAATTCCAAGACTGGAGGTGGTTTGTGAGGAGCTCTGAGTGGTGCTGCTTCAATGTCTGCCTCAGTGTTCTCAATGGGGGAGGGAACTGCCTGCTTCCTGGTTGTGATGTCATCACTTTGCTCGAAATGCGACTTCCCGTTTTTGCGATCTCGCAATTAGCAAGATCGCAAATTGCGATCTCGCTAATAGCGAGATTGCAATTCCAACGCGAAAATTGACGTAATTTGCGATTTTACTGCGATTTCGGTAAATCGCTATCGGCTTTTGCGGCCGGATGCGATTCGCTATTTTTACTCGCACTTTTACATGAATCCCATTATGCAAATTCTAAATTGCGATTCGGTATTAATCGCAATTTAGAATTCGCATATTTGGGCTTTCATGAATCTAGGGGATACTATTTTTTTAAAATCTCTACAACTTTCCTTAGCGTCACAATACATTTAGACAAACTAAACTTGTGTCCGTAAATAAATGTACCCAGTTAATGAGAAGAATGTGTTGCCTCAGACAACATTAAATACTGTTATATCCAACCTATGTGTAGCAGTGAAGTGTGATGAATGATCTTGCACCCTGCTCCCTAATGTCAGCTGGAACATGAATAATACAGGGCAAATGCTGGCACCTGATGGTCATGGGTATAGTTACTAGTGGGATGGTGGCTAGCAGGATAGACAGACAAAATAATATCGATGTATAGTTCCGTGCAGGTCTGACACTTCTTGGTAAGGGGTAGGTGGAAGGAAGGAGCAAAGATAATGCTAACTTGTGCTCATGTACATCTTTGTATTGAGTTCGCAATAAATAAGCGCAGTATAAAAGTGCAAAAAATATGTGTGTGTCCATAGAGCTTAATGCTGGTTAGTGCAATATGAAATAGTGGTGCTTTTATTTATAGCGCTACAAGGTCTCAGTCCCCGCTGAAAGCGTTGCAAATATGCATTCCAAACAGCAGTGCAATGTTAGGAAATAAGAACTCAATACAATAACATGACGCAAGAGGGGGCAGTGTGTCCTTGTAGATGGTTGTAAGTGAAGGAGCTTTCATAGGTTTTGCATGCTTGTTTACCTTGGACATTGAAACAACTCATAGCCACATATAGTTTTAACAAGGAGATGATACGCCTGTTCACCAGTGTTTTCACAGTTAATATTTTATAGTGGGTGTTTAAAGCAGGAAACTGACCGGAGATGCTAAAACTGTAAGAAAACGGGTGTGTGCCAGGAGATATGGTTTTCTACAAGTCGCTGACATTCCAGGGTTTAAGTATCAACACGTTTGCTTTTATTATTATTATTTTTTTAAAGGTGAGGACAGGAAAGAGCATTTGGCTTTCTGAGATCATGCAAAGGGGTAATATAAACTGAGGTTGATGAGCAGGTCCGCCGGGGAGGAGTTTGTCACTGGGTGGAAGAAGGGAGGTAAAGAGCCAATGGAGCAGGGACGGGTGAAAAAACGTTTAAACTGCTCCCCGTATAAATCAATCAATTATTTATAACATTTGTAAAGCGCACTACTCACCAGTGAGGGTCTCAAGGTGCTGAGCGGAGGGGTGTTGCTATTGCTCGAAAAGCCAGGTCTCGAGTAGCCTCCTGAAGGTGAGTAGGTCCTGGGTATGCCGGAGGAGAATGGGGAGGGTGTTCCAGGTTTTGGCGGCGAGGTGGGAGAACGATCTGCCGCCGGTGTTCGTTCTTTGGATGCGGGGGACTGTGGCAAAGGCGAGGTCGGCGGAGCGGAGCTGGCGGTTCGGGGTGTAGAAGATGAGTCAGCTGTTGAGGTATGTCGGTCCGGTGTTGTGGAGTGCTTTGTGTGCGTGGAGCTTGAAGGTGATCCTCTTGTTGACAGGAAGCCAGTGCAGGTCTTTTAAGTGGGGTGTAATGTGGCTGCGGCGAGGAATGTCGAGGTGTGCGGAGGCATTCTGTATGCGTTGTAGATGTTTTAGGTGTTTTGCCGAGGCTCCTGCGTAGAGGGCGTTGCCGTAGTCTAGCCTGTTGCTGACGAGTGCCTGGGTGACCGTTCTTCTTGTTGGTGCTACTCCCAGTGTGGTCGGCCACCAGGAGTCGTCCCACGCAGAGGGGGTGGAGCTGAGGATGAAGTCTTCCGTCTTGTCTGAGTTCAGCTTTAGGCGGCTGATCTTCATCCATTCTGTGACAGCTCTCATTCTTTCGTGAAGGTTGGTTTTGGCGATGAGGAGGTCCTTAGTGAGAGACAGGATCAGGTGGGTGTCGTCGGCATAGGAGATGATGTTGAGGTTGTGCAGTCGGGCGACATGAGCGAGTGGTGCCATGTAGATGTTGAACAATGTCAGGCTGAGGAAAGATCCTTGGGGTACGCCGCTGATGATCTCGGTGGCTTCGGAACGGAAAGGGAGGAGGGGGACGCTCTGGGTTCTGCCGGAGAGGAAGAATGTGATCCAGTCCAGTGCTTTGTCTCGGATTCCAGCATTGTGGAGGCATGTTCATAGGGTGCGGTGACAGACAGTGTCGAAGGCGGCTGACAGGTCCAGGAGGATGAGGACTGCGGTTTCGCTGTTGTCCAGTAGGATCCTGATGTCATCCTTGGCCGTGATGAGGGCAGTTTCAGTGCTGTGGTTGCTGCAGAACCCAGACTGGGATGGATCCAGGATGCTGTTCTCCTCAAGGTAATGGGTCAGTTGTCTGTTTACAGTCTTCTCAAAGACCTTCGCTGGGAACGGGAGCAGGGAGATGGGTTGGAAGTTCTTGAGGTCTTTGGGGTCTGCCTTGGGTTTTTTGAGTAAGGCGTTGATTTTGGTGTGCTTACAGCTTTCCGGGAATGTCGCGGTCTCTAAGGAGATATTGATGTTCTTGCGGAGATGGGGTGCGATGGTGGAGCTGGCTTTGTTGAAGATGTTGTGTGGGCAGGGGTCTGCCGGAGAGCCGGAGTGGATGGTGTTCATGATTTTGATGATGTTGTCGTCGTTTATGTTGGCCCAGGCGAGCAGGGGGTCGGTGAGGGTGGTGGTTGTGAGGTTGGAGGTCTCTGTAACTGTCGGGGCAATCAGGGTGTTGAAGCTGTTGTGGATGTCTGCAATCTTGCGAGGGATGAAGGTGGCAAGGGCGTCACACAGGTCTTGCGAAGGTGGGATGTCATTGGTGTTGGAGCTATGGTTGGAGAGCTCTTTCACTATGTTGAAGAGCTCTTTGCTGTTGTGTGCGTTGTTGTCTAGGCAACAAGCAACAAGCACTGAAAACACAACATCTGTATATCCAGGGATAACATTCCAGCAGCCGAGGTGCCTCACAGCCTTTAAATTATGGCCCTCAATGTGTAACAAATACTATAGTTTCCCTCTAGTTCGTGCCAATGTGCTACTATGCAAAAACAACATGCGCTGAAAGACAAGCCCTCATGCATGTATGGCATTTGGAAACATGATTCTCTTCAACACATAGCACCCTGCGCAGCGCTGCTCGCTCCCGCAAGGTGGATGCCTGGCGTGCACGAGCTGCTGAAAAGTGCAGACCGATTCCTAAAGGTCTTTTCGTAGAGCAGTGTATGCACACTGCCTAAGTGAAACCTAAAAAAATTACCCAGTTCCGCTCTCACCCTGCACTGGCACACATTGGCAGCCATGTGCCGAGGCAGTCACCCATGCGCAATAGTGCCAGGGTATCTGTGTTGTGCGTTAGCATAATATTTGTGCACAAAGGGGTCATGAAAATATTTCTCCTTGTTATGCCTGCCTCAGGGAGGTACAGAATTTTGGCTAAAATCCTTCTCTGCAATATTTTGCATCAAAACCCATGAGCGGATGCATGGGAACGCCTTTGGAACTCCCTCCTGATGCAACGAAATACAATGCAGTGCATTGTGCTGCAATTTATTACTTCGGGTTACGATCCAATGCAAATTATGAATTTGCATTGGATTGTAAATCCCACAAGTAGACATTGCGTTGGTGCTGCGTTAAACAAGTAACACAAACCTGATGCAAAGTTTTTGTAAATTGGGCCTTAATTTCCTAGGTCATGTTAGATGTTTGAAGTCTCTCATGAGAAAGGAAATAATTGGCCCCAAGCCTATTCACAATTCCTCCCAGGCTTCCTCTGACTCATATGCTATTTTCTGTATCCCTAGAAGGTACAAAGTCCTAGAATACATGTCTAATGTTTCTGGAGCCTTGGATCAATATCACAAGCAAATAACTCAAGCAATGTGTTCAGATGTTCCCTCAGGATAGCAGAGGGGTTTGCGGTTTCTGGGAAGTCTAGTTTACTATTGTAACCCCAGTTCTAGTTTATTTCGGGAAAGTGCAACCTTCCCAAAAACGTTCAGGAGTCTTAGCAGGAGTCTAAGCTAACTCTAATCCTGTAATATTTTGGGAACATTTAAAAATCCCCTACTTAATGTGAAAACATGCTGTAAGTTTGCATTGCCAGGCAGTGTTGCCTTGATAACACCATTGAATAAAAAAAAAATTGGAATACGATGCTTCATGTTTGGGGCCAATGTTTCATTCCACTCCTGCCGTGTTTTTGAGTTGAATTAATAAGATGAAGGCGTCCTTGACCAACAGAGATAGCACCTTGCCTTGTTTTGCTACACATGCTCTGCCTCCACCGAACACACGCTACTTGTTCACTGCTTTGGGGCCTTTAATTGTACTGTGTAAAAAGATAACAGCACACACTGGAACAGAAGAGTGGCTTATTCCTAAACATTCCAGCCATGGCCACAATATCCTCCAACTTTCTCTCACTTCGTCATCTGGCAAACACTATCACCCCATGCTTTATTTACAGAACCTCAACCACAAAAGATGCCACTATCTTCCCCTCCAAATTGTTTTGTCCTTAAAACCAAGTAATTGTCCTCCTTTAGAGATTCATCCTAGAAATAGAAATCACTAAATCAGATGTAACATATAAACGTCCATATTTGCATACAACTGAAACTAACTACAAGAAATCACATGATGAACAACATAACAACCTAGGTTACATGAACTGGAAGATCAATAGTCACACTGTATCCCACACACCACAGACAAGTGTGATGCCACAAACTTCTTCAGTGAGAAAATGAAGATCTACCAGCACATCAACAACACCAAACCTGTTGAAATCTGTGAAATAACACCCACCTTACGGATGACAACTTCAAGATACACCAATATGCTGACGATATAAAATTCTGCTTGAAAGTCTTCTCTATGTCAGACATCCAGTGTCTCAAACACTGCATGCTCCTCATCCAGACCTGGATGTACTGCACTTACCTGACAACCAAGGCAGAACTCCTTCTATTTGCCAAGAACAACAACCAAGAAATTGTACAAACTTGGCTCAATGATCTTGAATGATTCGTAGAATAACTTTCACTGAATACCAAGCCACTAAGATTCACACCAACCTCACTATCAAGGAACACACGGCCAAAACAAAGCTCTTTCTTTTCTGGAAAGTGATACCATTTCTTTCACATAGCACCTTCAGGACTGCTGTTCATGCCCTTATTTTCCCACCTTTCGATGGTGGTAATCCTCGGCTCCATGGTCCCCTAGATTCTACATTGGCACTATTTAAGGGCATCCTACATGCCACAAAATGTGTCATCCAGGGCCGGAAGAAATATGATCACATATGTATTCTTCCTGATGGAACTCCATTGGCAACACCACCATCTTCAAAACCAGCTTCCTAGTTTACATTTATTATTGGCAGCCCCTCTGCTTATCTTGCAAACTATCTCTCCATCTCTAGTGACTCTTGACACACCCACAGCTAGGCCACCAATAGACAGTGGACTAAGGGGCCGATTAGGATGGCGGTGAATCCGCATCCTCTGGGCCGGCAGAAGCCACCGCAGGCCTGGAGGATGCGGATTCACCGCCGCGGCCACAGAAAACACCCACCGCCAGATTAGGATGGTGGTGGGATTGCGGTGGGACCAGCGGCGGACGGCAGGTCCGTCTGCAGCTGATTTGCGGGGTGTGGAGGGCTATTTGGTGGCGGTGTCTGCAAGACACCGTCAGCCAAATTACGATGTGCATTGCAACATGCTTTTCCACGGCGGCTTTTCCGCCGTGGAAAAGCATGTGGTCTTTGGTGTTTGGGGGCCCGTTGCGGGCCCCCAGGGTGTCGGGGGTGCACATTGGGGGTACCTATGGTACCCCCCAGCATTTACATGAACAAAGCGGCAGGCACCGCGCGGTGCCTGCCGCTTTGTGCATGTACATGTAAAACATGCATTTTTAACCTTGCGGCGGGTGCTGCTTCAATCAGCACCCGTCGCAAGGTTAAAGATACAGGATGTGACCACCAGGGTGGCGGTCACATCCTAATTGCACCGGAGGGACCGCCGCTGCCACTGCGGACGGTCCCTCCACCTCAGGGGTGGCGGACGGACGCCAGTCCGTCTGCCATCCTAATAGGCCCCTAAGAAGGGTGATAAAGAAAAAAGGAGACAGCAGGTCTTTTCAGCCTATGCACCCAGGGAATAACATCCCAGTATCTATAAGGATTGTTCCAGTGAACTCCAATTTAGGTAAGTTTTAAAGACACACATCTTTAAAGAACATGGCATGCACACACATACCAGATCTGAAAGTTCTGAATATTGCATATGATGAACTAAAGTCTTCAAAACTTTGTCTTTCTTCCTACATTCATAGCAATCTCTTACTGGCCTTTCCACTTCCAAATCCAAAACTAGCAACCAGAAATCCAACCAAATTCTTTCTTTCATTTTCACCACGGCCAAATGACCTTTGTGGGCTAGATCAATTGTTTAACCCGTGAGTGGTCAGTCGGACAGGTCTGATGTCTCTAAGCAAAATACTTTCCTTTTCTCCTAACTCCTTCTTTTTCTGGCCATGCCTTCTTTATCATTTCCAAAACAGTCACCAGCACTGCATAATTAACCAGCTCTGTCCTCCACTCTTCCTCCTTTATAGCCCTTTCAAGTACTACATCAACCCCCTTCCAAAGTCAGATCATCTTCCATCTCACAGCTCTATATTTCCCCTTCAGGAACTAGTCTAGAGAGGCAGTCTATTGCTCTGGTCTTTACCCCCTGTATATATGCTACCTCAAAGGTGTACTCCAACAAACCTGCCACCACTTGCAAATTCTTTGGGAGACCATATCTAACCATTTCTTGTTGAAGTTTTCTCTCAATGGTCTATGATCACACCTTGCTATGAACAC
Source organism: Lissotriton vulgaris (assembly GCF_964263255.1). Classification (NCBI taxonomy): domain Eukaryota; kingdom Metazoa; phylum Chordata; class Amphibia; order Caudata; family Salamandridae; genus Lissotriton; species Lissotriton vulgaris. The sequence goes on from NC_141699.1 coordinate 179,617,609, forward strand.
CCCTGCTCCTAACCAGCCATATGAATCCTGGGGGGAATGGCTGGAAAAAACCCTGATCGCGGAATACAAGGCTACTAGACCATCAGCTGCCTGCTTTGGAATCGTGCGCATGTTGTGCAAGATTCTGCCTCTTCTCCCTCAGTCCTGCAGGAAGCTGGTAGTGCAGTCTCTGATCGGTTTCTGCCTGGATTATGGCAATTCTCTTTACTTAGGTGCTCCCAAAGGAGTGACTCATAAACTCCAGGTTGTGCAAAATGCGGTGCAAGACTGCTCTTGGGTATTCATTTGCATAATTCAACTAGACAGGGTCTGATTGACCTCCACTGGCTGCCCATTGTCCAAAGGATTGAGTTTAAATATATTTGCATGGTGCACAGAGCCTTGTACTCGAGTGGTCCCCCAATCTCTCACCAACTGGTCACCCCTTATTCCCCTAATAGGCTTCTTAGATCCTCCACTTTATTTGTGGTAACTGTTCCCATGGTCGGAAGGGCTCGAAGTGAAGGACGGTCTTTTGGCTTTAACGCTGCCAAGCTGTGGAATGCTCACCCTCTTGCGATTAGCTCTACGAACTGTGAGCTGAGCTTCTGAAAAGTTTTATTAACTGATCCTTAGGTAACTCTTCCTGCCTTGATGTAGTGGTATTTCTGTCCTCTGTCACTGGGATGCCTTTGAGTTTCCATGCACTTTATAAATCCCATTGCATATCATAGCATAGAACCAACAATTATGCAATTTCCTGATTGCCAATGATGCCACCAATGCTTTCTTCTAAATCAAGGAGTAATTTATTTCTGCACTCTTCAATTACCTTGATGAAAAACCATGTCCTTGCCCCTCCTATAATGCACAATACTGCCCATGGACCTTTAGTACCTACGTCAGTTATCACAAAGGAGACAGTCTGTCCCTTGCCTAACTGTCATTCCATCTGCCAGATGGGGCTTCTGTACCCCACACCCTTGCCTCAGTCCTCCGACCTTGACTCTTGGGCCCTTGTGGACCTGCAATATTTTCTGCTACCCCACTGTCTCTCCTTTGTGCCTCTTTCTGTAAATGCATGTTTTGCCTTCTGTCCATTTCTATGCCACTTTTTGTTCCCTTCTGTCTCTATTTGTGCCGCTGTCCTTTTATTGATGCTTTTGTGCCTCTTTTTGCCCCACTCTCTGCCACTCCTGCTGGTTTGCTCTCTTTTTTCTTTTGCTCTCTTTTTCTCCCTTTTCTCATTTGCTATTTTTTTCTATTTTGCTTTTTTTTCTGCTTGATTTTTGCTCTCGTCTCATCTGCCTTCCCTTTTCTGCTGTATCCCTCTTACCTCCCCCATTGTGCTCCATGCAAGCGCTAGCCCATTCTATGCTTTCTCCTTCCCCTTCCTGAGTCCATAATGGCAGCCACTACCCGGACAAGTACTTCTGGATCACTGAAGGTACTCCTATGGTAAGCCATAGGATTGTAAGTCCTTCTATGCTGGCCCACACCCAGCGCCAGGACTCCTTGTCCACTGACAACCCACTACAGCCCGATATGCTACATGCATGGAACCCTCCCCATGGGTGGTCCACCGATCACCTACCACAGCCTGAAATACTATTTGGCTGGAACCCTCCATGCCCTCAACCCTGGACACCTGTCCCCTCACTGGGACCAAGTCTTCCCTACATGGACAGAAGGGGAATTCTTCTGCCTGACTTCCTGCTTCTCCTGTCCCTCCCCTGACTCCCACATACATCTACCCCCCACCTAAACACACCATGCAGACAACCACTCAGACCCTCCACTACCTCTCACAATACTCCACCCTCATCTACCTACTCCTCAACACGCTCCTGCTTGTCTAAAACCCCAAAGAAGTCAGGGGAATCCTGCATGACCTCTCCCCGGACCTACTATTTCTCACAGAAACCAGGATTAACTCAGTATCCCCTCTGGATATAGCAGTGGCTACCCCTGAATACAAGATGCCAAAGCAGGACGAATCTAAAAGACCCAGAGGAGTATTCACCGCAAGCATCGCAATCCTGATAGACACAGTACTCTATTGCCTCCTCCAACCCCAGAATCTGGTCCAATTTAAGCTCCACTCTTGTCAACCTCATCACCCCGCTGGCCCTTACATACATTCAATTGTTTAACTCTACTCAGCGACCTCAACTTCTATCTAGAAGTCCAACCCCCAACTCCACCACTCTCATGGAAGAACTCAGTAAGTATCTTAAGACTTACCCAAAGAGTGACAACCTCACCCACGTGGCTGGACAGCTCCTCTACTCCATGTTCACCAATTTTCCAAACATTACGGTAGACAAGCCACACTGCTCTTGGATAGGCTACTTCCTCATTCATTTTGGCCTGCCTCTACCCAATCAGCCTCAGAGCTCCAACTCCCATACCGCCCGATGCCAATGGGTCAAAGCCCCAGAGGATATCTGGATCTCAGCGCTCTGGTTCCTTTGCCCCTGCACCATGAGAACCTAGTGTGCTCAATCATGAACTTCAACACACTGATCACCTCCTGCGCAGACTCCTGTTCCCTCTGGTACACCGAGGACCTCCGGCTCACAAAGCATCACTGCATGCAGCTAGAAAGACAGTGGAGCCACTCCCACAACAACAACTACAGAAACCCCTACAAAGCAGCCATCCAGATATACCACCAATGCCTCACAACCACCAAGAGCCTAGCCCTCACTGAAAGTAGGAAATGCGGCTCCAACCCCTGCAAAGAAATCTTCAGCATTTTGCCCCACTGTCAGCACTACAACCATCACCCAATCCTGAGAACTCTGCACACAACTCTTCTACTACTTCACAAACAAAATCAACACCATCTACAAAACCTTCGCCCCCCAAATGGACTACTTCACTCTAGAAGTCGTCTACTCCGATGACAGAAACACCAAGGAAACAGCTCTGACTTGCTGGCCAGCCATCACCTCAACAGAAACCAATGACACCATGTGCACGATCCACTCAGAAGCCTCATCGGATCCATATCTACACAACATCTTCATCAAATGGCTTGACCCGATCCCCTCAGCCATTACATCCATTCTCAACTCCTCCATCTTCACCTCTACCTTTCTGAACTCCTGGAAACATGCCACAGTCCTCCCCCTCCTCAAGACCGACCTTGGCCAAATACTTTTCGATCTCCCTCCACCCATACCCGGTCAAAGTCCTGGAGAAAGTGATCCACAACCGGCTGACTTGCGATTGACTAACTACCTCAATGCAAACCACCTCCTGAACTCCTCCCAATCCAGATTCAGACAAACCCACCTGCCACCAATGACATCTGTTTCATCACGGACAAAGGGAAGACCAGCACTCATCTTTCTAGACCTCCTGGCAGTATTTAACACCATCTCACACACCATCCTCATCCAACGCCTCCACAAGACTGGAATTCAAGGCCCAGCATTACAATGGATCAGTCCCGTTATCTCTGGATAAACCAAAATGGTCAGCCTGGCCCCCTACTTGTCCGATACTTCCAACCTGCTCTGCGTTGTCCCTCAAGGCTCCAACCTGAGTGCCATAATCTTCAACATCTACATGTCTCCACTTAATAGCCTCATCTGCTCACATGGATTCAGCATCATCTCCTACACGGACAGGCCACTCCATCACCCAAGCCAACTTCATCAGATGCATGTCCTCAGTAGCAGTCTGAATGAAAAGGAACTGCCTCATGCTCCACAGCAACATAGAAGAGGTGGTATGGGAAAGACACCTCTTTCTTGTCTTCGGGTTGATGGCCCACTGGGCTAGGTCCGACTCTTCACCCATCCAAAGTGGTCAAGAACTTGGGTATTGTGATTGACAGCAAAATGTCCCTGGCTAATCAAGTCAACACAGTCACTTCCACTTGTTTCCACACCCTCAAACTACTCAGAAAAACTTCAAATGGCTCCTTTTGAACACCCGCGGAACAAACACAGAAGCTCTCATCACCAGCAAGCTCGCCTAAGCGAAGCTCCCTTTACGTTGGCACCCCAGCCAAACTCACCAAAAGGCCCCAAGTTGTACAGAATGCAGCCACAATATTTACACTCAACTCCCACACCGCACACACATATCCAAACACCTCAAATGCCTCCATTGGCTCCTAGTCCACAAACATGCCCTTTTCCAACTCTTCCTCACACCTACTCCCTCTAGACTCCCGCTGAACTATCATGCATGTGCTTGTCACAAGCAGGGTCCTCTAAGGAAACTCCCTCTAAATTGGCATCACAACCTAACTCACTAAAAGGGGGCCAAGTTATTCAGAACACAGCCGCAAGCCTTACACTCAAACTTCCACAGCACACACACACATATCCAAACACCTCAAAGACCTCTACTGGCTCCTAATTCACAAACATGCACTTTTCAAACATCTCATACATACCTACAAAGCACTACACAAACAAGGCACAGAATACCTCAACCACTACATCCTCTCCACGTCCAGGTGAGACACGTTCTGCCAGCCTGTGCTTCACCAATGCCCCAAGCATTCATCTGGCCGAACTTGCATGTTGCATCCAGTTTTCTTAAAGCAGTTACACACTCTTCATTGTTACCCTGTCTCCCTGCTACCTCCTTCTAAAATTGCAAAAAACACAGTTGATGGACAGAATGCAGAACAATGTCTTACATTCACCCCAGTACAAAGATCTGGGCCTAAATCCATCGTTTCTTTGCACTCCACACCACCCTAGGTCAGACACTGGCTATATGCAAATCAGCCTTGACCCTGTGCCTCATGGGAACAGTCCAGCCCAAACTACCAAGCCATGTCTTTCCTAGACCGGAATCAAGCATCCAAGGACCGGTTTCTGGCTATCAGCCTTCTTCAGCCTGAATAGCTTGACTCCAATGATGTGGAGAGCCTGGGACTTACGTCTGAGCATGCCCAGCCCACTCGGGGTTAAAATTGCAAAAAACACAGTTGATGGACAGAATGCAGAACAATGTCTTACATTCACCCCAGTACAAAGATCTGGGCCTAAATCCATCGTTTTTTTGCACTCCACACCACCCTAGGTCAGACACTGGCTATATGCAAATCAGCCTTGACCCTGTGCCTCATGGGAACAGTCCTGCCCGAACTACCAAGCCATGTCTTTCCTAGACCGGAATCAAGCATCCAAGGACCGGTTTCTGGCTATCAGCCTTCTTCAGCCTGGATAGCTTGACTCCAGTGATGTGGAGAGCCTGGGACTCACGTCTGAGCATACCCAGCCCACTCGGGGTTAAAATTGCAAGAAACACAGTTGATGGACAGAATGCAGAACAATGTCTTACATTCACCCTAGTACAAAGATCTGGGCTTAAATCCATCTTTTTTTTGCACTCCACACCACCCTAGGTCAGACACTGGCTATATGCAAATCAGCCTTGACCCTGTGCCTCATGGGAACAGTCCAGCCCGAACTACCAAGCCATGCCTTTCCTAGACCGGAATCAAGCATCCAAGGACCGGTTTCTAGCTATCAGCCTTCTTCAGCCTGGATAGCTTGACTCCAGTGATGTGGAGAGCCTGGGACTCACGTCTGAGCATACCCAGCCAACTCGGGGTTAAAATTGCAAAAAACACAGTTGATGGACAGAATGCAGAACAATGTCTTACATTCACCCTAGTACAAAGATCTGGGCCTAAATCCATCGTTTTTTTGCACTCCACACCACCCTAGGTCAGACACTGGCTATATGCAAATCAGCCTTGACCCTGTGCCTCATGGGAACAGTCCTGCCCGAACTACCAAGCCATGTCTTTCCTAGACCGGAATCAAGCATCCAAGGACCGGTTTCTGGCTATCAGCCTTCTTCAGCCTGGATAGCTTGACTCCAGTGATGTGGAGAGCCTGGGACTCACGTCTGAGCATACCCAGCCCACTCTGGGTTAAAATTGCAAAAAACACAGTTGATGGACAGAATGCAGAACAATGTCTTACATTCACCCTAGTACAAAGATCTGGGCTTAAATCCATCTTTTTTTTGCACTCCACACCACCCTAGGTCAGACACTGGCTATATGCAAATCAGCCTTGACCCTGTGCCTCATGGGAACAGTCCAGCCCGAACTACCAAGCCATGCCTTTCCTAGACCGGAATCAAGCATCCAAGGACCGGTTTCTAGCTATCAGCCTTCTTCAGCCTGGATAGCTTGACTCCAGTGATGTGGAGAGCCTGGGACTCACGTCTGAGCATACCCAGCCAACTCGGGGTTAAAATTGCAAAAAACACAGTTGATGGACAGAATGCAGAACAATGTCTTACATTCACCCTAGTACAAAGATCTGGGCCTAAATCCATCTTTTTTTTGCACTCCACACCACCCTAGGTCAGACACTGGCTATATGCAAATCAGCCTTGACCCTGTGCCTCATGGGAACAGTCCAGCCCGAACTACCAAGCCATGTCTTTCCTAGACCGGACTCAAGCATCCAAGGACCGGTTTCTAGCTATCAGCCTTCTTCAGCCTGGATAGCTTGACTCCAGTGATGTGGAGAGCCTGGGACTCACGTCTGAGCATACCCAGCCAACTCGGGGTTAAAATTGCAAAAAACACAGTTGATGGACAGAATGCAGAACAATGTCTTACATTCACCCCAGTACAAAGATCTGGGCCTAAATCCATCGTTTTTTTGCACTCCACACCACCCTAGGTCAGACACTGGCTATATGCAAATCAGCCTTGACCCTGTGCCTCATGGGAACAGTCCAGCCCAAACTACCAAGCCATGTCTTTCCTAGACCGGAATCAAGCATCCAAGGACCGGTTTCTGGCTATCAGCCTTCTTCAGCCTGGATAGCTTGACTCCAGTGATGTGGAGAGCCTGGGACTCACGTCTGAGCATACCCAGCCCACTCGGGGTTAAAATTGCAAAAAACACAGTTGATGGACAGAATGCAGAACAATGTCTTACATTCACCCCAGTACAAAGATCTGGGCCTAAATCCATCGTTTTTTTGCACTCCACACGACCCTAGGTCAGACACTGGCTATATGCAAATCAGCCTTGACCCTGTGCCTCATGGGAACAGTCCAGCCCGAGCTACCAAGCCATGTCTTTCCTAGACCGGAATCAAGCATCCAAGGACCAGTTTCTGGCTATCAGCCTTCTTCAGCCTGGATAGCTTGACTCCAGTGATGTGGAGAGCCTGGGACTCACGTCTGGACAGAATGCAGAACAATGTCTTACATTCACCCCAGTACAAAGATCTGGGCCTAAATCCATCATTTTTTTGCCGAGTGGGATGGGTATGCTCAGACGTGAGTCCCATGCACTCCACACCACTGGATTCAAGCAAGCTGGGCTGAAGACGGCTGGAATGCCAGAAACCGGTCCTCGTAAGCTTGTTTCCGGTCCAGGGAAGGCATGGCTTGGCAGTTCGGGCTGGACTGTTCCCATGAGGCACAGGATCAGACTGATTTGCATATGGCCATGTCTGAACTGGGGTGGTGTGGAGTGCAAAAACTGTGGTTTTTGCACCTCCTTCTAAAATGGCATTGTTTCAATATTGTGCTGAATCAAGTTAAATAATGCAAATCCAGCTTCTTGACAAAGTCCTTATATACAATGAATACCGTAGCAGCATAGTTCTCCAGTTCTGACAAGTTCTCCAGGACGTCTTGTCCTTCAGCTTCTAGGCTATGCTACAAGAAAGTCAACTTTGCTCCTCAAATTTGCATAATTTTGGAACTTCTTTTTCTACTTTCCCTATCCTAGCAGTGGTTCACCCTGATGTATTGGCATAGCTAGACCGGATCACTGACATAATATCGATTACACTAATATAGAATTACACAAATATCGAAGATAAACTATTGAATACAAAAATATTGAATTCCTATCTACAAACAGGTAAGTACAAAAATATCAAATCAAAAATATAGTTTAAAAAAATATAGTTAGTCAAAATATCGATTTTTTTTAAATGTCTTAAAAATGATTTAAAATGAATGAAATATTAAACATAATTAACTGAAATATACTTAAAAATACTTAAATATCCTTAAAATTATTAAATAATGAATTTAAGTTATAAAAAACATGCCATTTTGTTTTTCAAAACATATATATAGTAACATAATATTAATAACAAAATATGCAATATTTTCACCGTAGGATAGCAGCAGGGTAAAATTTACTATTACCACTCCAATGAGTGCAACAGTAGGGAAAACGTTGGATAGCGTAGGGGTAAAAATTACTATTCCAACTTCCGAGAGTGCAACAGTTGGGAAAGCGTTGGATAGCGTAGGGGTAAAAATTACTATTGTCACTCCAGTGAGTGCACCAGTAGGTAAAGCGTTGGATAGCATAGGGGTAAAAATTACTATTCCCACTCCAGAGAGTGCAAAAGTAGGGAAAGCATCGGACAGCATAGGGGTAAAAATTACTATTCCCACTCCAGTGAGTGCAACAGTAGGGAAAGCGTTGGATAGCGTAGGGGTAAAAATTACTATTCCCACTGCAGAGAGTGCAACAGTAGGGAAAGCGTTGGATAGCGTAGGGGTAAAAATTACTATTCCCACTCCAGTAGGGAAAGTTAATACTTCATATATTATTTTGAAAAAAGTAAATAATTATACCAATAAAAAAGTTAATTAAAAGTAATTACCAATTTAATATAATATAATAATTAATCAATTAAAAATACAACAAAAATTCATTATTAAAATTAATTACCTATTCATACAAATTAATTACCAATTAACAATTAATGAATTAGCAATTAAAAATAAATAACAATTAATTCAAAATAAATACCAATAAATAAATTAAAATATTTAATTAATGACAATTAAATTACACCCCACTAACCCGGGGCGTAGAATGCGTAGTGGGGCTACGCGAAGCTACGCAAAGTGCGTGAGAAACTACGTCCACCTACGCACTTCGCGTAGCCCTACTATGCGCTGCCTGCCCCCCCCTCCATACCTAATTTTTGAGAATATTGAAAGAAAAGTAAATAAAAAGGCACTTACCTTGTGCGCTGTGTCCCGGGGCTCCCTCTGCTTGTTCGTGTCGCCATTGCCGCCATCTTGAATACCAATGCGCAGGCAAGGCCGCCCGCGCATGCGCATTTCTCACGAGAAATGCGATGCGCGGGCTGCCGCGCATGTGCATTGGTATCGGCGACGGCGGCGCGAACGAGCAGAGGGAGCCCCGGGACGCAGCGCACAAGGTAAGTGCCTTTTTATTCACTTTTCTTTCATTATTTTCAAAAATTAGGTATGGAGTGGAGGGCGGGAGGGAGGCGGGTGGAAGGCAACTTCGCTACGCCCACGGGGTGGGCGTAGTGTTGCCTGCTACGCCTACTTTGCAAAGGGCGAAGTAGGCAACACTACGCCCACTCCGTGGACGTAGCGAAGTCCTTCGGCCAGGGTTACTTCCCACCCTATTCCCCTATAAACCCACAACCCGCTACTGGAAAGAAATTTATAAAATTAACATAATTATCAATTAATCAATTAATAAAAATGTAATAAATGTATTATCAATTACAATTTAATTAATTACCAATTAAAAATGAATTAACAATGAATTCAAGATAAATACCAATAAATAAATTAAAATATTTAATTTATTATAATTAAATTACTTCCCACTCTATTCCCCTATAAACTCACAACCCACTAGGGAAAATAAATTATTAAAATGAACATAATTATCAATTAATCAATTAAGTAAAAGTAATTGCCAATTAAAATTTAATTAATTACCAAATACAAATAAATTAACAATTAATTCAAAATAAATACCAATAAATAAATTTCAATATTTAATTAATTGTAAATAAATTATTTTCCACCCTAATCCCCTATAAACCCACAACCTGCTACATAATTAAATTACGCAAAAATTAAATAACATAAAATTCATTACTTAAAATAAATTATAAAATAAATATACACTTTTCACACATATACTAACATACAAAACACTTTAAAAATTCGATATTATTAAAAATTCGATATATTTAATACCTATATTATATACTTCGATATTTTGACTTCCTATATTTATGAAATTTGATATTAAATCACTTACCTTAAATTTGATATTTTTGTTGACTATATTCTGTCCATTCCATATTTTGTCCATTCTGTATTTTGACTTCGATATTTGTGCTATTCTATATATATATTTTTTTTTAATTTGTTTTTATTGTTGCATCAAATAGCAAAAATCACAGTAATATTTTCTCGTTGGCTGTAGCGTCAACATTCTGCTGCAGTCAACCTATAGCGCAACTTTTTCTTTTTTATTAAACAACTCTTAACTGTAAGGTCGTCGATTGGATAGTTGGTACATTTCAGATAGGTTATTAGAGCAGTCAAATCAACCTCACAATGGGCAAAGCTTTTAATACCACCATTTGCAGATCTATTATGCCAACCCAACGAGCCCGGCAAACCCTGGGGCTACCCTGCCTGAACCCCTCTCCATATTCCGTTCTCCCCTACTCAGTTCCCTCCTCATCCCCTGAGCTATCCATGTCTTCCTATTCCGGCAGCGGCTCACACAGCTCCCCCCTATAAGTGTTCCAAGGTGTCCATATTTTGTTCCATTTACGTGGGTTGGCTCTCTGTTGGTACACTGCCCGTTCCACCACCATAAGCATGTCCATATTCCGGCACCACAGTGCCAGGGTCGGCGTCTCAGATGACCCCCATTTCTGCGCTATATCTCGCTTTGCTAACATCGTTCCAATGACCACCCATTGCCTTCCATATGATGTTAAATTGTTTGGGCCCCACACATTCAACAGACAAACTCGGGGGTCTGGTGTGATCGGGATTTGTAAGGTTTGGGCCATCGTGCGTGTTACTCTCCGCCAATAGTCCACCATACAGGGACAGGACCATAGGGTGTGATACAATGTGCCTTCCTCTCCGCAATGCCTCAGGCAGTAGGGGTGATCCGCTCTTTGGATTTTGTGCAGAGCGGTGCGTGTATAGTATACTCTGTGCAATATCTTAAATTGCACCAACCTAAATTTGGACGAGATGCCAGCCTCTTTAGGCGATGCCAGTGCTGCATTCCATTCTGTCTCATCTAGTTCTTCTATTTCCCCCTCCCATTTTTCCTTCAATTTCTGCAACGGGTCAGGTAAGTTATTTATGAGTTTACCGTAGGTGAGGGAAGTAGCACAGGCCTCCATGTAGTCTGTAAGTAGTCGGTCCTCTAGCGGGGCCGATTCTGGGACATTAGTGCCTGGTTCTATTGCTGACAGTAATGCGTGACGAATCTGTATGTAACGGTATGTTTCAGTAATGCCCAATTCATACTGTTCCCTCAGGGTCTCAAACGGAACCACTCCATCCTTCGTCCACATATCACCCACCGCGGAAATCCCGATATTGTCCCACTGTTCGAAACCTTTAAGATGTCTCAGATTCCCCAAAATTCTGGAGTCCCACAGGGGTGTAAGTCGTGTAACTACTCCCTCCCATTTTAATCGGTTTTGGGCTTATTGCCATAGCGTCACAGTGTGTTTAGTCGGGCCGCTGAGTTTGGCCATCAGTCCTTTATTGTAGAGTGGGGCCAGAAGCGTGTTTGTCCCTAGCTGCCTCCTATCCGCCATATATGCCGGATCGTCCTGCGGCCTGTGTATCCACTGGTTAATCACTTTGAGGTGGGCTGCCCAGTAATATAGTTCCAAATTTGGGAGTGCTATCCCCCCACTATACCAGTCTCAAATCAATTTCACATGTGCCACCCTGGCCGCTCTGTTATCCCACAATAAATTGGACAGTTGAGTCGATATTTGTCGGAAGAACGATGTTGGGACCAAAGCTGGCGTATTTTCCAGGACGTATAGGAAACGGGGTAGCGCCATCATCTTGAAAAGTGCGGGTCTACCCAACAGTGTTAATGGGAGGGTTTTCCAATGACGTACGTCTGATTTTAGTCTGTCGAGCAGCGGCCTGAGATTTAAGTCCTGGAAGGTCGCATGTTCTCGTGTGATTTGGATCCCTGGATATTTAAAGGAGGTGGATTCCATTATTAATGGGCAGTCCGCACTTAGGGTCGGCGGCGTGCCGTGGAGCATATAGAGCACAGATTTCGTCCAATTTATTTTGTACCCCGAGGCTGTGCCGTGCCTCTCACACAAGGCCAGCAGTACCGGAATACCAGTTGCTAAGTCTGTTAGGTAGATCAACATGTCATCGGCATATAGTGACACCCTATCTTCCCATTCGCCTCCCCACTGTATGCCCTTCAATAACTGGGTGGTCCTAATGACGGTGGCTAAGGGTTCCAGGACCAGTGCGAACAGGAGTGGTGAGAGTGGGCACCCCTGTCTCGTTCCCCTCGCTATTGGTATTTCTCGCGAGATGTGGCCATTTGCTGTCACTCGGGCAATTGGGCTTTTATACAAAAGTCTAATCCACTCTACAAATTTTGGGCCGAAACCCATATGCTCCAGAACCGCAATGAGGTAGCGCCATTCCACCAGGTCAAACGCCATTTTGGCGTCAAGTGACAGGATAGCTGCTGGTTCTGACAGTAATGGAGCCCGTGCCAGCATGCCGTGTAGGCGTCTGAGATTCATTGCCGTACTCCTATGCGGCATGAATCCGGATTGATCAGGATGTATTAGGTGCACCAGATGAGGTAACAGTCTGTTGGCTTGTAGTTTCGCTAAGATCTTACTCTCGGCATTGAGTAGAGATATTGGGCGGTATGACCCGCAGTCCTCAGGTGGCTTGCCGTGTTTCGGTATTGCTAGTATTGTTGCTGCGTGTTGATCGGGCGGCAACTGCCCCTGTTCCAGACTGGCCTTAAACATATCTAGTAGGGGGGTCGCAAGCGTTTCCGACATGCTTTTATACCATTCGATCGGTATCCCATTGGGACCTAACGCTTTTCCTGAGTGTAATGCAGTGATGGCTATCTGTAACTCTTCAGCGGTCAGGTCCATTTCCAACTCGTCTTTATTGTCCTGTGACAAGGTGCGAGTGGGTACTCTTACGAGAGACGTCTCCGCCATCTCTCGGGTAACATCGAATTCAGGGGAATATACTGTTTGAAAGTGGTCAGCCAGGAGTTCTACTATCAGTGAGGGACGGGTTTGTAGTACCCCTGCGGGATCTCTCAAGTGTAGGAAAGCCCTCTGCCCCTCCCGTTTTTCTCTAACCAGGCAATGAGCCTACCCGCTTTGTCACCTACATCGTAGATTCTGTGAGCTGTCGTTGCTATATTGTCCACTACCTTGCGGCGCATGTGGTCGGTATGACGCTGCTGACACAGTCGAAGTCTGTGCAGCGTGTCCCTCGTCGGGTCAGTCTCATGCTCTCTATTGGCCTCGGCGAGCCCGTCTTCTAGGTCTAGGAGCTCTTGTTTTTGCATTCGTTTGTATCTCGTGATGGTGGAAATAGCCTGTCCCCTGAGAACCGTTTTGTACGCTTCCCATAGGACAACAGGGGCCTTAACGGACCCTACGTTCTCAGCGAAGTATGTCCTTGTCTCTTTTTTCAGTGCTTTTGCCACTAATGGTACTTTAAGGTATCCCGGATAGATCGGGTAAATGCGTGTCCGGGTCCGTCCAGGGTTGGAGAGACTCAGTGTCAGGGGAGAGTGGTGCGAAACACCCCTCGGTTTGATTTGTACATCTTCTATAGTGAGGGTGCCGTGTCCTAGTGTCAGGAAATAGTCGATCCGTGACAAACTATCATGGACCGCTGAATGGAATGTGTATTGTTGGTCGTCTCGGTGGAGTCGCCGCCAGAGGTCCACCAGGCCCTGTGCTTCCATAAAATCATGTAGGCGGGAGGGCCCGGGAGACTGAGTTCTCACCGGGAACCTGTCTTGTGTGTTGTGTGCTACTGCGTTGAAGTCCCCACCCACAATGAGATCTCCCTCTGGCAGGTCTAGCAGGAATTTCCCCAATTCTGGTAGTGCGGCAGCGTGCAGTGCCGGCGGGATATAGACCGAGACCACATTGAGCGGTCTTCCTTCCCACTGCCCGTGTGCCGCCGCAAAACGTCCCTGTGTGTCTGATTTCGTGGATTGGAGTATGAATCTCGATGAGCGGTGCATCAGAATCCCTGTACCACGGGACCCCCTAGTGAACTCTGAGTGTACGATCATACTGTAGCCCTTCCTATCAAGTGCTTTGGTTGCTGTGCCTGTTAAGTGTGTTTCCTGGAGTAGGACCAGGGCTGGGTTTACTCGTTTTATGCTCTGTAACACCAAGCCTCTTTTAACTTTATTCCCCAGACCCCTAACATTCCATGTCATAAGGCACAGTGGTGTCACCTGCCCCGTTCTAGCTGCCTCCCTTTCTACTTCAACCCGCGTGGTGTGTGCCATAATACCTGTGGTGACCGACCCTAGTGTGTCGTGACGATTGTGTGTGAGTGCATTTCCAATGTGTCGCCTTACGGTTTGTGTGTACCATATAGTTCCAATCTTGACCTGTAGAACAATTTAAACAATGCAAAACCTCCCACCCCCCAACACCCCCCCTCCCTGCCCCCCTGCTAAACGGACCTAAAACTGCCCACCCCCCCAACTCAGCAGAGTGCCTGATCCCAACCCAAAACACAGTACTTGCTTGCTGGGGTGAAGGACTCTCCGGAGTCGGCGGCCCCCCTCCATGACCACGGAGGATCTCTGCCCAGTGTCCATGGCAGCACCCCTGGTTAGCGAACACAGTTGGCCTAGGTAGGCCGCAACGGAAAGTCATTGGTCCTCATTGTCTTCTGTTTCTGGTATGTCGTTCAGAGGTGAGTGTGAGTCTGCTTCTCCCCCAGATGATTGGGATCCCGTTCGGGGTCCGTTATTGCGATGTTTGTTCGATCTATTGGAGCGGCGAGGCAGGCCTGCTGTTCTCCATCCCTCCAGCCAATCCTGAGCTGCCTCCGGAGTGTCAAAAAACCATGTTTTATTGTCCGCCACTATCCTCAGTCTGGCTTGAAAAAGCATTGAGTAGGGAATCTCCTGCGCCCTAAGTTCTTTTTTAACTTCGAAAAAAGTTCTTCTTCTACGTGCGACTTCCGCCGTATAGTCAGGGAAGAATGCCAGAGTGGAGTTTTGTATTCTGATGGGGGGCGAAGTCCTTGCTGCCTGTAGGATCGCATCCCTGTCTCTGAAATTGAAGAGCCGAGCAATGATCGGCCTTGGGTTAGCCCCGGTTTTCTGGCGTCCCCCGGGAACTCGGTGCGCTCTTTCCTCTGTAAAGAAAGCGGAAAGACCCTTGGGCTGAAGGCTTTGCTTGATCAGGTCTTCCACATACAGGTCCATCGCCCTTGTGTCTTCCGATTCCGTAACCCCTATGATACGAATGTTGTTCCGTCTCAAGCGCCCTTCCTGGTCATCCAGCTTGTCCCGCAGCTCCTTGTTTTCTTTTGTGATCCGCTCCACATTTATCTGTAGTTCGGAGACATCTTCCACCAACGATTTGGTCACTACTTCCATTGCATTCACTTTTTCTGTCATTTTATGGAAGTCTGCACGTATAAGAGTTATTTCTGCTGAGATCGATCCCACTGTTGCCTGTACCTGGGTGAGGGCCCGCATCACGTCGTCCAAGGTCGCTTTCTTGCCCCCCGCTGCGTCCGCGGTTTTGCCCGCCTGCTGTCTCGCATCTGGCGGAGAGGAGGTAGACTTATCGTAGGCATATCTTTCAAGTCGGGCTTGCGCCGCTCCGCTTTTCGGCCCTTTACCGGCCATCCTGGCGGTCCCTTCCGCCGCGGTCCGCAGTGGTCGCTCGTTATGAAATCAGTGCCCGAATGGTGTTGCGACCGTTAAGATGAAACCCTCTCGGAGGCCTGTTCACTTCACGCTCACCGGAATTGGGCCACTGACCGATGGGGTTTGCTCCCCTCCGTGCCACCAAGTCTGTCGCGGAAGCGGCCCACACTTCCTGCTATGCTCAAGTCGCCGCCCGATCTCCGTATGTAGGTCCTAATCGTTGTGCAGTGTCTTTACGGATCGATTATCTCGAGCATATCGTTGCATGAGGGGTATGGGGCCCTGAGAGGTTGAGTCCGTGCCCTGGGGCCTGCGTCTATACCGTGGTAGTGAAGTCCGGGTATGCGCCTGCTTGCCTCCGCCTCCGGTCGCGCCACTATGCCACGGATTTTGCACCCATTTTGCACCGGGCAGCCAATGGTTTGTAGGATGAGTTCTGTTGTCCACCAAAACTGTCGGTTCTCGGGGAGGTTAGCGCGGTCTTTTCGCTGTTCCGCACCCCGGGCTCACTCGTGCTCCGTGATCAAGATGGCGGCCTCGTCCCGGAGGTCGCAGGGGAGTTTTTTGCTTCCGTATGTTCGCTGGGAGCTTCTGAACCTCCACGGAGCTACCGATCAGGATGTTTGGTTCTCCGGACCCCAGTCCCTCAAGTTCGGCGATGGCGCTGTTCTGCTGTTCCTTCCTGCGGCACTAGCTTGTCCACGAGCGGGCGCTTCCGGTGGTATCGCGCCCTGATTGTAGCACTTCCTGTCGGCTCGCCGCCTCAGTCTGCGGCCCGGCTGTGGGCCTGCTCTGCTGCCCGCACGGGCGTCTCTCGAAACTGTACTTCCCGATGTCGGATTTTCGTTCCGATTGTTTCGGTGTGTGCCGCCCGGTCCTGGGTGTCGATCCCTTCCCGTAGGAGATATTTGTGTGACGGATTAGTGGTCGGATCGTCGAGGAGGCCGCTTCAACCGTGGAGCTCGCCTTCTATGCTGCCGCCATCTTCGGCTGCTAGCCACGCCCAAAATCTATTCTATATTTTTGTAATTCAATATTTTGTCTGTATACCGCTAGACCTTCTGCCACTTTTGGCCCCAGCGTCTGCAGCAGCCGCATGTAAGATCGGGGGTGCTAGCGATTCCTGCGACGGCTGCATGTAAGAGCAGTGTGCAGGCCGCTGCCCCCCTAAAAACATATAAAATGATACCACACTTGGGCATATAAACAGTTATACCCTATATCTCAAATAATGGGCAGCCATTTTGAAAAATCCGCCATATTGGATTAACGCGTCATGATAGAGTGGTAGACTTTTCACCATTGTTTTCTACGGAAAAATTTCAATAACAATCAGAAATTGTATTGCAATTAGTTCTAGGTTCCGCAACAAATTGACTAGTCTAATTAAGAAATAAATAATACTAGAGCTGCCCCTACCTGTATATGTAGTAAAAAGGGGTATTCTCTCCCATTTGCTCTAGACAGCACAAGTTGTTTGGTGAGAGAAACCCTTCTGTATGAATACCTGACACTGTGGGGTCGATTCCGATTCGGGAAAAACCGCTCCGAATAGCCTTTCGAAGCGTTTTTCCCATACGAATCGTACCCTGCAACGTCCTTCGCACGCACGACGAAGTACGGTTCGTACCAGGAGCTGGACTCCGTACGAATCGTACAGAGACCGTACGAATCAAATCCCCGTATGAATCTCCCTCGGAACCCGCTGTACGCGACATCTGTACGGTTCGCGGCTGCTTTTTCCGACCCGGCAAGTACGATTTGTGTCGGGTACGCACCCTATGACCCTTTTTCTACGGGAGCTGAAAATTGCCATAAAAGCAGAGTTCGCCCCGAAACAGGTACAGAACGGCCCCCCGGGTACGGTGCGTACACCCCATGATCGCAGGGGTATGCACCGTACCCCTGCGATCACGGGGTGTACGCACCGTACCCCATGATCTTGGGGTGTACGCACCGTACCCCATGTTCGCTGGGTGTACGGTGTGTACACGCTGTGATCGCGGGGTATGGTGCGTACACCCCAAGATCGCAGGTGTACACACCGTACCCCTGCGATCACGGGGTGTACGCACCGTACGGTGTGTATGTGATTGTGTGCTTTCTGTACGAGGTGCCCTTACCTGATGTGCACCGTACGAATCGCGTCCTCATACCCCGGTCCGGATCGTACTCGTACGGCATGTGTACAAGTCATACGTTTCACTGTTTCAGCCTTGCAATACGTACGAATTGCGACGATTCGGACGGATTGACGGAATGTGGATCGTACTACGCGACTCAGACGGACGGGTATGAATCGTACGGCGATGGCTCCGGATAAAAATCGTACGGACGTTTTTTTTCCAGGATCGGAATTGGCCCCTGTGTGTTCCAAGTGTATGGTCAGTGGTAAAAAGTCCCTGTGATCCTTAGTAGAAGTGTAGTTAGGGTGGCACTGGTGGATGTTAAAGTCACCTAGAATTATATTCTCACAATAGGAGTGTTTCCTCTCCCTATAATGTTCAAGAAAACCCTATAGGGAAACTAAGTGTTCTATTTCAGAATATCTAGTGAAGGAATTGTAAAAATTGACCACTAGCAACTGGAAATAATTCTTAAACGACAACTCTACTGCTTACAGAGGGGAGATGGCACTCTGCTCAGCTCATCTTACATGCTAGATCAAGTGAAACCAATAAAAGGAGGCCCCGCTGGCTCAACCCACTCTCAAGGGAATTGCATGCTTAAAAAACAAGGTGAACCCATTCAGAAAAAAGCTCTCACTCTTATCCCAGGTTTCTTTTAAGGCTATTAATTGGCAGCCCACGAGGGTCCTCTGCCATAGAACGTCATCTCTTTTAGATCCCAGGCCTGCATTATTCCAAGAAAGTATCTTCAGACAAGCGGGCCCACTATAATAGATGCTAATCTAGATGGAAGGGCAGCTTCTAGCTTCAGGGGTGAGGGAATAGTATTAGCTGCAGGGTCCCGAGGTCTTATACCCTGCAGCTCAGCCTGGCTGGTGATTGTCAGTCGATGCCGTCACGCCCCTATAGGTTTTGCAAAGGTTCGAATCTATTAGCCGAGGAAGGACAGGTCTGAAGTTACTAATCCGAGCTGGCTTAAATGTCCTAGGTACTGGCTGCCAAGAATTATTTAAAGAAAGTTTCTTGGAGGGGTAAAAGTACAGAAGGGGGACAATCCCAATCAGTGTTTAGAACTACTTCTAAGCTCACATTCAATAAACGCTTTAGCTTGGGCAGGATGTCTCACATTGACTATAACATAGTCCCCCTCAAAAATTTTCCCGTGTCTGCGTCCCACCCATCCCTCTCTTCTGGCCATAATAATGTCCGGGGATAAACAATGCCCATTGAGAAGGTTATTATTTCACCAATGAATGACCTTATGAATAAGGTCTTATGTTGACCCCTTAGTACTCTGTGAAGTCCAAGGAACTCCCAATAAAATTACAGGCAAAGGTGCTGATTCGAGGAGCAGGTCTATGATACCGCGGCTGCCAACTTGGGTCATGGTAGGGTTATTTGAAGCAGATGTATCAAACAGACACCCCTTTGGTAATCATACCCCTTGGGGTGGGACCACCTGTGCCACCTGCACTGACTGCAACAAATGAGGCAGGTTGCTGGTCGTGCAGTTGTTCCTTAGCCCCTCAGTTATTCTTTGGCACAGTTGCCCAGTATTTTGTGTTTCAAGAGACGCCTGATTTAGGCTACCAGTCGCTGCGGACAAACCTTCTGTGTCTGTGAACATCTGACAAACTGTTGTGAGGTAGTGGGCTTAGCAGGACTAATAATCCCCGCAGGCTCCCTAGCGATGGAATGGTAGGGTATTGTTGGGAGAATAGCATCAAACCTCACCTCTAGACCCTCCAGATTTTGCTGTATAGGTGCTAGAAATCTATCAAGCATGGACACCAGTCTTGGCAAGAATAAGTCAATAAAATGCTCTGAGTCAATAATAGCAGGTGTTTTAGTCTTTTTAGACTATGCATTCCGAGATTCTCTTTTGCAGCCTATCCTCTTCCTCTTAATGGGGGGTTGTCCGGGACAGAGTCATCTTCCACCATGGTCAGGACCATCTCAGCATTAGGGGCCACCGAGGGTAAGAATGTGGGGGATAATGATGCCAACCCAGGACTTGTCCTTTCTGCTCCACGGTTATCCATTATAAATTGGTCCGTAACAAATTTCCCTATCTCCAAGGAAAGCCTCCTTTCAGTCAGGGCTATCTCCTTTGAGATAACATTGGTAGCCCTCGGTAAAAATTAGTCAATGGTCACTGTAATGTTACCCCCTGACCCTCCAGCTGTCGTTTTCCTTTTAACTATAATTAGTTAGTCTGGGATTAACTGCTCTCAATAAAAAATCCCAGACCAATGCCCAGCAATACAAGCTCCTACAGTAGTCCATTGAGGGGAGGGCAAACTTCCCTTGACTGTAGTTAACTCTCAATAAGATACAAATAGGTGAAGGGCAAATCAAATAGAAGATAAAGGTAACACTACCTTAGCCCTTTTGTCCGATCAGAGGGGCCTGCCTTTGGACCGGGTTAAGCCCCGGCACGCCAGCGCACTTCACTTGCTGTGGGAGCCCCGAGCTGCAGATGAAGCGCATCCTGGCACGCTTGGGACGCTGGCGGCGTGCATTGAATGCATGGAAGGCTAGGGCTGGAGTCTTCCTCTCCCCCGGTAGCGGTGACAGGCTCTCATGCTGCAGGAGCCCCGAGCTGCAGGTGAAGCACCTGCTGGCAAGCTTGAGATGCTGGAGGCGTGAGTTGGCCACAAGGAACGCTGGGGGTTGGAGTCTTCTGCTATCCCGGTGACTGTGAAGGGCTCCTGAGGTGTGGCAGCCCGAGCTGCAGAAGAAACACCTCCTGGAGCACTTGGGATGCTGGAGGCGTGTGTTGGCCGCAAGGATGACTGGGGTTTGGAGTCTTACGCTCCCCCGGTGGCTGTGATGCGACTCCCCCAGTGCTCTCACTAAACACCCACAGTCTCCTTGATAGGCTCAAAAAGCAGTGAACGACTCAAGTGTTAAGTTCACTCACTGTGCAGCTGGCACACCACTTTCAAAATTCCCCTAAATGCTTTTCAAAGTGATATGCTCTCCTCAGTATCTTTAGAAAGCACCACTTCAGTGGAACACTGACCTCTACAATAGTGTTGCATAGGTTTATGTTATGCTATATTGATTTGTATAGCTCACCAATCACTGAGGACGTATCCAGGCGCTTGGACAGGTGTGTATGTTTGTGGTCCCTCAGTTGCTTATACTTAGAGCCAGATCTTCAGCTTCTAGTGGAACTAAAGAAGCGGGGCGGAGGCTCTGATGTGTTGAGGGAGATTGTTCCATCTCTTTGATGCGATATAGTACAATGAGTGACCTCCAGCTCTGCTTTTGCAGATGTGAGGAACGTATGCGAGTGAGAGTGAGGCAGAGCATAGGTGTCTCGTGGTTTTGTGAAAGTGTGTGTAGCTATTCAGGTATTTTGTTCCTGTGTTTTTTAGGGCTGTGTAGGTGTGAGTGAGAAGTTTGCACTGGCTGTGCTTGTGAATGGGAAGCCTGTGAAACGTTCTGAGGTGTGGTGTGATGTGAGTGTGGTTTGGAAGGTGAAGTATGAGTCTTGCAAGAGTGTTTTAGATGTTCTGGGTCCTGTGTAGGAGTTGTTTGTAGATTCCAGCATAGAATCTGTTGTCTTAGTGCAGCCTGCTGGTGATGAGTTCTTGCATGACGGGTCGCCCGGTGTTCTGAGGCAATCATTTGAAGATCTTTCACTGCATGCATTGAATGAGAAGGATGTGCAAATTGTGTTTACTTGAGCCTTCATATTGAGCTTGTCGTCTAGGATGATCACTAAATTTCTTGTGTGGTCTGTGGGTGTGGGTGTTTGTCCTAGCTCTGATGTTCACCAAGTGGAGTCCCATCGAAAGGTATTGTTGCTGAAGACTAGTACTTCAGCAACAAGTCTTGTCGGAGCTGAGATGCATGGAGTTGGTTCATTTCCAGTTTGCTACCATAATCATGCAGTTGGCGAAGTTGGTTATGGTGGTGGTTATTTCGTCTGGCAGGGAGGGGATGAGTTGGGTGTCATCAGCGTAGGAGATGATGGTGATGTCTTGTGATCGGATAATGTTGGCAAGCAGTGTCATGTATATGTTGAAAAGGGTGGTGCTGAAGGACGATCCCTGTGGGACTCCGCATATCAATTTCTTGGTCTCTGAAGTGAAGGGTGGCAGCCTGACCCTTTAAGTTCTTCCTGTGAGGAAGCAACAGATCCGTTTGAGAGTGGATTCTGGTATGCCAATCTTGTGAAGTCCTCTGATGAGGGTTTTGTGAGAGAAAATGTTAAAGACTGCAGAGAGGTCAAACAGGATGAGGGCCAATGTTTCTCCTCGGTCTAGGATGATTCAAATGTCATTGGTGGCTGCAATAAGTGCTGTTTCGTTGCTGTGATTCTCTTTGAATACTGATTGAGTTTTGACTAGATGATGGTGAAGTTCAATGTGGGCTGTGAGTTGCTTGTTGAGAGCCTTTCCATTCACTTTGGCTGGATAGAGAAGCAGGGAGATGGGTAGGAAGTTGCTCATTTGATTCGGTTTGACTTTGATCTTCTAGAGGAGGGTATTGATTTCTTCAAGTTTCCATTCAACCAGGAAAGTGGCGTACATGATGTGTTGATGATGTAGGTCAGGGTGATGCTGATTAGTGATGTTCCCAGGTTGTAGATCTAGTGGGGGCATTGGCCAGTAGGGGCCCCTGAGTGAATGGCCCGCAAGATTGCTACTGTGTTGATTCTGGTGAGGGTTGTCCATTTAGCCAGGTGGCTGTCTTGGTTGGTGGTGGGTAGGTTTTGCAATGAGTTCTCTGGGGTTGGGTTGGTGTGCAAATTTACTATAGATGATTGGAATTTTGCTGTGAAAGAAGTTGGATAGGTTGTTGCAGAGTTGTTGGGAGGCAGCAATGCTGGTGACAGTGGCTGAGGTGAAATCCTTTACGATCAAGGAGATCTCCTTAAAGTGGTTGGAGCTTCCTTTGATGCAGCCAAATAGTAATTTTTTCTTTGTGTCTCTTATTTGCTGGTGATAGCGTCTGAGTACAGCCTTGCAGGTAATTCTGTCCATGATGTTGTGGCTGGCTCTTCATTTCCTTTCTAGGTGTTTATAGGGTAGTTTGGTGTCTCGGAGGTCTTCTGTGTATCCAAGGTCTTCTTGTACGCAATAATGCGCATGCTCAAGTGTAGTGCTAGAGCACTCTCATGTATTGTGACCACGTTATGACCTTTAACACCATTATTTTAATTGACTTGTGGTGTTTTACTTTACCCTAGCCTGAATGTTCAACATAATTTATTCCTGCATGTGCATGTTTCCTTGAAGATTTATTTTGTGTCTTCTTGTAGTTGCGGAGGGAGAGAGCTTTCACAGCGTAGATCAGCCTTGCCAGGAACAGAATGTGTGGGATGTGCATTTGAAAGCATGAAAGAGAGAGAGATGTGGAATGTGCTTCTTGGTCTCAAAGTGCACTGTTATAAGCAGTGGTGCTCTAATGTGCATTATGTTGTACATTGGGAGATGAAGTGTGCAGTGCTATAAGCAGTGGTGCACAAATGTACATTGTGTTGTACATTGGGAAGTATTATGATGTTAGCGCCTGGACGCCTCAGGGCAGCTGTAGCGCTTAATAAAATCCTTTTTCATTTCATTTCATTTCATTTTCATTTCTTACTATTGACTTTGACATGCCCTCATGCCACCTTGAATTCTGTGAGCTAGCTTGAGCTTTTGCGCACACAGAAGGCCCCCAGATTACATAAATTGTTCAGGCTATTCTCGTTCAAGGTTCTCCTTTTCGGTGGGGCTAAACAGCTCTGGGATAACACCTGGTGGCCAAATTCCTTAGGTACTCCACCTAATCCTACATCGTCTGCTAGAAACTTAGGAATTCAGATGGACACTACTCTATCGATGAAACGCCATGTCACCTCAATATGTCGCAAAGGATTTGCCATACTAAAAAGGTTGAAACGGGTCTTCCCCTGGATCCCACTGGAATGCAGACAGATCCTAGTCCAGTCGCTACTAGTTAGCAGGCTGGACTATGGCAATTCACTATTTGTTGGTATGTCGGACTACTTATTTACAAAATTACAACTGGTCCAGAATGCTGCAGCTAAAGCTGTTTGCAATAAGAGAAAGTATGATTCAGCCACAAACTGCTTGAAAGTCTTACACTGGCTGCCTATGAGGCAAAGAGCTACGTTCAAAATGCTATGCATCGCCCATAAAACATTACACAATACTGGCCCTTACATTCTGCGGAATAGAATTAAGTTCTATGCTCCAGCACGGAACTTACGCTCACAAGCCTCAGCCAAAGCAACCACCACACGGATCAAGCTATCCAGGATGGGCGGACGTGCTTTTTCACATATTGCTGCCAAATGTTGGAATGATCTGCCCATCAACCGCCGACTCACGGACTCCTACCCCATCTTTAAGAAAAAACTAAAAACTGCATTATTTCCCATATCAGAATAATCAATAAGCCCCGGGGAATTGCCCATGGTTTTACTGCTCAATATTGCAGCGCCGTGATATCCTGGTAGGATGAATGTTGCGCTTTACAAGTACACATAACAATAACAATAACAACAAGGTTGTTTTGCTTTTGGAGATTGTTGACCTGTACTGCTGGAGACTTTGGTAAGCTTCGTTAAGATAAAGGCTGGAACATGTGAGAGTGCAGAAGGAACGTAAGAACTCATTTGCCTTTGGAAAGTTTGCATGGAGATTAGCCAACTCCAGTAAGTTTCCTTGGCGCAGAGGAGGGCCTCTCTGAACCTTCTAGTGTTTTTTGAGATTATAAAGCTGGGGTTTGTTGACTTAGAAACTGGGATTTTGGAATCTGAATGGGGACAAATGAGTCTATTTCAGTGCAACAGAACCCGATTTGTTGAGGCTGTTAACCATGGCTGGAAATCCCCCAGTCTAGAGTGGGCTAAGATGCAATGTTGCAGAAGGTGAGGTGTTTTATTCTTTGAGTATTCCCTTTGAGATGCGTGAGTGAGTCTGTGTGCACATCCAAGTCTTCAGTGGTTAGCTGTGGGGAGCACAACACAATGGGATCCAGCCATTTTGAGGCTTGGAATACTCACAAGCTGGGCTGGCGGCAGTCGCAGGTTCCACTGACGTCCATCAGCCGGCACACTCGAGGCTAAGGGTCGTGCCAAGGAAATCTCAAAGGGAAGTGCTGCACCTCACATGGCTATATGCCAAAGGGGTCCTGCTGAGGGGGGCTCTTGTAGGGCGAAAGTTTTGAGTAGACTACTGCCTCTGTCCTCACAGTGCAAGGTTGAATAAAGTTTACAAGCCAGTTTATTCCTTGCAGTACTAAAGGGAAGGCAGTCCCAAGCAGCACGGACCAAAATACAGCACGCTCATGGTTGCAGGACTTGAATTGCCAGACTCACTGGTCCCACGGGCAGTTCTGGGCAGTCCGCAGTCCCAGAAGAAACCTTGGGGAGCACACAAGCAGCAAGGCCACCGGAGGCAGGCCAGCATACAGAAACAGGTCAGAGAGTGGCAGTCCCTCCTGCAGCTCAGAAGAGGCAAGCAGCAAGCCTACACAGCAAAGCTGTTACCAACATGGTAGTCCCTCCTGGTAGCACAGCAATTCCTTCTGGCAATGTGCAGAATGTAGAGGCAGCAGCGTCTTTCACAAATCCCACGCAGTGTCTAAAATTATTGTGTGATGTGGAGGTAACTGCAACAGAAATCTTAGAAGTGCACAACACCCCCATTCAATCCCTGCCCTGGCTCCAAGCACTCAACAGGGGGGTGGATTCAGCATTGTGAGAGGGTCGGCACATCCCTATTCAGATGTGAGTGACAACTCCTCCCACCATTCTACCTCGGGAAGACCCATCAGCCTAGTGATGGGCCATCAGAATATGCGGGGCACACCTCAGCTCTCTTTGTGTGACTGTCTAGAGTGAAGGCACAAACAACTCCTGTCATTCTAAACCAGACATTGTTTGGAGTCAGGCTGCAAAGCACAAAGAGTCATAAATTCTCAGAGATGCCCACTTTCTAAAAGCGGCATTTCTAAAATAGTAATGAAAAATCCACCTTCACCAATAAGCAGAATTTGTCACCACTATTCCAAACATGCCAACCATGGCAACACTACTCCTTTCAGATAAGAAATTACAACTGAAAAACATTTGGGAACTCCCAATGCAAACCTACGAGAGGAGAAGGGTTCTCACTGGTGAGAAACCAAATAGGCTGTTTGTGACTACCAGAACATGCCACACAAAGTAAGTACAGGTCCTGCCTTTTACCCACACAGCACCCTGCCCATAGGGCTACCTAGGGCCTACCTCAGGGATGACCTATATGTAGTAAAAGGGGAGTTCCAGAATTGGAAAGTAATTTTAAATGCTAAGTCAATGTGGCAGTAAACTGCGGACGCAGGCTCTGCTGTGGCAGAGGCCGGAGACAATTTTGAAAGGCTACTTCTGAGGGAATCGCAAGCAGCGCTGCAGATGTATTTACTTTACAGGCCCTGGGCATATGAATTACCACTATACAAGGAACAGGTGTAGACCATTCATACTAAGTTTAAAGTAGAGAGCACATGCACTTTAGCCCTGAATAGCAGTGGTAAAGTGCCCAGAGTCCTAAAGCCAACAAAAACAGGTCGGAAAAAATACAGGAGGAAGGCACAACGTTTGAGGATAATCCTGCAAAAGGGGCCAGGTCCAACAGACACACTACGAAACAGAAATCTTCCATCCTATAATAGACCTCCCCTTCTCTCTCTCTTCCTCTTTTGTTTGCTGCCGTGCTGAAGTTAAGTATATCTTTTTCAGTGGTTAAGTAATTATTTATTTGATAATAGCACGTAAAGCTAATGCATTTACCCGCACTGAAACTCTATTATGCTGATGCGCTGCTGAAGCAGTTGAACACGCTAGCGCGCTATTGATTTTACCTGTCACATTTTCACTTTTAAAATCGCTGTTTGTACTGTCGTAGATGAAAACTATTTGCACAGTATTATTTTAAAAATTGTTGGCACATTGGCAAAGTTACCTTCTTGTGTGCAGAATACCGCTCATCTCCCCGTTCCACCGCAGCTTGTGCTGTTTGTTGTGGAGGGAGTGGACTAGCGCGGTACAGAGGGAGTCCTTCACCCTCACTTCCGGGGGCCATCTTGGAGAGCTGACGGTCTAGTGGTTCACTAGGACCATCAGGAGCCTCCTATTTAAAGCTCCCATGGGGCTGACGCGCAGCGGACGCGCGCAGCGGGCGCACCGCTGGCGCGCCGGAGGTGCGCCAGAGGTAAGCCCGTCTGTGCCCGTCCGTGCCGCGGCCGGGACCAGGGACACTCCCCTTAGCCATTCCCATCACGCTCTACACTATTCTAGGGACATGCTATACTCATTGCAGACCCAGGATAGTTGCTGCCAAAACACACTGCTAGCTAACACCTGGAGGGGACCCATATGTTGTAAACACTGTAAAGCTGAGCTAAGCCCGGAGATACGTGCCATTACACCCAACGGCTCAAAACCTTTCCGGGGTGGACTCATTAACGCCAGGTCGATGGGTAAAAATGGAGCGCATGTACATGACCTAATTGTTGAGAATGATCTGGATTGTTTATTCGTCACAGAGACGTGGCTAAAAGCCTGGTCTACCCCTGATGTTGTCCTAGCTCTACCGCAAGGGTATCACATCCAGCGATTGGATAGACAAATACAACGTGGGGGGGGGGATTGCCATCATCCACCGCGACTCGATCAAATGTACTACATTTGAACTTCCAGATATCAAGGAGGCGGAAAGTCTAGGTTTCAATCTCCATATACTTAAGACCACGACTTTCACTCTGTCTGGAGTACTGATATACCGACCTCCTGGTCAACAGAAAAATTTTCTAGATAGTTTAGCTGAGGTAATTAGCAATCTTACCCTCAAATTTGCCAATTTTACTGTTTTAGGCGACTTAAATCTCCACCTTGATTCTGACTCTGACACTAATGCATCTTGCTTTAAAGATCTAATAGATGTACTTGGGCTGACCCTACTAACACGGGACCCTACGCATAAGGCAGGACATTTATTGGACTGCGTTTGCACTAATTTGTCATCTATACAGGTCAAATCACCCTGCCCCCTAATCTGGACTGACCACAAGTTCATACCTTTTAACCTTACAATGGAGAGGAAGGGGATCAGAAAGGATCTCCCTAGGGCTGACGCCAGTCTGAAGCATGACTGGAAGAAAATAGGTAAGGATCCAGATCTACAGCAGAGAGCTGCAGCTCTCAAACCCATTCCTACGGGTGTCACTGAAGTAGATAATACAAATTTCAACCACTGGATAAAGGAAATTTGCGGCCCTCCCAAGGCCACAAAATCCAGTAAACTACACCAGAACAAAAAATCGGCACCATGGTTTTCGCTCTCCATAAAAGAGAAACATGCAGAGGTTAAAAGATTGGAGAGGAAATGGCGCCGCCTCTATAAGGAAGAGGATCTCAGCCACTATAAAGAATCTAGGAAGCAGTACCATGCACAGATTAAAACTGCTAAAAAGGAATACTACTTAAAAGCAATTGATTCTTCAAATAATAATCAGAAAGAGATTTTTAAAGTAGTTAACGATTTTATGAAACCAAGGTTCCTCCAATCAGAGATCCCTCCCTCTCTCACCCTATGCAACTCCATTGCAGATTTTTTTGAGCAGAAAATATTAAACCTTACAAAAGATTTTTCTGAACAGCCCACTTCCAAGGCAATAGAAGACCTAGAAACTGCCCCGGGAACAGTAAAATTCTGTGATTTCCGACCTATCAGCCCAGAAGACTCACGCCAATTGATCATGTCCACTAAATCTGGATCCCCTTTTGATTCTTGCCCCCCAATGCTGATACAGGCCTTAGTTGATACAGTCAACCCCATCATAAACAACATCATAAACTCATCTCTGTCTTCTGCTGAGGTCCCATCGGAATGGAAACTGGCGGCAGTAAAACCACTGCAAAAAAAAACCCTGCCAGACCCCTCAACACTTTCCAACCTCCGCCCAATCTCCCTGCTCCCGCTGCTTTTTAAAATGACTGAAACTGTGGCGACCAAACAGCTGACTAAGTTCCTAGAGGATGAGCATATCCTGCACCCTAATCAATCAGGGTTTAGGGCCTCACACTCCACCGAGTCTGCCCTCATATACACCGTGGAGACACTGAAGACCGCCATGGATCAAGGGAAGAAGGCAGTTCTTGTCTTACTTGATCTATCGGCGGCCTTCGATACGGTGTCTCACTCAATATTGATCAGCCGTCTGGTAGCGGCGGGTATAGCGGGCACTGTGTTGAACTGGTTGAAGAACTTTCTTGACCATCGTAGACAGGTCACAGTGTTGGGAGAACACTGCTCTGAGGAGAAAGTCACATAAACTGGGGTACCGCAGGGCTCTAGTTTGAGCCCTGTACTGTTCAACTTATATATGACCCC
Organism: Lissotriton vulgaris; assembly: GCF_964263255.1. NCBI lineage: Eukaryota > Metazoa > Chordata > Amphibia > Caudata > Salamandridae > Lissotriton > Lissotriton vulgaris. Next base: position 179,646,841 of record NC_141699.1, read on the forward strand.
CCTGATTGAGCTGATTTCGCCCTTTAACATCTGTACCATATCATATGCTGACGATACTCAGCTCATTCTAGTTCTAGATAGGGAAAATGGAAAGGCAGAGGAAAATCTAAAACACTGCCTCACCGCAACCTTTACCTGGATGCGTGAGAACCATCTTAAATGTAACACCGGGAAGACCGAAATTATACCCTTCGGCCCCCAAAGTCCCTTTTCCCCTAGCCTATGGTGGCCATCAGATGCGGAAGTCCCTCCGGATACCATCGCCACGGCCCGAAATCTAGGGATTAAGTTTGATAGTGCCCTATCTTTTAAACAGCAGGCTGGGGCAGTGGCAGGGTCTTGCTTTAACATCATCAGAGGACTCAGAAAGTTTTTTTAATTTCCTTCCTCTGACAGCCAGGAAGACGGTGACAGTAGCACTCGTAACTTCTCGCTTGGACTACTGCAACAGCTTATATGCAGGACTCAATCGCTCTGTCCTGCATAAGTTGCAGATGGTCCAAAATGCTGCTGCCCGCCTGGTGTTAAAATGGCCGAGGAGATCATCTGCCTCGGCTTCTCTCAGGGCCCTACACTGGCTACCCATTCACAAGCGCATACTGTTCAAGATCTTGGTGATCACCTTCAGAGCTTTTCACCAAAAAGGACCCAAATACCTTCTCCCCTGGTTCAAACGGTATGTACCAACACGCTCCCTCAGATCGGCAAGCCTGAATCTGTTACAGATTCCTAAATTCAGACTCGCAACAAGAGGAGGAAAATCCCTCGCAACACTGGGCGCAAAAGCCTGGAATAAACTCCCAACCAATCTGCGCCTGATCTCTGCGGAGAACAATTTCCGTAAGGCTTTGAAAACCTGGATTTTCAACCTGTCAGACACGGTCTGTATGACTCTGGTTTAGACACAGTTGTGTTTCAGTATAGAAGAGACAGATGTGCGAATTTTTGACTGCTTGCCGGCCTCCCATCTTAGGTTACGGGCTTAAAGCGCCAGGATGCTCCCTGGAGCGACAGCCGCGCTATATAAGTACATACTTACATTACATTACATTACATAATAGATGTTTAATTTTATGTCAAAATGTTTTGAATTGAATTTTTTTCTCAGGGAGTGCAACAAAAACATTACAAATGCAACAAATTTCAGAAGTATCATCCGCCCAGGTATACAAATCATTCATTAGAGCTACAGCCTGCCCCCTATGACCAAACGGATGTAGTTTAATATATGACACAGTTTCATCAGGACAAGTCGCAAACCCGGTAATGTTCGCTGATAACCATCTACTCTCCCATGAGAGTAACATTAAAAGGAAACTTAATTATACCTAAGAGAAAAACAGTAAACAGAAAGGAGAAAAAAAGGGAAAAAATCAAACTACTATGTCACGGTGCAATGAAAAGAGAGGAGAAATGGGTACGAGGGATGGGGCGTCGAGGTCTACACCCCAATGATCAGCGCAACAGACTTAGCACTCTACGGTAGTAGGTGTTTAGATTAGAAATAGATGGAGAGCCCTAAGCCTTGGATTACAAGCTGTCAATGGGAGCCCAACTGATAGATATTTGACCAGCGGAGATCAAATATAATCAAAGCCTTTCCTGGCGCCCTCAACAATATCAGTCATACGCTCCAAAGCCAAAGCCCGCCACAGTCGAGCATGTCACTGGGCTAGGGATGGGGCCTCTGGCTTCTTCCACGCCACAGCTGCTGCCATTTTCGCAGCCCCCAAAAACAGAGCCAAAGGATGGATTTGTTACTCTGTGTCTGTCTTCTCAGGAGTGGGTCCCGAACCCCCAGTAAGACATGTTCTATAGAGTCAGGAATGGGGTAGCCCAAGATAAGTTTTGTTAGAGACAGGATCTCCTTCCAAAAAGGCTTGATAACAGGGCAATCCTACCAAATATGTCTGAAATCCCCTAAGAGCCCACACCCTCTCCAACACCTATCAGAGGTTCCCGGAAAAATCGTGTGTAATTTCGGAGGGTAAAAGTACCAATTGTACATAATTTAACAATATCCCTTAGATACATGGAACGATTACACTTCGCGATATCCCTTCCCAAGTGTTCCCACTGCTTGTCCTCCATAGGGGCTTCCAACAAAATATTCCAAACTTGTTTGAAGCGCGGAGTTGCTCTGTGGCTCAGAGCTTGGATAAGGGCATACAAGAAGGATATACACCCCTTGGAAGAGGACCCCGATTGCGCAAACCTCTTGATAGGGAGCAACTCCCTGGTAGCAACCTGCCGCACCAAGGTCTGTTGCACCCAATGTTTCAGTTGTGGTAATCTTCTTTATTAGTTAACGCATACTGCGCCTTGCATTTCTGGAACGTGAGGAGTTTTCCCTTCTCAAACAAGTGGGAAATCATGAGACAACCCCCCTCCTGCCAGGCATCAAATGGGCCGTCCTGTGGAGCAGGGGGGAATGCTGCGTTAAAGTGTATAGGCGAGCGAGGGGATGGAAAGGTCGTAAGTTGAATTTTGGAGGTTAGAGTGTCCCTTACCTTAAATGTGGTAGAGGTAGGAGTGCTAATATAAACATTGAGTGGCCAATCTCATTTAGGTTTCCAGGAGCGATCCCAAATAGTGCGCCCAGTTAGCTGTCTATCTATGTGAAGCCAATGCTTCTCCGATTCCCTCTATGACCACTCCGTGATCACACACATTTGTGCTGAGCTGTTATAGGATTGAAAGTCCGGTAGCTCTAGGCCATCCTCCTTATGTGGTCTAATGAGCAATTTGTATGGAAGTCTAGCCTTCTTCCCCTGCCAAATAAATCTGGTCAGCATGGTTCGCAATTCCCGAAAAAGTCCTCTTTCAATTTAAATAGGAAGCCCCTGAAAGAGATAAAGTAGACGGGGTAGAACATTCAGCTTAATGGCATGAATCCTGCCTATCCAGGTGATGTAAGCCACGCTCCATTTGCCCAAATTGCTCTTCAATTGACGCATGAGGGGAGGGAAATTAGTCTGGAACAGTTCCTGCACCCAAGCGGTAAGCTTAACTCCCAAATAGGTAATTTCCCTTGAGGTACAACGAAAAGGTGACATCCTGTTGATCAGCCGCCATTCGTCTTTGGGTATTGTCAAATTCAGTAGGAAGGATTTTGTTAGGTTAATCTTAAAACCTGTTACCTCTTCAAACGCTTTCAGCTCAGATTGGATGGACGGGAGAGAAACCTGGGGATCCGTCACCGGAAGTAGCAGGTCATCGGCGAATAATGACATCTTATGATCGTCTGTACCAAAATTCACCCCCCTAATCTCCTCATTACCCCTGATCCTATGTGCCAGAGGTTCGATGCTCAAGGCAAAGATGAGGGGAGATAGGGGACAACCCTGTGTCGTCCCACCTGTCCCGGGAAAGGGGAAGGACGCCACTCCTTTGACAAGGACCCGAGAACTAGGAGACTGATAGTTAGTGTGAATCATCCCAATAAAGGTTTCGCTAAAGCCAAAGCGCTGAAGCAATTTAAATAAGAAGCACCATTCCACGCGATCAAAAGCTTTCTCCGCGTCTATGAGAGAAGCGTTGTGGGAATATTTTTCTTGCTAGCTTCTTCAATGATATGAATGACATGCCTCAAGTTGTCATGAGTTTGCCTCGCCTTAATAAACCCGGATTGATCCGGATCAACAAGAGCAGGTAGGATAGTTTCTAGACGTGTAGCAAGGATTTTGGAATAAATCTTGGCATCAAGGTTCAGCAAAGCGATCGGGCGATAGGAGGAGGAGTGTGCTGGATACTTGCCAGGTTTAGGAATTACAGCCACTATTGCTTCTCCCATGGAAGGAGTAACCCTGTGTGTAGAAGCGATGGAATTAAACAGTGTAGTTAAGAAGAGAACAAGCTCCGGTGCAAAAGTACGATAGAAGTGAGCTGAAAATCCATCCGGACCGGGAGCTTTCTGGAGTTTAAGGGAATCGATCAACTTTTGCACTTCGACAGAGATGGGTTGCGACACCTCTTCATTGGTACATGCCTCTACCTGAAGGTGGTCCAGAGCGTCTAAGTAGCCCGATGGGTCGATCGACCCCAAGTACTATGAGGTATGCAGGGCCCTATAAAAAGATTCAAAAGCTCCAGCCTTACCCTCCTGTGGTCTGTGAGAGATACCATTGCGATCTACTATGTGTTTGATGTACTCACGTTCCTGTTTGGCCTGTAGTTAGCGCACCAATAAGGTTCCCACCTTATTCCCACTCTCGTAACCCGGGCCTGCAACCGTAGGGTCGATTTATCGGCTCTATTGGTGTAAATGGCCTGTAGTTTCCCCTTTAGGGACGTAACCTTCAGAAGAGTCAGAGTTGAAGGGTGGGACTTGTGTGCCTGTTCAGCTTGCTTAAGTTCACTTTCAAGCTGAAGACTTTTCGCACCTTGTCGGGAACGAAAGATAGTAGCCATTTCAATGCACTTGCCCCGGATTGCTGCCTTAAGTGCATCCCAAGTATTAGAATGAGAGGTGTCCTCAGGGTCATTCATCTCGAGATACCCCTTAATAGTCTTCCTAAGTTAATCTCTGAGGAGTCTGTATCTGCATAAATAGTTGGGGAAATACCATTGGCATGTTAAGGGCGCAGGTTTGGCCACGTGATCGTCATCTCTAAGGGAGCATGATCCGAAATGCAGATTGGGTGAAACTGTGATTTTAAAACAGAAGGAAGCAGGGACTGACTCAAGAAAGCGTGATCGATACAAGAATACGTTCTTTGGGAATGTGAGAAGAACGAGTAGTCTATTGACGTGGGATTGACCTCCCTCCAAACATCCACCAAACCCAAGCGTTGTAGTTGTGAGCGCAGCTCTGACCCAATGCCCCCCTGACCCCCCACCCCCCGGAGCCCTGTGTGAATGTGATGTGTATCTGTCCAAATCCCAGACTAAGTTGAAGTCCCCCAAGAGCAATATGTCCCCCCCCGGGCGAAATTTTCTAAAGTCAAAAGGAAGGATAGGAGGAAATCTTGCTGGCCCGTGTTAGGTGCATAGAGCGCTGCAAATGTACATGGGCGACCGCGAAGATCCCCCCTAACCATGATGTATCTCCTGCTTATGTTCGTTTTCGTATCCTGAGCCTGAAAGTGAACCACAGCATAGAACACAAGTGCCACCCCATTTTGTTTCGAGGAATGCGAGGACCGAAATATGTGAGGGTAAGCCTTATGGCGTAGTCTCTGATCGTCTGATTTTTAGAGGTGTGCTTCCTGAAGAGCATTGTGATCAAGCATGTATTTCCAGAAGCGCTGGAGCTTATTTGGGGAATTCAACCCCCTAGCGTTCCATGAGACTACTCTAGCAGCCATGATTATGTGAGGAAGAGAGTTGCCCTAGAAACAGTATCGCTCCCCACTTCGACCTCTTGGGAACCCCTCTCTCCCACCCCCTGCCAAAACCAATAAAAAAGAGTAGCACCATGACATCTAAACAAAATTAAAAATCGCAACAAACACATAAAACGAGTGTGAGGCGTCCCCCTCCTAGAAGGGAATCCCAAATCTGAACTACACTCAAGGGACATTACCATTTCCCATTCCCCAAGCCTTGTCAATTCAAAAATCAAGGCCATTCTTACAATATGAAACAATACCCCCCAAACTGAGTACTCATGAATTAAGACATTTTGAACTGTGCATTGAATATACAAAACATTGTCTTTAGAGAACAGCTCCAACTCACACTATTGAGCAGGTCTTGACAGATATAACCCATCCTCCTGAACCCCCCCATTCAGTGTGGATACAGGCCACCCCCTGAGCCGACAGCACCTTCACAGTAAGCTCACGTGTTGTCTATGTCAGGCGCCAGAAAGAAAGTCTCAGGTGGGCATCGGGCACCCAAAAATCAGTCAAATGCTTAAAATGCAAGTCCTGCGCTCCATCCAAATTCCCAAGACTCCCAGCCTAACCCAACCGTGGGAGCTGGAGAGAGGCGGGTGAGAACAACCCTCTCAAAATGGCCATAGTTTCTTTCAAAGGGGTGTCCAGTCGTTCATCAATCCGACCATACCTGATGCTGGGGATCTCTCTACACTCTAGATCATTGGACTAATTCTGGAGCTTTTGTGTTTCTCCTTCCCACTCTGCGCCATTGCCCGCTATTGCGATAATCTGCTCTGCCTTCTCCTTCTTGTCCAATGAGGTTTTGGAAAGTTCCAAGCCAGGCAGGGTCGCCGCCTCCGAGAGGTCCACAGAATGCTGCTGCTTATTTTGCCACAGGAAGCTATCCCAAAGTGGTATGTCCATCAGTATCTGATATTCTTCTCCCTTAGGTGCTCCGTGACCGGTCGGAACTGCTGTCGGAGCTGGAGAGTGGTCTAGGCCACATCTTGATATAGGGTACACATGGTGTTTTGGAAGGAGATGGAGTCGTAGTGTAGAAAAAAGGTATGGGCGATGACCTTTTTCAGGGTTGCCCGGCGTTAACCGCCTCTATTACCACTCAAGTTACCAAACAAAGAGGCAGGCACTGGAGACTGGAAGGCAGGAAACAGAAGTTTTATTCCGACGGAGCAGAACACATCAAATCAGACAACAGGGTATCTCCTCGAGGTGCTCTATCCGCATCTCTGAGGCCTGGCCTCTTATACACAGGTTTATGCTCTTTATTACAGTTTATTGCATGTGGCACATTCTTGCAAATGCTTTGAAGTATGAAAGGACATCCTTGGAATCCCCGCTACAGGCCCGTTCCCACACACATTTACAGTTGAAGTCCCCACCCCGGTCACAACAGGTGACGATTGTTGCGCAGCTGGGCATTCCGCCGATTCACGGAATGTATGTGGTTGATCGGATCTCATGGGGTGGGGGCTTTGATCAACTCGGGGATCCTTTGATGGGAGAAGCTTCCTACTGTATGGGGGGCAATAAACAGCATCCGCCAGGCCAGGTGGCGGCCTGGGAACGAGTAAGACAATCGGCATAGAGGAAAAGGGGGTTCTTATCAAAGGACTCAGGATCATGAAAGGAATGGAGGGAGGTGTTGACCTGGGAACAGGATGGGTTTCCGAGGCAGAATTGTGCTGAAGAGGGGTTTATGGCCCAAGGCATGTGAGAGCGGGGGCTGTCAGCGCGCGGGGGATGCCTGCGAGGTCAGGAGAGAGAGAGAGAGACGCGCTGGCTGTCGGCGATGGGCAGAGAGGCCATGGCATTTAAAATGGCTGCCGCTTACGCGCACGAATGGGCTCGAAAAGGGGGCAAGATGGCGCCGATAATGTTGACACTGCAGTCTAAGTTTTAACAGTCCTCCCTTTTCAACATATCTAGCCAGCTTGTCTACTCAAGGTCTATCTGCATTAAATTCCTAACCTCGACATCATACAGTGCTCCCATGCATTCCTTTCCAAAGTCCACAGTCTTAGGGCAGATACAATTCGCACATAATGAACACAGAGGCGGCAGGCATTGAATTCCTAAGCAGAACCCACATATTACAACCACAGGAATCAGGATAATAGTAAACAGTCTCCAGCCCCAGTTCTTAACAGTACTCCAGAACCATCCACCAAGCGACCATTCTTCCTGCTCCTGGTGAACTTCTGAGGAGAGTCTGTGGAGATGTTCGATGGCCTTGTACACTGAGGGTGAATTGTCCGGTATATATGTACAGCAGCTGGACCCAATAATGCGGCATGCTGCACCACGATCCGCTAGAACCACATCTAGAACAAGGCGGTTCTGGAGAGCCACCAGGCGGACCGCTTGAAGCTCGGCTGTGTTGTTTGCAAGGATACCAGCTGTGATGTTCATTGTTGTCTCGACTGCCTGAGTCAAATGTCGGATGGCACGGCTGTTTGCCATCGGGCCCCAGAGTGGAACAAGTCCCTTCATTGCATCAAGGAACTGTGCTCCTGTAGAGTCGGCTTGTTCAATGTCCTTGGCTCGTTTTTGTCTATGGTGATTCGCCGGAGCCACGTAGGTCGGAGGAAGGATGAAGGAGATAAAACAAGTGCCCCCCAGCCTTTGGGGAGCCAGGTGTAAGCTTTTGTGCCGCAAACAAAGTACATGTTCGGAGAGGATACAAAGGAAGGTGGATCGGTGGAATCCAGGGTTCTGGTGATGCGGCAAGCACTGCGGCCCACCAGCTGCGTCCCAAGCCCTTCTATGCACATAAGGCCTGTGACGTTGATGACAGATAGGGCCACAGTCAGGGTGGCGGCTGTTCGTTTCCGAAGGTAGGAGAAGGTGGGTCTGGTCGGATTGTTGAACACCTGCATTTCAATTCGTTCTTTGGCAGGGATGTCCATGTGGATAGAGTCGTTGGAGGTCTGTGGGCAGAAATGTGTCTTCGTTTTGTTTCGCCAGACCTCATGAAAGAAATGCGTCATGGTTTTGCTGGAGGTGGCATTGTCCCTATAGCTCTCTTGCAGGAGGATCAGCCAAGCAAGGCAGGAGCCGTGAATTGAGAAGGGTGAAGGGATGAAGGGTATCGAATGTCCAGTGGCGTGGGGTAGCAACCCACAGATCCAGCAGTTGGTGGCATTGGTGGCAAGATTGTGCTAGTGCAGCAGCTGCCCAAAGGAGTTGTTCCAAAACTCCTTTCGCCTTTCTCTGAGTTGGGGAGAGAGAGAGATAAAATAATGTTCCTTCATGGTGGTAGGCTGTGCAGTGGCCAGGAATGTCTCATGAGCGGGCGCGTTTTCTTCCACAATCCAGAGTGTGGTCATGAGGAGAAGGCAGAAGAGGATCGTGATAAAAAGTGCAATTGTCTTTGAACTGTGGATTCTGTCTGTCTTTGGGTTTCTGTAGCGAATTTTCGGATGTCCGGTTGCTTCCATCACCTTCTTATCGGGCACTTCCATCATCTTCAAGGGAGCTCGGTAGCGGGCAGAACCAAAAACCTCGTCTGGCTTTCTCTCCTGACAGCCTTTGTAGTGTTAGGCCACCGATCTGAGAATTATAACTTAGTCAATGGTTTGCTTAGCCGAAACTCTCTCCTTTCGTCGCAGGTTATACCCTTCTTTGGATGGCACGGTAGGGTCAGGAATCTTTGCAAGTTCAAGTGTCTCTGTGTCTGGGTAGCAATTCAGCGATGGTCGGTCTTTGTTCAGGAGCTCTTCCTGGGTGGTCACGTCTTCGGTCGTCGTCAGAGTCGGGGGAATCCGTTTGCAGTGGTGCGCATGCACCCAGGTCCGCTTTCCTTCCACTCGAAGAGCTGTTCGGGTGGTGAGTAGGACTTGCCAGGGGCCCGTCCACCGGGGTTCCAGACGCTTGGCGCGCTGGAAGTTCTTTATCAGTATGAAGCCCCCGGGTTGCAGGTTGTGTCCGGGACCCCTGGAAGCGTCAGGGATGGCATGCAATACCTGTTGGTGAATGACAGACAGAGTTTCAGTCAATTTATACAAGTAATCAGACATTAGGACGTCCGGGACGTCATGAATGGAAGTCGGTTTTGGTGCAGACCAGACTCTCATGGGTCGGCCGAAAACAACCTCGTAAGGTGTCAAGTGGTGTTTGGTGGGGGTGGAACGCATCGATAGCAATGCCAGTGGGAGAGCGTCTGGCCATTTCAGCCCTGTGGTAGCCACTATCTTGGCTAGTTTTAATTTTAGGGTGGCATTGTGTCGCTCAACAAGTCCAGCAGACTGGGGGTGGAAGACTGCGTGGAACTTCTGTTTTACACCCAGCCCTTTCAAGATGAGCTGGATAACTTTGGCTACGAAGTGGGGGCCATTGTCGCTCCATAAGATTCGACAAAGGCCGTAGCGAGGGAAAAATTATTTTAACAGTACTTTTGCAGTGGCCATAGCAGTGTTATCACGGGTTGGGTATGCTTCCACCCATTTGCTGAATGCGCACACCACAACAAGTACGTATTTCAGGCCTTGGCATCTGTCTAGTTGGATGTAGTCCATCTGTAGGACTTCAAATGGGTGATTGGGAACCCCAAACCCTCCCCGGGGTACCACAGTTCCTTTCCCGGGGTTATGTTGCAAGCATATCAAGCATTGTTGGACCAGACGTTTGGCTGAGTCTGTGATTTTGTCATTGTGCCAAACTCTGAAGACAAGTTCAATCATGGGGGCTGATCCTATGTGTGCAGGGGAGTGTGCCATAGTCAATATGGGAATCAGGTATGAGTCAGGTAGCAACCATTTGTTCGTGTCTTTTGTCCGCCAGCAGCCTTCATCGTCTTTCAGTCCCACCCGTGCCCATTCAGTCAATTTGTGTTGTGAGCTAGCCATTTGAATGTCCCTAATAGTGTCCCTAGCGTCGGTCCATTTCTCTGCTTGGGACCTGGTTACGTACATGCGTGTCGTCGTCCTATTTCCAGCTGTGGTTCGAGCAGTGATGTCGGCTAGTGCATTTCCCTGTCCAATAATGTCTGTCACTTTCTTGTGTGCTTGGCATTTGATGACCGCAAGTCTTTTGGGGAGAAGGACGGCTTCGATCAGGGCGGAGACTAGATTTCCATGTAAGATGGGGGTGCCGTGTGAGGTCAAGAATCCCCTTTCCTTCCAAAGGAGCCCAAAATGGTGAACCACCCCGAAGGCATACTGGCTGTCGGTGTAAATGTTCGCTGTGGTTCCTGCTGCTAGGATGCATGCTCGTGTCAGGGCAATCAGTTCTGCTGCCTGTGCAGATCGTTGTGTGATACGGGCTGTCTCTACTACAGTTCGGGCCGTGGTGACTGCATAGGCAGCTGAAGTGGTGCCATCGGGGAGTTTGATGCAAGAGCCGTCCACCCACAACTCTCCGTCAGGGTCAGGAAAAGCTGTGTCTCTGAGGTCAACCCTACTTCTAGTCTGTTCGTCCGTGAGGGTCACACAGTCATGTACAGGGGGCACATTGGGATCGTTTTCTGGTAGGGGCAACAAAGTTTCCGGGTTCAGTGTGGTGCATCTTTTCAGGGTGATGTGGGGTGCGAGCAGAGTCAGTTCGTATCCAGTCAGCCGTGCACTCGTCAGGTGTTGCGTCTTAGTTTGGTTCAGGAGGGTGTCAACTGCATGGGGTACTAATACCGTGAGGGAATTCGAGAGTACGATCCCCTCACTCTGTCGGATAGAGATAGCAGCGGCAGCTACAGCTCGAAGGCAGACAGGCAAGGCTCGGGCTACGGGGTCAAGAGTGGCAGAGAAGTAGGCGCATGGTCGTTGCTTTGGGCCAATGGACTGAGTCAAGACAGACAAAGCACATCCCTCCCATTCGTGAGTGTAGAGGGAGAAGGGCTTTGTGTAATCGGGGGTACCTAGGACAGGGGATGAACAAAGGGCATCTCGTAGTTCTATGAAGGAGGATTGGCATTCAGGGGTCCAAGGGAGTGGGAAGGGGACATCTTTAGCTAGCAGAGAAAGCAGCGGTTTCACAATGAGACTGAAGTTTGGCAACCACTGCCGACAGAAGGAGGTGAGGCCTAGTAGGGAGCGGACCTGTTTCTGAGTCTTAGGGACGGGGGTTTCAAGAATGGTTTGGATCCGGTCGGGAGTAAGTTTCCTTCCGTCTTTGGACAAAAGGTGGCCTAAGTAAGTGACCTGGGGTTGGCAGAATTGCAACTTCTTCTTGGAGACCTTGTGGCCATTTTCCGCAAGGAAGTGCAGGAGTTGAATGGTGGCGGTGACTGCTAGTGGAGTGGTGTCGGCCGCCAAAAGGATGTCATCGACGTATTGTATTAACACCACTCCATCGGGTAACTGGACCTCGTCCAGTTGTCTCTTGAGGGCCTGACTGTAGATGCTGGGGCTTTCTGTGTAGCCTTGGGGTGCTCGACAGAATCTATATGAGCGGGCTTTTAGGGTGAAGCCGAAGAGATATCGGCTGTCTGGGTGGATGGGGATAGAGAAAAATGCGTTTTTGAGGTCAATGACAGTGAAGGTGGTGGCAGTAGAAGGAATCAAAGTCAGGATAGTGGTGATGTCTGAAACCACGGGGTACTGGGGTACAACTACTTTGTTGATCTCTTGAAGGTCGATGATGAAGCGGTATGCTTTCTCATCTCCCTCTCCTTGTTTCTTGATGATGGGCAAGATAGGGCTGTTGCAAACGTTGCTAACCACTTCCTCTACCACTCCTGCGTCTATCAGGGACTGAATAATCTTTACCAATGCCTTCTCGCCCTCGGGCGATATCCGATATTGTGGAAGTTTTGGGAGTATTGCGTCCGGTCGAACAGTGATGTGCACTGGGTCAATCATCATGCGTCCTACGTCCGAATCTGTCTTGGCCCACAGATACGGAGGCAGAGTGTCAAGTAGGGACGAGTCAGTGTCAGTGATAGTAAACATGTGTCGGGAAGGGCAATGTCTGAGCAGAATGGGGTTGTTGTACAGGAAAACTCGAACTCCGTCTTGGGAACATCTAATAGTCGCTCAGAAATGCTTCAGTAAGTCAAGTCCCATAATGGCGTCAGGAGTATTGGCGGAAAGCAAAAACGTTGTGTCAGTCGTGTTGTTCTCTAAGTCAAAGGGGATCGGTGTGGACAAAGGGTTAGTGGAGGGCGTTCCATCGAAACCTATCGATGTTACAAGTGAGCCAGACAAGGGTGCCCTTGGAATCAGTCGTTTAGATAACGCACTACGTGTCGCGCCAGTGTCTACCAGAAATGGAGACTTTGTACCCAGGACCTTAGCGGTGACATAAGGACCTTGCTGGTCAACATAGAGCTCGACTGGATCCCTCCCTTGCCCTTGGCAGTCCTATGCGAAGTCGTGGGCATCGTCACAGTCAGACTGCTGGTATTGGTTCTGTCGGGGTCGGTCAAATGTATTTGGTCTGTTTGATCTATCGTTAGTCGTGTCATTTGCGGACCCCCGTTGCTGTCCTCTATTTCTCGGTCCACCCGCTACGTCCTTGGGGTCCCTATTTCTGTTCATCTCCAACAGAACCGGGCACTGGGATTCCCAATGGCCGAATCCTTTGCAGAAGGCACACTGGTCCTCGCTAATGTCTCTACGTCCAATGTGGGGTGTTGGGGTACGGACTTTAGGAGGTGCCTTCCTAGGGACATTTGTCTGAAAGTTCCCTTTGTATTGCTCTCGTCCTACAGTCACCCCTTGCAACTGTGCAATCATTACCCTCTCTTTTAAGTCTTTCTTCTTTTTCTCTGTTGCTCTATCGTGTTCATTTTTCTGGTGCTCGTAATATTGGGCCATCTGAAGGATAGCCGCAGGTTTGGAGGCTGCCCAACTACTCTCACTGGCCTGCAGTTTCTGAGAGACCTCCGGCGACAAACCCTTTACATAATTCTGGACAAACAGATGGTGTCCGGTTGCAGTGGTCATGTCCTGGCCGCTGTAGTCGTAGAACACCGTTTCAAACCGGGAGAAGTAGTCCGATACGTCTTCCTGGGGTTTCTGACGACAAGCCGTTACTATCGACCAGTCCACTTTCTTTTCTGGGATCAGGGTTTTCAATTTCTGTACAATTTTGTCTGGGAGGTCTAAAATGGATTTCAAAGGCTTCTGTCCAGGTTCTCGTTGCCTATCTATGCCATCGAGTTGTGACCAGGTATGTCCGAACAGCTCAAGGTGGTCGACTTTCCGGATTTGCTTCCACACATCAGCTGGCAGACATAACCCGAAAAACAAGTCGATGTCAGCCAGGGTCATAATCGTTGAACCTAGGGCTGTACCTAGTTCAGTGTAGAAGGCAGTGGGATTTTTACGTAAATCGGGCAGAGATTTCCTAAACGTCAGAATATCTTGGCGATCCCATGGCTGGTAGACCCAGTTGTACACTACCCTCCCTCTTGCATCTTGGTGGTTGACGTCATCGTGTGTTCCTAGACCTCGTGGAGGAACCCAGTAGTGGGCAGCCTCTCTTATAGGCATCATGGTGCTAGCTCGCTCAGTTCGTGGTTCGGTTGCTACAGGTGTCGTGGGTTTAGCTTCCGATTCCTGATCAGTGAGGTGGCGGAAAACCTCAACCGTACGCGTAAGGAGGTCCGTCACGTCACACTCGCCCTCATCCCCGATATCGACCTTTCTATACAGAGTCGTTAGGCTCTCGGAACCCTTGTCTCGATATCGGTCCTCATACGCATTCAGGGCATGATAACACAGTCGTACGGCAAAATGCCGTCTGTGGCTCCCTGCATATGAGTTGAACATATCCGTGATGTGCTCTTCACTTTCCTTTCTTTCTACCAGTGTCCTCACTATCTTGTCAATCCCTGCTCGCTCATCCTTGCTTAATCTGTTCGTTCTTGCGGAATCAGCCTTTCGGGTCTCTGGGTCATCTAACACTGTCGCTTGTGCTGTATCTAGTACAAGGGGTTCGGCCGGCGCGGAGGCCATGGGGACCGAAGCTCTGGTACTACTCTCGTCTGTGCTTGAGGGTAGTGGGTGTTGCGCTAAGGATTGGGAAGGGGCATATGGAGGGGGCATGTAGATGATCGGAGGACCTAACAAAAGATCATCGTTGGCTCGCTGTTTCTAGGGCAATTCAGGATAGAGCATAGAGGGTGTTCTAACCGGACACTGGCTTGATGTCGCTAACTCTTGTTTGTGTTTGGCTTCTTCTCTCTCCTTAATCTCTTCTTCTAATTTCTTAGCAGCTCGGTGGGCTGCCTTTCGCAGCTCTTTTCCCAACCTACTTTCATTTATCTTTTTACGCTGTTCGGTTTCTTTGCGCCACATGCCGAGACTATCAAGCATAGTGGGCGTTGTCTTGTGTTTCCCAAGGGCTGTTTCTAGCGCGCTTATTTTATCCTCGTCGAAGGATCCTATCAGTGGCCACTGACTTTTAAGATCCTTCTTTGTATATTTATGCCACAGCTTGCTATAGGCTATAGCGATCAATCCATGCTTCATAAACATGTCCTTATTAGGGGTGCCTTCCAGTGGAGCCGGATGGTTCATCTCTAATAAGCGGTCCGGGCTAAACAGGCTACCAATCAGTGGGGAGAAGATAGGCATGACGAATTACAACGGGGACAAAAGTCTGCACTACCTATCTTATCACTGCGTGCAAAGACTAGACAGAATATTTCTATTCTTCGTTGTTTGCAGGCGGTGAATACCTCAAAAGAACCAATATCGAACCGTCAATGTTCGGTCAATCAAACAATCAATGGGGAGAATAAGTAGGCACGACGGGTTACAACGGGGACAAAAGTCTGCGTTACCTACCCTTTCACTACCTGCAAAGAGAGAACCTGTTCTTCCCTGTTTGCAGACAGAGAATCTCCAGAAAACAATCCGCGAACAACAGTTCGGGCCAAACAATCAATCAGTGGGGGAGGAAGATAGGCACAACGGATTACAACGGGGACAAAAGTCTGCGTTACCTATCCTTCACTGCTTGCAAAGAGAGAGCCTGTTGTTTCTCCGTTTGCAGACAGTGAATCTCCAAAAGAACCAACAAAAGAGTAATACTAGTATTATCCAAATCAAACAATCATTTCGCAATTTGCCGCGTTTACACGACCTTACCCGGACCGCATGGACAGTTTCTTTTCTTCCGAATCCAGCACCCGATCGTCCTCTATTCTTCGTGATCTTTGCGGCACTCCTGATGGTTCCCAGTCAGGACCGTAGATCACTCGAGAGAGGTCTGTTCGGAACCAGTGAAGTTCGGATGATCGGCTGTCAGACGAGGGTCTATCGGACAGGAGCTCTCCCGATCGTTGCAGTCGTTCACTCTGTCGTCAGGACCTCTCCCACTGGATCCACGAGTCACTGATGGGCCCCACGTTTGGGACGCCAATTGTAGAAAAAAGGTAGGGGCGATGACCTTTTTCAGGGTTGCCCGGCGTTAACCGCCTCTATTACCACTCAAGTTACCAAACAAAGAGGCAGGCGCTGGAGACTGGAAGGTTTTATTCCGACGGAGCAGAACACATCAAATCAGACAACAGGGTATCTCCTCGAGGTGCTCTATCCGCATCTCTGAGGCCTGGCCTCTTATACACAGGTTTATGATCTTTATTACAGTTTATTGCATGTGGCACATTCTTGCAAATGCTTTGAAGTATGAAAGGACATCCTCGGAATCCCCGCTTCAGGCCCGTTCCCACACACATTTACAGTTGAAGTCCCCACCCCGGTCACAACAGGTGACGATTGTTGTGCAGCTGGGCATTCCGCCGATTCATGGAATGTATGTGGTTGATCGGATCTCATGGGGTGGGGGCTTTGATCAACTAGGGGATCCTTTGATGGGAGAAGCTTCCTACTGTATGAGGGGCAATAAACAGCATCCGCAAGGCCAGGTGGCGGCCTGGGAACGAGTAAGACAATCGGCATAGAGGAAAAGGGGGGGTTTTATCAAAGGACTCAGGATCATGAAAGGAATGGAGGGAGGTGTTGAGCTGGGAACAGGATGGGTTTCCGAGGCAGAGTTGTGCTGAAGAGGGGTTTATGGCCCAAGGCATGTGAGAGCGGGGGCTGTCAGCGCGCGGGGGATGCCTGCGAGGTCAGGAGAGAGAGAGAGAGACGCGCTGGCTGTCGGCGATGGGCAGAGAGGCCATGGCATTTAAAATGGCTGCCGCTTACGCGCACGAATGGGCTCGAAAAGGGGGCAAGATGGCGCCGATAATGTTGACACTGCAGTCTAGGTTTTAACAGTAGGCCCTAGCCTTTTGTAGGACTAGTTCTTTTACCTTAAAAGAGCTGAACTTGGCCAGACCATCCCGTGGGTGGTGGTTCTCCCCTGATAGGCGTGGGCCCACTCTATGGACTTTCTCCAGCCGAACCTCTGGGCCATCCTCTTCAAGGGCAGAGGAGAAGCGCTGTGTACACATAAGTGACACTTTGTGATGCATCCCAATGGTTACTTCCTGGTTTACTTTGACAACCGCATTCAACCCGTGTTCCTTCGCGGGAACCCATCGCCACGGATTCATTTGGCTCCAGCGCCAGATTAACTCAGGTAAACTACCTACCGCCATATCGGAGGCATCTCACCAGTCTTTGTATGCCCTATATCTCTCACCACGTCCTAACCCAGACTTTATTTCCAGGCGCCACACCGGCTCAGTACGTTGAGACCTGGACCCCCCGGCCAAGATCACTGCTTCACCTCTGATCGCCTGGACCTACAATCATTGGACGACTGACCCCCCCGCACTGTCAGCGCTCATTGACTTCAGGTACGCCACCGCTACCCCTTACCTCCCTTGTCCCCGTCCTCCACCTTAGCCCAGCTCTCCATACTCACTCCAAGTAATTGCATGCGCCCTACCACCGCCTACATTGATAGGCCCTTTATTAATCTGGCTCCTCCATTCTATGTGAATTGCCCTACCACTCGGCTCACACTCGTGCCCTTTTAATTAGGCCACCTCCTTTCCATGCCTCTCTCTTAATTTAACTGTTTCCCCATGCACGACTCCAAAATCATCGTCAACCCTGTCCTGAAGAGGATCTCAAATCGCCGAGGATCGAAACGCCGTCGACAAACACAGAGCGATTTCTTGGCGCATTATCTCTAGGCTTATAACTGTGTCAAATTGGAACATTTCAATCATGTATATTCAATGTGAAGCCTATTTCTGATTGTTCCCAATCACTTTGCGCCGACCACGCTGTTCACCACGTTCACTTGCGTCGTCACTTTCACTTTGTCATCACCTTGTCACCAAGTGTCATTTGGGTTGCTTCATGAATGTCTCTCATGTACAGTGCTGCTTTCTAACTGTGCTTCCCATTTCCAACAAGTTGGTGATTAATAACCTTCTCACAAATGTACTGAGACTCCTTGTCTTTCCTTCCTTGTAATACTTATTGTATGCAATTTTCAAACTGTCTTTGACATTGATACCTATTGGGACATTGTATCCTATATATCCTCTATACCCAGTCCCAGTTTGGTTTATGGGTTTCACTCCTGTTCTCTTTCGCTCACTAGAACAGGTCACACAGGAGATGCACAATTGGTAACATCAACAGAGAGGGCAGCCAATACAGGCAGCATTTATGATACGCAGAGCGCTGGATGCTCAAGCGAAGATGCAGGGGAAATATTGACCCTAACTGTACCAGATCGGGGCCCCACTCTTGATACCTTAGCACTTTTATCCCTACAAGCAACAAAAACGTCTAATACTGTCTGTAAGCCTGCAGCCAAACGTAAAAGGAAGAACCAAGTTGATATATTTGTTGTTTCAAAAAGCTTGGAGGAAATTATCCTGTTGAGGGGGAACAAGGGATTGGCCTGAACAATATAGGTTCGAGCAACATAGAGAATCACGTATGGGCACTTTCTGGGATAAATTAACAACTGTTGTTCGGAGTTTATCAAGTCCACTTAGAAAAAGGCTGCCCAAAGTAGAGGAGGGTCTGAAAAAGGTTGTTGATAAGAGCCAAATTTGAATCAGGGGCCACAAACAAAAAGTACTGGTATGAGTAGTAATATAGGCCGCACTTCCACCCATGTCGAAACTCTAAATCATCCGAGACAAAAGGGGTTGACGAATATGGATACACAAGAGCCGTCTAGGTAAACCTACCAGTAATTGTGACCCAAACATAAACCAGTCAACTATAAATAAAGAAACCTATGATACCAGTGTGTCCGCCCAAGAGATACTCACTGTTAACCTGCCGCCTGCTAGCTGCCCATATGTGGCAGTATTAGTTAATGTACCCCCATTGAAGCCTGGTGCTATTAAAACAACGGATTGTTTGAAAAATAAGGTGGTTCACTGGTTAAATTCTAGGCACTTACTCAATTCTAATAGAGCGCAGGAAATCCTGTTTACCAGAAGAGTGGGTTGGATTGGACCATTGAAAAAAGATTTGTCTGGTGATTGTGTAATAATTCATTTAAGTAGTTCAAGAACAGCTGGCAGTATCCATAAAGCGACAGGGTTGCCAAACATAGATAAACAGGCAATGGGTATACTTCCTCTAGGGTATTTTTACCGCCATTTGAGGGAACGGGAGCAGTGCCAAAGGACTGTACCCAATATTCAGAGATGGAGAAACACTACAAGTTCATTCCCACAACATGTTCAGGATTTTGTTGCAGCTAAGTAAATCAGAGCCCAGGGCTGGCCCACACATAAAAGAGGCCTCCTCTATCGGTGTGTGGGTTGAAACTATGGCATCCGAGGCAGTAGAGGCATGCGAGACACCTGATAAAGATCCCCTTAGAGTCAGTACAATAGAGACTGGTCTGATAAGACAATTCCCCAGGGAAGGGTTTGAATTTACAACCTGGAATGTGAATGGGCTGACAAATAAGGTTGAGAAAATTGACTGGGTCAATTTTATATCCAGTTATGATATTATATGCGTACAGGAAACTAGGTGCATACATCCTTTACACATTGACGGATATTCTTTCTATTTTTTACCAGCCGTTTGGTCACAAGCAGATCGGCCGGGGCGACTGACGCTGGAATCTGGGGATCACGGTTCGATCCCCGGTTCTGGCGGCAGGTTAGCCCAGCACCATGTGACTCTGGGCAATAGCTTGCTTAATATTCCCGACGGCCCCCAGCGCCTAGAGACCCTTGCGGGTGATTGTGCGCTTTACAAATGTGGATTATTCAAATAAATCGACGTGGTCTTATATAAATCTTTTATGTTAGAAGAGGGAGTTAACAGCGATTTGCCACACGTGACTTATGCGCAGCATCGTTTTGTTTTACTGAGATTGAGATGTGGCATTGCACATTATTTTGTCACATTTCCTAAAATGAAATATCGTTCCCCAGATTCGATACTATGTCCCGTGTGACAATAAGAGCAAACAAAGCACACCACACTTTCTATTATTCTGTAAATTTTATTGTAATTTTAGATGTTTTTATCTTAAACCTCTGTTTGTTGCCCATGATATTAGGTCCCACAAAATTGCCACGAAATTTCTGGTTACTCTAGAGGATCCCCTAACATGCTGTAATGTTGCTCTGTTCTTTCTGAAATCGATTGACTCACGGAAAAGCGTTATGCTATAAATTAGAAATTAACAGTTTTAACTAATTGGTATTTTAAATGTGCTAAAAAAATCTTTTTTAAATGTACTGTATTGTGTGTACTTTTATGGCTGTTTTACTTTTTAACAGCTGAATAAAGATTTGGAATTGAATTGGGCTCCACGCACCCAATTGAAACTAATATTTAGAATGAGACACAGGTTCTGCAAGGAACACCAATATTCATAAAGGGATTAACCCTGCTCCCACTCTATCAGTTGCGCAAATAGAGCATGGTGGAGTGTGACCTCACTGGATTCTCAGCCTGTGCTGACTAAGGCACCGGCCGGGCAGTCAGGCTGAAAAATGACTCTTTGTGATTACACAATGTAGGTAGAGATTACAGTTAATGGGTTTATTGTTTGCAAACAAAAATCAATCAGAGAACGCAGCAGAATCTTAAGCTGAAAACCAATGCGTCGTCCCAGAGGATGGAAGAGCAGGGCACTCGTTTCACGAACCACAGCCCGAGCTGCGAAAATGCGGTTATCTATTGCAACCCGATGCGCCGCTTTAATACCTGGGACGAGTGAAGAAAAGAATCCAATTAAATGTTCTTATTTTTTAGTAAATTATGCAGGCCATTTCACACCACAAATTGAAGCTTTCTTTCAGCGATAAATATGACGTCTTTCGACACATCTGGTTTGTAAAAGGGATTCGGAAGACAAGAGCAATACTTGATTTAAGTGACAAGTTGGAGCCGCGCCAGATTTTAAAGATGACTGTAGATCATGTAAATGATTCTCATTTCGAGTCATTGTATGCAAATATATCTCATGAGGATGCCACAAAGCGCTCTCTGGATAACCTTCATGCAAGTGAATAGCTCACCAATGTGGGTATTCATTTAGAGCAGCTGAGGTATTGTTTGCAGAGTAGGTGAGTAATGGGAGTGCTCAAGAGGTGCAATCGACCTCATTATGGAACAAAAAAAACAATTGTTGGATGGAGGAGCCAGGCATCTAGGAGACGCATCATTGCAGACAAAATGAAGAGTCTATGGAATACATCTCCTGTACGGATGGTCTGAGCAGCCTCAGCTAATATTTAACAAGCACTGGCGAAGCCAGCAGCTCTGGTTTTATTGTGAAACTGCAAGTAAATGCAGACATGCACAGAGACACACAGACTATTTGTGCCGGGTCGCCTGCTGATAAAGACACAATACATGCTGGAGTAATAGAGCCGTATGTATCTTTAAATTGCTATGTTATCTAAAAAGTCAACAACAGGCCGTGAAATTCTTGGAACGTATTTATTTTCATAGCTGCCTTAAAGCATAACTCCTTTTTGCGCTACATATTTTGCAACAGTGGGTTTGTAAATAGAGTTAGAAATAGTTCTTCAATTGTAAAGAACTAAAAGACAACACTCCAGATAATAGAAAAAGATTCCCTCATAGAACTTCTGTCCATAAAAGTTAGCATTAACCTTTTATTTCACGTTTAACGTTACTTCGATATTACATTTATTTATTTAACAGTTTTATATAGTGCTTCTTTAGACCTAATGGTATTGCAAGTGCTTTACAGAAAACAGCCACGAATAACGTACGTTGTGTTGCAACTTACAAATATTATATATTACAGCAGGCACTACAGGTAAGCCACACACAACCACACAGAATAGGGTAAATGTTGATGTACAAAACTAGATATATGAACATCAATTTTCATAATGTAGGTCAGACGGATAGCTATTGTTACTAAAGTAGGCGAAGAGACGCCACAGCCCAGTGGCACAGTGACTCAGGAATAGAAAGGGCGCAGAGCACGCCCATAATGGCTGCTTTTCCACCCACCAAGGGGCGGTTTAACATTTTTCTTGCTTTCATTGGGTTTCCTAACACCATTAGTATCGCTATGTTGGGGGGAAGCAGTCCTACCATTCCACTATATTATGTAATCTGGGGGTCACTCATAGATCTTCCTTTCCTCTTTGCTTAAGTTCTGTTGTCCCTGGTTTGCATTTGCCTACCTTTCTCTTGCCTGTTTGTTCCTAAGTGGTTGTGGCCTTCTTATTCTCTTCCTATTTCTGCAGCATTGCATTTTCACCCAGTTCAGTATGTCAAGAGAAACCCACACGTTTGGTGATAAAATTAAAATAAACCCAAAGCACCTAGTTAAGACATCCAAACTATTACTATCCTAAATATACTATTAGGCGTAGTACCAAATGGAGGCAATGCTCGTCATTAACCCAGATTTCCTGGATTGGGGACTGGTCTTTGCCAGGGGCCAAAAAGCATGACTTGGAAAGTCAAAACACTCTCCTTACAGAAACTATGGCTATTGAATATGAAGAAATGATCTGTTGCCTCTGTAAACTCTTAGTCCGGAGGGAGTTGAGGAGCGAAGCTATGATTGGCTCCAGTGCTTCTTTTGTAAGAACAATAAGTGTAGGGCCCAATGTTTTTCATAGGAGCCTACCGCCCGTGCTGTCGAATGCCAAGGTTGCCAAATTCCAGTGCTTGCAAGCACCGATACCACCTCTTCTCTCTTTTTTCACCACCCTACAATTCCTTTCTCTTTACCTCACTCTTGCAAGTTATTTTTCATCTCTGTTTTCTCCCTTTGTGACTGTTCCCTTATATTTTTCTTTCTTTTTTCTTCTTTTCCACCATTTCTCTCTCTTGCTGCAAGTGAAATATTGACGATAAAAAATAGGTTCAGATCACCAAATATGAGTGGCTGTGCCCATCACCCAGAAGTGGCTGCTATGGGGCTGTGGGGGTGTGGCGGGCAGGAAAAGGGGGACAGGCGGGTGAGGAGGGTGTTTAAAAAAGAGAGTTGGACTTACATGGCCACCGTTGCTGCCTCTCCTCTGGTCTTCCTATTTCGAGGAGGCAGGAACAGGAGGCACCCAGGCTCCCTAGCCAATCACTACACTGCTGATGGCAGCATATTGATTGGTCTGAGTGCCGTGGCTTGGGGCTCAGAGAGGGAGAAGGAGCCTGAGCATATTCTCAACCCAGTCTGTAATGCAGCCTGGGTGAAGCACATGCAAAGTGCGCATGACGGTTTGTCCGGCCCAAGAAAGCCGGACGAATTGCCATGGGCACTTAAGTGAACATACCATTCCTCCCCATGCTGGCTAACAGCCCTGCCCAGCCCTGCCCTGCCCCACCCCTGAATCAAAACTGTGCCAGCCCAGTACCGTAAAAATAAAATGATAATAACATTATGTTATCATCATTTTATTTTTCATGTGGGGCGAAGGAGCCGTCTCTGCCATCACCAGCAACTACCTGCACACATTGTTGTGGAATCAGCACGTTCCACGTTTGCTACTGATCCTAGTGCAACAATATTAACATTTCAAAGACATGGACATTTTTCAGTTCCTATGTACTTAATACTGTGTGTGTGGCAGTACTCCTAAGTGCTTACTTGATGGTTCACACAATTTGTATTGTTAAGTTTGTTGAAAAAATACTCAAACTCAACAAAGAAAATATGAACAAAACTCAAACCAAGCCAAAAGGAAAAGTAAGACAGGCCATCAGACCTGGACAAAAGTATCTATAGAGCTCTCTGCAAGTGTCTTCTAAGATCTCACGTGTTTCACCCATATTATCTAAATAAGTACTATTCCTGGGCGTAGCAGAGAAAAAGATATTTGCTTTTTGAGAGCCATGCTAGTTGTCCCAGTCAGAGCAGATACTTGTTCGAAGATCTCTAAAGAAGAATGGGTTGGTGATTGCATCGTATAAAAACATGTATCCCGAAGAATATCAAGTGGGCTTCTGCAATGCAAACAGGAATGGATTACATATTTCTGGCATGCCGTGAGTGACTCCAGACATCTCTGGTGTACAGGGAGACAAATGTGCTGGGTGCTTTATTCCGCAGCATCTTCTTTGAGAAGACCTGGCCACTAGCACATTTTGGTTTATGCTGAATGTGCTGGTGGGTACCAGTAAGATGACATCAAATAGTGGGTTATTGGAAGTGTCGGGACGATGGGCACAGCACATTTGCATGGGGTGAACTAAGTAACTGGGAGCATTACATGGATGTTGATTCATCAAAATACCCGAAGTAGTGGAAGTGACATCACACACTTTGACACACCCTTTATGATATCACAGGAAGTGGTTTCATTGCACTCGTCATTGGATGTCTATCCAGGATAGGATATCATTGTCTTTGAGTAGCCTGCAACAAAAGCAAGTTAGCATATTATTAGAAAATACATTAAAGTAGATAACACTATTTAAGTTTTCAGACACATATAAAGGATGTTGTATTGTATGTCAGAGGTACAACAGTGAGAAACAAATGGCATGCCACCATAGGCACAACCATCTAATGCTCAAGCACAATCATCATATTTCCAGACATAGCCTCAAATGTCCAGACATAAAATCTATTGTCAAATCACATAATTATATGCCCATGCTATTTTCATATTTTCACAGAGAACCTCCTTTTGCCCAGACTCAATCTCTATTTGACCAGGTATAGCCTGACATGCCCTGGAACAGTCTCATAAAACATATGGACAGACACTTCTCTGTCTCAAGACCAGTCTGTACACAGGCTGCATGGACCTACACCATGATAATAATATTGATAAGAATGATAACAATAACTACAACAATAAGAACAATAATAATAATAATAATAATAATAATAATCATAATATTAATACAGATACCACAGTTGCAAAAGCCTCTCATAAATATTTTGTGGACCTGTTTATGATTTTGGTGATTTTTGGACAAATGTATGTAGCATATTTCTAGAATTATGTTTGTTTCCTTGTGTGAAGCGCTGTATAAAAACAAGTAATTGTTATTATTATTATTATTATTATTATTATTATTATTATTAGTATTATTATTATGAGAATATATACTACTACTACTACTAAAAGGAAGCAACTAAAAACTTGGCTGTTTACTCACTAACTGTGCTCTACCTGTCCATTTTCAATCCTTAAGCGCCTAGACACCCCTGGGTAATTGCGCGCTATACAAATTGCCAAAACATAAACATACTATTAGTAATAATAACAACAATAATAATAACTTCAATCCACACCTGTGCAATTTCTATGCACTCTAAGCTACAGATATTAGTATTATCAAGTCATGGTAATAACATTTTTATTAGTTAATTCTCAAGATGCTGAAAATAGCTGACCAAAAATATCCACTGTGATCTATTTTTATCAACATGCTTACCTCTTTGTTTCAGCACTAAGTAAATTGCATTTTTGCCAGTCAAGTCTTAAGGGCCAACTTCAACAGTTTCCCTGTATTGCTTTACAAAAATACAAAAACACACAATGTGTTGACTGACCTGCTTGAGATTCGATATGTCTTTTGCAACAGCTGTCCTTGTCTGGCACTGCCAAGCAACTTTTAAAGCATTTTGCTCTTTGGACAGCACCGCTTTCTTTTCAACATGCACCAAGCTCCAGATAACGGTTTCCTTACTGAACTTGTGACCTATCAGTTCATTGCTTCTAGCAACATTGCATGCAATCACACTGGCTGAAGATAAAACTGAAAGCAAATAAGGTAAATGTTAGCCAGGAGGTGTAGCTTTCAAAAGAAGCACTGAAATTCATGTGTTTCTTTTTCAGAAATTGAGCATGACACCACGAGCCCTGTAAATCAGGGTTGTAGGACAGAGGAATGCATGGCTAAACCATGCGTGCCACAAACATGCAGTCCATACAACAAATGTGTCTTAACAATGTATTCCTTTACCATGGATTTCTTTACCATGCAATGTCATGGTAAAGGCATGCTTGGTAAAGGGATGTGTGGGAAAGATCAAGTTTAAGTTTCAAGTTTAAGTTTATTTGTTTGATTAATTAAAATCTTACAAAAATGTAACCTTAGAGAAAATATCAGTATCAATACACATTTAAAACATCGTGCAAATAGTAAATGTCATTAAAAGAAAAAAATAAAACTAGGTAAAACTTTCCTTAAGACCTTTGGCAGTCACATTTAAAATTTTTACAAAAGCAACATTCATTGGTAGGTCATTCGGGCTTAAGCATGCCAATATTGCTTGTCTACAGGTTCTTATATTTCGTGCATTAAACAACCTCCTGAGGATTAGTCTCCTTTCTGGGTCTATGGCAGGGCACAGACATACCAAGTGCACAATGTCTTCTTTTCCTTCCTTGCAAAGTCTACATAACGTATGGCCCTCGTTTGACTTCCAGGGTGGAAGATGACACAAACCTGGCCATATACCAAAGCGTGCTCCTATAAATGTTCGCTTACTTTGGACTGACCATACAGTATGAAGGTAAGCTTGGACTTGTTTTTTTTTGTAGCCGTTTATGATTGGCCATGGGTGCTTACGTTTTACTAATAAAGCTTTGTCTTTTAGCAGCGATAGGTGAGTAACCAGCTTATTGATTGTTTTTTTAAAGCTTTCCTGCGTTATTGTGTTTTCCCACATTGCTGATATTCCAAATTCTTCTTTTGCGTTGTTTAGGTATTTCCACGCTTGCAGTTTCTGGTTATCTTTAACCTCTCTCCACAAAGCTATAGACAATTGATTGTCCTGATCATTTTTTACTCTATTCCAAACTTTTAATATTTGGCCTTGCCGGGCATATAGCTGATTGTTCATACCAAATTCCATCCTTATTTGCGCTTGTGAGGCATTACATGGTAGGGTGAATAATATTTTATAGGTTTTTGCCACAGCATTGTTGATAAGCACAGCATCCTTCCCGTTTAGCACTTCAGCACCGTATGTTAAGGATGGTAATAGTTTGGCAGCTATGATTTTTAACAGTGGCCCGTATGACAGTGCAGATAGATTCTTTTGTAGGGTTCTAAATGCCGCAATCAAGCTATTCGCCTTCCTTACAATATCTTCCCTTTGTGGTACAAAACTTCCGGTCTCATTGAAAAGGACACCGAGATATTGATAACTCTCCACTTGCTCTAGTTGTGTTTGTCCCAGCAACCATTTCATCTTTTGTCTTTTTCTTCCTGTCACAACCATTATTTTTGTTTTTGTCTCATTTATTGTCATTTGGTTATCCTTTGCATATTTAAGTGTACGATCGATCAGTCTTTGCAGTCCCACTTTTGTGTGGCTCAGCAACACCACGTCATCTGCATATCGCAAGTTAGACATTTGTTTTCCGGCTAACCTAGGTGGATGTGAGTTTACCTCGTTTAATGAGTTGGTAAGATCGGCCACAAATAAGTTGAAAAGTAAAGGTGCAAGCACGCATCCCTGCTTAAGGCCCGAGTCACCAGTATTTTATTGGTCAAAGCTCGGCCGTCACCTATCCTCACCTTGACCCAATTATCAGAGTATAATAGCTTAATAAGAGTCAGTAGTGAGCCTGGGATTCCGTAGCCCTTGAGTTTTTTCCATAGGAGGGACCTAGTTACTAAATCAAAGGCCGATCTGAAATCGACAAAACAAAAGTAAAGTGACTGTTTAGAAAAAAGTGTCTTATCCATTAAAACTGATAAAATTAACAAATTGGTTGTGGTGCCTAAGCCCTTAATGAAACCGGTTTGGTTTGGGGGTAGTATTGACTTTTCCTTGACCCAATCTGTCAAAATTGATAATAAGAGACCTGCGAATAACTTGGCGTCCGTATCTTGCAGGGTGATCAGACGATAATTCTCCGGTAGTTGCCAATTACCCTTTTTGAACACGGGCGATATAAGTGATCCTCTCCAGGATTGTGGTATTTGCCCTGTATGGATAACTTCATTGAAAACCTTTGTCAGATAGGTGGCCCATAATAGGGGGTCCTCTTTGTAGAGGGCAAAAGGGATACCGTTGGGACCCGGAGCTCCATCCCTTTGTCTCTTTATTAAGTTTGCTACCTCAGTGATTGTGAAATTTATCACCTGATCCGTTTCAGTTGGTCTTTCAGTGGGCTCTTTGTGGCCCCCACCGTTGGTACACAATTCTATTTCGACGAATAGGGTTTTTTTAAGAAACCTTACCCAGTCCTCTTCTGTTATTGGCGAGGCTATTACATGCTTGTTTGGTCTGTTTATTTCGTTAATAATTTTCCAAAATTCTCTGGAATTTGGTTGGTTACTAGCGTGGAAGATTTTTGTCCATAGCTCTTGTTGGGTTTTGTTTTTTTCAGACCATATTAATTTCCTCAAATTGCTATTCGTATTTCTGAGTTGTATCCTGACATCTTCGTTATCCGGCATCTTGGTAAGTTGTTTCCTCAATTTGTTACGGGTCCGCCTCACTTTTTTAATTGTGTAGGGAAGATTGATTTTGTTATCACTTTTTATTTTTTTTTCCCCTAAATTTCGATTTCTTACTAGTCGTGTTTTCGTTATCCAATTCTACTGCCTTTTCGGTGAATTGTTCCCAACATAGTATTGCTGACTGCGTTGCATGCTTCTCAAAACATTCAACTGCCAATTTTTGGGCCCTTTTTTCCACAACATATTTTTTATCCGGTTTCCAGATGAGTTTCTTATGATTAATTGACGTAATCTGTCCTCGTGTGGTTAAATAACTTTGGTGTCTGGAGAAATCAAAACACAATTCCACTATTTGCTGGCTGTGATCACTGTCGATTCGCTTATTGAGTCGATAGGAACCAATTTTATCAAACATGTCTAATGACATTAATGTAAAGTCAATTCTTGATTTGGATTCGTGGTTGTGAAATGACCAGCCAGGTGGTTGATCCGTTGGGAAACTTCCGTTTAGAGCACGTAGTCCTATTGCCTCCAAATCCATCAGTAGGTTTTTCCCACTTGAATTTCCCTTGCGGATTGGACTTTGATCCATTGATTGTTCCGGGATGGACCATTCATAGTTTTGAGAGTGAACCAAATCATTCCGTGTCATGTTAATCAGCAAGTTTATATTAAAATCCCCTGTGGCTAGAATACTGACAGTCGGATCAATCGTTAGTTGTTCCAGCAGGAATGTTACTAGTTCAAAACTTGTGTTCTGGCGTGATGTCTGGTTTGGTGGAATATAAATATTAAGTATTAGTAAATTATTCCTGTTTTTTAGCTCATCATGCCCCATTGTTATCTTAACAGCTTGTATGTTTGCGTTATTGGTATCCAGCTGTTCGTGGTTGATTTTCAGGTCCATCCCAATAAATATTGCCAGACCCCCACATGGGCGTCCAAACTTGGTATATTTGATGGCTGGTACATAGAACCCTTTATAACCTTGTAAGAAGAAGGCTTCCATATCCCATGTCTCTTGCAAACATATGATTTGGTAAATATTTGACAGGGATTCTATTCCAGCGTTTTGAATTTTTTTCCCCAGTCCATTGATGTTCCATGAACATATGGTTACCGGCTGCCGATGATCTCTCCGTTCCTTCAATTTGTTATGGTTATTACCCGGTCAGAGATCGTGCAGAGCATTCCGTATCCAACTTTCATTTATTTGCCGAGGTTCTACCAGTATTATTTCTTCCGGGCTCTCCTTATTAATCTGATGTGATCTACCCTGTGGGTTTTTTAATATTGAATATACTGGGATGCCCGTTACTTCCTTAAGGGCGTTTTTTGGGAGATCTTTTTTAAACGGACTCGGGTAAGGTTTGGGAGGTGGATGAGCAATTTTGATCCCCCAACCATCAAAAATGTATTGCTGTTTTATAATATGCTCCGCTAGACGAGGGGTGTTGACCGTTATGACTGTGTGTGGCGGCGAGCCGTCCATATTTTTTACAAATCCCACCGACTCAATGTCTTTTGATGTTATTTTTTCTAGCTCGGGAATCGATTTAAATAGTTGTAAGATATTCCCTCTATTCTGAATGTCACTAGAACCTCTTGGGTTGTATACTGGTGTCAATATTATTTGTGCCAATTTTTTTGAATTCATTGGTACCATCTTGTTTTCGCTTTTTTTTTGCATAGTTTTACAGATAATTTGTTTATCTTCTCCAGTCCTTGTAACTGTTAATTCCTCATGGTTACTGTGAAAATCTCCAATATACCTTTTTTTGCTTGTTGTTTCTGCACCAGTTGCAGTGTCTTCTGGCTGATTTCCAATGCCAGGTCGGTAATCTTCCTTTTGGAGGGAATTTGTAGGATCATTCAGTGAGTTGATTTTTTCTTGACAAATTGTTCTCCGTATCCTTAAACCTGAGCGGTTGTTTCCTCCGTTTAATGAGGTGTTAGGCTCTACTTCAGATAGCACAATTTAAGTATCACTAGAGTCACTTTGTATATTGCATGGATAATTCCAGGCTATACATCCCTTTCCATTTTGAGTATTTCTTACTATAGGGTCCTGAGATGCATTCTGGTTATCGTGTGTCTGCATTTTTTTCCCAAGGGGTAAATTTCCACCGATTATTTTGGCCACATTATCATTCTGTTTGGTTTCGGTGTGGGTATTTGGCTTGTTTTCAGTCTGTTTATCGGTCTGATTATTAAAAATATCATAATATTTTTCACCTTTTACGCTCTTGCCCACGGTATCAAGCTGGATCTCCTCCATCTCACTTTTTGTCAGAGCTGGTTCTTCTTCGATTAAGTCTTCCGGATCGGAATCCTGGGATTCTTCTGATGGAGGGTATACATTTACTGTGTTTTGATTTCTTAACTTATTTCTAGCCTTACGGATTTTTTCCTTTGTCTCTTTGAGAGTTTATATCCTTGGCAATTTCCTTTTTCCTTTTCTGCAATTGTTTGTCCATAAAGCTTTTGCGTGCCTGCGGGTGGTGATTCGGTTTCCACATTCTGCCCTATTGTTTGTCCTTGATGTTTTGGTTTATTTACCTCTTCAAAATTACTTTTTTTTGTTGTTTGAATAATGTTATGATCTTCAGCGGGCTGTGTGATTTGACCTGCTCCGGCTACTTTGCCTATGTTTTTATTGAGAATTAGATCTTTTACATCTTCCAATATAGTGTTTATTACATCGGGTATGGTTGAAAGTTTATTTATGATTGGTTCACAGGGACACTCAAAATACTTAGTTGCTGCGTGTTCTTGAGCTTTAGTTATTAAGCAGTTCAGCGCCGACAACTTTCTGTCTATTCCGGAAACTGCATTAGCCATTACTCCGAGTATATCAATTTGTGTATCTATTTTGTTTGACTGATATGTCAGTGCTTCTAGTATTAGAGTAGACGTTTGGTAAAATATGTCCCATGTAGCTCCAGAATCACTTTTTTCCTTTGCCTCTCTTGTGGGGTTATAATCTTTAATTGGACAAGTCAAGTCCCCGTTTTTCGGGGTCGCGCAGATTTGCTCCCTTTGTCGTAATTGGCCCGTCCGTGTTAGCGATTAGCTGAACCTACACGTTGTCCTCCTTAACTTGACTATATATGGTGAACGCCATTTTGAATGTTGCGGCGGCCATCTTAGCTCATGAGCGGCCTCGTGGTCGACGTGCCCTTTAGTCCTTTGTCCGTTCCGCTGACCACTCACATCTGCCCAGCAACAGGCTATTTTTAGTACTGGTCAAGCCACACATGCGCAGTTCTTATTAACCCGTAAACCTTCAGGAATGTGCCGCAAACTGACCAGTGGGTTTGAAACCTTCCAATAAGCTGGCAGTATTCCAAAACATGACCATATATGTCTCTAAAACTGTGTCTTAACTTGTGCCGCCTGTCTTTTATTGCCCCAAAAGTGTATATAAAACGGGGTCACACCGGTGTTCGGTGTGATACCTCTTGCAATACCGAAGGGTGCTGTTTGAGTGTACCACCACCCCATGGGGTTTTAATAAACCTGTTCTTTGCCTTTTACAGCTTCCGTGCCAACAGTTCTTTTGTGTATGTGGGTAATCTCTGGAGCGTGTAGGCCTTGGGAACCCCGAAATACTTCAATTGGCGACCACGAAGGGACTCATCGGCGACTCGGATGCCCGAAGGAGAGGTCGTGACGAAGGCTTGGAAACTCGCCATGGACGCGCACTGCCACGAGTGACCCGAGTCTTGGCTGCCTAGGTGTTTTTCCTTTCCTTCCGATCTGACCTTCCAGGTGGCGCCGGTCCCCGACTGAGTTTCCGAGTGTCCGCTTCACTGAGAAAGCGCCGTTTGGCTGATTTGGCTTACAAAACCTTGGCAGTTGGAATCTGGACTTTTGAGAATTGGTAAGCTTTGTGTTCGGTAAGGTAGTCTTCGGACGCTTACTGAAGTCTTGAGATTTGTGATCGGTGAGGTAGTCTTCTGACGCTCGCCGAAATTTGTGAACTTTGATTTGAGTTAGCTAACAGTTTGAATTTGTGATCTTTGAACTTATATGTGTAGTGCACTTCACATAGGCAGGCATGTAGAGATGTTTCTCTAACTCTGTTGTTTTTTTTTCCTTTGAGCGGCACAATCGTGTGAAGAACTGTAAGTGCCATTTGGGTTGGTGTCACGCTTTTGTGATACTCTTTGAACATGCCTGTTTTCAGCAAACTCCGGGGAATGTGTTGCTTAGGAGATGATGCATCAATTAGGTTAGCGGAATCACAGCCGGCTCCCCCAGAGGGAACACCAAATAGGGAAATGTATATCAAGCTCGGCCTTCCACCTATTATGTACAGTAAATTATGGCATAAGTATACTAAGGCCGATCCCGAATTGCAATGGCCCCTACACGGGTCATACGATTTGAGTAAAATCCAATTTGTCGAGCAATGTATGTTTCAACGTAGGTCCAGACAAAATATGTTTGATTGCGTGCGAATGTGGGAGAAAGCGGCGCGTGAACGAATGAAGCGTGAGGTTGCCTTGGCGGACAAAGAGCAGCGCAAGGCTGCTCGGGATAAGGCTTTACAGCTTGAGGAGAAGGAAGCTCAGGAGAAGAAAGAGAGGGAGGAACGGGAACGCAAATTGCAAACGACTGGTCAGTTTCCTATTCGCCGACCGCTTTACCCTGTCCTTAATAATGAAATTGATGATTTTTCTTTGTTAGATCGGTCACCGCCTCCGTACGTTTCACCGACGGCTCCGACTGCGGGTTCCGAGGATGATGGGCAGGTTCAAGTGAGCCAGAAAGGGGTATCGGCTCTCAGGTTTACTGCGGAGAGGTCCGCTCATTTGCGCAGTTGGGCTCGTAAAGTGAATAAGCATTGTGTTACTCAGGAACAGTTGGTAACAGAGAAAAAGGGGTGGTCGGATCTTGAATTAATGTATTTCTTGTCCACTTTAGCGGATGAAGTTGTAAATGCATATCGTGAAGTTTCTGAAACGTTAGAGCCTAAAGTTTTGTCGGTATATCGTGAGAATTTAGCTAAAGGTGATTTTGATCTTACAGATGTGGATGACCTGTTCAAACAGTTGATCGCGCTGCGGGATGAGACAACTTATTTGCGACAGGAACTGAAACGGAGGAAAAAGGAGTCCGAGCCGGGAAACGACGGGGCGGTTAAGGAGTGTTCTCTTCGTGGTTCAGATAAGAGTTCTGCGTTGCATGTTATGCCTATGCGTGAAGCCGCGCCTTTGTATGTTCCACCAAAAGGGGACGGGACGGATGATGATAAATTGTCAAAGGATGCGAAGGGATATTTTGTGTATAATTGGGTGTATACGCCATGGAATAGGGCAGATGTCATGGCACTTAAAAATTCTTTACCTGATCTCCGAAAGAATCCAGCGGCATTTTATGAGGGGGTGGAGGGGGCTATATCGTCTTGTGTGATGACTCTTGTAGATATAGATTTGTTTTTTGGGTTGATATTACCACCTGACATGTGGCGGCAGATTCGTAAAAATAATGATGAGACAATATTGGGAGGGACATGGAAAGAAATAAATGCTGCAGATTTAGATAGGGAACCAGCATGTAAGCCTTGTCAGCTAATCCTAGAACTCCCGGCAGCTATTTTGCGTAAATTGAAAACGCTTGTTCCCGCCAAAAAGATTGATTGGACCATGTTAACGTCGTGCAAGCAGAAACATGATGAAACGGTTTCAGATTTCTTTACGCGCTTCGAGGAGGCCTTTCATGATTACAGTGGTCAATCTTTAACAGACGATACGGGTCGGCATCTGTTTGTAGATAAGTACGTAGCTAATCTCCTACCGGAGATTGCTAAGCGATTGAAATCGAGCGAAAGTTCCTGGGCCACGGCGACCCCTGCGTCTTTGTTAACTATGGCTCAGTACTATGAGCGGCAGGAGGTGGAAGCTAAAGAAAGTGTGGAGAAAAAGGCGAAGGAATTGAAAACGAAGGTGATGTTGGCGCAGGTTCGGGGAACACAGAGCAGAGGGAATGATAGAGGTAGACGAGGTGGAGGAAATGCGTCGTATGGTCGTACGGACATTGCGGAGGATCAGTGCGCTTATTGTAAGGAGTTTGGGCATTGGGCCGACGATTGTCCGGTACTTCGTGAGCAGCGTAGTCAACGTGGTCGAGGCAGTGGAAGGTCAAGAGGAGGTTATACTGGAGTGAGAGGTGGCGGAGGAGATCGTAGACAGGTTGAGGAGGGGGGCCGTGGCCAGGGCGAACGAAACACGTTTGATAGACGGAATCAATATCAGATTTCGGAAGGAGAGAATGTAGAACACCAGGATTATGTGCATGCATAGGATTGCGTAGGATGGGGTAAGGAATCAGTTGAAGTGCGGGTAGATCAGCAAGGTCCATATGTAACAGCGGGTATTTTGGGCTCTACTGATAAATTTTTAGTCGACACAGGAGCTACTCGTAGCGCTCTGTCGAAAAACTTGGTTCCGAGGGCTCCCCTGTCTGGCGAAATGATTACGTGTGTAGGGTTCGATGGCACACCCTCCCCCAGCCCATTGTCCAAGCCCCTTGCACTATGCATCGACAAATATTTTAGCTTTGGCCAATTTTTGTTATCACCTCATACCCCAGACAATATCCTGGGCATTGATTTGCTTAAATATTTTCGAGCAACAATACGTTGCGCTCCAGAGGGAGTGCGGGTTATCTTGAATGACAACTACCCTGACCCTGATGATTGTATTGAGCCCGACAGATTTTATGCCATATTGGATATCCCTGCTTTGGCCTCCCTGCCGCACACATTGTGGGCGACATCGGATACGGATGTGGGAGAGATGCGCATTCCACCAATACGCATTACTGTTAAAGAAGGGGCCCCTCTACCACGAGTGCCACAGTACAAGATCTCAAAGGAAGGTGAAATTGCACTGACACACATTGTTCAGGACTTGATTTCTGCAGGGGTGGTGGAGGAGGTCCCTTATAATGTTTGTAATAGCCCTATTCTACCGATTCTAAAAAGAGATTCAGATGGCAAGATCTATCGATTTATTATTGATTTGCGTGAAGTCAACAAAATTGTCATTCCCCAATATCCAGTGGTGTCCGATATCACGACTTTGCTCACTTTGGTTCCCCCGACGGCCACCACTTTTACTGTTATTGACCTAAAGAATGCGTTCTTTTCTATCCCTGTTCATCCAGATAGTAGATATCTGTTTGGTTTTACGCTCAATAATAAATCGTATAGATTTTGTCGTGTTCCTCAAGGATATACTGAGAGCCCTAGCATCTACAGCCAGGCTTTGAAACGACAATTAGATTCCTTTGAATTGCAGTCTGGCGTTGCGCTCATCCAGTACGTGGATGACCTTTTGCTTGCCGCCGACACCTATGCACAATGTGAACAGAGTACACTTGCATTACTTTCCTTTTTGGCACAGAACACTCACAAGGTTTCCAAGAAAAAGCTTCAATATTGTAGACCCCAGGTGACCTACCTTGGTCATCTGTTGTCTAAGGAGGGGCGGGCATTAACATCTGATCGAATTCAGGCGATTTTAGATACACCAGTCCCCCGCACGCAGAGAGATGTGCGTACCTTTATAGGGTTGACATCCTTTTGTAGGCAATGGATCATGGGTTTCTCACGCATCATAAAACCTTTGCTAGCATTATTGTCAAAGACCACACCAATGCCTCTTGAGTGGACAGATGAATGTCAGAAAGCTTTCGAACAGTTAAGACAGGCCCTTAGTTCCGCACCCGTGTTGGGAACACCAGACTACACAAAACTTTTCACATTATATGTACATGAGAATGATGGGTGTGCATTGTCAGTGTTAGTGCAGTTACACGGGGATAGGCAGAGACCATGTGCATACTTCTCTGCCATCTTGGACCCTGTAGCACGAGGGCTGCCTGGGTGTTTTCGAGCAGTAGCGGCAACAGCAGTAGCCATACGACAGAGTGAGGGCATAGTGCTGTCACACAAATTGCTGGTGTTAGTCCCCCACGCAGTAGATGCCCTGCTAAACCAAACTAAGACCCAATATCTTACGAGTGCACGACTCACAGGATATGAGTTGACACTCTTAGCGCCACATATAACGTTAAAAAGATGCGCTACTTTGAACCCTGCCACCTTGTTGCCTGATCCGGCCGAGGAGGGTCAGGAAGAAAAACATCATGACTGTGTTTTCCTGACTGAGGAACAGACAAAGGGTCGTGTTGACTTACAGGATGTGCCACTTCCCGATGTGGATGGGGAGCTGTGGGTTGACGGATCGTGTATACGGCTGCCAGATGGTACGACTTCCGCAGCATATGCGATCACGACTCTTAAAACGGTGGTAGAAACAGCTAGGATACCACAGAAATCGGCTCAGTAACAAGAGCCTGTGAATTGAGTGCTGGCCTATGTGTGAACATATACACGGACAGCCGCTACGCCTTTGGAGTGGCCCATGACTTCGGCCTTCTTTGGAGGGAACGTGGGTTTCTGACATCACACGGGGAGCATATTATGCACGGAGAGTTAGTGCGTGATCTCCTAAATGCGTTGCTTGGCCCTAAAAAAGTAGCGATAGTGAAGTGCAGTGCCCATAAGAAAGTTACGGATAAGGTGGGCCAAGGAAATGCCTTTGCAGACAGCATAGCAAGGCAAACGGCTATGTCTCGAACTAGCTCCCCCATGTACGTGGTACAATCACAGGCTGAACGATGGAGTGATGCTAGAGCAGAGATACGGGATATACAAAATTCAGCTACAGAATCTGAGCTTGCGGCTTGGGCAGCAGATGGGGTACTAGATGACGAGGGGTGTTGGAGAAGCAAAGACATGGAGAAGTGGAAATTGCCTGCGGCTTACTTACAGGCGATGGTCCAGATGACACATGGACTGGCTCATGTTGGAGCTCTTGCAATCACTCGGCTTTTAACACGAGTTTGGGAACATTCCGAGATTGCGAACACTGCAAAGAGAGTAGTGCAGACCTGCCTGGTATGTTTGCAGCACAATCCTGGAAAGGGGGCCTATACTCCGAAAGGAGGGTTCGTTCCACCTTCTGCACCGTTTGAAGTCCTTCAAATGGATTACATCCAACTCGAGCGCTGCAATAACTTGAAGTACGTCTTAGTGGTGGTGTGTGCTTTTAGCAAATGGGTTGAGGCCTACCCCACGAAAGACAATACGGCTTTGACAACAGCTAAGGTGTTGCTTAAGGAATTCTTTCCTCGCTTTGGAGTTTGCAAATTTTTGTGGAGCGATAATGGGCCCCATTTTGTCGGAAAGATTGTGGAGTATGTACTGAAGGGGTTAGGGATTCAGCAAAAGTTCCACGCTGTATTCCACCCTCAGTCAGCAGGTTTGGTCGAGCGGTACAATGCAACGTTGAAGCTTAAGCTGGCCAAAATTGTGGCGTCTACATCATTGAAGTGGCCAGATGCGTTGCCGCTAGCACTACTGTCTCTTAGATCAGTACCCCATTCACGAACTGGCCTTACACCTTATGAGGTGGTGTTTGGCCGCCCCATGAATATCTGGGGAGTGCCCAAGCCGCGATTGATACATGATGTGCCTTGTGTTATGATGAATGATTATTTGGCACGATTAACAAATGATTTGCTCTCCATTCATCAACAGGTTCGAGAAGCGCTCCCTGACAACTCTACTGGAGAAGGCCACGATCTTCATCCTGGGGATCATGTGATGATCCGTTCGTTTGAAAGAGCAAGCAGTTTGGAGCCCAGGTGGAAGGGCCCCGAGCAGGTCCTTCTGGCAACCCGCACCGCCGTACGAGTGACCAACAGGAAGCGGTGGGTGCATTCGACTCACTGTCGTCGAGTCTCTCCGGATCTGGTGACTCCTGCTGTGCTTACTGATTATAAAGAGATCTTGGAGAAAGAAAAGAGCCCAGCTGTGACGTCGGCCGAAGTAGAGGGAGCCTTCCCGGACCAATCTGCTACTGGAAGAGAGCGCTACAATCTACGACCGCGATAAAAGAAGATTTTTATTCCTTTTTGAACTGGTTGGTAACCGCTCCAGGTTTGTGAAACGGAAACCGGGAATTCCAAGGGGGGGGGATCAGTTCTGCCAGAGTAGCGACACCCGTCTTGGCCCGGAGAAGAAAACAACGGCTACCTCGGAGTTCAGCACCGCATTTTTCTTTTTTTAGGTATACACGTACGTGTATCAGAGACCACTTGTGAGAAACTGTGAACAATTTGTGTTATTTGAGACTTTGCACAGAACTTTCTTGAACTATGGCATCAACGGCATCGCGTGATAAGAAAATACTGGGTGCCTTTCTTTTTGTTTTCACGATTGTGGTGATAGCTGTTATAGCCTGGGTAGTCGAACTCGTAGTGCCTGTACGTGAACATTTGCTGCCGACTACCCCGGCACCGTCTGAACATTTCCATTTTACATTGCCTTTTCATGAAGAGCGCCACCGTCAAACGTACTTAAATAACAGCTTCATTCAGATTCTTCACCACACACATAATATGACCAATACCTCTAATTGCTGGGTGTGTGGAATGTTGCCTGGGCACCAGAAGAGAGGGGGCACCCCACTTATTCCACTCCCGTTTTCGCATAATGGGTCTTGCAACGCCTGGTACACCCTCCTCTTTACCCTGAGATGGCCAACCAAAGGGGGGGTGCTTTTCCGCCTCAATAAAGAATGTCCCCATGACAAGGATGGGTTTCCACGGGCTGAGGGTACACGTTTTGAATGGGAAGAGTATAAGCCCGACAATGTGTCTGCTCCACGAATATACAGCAATCAGAGAAATGTGAATGTATCAAGTGCTCATGTTATAAA
The DNA here is from genome assembly GCF_964263255.1 of Lissotriton vulgaris. Lineage (NCBI taxonomy): Eukaryota > Metazoa > Chordata > Amphibia > Caudata > Salamandridae > Lissotriton > Lissotriton vulgaris. Next base: position 179,685,673 of record NC_141699.1, read on the forward strand.
TGTCATTGCTACAAAAGCTGATTTATGTATCCGAAATAAGGGCGCGATTGCAGTGGGGAAAAGTGAATGTAACGTTACTCTCACGTTCGATAGCCCGAATGGCATTTCATTTGTTGCATCCAGAAACACCTACTTCATCTGTGGAACGAAGGGGTACCATCAGCTTCCAGTGGGGTGGTTGGGCACATGTTATGTATCGTTTGTGCTACCTCCTGTATTCATTGCCCCACCGATGTATCACAACGACTATACTCTGTACCAAGATTTTGTTTTGAACAGAGTTAAGCGAACTGTTGCTTTAGAGGACATTGATCAAACGGACACTGCATTGCAACAATATGTGGACTTTAATCTGGGACTGTTCTCCTTTGTGGGGGCTGCATTGAACAGTCGGAAAATCAGACGGCTGACTCGCGTTGTCGAGGCTGTTGCGAATGACACTGCTATTGCCTTGGGAAATATCACCGAAGAACTGCAGATTTCTAGAATTGTCACCCTCCAAAACCGGATGGTGTTGGATGTTGTTTTGGCTGATCGTGGGGGGGCATGTAGAATTATCGGAAGCAGCTGTTGTGTTTACGTGCCTGATAACTCTCCATCTGTGTATGATGCGATTTCCAAGCTGCACAAAATAGCCGCCGAAATACATCCGGACAATGGAACTTCACTTTCTGGATGGTTCTGGTCCATGATTGCAACTTGGGGCTGGAAACTGCTGACAATTCTTTGTATACTTGTGGGAGCAATGTTTTTTATCTGCTTGTGTATCCAATGTGGTCCTGCATTGTGTTCAATGTGCCTATCGGCCTGTTTTCCATCGAAACGAGCTCTTGTCTATGATAAAATGATGCTACATAAGGAGGTGACACAAATTATGTTAATTGACATCGAGGACGAACATCCGGACTATGTTCACTATGAGGTAGATTCAGCTAAACGCTAAAAGGGTCGTCTGTCGTAATTGGCCCGTCCGTGTTAGCGATTAGCTGAACCTACACGTTGTCCTCCTTAACTTGACTATATATGGTGAACGCCATTTTGAATGTTGCGGCGGCCATCTTAGCTCATGAGCGGCCTCGTGGTCGACGTGCCCTTTAGTCCTTTGTCCGTTCCGCTGACCACTCACATCTGCCCAGCAACAGGCTATTTTTAGTACTGGTCAAGCCACACATGCGCAGTTCTTATTAACCCGTAAACCTTCAGGAATGTGCCGCAAACTGACCAGTGGGTTTGAAACCTTCCAATAAGCTGGCAGTATTCCAAAACATGACCATATATGTCTCTAAAACTGTGTCTTAACTTGTGCCGCCTGTCTTTTATTGCCCCAAAAGTGTATATAAAACGGGGTCACACCGGTGTTCGGTGTGATACCTCTTGCAATACCGAAGGGTGCTGTTTGAGTGTACCACCACCCCATGGGGTTTTAAAAAACCTGTTCTTTGCCTTTTACAGCTTCCGTGCCAACAGTTCTTTTGTGTATGTGGGTAATCTCTGGAGCGTGTAGGCCTTGGGAACCCCGAAATACTTCACCTTTCCCTGTGAGTTGAGTTATTGCTTTCAAGAATTTTTATCAGTGTAGATTCTACCACATGGTTTTTTGATATATACAAGTCGTGGTTTCTTAATTCAAGAAATTTCCGTTTTTTAGTTTAATCAACTTCGACCTCCACTGATGATTGTAGTAACGTTTCCCGTACAATATTTCTGGGTTCCCATTCAAGCCGGGATGGGATAGATCACATCCCAGCCCTCTTTGCCATGAGCCTTAAAACCTTGACCCTGCCCTATAAACAACCCTACCCCCTGAGCCCTAAAAACGGCCTCCATCCCTAAAACCTAACACTACCCTGAACCCTAAAACCCAGTCTAGTACCTTATAAACAACCCTGACCCCCCTAATCCCTAAAAACTGCCCACCCCTAAAACTACCCCATCCAACAAAACCTTGACCCACTTACCAGTCTGTGTACTCTCCCGATGCTTCCTCCTCCTGTGCCTACTCATACGTGCATCTAGATTACGCACTGCCTTAACCACGCACATGAGTGGTTAAGGCATACGCTTGGTTAGGGCAAGCGTGGTTGCGCTTGCGGTGAAACAGCATGCATAACTCTGCCCGCGTTATAATGGCCATTTCCCATAAATCAGGGGTCACAGTTACTCTACTAGAGGTAGCATAGGGCAAACCAGGGGTCGCAGTGAGTCTGTAGAAAGAGGAAATAATGAGAAGAAACAGACATATTTCTCCTTGTTACTCCACTGTTGCGAGGTGTACCATTTTGACGCATTCCAAGGATTTTAAGTCATTGTAAATTGGGAAATGCACCAAAATCCATGAGTGAGTGCATGGAAAAGCTTGTACCCCATGAATGGAAACCTTCCCAACACAGAATATCCCAAGGCAGCGATATACACCAGCTTGCATTACTCTTGATTTACTAAGTCATGCAGAGCCAAGCAAGGTGGCTTTGCATGACTTAATAAGTCTCACTTAAGCCCTTGTTTCGCCTTGTGTCACCTTGCGTGATGCAAAGCCTTGCAAGGACTTTGTAAATCTGGCCCCTGTTTTTTTAACACACCAAGGGTGTGCTCTCCCTGGGAAGACTCTGTACCCTTTCCAGGTCCTCTGGAGGTGGAAACAATTGGTAAGGTCCCCATTTCTTCAACTGCTGAAAAAGTTCCTCTTGGTTGCTATTCCAGTCCTCAGAGACTCATGGCAGGCTCCTAGACAGTAGGCCTCTCTTCGGACAGGATCCAGCAGCGTCCAGTCCACACTGGGCATCTGGGCCATGTTGGAGTCAGAATCCTTCTACCTTTTGTGTCTTGTGCGTCTGTGCAGCAGATACACAATAGCTCAACCACCTGACCCTTGGAGAGTTGTTCCATTCCCAGCATTTTTGTGTGAGTGGGGAGGAGTCAGGAGTTCTTTAGTCTTCTTCTTTCAGAAGCCTAGCAGAGTCCTCTTGTTGAAATGTGTTTTATTTCCAGGTCTAGGGTCATCTGAGGTGAGGTGCTAATCTTATCCTGTGCACTAGCTAGAGATTGGAGAATTCCCTCCACCTATCCTATTTCCCTCCAATCTCCCACCTCCCTTTGAAACACTTCCTCTTTTGATTTACTACAAACCTTCAAATGAGTGCCTAAACAAGTTGCCCCCTCCACCCTCTACCTGATGAAGGTCTGGTTGTTCCCCCAGCTTCTCCTTTATTTTACCTACTGTTGGGATTGGAGCCCGAAAGTCCAGGAGTGACATTGGAATGAATGGTAGAAGTGTTTGCTAGCCCTACTTGGAATCTCCAATTCAATGGAAGAGCTGCTAAGACTGTCCTTTGTACTGCCAACTGTTCCTGTCCACTCCTGTATGGCTAATTCATTCTAACTGACTACTTGTTTTGAACACCCTAATCTTCCTGGCCCAAAGCATAAGCCTTTGTTTTTCAGGAGTAGGGTCATCATCAACAAACAGCTAAGGGCTATTGATATCTCAAGTAGTGATGAAAGGCAAATTGGTTCTAAACCTGTTTTTTCTCAGGCAGCACAAAACACACTTACTTAAAGTTACTTTTCAACTGAAGTTACCTGAAATCTACTTCACCAATTAATTAGATTTTTGATACTCGTCTCCTATCGTCCTTCCCGTTCTCTGAGGTCAGAGTCGATGTTCCTTGCCACTGTTCCTCGTGTGAGGAAGGCTCGTATGGGAGGTCGTTCCTTTATGCTCTGGGCCCCACAGCTCTGGAACTCCCTGCCCCTGACATTACGAAGCACCTCAAATCTGTTGGCTTTCAGGAAGGGCCTGAAAACTTGGCTTTTTGCTTCCTAGATTTCCGTATTCTGCTGACCCTGTTTCTTTTAATCTGTGTGTTGTGTTTGTCTTTTTCAGGTTGTCAATAAAGCGCCGGGACACTCTTCTGAGTAGCCGAGCGCTATAAAAGACACGAAATAACATAACATAACATAACATACTTAGTGAAAAAATACTTTTAATCCTTGCTCTAGTGGTTTCTTGGGGAAAGATATAAAATAATAATTGTATTTATAGCTAGGCCTGTTCATGGAAAATGCAGTGTTACCTGCATAGTGAAAAAACCTTTTAGAGAAATTTTCATTGTGAGGGCATACTAAGGAAAATATGTGGCCATGGGGCTAGAACTGCCAACTTTGGAAATGGGGAACCAGGCTTAAATCTCAGCCTCTGTTCAACATCCTTGATTCTGGGCAAATCTTCCTGTTGCCTTAAAATGTGTAACGTATTATGGTGCTCATGTAAAACCTTCTTACGCCCTCGGGCCAACTTCACGCTATTTAAAACTGCAAAAATAAAATACTATTTACAATATGTAGTATGCCACATTTTTATATATTAAGCATAGACCATTGTGTGCTTACCAGGCACACATTAAAGGTGACTTACCTGATATATAAAAATAGGTTTTCCTACACAGAAAATATATTTTCCCTTGCCATGTATCCCTGCAGCATTTTTAAACTGCAACCCCGCCAGAGCAGGATGGAGCTACTTGTAGCCATACATTTTGTCATAAAAGTGGGTGGTATAAATGCACAATGCAGCCCACATATGGCATTAACTTTCAGTCTATTGGTGCAACTGCTGTACCAACAGCCTTACTGAAAAATTACATACATTGATGGGTTAAACCAATTTTACAGTACTATTTAAGAAGCAAAGTACGCATTGTGGCATTGGATGGCAGTGTCACAGTGCACAGTCCTAGTACCAGCAAAAAAGAGACTGAGAGAAAGGCAGAAATTCAGGGGTGACCATGCAAAAAGCAAATTGTTGAAAGAAACCTTTTCTACTGTTTTCCAAAATGTGTTGCTTCCGCATTCACTGAAATTTACTATGTACTGTGGTTTTGTGCTTGGAGCTAGTCTTTCAAAACTCAGGGCCTTTCTGATTTCTGTGGCATTTATCATGTCAACTGTCACATGGGTTCTAAGGACTTTGTGGCTGCTGCAATTACCTTTAAACCAATGGACACAATTCATAAACTGTAATTCTAAGATCAAACAATTTAAGAATTTGATCTAGAGGCCGTGCCTCCACCAGGTTGCCACTCATTGACTGACCCACCCAACTTAAGAGAGGTCTTTTGCCATTTTCTTTTTTTAATTATTTTTAATAAAGTCAGGGCATAGTAAGGTCATACAAATTAAACACGTATTGTTGTTGGTTGGTAACAATTCCTTTGACGGGGGTGGAGTCAAGATGGCGGCGGAGTAGGACGCTCTAATTGGTCCCTCCGACGCCGGACTTGCTAAGCATTGTATTGCGCTTACCCGGGACCCCGGAGACCTGACCGGGAGTGTCGCATCGGCCCCCGAGGCGATCCTGAAAGTTTGGGCTCTTTGACGGTCCTCCTTGTAGCGTGGTGCGCCCCTGTCTGCTGGAGGCCTGTGGCGTGGCCGGCACTGGAGCCGGGAGCTGTAGTGTGGACCGCGGCCAGGGCTGTGGAGCCTTGACGCGCAACGGAGGCGGGCTAAGAGGCGGCTGACGGCGGCATCGCTGAAGACCCCGGCTGAGCGAGGATTCGCACCCCAGACCATCGGGGGGGCCAGGCCGTGGCTGGCTGGGCGATCCAGGCTGCAGAGCAACCAGAAGCAGCGGGACCAGCGGACACTCAGGACCGACGTGTGTGCGGCAACTGAGGCCGAGGATTATAGGTCTGTATCTCATTGAGCCATGAGGGGGTGTTCTGGGCCTTCCGCGGACCCGAAGCTGGAGCGGGCGATCTCCCGGCAGCAGGGGGCCTAAGGATGCCGACGCTTTGCGATCCCCTGGCAGAGTGTGGGGAGCATTATTCGAGGCACTGGGCATGGGAGCTGCGCTCGCGCTCCGCCCGAGGTGCAGTTGGTGTGGGGACAGCGACTGTGAGGCGACCGGGCCGGCACTGTAGAGGGCCTGACGTGCCCGGTTCTCGCCTTGTATAGGTGCCCGGCGGTGCCCCTCTGCCCCTTGAACTTGGAGGGCTCCTGTGGACTTACCGCTACCTAACGTCTCAAGTGGGGACTGAGGAGAGCGGAGCGGCACTACCCAACCCTGACGGCGGTCTGGGCAAATCCTGACCGGGTGAGACCAGGCTGGATACCATCTTGTCGCGAGCCCCTGGGGGGCCCCCACTGGCAAATTGAAGGCTGGAGCTGGGGCACTGGTGGCTGCCTTTGGGGAGGAGCTGCCCCATTGCTTTGAAGGCTGCACGGAGCGGCTGTGGAGCACGCTGGACGGACACAGGCAGACAACAGCAGGAGAGGAGCTGGTCTGACTGGGGAGTGCCGATCTAGGGTCTCAGGCCCATTGACTTTTGTGTGCGCCTGAGTATCCTGTGGGCAGGCTGAGCGGGCGGGGGGCGGAGGCCCTGCCTGAGGCGGACGGCGATTGCAGCGCTGCAGGCGCACTTGGCGGCCAATGTGGTGGGGCGGTGTTCGCTCGGATGAGGCAGACCATCGTACCGAGGAGGCATTGGAGTGGGCACCACTGTTTTGAAGGGGCCCGGACTAGCGGCTTGTGGTGACCAGCGATCTGCAGACTGCTGAGACTCCTGCGGGTCAGTATTTGCTTGGATAGGTCCAGTGGAACCAGTGGAGGCGGATGCCTGGATGGGGCATATACTGTTGAATCTCTGGCATCATTAATTAAGGAAGGGGTGCTGCCACACTGCGGAGAGCTGCGGGCTGTTGGTCTTGGCCCTTAGCCTTGCGGCTACAGCAGAGGTGGTGACGCGGGGAGGCCCGCCTGTGAGGTGTCGATTGGCTGGAGTGGCGGGACCTCCCTGACGCCTTGATCTGCACGTATCAGCCAAACATGCCAGGATGCCGAACAGGCCCCGTAAAGAGAAGCCAGGCAAGGAGGACTTTCTGAAGGGAGCGCACTCGGCATCGTCACCTGGCACTAGCGCCTCCCCCCAGCAGAAGAATGATGAGGCGCCCGCCACCAAGGTCTTCATGTTGGAGCTCTTCTCCGCCATCAAGGATGACATCTTGGAGCTCCGCTCCCAACTCGCCTCGGATCTCAAGGAGGTGAGGAGAGATGTGGATGGCATCAGCGAACGGGTGGCTACGCTGGAGGAGCATGATTTAGGGTTGGTGGGCGATGTGCACCAGCTCCAGCAGGATGTGCTTTGGCTTACGGAGCAGAACCTTGACCTCCAGGCCCACGCGGAGGACTTAGAAAACCGGTCCCGCCGGAATAACATTTGCATTCGAGCTGTGCCCTGGGACGTAGAGGTGGGGGACCTCCGAGGTTATGTGGAGTTCACAGAGTTGGGCTGCCGAGGGGTGCGGGGTCTCCGCCTCCTGACATCTTGTCTGCGTTAATGATTTCCAGCTTAAAGAGCGCATACTTCGACAGGTGAGGGGCATTACCGATTTGCAATTTCGGGATCACCATCCCCAGCTCTTCCAGGACTTGGTGGCGTCCACGCTACAGAAGAGGCGCAACTTTAAACCAGTGACGACCTTTCTGCGCAACCATAATGTGGCGTATTCCTGGGGGCATCCTTTCCGCCTCATCTTCAGGTGGCAGAATAGACTGGTCCAGCTTCGATCTCTGCTGGCTGCGAGGGATCTCCTTGGACTAGAGGATGCTGCCCCTTCTCCAGGTGCTGGGCGCTCACCATCGCGGCGAAGACGGCGCTCTTCCTTGTGGCACAGAGTTGGGCGGCCCGCGGCACAGAACAGATTGGACCCTACGGCTAGCCAGCAGGAGAGAAATGGTGCGGTGGCCCTGTGGCGAATGTGACGGAGGCTCCGTCGCGGGACAGCTCATCTGCTGCCTGATCCCAGAGGCGGGTTTGTTCGGCGTCGGAGGGACGGACCCCCTCTATTCAGGTACCGTGGGTAACTATGTACTTTCTGGGAAGACGCCCTGGTCTGGAGAGCGAGTGGGCATTGACTGTTTCCACGGCCCCCGCTCTCGGAGGGATTCAAGGACAGCCCTCGCTGTGGAACTCTTTGTTCTTTTGGTATTTTCTGTTTGTTTCCCTTGGGAGGCCTTATGGTTAGAAGCTAGGGAGGTACTCCTGTTGAGGCCCCTGGGTCCTGGGGATGGGGGGGAGGGGGAAGTTGGCTGGGGGCTGGGGGAGTGAGGGAGGACGGTGGTGGTAGCCGGGGTGTGCATGGTAGTGTGAAGTTGTCATCGCGAGCGGTGTTGAGGGTGACAGCTGACCTTCTGAGGGGAGGGAGTGGTGCTTCGGGGCTTTGTGGTGGTGAAGGGGCTGAGGTGACGGGCTGGGGTTGGCACTTCGGGGTTTGGAAGCGAGGATCCGAATCTCTGTATCGGTGTGGAACGTGGATGGTGAGAGAGAGAAACGTAGTTGCGGCTGGGAGATTCTGGTTGGAGGTGACTATGTCGGGCACTTGGGGGGAAGGGGCTGAGCTGCGAGAGAGAACATGTCTGTGATGCCAGTTACTTTGGGTACGTGGAATGTGAAGGGGCTGAACTCCCCCCAGAAGTGCCAAAAGGTGTGGAAATACATAGTGGATCATCACTTGGATGTGGTGGGTCTCCAGGAGACGCATTTAGCTAGGAAAGACGAAGCCCGCCTTAAGCACCGACAATACCCGCTTATTTATAGATCCTCGGCCCCCACAAAGCACCGAGGGGTGGCCCTTATGTTCCATTTGGCAGTGCGATTTCAACCTTTGGGGGTGCGGAACGACAGAGATGGTCGTTGGATTATGGTTAAGGGCATGCTCCGCGACAAAATGTGCACCTTTTTAGTATTGTATGCCCCTAATGAGGGACAGAACGGGTTCCTACAGGATTTGCTCCGGATGGTGGAGGACTTTGTTCATGATTTGGAATAGGGATCTAGATTGCACTCACCACCAGAGGTCCGACGCTGGGGTCTTTTCTGCTGAGACTTGCCAGCGAATTTGAGACCTGGGGTTGCTTGACGGATGGCGCTCCCTTCATCCCCTTGTTCGGGACTTCACCTTCTTCTCCCATGTTCACCACTCTTACTCTCGTCTGGATTATGTTTTTTTGAGCCAGTCCCTCCAAGGATCCCTGAGGGAAGCTACGTTTTTCCCCCTTTCTGCTTCTGATCATAGCATGTTGGCCCTCTGTTTTCACTGGGCGCCAGACTGTGCCGGCCCCTGTAAGTGGTATTTCCCGGCCTCTTTGGTCAGGGAAGAGGCCTCCTGTAAGGCTTTGCGGGCGGGGATTCGGGAATTTTTTTACCTCAATCCGGTGCAGGACACCTCGATTTTTGTTACTTGGGATGCTTTTAAGGCATCACTCCGAGGTAGCTGTTTGGCCCTTAACACAGCCCTCAATAAGTCGAGGCGCAAGGAGCGTGAGGGGTTGGAGGAGGAGCTGACCCGGCTGGAACAGGCCCATAAATTGAACCCCTCTAGGCTGACGCTGCGCTCATTGACATCGGTCCGGGGCAAACTCAGGGCCCACTACAATAACAGGGCGAAGTTCACGCTGTTAAAGCTGCGCCGTCTCTCTTATTCCCAGGGGAATAAGATTGGTAAACATCTAGTGCGCCAACTGCGGGATAAGAGAGAGAGAGAATATATCGGGGGTATTCAGGACCCCGGAGGTGAGCTGACGCACAATGACGAGGCCAAGGCGGACCTTTTCGGGGAGTTTTACACGGCACTGTACACTGGCGAGGCCCTAGATCCCCTGGCTCAGCAAGATTATCTGAGCACGCTCCTGCTCCCCCATGTCTCTGACGAGTGGAATGAGCTGCTCACTGCCCCCTTCACTAGGGAGGAGGTCTTGCATGCCATCAAGTCTTTGAAACTCAATAAGGCACCAGGGGGGGAAGGCTATACAGCCCTTTTTTATCGGACCTTTGCGGCGGAGGTGTGCGATTTCTTGGTGTGCCTCTTCAATGCGATGGCTGAGGCGGGTACAACCTCGGACTCCATGGCGGAGGCCGTTATCTCGATCATCCCCAAGCCAGGAAAGGACCCCTCTAGGTGTTCCTCATACCGACCGATAGCCTTGCTGAACGTCGACGCTAAGCTGTACTCCTCCATATTGGCGAACAGGATGCAGGACCTTATGCCGGCTCTCATCCACCCCGATCAATTGGGTTTCATTAAAGGCCGCCAGACCCATGACAATACCAGAAGGATGGTTCACCTTATAGAAAAGGCCAACCGCTTTCGCATCCCTGCGGTCTTGGTGTGCCTGGACGCAGAGAAGGCCTTTGACCGGATGGACTGGGGGTTCCTGTTTCAGACTCTGACGGCCTTTGGCTTCTCGCCCAAGTTTTTGTCCATGCTGAGGGCGAATTACAGCTGCCCCAGGTCCCGAGTCGTGGTTAACGGCCATATGTCGGCCTTTATTCCCCACTCGTGCGGCACTAGGCAGGGGTGCCCACTTTCCCCTCTGTTCTTTGCCCTGAGCATTGAGCCGCTGGCGCTTGCGATTCGAGAGCACCCGGACATCCGGGGACTCCCCTTCACTGGCGAGCAACATAAGATCACCTTGTTCGCGGATGACGTCTTGCTCTCCCTTTCTGACCCCGCGCATTCTCTTCCCCACGTGCAGACGGCGCTGACGAGCGTTGAATCGGTGGCAGGCTTCAAAGTCAACTATGACAAGTCTTTTATTCTCAACTTCACGCTCCCCTTGGCGGAGGTAGACCGCCTCCGACCGCTGTCGCCGCTGCCGTGGACCCTCTCCTCCCTGCTGTACCTAGGGGTCCGTCTGACCCCCACGGTGGGGAAGCTTTATTCTGCTAACTTCCCCCTCTGCTGGCACGCATCCAGAGGGACCTGAACCGCTGGCTGCCATTGTACATTTCTCGGCTAGGGAGGATACACAGGATTAAAGTGACACTCCTTCCTAAACTCTTGTATTTATTTCAGGCGCTCCCTATCGTGGTGGATGGCGACTTTTTTCGACGCGTTAAGACTCTTATGCTCCGATTTATTTGGCAGGGTGGCCGGGCTCGCTTTTCTTTTGTCTCCCTCAGGCGCCCCCGTGGAGAGGGGGGGGTTGGACTTCCCGACATGCATCTATACTACAAGGCGGCGCAGCTACGGGTACTGGTTGAGTGGACTCAGCCTATGTCAGAAAAACATTGGCTGCATATGGATAGGAGTGTGGTGGGTCGAACGATCTGGGATCTGGTCTGGAAACCCAAAGGGGACACACCCAAGAATGCATATATTAGCACCCCCACTGGCACCGCCCTGAAGGTCTGGGTCTCGGTCTCTAGCGATGAGAGGTGGACGACGTTCCCCTCTCCTTTTACGCCCATTCACTTCAATCCGGCATTCCCGCCGGTGATGAATGAGGGGCCCTTTAATGCCTGGAGGGTGGGGGCCTGCCTTGCTCTTACCCACCTATTCCATGGGGTTGCCCCACTCACATTTGACAACTGCAAGAGGGATTATGAGGTCCTGCAAACGGAGCAGTACCATCATGCTCAGTTACTCCATTGGGCGCTTTCCCAAACGGTTCGAGACGCGGCCACTAGACCTCTCACACCTTTTGAGGCCTTCCTCTCGCGGACCTCTGCCATGAGGGGCATCATTTCCTTTCTTTATCACCTCCTCTTAGCCACGGCGCTTTTTCCCAGACCTCGCTATATGGGCCTCTGGGAGACGATGTTGGGCCACGACATCTCAGACGTGGAGTGGTCACACCTGTGGAGTGATCTAGCGAGGCACAACCACTCGATTGAACTTCGGGAGGCGCATCTCAAGACCATGATGGACTGGTACCTCTCTCCCACCAAGCTGCACCGCATATACCCCGGCACTTCTGACAGATGTTGGCGCGGCTGCGGATTGCTGGGTGACTTCCGGCACATATGGTGGGACTGCCCCATCAATCGCCCCTACTGGGAGGAGATTTTATCCCATATCAAGGACATCTTGGGATATCCCGTTGCGGACTCATTGGAGCATGTGCTGCTGGGCCTCAGGGACCCGATGCTGGAACACCAAACCTGAGCTGACAAAAAGATCCTCTGGTTATGCGTGGGGGCGGCCAAGGTTACCCTGGCGGCAGCCTGGAAGAAGAGGGAAGACCTGGCAATCTCTGTATGGCATGCAAGACTGTGGAGATTGTTAAGTATGGAACGTATGGCAGACATCTTCCTGGGCAATTTTACAAACTTCATCTTTCGCTGGGGGCCTTTGGTTCGCTTCCTTTCTAGTGGATTGCCGTCGGCAGTCTACCCACCTACGTTGCGGGCCCTCCATCTCTTCCAAGTATGAATGTTGTACGATTGACTGATATGCGCATATATGGTGCTGCCACCACCTGGGGGGTGGGGTTGGGGGGTGTTCTCTGTTATAGTTTCTGGTGACACCCTTGTATTGCAGTTGCAGAGGGAGACTTACCGGCTTTCAATGAGGAGCCTCCCTCCGGGGATCGCCTCTACAGGGTTTCTGTAGTGTCATAGCCCTTGCTTCTGTATTGTTCGTGCAAGACCTGTCCTGATCTGCATTTTTTTAGGTGTATCTCTGTCTTGAGTCCTGACAGGTCTCAGTGATTGCACTGCCTTTGCCGGTCTCCCAGCTGCTTTACTTAGCCCCCTGCGTGGGGTGTGGTGCGGGTTTGTCGCATGTTTTCCTTTGTTTTTCTTTAATAAAATACACCTTTGACAAAAAAAAAATTCCTTTGACATATTTCACATCATTATTACATGTATTTCATGATGGATCCCATCTGATAACCGACACATTACGTTTTGTGCCCTTGCGTCCTCAATCCGTAAACTCTCCATTCGGCAACCCAGGTGGATCACAGTTATAGCCCCTGTATTTGTTCCATGCTCTCCACACTTTCCCCCATTTCTGGGGACAGCCTTGGTTGATATATGCAGCTTTTTCTGCAATCATGGCTCCGTACATGTCTTTGCACCATTCATTGAGTATTGGTAAGTATCCGGATCCCCACAGTCTAGCTATATTACGCTTGGCGAACATCATCCCCAGATTCGCCCACTCCTGTGCCGGATGGTTTAAATCATTGGGTTCCCATGTGGTTAATAAGCATCTTTAAGGCTCCGGTACCACCTACACTTCCTCTGCTTGTGATATAGTTCTCATCACTGCTACCCAGTATGGTGTGATCTTTGGACATTGCCATATAGTGTGGTAAAATGTACCCACCTCCCCACACTCCCGCAGGCAGAACGGATGCAAAGCATTCCCTATTTTGTGTAAGGTTAATCTAGTGTAATACGTGCGATGCAGTATCCTCAGTTGTACTAATCTTAATCTTGAGGGTATTGCAACTTCTCGTGGGGATGAAAGTGCCACTTGCCAATCTGTCTCGTTGCGATTCCCCAGGTCCGATAACCATTTTTCCCTCAATGCTTGCGATGAGTCAGGTAAGTTTTAACTAATTTACAGTAAGTGAAAGAGGTGGCATTTTTGTGCATATAATCAGTCAGTAGCCTATCCTCTAGGGGAGAGGCCTCCAGCAATGTGGTGTCTGGTGGTAGAGCTGCCTGTAGTGCATGCCTGATCTGCATGTATCTGAATAGTTCAGAGGGTGCCAGTTCGTATTGTTTCCGTAGGTGTTCGAATGTAATCATCTCGCCCTTAATCCATTGGTCACCCACCGAAGAGATGCCTATTGCATCTTAACTATTGAATTCCTTACTATTTCGAAGTCGTCCCAGCCGTTGTGTCTCCCAGAGTGGAGTGAGTTGTGTAAGAACCCCCTGCCATCCCAGTTTTTTATGCGCCAAGTACCATAAGTTGACTGTATGTGCTGTTGGCCCAATTAGTGGGGTAGACCGTATCTTGTTATATAGTGCCGCCATAACGCCTCCGTCTCCCAACCCATATCTGTCCGCTTGAAACGCAGGGTCTGTTTGTTGGGCGTGTATCCATTGATTGATTATTTTTAACTGTGCTGCCCAGTAGTACAATTGAATGTTTGGGAGAGCTATGCCTCCATCATACCAGCCTCTAACCAATTTCGCTGCAATACGCACTGGTTTGTTTCCCCATAGTAAACTGGAGACCTCTGCCGTTATTGCTTTGAAATAGCTCGGTGGCACCAGAAATGGAGTGTTTTCTAAGGCATACAAAAACCGCGGGAGTGCCATCATTTTAAAAAGTGCTGCTTTTCTAAGCAGTGTCAAGGGTAAAGTGTGCCAATGTATTGTATCCCGTTTTAGACATTCCAGGAGGGTATAAGATTTTTTTTAATGAATTCATCGGGCCTAGGTGTCACATAGATACCCAAGTACTTAAAGCTTTCCATTGTGATTAGGAGATCACAATCTTTAGGGAGTTGCGTTGGCAGGCCATAAAGTATAAATAGGACCGATTAGACCAATTAATAGTGTAGCCAGATACTCGCCCATAAAGTTTACAGATATTTAAGAGCACTTTAATGGTACAGCTGGGTAAGGTCAGGTATAACAATACATCATCCGCATATAAGGAGATGCGTTCCTCCCAGCCTGCCGCCCACTTGAGTCCCCGGATGGTTGATTCCCATCTAATCCACACTGCCAGTGGCTCCAACACAAGAGCGAACAGTAAGGGGGTTAGGGGACATCCCTGGCGAGTTCAACGTCTCAGCGGGAAGTCCTCTGATATGTGACCATTTGCGGTGACATGCGCCAAAGGTTTCGAGTACAACAGGTGTACTCATGTGCAAAATTTAGGCCCGAAGCCTAAATGGCTAAGGACCGTAAAGAGGAAGGGCCACTCCACCATATCAAACGCCATGCGGCCGTCCAACGAGAGAATAACAGCTGGTTCTTGAATATACGGTATATGGGCAATCACCCCATGGAGGCACCTCAGGTTATCTTTATCTTATCTTAAGGGGGACTTATATAGCGCTCTGTCACCATAAGTTTCCTGGCGCTGGCGTTAAGAGCCGTGTTTCTACCAGGCATAAATCCTGACTGATCTAGAATTTTAGCTTCAGCGTCAAGTAATGATATTGGGCGATATGAGGTGCATTCTTCAGGAGGTTTCCTGGTTTGGGAATCGTAACTATGGTGGCCGTTCTTTGGTCTCGTGGGAATTCTCCCGCTTCTAGACTTTTGAGATACATATTTAGCAGGTGAGGGGAGAGTATGCCCGCCATCTTTTTAAAGAGTTCGATGGGTATGCCGTTAGGTCCTACCGCTTTCCCTGTTTGTAGAGACACGAGTGCTAATTGCAATTCTTCCGTCGTGAGGTCTACTTCGAGCGTGAGGATTGCCTCTGAGGTTAACTTGGGCATTTTGATATCTTTAATAAAAGCCTGTGCCTCCTCAACCGTTGTGGTGGATGATGATGCATAGACCTGCTTGACATACTCGGCTAGGCTATTTACTATTTCTTTTGGGTCCGATACTAGTACTCCCTCCTGTGTTTTTATCTGCGCTATCCACCTCCTTGCTCACTCTTTTTTGTCAAGCCAGGCCAGAAGTGTACCCGCCTTATCTCCAATTTCATATATCTTATGTTGTGTAGCCTGCAACCTGGACTTAGTCATCTCTTTTAAATATTCTCTGTATTCTTGTTGCTTCACACGTAGGGATTGGGACAATCCCGACGTTGGGTTTTGTGTATGGTGGTCTTCGGCATTATGTAGTTCCAATTCAATGGCTATTAACTTTTGGTGCTTTTTGCGTTTATGACATGCTATGGATGCAATGGCTTGGCCAAGTGTCGATGTCCTTGAAGATTTTGGGATTATGCAAATAGCCTGGGTAAATGGTTCGCCTAACCCTGTGGTGGCACGTATATGTTAGTACCACAGGGAGTGATCTGAAATCCCCCTCGGCCGGATCTCAATGTCCACTATATTCTGTAAGCTTTCCTCTGACGTTAAGAAATAATCTATCCTTGCGAGGCTATTATGTACTCCCGATTGATAAGTGAATTGTCGTGTCATGGGGTGGCGGCATCTCCAGGTATCTGTGAGACCAAGCTCTCTATGCGGGATATTCTAGTATTCTGAGGTTTAGGGAGATGTCGATTGAAAGTCCTGTCAACAGTGGTATTAAAGTCCCCCCCAATCATCATTCCCCCTCTGGAAGGGAGAGCAGAAATGTACTGAATGCTGGGAGGGCCACTGCGTTGAGTGCTGGAGGAATACACACCGACACCACATTAAAGTGCCATCCCTCGCACTGACATGCCATAGCCGCGAAGCAGCCCTGGTCATCTGTCCATGTTCGGTTAATTATCAGTGGAAATTGCTTTCTTATTAAAATACCCACTCCTCGCGATCCAGAGGAAAACTCGGAGTGTACAATCATTTTAAACCCCTACCGGTCCAGCGCTTTTCAGGCCGATCCCGTCAAGTATGTTTTTTGTAGAAGGGCCACCGCTGGTGCACAGCAATTCAGATACTGTAAAACTAGACCTCTCTTAATCTTATCCCCTGGCCCACGGACATTCCATGTAACCAGCGACAAAGGAGCAACTGGGGACACGGGGGACGTTGGTGACTCAGCCTTTGGTTGATCCTTAACCATCATTTCTGTCATAATTAATGCGTGCAATCATGAATTCATATCGTAAGTACTTCCGGTAACCAACACCTACAAACCAGTCTTTAGCGAGTGCCCTTAAAAAGGTAATAAACAATAACACTCAATACTGCATTAACAATCCCGTACCCCCTCCCTCCTCCCTGCCTCCCTGCTTGATGTCTTATAACTACCCACACCCCAACAGTGCAGAGTGCTTAGTAACCTTCCCCGATACCATAACGTGGGAGTGAGAGCGATCGTTCGCTGTCCTTGGAAACCCTCCTTTCCATCTTCATTAGTAGCAGTCTCTTCTCCTTCTCTGATAGGTTGCGTAAGTTAAGTGTTTGGAAGGTATGGTTTCCACCCAGCGGACTGTTCTTGCCTCGATAGTCACTCACTTGAACTCTTCTTCATTGCATTGTTGGTTTGGTCGTAATGTACTAGTTGCAATCAGTCCAACCAACAGGACTCTAGGCTCTAGCAGTACACCAGGACCAGGTTGTGATTGTCGCAATGACTCATTCTTTCTCCTTTTCTTCAGTGATAAAAGCTACTCTCCCTTACAGCCGTCTACTCCGGTCCCTCTCTCACTTCATTTCCACCGCTTTCATTGTTTCCTCCTCCTCAGCTGTTAAAGATTGCAGGAATCTATTAGCATGAGCTGAAAGCCATTTTGTACTTGGCAGCCATCTTAGTTAGCCATGTGCTTTCTCCCTTTTCCAGAGCCTTGCACATGCTCAGAAAGGCATAGCTGTCAGAATGCACCTGCTCCTAGTATAGAACTGTCAGGCTATTCTTGCTGACGTAAAGGGAAATATCTCTTCTCCCACTTTGTTGAGAAAGCAAATTTTTATATAGCCATATTAGTCAGTAAGCATGCTTACATGTGCCAGGACCTCCCCTTGGTTTTATGCTGACTAATGTGACCTATGCAGATAAAAGGCCCCTGTTCTCTGTACTGCTTAGAATGCCTCCTACAGTGGCCTGCGGGTACCGTATGACGCAGTCTCCCTCATGAGAGGTTATTAAATATTTCCTTTGATCTTACAGCTTCTGTGCTGATTTCTTCTTTGTTGGTTAAAAGGACCAGGTGTATCAGTGAACCCCTTAGGAGCTTTATATTTCTTCAAATGGCACCCGACGTGGACCTCATCAGAGAAGCGGCTATCCATGGGAGTGGTCTTGACAGGAGACAGGAATCTACAGAGGAAGACAGGACAGGAGTGTACTAAGGAGGTACCCTGCACACTGAGATTATCTGTCTCTGCAGCCCTGACTGAGAACCCTTTTGGCGTGAGTACTCTAAAACGACCGTTAGGTCACTCAGAACTTGGCAGTGAGAGGATGAAGATTTGTGCTTGGTAAGGTTTTCAATATTTTGACTTGTTTTGGCCAAAAATCTTGGAACTTGCTTGGATATAAATGAATTGCAATTAATATAGACAGGTAATGAGGAGATTTTTCTCTAACTTTTTTAAAACTTGAATGGCACACATTGAGTTAAGTGCTACTTTGCGAATAATATTGTATATGCTGCAATATTCTTGGCATGCCTGTTCTTAAGCACACTTCGTAGAAAATGTTGCTTTCTTGGAGGTACCATAATGGAATTAGCCGGCTCCCCTAGAGGGGATACCTACCTAGGTTAGGTATAAAAAAGTATTTGTTCCATGGTGACTAAATACCCCATGGAATTAAAATATGTACATAAAAAAAGGATTCTGGTCTATACACTTAGTAATATTTATAAGTGGTGATATGCAGCACGCTTTTCGAGTGTCCTGCAAGCCAAAACGGGCAAATTTGGTGTATTTTGGCTTTATGAACATGGAACAGTCTTTGGGCTGTTTTTTTTTTTTTTTAAAGACCTTTATTGTACCTTTAACCTTGTACACAGCGCCTGGCCTACAACCCCATGGGCCGGCCGCAACTTATTCATCTGTACTCCGTAATATCAGGATAACACAGCCCAGGAGCCGACATCCCGGGGGCACGGCGGCGGTTTATATCAAGGCAGGTACACAATTCACAATAGGATTATAACTCTGCATGGGTCTTTTTTTTTTTTTTTAATTGAGCTTGTTAACATTGCATCAGACACAGAAGACGACAAAAAAACAACAATATATGCAGTATTCTGAATATTCGTAGTGCAAGTACAGTTGAGTCCCCCTCGGTATATCATTTATAGAGTAGTGGCTAAGTTTCGGAATGGCTTAAAAACCCACCATGTAGTACACGATCATGGGACTGGGACTCTTAGTCTGAGAGGTCCTCGTCCGAGTCAATCTGAGGTGGTTCACAGATATCCCCTCTGAACCTATTCCACGCCCCCCATGTCTGCCCCCATTTCCTGGGGCACCCCCGATGAACAAACACCGCCTTCTCGGCAACCATCGCTACATCCATGTCTCTACACCACTCCTTCAGCGTAGGCGATGCCTCAGCGCCTCAGCGCCCCACAGTCTAGCAATGTTTCGCTTTGCAACCGTCATCCCCAGCATGGCCCAATCCTGCTGTCGAAGAGTCAAATCCGTTGCATCCCACACATTTAACAGGCAACACCGGGGATCGAGCAGCAGGGAAACAGTCATGGTTTGGGAGATGGTACGCATCACAGCAGCCCAGAACATAGCCACTCGACCACAATCCCAAATGGTGTGATAGAATGTTCCTCTCTCTCCGCACCCGCGGAGACAGTACTCATGTGAGGCCCTTCCTATAGTATGCAAGACTGTTCTGGTGTAATACGTGCGGTGCAATATTTTCAACTGCACCAGTTTAAGCCTGGAGGGGATTGCTGTTTCCCGCGGCGAGGAGATTGCCTCCTGCCACTCTGAGTCATCAAAGTCGCCCACGTCCCTCGACCAGTTCAACCGCAACTGAACTAACCTGTCCGGGAGATTGTTGACCAGCTTCCGATACGTGAAAGATGTTGCTCTACGGGGCATGTGTTTCTGTCAGCAACCTGTCCTCAAGAGGAGTGGATTCTGGTAAGACTGACTCTGCAGGGATGGCTGTCTGCAGTGCATGACGGATTTGTATGTACCTGTAGTGTTCAGACTGTGCCAACTCATATTTGATTTGTAGAAATGCAAAGTCCACTACTTTGCGCTTTTTCCAAAGGTCTCCCACAACCGATATACCTATGTTGTTCCAAGCCTGGAACCCCTTACTATTGCGAAGGAAACCTAGTCTGTATGAATCCCACAATGGCATCATTTGCGTGATGGTATTAGCGCACTGAAGGTGTCTGTGTGCCTTGTACCAGAGTTGGATCGTGTGTCGTGTCGGTCCCACTAGGTCAGTCGGAACACTATATAAGTTTCTCTACAAACCTCTGGGCTCCAAGCATTGCCTATCTGCCGAATAGGCGGGTTCAGTCTGTGGGGCATGCAACCAATAGTTGATTTGTTTGAGGTGGGCCGCCCAGTAGTACAGTTCAATATTAGGGAGCGCTATGCCTCCATCATACCAATCTTTCACCAGTTTGCATTGTGCGATTCGTGCCGGTTTACCGTCCCACAGCAAGGCCGAGACCGCAGACGAGATCGCTGTGAAGTAGGAGGGCAGGACCGGGAACGGCGTGTTTTCGAGAATGTAGAGGAAGTGGGAAGCGTCATCATTTTGAACAACGCAGCTTTGCCCAGGAGAGTGAGAGGGAGGGAGCGCCATACCTTTACATAAATTGGTCTGGGGGGGTTTCAAATTTAGGGCGTAGAATTTGTCCGGGTCTGACGAAGCGTAAATACCCAAATATTTAAACGCTGTGTCCGTATAGCTTAAGGGGCAGCTCGCCAGGAGCAACGGCGGGTGGCCCGCAAGAACAAAGAGTACCAATTTAGTCCAATTAATCCTATATTCCGACACTCTCCCAAATTGTTCACAAACATTAAGAGAGATATACGATCTTCCCATGTCGGTGACCACCGGATAACTTTAATAGATGGTTCCCATCGGATCCAGATCGCTAACGGCTCAAGGACCAAAGTAAACAGGAGGGGGGAGAGCGGGCGACCCTGCCTGGTTACTTGACCGAGCGGGAAGTCCCTAGATATGTGGCCATTTGCCACTACCTGGGCCAGGGGTCTGGTATATAATAGACGAACCCAGGCGCAGAACTTGGGGCCGAAGCCCATGTGTTGGAGCACAGCAAACAAGTAGGGCCATTCCAAGGTGTCAAATGCCATAGTGGTGTCAAGGGAGAAGAGAACCGCAGGTTCTTTTATGCAGTCTCGACGGGCCAAAACTGCTTGTAAACGTCGCAGGTTGTGTGATGTATTGCGGGATGGCATGAAGCCAGATTGATCTGGGTGCACCAAGGTAGTAAGAAGCGGGGGTAGTCGCTGTGCAAGTAATTTGGCGAGAATCTTCGGTTGGGCATTTATTAAAGAGATAGGGCGGTAAGAGGCGCAAGCCTCCACCGCCTTCCTGGGTTTATGAATTGGAATGATCGTGGCTAGGTGCTGATCTCTAGGGAGTTCTCCCACCTCCAGACTATCGATAAACATTTTAATGAGATGGGGAGCCGTGATTTGGACCGTGTTCTTGTACAGCTCCACTGGAAACCCGTTGGGGCCCAGTGCCTTACCTGATGCCAAGGCATAGGTTGCCTCTTGTATTTCTTCTACTGTGATATCTGCCTCAAGTAGAAGCGCTGCTTCCTGTGAGAGGCCGGGAATGGTCAGGTCTTTGATATAATCAAAGGCCTCCTCAATCGAGTACTACGCCTGGGGGGTATATAGTGTTTCAAAGTGGTCTGCAAGTAGGTCTACTATAGCCCCGGGATCCGAGGTCACATGTCCAGATGGCAACGACAGCTGTGCTATGACTCTACCCGCTTTCTCTTTCTTGTCCAGCCATGCCAGAATCTTCCCGGCCTTGTCTCCCAGCTCATAAACCCTATGTCGAGTGGCCTGAATCGTATTTTGCACCATTTCCTTCTGATATGCCATCCACTCGGTACGCCGTAGCCGGACAGCCTGGGCAGCTCCAAGGGACGGGTGAGTCTCCTGCTCCCGAATTGCAGTTTGCAGTGCCTCCTCTAAAGTGCTAAGTTCCTGCCGCTGCGTTCGCTTGTGGTCAGCCACGGAGGATATGGCCTGTCCGCGTAAGACAATTTTGTAAGCCTCCCACAAGATGATGTGTGAGTCTACCGATCCGGAATTCTCCTGAAAATATTGTTTAGTGGTACTATTTAAAAGTTTCATGATAGGGGTGACCTGCAGGTAGCTCGCGTGGATAGGGAAAATGCGTCTGCGATGTGTGCGGTGGTTCGTGTAAGTAAGTCGCAGTGGAGAGAGATCTGATATTTCCCTGGGACGGATCTCTACTTCCTCAACGCTCTGCAGCCCATCGCCAGACACCAAGATGTAATCTATGCGGGAGAGACAGTCGTGGGTAGCTGAATAATAAGTGTATTGTCTATCATATGGGACTTTGTGTCTCCAACAGTCTGTGAGTCCCAAGGCGTCGAGTAGTCCTAGGAGTCGTCCGGCCCCCCGCCCCGCTGTTGCATGTGGGTGTCTCTCATGTTCCTGATCTGCAATGTCATTGAAGTCGCCCCCTATCACCAACGTTGCGGTCGGCAGAGTCAGGAGGAAGGCTGTGAGGGCAGTGTGTGTACCAGCCCCTTAATGCCCCCAGTCACGGCCCAGGTCAGAGTCTCCGACAGCAGAGGCCCGAGTTTGCACCGGATCACTGCCGTAACAAAGGAGCAGCAATATGGAAACAGGGCTCATTCCTCTTCAAGGTGCGAAGTTTGGTGCATATCGGGGTCTCCAGAGCTAGATCCCCCGGTTGCACCTTCAGCGTCCCGCTGTCGGTGTGGTTTCGGTCTACGATCTGATCTGTCCACAGTGCGCCATCCTTCCAGCCAGTCATGTGCAGCCTCAGGGGTATCGAAAAACCAAGTCTTCTTATCAGCCCCCACCCGAAGTCTTGCCGGAAAGAGCATTGAATAGGGCAGTTCCTGCGTCCTAAGTAATTTCTTGACCTCCAAAAAACTTCGCCTTTTCCTGGAAACAGTCGCTGTGTAGTCCGGGAAGAACGAGACCATAGAGCTCAAGACTAGGAGATAGGAGAGGCATTTCTTGCTGCTTGTAAAATGGCGTCTCGGTCCCGAAAGTTAAACAACCTAGCAAGGACCGGTCTCGGGGGCGCACCCTGCCTAGGTTTGCACCGGGCACCCTGTGTGCACGCTCCACTGAGAAGAAGTTCGATAGTCCCTTAGGTTGTAGTTTGGTGGTAATGAGCTCCTCAACATACAGGTCCATGGCTCTTGTGCCTTCCGATTCCGGAATACCAATAATCCGGACATTATTTCCGCCCTTCCTGCTCGTCGAGCTTTTCAGCCAGTGTCTTATTCTTTTCAAGCTGGGCGACCGAGGTCTGCAATTCAGAGGTGTCCATCACGAGAGACTTGCCAACTATCTCCACTTCTTTGACCCTGTCCGCTATTTTGTGGAGATCAGCATGCAGCAAAGCTACGTCCATAGAGATAGTGCCCACCGTTGCTTGAACGTTGGCAAGGGCCTTCATCACGTCCTCAAGAGTGAAATTTTTTGTCCCTTCGTTGTCTGTAGGTTTAGTTTGAGAGTGGCCGGGAGATGATCCTTTCTCGTATGCAAATTTATCCAGCTTCGCCTGCGTGGCGGTATGCCGCGGTCCCCTGCCAGCCATGGCGACTAATGTCCGTTGTGCACAGTATTACGAAAGAATGGGGCAGTGGGGGCGCCATAAAATAGTCAGTCTGCGATGAATGCCGGAGGAATGTTGTATGGCGCATCACACCTCGGATTCAGGCGCTGTGTCACTCCGGAGTTTTGATGAGCGTGGGACCAGGCCCACGATGCAAACATTTATCTAAGTATGCGCCGGGCCATGCTGGAGTCCGTGCAGACGGGGAGAGGGTTGCCCCTAGCGCGTAGGCCGCTTTTCTCACGGCGGTAGCACTCCCCACAGCCTACAGTTGAAAGTCTGTCGCGGCTAGCAGCCGGAACCGCAGAACCCCGTTCAGCAGTTAACGATGTTGAGTCTCCAGGTGAGCACTTATCCTTACTGAGGGAACTTCCGCCCACGGGTAGGGAATGCCGTCTTCAGACTTCCGGTTCGTTGGCGTCAGCCGGATCACAACTTTAGCCCCCAGATTCAGTTTTCCAGGTAGGCCGCAGTTCGTCGGCAGTTCACTCGGGTCGATCTAAACCTCCGATTTTCACAAAAGTCACACCAGGCGATACTGCCGGTACTCCAATCCTAAGGGCCGTCGTCGGAGCAGCATATTTGTCAGGATAAGTGTGCGGATGTATCGAAAAGGGCAGCTGGGTCCCCAGAGCTCACAGGCTAAGCGGCCATCTTGATCGGCCGGTAGCCCAGTACCCTTTGGGCTGTTTTGGTGTCGGTTTTTTTGGACTACTTTTCAGAAGCTCTTCTTGTAAATATGACTTACAATTAGTATTTACATACGTTTTGATTTCAGTACAGTCTGTGGGCTGTCTCTTGGTTCTGTCCTAAGTGTTGATTGGTGGGTTAAATATGTGTTTAAATATCTATGTGGCTTGTGATTTGACATTGGTGGTACTTGTGTGAGTAAGTAGCGATTGCGCATTTTTGTGTAAGAATGGCTAGCCTTAAGTGCGCTGTATTGTGTGTTCTGAGTGTATGATCCCCTTCTGAAAATGTCTAGAATGATCTCAATGTTTTTTTGTCATCATTCTGTTATGCAAAATGTCATTCAAATAATTACATATTAAATAAAAAATCCAGAAATGAATTATATAACATATGCTAAATAGCTGCATGCTACTATTAAATTGACAGTAAGAAACTATACATGTCTGCAAATTGCCACAATGCTAAAGGTAAAATTAGAATTCACATTCAATAGTAATAAAATAGACCTCAAAAACGAACTTTTGTACTTTGTAATAATTATGACTAAAATACAAAATGTTACAGCATTTTCTTCAGATACATTGTATTTGACATTAAAAGGCATTCACATCATCTGAGTGAATTGGTTGTTGCTGAACTAAACACGACATTATAGAACGATAGATTTGTGCTGGCTTGAAAAGCCTGAGAATTTGATGCCTGCTGGTCAGAGCAACAGCTGTGTCAATAGCTCATAGCTATTCCTGACTGCAGGCCATAGAGGGAAAATGCTGAATCAACTAGATTTTACCTCAGTGTAACCTGATATAAAGGCCTGCATAATTTTAAAAGTTACAAAAGACAGTTTCATTATTTAGGATAATAGAGAAAAGATTAGAAGGGATTTCCTTTCTAAAATGCCTTTTTACATAAGCACATCCGTGGTTATGATGTTAAATAATAACTGTACTTTAAAAAGTAGCGCAGACTTTTCATATTTCAGGTAAGGCTTCTGTGCTTAGGGTTATAAATGAATACATTTTGAAGGCAAGACGGAATGAAGCTTGCTTTTCATATGTGAAACCATCAAAAGGGTTGGTGTTGTTAAAAAAAAGGAGGGGGGGAATTTTGACGATATGAAAAAAAAATGTTCATTAAAAATAAGTGCACTAAAAACGTTTTTGATCTCTATACTGCCTGATTATCATACTGTGATCTCCTAGCATCAAAGTTGAATTTAAGCAGTGCTGTACCGCAATGGGGGAAACTAAAATATGAAATGCCACTTTACCCAGGCGTACAAAACTCATTTCTATAAGGATGTACCTTATACATTTCTGATCCCCCATTCCTGAGATATGTAAGGGCCCTCTGGGGATGACTAATATGCCAAAACATTGTAGGTTATTCATTTTTAAGTGCCCCTAACACCAAAGTCAGTATTGGGCAAAATTCACTGTTTAAAAGCAGTTCTGCCACTCAGAGCAGTTTCAGTTTTCAAACTGCACTTAAGCTTCAGTAAATGCACATTTAAGTATAACACAAATAGCTGACCTCTATACTGCTAGGAAAGCACACCACACACTGCACACAAATGAAACTAAAAATAAAAAAAACAGCAGAAGTTATTAAGCGTACCTCTAAATTACTGGCAAACAGGAATGAACAGGTCTGCCTTTCAGCTGTGATTCTTCATAGTTGCTTTGAACTGGAAAGTCTGCATGGCGTAGCCCCACTCAGACAGGAGACAACAGGTTTAAGGGTTAAAGGCCAAAGTCTGTTTTTAGAACTAACCAACTGAACATACAATTTCCACGTAGGGAGCCACTGTGACAGTATGTGATTTCTTTGTATTACTTAAATATCCTGATCCTCACACTGTAGGGTAAAGCACTATAATATTTAAGATAACATTAGCTAAAGGAAATATTGTATATTTTGTTAGGAGCACATAGAGATATTACTGTTTTCTTGAGATATAATACAAGTGTAGGAAATGTGCAGGTGAGGTTATCCTATTGAATAACATTATCAAAGGAAAGAGGCATTTGTGAATTATATGCAGAGATAGCTCTGCCATGTATATAGCAATACCGCTTTTAGTTTGAAGACTACTGTGCAAGGGCTGAGATAAGGAGGCAATGGGATTAGTTTGAATTCATGTGCCCTTCATGGTACAACTGGTACACTTGCTAAAGGAATTGGTGGTTGGTTATTAATGTTTTCTAGCTAGCTACATTTACTATTTATCTCCTACAAGTGTATTTGTGCCCAGCTACCACAAATAGAAGTAGATAGTGTCGACAGAAGTGGAATCTTTTTTCAGGGTTTCCTACTGTCGAAATGGGGGAAAGAGGTAAACTCCTCTACAAATTAAGTGTAGGCAAATTTATGTTTTCTCTTTCTTTTTCTCACTCTCTTTTAAGCCTGTCTAAGCTGTCTGTGAAACAGCCATGATACATTTAATTGGCTATTCAGTAATACTGTTTTACATTTTTTAGCATTAATAAAATGAATAAATAAATATGCTATGTTACTGCCCATCCTGTCTGATAAAATTATGAAAGGATGAGTAGTCTAGATTGCTGTTCCCCTATTGACTTTTACGGGGAACTAGATGTGGGTAGTTTTTGTACTAAAATTCTCAGGTGATAACACCATTATTATTAGCTAGTATGTGTAAATAAGCTGATGTTGCATAGTTTGGATCGTGAAAAGTAGAATGCAGGAAAGACGCCCATGTGGTCCTTAGCAAACATTTTTGAAAGGAAGATATTGTTCTATAGGAGTTTGTTTGTCACAACATGTTCTGCTGAAGAAATGTATGTACCCACTATGTTGAAGTTTATTTTGTTCTTTATGTAATAAGAATACCTGTTAAATTAGTAGTTTTAGATTTTCCTGCTGCACCTATAATGTGAGAGCATGGTCCTAAGCATACAATGTAGGGGCTTTTATTAAGAGAAATCATTTTAGAAGTGTCTGCAGTCCTGTACAAGTAATGTAAAGCTATGAATAAAAGTGTAGAACATTTCCTTTTTTCTTGAGGGTCTTCAGATGAATAATATTGGAACACACAGATATAATGATTTATTATCTTTAGTATGCCTGTATTGTTTTTCTCTTTTCCTGGGAATTTAGTAAATGAACACAGACTTCCTCAGCTGCTTCAAATAGAGTAATAGGTCCAGGTTTGTTTTTACTCTCAGATAGATGAAGTGGTTCTTGGGTGCCTTGTAAATAAATGGAGCGTCCCAAGACTAGGAAGTATTCTGAGACTATCCTCTTTGTTGATAGAGTATTTGTATGCCTTGTCTAAAGACCTTTTGTTCTGTCCACCAATAGATATTTGCTGCCTTACAACCATTGCTAGAGGGTCCCGGACATCTGATCCAGTCTGGGGAGTCAGCACTAGTCCAGCTTGAAGCCAAGGTGAAGGTAACCAGCACAGGCGTTGCTGGCAACTAGGACCTCAGTGAAGGCGTAAGCACTGGGATGTGAAGTGCGTACCCCTGCCACTGTCTTGGGTGAAAGACGGGGTCACAAAATCAGGAAGGTGAAATCGTGGATCAAGTTTTTAATGACCAGCTGAGAGTCACATACCGACCAGAACGGCAAGGAGGCTTTTGCTTGAGGTGACCCCTTTTGAAACAAGGGTTGCTTCAGAGATCCTAGCATCAGGCCTCAGAATCCTGGTCCCAAAGTGAATGCAAGTTTGCACCTTTCTTTGTTGATCAAGAGTGCCTGGGCATACGGGATAACCTTTGACCCCAACAAAAGAGCAGTGCGCCAGTAGAGCAATACATGAGTTAGGGAAGGACTTGAGTTTAGGGTACAGGTGCTGTGAATCTGGTGCCTGTTAGATTGAAGTGAAGAAAACTGGTGCACTGCCTGATGCACTGGACAGGAGCATTGAAACACTTTTTCTTCTCAAACCGGGTCGAGATTCCTGATTTGCGAGTTGTGCAGCTCCACCGTGGGAACAAGAGCCTGCCTGTGAGGCTCAAACGGACACAGGGAGAAGACTCCCCTCTGGCTGGTTGTACAGCGGCTTCAATTTCCCAAGGACTTCTTTTTGTTAGCAATGTTACTTTGCCCTCCTCCTGAAAGTATATTAATTGATACTCTAGCCATCATAAAAGGAACACTGGAAAAGACTATTGAAAATGTTGTTTTTTGCATAGACTTGGACTAGATGGTTCTAGGATTTGATTTTTCCTTATGGCTGGAAAAATATTGATAATTCTGTTTGTGATAATAGTCATTGCTCTCTCCTGCTATCTGTATGTTAATTATGACCCAATGCTCTGTTCCCTTTGTACTCCTGCCTATACCTTATATATACCCGCTTAATGAAATGTTTAGAATGAAAAAATGTCCAGCTAGCAATCAATTAGGATATTGATAAATCTATGAGAATAGATGTGCAAAATATTTTCTATGTTCCTACTACATCATAGGAATATATTTAGCTCATGCTAAAAGGACTATCTGGTAAAGATTGCAGGAATCTGTTAGCATGAGCTGAAAGCCATATTGTACTTGGCAGCCATCTTAGTTAGCCATGTGCTTGCCATGTGCTGTCTCCCTTTTCCAGAGCCTTGCACATGGAATGCACCTGCTCCTAGTATAGAACTGTCAGGCTATTCTTGCTGATGTAAGAAGAAATATCTCTCCTCCCACTTTGTTGAGCAAGCAAATTTTGGACAGCCATATTAGTCAGTAAGCATGCTTACATCTTCAGCAGAACTACGACCCACCACCATCTGCAACGGGTCCCCCGCCGCAGCTGGAGCAAGATCACCGCCGAGCAGCTCACTGCCTCCCTCGGCCAGAACACTCCCACCAGCACAACGGACCCCAATGAAGCAGCCAGCAACCTCACCAAGTGGCTGACCGCCTGCGCCGATGACCTCGCACCACTAAAGAACCCTCCCAGCAGACCCGGCAGCAAGAAAACCCCCTGGTTCACCGACGAACTCAAGGAATCCAAGAAGAACTGCTGCACCCTCAAGAAAGCCTGGCGGCTCGACCACACCACAGACAACAGGACCGCCCTCAAGCACGCCACCCGCAAACACCATCAGCTGATCCGCGCCACCAAGAAGACGGCACTCAAAGAACGACTGGACAACAACGCCCACGACAGCAAGGAACTCTTCAGCATCGTCAAAGAGTTCTCCAACCCAAGCGCCGGAATCAACGACATCACTCCCTCGCAAGACCTCTGCGACTCACTCGCCTCGTTCTTCCACCGCAAGATCGCCGACATACACAGCAGCTTCGACGCACAGACCATGCACCCTACCACCGAACCAACGCCCGCCACCACCACCCTCTGCAACTGGACCCCGATCAGCACCGAAGACACCACCCGCACGATGAACTCCATCCACTCAGGATCACCAACCGACCCGTGCCCACACCACGTCTTCAACAAAGCCGACGCCATCATCGCACCCCATCTCCGAGACACCATCAACTCCTCCTTCCACACCGCCACCTTCCCGGAGAGCTGGAAGCATGCCGAGCTGACCGCCCTCCTGAAGAAACTAACGTCGGACCCCACCGACCTCAAGAACTACCGTCCCATCTCGCTCCTTCCTTTTCCGGCCAAAGTCATCGAGAAGACCGTCAACAAACAGCTTGCCACCTTCCTGGAGACGAAGGGATCCCTCGACCCCTCGCAGTCCGGATTTTGGGCCAACCACAGCACCGAGACTGCCCTGATCGCAGCCACAGACGACATCAGAACCCTGATCGACAACGGGGAAACAGCGGCCCTCATCCTCCTGGACCTCTCCGCAGCGTTCGACACGGTCTGCCACCGCACCCTAGTGAAGCGCCTCAGCAACATCGGAATCCGAGAGAAAGCGCTGGAATGGATCATCTCGTTCCTCACCGGAAGAACCCAGAGAGTCCGCCTCCCTCCGTTCAGATCCGAGGCCACCGAAGTCATCTGCGGCGTACCACAAGGATCTTCTCTCAGCCCGACCCTCTTCAACGTCTACATGAGCCCCCTCGCAGCCATCGCACGCCAACACAAACTCAACATCATCTCCTATGCTGACGACACCCAGCTGATCCTCTCCCTCACCAACGACCCCACCACCGCCAGAGCCAACCTACACGAAGGGATAAAAGATGTCGCCGACTGGATGAGGAACAGCCGCCTTAAACTGAACTCAGACAAGACGGAAGTCCTCATCCTGGGATCATCACCCTCCGCCTGGGACAACTCCTGGTGGCCCCCGGCACTGGGCACCGCTCCCAAACCAACGGACCACGCACGCAACCTGGGCTTCATCCTGGACTCCTCCCTGTCAATGACCAGACAAGTCAACGCCGTCTCTTCCTCGTGCTTCAACACCCTGCGCATGCTCCGCAAGATCTTCAGATGGATCCCCACTGAAACCAGGAAGAACATCACCCAGGCACTCGTCACCAGCCGACTGGACTACGGGAACGCCCTCTACGCCGGAACCACAGCCAAACTCCAGAGAAGACTCCAACGCATCCAGAACGCCTCCGCACGACTCATCCTGGACATCCCCTGACACAGCCACATCACCGGACACCTGAGAGACCTGCCCTGGCTCCCCGTCAGCAAGAGAATCACGTTCAGACTCCTCACCCACGCACACAAGGCTCTCCACGACCTGGGCCCCAAGTACCTCAATGACCGCATGACCTTCTACACGCCCACCCGCCATCTACGATCGACCAGCCACGCACTCGCCACCGTACCACGCATCCGCAGAGCCACCGCCGGAGGAAGATCCTTCTCCTACCTGGCAGCCAAGACTTGGAACTCCCTCCCCACCCACCTTCGGCGAACCCAAGACCATCTCTCCTTCAGGAAGCAGCTGGCTGTTCGAGCAGTAACATACCCCAGCGCCTTGAGACCCTCCCGGGTGAGTAGCGCGCTTTATAAATGCCGTGATTGATTGATTGATTGATTGACATGTGCCAGGACCTCCCCTTGGTTTTATGCTGACTAATGTAACCTAAGCATATATAAGGCCCCTGTTCTCTCTACTCCTTAGAATGCCTGCCACAGTGGCCTGAGGGTACCGTATGAAGCAGTCTCCCTCATGTGAGGTTATTAACATTTCCTTTAATATTACAGCTTCTGGGCCAATTTCTTCTTTGTTGGTTAAAGGACCAGGTGTATCAGTGAACCCCTTAGGAGGTTTATATTTCTTCACAGCGTTCCGATCATGTGGTCTTGCGCCAACCCTCCAGCCACTCCTGTGTGTCCTCCGGAGACAGAAAGAACCAGGCTTTACCTTCGGCTTCCACCCTAAATTTCGTGGGGAACAGCATTAAGTATTTGATCCCACGCTCACGGAGTATCTTTTTGACTTCAAGGAAGCCACAACCCTGCTTCGTGACTGCTGCAGTATAATCCGGGAAGATGGTAATGGTAGCGTTGTCGAGATGCAAAGGCGGTGCAGTACGTGCGGCCTGCAGTAGCACGTCTCTATCCCGGTAACTAAAAATACGAGCCAGAATAGGGCACGGAGGGGCCCCCATTTTAGGTCTGCCTCCTGGGACTCGATGCGCCCTTTCAACGGAGAAGTAGTTGGAGAGGCCCCGTGGTTGGAGATGGTTTGTAATAAGATTTTCAACGAACATGTCAAGGGCTGGACGACCTGTCTGTTCCGGCAAACCTATAATGCGGATGTTATTTCTTATCGACCACCCTTCCTGGTCCTCCAGCTTAGCAGCCAGCAGCTTGTTATCCACCGTGAGTTGATGCACTTGTTTCTTGAGTGTGGCCGTGTCATTTGTCAAGGTTGTCGCCGTGAATTCCACCTCTGATACTCTGGTGGACATTTTGCTAAAGTCAGCCCAGATTAAGAAAAAGTTTCACTGAAAGAGTCCCAATGCGTGAGTCCAGGGACGTGTGTACTTTATTCAATGTGGTCATAATGTCTTGTAGTGTCACTTCGTGGGTTTCTGTGTTTTTCGAGCTTAGCGCAGGTGCTGCATCCTGGTCCGCGGGGTCCGTCTGTGACTTCATGTAGGCGTATTTTTCTAGCTTCGCCTGGTTCATACCTTTCGCATTCCTGCCGCTAATCTTTACTTTGGGGGTAAGTGTGCGTAAAGGTTAAGGTCGGAGTGGTAATCACCGCCGCCTGCCACAGGGCTATTGCAACCCAAGCGGCCTCTCTGGTTTCTCACCCTCATTCCTCCTGCATTGTGCTGCTCTAAATACCCCAGGTCTGGCACTGTCCACGGGGACCCACTTTACGCACACACTCCAGGGATTTCCTTCCTCCCTGGCAATATGGTGCCACTTACCACACTGTGCTGCCCCCTGCGGACGTGCGAGGGTTAATTGACCAGTTTGTAGGCGCACTTCCAGTTTGCTATATGGCTGTTATTATGCCGTCATTTTATTATGTGAACCTTAGTAGAAGTGGGGGGGGATTGTGGGTTCTACACTCACACATTTGTTTCAATATTCCCTCTTCAAGCACTGCGGGAGCCGCGTCGGGTCTATGGAGCGGCAGTCAGTCTTTCGCTGCTGTCACGCCGGTGCCCTTTACTGAACTGCGCTGCTGGAAGATGAGTGCCACGTCGGTTCTACTTTAAGCTGATATGCAGCTTCTCTCGCTGGTCCGCTACACCTTGCTCATTTCGCCGCTCGGCACTTTGAGCTGCCACGGTCGGCTCCGCTTTTACTTTAATCCCCGGTTCACCTCGCCGCGGCAGGTCCCATGTCGTAACTTCGCTGTCCGTGCCGCATGGATCGATCAATCAGCACCAGACCTAGACCAGCGGGTACCCAGGGTCTTACGATATCGTGGGCTGCAATTTACGATGAGAGAACCGCAGGATAATTCCGCAGATTGACTGGGAAGCTTTCGTGGACCCCGGAGCCTCCCTAGGCTGGGGCCATTTTCTACGACTGCTAGCCACGCCCCCTCTTTGTCATTTTAATGGCAAAGTCCGATCTTTGACTGCTGAGTGAGAAATAATCTAATAACCCATCATGGGGTTCCTAAGGTGAGTTGAGCCTGAGGACCTTACTTAGACCCTGGCAGAAGGTCCGTACAATGATCCATATCCATCCTCCCAGCAAGGCTGGACTGGCTGTAGCGGGCACCAGGTGTTTTCCTGGTGGGCTGGAAGTGTAGGGGCACATATCTCTGTGTTCTATGATTATTTGTAATACACATTGTGCTGCATTGTATGGACATATATACCAAGAAATGTATTGACGAACCAGGGTGTTCCCATGGTGTCTTTTGTATATATTTTAGATTGTTTATGCACTCACTTAAGTGCTATGTTGTCTGCACATTGTTGATATTAGTTTTACGGTCATTGGCATATATATTGGAAGAGAGAATATATATAACTGCAATAAGAAACCTTCTCAGTGAGAGTATTATTAAGTGAGAACTACCACTGCTTTGTTGAAATAACACATTAATAGGTGGACCCCCCAAACAAATGTTAGGGGTGGGCCTTCTTGTTTAAAAAGAGACCAAAGGTGTACTCTGTTCATATAGCTAATATTGACCCCGGTCCCCGTTGCCATATAGGGTTTGTGTATTACACATTTTCCTGAAAAACAACTATTTAAGGAGGGTCAAGGGGAATATATTTATAGACTGTCCAAACTCGGATCACCCCTATTGGAACTATAAAGAACAAAAAGAGTTGGAGGGTCTGGGAAGCAAAGTGCCAAGTCTACAAGGTCCTTATTGAAAGCTACGCATTTGTATTGCACTGAACCAGACCAAAGTGGTCACTGGACACTAGGTGTACAATAGATATCCTATCAGCCCACCCACTTGGCGGAGCCTCGTCATGTAGGACGTCTAGAACCAGATTGGTGTGTCAAAGCCTAGATGAATTGGCTAGACAGCACACAATTATGGCTCATACGATAGAAGTGTCCACGCCACTGGGCGGTGCTGGTGCAGTGCAGTGCAAAAACGAAAAGTGAATAAGTGATGTAAAATGACGGTCAAGGCAAACAAAAAACTTTTTATTGGTATTCACCTGGACGTCAGATTAAAAAGAGATGCAAGACAGTGTGACAAAATCACTGTCTACTTTGCTGTGTGATTAAATAGGCCAACATGTTTCTGCCAATAGGTGAAACTACACCGGCATTCTTCAGGGCCATTTATATGGAATGTTGCTACTGCAAAGGTACACTCTGATAGTAGTGAAAAAAATGTGAAGATGACAGACCAGGAGTTTAAGACTGTCAAACTAATAATGTGGTCACTGGGACCATCCTACCGTGTCCTCTTGAACCATTTGTTGATAGAGGATGCAGTCCTGTAAATAAAAAAACAGAAGGAGAAAACTACTATGTGTTCTTTAAGCTTAACAAACTTAAAGGAGCAGTTAACCCCAAAGGGGGTTACACTATTATAACATGAGGACCAAAACAAGACTTGGCACGGCCAGGCCAAATTAGACCGGCCGCTGTGATTTACCACAGGTTGCACTTAAAATAAACCACAGAAATTTCTGAATACAAAGTTGAAAACAATGAAAAAGACTTACCCAACAGTGTGTGGGAGTCAAGCCTCACCTCACCCGGCAACGGCTCGGAGATTGAGGCCCCGCTCTATGCACAAACAAATATATGTAAGCATGTGAGCCGGAGCGACTATAAAGATCTGATAAGTATCTTTAGTCAATACTATGTCTCAAAAGTTTGTGCATAAAAACAACTGGTTGTAAGTTACCCACAGTGATCACAGTCCCATGGAGAACACATGAAGGGGGAAGGCATACGTGCTAGTTGAAAACTAGTGAGGATGCTGACTAATAGGGCAAATAATGTATGAATCCCACTATTTTACCCAAAGTATTTATTACCTTTGTAAATACCCAAAGCATGCATACAGCTGCCAGTAAGCAATGCACTGTAGCACTCGAAATTAGAAATGAAAAGGTGGTTCAGCTGACTCTATAATGTGGCTTATTCTCAAGACAAAGTACAGCCTCTAGCTAAACTGGCGAGGCATAACAACATCAGTGTTATGATCTGACTCGCGCCTCACCTTAAAGACATGAAGATCAAACAACTACAGGGTCCAGAATGCTTAGCGCCATGGAGGAGGGAATAAAAGGGCCTGAACTTCCTGTTTCCGGTGTCGGATATTCTGACTCGTGACCCGGCTGGGTTGAGACCTGCTTCGATCTTGTGTTCATCGTGTGGATCTGTCCGTTTGGCTGTTCTTCTTGCTGGAGTGTTTCTTCCGTGGTTGGTTGTGCCAGAGACATTGATTTCCGTGTGCGTGTTCATCCGTTTCCGTTGGCGAGCCTTCTCTTCGGCTCATGCGGAAGGCGGTCCAGAGTTCCTCTGGTGCGCTGATTTCACTGTACCTCCGTTGGCGAGCCTTATCATCGGCTCATGCGGAGGACAGTAATCTAAGGGTCAAGCGCGCCATTAGTCTCCCCGTTTCCGTTGGCGAGCCTCCTTGCATCGGCTCTTGCGGAAACGGAGGTGTTGTAATTTCCTATCATCGTAACCCTATTCCGTTGGATAGCCTTATTGCATCGGCTAATGCGGAAAGGGTTTTTGCCAATTCTATTTAATCCTCTGTTGGCGAGCCTTTTTTCATCGGCTATTGCAGAGGATTAATTTGTCAGTAATTGCTTCTGGAGGAGAGGTCTTGGTGGAGTTAACCAAGGCTGCATTTCTTCAACATTTTGGAGGCGGGTTCGTGTGTCTCCAAACAACTAAGGTACTTGCTGATCCTTACATTATTAGGGTGACGTAACCCATTTCCATTATTATTTTTACCACATGGCTGTTGTGAAGGCATGTTCATAGACCCCCACTTAATACCTGAACAAAGGGAGTTTAGGGTAGGTGGAGTTTCAGTTTCTTCCTTCCATTTGTTCTACGGTAGTTTTGTTGCATGACATTTCATACCTTGATTCAAATTGTGTATTACAGAAGGGAGGTCCCAGTTATTCAGACAGGGCCTGTTCTCATAAGACGAGAAGCATCTTTTGAGTATCGCAGCCTTTATTCATTTATCAGGTAGGGAACTAGTAGATGTACGCATTTGATTATGTATCTTTGAATAAGAACAGATTCCAATATCTTTGTTCTTTGTCTTGCAGCTCTCCCTCCCTGCTGTCCCCTTCCTTTCCTTCCCGTTTGTTCCTGCAGCCCTCATCTGATCCGTCTTTAGCCCACGGCTTTAATAGCATTCTGGGTTTGGATAGATCTGAAGGGGGCCTTTTTAACTACATACTGATCCTGAGGAAACTGAGGTCAACAGAATATCCGACCCACGGTTACACCTCCTCCCGGTCAGTGTGTAGGCATGGCTACCCTAGATGACGTGTTGGCTGCTCTAGTCGTAGTTCAGACCGAACTCCTTTCCTCCAGACAAGAGACCACGGAGTTGCGTAATAGATTAGACACCATACAGAAAAACCCCTTTAATGCCGGGGCTTCTGGTTCTAATCAGCCCAGTCCAGTGGTACTCGAAATCCCCACAAGCGTCCCACTTGCAAATCCTGAACGTTTTAAGGGAGACGCTGGTTCTGTGCAAGTGTTTTTGTCTCAAGTACTGATGCATTTTACATGCAAACCACGCTCATTTCCCACAAATCAAAACAAAGTAGCGTTCGTGATATCCTATTTAGCCGGGGATGCGGCACAATGGGCGGTTCCCATGATCCAAAGGGATGACCCTCTAATGCATGATTGGGAGGCATTCCGGGATGAGTTTGTTAAGGTCTTCGATAGAAGAGCAGACTCTTATACTGCCGACAAGGAATTGTTGGAGCTTCGGCAGGGAAATCAAGATATTTTAACGTATCTGAATTCCTTTAGGAGATTAGTTACCGAGACCAAGTGGCCGGAGGCGAAATTGGCGTCCCTGTTCCATCAGGGTTTAACAGAGGACATGAAAGACATCATAGCCCAGATTGATCCCCAGCCCACGACTTGCGAAGATTTAATCAGTCTGGTGTTACGCCTGGATCACCGTCTCAAGAACAGAAAAGGTGATCCCAAGGCCAAGTCCAGAACCATCCCTGTACCTGGCCCTACTAAATCCCCTGATAGTCCTCTCGCTTCCACTTCTGAACCCATGGAGATAGGTGCAGTACGCGCCTCTCTTACACCTACAGAAAAAGAACAAAGACGGAAGCATGGCCTCTGCTTGTATTGCGGGAAGAAAGGTCACTTTGTTAGGGAATGTCCTATAAAGCCCAAATTCTCCAAGTTTCGTCCTAATAGAGGGGTATCCGCTGCTAGTGAGAAACCGGCGGAAAACGAATAGACTCTAGGGAGCAGGAAGGGGGTCCGTGGAGTCGTATTTGTATTCCTTCAATGGTAAATCCGGTGTTAAGTGCGCAACATTTGTTTATCAATATAGTATTGGTGATCAGTATGGTGCCAGTCCCTACACGAGCTATGGTGGACTCAGGGGCCACGGGGATGTTCATAGATAAGACCGAGGCGGAAAGGATGGGAATGTCTCTGCTACCTAAGGAGCATAGTGATGAGGTATATGCTGTGGATGGGAGAAAACTAGATCTAGGTCCTGTTTGTTATCAGACTGCTGAAACTGAGATGAGGTATGGGAGTCACAGCGAAAAGGTCACTTTCAGTGTCATACAAGCCCCTCAGTATGGTATAATAATAGGATTGCCATGGTTGCAGAGACATAACCCTGAGGTTCACTTGGGTACTAACAGTGTAACCATGAATTCACAGTACTGTAGGGAGCACTGTTTTAGTTGCAATCGGAGTCCCTCTTGGGCCCTCTCTAATGGGAATAGCGTAGCTACTGCTGCTGAAAAAGATGTGGTTTTGCCATACGTGTACAAAGATTTTCAAGACGTTTTTGATGAGGTGTTGGCGGAAGGTCTCCCCCCCCATAGGCAGTATGATTGCCAGATTGATTTAATGCCCGGGGCTGTGGTGCCTTCGGGACGCCTGTATGCTTTAACTGAACCTGAGAATATCCATTTGAAACAATATTTGGACAAACTGTTGAAATTGGGGTTCATCCGCCCTTCCAAGTCCCCTGCTGCATCCCCCCTCTTTTTTATTCCAAAGGCGAATGGGGAATTGAGGGCGTGTGTAGACTTTAGGGCGCTTAATGAGATAACGGTCAAGAACCGATACCCATTGCCTTTGATCAGCGTCCTGTTGGAACAAGTGAAGCGTGCGAAGATATTCACTAAATTGGACTTGAAAGGGGCCTACCATTTAGTCAGGATGAGGTCGGGAGACGAATGGAAAACGGCATTTAAAACCAGGTATGGGTTATTTGAATACCTGGTTATGCCGTTTGGACTATGCAACGCTCCCGCCGCATTCCAATTTTTTCTTAATGATGTGTTGCGGGAGATCATGGATCAATATGTCATCGTGTATATCGATGACATCCTGATCTATTCAGAGTCTGAGGCCCTGCATGTAGGTCATGTGAAAACTGTCCTGTCCATCCTTCGACAACACAGCTTGTACTGTAAGTTGTCAAAATGTGACTTCCATGTGTCTACAGTAGAATTTCTGGGGGTTATGCTTAGCCCTCAGGGTCAGGAAATGGCTGAGCGCAAGATACAGGCGGTTCGAGACTGGCCAGTCCCAAAGAATGTCAAGGACATTCAGTGCTTTTTGGGATTCGCTAACTTTTATCGCCGCTTTATTGACCAGTTTTCTAGGGTCGTGGCACCAATCACAAAATTGTTGCACAAGGATCAGAGTTTTGATTGGGATTCTGAAGCTCAGGCCGCCTTTGAGACCTTGAAGCGGGCGTTTGTGTCAGCACCAGTGCTTGTTCACCCTAATCCTGAGTTGCCGTTTATTGTTGAGGCAGATGCTTCAGAGGTGGCAGTAGGGGCAGTCCTATCCCAACGCAATGAGCTGACTCGGATTATGCATCCTGTGGCATATATGTCACGGAAACTTAATAAGGCTGAAAGGAACTATTGTATCGCGGAGAAGGAGCTTCTGGCGATAAAGATCGCTTTCACTGAATGGCCACACTTTTTGATGGGGGCCAGGCATAAGATAACTGTCTACTCAGATCATAGAAACTTGCAATTTATGACTGCAGCACGCCATTTGTCCCCCAGACAGCTTCGGTGGATGCTTTTTTTTTCAGAATTCGATTTCGTTATCACCTTCCGCCCGGGGGTGGATAATCGAAAAGCGGATGCACTCACTCGCCAGTCTTCTTCGAAAACACATACAACGGGGAATGATACCTCCATTGTGAAACCTACACAGGTGATTGGTGCCCTCCAACCTGATGACTTTTTGCAGGGTATACCTAGAGGCGTCACTACCGAGCAATGGCGGAAGTGGTTGCACTCTCATCCGGAATGGCAATTGAGGGATGGCTTCCCCGTCAATCGGGGGCGTTTGTTGATCCCAACAGAACCTCTTCGCAAACAAATGTACCTGTGGTGTCACACTTCCCCAAGTGCTGGTCATATGGGGGTAGAAAAAACATTAGATCTGATCACGCGTAAATCTTGGTGGCCTTCAGTACGGGCTGATGTGAAGAAGTGGATTTCGTTGTGTGCTGTGTGTGCTGCTGCGAAGTCGGATCATAGGCGTCCTGCTGGTCTTCTTTGTCCCATGCCCACTCCTTCAGTTCCATGGGAAAGAATCTCCTTGGATTTTGTGGTGGGTCTGCCCAGGGACCAGGGATGTACTGCAGTATTAGTGGTCATTGACTTTTTGACCAAGATGGGCCATTTTATCGCCTGTCCCCAGGTTCCTTCTGCTGGGCAGTTGGCACGTTTGCTGATGGTGAACATTGTGCGTTTACATGGTCTCCCTGCGGTTATAGTGTCGGACCGTGGCTCCCAGTTCACAGCTATGTTCTGGAAGTCTTGGTGTTCCTCTTTGCACATCGAAACGTCACTGTCAACCAGCTTCCACCCTCAAACCGATGGACAGACTGAGCGTCTCAACCAGTCCTTAAAACAATACTTGCGGTGTTTTGTGTCCCAAGGGAAAGACAATTGGGTGGAGTATTTGTGGTTAGCTGAGGTGGCGTACAACAATGCCACGCATTCGGCCATCAAGGTGTCCCCTTTCTATGGGACGTATGGTCATCATCCTAGGTTCATGCCTTTCCTGCATCCTATTCAAGAGACCTCGGTACCTGAAGCGGCTAGGAGGATTGGTGAAATTAAAGACGTCCTTGTCAAGGTCCAGAACAATTTGAAGGCCTCGAAGGTGGCGTATAAGTCCTCAGCTGATAAGAAACGACGTCCTGGCCCTTTGTATCAGATGGGTGACAGGGTATGGCTGTCAACTAAGAACTTTCGCTTTAAAAAATACAGCGTGTTCAACCCTCGATACATTGGACCTTTCTCTATCGTGAAATGTATCAATCCTGTGGCCATGAAATTGAGGTTGCCTCAACATCTCCGGATCCACCCTGTGTTCCATGTCTCTTTGCTGAAGCCGGCGGGGCGGATTGTCCAACGTCTGCCTCCACCTTTGGTTGTTTCCGATGGGACGGAATACGAAGTGAGTGGTATCTTGGACTCTAAGTGGCATGGTAGGGGGTTGCGTTATCTGGTGGCATGGAAGGGATACGGACCAGAGGAGAATTCCTGGGAGCCGGCGTCTGGCGTGCATGCCCCTCGGCTGGTTGCTGAGTTTCATCGCCTGCATCCTTTGAGTCCAGGTCCTGTTCGGCGCTCTAGGTGAGGGGGATTATACTGTTATGATCTGACTCGCGCCTCACCTTAAAGACATGAAGATCAAACAACTACAGGGTCCAGAATGCTTAGCGGCATGGAGGAGGGAATAAAAGGGCCTGAACTTCCTGTTTCCGGTGTCGGATATTCTGACTCGTGACCCGGCTGGGTTGAGACCTGCTTCGATCTTGTGTTCATCGTGTGGATCTGTCCGTTTGGCTGTTCTTCTTGCTGGAGTGTTTCTTCCGTGGTTGGTTGTGCCAGAGACATTGATTTCCGTGTGCGTGTTCATCCGTTTCCGTTGGCGAGCCTTCTCTTCGGCTCATGCGGAAGGCGGTCCAGAGTTCCTCTGGTGCGCTGATTTCACTGTACCTCCGTTGGCGAGCCTTATCATCGGCTCATGCGGAGGACAGTAATCTAAGGGTCAAGCGCGCCATTAGTCTCCCCGTTTCCGTTGGCGAGCCTCCTTGCATCGGCTCTTGCGGAAACGGAGGTGTTGTAATTTCCTATCATCGTAACCCTATTCCGTTGGATAGCCTTATTGCATCGGCTAATGCGGAAAGGGTTTTTGCCAATTCTATTTAATCCTCTGTTGGCGAGCCTTTTTTCATCGGCTATTGCAGAGGATTAATTTGTCAGTAATTGCTTCTGGAGGAGAGGTCTTGGTGGAGTTAACCAAGGCTGCATTTCTTCAACATTTTGGAGGCGGGTTCGTGTGTCTCCAAACAACTAAGGTACTTGCTGATCCTTACATTATTAGGGTGACGTAACCCATTTCCATTATTATTTTTACCACATGGCTGTTGTGAAGGCATGTTCATAGACCCCCACTTAATACCTGAACAAAGGGAGTTTAGGGTAGGTGGAGTTTCAGTTTCTTCCTTCCATTTGTTCTACGGTAGTTTTGTTGCATGACATTTCATACCTTGATTCAAATTGTGTATTACAGAAGGGAGGTCCCAGTTATTCAGACAGGGCCTGTTCTCATAAGACGAGAAGCATCTTTTGAGTATCGCAGCCTTTATTCATTTATCAGGTAGGGAACTAGTAGATGTACGCATTTGATTATGTATCTTTGAATAAGAACAGATTCCAATATCTTTGTTCTTTGTCTTGCAGCTCTCCCTCCCTGCTGTCCCCTTCCTTTCCTTCCCGTTTGTTCCTGCAGCCCTCATCTGATCCGTCTTTAGCCCACGGCTTTAATAGCATTCTGGGTTTGGATAGATCTGAAGGGGGCCTTTTTAACTACATACTGATCCTGAGGAAACTGAGGTCAACAATCAGACGCCTAACGCTTCAATGGTACAACGAGGTAGACCAATCAAGCCGGTTTTGCAGTTATTGTTACGTCAAGCAAAACTGCTTCATTAACCCTCAATATGTATCAAAGAGACAAAGTTTTAGGCCAATGTAAACAGAGCGCGGCGTGACAACTCACCTCTCCGTCGGTACCTCTCGGCTAAGACCAAAGCCGAAGGGGATGCAACGAGGGGAGGTGAGACGCGCTTTAAATATCCTCTCTAATTGGCGGAGGTAGCGTTCATAATGATCAGCTGTTCTCCTAATTCCAGTCTTGTGATGCGCTAATACTCGTCACAGCGCATGCGTGCCGGAGAGCCATCTCTTGACGCGATGTGGTCGAAAACCGGGGCATGCGCAGAGTGATCGTAAGCGCGTCTACGGTTTACAATATGAGTTTGCGTCTTTGCGCGTGCTCAGACTACTGCAATCCCGCATGTGTTATGACGGCGACATTGCAGAGACGGAGCACGCCCTCATTCATATGGAAGGGCATACATAACGCAAAACAGCTAAACAGGCGCTGTAGAGTTAGTTATGCGCCTGAATTACTAAGTTTATCACAAATGTTGAGATGTCAAAATTTGGGTAAGGAGACAAAAGAAACCACATTTCGGTGAGGGGTATTACAAAAGTTACAGATGTTGTAGGTGAACCCCAGAGAATGTGTACTTGCCACGAAATGTGAAATCATGATCTATATAAATAGAGCGGACAATACATAAGGCTCAAGGAGGATAGAACCATATCTAATGTATGTTCTACCCTTCTTGGTCCATTCTAACAGATAGGGAAGATATTAATAGTTCCTGAACTTGGGCTGTACATTGTATGGTTACTAGGGAAAACCTAAATGGTGTAAAGTACAGCAAACCTTATGGGAGAGGCATAGAGTACTAAGAGTTGCCAATGCATGATGGTCAGTGCTCTGGGGCTAATACAAGCTGCTCATATGGATACCCATGGGATGTTATCGTTCAGCCCTGACACATCGGTTTTCAATTTAAAAATCCAACGTTGTTCCTTGATGAACAGGAACCGTGAGACATCTGTGATGTGTGCTGGGATGAAGGGTTGTTCAAGGACCACCCACCTCAAGTCATCCGCTTTGTGCTTCTTGGTTAGAAAGTGGTTCGTCAGGCAGGTGGATTGTTTACTACAACGTATCGTGCTCTTGTGTTCACTGATACGCAACTTGACTTTCCTGGTAGTGTGTCCAATATATGCCAGACCACAGGGGCATGTGATCATATAGATCAGTTTCTCCGAGTTGCAATTCGTGTGGTTGGTCAACTTCCATGGTCTGGATGTACCGATGTCAATGGAAAGGGTCTTCTGAGTCTGTGGGCACACAGTGCAACCACCACACGGGTAGTGTCCCTGGACCGGGGTAGTATTCCAGATGGTATCAAGAGTGGTAGTGGTTACTCTCCTTTGTGTCTTGGGTCTGGTGTGAACCAGGCTATCTCTGATACTTGGCCCTCTTTTGAAGGCAAACAGCGGCCTGGGTATTGCACCGGATGCTGTGTTGAGGATCTTCCAGTGCTTCAGTACCGTTTTCTTGACCACATTGGATAAGGTACTGAACGTATGCACCATTGTAATCCTATCAGACGGTGTCTTACTTTGTTGATGTTCAATCAATGCCTCTCGATTATTGTTGAATGCTCTTTTGTGTGCCCGACGTACCAAGTGATTCGGATAGTGACGTTCCTTCAGGTTCAGCGACAGTTCTTTCGCATGTTGTTCATACAAGATGTTCGAGGAACAATTTCTCCGAACCCTCAGAAATTGACCCACCGGTAAGTTGTCACGTAGTGACTGCGGGTGAAAACTCCGGTATGACAGTAGTG
The DNA here is from genome assembly GCF_964263255.1 of Lissotriton vulgaris. Classification (NCBI taxonomy): domain Eukaryota; kingdom Metazoa; phylum Chordata; class Amphibia; order Caudata; family Salamandridae; genus Lissotriton; species Lissotriton vulgaris. The sequence continues at coordinate 179,729,303 of NC_141699.1, forward strand.
AGTTCCGAGCCATGGGTTTCTTATATAGTCGACTCTGCAAGCCTCCCTCTCCAGGAAAGATGAGAAGATCTAAGAATGGTAGCTGCTCTTTGCTGTACTCAATTGTAAACCGGAGGTATTGATTTCTAGAATTCAACCACGTGTGAAACTCAGTAACATCAAGACTAGTGCCTCTCCAGATGACAATGATGTCATCAATATATCTGCGCCACAGCAACACCTGACGGAAGAAAGGGTTGCTGTGGTTAAGAACATGGTCTTGCTCAAATTGGTGCATATACAAGTTCGCAAGGCTTGGGGCAAAGACACTCCCCATTGATGTTCCGGAGACTTGGAGATAGAGGTCATCCTGGTATTGAAAATAGTTCTCCATCATAGCCAGTCTGGCGCACTCCATGATGAAGGGTATTGGAGTGATAGTATCCGGTGGTTTGGACTCAAGCAAATGCCTTATGCAGTCCAGAGTCTCTTGTTGCGGGATGCACGTGTAGAGAGACTCAACGTCGAAACTCACCAATAGGTCGGTCTCGACGTTGAACTCGGTCTCTGCAAGGAGTCGGAGGACATCACCAGTGTCTTGCAAGTACGTGGGTGTATCTTTCACTAATGGTTTCAGAAAGAAATCCACAAAGGTGGATAATGGCTCAAGTAGAGAACCAATCCCCGAAATGATTGGGCGACCCGGAGGAGGTCTCTTCTCCTTATGTATCTTTGGGAGGCAATAAAAGTAAGGGACCACAGGGTGTGCCGTACTCAGGTATCTGGCTTCTTGAGATGTGATCCAACCCTCGCAGGATGCTTCCTCAATCAGGCTTTTAATATCGTTGGAGATTCTCATGGTAGGGTCCTCCGTAAGTCGACGATAGGCACTAGAATCATTCAATTGTCGTTTGCACTCCCTATGATAAATATCAGTATCTTGTATGACAATGGCTCCGCCTTTGTCGGCGGGTTTGATTGTAATGTTAGTGTCTTTAGACAAAGCCACGAGTGCCAACCTTTCTATTCTGGACATATTGAAGAAGGTCCTTTTATTTGTCTGGTCCACATTCATGATGTCATGAGTGACTGCTTGCTCAAAAGCAATAACCCTCGCTGGGACTTGGTGGTTGAGAGGCGTGTATGTGGATTTCGGTCTAAGGCCTGTATTCCGATCTAAAGGATCCTCCGGATCGTTGTTGTCATTAGTCGACTTGAAGAAAAAATGTAAGCGGACCTTCCTGTAAAAGGATTCCAATTTACACCTCAAGTTAAAGGGGTCTCCTTCGTTGGTTGGAACAAATCCAAGTCCTTTATTAAGGACTGAGGTCTCCGTGGGTGTGAGTGTCCGGGTGCTGAGATTCACCACGAGATCACTGGTTTCTTCTAGGATTGCTCCCCTCTGTTGTTCGTGGCGTCTGGTGCCCAATTCACTGACTGTTGGCCTCTTCTCTTCCCGCGACTTCTGCCTTGGCCCTGCCATAAAAAAGACTGGTCGTAGTAGAAGTTAGGATTGGGTGGATAGTTTGGCATATGATGACCCATAGGGGGTCCCATCGGTGGTTGATGATAACCCCAGGGTGCTGGAGGCCACCAAGGCCCTGGATTTTGATAATATTGAGCTCCTCGCCCTCTATTAGGCCTTCTCTGGGGACCCCTGCCTCGTCCTCTGTTAGGTGTCCCTCTATTCGAATTGCCTTGGTCACTAGACTCTGATTCTGAGCCTGAGGAGGAGTAGTTGGACCCGTATCTCTTCCCTCTGGTGTTGTAAATCGGGGCTACATAGGAGTCACTGATATAAGGGTAAGTAGTTTCCATTGAAAAACGTGCAAGATCTTTCTTAAATTTTTCAACTTTAGTCATAAGGATGTTGTCATAGTATTCCTTATTAGTTTTGTTGGTCTCGTCCAAGTTCTTTTTATAGGGTACCGACCGAATCGCTGCGTTAATCTGGCCCTCTAGAACTTGGATCTCAACCAATAGGGCATCGGCTGTCTTCTTGGCGATTTTAATAATCAAGATAAGCCAATCGCGCGTGCAGCGCCACGCAATGAGTGCCCAATCCTTTAAGAAACCCTTGTCTGTTAGAAAGAGACATGGTGTATTGGTCACTATTAGGCCTGATGGTGCACACTTGCCATGCAGATATTCATTCATAATTACGCCATGTATTGAGGTGCGGGAGTGGTTTTTCTTCATATTCAATTGAGTCACCCAATCATCCTCAGTAGTATTGATGGTGGTGGATGTCGAGGACAAGCCATCTAGGATGCTAGGGTTGTCAGTCAGAAGTGTGTTAAGATCTTCATCATCAAACGCCAACCCCCCAAAGTCAGCCATGGTAAGTGATCAGAGTGAGGCAACACAGTCAACCAGGTGAGCAAAAAAGGACAACATCAATGGCGTGTTGTCAAGACACAAAAATAGACCCGCAGCGGAGGCTGCTCAGTACAGAAAAACAACTATTTAAGGAGGGTCAAGGGGAATATATTTATAGACCGTCCAAACTCGGATCACCCCTATTGGAACTATAAAGAACAAAAAGAGTTGGAGGGTCTGGGAAGCAAAGTGCCAAGTCTACAAGGTCCTTATTGAAAGCTACGCATTTGTATTGCACTGAACCAGACCAAAGTGGTCACTGGACACTAGGTGTACAATAGATATCCTATCAGCCCACCCACTTGGCGGAGCCTCGTCATGTAGGACGTCTAGAACCAGATTGGTGTGTCAAAGCCTAGATGAATTGGCTAGACAGCACACAATTATGGCTCATACGATAGAAGTGTGCAGTGCAGTGCAAAAAGGAAAAGTGAATAAGTGATGTAAAATGACGGTCAAGGCAAACAAAAAACTTTTTATTGGTATTCACCTGGACGTCAGATTAAAAAGAGATGCAAGACAGTGTGACAAAATCACTGTCTACTTTGCTGTGTGATTAAATAGGCCAACATGTTTCTGCCAATAGGTGAAACTACACCGGCATTCTTCAGGGCCATTTATATGGAATGTTGCTACTGCAAAGGTACACTCTGATAGTAGTGAAAAAAATGTGAAGATGACAGACCAGGAGTTTAAGACTGTCAAACTAATAATGTGGTCACTGGGACCATCCTACCGTGTCCTCTTGAACCATTTGTTGATAGAGGATGCAGTCCTGTAAATAAAAAAACAGAAGGAGAAAACTACTATGTGTTCTTTAAGCTTAACAAACTTACAGGAGCAGTTAACCCCAAAGGGGGTTACACTATTATAACATGAGGACCAAAACAAGACTTGGCACGGCCAGGCCAAATTAGACCGGCCGCTGTGATTTACCACAGGTTGCACTTAAAATAAACCACAGAAATTTCTGAATACAAAGTTGACACATTTTCCTGCCTTAACCATTTGGGCCTGTACCCTATCTCTAGTCTCATGACAGGAAGTAGCTGACAGTTGAGCTTTGTGCATTCTTCCTAGTCATAGACAATAGAGAGATTAGGTATGCTTGGATGCACCATCACTAGCAGGGTGGGAAGGAAGAGCTGGGCACAGCCATACTTACACTTGGATAGGCTGTATTCTGCCGCCACACAAATTGCTGCATATCCCTGTAATTAGTCTGGAGCCAGGACAGGGAAGGCAGGATGCGTGAGGACTTCAAAGGGAAATCTTTAGAAGATTGTCCCCCACTTCAAATGCACAACTGGGTATAAATGCCTGATCTCAGTTGGCAACTCTTAAGTACACTCCTGGACCTCTGGGGACTCTGCCAAGTAGAAGAACTGCTGGCTGCTGAAGGACTTCTACCCTGCTGGACTGCTGACCTGCTGGACTACTGCCTTGCTGTGCTGACGTGCTTCCTGCTGCCCTCTTGCCTGGGTGAAAAGGATTGTACCTGCATTTCTTGAACTCAGAATCCCAGAGTGACTACAAGGGCAGTTGGCTGGCCTCCTGATCTGAAGCCTCAGTGACACAGCAGGCTTTCACCAACCTTGCACCTGCACCTGAACTCTACCATCTGTGAGTTGACCCTGCCAAGTGGAGCCAACCAAGTCTTGGACCCTTGGAATTGGGCGTAATGTGCTCTGCCCGCCTCTGTGCACCCAGTCAAACCGATGCATTTCCTCTTGAAGGACTGGGCTATTCTAAGGCCCAGCGGTGCCAGGGGACAACACCTGAAACCTTCATGGGTTACCTGTTCCGGCGTACAAATCACAGAGACATGGGTCACTTCCTTCGGCGTCAAAGATCAAAGTTTATTTACTGCAGGGATACAGAAATCGCAAGAAGTACACAGCGTGTAGGTTCTGAGAGACTGCTTCAAATTGCAACAGTGGATCGCTCCTTTTATACATATTTTAGCCATAGCACAACATGGCGAACAAAAGGTTACAACTCAGTTCCCACAGTAAACTTCAAAAGGGTCGCTTTCATGTATTCAGAAACCCGGAACATAATTACAGTAACATCGCCGGTTCCCAACTGTAAAAGTATGTTATCCCACCATTAAGTACATTCCATTCTGGCTGTAAACGGGTTAAGAAAAGAGACAGGAACAGGTGCAAGGAAGACAAGGATAAACAACAGATTGAAAAAGAGTGTAGGGAGCAGTATCGGAAGCATGATTGCAGGATCAAAGGATTCGTGCCTAATGCATGCACGACTGAAACAATAGACCGGCACGGCAAGATGAGCCTCGAGCGAAGCCATCTGCCTTTGCAGTGTCATCCCCCTCGTCATAAAGATACCCTCAAAGGAACACGTGTCTTCCGCAAGAGCTTGGGAATCCGAGGGTCACGAAGCGGACAGTGTCCGTTCGCTGGCTACTTGAGGGCAAGAAACAAAATGGATGCCGTATCTAAAATGGAACCCGTGGGTTCAGATGAAGAAACCCACGAATAAGATGAACGGTTCAAGATAGTGTAGCGAAAACACGTACACCCACTAAACTCGTCATTTGCGGTTCATAGATACCAAACTCGTCCATATTCGAACAAGTCAAAAACACCATTACGATTCTCACGGAACCTCAGATGCTCCTTTTGCCCTCATGTAGGCAAGCACTAGTCGATATCAGATTCGATCTCGATATTCATCAAATCGTTCAGATGTTGCTGCAACATTATTCTATCCATCAATGCTTCCTTGGTAACAGATGGCCGTCTTATACACGTTGTGGCACAGAGGCCACATAAGGCAGGACCACACTGTACGCAAAGACAACACATGAACAGAAACGTCACAACAACCCCGATGATCATCAGAATCTTCCAACCCCAAGTCGACATCAGGCCCCAAAACCATCCTAGTAGCGTCCAATCACCTACGTCCACGTGTATGGACTCGGAGATCTTATGCAACTTCGAGATGGCTTGATATACAGTTGGAGCGTTATCAGGAATGAAAATACAGCAACTCGAATGGATCACCTTGCACACACCACCTCTATCTGCAAGAACAACATCTAGAACCATACAGTTCTGCAACGTCATAAGTCTATCCGCCTGAAGCTCTGCTGTCAGATTACCAAGAGCACTCGCAGTTATGTTAGCAGTTGATTCTACCACACAAGTCAATTGTCTCAAGTTCCTACTATTAACCATAGGTCGCCAAAACGGCAGGAAACCCTTAAAGAAGTCTCCTGCTTCTTGACCGGCAGTGTCCTCTTTGCTAATAACGCCTCTCACAACTCTAGTCTTGTGATAATTCGAGGCAACGGTGAAAGTTGGTGGCAAAAGATTCGCAATATAACAGGTGCCCGAGAAGTCACGGGGCAACCACGGATATGCGCGATCATAACATACAAAGTATGTACCCTTTGCAGTCAGGAAAACAGGGGAAGAGAGCATTGGTAAAACATATGTTTCAGTACAAGCACTCTTCCCAAGCTGAGCTCGCGGATTTCGACCAAGTCCTTGCAAGCAAAAATTACCAAGGTGGGGTACGATCCAGATCGGAGACGAGCTCTTAAGCTGTCTATCACCCACTGACATGCTATACTCAGCCTCACTCAGCTCCTTATATGCTCGCACCTCTTCCTCCGGAATAAACGATGCATCAAAAATATCTCTATCTAAGTCAACAATCGCTCTTGCCAAAGGCTTGTGGTACGGGCCGGGACCAGGACCTGCAGAGCGTGGCTCTCGATGGGGGTAGGAATCTAGTGCACTACGGAACATAGTTTGGAATGCTCGAGCTGACCCCTGGGAGCTGTAAGGAAGAACCAAATACGGAATACCCCTATCCATGGTATGTGGCATTAACCCACACACCCAACAGTTGGTAATATTCATCACCAACTGATGTTGATGTAAAAGCTGGACAAAGGAGTTGTTCATGAATTCCGCACGCCTAACCTGTTCATGTTGGGGCAGAGGATGAAAGGAATGTGGAGAAACAGTGGGAATAGAATTCAGTTTAGGAGAAGACAAAGTAGGTGAAGCGGAAGGCAATGCCGACTGTATTCCAAAATACACTCCACCCACCAATAACATAGAAACAGTCAGAAACAGCAGGAATACCTGAAACAGAAAGCATTTTGTTCGTACAACCCTGTGCAATTTCAATCTTCGAGCCGACATCCTCTCTACCTCCGACAACTTAGAGAAATCCATCCTCTAAAAACCGTCCGCAACGTTCTTGACGCACTTCGTTCTGAGTAGCGATTATCAATTCCCAGGAGTTCCTAGGAATCGACAAAAGTAACCAACCTAGTGTCAGGAACCTGCTAAACAGAAGGAAGTACCCGCACGGCCCTACGGTCAACCCGGATGTAAGGTTTTCTTTAGTCAAACATTCAATTTTAATGCAAATCTCCTAGCTGTGGAAAAAGAGGAACACACATAAAAAGAAACTCAAAAATTAATAGAGGATGCCATTGTTCATAATGTTCTCGGCAACAGTAAGGGGGGGTAATATGAATTCAAAAGGGAAAACAAAAAGGGATATTTTTATTAGTCTTTGTCACGTGAACGAAGAAAATATTGACTTTTCCCAGGACGAGTCTGTTCTTCAAACAACGGTTCAGATGGCAAAACAGTGTTCAATCGTTCAGATGACAGTTCAAAACTTGAATTCTCCAATGCTGGTGATTCAACAGATGTGTCTGACTGCAATGAATTGTCTCCTACAAGTTGAGCATCACTGAACGGCACGTAGCGTGGAAGGGCGTCGGTCTCCGTTGGGGCAACTCCTGTTTTTACCCAGTTGTCTGCTGGCAAAGGAAACGGAACTTTTTTGGTATGAGTGGCATGCACCCAATGCTTCCTACCGTCCAACCGAACTGCAGTTCTTGTTGCCAGCAGGACTTGGAAGGGACCCACAAATCTCGGCTCCAAGTTACGCTTTCTCCCGAAGTTGCGGGTGACAACCCAGTCACCCGGGTGGAGCCGATGTCCAGGACCCTCTGTCTGTGCCGGTAGCGCTTCAAAGACCTGTTGATGAATTAACCTCAATTTAGCAGTCAGATCATGAAGATAATCAATTAACATTGGATACTCAAGACTATCGAAGGCCTTAGGTCTCGGGACTCCCCAAATGTTCGCAGGACGGCCGAACACAATCTCATATGGGCTAAGCCCTACTCGAGAGTGCACAGTCGCCCTGGTTGATAAGAGAGCAAGAGGCAATGCATCGGGCCATGACAGACCAGTCATAGCTTGAATCTTAGCAAGTTTCAGTTTCAGAGTACCATTGTACCCTTCCACTAAACCTGCTGACTGGGGATGATTAGCACTATGAAATTTCTGTTGTATTCCAAGGCCCTTACACACACTCTTCATCACACTCCCCACAAACTCACTTCCGTTATCTGACCATACAATCCGTGGCATTCCGTATTGAGGAAAGTATTCCTTCAGTAGGACTTTCGCTGTGGACAGGGCAGTATTATCTTTAAGAGGATAGGCCTCAATCCATCTGGAGAACGCGCAAACCACAACTAAAACGTACTTCAGGTTATTGCATCTCTCCATATGGATGAAGTCCAATTGGATAACCTCAAAGGGACATGTAGGAGGAGCAAAATGGCCAGGTGGAGTGGGAGTGCCCTTGCCAGGATTATACATCATACATACCATACAATTCTTAACCACTCTCTCCGCACACCTAACAATACCATCATTCTTCCATACAGGAGACAACAACTTACATATACCTTTCGCGCTAATATGTGACAAGCCGTGAGCCATAGTCACAACGGCAAGCACATATGCATCCGGTAACATCCACCTCTGACATTCCGACAAATCAATCCAACATCCATGCGCATCTAACTTTCCCGTGCTTTCTTTCCACTTAGTCTTTTCAGTTTCAGTGGCCTCATTCTGAATCGCTTTCATGCTCTCAACAGTGTCCTCACACATACCAGTCTCCGCCGGCCACCTCACTGAACTTGTGACGTACATTCGGGTTGCAAGATTCTTAGCCGTTTCCTTAGCAATCTCATCCGCAAACGCGTTACCACAACCAACATCATCCGTAACCTTTCGGTGCGCGCTGCATTTAATGATTGCCACCTGCTTAGGCAATGTATGTGCATCCAAAACATCATTCACGAGCTGTCCGTGTTGGATCTTCGTACCATGCGATGTCATAAATCCTCTTTCTCTCCACAATCGACCAAAGCTATGTGCAACGCCAAACGCATATTGACTATCTGTAAACACATTCACTCGCTTTCCCTTGGACAAAACACACGCTCTCGTCAACGCAATCAACTCTGCCGCCTGCGCTGAATTCTGGTTCAATCTCGCAACCGTACTCAACGTCACTACAGCATACGCAGTCGTCACATCACCATTCGGCAACTTAAAGCATGAACCATCAACATACAAAGTACCATCGGGATCTGCCAATGGAGTGTTTTTTAGGTCAACACGACCCTTCGTTTCTTCCTCGGTTCGTAGATAACAATCATGTGGTGGTACATCATCTGATTCCATATTAGTCGGCAACAATGTCGACGGATTCAGCACATTACAACGCTTTATTTGTATTTGACTTGCCAAAAGTGTCAACTCATAACCAGACAACCTTGCGCTCGTCAAGTGTTGAGTTTTCGTACGATTCAAAAGAGTGTCAACTGCATGCGGAACCATCACCGTAAGCATATTATCCATGACCAATCCTGCAGATTGCCGGATGGACACCGCAGCTGCCGCTGTCGCTCTTAGACAACTCGGCAATGCTCTAGCTAATGGGTCCAAGGTTGAGGAAAAATATGCACATGGACGCTGCTTACCGCCAAATTGTTGCGTCAGAACACTCAACGCGCAACCCTCTCTCTCGTGAATGTATAGTGCAAACGGCTTACTGTAGTCAGGGGTACCTAACACAGGAGCCGAACACAACGCATCACGTAATTCAGAAAAACTTTTCTGACACTCTTCAGTCCATGGCAAAGGAGTCGGAACATCCTTGCACGTGAGGGCTAACAATGGCTTCGCTAACAATGAAAAGTTTGGAATCCATTGCCTACAGTATGACGTGATACCTAGAAAGGCACGCACATCTCTCTGAGTTGTTGGCACAGTCATTCGAGCGATCGCTGCAATTCTTTCTGGGGTCAACCTTCTTCCCTCCTTTGACAATAAGTGACCTAGATAGGTTACTTCTTGACAACAATATTGTAGCTTAGAAGGCGACACCTTGTGATGTAAATCACATAGATGCTGTAACAGCGATACTGTAGCAGTTTTGCAAATCTCTTTAGTGTCAGCAGCCACTAACAGATCATCAACGTACTGAATCAAGGCCGCGCCAGCCGGTAACACAAACGCATCAAGTTGACTCTTAAGGGCTTGGCTGTAGATCGATGGACTCTCACAGTAGCCCTGAGGAGCGCGTTTAAACCGGAAGCTGCGACCACCTAATGAGAAGCCGAATAGATCTCTGCTTTCCTCAGCAATCGGAATGCTAAAGAAAGCATTCTTCAGATCTATCACTGAGAACCAAGAGGCAGATGGTGGAATCAGAATCAGTAAAGCCGTAATGTCAGGCACCACAGGAAATTGTGGAAACACAATTTTATTGACCTCTCTTAAATCAATAACAAAATGGTACACAGGAGGCTTGGATGGATCAGTTCGTTTCAAAATAGGTAACACAGGACTATTACACACATTTCCCCGAGTTTCCTCAATAACATCCTTCTTGATCAAGTCATATATGATCGCTAATAGCGCTCGTTCACCATCAAGAGAGATACGATACTGGGGAATACGTGGTAATCGCACATTCGATTTCAATTGGACGACATAAGGTGAAATGTCCAGCAGGCCCACGTCATTGGGACCTGTTGCCCACAAAGACTCAGGAAGAGAACTCAATTCCGGTGGGAGCTTATCAGTTGACAAATACATAGGAGAGATCACTCTCTTACCCAACGTAAGCTCCACTCCCGCAGGAGAACAATACAGAGTCGCATATAACCGTTTCAATAAATCCAGGCCCAAAAGATTCTCACCACAACCAGTAGTTAAAATCAAGGGAGCTTCTAGCGCACGCGGCCCAATTGTAAGGGGCAAAGGGCTAGAAACTGGATTGCTAACGGGGGCGCCAGAGAATCCAACGGAAACATTTGTTAAGCCAGACAACGGTGCGCCAGGGAGTTTAGAATGCATGATGGAACTTTTCGCTGCACCAGTGTCCAACAGAAAAGGCTCAACTACGCTAAATGTGGCAACTGTGGCGTAAGGCCCTCTCTGATCAATCGTAACTGATACTACTCCCTCTCTTTGTCTATGGCTGTCCTAGTAATTACCGTCAGCATCAATGTCATGCTCGACGTAATAGTCGTCCACATGATACTGTGCAGATCTACCAGACGATGAATTGTGCTGATCGAAGCAATTGTTCGAGTCTGATGAAGTGGTAGAACGCTCATTCTGATTTTGAGCGAAACCGCGACCTCTACCACGTGATGCTTGTTGAGGACCGCTACGACCTCCTCGAGCCGAAACACCATTATTTCGGTCACGTAAAACCGGACAATTAAACTTCAAATGGCCCTCACCCCTACAATATGCACATTGATTGTACCCAAGCATAGATCTCGGTGTAGAGGAGTCAGTACGCGACTGCGTCCTAGAAGACTGTGATTGTGATCTATTTTGCTGCTGCGAGTCATTTTGATTTGAACGCGGAGGATACGCTTGCTGCAACAAAACCTTAGTTTTAAGATCCTTCGTTTTCTTATCTGCACGATCACTTTCTTCCTTTTCTCTATTTTCGTAATATTGAGCCGTGGCTAATATTTGAGCAGTGGTAGAAACAGCCCACGAACTTTCGGAATTTTTCAATTTGTTGCTTAGTTCAGGCAACAAATTCGACACAAATTTATCAACAAACAGTCGCTGACCTCCCTCAGTACTCATATCCTGACCACTATGATCGATAAATGCCTCTTCAAATCTGGTAAAGAAATCAGAGACACTCTCGTCCTTCTTTTGCCTGCATGCAGGCAGTTTATCCCAATTAACTCTCATTGCTGGCATAAGTGTCTTCATAAATGTAATTATTCTTTGGGGCAGATCCGTAATGATCTGTTCAGGCTTAGCCCCACCAACTTGTCGTCCGTCAGCCGCCGTAAGAGCAGCCCAATCACCACCTAACTCGGCTACGTGATTCTCTTGACGGATTTTTGCCCAAATTGGTTGAGGTACTACGTTACCGAACAACATATCAATGTCGGCAAGGTTCATAATAGTAGCATCCACAAGCTGAGATAACTCCTTATAATAACCTGCCGGATTTTTGCGGGGATCAGGCAAAGATTGCTTCACCTGCAAAACTTCCGACCGCTTCCATGGGAGGTGTATCCAGACTCTCTGGAAGTGCGGTAAAATTGGAGGGTTAACAGCGGCATCACCTGGCATCCACACTGGGGGGACTTCTCGCATGGGATACTGTCCAGGTTGTGCCATCCACTCCTCAGTTTCATCATTAAACAGTGCTCGAGGTTGTACTGTAGATCGAAACGATAAAAGACGCTCTAAAGCACGTCGAACATTACCACCCACAATCATACCATTCGAAAACTGATTCTGGAGTTCAGTCATTTCGGGCGGTACATTGTCTACCTCATCATTATCCCACTCTTCACGTAAAGATTTACACATTTCCTCAAACACGAATCTTTGTGTGGGCTCATTAAACTGAGAGAACGTGTCGAAAACTATGCGCGTGGTGTACTTAGCAGGATGCCTAATCCATTTACGCGTCATTTTCACTAACGTCTCACTCTCCCTACCACCAGGAATTTGACTTCGTCTCTGAGAGACGTCAGAAACATCGGACCCAAGTATTGATCCAAATGGAGAGTAAAGATTAGCAACCGCATTAGGTATGCGACTACGGACAGAAGGAGAAGAGGAGAGAAGCACAGGGGCAACAACATGAGGACTGGACATAGGAGCAGTAGGAGTAGCCAAGAGAGCAGAAGTAGCAGGAACAATAGACTGAGAAGGTATAGGCAGTGGAGCAGTAGGAAAAAGGGCAGGTAAGGGAGCTGGAACAGCTTGAAGAACAGGAGGATTCGTAGAAACAGGACCAACGGCAGGCTGAGCAGCAGCTGCCGGAACAACAGGTTGAGGGACAGGAGGAACCACAGGGACTGTAGTATCCTGCGCGTATGGAGGTGGTGACTGCAGTAGATAGGACAACAAAGGGTCCTCTACTGCTTCTTCTCCCTTTTTATCAGAACTCGACGGTAAAACAGGATAACACTTATCCACCGCCATATGTTGCAGTCTAGCAAAAACTTCCTTTTCCTTCTCTTCTTTGTCTCGCTGAAACTGCTCTGCATTTCGCATCACCGTAATGATACCTTCCCTCTTATTTTTCTTAATCTGTTTGATTTCTTTCTGCTTGGCCTCTTTACGCCATAACCGAAAGGAATCAAACATGGCCGGCCTAGCTTTCCGTTTAAACAATTTTGCTTCGAGATTGTCCAAAATTGCAGTTTCGAAACTACCATGAGGTGGCCAACTAAGGACACCATCGTCTTTGGTGTAGCGGATCCAATAATCATTATATACGATAGGACCCACTCCGTGTCGACTATAGAGCTCATAGATCGGTGTTCCAACTGGAGGTATCGGGCATGAGTCCTCCAACCGGGAATCCGTACCGCAACATTTGAAGAAACCAAACAAAGTACTACGGCCAGGCATCGTGCACACTAACCGAGTTTACAAACTTCAAGGGTTATCGAATTACGATGTCCTCGCAAAAATGCAAGACCCTCGGTTTTTGGCAATTGCAATCGTCAAATAAAACCCAACAACTAAGAACCAACAACTAAGAACCACAAATGCAATGGAACCATGCAAACAACCAAGTTTCAAACAACAACCAAGGACTCTGGGAGCGACCCACAAATACTTAACTGAAAGAACAATGGCGTCACCAGGAAGGCCCGTCTATCGTCTCGCCATACAAAGGACTACGCCAGGCGCCAAAACAGGTCGACAGTCAGGGCATCACTCCGTCGCAGCCGTCAGGAGGCGGGAATCTTCGCGGGAAAAGTCTTCGGACCACTTATTTCGACAACAGGATCGATGAAGCGGGGTGCACCTTCCCTCGGAGATTTCACACGAAGTTCCTCACGATCGTCGGGCTGTGGACCGGTACCACTGATGTCGCCCCACGTTGGGCGCCAACTGAAGGACTGGGCTATTCTAAGGCCCAGCGGTGCCAGGGGACAACACCTGAAACCTTCGTGGGTTACCTGTTCCGGCGTACAAATCACAGAGACACGGGACACTTCCTTCGGCGTCAAAGATCAAAGTTTATTTACTGCAGGGATACAGAAATCGCAAGAAGTACACAGCGTGTAGGTTCTGAGAGACTGCTTCAAATTGCAACAGTGGATCGCTCCTTTTATACATATTTTAGCCGTAGCACAACATGGCGAACAAAAGGTTACAACTCAGTTCCCACAGTAAACTTCAAAAGGGTCGCTTTCATGTATTCAGAAACCCGGAACATAATTACAGTAACATCGCCGGTTCCCAACTGTAAAAGTATGTTATCCCACCATTAAGTACATTCCATTCTGGCTGTAAACGGGTTAAGAAAAGAGACAGGAACAGGTGCAAGGAAGACAAGGATAAACAACAGATTGAAAAGGAGTGTAGGGGGCAGTATCGGAAGCATGATTGCAGGATCAAAGGATTCGTGCCTAATGCATGCACGACTGAAACAATAGACCAGCACGGCAAGATGAGCCTCGAGCGAAGCCATCTGCCTTTGCAGTGTCATCCCCCTCGTCATAAAGATACCCTCAAAGGAACACGTGTCTTCCGCAAGAGCTTGGGAATCCCAGGGTCACGAAGCGGACAGTGTCCGTTCGCTGGCTACTTGAGGGCAAGAAACAAAATGGATGCCGTATCTAAAATGGAACCCGTGGGTTCAGATGAAGAAACCCACGAATAAGATGAACGGTTCAAGATAGTGTAGCGAAAACACGTACACCCACTAAACTGGTCATTTGCGGTTCATAGATACCAAACTCGTCCATATTCGAACAAGTCAAAAACACCATTACGATTCTCACGGAACCTCACTCTGCTGCGCAGATCAACCCCGAACAAAAGCGATGCATTGCATGGGTCGAAACTGTCATCAAGTCCCTGCATCACATCGCAGCCTGTCGTCGCCTCATCGCAACTGCAGCTGCACAATGCATTCTAAGCACAGGGCTTCACAGCTCTTGTCAACGGCAGCCTCGATGAGGGACTCTGCATTGTAAGCCCTCGTCCACGGGATCCATGATGATGCTGCAGGACCCCGCACTGCAGCCTCGCCGCATCGCTTCTGCTGTGTGAATCATTTTCAACATTTTACAGAGATGGACCAGCACCTAGTGGACAGCAAGCTGACCCGATGCCTGGAAGGTTGCAGATGAGATGGACCCCTGGGTCCAAAATGAGTGTCCAAAAAGGCATCTATTGGGGACTATCAAAAGGTTATTCAGGGGCCCCACCAGAAGTAAAAGGGGGAGGAGAAAGAGTGAAGAGTTCTCAAAAGGCCCCCAAAATAATTTCCAACTGAATCATGGTAACCAGTCCCAGTCTGAAAGGATTATTTGGCAAGCAGACAGGGAGGTGTGTCCCCCAATGCTGTTACAAGTATTCACACTCCAAGGGAGACACCTAATGTCCCATGAGGGCACAGACCCCCACCAGTGGACAGACACTTGGGTTGGCAAGTCTGGTGCTTTGGGAGGAGGTGGTGCCAGTTAGCTTTGGGGATAGACAGAGGTGACCTTGGTGTCCCTAGGGAATAAGGAGATGGTGACAAAAGCCCACATCCCTGCCAATACGCCTAAGTACAGGCAGTGAGCGACCATCAATGGACAACAAGTGGAAACTCTGAGAGATACAGGAGCCAGCATGACTACTGTAAGCTGTCCGCCAGTGTCAGCCCTGCCAAGTAGCACGCATCAGGCGTTAGACTAACGCATTTCAGTATGGTGATCCGCATCACTGCACTGAAATGCAAAGTCACCCATAATCGGCATTAGCCTGCCTGCTCTGTCAAGCCTAGCACTTATATGCTGAAGCTGGAAAGCCAGAGGCTGTGGCAACGCGCACTACTCCCGAGTCCCAGCATGCTTCGGGGCTCCTGGTTGGCTGAGCTAACTACTTACTGGATACAATGTATCTATAAGGACGCAGTGCGCCATTACCTAATTCCGACTAGGTGACGTCAGAAGAGGCAATGTCCAATGCCAATTATCGCGACATCGTGACGCCGAGTCAGGTTTGGTACCGTGACTTAGTACGCGGAGGAGGTTACGTCCTGCTGCCGCATGCGGCGTAAATGAGTGACTACAGTTCTTATTAAAGTTTGTGGGAGGCTGGTTGCGGAAATGGCACTACAACCACCGATGCGCAGCAAATTCAAATCAATATTCCATCATCCATACGACCTGCGCCAGAGTCCGGAACTAACGCCACAGGATCGTGCAGCACAGAGCACACACTGTGCAGCTGCCTGCTGCTGAGCATAACTGCAGCACGTTTGTAGATGGAGCTGACGTGTTTGCAGCCAGGAGAACTCTAAGGAGTCAGGCGGCCCAGCTGTAAAAATGATTTGATGCGGCTTGTGCGCAAGGTAAGTTTCAGTCACAGCTAGTGGTGCACCTCTGGACTGTGACTACTGTCTCTCACAGACTCAAAAAATAGCATTATTTTATAAATGGCGCTTAGCGCTCTGCCAGTGATCAGCTGCCTGTCCTATGGCTAAAGTTATATGCACAGCAAATGAATTTAATAATAAACGACGGACGTTTTAAAACCTATACTTTGCTAAATGTTCTCTGGATTTTAATGAAGAGAGGCGGACAAACGTCTTCTACCGGGGGCTCTGGTGACAGGAGGAAGACGTGACAAATGTGAAGGTGCTAGTGGGCGAGAGACAGAAGGCAAAAATCATTACCTGTGGAACATGTGACAGGGAGGTGAGAGTGACAATCACAACACATATGTTTGCCCATACCCTTCCCCTTCCAATCTCATCCAGACACTACTTGAATGATAGGTTGGCCTACTGTTGGCCACTATCAATGAGCGGCATCCTGACTCCTAAAAAAAGATTTCCAGAGTGCACCCCTCGGGGGCGAGAGATCACTCTTGGGTTCGTTTTCGTGAAGGGGTGGCTGTCACTCTCGGCCTGAAGGGGTCAGTTCCTGGCTGTATACTTGGCTTTGTTTTAGTCTTGCTTTTTAATGTAGGGTTGAGGGGGTTAGTCTTCCTCCTCGCTTTCAAGGAGTGACTGGACCGGAGAAGATAACTTTTAGAGGACTGTGAAAAGGAGCATCTCACTGCTGCTGTTCAAAATCAGGCTCTTCCTTTCTCCTCTCACGGCCCGAGGCCCTCCTGGGTGGATACCTCTAATACCCCTCCCCTCCAGATATAAGATGCAAGAGAACCGACTCAAACCGGCCAGAGCAGGTCCTGCCCCAGTAACACCTTCCCCCTCCCGTGAGTTCGCACTTCAGCCCTGCTCACATGGGCCTGCACGCACACAGTGACCTCTGCTGAGTGTCAAATCCTGCTGATGGGACAGTCATAACACTTCCCTCCCCTCCACTTACTGGTGGATATAGAACACTGTCAACCTCAGACGAACCCCACATATAGCCTCCGACCTGGACCTCGAGCAACCTAACCCCTCCCTAGACTCCACTCTTGTTATTTGGAAAATTATTTTCTTTATTTTACATCTCAGGTTGGATTACAATGATCTCTCATCCAGCTGGGAGAGGAAACGAAATTAAAAAACACAGAGAAACCAAGAGGTCCAACTGGTCTCCCTAAGGAGAATATAAACACATAGAGGGGTGGGGAGGACTAAACCCAATACAGACAAAGAAAAAGGCTATGAAAAATATATACGTTTTGAAAAACTACCCTCACTCACACACAAATGTGTGTGACATGCTTCATCATTGGGTCTGCTTACAAAATGCCCCCGCGTAGCCATGCATGGGGCGGAGCATAGGGAGGGGGAAACACAAAATACAGAACGAACAGAGACAAACAAATGTGACTGTCAGTGATCACAACAAAGTGTTACCCTTTACGAATGGGTGAGTGATAGACAAATAGTGCAGTTAGGTAGTGCTCATTTAAACTGGCTCATGGATACCTGTTAACCCTTTATTCATAACTTCTACGATCAGGATTAAAATATGTGAAGGATGAACAGTGTTTAGGCAGGAGGTCAAGATCCCTAAACACTCCTCCTTGTCAACATGTTTCGACCGTATTAAAGTGCCCTCTTTTTAATAGGTCACGTCGGTCTTCCTCAGGACAGTCTATCTGTCCCAGTCACTGATTTCCTCTTACCTCAGTTTGGCAAATTAGAGGAAACCCATGTGGAAGGGAAGGTACTTCCACCAACGTGGAATATCAATTCTATGAAAGAAAAAGAAGATACCAATAAAGGCCATTCATGCGATATAATACAGTAAAATACCATATATTGGGAAAGGTATCCCACAGCAAGCATTCATATATATTGATGGTTCTAGAACCTCTGGCTCCAATTGGTACCCACAGGCAAGCATTATGTTCCAGGGGCATTATCTAAAACTAGTTGTTTTGTGTATCAATACCCCCAGTCAGCATTTGACCACTTATGTTAAAAATCAGACACGTGTCACAAAAATATATATATGTGTGTGAAAAGGCAAGGAGATACGCTGCCATGTCCCACATATTTGATAAACGGTCCTTTGAGCATATCACATCACTATGTAGTGTACATATCAGCCCCACCCTATACTCTTGGTGTATGAGTGGCTTACCAAGTTTATTATCTCATAAGGCTTGTACTGTCGTCAGGCGGGGAGAGTTCCAAAGAACACAACCTGTGTTTGAAGAAAAACATACTCAATATACAAGATGTTTCTGGTTCCCCAATAATGATACCTCAATTCTCTATAAACTGCCTTTGTTCTAAGTTATTCACTGGCAAAAATACGAACTTCCTAAATGCCATCTAGTCTTTGGTAAACCCTCCGTTTCAGTTTATCCCCGTCCATAGCATATAACACATCGGGAACTACCCGGGTCAACTATCCATATGGGGCCCCAAAACACTCTCTTACTGTTCCGATGGTAACTCCAGCATCACTTGTGCCCGCTCTCTGATCCGCCGTGAAGATATCGGCGTGGAGCTGACTGCGCCATTTAAAGCAACTCGTTAGTTGATCCCGGGCGTCAGAGCGTCACGTGTGAGCCCACATCGAGGCGTCATTACGTGCGTGGTGCCGCCGGGAGATGTAGTTAGACCTTTACGTGAGTCCTGATGCCTCATCCCAGGCGGCTAAACGTCACGAGTGAGCCCACCTAGAGGCATCATTACGGGCGTTGGGCCGCTGGGAGAGGTGGTTAATCCTTTAAAAACCCAATCACAGGGAGCGAACATTCCCACAATGCTCAGTAAAACAAGACTCCAGACGGGAGTATCAGTATGTGCACGAAGCAGGCATGATTTTCCAATTTATGTTACACATACATAGGTCCTGATGCACGATTAAGAAAGTGCAAAACTCACTCGTAGGCTCATTACTGGTGTAAACAATGGGCAAAAAAGAGCTGGCAGTATCTGTACAAAGGTGCCTAGGGGAATACAAAATATTCTCACAATATTTATCTAATTCAGTATAATAGAGGAAAGTGTCCTGGCTTAGGCTGTATGTCAGTTGTATAGAGTGTAAGAAGTAAGTATTCTAACCAAAAACAGAATGGTTCCTGCACTCAAGCGTTATCCAAGCATAGGATATAAAGAGGCCACCCCCATCATTCTTAAGATGGTTCTGCTCTCGCAGTCAGACAATGGAATTCATGGTGCATAAAGGTGTGTTGCTAGGATGCACTATTTTATGAAAGGTTTTCTTACAGATGTCCCATGTGTTCATGTTATATCTTGAACCTGGGATCTATCTACTCAGGGCATGCCGTGGTATATCATCATTAAGACCTAAATGATCACCATGGAGGCGAAAGACCCATTTTTGTTCTCTAACAAATAGGGCTCTGTTCACATCCTGTCCACGGGACCCTACAGTAGGTTTCTCTATAACAGTCCAGCTAAGGTCCTTCACAGTGTGTCCTGCCTCTAGAAAGTGTGTTGTCAGCCTAGTATTAGATCTGCCACATCTAATAGTGCTGCGGTGTTCAGTAATGAGGGTCCGAACCTTCCTGCTGGTTATGCCCATATATTGTTTACCACACGGGCATGTGATCAAGTATATCACTCCTTGCGAGTTACAATTAGTGTGTGACCTCTGTTCCCATGGAGTTGGTAAACCCAGGTCAATCTGCTTGGTGTTGGTGGTGAGGTGACATACACTGCAAGAACCACAGTGGAAGTGTCCAGTAACAGGGGGAAGGCCCGAAATCGTTCCACCCATGCCCTGCCTGTTAGGTATCCTAGGCCTCGTATTGATTAATAGGTCTTTGAGATTCTGGCTGTGTTTGAAGGAAAAGAGTGTTTTATCCATTTGTAGATTACCAGAATTCAGAATTTTCCAATTTTTCAGTATGATTCGTCTGATTTGTTGCGATGCAGTATTAAATGTTGATACAAAGACCGTTTTTTTTACTACTGTTCTGTTAGTCTTGGATAGTAAAGCTTCACGATCAACATTCCATGCTCTTTTATTGGCTCGTTTTATTATTTTTCTTGGGTAACCCCTCTCCTGTAGTTTTGCAGACAAAAGGCCTGCTTCCGCAATAAAATCACTTTATTCAGAACACTTTCGACGAATACGAAAAAACTGTCCCACCGGAAGATTTTCACGCAGCGATCGAGGATGGAAGCTGCTGAAGGCTAGTAATGCATTCTTGTCTGTCGCCTTATGATGCACCCTGGTTTGTAGGATACCCTTTCCTGGTTCGATGACTAAATCCAAAAAGGGCAAGCTGGTTTTGGTAACAGTCAAGGTAAAATGTAACAGGGGATTTTTCTGGTTCAACCACTCCAGGAAGAGGCCGACAGATGTTTCATCACCCCTCCAAATGACTAAGACATCGTCGATATATCGATGCCACAGCCTCATGTTGGACATCCATGGGCAAGCTGTGTGATAGATAACAGAGTGTTCAAATGCACCGACATAGAGTCCTGCCAGGCTAGGTGCGAAAACACTGCCCATGGAGATCCCATGGGTCTGTGGATAAAGGTTGTTTTCAAATTCGAAAAAATTCAGAGTTAATGCTATCTCTGTCAGATGTAGGATGAAAGCCCTAGGGGTTTGGTAAGGCCAGTCTTCCAGATAAAGAATGTCCTCCAACACCCGCAGGGTTTCCCTCTGTGGAATGTTTGTATATAATGCCTCAATATTGAGCCCGATAAGATATTCTAAATCAGGGTCGAAAAGGCATATCTTTGAGATGGTTCAAGATGTCAAGGGTGTCCCTTAGATAGGCCGGAGGTTTCTGGACCAGGGGCTTAAGGTAAAAATCACAAAATTGTGACAGGGGTTCCAGCAACGACCCCATCCCGGAGACAATAGGTCTCCCGTGAGAGGGCCGTGCTGGTTTGTGTATTTTAGCGAGGACGTATAAGTAGGGCGTTTTTGGTTGTTTGTTTACTAGAAAAACTGCCTCTTGGTCCGAAATCCAATCATTGGATCTGGCCTCCTCAACAGCCGTCACAATTTCCAAAGTGATTGCCTCAGTGGTATCTTCAGATAGTTTTTGGTAATTCCTCTCATCGGCTAGCAGCCGGAAACATTCTTCCTTGTATCTACCGATGTCCAACAATACCGGGGCACCGCCTTTGTAGGCTGGTTTCAAAATAATCTCACCACAATCCATAAATTCCTTCAAGGCCTGTTTCTCCACAGTTGAAAGGTTCGAGACAGAGCGTGACTGCGATGTATGCAACTTTTCTAGATCACAGACCACAGCCTGTTCGGAGGTAGCCAGCTCCGGAGGTAACACTTCCAATTGTGGAGTGAACGTGGATTTAGGGCGGAAGGGAGTGTCCCCCTTGGAGGGATCAACAAAGTCTTTGTCTTCAAAGAAGACCTGTAATCTCAAGTTGCGAAAGAAAACTGCAAGATCCTGGCACAACCTGAAGGGGTCTAATTGGTTAGTGGGAACAAATCCCAATCCCTTATTCAGAAGATGTTCCTGAATTGGAGATAGGACATAAGAGGATAGATTGACCAATAGGGATGTTAGCTGCTGGTCCCGGGTGCACTGCCCGATGTCTAAGGAGAAACCATTCAGTTAAACGATCTGAGTGGCGAAGGGGGCACATTTTTACTTTTTTACAAGCACTATGTAAGCACAGCCTGGTAGAGCCTTTGTGGTGCTTTATCAAGTGCAAGTCTGGACGAATATATCAATTCTGAGCTGGAGAAGTGGACCAGTTGTAACACACACTTATCCCTCATCTTACCCAGAGATAATTTGTGACATGACCAGAAACTGGCAGGCGTTATGGCTGTTGTGAGTTCAAGCAGCGCTTAGCCACAAGTACATACCCACCAGAAACCCACACTATCCTTTTTAAAGGCATTACTGTAAGCGGATTACAGTGCAGAATGGAAAAAACAAAATAACCCTACACATGACCGGAGTCTGTGTGCCATGTCAGTTAGATAAATGCCCTTCCATTCCTGGTGCTTTGCAGTTGTTTTAAAATCTTTTTAGAGTTTCTTGTTGCTCAAATGGGTGTAATTTCTGATATTTATATGTTTCCCTTGCTTCATTCCTTTATTTTTGGCCACGAGAAAGTGTCATTTGTAGTCTTTGAAATGTCACTCATAATTACACTGAAATTATGAAAATATCACACACAGCAATCTGAAACCTTGGCAGCTATGTGTCCTCAGAGCAGGTTCTCGTTAACATGTTCTACCAAATCATAGTCGCAGACAACCGAGAGAGTCATCTGCTGGTGCCTCTGGTTCCCTTTGAGTGGGAGGGGGGGCATCTCAGATTATCTAAAACTAGTTGTGAGCCCAGCCATGCCTGTAGATTGTCTGACAGACAACGCCCTGGAGCACACTATCTTGAAGGAGGTAGAGCTCAGGTCACACTTGGAGATGTTGGTATTCTTGAATGGGCCTGTATGATGACAAGGTCCATGGATCACCTCGTTCCTCTCCGGAAGAACCCAGAGAGTCCGCCTTCCACCATTCAAGTCCGAGGCCACCGAAGTCATCTGTGGCGTTCCACAAGGATCCTCACTCAGTCCCACCCTCTTCAACGTATACATGAGCCCCCTCGCGGCCATCGCCCGCCAACACAACCTCAACATCATCTCTTACACGGATGACACTCAACTGATCCTTTCTCTCACCAATGACCCCAGCACCGCCAAAACTAACCTACACGAAGGAATGAAAAAAGTTGCAGAATGGATGAAACACAGCCGTCTGAAACTGAACTCAGATAAAACAGAAGTCCTCATCTTAGGTACATCCCCCTCTGCATGGGACGACTCTTGGTGGCCGGAAGCCCTTGGAAAAGCACCCATCCCGACAGACCACGCAAGGAACCTAGGCGTTATCCTGGATTCTTCACTTTCAATGAACAGACAAGTCAACGCCGTCTCCTCATCCTGCTTCAACATTCTTCGCATGCTCAAAAAAACATTTCGTTGGATCCCCACCGAAACCAGAAAAACAGTCACCCATGCTCTGGTCACGAGCCGACTGGACTACGGAAACACCCTCTACGCAGGTACTACCGCTAAACTCCAGAAGAAACTCCAACGAATCCAAAACGCCTCAGCCAGGATCATATTAGACATCCCGCGTAACGAACACCTCTCTGGTCACCTGAAAGACCTCCACTGGCTACCCGTCATTAAGAGGATCACTTTCCGACTGCTAACCCACGCACACAAATCACTCTACGACATCGGACCAGAATGCCTCAACTCACGACTGTCCTTCTACACCCCCTCCCGCCAACTACGTTCTTCCAACCAAGCCCTCGCTACTGTACCTCGCATCAACAAGACCACCATGGGAGGCAGATCCTTCTCATACCTGGCAGCTAAAACATGGAACTCTCTCCCCACTTACCTTCGTCTTACCCAGAACCACCTAGCATTCAGAAAGCAACTTAAAACGTGGATATTTGACAAGTAATCCTCTTCCCCTTCCATAAGCGCCTTGAGACCCTCTGGGTATGTAGTGCGCTATATAAATTCTTTGACTTGACTTGACTAGCTGTATATTACAAAACAAGTAACTGTGGGTCTTGAAAAGAGAAAGGTGTCTATGTGTATCTTGATGGCTCTGTGTGTGCCTTGAACATAAGGCAAACGACCGGATATTTACACAGTGTGAAAGATATCCATCAGTTACTTTTCCTGTGCCGCCCAATTCATCATCTGGACCACTTCCATAGCTGGCCAAAAAGGGAGACAGGGGTGCTTGGGGCCTGGAACAATTACCCAGGAAGCTGCCAGAAAGAGTGGGAGCAAGGGGTGTGAGAAACCAGCCCCTGAGGTTCCTGTAGTCAAGGTTTTTGGGATACCTGAGAACGATGCCCCTGATTCTTCTGAGGAGGACATTGCTACCCTGGGTGACCTGTCTGAGCTTGCTAGATGGCAAGTTGATGTTAGGACCACCAGAGAGGAATTCTGCAAAGGTGGAGAAAGGGTGCCCTACTCTAGAGGGCTTGAGGCATCAAGTTGAGGCCCAGGCAGCAGGTGGTACCTCTGAATATCACCTTATCTATTGGGAGAATTAACTTCTCTATAGCAAGGTGGTCCCCCAGTGTTACAGGGTCTTAATATTGAGTTTGGCTCATGATATTTCCCTGGGAGGGCATCTGGGCCAGGACAAGACCTTCACCAGTCATATTTCTAACTTCTGTGACTGCACCTGTGGTGGCCAGGACCCTGATGCACATTTTTACCTGTGTGGCATTCCCCAAAAAGGTAGCATTTGACAAAAGCACTAACTTCATGCCAGCATAAATGAAGTCTATGCGAGATGAGAGAGGAGTAACGTATAGGTTCTCCACACCCTATCACCCCCAAACAGTCTTGTAAGAGATTCAACACAAACCTCAAAGGCATGATAATTGGCCTACCCAAGCCCATGATGTGTAAGGGGGACATCCTCCTGCCACGCCTTGTCTTTGCCTACAGGGAGGTACCACAGAAGGGAGTGAGGTTTTGCCCCTTTTGGTATGTATTATTTTAGGACCCTATTGTAAGTTTTCCGATTCATGCCCTTATATAGGTATAAATCACCATATCCTTATATAGGCATAGAAATCATAACCATATTTAGGCATAGCTCATGCAGTCCAAATACGGCAGGGCTACTTCCACTAGTTCCGAAAATCCACAACGATTTCTTGGAAAACTCAGCTTCAGCAGCTAGGGACTTCCCCTTGCTTGAATATTGATTTGTCCAAGAACTCATGGAGTTTTCAAAGAACTGAGACTCTTTGATGACGTTATTATGTCCAACTGTACGTCAAACTTGGCACCTTCACGGTATAAAAATGCCCACACTCGCCCAAGCAAACACAAGGTGGTTTGGAGCAGTTTGACTATCTACTTACCCGACGCGCCCTGCTACAGCAAGTGCCGAAGGAAGCTGACCCTTCAGCAGACGCCCTGAGAGAGACGCTGTCTTTTCTCCTACCGAGAAATCCATCTCCAGTGTTTCCAAGCTACCCTTGCGGGTTGTTGGGAAATCGAGTCCCGAGACCGACCTTCTCAATTCTAAATTAAGGTACGGAGTTGATTAGACCCTAAGAGAAATCTTGGACAGATTCTTGGCAAAAGAATACTGCATTTATGCTACACCTCATTTACTTCTTCCCTAGTACTAAGCTTAGTTTAGGTACACCGGGGTAGGCGTATTTTAGAAGCACCAGTTGAGTACTTTTAGCCTCTGTTATTTATGTCTGTATTTATATATGGTTTAGGAACCATTCAATGCTCTTACAGTATTATTTTATCCTACTCTTTATACTGTATGCATTATATTTTATAAACAGTTTCACAATTGTAACAGTTCATTTCTTATGCTCGAGAATGAAGACTGTTCAATAAATCCTTTTATTGAAAACGCCCGTCTTTCTACTTTCTCTGCACCTCTAGTGAAACAAAGCATGCATGAGTGTCTGAGTGAAATATCTATCTATTGTTTCCACGACACTGAAGATACGGTTTATCTTGGGGAAACACAGTTGTCATGTTTATGCGGTTGTCAGAGACTAATCCCTTCTTGTGAATTCGAGAAAGTTTCTAGTGACTTCTGAGCTAGCTGGCACACACAATTAAGTCTAGTATATTCGATAGAGACCTAGTCGACCAATGCGCAGAGCCTATTGGGGAATATAGGAACTACACTACACTTTGAGCTCATTTATGGCCACCCTGCTAGGGGACCTCAGCCTTGTCAGAGAGGGGTAGGAGAAAGCTCAAGGGAATCCCCCTCAGGATGAGGTCAGCTACAAGCCGACCCTCTGCAACCAGATGCATTGTTTCCGGAAGAAGGTGAAAAGCAATCTGAAGGCCAATCAAAAAGTTATGATCTCTGGTATGACTGCAGATTGCTCTGAGTAGGAGAAAGAGACGTCTGCATCCTCGACCCCAGTGGGCCACTATCAGTTCAGGGTGATGTTCTGTGTCTTAAAAAATAATTCCTGCCACCACTCAAAGGTTTGATTACAAGGTCCTAGATGGGAGTGGGCAGATTTTTTTATTCCGCTCGCAGTCCTGGAGGAATTTAGTAATTTTTTAGTTACTGTTATAAAGTGGAATTGCTAATAAATTCTGCCGCTCCACCGGCAGAATTAATCACACTATTTGGTTTTACAGGACTGGAAGAGGGTGTAGTCCCCTATATTTTAAAACAACTGCAAAGTAAACTTTAATTGGCAGTGATTTTTAAACACAGAATGACAGCTTCCTCTTCTTGCCCTGTTTAAAAATGACTGTCTGCACTGCTGTGCATACCCCTCGGCGCCCTTACATATTCAGTGTATATAAGAATAATATATTTGAGTATTTATGGGCACTGAGGTGTATGCACAGAAATGCATGCCCCCTTACAAACTCTGCATTAATCACTGCAGAGTATGTAAGGGTGCAGAGGAGCATCCATGTGCTACAGTGCATATCCCTTGGCAAAAATGTATGAAAGGATGCACGTATCGCTTGAGAAATAGCGCTGCCAAATACCAAATGCACTTACAGTGCATGCCCTTCGGTGCCCTATCATAGTCTACAGTGATTACTGCAGAGTGTGTAAGGCGGCCGTGTGGTATGCACAGCAGTGCTAAATACCAAATGCACTTACATTGCATACCCTTCAGCGCCCTTACATACGCTGCAGTAATCACGATAGAGTATGTAAGGGCACCGAGGGGTATGCACTCTAAGCACATTTGGTATTTGGTACATATGTTGGCCCTTTAACAGAGCTGACCTCGAAGAAGCAGCCCAGAAAGGTGATCTGGACCGAGGCCTGCCAGAAAGGCTTTCATACCCTCAAGGAGGCCATGTGTACAGCACCCGTACTCAGGGCTCCTGAAAAGAGGTGGACTGAGATTAAAAGTGAGGTATCTGTTGTTGTCTGGACATTGAAGAAGCTGGGACAATACTTGTTTGGGGCTCATTAACAGGTTCAGATTGACCACAGGCCCCTCAGATGGCTCATGCAAATGAGGGATGAAAATTCCAAACTGTTGAGGTGGTCCATCTCCCTACAGAGAATGGTGTTTACAGTGGAACACCTTCCTGGGTCAGACCACGCAAATGCTGATGGTCTATCCAGGTTCTTCTGCCGCAGAGATGAGACCTCCAAAGGGGTTGGGTAGGTCTCCTTACTTTCAGCTGGGGGGAGGGGGCACATGTTAGACTTGTCAGCCTAAGGGTGTTCTTACCCCAATAGTTTTGGCTTCCTCATCCCTGTTTTGCGGATCTCATTTTTGCTGGCCTTAGGACTCTGCATACTATTCCACTGCAAATCTGTACTAAAGTGCATGTGCTCCCTCCTTAAAACATCATAACATTCTAAGATGTTTGGGGTTTGGATGTGTGCTGGAAGGAGTTCGGAGAGAGGGGCACTTTCCTACGCACAGGGGAGTCATGCTCAGTGATGCAGACATTCTGGGTTGGGGTTAGAGCACTTTGCAGATCATAACCAGTGTTCAAATTACACTCAAGCCACTAATGATTCTCTTGGGCGACCCGGGGGCTGACAGACTTTTTTTCACGACCAGTCTGGGCCAACTGCACTCCCACCTACTTCTGGTAGAGCAACTATTTGTGTCGTAGGTATGGAAGCAGTCACTTCCTCATTCTTTAAATATGTGGTGGGGGAAGGTGTAGTCTATCTACACCATGGAGAAATTGACTGATATAATTCGAGACTGGGTGGTTAATTTTGTTGCTATGTGGCACCCATTTACTACTCATTTTAAGCTCCAAGAGTGGCCAGGAGGGTTTCACATGATGATGTTCAAAACAATACGCACCTCTGACATCCACAATATATCCACTTCTGACCCGAGGAGGAATCTGTTGAAATTTAATTTTCATGTTCATGACCGGGGTGGGCTGGCATTGTGCACTGATTTTTTCATTACATCTGGGTGTGAGCATTCTGCTTTCCTATCATTTTTTAGCAAGAGTTATTATTCCTAGCTAAATTGTAAGATGTGCCATGTTTACTTATTTTCTTTTGAAAATGCAAAATAAAATCATAAAATTGGCTTATCCCCACTTGGCATATTTAATGTACTTGTAAGTCCCCAGAAAAGGGACACTACATGTGCTTAATGCCTGTAAATTAAATGCTGCTAGTGGGTCTGCAGCAACGGTTGTGCCACCCACTTAAGTAGCCCTTTAAACATGCCTCAGGCTTGCCATTACGGCATATTTGTGAGGATATAAACTCCCATTTTGACTTGGCAAAATAAACCTTTTGCTAGGCCCAAGCTTGGCTTTTTAACACATATGAGTCACCCCCAGGATAGACCTTGGGTAGTCCAGAGGACTGGGTGCAATGTATTTCAAAAGCTGGAAAAGTACTTTTAGTTTTTACATGTTCTGGTAGTAAAAAAACTCTTACATTTGTTTTTCCACTACTGCAAGGCCTACCTCTCCCATATGATAACATTGGTGTTACATTGTTACATTTATTAAGCCATAATTTCCAAATGGGAACATAAAACCAGTTAATGTTTGGTGTCTTTAGAATTGTAATGAAAAATCGTAACTTATGGTGATGTCAGATTTTAAATTACAATTTTGAAAATGCCTCTTTTAGAAAGTTGGCATTTTCCTGTCTTATCCATTTAGTGTCTGCAGCCTGTCTCTGGTCACATGACTGGATATTGCTGATAATTGGCCTTTGTGTATTCCTCCTAGACTGCCACACACATTAGAGAGCTTAGGAGTGCCTGGATGGGCCATCACTAGCAGGGTGGGAAGGAGGTGCTGAGCACAGCTCTACTTACACTTGAATAGGCTGTGTTCTGCCTCCCCACAAAGGGCTGCATACCCCCAATCTAGATCCAGAATAGATAAGTCAGGATGCCTGGGGACTTCAAAGGGGAAACCTCTAGAAGCTTGTCACCACTTAAAATGCACACATGGGAAAAATATTAGACCTCAGACACCAACTCTTCAGTACACTTCTTGACCTGTGGATACTCTGCAAGGAAGAAGGACTGCTCTGCTGCTGAAGGACTGCCACTCTGCTGGACTATTGCCCTGCTGGACTGCTGCCTTGCTGTGCTGAAAAGCTGCCCTCTTGCCTCGAGGAGAAAGATTGCTCATGCATTTCTTGAACCCAGAACCGCAGAGTGACTCCAAGGGTAGTTGACTCGCTTCCTAATCTGAAGCCCCAGGGACACACAGACTTCCTACAACCTTGCACCTGCACCTGGACTCTGCCATCTGTAAATCTAACCTGCCAACTGGTGCCACCCCAGTCCAGCACCCATAGAAGTGGGTTGGACTCAGTGGAACTGACGCATCTCCCAAGCAGAACTGATGCAACACCACTGCTGCCTGGGTCGGACCCTTCGCCAAGATCTGCATCGCATCGCAGTCCACTACCTCATCGGACTGCCACTGCGCAATGTATACTAGGCTAAGGCCCTCACATATCTAGCCAATGGCAGCTTAGATGACTACTCCGGACTCTGCATCATAGCCTTTCAGCTTCTCGAAACCGAAGGATTGCCCCGACTGTGTGGCTCATACTCAACACTGGACGTTACATTGCTCAGGTCCAGTGCAACCAGATATCCACAGTTGGTGCCCCTTTGAGTCCTAATTTTACTAAAATCTTTAAAATTGAATATCTCTGGTTCCATTTATTACATTTTTGTCGATTTGGTCTAGTTTTATTTATGAAAATGTGCATTCTTTTTTTAAAATCTGTTGTGTAAGGTGTAATACGGAGGCACTCCTTCTGATAAGTCTTCCCTGCTAATCTTTTACTTCATCCATTAACAAGCACAAGCAAAACCGATAGTTTTGGCCTTGGACTGGATGTAACATACCATAACATGTGTATTTGTAAAGCACACGTTCACCCAAGGGTATCTTGGCATTGAATAACAGATGTTTATTGTTACCAACCTCAATGGTACTCATTTTCTTGACCTCAGAAGGATGAAAGGCTGGGTTGCCTAGGTGGGATTTGAACCTGTGACCATGTGGTTGAACAGAGGCCCCTACAGTGTGCGCATTAGTGCACTAAGCCAGCAGATGTGCTTCTGTCCACAAGTAAAAAGTCATCACTCACAGTAAAGAGAGCCAAATGCTGAATGAGGCTGAACCATTGCTCCATGCTGTTTGCCGTTATGATGAGTAAAGGAATGTGAAGGTAGGGTAGTGTGTATAGTGAAATGTGTTTTAAAAACTGCCTTAGGAGTTCTGTTTTTAGTTTTAATAAAGGGGTTCCCTTGGCAGGGCTGAAAACGAAAATGTGAGTGCTGTCAGTAAAATATTATGAACGGTTCACTGATAGAATATCGATGTAACAAACATCAATGTTATAAATATAGAAAAACATATATTGACTGCAAAAATATTGACTCCAATACCTTAACATGTAAGTACAAAAATATTGAGGTAAAAAATATAGATGTAAAAAATATAGATTTAAAAATACATATAAAATAAAATAATATATAGTAAGTATATTAAATATTAATATCATTTTAAACAAAATACATTTAATTTAATATACAAATGTACCTAAATATAACAAATAAACTTAATTAAAAAAAATATAAAGACACAAACAAAAATGTATAAATATACATATATTTAATTTAAAATAATGTATTAACTATTATCTTTATTCAATTTTTACACTTTAAAATTATATGAAAATTAAATATATATATATATAAATCAATAATTTAAAATATAAAAAAACATTCAATAATAAATTAAAAAATGTAACTACTAAAACAATGTCACTTACATTTCCCAA
Source organism: Lissotriton vulgaris (assembly GCF_964263255.1). Taxonomy (NCBI): domain Eukaryota; kingdom Metazoa; phylum Chordata; class Amphibia; order Caudata; family Salamandridae; genus Lissotriton; species Lissotriton vulgaris. Next base: position 179,760,228 of record NC_141699.1, read on the forward strand.
TTCAATAAGTGCAACAGTAGGGAAAGTGTTGAATAGAAGAATAGTTAAATGTACTATTCCAACTCCAGTGAGTGCAACAGTAGGGAAAGTATTGGATAGCGGAGGGCTAAAAATTACTATTCCCACTTCAGTGAGTGCAACAGTAGGGAAAGTGCTGAATAGCAGAGAAGTAAAAATTACAATTCCCACTACAGTGATTACAACATCAGGGAAAGTGTTGGATAGCAGAGAAACAAAAATTACTAATAACACTTAAACAATGGAAAAAACGCCAAAAAAGAATACATTTTAAAAATCATAAAAGTAAATAAACAATATTTTAAAAATATAAAATTCAATATATAAAACGCATATTATAATATTAATTACATATGAAAAAAACTACAAATAACATATACAATAAATTAATAAATACATTTATAAACAATAATTATTTAAAAGTAGCAAATATTAAACAACAAAATGTATTAAAACATAAATGTATTTATTGTATTTCCTACCCTATAACACCGAACCAATAACAAAACACTTCAACATTTTTAATTAAATGTATTTCCATAATTAATATAAATAATAATCTATTTAAAAATCTTTCTAATAAAAAAATTAATTGAGTGCACATGCTTTAACACTATAATAGCCACAAAACACACCTACATTAAACAATAAAATAATAAAACACAATTAAATATTATTTTTAAAAGAAAAACTATTACTATTAACAACTAATAATTAAGGGCCCGATGTAGGTAATCCCAGATTACCGATTCTTAAACACCGAATCATACTGATTCGGTATTCAAGAACTGGCAATTGGGATGTAGGTAATTTTACCGAATTAATTACCGAATTGGTATGATTCGGTTATTAATGAATCGGTATTTACCGATTCTGTAATTGCCATTGATTCCTATGGGCCTTGGGGCCCATATGAATCAATGTCAATTACCGAATCGGTAAATACCGATTCGGTAAAATTACCGAATTGGCAAGGGGGACAGGGTGTCACTTTGACACCCTGTTGCACCCCTGATTCTGGCTTGTGTGCCATGTGGCACACATACATGCCCTTAGGGCATGTATGTGTGCTACATGGCACAGGTGTACATGCACAGATTTGCATGTACAGAGGAATTCGTTATTTACCATGACATAGTATGTCATTGTAAATAACGAATTCTTAAGGGCCGGTGGCACTGTTTTCAGTGCCACCTACATCACAAATTTGAGATTCGGTAAATTTACCGATTCAGTAATTTACAGAATCAGTAAATTTACCGATTCTGTAAATATAACGAATCGGTAAATTTAAGGCCCCCTACATCCCAATCACCAAATACCGGTCGGTAACGGACAAAATCGGCCGTTACGGACCGGTATTTGGTGACCTACATCTGGCCCTTAATATTTAGAAATGTATTCAATAAAAACATTTTACCCCTTTAAAAGTAAAAACAGCGCACAAAAAGTAAACAATTACACAAAATTAATATCAAATAATTAACATTATTTAACAATGATATATTAATTAACTAAACACAAAATACTCACCACCATTTACTCTTTATAAACACAACACACACCTAAAATTAATTACACAATTACCATAATGATTTACTAATTAATTAATTAACAACTAATTAACAACTAATTAATAATTCATCAATTAAAAATAGATTTCATCCCCCCCTTTACACATATAAACATCACAACACACCTAAAATTAATTGCACAATTACCATAATTAATTAACAATTAACTAAATAAAATTAACAACCAATTATTAATTAATTAATAATAAATTACTTTACCCATTTAACACTATGACATCTCAATTAACTAAATAATAATAAATAAATACATTTAATATAATTAATTTACTTCCCACCCTATTACTCTATAAACCCACAACCTGCTACGGAAATAAAAACGCAAAATTTTAATAAAATAAATTATTAATAACTACTAGAAATAATCAATTAATTTTATATAATTAAATTACTTTCCACCCTATTCCCCTATAAAACCTACAACCCTCTATGGAACTAAAAACCCCAAAAAATCAATTAAAATAATTAATAGCTACTAAAAATGTAACACATATATGAAAAATACAAACAAATCTTATACAAAAAAACATACATCACATACAAATAAAATATATACTAAAATACATAACATTAATAAAAAGTCGATGTTTTTAAGAACTATATTTTTGCAAACTATATTTTACACTTCGATATTTTTAACATTGATATTACTTACCTAAATTCGATATTCTTGACCACGAGAATTTGTCTGTCGATATTTCTGACCCACAATATTTTTAACTCGATATTTGTGTAAAACTATCTTTTTGATTCGATATTCTGTCTCTGCACTATTATGAACCGTGGCAGTCTCACAGTGTTTCTACTAAGGTCAAATTATTAAGGAGGCCCCCTCTAGGTAGTTGTCTGGGACTCGGGGGAATGTATGTAAGAAATATGGGATGTCCCACGTTTACAGATCCACAGGACCTGTTGTCCAATGGGACAATACTGTATATGTATGAGTGTTGGGTGATCTAGCCCAGATTTGGCAGCAATATGCAACTAGTATTTGATATACACCTTGTACATAGACAGTTCAAAAACATAAAATGCTTCAGATATAGGGTGACACTAATACGAACTAATACAAATACAAATTAAATTCTGGTAAAAAAGTGCAAGTTTATTTTTTTGGTACAAATTAAAACATATCGTGATATTAAAAACAGCAGTAAAAACAGGCATGGATATCAATAAACATAATGTTATACAAATGAATTCAAAAGATTTTTTTTAAAAATCCGATACATAACAGCAAGAATCGAAGATTTAAATCGACGCGGCGTTTCGGTTTTCCTCATAAGACACCTTCTTCAGGACCGATTCTAAAAGGTTATTTAAAAACATGAAATTACCCACTGTTTATTGATTTATACATTTAAAAAACTTTTTTACTATTCCTACCAGTTAGCTCTATGTCACCCTAGCCTTATGCATTTGTACAATTTTAGTAGGAGGCATGATATTGTATTAGTCTACAACAAACTTTCTTAGGGCCATGGTATTTGGTTCCATATTTGTGCAAGTTATGTACATCTCAAAACTGCCACACTACATGATGTCATTGATTATTGCTCCAAATCCACACTAGTGCCCCTCACAGTTATACAGTTTCAAAGGTCAGTCTATATTAATTATATTAAAAATTAGGAATTAGAAACAGGGACTCATATGGAAGATATCCCTACCAGTCACTTGTATATTTTACAACTGGGGGTTTAGAAACAAACATAGTGGTTTGACTGGCCCGGTCAGGTCACCTTACCTTTTGAAACTAGTCTTTATGTTTTGATCCACTTTTATTGTTATCAGTGGAATGTGGTGCCCCAGTCTTAAACAATCTGTTGGCATTGGTTAAATTTGTTCTGAGGCAGGCTATCTGTTTGAGGAAAACAAGATGTTTTATTCTTTCTTGTCCCTTGTGGATTCCATATATGCTGGTTAGTAGAAAAAAGGGTACTTGGTATACCTTATTTCATTAGATGTCAGGCCTTCCACACTGTGCGAGGGAGCCACTGTTATGTTCTGTAATGTAGAGTTTCCTTTTAAACAAATTATTGGGGAAATTACTCTAATGTTTGGGAAGTCCTGATGAGAAGAAATGGCATTGCATTCTGTTTTGTTGTAATTCACCAAACATAAACTCACCAATTGTTATGGCGTCAAACCGCTGCAGTCAGTTGCACCTATTTCAGGATATGCCCAGAAAGTTTTTTGGGGGTTGTCCTCCCGTTCTGGTTCTTTTATCCCACCGTACTCTATAAATAAATTTTAAGAAGCGTATATTGATTACCTGATATGATAGTGTATTTGTCTTTTACACTGAGCTGATTGGTTCTCAAACATTATGGCTCTTTTAAATTCCAATTTACAAACTATTATTGTATATACTGATCCTATGAGATGCACATGTGAGTGCAAAAGTCACTATTAGTTACCATAGGATTTGTAAGCTTCCCTCTGTATGTATAGAGGTACCTGATTGTTCCCTGCCGCAGTTACTTGCTCTAGTTGGTGGTAGTATCTACTTTAAAACATTACCACTCTATTGTTCTAACTAGGAGGGCGCTTCGATATTTGCACATACCGTTTTCAATGCTACGGCCTCCCTGCTCCTCGTCACAGCGTCGCCGGTTCTCGTCTTCGTTTTAGAATGAGATCGTGGTATTTCCCGTTCTTTTGGGCCTCGTTTGTATAATAAGGATGTTAATTGGTTTTGTTCTTACGAGGTCGCTAATAGGTCATATTTTAGCCAATCATGAGTCGGTCGTCAAGGAGATATAATGCGGTTTACTTTCCTGTTTAGCTTTACTACCCGCGCTGTTCTGTGTGTTTAATCTATTTTGATTGGTTTGCAACTGGCCAATAGAAATGCCGTTGCTATGGTGACTGAACACGGTGTTTCTTTCATTCTGGTTTCCTATGTTTTTCCCTGTATTGTGGCGGGATTGCGGTTGGCTAATGAGATGGCAGATACTGTAATGTACGAATGCAATATTCCTTTCGTTTTGTCTGCCTGATATATTTTTGACCAGTGTGGAATTGCGTTTTAAGCACTTGTTAAGTTTTATTATATAATCCGACCACAATGCCTCTAATATCAGAGCCGGAGTGCTATTGACGCGTTGTTCTATGTATTCACTATATTACAATTAAGATACATTCGCCCGGTAGAATTCTCATAACTATGGTAACAGAACGCGCTATGTTTTCTTTCGGGCTGCCTGGTGTATTTTATGAAAAATATATTGTCGTATTTAAATGTATTATTAGCCCGGATATCGCGGCCGATCTTAATTTCAGCCTGACTCATCGCGGTGTTTGTTATATGTTGGAATTATAGGCACATGTTCGATTACCATGATAGAGCTTATAATTGGCCAGTCTTTGTTTATATAAGTTCATCATGTTGTGCTTATAGAGCCTGGAGCCGTCGAATCAGTTTTGCTTGTCCTTCTACTATTGATTACATTATAAAAAAGATTTGTTTAAGGACACTGCAGATGATTATTTAAGGAATGAAATGATAGTATCTATCTGTAGTTAGTCCCAATGTGGTTATTATGAGGATGAAAACGCAATTAATGTTATGAGATATGTGAATGCTCATAATGGGTGAAATCTGTATCTCTTATGTCAGAGTTCATTTCCTATGTCTAATCTAATGCATCCCTATTTATCTCTGTGTCCTCCTATTTATCTCTCTATTATAGGGTTCAATTATCTAAGTTTCATATTTTAATTATTCAACTGCGTTTGCTGAATGTTCCCACTCTAATGGGCATGTCTATATGTAATTGAATTATACCTATTCTTTCTTATGGATGGTTTTGTGTTAACACACAAGATGTATCTTGTGTGTAATGGCAAAAAATTGGTACAGAAAATTGCCATTCTAGTTTCATAGTAAACTGACCTATACTAATCAGACCGGGTTAGATTTTAGTTAGTGCACAATTTGTCCCCAGTCTTCTCTGCTGTTTAAGCCACATCTCACACGATTAAATCTTGACATATAGAACTGTTCTCTCTTTTTTCTCTTGGCATTTGTATTGCCCCCTCTGGTATTCAAAGTTACAATTTCAAGGCCACACCATCTAAGATCTTCTACTTTGTGGCCTGCTGACCGCCAATGATCAGTCAGAGGGGCGCCCTTCTTATTATTTCTGATGGCTGATTTGTGTTCATTGAGGCGCACCCGTACCTCTCTGGATGTTTCACCCACATAGCATAATTGGCAGGGAGCAATGGCGTGCACTCTGGAATTTAAAAAAGAAAGTAGTAAGAGCAGAGTTACATGCAGACTTTTTGGTCGAGTATTGTAAAAACGGCATAATACCCAAAAGGCTACAAGTAACCAATGAGCCTGGCATCTTTATTGCAAACAAAAAGTTTATAGAAAATTGGACGTTGGTGGCAAACCGTTGCAGCCGAGATTGGATGCTCCTAATTATTGAGACGGCGCAGGAAGTTTTGATTTTTGAACGGAAAGAAATCGAAGAACTGGAGGCAAAACTTAATGACAACACAGCCTTAGATGACGCTAAATCTAAGCTGCGCGATATACAAAACGATGTAGCAGGATATAGTGACTATTTGGCAAACAAAAAAAGCAACAAACTCAGAAAAGATATCGCTAACTACAATCCTGAGTTTGTTTATCCATACTTACAAAAAGATTTTTATGATCGCCCCAGAGAACAATATCAACCACGCAAACCATGGCAACACCAGCCTCGCAATTTTTCCAAAAAAAAGGTGCGGTTTTTCGACACATCCTATACCAGTTCGGACTCAGAGGGAGAACAAATAAGTGACAAGAGAAATACTAATGAGAGAGACATCCCAACAGGCCCCAACAGGGAGGGTTTATCTTTTTTAGAACAACGACATCAGAATTTTGGACAGCCGAGGGGGAGGGGAAGAGGACGTGGCAATTACAATGCACAACCCCAGTTCCTTCAACGTCCAAGGACAAGGAGCCAGAAAATCTGGGACTAAATAGGCAACATAAGGCAGCGATTATAAACCTCTCCACATATACACTAACTCCATCACAGACAACCCTTTTAGAAAAAGGATTAGGATATGCTTTATGCACCCCTGTAGTTAGATACTCACTGGAAAGAGACCTACAGAGTTTCTTCAGGAAAATTTGGCTAAATATCTTCTTTGAAGGTAGAGACAAGCATTCCAGCGCCAACAAATCAGGGTTAAAAAATAAATAGCCTGGACCCCTGCCCTCAATATGGTCAACAAAGACATCGAGACCTTTGAACGAGTAGTTGACAAAAGTATAGATTCCCTTTTAAATCAAAAAAATTGGACCAATCACAATTTAAGTAAAACAGAATCTGAAGCCCTAAAAACCCTAAAGCAAAGAGAGGATCTAACAATTAAACCGGCCGACAAGGGCGGAAGTATTGTAATAATGTCCACCTCAGATTACGAAAACAGGATGAATCTTTTGCTAGGTAACACAGATCATTACTGTAGAACCAACAAAAAAGAGTGGGTCACGTTACAAGATAATATCCAGAGACTTCTGAGACACGCCAAAGATGACGAAGTCATCTGTGAAGAAGAATATGCTTTTTTAATGAACACCAACCCAGTCATTCCAGCGCTATACGGCCTTCCAAAGGTACATAAAAACATAGAGAACCCTCCCATGAGACCCATCGTATCGAGCATAGGCTCATTAACCGAACCACTCAGCAAATATGCTGATGTGTTTTTACAACCCTTGGTTGTCAAACAAAAAGCCTACATCAAAGATACCACATCGATGATCAAAAAGATAGAGTGGCTCAATTTTAACCCTGATACCCAAATCTTAGTAACTTTAGATATAGAGGCACTCTATACCAATATTCCACAAGACAGTACGATCATGATGATAACAGATATGCTGACCAATGAGGGGCAAGACCTAACAGCACACCAAACATTCATAGTGGACTGTATCACAATGGTCTTGAAGAATAACATCTTTCTATTCGGGAGCGACCTCTACAGGCAGGTCAAGGGCACAGCGACGGCTCGTGGAGGGAGTTACGGTGGGGCAGGAGGGTGGGGAGGGGGAGGGGCAGGGTGGAGGTTGCTAAAAACCGGCATATGGATAATTGCAGGTAAGTAAACAATTTAATTAATAAAACGAATTTCGTAGCTCGCACTGCATTGCATTTTGCGATGCAAGGCGCACTACGAAATTCGTTTTATTAATTAAATTGTTTACTTACCTGCAATTATCCATATGCCGGTTTTTAGCAACCTCCACCCTGCCCCTCCCCCTCCCCACCCTCCTGCCCCACCGTAACTCCCTCCACGAGCCGTCGCTGCAAGGGCACGAGCATGGGGGCCACCTGTGCTCCCAGTCTGGCCTGCCTGTATGTTTCTTACTTCGAGGATAAGCATATTTTCAATCCAGATGCGTCCTTCTTTGATAACATCAGTGAGTGGTCTAGATATTAAAATCTTAAAATTTATTTACAGAGTACGGTGGGATAAAAGAACCAGAACCGGAGGACAACCCCCAAAAAACTTTCTGGGCATATCCTGAAATAGGTGCAACTGACTGCAGCGGTTTGACGCCATAACAATTGGTGAGTTTATGTTTGGTGAATTACACCAAAACAGAATGCAATGGCATTTCTTCTCATAGGGACTTCCCAAACATTAGAGTAATTTCCCCAAAAATTTGTTTTAAAGGAAACTCTACATTACAGAACATAACGGTGGCTCCCTCACACAGTGTGGAAGGCCTGACATCTAATGAAATAAGGTATACCAAGTACCCTTTTTTCTAATAACCAGCATATATGGGATCCACAAGGGACAAGAAAGAATAAAACATCTTGTTTCCCTCAAACAGATAGCCTGCCTCAGAACAAATTTAACCGATGCCAACAGATCCTATAAGACTGGGGCACCACATTCCACTGATAATAATAAAAGTGGATCAAAACATAAAGACTAGTGTCAAAAGGTAAGGTGACCTGACCGGGCCAGTCAAACCACTATGTTTGCTTCTAAACCCCCAGTTGTAAAATATACAAGTGACTGGTAGGGATATCTTCCATATGAGTCCCTGTTTCTAATTCCTAATTTTTAACATAATTAATATAGACTGACCTTTGAAACTGTATAAATGTGAGGGGCACTAGTGTGGATTTGGAGCAATAATCAATGACATCATGTAGTGTGGCAGTTTTGAGATGTACATAACTTGCACAAATATGGAACCAAATACCATGCCCCTAAGAAAGTTTGTTGTAGACTAATACAATATCATGCCTCCTACTAAAATTGTACAAATGCATAAGGCTAGGGTGATATAGAGCTAACTGGTAGGAATAGTAAAAAAGTTTTTTAAATGTATAAATCAATAAACAGTGGGTAATTTCATGTTTTTAAATAACCTTTTAGAATCGGTCCTGAAGAAGGTGTCTTATAAGGAAAACCAAAACGCCGTGTCGACTTAAATCTTCGATTCTTGCTGTTATGTATCGGATTTCTTCAAAAAATCTTTTGAATTCATTTGTATAACATTATGTTTATTGATATCCATGCCTGTTTTTACTGCTGTTTTTAATATCACGATATGTTTTAATTTGTACCAAAAGAATAAACTTGCACTTTTTTACCAGAATTTAATTTGTATTTGTATTAGTTCGTATTAGTGTCACCCTATATCTGAAGCATTTTATGTTTTTTGACTGTCTATGTACAAGGTGTATATCAAATACTAGTTGCATATTGCTGCCAAATCTGGGCTAGATCGCCCAACACTCATACACATACAGTATTGTCCCATTGGACAGCAGGTCCTGTGGATCTGTAAACGTGGGACATCCCATATTTTTTTCTACTAAGGTCGACATGTTTCATGCCTAAACGGTTCAGAAGGTCAAAAACGATACTCTGTAGACAGTTTTAAAACACATTTCACTAGATACAGTACCCTAACTTGACAGACATTTTCCTAAAGAGAAATGCTCCGACTAAGAGCCCTCCGACAAACAGCCCTCTTGTGAGGTCAGTGTGGCATTGCAGTGCCGGCCCCACGAGGAGCAAAGCCCTGTGATGAAGCATGACATCCACGTGGGTTTGTGAGAGCTCTATCTTCCTATAAGGAAGATCTTCCTCATCACAGAGTATTCCAACCGCACCCTCCCTTCACTCTTTTCTATACAAACAGCAACCCTCCTTTTGTGTGGACTGTTTAAATTGTGACATATTTTTATTGTGACATAAAGTGGTGGAGAGTAGGTGTAAACCTTTATTTTTATTGATTTGTGCATATGCAAGGGGAGAATTTGCACAAAGGTAGCACATGACAATGATATGTGACGTGGTCAAGTTGATGGGAGTTTCAACTATGTTCTCAGGGGTATCTTTCATCCCTGGCTAAGCAATACTTGGTCCTGGGTTTTCAGTGGGATCTGGTTCATCACTGGTGAGAGTTGAATGCACCTGAAAAGTGTTGTTTAACGGGTAGCGGATGTACCAGGAGCATGACTGGTTCCTATGGGTGTGATAGGAGGTTTCTCGATCAGAGTTCAGTGTCCTTCTGCCCCACTAAGTGACAATATTCCTAATACAATGCCAGAGTGAGATTTGAAGGAGCATGTTCTACTTCTTCTGAAGTCTATTCTGTTCTTACAGGTTGGAGTTCATGTTTCACAGTGTGTAACCATGGACCCTCAGGAATGCTCCATGTTTGTAAAGAAAGTCTTACAGACTGCATTTTTATAACGTATTTATTTGACCTTCAGGGTAACAATCAGCAGGGAAAACAGCCCAGAGCAACAGCCGAATATTCCAGTGGCATTCTACATTCTGTATTACAGTCCAACCCTGGAACCTTTTGGTCCTTTACATATTACAAAAAAGCAATCGACGTCGGCTTGGTTTGGGAGTGGGGGGATCCCGCAAAGAAGGGAGGTCGCGAGGGGGAGTGATGAGGGGGGTCACGAAGGGGGGTCACGAGGGCGGGTTAATTGAATAATAAAAAAATAAAATAATTTAGCTTACCTTTTCCGCCAGCTGCGTCCCGCGTCTTCTCTGCTCCTGTTCTCCTGCCTCCAGCAGGAACAGGACACAGAAGCAGGCAGCCAGGCTCTCTCCTCAAAACCAATCACAACGCTGCAAGCAGCGCTGTGATTGTTCGGGCTGCAGCCCAATCAGGGGTTTATGGGGAGGCCCTTTTCTCCATGAGAATGGCAGAGTGCGCATCACTGGTTTGGGCGTCCCCACGGGGCCAAATAAACAGCCTTTGCACACCACTCCTAGAATGCTTGCTCTCAGAGCAGCCCCGTTGACTCGCCCGGCCTCCCGCAACCAAACATAAAATTGTAATAACTGAAAGGTATTACCATTTTATGTTTCTGTTTCTAACACTGCAAGAAAGCAGTGGGGGGACGCTCCTCCGCCCTAGTGGAGGAGCTTCCCCTGCAAAAAAGTCCCAACAGTTTGTCGGATCATGCTACCTGGAATCTAGATGGATGTTGATATTCTTCTCCCACAGTGCTAGCCTGCACCAATTCACTGCTCCACAATGTGCAACCTTCTCTGTCTGCTGATGGTCATACCCGAGATGGAGGTGTGACTACAGCTGGGTGTGAAGTGGTGATGCCATATCTCACCTACATTTACAGTATAGGACTTAGCAGGACACTGGAGAAGAACTTTAGTGTGAGTGTGGGGTGCGGCAATCAGCTGGTACCTGCAGGGCGAGAGAGGTAAGTCCGGCATAGTTGAGACAAGCGGATGTGGACCTGGTCCATGCATCTGTGGACCTGCAACTGGAAAGAATCTTAGACTGGTGTCTGGCAAGGAGCCACAGAAGGGTTTGCTTGTGGACATAGGCTTGGTGGTAGGTGGAGTATGTGCAATGTAGTGTTTTGGGGCACAATGAAAGTCATTGTCCTCACAGTGTACACCTTCGAGATAGCAGTCTGCAGGAGCAGGGGGTACCCTCCTGGGTTTGTAAATTGACCAACACTTGTTGATGGAATGTTATGATTACATTTCTCTCCCATATGTGCTGTACTCTGTTCATGGAAAGGGGGGACCACTCGGTCACCCCGAACGTATGGTTGGGTACCCCGATCCCCCGGGAAACCGTTGCGGGCGGGGGGCGTGTCCCGGCCGGTATGCCCATAGCGGCGTGGTCGGAGCACGCCCCTGCTGCCTAAAAGGGTTGTCCTAAACACCCGCCCGGAAGTCCGTGCACCCATGGGCGGGATGGAGTCGCGGCCCCGCCTTCCCGCTGCTGGATAAAAGGCGCGGGAATCCAGGGAAGCATCCTCTTGTTCCTGCGCTCTGAAGGCTGCGCCACTCGTCGCTCGTGAGCCCTCAAGGGAACAAGCTGCAGTTTTTTCAACCTGTAATCGTTGTTTTTTTCTATTTCAGTCGACAAGGCGTAGCTGGAGTCCGAGTCGCTAATGGACAACAGGCAGAGATAAAGCAGAACGCAGGTATGCCTGGCAAGAAGAGTGGAAAGAGCTCCAAGATGGAACAAATGCTGCGCACACTGGTGAACCGAGTGTCGGCGATGGACAGAAAATTCGGTAAAGTAGACCAGCTGGGTCGCGGCTTGGCGGACCTCCGGAAACAAGTGGAGGCCCAAGCGGGGCCTTCAGGGCGACCTAAGAGGATTGTGGGGCCTGCTTTGCCAAACATTACCCCAGGGGGGGATAAGGGGAAAAAGAGGAAGGGGAAAGCGGGTCCTAGTGAGGCCCCAGTCCCGATGGAGGTCCCACTGGTCCCAGTAGCACCAGCGTCCAGCCCGGTACCCACACCGGATGGGGGATTGCCAATCCCTGTGGTTATCACACCGCTGGATAACGACCAAATGCCTCCCAAACTAGCGCTTCAGTTGGCGGCTGTGTTTCCCTGGTTGAAGAAGGGAGCAGGGGGATCCGCGGCTGTGGAAGACCCGGCCGAAGAAGCTAGGCAGATTATCGAGCAGCTAAGGCAGACAAGGGGTGCTGGGACAGCGAACGTGCCTTCTATTTCTCCACAGGTGGCGAATCTGGTCACGGTCGAAAACCGGAATAGGTCGACGGACATGGCTGGAGGTGCGGCGGAAGCCGGTAAGAGATCACTCCCAATGATGGGGGAGGGCGCGGTACCCTCAAGGCGGGAAAGCTTGGCGCAACATATTCCTATGGCAACTAAGGAAATGGTGTGGGCTAATAAATACATAAACATGTTTTCATTGTTGACTGATCATCGAGAGTTAGAATATGCCAAGACTCAGAAGGATTTATGGCACCCCAGTGTATGGCGGGCAAAAATGGCAGAATTCAGGGTCGAAGAGTCTATGATGAACTGGATCAGGGCCTTTTCTATTTTTGTAGCAATTATCGCTGAACGAACACCAGAACTGTTGAGTGACCTGGCTTGCTACCAGAGCAGGATCACGGGCTTCCATGAGAAGTATGGAGGAGAAGAATGGAAAGGGTATGACATGGCTTTTAGAAAAGCGAAAGAGTTTAATGAAACACTGACTTGGGATTGTTTGGATACTGTATCGTGGCATGCGCAGTTCTTGACGGGATCAGCGGGTGGATCAGGGTCGAGCACAAACGGCTCCAGGGCCTTTCAACAGAAACATCCTCAGCCCTTTCGACCAACCTACGGGGGGAGTCTCAGCCTAGATCTGGCGGGAACGGAAATAAGCGAGGAGTGTGTTGGGGTTTCAATAAGGGAACGTGAAGCAGGCCGCAAGGAACGTGTAGGTTCAGGCATGCGTGCTCTAGTTGTGGTAACACCTCCCACCCCGAGACTAGCTGCCGATCCAGAGCCAATGGTACCGGAGGAAAAGGGGGTACCAAGCAGGATTGATACGGTGCCGCAGAAGTCCAAACAATCGCCCGTAGATATTCTGCCTTTGACCCCGTGGCTGAACAAATACCCTGATCATGTGTCCGCTGGGGTCCTGCGAGATGGCTTCTCGTATGGCTTCAGGATCCCAGCGGGTGATTTTCGGGGGGCCCCCTCATGTAAGAACCAACTGTCAGTTCAGCACAACCCGGCGGTTGCCGCCACAAAGATCGCCAAAGAGGTTGGCTTGGGGCGGGTTGCAGGAACTTTTAGTGACCCACCAACGGCTGATTTTGTGTGTTCCCCACTAGGGGTAGTGCCTAAAAAGGACCCGGGGGAATACAGGCTCATCCATAATTTGTCGGCACCAAGGGGGGCTTCCGTCAATGGGGCGATCGATCCAGACATTTGCAGTGTGAGGTATGCATCTTTCGATGACGCAGTGGTAATGTTGAATCGCTTAGGCCCCGGTGCATTGTTAGCAAAATCGGATATTGAATCTGCATTTAGGTTGCTTCCGGTGCATCCCCAGGATCAGCACTTGCTGGGTTTTACATTTCAGGGGAAATACTACATGGATATTTGCATGCCGATGGGTTGTTCAATTTCGTGTGCCTATTTTGAAATGTTTAGCTCATTTCTGGAGTGGGTGTTCTCGAAGGCCACAGGGCACCAACATGTGATGCATTATCTTGATGATTTCCTGTTTCTCGGCCCAGCGGGCTCTCGGGACTGTGCACGGGCATTGCAGGATTTCTGCGTGCTCATGTGGGGTTTCGGGGTACCGTTGGCGCCAGGTAAGACGATGGGGCCGACTACCTCCCTGGAGTTTCTGGGTATCGAACTAGACTCCGTGGAGGATTGCTTCCGCTTGCCGGCGGAGGCGATCGCCAAATTCAGGGCTTCCTTGTTGCAGTGTCTTCGGAACGAGACAGTGACACTGCACCAATTACAGCAAACAGTAGGTCAGCTTAACTTTGCATTAAGGGTTATGCCGATGGCTCGCCCTTTCTCACGATCCATTGCCCAGGCCATGGTTGGCCTCAAGGAAGGGCACCATCGCACGAGACTGTCGGCAGAGGTTCGCCAGGACATGCTCATTTGGCTGGCATTCCTGGCGGATTTCAACGGCCTAGTAGTCTGGAGCAAAGCCCCGGCCTCGTCGGCAGAACTAGGCTTATGGACCGACTCGGCAGGCAGCGTGGGGTTCGGCGCGATCCTCGGAAACCGTTGGTCGGCACAAAGATGGCTAGCATGGTGGGAAACAAGCGGTTTGACGAGTAATCAATCAATCAATCAATCAATCAATCATCGCATTTATATAGCGCACTACTCGCCCAGAGGGTCTCAAGGCGCTGGGGGAGGGGGGTCCGCTACTGCTCGAACAGCCAGGTCTTGAGTTGCTTCCTGAAGGCGAGGTGGTCCTGGGTCAGGCGGAGGTGGTTGGGAAGGGAGTTCCATGTCTTGGCGGCGAGGTAGGAGAAGGACCGTCCCCCTGTGGTGGCTCTTTGGATGCGGGGGACGGCGGCGAGGGCGTGGCTGGTCGATCGAAGCTGGCGTTTGGTAGCGTAGAAGTTGAGGCGGCTGTTGAGGTATCCTGGGCATTGGTTGTGTAGGGCTTTGTGTGCATGGGTGAGGAGACGGAAGGTGATTCTCTTGTTGACCGGGAGCCAGTGCAGGTCTCTCAGGTGTCCGGAGATGTGGCTGCGACGGGGGATGTCCAGGATGAGTCGTGCTGAGGCGTTCTGGATCCGCTGGAGTCTCTTCTGGAGTTTGGCGGTGGTTCCGGCGTAGAGGGAGTTGCCGTAGTCCAGACGGCTGGTGACGAGGGCCTGGGTGACCGTCTTCCTGGTCTCGGTGGGGATCCACCGGAAGATCTTACGTAGCATGCGCAGGATGTTGAAGCACGACGAGGAGACGGCGTTGACTTGTCTGGTCATGGAGAGGGAGGAGTCCAGGATGAAGCCCAGGTTGCGTGCGTGGTCTGTTGGTTTGGGTGCGCTGCCTAGGGCGGGGGGCCACCAGGAGTCGTCCCAAGCGGCGGGTGAGGATCCCAGGATGAGGACTTCCGTCTTGTCCGAGTTCAGTTTCAGGCGGCTGTTCTTCATCCATTCGGCTACCTCTTTCATCCCTTCGTGAAGGTTGGCTTTGGCGGAGGCGGGGTCGTTGGTAAGGGAGAGGATCAGCTGGGTGTCGTCGGCGTAGGAGATGATGTTGAGGTTGTGCTGGCGTGCGATGTCTGCGAGGGGGCTCATGTAGACGTTGAAGAGGGTTGGACTGAGTGAGGAGCCTTGAGGAACGCCGCAGATGACTTCGGTGGCTTCAGATCTGAACGGAGGGAGGCGGACTCTCTGTGTCCTTCCGGCGAGGAAGGAGATGATCCACTCCAGTGCCTTCTCCTGGACTCCGACGTTGCTGAGGCGTTGTACTAGGGTACGGTGGCAGACAGTGTCGAAGGCCGCGGAGAGGTCGAGGAGGATAAGGGCCGCTGTTTCTCCGTTGTCGAGCAGCGCTCGGATGTCATCGGTGGCTGCGATCAGGGCGGTCTCGGTGCTGTGGTTGGCCCGGAAGCCAGACTGTGAGGGGTCGAGGGATCCGTTCGTCTCGAGGAAGGCGGCCAGCTGCTTGTTGACGGTCTTCTCGATGACTTTTGCAGGAAACGGGAGCAGCGAGATGGGGTGGTAGTTCTTGAGGTCGGTGGGGTCGGCCGATTGTTTCTTAAGTAGGGCGCTGAGTTCGGCATGCTTCCAGCTCTCCGGGAAGGTAGCGGTGTCCAAGGAGTTGTTGATGATGTCCCGCAGGTGGGGTGCGATGACAGTGTTGGCCTTGTTGAAGACGTGGTGGGGCGGTCGGAGATCCGGAGTGGATGGAGTTCATCGTGCGGACTGTGTCTTCGGTGCTGATCGGAGTCCAGGCGCGGAGGGTGGTGGTGGGGGGCGGTGGTTCGGTCGTGGCGTTCGTAGGTTGAGTGCTGAAGCTGTTGTGTATGTCCGCGATCTTGTTGTGGAAGTAGGAGGCGAGGGAGTTGCAGAGGTCTTGCGAAGGGGTGATGTCGTTGTTTCCGGCGTTGGGGTTGGAGAGCTCTTTGACGATGTTGAAGAGTTCCTTGCTGTTGTGTGCATTGTTGTCCAGTCATTCCTTGAATGCAGTTTTCTTGGTGGCGTGGATGAGTTGGTGGTGTTTTCGGGTGGCGAGCTTGAGGTCCGTCATGTTGTCCGGTGTTGGGTCTCTGCGCCAAGTTCTCTCGAAGGGCTCGGCAGTTCTTCTTGGAGCTCTTGAGTTCGTCGGTGAACCATGGGGCTTTCTTGCTACCGGGTCTGCTAGGCGGGGTCCTCAGGGGGGCGAGCTCGTCTGCGCAGTCGCTGATCCACTTCGTGAGGTTGGTGGCCGCCTGGCTAGGGTTTGTTATGCTGGTGGGAGGGTTCATGCTCAGGGAGGTCGCGAGCTAGTCGGCTGTGATCTTGTTCCAGCTCCTGCGTGCAACCTGTTGCTGGTGGTGGTGGATCGTGGTCCTTCCGAAGCTGAAGTGGACGCAGCTGTGGTCCGTCCAGTGGAGTCCGGTGGTGTGGCTGAAGGCGATGTCCTTGCTGGAAGAGAAGACGGGGTCGCGTGTGTGTCCGGCGTAGTGGGTGGGGGTGGTCACCAGTTGCTTGAGTCCGAGGTTATCGAGGTTGTCCAGCAGGGTGGTGGTGTTGCGGTTGTTGTTGTTCTCCAGGTGGAAGTTGAGGTCCCCTAGGAGGATGTAGTCAGCGGAGCATAGGGTGTGCGGGCTGATGAAGTCGGCGATGTTGTCGCTGAATTGTGTGCGTTGTCCCGGGGGTCTGTAGATGAGGGTGCCTCTGAGGGTGGTCTTGGGGTTGATGTGGACCTGAAAGTGTAGGTGCTCGGCGGTTGCGAGGGTGTCGTCGGTGTGGGTCGTGATGCGGATGGTGTTCCTGTGGATGATGGCGATGCCTCCTCCGGTGTGGTTGATGCGGTCCCTTCGGATGATCTTGTAGCCGTCTGGGATGGCGATGGCGATGTCGGGCGCTGAGGAGGCGTTCATCCAGGTTTCCGTGAAGAAGGCGACGTCTGGGGCTGTGGTGTCGAGTAGGTTCCAGATCTCGATGGCGTGCCTGTGGACGGAGCGGGTGTTGAGCAGGATGCATTTCAGGTGGCTGCTGCTGTTGCTCGTCTTGGTCTTGGTTGGTGCTGGAGTAGTGCAGGTCCGGAAGCAGGTGAACTTGCAGGAGTTGCAGCAGAAGGGTCCGTGGGTGCGTCTCGGGGTGGCTCGGTAGCAGCCCGGGACTCGGCCGGCGTTGAGGGCGTTGAGGGTGGTGGCGTCGTACGTACGGCGGGCGGGCTGGGGTTTGCGGGGACCAGGGGTCTTCGACTTGTTTCAAATGGTACGTACGGCTGCACATGTTGTAAGTTACTGAAGAAGTGCACTCACGCTTGTTGTCTTTTGTTTGGATTACAGTTTCACGAGCCTGTGACGCAGGGCGGAAATTGGGACCGGCCCAGTGTCAGCTAACCACCACTTCAGGAACAAGGAATGGAAGATGAGTAGTCTGGGTCGTGGGCCACTCATACGTGAGGCGTGCCGGGGGCATATTCAAGACAGGTGATGGGATCCACACATCTGAGGAATATGGTTTCAGGGTGTCCTTCCATGGGAAGGATGGCCTGTGTATTGACCGACTGCGAAGTTTTGTGGAAGAATTATTAGGGTTGGCACAGGTCACCGCCATCTGTAGTCATAGTGCACATTGGGGGCAATAACTTGGTAAGGTTGGGCAGACGAGCTTTAATTGAGCACATACTTTCTGCAGTTAGTTGGTTAGCAAAGACGCTCCTGGGATGTACAATAGCTTGGTCTCACATGATTCCGAGGAGGGTATGGCGGGGTGGTTTGTTAACAACAGCGTTGAACCATTCGGTAAAGAGGGTCAACAATAAAATGGAGAAATTGTTTCGTTCTGCTCATCTTCAAAGCATATCTCATGGGTGCATCTGGGTCGATCACTGTTATTCTGATGATGGGGTACACCTGTCCAGGGTGGGGAATGACTTATTAATAGGAGACATGATAGCTTGGCTAGTGGGGTTGAAGAGACATGACCTATAGGAGGTGTGGGGGGGCCAGATAGTCGGTCAACTATCTGGCCTGAGGCGGTAAGGTCATGATCGGTGAGCAGTGATTTCAAGGTCCTTAGGGGGGGCGCCACCCATTATGGATGGGAGCGCCCGGGGGGAGGCGGCCATTGGCCCCTCCCATGGGGGGGGCGGCACCCATTACGGATGGGTTGCCCAGGGGGAGACGCCCATAGGCCCCTCCCAGGTGGAGACGGCTATATGCCCCTCCCCAGAATTTCCCGGGGGCCGGATATCCGCTCCGGCGGAAGAGAGTGCGGGGAAAGGGGGGGGAGTCCACGCTGTCCTTCTTACGGATACCCCGCACGGGAACTCTGACGACCTTAAGATGGCGTCGAGTGAAAGGGGGCCCCTAGGACAAGGGAAGTTACAGTTGGCTACGAGGGTAAAGTCCTCTGCGCATGCGCCACTCACACGTGAGGGCGGGAATTTGGTGATAGGGACCTGACACCGGTTAAGACCTTGCCGTTGGCCCCTAACGTTAGGATGTACAAATTTGTATGCAATGCATTATGTCATGATGTTAGACTCGGTTAGGAAATCTTTGTATTAGAGATTTGTTAAGGTTAGCCTGAATACCTGTCTTCATCAAATGTAATGGAAGTTGAATTTGTACATGATACATGAAACGTTTTTAATATAAAGTTTTAAATTTTGTTTCATATTTTAATAAATACGGCCGGGGGGGTCGTGAGGCCCCCTGCCTTCCAAAAAGTTCAAACTGTGTCTGTCTCCTCCCATTGGGATTAGTGGTGGAAGGGGTGGCGGGCATCCCGGCCCATATGAAAGAGACACACATGTTATTCAATGGAAACGTAGTAGTGTGTAGATGTCAACATTTGTGTTCCAATGTACATTACATCATATTACTTGGTGACCACTTAAGGAACAGAGAGTATTTCCTATTACACTGACAATATGCTGACATGCTAACCGCTGCTGCAAGGTGCTTGATTTGAACACAGTGACATGTAATTAAATTAGTTTTACCTGCCTGTGCCCCAGGTGGTCTATGTGCGGCGATTACAGCACCCAGTCATAATGACCAGGTGTTATCAATTCTGCATCCTTCATTTAATTTCCGGAGATATAACCTGCTGGAATTTACAAGTGCAAAAGCACAGTATTTACCATTACAGCAGGTTTTTGCTGAGGGGAGACTTGACTCTTCGAGTAAGTCCCAACACCCAGAGTTAGCCTCAACGCCTATGAAATGCAAGCATACCCCCACGGGTTACAGGACACTATAAATATATACAACATAACAAACACCAAAATCCGCGTTTTATTCCCAAAAACTAAGTTGGCAGGAGCAATTTATCACATCTAATAAATTCTGAAGCCTGGGGAGTAGGATGTTAACAGTTGCTGTAAACAGCCCATACCCATCCTAAACATGGCCCAAGTTCGCGAATTCACCCCTGAATGTTTGAGGTCCCAGATGGTGTTGCCAAAGATCCGGTAGTTCTACTTCCGCTGCCACGATGACGCATTGATTCTTTTGCAAGCGTGCATACTTTCATTCATGCTTCTTTAGAATGCGGCTGATGGCCACAATTACAGGAGATTTGCGCTTCTGAGAGTCAATGAAAGCATCCAAAATGTCAAACTTCTTTGTCCGACTTAATTCGTTGCTTACTGCTCCGGATACGGTTTTATATGGAGTATGTCAGCGTGAACTCGGGACGCCTGCCAGAGGAAATGAATAGCAAATCTCCTGTTTATGGAGTAACCAGAAGGCGCCATTTGAAAGCATGTAAATTACCGCGCGCTCTTCAGTTTGTCGGAACCATTATCAGGCCGCACTCGAGAGCGCCGAGTATGAAATAATCTCGTGCCGGTTTGATGATGGTTTATTGCGAGTCCTTCAACATAAGCAGAAATAAAGCTGACAGTTTAAGTGCCAGACCTTAAGCTGGTCTGTACCTGATGAACGACTTTATTGTTCAGTGCTGTCAGGGGACGCCTTTTACCTTTAAGTATTCAAAACATAACGGCGCCTTGAGTTTAAGCACACCCATGAATCTCGATTTACGCAAATGTTTTCCATGATATTTTTTCGGTAGGCCCAAAAAGCAAAAAAAAGCATTTTCAACCCAAGATCAGTCGTGTGCACCCATACATGCTTGAAATTCAAAACATAAAGATTCGAGTTCTATACTAGACCCATGCTTGCTGAATGTTGTGTTGTACACGTTTCTGTTTTTGTGTGTGGGATTTTTAAGCATTAGAGAGCTGTGTGCTGTGAGTCATTACACCACTCACTGGAAAGCAGCAGGGGCATTACACATGCCCCTGAGCCCCCTGCAGCGCAGAGAGGTCTCCAACTCTTCAGGGGCCCCCAGCCCATCAAGGGACCCCGAGTCAGCCCAGGGCCAATTAATATCTATGAGAAATGAGAGAGCAGGGAGGACCCATCAGTTTGTGTCATACCACTTAAAAACAGGGTGCACAGTTTTCTCATTCCATGGACAGTGAGCCATGTTATGTAATGTACTACTTTATTTGATTCAATTAATTACAATTGTTGCAAATGTGTGATAACAGAAAATTCGAATACAACCACATTCGTCCAATGTTCCTTATAAGGTTTTCGCATATCATGTGTGCCGTAAAATATAACCACAACAACACAGGCACAATAAAATACCTTTCATATGTACAGTGTAAAAACCTGTTGACAAAAACTACTAATACACAAAGACACCGCATAGAAGCCCCTTAGATTAGTTGTGTTTAAAAAGTGCAGCGTGCTGTGCTTTTGAGTCTTTTGGGCAGCCAGCGGGGTGCACAGAGACTTGTGTTGCAACCAGTCCAAATCTATCAACCGGCTGCTGTGCTTTTCAGTCTTTCGAGCAGCCTGCAGGTTGCACACAGAGACTGAAGGCCGCATTTAAAGTGCATGGAACCTGGTAGCAACTGCTTCAGAAAGTATGAGGTGCAGCATAAAGAAATGTATTTGTCCTGGAGCTGATATACTATGTGGGATGGATGCGACCATGACTTAAAGTGTTAGTTGCTAGTTGTTGGAACATTGTCTCAAATTCGCTTGTGATGTTGCTGAGTTCTAAAACGTTCAGGGTTAGAGGTTAAAGTGGAAGGTGCTAGTTGGAGGAGCATTGGTCCGAATTCCATTTGATGTTGCAGAGTTCTAAGTTCTAGACTAGCGGTTAAAGTGCGAAGTGCAAGTTGTGGGAGCGTAGTCCAGATTTCCCTTGTGAAATTTATAGCTGATTCTTTTCAATTCAATTCAAAAGATCTTTATTTCGATCACATGATCATAAAATATATACAACTCATCACATTATAAAAGAATTTTAAAAACGCATTAAACAACTTTAGTGATCAAGGTTAAAAGGGAATGACAGGAATTCAAATCTGTTCTGAGTCTCCAAGTCTCTTAATACAGCGAGTTCGTGCGTACCACATTGAAGTTAGGAATTTGGAAAGCGCAAATACTGTGGTTGGGGCTAGGTCTGTCTTTAGGACTCTATAAGCGGGTAAAAGAGTTCTGAACCCCATATTCTTAAGCAAGGGTACTAGCCAATGTTTCCTGCTCCTCTTGTAGGCCTTGCAAAAGAAAACCACAGGGACATCATTCTCCTTTGAGTGGCCGCATACGAGACAAATTTCTGTGGGGGAGCGACAAGACCATGATGCTGTAAATGATGCCAGGGGAAGAGTTCCGTATCTCCATTGGAAGAATAGTTTCCTGGTTAGTGCTGGAGTCATGGCATCTAGGACACTTTCCAGTTGATAAGAGTCTTTAATTTTTATGAACTGGTTGGTTAGTGATCCCTCACGAGTCCCATCAGCAGCTCTGAAGAGTATACGATCGTAATAGGCTCTCGAGAGCACCTTTCTAGGGGTCCTGGCGGTTGTATTTGCTGGATCCAGCCATAGTTCAGGGAGTCCAATTGCCTCAGAAGTTCTCTTGATGTAATTCAGCCAAGGTGTTTTTGTGGCGTTGGGCAACTGTAGGAATTCCTGTAACTCGGCTCTGTAGGTTGAGAGATCTGGGCTACTCCATAGACGCCACCAGAATGCTAGAGGTTTGAGTCCCAGCTCCTCCGTTATGGGCCGGAGGCCCATACCCAGCCTGAGAGGAAATATAGGAGTGCTCTGTGGGAGAGCAACAATCTGTCTCTAAAATTTGTTCTCAGTAGTTAGTAATTTTGGTGATGGGATATGACCCCACAGCTCGCCCCCATATGTGACACCCCCCCCGGGCCTGTACTTTGTAAATTTGGATAACAGGTGTAAGCGGCCGGTAGGGTGACTTATTCTCTAGTCTCATTGTGCCCCCCACCAACTGTGCCAGTTTGATGTTAGCTTTTGACTGGTGGGCCGACCACGTTAAGTTTTCATTGAGGGTAATCCCCAGGTATTCGATTGTGTGGACCCGTTCCAGTTGAACTGTTCCCAGCTTTGGCGGTGGGCGGTTGAGGGGCTTGGGGTTGAGAATCATGTATTTTGTTTTCTGTGGGTTAATTTCGAGTCCCCTCTCTGAGCAGAAATCCAAAAAACCATCCAAGACTCGTTGTATGCCCCTTTGGGGATTTAGACAGCAGCAGGGTATCATCCGCAAACATAATTGCGGGCACCCTGCTGCCAGTCAGTTTTGGGGCATCAGTGTTGGGAATCCTGGTAAGGTGGGCGATTACCCCATTCACGAAGAGGCAGAACAGGGTCGGTGCGAGCACACAGCCCTGTCTTACCCCTCTACGAACGGGGAACCTTCCGGCTAAATTGCCACCTCTGCCACACCTAACGCGGGCATAGTTGTAGTCTCATCAGGATTGCCAAGATATCTCCCGGGACATTCATCTCCTCCATGACTTTCCACAATTTTGCTCTGGGGACCAAGTCGAAGGCGGCACGCAAGTCTACGAAGACAATGTACAAGGTGCCGCCCTCGATTGTTGCTGTCCTCCAGTATAAAAGATTCAGCCTGAAAATTTGGTCTATTGTAGAGACCCCTTGTCTAAAACCCGCCTGATAGGGAGTCAGGATGTCCGTCTCCTCCATCCAGTTCTGTAGCCGGTCCAAAATCAGTCTTCCGAAAAGCTTTTGGGATATATTGATAAGACTGATCGGACGATAGTTGGCTGGGAGCAGAGGGGAGCCCTTTTTAAAAATTGGAACCACCTCTGCTCCCAGCCAAGTATCCGGCACCTCCATCCCCCCCAGGACAGCATTAAATATCAGCGTGAGGTATGGGCCCCATATCCCTGGTTCCTGCTTAAATAGGTCGCCGGGTACCCCGTCAAGACCAGGGGCTTTCCCTGTTGGCAACCTAGCTATAGCCACCCTGACCTCTTTTTCGGTAAAAGGTTCTCCTATTGGACCAGACACAATCATATTATTTGATGAATTCGGAGCCCCTACCTCCATTGAATACAGTGACTGAAAATGTCTCTGCCATATACTAGGAGCTATGTTAGGCTCTATTGCTGAGGATAAATCCTCTGTGCCATTGGACACTATGCGCCAGAATTTACTCGAATCTTTAGTGGCAAGTGACCTTGAAAGTTTCTCCCAGTATTGTTGGTCCCACTCAGCCTTGGCATTCGCCAATAGCTTCCTGTAGGACCTTCTCCTGGTCTGAATTTCTTCCCTGCCTTTGCGCCCCTTTATTGCGAGTAGCAATTTGGTTTTGGAGTCCCGGCATGTGGCATTATACCACGTCCTCTTGGTTATGGAACCTGTTTTAGCCCCTCCTTTTAAGAATAGGTCCAGCTCCAGGGTGCTAATTAGGTCTGCATGGATTTCCCCCAGCTTTTCTCTATTTCCCCCTTCACCTATATTTGTCCCTATCCGGAATGCCCTCTCTAAAAGCGGGGTAATTCTTGTATATAATTTTGGTAACTTATCACCGCTAGTGGCCAGTTTCTCCCACCTGACTCTTCTCCGGTTGTTTTCCAGGAGAAGGCCTGACTTATCTTTGTTCGGACCACGAGATATACCCTCTTTGCCCAGAAGGGCGTAGTAGAGTTCCAGGGCAGTGTGGTCACTGTCCCTTCTCTCAATGACTTTAAAATCAACTATTTGTGACCACATTGCTAGTTTGACAAGGATATAGTCAAGTCTCGATTCACTACCGGATTTGTTATAGGTGCATATGCTTGGCATGTCTGATTTACAACGGCCATTACAGGCCCTTAGGCCTTGATTTAAAGTGAGGGTGGTTATCTGCAAGGCGAGTGGGGACCAAGCTCTGGGCGGGGGCGCCACAGTGACCGGCACTAGCCATCGTGAATCCTCCTCGAAGGAGGGTCCATCACGTAGGCCTGGTAAAGGTTCATAGTGAGAATTTAAATCCCCTCCCACCAAGTAGTGGAGTTCCCATGGGATACCATCTAAGAAAGCAGAGAGTTCCTCTATGGTGTTGGATTCTCTTGACATGGGTACCGGTCGCGAATATACATTTACTACGACCAGTTTCGTGGAGTTTGGCCACTCTAATAGGACAGCTAGAATATCGTCGGAATCTGTGTTCATACAGCTGGCTTGGCAGCCTAGATCTGATGCCACCCAAATTGCCAATCCTCCAGATGGCCTGCCCCGTCCCCCCCACTTAGCTGGTTTGGAGAATACTGCATATCCCTGAAATGTGAGTTCATCCTGGGCCCAAGTCTCCTGAAAGAGGCATACACTTTTTGAGTTGATAAAGGAAACCCACTCCGAACAATCAATTTTGCTGGCTAATCCAGCCACATTCCATGAGATCAGGGTCATGGAGTGTGATTTGATAATAGATTGCCCAGTGTCGGAGGTATTGACACCATGAGTCTCCTGGGTGGCCGTCGGGAAGGGGGGCGAATGCCCCTGAGCCGACCTGATACTGGTGTCAGTCACAGGTATATCCACTGGGACAGGCTCCAGGACTTGATACGATGTTGGTTCATTCAGTGCCCTTGTAACTAGTGTTTGTTCCAGGGGTGTGCTATTCCCTGTCCAATGAAGTGAGAAGTGCTCTTTCCCCTGGATCTCAGGATGTCAATCTACCATTTCAAGAGTACTATATCTGTTGTAGATGGGGAAATGAGCTGGATAGTGCATTCTGTGGGGCCCCGGAATTCCTCTCGTGCTTCCCCCCCTCCGCCCCTCCTCCTGATGTTAGACTCCCAACCCACCTCCTCCCCATACGATAGGAAGTGGTCAAAAGGTCTACCCCTCTGATGATATGGGTCACTTCTCTCCCTACGACAGTTCTCCCAATCATCCAACAGCTCCTGGTGTTGGCCCCATCTCTGATCCTCCGAATTATATAGATTTGAGGGATAAAAAAACGAGAGGGGGAGGGCTTGGATGTTACTGCCTTGGTCATCAGAAGCCCAAGCACAGATGTAAGAAGCTGTGCCTGGCTCTCTGAAAGTGACCAAAACACAGTCTCCTCTGATTGATTTTCTGGAATGTCCTACCCAGGGAGCCCGCCTAACCATGATAATGTCACTGGTTGTGCCTCGTGGGAGTGGTCTATATATGGATAGCCAGCTAATAACTTTGTTTTTGAGGGAGGAAGTTGATTCAGTTATCGTAGATTTTAATTCAGGGACCCCTGCCAGAATCACAGTATAGGGGGACGCCTCTGGCGGGAGATTAACAGGTTTAGGTTTTCGTGGAATGTTTTGTTTCCCCCCCAGAGTAGCTGATTCTAATTCCTTCTCATGGAGAAGAATTGGTGTATGAGTGAATTTTCGTGCTTAATCAGGTTTATTTGAAGGCACAAACGCAGCCATGGCTTAAAGTGCCAGGCACCAGTTGTAAGAGCAGAGTCCCATTCACACTTCTGAGATATCAGTATTCTGGATCCTTCTGAGTTTATGTATTAACTGGACCGTCAATGTTTGCAAGTGCCTGGGCCATTAGCAGCTTTTGAGTTAGGTCAATACATTTAGCGAATCCTGCCAGCTCCACATGGGGTTTCCAGGTCAAAAAGCAGCTTTTTTTGCTTCCATGCATGAACAGGCACCGTATTTTAAGAATAGTGGCTTTATTAAAGTACGGTAGGCATTTAGAAAGACTGGGCATATGAAGATCAGATGGTCCAGGGATTCCTCATTTAAATGGCATAATCTACATGTGCCAGTACTCACAAGTGACTTGCAGCAGCTGTTAAGATCTTTCATTGGAAGAGCCATACGTCTTGCGAAGAGGATCTGCTTGAGCATTTCTTAACACACAGTTTAAGTACGGCTGGCAGTGCTTTTCTTTGTACAAGTTTAGTATGACCTGGATGTTACTATTGGGTTCTTAAATGAATTTAAAGTTTTCCTGTTTAGATTAAGCCTGACTTTTTTCAGTGCAGTTTTTTTTGTATAACTTTATTTATTGATTATACATAGACACACAGGATACAGTACAATGCATCAGGAAGCAACTGAACCCACCCTGTCCCAACCGTCAAGTAGGCCGAATCCAGGGACTAAGCATTCAGCTCCAACGTGCGTGATCGATATCCCACTAGCAGCTGCCCAGGGCAGAAGCAAGGTACCTGCCCTAGGTCGGATGGTGCCAGTGGTGCTGTAGCCAGCAACAAAACTACCCAGAACCGCACCCACCACACTCCTCCACCCAACCCTCCTTCCCTCCCCAAGCCCAACTCCACCCACCCCTCCCCGGAACCGGTGTGCCTTGAGTCATAGGAGTACCATGAACTACCCCTCTGAGGGCCCCTCTGCAGGTGTCTGAGCTTCTGTGAGCCTGAGCAGCCGTAAGTTCTTAGGTCAGGTCACTTCATTAAATTCCTTCGCCAGGATCGAGATAAGCGGGCGCCACACTTCCTGAAAGGAAGCTGTAGAAGCTGTGAGGGTGGCCTGCATACGCTCCATGCCAATAACGTACCATAATTTGCATAACCACCCCATGTGGGAGGGCCGGGTTTTGGAGCCCCAAAGAGATAGGATGTGATGTACCGCTGCTCCTAAGGTTAT
This sequence comes from Lissotriton vulgaris, assembly GCF_964263255.1. NCBI lineage: Eukaryota > Metazoa > Chordata > Amphibia > Caudata > Salamandridae > Lissotriton > Lissotriton vulgaris. The sequence goes on from NC_141699.1 coordinate 179,787,721, forward strand.
CCCAATTTGTTTCCCCCGTAAGGACTTTAGTGGAAAGGTGAGTCTATTAGGTAAGCCTAGGAGGGTGTAAGCCGGGAAGAGAGGAATCTCTGTGTCAAAGGAGGCGTCTACATCCGTAATAACCTCGTCCCAAAACCCCTGGACCTCCCTGCACTCCCATAGCAAGTGGGTCAAGGTACCCGTTTCCCTGCAACCTCTCCAGCACCCTGAACTACGGTCTGGGTTGATTTGATGTAAGCGAGCAGGGGTTAAATGCCAATAAGTCGCTACCTTCACCACCACCTCCCTACTTCCAACATTCCGTGCTGTGTGATGAACCCTGTAGTAAATTTGGCTCCATTCTTTCAGCGAGAGAGTACGGCCCAGTTCAGCTTCCCAATGGCGCTGGCCTGCCGACTTCTCCTGGGACGCCGGAGGAAGCAACATAGGATATAAGTCAGAGATCATTCCACGGTCAGAGTGCTTGGCTGGGAGCCATTTCTCGAAGACTGTGAGCTTGCGGTCCACGTGTGGGCGCACCTCAGGATGGAGCAACCAATGAAGGATCTGAAAATATTGAAATCGTTTGGGGTCCCTTATGTCATACCAATCAGGTAAATCTGATTAAGAGATAAAGCCCTGTAGGCCAAATAGATGACCGGCCGATCTGCATGGCGATGCGCGCCACTGGAGGAACGCACGCGCGTCCGTGCCCGGAGGGAAGTCAGGGTTATCAAAAAGAAGGGTAAGAGGCGAGGGAAAGGACGTAAGGTCCCTCCGCACTGCAACCGAGTCCCATGCCTTCAGCACGGATCGAGTGATCGGCGACCTCAGTATGTACTTGGGTCGGTCGGCCGGCTTCAGAAAGGGAATGTTCCACAGATGTAAGTGAACCAGCGCCCTATCTTGAAACAACCACCTTTTTTCGGATTCTGGCCTACTCCATTCCACCAGGTATCGGATCTGGGCAGCTTTATAGTAGGTCAGAAGGTGGGGGACCCCGAGGCCCCCCTTCAGCCATGGGACGCCAGGCCAGATCCTGTTGAATCTTTGGATTCTTCCCTCCCCATATAAATTGGTGAATATCTGACTTCCGCGCTTGGATATATAGCGTGGGGGGTGTGGCCGGTAGGGGGCTGAAAAACATATAAAATCTTGGGTAAAATAGACATTTTGATCGCGGCTACTCTGCCCAGCAGCGACAGAGGGTAAGTTTTCCAACGCCATAAAGCAGTGGATACCTGGTTTATTAGCATGTTATAATTTCGGGTGAGTGTGGAATTGGTGGAGGGAGTCAGCGCTATACCCAGATAGGGAATTTCTCCCTAGACCTTCAGACTCCCCAACTCCTGAAACGTATCTGCCTGAGCCCCCTTCGTGGAGGCCTAGGGGTAAAATCATTGACTTTCCTACATTCACCTTAAAACCTGCAACCCTGCCAAAGTCTTCGAGTTCTCCCAAAAAAGCGGGGACACAGTGCTGGGGAGCAGTTAGCATCGCCAGGATATCATCAGCATATAAGCTGACTGTATGTTGTTCCCCTCCGAAGGGGATGCCCGATATGTGAGGGTGATCTCTGATGCGCTGCGCCAGGGGTTCGATATATAACGCGTAAAGCAGGGTGGATAGGGGGCACCCCTGTCTAGTGCCCCTCCGGATCTCAAATGGCTTGGAGCTCACACCGTTGACCCGAATCGTCGCCCTGGGTTGGTCGTAACAACTCGTCACCCGCGCCCGGAATCTTTCCCCCACCCCGAAACGGGCCAGCGTCTTATCCATAAACCCCCAATCTACCCGATCATATGCTTTCTCAGCATCGACTGAGAGCAACAGAGCATCCAGTTCCATATAGTGGGCTTTATCTATGAGATGTAGGATTCTCTTAGTGTTGTCACTGCTCGGTCTGGATGGTATAAAGCCCGACTGGTCAGGTTCAATTATACCTGGAAGGCGCGGGCCTAATCTGGAGGCCAGGATCCCCGTGAATAATTTCAGGTCAAGGTTCAGGAGGGAAATCGGCCTATAACCTGCGCACTGGGTGGGATCTTTCCCGGGTTTAGGGAGAACCACAACATCAGCTTCCAACTTTTCTGCCGGAATCGACCTAAGCCCCTTGAAGGAATTGAACAGGCGTGTCAGCACGGGTGCCAAGATCTGGCCAAACATCGTATAGAAACCAGCGGAAAACCCGTTTGGGCCTGGAGACTTTAATGGTTTCAGGCGTGATATCGCGCTGACCACCTCCTCCACCCTAATGGGCGCGTCTAGCGCAGCCGCCCCTGAAGCGTTGAGAGGTGTAATTGCAGCCTGATTAAGGTATTCCTCCCCTACTCCATCAACAGTAGGGTCCCTACTATAGAGCAAGGCATAGAAAGCCCGAAAGGCCTCGGCGATTTGTTCATCCTCTTCAACCATGACACCCTCTGGAGTGTGAACTACCGCAACTCTAGAGCGCTCCGCCCGTGCCCTAAGTTTGCTAGCTAGTAACTTCCCAGTCCTGTCCCCCCTACATAGAAGGAGTGCATGAGCCGGAGTGCAGCGTATTCCGCCCGATCAAGATCTAAACTCGCCAACTGCGCTCTGGCTGCTTTGAGTTGATGCCACATTCGCGGGGCTCCTGTCCTGCTGTGGACCCTCTCTAGCTCCAACACCTTAGCTGTCAGCTCCTCCCTTTTTTCCCTGCGCGCTCGATTGTCAGCTGCTGAAAGCGCAATAAGCTCCCCTCTTGCCACTGCCTTAAGTGCCCCCCATAGCACCGACAGGGAAATACCGTTGGTATCATTAGACGCTAAGTAATCGGTCAAGCATTTCTGTAGATGCGGGCGGGCATCCGGATGCTGCAGAAGAGACTCTTGTAGATGCCACTTTCCTCTCCTTATACACGTGGGATGCAAATCTGTAGACACCTGAATCGCGTCGTGGTCCGAAAGGGTCGCAGGGATGATGTCTACCGATCTGACCAGAGCATTAAGTTCGGAGGATCCTATAAAGTGATCAAGACGGGCATAGGTATGGTGGACATGAGAGTAAAAGGAGTATTGTGTGCTATGGGGATGAGCTACCCTCCAGACATCCACTATCCCTCTATCTCGGAGCCAGTCAGTTCCCGCCTTGGAAAGTGCCCGGGTATTCCCGCACCTGCTTCCAGATCTGTCTTTATCCAAGTCCATGACTATGTTGAGGTCCCTCCCAGGAGGACCCGCCTATCATGGTGACGGAGTGTGTCCGAAATTGCGTCGACCAGAAATGGCTCGTGACCAGTGTTAGGAGCGTAAATGGAACCAATGACCACAGAAGCATACCCGACCCAGAATCGTTATGCTAACAGCCTACCCTTCACTTCCGCTATTTTATCCCTTACCTTCCCTTGAAAGTGGCGCGCTAGCAGAATGGCTAACCCTCCCTTTTTGTCCGGCATGGAGGAAAAAAGTTGCTGGGGGAAGGCCCGGGACTTCATTCTATGCCAGTCCCTTGGGAGTAAATGCGTCTCTTGCAATAGACAAATAGAGGCCCCGGAGTTCTCTAAATAGCTCAGGACCGCCTGCCTCTTAATTGGGTTGTTCAAACCCTTCACATTAAGTGACAGAACTTGTGTCATGAGGGAAAAGTTGGACTGAACTTTGATGTGTCACCGCTCCCTGGATGGGAGAAGAGAAGCCTACCACCTGTAATCCTGCTACGACACTGCCGTTCTTTATAGCACACATACTCCGCCCTTCACCGGCCCCCTAAGACAGCACACCAGTTCCTCCCTCCCCCTCGTCCTCCCCCCCTGACCCCCGCCCCAGCCCCAACAAACCCTCACCCCGGGTCACCCCCCCTCTCCCCCCCCAACCGGAGAGATTATCCAACTTCGCGATTCGAACAGCCCCTTGCCACCACCCACCTCCCTAACCCCAACTAGGTCACTCCACCCCACAATTATTGTCCAACACCTGAAGTCCACCAGGGTCAGCAGTCGAACTGTAGAAAGAGTGAGGGTCCACGTGGATTCCTGACATCCCCACTCGTCCCCCTTCCCACCCCCCGGCCAGCTTGGTCCAACTTGTTAGAAATACCCTGCATGCTGTGACAGAGTCACTCGACGGGGGACGTATCCCGCATCACCGCCTCCAGGACCGCTTCTCTCTCTTGCAACGACGTTAGGTCATGCGGTTTTGTGGCAGCAGCGGGAAGTCGCCACCTCCCCACCACCTGCCAGCCGTCCTTCGATGGTCGCTGTTTAGGAGTGGGTGAAATCTCTCGGCCGTGTTGTTTGATACCCACCAACTCACAAGAATCCTGAAGGGAACGCAGCTGCTGGAGTTCCACTTGAAGATTATGCGAAAGGGATGCCCACACGAGTATGACACCCCCTTCTCCATTAGGAAGCATGTCACAACTCTGAAGGCTTTCCGCTTTTGTAGAGTGATGGATGCAAGATCTTGAAATAGGGCAACAGGGTGGCCCCGGTACTGGAGAGACTGGTTCTTCCTGGCTTCCCTCAGAATGTGCTCCTTCAGTGTGTAGTCTGGTAGGAAAGCCAGAATGTCTGGAGGCGGAGCAGGCGCTCGCCTGTCTAGGCCTATCCGGTGTGCACGGTCAATACGGATCACAAAGCCCTCCTCTTCGCCTAGAATGTCCCTGAAAAGACCCTGGAGGTAGCCCACCATGTCTGCCCCTTCTTCTTTGGATGGGATGCCACGGACACGGATGTTGTTGCGCCGGGACCTGTTTTCTAGGTCCTCTGCCTGCACCTGAAGATCGAGCTGCTGGTCCTTCAAGTGGATAACTTCTTGCTGCAAGACCTCGAGCTCTTCAGTGCAGTTTTTAAAGCCGTTGGATGATTTGTGAAGTTTCCCCAATGTTCTATGACCAAATCTAGTTTGGAGCAAGATACAATCAGATAATTTGACCAAGGGTTCTTCCTGTTTGTAAAAATGTCCTTCAAGATCTCTTTCATTGTGTTTGGGGGTGTTGAATAGACTCTGCATGAGTACTAGACTCTGGCTCCCAGTTCTCAAGAGCTTGTTTGTTCAGAACAAAATCATGGTGTACTAGAGGATTGCAGACATATGAGGAGAATTGGAAGATGCGTTTGTAGGCACTGCATTGCGCCCACTCATTGGTGTCCACTTATGCCCCCGGGAAGGCTATTTGACCATAGAAAATGGAGGGTAAGAGTTTTGCTCTTATTGCCTCCCGTATGGCTTCAGTGCTTGGGATGTTTAAAGTAAAGTGTAGTTTACACAGGCCTTAGATCACTGCCCTGCCATTTTCTTCCATGCGGGTGATGTGCAACTTAGGCTTGCCATTGCTTATGAACCACACACCCAGATAGTTGTAATTGGGAGAACTCCTTTTCAAATTTCACAAGCTCCACTGCAACTTGTGCTTATTGGGGTAGTGCCCAAATATGACAAAATTTGTCTTCTTGCAATTCACCACCAATTTGTTGATGTTGTGAGCATTTAGCACGTCCAGTGCTCTTTTCATTCCCACTTTTGTATGATCCATTAGTATCACATCGTCTGTGTACAGCTTCAGGAATAAATGCTCTTGACCAATTGTAAGTACTTGTAACAACCAAAAAGGGAGAGTAAGGGAATTTTTCACCAGAAGTGAATGGGGATTACTCCTGTTCCCCTAGGTAGGTATGTAGCAAACAAAAAAGGAGTATCACCATAAAAATTTAAGAAAATCTTAATGGGATGTATGTTGGAAAAAAGGAAAGATTCTTCCTTTTATAAGAACTCCTCACTCACCAACCTAGTGGTGACATGCTTCATCATCGGGGTCCACCCTGATGACTGAATGTCACTAGGATGTGCTACAACACCTGAATTACAGTGGACCCCGATCATGAAGCATGTCTCACTTAGTTGTCTAAGTCATTTAGTATTAGGCTTGCAAAAGCCTTGGCTTCAATATCCAAGAATGCAATCTTTTTATCTTTCTGTAATTTGTTGGGTCTGCGTTGTCACACGTTTTATGTATAGATTGGAAAATCAATTCTTTCCAAGAGTCTGGGACTGTGGCAATTACAATGCAGGGCTGGTAAAGAGAATACAGAAGAGATGCCCAGAATATATAGTCTTCCTTGAATAAATGGCTGGCCAGCCAATTTGGACCCGGGGCCCAATCATTACTTATATTCTTGAAAATTTTAGTCACATGGCTACAGACCCCATGCGTTAGACTTGTAGGAGGGCTGATTGTGTGCCGTCCCATGTTTTTAATTTGTGTTTGGTGAAGCACTGCAGTATCCAATTGCTTGAGATGATTAAGGCTACTGGCTCTGGTGGAAGGCATGGAGTAAAGTGATTGACGTGTTTGTTTCAGATGTCTGCGGGGACTCTGTTGCGCCTGTCATGGGAGTGACCATTCAAGTTGTTAATACACAGGCAGAATTCAGCCTGATTGTGTTGTTTCAAGAGGCTGTATACTTGTATCCATTGCACATTTTGTTGTTGTTTTTTGTTCTGCCCTATGACCCTATTATGTAGCTTTCTGGCTATAACACGTTTGTTACTAAGGTCCTCACTCCAGTTTTGTTTATATAGGTGGGTGGCATAGCTCAAGGTTCTTTTGCTCTCTTTCACATCCGCACTGTAACATTGTTGGAAGTAGCACTCTTTTACCTTGGTGACTTGATACATACTGGTTGTTCTTCCTTGGAGTAGTTGATATGAGGTGCCGGGTTTTTAGAGACCCGGTGGTGCCAGGGGACCACACCCGAAGACCTCTGGGTTCTCCCTGTTCTGGACTACAGAAACACAGAGTCTTCTAGTTGAAGTCAGAGATCGAGGTTTATTGGTTGCAACCAAGTAACATGTGTCCTAGAATTACAACAGCACGGGCCGTAAGTTCTCAGGAGACTGTTCGTTTTTACAGAACCAGCCTTCTCCTTATATACAGAAATAACAGCTGCGGGCAAGAATTCTTGAGTTTATGATATGGTTATACACATATTTCTACAATAATACAAAGAGCGAAGTCATGCTGGTCAGCACATATTTTAGATGTCCGGATCGTGATGGATTACCCCGCCAGGCCCAGAATTCCCATCAGATATCGATGAAACACCAATAAGGTCGGGCACCCTCCCGTCGTAAAACTGGTCATAAACAAGAATCATGGACAGGTGTATGTGTATGGAAAACATGGTCTGTATGTAGTGAATGGTTTATGGCATGTTGTGCCTTGATGATATCTTACTCGGCCACTGGGCGAGGAGCTGCCCAAACAGGTTTGGCTGGAGGCAGTGGAGTTAGCTCGGCCAGGTCATGGGGAAGTCAGCTACGGTGGACGTGTCCTTTTAGATCAAACTCGGCCTTAATCAATTGACTATATGAGGGCAAGTCATAAGATGGATGCCGTTTACAAAATGGAGTCTGAGGGTTCGGAACGGAAACCACGATTTAAGGGTGTTAGCATCACTCAAACATGACGCAAATGCATAGGGATAATGTCCTAATCATTATCGGTCCGTTGATACCAAATTCGTCATGGTACGACGATATTTTGCGATACGAGTGTTTGGACCTCGATACCGGTGGAACAGCAGGGTCCGGAATTTCAGTACCACAGACCCTCCTTTTGCCCTCATATTAGGCAATAACTCATGCTAATCTGAGTCCAAATCTGTATTGATGAATTCATGGAGATGTTGCTGTAGCATCATTCTGTTGCTCAATTCGTCCCTTGATACAGGCTTCCTTACACATGAAGTAGCACAGAGGCCACATATTGCAGGAGCGCACTGTACAAACAGGCAGAACATAAACAGAACGGCTAAGATCATCCCGATGAAGATCAGAGTTTTCCATCCCCAGGCAGAGATCAATTCCCACAGCCACCCTAGCAGGGACCAATCCCCTTTCTCCACGTGAAGGGAATCAGAGATTTTGTGTAATTTGGAGATGGCCTGGTACACTGTCGGAGCATTGTCAGGGATGAAAATGCAGCGACTAGATTGGATCACTCTACATACACCACCACGGTCTGCAAGTATGACATCTAGGGCAACCCTGTTCTGAAGGGTCATAAGTCGATCCGACTGAAGCTCAGCAGTCAAGTTGCTAAGGGCACCGGCCGTTTCAGTCACGGCGGACTCAACTATCCTCGTCAATTGTCGAATGTTCCTGCTGTTCACCATAGGCCCCCAAAATGGCAGAAAACCCTTTGCGAAGTCTCCAAACTCTTGACCCGCAGTGTCGTCTTGACTCACGACACCCCTAACTGTCCTTGTCCGATGGTAATCTGCCCCGGCCGTGTAGGTAGGTGGCAGCAGAAACGAGATAAAGCATGTGCCCGAGAAGTTAGGGGGCAACCATGTATAGGCTTTGTCATGGCAGACGAAATAGGTGCCTTTAGCCGCCAAGAATTGAGGGGAAGTTCGGGAGGCAAACACATATGTTTCCGTGCATACGCTCTTCCCCAACTGTGCTTTGGGATCCCTGCCAATACCTTGCAGACACAAGTGACCTCGGTGGGGCACTATCCAGACTGGGGATGATTTCTTTGTTTTCTGGCTTTTATTCAAAGAGATCCCGTATTTAGTCACATTCCAACGGCTGTAGGGAGTGAGTTCATCTTTAGGAATCGTTTGATACGTGTCAACATCCCTACTCATATTTCTTATTCCTACCACTAGTGCCTTGTTGCTGGAATCGCTCTCTGTGGAACGGGGCGGGTATGGTTCTAGGGCGAACAGGAACATGGTCTGGAAAGCCCACAGAGAACCATAATAACTGAATGGCAGGATGAAGTATGGAATGCCCTTATCTGTCGTGTGCGGCATGAGTCCACAGATCCAACAATTCGATGTGTTCATTATAGACTGGTGCTGGTGTAGGAGCTGGATGAAGGAGTTATTTACAAACTCTAGTCTTCTGGCAGACTCGTGTTCAGGAAGAGGGTGAAAGGAGTGTAAAGAAACAGTTGGAGGAGGTGTGGGCTGAGTGTTGTTTACTAAGGTGACTTGAAACGTGGATAAAGTACAACCAATCAAGAACATCGTTATGCTACATATCATCAAAATACATATTATCAAGAATCTCTTTCTAGCCATTACAGTGCACATTTTCTTGTTAAAGTTCACGTGTCTAGCAGGACTCTCTACCCTCGGAAACTCCATCCTCTGGTTGCTGCCCGCGGTGGGAGGTTGCTTCTGCCAAGATGTGCGCTCTGTCCAGTCCGGGGTAATTCCCTCAGACCGACCAGAACCGTTGACCTAGGCGTCCCCGGCTGCCCTCCTCAGACTTCAACCGCGGCCCTAGCAGCAGAACCGGATGGCGGTTCGAAAATCAAAAATGAGCTAGTTCCCTGGGCGAGAGAGCTGTAAAATCAAAAATAGTTCATGGGAAAAAGGGAAAATCGCACTAATTTGATTATGTCAGTTCCTTGGTCTTGACCTCAGATTATATCGTTCTTTCCCAGGTACGGTGTGATCTTCAAACAATGTTTCAGGTTCTGTAGTGTCCAACTGCATTGACGGTGGCACAGATCCTTGCAAAATACAATCGCTCTCTTTGTCGGTACCAGTTCCTTTTAATCGTGCATCGCTGAAGGGGACAAAGCGAGGTATGAACTCTGTCTCGGAGTCAGCGACTCCTTGCTGGACCCACCGGTCATATGGAAGGGGCAGCGGGACCCTTTTGCAATGGGCGCCGTGCACCCAGTGTTTTTTCCCGTGGACACGTACTGCAGAGCGGGTAGATAGCAAGACCTGGAAAGGTCCGGTCCAGCGAGGCTCCTCGTTCTTTGTTCGCCTGAAGTTCCGAACTAGGATCCAGGAGCCAGGTTCGATGGCGTGGCCTGGATCGTCAGACGCCGGTGGAGAGGAGCTGTGGACCTGTTGATGTAAAGCATGCAGTTTAGTTGACAATTCGTGCAAATAGTCAAACAGTGCGGGGTACTCTATTTCACTCAATCTCTTGGGTCTGGGCACACCCCAGATGTTAGCTGGGCGGCCGAACACAATTTCATGTGGGCTAAGTCCTAATCTGGAATGGACAATCATCCTGGTAGACAGGAGTGCTAAAGGCAGGGCGTCTGGCCACTTGAGACCTGTGCTGGCTTGGATCTTGGCCAATTTCAATTTTAACGTGCCATTATAGCACTCTACCAATCCTGCCGATTGGGGGTGATTTGCAGCGTGGAATTTCTGGTGGATGCCTAGACACTCACACACTCTCTTCATCACTCGTCCCACGAATTCGCTTCCATTATCACTCCAGACAATCCTAGGCATGCCAAATCGAGGGAAGAATTCTTTGACGAGGGCTTTGGCAGTTGACAATGCAGTGTTGTCCTTAAGGGGGTACGCTTCTACCCACCTGGAGAAGGCGCAAACGACAACAAGGACATATTTCAGGTTATTGCACCTCTCCATGTGAATGAAATCGAGCTGCAAGACCTCGAACGGGTACGTTGGAGGCGCAAAATGACCAACTGGGGTTGGGGTCCCCCTACCGGGATTGTGCTTCAAACACACCATACAGTTTCTGACCAGATTCTCTGCACATTTTGGGATACCACTATTCTGCCATACTGGGGCCAACAGCTTACATATTCCTTTCACACTGATGTGCGCCATTCCATGGGCCATCGTCACCACTGCGAGCACATAGGCGTTAGGTAACATCCATCGCTGATGTTCTGACAGTTCGACCCAACAACCATTCGCATCTAATCTACCCTTGCTTTCTCTCCATTCATTCACCTCTTTCTCAGTAGCATCAGCTTGTATAGATTTCACGCTTTCGATGGTGTCCTCACACATACCCACATCAGGGGTCCATCTAGCAGGACCTACAACATACATCCGACTCATTGTGTTCCTTGCAGTCTCTTTCGCGACCTCATCGGCAAATGCATTCCCTCGACCAACATCATCTTGAATCTTTCTGTGTGCACTGCATTTCACAATTGCAACTTGTAGGGGCAAGGTTAGTGACTCGAGAAGGTCGTGTACTAGCTGGCCGTGTTGAATTTTTGCACCATGTGACGTCAGGAACCCACGTTCACGTCACAATCTTCCAAAACTGTGGGCTACGCCAAAGGCGTATTGGCTATCAGTATACACATTCACTCGTTTTCCTTTCGCCAACACACACTCTCTTGTGAGTGCGACTAACTCTGCTGCTTGCGTGGAATTGTGGGGGATGCGAGCTGTCTCTACGATCGTGTGTAATGTTGTCACGGCATATGCTGCAGTCGTATCACCATTTGGTACTTGAAACATGAACCATCAACCCATAAATTATCATTACATTCAGGGAGGGGAGTTTCCTGCAAGTCTACTCTCCCTTTTGTCTCTTCCTCTGTCCTAAAGCAGCAATCATGTTTTTCAACCTCATCTGTCTCTGCTGGAATGGGTAATAACGTAGCAGGGTTGAGTGTATCACACCTCTTTATGTGAATGTGACTTGCTAACAGTGTCAATTCATAGCTGGATAGTCGAGCACTAGTTAGATGTTGTGTTTTCGTCCTGTTTAGTAGGATATCTACTGCGTGTGGGACCATAACGATCAGAGTATTATTCATGACTAACCCAGCAGACTGTCGAATACAGACAGCTGCTGCAGCAGTGGCCCTCAAGCAACTTGGTAATGCCTTAGCTACAGGATCTAGAGTCGCAGAGAAATACGCACATGGGCGTTGTTTGTCCCCAAAGTGTTGCGTCAAGACTGATAATGCGCAACCTTCCTTCTCATGGACATATAATGTAAAAGGCTTGCTGTAGTCGGGGTTGCCCAACACAGGAGCCGAACATAATGCCTCACGCAACTCATGGAAACTCGCCTGACAATCTTCAGACCAAGGCAAAGGATTGGGTGTGTCTTTACGCATTAATGCCAGCAAAGGTTTGGCCAATAGTGAGAAGTTCGGTATCCATTGTCTACAGTACGATGTAATGCCCAAGAAGGCACGCACTTCTCTTTGTGTCCTTGGGACACTCAGCTCTGCAATTGCCTGTATTCTTTCTGGGGTCAGTCTCCTTCCCTCCTTCGATAAGATGTGACCTAAGTAGGTTACTTCTTGTCGACAAAATTGTAATTTGGAAAGCGAGACTTTGTGCTTCATGTCACATAAATGATGTACCACTGACAATGTCGCTTGTTTGCAAACTTCTTCGGTGTCTGCAGCGATCAGCAGATCGTCCACATACTGAATTAAAGTTGCACCATCCTGCAGAACAATCGTGTCTAGTTGTGTTTTCAGAGCCTGACTAAATATTGATGGACTTTCACAGTAGCCCTGAGGAGCGCGTTTAAAGCGGAAGCTTCGTCCTCCTAAATTGAAGCCAAAGATATCTCTGCTCTCCTCGGCAATCAGGATGCTGAAGAAAGCGTTCTTCAGGTCAATCACTGAAAACCAATTGGCTGAAGCTGGAACCATTGTCAATAAGGCAGTAATGTCGGGGACGACTGGAAACTGCGGTACAACGATCTTATTCACTTCCCTGAGATCAATCACAAATCGGTACACAGGGGGCTGTGAAGGATCGGTACGCTTTAAAACAGGCAAAACAGGACTGTTACAAATGTTGCCTGTTGTCTCTTCGATGACATCTTTCTCGATCAGATCGCAAACGATTGCTAACAAAGCCTTTTCACATTCGTTTGATATTCTATATTGGGGAATGCTTGGTAACCTAACATTAGCTTTCAATGTTATGACATACGGTGCTATCTCCAAACGACCTACATCATTAGAACCATTCGCCCAAAGTTCATCCGGAAGAGATGACAATTCGGTTGGAATATTCTCCTTTGCCAAATACATTGGAGAAATAACTTTTCTTCCTACGGTAAGCTGTACTCCCGAAGGGGAGCAGTACAAAGTTGCATATAGTCTCTTTAACAAATCCAAACCTAACAAGTTTTCGCCACAACCTGTTGTAAGAATGAGGGGTGCTTCTAATTCGCATGGGCCAACAGAAAGGGGCATGGGACTGGAGATCGGGTTTCTAACAGGGGCGCCAGAAAAACCTACTGAAACATTCATTTCGCCAGACAAAGGTGCGCCAGGAAGTTTTGAGTGCATAATAGAACTTTTTGTAGCACCAGTATCCAGCAGAAATGGCTCCGACACTCCGGATGTAATCACCTCGACATAAGGTCCATTCTGATCTACTGGAACTGAAACAACTCCCTCTCTTTGTCCATGGCTGTCCTAGCAATTATTACCCTCATTCTCGTTTTCTGCGTAATAGTCATCTGCATAGTACTGAGCTGACCTGGAAGACGCATTATTCTGTTGGTCAAAGCTATTCATGGAATTTTGAGGCGGAAAAGAAGTGGTATTCTGAGAGAAATTTCCACGGCCCCTACCTCTAGGAGCCTGTTGAACACCTCTACCTCTTGCACCGGAAACACCGTTTAAACGTCGCGCAAGAGCTGGACAATTACTTTTGAAATGACCCTCTTCTTTACAATAGGCACATTGATTCGGGTCATACGGAGAACGCTGATGGGAAAACTCGTTTCCTTGCGCGTTTCTCGAATACTGCTGTGGTTGCTGATAATTGGGCTGACTAGGAGTGCGAGGCGGATAGGCTTGCTGGAGAAGAACTTTAGTTTTTTTTTTTTTCACAACCAATTTTATTGAGCAAAGTAGGCAAGAAAATCGTGGCACCCCACAGATCGGAGATCACCACCAACAATACAGACGCAGTATATCAGATGAGTAGCAAATGGTCAAGCAGGCACCGAAAAGAGGCTCAATATGAATTAACCCCCAACCCACCCTACCCCGCAACCTCCCGTCCCCCCCAACTCCCAGAAACTCCCCCCCACCCCTCCCAACCCACGCACGTGTACATGTAGCAGCAAACAAAGGGTGTAGGCGTAGCGCGACAGGAGTGTCGCAGAATCGGGCCAACAATATCCATACAATCAAATGTCCTCTTCCCGCTCCGCGGGGGGGTCCAGCGTCAGACCTCGGTAGTCGGCCCACCGCTTCCAAATTTTGTAGTGTTTGCGTGGGCAGCCCCTCGCCTCAAAGATCGGCTTTTCCAGGCCCATGTAATAGTCCAATCCAGCTTTCCACGCAGACATGGGGGGGGCCCTCACTCCCTTCCATGCCCGGGCTAGGTCCCGCTTGGCAACAACGAGCCCCAAAAGCAGCAGATGACGTTTATAGATGTTCCCACCAATGCCCTCCATAATATGCAGCAACCCCAGCCGATGGGTGCGGGGAAGATCCCAGCCCAGGACCTCAGACAAACAGCTCCATACGCCTCTCCAAAAGCCAGACAATCGACCACACGACCATACAGTATGCAATAGGGATCCAGGCACAGCTCCACAGCGCAGGCACTCCGGGGATTCGATCAACCCAGCCCTCCACAATCGTTCACGGGTGTAATAGGCCCGGTGCAGATACTTAAATTGGATGAGCCGGAGCCGTACAGCAATGGCGGTCCCACGCGGGGATTCCAGGGCCTCCCGCCAATCGTCCTCATCTAGGGGGCCTACGTCCACCTCCCAAGCCGCCCATAGAGAGTGTAGGGTAGAGGAGCAATGGATAACCAGCGTCTGGTAGATACGGGACACCTTCCTATCCCCCAGGTCCCCCATAAAGACCTTCGCCTCAACAGGGCTAAACTCTGGTAGGGAGTCCAGATGGGCAATGCTCGGAGTGAGGGCATGGCGCAGCTGCAAATAGCGGAAGAACTGGGACTGGGGCATTTGGAACTCAGTGCGAAGTTCCTCGAAGGATTTGAGGGTAGTGCCAGACATAACCTGGCCCAGTAGTGAGATGCCTATCGCCTCCCAGCCCTCAAAACCGGCCAGGACCGAAAGCTCCGGGAGCAGGCCATTATGCCAAAGTGGTGTCTCCGCCGTCAATTTGCCCCACCAGCCCATGCGGCGTAGGGCCTGTCTCCACACTGCAAAGACCACTCTAGTGACCGATGGTAGTGCACGACGCAGACGGGCTGAGTACAGAATGGTGTGTAGTGTTTTATCACCCATAAGCCACCGCTCCACAGCATACGCCGGGTCTCCTCTGTCGCTGTACCACCACTCATTAAGGACAAGCAGGTGAGAAGCCTGGTAGTAAGATAGGAGATCAGAGGTGGCCAGGCCCCCGCAATAGGTAGATAGGAAGCACGTCTTCAACGCCACTCTGGCCGCTCCGCCAGCCCACAGAAAACGACCCAGTGTCGAGTTAACCTGGCGAAACCACTGCGGGCCAATAGGGTAAGGGAAGTTCTGTAGCTGGTACAACAGGCGTGGGAGCGCCACCATTTTGAAGATGGCCGATCTTCCAAAGATAGTAAGGGGCATTCTGGACCAAGTCTTGATATCGGCCTGGACCCGTTCCCACACCGGCAGGACACCACGGTCCCAAGCAACGGCGCGCGACTCCGAGAGAAAGACGCCGAGGTATTTCAGCCCATCGGTTGCAACGTACAGTCCTGCTGCCCAGGGGTCCGCCACGGCCCCACCACCCAGCACCCATAAAGTCGATTTGTGAAGGTTGAGCCGAAGGCCGGAGATCTCGCCAAATATGCGCATGACCTCCAGAACCCGGGGTCCTGAGTGTTGTAGGTCAGTGAGGAAAAAGAGGATATCGTCCGCATGTAATGCAATTCTATCCACCAGGTCGCCACTCCACACAAACCCGCGTATCTGCGCATCAGCACGCACCCGAGATGCTAGGGGCTCCATCGCTAGGGCAAACAGGTATGGGGACAATGGGCAACCCTGTCGGGTACCCCGACCAATCCGAAAGCGCCCGGACGTGGCACCGGCCACCCGAACCGAGGCCGTGACGTTGGTGTACAGTAATTTCAGGTATGAGAGGAACACTGGACCCAGGTTGAGGCGGGGCAAGAGTGCAAACAAGTATGTCCAACTCACAGAGTCAAAGGCCTTGTCCATATCCGCTAGTAGGAGTGCCGCCTGCTCGTCCCGAGCCCCCATGGCATCCACCGCCGCCTGAGCCCGCCGGATATTATGGCGAGTTGCCCTACGGGGCATAAACCCGGCCTGGTCAGGGTGGACCAGGTCCGCAATATAGGGCAGTAGGCGGTTCGCCAAGGCCTTCGCCAAGATTTTGGCCTCTATGTTTATTAGCGAGATGGGTCGGTATGAGTCGTGCCTGTCCGGTGCCCTGCCCGGCTTCAGAAACACCACGATCTCGGCATGGCGCCAATCCGGCGGTAACTCCCCCTGGACCCGTGCTGCCTCAAGCGCGCGTCTATACTGAGGCCCCAGCTGGAGGTGAAACTTTTTGTAGAATTCGCACGGATAACCACTCGGGCCCGGCGCCTTCCCCGTGTTGAGCTGTCCCAGCGCCTCCCCGAGTTCCTCAGCAGAGAGCGGGACGTCCAGCGCAGTTCTAGTGTCATCGGAGACGGCCTGTGGCAACAGGTCATCCAGATATGTGGATATCTCCTCCGCCTCTAGGGAGTCCCGGGGGGCATACTGTGCTTCGAAGTAATGGGCAAAGTCTGCCGCGAGGCGGGCCGGGTCTGTCACCACCGAGCCGTCCTCCGCCGTGAGGCCCGGCAACGTGAGTGGCTGGAAGGTAGCCTGACACAGTCTGTGGAGCATCGTGCAGGACTTGTCGCCCCATTGATAGATCCTACTACGCGTGGCAATCCATGCCTGTCTGGCCTCATCGTGTAGAACCGAGGCATAGGATTGCTGCGCCTGCAAGAGCTGCCGTATCGCAGCAAGAACTTTAGTTTTTAACTCTTTAGTCTTTTTGTCTGCCTTATCTAGCTCGTCTTTGCGCCTATTTTCGTAGTACTGGGCTGTGGCTAAAATCTGCGCTGACGTGGAAACAGCCCAAGCACTCTCTGAATCTTTCAATTTATTGCACAGTTCAGGAAGTAGATTATGTACAAATTTGTCTACAAACAATCTTTGGCCACCCTCGGTAGCCATATCCTGACCACTATGGTCGACGAAGGTCTCCTCAAATCTCGTGAAAAAAAGTCAGACACATTCTCATCTTTCTTCTGCTTGCATGCAGATAGCTTATCCCAATTTACACGTAATTCAGGCATTAACGTTTTCATGTACGCGATAATCCTACCGGGAAGTTCTGCTATTAAAGGCTCGGGTTTAGAACCACCGACTTGTCTAGCATCGGTAGCAGTAATGTTAGCCCATGAGTCACCTAGTTCTTGATCATGATCTGTATGACGAATTTTACTCCATAAAGGTTGCGGAACAACATTCCCAAACAGCATGTCTACATCTGCTAAATTCATTATACATGAGCTGGCAGTCTGTGATAACTCCTTGTAATACCCAGCTGGGTTTTTACGTGGATCAGGTAGTGTCTGTTTGAGTGCTAAAACTTCAGACCTTTTCCAGGGGACATGTACCCATACACGCTGAAAATGCGGCAGAATTGGTGGATTTACATTCGCATCACCTTCCCTCCATACTGGAGGAACCTCTCTCATGGGGTACTGTCGCGTCTTTTTCCTATCTGACACGTCATCTTCATACAATGATCTAGAGACATTTCCCTTACTCCTATAGGATAACAATAAATCTATCGCTTTTTCAACATCGGCACCTACAATCATACCTTCATAGAACTTAAAACGCATGCGGAATAATTCCTGCAATTTGCGCTTGGGATCGTTTGTCTCCAAATCTTCACAAAGATATACACACATCTCTTCAAATACGTATCTCTGAGTGGGCGCATCCCACTGACGGAAAACTCCCATAACGGACTGAACATCATATTTAGCAGTGTCAGTAACCCATTTGCGTGCTAACTCATTTAGCACTTCTCTTTCCTCGTAGTCGGGCAGTTGACTACGCAACTGTCTACGTCCCGTTTTAGGGGTCGTTTTAGGCGACCCAAAGAAGGGTGAGAATAGACCAGTGACAGTACTTGCCACTCTCTGTCTGACAGAAGGAGAAGCTTGCGGTGAGGCAGATGTGCCAGAAGACAGGCTGATGTAAAGAGGAAGTCGAGGCAATAGCAGAGGAAGTCGAAGCAGTAGCAGAAGTAGTATCAGGATAAACAGGTGGAGCGGTAGGCAAAGTTGTAGGAGAAGTAGATGGGGTATGTAGTAAAGGCGGCGGCCTTTGAGAAGGCTGCGTCGGAGAAGTAGGAACCAGCTGAAGAGGAGCTGGTGTTTGTGCAAGAGCTGCATTTCGTGCACTGGGGCGTGGTATAACAAAGCGCTTCGGGGGTGCAGTAGTGTCTAACGCATATGGGGGTGGTGAGCTTAATAAGTAGGACATTAACGGATCTTTCTCTGATGTTCCCTTTGAGCCTTGTCCCTCATGTGGTAACATCGGGTAGCATTTATCTACTGCTAGTTTCTTGCCCCTAAGCATTCGTTCACTTTCTTGTTCTTCCTCGTTATCCCTGTATGCAACGGCGGCTTGCACCATTGACATACCTCTTTTATTTTTCTTTGCTAATTTTATTTCTTTCTGTTTGGCTTCTTTGCGCCATAAGCGAAAAGAGTCAAACATCGCCAGCCGGGCTTTCTTCTTGAACAATTTGACCTCGAGGTTGTCTAATACTTCTGAGTCAAAACTACCATATTGGGGCCATTTTAAAACACCATCCTTGCGGGTGTATTTTATCCACACTTCATTATACGTGATAGGACCTACTCCGTGCTTTATATATAACTCATATGTTGGAGTTCCAATCGGAGGAACCGGACACGAATCCTCTAATCGGGAGTCCCTACTACAACCAAGACAAAACAAGTTTCCAAGTCTGCTAAGACGAGGCATCTTCGCTCACTAGTCTAGCTTCAAACTTCAAGGGATTATCTAATTATGATATTGTCGTGAATACACGAATCCCTCGGTTTTGGTGCTTGCAAGAACCAATACAAACCGTATCTCTGGGATACCAAAACTAAGAACCAAACTAAGAACTGGGAGACGCTCCACTTATACTTAACTGAATATTGAAGATCGGTGACGTCACTAGAAGACTCGTCTATCGTTTCGCTCTACCAAGGATCACTGGGTCCAAAACAGGGCGATAGTCAGGGCGGCAGTCCTTCGTAGCCGTCGGGACGCGGGGAACCTTGCAGCAAAGACCTTCGGAACCACGTCGACATGCAGGGGTCGCTGAAGTGGCTGGCCTTCCTCCGGAATTTTCACACGAAGCTCCTCACGAACATCTGGCTTGGACCGTCACCGCTTGATATCGCCTCGAGTTGGGCGCCAACTGAGGTGCCGGGTTTTTAGAGACCCGGTGGTGCCAGGGGACCACACCCGAAGACCTCTGGGTTCTCCCTGTTCTGGACTACAGAAACACAGAGTCTTCTAGTTGAAGTCAGAGATCGAGGTTTATTGGTTGCAACCAAGTAACATGTGTCCTAGAATTACAACAGCACGGGCCGTAAGTTCTCAGGAGACTGTTTGTTTTTACAGAACCAGCCTTCTCCTTATATACAGAAATAACAGCTGCGGGCAAGAATTCTTGAGTTTATGATATGGTTATACACATATTTCTACAATAATACAAAGAGCGAAGTCATGCTGGTCAGCACATATTTTAGATGTCCGGATCGTGATGGATTACCCCACCAGGCCCAGAATTCCCATCAGATATCGATGAAACACCAATAAGGTCGGGCACCCTCCCGTCGTAAAACTGGTCATAAACAAGAATCATGGACAGGTGTATGTGTATGGAAAACATGGTCTGTATGTAGTGAATGGTTTATGGCATGTTGTGCCTTGATGATATCTTACTCGGCCACTGGGCGAGGAGCTGCCCAAACAGGTTTGGCTGGAGGCAGTGGAGTTAGCTCGGCCAGGTCATGGGGAAGTCAGCTACGGTGGACGTGTCCTTTCAGATCAAACTCGGCCTTAATCAATTGACTATATGAGGGCAAGTCATAAGATGGATGCCGTTTACAAAATGGAGTCTGAGGGTTCAGAACGGAAACCACGATTTAAGGGTGTTAGCATCACTCAATCATGACGCAAATGCATAGGGATAATGTCCTAATCATTACCAGTCCGTTGATACCAAATTCGTCATGGTACGACGATATTTTGCGATACGAGTGTTTGGACCGGATGTATGACGTTACAACTTATACCATTACAACTACCTACCATTACAACGCGACCATTACAACGCATACCATTACAACGCATAGCGCTTAGAGGTGCTGGATAGTGGTAAGTATAATTTACTATTCCAACTCCAGTCCCCGTGGACACTAGGGAAGGTGTTGGATAGTAAATTAAACTTATTCCCTATCCTAGAGCGCCCCCCAGCGCAATGCGTTGTAATGGTATGCGTTGTAAAAGTTGCGTTGTAATGGTAGGTAGTTGTAAAAGTTGCGTTGTAACAGGTGTATACCGTTTGGACCTCGATACCGGTGGAACAGCAGGGTCCGGAATTTCAGTACCACAGATACAAGGCCGCTGCTGTTGCTGGCCATTGCAAGAATATATCAGCTCCAGAGCACTTAATGTTCTTCAGCTGCCAATTCCTTTTCCAATTTGCCAGGCTAGAGGCGTCTAATTTTTTCCATTATACTCTTTTTAGCAGATTGTAAATTTCTTCTCTGGTGGGAGAGCTCAGAGTGTTTAGTATGTAAAGGCTGAATGACTGCAAATATATCAGGGCAGATAATCGGAGATGGTCTCTGGATTGCTGCTGCTTTATTGAGAAGTTCAAAAGTTGGTCTGAGAGGGCATTAGTACTAAACACATAGTCCAGATTTGAGGTGTTATTGTATGACTTGGGCATTTCTGTCAGTGAGAATCCGTCTTGTGCGGACTTCAGTTGATGTGTTTTAAGAAACGAGGGGCATATTATCAAGGGGGTTTATCTGCGCTTTTTTGGCTTTAAAAGCCAAGAAAGCGGAGATAAAATTATCTCCCTATTACCTAGCTGTCCCTAACACCAGTTGGCGACAGCTAGTAGGAGATAGCGACCATCTTGGGCCCCGCTTTGCATGTCAGTGATATTTATCACTAATGACATGCAAAGTGGGCGTGCCAAGATGTTAGCGACTGGAAACAGTCGCTAACATCGCTATCTCCTATTACCAACTTTTGGAGATATTCGCGCTGAGCGCGAATATCTCCAAAAGCTAACACCTGGCCCTGAGCAGTTCTTAGCCATGTTATCCAATGGTAGGTGGGTAACATGGCTAAGAGCATTCGCTCGGTAATGCATGAATATTGCTGACTTTTCAGCGATATTCATGCATTTCGGCCGATTTTTATCGCTTAGGAGATAAACCTTGATAATAGCAAGGCTCCTAAGCGATAAAAATCGCTGCAGCTCGGCGATAAAAATATTGCCGCTAAGCCAACATAGCGATAATTATCGCTAGTTGTTGGTAATGTGCCCCTGTGTTTATAAGGATGCCTGCAAGTTTAACATGTGATTTACCCTCATGCTTGTCTCCTATGTTTTGAGTATTGAAGTTGCCACTGATGATTATCTCGCTAGTGGAATAGAGGTAGATTAACTCTTCTCGGATACCCACAAGTTCTTTCATCTTATGTAGCCTCGGCCTAGCTTTGCAATTGAAATACACATGTATTAGTAAAATAGATGTGATATGCCCCTTCAGCCAAATCCGTTGTAAGGTTGATTTTTACTGTTGTTATGACCAACACCAAGTTAACATAGATCAATCAGTCAAGGTTTGTTAAAGTGCACTACTCACCCTCGGGGGTCTCAAGGTGCTGAGGGAGGGGGTGTGGGCAGCTCCGTAGGGGTCATCCGAAGAGCCAGGTCTTGAGGTCCTTTCTGAGTTTGTGCAGTGTCGGTCTTCATCAGAGGTGAAGGGGGAGTTCATTCCAGGTCTTGGCTGCGAGGTAAGAAAAGGATCTTCCACCTACTCTGGTCCTGTAGAAGCGAGGGACGGTGGTTAGGGCGACGTCGGCTGGGCAGAAGTTTCTCTTGGGGGCGTAAATGGAGATCCGGTCATTGAGGTATTGGGGTAGGTGTTATGGAGGGCTTTGTAGGCGTGTGTGAGCAATTTGAAGGTTATTCTTTTTTCTACGGGAAGCCAGTGTAGGTTGCGGAGTTGTTAGATAACGTGGTCATGTCGTGGGATGTCTAGGATACGTCAGGCTGTGGCGTTCTGGGTGGTCTGGTTAGCAGAGGAGTTTCCTTTTTAGGTTTACATTTCTTTATTGCGTTATGGAAGGTATAGAAGCAAAAATAAACACAGAAAGTGAGAGAAAACATATGCAATTTAGCATCCTACTGTCGTAGGGGAGGCATGTGATATCATCAATACAAACATCCACCAACTCCCCCATTTCGTCATTCCCTCCCACCCTCCCCACCACCCTGTCCCCCTTTGGTAATCAGTCAGTCAGTCAAACCACTTTTATTCGATTATTTAAAATCACAAAATGTACAATACACATTTAAAAATTAGGACAATCATATCAAATATATAAAATATAATGGGCGTAAATAAATATTTAATTCAAGGTAAAAACATTCAAATACTATCAAATACAATCTTTGGAAAAATATATGATTTCAAACAGGATTTGTCAGAGAAAGTCTCTTTTTTTAAGTCGTACAGCTGCAGCAAGAAAGCTAGCGATGTTAAAAATGTCCCTGGTGTTGCTAAGCATTTTGTAAATAAAGAAGAGCGGGCTTGACCTGTAGGAAACCCTTGCCCCTCAAAAGAGGGACTATAAACCTCCTTCGTATTTCTGTATAAAAGTCGCAAAACATCATAAAATGCAATGTATCCTGTGAAGAAAAATTATTACTGTTAGAACTGGGGGTCTCTAGTTGGCAGAGGTGGGTACCACTGTCCAAATAGGGACCCTTGCTTCTAGTCAGGACAAGGAGATAACCCTCTCAGATAACCCCTGCTCGCCCTCAAGGTAGCTTGGCCTGAGCAGTCTAGGCTAACCAGAGGCAATGCGTTAAGTATTTGTACCAACACTCACAGTAACACAGTGAAAACACCACAGACTGATTCCACAACAGTTTAGGAAAATAAAGATATTTATTCTAAACTACACAAGACCAAAACGGCAAAAATCCAACATACACAGTTCAAGGATATGGTTTCAAAAGAGTTCTTCAGGTTGTAATCAAAGTTCTTTAAGTTGCGTTAAAATAATCCACAGATGCGTGAAAAGTTCACAGATGCGTCACGTTTACTCACAGTACCTTTTAGATGCAACAAAGTTCCACAAGCAGGAAGCTGGTGCGGTGGAAACAAGCGATGCGTCACTCCTGAGACCCTGGGGAGGCGATGCGACAGCCCCGCTGCAGCAGCGGGCGTGTTGCGACGAATCCGGTCTGTATGGGGAGGAAGGCAGCTTGCGTAGATTCCGGTGCGTAGGTTCCGTGGGAAGTCTGTTCTCGCAAAAGGCACGATGCGATGATCTCGTAGGGGCTGCGACGATCTCCGGGGCGACGATGCGCGGTCCAGCGGTGATCCTCTCTCTCGCAACTCCTCGATGCGATGGTTCTGCGACGATGCTCGCAGCGACGTGATGCGGTCCGCAAGCAAGCGGTGCGGCGATCTCACCCAGCGACGACAGGCTCTGCGACGACACTCGCAGCGATGTTCGATTCTCCCGCACCGGTCTGGTGCGTTCCGTAAACGAAGGATGCGACGGCTCCGGCAGCGGCGTCAGGCGCTGCGCCGATCTCGACCTTCGTAGCGGCGGGAAACTTCTCGCACTGTCGGGGATGCGCTCCGCAAGCGAGCGATGCGACACTTTTCAGCTTCACAAGTTCTCAGCTTAGTCTCAAGCTTCCCAGCTCAGATTCAACCTCCAGAGGCCCCACAACTGGATCAAGCACTCTAGGAAGGACAGAACTCTCTCAGCAGAGTTCAGGGAGACTGGGGGTGAAGTCCTTTTGTTCCTGGGACTTCAAAACAGGGAGCCAGCTCTTCTCAGGCCCTTGGAGATTCCTTACAAGACAGGGGACACAGCTCACAGCAAAGTCCTTCCCCTCTCCTTGGCAGCAAAGCAACAGCAGGTCAGTCCAGCAGAGCAACAGCAGGACAGTCTTCCTTCTTCAGAGTCAGCTTTCTCCTTGGCAGAGGTTCCTTCTTGATTTCCAGGATGATCTAATTTTCTGTTGTCAGGGGTCCTGTACTTATACCCCTAAAGTCTTTGTTCTCTCTGTGCATGTGGGCCCTGAGCCCGGTCTGAACCAGTTCTGGGTGGATCCTGAGTACTTTGTTTTGCTGGCTGCATCTTTCCTTTCAGAGTGAGGGGCAGGGTCCTCAGCCGCCCAGCAGGAGGTGGAGCCAGCATTGTGGCAGGCAGGCACAGCCCTATTCAGCCCAGGTGCTAACTCCTCCCACCACTCAGGTTGCAATTGCATTCATTCAGCCTAGTGCTGACTCATCCAGCCTCTGGGGGAATTCCCCAGCCCCTGTCACTCACAAACCAGACAGTCAATACACAAACAGGCCCAGGCACACAGAAGGGTCAGACAAGAGAACAGCAACTTTCTAAAAGTGCTGTTCTCAAACACAGGATTTAAAAACCACCTTTCTTAAAAGATGTATTATTAAATTCTGAGTTCAGGGATACTAGATACTTATGTCCTATCTTGTTCCTATGGGAAGAAATGCTGTTAACCACTGTAGCCAGCATCCCCCATGTTAACCTATGGAGCAAGATAACCTTACAATAGTGAAAAACGAAAATGGCTGTGATTCACTACCAGAGCATGTTACCTGCACTAGTACATGCTCTACCTTTCACATACACGGCACCCTGCCCAGGGGGGTACCTTGGGCCTTCCATAGGGGTGACTGATGTGCACAAAAGGGAAGGGTTAGGCCTGGTCAGCGGGGACGCGGACCAGGAGGACATGGCAGTTCTAAACTGCCCGTAGGCGCTGCAGTGGCAGGCCTGAGACACCATTTTAGAGCTACTCCTGTGGGTGGCACAATCAGTGCTGCAGGCCCACTAGTAGCATTTGTCATCACCAGCCCTGGCACACCCAGTGCACTTTACTAGGGACTTCATGGTAATACAAATATGCCAAACATGTATATCCAATCAGAATAACAATTTACATAGGGAGCACTTACACTCTGGCACTGGTCAGCAGTGGCAGAGTGTCCAAAGCATCTAAACCAGCAAAAACGAAATCCAGCACAGCATCAAAAATACAGGAGGCAGAGGCAAAAAGATGGGGGTAATCACGCCAAAGATGCCAGGTCTAACACGTGTCCCCTCCAGCTGAAAGTGGGGAGAACTACCCACCCTCTTGGGAGTTCTCTTCACTAAGGCGGAAAAACCTGGACAGACCATCAGCGTTGGCGTGTTCTGTACCAGGGCGGTGTTCCACCGTAAAGTCCATTCCCTGTAGGGAGATGGACCACCTCAACAGTTTTGGATTTTCACCCCTCATGTGCATTAACCACCTGAGGGGCCTGTGGTCGGTCTGAACACGAAAGTGAGTCCCAAACAAGTAGGGCCTCAACTTTTTCAGAGCCCAGACCACAGCAAAAGCCTCCCTTTCAATCGCACTCCACTTCTGTTCCCTGGGGAGTAGCCTCCGACTAATGAAAGCTACTGGCTGGTCTCCATTCTCCTCAGTGGCTTGTGAGAGTACTGCTCCCACACCATGCTCTGAAGCGTCCGTCTGAACTATGAACTCACTGGAAAAGTCAGGTGCCTTGAGCACCGGTGCTGTGCACATCGCAGTCTTCAGGGCCTCAAAAGCAGTTTGGCAGGCGTCAGTCCAGTCAACTCTTTTGGGCAACTTCTTGGAAGTGAGTTCTGTCAAGGGGGCGACAATGGTGCCATATCCCTTGACAAACCGTCTGTAATACCCGGTGAGTCCTAAAAAGGCTCTCACCTCTGTCTGGGTCTTGGGGGGCTCCCAAGCCAGAATGGTATCAATCTTTGCCTGTAGGGGCGCCACCTGGCCGCTCCCCACCTGGTGTCCCAAATACACCACAGATCCCTGCCCTATCTGGCACTTACTGGCCTTGATAGTGAGGCCTGCCTTCTGCAGAGCCTTCAACACTTCGCAGAGGTGTTGCAAGTGTTCTTCCCACGTGGAGCTGAACACAGCAATGTCATCCAGGTATGCGGCGCTGAATTCCTCCAGCCCGGACAGTACCTGGTTAACCAGTCTCTGGAACGTGGCAGGGGCATTCTTCAACCCAAAGGGCATGACACGGAACTGGAAGTGCCCCTCTGGCGTTGAGAATGCTGACCTCTCTTTGGCCCCCTCAGTTAAGGCAATCTGCCAGTACCCCGAAGTCAAATCGAACGTACTGAGGTACTTGGCAGCTCCCAACCGATCCACGAGCTCATCAGCTCTGGGGATAGGGTGTGCGTCAGTCTTCGTGACCGCATTGAGCCCACGGTAGTCCACGCAGAACCGGAGTTCTGGCGGGCCACCGGGGGTAGCAGCTTTCTTGGGGACCAAGACCACTGGGCTAGCCCAGGGGCTGCTGGAGGGCTCAATCACCCCTAGCGCCAACATCTTGGAAACCTCTTCCTTGATGCTGGCCCTGACCTTGTCAGCTACCCTGTAAAATTTTTGCTTCACAGGCAGACTGTCTCCAGTGTCCACGTCATGGACGCACCAGTTGGTGACTCCTGGGGTCAGGGAGAACAGAGAGGAGAACTGACCCAACACTTGGCGACAGTCGCTCTGCTGTTCTGGGGTCAGGGTGGGCGAGAGGACCACACCATCCACTGACCAATCGTGCTCCTTAACTGCCAGGAGGTCAGGGAGAGGATCACTGTCCTCTTCCATTCCTGCATCTGTAGCCATGAGCATGGTTACTTCAGACCTCTCAAAGTGTGGTTTGAGGCGGTTCACGTGCAAAACTCTCAGGGGCTGCCTGGGAGTCTTCAGGTTAACCAGGTAGGTTACCTCACTCTTCCTTTCCACCACCTCATATGGCCCAGACCACTTGTCCTGGAGCGCGCAAGGCTCCACTGGCGCCATCACCCACACTTTTTGCCCAGGTTGAAATTCGACCAGAGTGGTATTCTGGTCGTACCATCTTTTCATTTCTTCCTGGCTTGCTTCCAGGTTCGCCTGAGCGAGTTTCCTGAAGCGTTGTGTCTGGTTGCGGATGGCCAGCACATAGCTGAACACATCCTGGGGGGTTTTCCCACGGGACTTTTCCCAACCCTCCTTTACCAGCGAGAGAGGTCCTCTGACAGGGTGGCCATACAGGAGTTCGAAGGGACTGAACCCTAAGGACTTCTGAGGCACCTCCCTGTAGGCAAACAAAAGGCATGGCAACAAGACGTCCCACTTACGTCTCATGGGCTCCGCTAGGCCCATAATCATACCTTTCAGGGTCCGGTTGAACCTTTCAACCAACCCATTTCCTTGAGGATGGTAAGGAGTGGTGAACTTATAAGTTACCCCACATTCCTCCCACAGAGACTTCATGTACCTAGAGATGAAGTTGGTACCCCGGTCGGAGACCACCTCTCTGGGGAACCCCACACGGGAAAAGATCCCCATCAATGCACGGCCCACCACGGGTGCTGTGATTGTCCTGAGAGGGACTGCTTCCGGGTACCGGGTGGCATGGTCCACCAAGACCAGGATGAACCTGTTGCCTAAGGCTGTCTTGGGGTCCAGGGGCCCTACGATATCTATGCCCACCCGCTCGAAAGGGGTGCTCACCACTGGGAAGGGTTGAAGGGGGGCCTTCAACTTCATTCCAGTCTTGCCACTAGCTTGACAGGTTTGGCAAGATCTGCAAAAGGAACCAACGTGCTTCCTCATCTGGGGCCAGTGGAAGTGGGTGACAAGCCGGTTCAGGGTCTTGTCTTGCCCCAGATGTCCTGCGAGAGGCACGTCATGAGCCAGACCCATTAGGAAGTTCCTGAAGCGCTCGGGTACCACCAGCACACGGGCTGCACCGGGCTCAGCAAACTTAGGCTCGCTATAAAGTAGGTCGCCTTCCCAGTAAACATAGTGATCTTTGACTGCTCCACCTGCTGCCTGATCTACAGCCTGTTGCCGCAGACCAATGAGGGAAGGGCATTCCTTCTGCTCCCTGCAGAACTCCTCCCTGGAGGGACCACCTTCTTGCTGCCAATGGGTCAGCTCAGGTAGGTCTCCCAGTTCGGCCACCTGTTCCCCTGTAGGTTCCAGGGCATCCCCCTCAGGTTCTGCTTCCTCCTGGACCGTGGGAACGGCTGGGGCTGGTTTCCCGCGCCCTCTGCCTCTTCCTCTCCTGGCAGGTCTCTGGGCCACTGTTTCAGGCTCCAGTTCTGCTGATTCACCCTTACTGGCTGCCATAGCACGCGTGGTCACGCAGATCCACGCAGGCAGACCCAACATCTCCAAGTGAGTTCGGTGTTCTATGTCTTTCCATGGAGAACTCTCCAGGTCGTTGCCTAACAGACAGTCCACAGGCAAGGCATCACTGACAACCACCTCCAAAAGACCAGAGACTCCTCCCCATTCAAAGGAAACCTTCGCTAGCTTGCAGAGGCGCACTGAGCTGTCAGCGGCCACTACGGGGCGGAGTACACCAGGGATGATTTGCTCGTCAGACACCCACTGACACCTCACGGATGTCACACTGGCTCCGGTGTCTCTCAGAGCCTCAACCTCCCTCCCATTGATGGTCACCTTCTGCCCATATTTCTTAGTGTTAGAGGGCAGTAAGGTTTCCTGGACCACCTCTTGGTCTCCTAGCGAGACAAGGGTCATAACTGCTAGCTCTCCCCAGTCACTAGAAACCAAATCCCCACCCAAAGCTACACTAGCTAACGCTGGGGCGGGAGCACCAGTGGGTGCGGGCTTCTTCTTGGGACATTTCGGAGCAATATGGCCCACCTCGTTGCAGTGATAGCAGGTAGGGGGACCCTGGTTATTTCTCTTGTCCCGCCTACCCTTAGAGGGCCATGGCTGTTTAGGCTTGGGGGGTTGGGAATCCTTTTCCTGGGAACTATTTTGGGGCCCTTGCGAGAACTCCTTTTGGTTACCCTTGTCCCCCCCACTCTTCTGCTGGGGACCCTGCCCACCTTTGGCTGTGGTACCCACAATTCCTTTGTGGACCCTGGTACTGGTCCAGCGGTCCGCCTCCTTAGCAAGCTCAATGGGGTCTGTCAGCTTGCTGTCTAAAAGATGCTGGCGCAGCTCTGGAACACAAAGACTACTCAAGTGCTCCCAACTGATTAAATGCAACAACCCCTTCAAATCAGTTACTTTACTGCCCTTCATCCAACCTTCCAGTGCACGCGAGTACCCATTCACACACTCCATCCAAGTCTCAGACTCTTTCTTCTTGGAGTTTCTAAACTGCAGTCTGTACTGCTCTGGAGTAAGGCCATACCTGAGACATAAGGCCTCCTTCATATTGGGGTAGGTCATGGCACCTGTCAACTCTAAAGGCTCTAGAGCACTTCTCCCAGACGCCTCAAAATGTTTCCACAGGCCCGCCCCCCAATACTTGTCAGGCACATCATTCATCTTCAATGCAATTTCATACGAAGTGAACCAGGCATAAATATCCTCACTCCTATGGTAATTCTGTACCAGGTCTTTGGGAATATATACTTTACCCCCATGCACTGGCTGCGCGCTGCCACCATTAGAACTGGCATCCACCTCCTTGTTTTTCAGATCCAGCTCTTTTATTCTCAATTCATGATCCAAAAGCAATTTCTTTTCCTCTAAGGCGCGGGCCTCTCTCTTGTCTTCCGCTGCCCTTTCTTTCTCCAACTCCAATTGCCTCAGTTTCATTTTCATGACTTCCAAGTCATATTCTCTTATTCTTTGATTTTCCTGTAACTCTTCTGGGGTGAGGCCCCTACCGGAGTGGTTGCTGCCAGCTCCTGAGCCTACTCTGCCCACTGGCAGATCTTTGCTTTGAAAACCATTCTCTACATCCACATCATCTTCCGCTTGTGCCTCCCAATGGGCTCTCAAGATTCTCTGTAGCTCCTCCTTTCTGTAGGCGCTTTTTATGGGGCACTCAAACTGCTGGCAGAAGTACCTCAGGTGCTCAACTTTGTATGAACCCAAATCTTCAATGCAAAATTCTAATTCTGCTTCTTCTGCCCTCTCACTGGGTGCCTTCCCATTCTGAGACATGATGCTTTTCGAAGAGTTACTCAAAAATAGAATTTAAAAAAAACTCAACCAATAGTATGCGGTGGCGTAATGGTCTGCACTCACTAGTGATGTATACCAATTACTGTGGGTCAAGTACAAATACAAGTTCAAATCCCACCGCCTGACCACCAATGTTAGAACTGGGGGTCTCTAGTTGGCAGAGGTGGGTACCACTGTCCAAATAGGGACCCTTGCTTCTAGTCAGGACAAGGAGATAACCCTCTCAGATAACCCCTGCTCGCCCTCAAGGTAGCTTGGCCTGAGCAGTCTAGGCTAACCAGAGGCAATGCGTTAAGTATTTGTACCAACACTCACAGTAACACAGTGAAAACACCACAGACTGATTCCACAACAGTTTAGGAAAATAAAGATATTTATTCTAAACTACACAAGACCAAAACGGCAAAAATCCAACATACACAGTTCAAGGATATGGTTTCAAAAGAGTTCTTCAGGTTGTAATCAAAGTTCTTTAAGTTGCGTTAAAATAATCCACAGATGCGTGAAAAGTTCACAGATGCGTCACGTTTACTCACAGTACCTTTTAGATGCAACAAAGTTCCACAAGCAGGAAGCTGGTGCGGTGGAAACAAGCGATGCGTCACTCCTGAGACCCTGGGGAGGCGATGCGACAGCCCCGCTGCAGCAGCGGGCGTGTTGCGACGAATCCGGTCTGTATGGGGAGGAAGGCAGCTTGCGTAGATTCCGGTGCGTAGGTTCCGTGGGAAGTCTGTTCTCGCAAAAGGCACGATGCGATGATCTCGTAGGGGCTGCGACGATCTCCGGGGCGACGATGCGCGGTCCAGCGGTGATCCTCTCTCTCGCAACTCCTCGATGCGATGGTTCTGCGACGATGCTCGCAGCGACGTGATGCGGTCCGCAAGCAAGCGGTGCGGCGATCTCACCCAGCGACGACAGGCTCTGCGACGACACTCGCAGCGATGTTCGATTCTCCCGCACCGGTCTGGTGCGTTCCGCAAACGAAGGATGCGACGGCTCCGGCAGCGGCGTCAGGCGCTGCGCCGATCTCGACCTTCGTAGCGGCGGGAAACTTCTCGCACTGTCGGGGATGCGCTCCGCAAGCGAGCGATGCGACACTTTTCAGCTTCACAAGTTCTCAGCTTAGTCTCAAGCTTCCCAGCTCAGATTCAACCTCCAGAGGCCCCACAACTGGATCAAGCACTCTAGGAAGGACAGAACTCTCTCAGCAGAGTTCAGGGAGACTGGGGGTGAAGTCCTTTTGTTCCTGGGACTTCAAAACAGGGAGCCAGCTCTTCTCAGGCCCTTGGAGATTCCTTACAAGACAGGGGACACAGCTCACAGCAAAGTCCTTCCCCTCTCCTTGGCAGCAAAGCAACAGCAGGTCAGTCCAGCAGAGCAACAGCAGGACAGTCTTCCTTCTTCAGAGTCAGCTTTCTCCTTGGCAGAGGTTCCTTCTTGATTTCCAGGATGATCTAATTTTCTGTTGTCAGGGGTCCTGTACTTATACCCCTAAAGTCTTTGTTCTCTCTGTGCATGTGGGCCCTGAGCCCGGTCTGAACCAGTTCTGGGTGGATCCTGAGTACTTTGTTTTGCTGGCTGCATCTTTCCTTTCAGAGTGAGGGGCAGGGTCCTCAGCCGCCCAGCAGGAGGTGGAGCCAGCATTGTGGCAGGCAGGCACAGCCCTATTCAGCCCAGGTGCTAACTCCTCCCACCACTCAGGTTGCAATTGCATTCATTCAGCCTAGTGCTGACTCATCCAGCCTCTGGGGGAATTCCCCAGCCCCTGTCACTCACAAACCAGACAGTCAATACACAAACAGGCCCAGGCACACAGAAGGGTCAGACAAGAGAACAGCAACTTTCTAAAAGTGCTGTTCTCAAACACAGGATTTAAAAAACACCTTTCTTAAAAGATGTATTATTAAATTCTGAGTTCAGGGATATTAGATACTTATGTCCTATCTTGTTCCTATGGGAAGAAATGCTGTTAACCACTGTAGCCAGCATCCCCCATGTTAACCTATGGAGCAAGATAACCTTACAATAGTGAAAAACGAAAATGGCTGTGATTCACTACCAGAGCATGTTACCTGCACTAGTACATGCTCTACCTTTCACATACACGGCACCCTGCCCAGGGGGGTACCTTGGGCCTTCCATAGGGGTGACTGATGTGCACAAAAGGGAAGGGTTAGGCCTGGTCAGCGGGGACGCGGACCAGGAGGACATGGCAGTTCTAAACTGCCCGTAGGCGCTGCAGTGGCAGGCCTGAGACACCATTTTAGAGCTACTCCTGTGGGTGGCACAATCAGTGCTGCAGGCCCACTAGTAGCATTTGTCATCACCAGCCCTGGCACACCCAGTGCACTTTACTAGGGACTTCATGGTAATACAAATATGCCAAACATGTATATCCAATCAGAATAACAATTTACATAGGGAGCACTTACACTCTGGCACTGGTCAGCAGTGGCAGAGTGTCCAAAGCATCTAAACCAGCAAAAACGAAATCCAGCACAGCATCAAAAATACAGGAGGCAGAGGCAAAAAGATGGGGGTAATCACGCCAAAGATGCCAGGTCTAACAATTACACTAACATGGATCTAAATTCTCAGGTTTATACCAGGCCAAGATAGTACCCAGGGAGAAATGAATTAAGTTAAAACGGAATCAGGTCAGGAGCCATCGATGGAAAGGCTTGGTCACTATTCTCAAGTAGGGCTCAATTGATGGAGAAGATATTATCAGATAATGAGCCCTAACAAGAGATTTCTGTAGCTCCTGCTCCTCACGTTCCAACATAAAAATATTCAATGGTTGTGCTTTGGTCCATTTCACATCATCCTTTCTGATGCCTTCAGTAATCATCTGATTGTACCAAGTCTGCTTGCACTGTCTCTAAAAGATCTGTCAGTAGGGATTCTGTGAGTCTGAAGAGTCACAAATATTTGGGGCATGTGAGTTCTCTAAATTCTGAGGAAAGTATTGTTAGGAAGGATTTCCAAAGGTCAGGGAACAAGGCTCTCTGGTTGGTAAGAGAGAGAGAGAAATTCGTTCCATGCACAGCATGTTCCATATGCGGAGTAGCCACCCTGAATAGGTGGTGAGGAGGCTGACCCCCACTGTGCCAGGATATTTTGATGGGCCTCTCCCAGTGCCAGGCCTATTTGGCGACCTCTGTGTGACTTAAGAGGGAACATGAGAGCGTTGGGTAGGCCTAGGAGAATGTGTTATGGAAAGTGGGGGAGCTCTGTATCAAGATAAGTGTCTATGTCATTGAGCACCTGCATCCAGTAGGTGGCTAATTGGGGTCACTCCCACAATATATGTCAGGGTGCAAGCGTAAGGGTTCTCTCTCGGGGTCCTCCTTATGGAGTCTAGTGAGTGTAAGATACCAATAGGTAGATATTTAGGTGGCCGTCTAATACTTGCAACACTTCGCACCGTGTGCCGGACTCTGTAGTATATGTCTTCTCATTCTCACTGTGTGAGTGTGCGTCCCAATTCTACTTCCTACCTTCTTTGACTTGCAGACTTGTTGGGCACCGGGGGTGGCCTTAGTAAGCAATATAGCTGAGATGTGAGGTGAGTATCTGATGTTTTAGATAGCAACCACTTCTCAAATGCTTTTAGATGGCGCTGTACCTAGGGGCGAACTCCTGGGTCATCCCAGGGTGGAATTCTGGATTATCTACTATGGGAGTTAGCGGAGATGGGAATGTTATTAGAGCTCTTTTCTCCGCTGCTTTGTCCCACGCTGCCAAAGGAGCCAGTGTGACAGGCGAGAGATAGAGGCTCTTGAGGCTGGCTTGTTTAGGTAGAAAAGGGATCTTCCATAGTAACCGCCCTGCCACGCCCTGTCCATGAAAAACCAGTGATTCTCTGATTTAGGGCGCGACCACTCCACAAGCACCTTGATCTGAACCGCCCAGTAATACTCCTGTAAATTTGGGACCCCAAGATCATCCTCTTTTGGGGGCCTGTAACTCAGCTCCCATTGTAATCGAGTTCTCTTGTAAGCCCAAATTAAACATTCCACCTCTCGCTGAAGAGTGCGTAGTGTGCCAGGAGGAGGTTCTAGCAAAAGGGTCTGAAAAAGAAATGGTATTTTTGGTAGTATGGTCATTTTTACTGCTGCTATCCAGCCAAGCCAGGACAGTGTGTGTGGTCTCCAACGGCGTAGGACTGCGCGTATTTGGTGAAGTAATATGGTATAATTCAAAGCTTTGGTGTGCTGTATAGATGCAGTGAGTTGAATCCCTATATATGGAATTGCCACAGATGCCCATTGCATGGGGTAGGTGCCTTGCAATTCCGCTAGTGTGGGGGCTTAAGAGATAGACTAAGGGCTTGTGACTTATGGCTATTAATCTTGAAGCCCGCTGCTAGGGAAAATTGCTCAAGTTCGGACAGGAAGGCTGGGAGGGAGATCTGGGGATACTCCAATGTTGCGATCACAAGCTAAGTGTATGTTTGTCTCTTCCAAATTGTACTCCAGCAATAAGGGGGTTGTAACGAGTTCTTTGGGCCATTGTCTCCAAATTTAGGGTGAAAAGTAAAAGGGAAAGAAGGCTGACCTGTCTTGTGCCCCTGTGAATCGGGAAGGGGGTAGATGTGTATCCGTTCACTCGTACTGTTGCCACTGGCCTGGTGTAGCCACTGAAGATCCAATCTATGAATCTAGTGGGGAGCCCAAAATGCTGCAAGGTCACCTCTAGGTAAGTCCATTGCACTCTGTCAAATGCTTTTTCAGCGCCACAAGAGAGGAGCATGCGTTCGGTGTCAAATTGTTGTGCTTTATCTATTATATGGAGCAATCTTTTGGTGTTGTCCGGCATTGTCGATCGGGGACAAATCCCGCCTGATCCGGATCTATCAGACTGGGAAGAAGAGGGGATAGCCGCTATGCAAGGATCCCGGTGAACAGTTTTAAATCAACATTAAGAAGGGAGATGGGCCTATATGAGGCACATTGCCGCTTATCCTTTCCGGGTTTGGGTATTACAACCACGGAAGCTCCTAACATGGTTGGGGGAGTGATGAGGAGATACCAATGGCATTGTGTACTCTACTGAGGATCAGGGCTAATATGGGGCAGAGGCTTTTATAAAATAAAGCAGTGAACCCATCTGGGCCAGGGGATTTTAGCGGTTTCCGCTTGGAGATGGCAGATATGAATTCCTCTATTTTAATAGGGGACATGATGGACTCTGCCTGACTTTGCGTTACTGTGAGAGTGGGCGCACTCCGGAGATACCGGGCGGGGACATCTGGGGACGGGCTTGTGCTTCATAAAGCCCTGCATAACATTGGCGGAATGTTTCAGCAAAGTGCTGATCGGTAACCCTCTCCTCTCCTGTTGGGGCAAGAATTGATGAGATCCTGGATTCCTGTCTCTGTATTGCCAGTCTGTTGGCCAACTACCTCCCAAACCTGTCTACCCTGGTGTAGAAGGTATGGCGGAGTCTAAGCGCTGCATACTCTGCCCTAGCAACATCTAGAGTGGATAGCTGGGTTTGTGCGGCTTCTAGCTGTCTCCAGACCCTAGGGGCACTGGTCCTCCAATAAATGCGCTCTAGTTCCTGCACTTGGTTCATCAAGAGCTCTCCTTTTTCTCTGCGTATTTTGTTATCTGAGACTGCAATCGCGATTAATTTCCCTCTGACCTTTTAGGGCATCCCAAAGGGTGGCTAAGAAAGTCTTGGGTGTCATTTGTCGCCAGGTAGTCTTGCAGGGTCTTTGAGATCTGCTGGATCACCTCAGGGCAATGTAATAACATATCCCAGAGGTGCCAGATTTGTGGAGGGGGCTGGTGCATGACAGGGAGAGAGCCAGCATTATCGCTGAATGATCTGAAAGCGTACATGGTTGTATCTCTATTTTTTGATTGTGAGATCTTAAATTGTGCATACCCAGTCAATTCTCGCATAGGTCTTGTGAAAGTGAGAGTAGAATGTGTTTTCTCGGGCTGTGGGGTGTATGTTTCTCCACATATCAGCTAGGCCTGCCCTTTTTTAGTGTCTGGAGTCCCTCATCCCAAAGTGCCCCAGATAGTCCCTGTCTCCGGCACCGATCTATCTAAGGCGTTGTCGAAAGCCAGGTTCAAGTCCTCCTCCCCAGCAATAGCTTTCTGTTGGGGGATGCACTGACTTCTTGCACTACCTTTTGTAGGTATCCCTCCTGACCCGCTGAACCGATTGTAAGCTTGTGGGAATCTATGAGAAAAGGATACACTAACAATCTATCCTTGAGTTACGCTTGTCTAATACCTAGCTTTCCAGGAAACGTATTAAAAATGAGAATGGCTACTCCTGCTGTTTTTGTGGAAAGGGAAGAAAAGAGCTGCTGGGGAAATACTCTAGCGCGGAGCCTGTATGTGTCCACTGGGAGGAGATGAGTTTCCTGAAGGAGACAGATGTGTGCTCCAGAGTGCTCGAGATAAGAAAGGATAGCGCAAGGCTTATTTGGACTATTAAGCCCTTTGACATTCAAGGTGAGGATTTCAAGGGTCTGTGACATTACGACGGTCGTGGTGTGAGGCTAAGATAGTGTGCTCTTGAAGAGAGAGGTAAATACTGTTGGCGTGTGGCAGACAAATGTTCAGCCTAAACCAGTGACATAGCAGTGACGAGGACCTGAGAGACGTGTCAACAGATCGTGAGGAGGGGACACAACAACAACCCC
This sequence comes from Lissotriton vulgaris, assembly GCF_964263255.1. Lineage (NCBI taxonomy): Eukaryota > Metazoa > Chordata > Amphibia > Caudata > Salamandridae > Lissotriton > Lissotriton vulgaris. The sequence continues at coordinate 179,824,394 of NC_141699.1, forward strand.
ATATAAACATGATAAACAAACAACATTTCTCAAAATAGTACTGTAAATGTCCTGGTATGGTTAGACCCACAGGTGGTGGTGGAAATGTTCCGGATCATCATGCCGCCCCGTCCCTCTCAGGCCCCCCCCCCCCCACTCTAGGTGGGCTAGTGAGGCACCGTGAGGGCCCTGTGTCAGTGTATTGCCACTGAACAGCGGGGTGAAGAACCACTCATGCCTGACTGGCAGAATCCTCTCCTAGGGATGCCAGAACTGCCCAGCGCTCTTTGGTTATCGTCTCTGGGTCGGGGAGCAGCTGAGTCGAGGTTTGGCCGACTGTTTTCCAGTTACGGGTTTCCCGTCCTCTTCCCAAGCCGGCAGTCGGTGGTGGGCTTGCCGAGGAATCATCAAGGATGTTCAGCAGTTGGTGAGCTTCCTTCACTGAGCGAACTTGCTGAATTTTTCCATTGAGGTAAAAGATTAGGCAGAACGGATGTCCCCAGGAGTACAGGATTTTGATGTCATGAAGGTGTGATATGATTAGATGGAATGCCCTCCTTTTCTGTATTGTGGAGGCTGCAAAGTCTTGAAAGAGGACATGCGGATGCCCCTGATTTTGGACTGGGTGACTGTCTGCTTTTTGGAGTATGCCTTTTTTGTAGCTGAAAGTCGTGAACACATGTGAGAATATCAGCAGAGGGAGCTGGAGAAGGTCTTCTCAGACACTACCTGGTGTGTGCAGTTGAGTTTGATCTCCAGGTCAGTGGGAGCCTCCAGGATTGATCTGTGAAGGCCTTCCCCGAATAAAGCAATGTTCTGGCCCTCAGCTCCGTGCAGATTAGCCCGAATGCGTATATTGTTGCACCTTGAGCGGATCTCTAAGTCCTCGATATGTGCTTGGAGGTCCTTGAGGCAGATTACTTTTTGCTGGAGTTGTTCGATCTCCTCGTCTCTAATCATGCTCTGTGGTTCCAACGTGTCAACCCTGTCTCCAAAGGAGTCTACATCTTTTCTCACCTGCCTGATCACCTGAGCAAGATCAGTCTTATTGTTTTCAAATCGTCCCACAGGGAGGCAAAGAGGGTTTCAATGAATGAGCGGGTGAGCAAAGCCTCTCTGTCCCCTGGATCAGTAGGTTCTGGCATTTCTGATGTACCGAATGTAGGAGAGTAGGATCTGCTTCTTATAGTTACCCCCACTTTTTGCTGATGTTTAACTGTTTTTCGACTTTAGTCGGGCTGGGGCCCTGCTATCCTGGACCTCAGCCTAGCTGCTTCCTCTCTAAAAAGATTCCATGTACTTTAGGTACACTCCAGATTGGATACTGGGGTACCCTTATGAGTCCCTAGTATATGGAACACTATGTTCCCAGGGCATAGGTACCCCAGGGGCCTACCTGGGGCGGCAGCATGTATTATGCAGCCCCTGGGCAGCCTTCCAAAATGACACAACAGGTCTGCTACAGCAGCCTGTGTAAGGTGGTGTATGCACCCCTTTCCTAGATATAGGTTCCCTATATATCTACCTTATATCACTGCACATATAAACCAATCAGTCACCCCTATGGCAGGCCTTATCACTCCAGAAGGCAGGGTGCTGGGTTTTGTGTGAGAGGGTGCCCATGCATGAGCAGGGCCCCTCTGCAGCCTTCGGAATCTATTATTCGGGGTTGTTCTGTGATGCAGCCAGATCATATACTCTTAAGTGCATTATAACCTCGCGGTAAATGCTAACTTTGTAATGGCTGCAAGAAAACATGTTGTGTTTGGTGTCAAACACCTTGGAATCATAACTCCCCACCAGTACTGGCAGCGGAGGTATGATTCCAACCTCCTAGAGGGAGAAACATGGCCACACCGGTAAATCTGGTACCAGCTTAACTGAACTATGGCATCACAAAATGGCTGTTGCAGCCACAGACATGAGTCTGGCCTCCTTCTGCTGGATGAAACTCCAGCAGGGCAGGCCTGGACAATAGGTGTCCTGTCACAGGGAGGTGTAACCACCTCCCAGACAGGCTTTAGTATATTGGGGCTGTGTGGGTGCACTCCAAGAGTTCTTTGAAGACTGTACTGGGGGCACAATTGGTTTCCCTGTGTGTGGCCCAGTTCAAACCGGTTGCAAGGGCTTGCAGCCCCTGTTCTGGCGTGAAACTGGGCAAAGGAAATGGGTGTAGCTACCCCTCTTTTCAAACCCTCCCGTAGGTGAGTCCCCAGAGTTTGTCCCACCCCTTCCTTGGGTATAAAGTAGGAACCCCTGACTACAGGACTTTAGATTTACCTGGATGAAACTCTGATACTGAATCCTGGAACTTCAACAATCTGCAAGGCACTAGATGACTGAAGAATCATCCTTTGAAGTAAAGGAGTTACTCCCCTGCGTGGCAGGCACCAAAGGTGCATCTGACTGGTGTGCATCTTCTAAGCTCCCGCCGGACTCTGAAGAATTTGCAACACAGGAAATGGGTTCCCAGACTTCCCAGAGACCGACCCGAGCTCCCAGCAAAGCTGAGACCTGTAGCCCTTGTGGGAACCATGGAACCAGAACCCCTGGACACTGTGCATATTTGCAAGTGCATATGCTTCTTGGCAATCCTTGAAGCTGTGCTTTGGGTTACTTGTAGCCCAGACCCCGAGCAGCAATTCCACTAACGATTGTTGGCCTACACTCCACAAGTGTTCCGTGAGCTGGCCCTTTGTGTTTTCTCTCGAGGTACCTTCGCTATCCCTGGTCCATCAACCTGTGGTTCCCTGAGAAGGCAACTTTAACTTTCCTTGGGATTCCCTAGTTGCTCCAGATGTGCCCTGACTCTCCGATGCTTGGGGAGTTCCCTGGACCTTGTTGGTCTTCACTGAAGCATCTTTTCTCTTCCCATGTGGGTTGCTGTTGCTAAGGCTTGTTGTGTTCAATCCAAGCACCGACACGGCAGCACTCGACGTCCTTCATGGCACAGCTCGAATCCAGCTCCTGGTTGTCATCAACACCTCCTGGTCCTCATGGCTGCAGAGTCAAGCTTCACCTCTTCGCGCCTGAAGCACCGGACATTGGTGTACATTTGTCTATTGTGCCCCTGGTCACTGGCAAGTGACCCAGCCTCTGTCCCCTCTGCTTTCAGGTTCTTCACATCTTCGATCCAGGCTTGAATCACACCGGACACTCTTCTCCTTCACAGCAGCAGCACTTTACAGCAGGTGGCCATTGAAAACGACAACAATTCCCGACACCATTTGACACCTATGCACCTGGCTTCCCTGGGTGATGTAACTCGAGTACTCAGGTGCTCCCGTGGGTGTTGGCCCTAGAACCCTCTAAGTCGAAAGGGGTTTGCTCAAAGTCCTCTCCTAAGTGTCCTTTATCTTTAAAATTCCAATCGCAACTTTCCCCATAGAAGCTAACGGCGCCTGTGGCTGTGTTCTCACACTGCACGCGTCCCTCATGGGTCCCCTGTGTCAATACCTTGAGTGGTTCCTTGGGGTTCCGGCGATTCTACGTGCAATAGGCACTGTGTCTAGTCAAGTTGTGGTTCTTATACCACTTTCTTAATATATGATTTGGTCTCCCCCTAGGACTCATTGTATATTGTGCTATTTACTGAAGTTCTATTGTGTTTATATTGTGTATCTTGCTCTGTAATCTCATGAAGAGATTACTAGAGAGTGTTTAGTAATAAATACATATATTTTATATATACCTTGTGTGGTTCTACTTTCATTTAGACATTCAAGAGGTTATAATCTGGTAAACCAAACTGCTTTACACTCCTTCAAGACTTAGCCTGAAGGCTGCTCTCCATAGCTACCACTAGGAAAGCTTTCAATAAAGGTTGTCTTTAAGCCTATCATCAATAAGGGTTGTTTGGACCGGTGCAAGGTGCCCACTATAACTAGTGGACAGCATATGCCAAACTAACTTCTCACACCGGAGCCGGACGACTTGAGCAGGAGGTCTTTAACCAAACGGTCTTTTTTCCCCTTATTGGCTGTCATGCTGAAAGAGCAAAGGAAGTAATCACTGGCGGGATCTCTGTGTCCGACATCTTAGATATTTCTTCTTGCGGCAAAATGGAGGGGGCATCCATCCCCAGGGTCCAGTGTATAATGGGGTTGCTAATCTGGCGTAGGCTTGCTTCCTCTCCAAGGCAGTCCTCGAGTAGCCTGGGGAACTGGAGCCCTCCAAAGTCTGGATAGGGGTGTAAGGTTCTGTCTGTGCCGGAGATTACCAGCAGGTGGAAGGAGGCCTGCGATTCTGCCTCATGTGGTCCTGGCTATGTAAGCTCGCCTCCGACTATGCGGGGGGCACACACGCTGCAGAAGCTCCCGGCGTGCAGTAGGGCTCTCTAGAATAGGACCTCGTGCCCCCGCGGTTGAGAAGGGCCCGCAGGAGGCCCACCCCTGCCCATGCGTGAGCTCAGTGTGCCAGAGTATATCCAACAGTCTAGAGCCCCCAATGAAGATTGTGGCACAATCACGGGAAGGAAGGGGGTCAGCAGCTCACCTGCAGATCGATGGAGCGCAGGGCTGGTCCCAACCCAGCCGCTGCCACTCGTTTTTCGCCCTCCCTAATTTCACATCAGTTGAGGGGCCTCCGTTTGATATGGTTCGGTGTGGGTTACAGCTTCCTCAGCTGTGCGCTTTGCTGTTCTGCGTCCAGTGGTGCCTCTAACGGTACAAAAAGGGGGTGGTGATGGTCGGAGCTTCTGAATCAATCAGACACTCACACCCAGTCAAGAGATCTGGGTGTAATCCATCACCGTTCTTTAGCCCACTCTGCCACCCCAGTTCAGACATGGCTATATGCAAATCAGTCTGACCCTGTGCCTCATGGGAACAGTGCAGCCCGAACTGCCAAGACATGTCTTCCCTGGACCGGAAACAAGCTTCCGAGGACCGGTTTCTGGCATTCCAGCCTTCTTCAGCCCGGCTTGCTTGAATCCAGTAGCAAAGTGAGCAAGGGACTCATGCCTGAGTATACCCTGCCACACTTATGGCGGCCAAAAGCGGTACAAAAGGGGTTGGTGATGGACGGAGCTTCTGAATCAATAAGACACTCACACCCAGTCTAACCCATCAGCAATGAGGCCGGCCCCCTCTCATCAGCTCCACTGGGTTCCAGGCACAGCGCTGTGGCTCACAAGGCCAGCCCGTTCTCCCAGGAGCAAATTCCAACGCTACTCAGTAGCTCAAGTGCGGTCTCGGCCTCTCGCCTCGGCTCGCGTTTCTTGCTGTCAGCGCTCGCCACGATATATGGTAGAGACCAGGTGTCAGTTGAGGGAGGGCAGCAGCAGATTCTCAGTCCATCTTGAGGGGAGCACAGTCCGGCGCCAATCTCTGCCTGAGTCAGCGCTGATTTGGTTTTCTTGGCCCCCGCTGCCGCCACGGCCAGCCCCACCTCCAAGGGCACGCTGTCTGATCCTTTGTTTCCTTCATGGGACTCTGCCGCAGGTCAACGGTCTCTCCCCAGCAAGCGCGATGCCTCAGCATTTCCTCACCGTGGTCGCAACCAAACCGCTGTGGGGCCTACCAACCTCCACCTCACCAGCATGGGAGACCATCTGTCATTACACCAGCATTGGAGGGGCTCACTTTCTGGGTTCCGCCAGTCCCCTGCTTCGGTGCCACTTTCCCGGGCCGTTGGCCACTGCCCGCTCTGGTCCGATTTTAAGGTTCTGCAGGGCTTTGAAAGGGCCTGGGCCATCTCCTTCGCAATCTCCAGCAGCTCTCTTCAGGGTCGGCCTGCGCCCGTCTCTCTGATGTCAGGAGTCGTCAAGTGCCACCCCAAGGCCTGCGGAGTTTCTTGCCTATTTCCGCCTGCCCCCTGGTAGTTAGGAACGGTTCTCATGGACCAGCTACGCAATGCCTGGTCAGTAGGACGGAGCAACGGGCAGGCACGTCCTACTCATTCACCATCTTGGCCACTGCTCCAGCAGGAGTTTTTTTTTATTCCGGCATAGAGAGCGTTTCCGAAGTCCAGTCTGCTGGTGATGAGTGCGTGGGTGATGGTTTTCCTGGAGTCGGGGGGCATCCACTTGAAAATCTTGCGAAGAATGCGGAGGTTGTTGAAGCATGCAGAGGTAACGGCATTGATCTGGTAATTCATGGTAAGTGAAGAGTCGAGTATGATGCCAAGGTTGCGTGCATGGTCTTTAGGGGTGGATGAGTTTCCAAGGGCAGGGGCCCACAAGGTGTTGTCCCATGCGGAGGGGGTGGAACCGAGGATGAGGACTTCTGTTTTCTCCAAGTTGAGCTTCAGGCAGCTGTTGCTCATCCAGGTCGCAACAGCTTTCATTTCCTCTTGGAAATTGCACCTGCTGATGTGGGTTTCCTTGGTGAGGGAGAGGATAAGCTGGGTGTCATCGCCATAGGAGATAATGTTGAGTCTGTAGTTTCTGACGATGTTTGCGAGGGGGGCCATGTACACGTTGAAGAGTGTGGGGCTGGGGGAGGATCCTTGGGGTACTCCGCATCTGATCTCCATTGGTTCTGAGAGGAGGGTGGGAGTCTTATTCTCTGTGTTATGCCTGAGAGAAAAAATCATATCCGGTCTAAGGCTGTTCCTCGCATGCCGGCATCGTGGAGTCTGGTGGCTTGTGTGCGGTGTGAGACGGTGTTGAAAGCTTCTGATAGGTCCAGGAGGATGAGGGCTGCTGTGTGGCCTTGGTTGAGGAGGGTGCGGATGTCGTTAGTGGCAGCAATGAGGGTAGTCTTGGTGCTGCGGTTGTTGCGGAATCCGGATTGATAGGTGTCTAGGATGCTGTTGGTATCAATGAAGTGTGCTAGCTGGGTGTTGACGATCGTTTTGATTACTTTGGCGGCAAAAAGGAGCAGTGAGATGGGCCTGAAGTGCTTGAGGTTTGTCCAATGTGCGGAGGGCTTCTTTAGGAGGGGGTTTGACTTCGGCATGTTTCCAGTCATCAGGGAATGTGGCGGTCTCGAGGGAGCAGTTGATAGCTTGGCATAGCTCGGATGTGAAGGTAGTGGCGGCCCTTTGGAAGATGTGCGGCGTGTAGGAGTCAGTAGGTGCTCCAGAGTTCATGCTCTCGATTGCCTTGAAGGTGTCTTCCATGGTGAGAGGGGTTCAGGTGAGAAGGTTCTGTTGGATGGCATCTTTGGGGGTGGGGTTGAGGTGATGCTGTAGTTTTGGTTTTCAAAGTTGTCTTAGAGCGTCTTGATCTTGAGGTGAAAGAAGGAGCTGAGTTTGTTGCAGAGGTCTTGGGGGAGAAGGACGTCGGTTGTTTGGCTTTTGGGTCTGGTGAATTCCTGTATGTTCCTTGGAGTTGTGGGCGTTGGAGAGGATTCTGCCATGGATGAAGTTTTTCTTTGTTGATTTGATGAGTTGTTGGTGTGCCATGATGGCTGCTTTGTAGGCGAAGTGTGCTTCTGGTGTTTTGCTGTTTCTCCACGTCTTCTCCAGTCATCGGCAGGAGTGCTTAGATTTTTGGAGATCCCTGGTGAACCAGTTGGCTTTCCTGTTGTCTTGTCTTGTGGTGTTCTGGAGGGAGGCGAGAGTGTTGGTGCAGTTGGCGATCCATTGGTGGAGGCTGATTGCTGCTGTGTTGGCATCTGCCGTAGTTGGGGGAGTTGTGCATGTGTTGGCGGAGGTGAGTTGCTCTTTGGAGACTTTGTTTCAGTGTCTGCATGGGGCCCGGGGCATGCGCTTATGTGCAGTGGGTTTTGTGAAGAAGAAATGGATTCAGTGGTTGTCTGTCTAGAGCAATTTCGTGGTGTGGCTGAAGCAAATGTTGTTTCCTCCGGCGAAGATGAGATCGAGTGTGTGTCCTGCTGTGTGAATGGGGGTGGAGACAAGTTGCTTCAGTCCGATGTTGGTGAGGTTCTCGAGGAAGATGGTGGTGTTTGCATCACTGTTGTTGTCCCGGTGGAAGTTCGGTTCTCCCAGAAGTATGTAGTCTGTAGAGGCGAGGGCATGGGGTGCGATGTGGTTTGCAATGACGTTGGTGAAGGGGATGCGGGGTCTGGGAGGTTTGTAGGCGAGTGTTCCGCAGAATGTCATTCTGGTGTTGGGCTGGATATGGAAGTGGACGTGTTCCATGGAGGCATCGTCTGAGTTGGTCGTTGTGAGTCGGAGGGAGCATTTGTGGAGGCCTCCTCATGGGCGGTTGAGGCTGTCTTTCCTCAGGATCTTGTATCCATCAGGGTGGTGGTTGCAATGCCGGCTGTGGAGCTGGCATTTGTCCAGGTCTCTGTGAGGAAGGCGATGTCAGGCGTGTGAGTGTTGAGGAGGGCCCAGATTTCTATGGCGTGTCTGTGCAGGGAGTGTACAGTGAGGAGGATGCAGCTCAGTGGCTTGTATGCGGTGGTGTTCAGTTGGTTGGGGTGGCTTCCTGGGGCCGGAGGTGGGTGAACGGGCGTCAGCAGTGTCGGCAGGAGATCGGGCCATAGGCCTCAAGAAGGTCTGCCGAGCAGGTTGGTCTATTTGGCAAGATGCTGGAATTCTGCAAAGACTGGAATTAATAGCAGGGACAGTGACCATGTTTCTTGCAGGCATAGCAGATCGCATCTCTGCAGAAATTCTAATGCATCACTGTTGTTTATAGTACTCTTGAGCCTGAATACATTCCATGATATAATTAACAGGGGATTCGCTGATGTATTACTGTAAGGAATCATCTGGTTTGCTCCCTGAGTGCTAGGATTGGGTTGGGAACTTCCCTGCCAGGTTGGCAGCTAGACAACCCAAATCACTTGTATTTTGTGGGACTATCGTGTCTCCAGTAATTCTGTGTGCTGCCATTCTTTGGAGAGAAAGAGCATCGGGTTCCCAAATTAGCACTGGATTCTCAAATTAGGGAAGGCATAACTGGATGATGCAATCATAATTCCTCCTATAATGCACCTCTCTTGTTGTTGCGCCAATCTTGTGTTGGAACTTCCCATCAGCATATATGGATAGCTTTCTTGTAGGGGGTGACTGAACCTGGATCCTCCAATTAGCAAAATAAGCCATTTCTGCTAGTATCTTTTGAGCATGAGCACAGTTTTTCCAGATGGCTATTTCCGATTCTTTTGATGGATGTCAGCTCGAGGACCTGAATTGTACCTGTACCAGGTCCGATGTATAGGGTGCCAACTCTGGAATATGTTGCAGGATTTTCAGGATATTTTACCTATTTAGGATGTCCATGCTCCCTCATGAAGTATACTCTGGTATAATATTGCTTTTCTGAGTGAATATTTGAGTCTTTTCTGGTGTGGGTTAGACCTTAATTCGTGGCCAAGGTTATTTTGCTTAGGGTGGATGGACTAGTGTGCGCGTAGGAGGGAAATTATCTAATAAAGGCAGTATCCTCGCCTTTGTGACTCCTGAGGTGCGTGATCTTGCAGGTTGCCTTGCTGGGCTTAGAGATGCTCTGTCCATCACCACCCCCTTTTGTACCGCTTTTGGCTGCATATATCCATGTCTGAACTGGGGTGGCAGAGTGGGCTAAAGAACGGTGATGGATTAAACCCAGATCTTTTGACTGGGTGTGAGTGTTTGATTGATTCAGATGCTCCGTCCATCACCACCCCCTTTTGTAGGGCTTAGAGATGGGGCATGGACCCTGGCATCCGTGATTTCTAGGGAACTTGGTCCTGCACAAAGCCTATTCCGAGATAAGGGAGTGGCTGGTCCCCTTGCTTCTGCATTTTCTGGGGTGCTTGGTTTTACGCATTGCTTGTCACAGCATCATGGGTAATAACTGATTTACTAGCATACGACTTGTTCTGGAAAATTGTGGCTGGGTGAGTCTAGGGCTCTGTCTCAGCTTTTGATACTGCGTGAGATTATCAGATGAGGCTGAATGTGTGCGGAGTCCTTTTGAAAGGGTGCAATATTGTTTTTTGTAGTTTTTGAGTGCTTCTTCAAGCGTTTCTTTGCTCTTCTAGATTATGGTTTGTGGGTAGCTTTGATTTCAGCTTAGGTTCTTGAAGGTACTGTAGTCAAGATCTTTGGATGACTGAGACGTGTATTGGTTTTGGCTTTGATTGCATGTTCCCAATGAGAACAGAAGCGCTGTGGTGATGGAGTTATCAGTTGGCAAATTCCGGTGTCATGTCTGGGGTTTCTTGCGAATTATTCTTGTAGCCTGCATGAGTGGTCAGCTCGTTCGATTCAGGGGTATTTGGTAGTGTCTACTTGGTCTTCAACTCAGTGAATAGCATCGCAGACACTTCCAGGAGGGTACTGAATTTCCTCACAATTGGTAGACATGAGCAATTGTTGCCCTGAGAGGCAAGTTTTGCATCTATTTTATCAATTTTTAAAGCCAGCTCAGATATTACCTTGGCGATAGTCTGCATAGTGTCTATCTGTAACTCCAACTTGTGTGATTGCCACATAAGAGCATTGATTTCTGCTGCCAGGGTCGAGGTATAGATGCTAGTAGAGTGTCTTGGTGGGGTCGACTGATTAGGGGATGAAATTTATTGCTACTAGATGAGTGCTCTCAGCCACTCCCAGAGCTGTTATCACCGTCTACTTGAATGTGGCAATTTTGCTCGGTTGAAGTTAACATGGTGGGCAATCTTTCTGTAATGAGTCACTCCAAGCTTCTGTGTTCTTGGAACAAGAGTATTGTGGGGAGTGCAAGGATCCCCCCACCATCACATCTTCAAACGCCTGTCGATGGATTTACACCCTTGGTAAATCCATTGTACCTTCTAGGGATAGTGGTGAAGTGCCAGCCTGTTCATCCAGTACAGATAGTGCTTGTTTCTCCCATATTTCCACTGTGCGTTCCATATTTAGGGAAGGCATTCTTGTAAAATATTTGCTTATTGGGGTTGGGGCTTGGGCAGTGCCAGAGTCAATAGAATTTTGGGTGTCAGCCCAACTCATGGCTGACCTTTTGATGGGGCTTCTGTTATGCCTGGTTCTCCTTTTGGACATGACCGATGCTTGCCTTTGATCAAACACCCTGTGTGATAGCTTCCAGTTATCTAGGAAGATACTACATCTCTTGTGATCGACAGGGAGGTACTTTCTGGCCCCCTTAAATGTATTAGCTTTTACATAGACAATGGCTAATGGTGGTTTGAGTAACATTGAGATTGGGGTTAAGCATGAGCGAATTTTGCGGATCTCGCGTTCGCGAATTTTGCGGATTTGCGGATTCGCAATCCGCAAAATCCGCGAATTCCCGCGAATTTGCGGATTTTTTTTTTTTTTGTGTTCGCCCGTGTTTCTGCCAGTTCGCGAGGGTTTTGTACACTTTCGCAAATTGCGAACTTACCTGTCGGGTCGCAAGTTTCGCGAACTTGTTGTTTCTACGTGTCCAGCCTGTTTGGGACACTCTTCTTCATCACTGCCACTCTCTGTCACCACTGCCACTCTCTGACTACTCATGCCACCCTCTGGCCCACCCATGCCACCCTCTGTTTCATCACCACACCCTCTGGTTGTCCAGTGTACATTATTTTCGGCAAAGCAAAGCACACCTTCCCTGCCTCAAGTGACCTGAATTAATTTGGGGCTGATTCATGTGTCACAGAATATTTTTGTAGCTGGCACCTGCTTCCTTAGTGCACCCTGATTAGTGATCTTTTGCACTTGCTAAGTGCTTTCATTGTTGCAAAATTAGTTACAACACCTGCCCTGCCCCAACTGACAATAATGAATTAGGGGCTGATTAATGGATTTTAACTTCCAGCCTGGCTCCTGCTTGTCTCCCTTAGCTGTAATTCAGGACCTTTGTGGCATATGTGTAACTATTCTGAGGTTCAGAGCAGGGTCACATAATAGTTTCAACTGGCAACTGAACTCTGGAGGGGCCCCTCAGGAAGCACTCCAGGAAATGGCTACTAATGATGAGCCTGAACTTTTGAACCTGGTAAGTAGTTACTTTCAGTTTTGCTAAGATCGTATTTCTGCAATTTTGCACTTATTCGCGGGGCGCGAACTCACGCGAACAGTGCGAGCAGTGCGAGCAAAATCCGCTGCTCGCGGATTTGCGGATTTTGCGGGAAATTCGCAAATCTCGCGGATTGCGGATTTCCCGAAAATCCGCAAAATCCGCGAGCGGAACGGATTTTCCGCCCACGCCTAATTGGGGTATGTGCATTGCTTACGGTGACTAATGACCAAATTAGATGATTCCAGTGGCTGGGGGTCAAATAAAGAAGCCATGCCTGCTGGTGCCTTAAGCTCCTTGACTTTTTTGAGGATGCAACTCATGCCCTCAGAGGCATCAGAGGGTTGGGTGGAGATAGGGGCCAGATGTACAACCTGCCAAATAGCGCCTCGCAAATAGCGTCGCATTTGCGACTCGCAAGTTGCGAGGCACTATTTGGCATGTACAACAGTGTGTTTAACACTGTTTGCGATTTCCAATGGGGTCTCAAATTGCGAGGCTCATGAAAGTGGTGACCATCTTCTTTAAAGCTTTCTACAACAGAGGAGCCAGCTACCTGAATAAGAGCGTTAATTGCCACATAACATCTAGACCCCTAAGATCTTCCAATGCCAACTTGGCCATCATACCTAAAATATGCAGCGCCCCCACTGGAGGCAGATCCTTCGGCTTTCTAGGCGCAAAATTGTGGAATAACCTCCCTCAGTCTCTGAGACTAACCACAGACTTACTCTCCTTCAGGAAGAACCTAAAGACCTGGCTTTTTAATAACTAATCTGGGTCTTTTTGCGCATGTCTTCCTCCCGCTGTCACATGCCAGGAGACTCTAGTCTGAGTAGTTGCGTGCTTTATCAAATACACTATTTAATTTAATTTAAATATTAAAGAGCTGCTCGCAATTTGCGAGCCCATTGGGAATGACAGGCCCTCCCACCGATGGTGGCCTGCTGGGTTCAGCAGACCACTATGTCTGGGCCTGCTTTTAAATAAATCAGCTTTATTTTCCTTATATGTAGACTGTTTTCCTTAAAGGAAAATGGGATGCATTTAAAAAAAAATATTGAAACATTTTCGTTTAATTTTTTAAGGGCAGGCAGTGGTCCCTAGGACCACTCCTCACCATTAAAAAATAATATTGCATGCATTTTCAAAACATTTGTACATAGCTTTGCGGTCGCTATTAGGAAGGGAACACCCCTTCCTAATAGCGAGTCGCAAAATGGTATTTTGCGAGTCGCAATTTATTTGCGAGTCGCAAAATACTGTTTGTACATGGGACCATGCTTATTAGCGTGCACAAATGGGTCTAAGACCCGTTTGCGCATGCTAAAAAGCATTGTACATTTGGCGCTCAGAGAGCTAAAAGCATAGTGGGCTGATGGGTGCGGGACAAGACCACAATGCCACATAGCCTTGTTGCCTTTGTGCCTTTCTTCCTTGGTGTTATGCCTTGCAAGAAGACCTTGCGTTCCCTTTTGCATGAAGTCCACACCTCCTGCAGCTATTACCCTGGTGTCAGCCCTACTTCAGGATTTTATTGTAGATGGGAAATGTGCAAGCTTGTGCTTAAGTTTAAACTTGTGAGGGGCGTATCGTGGCAGGCAAACAAGCCGAGGCAAGTATGCAAGATTGTAGTTATGATTAAAATGCACAGAAACACACAAAAACCCAGAACTGCCCATGTTTAGACTGGTCCTGGTGGGGGACGGGGCGAGGAAAGGGGAGCACACCAGGTCAGCAGGCCGACCTGAACCTGGTTGGGTCTCTTCTGTGTGTAGCAGGGACTAAACCCAATGCAAACCTCACCACAGCCCCCCCTTCAGTTCTTACCGGGCCTCTGCACCTTGAAGTCTACCCCACTGCAGCTCCTGATATCAAGCAGTGCTTGCTGGGTCTGCTATCAGCAAGTGAGCATGTGTTGCGCCATGTCTAATGGAGTTTGATGGTTCATGGGCACCACTCAGTGCCTTGTCCCCTTGCCTTGATGGCTCAGGAGAGAAAGTATGCAGTCAGTGATTGGCCTTGGTAAAGGGTACCTCCTCTAGCCACCACCACCAAGAATGCTAAATACTAGTGGCTGCCTGGCGTGCTTCTCCGCTGCACTGTGGCTCAGCTCAGATCAGCTCCTCCTCACTGCGTCCTGCATGCGTGCTGCATTAGCAACCTGAGCCCACTGGGGGCACTCTAATGGAATGCTTTTGACTGTGCAGACACCTTTGTGAGCCATGACTATCAACTTCTCTGTGTGGAGAATCCATGAATCAAGAGAAACCCAGAAGACATACAGACAGTCAGTGAAAAACAGTGAAAGGAAGGAAAAGGTGTTTACATAACCATACCAGTCCAATTCCATCCAAGAATCCTAAGAAATATGACACACCCTACTCCCGACTATCCACACCAAACTCAATTGTTGTAACAACTCACCCAAAACTATACCTAAAAATGAATTTTCTTTAATCTTGTGCCTGCTAACATCTCATAGTTCATTCATTCACCCAATCCAGATCCCTTGAAGACATAGCAGCTTCAAAGAAGGTAGATGTTTGCAGAAATATTACAGAGGTATAGATCTACATCAGAATATTCACATAATGGAAATGCACAATGCTTAATTTGTAAAAGAATAAATGCTGGGCCCAAAGTTATGGTCTGAATCCCACGGCCAGAGCTGCAAAAATAGGTGGTGCTAAATTCCAAGGCTCTGTAGTATTGATTCCACCTCAGCCGTCTTTCATTTACTGTCAGATACACCCTGCTGTTCATCTAAAACCTGCAGTTTTTTTTCATTTCTGCTTTCTCCCTGTGTCACACTTTCTCTTCCACTTTCTTTCCACTTTTTGTGTTTTTCTCTTTCTTACTCTGGGGCATATTCTCAAGGACATATCGCCGATTTATCGGCACTTTAGTGCTGCAAAAATGATTTATCGCCCTATTCTCAAGTTGGTGCAAACTGCCGACATCGCCAGTTTTCCAGAGATAGCTGCAGCAAAAAACATCGCCACGGATGAGAGCGTCAACTAACGTTAATGATATGCAAAGTAGGCATTCCCGTGCAAAAAACACAAAAACAACACTTTGTGACATTCTCAGTGACCAGCCAGATCTGCGATGCAATCCAAAAACAGGCGATAAGGCACGTTAGCAGCAGAGATTTAACACCTGCCTTTTACTGGTGTTAAGCAGGATGACAACCTGCAGTATAAAAGAGAGCCCAGCCCAGAACCACATCTGAAGACCAACACATTTCATGGAGCTACTGATCATGCAGCTCGGAGACCCAAGAGGGCCACAACACTCACCACCATCACCCCAGGAGCCCCTCCTATCCCCTCCTAACTACCACAGGGGCAACACAGAACAAGACAGCTGACCTTCCGAAAATGTTATGGCCCCCAGCCACACCATTGCAGAGTGTGGGGAGAGGTGGGAACCAAGTATGTGTGAAGGAGGCAAGTCACCCATGAATAAGAATGTACACAATGTCAAGTGTGGCGGTGATGTGCTAGACAGGCTTCAGTATGCAGAGCACAGACATGCCCATTTGGACATATACTGCAGGTGTCTGTAGTGTTGTGGACCGTGAACGCAACTATTTTACCTCAGGCAGTGGGGAAGACCTTGGTCATGTAGCTTTGTCGTTCCCCCCTGTAAGCGTAAGCAGAGTGGGCTGGTCCGGCGTACGCCAGTCCAGCAAAGGAGTGTGAATAAATAGGCCGGGGCTTTGGGCGTGGTTCAATTCCAGGATGGCCAACTCGTCTGCCAGGGCAGCACCCGGTACCCTGCCACGAGTCCGTCGCTGTAACCGCCAGCCTCCTCAGCTGATCGCTAACTTCGGCGAGACAGGCCCCCAGCGCACCTAGCGGCACAGCACCGCGGAGTCATGTGTGTGCTGACTACTGCCTTTGGCCTACACTGCGGTCAGTAGGTGCCCCAATTCAAATCAAGTCTTGATTTATTGATGGCGCAGTCCAGTAGGCAACAGACATTGCATCCAGTGCGGCCTGCCCGGACGACGCATCATCGCTGGCTGCGCACACGCTGAGCTCATCAGGTGCCACTAACTCTGTGCAGCTCAAGTCAACACCACATGTCTGTGGGCCCTTTCTGACCACTGTCTCCGGCCTGCACTGTGGTCAGCAGGGCTCACACATATCAAATCTAATCCTGACCTGCAAGGACACGCTATCATCGCTAGCTGCACACACGCTGAGCTCATCAGGTGCCACTAACTCTGTGCAGCTCAAGTCAACGCTGCGTGGCTGTGTGCCCTTGCTGACCGCTGCCTCCGGCCTACACTGCAGTCAGCAGGGCTCACACATATCAAATCCAATCCTGACTTGCAAGGACACGCCATAATCGCTGGCTGCGCACACGCTGAGCTCATCAGGTGCCATTAACTCTGTGCACCACAACACATGGACCCTTTATGAAGGAGTTTCGTGCTGTGGACAGCAGACGCATCAATGTCACCTCAGGCAGTGGGGAAGACCTGGGACGATGATGATGAAGATGAGGCAGGTGTACCACATCCCACTGCAGCTGCAGCAGGAATATCCCGAAGGGACACAATCATTAACAATTTCTTCACATGAGCACGCTCGTGTCTGGTGCCTCTACCTCAGTGCAGGCATGAACTCTACTTCTGTGTCCGACCTATCCTTCCCATAGGCCGACACTCACATGGCCACCCACCTTCAACGGGCCACATCACTGTGTAGTTGTCAGTCTTGTGGACATGCGCAGACAGGCATGACAATGGTGTGACGTAGGAGTGCAAGTGATGCAACCATGCAGTGCACACAAGTAAATAGTCTTGGGGGAGGGAGGAGCAGCTGTGAGGCAACGTAACACACAGTGATGCCACACTTTGCCACATGCAAGACATGTCAAACATGAATCCCAAAGTTGCACACATCCCACCCTACCCCCAACAAGCCATTTCACATTTCCTGAATGCAAGCAGATGACAAACTAACATTGGGGATGAGAGCTCCTTTGTCTGAACTATCAGGCAGGAACACATCTGCACCTCTGACCTCGGAATTGCATGTGCCCGGAACCCCTTGACATATACTATAGCAGCTGATGACGACTCCCACACTACGCACAGCCCGACGAAAGACCAACACATACACACCCCACAGACAGAAGTCCTTGCTCGAAGTATTCTTGCATGGAATGGCCTTCATACTTACTCCCACACCATCCAAGGCGTACAAATGTTGCACACTAAAACAACTCATTTATCCGAGCTGGGGCATTTCATTCACAGAACTGGCGCAGGTCAGAACAGTGCCGCTTCAACCAGAGCCACTGACGAAATGGCAGAACATCCCGGACACATGCACAAACACTGTCATGTGGAACAGTACCGTGCACGTATGCTGCATTTACCGGGGGCACTGTCATTGGCAGTGCGTGGATCAGTTACCGGCTAAGCTTCCGCCTTGCCAACATCACCTGCATTCAGCCTGTGTTGCATTGTCGATCGTGCATATTCGAGTGGTTCATGGATGTCTGCCTATCCAACAGGACAGTAGCTGAACTGGATTTTGACATGTGTCTGCACCCCCTTCTGGCACACGACCAGGAGTGTCACTGTGATACCTGTTTATGGGATGACTTGATACTTGGCATACATGCTGGCAGCTGGACCTGGGAGATTGGACAAATCATTGTGTGCTGTGACCACATTGAACTGCTCCCCTATTGAGCTGTAGTGCTACTTGGTGAAAGGGGGTGGACGCAGCACATCTGTCCAGACCTGCTAATGGATCGACTCGCCATCCTGTTTGATGAAGTCGACCTCATGTTGGAAATAATGGCCTAGGAAGCTGCAATCACTTTTTTGGATGAGTAACTACGTACCTGCAGCCACAACTGATTGGAACCCATTGCACATGTCCCAACATATTGTTGCATCTTGGAGATCTGGTCGCATATCCCAGGACAACAGTGGACATGGCTGCATTCGCCTGGACTCCGAATACATGAGAGGACAACAACGCGGGTTAACACACATCTGTGAAAGGTGAGGCACTCCCCCGGAGTGGACAGCGGCACTTGGTAACGTTCCTCATTCTAACATACTTCTGCATTGGTCTGCATGTTGTGGCACTTATCTTGCCCGTACTGACATGCATATGCTAATAAAGTCTACGCACCTTCACTTGTATTCAACTGTGATGAGTGTTGATTTGAATGACAATGTGTGTCTCACTGCCTATCTGGGTCACAGCCATACATGCACATTGATAGCATTACCCAGGGAATACATTTTGTTGAATCACTGTCCCTACATTCATCCATACTTACATACTTGATTGATCATAGCCATGATACATCTGTGTGAATTAGAATGTTTTATTCACATTCAGTGGTGTGCTGAAGCTGGACCAGTACAGGGCCATGCAAACCCCACTTTACATTGTTGCCCCGTGGAGGGCCAGCCAGAGTCCTTTAGGGATTGACAAGTTCATCGGAAGTGGAAGACTTCAGTCCGCAGTATGTTTGCTGTGTCATTGGTAACCAGACACAATATGGCAGTCCATGTCGAGGTCCAAGGTGAGTGTTTCTGAGTATCGGGGGACAATGGAAGGTGTTATTCCAGGGCAGGATGCAAAGGGCAGAACCAAGCTGAAACCGTCCATATGGCAGAGATGAATGCTACCACTTCATTCTTACCACAAAGCCAGATCCATCATCATCTTCGTCCTTTGATGTGTCAGGTGCCTCACATGTGGGTGGTGGTGTTTTGTCTGCATCACTGTGTGGCAGTGACACATCAGGGGTCGGAGTTGGAATGTCTGCCGCACTGTCTGGCACTGACACTTCAGGGGGCAAAGATGTGGAGCAGTAGTAGCAGGAGCATTCAGCTGCGCTAGGCCTTGTGGTGGCAATGTCACAAAGAGGATCTGCAGGGCATGGAAGATCACAGCTACATCTCGCTGGTATGCAGCCTTGGCAACCATTGTTTCCACCTTCATCCGCTTCAAGCTCTCCATCATTCTCCTTATGTGTCCCAACTCCCAGCTGACATAGCTGGACCCAATCTGAATAGATAGTTGTTCTTGGCTCAGAGTCATGACTCCAGCGATGTCAGCCATGGATTGTTGGAGAGCATGGAGCGGACAGTGGGTGTCCATTAGGGACTGTAAGTGATGGGACTTAAACACCCACATATGGCATCTAGTTTGGTTGCCTTGAGGTTGAACCCACCTGCAGCTGATCAGCCATCTTTTCCTGCCACCCTAACACACGGCATTGGAATGCCATGTGATGGTGGTGGGGGTCCTGGGAGACAGCCGTGGTGGTGGGTGCTTCCGGCTGTGTTGTCTGTGCAGAGGGTGGGGTCTCCTCAATGCAGCTGGGCTGCCCTGCTCCTGGAAGTGGGGTGCCAGAGCTGTCCATGAGGTGTTGGAGGGTGTCGATGTTGGGGAGCTCCTCTTCATCATCAGTGCTGTGTTGTTGGGTCTGCTCTGCAGGAGGTGTTGATTATCCCTCTGCAATGTGAAGGGGAGATGCAGGTTCACATTGTGTTCACATGTATGTTCAAACATTGAACACGTTTACCAACAGACTGCATGACAATGTACATTGTGACCGTTTGTGAGGAGATGCCTATTTGATGCGGGACAGTTGACATTTCTACACCATCACGGATGTGAGGTTGTAATTGTACTTTGTCATCTCACAGTTTCCAGCTATGCCAAATGCAAACAGCCATTTTCTGCACACAAGCGGGAGCATTTTTGTCCTCTGGTCTGTTGTGAAAGTGTTGCAGTTTGTACCACATTGTTGTCAATGTTGAGGTGCTCTGATTCTTATGTGTATGTGCTGTATTGTGGGTGAATTGCCCCTTCAGCTCTGATTTGGCTGGCCCTTATCCCTTTCAGGCGGTGTGCCTTTCACTTCAGTGCTTATACGGTGCTGAGATGTTGCTGTCTTTGGTAAATTGGGCTCTTGGTTGGAGTTGTGACTCTTGGGCATGGTTTGTCTGCAGATGTGCTATACTTTTTTTTAAATTATGTTTATTGACATTTTCAAAGACAATAGCAATCTTACATAAAGATGAAATAATTTGAATATGAAACAATATTAAGCAGTGCATTGGACTATCACAGTACTTCGGTGTGAAATAGAACATCATCACAAGATATGGTGCAAACAAAAGAAAATGAATATCGTATGAGGGACATAGACGAGTCCTTCCAGGCAGTCAAATAGATGGTACATCACTTCATAATGAAGAAGCAATACATTTCAAAACAGGCCACATGTATACTTTCCAAGGTCAACAATAACCACAGTCTAGGCGCATTAATCATCAATCGTGGCGGAGTTCAGCCACTGCTCATAAGGTGTCCAGATGTCTTTAGGCCTGGACCTGGCCGGCATAAATTCTCAATAATTGGAGAGCTGTGTCTTTTAATATGTCGCGCTTGTTACCCATCACGGTATCTTGGGGGATCTGGTTGCCCCCCAGTGTATGGCTATCTGTTGTTTTGCAAGTACTAATAGTATTCCTGTCAACTTGCATGTCTTGGGCTGGACAGTTGATATCCTATGCATTACTGAATCCTGGCTGAATGAGTTTTCTACCCCAGATTTAGTGGCAGCCTTCCCCCCGAATTTTTCCGCCATTTATGCCAATCGGCCAGACAATGTCATGGGGGGTGGTGTTGCATTCCTCTTTAATGACACCTTAAAGACGGAAACAATCTACTCTGAGTGCATTGAAGGCGTAGATGTCCTGGCTGTGAAATTCTGCTCCCCTACGGACTGTGTGACCTTCCTGTTAGTCTACCGCCCTCCTAGCACAACGGTTAAGTTCATGGAACCATTTTTGAAGATGGTCCAGGACCTTCGCACTCGCTACGAGGGGTTGGTGGTATTAGGGGACTTTAATTTTCGCTGGGAAGTTACCCCATAGAATAGTCAGGCAAACCAACTAGATGAAGTCCTTACACACCTGGGACTCGCACAGGTAGTCGAGGAACCAACCCACCTCAAGGGCCATACGCTAGACCTGATCTGGTCCTCTCGCCCTCTCCTAGCTCCCCCGGTGATCTCCCCTTGTCATTGGTCCGATCATTTCCTGATTGAATGTCATTTCCCTCTCCTGTTAGGACATCAAGTTGTTAAATCACAGTGGAAATTTCTCCGTAGCTGGAAGCAGGTTAAAGCTGATGATTTAATAACCACCCTATTACATACCACTCATCCCGTGTCACCGAGTGACGATGTGAACATTGAAAGCACCGCCCTGCAAGATTTACTTAAAGAAGCCATTGAGGTTGTTGCCCCTGTCCACAAAATCAGAATGAGAGACAAGGGTAAAGCCGCAGGATGGTTTAATAAAGATCTCAGGGATCTAAAGCAAGTTCTACGTCAGCGTGAAAGAGCTTGGCGGAAGTCCCTTGCGCCCACGGAACGTGAGGCTTATACATTGCAGCTCGCGCTCTATAAAAGAGCTATTCGCTCAAGGAAGGCTGAGTTCTATGAAACAGCCATACAAACGGCAGCTAACCCTCAGAAAGAAGTCTTTAGAGTCCTGAAAGACTTACGTACCATCAAAGAGTCAAAACCTTCTTTTGACTCCAAAGACTGTCAGGACTTTCAGGATTTCTTCATGAATAAAATCAAGAACTTGGTCACAGAAATCAACCAGTCTCCAACTCCCCCATGCTCTATTGTACCTCCCACATCCCCATCCCCGTTTAGACTCAGCTCGCAAAAACTATCATCTCTACCAGCCCTAACTACGGAGGGTTTAGTGACCATACTGAACCGGGTGAAATCGGGCTCGCCAGCTGACCCCTGTCCACCTCAGATTTTCAAGCTGGGTTGGCCTGGTTTGGAGGACAATGTCCTGACGCTGCTAAATCATTCCATAGACAAGGGACTGGTGCCCTCTAACTTTAAAGAGGCAAGAGTGGTCCCGCTACTTAAGAAACCTGGTGCGGACCCAAAAAATCTAAAGAACTTTAGACCAATTTCCCAGCTCCCCTTTCTCGCGAAAATCTTGGAGCAGCATGTCCTATACTCTCTCACCCACTTCTTGGAAAGCAACAACCTCCTCGAGCCCAACCAGGCGGGTTTCAGAGCTCATCACAGCACGGAATTGGTAATGCTATCCGTGCTGGACGACCTGAGGCTCAAGGCTGTTAATAAAAGACCTTGTGCCCTGATCCTCTTGGACTTATCCGCGGCATTTGATACTGTTAATCACTGCCAGCTTCTATCGCGGATAAAGGACTTGGGGATTTAGGGCACAGCCTTGGCTTGGTTGACATCCTTCCTCGAAGATAGGGTGCAACGAGTGCAGCTTGCCGACCTTGTGTCCAAGTCATCAAAACTGACCTGTGGCGTGCCTCAAGGTTCGGCTCTGTCACCACTACTTTTTAATATCTACCTGCAGCCACTGATTGCGTCACTAAATAGGATGGACTGTAGAGTCTACAATTATGCAGACGACACACAGATTCTGATTCAGATTGACGACACTGCTCAGGCCCATTTGAGAATGCAGAACATACTCAAATTTACAGTCAGCTGGATGTCAAATAACTCCCTAAAAATAAATCCAGACAAAACTGAAGTCTTGGCAATCACTACACCTGCCAACCCTTGGTGTGACCAGTTTTGACCAACTGACCTAGGGCCACTGCCAGCACCAGCACTAGCAGTTAAAAGTCTTGGCATCAAAATTGATGCCCGACTTTCTATGACCCAGCAGGTATCATCTGTGGTGGGCATTTGTGTAAGTTTGATTCGCCAGTTGCGGAAACTCTCCTCATTCCTATCTTTCTCCACAATGAGGTTGGCAGTATCCGCCTTAATTCTGGCACGGCTGGATTATGGCAACTCCCTTTACTATGGCCTCCCAAACTACCTTCTGGCCCGACTACAGGTCGTAATGAATGATGCGGCCAGGCTTCTCTTTAATAAACCTAGGCACACTCGTGCTACGCCCCTACTCCGCAGCTTACACTGGCTGCCCATTGCTCAAAGAACCAAATTTAAAAATCTCTGTATCTCACACAAAGCTATTTACGGCTCAGCCCCCAAATATATCAAAGACCGGCTCTCTAGGTACCTACCTACTAGGTCCCTCCGGTCGGCTGAGGCATGTAACTTACTCTGCCCTCGGTACAACCTCACATCCAAGGGCGGCAGAGCCTTTTCCAGCACCGTCCCTCTGTCCTGGAACCATCTCCCGGCAGAACTTAGGAAGGAAACAAACTTATTGCTGTTCAGGAAAAAGCTGAAGACGGTGCTTTTTGAGGAGGCATGGGGACCTCTGTGATCTAGCTTTTTGTACCCACTGATGTTGTGTATCCGCTGACAGCGCTTAGATACCTCTGGGTGATATAGCGCTATATAAGCTTATAACATTATAACATAACAGTGTCAAACACTCCAAGGAGCGCTACTAAAGGCGTTCAGGGCACCACCACCCCCGTGATGTCGTGTATGTGACTCAATACCTTCAGCCAAAAATTTGCTATCGTCCTGCACTTCCAGGCTATGTGTAAGAATGTCGCTCCGGGAGCACCACAGCGCCAACAATGGTCATTCTCTATGAGCCCCATTCTATGGAGTTGAATAGGTGTATGGTAGAGGCGATGCAGGTATTTGAAATGTATCAATCTGAGCCGGTAATTTGATGTTAAGCGCTCTAATTATGTACATCCCAGCAACAACTGCATGTCAGTGATGGGCTCCCCCAAGTCCGCCTCCCACGCCCCTGCGAAGCCGGGACAGCATTTTGAGATGTCTTTTGGGTAATTTTGTATATGCGGGAAATGAGCTTGCGACCCGACTCCACCGACAGCAGGTTTTCCAGCGCCGGTAGCACCGGCAATGTATCAAATCTACCCTTGCAGGAAGCCCGTAGCTGATAATAGAGAAGTTTATCCAGAGTGGAGGGGGGGTCTGGGTCACAAAATTGTTGGAAGTTAATAAAAGTGTCTGCTGGGAAAAGATCTCCTCCTACCCTGATGTTATGTGCCATAGCGCGCTCTCGTGCTTTCCTATATATGTGAGGCGGACAGAGTGGATTCTGGGGTAGGGACATCAACGGTGCGTATTATAGATCAAGCCGTGCTCTTTTGCGGAGTCCCTCCCACGCCCATCTCATAGCCTTCACAGTGTCTATTTCGTCCAGTGGATGTTTGTATGTCTGGAATAGGGCAGTGGAAAGCAGGAGTGGCGCAACCCTGTCTCCTTCAATGGCCACGTGTGGCTGATAGGGAGTAGGGTGAACCCAAAAAGGCAGTAATTGCGCCTGTGCACTTAGGGCATATAATACAAAATCAGGAGCAGCCATGCCCCCCATCTCTTATGGCAAGGTCAGAATCTCCCAGGCAATCCATGGCTGTTTACCAGCCAATACTAACTCGATCATGAACGAGCGAATGCGGCCAAGGAAATGCAACGGAAGGGGCACTGGGATGGTAACAAACAGATAGAGCAACTTTGGTAGGATGATCATCTTTGTTACTGCTATGCGCCCTGCCAAAGAGAGCGGGAGTCACTTCCATCTGCCCACCCTGTCCTCTATCCACGCAATGGTCTTGCCATAATTTTCGGTCCATATTTCCTGCATGTTGGCGCTAAACCAAATGCCCAGGTAACGAACCAGGCCAGACGCCCAAATGGATATTCCATGTCAAAAGCCTGGGTACCAGATGTGAGTGGAAGGAGCATGGATTTACTCCAGTCGATGTTACCGCCAGACAGGCCACCGTATCGCACTACCTCGCATATCATTGGCGATAGATTTTCTTTAGGGTCTACCATATATCGTGTGATGTCATCTGCAAATAGGGACACAGTGAGTGCCCTCGTTATAAAGCCAATGGCTCCGTTGGTATGGTGTTGGCGCAGGCGGGCCGCCAACTGCTCAGTCGCGATCTCAAACAGCAGGGGCGAGAGTGGGAAGCCCTCCCAGGTATCCCTAGTGATCCGTATCGGGTCCGATGTAAGCCGGTTTATCCTTATGCGTGCTGTGGGGCATGTATATAAAAGTTTTATTTGCTGTATGAAGAGCGGGCTCAGACCCATCCTCATAAGGAGCGGGAACAAAAAACCCCACTCAAGGGAGTCAAAAGCCTTTGAGGCGTCTGATAGCGTATCCAGTGCAGATACGTGAGGGGCAAGGTAGTGTATAAGTCCGAAAAGTGTTCTAAGATTGTGAGATGTAGATCTACCGGATATAAAGCCCGATTGACCAGGCAGAACAATGATTGGCAATAGGGTTGCAGTCTGTTGGCGAGTAACTTGGCAAATATCTTCGCGTCTAGGTTTATTAATGAAAGTGGTCTGTACAATTCACAAAGTGTAGGATCTTTATCTAGTTTCAGGAGCATGATGATGATGGCTTCACGCATAGAGGCAGTCCATTGCGGTCACTCCATTGCGGTCGCTCACCCTGCACTCTGCTCGCACATCGGACGCTTCTCTCCCCGCTGCCTGCCTGTCCTGAGACCTGCTGCCTGCCTGCCCTGACACAGCGCTTTGCGCAGTTTATAGCGCTTGGTATCGTTTCTATTCCGCTTTTTAATTGCTGTATATGTTACATTGTATGCGCTTGGTATCGTTCTTTTTGGCATTTCATTGATTGCATATCTAGCATTGTAGAGCGGCTGATTAATTTGCATAAGAAGCGTTACTGAATACTTTCATTAGGAACCTTACACGAACTCGAACTCCGGCTGTGCCCCAGTTTCGATTTAGCTACCGAGCGGCCATCTTATTGTTTATTTACTTTTGCCCGTGTCTCCTCCCCGCTCCCCGCCTCCCAGCTGACCCTCCCACGCTCCGCCCCCTCCACTCTCCATTTATGACAGATGAATCGACGCGCAGCGTCCACGCGCTGCGGCCGCGCCGAAGGTGCGCCAAAGGTAAGCCCGTCTACGCCCTTCCGCGCCTGGACCGCGCCCAGCGCCAGACCCCCTGGCCCCCGTACCACCCACCCCACCCGCATTACATATGACGCCTCCACCCTCTTAGCCCTAAACCCCGGCCGACTCCCCAACTGCGCCCAAGCCGCTCCTGGACACACCCATGGACCCTTCACATTCAACTCCTGCAAGTACGACAGCACCAAGACCAACTCCTCATCCACTAACTCCAAACAAAGATTCGACACCAACCACCTAAAATGCATCCTGCTCAACACCCGCTAGGTCCACAGACACGCCATCGACCTTTGGAATCTACTAGACACCATCTCCCCGGACGTCGCCTTCCTAACAGAAACATGGATGAACGCCTCCTCAGCCCCAGACATCACCATTGCCATCCCAGAAGGATACAAGATCATCAGAAAAGACCGCACCTACCAAACAGGAGGAGGTATCGCCATCGTCCATAAGAATTCCATCCGCATCTCAACCAGCTCAGACGTCAACCTCGCTAGCGCCGAACACCTCCACTTCCAGATCCACACCGACCCCAAGACCACACTCAGAGGAACCCTCCTCTACAGACCACCAGGACCCCGAGCACAATTCAGTGAAGACATCACTGACTTTATCACCCCACACGCCCTCCCCTCCGAGGACTACATTCTATTGGGAGACCTCAATTTTCACCTAGAAAAAAGCAACAACAACAACACCACCACCCTTCTGGACAATCTCGCCAACCTCGGACTCAAACAACTTGTTAATACCCCCACTCACTACGCAGGTCACACACTCAACCCTATCTTCACCTCCAGCAAACATATCTCCTTCAGTCACACCACAGCTCTCCATTGGACGGACCACAGCTGCGTTCACTTTATCTACAAAAAGACCACAACCCACAACCATCCTCAACCTACTCTGCGAAGAAAATGGAACAAAATCACCATCGACCAAATCTCCTCATCGCTTCTTCAAAACCCCCCTGCCCACTCTTCGAACCCCAACCAAGCAGCCATTAACCTCACTCAATGGCTAACCAACAGCGCCGACAACCTAGCACCTTTGAAAAAACGTCAAATCAAACTAGGCAGCAAAAACGCCCCCTGGTTCAACGATGATCTTAAGAAATCCAAGAAACTCTGTCGCTCCCTTGAGAAGGCCTGGAAAAAAGACCCAAACACCAGCACCAGGGATGCCTTCAAAAACGCCACTCGCATACACCACCAACTGATACGGAATGCCAAGAAAGCCGCATTCAAAGATCGACTAGACAACAACCCCCACAACAGCAAGGAATTATTCAACATCGTCAAAGAGTTTACTAACCCCACTGCCAACTCCAACGACATCACTCCCTCTCAAACCCTCTGCGACTCCCTAGCTTCATTCTTCCACGACAAAATCGCAGACATCCACAACAGCTTCACCAACCAACACGGAGACCAACCCACCCAAACTTCTGCCGCACCTTCACCCCCCTTGTACATCCTTAATGACTGGAATCCAATCTCCACTGAAGACACCATCCGCCTGATGAACTCCACCCACTCAGGATCCCCCACAGACCCTTGCCCTCACCACATCTTCAACAAAGCAGACTCCATCATAGCACCACACCTCCGTGACGTCATCAACTGCTCCCTCAACTCCGCCACCTTCCCGGAAAGTTGGAAACATGCCGAACGCAGCGCCCTTCTGAAAAAACCCACAGCTGACCCCACCGAACTCAAAAACTACCGCCCCATCTCGCTCCTTCCATTCCCGGCCAAAGTCATCAAAAAAGCTGTCAACAACCAGCTCGCCGCCTTCCTCGAAACCAACAAATCCCTCGACTCCTCACAGTCCGGCTTCCGAGCCAAACACAGCACTGAGACCGCACTCATCGCAGCAACAGACGACATTCGAACTCTACTGGACAATGGAGACACAGTCGCCCTCATCCTCCTCGACCTCTCCGCAGCCTTCGACACAGTCTGTCACAGCACCCTGTTACAACGCCTCAGAAACATCGGAATCCAAGGAAAAGCACTGGAATGGATCACCTCGTTCCTTGCCGGAAGAACTCAGAGAGTCCGCCTCCCACCATTCAAGTCAGAGGCCACTGAAGTCATTTGTGGCGTACCACAAGGATCTTCACTCAGCCCCACCCTCTTCAACGTATACATGAGCCCCCTCGCAGCCATCGCACGCCAACACAACCTCAACATCATCTCCTACGCTGATGACACTCAACTGATCCTCTCACTCACCAAAGACCCTAACACCGCCAAAACCAACCTACATGAAGGAATGAAAGAAGTAGCCGAGTGGATGAAGCACAGCCGTCTGAAACTGAACTCAGACAAAACAGAAGTCCTCATCTT
This sequence comes from Lissotriton vulgaris, assembly GCF_964263255.1. Taxonomy (NCBI): domain Eukaryota; kingdom Metazoa; phylum Chordata; class Amphibia; order Caudata; family Salamandridae; genus Lissotriton; species Lissotriton vulgaris. The sequence goes on from NC_141699.1 coordinate 179,852,500, forward strand.
AGGTACCTCCCCCTCCGCCTGGGACGACTCTTGGTGGCCAGAGGCCCTTGGAAAAGCACCCATCCCGACGGACCACGCACGGAACCTGGGCGTCATCCTGGACTCCTCACTCTCGATGACCAGACAAGTCAACGCCGTCTCATCATCTTGTTTCAACATTCTTCGCATGCTCAAAAAAACATTTCGCTGGATCCCCACCGAAACTAGAAAAACGGTCACCCACGCACTGGTTACAAGCCGCCTGGACTACGGAAACACCCTATACGCCGGAACCACCGCAAAACTCCAGAAAAAACTCCAACGCATCCAGAACGCATCAGCCAGACTCATACTAGACATCCCGTGTAAAGACCACATTTCTGATCACCTGAAAAACCTCCACTGGCTTCCCATCAATAAGAGGATAACATTCCGCCTCCTAACCCACGCACACAAAGCACTATACGAACTTGGACCCGAATGCCTCAACACACGACTTTCCTTCTACACCCCCTCCCGCCAGCTACGCTCTTCCAACCAAGCCCTTGCTGCTGTACCCCACATCAACAAAACCACCATGGGAGGAAGATCCTTCTCCTACCTTGCGGCTAAAACCTGGAACTCACTTCCCACTCACCTTCGCCTCACTCAGAACCACCTAGCATTCAGAAAGCAACTTAAAACCTGGATATTCGACAAGTAATTCCCCACCCTTCTTCAAGCGTCTTGAGACCCTCTGGGTATGTAGCGCGCTATATAAATTAATTGACTTGACTTGACTTGACTTCCTGGTATACAGCTAGGAGTCTTGGGGCAAGTATGTCCAAGTATTCTTTATAAAATTGTGCGGTCAAGCCAACCGCCCCAGGGGCTTTGTCCACCTTCATACCACCTATAACTTACCATATGGCCTCAACTGTAAACGGGATGTCTAGATATTCCCTGTGATTCAAAGTAGTCATCTAGTGTTGAGGCAGATGGAGTAGTTTACGATGTGTAAAGTTGCGCATAAAAGTGTCTCATAGTGTCAAGGATGTCAGGCGGTGAGTGGACTAGGCCAGAGACGAAGCGTTGTTGCGTAGGTTGAGCCCCTAGGGGGTCGCAGGATGCAGGCGAGCGTCTTCCCAGGTCTCTCCCCCTCCCCATATCTCCATGCTATTGTGTGTTTGTGTAGAAACTTAACCTCTCTGTCTGCCTCCTCTTGGTATTCGTTCAGTTTCTTGCGGATAGTTCCTAAAATTTCAATAGGTGCAGTTGCGCAATATTGTCATTCTAGGGCATGAAGTTGAGTTTCAAGCTTATGTAAAGTTCCTCATATGTCCCAGAGTACCCTGGCCTGCCCAGCAATACAGTGTCCACGTATAACCGCTTAAAATGCGTCCCATAACGTGCCCTCAGTCTCAACCGAGCCAGTGTTTTGTGTAAAATATTTTTCTCCTTGAGAAAAGATGCGTCCAGCAGAGCATTGTGTGGCAACCTCCAGGAGAATGGCTGCCGGTAGGGGCATGGTATCTGCAGGGACAGGGCAACCGGGGCATGATCCGATATGTGTGCGCAGTGAGATTTCGCAACAACCCAAGTGTGTAATATTGGGGACAGTAGCCTAAAGTTTAATCAGGACCAGGAACCGTGATGGTGTGAGATAAATGCACCCTCTCTGTCATCTGGATGTAAGGCCCTCCACGTGTCAACCAGTTTGCAATCTGATATAGGTCCCCGCAGAACACCAGCCGCCTGTGGGTGATATGTACGAGAGGTACCCACCCTGTCCTTCTCCAGTGAGAGTACCGTGTTGTAATCCCCTCCCCATATTATATTGGCATCGTCTAGGGACTTAACATGTTGCCACACTGTCTGAAAGAAGGCGGGATCGTCCGCATTTGGGCCATACACATTTATGAGTATGGTTGCACGACAATATGTGCCCAGTACCAATAAGAAGTGGCATTCAGAGTCACAGACCACCTTTATGGTCTGCCATGGGATACTCTTTTTTATGAGAGTCGCCACCCCACGAGAATAGCTAGAATAGCAAGATGTGGGGATCTCCCCCCAGCAACCTGACTTAAGTTTCCCACAAACAGCATCTACAAGATGCGTTTCCTGCAGGAGACAGATCGCCACGAGTGGCGGGCAAGATAAGATTGCACTAGCTTGATCTTTCTGTGGTCATTTAACCCACGTACATTTCAAGTAAGACATGTTATATGCGTCATGACCTGAGAAGTGACGTAGTAAGTATGTGGCGTTCTTCTGGCCTATGTCCGGGGCAGAGTTGCCTTGTCTTCTGCTCCTTCTGCCAACAGTTTAACCCAGTAACATTTTTGAATGATAAATACACAAGTCTGCCAAAGCACCGCATTATATCATCAACATGCTTAGCTAACAATAAAACCCAAACATGAACCCATCCTACCCACTTTCCGCCCACTCCAACCCCCCAAACAGGTTCATATATCCTACCCGAACCACCCAAAAAACACAATAACATGATGCAGGGAATTATCCCAGTGGGGGTGTGAGGTCGCCTGCAAACTGACCTGTCACAATGCAACAGGGTGGCCAAGCAATGTGGGGTATCGCCTGAGATACAGGAGATTAAGTGAACGACCCTTTACCACCTGAGGATTAATCTCGTACCCAGTGAACTGGGGGCAACAGAAGTTTTTCGTACAGTATCAGCAGCAGCTAGAAATAAGAACCAAATATAGAGGAAGCAAAGCATAAACTAATCATTGTCACTTAGCTGACTCTGAGGCAAGCCGGCTCTATCTTTTGCCTTCTCCCGTTGTTGTCTGGAGTGTTGCTTGGCAAATTTCATCTCGGCAACTGCCTCTGTAAAGACCAGGGGTCTGCCTTGCACATGAACCCGGTGCTTGGCTGGGTGTAGCATTGCGTATTTGGTCCCTGTTTTTTTATAGTATTTTCTTCGCAGGGAGAAACTCTTGCCATGCCGCCTGTACCACCTGGGTAAAGTCAGTAAACAGTGATATCACATTGTTTTGGTATTTCACCTCGCCACGCTCCCGGGCCAGGTGCAGCATGGTGTCTCTGTCCCTATAGTTAAGTAGATGTGCCAGGATTGGGCGCGGGGGCGGGGGGTGGGGGGAGGGGGTCTTCAGCTGCGGGCGAGGGCCAAGAGTGCGGTACGCCCACTTTACCAGGAATATAGCAGATAGATCAGCGCCAAATAGTTCCTGCAGCAGTCCCTCCACATACTTCTCCATGTTGGGGATATTGGTAGACTCCGGCACACCAGTAATTTGCACGTTGTTCCTGCTAGAGCGAGCTTGCAAGTCCTCGTTCTTGGCCTTGATTACTTCCAGAAATTTATCCAGCCGAAGAAGATGATCATGTGTTTCTACCTGTCTGTCATCAGCTTCAGATACTCTGGTTTCCAGTGTGGTCAGTCTGGTTTCTTGCTTGTCGACCCTGCGCGACACCTGGTCCATGCGCTCCGCCAGGGCGCCAAATTTGGAGTCGATCTCCTTGAGGCAAGATTTCACGTCTTTAAGTATGGTCTTGATGTCCTAGTCTGGCTTCAACTCACACTGCATCTCCGGGACCACCGTTTGTGATGCCACGTTTCCCTCCGTCTGGCGGGTGGAGTGTTTATCAAATGTTAGTTTGGGCTGCTTGTTATCTGATTTGACCATTAGATGTGTGTAGCGCAGTGGTGGCGCTTTTGTGCGATCCACAGGACAGGAAGGTAGGCACCACTGTAACCGCCCTTAGAGCCACTTAGTGAGGACGAGCTCCGACAATTTTGCCCTCATGGGCAGCACACGCAGGGGGCTCTTCTCTCCACAACATTACACTGACCACCGTCCATTAATCCAAACACCCAGCGGAGGGGGAACTCCAGCAGCCTGATCAAGAAACCCACAGTTGCCAGCCGCCTCCTGCACAGTCGCGAGGGTCAGTACAGAGGTATTGAAGCATGGGAAGAGGTACGGGGCATGTGTGAACCATGTAATTGCCGGCAGGCTGCTGCTTCAGGGTGTTACTGCCACTGGCCGTTTCAGGCAGGAGCAATGGCACGGTAATCGATTGCCCCATTCCACCTCACCCTGAACCAGCGGGTCCCACATGCCAGGCAGTCAGGCCGTAGCAAATTGAAAGCCGCTGGGAGCCGGGTGTCTAAAATCCACCGGCGATGTCAGTATTAAGGCGGACTCAGAGGCCCACACCGGTCCCCGCAGCGCACACAGGTGGCAATCATGGCCCACCGGCTGGCCGACACGCAATCCAGTCCTGCAGCTGCCTTCCCCGCTGCGGTCTCAAGGGCGGGCACCAATGTCCTGCGCAGGCAAGGATGGGAGGGGGGAGGATAAGCGGGGAGCCCTCTCACCGTCTATCACACTCCGGAGGTCCTAACAGTCCAACAGGAGCTCAGTAGGGCAGGCCCTGCGGTGCGTGCAGGCCCGCCCCTGGCCCCAGGCCCACCGCCTGGCAAAGCGTGGAGCCCAGGGACCAGACGATTTCACAGCTCCGTCCGCTCCAGCTACGGCACACTGTGGTCCCCACCGCCTCCCGGGGGTATTTCGCTCGGTCGCCGGGTTGGTTCCTGTCGCCAAGCCCCCAGGCAGAGGACTCATTCCCGGCAGCGTGGGCCCAGCCTTATCCGGCGGTGGTCTCCACTCCGATACTTCGGTTTACGGGACAATGGTCACATCAAATTGTGCCCCGTCTCATGGAACATCAATTTCTTGCGGCTGGGTGGCAAAATGTGGCGATGAATGACGATTACATGCAGGATGCTATGCTTGGCGGCAGAGCCTCCCTACAGAGCAGCCATCTTGCTGTTCAGCTCGGCCACGCCCCCGCAGATGTGCTATACTTAATTGAGTATGTGTGCCAATGTGTCCATCTCCCACATCGCCCCAGTCCCTGTTCGTTACTCACCCTGTTGCTGTTGGCTCAGGTCATATTGTGCAGTGTCCGGTCCCCCAAACTCCTGCCCCCGTCTCCCCAATGATGGTCCCAGGCTGGTCCTCCGGGGGCATGTGGGGTTCTAGTTGTCCTTTGTACTTGCTCTGGCTACCTCCATGGTGTTTCACAGTTGGTGTGTTTTTTGTTGCCGCTTTTATAGTGATTTTTCCCGCCTGACTTGTGGGACATGCAGGCAGGCGTGGCCCTGCTTATCGTTGAATTTTTTATCGCAGTTGGGCCCATCGCAACTTTTTTTACGTTCATGTTTAGATTTTTATCGATAAGATGATAAGTGCCAGTACCCAGAAAATAAGTGCTGACGGGCCCCACCTGCAACCATGGCTCAGTTAAGACCATAATTCAGCAATTATGTCATTTGTAGAATTAACTCGTTTTTTTAAGAAGCTTTAGGTCTTGCAAACCTTAGATATGAATACTGGTGTTCTGTATGCAAAAAAATGCACTCGAGGCCACATTTACTATCATACCATTACCAACATATCCTATGAAAATTCATCCCTACCTGTTACTGTCATGCAACATGATGCGTGGTGTCAAATCAGTAAATTGGTTTGATAAATTCTTATCTTTGTGGTAGTATATTTTCATTTATTTCCTGTTTCCATTAACCTCAGCAAACATTTAGAATTCCCTGAAGGAAAATTCAGTTGCTCTTAATAGACTCAGCCTTCAGACATACCACGCATGATATTTCCATAAACAGGTTGTAATGCAGTTTATGAATATTTTTTAAATGTCTTATTCAGAAAATTAACAGGATATTTCATAAATTGGGTAAATTAAGTCAGCACCGAGAAAATGCATACTTGACTTGACTAAAATTAACCTAATCTTTATAAAATGTCGAGCTGTCTATAATCTAAAGGCTTCCTAGCTAGAGACTGCTTTTTTATTCCAATTTTATTTCCAAAATAATTTCTTATATTTCTCCTTTACTCCAACAAAAGATTTTTAAACTAAAATTATTCTTGACTTTAAGAAATGTGTTTTGCTTTCATTCATCACGTTACATGTGTCCTTGTATTTCGGCGTATTGTGTAAACCAATGCTTTTTGGATAAAACTGTCCTTCATCAATGTAATGTCCTTAAATAACTTCCTAGCCACTGGTGAGGCCGGTGGCTAGTTGCAGCTTTCTACGATGCATTACCTTCCTGCACGTCTGATCAAACCATGGTGAAGGAAGAGCACCTGCCACTTGCTATGACTGGTCTCATTGCCAGGTTATTAAAGATGAGCAGACCTTAACCCCTTTGCTGCTTCTGTCGGCCAACAGCCGTCGCGAGCACTACCTCCGTAGTGCTGCGCACGTCCATTTGCTGCGTGGCCCCGTCCACTTGATTAAACCGCCACACTGCGGCGGAATTGCCATCGCGGTTAAGCGGTTAAACCTCTTGGGCACAATGAGGACAACAGGACTTTCTGCTTCGGAGGTAACCATTTCATACAGATTTGATTCAACTCTCCATAAGTACTCACTGTCTCTGTGAATGTAGCAGGGTTTCCGTTCTCCCACAGAACTGTGCACAGAGATCTAGAACCTGGGTGAGTCAGGGTGACCCAGAACTCACCTTTGTTTCAGAAATCCCCTTACCAAGCTAGCTACAGTGTCTCATCGGTAATAAATACTTCCCAATGACTTAGACAATCCAGAACATGAACTTAGGGTACCTCAGGTATCGTGGAACACATGAACACTCTTTCGTTATATAATCATTACAAACCGAAACTGGGAGGCAAAGAACACACGTGCAAGTTTGAAATGTTTATTTTTCAATGCAGCATTCTCAAACGCAGTATCTTGTATAATATCAACATACATATTATAAAAATCAGAGTTAGCAGCATAGTCACTAATCCATAATAAGCAAAAGGTGATAGCATGTTATGATGCAAAAATCTATAGAATTCTGTATCACCTATATTTCGCGCACCCTAATTAGCATATTATTTTATATCTAAGAAGGTCTCGTTTGGGTTCTTAGCAGGGCGGCCCCATACCTCTAATTCTCAGTAGGAGGAGATCACATCAACCGCTACCAGCTCTCTGCATGCCAAGCATCAAGTGTGTTGTTTCATTCCCTGTAACTCTATCTTAAACCCACGTAGAGCCCAATGTTGGCAGCAACATTATTTGTGTTATGTCTAACGTGGTGCGAGGATCAGGCCTTCAGCAACCTTGTGTTAGGTTATTCTTAGAGTGTGCAGTTCTCGGTGTGCAGACAGTTGTACCAAGTGTACCAAGCACGACTGATACCAGGGCAATAACATATTATTCTCAAATAAATCACATCTTTCGTCTAGGTTGAAAGCTACAATAACAATTAGGTGTCGTGTGCAAACTGAAGCAGAAAGAAAATATGGCGTTTAAACATTTAATAAGCACATGCTAACTTAACACAATATATAGAAACGTAGTAACCATATGACACCCCCCCCAATGATCCGAGGACGGTTAAAAAGAAAAAATATATGCCAATACTCTATGAGAGGCAAAACATGAAAGCAGAGTTCAATGATATTGAGCCAAGCTAAATGCATGCAAATGTAAGTAAAATTTAAATACAAAAGTTAAGTATGAATGCCTATAGTGGCCACACAAAATATAAAAGTCGAACTTAAGGCCTACTCTCAGTTCATAGGCCCAGAACATATGAAAAATCGAATGTTCGTATTAAAAAAGGCACCATTCAGAATTACTAAAAAGTCACGTGCCATAATAATGAAAGTCTTCAAAGTCACTCATGGGTTGAATGAATATGCAAAATAGGTAGCTACAGCTTCCAACATGAAATCACTGTCATCATCCGAAAACAGTTCAGCCATCCAATCAAGCAATGGGAAAGAACATACGTGCTCCTCCAACACCGATTCCTCTAGCAACATCAGAGGACAACTCAGTGGGTTCTCGAGAACACTATGTGCCAGAAAGTCATGCGCCGCTGCGAATATGTCCCACTGACCCATTAGTCCATGCATCGCTGCCACAGCCATAACCCTTTCGCCAGAACAGACCAACTCGTGAGCCACTACGGGGTTCATCAGCTGATCAAAATCGACGTCAGGAGAAGTCGGTAAACAGAGACACAAATCAATGGCCCAGTCGAAATCACAGCTCAGGCAATGAAACACGGGCTGGACACATGTGAAATAGGAGAATCTGAATGATAATCCAAAAGCAGTGTTTAAAGTCGCAAGCGGTAAGGAGCCATAGTAATCAAGCATCCGGTTGCGAAACTGCATCAGTAGAGGCTGAGCGTTTCCCTGCGCAGGATGGGCATTCATGTTTTATAAAGTAAAATATCACCAGAACGCCTGCAGCCAAAGCCAGCAAAACAGGAAATCCGCCAAACAGGCTAGCGAATATAGAATGAAAGAACGCAGGGATAATACCAAATACTTTTTCAAATGTAGTCACGAGACCACTGCTAACCATTTTAAAAAAATGAGCCAGCCCGGTCGTGGAGGAGGCATTGAAGATTTGATGAACCAGCTCGGAGAAATGAAACGGCAAATCAAAAGTGCCTGCACCTCTGTGCGTGTGTTTGCTATGTGAAGGACATAAGTTTCGCGGGCAGAGCTCAGGGCCACCTGCTTTTGAGACAATAGTGCTCTTATATGGCCTAAACCATTGAACTCAGCTTTCAAGGTTGGTATTCTTGGCCAAATTAAAACATCTGAATTCCCATGCGTGGGTGGATATAACACATTCTTGCAGCAAACCACCCTCTCTGAAACGGTAACCACATATGCGATACCGACCATTAACCCACAACAAAATTCGTTATTCAAAAGTAAATAACTACCGTTGGACAACAAAGTGAACGTGGGAACTATTGCAGGAACTGGTGTCCCTTTCAAAACACAGGCCAAATTAGGTTTGTCCTGATTACAAGAACCATGCAACTGGATGTGTCTGCATATTAGCGAGCGGTCAGGCGACTGTGTACATTCTTCACCATTAAGATTCACTTCATTTCCCTCTTTTAGGCATCTATAAGTGTATGGTAAAGACCATGTCTCATGGAGGAAAGCACTGCCTAATGGTTCATATCGCCCAATGGCTATATATTTCATACAATTCGTAAATTTATACAAAGCAAAAGGTAAGGTTATAACACCATGGATAAGCCATGTAGCAGCAGTCACCTCAGCCACCGAAAAGGGCAAGGATTCCAATTTTTCAATGTGTAACATAAAAAACGTTGCATCTCTCATTGATAGCATTCGCTGTTTTTCAGTCAAATTAAATGGGGCAAATAGTGATGAGACATTCATAAAATTCCGAGGCACTCGACCAGACTTAAGAGTCTGTAGTGTCCAAGCAAACTGCATCACAGAACGTAATTGATTTTGACCATGATATAACACGGACACTTCATCATGTACAATGTCAACAACAGAAGACACAATATTGTTCAACGTGTAAATTCGGGAAGAAAGCGTGTTAATACTGTTATCGACAACTGCAAGCACCTTTTCTAAATTTGCTTGATCAATAGCTCTCAGGCGTTTAGCAGCCTCAATTTGGGAAACTTTCCAAATTTCATTGTAAATCGCATACAGCCATCGTTTAGATCTACCTTTAGCTGGGCCTTTTATAAAATCATTCAAATCCACATTATCATTTAATTGAGACAGATGTAGTTTAACTGCAGCTAATGTGGAATGTTGTAACCAATTTTGACACAGCTTCCCCACAGAATAAGTTGTGACAGTATAGTCTTCTTCAAAACGGGGATCGGGTCTGACTTCTGTGAACCCTTCAGCCAAACCCAGAAAACGGCGTTGGCAAGAATCAGCACTCCTATGCCACATCAACCAACCCTTGGAATCCAAACTGGAAATGTTAAAGGACGAATTGTGTAAAAGAGTTTGCAACTCAGGAATTGATAAATCAGTAAAGTTATCCCAACCTGAATATTCCTCTAAATCTGGGATGGTTGGTGTATTTAACTTTTTAGAAGTAGCCAATCCAAAGCATGTTGTTTGGAAAATGGTTGAATTTAAAAACAACATGTGATTCGGGATGAGACATGCACGGTGCAAAGCCTCAGTGCCTTGTACCTGCCAATCTTTGGTACCCCAAACCGATTTAAGGTCAATTGTTCCTTTCCAAAACTCGTAGCCATCTACAGCCAACTTGTCTAGAAAGGACGTTGAATACAGCATTTTTGTATCGGTAAGTTTAACTTTGGACATGGGCTTTTGTGTCATTTTAAAATAAAATGACTCAGGATTAGACTGATTAAAGTCTGTAAAATAGGTGTATTTTTTCAGAAACGTATTGGAGCTGCCACCGAATGGAGCAGGGCAATGTTCCCATTGTGTATAATTTACAGCAACCCTCCTGGAATTTGTTTTATGTAAAAAATGATTACCATAGTGTTGAAAACCAAACAAATCGCCATAATTAATAGAATCTGTATACAGATCCTCAGCATCGAAGGCAGCATAATACTTCAAATCAGAGAATAATGCTTCTACGGCCTGAATATCCCAATCATCAGAACGTATATTCTGTTTAATTACATCTCCCATGTTTACTCTAAGCACATTTGGAACATTAATCACTTCAGTGGGCCCATTTATCTGAAACCTAACCGCATCCCACACAATCCCATCAAGGACAGGCCAAGCAGTAATGTTAACTGTATTTAAGTTTCGTTTCAGTCTGTGCGCTGAATGTGAAGAGGAAAGAGGGGCCAACGTTCCATTAAGGTACTGAATTCCTGTTCTTTCTTTAACGTAGTGACCATCAATCAGACGGAAAAAATAAAACACAAAACCAAATGACATAAAAAGATAAAATGAAAATAGGATCAACCAAATGTATGTCCAAGGGGGAATTAAAAAATGTTTTTTAAACAACGTGGCATATCTTGCAATGTTTGAGGGTTTCTTTAAAGGTTCCGAAACAGAGTCAAAAGAGAATCTGGACTGGTTGGCCAAACGGGTCTGCAAATCAGGCATCGATAAATCAGCAGGATAAGTGTAGTTCAGCTCATCAATGTCAGTAACAGGAATAGTATTTAATAAAGGACTGGATATGGCAGGCATCTCGAGGGACACCTCCTGTTCTGCGCCAGATGTTATTGCTAGCACAGAGTGCCTCACCATGGAAGGACAGGATACAGCCGGTGTCATGCTATGAAGAATCGGCCACCCTGTGTGTCTTGACATTGTCAATAGAAATAAATCTGTTTTCCTTACGACCTGGAAGTGGTGGTAAAATGACTGTTCTTGTGCCCTTCACTCCAAGAACTCGAACCGGTGCTCGATATGAGGGACCAAACTCTTTCTTGTTATCGATCTTCTCTCGAACCAGTTCTCCAACTTGGGGTAGCCAGCCAACTACCGGGATCTGCAGCGCAACATCCGATGTGGAGGGCAAATGTTCCTTTGCAAGACTGTCTCTGGTCTTTTGTAGATTCTGTAAAACATTGCAATCTTCATCTACGTCAAAGGCCGTGGCCTGGGCCTTGCAGTCCAGCCCATCAAGGTCAGGGACATACATCTTGATACCAAAGAGCATTTCGTATAGGGTCCGCCCACCCAGAGACCTTCTAGGGAGATTATTAAGCGCACGCTGCACGCCTATGAGGTGGGCTAACCAGTTTCTGCCAGTGCCTATAACTCGAGCTGCCAAAGATTGCTTTAAGTCGCGGTTCATTCGTTCAACTACACTGTTACCCTCAGGTCTGTAGGGACTCGAAAATTTGACTTGGACCCCCATTGAAACCATAGCATCCTTATACGCCTTAGAGGCGAAAGCCGGACCCTGATCCGAATGGAAAGTACCACAGGCAAAAATTCCCACAAAGACTCGCAAATCCTTAATGACAGTACGTGAATCAGCGCTCCGATGTGGCCATACCCACACAAAGCGTGTGCATGAATCAACTGCTACTAAGATGTACTTATACGCAGTATCAGAAGAAAATGGACCGCAGTGATCCAAATAAACGCATCCAAGCGGTTTATTTGAGATGTACAACTGTGTCTGAGGCGGACGCGCAGCAGTCGAAGGTTTAATCTGCTGGCAAATGTCACATTGAAGAACATATTCGCGCGTCTGTTTGTACAGTCCCCGCCACCAGAATCTTTGTTGTAGCTGAGTTACAGTGGCCGAGACGCCCGCATGCGCAGACGCCACACCTTCATGAGCCGCTGCAATCAAAGCAGCCCTGCGATCCGAGTTGGGAACTAGACGTTCGCCAACATCAGGGATTTTCACATAAAGAACCTTATCGGGACTTAAGTGGTATGTGTATTTAGAAGGGAACCCCGCAGGATATTTACTTCCCTTCTCCGTTGCAGCAACTGCTGCCAAGATGTCATCATCTATTTTGCTTTTGGACCTCGTGACTGCTGCAACTAAGTATTTTGATACCGCTGACTTCGCTGCTTCATCAGCAAGCGAATTGCCAACAGCGTGGACCCCCACGCGCTGATGACCGAGAGTATGAATCACAAACACAAGTGGCAGCTTCTCTTTAAGTTCCGCCACTCGGACCCAGATCGTTTTATGTTTTATTGTGCTACCTTTGGAGTCACGAAATTCATTCTGAATCCAAAAGAACAAGTTTTCATTGTAAGACTGGACACAGTAGTAAGAGTCACTTACGATCAAAGTCGTCACACTAGGATCTGCGTACTCTAATGCAAGCATCAGAGCACGAAGCTCTGCTAATTGTGCGGTGCAGTCCCCAAGTGTCTGCGTGTGCACGACACTGGACTTGAACTCATCGTTCACCATGGCACCGACCACAATGGCGCAAGCGGAAACGTAGGCATGTTTAGAGCCATGCGCAACCTGCGCCGAACCATCAGTGTAAATGATGCAATGGAAATCCTCCAACGGCCGCATTGCTAAAGGAGCAGGATGAACAAATTCATACTGTAAATACTCCTGCGACCGTAAAGTGGCGTCAAAAATAAATGTGACATCTTGTGACGTCAAGGATGCAGCCCATTGAATCCACCGAGGGTGCAAAGCTTTGGAATTAGGTACACTGGCTTTCGTAACCGCCTCTAAGGCAGGACACGGGGTAACAACCAACATGCGCTTTCCTTGTGACAGGGCAGGTTCTTTAAGAATTGCCATCTGTACAGCTGTCAAAACCTTCTCCACAGTGGAAAAACGCAATTCAGCCGATGGTTACAAGTGTGACTTGTAAGCAATAGGTACTGTATCTCCTTCATTAAAAGTCAGGTACGTGAACCCCACCGTCCCAGGGATAATTCTTATCACCAGGTTGGTCTGGTTATCACGAGTCTGTAAGTATTCAGAAGCGAGCAAATCAGCCTGCAAAGATTGTAGAATGGCTGAATGCTCAGGCAGCCAGCATGATTTGGAAAAAGATGGTTGTATCAAAGCATACAAAGGCTTGATACGCTGGGCATATTCCGGAATGTAAGTCCTCCCGAAATTCAAAAAGCCCAGCAGAGATTGTAATTTTTTCAGTGTTGTCGGAGAACGCAACTGTGCGCATTTCTCCAGGAAGTGGGGTGCTAAACCCTTCCCTTCGTTGTTAAGCTCGTAACCTAGAAACAACACTGTGTACTCTGCAATGTGCGACTTTGCAAAGTTAAACTTGTAACCTATGTCAGCAAAGCTACAAATTATGCTATTTACTCGACACAGATGCTCCCAAAGATCGTCGTCTGTGAGATAAATGTCATCCACATACGAACAAGCAACTGGGTTGAAGCCCTCCAGAAGAGAGACAATGCGGGCGGAGAATACTCCTGGACTGTTCTTGTAGCCCATTGGGAGTCGTCTAAACATTTTTTGCACACCGCCGCATGTAAAACTGGTCCATTGGGAACTTAGACCGTCTAGTCTATGGGCATAAAAACTATTGGAAATGTCAAGCGTGGTTTTAAACCGTTTACGCTCAAGACTATTCACTAACGCAGAGCCATGAGTATTCTGTACTGCGCAGTTACGGCAATGCGAGTTCAAATGCCTATAATCTAAAACCAAACGATATGAGCCGTCCGGCTTGTTCACAGTAAAAAGGGGGTTATTCATCGGTGACACACACGTTTCAATTACACCTTGATATTCCAATTGTTCAAGGATAGCCGCGACTGAAGCTTTGGCTGCACGCCGTATGGGATATTGAGGTTGAGGCTGTGGCTGAGACCGTAAAGGAATCTCGTGGCTTGGTGACAATTTATCCCAGCCACACTGATTACGGTACACAGCCGGCGCAAGCGCCAGAGCCCACTCTTCTGCAAAATGCAGCGCTTCCACCCTCGGCACAGTGTGCGCGAAACTGGTCAGGATTACCTCCTCCCCTCGCGGAGCTGGGAGAACAAAAGGTGGGGGCCAGTCAGCCTCTGAAAGCAAAATGTCATACGTAGACGAGAGATTTTCCCAAAATACCCCTTTTACAGTTCGCTGCATGTCACCTTCAATTAACAGGACAATTTCAAAAAGTCGTTCAGGGGGAGCAACATGCGTATCAGCAGTTTTAATCACAACATAAGTATCAGTCGCTGTCACCTTCAACAGTGGACGGAGGGCCTCTCTCACTATGGTAATCTCTGCTGCGCTGTCCAGCAAGGTCAGAGCCCACGTCAGATTCCGAAGCCGCGTTCTCACTATCTGGGGCATAACGATGCGCTGTCAGGGCGGTGACTTTCTTCGTGGCAAACTGTGGTCTCTTGGGCGTAGAGCCTTCCTGCTGCTCTCCACTGTTTCGCGGGCGGGGCTGACCACGTCCTGGCTGGCCACCCCGGCCCCTGCCGCCCCCTCCACCACCGGTTGGCGGAGCCGATGAGTCCTGAAAGGAACGAGGAGAGCGTTGGTCAGAAGCCTGAAACCTCTCAGGCGATTTAATCATCGCGCGGTCGCGCAAATCATAAACACGATCCGACTGCGCAGGCAACGGAGTCGCAGGAGCAGAAACCTGTGTTTGTTGTTGTTGTTGCTTACCCTGATTCTGCTTTTTAGGCCAATTCTGTTTTTTGGACTTTTGTTGACCACTAGTTTCCGATGTCTGACCCTGGGGCTGCTTCTTCTCCTTATCAGGAAAAGCTTTAACCCCCATGGCATTGCGGCCTACCGTTTTGTAAGCAGCCACAATTATCCTTGCCAACCGTCGGGGTTGTTCGGCCTCGGGAACCAACGCCAATGCGTTAGCAACCTGAAAGTTCACTGCATCCCCCTTGACATTCGCAAGGATCAGATCGCAAACTACATCAAAGGAGCCACACAGGCGCATACCCAATTCAACAGCCGACTCCGGTCCGTGTTCGTCTTAAACACGTTTAAGGACCCCACCTAGATTGGTCACAGACGGGGAGCCATAGCACCTCGAATAGACCGCTGCAAAAGTCTTACCCCAGGTCTCACAGTCAACAAGTTCAGGAGCTAAATCTTTCGGCAAACTTAGTGTAAGAATCCGGTGTTTATCACCCGGACTCGTGTTGGGAAACACAGCTTCCAGCTGGCCGAATTTCTCAGCAAGCCAGAACGGAAAATCATCCTTGTCCTGGGGCTTTTTACCCATCACGGAATTCACCATGACCGGATTGATTTTCAGACCAGCATGTTCTGCACGAAGCTGTGCGCCTCTAAGGGCCGCGTCCTGAACATTACGGCTAGTGTAATGAACAAGCGCTCTAATCACTTCCACCGCGACTTCATGAAGCCGCCGCAGATCTGCCACGTTACAAGTGGCGCGTAGAGGGTGAGGAGTCAATCCAGCCAACGCGGGCCAAGGTGTGCCCGGAATGGACAAAGGACCCAACCTCGGAGCGGTCAAAGCGTGTGGTAGGGCGCCACCAAACCAAACTCCATGCTGCCAAGCATCAATAGGAACTTCCAGTGCCCTGTACGGAGCGTACGCAACCGGTACAGCTGAAGCAGTGTAAGAATGGAACACTCCAGAATTAGCGTTCACTGGCGGAAATGTCACCCACGAATAAAACAGTTCGTACGGGTAAGCATGTTCCGCACTCACCACCAGAACAACACCTAAGCCTTCTACTGGAACATCATAAGCCCGCAAATGGTCACGCACCGCAATGCGACTATGCTGCGGGATGTCCACGGCTTGTGCCATGTCAGCACAGGAACGTGAAAAAACAAAGATAACTTTGTAGCACAACTGGGTAGTAATTCAATGAAACCGTTTTTAGTAAGATTGAAAAAAGACCTATTTCAAAAATAGGCAGGTTTTTCCGACACCGCCGTTTTCCGGAAACGGGAATGAAGGCGTTAAGGTTTGAATGATATACTACTCGAGTGTCATGATATAAGGCCAATCAACGTATGGGCGCCATGTAGCAGGGTTTCCGTTCTCCCACAGAACTGTGCACAGAGATCTAGAACCTGGGTGAGTCAGGGTGACCCAGAACTCACCTTTGTTTCAGAAATCCCCTTACCAAGCTAGCTACAGTGTCTCATCGGTAATAAATACTTCCCAATGACTTAGACAATCCAGAACATGAACTTAGGGTACCTCAGGTATCGTGGAACACATGAACACTCTTTCGTTATATAATCATTACAAACCGAAACTGGGAGGCAAAGAACACACGTGCAAGTTTGAAATGTTTATTTTTCAATGCAGCATTCTCAAACGCAGTATCTTGTATAATATCAACATACATATTATAAAAATCAGAGTTAGCAGCATAGTCACTAATCCATAATAAGCAAAAGGTGATAGCATGTTATGATGCAAAAATCTATAGAATTCTGTATCACCTATATTTCGCGCACCCTAATTAGCATATTATTTTATATCTAAGAAGGTCTCGTTTGGGTTCTTAGCAGGGCGGCCCCATACCTCTAATTCTCAGTAGGAGGAGATCACATCAACCGCTACCAGCTCTCTGCATGCCAAGCATCAAGTGTGTTGTTTCATTCCCTGTAACTCTATCTTAAACCCACGTAGAGCCCAATGTTGGCAGCAACATTATTTGTGTTATGTCTAATGTGGTGCGAGGATCAGGTCTTCAGCAACCTTGTGTTAGGTTATTCTTAGAGTGTGCAGTTCTCGGTGTGCAGACAGTTGTACCAAGTGTACCAAGCACGACTGATACCAGGGCAATAACATATTATTCTCAAATAAATCACATCTTTCGTCTAGGTTGAAAGCTACAATAACAATTAGGTGTCGTGTGCAAACTGAAGCAGAAAGAAAATATGGCGTTTAAACATTTAATAAGCACATGCTAACTTAACACAATATATAGAAACGTAGTAACCATATGACATGAATGTGTATAATTAATCTGGAGTGTCAGTCGGGACAGGGATAGCGATACTGTCATTATACCCTCTATTGAGTTTCTGCTGTTGGGGACTGAGAAGTCTTAGACTGGCCTTCCTCTCCTGCTTGATATGCCTCGAATTTCTAAAACCTAGGTGGACTCAAGGAATTAGTGGATATTGGCTCTGCTTCTTCCTCTTCTTATTATGCCCTCTTGGGATCTGAGGCATGTATCTAGTTTGGCAGTCCAGTGAACTTCACAGCAGTGTTGGTGACCAGGATCACCTGGTATGGGCCTCTCCAACGTTCCTCCAAACACGACTTGTGAATGTGCTTCTTCACATGAACCCAGTACCGGGGTTCAGGTCTTGACATGGAGTCTCTAGCCCTGTGGGAGTATCAGCATCGACCTGATGAAAAATAGAACATGCCACATCAACCGATCCCTTGCTGTATTCCAGAACCAGATAATCTGATATTCACAAGAACAGAAAGAATAGTCATGGCTATCCCCATCAGCACCTCATGATAAAATAGTCCCATTTACTTGAATGACAAGTTTTTAATGCTCATCAGTACTATAGGGAGTGCATTGGGCCATTTGAGAAATGTGGACACACAAGTCTTGGCCAATTTCACTTTTATAGTCTAGTTTAATCTTTCTATATTTCCTGAAGTTTCCGGACTGTAACTACAACAGAACCTTTGATCTATTCCTAAAGCTTTAGATAGCAATTGCAGCACTTCATTCTTGAAGTGACTTCCTGATCTAATTCAAGATAAACTGGCATCCTGAAATGCGGCATCAAGTTCCGCAAAAGTAGTTTGGCAACAGTCAGACTGTTGCATCGCATGGTGAGGTATGCCTCCACCCACCCAAAGGGAGAATTGACATACAATTACGATGATATACCTCAACTGGTTTAACCAGGGCATCTCCGCAAAGACAATCTGGAGATGGTTGAAGCTACCAACAGACTTCCCTATATGGCTCCTGGTCACCACAACCTTTTTGCTCTCATTTTGTCTTTGGCAAATTGCAAGCACTGGCATAGATTCTCAGCCATCAAGTATGGATTATGTCAACACTGTCAAAATGTCAAAACCAACCCATTTCATCCTACATCTGTAGGTCCATGCATGTCTCTCACCACAGCAGGTACAATGGAATGGGAAGCACAGGCTTTACATCACCGGATACCCAGATGTGACTAGCATTCTTCACACAAACCATCCTTTCCCATTAGACTTTCTCAATCTCTTACGTGGTATGCTGCAATTCCCTCAGCTCATTCAAAGTTTGCACGGTGTTCAGTAACATGTTTAAAACTGTTTTTCCCTCCACATTGCGTGGCTCATACATGTGAAAGGTTTTGAAATCAAGAGCACAGTATTTGACAATGTTATCCACACAGAAGTTGTCTCTAGTAACACATTCATTGCTGCTCTTGTGTACAGCACACTTTATTACAGCAATTTCTTTTGGTGATTGAAGGGCTTCTGATATATTTGAAACATACATCCCATTCTTGATGGGGGACCCAGCAGAGGTCATAAATCCTCTGTTTGACCAAAGTCATGCACAACTCCGAATCTGTTCTGGCCATCAGTGTAGATTGTAACTCGTGAGACTTCTGAGGTACAGCAGGCTCTGGTAAGGGTGATTCATTCTGCTACTTGTGAAGAGGTTACATGGCACAGGTTGGATGCTTCCTCAACCCCTCTCAAGGTACAGACAGCATAAACAGATCTCAAAATGCCATGTCGGTCTCTCAAACAAGAGCCGTCCACAAAAATGGAATAGTCAGATTCAAGAAGGGGAACATCCAGTATGTGTGGTCTTGGGTTTGCGTATACTTTGGTAATACTTATGCAATCATGGTCAAACTAAATTTAATTGCCTTCATCAAGGGTGGGCAGCAAGGAAGTATGATTTAGGGTTTTGCACCTGCTTATAGAAACATTGTCTTTGGCCAGAATGATTCTCTCACGGCGGGTTGAGTGGCTGTTGGTCAAATGCTATGTGCAAGTCATGAGAATTTCAATAGAATGTTGCACCATTACAATGAGTGTATGGCCCATCACAATCTTCTAAATCTGCTGACTGCTAAAGTTGACTGCTGCAATTGCTTTGAGATACACAGGTAGTGCTGCGGTTACTGGATCAAGAGTTGCCAAAAAGTAGGCAACTACTTGCTTGGTCTCCCCATGCGTCTGTGTCAACACAGAAAAATCACACCCATCTTGTTCATGGCAAAAGAGCATGAACTCTCTGGTGTAGTCTGGCATTCCAAGATCAGGTGTAGTGCAAAGTACGTTTTTGAGCTCCTGGAAGGGTTCTATGCTTTCGTCATCCCTTCGTACTGGGTCATTGACATCAGTGTGCGTCTGCCTCAGCAAAGGCTTTGCCACAAAGAAAAGGTTTGGGATCTATTGTCTGCAGTAGCCAACTATGCTCAAAAACATTTGTACTTCTCTGTGTGTGGTCAGATATTTCATTTTTAGGACCGTTTTAATGTGCTCATGGTACACTCTTCTGACTCCCTTCTCAATTTGATGTCCCAGTTACTTGACTTCTTTTTGCCAATATAGCAAATTGTCGGGGGAAACCTTATGTCCGTTCTCAGCCAAATGGTTGATCAGGGAAATAGTGCCTTACCAACAAGCTTCTTTTGCCATTGCTGCAAATAGTAAATCATCAATGTACTGAGTTAGGGTTGAACTGCATGGTAACAGTAAAGTCTCAAAATTATTTTTGAGTGCCTGATTGAAATTTGATGGGCTCTCTGTATTCCCCTGAGGGGCGTGACACCACACAAGAGTTTTCTCTTGGAATTAAAAAGTGAAGAGAATCTGTCTGTGTTTGTAAACGGGCCAGAGAAAAAGGCCTGACAAAGTTTGATGTCTGTGAACTACTTCACTTTTGGGGGATTTGGATTAGGATCACAGCAGGGTGCGGTACCACGGGGTAGCATGGAATGACTATTTGGTTATTTTTTCTGAAAACTCTCCTCCATTTTCTATATGCTTTTTTGCAGGGCCATAATCAGAGAGTTACATGGACTCCTGATGACCTCCTTTAAAAAGCCCTGTTCTGGCATACTCTCAACAAAAGGAGTTATCCCTGCAATGGCTTCTGGGCTCAGTCTGTAAGAGCGATTTTCAGGTAACACTGCATCAGACCTAAGGGTGATATTTACTGTGAAATTCGATACACCTTCTCTGACTGATCCTTTCGGTATTCCTAGTTTCTTGCACTGATTCTTTCGGTATTCTTAGTTTCTTACCCTGAGCCGTGCCCTCAGGGCGGCCCTTTCTCCAATTCAAAATTACTACTGTACAGCCCTTCCTAAGAATACTTGAGGAATTTATAACTGTGCCCAAAATATTTCATGGCTGGAGTTAGAATAGTAAATAAGTCTCCAGGAATATTTTGGAAAAGTTGCTCTTTCCACAAGTATTCTTGGACAGGAGTTAGAATAGTAAACTTGACCTTCCAGTGTCCACCGCACCCACTGATGTTCGCAGTGAGCAGTTCAGGGCAGGAGAAACAAATTAGTGATTCTTTCAAATTTGCTGTAAGCCCTCCTTAGTAACAACCTGGTATAATCTGACTACAGTTTCCAGTACCTGCAATTAAATCAGCGTCAGCTACTTGAGTTTCCAGACCTACTCCGTTTGGTGTACAATATATGATGCAATTGAGCTTGCAGAGCAGGTCCCTTCCCAACACATTTACCGGACCTAAATCGCATATGAAGTACTGGCTATGTTCTTTGAGATCCCCGATTGTGTCTATCAAAAAGGATACAGGATTGCCATTAATCTCTCCATTCATGTTGAGGTCACCATGAACCACTTCTAGGACTTCACAATGCATGAACTCCTCCTCCCCCTTAGGCACAGTCAATCGACTTGTTCGAAGTCTGTGGAGCCCCCAAACATTATGGGTATGTCCTCCATATGACATGAAGACTTCCTACATGTTTAATTTTACACTGAGATCAAAGTATAGCCCTGGACCAAGCATTTTAAACCCTTTCATACCTCTGCTCTGTGCTAACTGGGTCTGTGCGACGACAAACGTTTCTTTTAGACCTCTTCGCTTTGCATCCTGCATCTCACTACAATATTTCGAGTACTGCAGGATTTAATCTATAGGTTTGTTTTGCCAACAAAGAACATCTTGTATTATATGATTGCAAATTTCAGGTTACAGCCCTTGTACGAAAAATCCTCCCACATTGTTTCCAAGTGGGTCCTTTAGACTACTATGCTCCTTATACACCTGCAAAAGTCTCTCAAAATAAGCATGTACAGATTTTTTGGACTCTTGGGATGCCCAGAAAATCTTGGACCAACCCATCTCTCTTTGGGGAACCTTAGTATTGAGGTGGACAATTACTGGGTCATATTTGGTTTTGACCAACAGTGAAGGTGCATTTGTGTTTGCTACCCTAGGGGGTTACTGTGTTGGCCACTCCACTGCTCTCCTACATTCTGCCTATAGGTTTTTGGGACTGCCACTTCAATTGGCACATCCACATCTTCCCACAAAACTTCAGAGATGGTCACCCTATGCTCTATCTGTGTGTACCATTTATTGGGATTCTCCCTCGATCTGGGGAGAGAATTTGAGAAAGGAAAGAGATCTGTTCTTGAGTAGGGGACATGTACATATTCTCCTCCCTGCACTTCCCTCAATGAGTATTCCTTTATCACTCCTTCTGTGACTTCTCCCTCAATATCCCAAGGAGAATATTTCTTCTGTTCCCTTTCACTCTTTAGTACTTAGAGCACAACTCCCTACATTTCTGCACCTAACTCCACTCCCTGATGTTCTCAGTTAATTCCCTCACATGCATCTTCAAATCTCCTCAGTTTTACCAGTTTCACTTTCTTGTCACTCATCATCATCCTGGCATTCTTTTGCATCTTCTTTTTCTGTGTTAGATCAAATCTGCACTCATCTGTCACTTTCTCCATTTTCATGTATGATTCTTGCGCCAGCCTTACGGCTTCCTTTCTCTTGTAAAGCAATTCATTCTCATTGTACTGTCTTAGGAATTCCATCCCTACATTACCCTTTATGATCTCTTCAAACTCGTTCTTTAGTTGGATGACAGTAAGCTAGTGAGGGGTCTGTTCTTTTTGTTGGGGGGTGGTTTTTGGAGTCGCAACAGTCATGGTACCTCCCACAACAGGCGCTGTCAAAGCCTCTCCCTGTGGAGGGCTTGGATTTACCATACTGGGTATCTCTACCAGATTCTCAGCCATCAAGTATGGATTATGGATTATTACTTGCTGTTCTAATGATTGCCGCAATGGGAGAGATACTTCGGGGTATCTGACGATTGTGACTTATCAAACACCACAGGTGACGAGGTTTGAACACGGGGTGAAACAGTAGTCTCAGGATAACATGGGGGTGTGCTACCTTCAGTTGGTGTCACAGTGTCCGCACTGTTCTTGGGATATGCCTGAACTGTAGCGCTTGGTGCTGCGTTATATGGGGTGGTCTTATTCTGAGATGGTCGTATATAAAAGCATCATACTCCTCACTCTCTATTTCTGTCTCATCCTTAAGTTTCTTTTTATCAGTAGGCTTTTCCTTCTCTGTACCCTGACTCTCTATGAGCAGATAAGCTCCAATTGTCTTGATCACTTCCCCCCTCCATCTCTTCTGCTTCTCAGTGCAAATTTATTTCGCACCTTTTCTTTCACAACTTGGTCCTAAATATTCAGGACCTCAGTTTATGTGGGCCTGGGATGGGGTCTGAGGCCTTGCATTCTCCTTCTCAAATTTTCTATTCTCGGTATGTGGAAGGTACCACTTGATGGAAATCATAATTCCCCATCCTTTGCTGTATATTTGTGTCACTGGCTGAGCCACGTGCACATGTGCAACCCTTTCTTCAACACCTTTTTCCTAGCTGGTGTGTTTTCAAATGGGAATTTCTTTCTTATTTGCATTTTTCTCTTTCTTCGAAAATGGATATCCCATTCTGACATTAATCTCAGTCGCTCCTTGTTCCAAACTCGCCCAGTCTGTAGGCCACTGGGCTCCCAAATTTTCCTTCCAATACCAGTGCGTCTTAAATGAAGGTCACCACAGAGGATACTACTTACTGTCTCACAGTGGCAAACTCTGACCTCCAGGA
Organism: Lissotriton vulgaris; assembly: GCF_964263255.1. Lineage (NCBI taxonomy): Eukaryota > Metazoa > Chordata > Amphibia > Caudata > Salamandridae > Lissotriton > Lissotriton vulgaris. The sequence goes on from NC_141699.1 coordinate 179,875,825, forward strand.
GTCTACTGTACCAAGTGTGGTCACTCCCTGTGCACTAAGGAATGATTAACTCCCAGGGAGTAGATTTGCACACCTTTTGTACTGGGTTAGCACAAAAAGACGCTAACCAGCACAAAATGTTTCTTTCAGAATTTATTTTCCAGTGCAAAATCTGGAAAGCCCCCTAAAAGTAACGCAACGCAGTGCCAAGCACTGCTTTGCCTTTGCTTAGCGCCAACGGGGAGTTACATGGGTGGTACATGGGCATTATCATGCTACCACCCATGCCTTTGACCCTATCTACAAGCAATAGTAGACAGGGTTTAATGCCAAAAGTTAACACCATTTGAAAGGAGGAATTAGGAGAAATGTTTTTATTTCACCTTTCTTTTCCGACTTTTCACATGTGCAGCACACATACAAAGGTGGAAAAGCTTTAAAGTGAGTTTAGTCATAGTATTTTGTACTGGAAGGTTACTCTTCCAGTACAAAACCTATGGTAGACTCAGGCATGCACCCTAGCTCTATGGCACTAAGGTGTGTGTCTGGCCCACGGAAGCTAAAATCTGCGCCAGGGCTAGAGAGATGGGAAGAGAGAGCGAGATCTCTTCAGATATGGTGCTCTCTTGCTCCCTCCCTGTCACGCACCGCAGAGAAGATTTTTTGGCGCTGCGTTCCATTTTTAAAATCTGTCTGCAAGTTCAGTTTTAGTACATTTTCCCAGAAAGTGTTACATCTCTATCCTGGTGTAACTGATAGCACTTTACAGTACACCTCACGTTAGCAGACAACTTCAACAAGTTTCTCTGTGGTACCTCTTGACAGCTCTGTGCCATACACATAACCAACTCACACACGTTTGATTTCAAAAGCCGAAAAACACAATAACTACTGTTCCCACAATTCCTAGAGCTAATGCCAAAGAATAGTTGAATTCAGAATCCATCCACTGCATTCCACCATAATACTCCAAACTACAATTCCCAACAAGCCTCACTTCTCATTCATTCTTTGCATGCACATAAATCCCTATTGATTCTCACATTGTTCTTCCTTGGATTACCACAACATCCATCCCATCTTTGGGAATCAGGATCGGGGTGGAGCTGGATCAACTTGATTTTGGGGAAAACCACCTGAATCATGAAGGTATAGTAATCGGTTCTCTAGTCAATTTATCTCATCCAAGTAGGTCCACTCAGTACCTGACGGATCCAATTGGAACCATTATCTCTACTACCAGAGCTGTTGGTGAGCAAATCTGTCTCTCGTTATCTCACCAAATGTGTGCCAACTGCTTTAACTTGGATCGGTGTAGCCCCGCTACGGACTTTGGTGCTCTCTGATGGACCTGTCTATATTTAGTAAATTCTGTACATTAGCATGAAGCAGTAAACATGCTCAATAAGAGTGACAGATAAGTGCTAAAATTTACAATGTTTAATCAAAGACTATCAGTAGACAAATACATAGCTGGACCATTAATCAATTAAGTACATAGACATATAAATCATGAAGTACAAGAAGAAAATTCTACCGAAAACCCAGCATAGATTTGCATTCTAAGAAAGAGAAAAGGTGGACCCGCCAACAGACAAAAAGCATTTCCTTTTATAGCACTTTAGACAAAGGATTTCATACATTCGGTACACAGGTACATGGTTCACAGGGTATGCACCAATGGGAAACAAGCCAGAAGAAAAAATGTACTAGAGAATGCGTTCGAAGATTCTCTCACAATTCAAATACATTAAATTCAGAAATTCCCAGAGTCTTTTTTAGTGAAATGACTTGATGCATTATGTATAATTCAGTCTGGTCAGCTAGGTTTGTTCATGATTAGGTATTTCAGGTTGAGTGTGACAAGTAAAGTCTCAGTCGTTCAGTGCAAAGCATGCAATTCTTTATTACAGTAAGGAAAAGAACAGCAGCAGTGATCACATGGTACATTACAATATCACATCCAAAACTGAAGAAGAAAGCATAGAATTAGGCTAGAGTAAGCTTGATTTTTTTGTAGGTTAAAAACTACAATTAAAGAAAACAGATTCCACTCCTCTTTTTATATTTCTATGTGTTTTAAATTGCAAATGTAATAACTGATCATCTTTTCTTGATGTCAGTTGTGTTATTTATTTTTTTTAAATCGAAAAAAGTATTAAGTAAGTAAGTAAGCTTCTCTACCAGTCCATTTCCATCCAAGAAATCTAATGAATATGAAAAACCCTTCTCCCCGCTATGCAAACCAGAATCATCTGTTGTAACCACTCCCCCAAAAATATACTTAAAAATGAATGAAAAATTTCCTAGCTATCGTAACGGAAAGTTAAGGACTAGGAGGCGAGGATTATGCAGTCCTTTCTTCTCTTTATTATAATAGCACTTCAAAGAAAAAACCAATCAGCACATAACAACTGAACCACAACTCCCATGAGCACATGGGGCACAGTGTCCATAGTAACCATCAGCCAATAACGATGCTGTCCGTCGTATAACTATCCATGATGTCCCTTCCTCTTCTTCTCTGTGAGGAAATAACCACAGGAACGCTCTTCAATCTTTCTGATCCTGTCCTAAATCAAACAAGACAACCGTTATCCAGCTCTTCTTTCCCAAAAGAAATCAAGAGAGGCAGTACACAGCAATTACCAGAAGTACCGAGCTATACCATGTGAGAAAAACTAAGATTTAGTTTACATACATATCCATTTTCCTGTTTCAACACATCATGTTGTATCAGCACAGCAGCGGAATAAATCGTAAATTAATACTTACTGGATTACGAAGGTGTTTGGGTGGGTCGAGACCAGCAAGTCTCGGGAGGGATAATCCTCGCCTCCTAGTACTTAATAGAATTGAAACTTTCCGTTACGATAGCTAGGAAATTTTTCATTCTATGTCAGGATGGAGGCGAGGATTATGCAGTTTCAAAGCTTATCCACCACCAGTTCCGCTGCGCCATAGATGGGCTTGAAGTAAAACTTTTTGAACGTGGATTCCGAGGACCAATCCGCCGCTGCCATGATGTCCTCTAGCCTACCGCCCACTTGAATGGCTTTAGAAGCCACTGCCCCTCTCGTGGAGTGAGCTCCAAATCTAGACACATCCACCCCCGCTTCAGTCATGATCCAACTGACCCACCTAGCGATGGAAGGGGATGAAACCTCCTTAAACGGCTTCTGCAGAGAGATGAGGAGCTGACGTTCTCCCGGAGGGCGATACTCCACCGTCATGTCCTCGTATGCCTCGAGGCAGCGCACCACACACAGCTTCGGTTGATCTGGAAACGTCAGATAGGAGACCGATCTGATATTAGTTTTGGTCCATCTAGCGACTGTGAATGTAACTCCCTCTGGAGTGAACATCCGTGCCGTGAGGTCCAGTGCTCGCACGTCGGAGACGCGTTTGCACGAAATGAGACACAAAAGGATCGCCAACTTAGACAACAATTCCTTCCTGTTCAGGTATTGGTTATCGCACCAGGAGCAAAGGAAGCGCAGGATGATATTGACATCCCAGAGGTTCTGATATCTGGGTTCCGGGGGCTTGGAGAGCCTAGCTCCCTTCATGAGTTTGCAAACCCAAGGATGTTCCCCCGCCGGTTTTCCATCTATGTGGGCATGCCCCGCTGAAATGGCGTATCTGAAAGAGTTGACAGACCTATAGGCCAAGACCGACTGAGTCAATTCGGCCAAAAAATTCAGGATGTGGGTAACATCGGCCCCCACGGGATCGGCGTGTCTCCCCAGACACCAACGACGCCACCGTTGCCAAGCCGATCGGTACCTTTTGACCGTACCTGGGGCCCAAGCCCTGCTGATGAGTTCCTCAGCGTGCACCAAAAGGCGTCCGTCTTGCCAACGTCCCCTGAAATCCTCCACGCCATGAGGTGTAAGGTCCCTTGAAGTACCAGCGGGTGACCCTCTCCCATGGGACCCGACAGTAACGAAGGGAACAAGGGCAGTCAAATCGGACAATCCCACGACAGTTCTAGCAGTGGGGGAAACCAGGCCTGGGCCCTCCAAAAGAGGGTCACCAATATCAGCGATGCTTACTGTCAGCGAACCTGTGCCGCTACTCGAGGAATCATTAGAAAGGGAGGGAACGCGTAAGCCTGTTCCCGTGACCAGTCCTGTAGAAATGCGTCCACCGCCGTCGCCTCCGGGTCCGGCCTCCAGCTCACGAACCTCGGGAGTTGACAGTTGAGACGGGAAGCGAACAGATCTATCGAGAACGGTCCCCAACTGGTCATTAGAGCCTGGAAGACCGCAGGGTGAAGTCTCCAGTCGCTGAAATCGTGGAAGTTCCTGGAGTGCCAGTCCGCAATCGAGTTTTGCGTGCCCGGGAGATATTCTGCCGACACCGAAATCCGCTTCTCCAGGCAATAGTGCCAGAAGTCTTTCGCTAGGTTTGCTAGGGCCCGGGACCGAGGTCCCCCCAGGCGATTGATGAATTGCACCGCTGACACATTGTCCATGCGCAGCAGGATGCAGCACAACACCTTGTTCTGGGTCAAAGACTTCACTGCGAAGGAGCCCGCCAGGAGCTCTAGGCAATTGATGTGAAGCTGAAGCTCTTCCTCCGACCAAACGGCCCCCCATCGAGATATCGCCGCAGCGGGCTCCCCAGCCCGCTCTGCTGGCATCCGATTCGATGATAAGGTCCGGGCTGAATCCGAAGATCGCTCTCCCGTTCCACGCACTCATGTGCTCTATCCACCAGCGCAACTCTGTCCTTGTTTCTTCTGTGAGGGAGATGAGTTCGGAGTAGGTGAGTCCTTTCCGGAGATGCTGAGCCTTCAGTCGTTGAAGGGCCCTGTAGTGTAACGGGCCCGGGAAGATCGCCTGAATCGAGGATGAGAGGAGACCCACTATCCGAGCCAGGTGCCGAAGGGAGATTCTGTCTCTCCAAAGAGTCTGGGAGAGTTCTTTGCGAATCTTGGTCACCTTCTGTTGCGGAAGGCTGAGGCAAGCCGTGTCCGAATCTATGAGAAAACCCAGAAAGGTCATCTGTCTCCTCGGTCGAAGTTCGGACTTCTGAGCATTCACCACAAACCCCAGGTCCTGGAGCAGGGCAATAGTCATGTTCAGGTGGGAACGAAGCCGGGCCGGCGACTGATCCATGATCAGTATGTCGTCGAGATAAATGATCATTCGGATGCCTCTCTCGCGGAGAGTCTCCACTACCGGCAGTAGGAGCTTCGTAAAGCACCATGGGGCCGACGAGAGGCCGAAGAAGAGTGCTTGGAACTCGAAGACTTCCCCATTCCACAAGAACTGTAGAAATCGCCTGTGAGGCGGGAAGATCGGCACCGTGAGATACGCGTCCTTCAAGTCCAGGCGAACCATCCAGTCCCCCTGGAGTAGAATGTCGTGTAACAGATGGATTCCCTCCATCTTGAAGTGGCGGTAAACAAGCCACTCGTTGAATTCCCTCAGGTTGATAACCGGGCGAAACCCTTTGTCCTTTTTCTGGACTAGGAAGATATTGCTTAAGAACCCTGAAGGGTGCAGGCGAGTCCTGTGGATCGCTCCTTTCCTGAGGAGTTCCAACACCTCGTTTTCGATTAGAGCCTTGTCTTCCGCGGAAAAAACCAAGGGGCGAGGGCGAACCCTCTGACAGGGGGTGCCATAGAACTCTATCCGGAAGCCCCGGACCGTCTGAAGCACCCAAGGATCTGAGGAGATTTTGCACCAGTTGAGGAGATGACTCCGTAACCTCCCCCCATAACGGATGGGGAAAAAAGGGTAACACTCACCGGATGGTCCTCCGGGGGCATTGGCTCCGCCGTGATAGCCTCTGCCGCGCCCTTTGCCGGCACCTCGGCTAGGGTAGAAGTTCCCCTGGCGACCGTCGTTCCAGCCGTTGTTGCAGCGCTGCTGGTTTCATTAAGCATGGGCGAATTTTGCGAATTCGCGATCCGCGAATTTGCGGATTTGCGATGTCGCGATCCGCCAAATTCGCGAATTTGTGCGAATTTGCGAATTTTTGTTTATTTGCGTGTTCGCAGGGTTTTTTGCGTGTTCGCGGGGTTTTTTGCGTGTTCGCTGGGATTTTTGCATCTTCGCGAGCCGCTTGCATAGCGAAGTTACCCATGCAGTCGTTTATGGGAGAGGGAGAGAGAGATAGATAGATAGATAGATAGATAGATAGATAGATAGATAGATAGATAGATAGATAGATAGAAAGAGAGAGAAAGAGAGGGAAAGAGAGAGGGAGAGAGAGAACGAGAGAAAGAAAGAGAGGCCGGATCTCTGAAGGGCCAGATTCCTGAGTTGCCCCTACAGAACATACAGCTTTTTATTTTTAGCAAAATGCATATGAAAATTGTGCTGTAAAGGTCTCTTTTAGTTTAACCCCTCCTGACAACTCAAAATGGGTGTATTTGCCATCCTCTCCCTTCTTCCTGTTTTTTATATCTGCAAGTGCTTCCTGATGAGGTTTAATTCCTTGGACAGGTGCCTCGTTGCCTACTTGTAACTATTCTCTGACCCTGCTTCAAGGGTCAGAGCAGGGTCAGAGAATAGTTGCAAGTAGGCAACGAGGCGCCAGTAAGCAATTAGCAGCAGGTGTCCAAGTTGAAGTTAATTTGTTTGTAACCCTTTTGTAAAAGGTTACAAAGAAAGTAGGTTCAACTTTTGCACCTGCTGCTGTAACCCTTGCTTGGCTGAAAATTCGTCCCCGCTGATTCGCGGATTTTACCGCGATTTCGCGAGATTCGCGGATCGCGAAATCGGGGAAAATCCGCAAATTCGCCCGCGAAACGGATTTTACGCCCACCCTTAGTTTCTGTTATTATGGCCTTGTTGAACTTGGCGGCCGGAGGAGCGACCCCGCCCTCTTCCGGCCCCAGCAAAAACCCGTCCAGGAAAAATCTTTTTGATGGACGTCTGCGCCCTGTCCAGAGCCGAAAAGGTAGTGACAAATTTATTCAACTCCTTTATGAAGGGCTCACCGAACAACTTGCCTTGTGCAATAGGCCCTGCCTCTGAGGTGGATAGATCTCCCAGCTTAGGATCTATTTTTATGAGGAGAGACCTTCTCCGTTCCACTGCCAACGCGCAGTTCGCGTTGCCCAGGAAGCACAGAGCTCGCTGCGCCCATCCTGCCACGACCTCAGTGGACATCGCCGTCCCCGATTCCTTGGCCCTCTCGGCTAGCTGGATGATCTTGGTCACGGGGCCCACGTCGTCCAGGAGCTTATCCTGGCAGTTGCACCAGGAACGATCTATGCCCTTCCTAGGGTCCTTCATAAATTTAGCGAAGAACGCATAGAGTTTGTCGTTGATGTCCGGGGTGGCCGCCACTCTGCCCTCAAGTTTTGGGCGAGGGCACTCTCCCCGCATGCGGGTCCGAACCTCCTTCTCCAGGGGTTGGCGAACTTTTCCCGCCACATATGCAGCAACCTTGGGGTCAGGGGTCCATTCCGATGAACGTCGATGGTAAATCCTTGTCGGATCAAACATATCAGGAGTTTTATCCTCCCCCGTTACAGACCCCGAAGACTGAGACACCGGGCGCCAGGGCCGCCAGGTATACTCATCCTCCTCCTCTGAGGAATCATCGTCCTCGGTAACACCCTCTCCCTCCACGGGGAAACCATCCTCATGGTCTGAGTCCGGGGCGACCTCGTCTCCATCTTCTCCGGGGTAGAAGCCCTCCCGGCAGGGTATATTTTTCAGCGTTCGCGCACTCTTACGGAAGGAGTCCCGTAATCGGTCGAACTCCTCCAGGTGCCCCGCGTGACGCTTGGCTGACTTTTTCCCTCCACCTTGCGCACCTCTGGGTCCGCTGTCAGCAGGCACTGCGTTACCGAACACCCCGGGGATACTTTGGGTGAGGGCATCCACTCTCTCCCGCAGGGGCGCCAGCACCGTGTCCAGTGCCTGAGAAAGCGCGCGACCAACCGCCGGCGGCAAGGGTTGGGTGCAGCATAACTCCTCTTCCCCCTGAATGGAGGCTTCTGACTGCTCAACAGACTGCATTCTGTGAGGTTGTGAGCACAAAATACACCTTATACCTAAAATCTGAAAGGTAGCCCCCTCGCCTGTGCTTCGACAGCCTAGCTGTCAACCCAACCTGCGGTAACTGAAAACCGCCACTAGGTGTCGTCGCGCACAGCGCACTCAAGAAGCACCGAACCGGTGTCAAATGCGAGAGTTGGTGAGGCTGTAATAGTTCGCTTCAACGCACACACCAAAGGGAGAAAGAACCGTGAGCGCAGCCTTCTCACAACAATGGCGCCCCACAGAGCCGAGGAAGCGCGGAACGCGCTTCACACAGTCTGCGTTAGATCGACGGTGACGGCGCAAGCAGAGCTCGTCGCTCGTTGACTGTTGAGAGCCAAACACAGAGAAAAAGCGCACAACAGAAACAGCGCTATTGCACAGGCAGACAATAATATTAAATCACAAAGTACGTCAGAGAGGAAAAAATAGAGTGACTTATCTGACGAGCAGAGAAGAAAGAGGAAGAGGAAGGGACGTCATGGATAGTTATACGACGGACAGCATCGGTATTGGCTGATGGTTACTATGGACACTGTGCCCCATGTGCTCATGGGAGTTGTGGTTCAGTTGTTATGTGCTGATTGTTTTTTTCTTTGAAGTGCTATTATAATAAAGAGAAGAAAGGACTGCATAATCCTCGCCTCCGTCCTGACATAGAATTTTCCTCAATCATGTGCTAGCCTGCATCTCATAGTTCATTCATTCATGTAATCCTCCAGATCCCTAGCAGGCAAGGCAGCTTCAAAAAAGTACATTTTTGCAGAAAAATCACTGAGGTGCAGACTTACACCAACATATTCACATAATGGATATTCACAATGCTTAATTTGTAATCAAATAAGTGCTGAGGCCCAAAGTTTTGGTCGGAGCCCACAGTCGGTGCAGCGAAAACCGGAGTCTAGATTTTACCTCAGGCCTCTTTCATTCCCTGCCAGATACTCCCTGCCTCTTTATCTTACAGCTGAAGGTTTTTCATTTCTTATTCCTCCCTTTGTCACTCTTTTTCTTTCTTTTTCTTTCACTTTCTTTCCACCTTTTGTGTTTTTGTCTCACTTGTGAAAAGTCTGTTGAGGAAAAATAAGTGCCAGTTCTTAAAAAAAATGTGAGTGCTGGTGGGCCCCACCTGCAACCACCGGATCAGTTAAGAGCACGAAATAGCATTTTTTTTTCATTTGTAGAAGAACTCGTTTTATTTGAGAAGTCTTCAGACTGTCAAACCTTAGTATGAACACTGCTGTGCTGAATGCAAAAAATGCACTCGAAGACACTTCTACCATCATACCATTACTAACATATCCTATGAGAATTCATCACAACCAGTTACTGTCAAGGAACATGGTGCGTGGTTTCAAATCAGTAAATTAATTGATAAATGCTTATCTTTGTGGTGCTATATTCTCATTTATTTCCTCTTTCCATTAATCTCAGCAAATATGTAGAATTCCCCGAAGGAAAATTCAATCGCTGTTAATAGACTCAGCCTTCAGACATACCATGCATGATATTTCCATAAACAGGTTGTAATGCAGTTCATGAATATTTTTGAAATGTCTTATTCAGAAAATTAACAGGAGATTTCATGAATAGGGAAAATTAAGTCTGCACAAGAAAATGCATACTTCACTCGAATAAAATCAAACTAATCTTTATATAATGTCTACAATCTCAAGGCTTGCTGTCTAGAGACTACATTTAAGCTTATACACATTAGGTTATTTGAATAATTCAGTGCAGTTTTATTTCCAAAATTATTCCTTATATTTCTTCTTAACTCCCAAGAAGATTTTAAAACCAAAATTATTTTAAACCTAAAGAAATGTGTATTGCATTCATCCGTTACGTTACATGTGTCCTTGTATTAGGGCGTATTGTGTAAATCAATATATTTTGGATGAAACTGTCCTTTATCAATGTAATGTACTTAAATATCTTCTTAGCCACTGGTGAGGCCAGGGGCTAATTGCAGCATTCTACGATGCACTGCCTCCCTGCATGTCTACTCAAGTCATGGTGGAGGAAGAGAACTTGCCTCTAGATGCGACTGAACTCATGGCCAAGTCATTGAAGATGACCACAACTAAATCCGGGCAGCCCTTACACTTGGGCTCAGTAAGGTAACAGTTGTAATCACTGGCACCAGGAAGATCATGTCCAGAAAGACTCAGTCCAAATTACAAACATCTTTCTCTGACTATGGTCAGTGAATGCATGCTTGCTTGACATTGACTGGAAATAGGGTGACCAACTGGCATTGGTGCAAATTCAGGACGGTGAGTGTAAAAATTCAGGACAAAGGGTCAAAATTCAGGACACAAATTCAGGACGGGAGGTCAAAATTCAGGACAAAACTTCAGGACAATAGGTACGTTTTACAGACACATCAGAGGTCGCGCAATAGTATATAAGTAAGCCCAGCCATTTCCAAACATATTCAACCGTTTGCAAACCTATCCATCATGTATCCTTCCATCTATCATTTCACTCATCCATCCCCTCATCCATCCTTTCACTCATCTCCATTATCCATCCATCCATCCATCCACCATTTCACCCTATCCATCTGTACACTTATCCATCCACTCGTTATCCAATCCATCCATTCACTCATCCATTCAGCCATTTACCCTTTCACCAATCCAGCCATCCTTTCACTTACTAATCCTTCCACCCATCCACTATTTTAGTCATCCATCCATCCTCCCTTTCTCTCTCCATCGACCCTTTCACTTAGCCATCCTTCCTTCCATCCATCCAGCCACCCACCCATCCATCCATCTACTCATCCACTCATGAATCCATCCATTGATCCTATCACTCATCCATCCATCATTTCACTCCTTCACACATGTATTCATCCTTTTGTCCATCTACCCTCCCTTTCACTCACTCATCCATCCACCCTTTCACACATACGTCCGTTCATTCACCCTTGCACTTATCAATCCATCCATCATTTCACTCATCCACCTACCCACCCATCATTCACCCAACCATCCACCCACCCACCATCCACCCACTCATCCATCCTTTCACCCACCCACCATCCAATCCACAGATCCATCCTTTCACCCACCCACTATCCACCCACCCATTCATCCATCCTTTCACCCACCCACTCATCCATCCATCCATCCTTTCACCCACCCACTCATCATCCATCCTTTCACCCACCCACTCATCATCCATCCATCCTTTCACCCACCGACTCTCCATCCATCCATCCTTTCACCCCCCATCATCCATCCATCCATCCGTCCTTCCCCTCATCATCCATCCTTCCCCTCATCATCCATCCATCCTTTTCCCTCATCATCCATCCATCCTTTTCCCTCATCATCCATCCATCCATCCATCCTTCTACCCACCCACTCATCATCCATCCATCCTTCCCCTCATCATCCATCCATCCTTCCCCTCATCATCCATCCATCCTTTTACCCACCCCCTCATCATCCATCCATTCCCTAATCATCCAGCCATCCATCCTTTCACGCACCCCTTCATCATCCATCCATCCACCCTTCCCCTCATCATCCATCCTTTCACCCACCCCTTCATCATCCATCCATCCCTCCCCTCATCATCCATCCATCCATCCATCCTTCCCCTCATCATCCATCCTTCCCCTCATCATCCATCCATCCATCCTTTCACCCACCCATCCATCCATCCTTCCCCTCTATCCATCCCCTCATCCATCCATCCATCCCCTCATCCATCCATCCCCTCATCCATCCATTCTTCCCCTCCATCCATCCATCCTTCCCCTCCATCCATCCATCCTTTCCCCTCCATCCATCCTTCCCCTCCATCCATCCATCCATCCTTCTCCTCATCCATCATCCTTCCCCTCATCCATCTTTACCCTCATCCATCATCCAGCTACCCTTCCACCCAAACATCCAGCTATTTACATTTTCTCTCCATCCTTCCCCTCACTCATCAATCCATCCATCCTCTCTCATTAGCCATTTATTCAATCTTTCATTCATCCATTCACCCTTTCACTAATTCATCCAGCCATTCACCCATCCCTTCACTTACTTACTCGCCGACCTTTCCATATTAATTTTGAGCTGAGCCCTTTTGAGAAGAGGCCCATCAAGAACTTCACCCTCGCTGCAGGGGCCGTTCCAGGACTGGGACAGAAGCCACCCAGGGCGGAGACAGGATCCACCACAGGGTGGGACAAGAGCCATCACAGGCGGGGGGTGGACTGGAGCCACCACATGAGGGGACAGGTGCCATCACTGAGGGGAGGGGAGGAGCCATCACAGGGGTGGGCATGCAGTATTCTAGTATCATCTTGGGCTCCTCTCCTGCACAAGACAACGAGAAGACAGGCTCTCTGTCCAAAATGCCATCCCCCACTGTGATGTACAGTACTTACAGGAGATACTCTAAGAGAACTGATTGAACTGATTGTCCTCCATACTTTGTTAATCAGTGTGGGTGCGATTGTGCCATTTCTTTATTTTCTTACATTATAGACTGCATGTTTGAAGAACCGAGGTTTTCTTACAAATTAGTGACAGTAATTAAGCTCTGTGAAGAGAACCACGTGCTGCCTCGGTGTAACCAGGGGTGTAATCTGGCCGAGTCTCGGATGTTTGGGGCCCTGGGTAGAAATGGAATGTGTGAGCCCCCCTCTAAATAGCAGAGACATGACACATTCAGGGCTGTTTGCATGTGAATAGATGTCGCTGCTCCTGAACCGGCAGCCCCTCCCTCTCAGTCACCTTCGAAGCACCTCTTAACAGGTCATCAAGGGCTGGAGGTGTGAGGGTAGCCATCCCGCTGTGCCTCTCCAATGCTGCGGGGCATCTGAGGAGCTTTGGTGCAGCATCGGAGTGAAGAAAAGAGGTGGGTGCAAGCTGTGTCGGCTTTAGAGTGGAGCAACCGGTGCCCTGTTAAAATGACGGACAAATGGCGTCCGTTAAAGATTCCTTCACGGACAACGGACAGACGGACGAAATTACGGACTGTCCGTGAAATTTACGGGCGGTTGGTCACCCTAACTGGAAAGTTAAAAGCCGCTTTTGCTGGGCTGTATTCAGATTGTATAAAATATTCTGGACATCAGAACAGTTCGCTTCCTCCCACTGATATCCACTGTCATACTTGGAATGTCATTACGAGTTGGCTAAAATGTGGTTGGAGAACGGGGGATTTGCGGTGGGAGGTGGGAGTTGTGATCCTGGGGAGATGGAGTAGAAGGGAGGGGGTCAGATTCTTTCCCCAGGAATGGAAAATAACTAATTGGAGTCAGTAATACGCTGCCCTTTTCCGGGCAGTTTTCCTAGAGGAAAAATCACAGGTAGATGGAAGTATTAGCACCAGGGCTGCAGGTTAAGACGTGAGGGGGTTTGGGGACAAGGGCCTCTGGCCAAACTTCTTTCTGCCCCAGAGGCATTTTTTTTTGCCCCCGGCGATGAAGTAGGGGCCGGGTAGGTGCTGGGCTGACCCCTGCATCAGAAAAGTAGCTCAGGTGTCTCCAAGATGAGTATTAGCGGGTCTGTAGTTTGCAGCAGGGACATCTTAAGGATTTCAGGGGCCCTGGGCCAATAGTAATTTGGGGGCCTCTGTTCGAAATAGCTTTAAATGTATGATCCAATATCAGCTCCTTCATGCCCTCTTTGGCCAGGCCACTGACAGTGCACAGTCTCACTGGCCCAAATTCTAAATGTGTTTACATCTAATATTCTTTTGGCAAAAGTGACCCGTTTCTTCTGGCAGAGGCTGGGTGGCTGTTCCCTCGCCCTTATGGCAGCTCAGGCATGGAACACCCTTCCCTTTGTGCTTATCAACATTGAAGATCCTGTGGATTTAAAAAAATTGTTGAAAACGTACCTTTTTTTTAGTGCTGATGAGCTTCTTAGTCCCTCTGTGCTCGCGCCGGGACACTCCTTGGAGTAGCTTTGCGCATTAGATAATTATATAGAATAACATAACATAACATATTCAGGGACACTGACATGTGTTTTCAATATTATTATACAGTAGCAGCTCAATAATATAATTGCAAATAATCTTTGCCTATATTTTAATCTTTTTTAATGATCTTTGTTCATACATGAGGTCCTGTTTTGATCTAAAAGAAACTTTGATTATGGATGTTGCATTGTGTTGAAATACAAATATTTCTCTTTTTTCATTTTTTTTTATTTTGAGAAGTAAGCACTGTAATCACAAAGAAATCGTATCAACATAAAATACATAATACATATACAGTAAGGAAAAGAGGAGATGCCATTAAACATTGAACAAATGAGTAAACAAGTAAAATATACAGAAAAATTACGAAAATATATATTCTTCCTTACTTAATCTATCAAGGGTCCCCAAATTGATAGAACTTCTTTCAAGACCATATGCCTCTGCCCTTGGCTATAGCCATCTCTCTCTCTCTAAAATCTCCCTTAGTGTTGCCCACCATTCAAAAGCTCTAGGTGGAATTTTAGATATCCAAGCACTGGCAACGCAAAGGCGTGCTGTTACTAACATAATTGATATTAGAGGTCTTAATCAGAGAGATACATCTACTTTATAACCAAGCATAATCTCTTTCTCTGCTAAGTAAAGATCAGTTTTTAAGCGATCAGCTATAATGTCTCATATATCGTTCCAAAAAACAGCCAGGTCCGGACAGGTAACAAACATATGCAAACTATTTGCAGCTATCATTCCGCACTTGGCTCACTTACATTTGTCATTCGTGTTTATGTTTCGAGAATCTAGCCACTTAGCTATACGTTCTGGTGTGTAGTAAAGCATAAACATTGATTTAAACTGTTGCAGTTTAAGATTAATAGAGTGGACCGAGCTATCTAAGTTCTCCATTGATTCTTCCAAATCAGCTGAGTTAACATCTTGACCCAGTAGTCCAGTCCATTTGAGTACTATCTTTGAATAATCATTCTCCCAAGTTTGGGAGAGTAATTAATACGCCTTACTGATAGTCAGTTTTAAATCTGAGTGTATATATTGCAGTAAATGTGATCCCATAGGTTGTATTATCCCTTTAGATCACAGTAAATAATCTCTTATCTGCAAGTATTTATAAAACATGTTTTTAGGAAGACCGAATGAAGTCTGCAAATCTAAAAACGTGCGGAACCCAGCAGCATTATACAAGTGGCTAAGCTGTCTAATACCATATCTATCCCAAGATTTGGCTACCACATCATGGAAGATATCAGGAAACATAGGATTACCCCATAGTGGCATATTAAGATGTATCAAAGGCAGAGAGTGAATAACTGTGACTTCATGCCATATATAGGCTATATCTTTAAGAATCTTAAATCGAACTCTCTTAAAGTAATTTGGGTCGTTTATTCTGTACATGAACATATTGCTCTCTTTGGCGATAGCAAGATTATAACAGCTTTGTTTACTCCTATCATCAAGGAGATCTCGCAAACGCCCTACAAAAGAAGCCCAAAAATATCATTTAAAATCTGGTAGTTTGAACCTGCCCTGACAGTAAGGGAGTTTTAAGTACTTTAAAGCGCGTCTCGGCTGTTTATAACTCCAAATAAAGCTACTAATGGCACCCTCAAGTTAATTAAAAAAGTTGTTTGGGACTCTCAAGTGTATTGCCCTGAATAAATAAAGAAATTTAGGCAGTACAATCATTTTTATAATATTGCAGCACCTTATGATACTAATTGGCAGTTTGTGCCAGACCCTCATTTTAGAAATCGTTGATTGAAGTAGAGTATCATAGTTCCTTTTTATGACCTGCCTTATGTCTGAAGTAATCTGAACACCTATATAGGTAGCTGACGCATAAGCACCAGGTATAGACATTCTTGGTTGAAAGTTAAGGACAGTCTGAGTTTTACTAACATTAAGCTTATACCCTGAAAAATGACCAAATAGACTTGCTTCAGTTTGTATTACTTCTATTGCTTTTACCCAAGCCAGAGCTGATAATAGTCTGATACAATAGGGCTTATCTGAGGTAGTAACTTAAGTAAATGGACTTATTCAAGAAATAACGAAACTGCAACAGTGCTTGGTGACCACAGAAGACACTGTCCCAGTGTCAGTTTATACGATAGAGACACACACAACCCAAATTTTGTCTCTTAAAAATAAGGTTGAGGACTTTGAAAACATTCAACGAAGGAATAACTTACGGTTGTTTGGAATTCCTGAGGAAAAAGAGGGTGCGGATCCTAGAGTCTATGTGGTCCAGCTTTTTCAGAAATCTTTTCCAGATCTCTCTGACTGGGACTGGGACGCCCAGATCCAGCGGGCCCATAGGCTTTATTTGTTCCTTAATCAAGAAACATGAGCCAGCCAACAGCATCCTAGACCTTTGATTATTTATTTTGGGAATTTTTTGCTTAGGCAGGCAGTTTTCTTTCGAGCTCGACCCGGCTCATCCAATTCATACCCGTTCTCCGTGAGGTCAGATCTTTGTAAAGAAACTATGGAGCGCCGATGGAATCCACGTCAGCTGATTGATCCTATGAAAGCCACAGGCGCACAAGTATTTCTTCAAGAACTCACTTGACCTAAAGTTATTCGTGGTGGTCCCACTTGGCTTTTCCAAAGAGGCGCAGCTTACCCTTGATCAATGGAAGTCTCCAAAACAACCAGCTCCTTAAGACTTTATATTTACTGAATGTACATTTGTGATAATGCTTATGATAGTTTAAATGAATCAACGATATTGAAAAACAAATATTTCTCTACAAAATGTTTATTATAGACTCCCACACATCACCCTCATTCAAAATAAATTAAAGGAAAACTTTATTTAACAATCTGTTTTTAGAATTATTCAAGGTCCTCAGACCAAGATTCTCTGCAAAATAGAGCTGACTCAATCAGGGGCCCATTGAATGGCTGGGGCACTGGGCCAGGGCCCACTTTGCCCATGCATTAAAACGTCTCTGGTTTACAGACCTGATAAATCGAAGTTGCATAATTCACACAGAGTTATAGCTCAGGTAAAATACCAGAACTCATAAAGAGGACCCAAGTGTCATTCTGTCTGGAATATTTAGTGCTGCATTCCACATCAAAAATCCTTTTGTCCCCTATCTGTAGGGTGAGCAATGAAATCACTCATTACATGAGGCACGCACTTGCTCTGTTGTTGATCATTCCAAGTGGGCAATCGGGCTCAAGTTTATATAGGATACATTTGTCGGAAGGTATGGATCATTAATAGTCAGTATCTGCTCTTTAGGTCCTTAACTCAGATGTTGGGGTATTGAAAACAAATTACTATTGCTTACATTAACACATTTTGGACTTAATAGCAAACTGCTCCTGAGGATGGTTAGAACTTAGACATGCCCTTTGGGGCAGCTTCTCTTATAAGGAATTGACAGTCTTTTTTGGTGCTTTTTCTGACTTTGGGGGCATTTTGAAATTGAACTTACCTTGTTGCAGCCACTGCCCTCCCTGTTTTCGTGCTGTTCCTATTCTCCGCATCGCAGCTCCTGGTCCCATGTGGGTCTCCCTCCCGCCGCCGGAGCTCTTCCCCACCGTAGCGCGGCTGCAGAGTGGGGGGGGACTACACTACCCGGGAGCCTTCGCGGCAGGAAGCCGCAACCGCCCATCCCGTGCCCGGAGGCGCTAAAAGCTGACCAGAGCCCCGGTGGAGTGGGTGTTTTTTCTGACTTTGGGAGCATTTTGACATTGAACTTACCTTGTTGCAGCCACTGCCCTCCCTGTTTTCGTGCTGTTCCTATTCTCGCCACCGCAGCTCCTGGTCCCGTGTGGGTCTCCCTCCTGCCGCCGCAGCTCTTCCCCACCATAGCGTGGCCGCAGAGAGGGGGGGGACTACACTACCCGGGAGTCTTCGCGGCAGGAAGCTGTCACCGCCCATCCCGCACCCGGAGGTGCTAAAAGCTGACCAGAGCCCCCGCATCGCGAGATCGCACAAGGGCTGCGCAGGGCTAAGCCCGGGCAAAGGGCAGGCCGTCAGTGGCTGTGTGGGGCAGGAGGAGGCAGGGCAGGGCAACCCCCCTTGGCTGGATGCAAGGACCGTTGTGAGCTCTGAACTTGCAGTATATTACTAAGCTTTGAGTGTACTGTTAAAGCGACTCCTTGCCCGGATATCTGCTTCTTGGTGTATAGTGATACATTGTTTTATGGTACTAATCATATTTTTAACTATTGTGGGGACTTTCAAGTCAAATTGAATAGCTTGTTGATTGACCTCCGTATTGAGGAATATGGGTAAAAATATCCCTGCGCTGTCCCGTCCCAGCACTAGGCAAAAAGTAGCTACAACTACCCCTCTTCCGAGTTTGACCGCTTTAGACAAAATGTTGCAAAAGACCATAGGGGTAGTTGCTTCAGCCATAGAAAACACAGAGAGGCGTCTCTCTCTCCCTACTGGTATGCCCCCACCCTTACAATCTGTAAATGCATCTTCAGCTTGGTAAACTCTTTTGATTCAATGCTTATGACATCGTATGTTGGGCTTCCAGGTGCTCAGAATCATCAGATCCCTCTATACAGCATAATTTGCTTCCTGAACCTTCCCCTTTGCCTAGTAGACTTTCTTTAACACCTACAATGTTGCCGCTGAATGTAAGTGCAGAGCCCCCTCTTTTAATTGATGATTCTGCAGGGCAGGAGGGGAGTGATGTCCCTTTAACCCCTGATCCTATATTAACGGACAGGCCAAATATTGAAAGTCCACCTGTAAGAACCAGAGGGCAAAAAGCTAAAAGTAAACAAAATCACATTAATAAAGATCTGCCTGTAAATAAATATAAGGGGAAGGGTAAACCGTATCCATCAAAAAGCGATAACAAACTCAAACGGACGAAAGGGGAAAAAGGGTGAGGGCCAGACAATTGATGTTGATGCCCAACCTAGCGTGGGTAAGATTGACGTTGGGGACGAAGGTTTTTGGGGAAGAATGGAGACTCTGTTATTAACATTCCTGGGGCCTATGTGTTTGAAAATTACTAATATTGAAACTAGGGTAGGCACTATAGAGGAACAGATGACTAAAATCATCCATCCGATTCAGACAACTTACGCTAAGACACTGGCGCT
This sequence comes from Lissotriton vulgaris, assembly GCF_964263255.1. NCBI lineage: Eukaryota > Metazoa > Chordata > Amphibia > Caudata > Salamandridae > Lissotriton > Lissotriton vulgaris. Next base: position 179,894,847 of record NC_141699.1, read on the forward strand.
CCCGTCTGTACCCATCTTAAGTGGGGTTTCGACCAACCCTGTACAACATAAAACTAGGGGGGCTAAGGATAAATCAGAACCTACACTTTTGGGGGGTAACACTGCAAACAACTCAGCAGACCAAACAGCCTTAAATAATCAAATTAACGATAATGGTAACACTAACCGTCACACTGATGGTGAAAGGTTAAAAAGACGAGATAAACCACCAAAGGAGAATAGTGTAATTCCACCGATAGGCAATGGGAAACCAAGAAAGAATTCCATGGAGCAGATAAAAGGACCACGTATTCCAGTTAACCCTAAAGCTAATGATATACCACCAGTTATAAACTTACCGCCAGAATGTGGAGCATATGTCGTAGTCCTTTCTAATGTTCCTAAACTGCGGGAAGGTCAACCAGAACCATATGAAACCCTCAAAAATAAAACTCTTTACTGGCTAACAAAAATTTGTGGTTTCCCACTAATAGGGGCAGAGCAGATAATACTTACACAAAGAGTGGGGTGAATGGGACCTTCACCAAAAATATTTGATGGCGACTGTGTAATAATTAATTTTAGGTCGCCAGGTTGGACACACAAAACTATACTTAATGCTCCCCCTCCCTCATGTTGGGATTTAATACAATATTATTGCCATTGGGCTATTTTTACAGACATTTGTTGGCAAGTGATTTGGCTACCAACTTTATGGCTTATCACTCTAATATTAATCTGTTGCCCCCATCAGTAGCACGCCCCACACGATTCTCTATTCCATTGTATAATAGATTCCAGTCCTTGAGCCGAATGGAGGATAATGATTGACATATAAGTCTAGAGGGGGTATCCCCTAAGGATGAGCCAGAGCAGAGTGTAACTCATCGACCAACTCAAAGGGGACATGAAATAAGTAATACACAACCCTCACATATAGACCCCAATTTCGTGCATATATGTAATGATAACAGTGGGAGTGGTAATCATATTATCATAAATTCTGTCAAAAAATCCAAGATTAGGCAACAGGGTGTCGAGTTTATGGAGAATGTGGCCGTGACCATAAATCCAACTGCTATCCAAGGAATACAAATTGTAATACAGGAGGGGTATATACTTGCAACATGGAATATTGCAGGCCTCTGCAAAAAATTAGATACGCCCTTCTGGCAGGATTTTATCGCTTGTGGTAACAACTTTATTTGTATACAGGAAACTTGGAGTACAGACCAGGTCGTAGTGGAAGGTTATACATTCCATTGTCTAAATGCTATACTCTCCCCAACAGGAAGAGCTAAGGGTGGACTGCTGCTCATATCAAATAATTTAATTGGGTGTAAAATTATTAGTTACTCATCTATTGGTAACCATAGCCTAGTGTTGAGACTTGCGCTCCCAAAGGGCAAGGACTTGGTTTTAATTAATCATTATAATAATAACTTCACTAACGATAGGGGAGCACTATTAGATCCATTGGAAAAGGAGATAGACAGGGCACTGACACTCTCTAGTAAACTTGTAATCATTTTGTGGGCTGGCGATTTTAACATTCGAGTCTGCCCAACAATACAAACCAATTCATGCAGAGTGGAGAAGTGTGGCTCAATGGTTAGAGGAGGCATACCCGGAAGCTGAGGTCAGACCCGGGACCAGGGTTCAATTCCCGACGCGACAGGGTCTGAGCCCAAGTGTCCACGGACTCGATAATTCTCACTTCGGTGCCTACTTGAATCACGGGTTCACACTCTGCAACTCTGGGCAATAGCTTGCTTAATCTCCACTACGGCCCCGCGGCGGGATGCCTGGCTTTCACCTTGGGGATGCCCAGTACGGGTTATCTCACAGGGAAAAGCCAGGACGGGATCCCAATGCAAGCGCCGGGACACCCCGTTGGGGTAGCCGTGCGCTATATAAGATACACTAAAATTTTTTTTTTTAAAAGTGCGGGTTTATGAAGGCCCACAATACTACAGTTGGGAATGATGATGATTTGTTACATTTCCACATTGTAGATATGGTATGACCCTAAATACGTTAATGGTAAAGTTTGACCTTGATTTGTTAGACTTTTCCATGAGAAAGGGCCATATTAAATGTCCAACTTTTACTGGGAGAAATGGGAACAGTAACATAGACCATATTTTAATTTCGAAAAACAGTTTCTATACTGACCTTTAGATATCAGAACATGTGGTAAGTGACCACAACAGTATTTCCATAGTACTTTTAGAATGGGGTAACAAATTAACTAATACTGAGGACTGTATCTCTGATATCCTCCCTGTCAGGCCCAATAGAATAAGAATCAAGTGGGATGGAGTAGACCCACCCAAGGTTCAAATGGAAGTGGTCACTAAATGTAGAAAATAAATCGACTACTGCCTTAGCGAAGAGGTCCTTCCTGATATCCGGATAACTAAATTTTCTGACATAAATAGTGCAATCAAGAGTATATTACCCAGAAATACCAAAGGTCAGAAAAAGGCTGGCACGAGGTGGTTTGACTCCAAATGTACCCAGGCATTGCATAATTTGAAATTGGCACTGAGGACTAAACCCCGTAACCAATTGCATGTCCATGAGCTGCAAATTGATTATAAGCAAGCTGTATTGGCCCACAAAAAAGAGTTGCAAGTAGATGCCTGGGACAAACTAAGCATGGCAGCCAATACTAAGAATAGTAAACTTTTTTGGGAAACTGTAAATAGTCCTTTTTTAAAAGATAACTGTACAGAATGGATCGAACATTTTTCTAATATTTTTAATCCGGATAGGGTATTTTTAACCTCATTTTTAAAAGATGATTCTACATTGCCTACATTACCAATGTTAATTGATGTTGAAGAGGTGCAGGAAGGGCTAGTAAATAGCAAAGGGGGGAAGGTACCAGGACCGGACGGTGTCCCAATTGATTTATATAAGGATACAATGGATTTATGGGCCCTGATTGTTACAAGGGTTTTTAATACTGCAGCTTTAGGGAATTTCCCCCAATCATTAATTGTCCCACTTTAAAAAAAAGGTTCTCGTTCTGAAGCCTGTAATTACCGTCCAATATCACTACTGGACTCATCTATAAAGGTGATGAGTAGGGTGCTTTAAAAAAGATTGAAAACATGGGCCTCAGACTATAAGATTTTATCTCCTGTTCAGTATGGATGCAGGAAGGGCATAGGCACCCTAGAACAATATGTGAATTTGGACCTACTTATTAACACCTTAGCTGCGTGTAAATATCCCTACCCAGTGCTGCGCTGTCCATTGGAACTAGTGCTGAATGGACGTCCAATGGTCGTGCGCAGCACTGGGGAGGTAGCGCTGCTGACGACCGTTGGCCGTCAGCAGCACTTAAGAGGTTAATAAATACACAGTAGCAAAAGGGGGTAATTTGTTTTTATGTTTCGCCGATTTGAGCAGTGCCTTTTTTTTAGTGAACCACTCTCTTCTCTGGACCGTACTGCTAGAATCTGGGTCCCCAAAAGAGATAGTGTTCTTTTTAGCACAAGTATATGAGAGACTATCCTGCAGTGTTCGATATGGGCCAACTGGCGAACGAACCCCCTTTTTTGCTGTGAGAAGAGGCATTAGGCAAGGGTGTGTTTTGGCCCCTCTTTTATTTCCCTTTTTATTAATCAAATAGCTATGGTATTAAATTATATTCCAGCAGATGCACCAATGATAGATAACAAGGTTGTGCCGGTATTATTATATGCCGATGATGCTGTTTTAATTTCCCGTACCCCGTTAGGCCTTCAACAGCTTATTGATAAATTTACAGATTTTATTAAAGGCAGGAAACTTTTAATTAATAAATCTAAAACATATACCATGATATGCGGGAAGAAAACAAAGTCATCGAGGTCCTTTTTTTTGGATGGTTCTAAAATACAAGCTGTTCAAACCTTCTGTTATTTAGGTATCACCTTTGAAGGAAATGGCAAATGGACTGGCGAGCAAGAAAATATTAGATATAAGGTGATCAGGAACACTAATGGCATATTTCGGTTTGCTGCCAAACTAGGCGACCGTGGGTTAAAGGATATGGTGACCATATACAACGCAGGATGTGTTTCCTCAACCCTGTATGGAGCTGGACTATGGGGCCACTCTTCTGCAGTCCAACTTCAAACAGATGAAAACAGTTTCCTCAAATGGTTGCTGAGTGCTCCGGCCTCAGCTTCCACTGAGTTAATTCATCAAGAAACTGGTCTTAATTATATATCAGATTTGGCGCTCCATTTGGTCTAAGAGCGAAACTGAGTTCACACAGTCCATAATTAGGGACTGTCTAAAGTTGGATTACTGTTCCCACATACCATGGCTAAGTTATATTACTCGTTGGTATAACTTATTATTTGCTTTTAATATTTCTAAGGAGTCTGAATATGCAATACCTTTTTCTAAGAAAGAGGTAAAAGACTCATTTCTGTTTTATAAGAGGGAGGAACGAGTTAAACTAATCAGGACCCAAAAGATATTTGTCTATTATAGGCAACTTGAACTTAGAAGCGGGCTTCAGGCATACTTGGTAGATGTGTCAAGACCCTCACATCGATTTGTATTAACATTTTCTAAAGACGGGCCTTGTATGTAGGCTTCACAGGAGTCACATATCTCTGCCACGCAGCCAGCAGTCGGATTGCCGATTGCCGATTGCCAATTGCCGATTGCCGATCTCAGATCTCAGATCTCCTCCGCTGCCGCTGCTTTTCTCTGCCGCGGCCTTTCCTGCTTTCCCTGACGGCTGCTGACTCCAGGTAACGACCACAGCCGCACCCCCGCAGCACCACCCCTGCAGCGCCGCCATACCGTCTTTGATCGACGGGCAGGTTTGGCGTTTGGCGGTTTTTCTGGTGCACGGAGCAGGACTGGTGACGGACAGACAGGCTTGGAAGGCCTGGGAGGTGAGCTGCTGCAGTGTGCAGGGTAACAGAGGTATCTACACTCTGCCTTCTGGAGTAGCCCAAGGCAGGGGTGAGGTGGGGGTGAAGAGCGAAGGGCATCCCCGCAAAGCGGAAGAGGTCTGGGGGGAAAGGAACAGCCCCTGAAGCAGTGAGAGCTCTCAACCGCTAACCCTCTCAGCTCTTGACAAAACGCGACCCGGACCAACAAAAGGGCCAGAAGTCCCACTCGGCAAAACACACAAGGCATCCACTTTTGAACCTGTTTGGGAAAGTTCTAAAGGGTGTCTTTTAAGGAGAGTTTAGCTGCTGAATGCTGCTGAATGCTGACTGTTGCTGTTGGCTATTGCCGACCGCTGCCGGTCACTGCGAGTTATTCTTTCTTGTAGGCCTGTTATAAGCCCTGGGGCAAGTGTAAGCAGCCGGGGCTCAGAGTACAGAGGGGCCGGAGCACAGAGCAGCTGAGGATGGACAGGTTCGGCCTCAACCACGGCTTCAACCAGGAAATACTCTCTCTAGATCTTCGTAGATTAAAAGAGATAACCGGGAACAATGCAGCAATAACTTCAGTGGCTGACAAGAGTTAATCCCAAGCATTTTTGATTATGAGATCAGGGAAGCCTCGAGGTGGCGAAGAAAAACCACAGGAGAAACCACAGGGGAAGACAAAAAAGGGAAAAGTGGACCCACAGAGCAAAAACAAAGAGGCAGATGAAGGAGTATCTACGGGCAGGGGTAAGAACCTCCAAAAGTCAACATCTTTGAAAGAGTCACACAACAGCTCAGATGCACATAGAGACCCTCCGGACTACACCGAACAAGGGCCACAGAGCCCAGCCCCTGTTGCAAAGGACTTTCACAGGGACTCCATAGAATGCAGTCCCGCAAGAAACATCAAGGGGGAAAACGATAATGTTGCAATGGCCTCCCTGGTTTACAATGCACAAGGCCTAGACTACAAAGCCAGTAAACGGCGCTAATCACCGATTTCCTCAAAGTATGCCATAGGCTCTCCACAGGGAGCAGTAAAGAACACCCGGAAAATTATGCTAGCTTTAACTCCAACATTAATACACACAATACCCCCATGAAGGCCACAAATAACAGCGATAAATTGAAATCTTCCTTGCTCAAACTAAGGAGCCAAAGCAAGCCCAGTAATTCCCTCAAAAATAAAGCAAGAGGGAACCCAGGGGGCGGGGGCTCAGGTACCCCTGTGTTAGACGACTCAAGCAGCTCGCGACCAACAAAAGGATCGGACTTACCCTCGGCACAACCATTTTTCAAAGCTCAACAAGCAATCAATCCCCAAATGATTTGTGCCCAAGTCCATCAGGTACCTGATATAAGTAACGATTCAGTTTTTCTGCAGCAAAGCTCTTGGACAGCTCAGAGAATGACGCTTAAAGCAACAGAAGGAGGCTCTTTGTTCAATCAAAATCTCAATCAAGAACCGAGCCCACCATCAATGGTGTACTTTCCCAGTCTAATGAGAGGCCAATCTACACCGGAACAGGCCAACAAGGCTGGAAACCGAAGTTTCCTCTTCGCAGGGCCAGAATACGAAGAAACCGAAGAAATTAAAATTCCCAAGTTACAAGAAATAAATGAAATAGTAAATGAACCAGCAGAAATCAATCAAAGCATGTGTCAGCCTCCAGCAACAAATGAGACAAGCCCCGGAAAGGAAGAGGGCTTTCAAAACAGGACACCTCAGAGGCGCAATAAACGGCATGTGCACCATACCCACATTGATTATCCTGAGCACCTTGAATTTGCACCCCTATCAACTGACACGCAGGGGGAAACAGTGGGAAGTACTCGAACGGCCACCATATGGCCGCAACTTTTGAACACCATGGACTCCATAGGCAGAGCAATGTCCTACCATGCAGACAAACTAGATACGCAAGTCGAATTGCTTCACGTCTTGGCCACCCAAGTTGAGGGGATAGAATCAAACCTACAGGACCTTAACAGCATGATAACGAAGGTGCAACTCAACAAGGACACCACCTTTCATTCTTGTCACTGTTCCCAAATAATTGACAAGCTGGCAACTGTACCCATGTTGATGACACAGATACTGGGGGTTGTCAAGGAACCATTCAATGAGACCAAGATAACCACCAGCCCAGCAAAAGCTCAACAAGACGACAAGGAGGGCTCAGGCAGGACACTCGATGCATGGAGTAGTGAAATAAGCCTAGAAATCTCAGACAAATTCCACTCCCCCACTTCAATTGACATCGTGAAGTTAGCAAACACAGATGAACAAGATCAGTCTGATATGCGAGAAGAAGCCCCACAAAACCAGGCTCCCCCAACAAATTGCCAAATAAGCCCCAAACAAAAAGAATTGCCAATCTCTCTTACAAAGAGAGAAAGGAAGCGCCTGAGAAAGGCAAGAAAAAGCAAATCACACTATCGAGGAGCGCCATCAATTCCCCCTCAAAGAATAATCCCCGTCTTCAACGACTCCAAAAATAAAGTATGGACTGAGGGTGACCCTTCTCAAAACAAATTAACGTCAGAGCCTGAGCCAACTCCATCTGTCAACTCCCCAACAAAGGTATCCACTACCTCAGACGGTTCAACTGAACGTACTAATCCAAAGCAGCAAGTAAGGAAAGTGTACAGCATATTCAATCGTCCAGGAGGAAAAGTAGTACCCAAAATATTAAGTTCCAAGTCATCAAAAAAACATAGACACTGAGTTCGGTAACAAAGCAAACACTAGCACTGCTATCCTGCAAGAGACCACAAACAATAGCCAAGATCAGATAGATAAATCAGCAAAGCCTAACGAAAGAAAGAAATGCCCTAAAATGAGTGAAGAAACGCAAGCACCAACTGTCATGAACTCAAGCGGTCACGTGACAAAAGGCATTCAACATCTAACTGACTCGGCCATCCTTCATTCAGAGGCCGACTGAGTAGGAACACCCTTTTCAAGAGTCGGAGAGAGCAAAAGACAAAAAGTTCAAATACGAAACTTCCTAAGCAAAAAAGTCGAATTGATTCCGCAATACTGATCAAGAGGGCCACATGACATCTTGAACAGAGGGTCCATTTTAAAACTCTTTGAAGAATTACCAGGCTTGCGCCATTTAAAATCAGGAGATCTAGATTCAATTGAATTTAAACCAAACCCTCACCAATCGGGCCCCCATTCCACAATCATAACATGGACCGAGTATAACTTTGCAGACCTAATCCTGATGTATAGGGAGGAATTCGCGTTATGGGGCATAGAGTTAAAAAAGGTGGAGCCTGCATGATATCCCAGCCCGCTGCAGAAACAAAGCCCCAAACGGAGCCTTTTAAAAAGCACGAAAGTAGCCACATCGGAGAAGAAGTTCACCCTCCGAGGCAAATCACAATCACTTTTGCCCACCAGGAAGCGGTCACATCTGAGAGGCATCAACAAGCCCCCCCCCCGGCATCAATCCAGAGAAGTGGAGAATGAATTAACGGAAGACCAACAGCGGGAAAAAAGCAGGGCTGCAAGATTTGTTCATGGAATGTCAATGGATTAAACTCGAAGCTGGAGGAAGACGATTTCATTGAGTTCATCACTCAACATAACATACTCCTGTTTCAGGAAACATGGCAGACAAAAAACTTGCCGCTTGTGGGATATAAAGAATATTTTATACCAGCACATAAGGGGGCACAGCCCGGTAGGGCTAAGGGAGGTCTATCAATTTTCATATCCACCGATTCCCTTTGGAGAGAGATTTGCATCGAACTAGATTCCACATGGATGCAATTAATCAAAATTTACATTTCTCCCACTGTTGTTATATTGATCTTAAACTTATATATGCACCCAGGCGAAAAACATAAAGGGAAAAGGATTAAACAACTTATATCTGCAATTACGACACTGAAATCTACTTACCCAAGCGACAACACGCTGATAACTGGAGATTTTAATATGAACTTAATTCAAGTGCAGGAAAGAAGCCTACCGAACTTTATTGAGCCACGACAGGGCAATCAAAGTAGACAAGACGCAATGGGGAGGAAATGCGCAGCAGACTTGGAAGCCCTCTTCTTGTATACATTAAACGGAAGGGGTCCCTTAGACAGACCAGCCACCCTTACGAGGGTTACTAGAAACACAGGCTCAACAATAGACTACACCTTGGCAGACCCCTATCTATTTCCTCACATCAAAGACTTCCATATTCTGGGACGGGTTGAAAGCGATCACTACCCGCAGATATTCACATTATCAATTAAACCAATCAAGTCCGAGCAAGCGCATCCTCTAACACTGAACACCCAACTTTTCAACTTGCAAAGATTAAATTGGAATCAAGACAACATTTCACCATCAGAAGAACCAAAAGACATAGTAACGACCTGGGAGTCCTTTGTAGTTAACATCAATAAAAAATACAAAATCAATCAATCAATCAATCAATCAATCAAAGCATTTATATAGCGCACTACTCACCCGGAGGGTCTCAAGGCGCTAGGGGAGGGGGGGTCCGCTACTGCTCGAACAGCCAGGTCTTGAGCTGATTCCTGAAGGCAAGGTGGTCCTGGGTCAGGCGGAGGTGGGTCGGGAGGGAGTTCCAAGTCTTGGCGGCCAGGTAGGAGAAGGACCTTCCTCCTGTGGTGGCTCTTCGGATGCAGGGGACGGCGGCGATGGCGTGGCCGGTCGATCGAAGCTGGCGTGTGGGAGCGTAGAAGTTGAGGCGGCTGTTGAGGTATCCTGGGCCTTGGTTGTGTAGGGCTTTGTGTGCGTTGGTGAGGAGACGGAAGGTGATTCTCTCGTTGACCGGGAGCCAGTGCAGATTTCTCAGTTGTCCGGAGATGTGGCTGCGACGGGGGATGTCCAGGATGAGTCGTGCTGAGGCGTTCTGAATCCGCTGGAGTCTCTTCTGGAGTTTGGCGGTGGTTCCGGCGTAGAGGGAGTTGCCGTAGTCCAGACGGCTGGTGATGAGGGCCTGGGTGACCGTCTTCCTGGTCTCGGTGGGGATCCACCGGAAGATCTTACGTAGCATGCGCAGGATGTTGAAGCAGGACGAGGAGACGGCGTTGGTCATGGAGAGGGAGGAGTCCAGGATGAAGCCCAGGTTGCATGCATGGTCTGTTGGTTTGGGTGCGCTGCCCAGGGCGGGGGGCCACCAGGAGTCGTCCCAGGTGGAGGGTGAAGATCCCAGGATGAGGACTTCCGTCTTGTCCGAGTTCAGTTTCAGGCGGCTGTTCGTCATCCACTTGGCTACGTCTGTCATCCCTTCGTGTAGGTTGGCTCTGGCGGTGGCGGGGTCGTTGGTGAGGGAGAGGATCAGCTGGGTGTCGTCGGCGTAGGAGATGATGTTGAGGTTGTGTTGGCGTGCGATGGCTGCGAGGGGGCTCATGTAGACGTTGAAGAGGGTTGGGCTGAGGGAGGAGCCTTGAGGAACGCCGCAGATGACTTCGGTGGCTTCTGATCTGAACGGGGGGAGGCGGACTCTCTGTGTCCTTCCGGTGAGGAACGAGATGATCCATTCCAGTGCCTTCTCCTGGATTCCGACGTTGCTGAGGCGCCGCACTAGGGTACGGTGGCAGACAGTGTCAAAGGCCGCGGAGAGGTCTAGGAGGATGAGGGCCGCTGTTTCTCCGTTGTCGAGCAGGGCTCAGATGTCATCGGTGGCTGCGATCAGGGCGGTCTCGGTGCTGTGGTTGACCCGGAATCCAGACTGCGAGAGGTCGAGGGATCCGTTCGTCTCGAGGAAGGCGGCCAGCTGCTTGTTGACGGTCTTCTCAATGACTTTTGCAGGAAACGGGAGCAGCGAGATGGGGCGGTAGTTCTTGAGGTCGGTGGGGTCGGCTGATGGCTTCTTTCGTAGAGCGCTGAGTTCGGCGTGTTTCCAGCTCTCCGGGAAGGTAGCGGTGTCGAAGGAGGTGTTGATGATGTCCCGCAGGTGGGGTGCGATGACAGCGTCGGCCTTGTTGAAGACGTGGTGAGGGCAGGGGTCGGTCGGAGATTCGGAGTGGATGGAGTTCATCGTGCAGATGGTGTCTTCGGTGCTGATCGGGGTCCAGGCGCGGAGGGTGGTGGTGGGGGGCGGTGGTTCAGTCGTGGCGTGCGTCAGTTGAGTGCTGAAGCTGTTGTGTATGTCCGCGATCTTGTTGTGGAAGTAGGAGGCGAGGGAGTTGCAGAGGTCTTGCGAAGGGGTGATGTCGTTGTTTCCGGCATTGGGGTTGGAGAGCTCTTTAACGATGTTGAAGAGTTCCTTGCTGTTGTGTGCGTTGTTGTCCAGTCGGTCCTTGAATGCAGTTTTCTTGGAGGCGTGGATCAGTTGGTGGTGTTTTCGGGTGGCGAGCTTGAGGGCAGCCATGTTGTTCGGTGTTGGGTCTCTGCGCCAGGCTTTCTCGAGTGCTCTGCAGTTCTTCTTGGAGCTCTTGAGTTCGTCGGTGAACCATGGGGCTTTCTTGCTGCCAGGTCTGCTGGGCGGGGTCTTCAGAGGGGCGAGGTCGTCTGCGCAGTTGCTGATCCACTTCGCGAGGTTGGTGGCCGCCTGGCTTGGGTTCGTTGCGCTGGTGGGAGGGTTCATGCTCAGGGAAGTCGCGAGCTGGTCGGCTGTGATCTTGTTCCAGTTTCTGCGTGCAACCTGTTGCTGGTGGTGGTGGATCGTGGTCCTACTGAAGCTGAAGTGGACGCAGCTGTGGTCCGTCCAGTGGAGTCCGGTGGCGTGGCTGACGGCGATGTCCTTGCAGAGTACAGAGGACACAAAATAACAAGAAATGGGAGAGGGAAATGGTACACACCAAAATTGCGATTATTAAAAAAGCAACTCAATTCATATCTGAGGTCTGCACGAAAAAAGGATCCCCAACTATCACAACAAACTCTTATAACAATAGAACATTTAAAAAAGGAGCTAAAACGTGAGCCCAAATCTGCCAGGCAAAAGTATAAGGAAAAACTGGAGTGCACCATACTCCACGCTAGCAAACAGCAGAACTCTTAAGATTTCTGGGCCAAAATTAATTTTATGCTAAATGCAAAACATTGTCAGTTCAATTCGGACATGACAGACCAGATTTGGGGCGAACATATTGATCTAACATACAACTTCCCACAAAAAACATCTGCTGATAACTCATCCGCAACCCCAATAGATTTTATTTCAACCCCTAGTCTGAGAACAAAGGTAGAAGCGGGGAAACCCTCCTGCAAGCCACCTGTTTCGGACCACATAGAGAATTACCTCAGATTACATCAAAGCAGGTTTTAAGGACTATAAACCATCTGAGAGCAGATGGGGCCCCCGGACCAAATGGCCTACCCAACGCTCTTTTCAGGCAAGACCCTACATTTTGGGCTAGTCACCTATCCCCTTTGTTCTGTAACAGCCTAAGGACAGGGAACATTCCAGACTCTTGGAGGGGCAGTATTCTACAACCAATTTTTAAATCAGGTACTCGCTCAGACCCCAACAATTATAGGTTGATAGCCCTAATTGATGTTGAGGCCAAGATTTATGCATCCAATCTATTGGCAGACCTGGAGTCTTGGGTCGACAATAAAAACCTAATTCCATTGATACAAACAGGCTTCTGGGCCGGTATGGGCACCCTAACAAATCTATCAGCGTTAACTCTCCTTGCGAAAAAGGCAATTGATAACTCCACCACTCTATATACATGTTTTTTAGACTTGAAAGCGGCTTTCGACAAAGTGCCAAGATCTAAACTTTGGGCCAAAATGAAAGCTTGGGGTGCCCCTCCTAATTTACTGGGAGCAATCATAAATTTATATTTGCATACCTGGGTTCAAATAAAAAAAGGAGATGGACGATGCCTAACAAAGAAATTTCAAACACTTAATGGGCTAAAGCAAGGATGCGTTTTGGCCCCTAGCCTATTTAACATATACACCGCTGACCTAGAGCGAGAATTACGCACAACCCAGGGAGATCCACCGACTGTCTCTTATTTTCTTAATAGACATTTTCCACCCCATTCTCCCTGTAAATGCACTTTATCAGTCTGACCATGTGACAGTTATACTTAGTTAAATACAACCCCCTAAGACCTTTGTATCCTCTGCCACAGTATTCATTTGTTGGTCTAGATGTTTTAATGAGACAGTAACTCCTTCACAGAGGCATACCTGTGTGTTTTTTAATACTACTTTTATATTTTGTTGTATATTTGTGCAATGTAGCTAATGATCTGAGTCATTCTATCGTGCCATTTTATGTTGTTTTTACGTTGATTCAAAGATGTTGATGTTCATCGCATGGTGGTAAGATCCACCCTTTTATGATTTTTACAAATCAAATCAAGTAACATTATTATTATTATTATTGTATTAACATGCCTTAGGTTGGGAATTGCTCACCACCTTGTAGCCTTCCCCGCAATGGGGAAAAGCTCTAATGAGAAGTGCCCTTGTGATAATATTTCAAAACAGAGCTCTTGCCATTTCTTATCATTTTGTAAATGTTATGTATTTTGTAGGAAATTTTATCTAAAGCCTGTCCTTTTAAAATACAAAATCCGATCAACTGCAAATGCTATGAAATTATTATGTTCATTTGAGAGCCGTGATATCTGTTTTTATGTTGCAAATTTTATAATGAAATGTAGAGTTGCTAGGAAATCGGTAGTACTGTGAAATTTCATTTTATATGGCTAATTTGCACTTAGCATATGTCACTTTAATGCAGATTGGGAGCACCCTTATGTACTACAAAGTCCACTTGAAAGCCCAGTTATCTGTTTATTATGCTGTAAAAAACTATAATGAAATGCAGAGCTGCTAGATAACAGATAGTATTGTGAAATTGTATTTTAAATTGTAATTTTGCGCTTATGCATACATCACTTTATAACGAATTTGCACAGTTTTTTGAGTACTGTATAAGGGAATTAGATATATTGATTTTTGCACATCTGGACTTTGATACATGATATTTATTAGCACTGTATAAAGCATTAGTATATGGTTCGTTTAGGTTATTACTGCATTCTGTAAAAATTGTTTATTTTTGTGGTATTTATTAGTTGAATTTATAACAGTGTGTTTTCAGTTTAGTAATAGGTTACCATGAAGTTCGATCCGTGAAATAATTTTCAAACAATTTTATAGGAAGAGGAGCATAATACACTTGTGTTTATGACGTTTATTTAGATAGAAGAGTAATAATATTTTAACCTTGCATTTTGTTTTTATATTGTTCAGCTTATATGGTTGTGTAATACAAACCAAATAAAGCTTTTTGAATTTGAACTTGACACTCGAAAATGACTTGACAATCATCAAAGAGAAAATCTGCTTTCTTCCATCTCTTCTGCAGGCATACACTATCGGGGGTGTGCTATGAAGGGATTCGGTGTATTCTGTGCTGAGGACACCTTTGAGGTAAACGTCACTGAGATCTGCATGCAGCAGGCTCGGACTTGAAAGACTAAGTAATAGCTCTGGAGGAAGAGTAAAAAGAACGGAAATATTAGTGGCCCTTGAGGAAGGAACATAGTGTCCTTGATGGAATGGTTGAAAAGGAGATACATTTGGAATTCAAATAAAGATGCAGCTGTCCTGACTGCAGTGAATAAAGCATGGTCTACAGACCTCAGAGCAAGGTAAACATGAGCTCTGTATACCAGTGCATTTAATAATTGACTATGATACTGATGAGGACATATTCTGACCCTTTAGGGATTTTGCTCTTAGCTGTCAAATGTATGTGACGTATGGGAGGGACAAAGAATTGAAGAACTGAAGCACTGATGCATTTAACTCTTAAATAAAAGTCCTTGTCAAATGGAGAATGAGAATAAAATGATGTTTCTGAATGCTTCTAAATGGGAGAAAATGAAGAATAAACTTAATGAGTAAGTTAACTCTTCATTTTAATTTGCTTGCCTTTTAAAGTGTTGCATTTACAAACAGCAGGCCTCTTGCTCCTAATGGCAGGTAGATACTGTGCCATATTTAAAACTGAAAAATACAGTAATTGTTTTAAATGAGAGAAATTTAAAGTGAAGAAAAATATTTTAGTTGTGACATGCTGAAGGCCTACAACACTAGTAACCCTTACTTTTTATCACTTGCGGCCTGTGGAGGGAGTTCGGTGGCGGGGGGGGGGGGAGGGGGGAGGTGGGGTGGCAGAGGGGCTGGGTGGGGGGTAGTAAACACCGGAATATGGATGATTGCAGGTAAGTAAATGCAGGACGTGCAACAAAATGAGTTGTATTCATTTAATTGTTTACTTACCTGCAATCATCCATATTCCGGTGTTTACTACCCCCCACCCTGCCCCTCCCCCGCCCCACCCTTCCGCCCCACAGAACTCCCTCCACGGGCTGCAACTGCTTTCTGTTCTTGTTCACCATCCACATCTGAGCCCATCCTCATCTTCTGTTGAATCCTCGGAGCTCACATTCCTGCAAGTGATCCTCTACCACTGTATGAGGCCACTGAGAGTCAGAATCTAACTCTCCATGCAGATCTATTTGAGCATTTTATCCCATCTGTTAGTGATACTGATAAGAGGCTGCCTTGCCATGAGCAAAGCCTGGATATCATCACCAGTGACAAAACAGCAACAGTTTAAGGCTGGCTTCCGAGATGAATCTAGATAGATTCACCCCTCAACTCAGAAGCAGAACCAAGCTTGACACCAACCTTAGCTTCAGAGCTCACTTTGTGTACATAAATTGAATGTTAATGAAACTTTTAAAGCGCTTGTATACCCTGGGGTGTCTTGGCGCTGAACTAGAGTAAGAACCTTTAGACATGAAAGATGGGGAATTAGTTTGAAAACAACCAAGTTTAAAAAAAATTCCTGAAGGAAAGGAGAGAGTTAGTATCTCTCATGTCAGCAGGAAGAGTGTCCCATAGTTTAGCTGTACAATAGGCCATACTCCGACCTCCCCAGCTCGCAGTTCGGATCCTAGGTACCAACATAAGTCTGGCATTTGTGAACTTTAATTGTCTGCCTGGGTGATACCACGAAAAGAGATGTTTCAGAGGTACCTGTCCTGTCCCATTCAGAGTTTTATAGGCAAGACAGAGTACCTTGAATTTGAAGCGTTGCACCACAGGCAACCAGTGGGGCTTCTGGATCTCTTCTTTAACAGATTGATGCTTAGGTATAGTCAATAGGAGCCTGGCCGCAGCATTCTGCACAATCAGAAGTTTCCTTAGGTGTTGTTACTGTAATCCAAGGTGTAAACCATTACAGTTGTCTAGCTTAGACAGCACCAAGGTGGTCACAACTGTTTTCCTGAGGTCATTGGGAATGTATGGCAAGACCTTCTTGAGTTTCTTCAATAGATACAAAGAGGCTGAAACAGTTGCATTAGTTTGTTGTGCGTATGTAAGATTGTTATCTATCAGCACTACAAGGTTTTTGGCCTTTTTTACTGGTTCAGGAGTCTGTCCTAATTCGGCTGGCCACCACAGTCCATCCCATATTGGTTGGAGATTACTGAAGGTCACCACTTCGGTTTTATCCGAATTAAGGGGGTCATTATGATGGCGGACGGACCTGCGTCCCTCCGCCACCCCAGAGGAGGAAGGACCGTCCGCAGGGCAGCGGCGGTCCCTCCGTGCTAATTAGGATGTGACCGCCACCCTGGCGGTCACATCCAGTATTTTTAACATTGCGGCGGGTGCTGCTTGAAGCAGCACACGCCGCAATGTTAAAAAATGCATGCTTACCTTTGCATGCACGAAGCTGCAGGCACCACGTGGTGCCTGCCGCCTGTGCATGCAAAGGCAGGGGGGTATCATAGGTACCCCCCATGTGCACCCCCCACGCCCCCTTCACCCCTGCGGGCCCGCACGGGCCCCCGAAGAAAACACCGTATGCCTTTCCACGGCGGAAATGCCGCCGTGAAAAGGCATAGGAGCGCCGCCATTCTACTATGGCTGGTGGTGTCTGATAGACACCGCCAGCCATGTTAGAGCTTTTCCACCGCGGTCGGAAGGCGACCGCTGCGGAAAAGCGGTGGGCTGAAAAAAGATGCCCCAGCCACCCTAATCTGGCGGGGGGGTCTTTTCTCAGTCCGGAGCGGATAATCCGCATCCTCCAGGCTGGCGATGGCTTCCGCCGGCCCGGAGGATGCGGATTATCCGCTATCATAATCGCTCCCTAAGTTTTAAACAATGTCTTCCCATCCAGAGGCTAATTTCCCTCATGCAGTGCTGAAACTGTAATGCCGGGGATAGAGTGTTTTTATATGCTGCGACAACAATCTACCTATCGTCGGCATAAAATGTCAAATTAAAACCGAACTGCTGTATTAATAGTGCTAGTTTAGAGACATAGACATTGAACAACGAGGGACTAAGTGACGAGCACTGAGGAACCCCACACAGCAGTACATAGGGAGTTGCCTGATACTGATCAAGGGACACTGTCTGCTTTCTGTTGTTCAGAAATGATGATATTAAAGCAAGGACATGGCCCTTGATCCCTATGTGTTCAAGGTGTATTAGCAATGTGTCATGGTGCACAGTATCAAAGGCCGCTGACAAATCGAGGAGAATTAGAACAGCGGCGCCGCCCTCATACATCACTGCTCTATCTCCTCGGTGGCCTTGATAAGAGCAGTCTCAGTGCTATACGCTGAACATAATCTAAATTGGGAAGGGTCGAGTAAGTCATTATCCTGAATAAACTGAGTAAGTTGGCTGTTCATTATTTTCTCGACTATTTTAGAAGGGAAAGGAAGCCTTGCAATAGGGTGATAGTTGCTGGTTATGGAGTTATCCAAATTGGCTTTTTTAAAAGAGGGAGGATAACTGCATCTTTCCAGGCAATTGGAAGAGTCCCTGTTAAAAACATATTGTTAAAAATATTGGTTAAAATTGGGCTTCCCTCCCCTGCCATGTCTTTAAAAACTGCCGGGGGACATGGATCAGAAGGTGATCCAGATTTAGTATCTTGAATGAGTTTTTCCACCAGCTCACTAGATACTTGTGAAAAGGTCAACAACTCATTTTTTTGAGTCTCTTTAATGGAAAGTACTTTGGTTGCCTTGTTAGAGGTGGCAGCGAAGATATTATATATGTCATTGATTTTATTCCTGAAAGCAAAGGCAATGTCATAACATAAAGATTGGCTGCTCACTGATACTGAGCTATTAGGTAGAGTAGTAAGCTTCTTCACTACCTGGAACAGCTGTTTTACTGAGTTATTTGTTGATTCTATTTGTTCGGTGAAGAAGGTCCTTTTCTCAATATCTAGTAAATTTTTAAAGTTAGCTTGAGCATGCTTACAGCTCTCTTTTTCCTCTGCTTCATAGTTTATTCTCCAGCACCTTTCCAGTCTGCAACATTTTTGTTTCTCCAGTCGCAGAGCTTCCGTGAACCAGGGAGCTGAAGGTTGATTACGATTCCCAGTGTTTTTACCATTAGGCACCGTCATCGTGAAGGCATTGTTCAGCCAATCAGTATATTCCTCTACTGCTTAAGCCTCTTGTTTGCTCAAACTAGGACGTGTCTGGGTAAGTTGGAGTTCAAGCATATTAATATCTACCTTATTCCATGCTTTAAAAGATTTTCCCTGTGCTTTATTGGTACTAGCTTCTGGTGTAATTTGGGAGGGGTATTCAAATAGAACCAGGGAGTGATCTGACCAAGCATTAGGAAGGATATTTTTAACTGTCATTCCAGGAACTGAGGAAAGAATACCATCCAGAGTGTACCCTGCCTGGTGTGTAGGTTTATGTACCAACTGAGAGAGCCTCAGCCCTAGAATGCCATTAGCTATCATTTGAATGTTACATTATTCACACTAGGCAAGTTTTTTCCATGATATTTTATTATTAGGATCAAGGAACATCTGGATCATGTACCATTCCTGAATATGATTCTGAAGTCTGACAGTTAAACAAAACCTTTTAAGTTCTATTGAATTGAAATCAGAATTCAATAAAGCAAATACATGATGTGCTTCAGGGGTCAGATGGCCTTAGGTTCTGTTCTCTGTGGTAAGAAAGTATATTTATTGGAGAAAACTTACTAGTAACGTGGTGGGAGACTGCTCCATTATACATTTAAATGTGCAAAGAACAAATTATCTAATCAGTTTCAATGTGTATATTCCTCCTAACTGCTCTCGGTATGAGGATCAATTGGAAAAGCAGGGTCAGTATTTGTTAAATCTCTGTTAACATTTTCCATTTTCATTCATTTTCTTACCAGGGAATTTCCATCTAAAAGTGTCTCTTCATAAATGTGGGGATTTTTTTGAAGAACAAATGTGCCATTATTAAATTCCTAAAGTGGTGTGCCAGCCTTGTAATTCCTCACAAAAAACTGTTCAGGTAATATCAACTTTAGTGCAACATAACTTGATCATTCTTAATGGGTGATATCTGCTTGACTCCCCAGAAGCTGCCTCATTTAGATATAACCACATTCAAATCTCTTTTACACGTTTGTCGTAACTTAAACTTGCACAGTATTCCCACCTCCATTGTTTTCCATGGAAGGGTTTCGCAGTACCAGTCGTTGGTAATGTGTAGTGCTGGACTAACTTCAGTACTGTAAGCTTTTATCAAAGTGTAAGTTACTACAAAAGTGAATTTTGAGTATACCGGAAAGTCGTAAACTTGTTCAAAAGTGTAAGTTACTTTTCTGAATCAGGTTCTAAGTTTTTATTCCATTTGAGTTCTTTGATGCAATTGAGACTTTTAGGATCAAGGGAATGGTTTTGATAAATCACAGAGCTGTGGAGACTGAGTTTAAAGTAAAATACAATACTAGTTAGCAGTCAGTGCTCGACTTCTCATATACCTATAATCACAGAATAAGAGTTGTAATCTGACTGCTAACTAGTATTGTATTTTACTTTAAACTCAGTCTCCACAGCTCTGTGATTTATCAAAACCATTTCCTTGATCCTAAAAGTCTCAATTGCATCAAAGAACTCAAATGGCTTAAAAAATTCGAACCTGATTCAGAAAAGTAACTTACACTTTTGAACAAGGTTACGACTTTCCGGTATACTCAAAATTCACTTTTGTAGTAACTTACACTTTGATAAAAGCTTACAGTACTGAAGTTAGTCCAGCACTACACATTACCAACGACTGGTACTGCGAAACCCTTCCATGGAAAACAATGGAGGTGGGAATACTGTGCAAGTTTAAGTTACGACAAACGTGTAAAAGAGATTTGAATGTGGTTATATCTAAATGAGGCAGCTTCTGGGGAGTCAAGCAGATATCACCCATTAAGAATGATCAAGTTATGTTGCACTAAAGTTGATAATACCTGAACAGTTTTTTGTGAGGAATTACAAGGCTGGCACACCACTTTAGGAATTTAATAATGGCACATTTGTTCTTCAAAAAAAATCCCCACATTTATGAAGAGACACTTTTAGATGGAAATTCCCTGGTAAGAAAATGAATGAAAATGGAAAATGCTAACAGAGATTTAACAAATAATGACCCTGCTTTTCCAATTGATCCTCATACCGAGAGCAGTTAGGAGAAATATACACATTGAAACTGATTAGATAATTTGTTCTTTGCACATTTAAATGTATAATGGAGCAGTCTCCCACCACGTTACTAGTAAGTTTTCTCCAATAAATATACTTTCTTACCACATAGAACAGAACCTAAGGCCATCTGACCCCCTGAAGCACATCATGTATTTGCTTTATTGAATTCTGATTTCAATTCAATAGAACTTAAAAGGTTATGTTTAACTTTCAGACTTCAGAATCATATTCAGGAATGGTACATGATCCAGATGTTCCTTGATCCTAATAATAAAATATCATGGAAAAAACATTATAGCTGCGTTGTAGACTTCTGGACAGCTTTTGATCTGGTGGCAAATTAACTAGGTGAAATACACCAAACAATGTGTTGTTCATGTTACAACACCTGCATTTTAACAATTGGGCCCAAGCCTGTTTAAATTGGTCAGGAATACTATCTGATACAATCCCTGTTGGTGATGGCTGAAGACAGTGGTGTATTTTAGCACCCCTCCTGTTCAGTCTATTTATCTCATATTTTCTGACCATATTACCTAGCACAAACTATTTTCCACCTAAAATTAGAGATTATGTCTTATGTATGCAGACAATCTAGTAATAACAGATTATACAATGCAGCTTCATGCTCTTCGCTCCTATTGGGCGGAAAACAAATTGTTAACATGAAAGAAACAAGGGGCCTAATTACAAATTTGTCGATCGTAACTGGATGTGTGGTGGTAGTCGGGGACTGCCGCACCAGTTGTACGACTGTCGTATTACAAATACAGCGGTTGGAGTATCATAGGACAGCTGCAACCTCCAGGGATCCGTGATCCCTGGCAGTCGCGTGGTGGTCTGAGGGCCACAATCTGCTGGTGGTGCCGCTGTGGCACCACCAAGCATATCCCGAGTTTACTCACCGCTACCGATTTCATGGCGGTGAGCCTGCCTTGAAACCTGTGCCGTTGAGTAAACTAAGTAGGTCCCCTTGTTCTCTCATGGCCTGAGGATGCATGTGCCCCCCTGTCTGCATGCACCCCCTTTTTTGCATTGCATGGACTGAACAGCCCATGCCATGCAGGAACAGGTTGTGGGGTTCCGTTTGCAGTGCCTTTTTAACAGGCACCACTGCGGGAAAATCAATGGACTGCCCACCAGACCACAAAAAAACTGGTAATCTGGCAGGCAGACGGGCTTAGGTTTGGCAGTGTGGGAGCGGGGCGGTGGTGTGCCGCCCCACTCCCACACGGCCAAACTCATAATCAGGCCCTAAGACGCTGATTTTGTCTAAGCGTCAAAAGAAATTCACATCATGTTAATATAATATACCTTAAAACATGTCTGTGACCAAGAATATCACTTCTGGTTACAGTCAAATCCTTGGAAAGATTTGACATTCGTTTTGCGGTCTATCTGTGGAACCCCCTTAACTGGGCTGTTACAGGCAAGTTAATTCTGTGAGTACCCAATGGAGTTGCAGTTTTTGCAATGGACTGGCGGGTCAGTTGGGAGTCACAGGAGTTTTCGTATTAGGTCCCGGATAAGTGATTATGACCACAATTCTCAAATTCTGGATGGGAATTGATTGGAGAATTCTCACTTTTAGGAAATTAATTTTTGCAGGGATTCTGCACATACCCAGAACTATGCGCAGGAAACCAGGACCTCGGTGTGCAGTGGTGTACCAGAAAACCCACCTCGGTGCCCAGAACCCCAATCTGACTAGCTATAGTGTTTCATTCCTTCTCCGTACTACAGCGAAGCTACCAATGATTAGACATCCACTCCGTCCCTCTCAGGAATCGTGGGAAGAAGAACACTCTTTCGTTCAAACAATAATACTTGTCCACAATGTGAGTAAACAAAGAAATGGTATAGTTTAAAATGTTTATTTTAATTAAAGTGCTCAATAATGCAGTACACGAGCCAATACCAGCAGCAAAATGCATAAGAACAATGTAATCAGCATGGTTACAATTCCATACAACACAAACAGGGAAACATATTATAATGACAGTGGAAACAGGGTTACAGCGCCTTACCACCCTCCCCATGCTATAAGCTAGTTTATTACAATTATAGAAGACCTCTGGGCTTTGTCAGGGGGACCCCATACCTACAAGTTTAGATGCAAGGATTTACATCTCAGGACAAGCACAGCTCTTCTCCATTGGAATGTATCTCTCCAAGTTCCTTTTCATGCATGCAATGCCATATTAAAAGCACCTGACTTTCAGTAGTGCAGCTGTGCTCTATGTTGTGTCTAGGGGCGTTTGACTGACCAAAGTGAATCAACAGCATACATTGTTTTTCGACCTTAAACACGCTGTGCAGACGAGGAGCACAGTGTACAGCTAAATGTGTTAAAGGCTGACAGTTCTCATCCAAAAATGCACCAGCAGTCTATCCACAAGAATAAAGCCATGCAAAAGTGGCAAAATGGCTGCAAAGCATATACTAACTAATGTTAACTTAGCAATGTCTGTAGTTAATCCCATTACCTCACTACACCCTCCCCTGGTCAGGCCATTGGTCAGAGGTTTATGAAGAACACAGAGTTCAAGAAATCTGAGCAAGAAGTTGGAGCATTGATCTTTAAGTTATTTGAGAATCCGGCATAAAAATCTTTTGTCATTCAACAAGGTTGACATATACAAAATATCAACAAAAGAGGAAAGAGAGAAAAGAAACAAAAAAAATCCAGCAGATGATAGGTGCCAGCCAGATTAATCCATCAAAGTGTATGAGCAGTAAGTTGCAACAGCCTCCAAGAGGAAGTCATTGTTATCGTCAGAAAAAAGAGACGCCATCCACTGAAGCAAACTGAAAGAACAAACATGTTCCTCAAGAAGTGGTGCCTCCAGCACTATCAGAGGACAACTTGCGTGATTCTCGATGTAACTTTGTTGTAGAAAATCCTGTGCTGCTGCAAAGCTATCCCACTGTGCCAAAACTCCAAGCGCAGCTGCTCAGGCCATAATCCCAACACCGGAACACTCTTGCTCATGGGACACACTGGGAGATTGATCAGCAGAACAAAATCTGGTGCAGGAGACACCGTATTGGAGAGGCAAAGGTCCAATATCAATTCAAATGAACATTCCAAGCAAGTAAAGACAGGTTGCACGCAAGTGTAGTATGCAAAATGAAAGGACGATCTGTAAGCCGCGAGTGTGGCAAAGGGCAGAGTAACATAGCAGTGAAGCATACGGTTACGTCAGCATCTGCAGCTGGTCAGGACTGGAAGGAAGAGCAGCCATTTTGCAGCAGGCAAATTAACAGCAGTACGCCAGCAGCTAAGGCAAGTAATAGTGGCAACCCACTGAAGAAGCTGGAAAAAATAGAATGAATAACTGCCGGTATCACACCAAATATAGTTTAAAAAGAAGTCACAAGGCCAGAGCCCACAACTTTAAAAAAATGGGCCAAGCCTGTAGTATGAGAGGCATTGAAAATGGTATGAATTAAAGCACCCAAAATGCAGTGGGAGGTCAGTATTAAGGAGGGCTTGCACCTCGGTTTGAGTATTTGCCACATGAGCAACAAATGTTTCACATGCAGATGTGAGAGAAACTTCTTTTTGGGATAACAACGCTTTAATTTTGCTCAACTTAACGAAGTCTGCCCTCAAGGTCGGAATGGAAGGCCAGACCGAGTTATTGAGTCTCCGGTGCGGGGCGGAAACAGTACATTTTTACAGCAAACCACATGTTGCGAGACTGTCACAATTTACGAGGAGGCTGGTAAGTATACCGCAGCATTCCTCATTATTCAAAAGCAGATAACTACCGATTGCAAGCAGAGTGAAAGTAGGTGTAATAACTGGCACTGAAATACCTTTTCATAATGCATGCACGATTCGGGGCCCTAAGGTTACAGGCTCCGTGCAACTGTATATTTTTGCAAACCAAAGAATGACTTATGGTTGAATCTCATGATTCCCCAGTCAGGTAAACTTCTTTGTCATCCCGCAAGCATCTGTAAGCAAATGGTAATGACCACACCTTATGAAGGAAAGCGCTGCCTAAGGGTTCATATCTAGAGGGTAATGCTTCATGCAGGAGCTAAATTTAAACAAAGAAAATGGAAAGAATATTACCCCATGGATGAGCCAGACAGCAGCATCAGTTTTGGCCACAGAAAAAGGCAAAGGTTCTAATTTTCAATATGTAAAAGAGTGTATGTAGCATCTTTCATGTACATAAATTGCTGTTTGTTTGTTAAGTTAAAAGGCAAAAACAAAGAGGTCGCGGTCAAATAATCCCAAGGAACTTTTCCCATTTTAGGAGTTTGTAATGTCAATGCAAACTGCATTACTGAACGCAATTGATTCTGTGCATGATACAAAACAGACACATCATCTTGTACAATATCAACAACAGATGAAACAATACTGTCCAATGTGTAAATATGGGACGAAGGTGTGTTAATACCATTATCAACAACAGCAAGGACTTTTTCTAAATGATTCTGGTCTATCGCCCTTAAACGGGAAGCAACCTCAATTTGAGACAGCTTCCATATTTCATTATAGGCTGCATAAATAAATTGTTTCGATCTCGTACCAGCAGGGCCCTTTATACAATCTGCCAAAACAATGTCACCTGATAATAATGACACATTTTGTTTTACTGACAACAGTGTCGAGTGTTTTAACCAGTTTTGACATAATTTTGTAACAGAGCAGGTGGTAACCGAATGGGAGTCAGAAAAACGTGGATCAGACCTATACTGTTTATAGCCAGGGGCCTTGTCATAGAAACAGAGTTGGCAAGCATCTGAGCTGGTCTGCCAAAACAAACAACCTAGGGGGTCTAATGCAGAAATATCAAAAGTAACATTTTGGAACAAGGATTGCAAGTTGTCAATGGAATAATCAGTATGATTGGTCCAGTTCTGATATCTAGCCAGAGCAGGAATGGCAGGGGTATTCATTTACTTTGAAGTAGCCAATCCAAAACACGTAGTCTGATAGACTGAATCATTCAAAAATAAAATTTGAGTCGGGTTGAGGCACGTGCGATGTAAAGCTTCAGTGCCCCACAGCTGCCAGGATCTAGAACCCCACACAGATGTAAGATCTACTCTGGCCTTCCACAGATCATAGCCACTCACTGACAATTCATTAATAAAGGATTGGGAATACACTAATTTGGTGTAGGTGAGCATCACTTTAGGATTGGATGAAACATTTAATTTAAAATAAAATGATTCCAGTATGGATTTATCGAAATCTGTAAAGTAGGTACATTTTTTCAAAAAAGTTTTTGAGCTACCTCCCAATGGAGCTTGGCAATGTTCCCACTGTGTATAATTAAAATCATTTCTAAATGTATTAGCTTTATGCAGGTAATGATGGCCATAATGCTGGTAGCAAAACAAATTAGCGTAATTTGCAGTATTCAAATACCAATCTTCAGCATCAAATGCAGCCTAATACTTAAAATCTGAAAACAAAGCTTGTATGCCTTGTACATCCCAATCATCAGTCCGTATCTTGTGTTTAAATACATCACCCATAGAAACACAAAGTACATTTGGTACGTTAATTATCTCTGTAGGGCCATGCATTTGGAACTCCACTGCATCCCAAACTATTCCATCAGCAACTGGCCAGGCGGATATGTTGACAAAAGTCAGGTCCCTTTTCATGATGTGAGAAGAATAATGCAGGGCCAAAGTTCCATCGACCAGTTTCACAGCAGAGCGTTCAGGTATGTAGTGGCCATTTATGAGAAGGAAAAAGAATGTCGCAAATCAAATTGACATAAATAGAAAAATGGCAAAGAGGACCATCCAGATGTATGTCCAAGGCAGAACCAAAAAAATAATTTTAAACCAGGCCACAAAAATAGAGAATTTGTTAGGGGTCAATGATAATGTAGAGTTCTAGCCAAAAGAGAAACGTGACCGGTTAAGGGTATCCGGTTGCAAACCAGGCAATTACACTGTAGTGGGATAAGCATACTCTGTTTCTTCATTAAGAGTGGAAGTAGGGAGGTTTAGCAAAGGGTTAATGACAGAGTCCATTTCTATGGCATTGTCAGGCTGTGTGGCGTCAGAAGCGCCCAACACTGGATTCCTGGAAATCGCTGGACAAATAGACGCTGGTGTTATACTATTCTGGATCAGCCAGATGTTGTAACTTGACATTTTCCACGGAGACGTTTCTGTTGTCTTTCCGACCAGGAAGTGGTGGTAAAATGACTGTACAACTTCCCTTCAAGCCAAGCACTGGGACAGGTGCACGATAAGAGGGGCCAAACTCTTTTTTGTTCTCCACCTTCTCTCGGACCAGGTCTCCGACTTTGGGTAGCCAGCCGATTATCGGAATCTGCAGTGCTGCATCTGTGGCAGATGGTAAATGTTCCTTTGCAAGACTGTCTCAGGTCTTTTGTAGTTTCTGTAATATAGCAGAAAGATTATCTACGTCGAAGGCTGCGGTAGCCGCTGCCATGTCTAGACCATCAAGGTCTGGTACAAACATTTTCATGACAAAGAACATTTTGTACGGAGTCCACCCACCCAGAGATCTTCTAGGGAGATTATTTAGTGCACGTTGTATGCTATACAAAAGGGCGAACTAGTTCCTGCCAGTACCTAAGACCCTAGTTATCAAGGATTGCTTTAAGTCACGGTTCATTCGCACCACAACTGAATTGCCCTCAGGGCTGTATGGAGATAAAAATTTGACTTGCACCCCAAGACCTCATGGCCTCTTTGTACGCCTTAGAGGTGAACGCTGGGCCCTGGTCCGAGTGGAGGGTGCCACATGCAAAAATTCCCACAAAGACACGAAAATCCCTGGTGACAGTTTGAGCATCAACACTGCGTTGTGGCCACACCCAAAGAAAATGAGTTCACAAATCAACTGCAACTAAGATGAATTCATAGGCAGTATCTGAAGAAAATGGACTGCAGTGGTCCAGATAAACACATCCACAAGGTCTGTTAGATATACACAGCGGTGTTTGTGGTGGACATGTTACTGTAGATGGTTTAATCTGTTGACAAATGTCACAGGAAAACACAGAATTATGGGTTTGTTTATATAAACCACGCCACCAGTAACGCTGCTGTAAGGTAGAAACAGTCGCAGACACCCCAGCATGGGCCAAATGGGCCAAAGCCAAGCCTTTGGGTGTGGCAGTTATGAGCGAAAGTCTACGGTCCACATTGGGAATCAACCTGTCACCAACATCATTAATATTCAAATAAGGAACTTTATCGGGACTTAAATGATAAGAGTATTTAGAAGGGAAACCCTGCGGGTAATTACCACCCTTTTCTGTAGCAGCAATAGCTGCCAAGATGCCATTATTAATCTTATTCATGGATCTTGTAACTGCTTCAACTGAATACAGGGCTATTGCTGATTTAGCTGATCATCAGCTAAACTATTGTCAATGGCGTGTACTCCTACGCGCTAGTGGCCAAGAGTATGAATTACATGTGTGAGAGGCAGACGTTCTTTAAGATCTGCGACTTGAACCCAAAGCATCTTATGCTTATTTGCGCTGTCTTAAGAATCACAATAGCCATTTTGAGACCAAAAGAGTAAGTTGTCATTGAAAGACTGAACAAGGTAGTAAGAATCACTTACAATGAGCGTAGACACATTCAGATCAGCAAATTCAAGTGCGAGCACCAGGGTGTGCAGCTCAGATAATTGGGTGGTACAGTCTCCTAGTGCCTTAGTGTGTACAACACTTGACTTGAACTCTCCGTTCACTATGGCACCTGCCACAATTGCACATGCTGCTGAATAAGAATGCTTCGACCCTGTCGCCGGTTGTGCTGAATCATCATTGTAAATGATACAATGGTACTCCTCCAGTGGACGCATATACAGAGGAGCAGGATGAACAAATTCATACTGTAAAAACTCCTGTGTTTGCAGGGAGAAGTCAAAGTTGAAGGTGACATCCGAAGATGTCAATGAAGTAGCCCATTGCATCCAACGCGGATGCAAAGCTTTTGAGTTCGGTACACTTGCCTTTGTCACTGCTGCTAGAGCAGGATAGGATGTCATAACCAAAATGTGCTTCCTCTATGCCAGTGTGCGTTCCTTCAGGATCGCCATTTGGACAGCTGTCAAGATCTTCGCAACAGTGGAAAACCGCAGTTCAGCAGAAGTGTTCAAATGTGACTTGTAAGCAATAGGCACTGTGTCGCCTTCTTTAAACGTCAAGTATGTGAAACCCACCGCACCTGGCACGATACGTATCACCAGGTTAGTGTGGTTATCATGTGTCAACAAGTATTTAGATTCAAGAAGATCAGAATGCAAAGATTGCAGGATAGCTGAATGTTCCGGAAGCCAGCAGGCTTTAGAAAAAGTAGGTTGTATCAAAGCATACAATGGTTTGATACGCTGGGCATAATCGAGAATATAGGTTCAACCGAAGTTTAAAAATCTCAATAAAGACTGTCTTTTTTTTTAGGGTTGTAGGAGGTCGCATACATCCACATTTCTCCAAGAAGTGAGGTGCTAAGCCTCTACCTTCATTATTGAGCTTGTATCTCAAGAACAACACTGTGTACTCTGCAATGTATGATTTCACAAAGTTAAACTTACAGCCGTAGTCCGCAAATAAAACTATGATGCGGTCCACCCGACAAAGATGCAGCCATAATTCGTCGTCCATGAGATAAATATCATCAATGTACGAGTACGCATCAGGGTCTATGCCGTCTAACAAAGAGAAGACATGGGCTGCGAATACACCTTGGCTGTTCTTATAGCCCATGGCCAAACGCTGGAATTGTTTCTATTTTCCGCCGGCAGTAAAATTGGTCCATTGACTGCTTTCAGGTGACAGGTTGTGACTGAAAAAGCCGTTGGAAATATCAAGGGTAGTTTTATCTTTTTTACGAATAATACTGTCTACTAGAGCAGAACTATGGGTATTCTGTACTTCACATGTGCGACAATGAGAATTCAAATGTCGGTAATCAAAACTAGGCGGTACAACCCATCGGGTTTAGTTACTGTAAAAGAGGGTTATTCATCGGTGACACACATGTCTCAACTACTCCTTGATACTCTAATTGATCTAGAATCTCAGAAACTGGAGCTTTCACTTCCCACCAGAGGGGATACTGGGGTTGTGGCTGTGACATAGACAATAACAGGATCTCATGCGGGGGAGAATCTTTATCCCAACCCACCTGAGTATGGAACAGAGCTGGTGCAGGCACCAAAGCCCACTCTTCTGCAAAAGCCTTGGAGTGCTCCTTGGAAACGTTGTGTGAAAAACTTCTGAGTATAACCTCCTAACCTTGCGGAGCTGCCAGCTCAAAAGGCGCGGGCAAATCGGTCTCTGCCAGCAAAATGTCATAAGAAGATGTCAGATTTTCCCAAAAAATCCCTTTGATTACACACTGTATGTCACCTTCAATCATAATAACTAAATCATATAATCTGTCAGGGGTGAGCCACTCGGGTGTCAGCGATTTCGACTGTGATGAACGTTTCCGTTGCTGTCGCCTCCAGAAATGGACGCATTGCTTGCCGCACTATGGTAACCTCCGCTGCGCTGTCTAGCAGCGTTACTGCCCATGTTAGGTTCCGGAGGCGTGTCCTCACTGTCTGTGCATTTTTTGCTGTTAAAGCAGCAACTTTCTTTTTCTGAAACTGTGGGCGCTGACGAGGAAAATCATCCTGTTTCCCCTTTCCGTCAGTGTGACGAGGTTGCTCACTTCCTTGCGGGGCACCTCGACCTCTTCCGCGCTCCTGGCATTCCCTGCCACCAGCCGGTGAGTCTGATTATTCCTGTGAAGAACGAGGAGAACGCTGATCAGAAACCTGAAATCGGTCAGGAGACTTCATTCTCGCGCGGTCGCGCAAATCATAAGTACGCTTAGAAGACTCGGGTACCGGTGACGCTGCACGCAACCCTTATTTCTGTTGTTGCTTTCCCTGCTTTTTATTTTTTCAATTCTTTTTAGGAAAGGTTGGATGGTCGTCTTTAGTAGACTGCACCGTCTGTGTCTGCTGCTGTGCTGGTATTCGAGGAAAAAGTTTAACACCCAAACTATTGCGGCCAAGTCTTATAGGCATCTGCAATCATTTTTGGTAATTCACTGGGTTTCTCTTCTTCCGAGACAAGGCGTAAAGCATTAGACACTTGAAAGTTAACTGCATCTTCCTTGACATTAGCAAGGGTCAGATCAGCAACTACGTCGACCACTCCAACCAATCTCATCCCCAACACCACAGCCGCCTTCGGTCCGTGCTTATCTTGAACACGCTTAATCACGGAGGGGAGCACTGTCATAGAAGGTGAGCCAAAACACTTTGAATACACAGCCACAAACACTTTACATCAATTTTCACAATCGGTTACTTCGGGTATTAAGTCTTTCTGAAAACTAATAGTTAATATCCTGTGTTTTTC
The DNA here is from genome assembly GCF_964263255.1 of Lissotriton vulgaris. NCBI lineage: Eukaryota > Metazoa > Chordata > Amphibia > Caudata > Salamandridae > Lissotriton > Lissotriton vulgaris. The sequence continues at coordinate 179,925,588 of NC_141699.1, forward strand.
CACAGGGGTGGTATTTGGAAATATCGATTCCAGCTGGTCAAATTTCTCTGCAAGCCAGTAAGGTAAACCATCCTTTTTCTGTGGACGCTTGCCCATAACCGAATTAACCATGACAGGACCAATAGTCAGTCTGTAAGGTCCAGCTGGTTGTGCAGCAACCCCAGGTTCTCCCAGCTGGAGATTGCGTGAGACGTATTGTACTAGGCCCTGTGCACTTCAATTAAGGAGACATGCAAGACATACAGTTGTGCTACTGTTACTGCCAAATAACGTGGATGTGGTGTGTACCCGGCCAAAACTGGCCAAGTGGCCCCTGGAATTGATAAAGGGCCTAAACGGACCGGAGTCACAGTGTTGGGTAGGGCGCCAATAAAACAAATACGGTGTTGCCATGCCGAAATCGGAACTTCAAGAGTTCTATAAGGCCGATATACATTAGGTGTTGAAGTGGTAGTGTATACATGGAACAAACTGTCATCGCCATTCACTGCTGGAAAGGTTACCCAAGAATAACACACCTCAAAGTGGAAAGCTGGATCAACGCCAAACAAAAAAATAAGCTCGATACCCGCATCTGGCACTCCATATGCATGCAAATTACGATGGAGTGGTGCGTGGCTATGTACCGCAATATCGACATCAGTCATAAGAACTAAGAAAGAAGAACAACTTTATGCATGGCAGCGCAGTATAGGGTAGTAATTGAAAAGAAAACCTTTTAATTATATCAAGCTTGAAAAAACCTAGAAAAACATCAATATAGGTAGGTTATGCCGTCACAACTGTTTACCCGAAAACAGAAGCGAGGGTATTGTGGACAAGCACCAGTACTACTCGAGTGCCTCGTCAATAAGAACCAGACCAAACGTTAGGTGCGCCATGTTGCAGGGATTCTGCACATACACAGAACTATGCACAGGAAACCAGGACCTCGGTGTGCAGTGGTGTACCAGAAAACCCACCGTGGTGCCCAGAACACCAATCCGACTAGCTATAGTGTCTCCTTCGTTCTCCCTACTACAGCGAAGCTACTAATGATTAGACATCCTAGAACATGTCATGTTCTCAGGAATTGCGGGAAGAAGAACACTCCTTTGTTTAAACACTCATACTTGTCCAGACCGTCAGTAAACAGAGACAAAGTATAGTTTAAAATGTTTATTTTAACTAACGCGCTCTATGATGCAGTACAGGAGCCAATACTAGCAGCAAAATGCATAAGAACAATGTAATCAGTATGGTTACAACTCCACAGAACACAAAAGGGGAAACCATATTATATTGACAGTGAAAACAGGGCTACAGCGCCTTACCACCCTCCCCATGCTATAAGTTAGTTTACTATAATTATAAAAGACCCCTGGGCTTTGTCAGCGGGACCCCATACCTCCAAGTTTAGATGCAAGGAATTACATCTTAGGACAAGCACAGCTCTTCTCCATTGGAATGAAGCTCTCCAAGTGCCTTTTCATGCATGCAATGCCATATTAAAAGCACCCGCCTTTCAGTAGTGCAGCTGTGTTCTATGTTGTGTCTATGGGCGTGGGACTGACCAAAGTGAATCAACAGCATACATTGTTTTTCGACCTTGAACACGCTGTGCAGATGAGGAGCACAGTGTATAGCTAAATGTGTGAAAGGCAGACTGCACCAGCAGTCTATTCACGAGAATAAAGCCATATAGTAACACGTGCAAAAGCGGCAAAATGGCTGCCAAGCATAAACTAACTAATGCTAACTTATCAATGTCTGCAGTTAATCCCATGACATCACTACAGAATCGTAGAAAATAATGCCATTTTTATTTGTGATTTTAAAATGACACATTCCCTAATACATCTTCTTTCAGTTTTAAAAAAAAAATTGGAATGTAAAGATTATGGGCCATATGTAGCTAATTACTATTTACCGATTCTAAAATACAGAATTTTACCGATTCGATATTTCAGAATCAGTAAATGGTATGTAGCAAAAAATTCGGTAAATATCACCTATTCGGTAATATTCGGTATTACTGAATCGGTATTTACCGATTCGGTAATTCCCTTTTCATTCCTATGGGCCTGGAGGCCCATAGGGATGAATGGGAAGCCATTCACTATTATCGATTCGGTAAATACCGAATCGGTAATAGGGGGAACACATTCAAGGGTGGCAGGGTGTCACATTGACACCTTGTTGCATCCCTGAATCGTGTATCTGTGCACATGTGGCACACATACATACCCTAAGGGCAAGTATGTCTGCCACATGGCACTGTTAAAAAAAGCACAGAATTGCTTTTTCAAAGGTTTTCGATATTTACCACCAACTTGTAGTTGCTGGTAAATAACGAATCCTTAAAGCACATAAGCACTCTTAAATGTGCTTCCTACATACCTGATTCGGTAAATAATGATTCGGTAAATACAGAATCGGTAAATATCGATTCTGTATTTACCGAATAAACACCTACATTGGAAATGGCTCAACACCGGTCGGTAAGCCTGAAATTTATTGAATTTCGGGTTGACCGACCGGTAATGAGCCACCTACATCGGGCCCTAAATTTTTAGAATTACTAATTTTATTATATTATGTAATAGTGTATTTATATTGTATAATTAATATTGCAATGGTTTTAAGTAACTTCGCAATTGTCTAAATAAACTAGAAACTTCTTTTAGTTTGCCCTCCTCTCTTTTTAGGAGAGAAGAAAAGGATTCTTTAACCACATTTCAGGAAATATAGAAGTAGAACAATGCATGAGTCACTTCATTTTCAATGGTGTTTAGACATATCACTCACAATTGCAAGGTGCATTATGTTGCTACAAAAGAGGTTGTTTTAATATCGTCCAGAATTTTTATTCTTGGAACATCATGAGAATGTTATTGGTTTTAGATGATTGAATCTGGGTCATTGCATAATAAATCCCCTATTGAAATATGCAGAAAGGTTAGGTGGTTGAATGATTTACGGGTCAAAGACCTTAGCTCGCATAGTACAATATATGAGTGGGGATTTTCATTGATTTCATGTGCTTATTTAATAGGTGTAATTATTAATAAGTTTGCAATGTAGGTGCAGAAATATATCCTGTTTTAAATCTGTATTTCTATAAGAAATATTTATTGGAAATAAAATGAAATAAAAATGATATATTACAGGCTGTGATAGAAACAGAAGCAATTTTCTTTGCCCTGCAATGGTCTGCCAGTGTGTTTATTTGCTGTGACTCTCAATGTGCCGGCTCACTGACTCTGTAAAGCTACTTCTGAAAAATCAATGTGTAATTTCGGAGTACAGAAAACAACTTTTCTTGATTCGACGCGCATTTTAAAGTTAAATCTGAAAGATAGATTTGCTGCTTCCAGAGAAGAGTGCTAATCCTTTTCCGCATAATTGAGATGAAACGGACGGATATTGCTTGCGATTTGTTTTTGCGCCTGATGCAGGCGAGAGAGTAGTGTGATGGGACCTGTATTTAAATACTTGAACCTGAATACATTAAGATGCATTATTAAAGAATCAGAAAAAGAGGTGTGGTGCGGAACTCTGGCTCAATCATAGCCTGCTCACAAGTCCCTACCTGTAGTGTCTTGCAAGGGGCCGGGTTGGGGGCACAATGATGTCACTGATGTATAATACGCTAATTCTCACGGCCCCTACTTCATACTTGCCAACATTTCTGATCAGTCAAATGTCATGCCTTTTTTAAAATTTCAAATGGATTGAAAATAATGATGTGCTCTTTAACCATCAAATTCGTAGTTGTTTAGTATTTCAGAGTAGTGGCAATGAGCCTTGTACCCATTGCACGATCATTTTCTCTAGAATCTGTCTAAATAAACTGTACTTTTAGGAGTAAAATACAATCAGGGTTTTCAGACCTTAGTGCGATTCTTGGGGCCAAATTGTATTGTGGGCCCTTGGGGATACTTCTGTTTCCTCAGATATCATTAGCACCTGTTCAAAAATATTTCAAGCAATATATATTCTAGGGAAATGCAAAACATGGCATCTGGCTCCAGCTAAAGGTCCAGCCAAGTAATCTGCTCATTATTAATGAAGACAGCAGTCTTACTTACATTAAAAACAAGCATTTGCAATGCAATAGGTATCGCATTTGCGAGAGTTTAAGCTATTGGCATTGTAAATGACAAGGCCTTTTATTTCTATGTTTTGATAACTAACACATAAATAAAAGCCATTGTCATTTACAATGCCAATAGCTCAAACTCTTGTAAATGCAAGACATATTTCACTTCAAAGAAGCAGCTGCCAATGTCACTGGCTGCTTGGAAAGTGAGAGTGTTCATGGCGCACTGAATGTTGCAGGAAAGCATGGTGTGTCTGCTGTAGGAGAAATTCATTAAAGAAAATACAGCCTGATTCATGAAGCAAAATTGCGCTCGCAATAGCTGCGAAAATGCTAATGCGGGCGCAATTTCCCAAATCGGTATTCACCACGAAAATAGCGAAATTGCAAACACAGAATTGCGAAATCGCAAAAAGATTAGCAGAATCCCGGCAGTAGACCATTAGCGAATCGGAATAAGCGAGAAATCACGGAATCTGCGAAAATAATAGCGATTTTGCAATACAATCGCAATCGGTATTCATGAAAAATCGCAATTAGCGAAAAATCCCAAAATCGCTGTTTGCGAGGCGCAAATTAAGGACAACCCAAAGCAGGTGGTAACCATCAAAGCCATTGTGAAAAAAAATCGAAAAATCGTTGGCCAATCAGTCACTGGTGAAGGCCTGACCAAACACACTTAAGGAGAAGCAGCATCAGCATAAGGAGTGTCAGAATGCCAGGACTGTACATGGTGGTCAGGCGACGAAGGCTACAGCGAGCAGCACGGAGGAGACGCAGAATCCAGGACAGGATATTCCGCCAGTGGGTCACCCTGCTGGGCCAAACCAGAGAGCAAATATACGCAAAGTACCGCCTGAATGGGGCAATGATCATCAAGCTAATTCAGGACCTTGACCCCCTGATGCAGCACCCAACAAGGCGGACCAATGCCGTGCCAACACATGTCCAGGTATTGTGTAGCCTGCACCTCCTGGCCTCCGGGAGCTACCAGGGGATAGTTGCGGCTGCTGGGGGGATATCCCAGCCCACCATGTCCCGCTGCCTAGGGAGTTTCCTTGACGCAATGCGACCCAGCTACACCACCACATCAAATTTCCCACCAGCCAACAGGATTTGGATGAGACCAAGCATCAATTCTACAATGTTGCGCATTTCCCACATGTGATAGGATGCATTAACTGTACCCACATCCACATCTGCCCACCAGCTGCAACGGAGTACATGTACCACAATCGCAAGTCCTACCACCCCCTCAACATCCAGATGGTCTGCAATTCTAAGACATACATCACGGACATAGTGGCACAGTACCCGGGGAGTACACATGACTCATTCATATTCCGGCACTGCGGCCTCCACACACGACTGGCCAGGGGAGACTTTGGGGAAGGACACCTACTTGGTAAGTACACTTTGCCCACAATGTCACACTGCGATGAAGTAGCTGCGCTGCACAGGCATTCACCCTCTGCTCCTCTCATTCAGGTGACAGTGGCTACGCCCTCCGTGAATACCTCCTCACCCCATACCTCAACCCTGCTACACCACAGCAACGGCGTTACAATGTAGCACACATACGCACAAGGAATTGCATTGAGAGGACATTTGGGCTACTGAAGAGCAGATTCCGCATACTGCACAAGACTGGTGGGGCCATCTACTACAGTCCTGATGTGTGCTGCCGCATTGTGGCTGTGTGTGCAATACTACACAACATTGCTACCAAGCGCCGGATACCTGTAAACATCTCTGGCAGTGAGTCGGAAGAGGACGACCGGCTACCTGCACATGTGCGTCATGCACGCGGGGAGAACCCAGCTGAAGTCCACAGACGCCGCAACCACATCACAATGAACAGTTTCTAGTGCACCCACTCCCCTCACCCAACAATTCACAATTGCATGCAAAGGGAAATAATGACAGGAGGCCGATGTATGATGCAAGAATAAATATTATTGTTGAATTCACAATAATAGTGTTAAGTTTCTATCCTTTCTATGCAAGCAGTATTGCCCCATACTGCTGCAAACAAAAAACAGGACTGGCTTGTATCGTCAGCATGTCCCAGCAAATGTACATGAAACTCAAGTGCGCCTCCGGCGCGCAGCACCCAATCGCCTCTTCTGCTCTTCCTCTGCCACGGCACGTGACCCTGCAGTGGGCCTGGTGCTGCGGCGTAACGGCAACCTGTGAGGCAGACAGGCTGCTGACACTGGAGGTGCCCTCGCTGGTATCGTCCCCCCCCATTGCCTGGCCCAGTGGGATGGAGTGCCAGTACGGCAGTGGTGACCTGCTCCAACACTCTGGCCACATCCTCACAGCATTGGATCAACTGCTGCTGCTGCGCCAGGGACCGTCGCGAGAGCTGGGAGGTGGCATTCCCTATAACATAGTTAGAGCGGGTGTAGGCTGACAGCCGCGTCATTAGCTGCCGGTGGCGGCGGCGGGCGGTGTTGCGCTGCGATATGAGCGCAGCAGTGTTGGCCTCCATGGCTGCCGTCATGCGGTCCATCCTGTCAGCCACATTTGCCACATTGCGGCCAATGTTATGGAGCTGCATTTGGATCGCCCCTTGCTGTCGTGCCTGCAGTTGGTGTATGCGTAGCATCCGGCGCTCTATGCTCAAGCCTGGCACGCGCACATCCATCCCCCTCCTGCCGCTGCGTGCAGTGTTCTGCTGGTGAGCCCTGCCATGCCTGCTCTGCTGGCTGGCCACAGTGGGTGTACGCACTGTTACTGCAGTCGCTGCACCAGATGTAGAGGGTCCAGCTGGTGGTGGAGTTGAGGTAGTCAGAGGTGCTGCGCCTGATGGTGCTGGTGCAGATGGTCTTGCCCTGGCTGCGGGGGTAGGTGCTGCGCCTGATGGTGGTGGCGCAGATGGTGTTGCCCTGGCTGCGGGGGTAGGTGGTGCGCCTGTTGGTGCAGGATGTGTCGCTGTTGGCACCTCCTAGGCATCCTCTGGTTGCTCGTCAATGAGCAGCCTGTCACTGTCGCTGCTGTTGTCTGCGCCGCCTGTGAGGGGAAGTGGACGTTCATTAGTTGCATGTATCTGTCACACGTGCAGTTGCTACATGCATGCTGGATGACTTTCCCTGACTGGCTGTGGCATTGCGTACTTTGGGCCATGTCTGGCTGCATTGGGGTACTTGTACATTGTGGGCAGACTACATGTCCCACAATGCTTTTGGGCTTTACCTAATGTGCATGGATGGGATGACTTAAAAAGATTATGGGAGGCTATAGGGTCATGGCCATTGATAGGGGACAGGGTCGCAGTCGCATGCCACTTACCTTGGCTCTCTTGGGTGGGGCGGGATGAGTCCAGTCTGATGACCCCAATGCACGCCTCTGGCTCTAAAGTATCCTCCACGCAGTCCTCCATGGGGGTGTTGGGAGGGACTGTAGGTTCTCCCCCTCCAGTAGCCAGGGTCTCGCCCAGCCTCTCTGCCACCCTCTCCTTGGCACGACCTCGGAGGTCGTACCACCTCTTCTTCAGCTCCTCCAGCAAACTGTGTGCCACGCCCACAGAGTTGACTTTAGTCGCTATCCCAAGCCAGATACGGCGTTTCTCCGGCTCAGGCACCCTCCTTGAGTCTTTCCCAAAAAGGTTTGGGTGGTTATCAACCATCCCATCAATGAGGTGCTCCAACTCCTGTTCGTAGAATTTGATCCTCCTCTTGCGCCCGGTGTCGCTGGGCCCTGGTACAGCCTCCTCTGCCATTGCTGCAGTAAGATTAGTTGAGGATTTGCAAGTTTGCAGGTGTCCTGGTAGGAGCTCAGTAAGTTGCAGCCTCGAGATCAGCCTCACTGTTCTGAATGGGGGTGGGAACTGGCTGCTTCCTGGTTGTGATGTCATCACTGTGCTCGAAATGCGACTTCCCGTTTTTCCGATCTCGCGATTTTGCGAGATCGCAATTAGCGATCTCGCAATTAGCGATATCGCAATTAGCGATATCGCAATTCCTACACGGATGTTGACGGAAATAGCGATTATTCTGCGATTTTAGTAAATCGCTAACGCTTTTTGCGGCCGCGTGCGAATCGCTTTTTTCATCGGTAATTTTGATGAATGCCGATCTGCGATTTCTAAATTGCGATTCGCTGTTAATCGCAATTTCAAAATCGCAGAATTCGGATTTCATGAATCTGGCTGATAGTGCTTAAAAGCTAAATAAGACATACAGGGCCAGATGTAGGTGGCCATTTACCGGCCGGTAACGGCCGATTTCGGCCGTTACCGACCGGTAAATGCAAATTGAGATGTAGGGCCCTGTATTTTACAGAATCGGTAAATTTACCGATCGGTAAATTTACCGATTCTGTAAAATACCGAATCGGTATTTTATCAGATTCGGTAAAATTGATATGTAGGTGGGACTCTTCTGAGTCCCACAAGCATTACAGAATCGGTATTTTACCATCAAATTCTATTTGATGGTAAAATACTGATTCCGGTGTGCATGCACATGTGTGCATGCACACCTGTGCCATATGACAGGCAGACCTGCCCTTAGGGCAGGTATGCCTGCCACATGGCACCCGAACCTTTTTTGGGGGTGCTAGAGGGTGTCAAAGTGACACCCCCTGCACCCTTGTCAAAATCGGTATTTACCGATTCGGTAAATACCGACCGGTAATGCCCCATTCATTCCTATGGGCTTCAAAGCCCATAGGAATGAATGGAGCATTACCGGTCGGTATTTACCGAATCGGTAAATACCGAATGTTACCGATTCGGTAAAAGGGAACATCTGGATTCCCTACATACCAACCCCTCACATTTACCGAATCTTAATTACCGAATCGGTAAAATTCGGTAATTTTCGGTAATTAAGATTCGGTAAATGTTACTTACCTACATCTGGCCCCTAGTGTAACAACAGAAGGAAAAGGGTCAGTCCTCATAGGAGGTTACAAATGAAGGCAAGGCAATACTAAGGAGGGACTAACAAGACTATTAACGAATCAGAAGCCAGCATTTACAAAGAAAAATTACACAAGCCAATAAAAATTATGGGGGGGAGAGTGGGCGGAGCTTCAAGTCCATACCTGAATACAGCATGCCTCGCAGTGCATCTAAATAAAAATGTTGCTGAAGTAGAACGGGCCCCTGGAAAGCACATGGTCATGAGGCATTATGCCCATTCTGCGCCCTTAACCCCTGTGACGGATCTGAGTACAACTTACTTCCCTCTTTGTAATTTCATCTTTTGCTTGGCAAGTAAAATATGGATCCTCAACCCGGACTCACTTAGACCATTTACCAGTTTCAACAAAATACATTGTGAAGTTTGATACTGGGGCTCAGGAGCAAGTCACACTTACAAACAACTACCTCTCTGTGATTAGGCCCATGTGGTTTAACTCTGTGCTCTATATTCGTGTAGAAACAAAGCCCTGAATTCCATGTCAGTGCCCTGCTTCAGGATTCTTCCGGAAATATTATCGCAAATTGTCATTTTTGTGCCCTTCCATCGCAATACTTGTTAGTTTCAGGTGTGGTTTTACACAAGGTGATAGAGATACATCTGGAGTGTGTCAAATTGTGGTTCTCGGATGTTGGGGAAGCTAACAGCTGGTGGCCTTTGTAGTCTTAATTTATCCTGTACTTAAATGAACAGTTTTACTTTGTTAGGAGGGAAAATTCAGTTTTGTTGGCCATGTTGAAGCTAAATGCTCCAATATGTATTTACCAAAGATACTGCTTGATACTTTCATTTGTAAATTGATGCCCTGGTCACAGAAATCTGCTCTCACACCGAATTAAAAGTCCGAAAATATTTATTAGCAACAAAAAAAATATGTGAATCACAGAGCTGGGCAACAAGGAGATCCCCCAGCACCCCATGAGCATAAAGGTTAAAGCAAAGAAGTACAGAAGGTACATTTATATGGTTCATACCCAGGGCTCCAACAGAGACGGTGTGACAAACTGAAAGGAAAACAGTTATACAGATGGAGAAAGTGAAATAGGTCACATTCAACCTCTAAACCAATACAAAATTGAAAAACTTTCAGAGCTGAGCGAGTTATTCTAGAATTCTCATCTATGATGGCATGCATGAGAGAAAAGCTTAACACGTCAGAGATTAACAAAACTTGGTAGCATCTCAAACAGTATTTATTTATTTTATTTATTTATTTCATTTATAAGGCGCACAGCTACCCAACAAAGGGTTTCCCCTTTAAGCAAGAAAATGTCTGCAGCTGTCTCAGTTACCCAGAGGCACCATTTCTAAATTCCGCAATCCCTCCCTTTCACACTATTTATTAAATAGTATTGTGCCTACTTTGTGAGACACATCGTCATTAAAAAACTTTAAGCGAGCCATGATCAGACCTTTTACCTACATTATTGACAATTTCTGGTAAGGTGAGGAGGGAAGAGGGAGAACATGCTTTACTTCCTGTATATCAGTTATTGAAACATGCAAATCCTGAGTAATATAGAAAATAGGGTAAGTACAATGAAAACTGCCAAGGTATATTTATTTCTAATCCCTTAGATATGCCCTTTAACCATGAACATGTGCTCTATCCACAAAGGCCAAAGCCATTATTAATTACGTGGAACGCCTTTACACTATTGTGGTTGTAATCAGTCTAGTCATGTATAGTCAATAAAATATTTGGCATGAATGACCAGCTTTCTGATTCCACAATGCATAAACTCCTCCCTCTGTACCAAGGACAGAGTAAGGTTTTGCAGAAAGACAGTCCTTGGGTTGCTAGTACCATACATAGGGAAATGGATATCAGAGACATTGTCAGCTTCAGATATTTTTCCAGGCAGTCCTTTGTGGTGGGAGGAAGCTGCAGCCAGGGCAGGCTATATGGGGAGCACGGAGTAATTAGGATAACGGGATCCACACATGCACTTAGGTAGCCAGGTGTAGGCTTGATTTCAACAAACAAGGTAAGAACTAGGGTGCAGATCTATAAGAAACTAACAAAGCGCGAGGCAGCAAGTCATTTTGCGGGGGCGCGTTAGTTTCGAAGCACAGGGATGCAACATATTTACAGCAATCTGTCGCATCTCTGTGCTTCCCCCTGCTCTGGCCCACAAACTGCTGCCATGCCCCGGCGCAGGCACCCCTGCACCATGGTACAAGGATGCCTGCGTCATGGGGAGATTGTTTTTGTGCAGGAAGGGACACTTTCCTGTACAAAAAAGAATCAATTAAGGTGATTTCCTCTTCTAGTGTGTGCTGTAGAATGCGGCACGCATTGAAAGAGGAAAAACACGAGGAGAAAGTAAAACATTTCTCCTCGTTGCACCTCGCTACGCCACCCCTAGGGTGGCGTAGCATTCTGACGCATTTCCAGATTTACGATTTCTCGTAAAGCTGGAACTGCATCAGTGGACATGGGTGTTGCGTAGGAACACCCACAGCAACACCCATGTCCGGCCCTTAACACGCAAAGTGTTGCAGGAACAGGGGCGATATTTACAAGCATGGGTTAAGTCACGCAGGGTGACTTTACCTGTGCTTGTAAATATGACTTAGCAGGCTGCGCCACCGGTGCGTCACGCAACGTGATGCACCGGCGGCGAATGGGGCTTGTAAATCTGCCCCTACATTTCTCAGAAACAAAGCTTAAGGAATAAAGGACCCCAAGCTTAGATAAGATCAGGCTGCAAAAAACGCATCACAATCACTGTGGCCCACATAGTTGCTTCCATTTCAAGTTTCCTAGGCCATTCATGGGAAGTATCTGCAAGGTGACCAGCAGGGGGCATGATGTCTTGCTTAGGAAAAAAACAGTCATCACAATTTGAGGAGAGAGGAATAGAAGCATTTTAACGTTCCACAGGGAGATGCTCCAGCAGACATAAGTTAAGACTTTGTTCTTTATTAAAACGAACCCGCATAATTGACATTCCCCCAAGAGCCAGGGGGCAACTAGACACAAATCGGGCAAGAGGAAAGATTAAGGCAATGTCAATTCTGTTCTAAGAAGTGTAAAAAGCTGTTCTCACTGATCGCTGATCTTGAAGATGAGTGGCAAGCAGGGTGCAGTGGATCTCCGCCACTTGAAAAACCGGGTGAACCTGACAACAAGGCTCACAGGAAAGAAGACCCCCTAGATCCATCGAAGGATGGGAGGCTTCTAACTTCCCGGGCTGGAGGTGTTATCGGTGGGCAGGAAGAAAGGCTGCATCCTGTTGAGCGCCAGGCTGAGGAAAGTTGGCAGCAGATGCTCCTGCCTGAGTTGAAGTACAGTGGTACAGCATAGGAGAGAAGCAACAGCAGGGAAGAGCATTTGGGCGCAGTTGTTCTCTTGCAGTGGCTGGCTTGCACACAAGGGACTTCATGGAAGCAGCATGGGTTGTGCCATTATTATTTGAATTTAGGTTGGACCGTTACCTATGGATGGTCTTGAGTGATCAGAGACCAATGGAAGGGTATTAGGCCACTTAAGAACATTCTCAGCACAAATCATAGCTATTTTTGTGACTTGGATGGGAAGCACAATTGAAGTATTTTTTGTTCTCAAAAGCCTTCGGCAGTTCTTGTGGACACAGAATGAGTGCACTAGCCATTCCCATTCAAAGGGGGGCCAACGTAGGAATTAAATCCCTAATCAGCCTATTCATAACTGTAAGTGTGTCAGCATCGGTGCAAGGGTAGGCTTCAGTTCAGCTAGAAAACACACACACTAAAACGAGGAACAACATTTAGGCATTGGAGAATGCCCTTTTAGATTTGAAAAAAGTGGAAAATGTAGCCCATGGAGGTGGGTTAGCAGCAGGAGTGGTCTTGGTGCCCTTTCAAATATTATGGCAGGTGACAAACAGGTGAAAATATTGTTGGCTCGAAAATAGTGGAAAAAGTGGTCAACGGGCAACTCATGAAATATCTGGAGAAGGAATCCCTCCTCCACCCACATCAATCGGGGTTCAGAGCCGGCTACTCGACGGAGTCCGCCGTCCTCTATTCCACTGAGTGCCTCAGACAGATGGTGGATGAAGGACAGACAGCAGCGTTGGTTTTATTAGACCTGAGTGCAGCTTTTGACACCGTGCTGCACTCAACGCTGCTGTCTCGCCTCTGCGACATGGGAGTGGAGGGAACCGCCCTTGCCTGGATAAAATCTTTCCTAGACAACAGGAGTTTCCAGATGCACTGCCCCCCTTTCAAATCCGACCCCCAGAAGCTGAGCCATGGGGTTCCTCAGGGCTCCAGCTTGAGCCCTACCCTGTTCAACCTCTATATGGAACCCCTGGCCCATATAGTCGAAGCTTTCGGGGTGGATATTGTCACTTATGCCGACGATACCCAACTGATGATCAAGCTTACGCTAGACCACACGGAAGATGCCACTAACTTCTCCAACTGCCTGTCATCAGTGGCAACATGGATGAACAACAATTGTCTGCGCCTGAACGGCGAAAAAACGGAACTTCTAGTTGTTGGCAAATCCCCTACTGCCTGGTCACACATGTGGTGGCCCGCGGAACTGGGCAATTTTCCCACTCCCGTCGACTCTGTTAGAAACCTCGGAGTGATGCCCGACTCTTTCAGGTCTCAGGTTAGCAAAGTTACGGGTAGGTGTTTTAGCACACTAAAAACTCTCCGCAAAGTCCTCGACCTGCTTCCCATCAATGCCAGAAAGACACTTGTCCATGTCTTAGTTACATCCCACCTTAACTACGGCAATGTCCTGCTCCTAGGTCTAAGTAAAAAAGGCCTGCACCAACTGCAGTGCGTACAAAACGCGGCTGCCCGCCTGGTACTCAACCTGCCTCGCAGAGCATCTGGGAAGAATGCCCTAGCGAAGCTTCACTGGCTACCGGTCAAGGAACGCATCCAATTCAAAGCTCTATGCTTTACGCATCGCATCGCCCAGGGCAAAGGCCCACGCTACCTGCAAAAGCTCCTTACCATTCACCGCCCCACCCGGAATTTGAGGTCATCCGGAGCGATGCTGTTTTCTATCCCCCGCACTCGCAGAACCAGATTGGGAGGTTGTTCTTTCAGGAACCTGGCTCCTAGGCACTGGAATGAATTACCGCTTGACCTCCGAATAGAACCTTCAGAAACCAGATTCCGTGCTAAACTCAAAACCCACCTGTTTCCAGCCATCTAATTTCCCCTTTTCTCGGATCTCGACTTCGTTCCCTCTCGAGATTTAGCATCAATCTAGCGCGGGGACACACTATCTCTAGTGCAGCCAGGCGCTTTAGAAATGGCTTCATTATTATTATTATTAAGGGAAGAATGGAGCAAGTCAATGAGTATTTGTGGCACAAATCATGCTATGTTTGCTGACGTGGGAGATATTGTGGTATGGATGAGAGGAATTTCCATCACTACTATAAACCATATGACAGTGGCAACAATACAGGAAAGTATAGGAATAACAGGAAAGCTGGAGCTCTAAACTGCATAAATAGCACTCAGGTGTTTTTGCAAGGCGTTTGATCAGTAAAATAAGAGTGTTGCTCAGACTTACAGTAGACACCGGGGGCCATATTTACAAGCCCCTATCGCCACCACAACGTCACTATTATCGACGTTGTGATGGAGATAGGGGCTTTGCCTTATTCACTAGGCGGCGTTACGTCACCTAACGTGGCTTAAAGCAGCCTTGTGAATAAAATATATGAATTTTATAAATCAATTAATAAAATCAGCAATGGGTGTATACTTTTTATGTAGAAATGTATAATCAAATTGTTTAATTTAAAGGGTACAAAACAATATTCACGTAAGTGACAGAGATTGACAATCTTCCAGATAAAAATGTCTACTAGTCACGTATGTAGGTAACCCTTTTTGAAGGCCTATTTACAAAATTGAAATTTTTATTTAGCATTCAATAAAAAATTCCTATCTACAATTTATTTATTCATGGGAGAATGGGTTAAACAGGTCGACGTTTTGGTCTTGTCATGTGTTACATCTACTAGACAATCTTCAGGACGGAAAGAATCATATTGAAGATGGTCTACCTGATAGCAGGAAAAGGGGTCCTATGTACCCCCCAGACATTCCCTTGCAGGAGGGTGCATTCACTCACTGCAACCGCCTGTAAGGGGAGCTCTAATCCCTCTTAAAATGGCAGGCGGGTTGCCGCCTGCACAGTAAAGCTGCTTTAAGCTGCTTCAAAGCCGCTCCGTATTTCACTTGAATGGGCTGCCCTCAGGGCAACATGAGTTCGCTGTGCCCTATGGGCAGCGCATTCAATGTAATATGCCGCGCACTCTCATTGTTTGCGCAGCGCGCGCCTTTTGAAAGGTGCGCCTGGTGCCAACAAGGAAAATGTACTGCATTCCAAAAAACGTCCCCTGATTCCTTGTGGCAATAATGCACCAGCTTGACAATGAAATCTGCACTCATGCCGAATTAGAACTCTGCTATTAGCATGAAATCTGTCCTTGTATCAATGTTTGGTGTCAGGAGGCAGTTAAACAAAGGGACCATAAAGAACAGTCACTTGTGTCCTGTTTCTGTGTTTTCACAGCAAATATTTAGAACAAATACTTTTTCATTATAAGTTTTTACTATGAATGGCACGTAATTATGTGAGGTGGCATTATGCGGTAATTCAGGGAATTTTATGTAACAAGCGTTACATGAAATTCATGAAATTGCTCGAACTATACCAGTGTAATTGAAACTTTGAACAGGCCTAGAGTGATGCTCCACGTGTCGGAGATGAGCATAACTTGATAGCATCGCGTTAGAGCTGAGCAGGAAAATGGCTTTTACTGCTACAGTTATGATTAAGGTACTATTTCTAAATTCTACACTGTTTTTTCTTTGATAATCAACTTTATTGATTATTGAGTGAACAAGAAAAACTTTACAGCACAAATAGCTGATAGTAATTGGTATAGTGGCAAATAATTACATTGGCCATGTGCAAACATGCATATCGCTCCATTTTAAGATACATTATCAATACAATCAAGGTACGTGAAAAGACAGAAGACACATTCATCCTAATTTATTCAACCATTTGCCCCAGATCCCTTGAGTGTTTGGCTGGGCATCCCCTAGCTTCGAATA
Organism: Lissotriton vulgaris; assembly: GCF_964263255.1. Lineage (NCBI taxonomy): Eukaryota > Metazoa > Chordata > Amphibia > Caudata > Salamandridae > Lissotriton > Lissotriton vulgaris. The sequence continues at coordinate 179,941,689 of NC_141699.1, forward strand.
CAGGCTTCTCTTGTGCAGAACACCTGTCCATGCCCTAAAGCCATTTGGCTAAACTTGGAGGATCAGGATGTTTTCATGCCGCAGCAATGTCGCATTTAACCAACATTGTAGCAGTACCTAGGTAGAGCTTGTCTGCCCTGGATCATGACTCCTAGGATGAGGTTCAGGAAGTTATGTGGCACTTTCCAACCCAAGACATCTGTGAGTTCAGATTTCAGTGTTTCCCAGTAAGGGGCGAGGACAGGACCAAACCATATGATAAACAGTGACGGATATCCTGTCAGACGAAATACAAATCTCATAGGATATTATTGGATTTATATTTCAGCAAATGGGATATCCATCACCATTGTGAGAGAGTAACCCTTCCGCCGAAATCTAAATCTGACACTACGTTTTACCTTACTATTTAACATCAGAAACCCTTTGTGCTAGGTTCATGCAAGTCTCTGATAAGCCTGATGGCCTAGAACAGTCTTACCCGATCTGACAGCAGGTGGCAAGTACAGGAGGACCGGGTGCATCTTTGCAGTCTCTGGACTCCTGATGCTGAGAGCTGACCTTTTGCTGTCTTTTCTTGATGACGCATTGTCCATCTCAGTCTTTGGACAACACACTGGTAAAAAGTTGGGTTATTAGTTGAGAGAGGTGGACGTCACACTCAAATACTAAACACAGTCCCTGTCAGGGTGAACCACAAAAGTCACAGAATAAAACTGAGCTTAATCCTCTGGTAGCTTGGTACAAACATGGTCAGGATTAACTTAGAGGCAATGTGTAAAGTATTTACATTAATAAAGTGAATACACACCATAATAAGAACCCAAAACCAATTGAGAAGAATAGAGCAATATCTAATAAATAAAATGACAGCACAAATAGTGCCAAAAAACGCCAATCACAGGTATCGGGCAAAAGTCACAAGTTCAGGCCAACTGCGATGGAGAGCAGGCCGGATATTGGGGTTTGTCTCATTGGAGATTTTACCTTCTCAGAGCCAAGTCTCAGCTGGAGTTTCACGTTGGCAGAGGCCATGAGGAGGGTGATGTTGGCGCAAGGAGTAGGTCGCCACTGAAGCTTCATGGTGGCGGTTGACAAATGTGGTTTCTCTTTGGTGCTAGGAGGTGGTTGTCGCTGGAGCTTTGTATAGGCTGGAGATGCCACGGTCATTGAGGTCATAGACAGTAGTAGCTGATGTGACATGCATGTCATCGCTGGAGGTTCACATTGATGGGCTTCATGGATGGTTGTGTCTTGGTGTGAAGAGTCCGCTCGAAGGGTCCAAAACTTTTGGATTTTCACCTACAATTCTGTCTTGAGTGAGGAGGAGCACAGTCTGATGCCAACCAAGGGTCAAGGACCTGGGGGCAGCCTCTCGTGGATCAGGACTCACTCCAGCAAAAGCCGGCCGCAAGGATTAGACAATTCCAGGTGGTGCTGGTCAACTGGGCAGTTGCAGAGAAGTCTGTGAAGCTTGTTGTCTTCCTGAAGCTCAAACTGGAGGTCTGACAATTGAACCAAGAAAACCCTCTGGGTAGACCAATCTTGTGAGGCTGTAGTTCCATTCTCAAATCTTTAGGCAGGTACATTGATGTTTTCATTCATGATATGGAACATGACACCATAACCTACGTAAAGGAAACAACACACTTTATCAAGCTGATTGAACGAGAACAATTTGACCACACATCAGAGCTCCTTGTCACATTAGATATAGAATCCCTCTATACTAACATGCCGCAGGACGAAGGCACCCTGGTTATTGAAGGCAGTCTGGATAAAAGACATAGACCACATAAGGTTCCTAGTGAATTCATCATCTCACTCCTGGAAATAGCCTTAACAGAAAATGATTTCATGATTAATGACAAGTACTACAAACAATGCAAGGGTGCGTCTATGGGGGCAGTTTTTGCCCCCAATTTTGCCATACTCTTTGTAGACGATATGGAGAAAACATATGTCCTTAACCAAGTAAACCCCTACCGCAATAAGATCAGGAGCTAGCATCGATATATTGATATATTATATATCCTTTTGTACCTGGCTCAATAACTGTCAGCCAGACCTCAAGTTCCCATACGGCTCTAGCAATACACCGTCACACCATCTGAGGGAGGTCTGTACACCACCTTATGCAGGAAACCTATTTAGCGCAACACCCTACTCCACTATAAAAGTAACCACCCCAGAGCACTTCGTGACGGTCTGCCCTATGGGCAATTCTTAAGGATACACAGAAATTGTAATTGAAAATTTAAAGAAGATTACCTTAGGGAAGCAGATACCCTGTGTGAGAAACCCATGAGTAGAGGCTACCCCCTACGCCTGGTTAAGAGATCTATGAAAAGGGCTTGGTACACACATAGGGAGACCCTACTGGAACCAAAGCCCAATAAAACCATGACACACATTCTCTGCATCACCACATTTGGTCCTGCCAGCAAAAAAATAATAAACTGATTAAAAAGCACTGGCCCCTTCTAACCTAAATCAACATCACAAATGAGGACCTCCTATTCTCTTTTAAAAGGGGACACAACATTAAAGACCACCTGGGTAGGGCACAAAAACCATCACGCAATGTCAATACTGTGCAGTCATGCTTTGGCCTCCCACCAGTAACAGGACACTATAAATCTGGGAACTGTGCTGCATGTCCACTCACAAAACAACACACAAAAGAATTTGATTACGGCACCGCCTTTCATAAACTGGATTTTTTTTCTAACTGTAATTCAGTCAACGTGATCTATTGTATTCGATGTCCGTGTAACCTCCTCTATATTGGACAGACCATGCAAAAAATAAAAACACTCATAAGCCAACATAAAAGCAGAATTCACTGCCAGAACATCACTGCACCACTGGTGGAGCACTTTATTGAAAAAGGGCACTCAGAACAAGACCTGCGCTGGCAAGTCATCGATATTTTACACCCAAGCCCAAGAAGCGGCGATCCTCTAGCATCCCTGAACCGGCTGGAATGTAAATGGATGTTTAAATGTCGCTCAATTGAAAATGGACTCAGTACTACAGAGGAGTGGAACCTGATATTGTAATGTCAATTTGCTTATGTCCCATCACACTGTACATAATGCCTTAATACAGGTAGCCACATGTTACCTGTTTTTATCCTTTTTTGTTTTAGTTTTCCTTTTAGTCATTTCCGCCTACTATTCTTTTATTATGTCACTTTAACTCATCCAATTTCTACTGCTCTCATTGACCCTACCTAATCACCAGCCCTCAATTCGTTCGCGGTATCTCGACTTCCAGGCTTTCCCTGCTGGTTGTGCCTCACCAATATGGCCGCCAGCTTTAGACACCACCTCCACGTCCCATGACGCGCCTCCATGCACGCACGCCGTTTCCCCTCATCTAATGGAGCTCTAAACGCATTCACCAGCCCACTGACTCACCCGCGCCGGCCGATCCCAGCACGATTAGCTGCTTGCTGAAAAGACTGGAGTTACCTTGGATCTACTCCCTGCATTTTCCCACAAGTAGGTTTCCGCTTGGCGGGTGATCTCCACCTCTCGGCCACTTATACGACCTAATCTGACGGGCCACTCCTTTTCTTTACAGTTGGCCCTCACAGGCCCAGTGGCTCCTCCTGCTTGACTCCAGGATACCCATGACCCAGCCTCCCTTCAGCCCTACAACCGCTGGATGTGTGGACCTCTCCCTCACACGGGTCCCATGTAAGGTCATGCGAGGCCCCCATCCCTCGCATCCCTCAGCTCCCACGGCCACTCTGACCTGTTTCTCCATTGCAGACTCTCTGCAAGGACCCACCCACCCAATCTACGACCTACCGGCGGTTTCTTTACAAGTCATCACGCTGCCAAGTATGCTCAGGCGCCCCCCTACAGTATGTGGCTCCTCCCCCTTGGCCTGTTCCACATAATAGCACTTCTGCTCTTCACGGACCACTGGCTATCGGGTGTTCGGTTATCCACTATCCGAATCTTTGTGGTAACTAGGCAGCACACGCTGAGGCTCACTGGAACTACCCATTACTCGCATTCTGTGCCTGCTACCTACTCTACTATACCCCTTTCCTTCTATATTTTTACTAGCATATAAAGTCATTCCGCCTTGAATGATCTTTTAATACAGTTTTGAAGATTTTCCAATTACCTGTACATGTACCTGTACATGTACATTCTGTGCTTGCATCCTACCTTAATGTATCCTAATCTTTCATTCTATCAAGCCATATTTTCATGTAATGATCTCGTAATTTTGGTAGACTCATGTTTCATTCCCACTTAACTGTACATGTTCATGTGTCCGGGACCAATGGTTTTTCTTCTCATCTAGATCCTACCCGCTCACACATTTTCGTCCTGATGATGGTCTCTAACTAAAGAGATCGAAACGCCGTGGACTTTCACAACCGAAACTTCTTTAACATACCTTAATATTTTTGGAGTTTTGTACAGTCTTGTCAATGTGATGTAAATGTTAAGTCACCAGCACCTATCACTTCACACACTTTCACCTTCTTGTGAGCACCAGGACTAGTTCCTCTAAAAAGTGAATGATAATCCGTTAATAAATGTGATGTCATTCTTACAACCTTTTTGTCCCTTCATACATTGTTTTTCCAGTCCTGCTCAGACTCCCTCTCCACTACTAACCTAGACGAAGGCTATACCTTCAATAATAGTAGCCCTGGCTAACCGAGGACTTAATGGCCTCCCCAGACGGCTGTCTCTTCAACTACATATATAACCCCTGGTCTTATTACTGGGGTACCCTTGTTCTCTACACATGCCCAAGCCAAATAGGCTTCTAGTCCTGGGACTAAGCCATGGTCAATCAAATCACTGACCAAGAGAGACTTCAGCACCTTGCTTCTCTCTCACCCTAAATCTAGATTTCTTGCAATCTATGTCTAATTCAACTAGGTTTAAGTGGGTACTCCATGGCTTCCCCAGTTGCCACCAAACAGGTATTCTTGGTACCAGAAGAATCCCCTAAGGTTTGGGATACTTCCGTTCAACCATAGTACTGAAAGCCCCAACATCCTTCATGGTAGGTAACTATTGATACTAACTTTCCTTAAAAACCCCATTGTATAAAGATGAATGGACTTCAGAGCATCTAGATTTCTCTGCCAGATGTTCATAGCCATTCGTTTAAACTCAGAAGGTGTGTCTTTGGCCCAGTGACTCTTGCGTAGTATGCTAGTTATCATGCAAGAAGCTGGTATAGGGTCTTTCACCTGACATTCTTTTCAAAAGTTTCCCACCCAGTGACACTTGTAACAAGTCACCACCTTGGACTCAAAAGAACCTTCCTGTTGTCCCTTCTCATGATGCTCCTTAGCAGACATCCCATTGTCATTCCCATTTCGTGTGGGCCATCTTCGGGCTTCTTCGGAATTACCCTGCACCTTACCCTCCAATTTGGAACCAGTCTGCGGACATTTTATCTGCCCTTTTGGCTTTGGACCATCCAACACTAATCCCTTGTGAAGATATTGCCTACTTTGGATAGAGCACTCCTCCATGAGTCACGTTGTCACCATCAGCTGGTTAAGAGAATGAAACTCTTTGCCCTATATCTTTTGACCCACTCATTCCACTCGTAATACACTGTGAATTTTAGTTTCAAATAGAACACCAATCCTTAAACCGCTGAAGGTACTGAGCTAGCTTCAGTACACACATTCTAATCAGTGCTTCCTTCATCTGCTTGTAGACCATCGGGTCTGCCACAGGTAACCTTCCAATGATGGCTGTACCTTCCAAAGGCAAGTAACCTATTTAGGCAGCTGTCTTAGATACCTCAAGGTCACATACCAATCCAAGATATCCTGCCCTTCCACATAGAAGTGTATAAGCCCTCTTGGAATGTTGGCCACTACCTGGTCTGAAATGAAGGTGGAGTTCCATCTCCCAGATAGAGTAGATTCTGCTGCCATTCTGAACTTTTCCTACTCATGGGCAATCTTTTCTCTCTCCAGCTCTCTTTCCCTTTTCTTTTCCATCTCTTCCTGTTCTCTTAATTCGTCTTCCCGCTCTCTTCATTTCTGTTCCTGGATCCATTCTTCCTGTGTCTCCCGCCTTCACTCATCTTGTCCATAGCGATCTAGCCTTACCTTCTACCTCTCAAACCCACTGACCTTCTCCTGCTCAGCTGTAGCTTTCTGGAGAGCCAAATGAAAGTCCAGGGTCTACTAGACTCAATCCATTCAAAGAGTTACTCCAGGCATTGGTGATAGTAGTGCCCTAGCATATAGAGGTGGTGTGCACATTGAGTGAATTCTGGAAAGTGCAGTAGGGGACCACTCATTGTATATCTGGTATAGATCTGTGCTAAGGGGAGAAAAGATTCTAACTCCCTTCTGTAGACTCCTCGTATGGTTCTCTCATCAGAGATTAAAAAAGCCTCCTCCCATTCACCTAGTCTCTCCAACTGTTCCCTAATGAAAAAAACAAGGACCTCTCTACCCCTGCTTATGGGAGCCCTCACCTTCTGTCCTTACATGGATCCTCCAGCTGATCTATAAATAAGGTACTAATGTCTACTTCCATCCCTGTGTTCTTTATTGTTTACGTGTGCAGACCTTGTTCGTAAAGAAAAATTGACTTATTGTGCTACTGGCGTAAATTAGAAATTACCTATGTAGTACTCATATCATGCACTCCTAATTGCTAGGCACAAGTTGTCAGAACCCTTTTCAGAGGACCAAGCAGGAGTTATTAGGCAGAACAACAGGGCCCGACTTACAATGGGTCATGAAGACGTCCTTCTCGTTGAGTGAGTTGTATAAATTGTTGCGAGAACCAGGCAAGGCACTTCTTGTTGTGGATTTCGTGATTAACAGCCAAGAACTAACCCTATCGGGTCTTGACTCTCAGTGATAGCGCAGGTTGAACAGCCAAAGGCTCTTTGAGGGGGAGTTAAGTATTCGGCATAGACAGGTGCAAGACTCAAAATACAAAGAGTAACCGCAATAACTGGTTTTCCAGTCAAATACATTCTTTCATGAAAACTATATTTCAATATAAACACAAAAAGCACACAAAGAACACACAGAAAAATTTCCACATTCTTTTAAGATCTGCATACTAGCACTGTCTTGGATGTTATCACAGAGTCCCTCTTTCCCTTCTAGTAGGGAGAGTTATTTCCCATTTGATAATGGAGCAGGCTTTCAGATGTGGCCCACGCTTGTCCCCATGCCATTAAGTCTGAGTTTGACCATGAGAGTCAACTTCAGCAGATCAACATGCTAAGTGTGTGCAAGTTTCCGACAGGCCTGAGCCTTGCAGGTTCCAGTCTCCCAATGCTGAGCGTCCTTGACCTCTCGCATTATTTTGCTGATGATGCGTTGGACTCCCTATTCTCCGGACAGCTTGCATAGGTGTCAGACATGCTCTCCTTGGCTTTTTCACAATCGGTAAGTGTTCTTCACAGTGGTCTTGCCACGATGATCCAGGACAACAGCCAGGCTCAACGGTTGCCCCATTCTGGCAGAAGGGAGTTGGCAACTTCACTGAACACAAGGGCAATGCCCTAGGTTCACAGCGTCCCACACCTGGCAGACAGAGGTCATTGATTTCACTTTTAACAAGGGGAAAAACCCTAGTTTCATGATTGCCACTTCTACGCACAAGGGGTTTGTCGACTTCTGCAAGAACAGACAGGACAACTAGACTCTTACAATGGTCCTGACAGGACCAGGCATTTCCCACCTTTCAAACTGGAATCCAGTCAACAAGATCCCACTAGGCCTTGCTTCATCCAGGCCCTCTTCTAATCCTCAGAGGGTCCAATGCTCTTGGCAAGCATATAAAAAGGAGCAAAACACTATCAAGTATGATTAACAACCTAAGGTAAGTAACATTTGAGATAATAGTAATTCCTATCTAGCGCAAAGAATTTTCTTACTGTACACATAATTTAAAGAAGACCATAAGTACACTAAAATAACTTTATAGACTTATATTCAAAGAGACATTAAATATAACTAAATAGTATATGTAACAGGTCTACAGAAAGGATAGTGCTCTCTGGAGTGGTTTGTGCCATGGTGCAAGTGAAACAAACAAGAACCCAAAACAGCTGGAAAAATGTGATCTGTTAAAAATGGTTATAAGAACAAAAGGCAAAAAAGTCTCTTCGTAAGGTTATTACAATAGAGCATATATGAGTTGAGAGAAATTAAAAAGGATGAATGTTCCTTGTTAGCCATTATAATTCCAGAAAACCTTTTCACTGTGAAATGTTGATGTTAAGAAATTTCTGAGTATAATGTCGATCATAAGGCTTCACAAATATAAACAAAGATTACATTTAAGGGTAGGATCCATTATATACAAGTACAAATCAAAATGATGTGTCTCACTTAACGATTATTTTTTTTACCCGATATCCAGTTGCGAGGTACCTGTCTGTAAAGTACACAGCAGCAGAATTTTACATGAGTGAGCCTTTAGGCACCACTCTAATGACCCAGATAAAAAGGCCTACTGATTACTATTAATCACAAAATGGGCATTCTGCCACTACCAGTCTTGTGTCACTTAAATCCTGGCAAGGGTGGAAGCCTTCTACCAATATAAGGGTAGTAGTTGGTGTGTCCCTCCCAAGCTTAAAAGACTGTATTACCATTAAACAGGCCTAGGTCATGACATACTCACATGACCGGTGTTCACCTATGACCGAAAATCAGTAACAGGGGTCCAGATATCCTGGGGCACTCAGGAAGGTATGCAAAGCCGTCATCACAGCTGTGGTGCCAGCTAAATCAGCATTGCTTATATATGTTAGAGCAGTAAACAGTCTAAATATGTTTTTTTTTATTTCGAAGTACAAGAATATCGAGTTGGAAATATCATAGGGACAGAATATCGAAATCAAGAATATCGACGAACAGAATATCGACCTGAAGGTAAGAAATATTGTTTTTGTTAATATTGAAGTTAGTAATAGCGATAGCAAAAATAGCGATGTTACTAATATCAATATTAATATTAGTGTTATGTATTTTATTATGTATTTTATGTTTGTGTTCATATTTTTTGTTAATTATTGTACTAGTTTTAGAATATATGTGTTACATTTTTAGAAGTTAGTGATATTTTTCTAAAGTAAATTATGCGTTTTAGTACCGTAGCGGGTTGTGGGTTTATAGGGGAATAGGGTGGGAAGTAATTTAATTATAGTAAATTAATAAAAGATTTGTAGGAATTAGTAATTATTTTTAAATAAACTGTGTATTTTAGTTCTGTAGCGGGTTGTGGGTTTATAGGGAAATATGGTGGGAAGTAATGTAATTGTAATTAGGTAATTATTTATTTTTATTTATTGGTATTAATAATTAATTTTATGTTTAAATTATTATTAATTGATCATTCATTTTTATTATTTTATTGATTGGTAATTATTTAAGTGTAATAATTTATTTTTGAAGTGTGTTGTGATAGGGAAATAGGGTGGGAAGCAATTTAATTGTAATTAAGTAATTATTTATTTTATTGTTGAGTATTGATAATTAATGTATTATTAATTAATTATTAATTGATAGAACGTTTTAATAATTAATAATTGTTGGCAAATAAATGTATTGTTCATTAATTAATAATTGGTAATTAAATTTGATTAATTATACGTTATTGGTATTTATCAATAATTTGTTGTTAATTAATTATTCATTGCTAAATAGTATTTTATGATTATTGTTTTTTGGTTTTTAAAATTAATTTGTTTTTGTTTCATTATTATTTGGTAATTATGCTTTAATAAATATAATTTAATTGTTTTTATCATTCATTTAATTGGTAATTAATTATTAATTGGTAATTATTTTTGAGTAATTATTTATTGATATTGTTAATTCATTTATTGTTATTTAATAATTAAATTATTATTTATTAAAAATATATATTTTTATTATTAGTAAGTTATTTTAACCCCTACGCTATCCAACACTTTCCCTACTGTTGCACCCTCTGGAGTGGGAATAGTAATTTTTACCCCTACGCTATCGAACACTTTCCCTACTGTTGCACCCTCTGGAGTTAGAATAGTAATTTTAACCCCTACGCTATCCGACATTTTCCCTACTGTTGCACCCTCTGGAGTTGGAATAGTAAATCTTACCCCTGCGCTATCTAACACTTTCCCTACTGTTGCACTCTCTGGCGTTGGAATAGTAATTTTAATCCCTACGCTATCCAACACTTTCCCTACTGTTGCACCCTCTGGAGTTGAAATAGTAATTGTAACCCCTGCTCTATCCAACACTTTCCCCACTGTTGCACTCTCTGGAGTTGAAATGGTAATTTTAACCCCTACGCTATCCAACACTTTCCCTACTGTTGTACCCTCTAGAGTTAGAATAGTAATTTTTACCCCTACGCTATCCAACACTTTCCCTACTTTTGCACTCTCTGGAGTGTAATTTGTAATTTTTACCCCTACGCTATCCAATATTTACTGTTTTAGTTAATGTAGTGTATAATGGGTTTAATTGTTTTTTCATTTGTTATATATAGTTTTGATATTTTAATTTATATTGTAGTTGTATGTGTATGCATGTATTTATAAATTATAAAATGTTTTTAACAATTTAGAAGTTATTATAATAATTAATTTTAAATAATATTAAGTGTATTCAAATTCAAATTCAAAAATCTTTATTTCGATCGTTAAGATCATAAAAGATATGCAAGTAAATGACATTCAATCATTAAAAAGATTTTAAAATAGATTCAGAAATTTTAAAATTCGAAAAATCAAAGTTCATGGTTACACAATACATTTTTAGATTATATTAAGAGCTTATGGATCGTGCCGTGTTGGAGTCCCTTATAATTCTTGCACGTGATCTCCACATTGCCGTCAAGAATTTCGCCATTACGAACACAGTTGGGCTGCAAGGCCAGTTTTGAGCACTCTATAGGCTGAGGCATAAGTCCGAAAGCCCAAGTTCCTTAAATAGGGGACCAGCCAATAGCTCCTGATTTTGCTGTAGGCTTTGCAAAACAAGACCACGTGTAGGTCACTTTCCAGCTTGTAATTGCACTCAGGACAATTGCTCGAGTCTAGATTACCGTTCCAGGTTTTAGTGAAGGACCTCAAAGGGAGAGAGCCGTATCTCCACTGCAGGAAGATCTTCCTTACGTGCACTGGGGACATAGCGTCTAAGACATATTCAGGACTGTAAGAGTCTTTTACTTTAGTAAAACTGTCAGTTAAAGAACCTTCCCGGATTAGACTCAAAGATCTTTGTAGCATGAATCTATAGAACAATTTGGAGAGTTCTTTCCTCGGGAGCCTTACGGACATTAGTTCTGGATTACACCATAGCTCTGGGACTCCAAGGGTCGTACACATGTCCCTGATATACTTGAGCCATGGAATTTTAGACGCTTGGATTAATCTAAGGAGCTCCTGTAATTCGCTTCTGTAATGGCCCAAATCCTGGCTGCTCCACAACCGCCTCCAATAGGTCAGAGGTTTGAGGCTCAATTCTTCGGTGATTGGGCGCAGTGCCAAGTCCATTCTCACGGGGAGTAGGGGGGTACTCAGAGGAAGGGCCGCCAATTGTCTGATAAAATTGTTCTCTGCGACCTGTATAGACTGTAGCGGTGTGTGTCCCCATAGCTCAGCCCCATAGGTGATGCCTCCTCGTGCTTGGGCTTTATAAATGTTTATTGCAGGTGCCAGTGGACGAAGGGAGGATTTTTTTGCAATTCTTGTGATAGCACCAGCCCTCTGGATTAGTTTTGTGGTTGCCTTTGTTTTGTGTGGCAACCAGGTTAAATTTTGACTGAGGGTTATGCCTAGGTACTCGATCACTTGAACTCTCTCTAGGGGTAAAGATCTCAAGCGGGGATTTGGGCTAGTTTTGGGCTTTTGGCTGAGGATCATGAATTTAGTCTTCGAGGGGTTTATTTCTAATCCCCTCTCATTACAAAACTCCAAAAATCCGTCCAGAACCCTCTGTAGCCCCATAGGTGTTTTTGACAACAGCAGGGTGTTGTCTGCGAACATAATCGCTGGCACCCTGCTGCTGTTTAGTTGCGGGGCATCAATGTTGGGGATTTTGCACAAGTGCTCTATCACCCCGTTCGTGAATAAACAGAACAGGGTCGGCGCCAACACACAGCCCTGCCTTACCCCACTTTGGACAGGAAACCTATCTGTCAGCCTACCACCCTTTCCATATCTTACACGGGCGTAATTGTCTGTGTGTAGCCTAATAAGAACCTGGAGAATGTCTCCAGGGACACCCATGTCCCCCAGTACCGCCCACAACTTGGCCCGAGGGACCAAGTCGAAGGCGGCACGGAGGTCCACGAAGACAGCATACAGTGACCCCCTTCTAGAAGTGCTGTCTTGCAGTATAAGATATTTAGTCTGAGTATTTGGTCCACTGTTGACACTCGCTTCCTAAAGCCTGCCTGGAGAGGGCTTAAAATATCAGTTTCTTCCATCCAGCTTTGGAGCCTATCCAGGATTAGTCTTCCAAACAACTTTTGGGTTACATCAATGAGGCTGATTGGGCGATAGTTGGCGGGGAGCAGGGGCGGTCCCTTTTTATATATCGGGACCACCTCTGCTCCCAGCCAAGTATCCAGAATTTTCATTCCCCCCAGCACTGCATTGAATAAAACCATCAAGTAGGGTGCCCAAATCCCAGGTTCCTGCCTAAAAAGATCACCCGGCACCCCATCCAAACCCGGGGCCTTTCCGGAAGCAAGACCCGTTATAGCCACCTTAACATCTTTTAAAGTGAAAGGGGGAGATGTGTATGTGGTGAGGCTATTAGATGTTGATGTTACTAACTCATCATGTACATATTAAGTATATATATTATATTTTATTTGTATATGTTTAATTTTATTTACATTATATTTATTACTTATGATTTTAAACATATTTTTAACTATGTTAATTTTAAATATATGTTTTATTTATTTTATTTTATATTATTTTTAAACATAAAAAAATCCAATATTTTTAACAACGATATTTTGAGCAATATTTTTTTCCCAATATTTTTGTACTTACCATGATGTAGATAGGATTTCGATATTATTGACATCGATATTCTGCCTCCGATATTTTTGACGTCGATATTTTTTTCATCAGTATTCTGTCAGTAATTCGTTAGAGCATGAGTCTTCAGCGATTTGCTTGGGAGCTACTGGTTTTTCAACAGGGCACTGGAAGTAACTCACTGTAGTGCAGCCCAGCACAGTGAATAATTCAGAGTGTCTTGCAATTTTTAAGATAACAGAGATACACATGTCTCAATACTCAATCATTAGGTTTTTCCAAAAAAAGACAAGATTATGTACAGTATTAACCCAAAATTGAAAGCGAATTTTTGAAAGAAAAACATTTTGAGAAAATGATCTGCTGATGTTTGAAAACAAAAGGAACAAAAGCAGGTTGGACAGCTTTAAAGCTATTAGTGTTTAGATTGAATCAATGGGCATTTTTTTCCTGTGGCTTTTATTTCATTAGTCATTTTAAGTTGGTAAAGCTTTTCATGGCATTGCTGTTAGTAACCCTCTCTTATTCATTTGGTGGTTGGAGTTCCACTACAACACCAAGTTTTAAATATCTTGTAGCCAAAATATTGTATCCAGAATATTGGCCACCACAATATCATGAAGGTAAGTATTGATAGGTAATATTAATTTTATTCACATTCTTAACTCCAAATCAATTTATCTTGAAGATATATGCATCAACAAGGTACCTAGATGTGGAGTTAAGAACAGTAAATCTATATTTACTTATACATACATACTTTTATGGCATTGTATTAGTGAATATTCCCGATATGATATTATAGCATGATGCAATTTTTTCACTTGACATTGTGACATACATCTAGGTGATGACTGCTAACATACACCTTCTGGTATAGTGCGCTTTACGAATACCATCCTAGGGTGTGGTCCCTATCGTGATTGCATTTGATGTGGTCACAACTTCAACAATGGTCAAAGCCATTAGTAGCTCAGGACTATTTCCCCAGAGCAGAAGTAGCTCTTTCTATAGAATTGGTTGGAGACCCCTGTATTAGCAAAACTACACTTCTCACCCACAGAAGTGTTTTATAGCAGGAATAATGTAATCTGCATACGTTTAAAAAACAGGTGTATGAACACAAAGTTCACATCTTACCTGTTCTCCAGTAATATATTTCAAGAATTGTGATTTGGATGAGACCAGCAACATTCCTAAATCACATGAGACACATCTTTGTGATGTACACATATTAATAGCTCCTTCATACACTATCGCAGTTTGGTCCCTAATTAGAGAGCTCCTCGATTCTTCTAGTAGTCATTTTGTCAGATGTGTTCATAGAAGCTCTTGCCAGCTTTTCATAAGTGCCACCGGGCTTGGTACTTTTTTCTTTTTTTTGTAAGTGAATGGGAAGGGATCCTTTCATATATGAATGTGTTTTTTCTAGTTCTAGAGTATAATGAAGGCTCAATAGCCATTTCATTTTCGTTTTTCATAGAAATATAAACCAGTCTACCTTGAAGGCTCCGATACCTTCACTACTGTCCTGTTTTTATTTTCCATGTGAAATGGAGGTGGCGGGAGAGGAACCCTTAATTATAGTCATTTTATTTCTTTCCATATCATGGAAATGAAAGAAGGACTATATTAAGGATCCCCTATCACCTGACTTTTATTTAACATAGAAAAAAAACATGACTGCAATCAAGGTAAATGAGCTTTCAATATAGACAGGCTTTTGTTTCTTAAATGTGTCTGGCTTTAATCTAGTGACACTGTGTTTTCATGCATTAGCACACTATACCCAGGCCCACTGACTTTGCTATTGCTTGATGAACTATTTGTACTGTTATTTCAAAGACAGTTAAACCTGTTGAAGTCCTTATAAATGTCCACTGTGACTCTGCATCCCTCTTTCTGTGCGAGATCCACCTGATCTGTCACTTTTTCTGTACTGTCTATTCCCCATGTATGGTCTCTGCCACACTCCCCTATCACCGTTTCCTATCCCACCCTTTCCTGCAATGCACTTGCAATCACTCAGTACCTCACCTACTCTACTCAATCATTCAGTGCTCACTCAACTCTTGCACGGCCTACTTTCTGTCAATGAGATCGGAACAATATCACTGATCTGCGCTACACTATGATACACCAATACCTTCTCAGATTCCAGTGCTTCATTTGTGATGTTGGTTGCAGGTTTTGGGTTCTGGTATGTTTATACACCGGGGCTACCTGTTCCTAAGGTCTCAGAAGAGCGGCAACCAAATTGTGGTTGGTAAGAGGGAACAGTTATCGCCCAGTGTATAATCGTTAATCTTTGGGAGCACGGGTACTGGACCTCCCTTCTTTCCAAATAGCTCCCGGTCCCCAATTCTTTATGTGTGATGATTGGGTTCTGGTACTCAGTTTTGGAGAGTGGAACATATTTATCATAACCAGACTATGGTTCAGTGTAAGAGATAGAACAGTATAAATGGGAGAACGAAGGAAGAAGAGAAAGACTGGAAAGCAATGGCACCAGAAGAAAGAATGGATAAAAAGAACCTATAATAGTGAGACAACATGACAAGAAGTACAGGGAGAAGGTAGAAGAGTGAGGCAACCCTGGTTATTGCAGCCTTTATGCACTACCATCAGGGCCGGACTGCCCATAGCAGGCACCAGGCATTTTCCTTCTGGGCCGGAAGGGTGGTGGCTGAGTTTTGAGCAGTGGGCCCAGTTCTGTTACAGGGGACCGGTTTGGCTGCAGTGCTGCAATATCATACCCTTGTAACAAAAGCAGCAGCAGTGCTGCTTTTCTCTAGCATCCCTCTAGCCCCCCCATACCCCTACCACGGCCGGTCCAGCAGATTTGGCAGGGCTGGTTTGTGTTCCCAGTCCTCTAGGCTCTTACCAGCGTCCTAGTGGTTTTGAAGCATTTGTCTAAATGTTTTGTGCTTTCCACATCTGAAATTCTCGGTCCCTACTGCACGGATCACCCTCAAACTTTCCATGACACCCAGGACCTACTTTGATACTTTTCTGGGAACATTTCATGAAGATTGGTTAAACTATGCCAAAGTTGTAGGCAAGTCAAAAAATGCTTTTCGTATGGAAACTAGGTCCTAACTATAACTACCTACTGGCGACCTCGAGTAGGTAATATATATATATAGTTTGGGGGTGATCCATGCAGTAGGGACTAAGAAATAGGGTCCAGAAAAAAGGGTACATTTGAAATGTTAATTCCCATAGGAATGCGTTGTCGAACCTACAGCCTGAAACAATGGACACCAAATTTGGCACAAAGATGTTGTTACGCAGATTATGCTATTTGTTATTTAGTGCAAATCCATTGAGCAGTTTTTGAGAAATTTAAGCTTAAAATTATAGATATATCTCGCCGCAGATATTTTACGGGGGTTTCATGATTAATTGAGAATGCATGCGCTAACTGGAATGCTCTGATTGGCTGGACGCAACCTAAACAGAAAGTTGCAGCAACCATTTTATTGTCCAAGAATGGTTCCCGGGGCTGAAAATTTGTGTGAAATCTAACATAAAGGTTCAGGGTGGAGATACTCTGACCCCTTGTATGAGAAATGGGTGTAATAGTGACACAAGTTATGTGTCCAAAATAGATTTTTTTACTCATGCACAATACTCGTGATGGCTCCGCAACCACCAGTGCATCCCCCATGTACCATCACATGGACATCGCGAATATTGCAACTTCATTGCAAATATAGGTGAAAATATCAAAAATATATATATATTTGTACACACTCGCCAGTCACTGTCACACACTCATTTAAACACTCACAAACTCACTCAGACACTTGTACACCCGTTCATATATCCACTCACACATCCAGTCACATACCCACTCAGATACTCATGCACTAACTCACTTACTCAGAGAGTGACACACTCATGTACAGACCCACTCAGAGACTCACTCATCAACTTACAGACCCACTAACACACTCACATATGTTCTCACTGACCCACTAAGACACTCATATGAGGTACCATAAAAGAACAACATCGAGGGGCTATACCTACCAATAGCCCCAACACCAAATTACCAAATAATCAGTCAGTCGGAAGTGAAGAAAAGTCAATCGTTTATTATACAGAATACTCTATAGAGGAGCCTCTCTCATCCCCACCCATCAGGTACGCGGAGAAGACTGCCAGCTTACAGTCAATACATTACATATATACCTTCAGATCCACACGTGAATTCACCGTACATGGAAAAGTACTACTTGGCTCTAAGGCTCTAAGGAAAGACCATATATGGTACACAAGATTAGTTCGAAACTCTGCTTCTGCTATTATTGGGGGAGGTCAGGAGGGGGGACTACCATTCTTCCTGGTGCCTGGGAGCGTAGGCACGGCGCCTTCAGGAAGGCGCTTATCACCTCTGACGCCAGATGCGACCTTGGGTCTCAGGATAGCGAAAGAATAGTGTGCATTCAGCTGCTCTCTTTAACTCAACTAACAGGGCCTACTGACTACTGGAGGATAGCACGTGACCACCGCTCAGGCCTGACGCGGACAAAGCAAAGATGGCGTCTGTGTGGTTTTAGGCTTGTCTCATATGGTAGAGTACGAGAGAAATGGAAACCTTTACTTAACTTGACTTAAGCTTTTAGAATCATAACAGGCAGGGTCGATATGCATTTATATAGGTACATCATGGTAACAAAAGATACCCTATACCTCTATGACTATAGACAAATCGAATTTATCTCTCAGAACCACCCTTTTAGCATGATGTAGCTAACTAAAAGATGCTAGTCCTCGAAGAGGCTCTCATCAATTTGCATAATATCCCTTATTTCCTGCTGGACCATTTGAGCCTTTGCTATAATGGGAGGAGAACTTGTTACAGAGGAAGTAGTGTTTGCAGCACAGTAAGAACAGCAAACAGGCCCGGAATGTATACAAAGGCAACAGGTAAAGATGACACCTACCATGCCTGCTAGTATCATTAAGATCTTCCATCCCCAAGTGGACACTAGACCCCAGAACCACCCAGATAAGGACTAAGTACCAGTATCTGCAAGTACTTCAGAAGTCAAACGATGTAACTTTTGGATGGCCAAATGAACAGACGGGGCGGAGTCAGGGATATATACACAGCAGGAACTGCCAATCACGCGGAATGCTCCTCCCCGATCTGCAAAAATAACATCTAAAACCATCCTGTTCTGAAGCGAGACGAGTCTCGTAGCTTGGAGCTCCACAGTTAAGTTGGTCAATATTCCTGCAGTGGTATTGATTACCATCTCGACTACCCTAGACAGATGCCTTACTTCCTTGCTAGTTATGATAGGGCCCCAGATAGGAAATATTCCCTTTGCGATATCAATAAAGTGCTGTTCAGGGAGTATCAGTTTGATCTATTTCAGTTGTGTCGATCTCTCTTTTGTTTCCAACTGCTGACAGACCCTGCTCATCTAATCGATGGTCCTTATGATAGTTAGAGGGGGCTATATAGACTGGTGGATACAGAAAAGACAAATAACAGCGGCCTGTCCAACCCAGAGGAAGCCAGGTGTAAGTATTTTCACTGCATACAAAATATACATTTGGAGGTGTTAATAATGGTGGACTGCTAAAGGTGCGTAGCCGATAAGTATAATTACACCCACTGTCTCCTACTGAAATGTGTCCTGCTCCCTGGACACAAAATGCTGAAGTACTATTCAATATGGGCACTGGGATGGCTTTGTCATCAGTAACATTTCTATCTTGAAATTGTTGAAAATACTGGGTAAAATAAACTCTGCAAAATCAAGTATTTCATTTCGCAACCAAGTGACATTCTCATATTCAGTATATTGGTTCATACAGGCATTTGGGTCTAATGTTCCCTCCCCATCATTCCCCTGTGGGTCAAAACCTTGATGTACTTCTATATAGGCCAAGATCATCTTGTAATCCCTCTCGGAATAACGAGCAGTATCTACTATATAATGCATATACATCATCGATAGCAACTTAAACCAAGCCTCACAACTTCCCAAATATGATAAAGGTAATGAAATGAATAGATCATGCCTGTGCATCACGGAAGGTATAAGACCACAAACCCAACAATTTGTCGTATTAGTAGCACTATGCGCCTGCTGCAGCATTTCAACAAATACATTTTTAACATATGTCTGACAATGCCTTTTTTATGCGGGCTAGGGTAAAAAAGAAGTGTTCAGGAGGCGGGGTAGTTGTTCCCAATACGATGTACATAGGATGACGAAATTCTAAATACACAAATACACTCATTAATATAATCAATAAAATTTCAACTGTGACTACAAAAGCTACTTTTACACGCATGTTCCAAGAAAAAAAACACAGGGACATATATAGGCAAATAACGAGGTGCAAGGGGGTGTTCCTATAGCGCCGATCCCACTGGCGTTTGACGACCGCCATTGCCTGACCTGTGTCCTAACTCGTCGCGCTCGCATTTTGGCTTGCAGCCATCTTGTTGTTGTTGTGGCGACCCCCAGCCCGGCTCTCCGCCCCGCTCCCCGCCTCCAAGATCATCCTCCCTCCCACTGTGTATATCCTGCCCGTCCCATCGCTCGTAGCGCTGTGACCGTCCCGAGATCCCCGAAGGAGGTCGCTCCCCTTGCTGCTGCGAATCCCACCCTGGTATCGTAGCGCTGCTCACACCGCCTGTGCCTGTGCCTTATTTGCTGAACAGTAATCGCTTATTTATGTAACTAGCGCTGCTCGCGCTGCTTGTGCCTGTGATTTCTGGACTTTGTTTACATAGCGCTGCTTGCGCTGCCTGTGCCTGTGATTTTAAAAACTTTGATTAGCTAGCGCTGCTCGCGCTGCTTTTGCCTGCGATTTTAAATAACTTTGATTAGCTAGCGCTGCTCGCGCTGCTTGTGCCTGTGATTTCTGGACTTTGTTTACATAGCGCTGCTCGCGCTGCTTGTGCCTCTAATTTCTGGAGTTTGGTTATTTGGCACTGCTCGCGCTGCTTGTGCCAGAGCCCCGACTAGGATCATTGTATTGTATTTAAATATTAATTCTGCTGCCTGTGCCTGCCGTGCCCTATAGCGCCGATCCCACTGGCGTTTGACGACCGCCATTGCCTGACCTGTGCCCTAACTCGTCGCACTCGCATTTTGGCTTGCAGCCATCTTGTTGTTGTTGTGGCGACCCCCAGCGCGGCTCTCCGCCCCGCTCCCCACCTCCAAGATCATCCTCCCTCGCCCCTCCCACTATCCATATATGACAGATGCATTTACGCGCAGCATTCACGCGCAGCGGTCGTGCCCCATGCGCGCCGAAGGTGCGTCAAAGGTAAGCCCGTCTACGCCCGTCCGCGCCTGGACCGCGCTCAGCGCCTGTCCCCCTGGTCCCCGCCGCTCCCAACCCTCTAGATTCACTTATGATGCCGCTACTCTCCTCGCCCTCAACCCCGGACGCACACCGCAATGCTGCGAAGCCACCCCAGGATGAACCCACGGCCCATCCGCCTGCCTCTCCTGCAAGTTCAACTGCCTCAGAACCCTCACCAAATCCACTTCCTCCATACACAGCACCGACTCTAACCGCCTGAAGTGCATCCCGCTTAACACCCGCTCGGTCCACAGACACGCCACTGAACTTTGGGACCTACTCGACACTGCGTCACCGGACATCGCCTTCCTCACAGAAACATGGATGAACACATTTTCAGCGTTTGAAAGAAAAGGTAATTAGGAACTGGTTTAACTAAAGGGCAAAACCTGACAAGTGACAGCAATGACTATAGGGAAGCAGAGTGCATGGTACAAAATTATAGACTTTATTTTATTAAGTTATAGTTATTATAAAAACATTGTTACTTTGTTACAAATTTTGTTGTGTGCGTGCCTCCACTATACATGTGATAGTTGATCTACATATATATACATATCATTAGATTCTTAATGCAGTTCAGTACATTTCAAAAGAGATTATGATTTAAGAACTGTCTGGAAGCTTGTTTCAACACACTATACATAAAAACATGGCTAGATATGACATGTTGTATCTGTTGACCATGAGAAGTGAGGAAACCCCTCTCCGCCCACAACCTGCCAAAACTATTATTCACACTGAAGGCGTATTGGCTATCAGTATAAATGTTTACTCTCAATCCTTCCCTCAACTTACATGCTCGCAGCATTGCCACTAACTCAGATGCCTGTGCTGACTGGTAGGGTACTCGAGAAGCCTCGGCTATAGTGCGGAGAGTGGTAATCGCATATGCAGCTGTCGTTGTGCCATCTGGTAATTTGAAACAAGAGCCATCCACATATAATTCCCCTTGGGGATCAGATAGAGGAGTGTCTGTGAGGCCTACCGTCCCTTCGTCACTTCTTCAGTTCAAAATATACAATCGTGTACGTCATTGTTTGGCTCATCCGAAGGGAGAGGTAGTAACGTGGCTGGATTCAGAGTGGCACACCTTTTGATTGTAATATGAGCGGCAAACTAAGTCATTTCATATCCAGTAAGAAGTGCACTCGTAAGGTGCTGGGTCTTTGTTTTGTTCAATAATATATCCACAGCGTGCGGTACCATCACTGTGAGGTCGGTATTCAAAATGAGTCCTTCCGACTGTCGAATGGCCACCAACACCACAGCAGTAGCCCTTAAACAGATAGGAAGATCTCTGGCGACGATATCCAACACCGCTGAAAAATAAGCACAAGGTCTTTGCTCACCACCAAATCCTTGTGTTAACACAAAAAGCGAGCAACCATCCACCTTGTGTACCTAAAGCACAAAAGGCTTTCGGTAGTCAGGAGTTCCTAAGACCGGTGCAGAACAGAGGGCAGATTTTTTAAAGACTCAAAAGCTTTCTGACATTCATTGGTCCAAGGTAGAGGTTCATACACATCTTTAGTGGTTAAATACAGGAGAGGTTTAGTAAGAAGAGAAAAATAGGGAAACCATTGGCGACAGTAAGAAGTTATGCCAAGAAATGCAAGAACATCACGCTGAGTACGAGGTACAGACATATTAGAAATAGCAGCCACACACTCAGGAGTTATTCTCCTCCCCTCCTTCGACAGTAGATGACCAAGGTAGGTCACCTCCTGTGGACAATATTGAAATTTGGAGAGAGATACCTTATTACCGTTAACTGTCAAATGAGACAATAATTTAACCGTGGCTTCCTTACAACCTTCCTCAGTGTCTGAGGCCACCAACAAATCATTCACATACTGGAGAAGCACATTCCCTGAGGGCAAAAATAATTCTTCCAATACTGCTTTCAAAGCCTGACTATAGATACTAGGACTCTCATTGTACCCCTGGGGAGCGTGGCAAAATCTAAAGCTGCGCCCAGATTAAGAGAAGCCGAAAATATGATGGCTAGCAGGGTATATCGAAATGCTAAAGAAAGCATTCTTCAAATCAATCACTGAAAATACTTGGCCGTCGGGGGAATCATGGTGAGGATAGTAGTGATGTCAGAAACCACCAGATTTTGTGGTACCACTATTTTGTTAATCTCCCGCAGATCAATTACAAAGCGATACATATCAGCGTAATCAGGATCGCTTTCAGCAGGAGCCTTCTTCAAGATCGGTAATATGGGGCTATTGCATATATTAGAAACTGTTTCCTCCACTACACCTTTGTCAATTAAGTCTTTTATAATAGCTAATAGAGCTTTCTCACCAGCTGGTGAGATCTTATACTGAGGAATATGTGGCAAGCGAGCATTAGGCTTCAAAGTGATAGAGACAGGCGGACTCTTTAAAAAAACAACATCGGTATCTCCAGTCGCCCACAACGTTGATGGGATAACAGCTAACACAGGAGAAAGGGATTTTTTGTTTTAGCAAAATACTGTCGAGTATGCTTGCCTGGCGATTGTATAGTCACATACACACCATCAGGGGAACAATGAATCTTTGCATGCAATTTGTTTAGCAAATCGAGTCCCAGTAGATTTTCTCCACAATGTGATGTTAGCAAGAACAGAGAATCTATTGTCACTGGACCTATAGTAATCGGGATAGGTTCAAAGAATACTACTGAAACAGTATTTTGCCCTGACAGAGCTGACCCTGGGACCAGCGAACGAGCAATAGAGCTATTCATTGCACCCGTGTCCACTAGAAAGCTTTCGGAAGTCCCCATTAAACGCCCCCTTACATAGGGCCCTCTCTGATCAACGGGTACGGACACCTGGCCCCCACTCTGTCCGTGGCTGTCCTATGTATAAACATACCCATCTGTCCCGACGATGATGCAATCTTCATTATAATACTGCCTTCCTCTCTGATTATCAAAACAGTTTCTTCCTGACTCACTGTGTGATATCTCTTCTCTTCTCATATCATTCCGATCCACTCTACCTCGACCTCGACCTCTTCCTCTTCCCCTTACTGCTCCATTCTGTGCTAGTAACAAAGGACACTGAGCTCTCCAATGCCCTTCCTGTTTACAAAAAGCACATTGGTTCACTCCCAAAGCAACAGCTGGACCTCCGCCTCATCCTGCTCCCGCCCCCCCTTGGGACGAACCCTCTGCCGCCCCATCTCTGCCTCGTCCCCTGATTACTTGCTGCAACAACACTCGAGTCTTGATCACCTTTGCTTTCTTTTCTGACTTGTCCTTACTCTCGTTTTCTCTGTTTTCATAATACTGAGCCATGCTTAGTATGACCGAAGGGGTAGAAGTGGTCCAAGTACTCTCTGCAGTCTGCAGTCGTGCAGAAATTTCGGGTAACAGATTAGTCACAAAACGATTAACGAACAGTTGTATACCACCTTCCACTGACAGATCTTGTCCACCAAAAATCGATGAACACCCCTTCGAACCGAGTGAAGAAGTCGGAAACACTCTTGTCCTTCTTCTGTTTGCAAGCGGTTAATTTATCCAGGTCTACCTTTCGGGGCAGGATCAAAGAATGCATGTACGCAATGATCTGACCTGGTAATGCCAGAATATCCGGTTTAGGCTTATCGCCAGGTTTCCGATCCTGATCCCAATCTTTAAATTCCTCCCAAGTCCCCCCTAATTTGGCGGCATGATTCGCGTCATGCACCTGGCGCCACACATCCACAGGAAGCAGTAAACCGAAAAATAACTCTATATCAGCCAGAGTCATTACAGCCGAAGAAGCAGCCTCAGTGAGCTCTTTGTAATAGGCAGTGGGATTCTTTCGGGTATCAGGAAGTTGTGATTTCAGAGAAAGGACCTCACTCCTTTTCCAAGGAATATAAACCCATTGCTCCTGAAATTGTGCCTCCACGCGTGATCTCATTAGAATCTCAACATTTCTGTTCACATCTTCCTGTCCTAACTCAAACTTATGTGCTCGATCCAAAGTGTCATACAAAACCTGAGGGGCTCTCCCGTTCGGGAAACACTATTCCCATAGGGAAATCAAACGGTTGCCCATACTTTCCAAATCGTACTGCTGCATAACCGGCTCGTAATTTCTAAGAGTACTCCATATATCTTTGATAGCATAAATGGGGTTTCTTATCCACTGAGATGCCTGATCCACTACTAGCCGTCTTTCATCATACACCACCTCTGATCGAGTATACAATCGTTGCACACTAAGAGTTCACGGGACATGAGAAGGGGTTGAACCAGCTATGGTAGGGGTCGTACTTGCAGACAGCGATGGCCAAGCCAGATTTGGGGAAGCCAGCACCACCGGGGACATGGCAGGGGATGACAATGCATCAGCTTAAAGAATAGCCATTTCAGGTGCCGAAGATGATGAAGTGTGAGGAGTTCCCAAAGGGGCGGGGGAAGTAGATGCGACCGGTGCCGAGGCAGCTGGGGCCGAGGCTGCAGTTAGAGGAACCACGGGGTATATGCGCTGGGGAGCATAAGTAGGTGGGGGGCGCACATCTAATAAATACTCTATCTCATCCTCAGGTTCTGTTCGAGTTGCATAGCTCTTATCCACCTGTAACCTAAATTGCCTATTCGTACAGTCAATGCTTTTCTCAGTCTGTTCTTTATCATATGCTATAGCTTTTTGTGTGATGGTCTGACATCCCTTCATTTTGCATAGCTTCATCTCCCTAATGCGCCTGCGCTTTGCTTCTTTCTGCCACATATTTAAAGAGTCGAACATTGATTGCCGACTTCGTTTTGCAAATAATCGATCCTGTAAATACTGTATCTTTTTCTCATAAAACGACCCGGTTAAAGGCCATTGCAGTTCCACGTTATCCTTGATATATTTATGCCACAGATTATTAAACAAAATAGGTGAAATGCCATGTTTAACATACATATCAAAACTCGGACTACCCTCCTGCGGGGCAGGCTGACTTTCATCCAATCGCATAACTTTTCGGCGGCAACAACACCCAAAACACAATTTACTAAAACACGACATCTTTATGCACTGACAATTCAATTACATTCAAGAAAACAACCTTTCAAACATGGCCATGTTCATACATTCATAACCTTTCACAACAGAATACACACAGCACAAAACAAACAAAAACATACAAATTCAAAAAATGACATGTCTTTTTCCAAAACCAAGGAATGGAGCCCGTCGACTCCAGTTTATGGAGAACACATTGATTCAAATCACCAGGCCAACAAATACCAAGATCAGGCAGTCCAGAGACTACCAAAAGGCCATCAGACAGGGATTATCCACAGACAGACCATCCACCGATCTTCCCGGTTCACCCTCAGGACTATTCTGACTAAGCCCGCTGCATTAGCGTCGCTCTAGGTATGTCCTAAAGGCTACCCGGGTACAATCGTGGGCTTTTCCGAGAGCAGTCTGGCCGGGTGCGCACCACAAGTGCCACACCAAGGCGTCCCATCAAAACCTCTTTTATTCACCAAACAAGTCCATGGAGCATCTGGTAATCAGACAAAATATCGAAAAAAAAATATCGGAAAGACAAAATATCGAAGTAAAAATATCGAAGGTCACAAATATAGGGAAGCAAAAATATCGGATACAAAAATATCGGAATAGGTAAGTTAAATAAAATATCGAAAACAATAATATCGTTTGACAAAATATCGACAATACAAAATATCGTGTACTAATGGAAATAATCAATAGTATAGGAAAAAGTAAAATAATTGTACATAAAAAGTAGTAAAAAAGGAGTATCCTTAAAAAAAAAATATTTTAAAAATTATTATTTTTAAAAAACATATCTAGGTTTAGGAGCGGGTTATTGGGTTTATAGGGGATAAGGGTGGGAAGTAATTTAATAATAATTAATTAATTAATATATGTTATTCAATGTTCCTAAATTATACCTAATTGGTAATTTATTTTAATTATTTAGTTAATAAATTATGATCATATAGTCCATATTATTGATGACTAATTAATTGGTAATTAATTAATAATAATTAATTAATTATATTAATGAGGTTAATTATTGTAACATATAGAAATTATTTTGTGTTAATTTAAATTTAAAAAAAAAAAATGTAAAAACATTTCTAGGTTTAGGAGCGGGTTATTGGGTTTATAGGGGATAAGGGTGGGAAGTATTTTAATGATAATTATTTAATTAATATATGTTATTCAATATTCCTAAATTATACCTAATTGGTAATTAATTTTAATTAATTAGTTAATTATTTAAGATCATATAGTCCATATTATTATTTACTAATTAATTGGGAATTAATTATTAATAATTAGTTAATTAAATTAATGCGGTAATTTATTTTAACATATATTATTTTTATTTTTGTTAATTTACTTTTTATAACACAAATGTTTTTTTATAACATATCTAGGTTTAGGAGCGGGTTATTGGGTTTATAGGGGATAAGGGTGGGAAGTAATATAATAATAATTAATTAATTATTATATGTTATTCTATATTTCTAATTTCTACCTAATTGGTAATTAATGTAAATTATTTACCTAATTATTTATGTTCATATAGTATATATTATTAATTACTAATTTATTGGTAAGAAATTAATTGTAAATACTTAATTATATTAATTATGTGAATTATTTAAAAGTATATAATTTATTTTTGTGTTAATTACATTTAGAAAACGTATAAATATTATTTTTTTTTATTACAGCTAATGAGTTCATATATTAACGTTATTGTTAATTAATTATTAATTGGTAATTAAATAATAATAATTCATATTGGGTAAAGGATTTTGTTGAGAGTTATTGGGTAGTTTTCAGTTTTTGGGTAAAGGGGTATTTTTAGGGTTCAGGGTGAGTTTTCAGTTTTTGGGTAAAGGGGTATTTGTTGGGTTCAGGGTCAGTTTTCTGTTTTTGGGTAAAGGGGTATTTGTTGGGTTCAGGGTTAGTTTTCAGTTTTTGGGTAAAGGGGTATTTGTTGGGTTCAGGGTCAGTTTTCAGTATTTGGGTAAAGGGGTATTTGTTGGGTTCAGGGTCGGTTTTCAGTATTTGGGTAAAGGGGTATTTGTTGGGTTCAGGGTCAGTTTTCAGTTTTTGGGTAAAGGGGTATTTGTTGGGTTCAGGGTCAGTTTTCAGTTTTTGGGTAAAGGGGTATTTGTTGGGTTCAGGGTCAGTTTTTAGTTTTTGGGTAAAGGGGTATTTGTTGAGTTCAGGGTCAGTTTTCAGTTTTTGGGTAAAGGGGTATTTGTTGGGTTCAGGGTCAGTTTTATTTTTTGGGTAAAGGGGTATTTGTTGGGTTCAGGGTCAGTTTTCAGTTTTTGGGTAAAGGGGTATTTGTTGGGTTCAGGGTCAGTTTTCAGTTTTTGGGCAAAGGGGTATTTGTTGGGTTCAGGGTCAGTTTTTAGTTTGTGGGTAAAGGGGTATTTGTTGGGTTCAGGGTCAGTTTTTAGTTTTTGGGTAAAGGGGTATTTGTTGGGTTCAGGGTCAGTTTTTAGTTTTTGGGTAAAGGGGTATTTGTTGGATTCTGGGTCAGTTTTCAGTTTTTGGATTAAGGGGTATTTTTAGGGATCAGGGTCAGTTTTCAGTTTTTGGGTAAAGGGGTATTTGTTGGTTTCAGGGTCAGTTTTCAGTTTTTGGGTACAGGGGTATTTGTTGGGTTCAGGGTCAGTTTTCAGTTTTTGGGTAAAGGGGTGTTTTTTGGGTTATGGGTCAGTTTTCAGTTTTTGGGTAAAGGGGTATTTTTAGGGTTCAGGGACAGTTTTCAGTTTTTGGGTAAAGGGGTATTTTTAGGGTTCAGGGTCAGTTTTCAGTTCTTGGGTAAAGGGGTATTTGTTGGGTTCAGGGTCAGTTTTTAGTTTTTGGGTACAGGGGTATTTGTTGGGTTCAGGGTCAGTTTTCAGTTTTTGGGTAAAGGGGTATTTGTTGGGTTCAGGATCAGTTTTCTGTTTTTGGGTCAAGGGGTATTTGTAGGGTTCAGGGTCAGTTTTGTGTTTTTGGTGTACAGTTGTACAGGGTAAAAATATAATTATTTTACATTCAATCAATTAAAGGAAATTAGAAATATATAACATTACACCTACTCTAATTTACTGTAGACTGCAGTTGGAATATTATTTTATAATTAATTAGTGTCCAGCACATATTAAAATGTTATGTAGAATGCAGTAGGAATATTAATTATTATGTCATTAGTGTGCAGCACCTACTCTAATTTAAAGTACACTGCATTTGGTATATGAATCATTACATTATTAGAGTCCCACATATACTCACATTTAATATACAGTGAAAAATTATTAATAACATTGATACTTTCTAGTAAGATAATGATACAAATTGTTCAACATGATTGTAGAAACATTTATTTTATTTATGTTTCAAAAATAAAATATTTTTTCATACAACAATTTTTTATTTACCTTTCCTTTAAAAAATTTTTTTTATAAACACAATCATAAACAACTATACAGATGCATTATTATTTTTTAATTTATTTAACAACAATTAACATTCTTTATTATCTCTTTTACATATTGTTATGTCAGAAATAATTATATAAATATCACAAGTATTTTTCAAGTAAGCTTTTTTCTGTTTCATTTGTGAAGATTACATTTTTATAATATAAGTCACACATTTTTTACACTTTTTTACATTATTTTCTTTTGTGACAATGCACTTATATTTCTAGACATTGTTAACATAAACATTATTGTTTTCATAATCTTTAATTATTACATTCATGTACATTTTTGTTAATGAAATCATTGTAGGATTAAAGAAAATATTTTTTTCAAATAACATAAAATAATAAATTTTTTTAACATATTTGGTTCAGTATAGATATTATAATTTTAACTTGGGACTATTTTATTGCATTTGGGTGCTTTATTTTGTAACCGGGTTAAGTCGTTTTGGGTTATTTGGAAGAAGGGTTGATCGCGGTTGGGAGACACTTCACGTCGCTTCAGGTAAGGTTGATTTTATATGTTTTATGTGTATTTTTATGATGTTTTTAGACTAGTGACCTTATATTTAGTGTTGTTGAATGTGAGGGAGTTATGTTTTAGATTTGGAAAACAGATATTTACGTATGGTATATACACGTCTTGTTAGTTAGTTAACTATTTATTTATAGAGTGAATTTTAGTCTTTTAGGGTCTATCTAAAATTAAATCATCAATGTTAATATGTTGGTATCTAATTACTAGATAATTAATGTGGGTGGGAATGTCTGTTTTCTATGTTTTTGTCATAGGTGTACGTTACATCGGAAGTTCCGTTTTTTTTAAAGGAAGTGTTTGTTTGTTTCATTCAACACTGATTTACAAACACTTCTTTACATTTTTCGGGTTTCCAGGAGCGATTCTTTCTATTTTTCTACTTTTTTCGGGTTTTTTTATGGTTATTCGATGGCTAAGGACCACGTGGATTTCTGAATTTTGGAACAGTTGTATTTTTACATTTTTTTGGGGGTTAATTTTGCACTACCTGGATTACTTTGGTGGAGAAGGACGTTATTAGATTGCCAACATAATTGGTAAGTCATTGTTTTCTATTTTTGTGTGGGTGGGTAATGTCATATTTATTATGGAATTGTTTTTAACTTGTTATTTAGTTTTAATGTGTGCATATATTATAATAATATCTTTATATATTGCATACATTAAATACTTTAGAAGCTCACGTTAAATATTTTTGCGTACTTAGGTGATACTTTTGGTGTTTTATAACAGTTTGAGAATTATTTACAGTAGTGTTTTGGCTATGATGTTTAGGTATTCTATGCCTTTTGTATTAGGGTAAAGTTTAACTTGTTCTTCCAGGTACTTGTGCATTTGTTTATTTTGCTTGGATGTTTTTGGGACAAGTTCTGTTACAGATTGGTCCATTCTAAATTCTTGATAGCTCTGTTCTTTCTGTAGGCATTTAATGAATTTTTCAAGAGTAGGTTTGGTTCTGCCAGTTGATTGTACAAATGCATTGTGCCAACCTTCCACAGCATTGTTAGTTTTTGATTCTCCGTTAAGAGTACTATTGTACACGTTCCACCAGGGTATGAGGAATTTTGGATTTCGTCTGTGGCCAGATCTGTGGAGTCTGCCTACCCAGGTGTCTTCAAAGTAATCGAGAAAAGGACTTAATCTAGCTTTGTTTTGTTTGTAGAATGGACTGTCTATAATAATGTTGTAATGTTCAGCTACATCTGTTGCAGGGACATAGGCAAGTGCAATTAGTTTTTTGATTTGGAAAGCAAATGATGAATTTGTAGCATATTCGACACTTAGGGTTGTTTTTTGAAGGTGTCTCCATAAACACTGGTTGAAATGATAATAGCAGCCTTGGATGCAGGTATGGGGGTGGATTTTTAGAATAGTCGAGAGCATTGCATGCTCAAAATCAAGAATTATTTTTTCTGGAGAAAAATCATTCGTTTTTTGTTTTATGATATTTAATAATTCCGTGTATGTTGAATTGTTTTTGTTTGGCAATAGTGCATATAGCAAAGGGATGTTGCAGTTGTGGTAGAGGCCATGTATTGTGTATAATTGGAAAAATGGTTTGGGACAGATGTTAAATGTTCCATCCATCATCCAATATTGGCTTTGCTGCAGTTTAACTAAATTCATATTGGTACCAAAAATTATAAGCCTTTTGTCATTGTTTTCGTTGTCATAAACTATAAATGGTTGTTTATTTAATGTTATTTTTTGGTTTGCAGTTAAATTTATATCCTGATATGTTCTGGGAGATGGTGTTGTAGCAGTTGTAGCTTTTTTAGTTCGTGCTATAGTTCTTTTTAAGGACAGGATATTTGGCATTTGGGTTGTGGCTGTTTTTGGGATTTTAGGAATGGCTTCTTTTAAAATGACATTTGTTTGCTTTTGGGAACCTGTACTAGCTTCTTTTATATTTTCCAAAGCTGTTCTAACTTCTATTTCTGTAATATTAGGTGGATGATTGTGTTCTCTAGTATATAGTACTGTAGCTTCTCTAGTTGTTGCTCTTCCATAGCACTTGTTCGAATAATATTTACAACATTTCCAATTAACTTTCATGCCATATTGCTTTTCTTGTGTGTACGTGTAACCCATGTAGCATAGTAATAGTTTTCCTTTTTGGCTGGTCACAAATTCGGCTCCTTCGGTCATTTTGTACTTTGTATATCTATAAAACATATATATATAATAGTTAATGTCAAATTAAATGTGATAAATAATCTGTGTTTGTGATAAGTAGGAATGTTTATACTTACGTGTTTTAGAATGTACAGCAAAACTTAGGAGTTTCTTGCTTCTTTAGTTGGGGATAAATGGTTGTGATGTTGTTGTAGCTGTTATGAGAAACATGAAAGTAGTATAATATTAATTAATGTTTAGGTATATTTGCAATGTTAGAGCTCATTTCTACTACAAAAGTGTATCTTCATGATTCACATTGTGAGGATACTTACATATTTTTTAAGGTTGGTATTTGGCAGTATAATTGTTTCTTCAGCTTCTGGAGAGTAGTTTGTAGTGTTATCTTAAAAAAATAAGGAACATATGTGTTAGCTTAATCACCATGTTGGTATGTTATTGAAAACATTATCTGGTAAATATGTTCTTTAATATACTTACTTTGTGATTTGTATCAGTATTATTTAGAATGTGAAGTTCTGTATGATGTCTGTATATCTATTCGCCGTGTTTGCTCTGTAAATAAACAATATAGAATAGAAAATAATTAGAACAGTTATAAATGTTTGTATGGTTTTTCCACATTTATTTCAGTTGCATAATACTTACTTAGTAAAATGTATTCGAGAAAAAGTACTGATGTCCTTAGTTCATTATAGTGCAGTTTTCAGTAGTCAAATATACAGAAAAATAAAAATATGTGCAGCACAACTGATTATTTCTGTGTGTTTAGATTTTTGTGCACATAATGAAACAATGTGACATTACTTACATAGTTATTCGAATCTGTATTCCTATGCTTTGTTCACAGTTAGTTTGAGTAGAATATTCAGTAGTCGTAGTATCTAAAAAAATAGTTTTATATAATTATTTAGCATGTTAAGTAGTATGAATAGCAAAGGGGCACTGGGTATTTAGCAGGTAAATAATTAGTAGTAGCAAATTATGCATTTCTATTTTATGTACTTACTTAGCAAAAAGTATTGTAGAAATAGTACTGATGTCCTTAGTTCAGTAGTAGTGCAGTTTTTAGTAGTAGAATCTATAGAAAAAAATAAATATGTGGGCCACAAATGATTATTTCTGTGTGTTTAGATTTATGTGCACATAATGAAACAATGTGAATTTACTTACATAGTTTATTGAATCTGTATTCCTATGCTTTGTTCACAGTTATTTTGAGTAGAATATTCAGTAGTCGTAGTATCTTAAGAAAATAGTTGTATATAATTATTTAGCATGTTAACTACAATGAATAGCAAAGGGGTACTGGGTATTTAACAGGTAATTAAGTAGTAGTAGCAAATAATCAGTTTCTTTTTTTTTTTACTTACTTAGTAAAAAGTATTGTAGAAATAGTACTGATGTCCTTAGTTCCGTAGGAGTGCAGTTTTCAGTAGTAGAATCTACAGAAAAATAGAAAGATGGTGTGCAAAAGTCATTATTTCTGTGTGTTTAGATTAATGTGCACATAATGAAACAATGTGAAATTACTTACATAGTTTTTAGAATCTGTATTCTTATGCTTTGTTCACACTTATTTTGAGTAGAATAATCAGTAGTGGTAGTATCTAAAAATCTAATCTTTTTGTCAATGTCATTATTTTTTGGAGAAAGCGATATTTTTGTATTCCGATATTAATGTAGTCGATATCACAGTAAACAATGTTTTTGTATATCGATATTTAAAAATCGATATTTGTGTATATATCTAGTTAAGTATAGGAACCCGATATTTTTGATTTCGATATATTTGTTCCGATATTTTTGTACATCGATATTGTGGATTTCGATATTTAGTCAGACATTCGGAGCATCTACTGTACAGCCACAATGTCACCCCGTCAGACCTCCAAAGTTCTCCGTGGTACACCGACCACCAAATCCAATACAGTTAACTGCTTCCAAAATGCCGCTCAACAGCGTAATCCAAAAACACCAAAATCAATACACTCACCTGGTGCACACAGGTATGATTGCGTGTTCTCCAATGCCAACTCCTGAAGACCAACACGGTCAGCTCCTGTGTTACGCCCGTAGGACTCCGGTGAAGGGGCACTAGCAGCTGGGCTCTCTGACCGCGAGAGCGGAGTAAGCCGGAATCTTTAGTCAGTCCACCCCCTCGACCAGAGCTCCCCTTTCTTTGTCCTTCTTTCCTCTGCTATGGGAGGACGACCCCAAACGCGGAGTCCCACCAGAGTCACCAACTGACATACCATAAAAAAATAACATAGAGGGGCTATACCTACCAATAGCCTCAATACCAAGTTACCAAATAATCAGTCAGTCGGCAGCGGAAAAAAGTCAATCGTTTATTATACAGAATACTCTATAGAGGAGCCTCTCTCATCCCCACCCATCAGGTGCGCGGAGAAGACTGCAGCTTACAGTCAATACATTGCATATATACCTTCAGATCCATTAGTGAAGTCACCGTACATGGAAAAGTACTACTTGGCTCTAAGGCTTTAAGGAAAGACCATATATGGTACACAGGATTCGTTCAAAACTCTGCTTCTGCTATTATTGGGGGAGGTCAGGAGGGGTGACTCCCATTCGTCCTGGTGCCTGGGAGCGTAGGCACAGCGTCTTCAGGAATGCTCTTATCACCTCTGAAGCCAGATGCGACCTTGGAGCTCAGGATAGCGAAAGAATAGTGTGCATTCAGCTGTTCTCTATAAATCAACTAACAGGGCCTACTGACTACTGGAGGATAGCACGTGACCACCGCTCAGGCCTGACGCGGACAAAGCAAAGATGGCGTCTGTGTGGTTTTCGGCTCATCTCATATGGTAGAGTACGAGGGAAATGGAAACCTTTACTTAACTTGACTTAACCTTTTAGAATCATAACAGGCAGGGTCAATAAGCATTTATATAGGTACATCATGCTAACAAAAGATACCTTATACCTTTTTGACTATAGACAAATCGAGTTTATCTTTCACATACACCCACTCACAGATCCACTGAGACACTCATACATCCACTCACACACCTATACAGTCACTCCCACACTCAGTCACAGACTGTCTGAGAGAATTATGGACTTAGTCAGTCACTCATACACTCAGAAACTCACACACCTACTCATAAACTCACTCAGATATACATGCATCAACTATCTCACCCAGTCATGGCTCATGCATCCACTTACAGACCCATCCAGACACTCGCCCTCCCAGTCACAGACCCACTCAGACACTCATGCATGCACCCATTCATTCACCCACTCAGAGACTTTTGAGACACTCATACACCCATATAGTCACTCACACAGCCACTCATAGACCCACTCATAGACTTATGCACCCAGTTAATTATCAACCAATCAATCATCGCATTTATATAGCGCACTACTTACCCAGAGGGTCTCAAGGTGCTGGGGGAGGGGGATCTGCTACTGCTCGAACAACCAGGTCTTGAGTTGCTTCCTGAAGGCGAGGTGGTCCTGGGTCAGGCGGAGGTGGGTGGGGAGGGAGTTCCATGTCTTGGCGGCGAGGTAGGAGAAGGACCGTCCCCCTGTGGTGGCTCTGCGGATGCGGGGGACGGCGGCGAGGGCGTGGCTGGTCGATCGAAGCTGGCGTTTGGGAGCGTAGAAGTTGAGGCGGCTGTTGAGGTATCCTGGGCCTTGGCTGTGTAGGGCTTTGTGTGCGTGGGTGAGGAGACGGAAGGTGATTCTCTTGTTGACCGGGAGCCAGTGCAGGTCTCTCAGGTGTCCGGAGATGTGGCTGCGATGGGGGATGTCCAGGATGAGTCGTGCTGAGGCGTTCAGGATCCGCTGGAGTCTCTTCTGGAGTTTGGCGGTGGTTCCGGCGTAGAGGGTGTTGCCGTAGTCCAGACGGCTGGTGATGAGGGCCTGGGTGACCGTCTCCCAGGTCTCGGTGGGGATCCACCGGAAGATCTTACGTAGCATGCGCAGGATGTTGAAGCACGACGAGGAGATGGCGTTGACTTGTCTGGTCATGGAGAGGGAGGAGTCCAGGATGAAGCCCAGGTTGCGTGCGTGGCCTGTTGGTTTGGGTGCGCTGCCTAGGGCGGGGGGCCACCAGGAGTCGTCCCAAGCGGCGGGTGAGGATCCCAGGATGATGACTTCCGTCTTATCTGAGTTCAGTTTCAGGCGGCTGTTCTTCATCCATTCGGCTACCTCTTTCATCCCTTCGTGAAGGTTGGCTCTGGCGGTGGCGGGGTCGTTGGTAAGGGAGAGGATCAGCTGGGTGTCGTCGGCATAGGAGATGATGTTGAGGTTGTGCTGGCGTGCGATGTCTGCGAGGGGGCTCATGTAGATGTTGAAGAGGGTTGGACTGAGCGAGGAGCCTTGAGGGACGCCGCAGATGACTTCGGTGGCTTCAGATCTGAACGGAGGGAGGCGGACTCTCTGTGTCCTACCGGCGAGGAAGGAGATGATCCACTCCAGTGCCTTCTCCTGGACTCCGACGTTGCTGAGGCGTTGTACTAGGGTACGATGGCAGACAGTGTCGAAGGCCGTGGAGAGGTCGAGGAGGATGAGGGCCGCTGTTTCTCCGTTGTCGAGCAGCACTCGGATGTCATCGGTGACTGCGATCAGGGCGGTCTCTGTGCTGTGGTTGGCCCGGAAGCCAGACTGCGAGGGGTCGAGGGACCCGTTCGTCTCGAGGAAGGCGGCCAGCTGCTTGTTGACGGTCTTCTCGATGACTTTTGCAGGAAACGGGAGCAGCGAGATGGGGCGGTAGTTTTTGAGGTCGGTGGGGTGAGCCGATGGCTTCTTGAGTAGAGCGCTGAGTTCGGCGTGCTTCCAGCTCTCCGGGAAGGTAGCGGTGTCGAAGGAGGTGTTGATGATGTCCCGCAGGTGGGGTGCGATGACAGCGTCAGCCTTGTTGAAGATGTGGTGAGGGCAGGGGTCGGTCGGAGATCCGGAGTGGATGGAGTTCATCGTGCGGACGGTGTCTTCGGTGCTGATCGGAGTCCAGGCGCGGAGGGTGGTGGTGGGGGGCGGTGGTTCGGTCGTGGTGTTCGTCGGTTGAGTGCTGAAGCTGTTGTGTATGTCCGCGATCTTGTTGTGGAAGTAGGAGGCGAGGGAGTTGCAGAGGTCTTGCGAAGGGGTGATGTCGTTGTTTCCGGCGTTGGGGTTGGAGAGCTCTTTGACGATGTTGAAGAGTTCTTTGCTGTTGTGTGCGTTGTTGTCCAGTCGTTCCTTGAATGCAGTTTTCTTGGTGGCGCGGATGAGTTGGTGGTGTTTTCGGGTGGCGAGCTTGAGGGCAGTCATGTTGTCCGGTGTTGGGTCTCAGCGCCAGGTTCTCTCGAGGGCTCGGCAGTTCTTCTTGGAGCTCTTGAGTTCGTCGGTGAACCATGGGGCTTTCTTGCTACCGGGTCTGCTGGGCGGGGTCCTCAGGGGGGCGAGCTCGTCTGCGCAGTCGCTGATCCACTTCGTGAGGTTGGTGGCCGCCTGGCTAGGGTTCGTTGTGCTGGTGGGAGGGTTCATGCTCAGGGAGGACGCGAGCTGGTCGGCTGTGATCTTGTTCCAGCTAGGCATGGGCGGAAAATCCGTTCCGCTCGCGGATTTTGCGGATTTTCGGGAAATCCGCAATCCGCGAGATTTGCGAATTTCCTGCAAAATCCGCAAATCCGCGAGCAGCGGATTTTGCTCGCACTGCTCGCACTGTTCGCGTGAGTTCGCGCCCCGCGAATAAGTGCGAAATTGCAGAAATACGATCTAAGCAAAACTGAAAGTAACTACTTACCAGGTTCAAAAGTTCAGGCACATCATTAGTAGCCATTTCCTGTAGTGCTTCCTGAGGGGCCCCTCCAGAGTTCAGTTGCCAGTTGAAACTATTATGTGACCCTGCTCTGAACCTCAGAATAGTTACACATATGCCACAAAGGTCATGAATTACAGCTAAGGGAGACAAGCAGGAGCCAGGCTGGAAGTTAAAATCCATTAATCAGCCCCTAATTCATTATTGTCAGTTGGGGCAGGGCAGGTGTTGTAACTAATTTTGCAACAATGAAAGCACTTAGCAAGTGCAAAAGATCACTAATCAGGGCGCACTAAGGAAGCAGGTGCCAGCTAAAAAAATATTCTGTGACACATTAATCAGCCCCAAATTAATTCAGGTCACTTGAGGCAGGGAAGGTGTGCTTTGCTTTGCCGAAAATAATGTACACTGGACAACCAGAGGGTGTGGTGATGAAACAGAGGGTGGCATGGGTGGGCCAGAGGGTGGCATGAGTAGTCAGAGAGTGGCAGTGGTGACAGAGAGTGGCAGTGATGAAGAAGAGTGTCCCAAACAGGTTGGACACGTAGAAACAACAAGTTCGCAAAACTTGCGACCCGACAGGTAAGTTCGCAAATTGCGAAATTGTAAAAACCCTCGCGAACTGGCAGAAACACGGGCGAACACAAAAAAAAAAAAATCCGCAAATTCGCGGGAATTCGCGGATTTTGCGGATTGCGAATCCGCAAATCCGCAAAATTCGCGAACGCGAGATCCGCAAAATTCGCTCATGCTTAGTTCCAGCTCCTGCGTGCAGCCTGTTGCTGGTGGTGGTGGATCATGGTCCTTGCGAAGCTGAAGTGGACGCAGCTGTGGTCCGTCCAGTGGAGTCCGGTGGCGTGGCTGAAGGCGATGTCCTTGCTGGATGAGAAGACGGGGTCGAGTGTGTGTCCGGCGTAGTGGGTGTGGGTGGTCACCAGTTGCGTGAGTCCCAGGTTGGCGAGGTTGTCCAGTAGGGTGGTGGTGTTGCAGTCGTTGTTGTTCCCCATGTGGAAGTTGAGGTCCCCGAGGAGGATGTAGTCAGCGGAGCAGAGGGCGTGCGGGCTGATGAAGTCGGCGATGTCTTCGCTGAATTGTGTGCGTTGTCCCGGGGGTCTGTAGATGAGGGTGCCTCTGAGGGTGGTCTTGGGGTTGATGTGGACCTGAAAGTGTAGGTGCTCGGCGGTAGCGAGGGTGTCGTCGGTGTTGGTCGTTATGCGGATGGTGTTCCTGTGGACGATGGCGATGCCTCCTCCGGTGTGGTTGATGCGGTCCCTCCGGATGATCTTGTAGCCGTCTGGGATGGCGATGGCTATGTCGGGTGCTGAAGAGGCGTTCATCCAGGTTTCCGTGAGGAAGGCGACGTCTGGTGACGTTGTGTCGAGCAGGTTCCAGAGCTCGACTGCGTGTCTGTGGACGGAGCGGGTGTTGAGCAGGATGCACTTCAGGTAGTTGCTGCTGTTGCTCGTCGAGGTCTTGAGCACTGCTGGAGTGGTGCAGGTCCGGATGCAGGTGAACTTGCAGGCGTTGCAGCAGAAGGGTCCGTGGGTGCATCTCGGGTTGGCTCAGTAACAGCCCGGGAGTAGGCCGGCGTTGAGGGCGTTGAGTTCGGTGGCGTCGTAGGTCCGGCGGGTGGGCTGGTGACGGCGGGGGCCAGGGGTCCTGGCACTGGGCGCGGTCCAGGCGCGGACGGGCGCAGACGGGCTTACCTTTGGCGCACCTTCGGCGCTCCTTCGGTGCTCCCGCTGCGCGCGTCCGCTGCGCGGTCGCTCTGGGGTCGTCATAAGTAAGGAGCCTGGGAGGGCGTGTCAGCTGGGCGGCGAATGGGCTGGTGGTGGGCGGGTCCGCAGGGGGCAGCGGCGGGAACCCTGGGCGGCGGGCACTCCGAGCGTGGCAGCAGGGGGGTGATCCGGGCGGCCCAGCGGTGGCTGGGTCGTACTATCAGCAGGCAGGAGACAGCCAATTATATACTCAGCGACTCATGTACCCATGCACTGTAACACTTCTACACCTACACACCCACTGATAGAACCACTCAGACACTCACGCTGCCAGTCATAGACCCACTGAGAGATATATGCACTCACTCATAGATCCACTCAGACACTCTTGCACACACTCACTCACCCACCCATTCAGACATTCAGACATCCACTTAAACACTCATGTATCCACTCACCGATCCAGTCAGACAGTCATATACTTACTTACAAATGTACAAAGGCACTCATGCACCTACTCACAGATTGAGTGAGAGACTTAAGCAGCCAATCACAGACCAATTGTGACACTGATGCACCCACTCATACATGTACTGAGGCAGTCACACATTTCATTACAGAAGTATTGATAGACTGATGCATCGTCTCATTCATGTATACAGTGAAGGAGAGACTTAGTGATAAAGTGATGTGTGCAGTCATAGATTATGCTGAAAAGGTTATGCACTGTGTTATAGAGATATTGAGGGAGTTGCACTTGTTATTATACAGTCGTTTAGATAGTAATGTATTTATGAGTTGGTTATAATTCTTTTTGCCGTTTTAAGTTTCGAATGTGATGGTGGCTCTTGAATGTCTGTCTTTGTTTTGTCATTCCATGACGTATTAACGGTGATCACGGCTACTGATATCATTGCAACGCCCAACGTCACCGCAAAAACGTAAAGTCGTTTTAAATGGTTGCTTTTACGCAAACTCCCCTACAAAAATATGACTTGAAACATTGCAGTAATAATCCCCTAGTGTCGAAAATACTGTAAATTGTGTGCATTTATGTGTTTTACACCCCCTAAAAAGGCGTGATCGTCACGGTTACTGTAGTCATCGCACCTCTCGGTGTAATCACAAAAACAGGAAGCAGGGTTCAAACACCGTTTTTACAAAAGTTACTACAAATGTATGTGTACAAATATGTTTTTAAAGGAGTGATGTGGTTAGTATTGTGTGTATTGTAAGGCTCTGCCCTGGATACCACATGCTTTATCAATTGGAGACGTTGAGGGACTGGCTACCCCCAGAGAGTTCAAACTGGGAACCAGGGACTGGGACTCTGAGAGGGAGCTGCTGTGCAGCAGGGGCCTTGAAATAGACATAACTAGTAGAAATTATTTTAAACCGAAGTCCACGTTCAATCCTATCCCTCCTCATGACAACATTGACACCTATCATGATGCCATTTTACGTGACCTCATGACCTATGGAAGCAAAGTAACAACCAATTTGTTGAAAACCTGACAAGAGGACACCGGGAAGTACTGATGTCCTTAAAAGAATCTAAACTCTTTGTAGTCAAGCCATCTGATAAAGGTGGCAATACTGTGGGATGTGAACAAATAAAAAGCAGAGGCTAAGAGACAATTGGACCTGTCTGGAAACTATATAACATAACATGAGTATTTGTAAAGCGCACGTTCACCACTACGGGCCTCTTGGCGCTGAAATAACAGATGTTTGTTGTTACCCAACTCAATGGTACTCATTTTATCGACCCCAAATGGATGAAAGGCTGAGTGGACCCGCCGGGATTTGAACCTGTGACCATGAGGTCGAACACAGGCCCCTGCAGTAGACGCATTAGTCCACTGAGCCACCAGACCCGGCTATATGAAGTTTAATGTTTTAGAATACAGCCAAACAGTGACTTTCTTTCATAACATGCTGGCTGAATGGCATGGAAAGGGTCTCTTAAGCTCAGATGAAATTCAGTTTTCATATGTAAAGAAACCTACAGCACCATGCTTCTATATGTTACCCAAAATTCACAAACAAGCGCTGACCCACCAGATAGACCCATTGTATTATTATTAGTGCGTTCTTAATATAGCGCATGGCTACCCAAAGGCATCCCAGCGCTCTGCGCCAACCTTCATCACAAAACACGAAAAACTCACTGCAAGTTCATAAAGAGCCAGGTTTTTAGCTTCTTCCTGAATTCGAGGAATTGAAGGAGCGGAGCTGGGTTGGGAGAGCATTCCAGAGAACAGAGGCAATAACTGAGAATAGGCGGCCGCCCGCTCTTGCCCTCTTGATCTTGGGGACCCTGGCTTGATAAAGATTGGAGGATCTAAAAGTTTCGAGATGGTAAGTAAAAGGACAGCAAATTTTGTAGGATGTTTGGACCCGTACGCCAGAGAATTTTGTGCGCTATGCAGAGTGATTTTATTTATTTCGGATTTGTATTGCGCATGGCTGCCCCAGAGATGGGGTGTCCCAGCGCCACCAAAGACCGAAGACAGGAGCCTGGAAGTGAAACAGAGTGTTAGACAGCAACAGCAGGGAAGAACAAGGTCTTTAAGGCTTTTTCGAAACATGCTTGCTTTTCCCCCTGCCTTGTGGCTCTCGGTTTTCTTGGGCAGCAGCAGGCCTGGATGTTGGGCAGGTCTCCTCCCTGGACGATGGTGACTCGGCCCAGCAGCTTGTTCAGCTCCTCGTTGTTGCGTATGGCCAGCTGGAGATGCCTGGGGATGATGCGGTCTTCTTGTTGTCCCGGGCCACGTTACCAGCCAGCTCCAGGATCTCAGCGGCCAGGTACTCCAGCACTGCAGCCAGATAGACTGGGGCACCGGTGCCCACCCTCTCGGCGTAGCTTCCCTTCCGGAGCAGCCTGTGCACACGGCCCATGGGGAACTGCAGCCCGGCTCTGGAAGAGCTTGTCTTGGCCTTAGCGCGGGTCTTTCCTCCTTGCTTTCCGCATCCAGACATGGCGATCGATCTAGGGTCTCAGTCACACAACAGAGAGAATAAACGTATTCATTCAGTGATCGTTAACCAGTGCAGAGCCCTTAGTGCTGGCTTGGCCGATTGTTTCCTAGGGACATTGTGGAGAAGTCTGGCTGCACAGTTCTGAACCACCTGCAATCTCCTCATGGTAGCCTTAGGTGTACCCAGATAGTAGGAGTTGCAGTAATCCAGTTGTGGCAATTCCAGGGCTTGGACTAATGTTCTGCGAGCTGAATCTGGAAGCAGAGGCAGAATTTTCCGTAGTTGTCTTTGCAGTAGTGGTTGCAGGTGGCTGCAACCTGTACTGCTTGATGTTCGAGATTTAAGGATTTGTCCAGCCATTTTCCTAGGCTTTTGATTCTCTCTTTGGGAGTGGGGGGACCACCTAGGTGGCTGGGCCATTTCATTTGGGGAGACCTGTTGTTGTTTTTCCCTAGGATCATTAGCTCTGTTAGTTTTTTCCCCATTCAGTTTGAGGAAGGAGTGATCCATCCAAGTGGCTACTGCACTCAAACAGGTTTCTAGGTTGATCTCGTGCTTTTTAGAGTGGTTAAGAGACAGTACGAGATGTGTGTCGTCTGCATACATCAGGATCTGCACTCCGAAGGGAAGGACCAGGTCAGCAAGAGGTTTGAGATACACATTGAACAGGGTGGGGCTTAATGAGGAGTCCTGCAGGACGCCACACAACAGTGGGATAGATTTTGAGAAATGAGTACTGTCGAACACTTGG
Source organism: Lissotriton vulgaris (assembly GCF_964263255.1). Lineage (NCBI taxonomy): Eukaryota > Metazoa > Chordata > Amphibia > Caudata > Salamandridae > Lissotriton > Lissotriton vulgaris. The sequence goes on from NC_141699.1 coordinate 179,984,410, forward strand.
AAAGTTCTCTCCATGAGGAAGAATCGAAACCAGGAAAGGGCGTTCCCTGCCACTCCTACCACTTTGAATCGGTCTATTAAAGTTTCATGATTTACAGTGTCAAAAGCGGCACTTAAGTCCAGCAGGATGATTGCTACCGTACCTCCCTGATCAAGCAGTTGGCGTGCCTCTTCCATCACTGTTAGCAGCGCGGTTTCCGTCCCATGATTGAGGCAAAAACCAGTCTGGGAGGTGTGCAGAATTGCATGGGATTCTAGGAAGTCGGTAACAGTTTTATTAATATGTTTTTCCAAAATTTTACTTGTCATGGGAAGAAGTGAGATTGGAGGATAATTTCTTCATACCTCTTGATTAAAATTAGTTTTTTTAAGAAGTGCTTTTACTATGGCATGTTTCCATGTTTTGGGCACTAGTGAGGTAATGATGGAGGCATTGAGAACATCTAAAAGAGGAGGAAGAATGGCTCCTTTTACTTTGTTCAGCAAGTGTACTGGGGCTGAGTCACAGGGGGAACCAGATTTAATTGAGTTCCAAAGTTGGGAAAGCGTGGAGAGGTCTGACAACAATAGCCTTTTGGAAAATGCCTCCCTGTATTTGGATTATTTTCTCTGCCCTTATGTAGTTAACTTACCTTCTTATTGTAGGGACAGCTTGGATTTTATTTCTAAGGTGCAGAACATCCCATGGAAACCTGGTTATGTCTTAGCTACAGTTGATGTTGTTTCACTATATACATGGATTAAGCATGAACGGGGCATAGCGGCATTCAGGCACTTTTTCAGAGACAAGTCACAAGCCATTTATGACCATTCCATGCTATGTTTTGAGATGTTATGATTTTGCTTGGAGCATAATTTTTTTGGGTTTGAAGACCAATGGTACAGACAGATGACTGGGAATGCCATGGGCAGTTGCTTTGCTCCAAGCTACATGGCAGGCATGTTCATGGGATGGCGGGAGTCAGAGCATATATGGGCAGAAAGTAACGAGGAGTGGGCCAGTCATCTCGTACTATGGACAAGATATATTGATGACAGCTTTTAGATTTGGAATGGTCCACAGGAGTCCATAGACACATTTCTGGATAGAATAGGAAAGAATGATCTAAACCTACTATCAGAACAGAAATTGAGAGCATGGATTTTCAGGACGTTAAATTAGAGGTAGTGGGTGAAAATATTCACACAAGCCTTTTTAGGAAGAGCACAGCAGGCAATAGCAATCTGCACGCACATTGCCATCACCCCAGTAACCTCAAATGGACTATCCCCTATGGGGAACTCCTTAGAGCCAAATGGAATTGCAGCACCAACACCTCCTACGGGAAAGAGGAAAGTAACATGGTGGGGAGATTCAGACAGAGGAGATACCCAGAGAGAGTGACGGTGTGGCAGGTGTAAAGTCTGTGCTCACAGTTCTAACGTGAAGACATATCTCTTACCAACAGGAATGAAGGTTAAGGTAAAAATGTTATGAACTGTAACACTGATCATGTTGTATATGTTTTGGTATGCACATGTGGCCTTCGTTATGTAGACAGTACCATTTTACCAGTCAAGAAACGGGTCCTGGAACATTTACGAGCCATTAAGAACCATGACACCAGTTACCCAGTGGCAAGGCATTGCCATCAGGAACATGGTAACCCTGGGTGAAGTGTGCATAGCGGGGCTACGCGGAGGTCCACTGAGTTGTAAACAAACTCTGTGGAGCTCTGCTACTCTGCCCGTCTCTACCCCTCTAATAAGAAGTAAGTTAACAGTAATTAAAAATAAAGTTAAAACCACTTACCTATAAACTGCGGCATCCCGGGGCTGCCCTCCTCCTCTTCCTCGCCGTACCGGTAATGCGTAAGAAAACTGCGCATGTGCATTTCTGAAATGCTAATCAGCATGAGAGCAGTGCCAGGATTGAAGGGAGCAGCCTCTCTAGGCACTCTCGAGGGCACTGGAGGTCTGGGCTTGGCCTAACTCAACTGTCTAAGACAGCTGGGTTAGAGAGGTTTCAAAGTGTGCATGTCTGGCTGGCCGTAGTAAGACGGCTGGTCAAAAGGACATGTGCACGTTGAACGAAAGTGCTCAGAGGACACCCACCCTCCTCCCTGCTGCTATCACTTAGAAGCTAGCCCTGCCTTGTCCTGACACTCTGTTCGGGACAGGTGGATGAAATTAAAAATAGTAATAAATCAACTTTATTACCATTTTATTTTTCATCTCTGGTGCTTTTGGAGGCATTTTAGTTGGTGGGACGATGCTCCTACGCTCAAACCGAGGGGCTGCTCCTGGCTAGAACATACAGATTGATGGCGAACCAGTTAGAAACAAAATGGCAGCCACAGTTTGAAAGAGACTGCCTCTTCCCTGAGGAGAGTATGTCGAACCAGTGCTTGGGAGCCGGCCCAGTAGTCAAGATTCAATTCTGGCAAGCAAGCGTCTCATACCTTGGGAACTTCGGCTCCTCCTCTTGAATATGGGTGGAGCCAAAGAGAGCAGCGCCCACCACGCACTTTGCTTAGCTGCAAGGTATCCCGATCAGATCTCGGTGGCCGTGTTACCGACCAGCTGACAATGACAGCAGTCGCCACAGCAGATCACAGTAGCGATAGCTATCCATCCATTCAGTCTTCCCCCAAAAACGTTGTATTCGGGACTCCCGAATCGGGGAGCAATAATGAGACGCCAGACTTCAGGTGGGGGAGACACTTTTGTTCCATCTTACTGCTGGTAAGCATTCATAACAATTACCAATAACGCTTCCCTTAGAATCCTCAGAACATAACGTTCTAGGAGGAACCTAAGAAGCGCATGGCGAAGGGATTCAAGGGAGCAAAAGAAATACACATATTAACACATATATACATCACTTTAGAATATAACAATCACCTCAGCCTTCTATCCTTGTAAGGTCTGTAAAGTTTGAACCATAACCAGAGCAGCAGTAATGCCTGCATTTACAGCGCTAGGAAGTGGCTAAAGTGTGGTATAAAGTGAGTGACTGAGGCTGGCAACTTTTTCTCAGTGCAGAAACCCTGCAGAGAACCGCATTTGGCTTCGATGGAACGGAGCAGCTGACTGGAAAACGCCAATTCAGACTTTATGACGGATTTGCCCCCTCAATTTTGGGACACGCTGCATGACTTTGATTTAGCACCCCAATCTGAATGAAGACATTTCACCGCCAGACTCTTATGAGCCAGTGTTAATATCTGGAAGAAGCAGGAAGCGAGGCAGCCGCCGAGAAACCCATCACAGCGAGAAGGAACCTTTATGGGTTTCTCGGATCATCACTTAAAAAGTAATTGATCTGGGCCATACCACATGGAAGAAAATTGATTAAAGAATTGCTCTTGAGCGAGGAACATTATTTACATCAAGAGCAGCCTTGTGCATCGATATGTCTGCCTAAATAGGACTGGATTGCAAGTATTTCGGAAGAAGTGCCGCGAATATGTCATTACTCTCAATATAATATTATAAAAGTGCATATGCCACAAAGTGAATTGTCTATTGGCGCTTAAATATTCCTGATATTTCACAGAAATAGTTTGTACTCATGTTATCGCCCTTTACATGATGAGAGCGTGGCATGCGCGAATTCAAATCAATGGCTTTCGAGTCAATTCAATTATTTAAAGTTTTTAAGGTTTTTGTGACACACTAAACATGTCACCTACCGGCCACCGGTCTAATTGACTGATGTAATAATAAGGTACCTTATTGTACGGCTATTTCACGATCTTGTCTTACAATGTGTTGATGGCAGAAGCTGCTGTGCAGGTTGTGTATCACTGGCACTAAGATGTAAACATACGTCAATTACAAAACAAACAAACAAACAAAAACAACACAATTCACAATTGCGTTTGACCTGCGTTAGGTGTTCTTAATGCAGTTAGTGCCTACAGGGACATCTTAAGAACTCTGGGGGCCCTTGGCAAAACATATTTTCGGGGCCCCGGTTCTGAACTGCTTTGAATTTATAATCCAATTTCAGCTTTCATACCCTCTTTGGCCAGGTCACTGACAGTGCACAGACACACTCGCCCCCATTCTAAATGTGTGTTTTCAATATTGCAACAGAGCAGCAGCTCACTAATATTACTGCAAACAATCTCTGTGACACCCTCCCATTTCTCGCATGTGAGGCCTTGTTTTGATCTAAAAGAAACTTTTTTGTGGATGTTGTGTGGAACATAAACACAACATTTCTTTGCAAAATGCCTGTAATATACTCACACACATCCTCCATATTAAAAATAAATTATGGGAAAAGGGTATTCAAAACATTCTGTTTAAGGATTATTCAAGGTAACCAGGGCAAGACAGCAGAATAGAACTGGCCCTATCAGGCACCCCTTGGAAGGCAGGTGCCCTGAGCCAGAGCCCACTTTGCCCATGCCTTAAAACGTCTCTGATTGTGCCTCACAAATGAATGGTTAGAGGTGCTGGAACAGAGACTGAGCAGTGTCTAAGTAATAAGTAGCAGCACAGATTGAGCAACAGAGTCCAATAAGTAAATGTGACATGATGCTTAATGGGGCAACATGCTACTGTATGTCCCATGGACTTGAGTTACCCCACAAGCGCCCTCAGGATCTGTGGCACCAGGAGCTACTCGCCCCCACACCAATAGACCCGAAAAAGATGGAATGGGTTACATAATTTAATCAATGAACAACTGAATGCTTTGATTTTGAGGTCACCAGCCTAGAGCCAATCTCATTCACTAAAAGTGAATATCACAAAATAGGATTTAATGGCTCCCACTTAAGAGAGAGTGTCAGTGGGAAGTGCATCTCTCTCACTGAGAGCAAGTCTCTCCCACTTGGAGTGTGTATCTCTAGAACAGTGGTCGAAGTGCATTAAAAAAAATATAGTAACTGTGATCCTTAGTCCAATAGGGGCAGGGGCAGTCAGGGTGGTGGCAGGATCAAAGGCGTAGCTAAAAAAAAAAAAATAATATATATATATATATATATCTATACTACTATTCTAAAGAGAGAACTTGCACCTTTAGGCAAGGTAAACTCGGGAACCACAGCGCCAATCTACACACCCGATACACCGTTGAAATCGGCAGGGTGTGTAGATGGTCATAGGCTTTAAAATTTTAAAAAATAAACGTTATATAAAAAGTTACATTTTTACAAAAAGTAGTTCCCCCAAAGTAGCGCCGGCCGCGACTGTGCGTCGTCACGTCAGGAGGAGCAGCTTCCCCGGAACGGCGGACATGGTGCGCAGGGGAGGAGCGATGAAGTGAGGCCAGCGGCGGAGCGGAGAGGCGGATATGGCGCGGGGAGGAGCGGCGGCGGACAGGTGGTGAGTGGCAGAGCGGCGGAGCGGAGAAATATGGACCGGCGGTGTGAGCAGCAGAGGCAAGGTAAGAATCCGGGGCAGCCAGGGTCGGGGCGGGCAGGGCACGGGCTGCTGGGGAATGTCAGGGCAGGCGGGGGTAGGGGAAGCCAGCATTTCAGGTTTGCGTGCTCTGCCGCCCCGGCCCCCGCCCGCCACAACATTGTCCGGGACACAGACAATGTCGTGGCGGGCGGGAGAGCACGCAAACCTGAAATGCAGCCCCCAGCCCCCTTCTACCCCAGGCAACGCTGGGGCGGGCTGCTAATATATATATATATATATATATATATATATATATATATATATATATATATATATATATATATATATATATATATATTCTCTATCTATTGTTTTGGTCTTTCACCTTAAAGTAATAACATATAAAATAACACACACCTTAAATGAAAAATAAATGCAAGTTAAACTAATCAGTGAGAGATGCACTTTATATTCTATTGCGGACCCTCTATTAGTTAGTGCAAGCACTGCCGATGTCTGTGTGTGTAACTGAAGAGTCAGAATTGCAGTCTGGTTGGTGCAGTGGAGAATAGTGACTTGTGAGTTTTTAGTGTTACAAGGCTCAAGCAAGTGACAGAAAGCACTGTGAATATGTACTACTTTACACACAGTATAATATAGGCTGCCTCAAAATGCTCAAAAAGGTTTAGGTTCAAGGCCAAAAAGTGCTTCCAAAATAGAAATCGAGTAATATGCAGTCTGCACACAGTGCAAACATTTTTGCTAACTGTCTCTTAAAAGCGCACACACCACACCTCATCAGGTCACCTTACAATACCTCTCAAAACTACTCTTCAAGTGACTCCATCAATTAAAGCCAATCCCACCTCCCAAACTGTCTTTACATTTACAAAATAACCAAATGCAGACATTCACATTTCTTTCACGCAGAAGACATCCTGTCAAGAAGGCTTGTTTCTTGTTCAGGCGCATGCCCCTCCCTCGGCTTCACAGCAGAGGAGACTCTCTCCATTTCCACTTCAGCTGAAACATCTCAAATGTTGAAATTACCCATCTCAGGGACAGTTGGGCATGATGTATCCCTCGGTTTCCACCTATTTCGAGCTTTGCTATAGGAGGGAGCGAATCCTGGAACACTCACGAAGTGCAACTACTAGAGGAAGTGACTGAGCAAGTCTCACTATCTGGAAGATACTATCTCACTGGACTGGGTAAGCTGGAATTACTTCCTGGAAGACAGACTAAATCACATCAGAAGAATGTCTTCCCTTTACATGCCATTGATCCCACAGCTCTCAGGCTTCCATGCTCTCCCCCTCTGGGCTCTGGCACAATGTGCCTTATGAATTATATTTTTGGCTGCTCCCCTATTCCTAACAACCAGTCTGTCTCATTTACTCCCAGCTTCACAGATCTCTCTTGCCTACACCACTTCCCCATCTGGAGTCCACGTGCACTTCATCTTTGCTTTTTTTGAAAAAAAAGCTCAACACCATACATTCACAGTTTTATATTACCGTACATAGCGAGTGTTACAGTAAGTGAGCTCAATTGTGAGAATTTCATATAAACTTTTAAATAATTAAAAGTTGAATCAATGCAGTTGGAATTACCATGCAGTTCTTGCATATCTCACCAGCAAGTGCTTAGCTCACTGAGCTATCTTACTAGCCTCATCAGGATCTCCGTCAGTATGGTTCCCAGCCTAATGGACTCAAAAGGGGTCACTATTACTATTCCCACTCCAATTTTAATCACAACGGGGGACATTGTAAACTTTAAACTGGTCCCCTTTACTACTCCCACTCCAAACTTAAGCAGATTGGAGAAAGTGTTGGACTCTAAAAGTTTGACATTTACTATTTCCACTCCAAGCTAAGATAGATTTAATAAACTTTTGGACTCAAAAGTGCTCAGATTGGGGCGTGGCTAAGATGGCGGCCTGACTGGACGCGTTTTCTGAGGCTCCCCAGCCCTAAGCCCTTACTGCCTATTCATTAGCGGGTAATGTCCCCCTTTCCCCTGCTGATCGACGCCACGGTGACAGCTTAACGCCCGGCGCCGCCGAGGAGATGATTTGGTGGGCGCTGCCAGCGGGGAGCGGCGCGGCCGAGCTCCGGCCTCCATCGGCGCAAAACTGCAAAAGGACGGCGGTGGGAGAACGGCGCCTGGGGTGCTCTCCTGCCTCAGACGAACACAGAGGCGTGAATCACAAAGCTTGGCGGCCGGAGATGGCGGATGATCGGCGACGGCCCCCAGAACTGTGGCCGAACAAGTGCTGAGCCGATCGACTGCGGTGCGGCCTAGCTGGGTGACAGCGGCGGCCCGGGAGAGGAGGCGGGCTGCTGCAGCACCTGAGCCCCCGGCTTCGGGCCTAGTCCCGGACCAGGGGCAAAAAGAACGAGCGCAGCCGAAGACACGGCCTGGCGACGGAGGCACTGGAGGAGACCCCCTGCGGCCGGCGGCCCCTCTGGTAAGGAGCGGAAGGAGGCACAACGAGTCGGCGGAGGAGCAGACGAGGAGGCCGGGCTAGATCAAGAGGCCCCCGGACGTGCGCAGGGCGCAACGCATGGGACACAGCGGCCGGAGGTAGACATTACCGGCGATAGCCCCCGGGACAGAAGCTGAGTGGGGGTAGCGCCGAGCGTCAGCGACGCAGCCTTGCTAGGTCGCGGCAACGGCCGGAGGGGGCCGGCGGGCGGCCATAGCACCTGACTCCCCGGCTTTGGGCCTGGTCCCGGAGCAGAAAGTCGAGCGCACACCGGGGAAGCGGACCTGCGGCGTAGGCAACCGTCAAGAACCCCTACGGACAACAGCCCCATTGGTGTAGAGCGCTGGGAGGCACAGCAGCTCAACAAAGGAGCCGGGGGGGGGGCTGAGCTCGATGGAAAAGCCCAGCCACCCGTGCTGACCAGGGGACCCCCCCTCTGAGACCCGCGAAGGTCGGGCCCAGCTCCGCGAGACCACGTGCCGCGGACAATGTCCCCAGGTGTTGGTGAGGAGGACAGTGTGGAGGGCTGAAACCTACGTGGGGACTGCAAATATACCGCCCGGCGGGGCCCCGGCGCCCGACGGACAACAGGAGGGCTCCCGGTCTGTGCAGCGTGAGGATTCCCCCCCGGACTGTACTGTCGGAGGTGCCTGAGATGGGCCAGTATCAGACTGCCCGTGGACCTACCAGCCTGTGCCGACAGAGACCATTATAGCGACGACCACCAAGGTCCAGAGAGTACATCGGAGACCCCCACTGAGTGTGCCCCCCCTGGGGTGGACCGCGTGGACGGCACTGCTGGACGGGGGGCCCCGCGGTTCTTCACCGCAGAGAAGCAAAGACCCCGGACCCCCGAGCCTCGACGCCCGACACAGAGCACGAAATTGACTCCGTCCCCAACGCTACCTCCGGCCAGTCGACACCATGGCCAACGCAGGACGCAAAGACAACCGTAATATAGCGGACTTGCTCCACAAAACCGCCGCGAAGACGGAGAAGACTTCAGCGCAGTCGCCACCCCAAGACCCCGGTTTCCGCCGCGGGCACGGACGACGAATCTGCGCCCATCACAAAAGCCTTCCTGGCCTCCCTCTTCAACACCCTGAGAGATGACTTTCAAACCTTGAAGCAGGAGCTTGCAGATGAGCAGCGGGAACTACGCAGGGACGTGGATGGCCTGGGGGAGCGAGTGGCAGCGGTGGAGGAGGCAGACCAGACCCGCAGCATGGAAGTGGAACGGCTTCAGCAGGAAATTCTCCGCCTACAGGACCAGCAGGTGGATCTCCAAGCTCACTCGGAAGATCTCGAGGACCGTTCCCGGCGGAGCAACATTAGGGTCCGAGGAGTTCCATTGAAATCGGAAAGGAATAGCGTCACAACATACCTACAAGACCTTTTCCGGGAGATCATTGGGGAACCAAGTGAGTTTGACGTCCGAATCAACCACGCTCACAGAGTCGGCCCGGCGCGCCGGACGCAAGCCCCCCCTCCAGATATACTGGCCTTTCTCCCGGACTTCCCTCTGAAAGAACGCATCCTGAGAGAGGCCCGAGTGTGACAGCCGATCATCTTCCGAGGGGACCAGGTGGCCCTTTTTTTAAGATCTCTCTGCCATCACCTTGCAAAAAAGACGATCCTTCAAGGTGGCTACTGATTTCCTGAGAGACAAAGGCGTGCCCTACATGCGGGGCCACCCGTTTCGTCTCATCTTCAAATGGAAGGGGTCATTACACCAGCTTAGATCCCTTCAGGACACTTGTGCAGTGCTAGACATCGGCTCACCGGAGGACACGGTCACAGATGGGACCCCTCCGCACGGATCTGCGGACGGAGCAAGCCGGCGATCCAGGGACAGCTGGCAGACCGTGCGGAGGCGACACTCCCCTAGGTCCTTCCAGAAACCGGGCCCTCTATTGGCAGCCCAAGAACGAGAGGCGGCGGTGCAGGAGGTGGCAGACAACACAGCAGCTAAACAGTAAGGTGCCCGAAAAAGGGGCTTGCCCTCACTAGCCTCCCTCATTGGGGGAGTGGTGTCGGGGAGCCAAAGAGTCGGCCGCCACCATGTCCTCACTTTCTATGACAATCTACGGACCTGGACTCTGTCCCGATAGGCCCGAGACTATGGGAGAAGTGTGGGAGTTGGGGAACTTCGGACTACGGAAAAGGGAGGGAGTTGGGGGAAGGAAGTTGGGGAAGTTGGGATCGGGGGTGGGTGGGTGGGGGGGATTAGGACCCTCCCGGTGTGGTACATTAGAGTCAGAACGAGCCGACCCAGGGGGCTGGCGGGCCCCTAGCAAACTGAGTGTGCTGTGCGACCCTCACATCTCCCATACATGGCGAGCTCTGAGTTGAAGAATCTCACCTTGAATGTAAAGGGGCTTAACAACCCCGTTAAACGCAGGGCTGTCCTGTCCTTCTTAGAAAACTCGGGGGCGGAAATTTGCCTGCTCCAAGAAACTCATTTGCTTCCAAAGACTGGCACAGAATGCGCTCAAAGGCCTTTCCACTCCAACACTACTCCTCAACCCTAGAGATGAAAGTGGGGGTGGCCTTACTGGTGGCACGTCACTTCAGGGGGACAGTTGGGGACAGGGTGGCTGAAACTAAGGGGAGGTTCCTAGCATACAACATCTGTATCGGTGGGTTGGAAATGGTTGTGGGCTCCCTTTATGCTCCGACCTCCAAGCAAGAACCATTCCTCAAAGGAGCACTGGCGATGTGCTGCAGCCTAACACGAAGGCAGTGCTGGTGGGCGGTGACACAAACCTTGTAATGGACCCCAATACTGACAGATCTGGCCATCGCCAGGGGTTTGCCGGGGCGATCACACCGGAGGGGAGCCAGTAGTTGTTAGACTGGGGGTTCGTGGACCTGGGGCGAAAACACCATCCCGTCACCCCGGGATTCACTTTTTACTCTCACGTACACTGCACCTACGCACGCATTGACCACTTTTTCGGTAACGCTGACATGACTCCCCTGGTAGATGACATGGAGGTACTCCCAGCGGCACTATCTGATCACGATGCGCTCATGCTACACATGCGAACCCCTAGGGTCACACTGCGGAAGGGTAGATGGCGCCTCAATGATGCACTCCTGCAGCACAAGGGGGTGACGCAGCGACTCCAAGACCGCATTACTGAATATCTGCAGACGAAGGATACCCCGGAGGTCTCCCTGACAGCAGTGTGGGGGTCGCTTAAGGCGGTGGTGAGGGGGGAACTAATTTCTATAGCCGCGGCGGAAGCCAAAGAACGGAGGGATAAACAGCACTCTCTGTCCACACAAGTGCTCGAACTAGAGCAAGCTCATAGCCGAACCGGAGCTCCCAGGATTTGGCGCCAGCTCAAGGCGGTCAAGGCCCAACTCGCAGGCTTAGATCTAGATAGGGCGGAGTATGCAGCCCTGAGACTGCACCACACTTACTACGTAGGTGGCGAGCTGCCTCAAAGCAAAGACCCTGCGAGCGAGGGTCCCCTCCATTCACACCCAGGACGGGAAGATCGTCTGTGAGGATGACCAAATTGCGGAGGCCTTCCGAGAGTTTTATGCCTCTCTGTACACGGCGGAACCACCTGCCGGACAGATTACGGCACAATCTTATCTCCATGACACAGAGATAACGCCCCTAGATGAACCCACTAGGGCCTCCCTCGAAGTGCCCATCAGAATTGAGGAGGTCATCTCCGCGATCGCGCGCCTCAAACCTCTAAAGGCCCCGGGCCCGGATGGCTTTTCAGCAAGCTTTCACAAGGCTTTCTGCCCCCAAATTGTGCCGGTATTAACCAGTCTTTTTAATTCCTTCCAGGGCAGGGGCTCCATCCTCAGGACATGTTGGAGGCTGACATCGTGGTTATCCCCAAGCCGGGCAAGCACCCATCCCAATGCAAAGCTTATAGACCCATCTCACTACTTAACCTCGACCTGAAACTGTTTACGGGCGTGTTGGTGGCGCGACTGGGCCCGTGTCTACCGGGAATCATTGAACCGGACCAGGCAGGATTTATCCCGAGCAGGCAGTGCGCAGACAACACCAAGCGCCTGCTTCATGTCATTGATAAAGCCCACTACAATGACTCTGACGCGGTCCTTCTGTCAGTAGATGCCGAAAAGGCGCTCGACAGAGTGGATTGGGAATACCTAGACGCTGTCCTGGCCCGCTTCGGGTTCGGTGACCGGTTCCGCACATGGGTCGCTAGTTGTTACGCCGCCCCACAGGCCAAGATCACAGTCAACGGGTACGCTCAAGCCTCTAGACATCCGAAGGGGCACCAGACAAGGGTGTCCTCTATCGCCCCTGCTATTTGCTTTGTATATCGAACCATTGGCACAACGGGTCCGAGACAACAGGTCCATTGCAGGCGTTCAGTTTGGTGGGGAACCGCAGACCATAAGTCTGTACGCAGACGACGTCCTGGCAGCTCTAGAGAACCCCTCGACATCGGTGCCGGCCTTCCTCTCGGAAATGGAGAACTTCGGGAGCGTATCGGGGTTCAAGATGAATGTAGAAAAATCACTAATCTTGCCCCTAGGGCCGAATACAAGAGCTGCGAGACGTGGCCACCGGCAATACGGGGGTCTTCAAACTCAGATGTCAGTGCCCTATTTGGGCATCTCCCTAACCCCGAACACGGCCCAAACGTTTGAACAAAATTACACGGCTCTACTAGCTGCCCTGCAGGGGGACCTCGCGAGATGGTGTCGCCAACCGTTTTCATGGTTGGGACGTGTGGCTGCAATAAAAATGACTCTCTTGCCGAAGGTCTTGTACTGTTTTAGATCATTCCGGTAACTCCTCCAATAGGCATGCTCAAACATTTGCAGGACTGCATCACACACTTTGTATGGGCCGGTAAGCGCCCGCGTCTGCACAGGGACCTGAACACACGGGCTACGGCGGAGGAAGGCCTCGGGGTCCCTGACCTGCTCTGTTACTTCCACGCAACGCAGCTTCATTACCTATTAGAATGGAACAGACCCGAATCGGAGAAGCGGTGGTTATTTCAAGACCGGGCTATGGGTCAGATGTCCCTATGGAAGGTCCCGTTCTTGGGGCGAAAAGATAGGCCCTCGTATCTTAAGAAATCGCCCATCACGAGAACGGTAATGCAGGTATGGGACAAGGTGGCGGTCCCGAAAGGCCTCACCACATTTCCGTTCCCGATGTCCCCTCTGTTTGGGAACCCGGCGTTCCCTCCGGGGATGATCCCCGGGCCGTTTCCACAGTGGAGAGAGGGTGGCTGGCGACCTCTTCAATCCAGGGGGCTTCATGCAGATGCGCACCTTGCAGGAATACTACACACTCCCACAGATCCACCGCTTTCAGTACTTTCAGGTCAGACACTGGCTCACGGAGAAAGAAAGTGCTACCCCATGTGAGCAGACCCCTAACAAACTACGAGTAGTGGCTACACACGGAAACGACAGACAAACACGCGATCACAGACCTCTACATGATGCTCAGTCCACCCCCCCACCCCCTGCTACGCGGTCAGCGGGTCAGAATCGATGGGAGCACGAACTAGGATGCCCCTTCACAGACAAGGAATGGCAGGACATATATTTCAGGGCCCGCCACACCGCCCGCAATGTGGTCAGCAAACAGGCGGCGGTGAAAATAGCATACTACTGGCACCTTACACCGGTACGACTGCATCAGAGCAATCCACGCAGGGGCCCTGGGTGCTGGAGGGGTTGTGGCCAACAGGGAACACTCACTCATATCCTGTGGGAGTGCACAGAAGCCCAGGGGTATTGGGAAGAGGTGCTAAAGAGCTTTGACACACACTTTGAAACAGAGATTCCCCGATTTCCGGCGTACATGGTCCTCGGTCTCCTCGGTCTCCCCAACGCCATCACATTCCCTCTCAAATCGATCAGGGGGAGGCAGATGGGGCTCGCGATGGGGGCGGCCACTCAACACATCCTATCTCTTTGGGGCACTCCGAGGAAGCCGAACCCATATGGGATGGCTCCACCGACTGTGGTATATAATGGGGATGGAAGATACAGGCCTCCCTCACCCAAACACGTGACACATTCCTCGACACTTGGCAACCCCTAGTCTCTCTCCTGTCAGAGGAATTCACTGAGATCACCCGCCCAAAATACCTTAGGGTGCTCCGGCTCCCAGACGACTTCCGGAGGGAGCCCCGATCTCCCGCTCGAACGACGCATCTCCTGCAGGCCCTGCAATGTCTGGCATCAGCGCACTTACCACACTGGGAAAAGGGAACGAGGGTGGGACACGGGTGGGGGAAGGGAGGATGAGGGATTGTTGGTTGTTAATGGGACCGGGTCAGAGTTTTGCTTATCCCCCTGGGCCTCACTAGCATTCAAGGACACACTCTATGCTGCACCAGTGAGTCCCGCTCCGTTGGAAGGGGGAGGTAGATGTTACTCGCGGGGCGATCGCATGCACGCCCGTACGTAAGTGCTCAGATTTACTATTCCCAATTCAAACTAAGCCACATTGAGAAAAGTGTTGGACTCTATACAGGTCAGATCATTTACTATTGCCACTCCAAACTAAGCCATACTGGGGAATGTGTTGATCCTAAAGGGGTCAAATGTTCTACTCCCACTCAAAGCTAGGACACATTGGGTAAAATGTTAGCATCTAAAAGGGTCAAATGTACTATTCCCATTCCAGACTAAACAACATTGATGAAAGTGTTTGACTCTAAAGGAGTCACCTTTACTGTTCCCACTGCAAACTTAACCACAATGGAGACAGATTCGGTCTCCTAAGAGGTTGTATTTACCATTCCCACTCCAAAATTAACCATGCTGGGTACTCTAAAAGGATCAGATTTACTATTTCCACTCAAAACTAATTTGCATTGAAGAATGTGCAGGAGTCTAAAAAGGTCACAAATACTATCCCCACTCTAAAGTTACACAAAAGAAGGAAAATGTTGGACTTACAAAAAATGATGTACACTAATACCATACAAAAGACTGTACACACACACACACACATACACACACATACAACCACACACACACACGCACACACACACACACACACACACACACACACACACTCACACACACACACAAACACACACACACGTAGGTAAATTAGAAAAAAGAACAGCATTTGATAACTTTACAAAATGTATCATGAGTAATTCAGATATAACAAAATAGACATCAAATATTTCCAAAAATGAATGTAATAAATGAAAATGTATCAATATATTAAACCAGGGGATAGTGTCCCGACTAGCTAAGAAAAAGGGTTCCTTCTATCCTATTGGTCCTGATGAAAGCCGTTGATCCACTGGGGAGCAAGTAGGCTGAAACATGTAGTCCTGTTTTTAATTGAATGATGTGGGGGACTCCGTATACATCCCTATACACATCTACTTCTGTTTTAACCTTATCGCTATCTAGATTCTAGAACAATCAACTGATGCCAGATAGGAAATAATTTTAGATCTTTATTCTGATGCAGGTCCCACACAATCTCTACGGTCAGAGAGATTACCTCCTGGCGGTGGAAAAGACCCGAGGATGACGCTCTGAGTACTTGGTACGTCAGTGACAAAAACATACCTCTGACTGAAAATAGCTGTTTAGGGTCCCACAGATTTTTCTTTAGGTATTCTTTCAGAACATATGATCCCAATCCCCTTTGAGGCTTTTGGTTAATATATTAAACAACATAATGTATCAATTAACACATTTTATCATAATGTAAATATTTAAATAACATAACATGTATATTTGTAAAGCACACATTTACCCAGAAGGGTATCTTGGCGCTGAATAACAGATGTTTATTGTTACCCAACTCAATAGTACTCATTTTATCGACCTCAGAAGGATGAAAGGCTGAGTAGACCTGCCGTGATTGGAATCTGTGATCATGACGTCAAACACAGTCCCCTTGAGTAGATGCATTAGTCTGCTAGGCCACCAGACCTGGCTAGAATCACTTCCCACCAAGTTAACTTCAAACCCAATAACCCAAATACAAAACTACATATTAATTCAAAAACATTAGTTATATAAACCATACAATACAATATAAGAAAAAAGAGCTACATGTTTACGCTAGCAAAAGAAAATTAGATATTTAAAAATAATTAATATTATTTCCATCAAAATCATATACCAAACAAAAACGCTATATGCATATTAGGTCCAAGAATATTGTTAAGTCAATGTTATTGTAGAACACCCTGTCAAACTCCCTAACTAGACCCCACTCTCACATTTCAGCCTGACTGCCAACCTTAACCTTAACATGCCAGCCTCCTTCTCAATATCTCACACAACTATGCTCATCCAGGGGTCAATCTCTGACCCCAGCTTTCAACTCCCTTTGCTCCTAGTCCTCTTGAAACATCTGCCGTGAGATTTTCGAAAACATTGACACAATATTACAAACACCAAGCATTTACTAAAATAGAGATGATATTGCTACCCTGTCTACTTTAGATATGTTTCGTTTGAACAGTACAACTGTCAGTTCAACCAAGAAGTGCATAGAACTGTCTAAAAAAGAATGTGTTTTGATTTACAAAATTATATTTCATACAGCCAATGTTTTATGCATCGATATTTGTCTGGAGCTGTTTTAATAGTAGGCCTTTCCTAGACAATTACCTGGAAGGCTTGCTTTGTAACCAGCGATGAAAAATGGAGGGGGGGGGGGGGGGGGTGAGCACATACGTGTTCTGAATGAGGGGGTGTTGAACATAACCATACGCTCAGATATTGGTGCCAAAGCCACCTGAAGCCTATAAACTATAAACATTTGAACTATATCAGACATATCTTCTTTCTTGAGGAGGAAGTGAGAAGAAACCCCTTACCAAATAAACGGTTACGGTGTTTCAGCGAGTTATGTACTCACTGCTGACACAGATGTGGAAAGCAAGTCATGAGGCTCAAATTCAGGAGGACCAATTCTGCTTTTCATCCCTCTGAGGCCATTCGCTTAACTACAATTTAATTGTTTAGCAATAACATAACGTAATGTACAGCAACATCATTTATTAATTCACAAAGAACATAGCACTTGTCCAGTAACTGTCTTTAAAAGAAGAAGCTCAGCAAGAGGACTCATTTCCCATCCTCCATCTGTACAGGAAGGGACATCACTGGATTTCCCGTGATCCATTAGCACAGGAAGTGACATTACTCAATTTCCCATCATCCATCTCCCCAGGAAGTGACATCTCTGGTTTCCCGCCAATACTGGGTTCACTTAATTGCGGCTGCAGTGTACTGTACAGTGGACACGCACAATGGGTGTGCCGCTGGGCTGCCAAGGTGCCCAGAGGCAACCTTGTCTGTGCCAGTACCATCCTGTACCAGGATGCCTGGTCTTCCTCCCACCCACATTTCTACTGTTATTACTCCACCACGATCCTCAGCACCCTAAACCTTGGTTGTATTCCCTGCACTCTTGTCACACTTTTCCACCCAACTCTAAATGCGCACTCTCCTGCTCCACCTTGCATTTCACATGCACCTTCCCTCACTTACCTCACTTACCTCACTTTCTGCACCTCACACACCTGACACTCAACACACATCAGGTCACACTACATCTCAACCTTCCCTGGCCTGCTACACAACCACTCACTGGACCTACTCTTCCTGACTGAAACCTGGCTGACTCCCTCATTGACCCCTGCCCTCTCCACATAAATCCTTCCCTGATACAAAATCGCAAGACAGGACAGGACCGGACAAACAGACCAAAGGAGGAATTCCTATCAAAGATTCAATGAATCAATGCAATGATTCACTACCTAGGAAAGCACGTCCACCAACATGGAACACTGTACATCAAAACTCCTTATCACTGCCAACTATTTCCTGATTGGTACTCTTGTCTATCGGCCCCCAGACCATGTGCCAACCCCGGCAGCACCATTGCGAACTTGTTGCTCCCCTGATTCTCGTCTCCAATGCCTTCCAACTTCTCAGCGACTCAACTACCACCTGGAGGACCTTTCTGATCCCAAAATGACCAACTTCCTCAAGGTACTGTCCAAACTCAGAATCAAAGTGAATTGTTTGTTTGGTTCCGCACTCTTAAGTGAATGGTGTAAGAGAATTGTATGCTTTTGTATTTATTTGTCGTGGGTACATTGGGACAACAAGAGACTAAAACCAGGGCAATCCAGAGAACAACCCAGCCAACCGGCTGATAAACCAACAGCAACTACATCGACCATACATCAAACGCCGGTGCCTTTTTTAGCGTCAGGCACCAGACAACAAATAGAACCCGGAGGAGCAAACGTACAAACAGATTCTGTACCAATCTCCAAAAACACGAGGAGTCAGAGAACTTAGTGATAAATATATCACAATATCAAACCAGTAATTCGGAACTACAGACATTACAAAAAGGATCATCTTATGTCCCTACCTACCACTCGAACTTACTAGAGACTAAAGTGTGTATATACAAATTCCTCAGATCGCTTAGATTAAGACACTTTTTCAATAACGTCATAGAACCATCAACCACCGTGACAGACAACTCTGAAAATACCCTCATGGGTTTAAGAACTAAAAGTAAATTCATAGCTCCCGTGAGCCATAAAGTCTTAGATGCTTTTGAAAAGGTCATTTTGATGGATATGGAAGACACATTCAAACTTCCCAGGCCAAAACATTCAAATACGTCAAAAAAAGTAAAACAAATCCTAGGAAATTTAGCAAATAATCAAAGCATCACCATAAGGCAAGCAGATAAAGGGGGCGCATTGGTTATAATGGATACCAACTACTACAATGAGAACGTGCAAACACATGTCCAAGACAAAAATGTATACACATGGATCCCACAAAAGAATTGATCAAAATCTTAACAACTATTGTGCAAAATGCAGTGGACCAAGGTACAATAGGTCCCAAAGAAAAAGAATACCTTATAAAGGACAACCCCACCATTCCTTACATATACATGACACCTAAAATCCATAAACACGCAACATCTATTCCGCTAAGACCCATCGTATCCACAGTTGGATCAATTCACGAACCAGTAGGAAAATACTTGGACAAACACTTTCAAAATATGGTTCAAACAAGTTCTACATATATCAAGGATAGAACACACTTCCTAAACATCCTGGAGGCAGAAAAAGCAAACTTCACTACAAACATGATCATGGCCAGTATAGACATCAAATCGCTATACACTTCCATACCACATGATTTGGGCATGTCTGCAGTTGAAAGTTTTTTAATACACGAGAACAAATCAGAAGCACTAAAAGTATTCTTAATGGAACTGCTACATTTCACGCTATATCATAGCTACTTTAAATGGAAAGACAACTTCTTTGTGCAAATGTCGGGTACATCTATGGGCAATTGTGCCGCGGCGACCTACGCAAATACATTCATGCATCGATATGAGCTAGACCATATACTAAACAACGAGGAGTGGACCAGGAATTTAATACTGTACAAGAGGTATATCGATGACATTTTTGTTTTATGGAAAGGAAATGAAGAAAGCCTAATCAATGTGTTAAACCAACTCAACCAGATCAATGAAAGAATACAATTTACCTTCACTATCGATAAAAAAACATTATCGTTCTTGGACGTACAATTGACTAATAACAATGGGACAATCATAACAAGCATATTTACAAAAAAAACAGACAGAAACAATCTACTCCATTTCAAAAGTTTCCATCAAGCTCCCCTTACACAGCATCTACCATTCTC
Organism: Lissotriton vulgaris; assembly: GCF_964263255.1. Lineage (NCBI taxonomy): Eukaryota > Metazoa > Chordata > Amphibia > Caudata > Salamandridae > Lissotriton > Lissotriton vulgaris. The sequence goes on from NC_141699.1 coordinate 180,003,952, forward strand.
GCAACTGTTACGCATAAAGCGTATTGCTTCAAATGATGACCTGTATCAAAAGCACAAAAAAGAAACTTTAGAAAAATTTTAAAAAAGAGGCTATCCCCAATCCATCTTGGATTCCGCGTGTGAAAGAGCGGACAAATTACAAAGGGAACATCTGTTAAAAACAAAAGTAAAAAATGAAGAACAAAGAATCGTTTTTGTATCCAAATACTCTACGAACAGGTTGAAAATTAAAAAACTTAATCAAAACACACTGGCCAATGTTGGCTCTGGAGGAAGATTTCAAAGGCATATTCAGACATCAACCAATCTTTGCCTATGAACGAACCAAAAATCTAAAAGAATTGGTTAAAGAGACAAAAAAACAAGAACACAGCGCGCACAAAGGCACTCTACCATGTCACAATTGTGGCAACTGTTCCGCAATCATTAAAGGCAACACTATAAATCACCCGCCGGAAGGTACACCGGTGAAACTGAAAGTCACAGGAACATGTGACACTTCCAACGTGATCTACATGTTGAGATGTTCTTGTGGTCTCTCATATGTAGGAAAAACCCAGAGAAAAATTAAGACAAGGATAATAGAACACAAAAGCAACATTCGCCTGAGGAACGAAAAATCCACGATAGCGGTACACTTTAATGACGCCAGACATAATGTGAGTCAATTAAAATTTTGTGTCTTGGAAAAGGTGGCCACCCTTCCAGGCAGGGACAACAACAGTCATTTGTTACGCAGAGAAGTATTTTGGATTGACTATTTATGCACCCTACAACCCAAAGGGCTTAATGAAAGGATGGATTTACATTGTTACCTATAAATTGAACTTATGAACTATATGATCTCAGACTGTCAGTTACCACCAATATACATGTCCAGCTCGCATAACTTGTGTTGATATTTTTGCACTCTCAAGTGCACAATTTGTGCTCTTTACGATCGTATTTGCTGTGTATACTTTATTTTTATTTTTATTGTTATAGAGTTCAATTTAAAAGCACACATTTGGTTTACGATTACTTTGCACATTCTAGCCCCGATATTAAGAGATTGTTCGTTGTCATGGTTACATACACACACACTCGCCATTGGATACCTTCCTTCATGTTTACTTTACTTCCGCACTAGTCGCGCACCACGTGATCACGGGCAGTAACCATAGAGTTCATAACGATAGAGCACGGTCGGATAGAACGCTGCATGCCGAACATAGCGAGGAGAGGGTTACCGATCCACTGACCCGGTAAGACACGGCTAACTCGTTCTGATCTGCACAGTTCAGAGTGTGTATTTTTCCGATTCATTAAAACATATTTATTTATATTCTTGCAGCACACGTTGACACGCTGCATCATGCCTATCAAGGTTAGTGCACATTTCCGTGACCCTTACATCCCAACCCGTATATTGTCTCTTAGTACCGAGCCTTATAGGAGGCTAGTAAAGGATAAAACCAACACCCGATGTTATCACAAAGTATGTTCACATTGTTACTTAGCGGTTTTAATGTACTTTTGGTTAAAATATGTATTTATCATTTTGTTTACATCATATTACCTATGACGACATATGATTACTGTTTCTAGATATATTGGAAGTCCCCTGAAGAAGGGCGATATGCTTGAAATGCATTGGGCAAGATAATCATTCTTGAATATGATATAACAATATTCTCGCAAAAAGCAATTGAAAAATATGAATTTTTAAAATCTTCGCTATAATAAATGAATTACCAATCATTGAATCACGTTTCATGAAAGTTTATGAAAAGTAGAAAGGAGTGCATGGATGGATTGCGTCTTGTGTTACAGGATTCATACCTTCAAACTCAGAATCACCCAGCAGGTGGAAGTTCCCACAAACACTGCCGGACACCTACTGGACCCTATTTTCACCGGCTTCAGCAACATCACAGTAGACATGCCCAAACTGAGCACCTGGTCCGACCAATACCCTCGTCAACTTAAGCATGCTCATCTTGCACTACCACAGAAACTCCATCACCCGATCTTCACAACTAGAGCAGAACAAGTTCTCAGAAACGTCCTGGTCTCCAGAACTCTTACACCACTAGCCTCAACACAACAACAACCTCCCTGAATCTGTCTCCAATGTCAACATAGGATAACCACCTGTGTAGACACCAAAAATCTTTGCAAAGCCACAAGAACCAGAACGCAAGCAAGCTAGTAAATGGAAGAGCTCAGGCTCACCAAACGCCACTGAAAACAACTTGACCGCAGATGGAGCCAAAGTCAGGACAACCCTTCAAACTGTGCCTTCTGCAAATCAAAGCCACCAAAATCTCCATGTTCACTTACTACATCAAAAGCAGCACCAATAGCACCAAGGAAATCTTTGCCATTGTGAAAGACTTCACCTCTCCGACAGCAAGCTCCACCAACATAACCCCCTCATAAGACTGCATCTGTGACAATTTTGAGCTCCAACTGGATCTTTTCACTCTCACAGCTCTCATTCCCTTCTCAACCTACACTCCGAGGGCCACCCTGACCATCTGGCCCACCATCACCACTCAAGAAACCTCAATGACCATGCAATACATACACCCAGGAACACCATTGGACCACTGTCCTCACTGACTCTCTACCAAAGGACTTCACTCTATAAGCGCAGCCCTCAACCTGATCCTGAAAGACTGAATCATCACAGGAACCTACATAGGTCCTTGGAAACACTTCACAGTACTCCGCCTCATCAAGAAACCCTCAGTAGGCCCGAAGATTCTAGCCAACAACTGGCTTTCTCCTTGATACACTACCTAGCAAAAGTCATAGAAAAGATGATAAACAAATGCCTTGCCACCACCTCAATGACAACCTCCTCCTGGATACTACTTAGTCCAGATTTAGGCCCAACCACAGTTCTGAGACCACCCTCATCAGTCCCACAGATGACCTCTGGATGATCATGGACAGAGGCCCTCATCCTATTGGACCTTTCCACAGCATTCTCCCATACTTCCTTGTCTAATAACTGCCTAAATCCGGCATCTAAGGATCTGCATTTTGCTGAAGGTTCTCCTTTTTTCAGGCCTAATCCAGTTGGTCAGCCTGTCACCCTTCACCTCAGACTCTGTGAACCTCATCTATGGAGTTGCACAAGAATCCTTATTCAGCCCCACCCTGTCTAAGGCCTCTAATGCCCCACTCACCCACATCATCCTCGTCAACAGAATCATCATCATTCCGTTGATAAACCAGCTCACACTCTCCTTCTTTAACAAAGCCCTAAACACCTGGACCAATTTCTACATCAGCATTACTAAAGTTGCCAGATTGATGAAAACTAACTGCTTCAAGCTCAACACAGACAAGACAAAAGTAGTATTCTTCTGCAAAGACACCTCACTCTTGGACTTCAGTTGGTTGCCTGTCAAGCTCAGACCAACACCCCTCCCTGCAACCCACGCAAAGAACCTTGAAATAGTTATTGACTACCAGGTCACCATGACTGGCCAAGTGAATGCAGTTTCCATTTCCATCTTCCACACACTCAAGATGCTAACCAAAATCTTCAAATGGCTCTCCACCAGCTCTTGAAGAACCATCATCTATGCCCTCCTTAACAGCAAGCTGGACTATGAAATTGCATTCTGTGCCGGAATCAATGTTCAACTGACAAAAAGATTCTGGATCTTACAGTACTCTGTGGCCAGGCTCACCCTTAACTTCCCACCCAGCACCCAGCACACATCACCTTACACCTCAAAGAGCTCCATTGGCTCCCCATCCATAAACAATCACTCTTCAAACTCTTCACTTACACATATAAAGCTGTAAACAACATTGGCCACGTACCTAACAGCTGCATTAAACTTCCACAAACCAACCAGACTCTTTTGGTCAGCCAGACTTCTACTCACACAAACCCCTGCATACACAGAAGTAGATCCAGTGACCGTGCCTTTTTCTATGTTGCCTCAAGAACCTGGAATGACCTGCTCCCTGCACATCAGAGCCACCTCCTCAGGTCTTGAATTCTTCAAGAAACTGAGGGGCATATTTACTAGGAAACTGTCACAGCGTGACGTTAAGCCAAGAAGGCTAACAACACACTCCAACCGTTTCCAAATGCAGGTATGCCCTGTATTCACAAGAATACAGTGCACCCCTGACTTTCTCTTAGCACTGGCCTTAAATGTAGGCCCCTAGCGCCAACACAGGCACTCTTGTTCCATTGTGCAAGGGTGCCTGTGTTGCAGGGAAAGATTGTTTATGCGCAGGAAGGTTTCCCTTCCTGCACATGAACAATCAGTAATGACGTTTTGTAACTTCTATGTGTGCTGCAAAATGCAGCAGCACACATAGAAGATGCAAGTCACCTTTCTTTTATTATGATTGTTTATGTGCAGGAAGGGACATCTTCCTGCACATAAACAATCAATGGCGTTCTGCTGTTTCGATGTGTGCTACACAGCAAAAAGTGGGAGAAATAAATCATTTCTCCTTGTTTCGCCATGTTAAGACCAGGTTTTCCCTAGTCTTAATTCTGGCACTGCCCCATATTTACATCACCCTCTGCCGCCATTACCACGAGCGAGGGAGCCTAGAGACACGCCCATCTCTGCTGGCCACGCCCCCCTCACAAATATAAATAGAGCGCGCTGACCACTAGCGCTGCCCTATTGACAGAGTCACTCCTGAGGCGAAAAGCCGGGAGCTTTAGAAACTGAAACTATCGCTTTTAATCATTGTATGCTGTGATTTTAATACCACTTTTTGCACATTGCCCTGACCCTGACACCCACCCCAGCTTCGCCGATCAGCTGATTTACTTGCTGTATTCGGCAAAAACGCTTGTTTCTCTGCCGCCATTACCACGAGCGAGGGAGCCTAGAGACACGCCCATCTCTGCTGGCCACGCCCCCCTCTGACGCCCGAGCTCCCACTATAAAAGCATGAGTCAATGCCGGAAGCGCAGCGGACGAGCGCAGCGGGCGCACCAATGGCGCGCCGAAGCCACGCCAAAGGGGTGCCAGTCTGCGCCAGTCCGCGCCGGACCCGCGCCCAGCACCCAATTTCCTAGCCGGCTACCACGCCATCCTAGTAAGTTACTGAAATACTCTTCCTCCGATCTGTTAGATATTAAAAACATCATGTTTCGGCAGGATTGCCCACACTTCAACTTAGAAGAGTGTTCTAACGTGACTCATATAGCCTGCCCATACTGCAATTTTAAATTCACTCGCTCCCTTACTCAGATACCACTAATTCCAGGGGCATCTTGTAATGAGGCCACACGCATTAAATGCGCACTGGTGAACGCTAGATCTATGTGTAAACATAGAGAAGATGTGGCTGAATTAATATCAGCACACAAACTAGATATTCTGTTTATAACAGAGACATGGGCCGACTTGGCTTCCGACCCAGATCTTGTGACAGCCGTCCCTGAGGGCTACTATATCGTCAGACAAGATAGACCGGCAGGGAAAAAAGGGGGAGGCCTTGCCATAATTTTACGGCTAGACCTAGCAGTAAAAACCAGAACTTCAGATAACATTCCTGCAGAAACACTATATTTTTCTATCACTTTATCCCCCATCCAAATGTTCAATGGAGTTCTGCTCTATTGTCCCCCAGCGGCCCGAGCGCCTTTTCTCCAATCTATTAGTACTTTATTAGAAACAGTGCCAGAAGCATCCGACTTTACAATACTTGGAGATTTTAACTTTCATTTAGAAAACACAACAGACAAAGATACACTGAGCCTTATTGAGGATTTCGAGGCCGTTGGCCTAAATCAGCTAGTTACCTCACCTACTCACAAAGCAGGTCATGTTCTTGACGGATTATTCACGAATAATCGGGCCATTACCCCCCCTACTGTTACTCCTATTGTATGGTCAGATCATGCAGTGGTGGTCTTCTATGCCCGTGTCAAAAAACACAAAAATCAACACTCGGCAAAAAAGCAACATAGGTCTTGTAGGCACTGGAAAAACATAGATATGAATACATTATCTGAGAAACTAGAAAATAATAAACCATCCAAAGTGTCAGACTCTCAACTAGCAGCAAATAACTACAACCAATGGCTCACAGACACCTTTAATCAAGTAGCGCCTCTAAAGAGAGTGCGCCCAAATCGTGCAACACCATCAGCGCCTTGGTTCTCCGAACCGTTAAGATTGGAAAGACAGAAATGCCGCAATCTAGAAAGGTGCTGGCGAGTTAAGTATGACAACAACGACAAAGAAAGATACAAACAAGCGCTATCAGGCTACAGGAAGATGTTAAGATTGGAAAAAAGCAAATATTTTTGTGAACAGATAGAAAAAGCACAGAACTTCAGTAAGCAACTATATCAGGTAGTGGCAACACTAACAACTATACCAGCAGCCAATACTACTGAGACTACCCAAGATTTCTGTAATCAAATGGCTGACTTTTTCAGGACCAAGGTCACAGAAATCTTTGACAAATTCAATAACATCACGACTCGGGAACCATCAGATAGCTTTAAGAATGCACAACTCACATCATCCTCTCTGAATGAATTTCTCCCTCCATCACTGTCAGAAATAAAAGATCTCATTAAAACAACAATGTCGGGTTCCCCTCTGGATCCTTGCCCACCGACCATCATTAAATTAACATCTGATGTGGTAGCTCCAATCCTGGAGAACATCTGCAGTACCGTCTGTGAATCAGGAAACTATCCTCAAAGATGGAAAACTGCTATAATAAAGCCACTTCTAAAGAAACCCACCCTTAACACCTTGGAATTAAAAAGTTATCGCCCTATAGCAGCCCTTCCTTTTCCATCTAAAATACTTGAGAAAGTTATAAACAAACAGCTGGCTAGCTACATTGATCATAACAACCTGTTAGATAACACTCAGTTTGGGTTTAGGAGAGGACATGGAACAGAGACGGCGCTCATCAAGGCTTCTGAAGAGATCAGACAGATCATGGACCAGGGTGGCACGGCTGTTCTGATCTTGCTGGATCTCTCAGCGGCCTTTGACACGGTCGATTATAACATCCTGATCGACCGTGTCACAGCTATGGGCATACAGGGCAAAGCTGCGGAGCTCCTGGCTTCTTTCCTGTCTAACAGAGAACAGTCGGTAAAGATGGGGAACTTCTATTCACCTACGTTTGTGCTGCCTTGCGGAGTCCCCCAGGGATCCTCGCTAAGTCTGACACTTTTTAACATCTATGTGTCGGACTTGGCGAGGGTCATTAAAACCCATGGAATGGGAGTGACTTCGTACGCCGACGTCACTCAGTTGGTGTTAGCAGTGCATAAAAATGGGATCGAAGTGGCAGCCAACTTTCAGACGGGCATGAGAGCCATCAGTCACTGGATGGACAGTAATTGTCTAAAACTAAACACCGATAAGACCGAGGTAATGGTGTTTGGAGACCTAAAACCATCTTGGTCTTCGATCTGGTGGCCACCAGAAATGGGCAATCCACCCACCCCAGTTTCAAAGGTCAGAAACCTAGGAGTGTTGTTTGACAACAAACTAAGTTTCACCAATCATGCCAATGCAGTAGTCTTCTCTTCCTTTTTCACGCTACGAAAAGTGAAAAAGCTGCTACCTTACCGTCCCCTGTCTGCAGGGAAAACCCTTATGTCCTCCTTGGTGTTATCCAAGGTGGACTACTGTAATGGGCTTCTGCTGAATGCTCAGGAGCAGGTCTTTAAAAAGTTACAAATGGTGCAGAATGCGCTGCACGAATTTTGACCAAAACTCCAAAGTTCGCACCTATCTCCTCCATCATTTACCAACTACACTGGCTCCCAGTAAAAAAGAGAACCAAATTCAAGGCTTTATGTATTATATACAAAGCACTGAATAGCCAAGGACCTGACTTTTTTAGGGAATCACTGCAGGTGTATGTCCCCAAGAGAGCGTTAAGATATGCCTCATCCGCATCCCTATGCATTCAACGGGTGAGAACAGTTACATGGGGAGACAGACGCTTCTTGGTGGCCACCTCGAAGCTCTGGAATACCTTGCCCCACCATATAAAAAGCAGCTCTTCACTGATGATTTTCAGAAAGCAAGTGAAGACCTGGCTATTCATTCAATAATGCACAGGAGGTGCCTCTCTGTCTGCTCAGCGCCGAGACACCATTCGTGGTATTTGTTTGCGCTTTATAAGTTTAGAAATAAATAAATAAATAAATAAATATATGGCAGCGTCAAAATCAATAAGTGTTGCAGCATAATGTTAACCTCATCACCCATTGCACGCCCCTTTCACGCTCAGTGTAGCGTGAAAGGTGGCCTTATTCACATGGCGGCATTAAGCCACTTTAAGTGGCTTAATGCCGCCTTGTGAATAAGGTGAAGTCCCTTTCGCCACGAACGTCAGAAAAAGTGATGTTCTTGTGGCAAAATGGGCTTATAAATATGCCCCCGAAGACCGGACTCTTCACCTAGCCCTTGATCTGACTTGGGTCATACAGCTCCTTTTCAGTACTAGGATTCTCTCCTAGGTGTGTTGAGCCCTATACAAATACACATAACATATAAGTTATCACAAATGGAAAGAAGTATGATCAGTTCACTGCTCTTTTACAGGCATCTGTTGTTGATTTAATTACTCTCCCTTTGCCAACACTCATGCCTAGATTTACAGTGCAACTTTGCTCTGTGCCTGCAAGCCTTATAACAGGGAAGAAGTCGAAGCAATGATTTGCATTTATTTGCTTCTCTCAAGCACCTGTGCAAAACCTTAGGACATAACCCCCCAAGTTTGGTTTTTGACAAAACAATCCCAGACTGGTTTCCTTATCAGACTGAAAACAAAACCAACCTTCTAGACACATTCTCTGTAGTTACATTCTATCTGCCAAAGAGGTGTATGTAACCTCTAGACAACCAACCTGAAGTGGAAAGTTCTGTTACATGATTTAGGGGCCAAGGCAATTCCTGGAGGATGGCCCGTTGTTCCATCAGGGCAACAGAGTAAATTACTTCATCGCCATTGTGGCTAGACTGCCTGTCAGATTTACAAATGGCCGCCAAGCTAGCGGTTTTAAATAAAGCATTGCCAGAAACTGCCATAACTGTTGTTCCAGTCAATGCACTTCGCTGTTTGGTGCATGGTTCTGTTAACATGACAGAGCCCTTCCAAAACTGTTTTTTTTTCATTTTCAAAAAGAAATTCCTAAATATGCATTTTCTTTTTAAAATAAAAATGACAATTCTCTCCTCACCATGGGAGTCGTCTCCCATGTTGAATAGAGCATTTATCGATTTTCACTGCATTTACCACCAAGGATTTCCTGGTGATGATGACCGGTGAAATTCCATCCACCTAAATCAATTGGGCAGAATTACAGGTCTGCCTCAGATGCTCCTTACGCCACAGGGCTGTCGACAGGGTTCATTCATGATAGAGCCAGAGTAGTGTATACAGTGATTAAACCTATGGTCCGCACGCATCTAAATCGGGTGGGAGGACCATTATTTTGGTGGTAAGCATACTCTGTCAGCTTGCATTCCTTTACAGGTCGAAAGGCCGTTGACACATGTAAAAAGACAGACTGTTCCACACAGAAAGTTCTGTGCTACTATGAATTGTTCTCTGAAATGAATTCCATATAAAGATTTGACAGCCCAAGTTGTTTGTCTCTGCGAAAAAAGCCTGCAAAAGGCCTCCAATGCCAGAAACACAAAGGGCTCCAAGTGGGTGCCTAATGTTGTTGGAATCAGGACAAGTAGTTTAGCATTCTGCCATATTACCAGAAAAAACTATGGTGAAAATACATCTTCTTTTAAAATGATGGTTGATGAATGAGAGCTATGTATGTTGCCCAGCAATTGTCCTGCCCACTTTATCAGATTGACCCTATGAAAGCAAACCTCCCAATTCTTGTAATATCCAAAAAAGAAATGACCTGGGGCATCTACTGAGTAAATTTGAGAGTTGCTTAGTCAGTTTGGTCTCTAACCACCTGCTGCCATCTGGAGCATTTTTCTCATCCAGAGAGTGTTTTATTCAAAATAATTTCTTAAGATGATCTGAGGATGTCAGACTCCATCTGTCAGTGGTGGCTCCTCCACTGAGGCGGAGGAGCGTTGCCCACTGTGCAATTCAAAACAAAAAAATAAAATGCTAATAAAGCAATGCTAGTATCAGAGTTCAGTTAGTCTGTATTCAATACTTTTCCAATCATAAAAGACACAATACAATCATAAAAGTGTAATTAAAAGGGTGTCACCCTAAAAGCAAACAATTCTTACAAAATTTAATACAAAGGCTATCGAAGAGTCCCTAGCACTTATATCAATAAAATAGGTTTTAAGAACAATCCATATAAAACATTTTCATAAAAAGTCTACATGGGAGAAGCCACTAGCCAATAATGTACTCAAATGATAGTTCCTTGAATAGGGAGATCTGTCCTTCGCAGTGCCCAGGCCCAGCTAAGAAATTTCATAGTGGCTATGACTATATCTGGTCGGGTATTTGTTACCAGAATGCGCAAAGCTACCATACCCGATCTGGTACCTAGGTTAGAACAAAGCGGCTTAAGCCATTTACTGCGGGGGCCCTTATAGGCCGGGCAGACGAACAGCACATAGGTTATTGACTCTTCCTGAGATGAACACGAGGGACAGTTGATGTCTAAAGCCGTATTCCAATTTGCCTTGAATGACCTCAGCGGTAGAGTGCCCACTCTGAATTGGTGATATAATTTCCCATCATCAGGTTTCGTGATCAAATTCCAGTAGGCCTCTGCTTCCACTGCAAACTTGTGTTCCAGGAAGATACATACCTGTGAGCCTATTACTGTCCACCGCCGACAGGGTCTTCTTAGTGATCATATCCCAATAAAGTGCTTGGTACTCATTTTTACTGGGAAATGAATTCCCTATTGGGTCTTCCCACAGGTGTCTAAGCCCCATGTCATACAGATTGCACCTAAGCTTCTGGAGCCATTTGATTTTCAAGGACAAATCAACATTTCTAATATGCATTAAATCATGTGCATAAGAAGCCAATTCTGGAGTGGTCCATAGCCTCCTCCAATAAGCTTTGGGTATACATCTGGCCACCTCATCAAAGGACGTGCAGCCTAAATCTAGTAGGAGAGGCTTTGTAGGGGTGGATTGTGGGAGGGCGGTCAGTGATCTCAGAAACTTGCATTGTGCCCGGACTAGGGATGATAGATTTTCGAACCCCCAAAGTTCGTCCCCATATATTATTGAAGCTCTGATTTTCCCATTGTAAATTGATATAGCCTGCCCCAGCGGTTTAGTAATTGAAAGTCGATGTTCTTTTAAGAGGGCACCTGCTAACTAATTGTGCCTTGGAAATGTGATGACCAGTTCATCCACCTGCGTATAGTCAGACCTAAATATGTAAAGGTATCCGTTTGTTCCAAAGGTGCTTTGTTCATTTCTACTCTGCCTTTAATAGATTTATGTTTATGCAGCACCATGAACTTTGTTTTATCAACATTTACTATGAGGTCATGGTCATTGCAAAGATCTATAAATCTGTCAAGGGCACGTTTTCAGACCTGTTTGAGTTTTAGATAAAATTAAAGTATCGTCTGCAAACAGTAAAAGAGGAACCCTTGAACCGGCAAGAGTTGGTGCATCGGTTGGAAAGTTAATGTAATAACTGTTTACCTTATTTATGAACAGAGAGAATAAGGTAGGTGCAAGGACACACCCTTGCCGCACTCCCTTGTTGACTGGGAACCGATCAGTTAATTCGCCCTGCTGTCCCTTCCTTACCTGGGTGTAATTCGCCTCATGCAGTTAAATAATGAAATGGAGTTTTATAAAGCGCATTTCTACCCGGAGGCCTCGTAGTGCTGAGGACGGGTGGGAGGGGGTGCTGCCAACTAAGAACTACTGAAAGAGAAGTGTTTTCAGTTTTTTGTGGAATTCCAGAAGATCAGGTTCGCTGCTCAAGGTGAGAGGTAGGGAATTCCAGACAGAGGCAGCGTTTCAGGAAAAGGAACGACCTCCCCATCTAACTCGTTTGATTTTTCTAGTTAATGCCAGAAAAGTAGTACTGGAGCATAAAGCTCTAGGAGGGTGGTACGGGGTGACTAGGGAACAAATCATTGCAGGGCCTTTTTGCCACATGGCTTTGTGCGTTATGCACATTGCCTTAAATTTTATCCTGGCCTGTATGGGCAGCCAGTGTAGTTTCCTCAAGGCGGCAGTCCACAAGTTTTTCTAGAATTTCTAAAGGCATCCCTGCCTCCTTTAGTGAGGCCCATAACTTATAGCGTGGCACTAGATCAAAAGCTGATTTTAAATTAACAAAGGCTGCGTAGAGGGTCCCCCCTGCTAGGATCACTGTGTTCCAATAAATCATCATAAATTCAAAGACTTGATCTATGGTGCTAAAGTGGGGTCTAAAGCCCGCTTGATAGGTAGATAATATGTTCTTGTCTACTACCCATTAATTGATCCTACCTAGCACAAGTCTAGGCACTATTTTCATTAGGGTGTCAATTAGGCTTATCGGCCTGTAGTTACTAGGGAAGGCACGATCGCCCTTTTTATATATCGGAATGATTTCAGCCCCACGCCATGTATCTGGAATTGGCGCACCTCTAGCCATAGCATTTATGATGATAAAAATGTATTTGGTCCAATTATTCCTGTCATATTTATAAATGTCGGCCAGGATGCAATCTGGGCCGGGCGCCCTCCCTGCTGGGATGCCCTCCAGGACCTTTTCTATCTCCCTTTTATCAAAGGTGAGGACAGTCTTGGTATTGACCTCAGGGTAGGCTATTACATTGCTAGTTAGGGAAGCAAATTGGGCTTGATAATGCTCCATCCAAAGTTCAGGAGGTACACTGTTAACTGGTGCGGAGTCAATCGCACCACTGTCCCATCTCACTAAATGCCAGAATTTAGTCCTGTTATTCTCCTTACTGGCATTGGCTAGATTCACCCGTCTGTCCTCGTCCAAGGCCTTCTTTGCCTGTAATTGCGCTTTTTTATAATTTGCCCTTGCTATTTTGACCTCATGAGGTGCTCCTGTTTTAATTATGTTTGAAAGTTGCTTGAATGCAATTCCGCATGCCTCATCATACAATTTAGCTGATTTTTTACAGTATGTCTAACAGGGGATGTATGACGTTAGAACGCATACATTGACAACGCGTACCTTTACAACGCGTTCGTAACAACAAAAGTTGTTACCACGCATTGCGCTGGGCAGCGCAAAATTGATTAATTTAATTTACTATTCCAACACCAGTCCCCGTGGATAGTAGGGAAGGTGTTGGGATAGTAAATTAAATCATTTACTATCCTTGAGCGCCCCCCAGTGCAATGCGTGGTAACAACTTTCGTTGTTACGCCCGCATTGTAAAGGTATTCCGTGGTAATGCTTGCGTTCTAAACGCTGCATACCCTAACAGGTCTTCTGCTTTTTGTAAACAGTGACTTTAATTTAGCAAATAAATCCTCGTGGGCCTTCATAAGGTCTTTAAAAGGGTTATCCGAAATATCTCTAGAACCAAGGCTTATTAAAGCTTCCTCTATTAATAACTTAATCTGCTTTAGGGCACCTTCATCTTCAGAAACTACTGCCCATTTCAGCCGACGGAAATCATGGGTCATAATTATGTCTCCTATATTGGTTCTCAAAGCAGCCTTGGGGTGATCCAAACCCTTCCTAGCTAGAGTTAGTAAAAGTGGGTCGTGATCACTCTCTGGTCTATGGTGGACCTGCATATCCGCAAGTCTGGGCCATAGCTCTAAGCTAAGGAGGATGTAATCAATTCTGCTACCTATGGTCCCATTAGCGAAGGTATTAATACCTTCAATATCTGAGGGGGTTCTTCCATTAGTAGCCCTTAGCCCCCTCCCAGAGGTGGAACATTCTTCAAAACTACCACTAAGGGAGCAGCAGCCGGAGGTAGGCTAAGAGCAGTAAAGCTTTGTCGCACACCATTGTATTCCATATCCCTATTTCCTTGTGGACCTATATTTGTGCTGGTTCTTCTGTCCTGACAACAGTTATTACAGTTAGTGTTCTTAGCTGGAGCTGTTGCTGTTAACATCTTACCATCCCCCGGGGGGCTCTTGATTGATTGGGCAAATTCTCCTGATAAATTCCCTAGATGGGCATCGTTCCTATGCAAAGAAGTAGTTAACTTATGTGGTGCTAGGGCTACATCAGTAGAAGCCCTGGGGGCAGTATGTTTCGTAGCTTCTGGGTGCGGAAGCTTGGATTTAGCTGTAAGCAAGACTGGGACCGTATTCCCCAAATTGCTAGATATATTCACATCAGCAGATTTTGGTTGGGCTAAACGGTTCTCTAGTGCAAAAAAGCCTGTTTTAACCTTGGATTCAGTGTTTATTAGGCGTTCCTCAATTTGACTCAATCTATAGGTAATTGGAGTCAATAAGGTTACTAATAGGTTTTCAAGTCTTCTCCACATTTTCTCACTTGAGTTTGGACTGGGGCCACCCATAAAAGCAAAGTTAGAACTTGAGCGGGCGGTAGCAGTATTATCTTGTGCCCTACACTTGTCAACTGGAACTGAGGCTCGTCCTCCGTTTTTGTTAATCCTTGGTGCTTTCACTGTAGCTGGCCTCTGTGAACCACCTCCCTTTTCCTTTTTGTCGCTGGGTCGGGGATCGATTGAGTAGTTATATTTTTAGTTTTGGAAATAGATCTGCCCGTCGTTCGCGGGAGCACAGTAGAAGCAGTTGTATTTGCAATTACAGGTAATTTTGCGGCAACCTCCAGTGACCCAGTTGGAGGAGTCACAGAGCCACTCGCCTCATCAATGAGCGTAGGTGTATTAGAGTTGGTGACCGAGTGGAGTGGAGAACGAGCTGTAGCAATTAAACCCAGTGAAGATCTTTTCGTTTGTTGCGGATCCAGGGATAGACTATGCTCTGTTAAGGCTATCTCTTTCTCCAGGACAGACGTAGCCCTTAGTATGAATTGATCTAGAGTCCCTGCCACGCTGCTACCAGTGAGTGCACCTATCCTCTTCCCTTCGCGTTTAGTCATCATGATGTTAATTACAGAGCCCACACAGTCACTGTATACACTATACTCAAAAAGTTTGATAGGATGAATTACAGGACTGACCTTGCGATAAAATCAGAGTTAAAGGGGGGGCCCAGCCCGGCTTCGTTCGGTCTCCGTCAGGCTCAGAAGGGCCCACCCTTGGGCCAGGCTTCGTCCGGTGCGCGTCCACGTGCGTTCCGCGAAGCTGCGAGCTCCTTTATTCTCCCCGCAGCAGCAGGCCGGCACAGGTGAGGGCGATCGTTGCAGGGGTCAGAGGCTCCCTGGGTAATGCAGTCCACCAGTACCAGCAGTTAGGCGAAGCGGCTCCCATTAAGCGGGAGCGGCGAACTCCTTTATTCTCCCAGCAGCGGCAGGCAGACACAGGTGAGGGCGATCGTTGCATGGGTCAGAGGCCCCCTGGGTAATGCAATCTTCCAGCGCCAGCAGTTAGGTGGGTGAGCTCCTTTATTCGCCCCACAGCGGCAGGCAGACACAGGTGAGGACGATTGTTGCAGGGGTCAGAGGCTCCCTGGGTAATGCAGTCCACCAGCACCAGCAGTTAGGCGCAGCGGCTCCCGAGAAGCGGGAGCGGCGAGCTCCTTTATTCTCCCTGCAGCAGCAGGCAGGCACAGGTGAGGGCGATCGTTGCAGGGGTCGGAGGCTCCCTGTGTAATGCAGTCCACCAGCACCAGCAGTTAGACGAAGCTAGTATCATTTTATTTAACCGCACTGGCTCAGTTAGTTGGGGGGCGGGACTGAGCTGTTTAGAGCTGGGGAATGAGAGGTAGGCATTTCCTAATGGCGCATGACATTTTGGCCAGCACGAGTCATGCACACTTTGAATGTTCTCTACCCAGACTGCATTACAACCTGTGTGGAGAAAATGCACAGTCTCCCACCCCCTGTCTGAGCGCTGAACCACAGAGCATAGACCAATCACAACGCTGCTGTAAGGCAGCGTTGTGATTGGTCAGGGCAGTCTGAGAGGCTGTGTGCTTCCTGGTTCTGGCTGCCTGTGTGAAGAGAAGAGGACAGAGGAGGCCGGCCATATCCAGGCGTTTAATGTTTTTTTCCCTCTGCTCCCTCCCCTCACCCCCATTTGGTGGCAGCCGCTACTGCCAACTGTGATGTTTGCAAGAATTTGGCTTTGAAAGTCCATAATCAGAAGGGAGAAACTGCTTTGTTAATCTGTGACCAGGAATACTAGTTTGGCCTTAGGCAATGAATGCAGTATCAAGTACCATTGCAAAAGGAAATGTATTCAGTGAGCACAAACGCTACATCCTGACAGTTTAGCCTCAGCTTAACCTCGACAATGCCCAGATCAGTGTCCAAATCCAGCACAAAAAGTGAAAAACCTTCCGATTTTCCTACAATCAGACATAAAGGAATCTAGCTTTCCAGCACAAAGTGACTGTCACTATGTCCACTGTGCCAGACATACTATCTATCAAAAAGTGTATTCCAATAAATCAGCTCCATACTAAATCTAACCAGCTGGACCACCCAACCCGAAATTCCAAAACCTCTGCTGTTCTTAAGGAGGCAGCCTCAACAAGCTTGAGTTGAGGAATTCAGAAACGGAGATAATAGTGAACAATAAAAGTTCTTAAGAAATAGCAAAAGGTCCAGCAACAGGACGCAACTTTTAACAGTAACAGATTCTAATTGATTTTCTCCCCAGTCCCAGCTAAAGCACTGTGGTTTCAACCATAGTATATGTTATTTTATGAACCGGTCTCTAGTTTCCCCGAGCTGATTTTTTCATTTGACCCGACTCAATGGAATCTATTCTTGTGCAAATGGAGAACTCCCCGAAGCCCTTTGCAGATGTGGCAGTGATATGCAATACATCTTTAGAATACCTAACACAGTCTCATTTGTATTAGGAAATGCAAGACTACGGACGATCTCATCAACACTTGTCAATGGCATCCTTTAGGTAAAGATGAATCCATTCCTCCCACGTTGCATACTGACAGAACAAGAGAAAGTGTACTTCTTTTATGCATAAAGCAATGCAAATTACTAAATTACAGCAGGCTAGTTTCGGATGTGCAAATTAACCGAGTTCTGCAAGTTTAACATGACTCTCTTAACCTCACAGTTTATTTCGAGCTCCAGAAGTGTTGCATTGAGGTTGTACTATACTTCTAATGGGAAATCAGACTGCTTTTCTGTCACTTGCAAACAGGATAATAGCTTAGCAGCACAGCTGCCTTATTATGAGGAGATGTTGTCTAGTGGCTGATCTGATTGTGATCCCACACTGACAGTAGGCCAAACAATATATGTCGTCAAATCAACTCATTTGCATTATCTCTAAATGTAAATATCTATAATGTAAATGTGCAGAAAAATCCCATGTACATGTTTCGGCTTTGTTAGACATCACCCTGGCATTTGTACATATTAATTCAGCTCACTAATACAAATTGCTGTATGTTCCAGAGCAATGCCAGGTTTTTCATTCACAGTTCTGAATTTGCACTCATTAATCAAACTTACTATTTATCCAGTGTCTTTCATGTTACACGCAAATTAACTCTACTCTCATGGGCAGGGACTAGAATCTGAAAGTATGGAGGCCTTTAAAAGTGTTAGGATTCTCAAAAATTGGTGAATTTGTTAGAATGCATAAACAGGGGTAAAAATAGTGGGCTGTAGGGGTTTACAACAAAGACAAAATAAAATCTAACAATGTAATATTTTCATAGTTCTTGCTTCTAGTGTGGTGCATATGCAACACTTCTAACTTGTGCATTAACCTATATAATCTATCTATTTATTATCACTTTTTAAGTTTTTATTATTCAGATTGTTCTTGTCATATGTATGTATATTTAAGCACCATCCTGGATTGCTGTTAAAATTATGAATTAAGTAAATGTTCAATATATTAGAAGAAGATATATGTATATATAATCATTCTCTTCATTCAGACTTAATGTGTTTCATTTATGAATACACAATGATTATTTTGCAATCATTTTCCCTGTCACCTCCTTTATTTAAGGTGGAAAATATAATGTGACATCTCAATTGTGATATTTGATGATGTTCTTTTGAAAAAAAATGTCTTCCTGTTGGGGTAGTTAATACATTATTTCTAATTATAGATTTGTGTTAATTAATTCTGAGTTTTAACTGGAAATGTTATATGACCAATGTAATAGCTTCCACAAAGGCATTGGTATCATTTTAATTGCAGGTTAAGGAATGTCAATTTTTTTAATTGTCTGGTGGTATGGGAATCGAAAATGTTTCCGATTTTACAAGGTAATTACAATTAATGCAATTCAATAATGCGTATCAGTCATCCGTTTCATATACAAAGTCATTTTTGTGTCCTTCATTTGTCTCAAACCTGTTTTAAAAAACAGATTCCTGAAACTCGGATTATGTGTGTTCAAGGAATTTAATTCTTGTTTGGTTACTTCATCCATAGTTGAATCAGTATTGAGAAATAGCCAATTTTAAGCATATGTTTGTTAACTATCCAAGAAGGCTGTAACAATTTAGTCACACATTGTAATTATACATACAATATCCTACTGCCACACCACTGTTCACATGCAGTCATCGATGAAATAGAGGAGAACCTGGTTTGGGGAACACCAATCATGTGCTACAGGAACTATCTCCATATTGGTACTCCAGGGAGGAGGAAGGGCAGCAATATGAAGGCCACAACAAGAAGGCTGATGAAAATGGCGGTAAGGAGAGGATGAGGTCCAAGAAACCTGCACAGGAAAATAAAGAGAGAAGCCTGCTGAGAGACAATCGGGGCGTGATTGAAACTGTGGCGCATTGCCACCATGTTAATATGAAGATCCAGACTCTCCAGAAGGTCAAAAACGTAGAGCATTGAAGAACAAAGCTAGAGGTCTAATTAATAAATTGAAAATTACCAACCAGAGAAGCTCAGTGAAGCCAAGAATTTAACGTTATAGAGTCACATGCCGATGAGATGCAATTAATGGGCACTCAGGGAGATGTGAACTGAATTGTTTAGCAACATCTCCTCAGAAGGGTGTGTGACAGCTTACCATACAATCCTTTTCTGCACAATCATTGAAACATCACTACCCATTGAACGTGCAACCTGTGGGCTTAGGGCCAGCAATATCTGACAGAGCTCAAGTACAGCAATAACTAACTCTCTATTTCCATTGGGTTTCAAGTATGTTTCATTCTGGCAGGTTATGTCCTCATTATTATCACATTAGTTAGGGAAGGATGAAAATTCTCTCCAATTAAGGGCACACCTTTTTGTGAAGTTCAATGCATTGAAAAAAAATCAAGGTTTAGAATCTGAAAAGATCACAAGCTGAACTTCAGATCCACTTCCGTCCACAAAAGAGAAGCAGGACTCTATCTTGAATTTGGAGATAATAATGAAGTCGGGGTTACAGTGACTAAGGAACTGATTCCCTCAGAATACCGCTAGGCTGTCAGGTCATAGTGACGGTCACCTCATCCTTAGTGTGACTGTTACTAGACTTCTTTTTAAGCATGAGGGGCCCGGGCTGAAGACGCATTTGAAATGCAATAGGTCCCGCATGTGGGGGAGTTTCAGCTAGTAGAAAGACAGGATACCCTTACTCATCATGCGTGTCCCCAAAATTGACAGGTACCACACCACCTTGCTGTGTCCTTAAAAGTGACAGTTCGTGCACAGAAAATATGTGGACAAGATGTATGTGTGGCAGCCCCAACCGGAGCTGAGCTGTGGAAGTGTGGCACAGGGGGTGTGTCAGAGCATGACAGTGTTGATGGCTGTGTTAGGCTAGCAGGGCATTTAGGTTATGTAAAGAAAAATGTGTGCGCAGAAAAGTGCCTTCATGTAAGAGGGCATGTTTAAAATGTGTGCAGAGCAAAGCTGAGAAGAGAAAAAATAATAATCAGCCAGTCCCAAACTTCCCACGAGACTCAAAAGGTTTAGGCTCACAAGTGAAGACGTAAAAACACAAGAACAAAAGGACAACTTCCCAGGTAAGGGCTCTGACATGTCGATGCCAAAGTGATAAAGTGACAACAGTTGTGAGCAGAGCGAAGCTGAGAACAGGGGAAAAAAAACAAATCAGCCAGTCCCAGCCTTCCCAGGAGAATGAGTCCCAAGCACAGCTGATTACGCAGCTCTTCCCAAGACAGGCCGTAGGTTTAATTAACAGATGTCAAAATGCTAATGGGAGTATCTATCAAACAAGGCCCGGGTTAGAAAATGTACTCTGGTCATCCAGCATGTCCCCAAACTTCAGCCGGAGCCAGCTCTTCCCACGATAGGCCACAGGTTTAATTAACAGATGTCAAATGTTAAAGTGGCATAGGGCATAAACTATACATCAGTCAGAACATTTTCCCACCAAAGGGACCCCACTATCTGGTTCTAAACCCTCCCCTCCATAAAGGGTGGTGACCTAATTAGCATGCCAGGACAAGTATAAAAAGCACACTTTAGGGGTCAGCAGAAATAGCCATTCAAAAACCCCTTTTGGAACGCCTTGTTTGGACTGTTTCTGCACAGACCTGCATCAGAAACTTAAGGCCACAATGGGTCAGAGCAACTTCTCACAGATTGACGCTGCATGCTGCGCTCTAATGGAGGTAAATAAATAGGTGGATGGTGCAGTGTTGCAGGCTTATGGGGTTATTTAAAGTATTGGTGGGGAATGTATTTAATGTGAACAAGGTTGCATTTTAAAAGGGGTTTAGCGCTATGTAGGACTGTGTTTATATTGTTTTAAATAATGTTTAAAGAGTTGTGGACTGAGGCCTTATGTGAATAAGGTTGGAGGTGAAACGTGGTTGTCATTTTAGGTTTTTTAAAAGGAGCAAAGCGCATGGGAACTGTATGTAATGTGTATATGCGGTTTATAGAAGTATTTTACCATGATGGGGTACATTTATTGCGGGTAATGCTAGAGGCTATGAGGATGTAAATGTTCGCAAGTTAAGCTTTTAAAGGATGTTTAAAACATATAGGGCTTGTATATGAAGTGAATAATGGTGCTGCTTTTAAATCAGGGAGTTTAGCGCTATGTGTACTGGCAATTAATGTGAATATGGGTGGTGCTGTTGGGGCTGTGGAAGAGGCTGCAGGGGTGTGTATTTAAGGTGCATAATGTTAGGGGGCTTATTATGGGACATGCAGAGACATCAGTGTATTTTACAGCGCCTAGAAAACATTTTTCATGAACAGTTGTGTTAATGGTTCCAGAACATGCAAAGCATATTAAGCAATTTACAAATAAAAAATAACACAGTTTTGTACTCACCCAAGTGTTGCCAGTGTGTGATTGTATGTGTGGGACCCTGTTGTTGGCTGATTCTCCGTAGGACTTGAGGGGCCTGAGCTTGCTTCTCCATGAGGGGCGGCTCTGGGGGTTCTGTTGGTGAGTTGAGCCTCACACAGGCAGTGCCACTGGGGCCGTTGTCCAAGGTTGGATGTTCGACCCCATGAACCCAGATACCATGTTGGGACTGCGGGTCCTACTGTGGATGGATGGGTGGCTCCCAAGGTACAGAGGGGATAATTCCTGACCCCGAGCCCACTTCCCCATGTACGGGGCTCTGGGGCTCTAATGGTGAATGGTCGCGGGTGAGTTCGAGTCCCCAAAGCTTTTGTTGTAGACTCCAGAGCCCACACAGGTACAAGCGGGGCTCTGGGGGCTGGTGCAGATGGACTCAATATAGGGCACGAGGCCCCTAGGATTTTAAAATAATGGCCCCAGAGCACGTTGTGATCCGGGCGGGGCTTTGGGGATTTGTAAGGCTGGTGTCTAGTGTGGGGCTTGAGGTCCCTAGGATTTTTAAATAATCACCCCAGAGCACGTGGGGGTCAGGGCTCTGCTCGGGGATGGTGTGGCACGGGCCGTGTGTGGCATGGTCTGCACTGCGGGGGTTTGATACCCTTATGATTTTAAACTAAAAGCCCCCAGAGCCCGCAGTGGTCTGTGCAGGGCTCTGGGGATGTGAGTGGATTGGGTTGTGGTGGGTTCGAGGTCCTAAGGGGTATTTTAAATAAGGGTCGCCAGAGCAGCATGAACCATGGGGGTTCGATAACCCGATGATCTATCCCGCGTGGTTAGGCATGGCGGTTATGTAACCCCAGAGCCTATGCGGGTTGTGAAGGCTCTGGGGCTATGTAGGGGCTGGGGCTGTATGAGGATTGCAGGCCCATTTTCATTTCAGCAGTCACCTAGAGCCTGCGGTGTTCCATGCAGAGCTCTGGGAGGAGGCTGTGCAGGTTGGCAAGTTGCGATGGGGCCGAGACCCAAACTCACTGTTGTAGGCCCCAGGGTCCCCAGTGTTGCAGGCGCTGCTCTGGGGTTGGGACGGCTGGTGGCTCCCTGGACCTGCGTGGTTAGGCATGGTGGCTATGTAGTTTCAGGGAAGCCTTCCGCGGCGTTACGAAGGACAGCCCCGCCCGCCCCTCCTTGATGTCAGGGATGTATCCCCAACAATGACATCACAGAGGGGCTGGGGCCGTCCTTCGTTAACGATAGCTCAATGCCTGAAATTCCTTCAGGGCGGCTGTGCAGAGTGTTGGGACCCCCCACGGGTCACCAGAAAAAAAAAACCTGTTTACAGTCGCAGGAACCGGATTAGCAGCGTCCCTGCAGCTTTCAGGATTTCTTGTTTTTGGGGGCATTTTATATAGCGCAAACTAAACCTAAAGGTCTTGGAGCACATTGTACATGTGCAGCTGTTACATTGCACAAGGAGCACAAGTATATTTTGGTAGGCCTGGTACTATTAAGTGATTTTGCCCTGAATCACAGGATGTTGAGCAGGGTGGTCGCCCCTCCAGCCCTTTTTAAAAGCTGCAGCCATGCATGTCTCCTACAATTTCCAGGCAATAAATAAATAAATAAGTGTGCGAATACCACCTGTGGTTAAGGCTCTTCTTGGAAAGAGACATGTGTTTTTGTTAGCGGAGGTGGTGATTTATCATACAATACCCCAGATGTTTTATATGCATGCTGAAAAGAATGTGTACCAAGCAGCCCTTAATCTGTATATTATGGCTGAGATACCCGCCACCCCCTCTCAACACAATCCCCAAAGGAGGGAAACCGGAAACAGCTCTTAAAGTTTTTGGAAGAGGGAGGGAGTGACCCTCCCGGCCGTATTTATTAAAACAAAAATTAAAACATTAAACAGTTCATATTAATGTACAATTTCATTACCACATTGCGATGTTTGGCTAACCTTAACAGATTCTCTAATACAGAGGTTCTCCTAGCCGAACTAACATCCTACAAAACATTTTCTTGAAATATTGAAATTGTACATCCTAACGTTTAAGGGCCAACGGCAAGGTCGTAACCGGTGTCAAGATCCCTAACCAGAAATACCCCCCCCACTTGGGAGGGGCGACAGCACTGAGGCGTACCTCAAGTGCAAACTACCAATTTCCCTTGACTTGACGGGGGCACCAATAAACTCGACGCCAGTTAAAGGTCGTTCGAGGACTCGTGTGAGGTTATCTAGAAGGTATCGTAGACCTCCCCCCAAACCCCGCACAACTTACCACATCTGCCGTCGCAGACGTTACTGGCCCCGGGAAATTCCCCAGGAGGGGGCTGTAACCCCTCCTACACAGGAAGGGGCCTTGACCGCCTTTCCTTTTCTTTCGGCGACCCATCCTTAGAAGGGACCGCCTCCCCGTTGAGGGGCCAAAGGCCACCTCTCCCGAGCGCTCCCATCCGTGTTGGGTGACGCCCACTCATAGGGATCTTCCAATTAGTGCTCACCGATCATGACCTTACCGCCCGACCAAAATAAATACGACAATTCTAACTAAATTACTAAATGACTCAATTACTTGAAAGACAGTAACAACAACCACTTTATTAAAACATGCTTACTGATGAACACTAAAGCAGGATTACTTTATTTGTAAAACATACCACAAATTGACCATTCTTTATTGCATATTCAACGTTATCACGATACTAATCACACCTGTAAACAAAGAATTAGAGTTACCACCTCAAACTTTATTCAAAACAACTTGCTGTCCTCAGGGGCTGGTGGGTGGGTCAAAATTGGCTCTTTGTTCCGTCTCGAGCTCTCGTACAGCGAGGAGGTGCAGCTTCAGAGCACAGGAACAAGAGGATGCCTTCAGGTCTTGCGTCCCTTTTTATCCGTCTTCAGGGCGGGCGTAAACCCGCCCCTGCCTGCCCCGAGGGCGTGGCCAGCCGCGTCAGTGTCTAGGCCAGCCCACTCTAGGGCGGGAAAAAGCGCGCCCCGGCTACGCTGCTTCGGGCATACCAGCCGAGACGCGCCTCCCGCCCAAAATGGCTTCCCGGGGGGATCGAGGTACTCTGCCATACGTTCGGGGGGACCGAGTGGTCGCCCCTTTCCATATGGCTGAGATACCCGCCACCCCCTCTCAACACAATCCCCAAAGGAGGGAAACCGGAAACAGCTCTTAAAGTTTTTGGAAGAGGGAGGGAGTGACCCTCCCGGCCGTATTTATTAAAACAAAAATTAAAACATTAAACAGTTCATATTAATGTACAATTTCATTACCACATTGCGATGTTTGGCTAACCTTAACAGATTCTCTAATACAGAGGTTCTCCTAGCCGAACTAACATCCTACAAAACATTTTCTTGAAATATTGAAATTGTACATCCTAACGTTTAAGGGCCAACGGCAAGGTCGTAACCGGTGTCAAGATCCCTAACCAGAAATACCCCCCCCACTTGGGAGGGGCGACAGCACTGAGGCGTACCTCAAGTGCAAACTACCAATTTCCCTTGACTTGACGGGGGCACCAATAAACTCGACGCCAGTTAAAGGTCGTTCGAGGACTCGTGTGAGGTTATCTAGAAGGTATCGTAGACCTCCCCCCAAACCCCGCACAACTTACCACATCTGCCGTCGCAGACGTTACTGGCCCCGGGAAATTCCCCAGGAGGGGGCTGTAACCCCTCCTACACAGGAAGGGGCCTTGACCGCCTTTCCTTTTCTTTCGGCGACCCATCCTTAGAAGGGACCGCCTCCCCGTTGAGGGGCCAAAGGCCACCTCTCCCGAGCGCTCCCATCCGTGTTGGGTGACGCCCACTCATAGGGATCTTCCAATTAGTGCTCACCGATCATGACCTTACCGCCACAGGCCGGATAGTTGACCGGCTATCCGGACCCCCCCACAAAGCTCCTACCTAAAGGTCATGTTGTAACGTTTTTAACCATGCTAAGAAGTCTCCTATGAGTAACTCATTCCCCACCCGAGACAAATGCACACCATCCCCCAAATACATACTGTCATCATTAATACAGCCATGCGAAATAGAATGCAATGTCCTGGAACGGAACAACCTACTCACTTTGTTATTAAGTTTTCTAACAGAATGATTCAAAGCGGAAATAGAAATAGCCCCCCGCCACACCTTTCGTGGGATCATATGGGACCACGCAATTGTGCACCCCGGAACTCTCCTCGCCAACCAACTTACAGTGGAAAGCATTGCCTCCAGGAGAAGTCGTCTACCGGTGGTGACCAAATCATTGCCCCCTAAATGCACTATAACTATAGCCGGCGGTGACCTTGTCCGCCCTAACAGACCCTCGAAAAATGACTGAAACTGGTCAATACAGAGACCGCCTCTTCCGTGGAAGGACACCCTGTACCCGTATTCCCCAGCTACGTGAATCATATCACCTGCTTTGAATACGTCCGCGGCACGCCTCACGTATGAGTGGCCCACGACCCACACCTCCTTTTTCACAGCCGGTGATGTCTGACCGCTGGCCCGGTGTTGGGTCGACTGCATAGTCCGCCCCGCCTCGTAGGCTTGCGTAACTGAAAACCAAACAAAAACAAGAAGCGTGAGTACATTATTACAGCTTCACAACATGTGCAACCGCACGTATCTCTTATAACAATTGGAGGACCAACGCCCCACTCGTTTCACTTGTTCAACATTAAGACCCCTGGCTGTAGCTTCCGTAGCAGCCCCTATCCGAAAGGAATGGGTCCCAAATTCGCCCGGGTTCAAGCCCGCAGCGGCAATTGACATCGCAAGCACCCGCTGAAACTGAAATTTCGTCAGTGGGGTGGCGTCTGCGTGTCTTAACAAAGTCCCCCCCCATGATGCCACCCTTCGTGCTAGGTAATCTTCTAAACACTTTACCGGACACATGGAGGACCCGGGAATCCTGCGTATGATTACGCAGTCACCCATCCCATCTTGATCAGTCTTGGACCTTACAAAGGAGACTGTCATTGTTTCTCCCCTGATCTGAACGTGTTCCTGGCACAAACCCCCTGCCACATCCAGTTTGTTCCTTGCAACTAGTTCGCTTACCCGCATCGCCCCGTGAAATGCTAGCGAAAAAGCGGCTCGGAACAGCACCGCCTCAAACTGAGATGAACATGTGGCCGGGAGTGTGGCCAACAACTGGGACAATCTATCCAAACCTATCGGGCGCCTTTCATCTAATCTGCGACCCTCAAGGCGTTGCCACCCACGCAGCGCTTTCTGTACAACGAAAGACGCTGTCGGGTCCTGGATAGCGTGTGCTCTGGCAACAAAGGAAATGGCAGCACGATGCCTCTGGGCCGTAGCCACCGATTTCCCAGCCCTACGTAATGACAACAGAAAATTCACTACCCATTCCTCGTGACCCCAAAGCCGCTCTCTATCAGTCCCCAAAAAGGCTAAATAGGACCGAAACGCCCCTTCGTATGCCTTCCTCGTCCTTGGTGCTAGACTCTCTCCCACGAGGTGACGAAGTTCGGGGCACCGAGAGACCAGAGAGCTTCGGGAAAGGGTGCCGGCTCTGGGTCCGCTGAGGGAAGGAAACCCGAGAAAGCCTGCATTTGAAAACGAGACAGTGCATCAGCCGCCTGATTCATTACCCCTGGGACATGTTTTGCTCTGAATAGCACATTCAGTTGCATACACAGTAAAACAATTTCTTTGAGCAGTCTTAAAATCAGTTTACAACGTGCTGCCTGACTATTGATGCACTCAACCACGGTCATATTGTCAGACCAAAATATGACAGAGTGATCTTTGAACCCTTCGGGCCAGGTTCTCAGGGCCACCAAAATGGGAAAAAGTTCCAGGAAAGCAATATTAGTTGTCAGACCACTGTCATGCCACCATGTCGGCCATCTCTGTGCCGACCATTTTGTGCCAAAGATGGCACCAAAACCTATGCTTCCTGCTGAATCTGTCCACAGCCCCAGCTCGTCAGAGGACACGGCTGGTTTGTTCCAGACCACTCGACCATTAAAATCCGCCAGAAATGCTAACCAAATACGCATGTCCTGGCGGACCTCAGCCGATAGTCTCGTGTGATGATGGCCCTCCTTTAGGCCGCCCATAGCTTGGGAAATTGACCGGGAAAAGGGGCGGGCCATTGGTATCACCCTCAGGAGCAGTCTGAACGCTGATTCGATATCTGATTTCGCCATCAGCGCCCCGGGCCCCAGGCGGTTCAAAATGGCTACGGCCTCATCGAAGGATGCGTACCGCACCGAACACACTTCTGGATCTATTGCATCGTTTACAGAAAGACCACGTGGAGCTGATAAATTATGAATCAGTCGGAACTCGCCTGGATCCTTCTTGGGGACCACCCCTAAAGGGGAACAAACAAAATTCTGGACCGGGGGTACACTAAACGGGCCGGCGACCCGACCTCGAGTCACCTCTTTCCGGATCTTATCCTGTACTACGGTCGTATGCTGCAGGACGGAAAGTTGATTTTTACACTTTTCCACACCCTGAAAGTCCCCTACCGGGATGCGGAAACCATAGGAAAAACCGTTCCGCAGCACCCCAGCAGAAGTACGATCCGGGTATTCACTGAGCCAGGGAATCATCGCCAAGGTATCAATCGGGGTAGGTAAAGGCGCCCCTCGGACTATATTAGACCTGTTTGGCGCCTCCTCTCCCCCCATTATCACCCGTTTTGGCTCTGCACGTGGACTCAGGATGGGACGACCCGCATCCACTACACTCATGTTTAAATTTACACGATCCCTGTGGCCTAGTACATTTACCTCTGTTGAAATTAAAGCAGAACCCCCTTTTTCCTGCAGTGCCGGCAGGTCTCGAGTGATCTTCGGTACCCGTACCTGAACGAAAGGGCGTCCCCCCATAATGGCGGGAGGATTCGCCAACATTACTTCCTACCAATGGCATTTTCAACATACCCGTCTCCTTCATTTTATCCCATGTCAAAGAATCGTAACAATCCCAGGTTAAGCTTTTGTTATGCTCCTTCGCCTTTCTAAACAGATTATCGTAGCAGAACCAATGGTTACCCTGGTGTGATGTCGAGTACCCCATGATTCGCGACTGATAGGTTGGCAACTCGGAAAGCAACTCAGGCCTACGTTCCCCTAAGATGGACGTAAAAATTCCCCATGCCTTGCCCCAATTGCCAATATTCTCGTTCACTTTAAAGGCGGCCATTTTCGCGCGCCAAACACTCGGGTGCATGAGATCCTTCTGACCCTTAACATGCTCCACCTCATAATGATCAACAAGCAACGAGAAGATGTTCACATATTCCCCTGCCCAAATTTTTTCCTTAATCGTCAAAGGAACATGTTGACCCAATCTTTCTCTACGAGAGGGTGCTGACTCATCCCTCGCAATCGGCAATGGCCGCTTACCTGCACCGGACGCTGCCTCTGCGGTCGCACCCGTCCCTGGTGTCCTGTCCACTACTGCAGCCGGCACGGACACCTTGGCTGCCTCCCGTTTCTCACGCAGTTGCTTCATCAGCGCCTGCGCGTCGACAGCCGTGGCGCCCTCGTTACCTTTACCCAACCACGCTGCCAATTGTGCTGCCAGCTCGGGCGGCATATCGTCCTCGGACACGGGGGTGACCACAACGGGTATCGGATTCCCCTCCTCCGGCACGGGAGTTGGTGCCTCGAGCAGGGCACTGGGACCCGGGATGTCTTCTCCCGCTGCTCCCCTCCTGGGCCTCTTGTTTTTCCCTCCCGGGGCTGCTCCCGCCAAAGGACGTTTTGGTCCCCCTTCCTCGTTCTTATCCACCCGCTTCTTTAGTTCGGACATCTCCTTCATGAGAACACGCAGCATCTGTTCAGTAGTCATGCGTTTTCCCGCCTTCTTCGGCATTTTCCAACAGAGTAACTGTAAAACAAACAAGAACGATTAAAACGCTCAAAATTGGCTCTTTGTTCCGTCTCGAGCTCTCGTACAGCGAGGAGGTGCAGCTTCAGAGCACAGGAACAAGAGGATGCCTTCAGGTCTTGCGTCCCTTTTTATCCGTCTTCAGGGCGGGCGTAAACCCGCCCCTGCCTGCCCCGAGGGCGTGGCCAGCCGCGTCAGTGTCTAGGCCAGCCCACTCTAGGGCGGGAAAAAGCGCGCCCCGGCTACGCCGCTTCGGGCATACCAGCCGAGACGCGCCTCCCGCCCAAAATGGCTTCCCGGGGGGATCGAGGTACTCTGCCATACGTTCGGGGGGACCGAGTGGTCGCCCCTTTCCAAATGTAATTGATGGTTGCTCATTGTGTTTCAAATATCCTGTTGCTACTTGTAGTTTATAAGTTAAAATCCTAATATAGAAGTGTTTAATAAAGGGGTGCAAAGAACAACATGAGCCCTGAAGGTTGTAGATATATGCATAGGTTAATGTTGTACAGGCGTTGGGGCTTGTGTGTAGGAATGAGGGGTTCTTATTAAAAATGAAACGTCAAGGCAAGGTTGTTTTCAATCTTGAAGTTATGATTGGCGTTTTCTAAGGTGTATGTAACAAACTGTAATGCCTTGTTTATGTGGTGTAGTTTTAAACAGCCTTTTTTTATCTAACCCTAAACACAAAACATCCCGGTAATAACCATCACTGACGCAGAAATGCTCACCCTGCAATCAGGTATATGTATTTAGAGTTGTACAGTTCTGAGTAGTTTTTGTATACAGCTGTCTCAGAAGCTCTGCTTTTCTAATGGTATCCTCATGTATGTATGCTTTTATAGATTACTAGCTTACCCGTCGCGCGTTGCTGCGATCTCAGAAGAAAGGACATTTAAGGAAACTTGTTATGATAACATTCAATTTACATTGTGTCATTTTTATTGAAACGTATTCATTTTAATATGGAAAACATTTTAAAGTGTTGTTTTAATTCTGTTTATTTATTCGAGTGCTTGTGGATACACAGTATTTTTTGTTTTTCCGTCTGGTGCGTAAACGAATAAATCAGAAGGTTTTCTGGCGCGTGAGCTGGCCACATACAGTGGTACATGTGAGAAGCACGGGTTCTCCAAATGTAGTCCATACACTTGCAGAGATTATCCTTGTGTTTTGTTGATGGTCATTGCAAAAGCAAGTCGCACCGTAAACTGTAAACGTTCAGTATTGGAAAGATTATGAGGGCCCTGGGGGGCCAATATTTAACACATTTTTTTTTTTTGCCAGAAACCTTCGCGGGAATGTATTCAACAACTTTTAACAATTTTTTTTTTTTTTTTTGCCAGAAAACTTTGCGGGAGTGTACTCAACAACTTTTCAAAGTTTCATGGCGATCGGCTGAATGGTGTAGTAATGCATAGAGGACAAACAGACATTCTTTCGTTTTTATATATATAGATGATGCCGCTCTACAACTAGATCTTGATGATCTAGAGCAGTACCTGGGAGCTCAAGACGCGGTGAACATCTTGCAAAGCACCACAGTTTTTACAGGTAAAGCAAAAATGCTTGGGTTCTTTAAACTAAGACTTAGGTTTTGTTAGACCAAAAACCACAGTGGTAAACTGTAGGAGGGCTCCTCAGAAGGGACTGCTAAGGCTGTGTTTATGCCGCAAATGTGATTATTTTTTTTCTTTGCTGGGCCCACAGAGTCATGCACGGTCGGCGGGGATGTGCAAGAGACTGCAGAGTCACAGACAAAAGAAAGGCCACTAAAGAGGAAAGCTTCAACATCTGGAAACGGATCGGTGACAAAGGAAGGAGCTAGGAAAAGACCTCTGTTTTTACAAAAGGGTGCAAAAAAAAGAACTCTCTGAGTTTTATTCTTGCAAGTAGAAGGGGCCACCGCCATGTAGTACTGGATGTATAAAGGGGCCGTGTAGAAATTATTGTGGTGGGGTGTCTGGGGGTAGTGTTACCAGCTTATACAGGTTCCTTATTTTTTCTAATATATATATATATATATATATATATATTACCTATTGGCGGTCGCCAGTAGGTATATATAGTTAGGATTTTTTCTCTATGTAACTTTTGAAAATTCTATGTCTAATAACTTTGGCGTTTGTGGACGGAATCGGCTGAAATTTTCAGGAAAATGGCACATTTCGTTTCTGAGCAGCCCCTGAAAATTTGGGGGGGTTTCGTCAAGGGGGGGCCGAGAAAAAAGGGGGGTCCCAAAACGCGTTTTTAACATTGAGTTTTCCATAGGGCGTTTGGCCTCACTTTTAGCTCGAACGGCTG
Organism: Lissotriton vulgaris; assembly: GCF_964263255.1. Taxonomy (NCBI): domain Eukaryota; kingdom Metazoa; phylum Chordata; class Amphibia; order Caudata; family Salamandridae; genus Lissotriton; species Lissotriton vulgaris. The sequence continues at coordinate 180,035,383 of NC_141699.1, forward strand.
AATGGATTTGCACGAAACTTGGCAAAATTGTAGGGACTGTTAGCCCGATGTGCCTTTGCTGGGTCTCAATATATGTGCTCCAGTGGATTTTGAGAAATTAACGTTTAAAAAAACAGATATATCTGTGACAGCGTCCCGGATAGCGCTCCAGTTCGCGTACTTTTCGCGTAACGGAGCTTTGCGAAGCGAAGCTGATTGGCTCTCCGGTGTCTGTCAACATTCTAAACAGTCCGTAGCGGCCGCCATCTTGTCTCTCGGTAGGATCGAGAGACAAGAGGAGGCCAAAGCGAAGGGGCAAATGACCATAAGGGGGCATAGTAGATCCTCCCTGACCCCCTAGGTTTGATGTGGAGGCTTAAAAAGGGCCCCGCGCGACCAAAAAAAAAAAAAAATCGTTTTTTTTCGTGGGGTGCACCCGGTACGCGTACCGGAAAGCGGTCTGGGGAACGTACTATAAGGAAACAAGAATGATTGACTTTTAACTTATTGTATGTTTATTGATTGTTTGTTTTGTTGTTTTTTTTTATTTACGTAGCAACATGTAGGTAACAATGCAGAGTCTAAAAATCAATAATTGCCGTCTCCTTTGTAGATATCTTGCATGTTGTTACAGAAGTTATTGTGGTATATGGAATTCATACCATAGTCTGTCAGGAAAGCCGAAACAACATGGAGGCAGGAGATGATAAAGAGATGTTAAATACACATTGGAGATAATATAGTGGAAGAAAGGAAGTAACTATGAGCAAACTCAGTATGTAACACAAAAAAAGTTGCACAGTATATTTAAAGTCTGATTTCACGTTATAATCAATTTGCTACTAGTTTACAATATACATATAAAAATGAATAATGTGTCAAACTATTTTTGAATTATGAAATAAAAATTTATTATTCTGATTCTTTCTCAAAATTTAAAAGAAATTCTAAAAAATCATTATCATTTTTTTTTTCATTTTGCAGTAGAAAATCTACTGCTTCCACACATTGCAGAAGTTCATTGTTCAGTGAATCGTCATAGAATTGATGGTCAATTTCCGACTCGTTTTTTGTTCCTGCTTCAATTTTCAAGTTATTTTCCTGTTGTCCTTCCATTTTGTATGCTGAAAAATGAATTTTTTAAAAATATATCAGTACAGATAGGGCACTTTTGGGTTTCAGTCCAGACAGGCAGTTTGGTTATTTAAACAGTGATTTTTTCATTGGGCAGTGTATGGTATCAAACTGGAAATATGAAGAAAATTATCAAATAAACTCTTAGTCAATTCTGAATTATACAAGACAAGTCTAACTCCATCCATAACTAAAACAGTGAAGTCTATTTTATTCTATAAGTATTACAGAGTGATAGAATATAACTATCAACAAATGTTTTCCTAATTAGCTTACAGTAGAGAACATACTTCAGTTTTTTAAACAATATGTTACCTTTTAAATACAACTTGAAGTTATCAGTTGACATTTAGTGGATATGCACTTCAAGAAGTAGTAGTCAAAATGGCTGTGTTTCTCTCTCTTTCTTTATATATATTCAGGTACATAACCAATCAAATGTCATGATATAATAGTAGAAATTGAAAGTAATATTTTAATTGGTGGTCAATTCCAACACTTCCGATATGTTTTGTGAAGTAATTTACCTCCGGGATTTTAGAGAGTTCTACATGCTAAATGGCTAAATGGTATTCCAACGAAATTTGTGAAAATGGTAGGGATTGGTATGTAGTATGAGCTAATGTTTAATTGGTGAAAGTGTCTCCAGTGGTCTTTCTGTAAATTACTTTCCCACCTTTTTTGAGCGAGTGCTTGTCAGTGCGTGTCCCGGTACGCGAACCTGCAGCGTTACGGGAGTCCTCCATTTTGTGTTTCGGTAGAATTGAGATACAAGATGGAGGGTAAATAATGTTCAGAATGGGTAGAAGGGGGTACTTTAGATGTATCCTGACCCCTAAGTTTTCTGAGGGTGGCTGAGGAGGCTCATATATGTCGAGAAAAAAAATTGAATTTTTCGCGCGGTTAGCTGCCGGTACGCGAACTGGGTAGCGAACCGGGAAGCGAACATAAGTGAAAATTAGTGAAAAAAGGTACATTCGAAATTTCAAAAGAGTAAATAAAGTTAAGGTAGCTCTGAAAAGAGCTTTTGGGTTCTGTGTAAGTTCTAGATACTTATAAGTAGGAACCAATACACATTCTTAAATTTAGTATGAAAACTCTGTTCCCCTCATCTGAGAAATGCACACCATCTCCTCTGTAGATATCTTGCATATAGTAACGCAAGTTATTGTTGTAGATGCAGCCCATTCCATGGTCTCTCATGTAAGCTGAAACAGACTTATTTACATGCTTCCTCGATTTCTCAATTTGTGGACAAAATTGATTGGACCACCTCCATTTTTGTCTTTGGCATATATTGGAATATACCAAGGCAGTTTGAGCAAAAAGTGTCATCAATTGCCCGTCAAAAAAGTTTCTTCTACAGCAGGAGATAGCTCTGTGCATGGCAGTAGAAGGGAAAATGCATTCAGGGACATTCGTAGGCGAATGTTCCGCAACAGGGTAATTGTCAATTTGCTAAAACAATTTAAGAAAGGCCAACAGAAAGTGGCATTTTATAAGAAAAAGAAAAATGTAGAGAAAAGTATTGATCAGGCTTTCGAAATTAAGCGAAAGTTATTTATTTTGGTAATTAATAGAATTAGGAAACTAAACAAGGTAATCTATGTTTTCAAATCAAATAGTAGATGGAAGAGAGAAGTTAATCGAAGTAATTTTTGTGAAGTTTTCTCAGGAGAATGGATGCATAGTTCAAATAGTGAGGCATTTTTTAATGAGGAGAGTTATTTTCAGGACAGTGATTTGGTGCATGCAGTTGACACCAGTGGTCGAGCTTATGAGGTAAAAGATAGTCAACCGGTTGAAAAAGAAATACTTGTGTCTGCAGATGCAGAAGAGGTGTTAAGTGATGAGGTTTTAGGGAGACGTCCTGAGGGACCAGTGTACACTAGGAAGTGTAGTTCTATTTGCAGTATGCGACAGGATTCCATCAATTTGCTTTGTGATTTTAGACGTTTAATAAGAAAAGTTTAAAACAAAAAATGTCTTTCCAGGAGAGTATGCCAGAGTGTTTTTCATCATTTCAGGATGCTAGCAGTGCATCATAATAAAGTGAGGAAATTAGTGAGAATGTTGTATTATGCTAAGAGTCCAACAATTATGCTTAAACAATTAAGCAGTGCTCTTTTGCATGGTTCTGAAGTAGATGTGAAGAATATTTGTCAAGAAATTGAGTTCTGTTACTTTGCTGGTAAAGAGAACAATGTTGATATTGAACCACTAGAAGAAGGTAATGTGGAAGACAGTGTACAGATTTTCAGTACACATAAGTTTCACAAGGAAATTTCCACGTTTATGGTGAAAACATGTGAGAGGCCTAATTTCACTTGTGTGTGTTGTCGAAGGACTTATTATAAGAATCAGACTAAGTTAGTGGATTTATTTGCAAAAAGTGATATGGAAAACAATAGTGAATGGAAGGATTTTGTCACATACTTGATGGTAGAAAATTGTTTTGATTTGGGAGCGGACCAACGTATGTGTACTTATTGCTATAACAAATTAAACCAAAACCAGATGCCTGCTAGAGCTGTTTATAATAATCTGGAATTAGTTGACAGTCCTTCTGAATTGAAGGATTTAAATACTTATGAATCTATTTTGATTCAAAGTGTCCATCCCTTTCAGGCTATTGTACGAATGGAGCCAAAGACAGGGAAGTTGCCTCCATCAGATTTACAGAGAGGATTAAAGGGTAGGGGTGTTTATTTGCCTTTGGATTTGAAGAAAAACATTAATACAATTGGAGTAGAGAAAGTGGAAGAGGAACCTCTGGTTATCATAGTTAATGGTGTTCCGACAAAGAGTAAGAAAATCTGGCAAGATTTAGTGGATGTTAGGAAAGTTAAAAAGGCAACATTGTATTTGATAAAAAATAATGAGTACTACAAGAATGTATGTGTTGCAGAAGAGGAAGTAAGTAAAGAAGAGGACAGCGATTTGTGTCCTGGACAAATTGAGAAAGTAGAAGCCTCTAAAAAGGAAGAAATATATGAACATTATAGTGTTCATCCTTTGCATTCCAAGGAAGTCATGAGGAATGCTATTGAGTTGTTTCAAATGAAACAAGCCAAAGGGAGTCCCATTAGTGTTTGGGAGGAAAGTTTGGAAGCTCGATGTTTCCCACAGTTATTTCCCACAGGTCGAGGAGGACGATATGATGAGCGACCTGTTCAAATTCCTGCTTCAGAATACCGGACTTTACGATTGTATGCAGAAGATTCTAGGTTTCGTCAATGCATTCCCGATTTATTTCATCTACTGTTTGAAAGTGATCTCTCTGGGTTGTCTTATGCAGTGAACCACATCTTGAAAAGTGGTGTACAACTGCGAAATATCTCGGCAAGGGACTTTATGGATAAAGTCAATGTGCAAGACAGTATTTTGGATTCTCACCTGATTAATCTGATGGCATGTCAGCGTGGTACTAATGAGTACTGGTACCGTCGTCATGGTGACTTAAAATGTATGCTGAGGAACTTAGGAACTCCCACATGGTTCCTGACTCTCAGCTGTGCTGAGTATGGCTGGGAAGACTTACTTGAATTTCTACGAGAGGTAAATGGAAACATTGAAAATATTGAATTCAAGACACCCGGAGAACTGTGCTCTTTGGATCCTGTGAATGTATGCAGGTTCTTCAATCATAGATTTGAAGCTATGATGTCTTTCATCACGAACAAGAAAAATCCACCTCTTGGAGAGGTGTTGGATTTCTTCTGGAGAAAGGAGTATCAAGCAAGAGGTGCTCCTCATATACATATGCTGCTATGGATCAAAGATGCACCCAAATTTGGAACAGATCCGGATGACTTAGTGATGAGTTTCATAGAACAGTATGCTACATGTGCTGTTCCAAAGACAAATGAAGACAAAAGTCTAAGAGAACAAGTTTTACGGTTTCAAAGCCATCATTGTGGAAAGTACTGTTGTCGTAAATTCAGAAATAAGGACAAGTACTACACCAAATGTCGTTTTGCATTTCCACGGTCGGTGATATCAAAAGGAAGAGTGAACAATTTGATGTCTTCGCTGCGACATAATGTGACGAGGAAATCACCCAAAAACACATACAATTTGAAAAGAAATGAAGAGTCCAAGTACATCAACGACTACAACCCAGTGATTTTGTCCATGTGGAATGCTAACATGGATATACAGTTTGTGGCTGACAACTGTATGGCTGTGGCTCGGTATGTGACGTCTTACATCACCAAAAAAGAAAAGACAGAACTGAAGGATATGTGGGAGGATATTTCCCATGAAAAGAGTCTCAGTAAGAAGTTGTACAGTTTCAGTCTGAAGATGTTGTCGCATCGAGAAATCGGAGCTTACGAATGTTCTGACCGGTTATCTTCAGCAAGTCTCTATGCCAAATCTAGGAGTATCATGTGGGCGAGTCTTGGTCTTGCTGCAACGCGTAATCGAGTTCTGAAACCTGTACGGGAAATTGAGTATTTGGCGGAGAAGGAGCCAAGCAGTACAGATATTTTGAAGACCAACATGTTGGATACATATTATCCAAATAGAAGCAGTCACCTGGCGAATGTTTGTCTGTAGGATGTTCTACGCAATTACGTTTTCAAGAGGAACATCAAAGAAGATATTGATAAAGGAGTGTATACTGTAATTGGAAGTGAGGGATGTCTGGTCAAGCAAAGAAAATGTCAATTGGTTAATCATCGAAAATTGGATTGCGAATCTCCAGAAAGAAAAGAGTTTTTCTATTTAGCTCTTTTGCAACTTTTCAAGCCTTGGCGTGCAGAAGAGGAACTGCTTGGGGATTTCCTCTGTTACGAAGACTCTTTCAATGCGGCCCAGGAGTCCATAGAATGTCCTGTTTTTCCAAAATATCTAGAAATGTTGAATGCAGAAATCAAGCAGGAAGCAACAATTGCAGCTGAGATTGCTAGAGACAGTTCTCAGGACAGTCAGAGTTCTGTTTCATTGAGTCAGGATCCACTAGGAGGACCAGTTATCGAAAATGAAGCTGCCACTGCCATGATTGAAGTGGAAAGAGCCATGGCACATGCTCAGGAGGATGCGGTTAACTTAGAAGATTTGGAAAGACAACTCAACGTTGAGCAGAGGAAAATATATGACGAAGTTACCAACCAAATTGAGCATGGATTAAGTCATGAGAAGAAAAAGTACTCATGCACGTCGTTGAAGCCTGTCCGACTATACGTGAGTGGAGAAGCAGGAACTGGAAAAAGTTTCCTCATTAAAGCAATTTCATGTTATCTGCAGAAAAGGACTGAGTCATCGCTGTCTTGTGTTGTGACCGCTCCAACTGGACTGGCAGCTCATAACATTAAAGGTATTACTTTGCATCGGCTACTGATGCTGCCAGTGGAGCATGATAACAAATTACAATACCACAAGTTATCTGGGGATGCTTGTTTTGAAGTATCTAGAGTCCTGAAGAAGATGAAACTTCTTATCATTGACGAAGTAAGCATGGTTTCCAATGTCATGCTTGCCTTTGTGCATTTGAAAATGCAGGAAGTTCTTAAAACAGAGTATGATGTGTTATTCGGTGGCAAACACATCATTGTTTTTGGTGATCTTCTGCAGCTGACACCAGTGAAAGGACAACCAGTGTTTAAACTGCTTACACATGAAGATACCAAGAAGTGCCTAGGGAGCATTGGCAACGTTAACATATGGTTAAACTTCAATTATGCTGAGCTGCGTGAAAATATGCGTCAGGCGAAGGACGAAGATTACAAGAATATTCTACAAGATGTTAGAATCGGGAAAGTGACTGAGCGTGGGAAAGAAGCTTTACATGCACGATTACTGTCAAATTTGTATCCAGAAGAAGACGTTCTGCCAGAGGATATTTTTCAGAAAATTACTGAGAAAAAATCTGGAATATGTTTAATGCCAACTCTTGCAGAATGTTCCATCTTCAACAACAAAATGTTGAATTTAGAAAAAGAAGAGATTGTGAAACTGGAAGCTATTGACAGAATAGAGCATATGGGAGCAACAATTATTTTGTCTGAGAATTTGAAATCTAAATTGGATTCATTAGAGAAGACTATATCTAAAACTGCGGGTTTTGAAAAGACTCTGAATGTGTGCTTAAATTGCCGTATCATTTTGAGAAGGAATTTACATGTTGAAAGAGGTCTGGTAAATGGATCAATGGGTAATGTTGTTGTGGGTTTTGAGAAATACAGAAGTAGAGATGGAATTTAATTTTAAAAAATTTAATTTGATGGCATTGAGGAAGTACAGCTAATTGGTCGTTGCACAGCTAGGTTTTTGCTTGTAAAAGACCTATATGTTCACCGTAAGCAGTTTCTTGTTTGCTTGGCGTATGCGGTGACAATTCATAAATCGCAAGGTTTAAGTGTAGACACTGCTTTAGTGAATATTGGCAGTTCTGTGTTCAAAGAGGGTATGGCTTATGTAGCATTGTCACGAGTCAGAACTTTATCGGGTTTGTACTTGATTGACTGTGATGTCACAAACATTTGTGCGGATCTAGATTGTGTTAAGGAATACAATAGGTTAAGAAGAGAGTATGCGCCACATTTGCCTCAATATCCTTTGTTTGAGAAACGTGTGGTAGGCCAGAAACGAAGAAATATCAGTAATAGTAGGGAGGTTGAAGCAAAAAGACCAAAAGTCGATGAACCAAAAATTGTAAGCAGGAATAAAATGAATTCTGTTGAAAATGTTGTTGGTTTTAAATTTGAAAATAGTTCTGGTGTCAACTGCTATGCTAATGTAGTTGTTAATGTTGTCTTTTCACTAGAGACTTTAAAAGAACAGATTGTGATCAATTCGGAACAAAGTTTATGCTGTTCGTTGAATTCTGTGTTAGAGAAATGTAGCACTGATAGAACAAAAGTAGAAAGCGTGTCTGAAATTCGTTATCTGTTAGACAAATATTCAGGTCAAACAGAATTCTCTGAAAATATTCAGCAGGATTGTCAGGAGTTTTTAATGTATATGCTTGATGTATTGCAAGATGAAGGTGTAGATGTAGATTATCTGTTTGGTCTTTCTTATCTATGGCAGCATGATTGCGAGAACTGTAGGCTATCAAGTACAACTAGTGTAGACTCAGAAAGATTTATATATTTAACTTTGCCTGACAGTAAATCAGTATCCTTCAATAAGCTAGTAAAGGCAGCCCATCAAAACATGGAGTGTAGCCAATGTAAGTCTGCAATGCTGTCCACGTTAATTTTACGAAGTTATGGCCAGTATGTCATTTTATTGTTCCAGCAATGTAGGCCTGATGGAACTAAATTGACAACTTTAATTAATAATTTTGTGGCTTCGCAGTTGTCAATATCAGGAAGGACTTTTGTAATTACAGCAATTATATATCATGACGGTCCTTCACCTTCTTCAGGACATTACACAGCTTATTTAAAATCTGGAAACGGCTGGTCATTCTGCAATGATTCTGTTTTATCTTTCAAAAAAAGATTGCCCTTCCACCTTAAAAATTCTTACCTGCTGTTCTTACAACCAAGATTTTAGGAAAGGAATCTTGGGATTTGTTCAGAGGAATTTCCAGAGGTTCTAATGGCTCCTACTCTATATGGCCTTGTGGATAATTGTAGTACAGAGCGAAAACTGTTCGTTATTATAAGCTAAGTCAAGCAGCAGATCAAAATAAGGAGTAGAGGAAATGTAAGTCTGCAATGCTGTCCATATTTTTTATGGAAACTTATGGGTGAAATGTCATTTTACAATTTGAACTACATAAACTGGATGAAAAAAAGTTGTTAATTCTAATTAAAAATTTTTGGGCTACACAGTCATCGATTTCAGGAAGAACATTTGCAACTGCAGCTATTATATGACATGATGGTCGTTTGACAACATCTGGATATTACACAGCTTATTTGAAATATAAAAAAGGCTAGTCTTTCAGCAAACATTACTAATTGAGTACGAAGCAATGTTGCCTTTTGACTTGATTACTGAAGTGAGAATTTAGGGTAGGTAATTGGACTATAATGATTCTAGGTGTTGCTGTAGTTTAGTGTGCTGTTTTAAATTGCTTTGTATGTCTCAGTTTTCTTAAAACAATGGAGTTTATCTTTCAGAAAGTGGCGGGCAGAAAATATTAACAGCACAACAGAGTATAAGCTGTTCATAGGACATCCTTTGACGTCATAGAAAGTAAGTTACTTTGGAGGAGTTCTTATTTCTGCTTAGTTATATTATTTGGGTTTTTTAAACACAATCATTTTGATTGTGTTTTTTTTCCCCGCTGTTATATGATGAATACCTTCAACTCACTGTTTTCAGTGAAATTTGATATTTTCTGATAACAGCAAAAATAAACCATTAAATATGTTTAATTAATTTTCTACTTTGAATTGTGATTTATAATATGTATTCATTTTGTCTCATGCTCACTCTTTTTTAACCACCTTGTATTAATTTAAATTTTTTTGTTCTTTCTTACACAGATTAAAAGTATAAAAATGATAATTTACTACGTTAATGACAATTATAAGGTAAGTGTTTAGTACTCTTTACGTTACATGTCTATCAGATTTAACTTTTATTAGTTCCACTGCTTAATTTCTTTAACCCTTAGTTTCCTGCCTTTGCTACTTCCTTCATTTCTTTTTCTATTACTTATTTATACTACTCTTTTCACTCCTTTTATCAGTCCCTCTTTCAACAGTAACTGTGTGTTACTCCCTCTATTTGTCTTTCTTTTCACATTACTCTCTGTTTATTTACTCGTCTTTTTAAAAAAAAAAAATTTTTAGTTCACTCCCGGTTCGCGTACCGGAACGCTAACCGGAAAGCGAATCAAAAGAAATAGAGGATGCTAGAGTGCTAAACATTCTAGCATTTTTTTTAAAAGGGAAGGTAGTTCTGAAAATAACTTTTTTTTAATTATTTAATTGTTTTATATTTTTTTTGTGTTTTTTTGGAGGAAGGGGAAACAAAAATGATTCACTTCAAAGGGCTCAACAGGAGCAACAAAAAAAAAAAATTACTTTCTTGAACGTTTTGGACATTGATGATGTTCATATGCTCTATTTATTAGAGTAACACTCCTCTCTCCACATGAAATTAATTTGCCACAAGCTATACATGTCAATTTCATCTGCCCAAAGTTATTTTGGAGATTTGGGACCGTTTCCCTTGCCTCTGATTCAGTTATTGCTAGTTCATTGGTGGATGTATTGGCCGGTCAGGGGTTATCCACCAAATCTCTAATTTGTGCAGCACTATAATTCCACTATAATTCGGGTGCCACCTCTCCATGTGTCGATGCATGGCATGATTACCATAACTATATTTTTTTTCGGTCCCTCTGGAGAGTTTATCGTGGCAGATGAGGCAGGTAACGTACCTGGCATTTACTTTCTTTTCATGTGGAGGAAAAGAAAAAAATTGCCAAATAAAATTGACTTTAACATGGGACGTCCTTGGCATTTCTTTCAAAAAAAACCCTTGTCCCTTGCTCCTGTTCCTCGTCTTCCTCTTCTTCCTCCTCTTGTTGGAAGATGACCTGGCTAGTTGGTCCTCTCTTCTTTGGTGGTGGTGGAGGTGGTGGGGATCCACCAGCTGCAGCTACTACAAATGCCATGACTAAGCAAGCAAAAACAGATCTTTCTCTCATAAAAATGAAAGTCGGAGTGAGGAAAAAAGGTGGGACTTTCATCATTTGGGAAAAAAAAATGTTCTAAACCAATGAAAAGTGTTTATTTTACGTCATATGATCAAGCGTTCCATCATTAGGAAACTAAAAGTAAAATGAACCAATGAAAAGTTTTATGAACTAGTCACATGACCTGTTATGCTTACGTTACGCGCTCCGCGCCGCGCCTCGGATTGTTGCCGGGGCTCTGCGTTTCGCGCCTTGGTTTGCGTTCCAGAACGCTTCCGGGTGCGCTAACGCGGCGCGTCATAAGGCGCATTATGCAGTAACGCGATACGTTGCGATTACGCGACGTGTCACGATGTGGCTTTCTAACGCGGTACTTGCACTAACGGAACGTTTACCGGTTCGCGGACCGGCAGCGAAACAAGAAAAAATAATTTAAACTATAATATAAATTGAATTAAAAAAATATAATACAAAAATATATAAAATATATTTGTGAATTAGAATAAGAATATATTTTACAGCTATAGATATTAGCTTTTAAAAAACCAATGAAATTCACTGAAAAAACCATAGGTTATAGACCATATATAGTTAGGGATTAGCATTTACAAAACCTTGAAAATTCACTGAAAAAACCATTGGTTATAGACCATATATAGTTAGGGATTAACATTTACAAAACCTTAATTTACTCGCACAAAACCATAGAAGTTCGCATATATCGTTAGTTGCAATAACTATATATCGCGCACCCGCAATCCACTGCTGATGATGTCACATATTACATCATTCATGACATGGTCAGTGACATCACTGATGACATCACTGATGACATCTCAAATGACATCACTGATGACATCACTGATGACATCTCAAATGACATAACTGATGACATCACTGATGACATCTCAAATGATATCACTGATGACATCACTGATGACATCTCATTTGACATTACTGATCACATCACTGATGATATCATTTATGTGATAATACAATGAACCTCTTCAGACTCTAATATAACCTTAGATACAATCAGTGTAAACAGACACTCACAGACTGTCACTCATCCATGGAGTTACTCACACACCTAGTCAGTCATGCAAAGAATCAATCACACCTCCATTTTCTCAACTATACAGTTATTCACACCTTACTTATTCAAACATATTCTAACACATATTTACTCTCTTATACAATCACTGATACAAGTATGAAAAGCTTTAAAATGTCAAGTACGTGGTAGATAAAAACATTTTCGTGTATATGCACGCTGATGTACTTTGAACGCTGCCCCCCCCTTTTTTTCTTTTAGGAGTATTCTCTCTTTGCAGATAGTGAAGGGTAGGTAACGCAGGCCTTTGCCCCCGTTGTAATCCGTCGTGCCTGCTTCTCTCTCCATTTGATTGATTGTTATCCAAGCATTTACTGTTTTAGAATTGGATCTCTTTGCTTCATTCTCTAATAACAAACAAGCACAGAGTCACACACCTCCCAGACACCCACACACTCACTCTCCCATACAAATACTTGGGCAAACAATCAATAACCCATATAGTTAATCATATAGCTACTGATCAACACATGCAGCAGTTTACAGAACAACAGATATAATGATGCACAAATTAAGACAGTTTAGTCACTAACCCATGCACTCAGTGAGACACATTTAATCACTCACTCATACAGTCAGTCATGCACCTACTAAATCCTTCAACAAGACACTTATACATCGACTCATTCTTCATTATGTAAGACATATTTTAACTTTACAGAAACATACAGTCACTGGATGTTGTCATCAGTGATGTCATCAGTGATGTCACTGACCATGTCATGAATGATGTAATATGTGACATCATCAGCAGTGGATTGCAGGTGCGCGATATATAGTTATTGCAACTAACTATATATGCGAATTTCTATGGTTTTGTGCGAGTAAATTAAGGTTTTGTAAATGCTAATCCCTAACTATATATGGTCTATAACCAATGGTTTTTTCAGTGAATTTTCAAGGTTTTGTAAATGCTAATCACTAACTACATATGGTCTATAACCTATGGTTTTTTCAGTGAATATATATATATATATATATGTACAAGCTCCAGTTTGTACCAAAGATCACAGGGCACTCGTGGGTGGGTGCTTCAGCATGCCGGTACCGGGTGTTAATATTCAGGCTCAGAACTCCGTTCTCCGTTCTCCCTCCATAAACGGTCATAATAGTACTGTAACATACAGACATCAACATATTGGGACGCGCTTTGTTACTGGAGGTTTTTGCGCTGTATTTAAAGCGCGTCCCAATATGTTGATGTCTGTATGTTACAGTACTATTATGGCTGCCCGATTTGCATGTGAAACTAGAGTGTATGAGCCGTCATCGCTTTCAATGTGGAAGTCGCGATGACGTACTCAAAAACAGCCGCCTCACTACACGCGATGTTGAAACACTGACGAAGGACTAGGCACCCGAAACGCGTCTGTGCACACTTTGCTGTTGCTGGAATAAACAACTCTGACCGCTATACCATGGAGTGCTTTTTGCTTTGTTTATGGCGGGAGAACGGAGTTCTGAGCCTGAATATATATATTCCGTTCCGTATAGGATATATATATATATATATATATATATATATATATATATATATATATATATATATATATATATATATATATATATATATATATATATATATATATATATATATATATATATATATATATATATTACACACAAAAGTCTGCCCATTTGAATGAAGCCTCTCTGACACAGAATGATTTCAAGCAATTTATTCAGGGTGCGAGCTACAGCTTGCCAGCCAGAACGATGTCCTCCATAGTAAAACGCCCTACGCGTTTCGTGCTTCCTGAGCACTTGTTCACGGGCTGATGTCAGCAAATAACCCCAGAGTCAATGACAAGCACCTGTGATGTAGTGACGTTCGCCCATGTGGGCGTGGCAACAGGCAATGCCTGCCGGTCCATGTAGTGCTTGGCTTGTATTACTTCAGTGAGCGACTCGAAGGTTGCAATGACAAGCACCTGTGATGTAGTGACGTTCGCCCATGTGGGCGTGGCAACAGGCAATGCCTGCCGGTCCATGGTGTTTAATTATGTCAGCATTTGGAAAGCCACAGCAGCACGGATGCCAGCACCACGTTGCAGCTTCTCAAACCCGAGACGTTTGCCCTCAACCCACTGAGGTTCAATGCACTTTCTGTTTTATTTGCAACCTTCGAGTCGCTCACTGAAGTAATACAAGCCAAGCACTACATGGACCGGCAGGCATTGCCTGTTGCCACGCCCACATGGGCGAACGTCACTACATCACAGGTGCTTGTCATTGACTCTGGGGTTATTTGCTGACATCAGCCCGTGAACAAGTGCTCAGGAAGCACGAAACGCGTAGGGCGTTTTACTATGGAGGACATCGTTCTGGCTGGCAAGCTGTAGCTCGCACCCTGAATAAATTGCTTGAAATCATTCTGTGGCAGAGAGGCGTCATTCAAATGGGCAGACTTTTGTGTGTAATTAGAAGCGGCCGTGTCCGGTCGCGAATGAAGCTCCGCCGCACTGCGGATCCTCGCTGGTGTTTAATTATGTCAGCATTTGGAAAGCCACAGCAGCACGGATGCGAGCACCACGTTGCAGCTTCTCAAACCCGAGACTTTTGCCCTCAACCCACTGAGGTTCAATGCACTTTCTGTTTTATTTGCAACCTTCGAGTCGCTCACTGAAGTAATACAAGCCAAGCACTACATGGACCGGCAGGCATTGCCTGTTGCCACGCCCACATGGGCGAACGTCACTACATCACAGGTGCTTGTCATTGACTCTGGGGTTATTTGCTGACATCAGCCCGTGAACAAGTGCTCAGGAAGCACGAAATGCGTAGGGCGTTTTACTATGGAGGACATCGTTCTGGCTGGCAAGCTGTAGCTCGCACCCTGAATAAATTGCTTGAAATCATTCTGTGGCAGAGAGGCTTCATTCAAATGGGCAGACTTTTGTGTGTAATTAGAAGCGGCCGTGTCCGGTCGCGAATGAAGCTCCGCTGCAC